>NW_027555847.1:439741608-442606608 GCF_003287225.1 Phascolarctos cinereus | reverse complement strand
AAGGAGGAGAGCATTCCAAGCAAGGGGACAGATTGTGCATGGAGTCAGAAGATGGCACGTCCTATGGAAGGAATGGCAAGTAATCCAGTGTGACTCGGTCATAGAGTATATCGAGGAGAATAAAATGTAAGGATACTGGACAGGTAGGAAGGGATCCAGCTGTCAGGGCTTTAAATAGCAAATGAAGGATTTTTTTTTTACTTAATCCTAGAGATAACAGGGAGCTACTAGAGTTCATTAAATAGGAGGGTGAGATAGTCAGACCTGAACTTTAGGAAAATCATTTTGACACCTGAATAGATGGTAGAATGGAGTGGAGAGAGACTTGAGGCTGGAAGACTGACCAGCAGGTTATGGTCCAAGTGGGAGTTTCTGAGAGTCTAAAGTCTAGACTCTAAACTCGCAGGGTGGTAGGGTGGTAGCAGATTGAGTGGAGAGAAGGGGACATACACGTAAGATGTTCCAAAGGTAGAAATGACAAGATTTGGCAATGGATTGAATATATGGGGTGAGTCCAGGATGAAGGAGGTTGCAAGCCCAGGTAACTAGGGGGATGATATGCCCTCAATAATAATAGGAAAGTTGGGAAAAGGGGAGAGTCTGGAGAAAAGATAATGAGCTCTGTTTTGGACATGTTGAGTTTGAGATGCCTGTGGGACATCCTGTTTTCATTGTGCAAAAGAGAGGGTTTTTTCGTTTTGTTTTCCATCAAGTATCTCTGATAAAGGCCTCATTTCTCAAACATATAAATGAGTCAAATTTGTAAAAATGCGAGTCATTCTCCAATTGATAAGTAGTCAAAGGATATGAACAGGTGGTTTTCAGAAGAAGACATAAAAGTTGTTATATGAAAATGCTCTAAACCACTATTGATTAGAGAAATGCAAATTAAAACAGCTCTGAGATACCACCTCACACCTATCAGATTGGCTAATATGACAAATGTTGGAGAGGATGTGGGAAAACTGGAACACTAATGCATTGTTGGTGGAGTTCTGGAGAGCCATTTGGAACTATGCCCAAAGGGCTATAAAACTGTGTATACCCTTTGATCCAGCAATACCACTACTAAGTCTGTATCCCAAAAAGATCTTTTAAAAAAGGAAAAGGACATATATACAAAGATGTTTAAAGTAGCTGTTTTAGTAGTAGTAAAGAATTGGAAATTGAAAGGATGCCTATAAATTGAGTGATGGCTGTACAAATCAAGTATATGATTGTGATGGAATCCAATGCACTATAAGAAATGCCAAGCAGGATACTCTCAGAAAAACCTGGAAAGATTTACATGAACTGATTGAAAGGGAAGTGAGCAGAACTAGAAGAACATTGTACACAGTAACATCAACATTGTATGATTATTGACTGTGAATGAATCAGCTATTCTCAGCAATACAATGTTCCAGGACAATTCTGAAGGACTTATAACGAAAAATGCTGTCCATCTCCAGAGAAAGAACTGATAGTGTCTGAATGCAGATCAAAGCATACTTTTTAAACTTTATTTTTCTTGTTTGGTTTTTTTGGTCTGTGTTTTCTTTTGCAACATGGCTAATATGGAAATGTTTTATATGACTACACATGTATAATCTATATCAAATTGCTTGCCTTCTCAAGGAGGGGGAATGGGAGGAATGGAGAGAGAGAATTTAGAACTCAATTGAAAAAAAAATGAACATTAAGAATTGTTTTTATATGTAATTAGAAAAAAAACATAAAAATTCTCCCCCCAAACAAACAAAAAAAGACAGTGTTGCAGAGTTGGTGTTTCTCAGTAGAGATTAACACTGGGTGTACATATCTGGAAATCATATTGAACTCTTTGGAGCCGATTAGATTTCCCTGGGAAATACTGTAGAGGGAGAGAATAGGCCCAGGATAGAGCCTTGGGGCCAATCACAATTAGTAGGTAGGACCTAGATGGAGATCCAGTTAGAGACTAAGAAGGAAATGTAGATATTTAAGAGGAGAACCAGGAGGGAACAGTGCCATGAAAATACAGGGAAAGATGGTGAACTTTCTGCTGACAAGAATGCTGACCTGTCAAGGAGCATCCCAGTTGTGCTACATGAAGAAATGGAAATGAGGTGGGACAAGCATATACATCTATATATTTTATATATATACATGCATGAATATTATCTATATGTGTATGCATATAGTATGTATATACACATCACATATATGTATATACATTTTACATGTGTGCATATACATGTGTGTATACATATATGTGAAATTCTCATGGGCCAAGAAAGGGTATATGTCAGAGTGTGTGTGTGTGTGTGTGTGTGTGTGTGTGTGTGTGTGTGTGTGTGTAAAAAAGGTAGGTTGCCAATGGTGTAATCGGCCAGGGTTCTAGATAAAGCCACAGGAAGGCCAAGGCAGCTGGATTAGCTCTCCTACAGCCACTCTGTGGGCATCAGGTTCATCTAAAATCAGATGGTAAAAGATATTTACCTGCACATTTAAAAAAAAAAAAAGGTCATCCATCAATTGAGTTCAATATTTTAATTTGGCCACTGGGAGGCACCCTAGATGCGATCCCCTACCCTTTTCCCCACATTCACTGAAAGGAAGGAAAGAAAAAAAGGAAGGATAGGAAGAAAGGGGGGAAAAAAGAAACAATTCTAAGTTGAAACTGCAAGAATTGTTCCACAAGAGGATGACATCTAGGATGATGATCACAGTCAAAATCCTAGTAATAATAACAGCAGGAAAAAGTAGGCCAAAAGGCCGGGACTGTGAGAAGCAGCTCCAGGCCAATCCCCTCTCCAACATCAGAGTCCTGGGTAGGGACTCTCCACTTTTTGTAGCTTTGTGGCTCTGTGAAGCTTCAATAGTGAAAACAGGTGTGTGGTGAGGAGGGGGTAGAGTGTAGAAGAATGGACGTCATTAGAGTAACTAGGGCTGGAATCTATCCACTCACTCACTCACTCACTAGCTTCAGAGGCCTAGGCTGTGCTAGGGAAGAGGAAGCACGCAGACAGAAATAGAAAAGCTGACTGGAGGCAGAGCTCCCAGGCTCTGTCAGCCTCCTGGGGTCAAGAGAAGGTGGTGCAAATGTATGGAGACTGTCCAGAACAGCTGCTGTTGCCTTTGCCCAGGGTCAGACCAAAGTCCCAGGAGAGCCCAGGCAGCTCCTCTAGGCCTCTCTGATCCACTAGCAGTCTTTGATATTTTAATCTTGCCCTTGGAAAGCACCCTAGTTGAGGTCCCTTTGATCCTGCTTCACACTATTGTGGTTTTTTTTTTTTAACTTCATCCTAATTTGCCATAGTAAGGATTGCAAGGTAGATTTTAGTTTCCTGGGTTGGGGGTGACATTTACAATAATCATTATAGTCAGAATAATAGTGATTCTAGTAGGAAAACAAATGAACAATAAGGCAAGTCTCAGCAAACAGATCCAGGAATCTACTACCTGACTAGCCCTGGCCAGTTACTCAGGGCTCCCCTAATTCTTGTGTCTATGAAGCCTCATGGAAATAAATGATTGAATGAGGTGAATGTTTTCTCATCTGTAAGATAGGGATACTAATAGTGCCTACCTCATAGAGTTATTGTGAAGATAAGACTGCAACTGTACAACTTTGCAAACCTTAAAGTGCTATATAAATGTGGGTGTAATGCCTGTCCCAAAGCCCTTTGGTATGGCACTCTTTTCTCAGTAATGGAGATTATGTCCTGCCCTGCATGAGAGATGGGCAGAGTTGGTGAGAACAGGAGATTCTCAGTCTTCTTTGGGACTCCAAAGACTTCAGGTCTTCTTTGAGCTTTGAGTCACTTTGGGTGCTTCTGTTTTCCAGCTTCTATGTGAAAGACAAAAGAGGCCAACCTCACATCAGGTTGCTGAAGACAACTCTGGGAAGATATAAAAAGAGATGGTGACCTCCATCACATCTCTCTCCCCAGCTTGTTACAGTAGACACTCAAGGGAATTTCTCCTTGACCAGATCTAGGACACTGTCTCTCCTAGTTATATTGTTCCCTATGGAGAGCTTCTTCACTCTGTATCATCTGGTATATATCCTCCTAAGCATACTTTCTCTGATTTCTGTTTCATGACCAATTTGGATAAATGAGTTTTCTTTGCTATGCACTATATATGTTCATTGTGGGAAAAGGGGGTCAAGCTCGTCGTTGTAGAGCTTAGGGGTTCCCTCCCCAATAATGACAAAGCAATCAGAAGTTAAATTGAATCCCGTCATACCACCTAGACTAACAATATTTAAAGGAGCATATGAATACAGTTGGAGCCAATTACTCCCTCTCTCTGAGGAGAGCAGAGTGGTCAAGGCTCTGCTCTTATTTCCCCTCACGCAGGAATTAAAGACTCTCTTGGAGAAGGGGGCGGAGTGGGGAAGAGAAGAGGCTAGAGATGTCTATTATGCCTTCCTTAAGTCATGATAGCCGTAGAAACTGGGGGGCCTCCCTATATGGGTCTCTCCCTACATGAGCTATTATTATTATTACATGTAATCCAGACCTGTGATTTCTTTGGTGTAGAACTCCCAAGGAGGGAAACTCCTACTACCAATGAAGACAAACAATTCATCTGCAATCTACTGTTTTAGACGGTGCCTAAGGATACTGGGAGCTTAAGTTCCTTCCCAGGGTCACATAGTTAAGGTACGACATGTTAAAAACCTGACTTGAATCCAAGTCTGCCTGATTCCTAAGCCAGTTTTCTAACCTCTCTCCCATGCTGAAATCTCTGGCTAGTGATTCAGTAACATAAATATGTAGTAGATGGAGTCTGCAGCGTTTCCAGTCTTCTACCAGAGATATTCAGCTGCAAGATCACAGAAATAAGAGAATTGTTATGAATGACCCAGGGGTTAGGATTGTCTGTGGGTGAATTTCGGTAGGGTAAGGAATCTAATGAAAGATTATGTATACATACATAATATGTGTATGTGTATAAACACATACACATATTATGTACGTATATATGTACCTATATAAAAGTATAGTAGAATATTTTCCTTAAGATCTCAAGGATAATTAGCATTAACACCAATAGTGAGAGGGAGTAGCATTTTGATTACAGATCCTGAAGGCTGATGCATAAATATGATGTAAACATTACCACAACCTTTCTCAAGAATCATATCTAGCCTTAGGGATTTGCTAAGATGAAACCTTTGTAATTTGTGAAAATGTATCATTTCTCCATTCCTTACCGCAAATATCATTAACCCCTCCTGAAACAAAACAAGGATTGGATAAGTAACTTTGGCATTTTAAATCGCTTATTATTTACCAGGGAAAAAAATGATGCTTTCATATCTATTGGTGAATACATATTTTACTTATCAATGCCTACTGCTGAATCATATTCTGCATTTCATGCAAATCTATGTCACGGGGAACTCCTTCAACTTGTTCATATGTTAGTAGCCAAATACAATTTCCCTTGGGTAGAAACAATTTACTAATTAATATGTTTCTATTATTTATGAATGACACGCATTTTCTCTTCCTCCTTCAAGTTCACGTTGCTTTGCTCAGTTCCCTCGTAAGTGTTCCTTTTCTTCTAGAAAATTCTTTTCAGGATGGACATTACAGAAAAAAAAGTACTAGAAAACAAAAAAAAAGGATATTAACAGAGATGGCATCAGGTTATTTTTTAGGAGGTTTCCAACGTGGGACACAGGATGGCTGTGCTCACTTCATGATGTTGTTTATCAGGTGCATGAGCCTGTTGTAAAGGTGCAGTCCCTATAGGAATAAGCCTTACAGCTTTTCTGTGTGGGTAATAGCAATAGTACACACCTAACTCCCCTAGCTATTAGTCATGCTAGTTTCTCCTGACATCTTCGGCTGCTTTCCCCTCTTTAAGAGATTGTTAGCAGAAGGGTTCCTGGTAGAAGTTTATAGGAAGAATAAACTCATAGAATGTGTAATGTTTTTATCTAATTTTTCCATTGCGTGATTAATCTCTAAGATATTTGAGTTAGATTTAAATTATTTGTAAAACCTGTTCTTGAGTTGTCATTTGATAAAGTAGAAATGAAACTGGGGGAGGGATGTGTGAGGGGAATCAAATGGCACTAAGGTGCTACTGGCTTTAAATATCAATCCCTATTGATATTTGATACTGACTAATATTGATATTTAAGCTATTAATTAAGAAAACAAATGGCCCAAAGAGCTGCTGTACATTGCCAAGGATAATCTGCCCATTACAAACCTGTAGTTTTCATCAACTGTAGGCCTGGGATTCTATTCCTCCCTGGCTTTGGAGTGCGTCATGGTAACCTAGGCTACGGTGCCCTATTGATTCTGAATACGAGGAGAGTAAAAAAGAATGTATGGTTTGACATAACAGGTTCATTGTGACTGCTCTGAGGCACTACCGTTCCTGAGAAAAGTAATATAATTGCTAGATTGGAGGAGGAAAAAAAGTGAAATTTGAGGCTCCACAGCAAATAATTTACACTGTTCTAAAAATGATTCCTACAAAGAGTGTTGTCTGTGAAAGTACCCTAGGGATGTATGATTTTCAGAATACAAGTTTTTATGAAAGATATTTGTCAGGAATAGGTTCATCTGGGTAACCTGTGGTCCTATTCCCCAGGTTCCAGGCTTACTCCAAGGATTAAATTTTGGAGGCAAGCCCTTCAAAATTATCTCTCTTTGGTTTGCCTTCTCCCTATCCAATTTCCCCTGGAAAATTTCAGAACATAGCATGAATACAGCTCATATCCATAAAGGTGAATACATAGGTCCCCAGCTCCCATTCAAGTAGTCAAAGCTATGATGTTCACCAGGTATAGAGTAGTATTTCACCCCATAGAAAATGCAGTCATGTAGAAAGTACTCACAGTAGCCTGCAAACAACTGATGTGATGTTCTTGATTCTCTGATGAGACCAGTCTTCCCCCAGGGCCTTCTACAGTACCTAATACTCATATGCCACAATATGGCTTGGACTGCTGTCATAAGGGAAACAAAATCGGGATTTCTAGAAAGGCAGCCCCTTCCCATCAGACTTATACTGTTCAAATAACTCACAGTAATAGCAAAGGGCAAAATTCAGGTTTTTGCACTTCCATAATGTGGTTTAATCTTGTGTTGGTCCCTTAGCTATAGATTTACACATTTGGTTCTTCTTTTACCAAGAGACTGGAACATGCCAGGAACTTCTTTTTAGAAGGCTGGGTCCTCAAACTCTCCAAGAGCATTATCTAGTAAATCCCCCCCTCCTCTACCCAGGAAGGTTGGGGTTCACAATGTTTTAAAGTCCTTTAGAAGGCTAAGGTTCAGGAGCTCCCACCATTTGGCCACATCATTCTTCTTTCCAGGGCTGCCATCTATCAGGCTGGGAGATTGCATCATTGCCTCTTCATACCTGAGAAGAAATTCAAGGTCCAGAAACTCAGAGGTTCAACAAGTCTCTTCTTGGGTTATGTGAATGAGAGCATATGTAACTGTGATGAAGTGCTTCTCCTCCAAGGCAGCCATTATAGATTCCAAGAGGGAGACTGTGTACATGTATAGTCTTTCCCTTGACACCCTCCCCAAAAGTTCCTAGGTCTGATCTTAGCTCTGTTGCTCTCTGACGTTCAGCCTCTCAGTATATCTCTAAAAAGATCTGACTCTGCAAGTCATCTCCAATTCATTAAGCCTATACAAAGGGAGTACTTCCTAGCTATAGTAGTCTGAGCTAAGTAACCCCCGTTACTCAACCCCAGTAGATAAACTTTGAGCTAGCCTTATCGCCAGTGACCATGTCCCAGTAAGAGGTCCCTCAGTTTTCTCGATGATGCTGTCAAAGAACATGTCCACATTCTCCACAAAGTCCCATATCCAATAACTTTACGAAGCTGATTAGTGAACTCCTCTGATCAACTCCCTAAAATTGTAACAAACTCAATGATACTCCCTTTTATTGGGTGGAATCGCAATAGATTCATTAGGGATCAGGTTAAAATATATTCAATGTGTATGGGCTTGTTGACAATATAATAAAATTATGAACAGGGAGATTATGCAATAGATGATCTCTAAAGCTCTTTCTAGCTCTAAAATGTTATGGTTCCTCCTCAATCATGTCTTCTGGAAATGGATTCACATAGTCTTATCTCTCATTAGAGATAATCAAGAAAGACCCAATATAGAAAATGTTTGCCTACTTATTTTCGTGATGAGGAATAAGTAGAAATTGGAAGTAGATTTAATTTCCCATGGTCTCCTTAGTAATTTTGACATGGACATTCTTACATTTTATATATTTATAAACTGGAACTAAATTAACTATTGGTTTTATCTATAGAGAGGCAATGTGATGTGGGGGTCACAGAGCCAAAAAGAACTGGGTTCAAGATCTGCCTCCAACATATATACATATGACTGTGAAGACCCTGGGAAGGTCCTTTATTCTCTCAGTGCTCTAGGCAAACTTCTTCATGCTTAAGTTGCAGAGAAAGTATGACTTGCATTAGTAAAGAGGGTGCCCTATGGCAATGAAATCGCAAGTCCATTATCTATTCCTGGAATAAAAAGTTCCCAATCAACATAGCATCTCTTTTTCTAAGTAATGTGTTAACAACCTTACATCTTTATATCTAAGCATTCTGGCTAGGTAATAGCTCTTCCATTCACTTATCTACTGACTGTCAAATGACATGGCCTTGATTCAAACTTCTAACAGACAGAATATCAAGTATGTTACATAGTAAGGGTATTGCCATGGTTGGTTGTTTATTTTGGAAAGGGTGTATATCTAGGATTTCTTTAATGGGAATACTACCAGAGTGGGAACTCCCTCCCCTGGTGCAGCTATTTTCCTATTCATTATTTCCAGAAATGCATTATTCTGTAAGATGAAATCAACTCACACCCCCTCAACACCTCCTGCCCCTGGGATCCCTCTTCCTCCTTCTGCTTGGAGAGGGTGGAGGGTGGACATTGGAGATCTCCTCCTAAATCCTCCACAACTTAATTCACATCTGTCACCTGGTTACTTTCCTGGACTTCAGGATCTCCAGAAACATCATTCTGAAAGATCAAATCAACTCAAACTCTCACTTCCTGAGATCATTTCCCACCTCAGCTGTCAGACTTTCATCTTCTTTTTATGTATTCTCCATGTATTCCCACTATATTCTGACCTCCTTGAGGGAAGATACCATCATATGCTGTTCCTTGTATCCCCAGCACTTAGCACAGTGCCTGGACATAGAAAGCACTTAATAAATACTTACCGACTGACTCTCTGACTCTGGTGCAGACTGGTAACTCAACTGAGAGTCTTAGCCTGGGCTATGGAGAAGACAAATACTTACCCACTGTCACACATCTATTACTTATCAGAGTTAAGACCTGAATCCAGGTCTTCTAGACTTTAGACCAGTTTTCTATTCTCTATGCCGCATGGATTCTTTATATACATATGTATATAAGTACACACACATACGCGTGCAATTATTATAGAAATATCGGGTACTATTTGTAAACTAATACAATATGGATAGCTTCAGGAAAAATAATCTCAACACAATCTAGATGGCTCAAAATTTGTAATTGTGCTGTCACACTAATCATAGTTGGGTTCTAACTGCTGTGACACAGTTAAAACAGTATTAGAAATGGAGTTTCATGTCTTGGAGCCCAGACAGTAATGGATGAATACACAGCCCAGTGTTTAGAGAATTCTATTTGAAAATCATATTATTGTTAATGAGAATTACGTACATAATCCCCTCTGGGCAAAACTGAAAATTTCTCTCTACAGACTGGATTGTGACTTGGTGCCTTATTTTAAATGTAATTTTCAAAAGGCAAACAAGGAAGGCATTAACCTATTACTTTCATAAACAAAGGACGTATTCAGTATCAAGGATGCCTTCGGGAAGCTAGCTCTGAGCTTGTGAGTTCTAAATCAGAACTGGAGGCTTGCCCAAAAAATGTACATTATTTCCCTATGGAAATGAATTTATTCTATCCTCCCAAATGGTAAGTACATCTCTTTGACCAGGATGGTAATTTTAAGTCAAATTCCATATTTGGCTTAAATGTAGGGTCATAACCACCCTAACGATTTCAGAGTCATTATCTTGTCTAGGGTGTTTAGGGACTTGAATATTTTTACTCATTCGTTTACTTATAATTTGATTTACCCCATAACTATTTCCAGGGCTTCATTAGTGGAAAATTACCCATGTTATGACCCTATTTGTATACAGTGAATGTATTTGGAAGAGGTTGTTTCTAAGGTTACACCAGTGACACATATTCTTGTTTCATCTATGTAGTCATTATTTTTATCTCATAATAGTAGAACTAAGTACTTTTAAAGTTTGTATTTGCAGAGTAAAATTACCTACTGTGTGTGGTAGGAGCAATATCTTTAAAAAAAACCTCCTCTCCCAAGTTAGGACAATTTTTCCTTAAAAATATGTTGAAACTGTCCTTGAGATCTGATTGGCTTGAGGAACTAAGGACTGAGCTATTGATACGGTTTCCTGGTCACTTGGGCACAAAAATAGGCAGAACACAGAGGGCCTGGAGCCCTTCCTTGAAGCTTCAGATTATAGAGGAGCTGTATGAACAAGACTTGGAAGCAATGCTCAGATGAATGAGCACATTATCCTTGATATTTCTTCCTCCGCTGTGGCTAAGTAAACTTCACAGGCTGTTATACTGGTTTCATATGTCCTCATTTCATTTCAGTTTCAGATATGGACCACAAGGAGACTGGCCTGAACCAGGCCCAATTTATTGTGCTGTCTAAATGATTTTCCATAAACAGCGATTTCAGTAGAAATTTATGTCACTTACATGATAGCAATGATTCTTCAATGAGTACTCTGATGGACATACTACTACTACTGCTGCTGTGAGACCCATAGTCCTGTTCCAATGTCTTCACGATGAGGTGGAAGGAACATTGGTTGTCAAAGGTTACACAAATGGAGTGCAAGCTTCATGTAGGGGCTTAATAAGAGACTATACGCACATATATCTGTCTGAAGGACAGTCTGGGACCATCATTCAATACATCATCATCATAGCTAGCATATGCAGCACTTTAAGGTTTGCAAATCACTTTACATGTGATCTCTATAAGGCAGGTGCTATAATTTTTCCTATTTTGCAGAGGAAGAGATGGAAACTGAAGTTACATAATTTGACCAGGATCACCCAGCTAGTAAATGCCTGAGACAGGACTTAAACTAAATTCTTTATGACTATACTTCCTAGCTCCCTGTATTTAAATGTTAGCTTTTACCACTGTTGTGGACATCTAGGTGTCACAGTAGATAGAGCACTGGGCCTGGAGTCAGGAAGATACAAGTTCAAATCCAGTCTCAGACACTTACTAGCTGTCTGACCCTAAACAAGTCACTTAACCTTGTTTTCCTCAGTTCCTTCATCTGTAAAATGAGCTGGGGAAGGAAATGGCAAACCGCTCTAGTAGCTTTGCCAAGAAAACCCCAAATGTGGTCACAAAGAGCTGGACATGATGGAACAATAACAAATTATTACTATTACTGTTAACACGCTGCTGCAGGCCATCTCCAGGCGTCCTGATCTATACATCACCACTGGACCCAGATGGCTCTGGAAGAGAAAGTGGGGCTGGTGGCTTTGCACAGCCCTCCCTCACCTAAATCCAATTCACTTGCATGTCATGGCATCACCTTCCCAATGTCACGGTCCTCTTCGAGAATGAAGGACAAACAATAACCTGCTGCTGCTATTGCTATTACTACTGAATAATAATTTTCACTTCCCTTGTCCAGACTGTTTTCTGGAAGGGTTAATAGCATGAAGGCTGGTCATTGAATGATGAACTTTTAAAGTCATAGCTACACACATACACAGCTCTGTTAGGATAATGATTTGTATCAGTCTCACATCGCTAAAATCATGGATCCTTGATGAACCGAAGAAAGGGCATTCATAATGAACATTTAAAAATATTTTAGTCCAAACCTATGGTTTGTATTGGTGTGGGAAGGTAGTAGAAAGAGCACTGGTTCTGCTATCCATGGACCTGGGCCCAAATCCCTCCTCTGTCATTGATTACCTAACTGGCCAAGGTCATGTAGATAATCAGCCTGGTCCTCAGCTGCCTCATCTGTTAAATGAAGAGTTTAGAGAACTTTTGAGGTCCCTTGATGATTGACAGTACCATGAACATGATCTTCTGGTAAAGAAATGTTTCACCAATGCAAATCGGCAACTACCAGAAAACCAACTTTAGGCAAATATCCTACCGATGAATGCTGGAGCTTTGCCTCTATGTGGCATGAAAAGCAACACAATCTAGTATTACTTGGGAGAGAACCAGGAAATTCCAGTGTATGTGAATTAGTGGTTGGGCTTTTGTCAAATTTTTCAGTTGCTTAGATATGCAATAGTTTTTGAAATACACTGGTATGGGAAAGCTTATTCATCTAAGACCCATGGAAATAATTTTTTTAAAAAGATAGTGAATATATAGGGGAACTAATCTGTCAGCTCAAATCCTTAAAAGAAATGTCCTGAAGGTGGAAGCCAATGTATGTAGCTGAGGATGAAAATAGAGAATGGCATGGTTTTCTAAGAGTAAACATCAACCTCAAGCTTACATTGGCCACAAATGCTAAAGATGAGAAAGGGGGCATTTTTAGCTATGTGGTCTATTGAGAAGAAAATCAAAAAAAGGGGTAGTATAGATGGGTCAAAAGTCAATTAATCAACAAAAGTTTATTAAATAAAAACCTACTATGTATTAGGCACCATGATAAGCACTCTTGGTACACAGACCCAAATGAAATAGTCCTTACCCCCAAAGAGGGCAACTCTAGTCTACTGCCCTTCTATGAGGCAATGCTTGCTTATCCAGAAATGCACACACACATATATAAGTATATACACATATATGTATACTTTATGTATACATATATGTGTATATATACACACACACACATATACATTTGTTGGGTTGTTTAGTTATTTCAGTCGTGTCCAACTCGCGACCCCATTTGGAGTTTTCTTGGCAAAGATACTGGAGTGGTTTGCCATTTCCTTCTCCAGCTCATTTTACAGATGAGGAAACTAATGACTTGCCTAGGCTCACACAACTAGTAAGTGTCTGAGGCCAGATTTTAACTCAGGAAAAGCAATCTTCCTGACTCCAGGCTAATTGTGCTATCCATTGTGCCACCTAGCTGCCCCATACATAGTCATAAGTCTATATAAAATATAGATGAAATAAATGCAAGATAATTTGTAAAAGAAGCATTAGTAATAGGGTGGGAAGATCAGGAAAGGTATGGAGTCAGAGGTGTCATTTAATCTTAGTTTTGGAACCAGTAAATTAGTGCTACTATGCAAGTGACATGTCAAATCAAATTTCTCACAAAATCTTTGTGAGCTAAGTACCACTGTCCTTACTGACCCCATTTAAAGATGAGAAAATTGAATCTTAGAGGTAAGAAGTGAGTCACTTGGCTATCAAGAAATATTCTTACTTAACAAGGGTAATTACTTTTAAGTAGGGTGAGACAATCAATACAGTCCTCCCCTCACTTCTATAGAGGTTAAATCTACCTCTTGCCAACTTGTATCCGTTGCTCTGGATTCTACCTTATAGGGTGCCAAGCAGATCAATGACATGCGAACATGGCTTGTGCACCTCTTTGCCTTAAAGATATTTCAGTTAGATGAGACAGGAAGTCTCTTCCAATTGAGAGAGAAAGATTTGAACTTTCCCAAAGAGCTTATATAAAAAGCAGGAGCTAGTTCAGAACTGAGGGGAGATTTCAAATGTCTGGCAGTGGAAAAGGCATGTAGACATCGAGACATGAACCAGAAACAATCAGGAGCCCAGGCCCAATTGACAAGAAGGGAAAGAGGAAATAGGACTGAGCTGTGACTGAGAAGGGAGAGATGAAGGAGAAGCCGATGGTCACACTGAAGCACACCACTGGTTAGATCCACCTCCTTAAGAGCTGGGTCAGTGACAATAGAGGCTTTTTTTCTTAACTCCCCCTTAGCAGAAGTAACATACTTACTGCTTATGTACCCAAACATTTCAAATAGCCTGAATTTTGCCTCAACTTCACTGAGGTTAGGGATTAGCTAAATATATATATGAATTATAATTAAAGCAGAGAGCTAAATCGCTGCCTAAATTATAGGAATTTTCCTAACGGGGACTCAGAATGGTTTTGATTGTTTTCTCAAATTTTTGTTTAATAGAAATTGCATAAAACAGCAGAGGAAGAAAGCACATGGGCCTGGTGCCATTACATGCCTCCCCTCACTTAAAATGAACTAATTATTGTTATAGGCTATTACATAAGAAAAAGCTACCTCCCAATCAGAATTGTCCAAAGTGAAATGGGCTGCCTAATGAGGCAGCTAATGTCTCATTGCTAGAGATCTTCCAACAAGAGGCTGAATGACCAACCTACACGTTAGGTGTTGGATACTCAGATGTGGCTGGATTAGATACCTTCATTCTGAGGTCCCTTCTATTGTATTACTTGAAATGATCACACTCACGGACTAGAAACCCAGTGCATAAACGTTTATGTGAAGCGTTTCAAAAGTCTAGCTAAGTACAGAAAATACAGAAAGAAGACTATATGTTCAAAAGTCCACCTAACTGTATTATGACTATGAATTCATAAACTTGTGTTCTTTTTGTGTCCAAAAGGTATTAGCTATGTGCGCTCTGGATGAGGAAGAGTGGTCCCCTATTGGCTTACTATATGCTACAGCGTCGTCAAGGTCTCAATGAACTGAATGAATAAACAAAGTAAAACAAAACAAAAACCGTTCCATGCCACATAATTGTGCTAAGTACTGCGGAGACAATTTCAAAACAAGACAGTTCCTACCCTTAAGATGCTTCTATCCTAACACAGGAAGAAAACATTAGGGAATGGTAGTCAGGGAGGAGTATTTTTGTCTGGGAAATCACAGGAATATAGAATGGAGTCATAGGACAATTGATTGATATGTATTTTCTATGAATAGTAATATTGATCTAATTAATATTCTTAGGGGTAGAAATGGAAAGGTGAAAGCAGCAAGGCATACAGATAGTCAGAAAATAGTGTGCTGGGTTTGAATCAGGCTAGATAAGATGAATTCTCACCAATCAGGAGGCCAGGGCAATTCCTGGACGTTGCTGTTCAGCCTTTTAGACACGTCTGACTCTCAGTGACTCCATTTAAGGTTTTCTTGGCAAAGATACTCGAGTGGTTTGCCATTGCCTTCTCCAGCTTATTTTACAGATGAGGACCCTAAACAAACAGGGTTAAGTGACTCGCCCAGGGTCCCACACCTAATAAGTATCTGAGGCCAAATTTGAACTCAGGAAGATGAACCCAATGC
Source organism: Phascolarctos cinereus (assembly GCF_003287225.1). Taxonomy (NCBI): domain Eukaryota; kingdom Metazoa; phylum Chordata; class Mammalia; order Diprotodontia; family Phascolarctidae; genus Phascolarctos; species Phascolarctos cinereus. Next base: position 442,591,267 of record NW_027555847.1, on the reverse strand, counting down.
AACTGAAGAAGAGAAGGAGTTTAAAAGGCGGAACAGAGGAGCCAAGGAACCCTTATAATCCAGCCTCATCACGTGACTTTGACTTCCCATTTCTATTAGTTCACGTCATCTGACCACTGCATTCAGGATCACAGAGAGTACAGCTACTGGGGACATGCTTTCCCTTTCCTTTGCTCCTTCCTCCTAATCTTGAATGAGTACTGACAGACCTGGCACAATAGCTTTTGTTCTGCATGGACACAAGTCTAGAGAAAGTTAATGTATGAAAATACAATACAATTAAGCCTAGAGATGAGAAGACTATGTTACTGGAGAATAATTCTTCCCAAAGACTGATCCATTACAAAAACAGGAAGAGAAGAATGCCACTGAAAAAGCTAAGAGAGAAGCAATCTGGCCTGTTAAATATTACCGTCCCAGATGCTTACACAGATGAGCACTGCATCCTGGCCCTGAGAAATGCAGTAGAAAAGAAGGTTATTTGAAGAGATAGGCTTCTGGTGATTGGTTATATAAATTTCCCCGCAGTGCTAAGCACGATGATCAAAGAATTCAAAATGAAGGGTCAGTTTACCCCTGCTCTCCTTACAGAGTTATAAATATGAGATCTGACTGCCACATGACCACCATAACTGAGTAGAAGAGGTTTGCTTAGGCTGGTGTTTGCAAACCAAATGAAACTCATTTGCTTGTTTTGATACTCTAGATATCTTCTCAGAATAATCTCAGGCTGACATGCAACAGCAGTGTCAACATATTTATATTATGTTGTGGATTGACAAATTTTGTTTTGAGGAAAGGCAGTAGGAATTCATCAAAACCTGAGATGCAATGGGAAAAATCATTATCCAATGGGTGTTGTCCTTCGTCCTTGAAGGGGACCAAAATGACATCACTATGCTGAAGTCAAATCACAGTGTGCCCGACTGTGGCTGATCAGACCAATATGAACTTGGAATGATCTACCACAGGTAGGGCACAAACAGTCCATGTGATCATTTGGGGTGGATTCTCTAAATGTGTACATCACACATTTCTTTTGAGCTACTTCAATTCTGCTTTGCTCACAGAGCACAGCACCTTCTTTGAAGAGGGCATGCCATGGTTGGGGGTCCTGTGCCAGGGTCTCCCATGTCACATAATCAATTGCAAAGTTCTTATATTTTTTATTTTTAAATTTTTTTTTTTGGTGAGGACATTGGGGTTAAGTGACTTGCCCAGGATCACACAGCTAGTATCAGTGTCTGAGGCTGGATTTGAACTCAGTCCTCCTGACACCACAACCAGAGCTCTATTCGCTGCGTCCCCTACCTGTCCCCCAGTTCCAAAGTTCTTAAGAGAGACCTTGAGAGTGTCCTTGTTTCATTTTTTCTGACCACTCTGTAAATGCTTGCCCTATATGAATTCTTCATAAGATAGTCTTCTTGGCAAGGGTATGTTTGGCATTTAAACAACATGGCCAACCCATCTAGCATATCCCATATATTGTAGGCATCAGGCTATACTTACAAATTTGGGGAAAGGATTAATAAATATTAATATATAACTTATATTTTCTTTTTCTATATTTCTAAATCTTTACTGTGAAACACAACATGGGAACATTTATTGCAATCTAATATGTTCTATCCTGTGAAGGAAACTTAAAAAGCCTCCCTGTTGTTTATTAATGACTCACGTTATTCCTGGGTCACTCTGACATATTGCCTGTCTTTTTTTTCTTCTTAAAACTTCACTCTGCTTCCAAAGACCAGACGAAATGAATATTCAGAGCCCCTCCTCTTCATCTTCCTCCTCCTCATTAAAAAAGCATTTATTAAGTGCCTATGGCACTATGTGCCTAAGGCACTATGCCTGGGAATACAAAGAAAGGCAAAAATAGTCCTTGATTTAAAAGATCTTATGGTCTAGTGGGGAGACAATGTCCAAACAACTACGTAAATATTTATACACACACGCACATAATACTATATATAGAATAATATATAATATATTAATATATTAATTTCATATATATAATTATATAGGATTCATATATATACATTTATAGGATTCATATGTGTGTGTGTCTGTGTGTGTATAAAATAGGATTAATTGGAAATAACCAACAGAAGGAAGGCATTAGAATTAAAGGGATTGGGAAAGGCTTCTTGCAGAAGATGGGACTTTAGCTGAGACTTGAAAGAAGTCAGGAGGTAGAGATGAGGGGGGAGAGAATTCTAGGAATGCAGGGAACACCTAGTGAAAATGTAGAGTTGGGAGATGGAGTGTCTTGAAGAGGGAATGCTCAGTAAATGGCCTCATGTTTTTTCAGTAAAATGTAAGGCTATGCTCTCAGCTGAGAGGCTGGGGGAAGAGGAGCTATGGAGAGATTTGAGTAAGGATGAAATGGTTTGGAAAAGCTGCTGTGCCAAGTGGCATAGTGTATTGATTCTTGCCATGTAGTTCTACAAATTCTCCCCAGAAAATCTAACCAACACACTAAAATTCTCCATCTAAACCTTTTAACATTTTGTAGGTTCCCATGTAGCAGTCAGGCTTTTTATCTTTAGCCTGTTCTCAGTACATGACTTGCCCACTTTCCTTTCTGCTCACATTTGTCCTTCAAGATTTCTTTTATGCCACTTTTTGCAAGCAATTCATCATAGGGAATATGCTGAAGTCTGCTTTTGTTTGCTATATGTCTCTTCTCCATTGCCTCTTAGATCAACTACAATTTTTACTCTTCTGAGATTGTGATGTTCCATGATTTGTAGCCATATGGCATCACTGGGAAGATAATGGTTTGTTGTTCTTATTGAGTTGTTTCAGTCATGTCCAACTCTTCATGACCCCATTTGGGGCTTTATTGGCAAAGATACTGGAGTGGTTTGCCATTTCCTTCTCCAGCTCATTTTACAGATAAGAAACTGAGGCAAACTGGGTTAAGTGACTTATCCAGGACTGTACAACTGGTATGTATCTGAGCCCAGATTTGAACCCAAGAAGATGTCTTCCTGGGCCATTGTTCTATCCACTGTACCACCTAGCTGCCCAAATAATAATTTAAGTCATAATAAAAAAAGTAAGAATTTTAAACACACAAAAAATAAATTAAAAATAGAAACTACTAGAAAGCATAGACCATGTTCTATGAATGCCCTATACATGTTTTTTTTTTCCCCCTGGCCATAGCCCTAGCACATTAAATGAATTAATCATGGTTACAAAAAAATGATATGTCCGTTTATTAACTCTTATTTGCTAAGGGGAGACTAAGGGGAAAATACAGCAAAATAAACAATTATGATGTGACCAAAAGCAAGCGATTTAGTAGCAGATATAAGACAAATCTAGAACATTTTAATTCCAAATCCTGTCTCTTAACCACTGATCTAAGGAAACACTGAAGTCTTGGGTTTAAGTCCTGCTTAGAATACTTATTAGTTTTGTGATCCTGGGCAAGTCATTTAACCTCCCTGTGCCTCAATTTCCCAATCTGCAAAACTGTAGACTACAGAAAGGGTGTTTTGAACTCAGTTGCCTCTGAGGTACCTCCTGGCTCTAATTCTATGATTCTTTGGCTCCCACTCCCTCTCAGGGAAGGAGTCAATATGTCTATAAGTACATTTTCCTTGTTTTATCTCAAGTTGATTTCTTTAGTTTTCCTGGTATTGTACCTCCAGTCATCACTGACTTTACATTTAGATATTCAAAGTAACAAATGACCTGATTATTCTCATATCTTCTCCTGCAACATTAACTCAAATTAATTCTGTTTAAATTCCATGATTTCAAAGAAAAATTTTAAACAGAAAGATACCATTTTACCTCTAAGCAGATGAGAACCAAATAATTTAATTTTTTCCTCTGAGACTCATCTTGATAATGACTTCTAGTCACCAGTAACTTTTTTGGTAAATAATATAATTTAATATAGCTCTAAAAGCAGAAAATTAAATCATTCACACTGAATAGACCTTTTAATAGGAAGCTAACAAGTTGCTTATCTTGCAGGCTCTTTATCTAAAACTGCTGATTCTGTGCTTGCTACCCAGAGGTATATGCAACACGTCATACAGGTGCTCTGGGCCTCAGCTTCTTCATTTGTAAAAAAAAAAAAAAAAAAAATTGTAGCAGCTGATCTAGAAGGTCATTTCCAAGGTTCAATATTCAATTTTCTAAAAATACCTGGGACAACATTCTGACCATGAGGTCAAACAATTATGTAAACGGAAGTGACTTATTTGGCCTCTACCATATAGTTGAATGCTTTCCCACAGATCTTAAATTGTTTACTGGTGATCTCCCATTGTGCTACATGGCATTTTCTTTAGCTGAAAACCACATTCATCAAGCTCAAGTTATGATTCATTTTATACATAATTATGTCCTCCCTCCTTCAGCCTGTGAAGAAGCAAAATGAATCTCCACTACATCAAGATGTTGAATCAAGAGACAGTCTCCTATGTATATCTTAGACTCCAGTAGACCTTTAGATACTGAAATGCAATTAGAGAGTTATAATTTCACTGCTCAGTTGGAATCAATTTGATAAGTATTTATTATGATAAACACTGGACCTAAAAGCACTGTCAGATATAGGGGGAAAAAAGGTATCCAGCATAAAGCCTACTTGTCAAAGGCCATTCAGTCTTATTGAGACGATGTAACTAACATATGAAAAATTAAAGAATATAATTATCACAATTACTATAATTCAAGAGGACCAGTGATGATGAAGCATGATATCTCAGTGTGCAAAATAGGATGAGAGTTTGTTTGTTTGTTTTCCAAAGGGAGAGGGTAAAAGAGAGAAAAAAAATTGATGTTAGCTGAAAAATAAAGTTTTATAACAAAAACTTTAAGCATAAAATACAAAACAAATTCATTGGCCATAGTCTTGTTCTGATTCCTCATCCTTGCAGAGAGACAGCAGGTTCTCCAAGGATATGCCAGTGCAATCTCTGGTAGGTCCTATCACTGTGGAAAGGCTTCGAGTATGCCTACTGTCCAAGTACAAATCTAGGTAAGATAAGGGATGTTTATCACCAGATTGGTCACAAGTTGTTGAATTTTTCGGAACAGTGATTTTTAAAAAACTCCTAAATTGTAGAATAGTTGTATTGATTAAGGGAATCCCTATGCCTCCCCAAAATCAGGTGCTCCCATTGTTAAAGTATAATGTGAAATATAATATAGTGCGCTAAATATTATGTAATCTAGGGGTCAAGGGGGCAGCTAGGTGGTATAGTGGATAGAGCACTGCCCCTGGTGTCAGGAGGGCCCCAAGTTCAAAAGCAGCCTCAGACGCTTACTAGCTGGGTGACCTGAGCAAGTTACATAACCTTATTTGTTTCAGTTCCTCATCATGAGCTGGAGAAAGAAATGGTATTTTGGTGTCTTTTCCAAGAAGACCCAAAATGGGGTCACAAAGAATTGAAAATGTCAGAAAAAACAACATGAGAAGAACAAAATCTAGGGCCAAAATGTTTGGATTAAATAAAAATCACACAAGTGGTCAAATAAGGAAGAAATCAATATTTAAAACTCCTTGAATGGGTTTTTATGTATGAAAGAGATGAAATAGAATTAGGAAATGGGTAGGGTATATATAATAGGAGAGAAAGGAAGAATAGGTTTTTAACCTCAGATTTTTATCTGAAAATAGATGTTGTTTTCCTGTTGCGTCTTCCTCCATGTGTATTTCTATTCTAGATGATAAAATAGTTCATATGTAAAAAAAAAAGACAGGAATTCTATCATGGTAAGAACATATTTGAAGTTCGAGTTCATTTCTAGCCAGTATTATTTTTGGAAGGCAATTGTTAAACTGGAGAATATAAAAAAGAAGGCCACAGAAGTGGTGAAAGATCTACCTTGAATTAATAACTAGCATTAATATAGTCCTTTAAGGTTTTCAAACTGCTTTACTTATATTATAACATTTTTCCTCACAACTATTTGAGATAGTTACTATTATTCCCATTTTACAGATGAGAAAACTGAGTCTCAGGTTAAATGACTTGGAAGGAAATTTTTAAAATACTAGAAGTACAAATACAAGAAAACAGAAGCCTAACTTTCATAAATTTTGGTGTGACTCTGAGAGAATGGGAGTGCAGTGAGAAGAGTTAAGTCCAAACATATTGTATTCTAGGTTTGAAAAATAATCAAAGCTCTTTCCTCAGGATTCTACAGGTACTCCTGAGGGGCCAGGACTGCTTTTTTCTCTAATGTTATCAGCTCAAGCCTCCATTTTGTATTAGATGAATCAAAAAAAGCAGGAGTTAACAGTCATTGTGTCAGAAAGAAAAAATAAAAATGCACTGTATCAATAAAGATAAACAAGAAACTTATATTATGCTTAAAGAAATCAAAGATAATAAATAAATATCAATGTTAAACATACACACACACCAAATAACTCTAAATTCATAAAAAATATTAACTGGAATGCAAAAAGATATAGATAGCAACACAAAAATAGTATGAGATGTACGCACACCACACACACATAACACATTCTTAACAGTACACGGGCTTTTATAGAAATAGACCTTGTATTAAAGCAAAGAGAAATTCAAATAAGAAAAAAAAAGAAAAACAGAATACTAAACATACCCTATATAGGTCATAGCGTGGTAAAAGAGTAATTCATGTAAAGCAAGAAAAGACATAAACCTAAATTGAGACTTAATAATGAGGTGCTAAATTATGAATAGGTCAAAGAACAAATCACAGAAACAATAATTACATGAAACATAATAGAAATGAGATAACACATGAAAATTTCTGAGATCCAGTTAAATTCTTCAGAATAAGAACAACAACAATAATGAGATATGTTAACAAAATAGAAAAAGGAACATACTGATTATACAATTTTTAAAATTATCAAGCAAAAAAATGAACCCAAGAAAAAAAAAAGAATGAAATCTTGAAAATCATGTCAGAAACAAAGTAGAAAACAAAATGACTGCCAAACTGATAAAGCAAAATAAGTAAATCTTTAGTCAAGCTGAAAATAAAGTAGAAAGAAAATCAAATTAACAAAATAAAAATAAAAAATTAAAATCACAACAAACCCAAAGAAAATAAAAAGAAAATTAGAACCTATTATATCATATTCCAAGAAAACTGACAATTCAAAAGAAATGGAGGAATATCTATCTGTGTGTGTGTGTGTGTACACACACACACACACACACACACACACACACACATATAAAACTACCGTTTATAGAACATCAAATTGAGATGTTAATCCTATCCCAGAAAAGGAAACTGAAATAGCTATAAATGAAAAATGAAGTCCAAATGGATTTGTAGGCTGATTCTATAAGACTTTTTAAAGAACTGCTAATACCCATAACATACAAATTATGTTTAAAAATTGAAAAAGAAAGCACTCTACCAAATTCCTCCTTTGAGACAAATATAGTCTATTAATATCTAAAGTGTAGAAGGATAAAGCAAAGAAATAGAGGTATATAATAATAATTATTATTATATATAATTATTATTTAAAATATATAATTATTATATATAATTATTATTTATAATATAATATAATTATTATTTAAATTATTATTTAAATATAATTATTATTTTAAAAGAGGTTAAATTAAATATTGGTGAGATTACATTAATTTACCCCAAAAAAGTCATTCGCTATGATCAATTTGCATTTATACTGGGAATGCAAAAATGAGTCAACATTAAGAAAACAATGAATGTAATAAATAATATTTAAAAGCACTGTATCAATAGATGGGTAAATAGCTTTTGACAAAGTACTGTACTAATGTATGATAAAAATGCTACAAAACGTAGTCAGATCTTTTTTATATATGATAAAAAGCATCTATTTAAAACCGAAAGCTAATATTAAAAGCACTGGGTAAACACTAGAAGCTTTCTTAGTAAATAGGAGAATTTTCCCACTGTTTTATATATTTCTAGAAATGTTAGTGATAGCAACAAGACGAGAAAAATTTTAAAAAGACACAAATATAAGCAAAGTGGAGACAAAAACAACCTCTGTCTCCTGATGACATAACACTTTAGTTAGAAAATTCTAGGGAATCAGCAAATCACTAATTAAAATAGTGGTAATTATAAAATACAGGACATAATAATAGAAATGAAAGTCCCATTCAAAGTAAAATGCATAAACTATTTGGGCATCAATATGCAAAACATTTAATATCTACATAGATCTAATCTAATGTATTCTTTTTTTAAAAAAAAAGGACAGCATAAAGAGCTGGAAGAATATTCAGTTTTCATGAATGGGCTGTGCCAACAAAATAATGTATAGCCTTGATGATATTCTAATCAAACTACCAGATACAGGCAAAATAACAAAATTCCTTTTGAAGAAAAAAAAGTCTAGAATATCAAGGGAAACAATAAAAAAAAATAGGTGAAGGCATACCAACACTTCCCAACCTCAATCTATATCATAAAGCAGTAACCATCAAAAACACTTTGTCGGTTTTTCAAAAATAAAAGTAGAAAAGTATATCAATGGAGTAGACAGCATAAGAATCAGAAATAATTGGAGTCAATAATCAAGTGTTCAATAAACTTCAAAACATAAATTACCTAGGAAATAACTCTTGTTTTTTAACAAAAATTACTAAAAATTTGGAAAGTCATCTGACAAATTGTGTTTCAATTAACATCTCATACTACATAGCAAAATTAATTCAAATGGTTATATGATGCTAATATTAAAGTCATAATATAAAAAAACACAAAAATAGCAGATGATATCAAAGGATTTGAACTAATAGTTTTCAAAAGAATCAGAAGCTATAAACAGCTACATGAAAAAATGCTCCAAATCACTAATAATTAGTGAAATGCAATCAAAACATCTGAGACTGGCAAAGGTGAAAAACGAAAGAAAATGTCAATGCTGAAAGGCTTGTGGTGTGCAGGACACACTAATGCATGGCTGGTGGAGAAGTGAATCAGTGAACCATTCTGGAAAGCAATTTAGAATGATGTAATAAGAGGAACCAAAACGTCCATACCCTTCGACCCAGAGATTCCATTGCTTAGCACATAATAGAAAAAAGAAGTCTCATATGCGCCAAATATTCATAGCAATACTTTTTGCGGTGAAAAGAACTGGTAATAAAGCATATCTCCAGTGATTGGTGGGATGACTAAATAAATTACATTATACAGGATCCTAGATTTATATATTAATGGTACCTTAAAGGTCATCTGGTTCAACCCCTTCCTTTAAAGTTGAGAAAACGAAGGCCCTGAGAGGTTTAGTGACTTGTCCAAGGACACACAGATATCAGATCCTGCAGTGATATATCCAACAATTCTTTCCACTGAACCATATGAATATGAAGGAATGTTACTATAATATAAGAAACAAAGAATATGATGAATATAGAGAAGCATGGAAAGATGTATACCGTCTAATAGAGTAAAGTAAGCAGATTCAAGAAAACGATACACACAATGACCACAACAATGTAAATTAAAAGAACAATAATAAAAACGGTCAAAATGAATGCTACAAAATGCTAGTTGCAAAATGTTAGTATAATATTGCCTCCAGTTTCTTTGTGGAAGAGAGATCCCAGAGGCAGCTAGATGGTGCAGTGGATAGAGCCCTGGCCCTGGAGTCAGGTGGACCTGAGTTCAAATCCAGCCTTAGACACATAACCACTTACTAGCTGTGTGACTCTAGGCAAGTTACTTGACCCCAAACGCCTTGCAAAGGAAAAAAAAAAAAAAAGAGAGATCCCATGGTTCCAGAATACTGGATATAACAACAGATTCTTTACAATATATTATTAGTTTTGCTGAATATTTTTTTCTTTAAAAAAATGTTTACATAGGGGCAGCTAGGTGGCACAGTAGGTAGAGCACCAGTCCTGGAGTCAGGAGGACCCGAGTTCAAATCCGGTCTTAAACCAGACACTTGACACTTACTAGCTGTGTGACCCTGGGCAAGTCACTTACCCCCAATTGCCTCCCCCCCCCAAAAAAAAAAAGAAGGAAAAAAATGTTTATTATAACTGACTTTCTTATAACTGGCTCTCTGGGATAGAGTGAGAGGAAGCTTACAGTGGAAAATGTAGGTGGTACAAAAACAAAAGGTATAAATAATTTTTTTTTTTAAAGAACATGTTAAAGTATAGTAGGTTAAACTATCTGGACAAGATATACAATTACTAACAAATTAATTAACACTATTTCTAAAGGAATTTATCTTAAATAAAAACTTGAGTCTAGGGTTTACTTTAAATTAATGACACTGTGGTATTTGCTTTAATATGCTCCAACCCCAAAGCTGATTGTCCAGCTATGATTTTGTACTAGGTTCCCTAATGCTTCAGGCCTAGCCTCTCCACAAATAATTAGCACAGAGGGGGACTAGAAAAGGAAGGGGCATAAGTCAATTATCCTTGATCAATGGAGACCCTGGATCAGAAACTTATCCTTAGGGGTATTCTGATTTTGATGCATTCAATCACAATGCCATAAACTACACAGAAAATTTATGATGGTAACAAGTTAATGAAGTTTTCTGGCCACAGAAACTCAGGAAACTAGCTCCTAAGGCATGGCAAAGTTGTGGTGTGACCAAGGAAATCAATTGTAGTATTTTCACACCAGACCTCAATGTAGCATTACTTGATATAATCAAAAGCAAATAACAAGGTATTAGATTAAGCAGGCAGGATGAATACAACCTGGTACAGATGAGGTGAAAAATATTAAGATGTGAAGCTTTTGGTTAACACAAAAAATAATTTCTCTCTAAAAAGCTGCACTTTCTCAACTAGTCAGTTAACTTTTTTTCACTGTAAAATCATCAGGGATGCTGAAGAATTTTGTTTGTTTATTTCCTGTGCTATTTCAAGTTTAGAAATTATAATCACATCTTCTGGATAGCTACATTTCCCCCCACACTTCATTACACTTACTTGGTCTTTGACTGTTCTTTGTTGTTAAACGTTAACAAACATTAAACTCTAGTTTAATTTTGAATTGAACACTCAACATACACCTAGCCCTTGCAAAATGAAATGAGTTGAACCAGGAGAACAATTTATACAATAACAACATCATAAAGATAATCATCTTTGAAAGACCTAGGAACTCTGATGAGCACCATAACCAAGCCCAAGTCTAAAGGATTTCTGATAAAACATGCCATCTATTTCCAGATCCAGAAAGGATGGATTCAGAGCACAGATTAGCACACATATTGTCTTTCTAGTTTTTGGACATGTGAGAATTTTGCATGCCTATAAAAAAAATACAACTAACCCCTTTTTCTTTTTCTTGGTCATATCATTCTTATGTTCAAAAATCTTTGGTGGCTTCTTATAGTCTACTACAGCGTGAAGTACCAACTACTCTGCCAGGCATTCAAGGTCCTTTACAATCTGGCATTATCCCATCTTTCCAGCCTTATTTCATAATGGTAGCCCTTCACGCCTTGTACACTCCAACCAAGATGGAGAGCTCTTGGTCTGCCCTCAGACATACTATGCTCTCTAGTCTTCATGCTTTTGCTCATGCTATTTTCTAGGCTTCTCTCCCTTCTGGTCCTATTGAATTCCTAACCATCCTTCAAAGTACTATGCAAATGCCTTCTCTCTTATAAGTCTTCTCTAATTCCCTATTTCTGCTAACTTTTCTACTCATAACTCAAATAACACTGTTTTATAACCTTTCTCAGATTGGCTGTATTATTGTAAGAGTTATAAGGATGGATCAAACGAGATAATATTTGTAAAGTGATTAGCACAGTGCCTGGCAGATAGTAGGTACTTAATAAATGCTTATTTCCCTTTCCCTTCCCCTGTGTGGTATAAACATGGTTGCCAGCATTATATGCCTGTTTTATGATGACATGTTTACATGGGTTCTGGATAATGGACAATGCTCTTGTGCTTTCCCAGTCACCAACAAAGTGAAACAAGACTGTGTGCTTGCTCCCGTGTTTTTTACATGCCATTTTCAACCGCGTTGTCAGACACCATCAGTGAGAACAAAAAAAAATGTCATCAAGGTCAGCTATTACATTGATAGTAAATTATTTAACTTGGAAAGGCTACAAGCCAAGTCTAAAGCAGAGTGAAAGTTGGTATGCAACTTTTTGTTCACAGATGATTGCTTCTGAGGCTATGATGTAACAGAGTATAGAACTCTTCTTTATGCCACTTTTGGCCTAACAATTAACACCAAGAAAATAGAGGTTCCCTACTAGCCAGCACCGTACCATCCATATGTGGAACCATTGGTTATAGGAAATAGAGAAGTTTTGAATACTGTGGATAAATTCATATACATTGACAATATACTTTCTAGAGATGTACATGTTGATAATGAAGTCGATGCACACATTGCCAGAGCTAGCTCAGTGTTCGGGAGACTCCAAAGGAAAGTATGGGAGAGAAGAAGTATTGGACTGCCTACCAAACTGAAGGTCTACAGAGCCATCGTGCTGACCTCATTGTTGTATGCCTGTGAAACCTGGACAGTTATACCAATACCAAGCCGGGAAACTGAATCACTTCCATTTGAATTGTCTTAAGAAAATTCTCAAGATCACCTGGCAGGATAAGATATTAGACACAGAAGTCCTTTCTTGAGCTGAACTGCCAAGCATTCAAATTCTACTGCATAGAGTGCAATTCCAACATACTGGCCATGTTGTTTGAATGCCAAACATACATTTGTCTAAAAGACTATTTTATGGAGAGCTCACACAGGGCAAGTTCTCATATCAAGGTCAGAAGAAGCAATACAAGGACACTCTCAAGGTCTCTCTGAAAAACTTTGAAACTGATTGTGTGAGATGGGAGGCACTGATACACCATACTAGATGGTCCTTTGCCAAAGAAGGCTTTGTGCTCTATGAGTGAAGCAGAACTGCAGTAGCTCGAAGTAAACATCAGATGCACAAATTTAGAGATGTCTCCACTCCAAATGTTCACGTGGACTATTTGTGGTAGAGTCTGAGTTCATATTGGGCTGATCAGCCAGGCAGACCCACCATACCTCGACTGTAACATAGTGACTTTGGCCCTCTTTGAGCCCAAAGAACAGCTATTCCCTTTCCCTGTAGGGAGCAATGGACAGAGAGAAGGCCTTGGAGTCAGAATGATCTAAATTTAAGGGCTGCCTCTGATGCATACCATGTTACCCTCAGAAAGTTAACTTAACATTAACTTAACCTTTTTGCACTCTAGACAGCTATCCATGACAAGAAGTCCCAGAGCAGTTAGGTGCCAATCTGCTTTGGTAGAGGGAGTGTTCTCAGCCAAGAGTTCCCTAAAAATCAATGAAATCACAAATCTAATCCCTGTTTCTATCATTATTATTCCCCAGTGTGGTTATTCCACCCTACTTTAAGTCCAACCTACTCAATCTCAGAGTAATTTTTTCTCTGTACAAAACCACTATCTAGGTAGATTGAAACTATGATTTTTAAGGTATTTTTTACTCATCTTTTCAGCTTTTTGGTAATTTGTGCTCAATTCTGCAAACAAGAAAGTGCTAGAAGTTTTAAATGATTTCATTTATTGTAGCAATTTCTCTCAGAAATATTTAAAGGGTCTTTTTTTATTCTAAACATAAAACTTTTTCCTAAATTTCCAATTATATCAGTGGGCATCTGTTCATCACGTCATTTCCTATAGGAGCAATAAGGTAAGCCTTATAAATGAAAAGCAAGACACATTCCACAAAACTGTCTCAATTTAGGCAGAGCTATTACAGACCATATTATACCCAGCAGAGAAAAATGAAGATCCCAGAATTCTCCTGGTTTTGCTTTTGCACTTTATGAAAAGGTCAAGAAAATAACAGCGTGAAAGAGCTCTCTCCTTCCACATTCGATTTGGCAATAAATGTCCATGAGAGAAAGTCACATCATGTTTAATTACATATCCTAACTCACCCTGATTTAATGCTGTTTCCTAATTGTCAATGGTAAGTTTAGATAATTTTGTTCCCATTAAAATGTTATAGCTCATTTTACTCCTCTGGTTCCGTTGCTATAATTGCACAGCAGCTTCTCAAAGCCAAACATCTTTCATTTTATCTGACTCTTGAAGGAATTAGTCATGATTTTAAATATTGGATAGACGAAGGCTATAAAGATATGACCCTGTGTATTGTAGGAGGAGTCATGGGATCCTAAGGATAATCATAGATTTAGAGATGGAAGGGATGTGCAAGGCCTAGATCTAGTCCAACCTCCTTATTTTAGTACTGAGGAAGCTGAAGGCCAGAGACATTGATCTTCTCGTCCAAGTTCACAAAGGTAGCAAATGGCAGAGCAGGGATTCTAATCCAGACCCTCCTATTCCAAATCCAGCACTCTCTCCATACTGTTCCCCTCTGCCTCCCATGCATCGTCATAGACCAGTAATGAGTACGCTAGTGAGAAGCAACTGGCCCACACAGCCTTCATCTGGAAAGAGTGGCTAGAACATGCTGATGGAATAGCAGTATCTCCCTCAAAAATTGAGTTGGAACCCATGTAGCATAAGGATCCCTCAGGGAAAGAGCAGAGCCCAGACTGAATCAGCTGATTCCCCACGCTTTGAGGGGTTGCCAGCAGGCATCATTAAAGTCATGGAGAAATAAAATAAATAGAAGATCCTGAAGCAGAATTTATAGAGTTAGCACTGTTTTTTGACTAAAGCTTATTTTTAAATTAACTAAAATCTGGAGATTACCCATGAAAAAGAAATACAAAGTCCCCAAGTATTGAATTATCTCTGAAAAAATTTTACCAAAAATTAGAAAATCTCTCTGAGAACCATTAAAGAGATACGTGGAATATGATGAAAATTTTTTATGACTAGAAATTACAGGTTATGCATAATAAACTCCCACTTTTCTCTCCCATCCCATTTCCTTTTGTTCTTTAGAATTCAGTCCAAACACACTCCTCTTGGCAGATAAATGGGAAGAAGAAAAAGAATCAGTATTTATTAAGCATCTACTATGTGCCAGGTACTGTGCTAAGCACGTTACAAATATTATCTCATTTGAGTAAGAGGTAACCATGGGTGTGGAACTTTGCAGATGATGGAAGGTTGAATTGCTTATTGGTTTGCTTTTGCTTAGCCATTAAAAAAAAAAACTTCTGTAGTGATACCATGGGAGGGCTCCTAGTGTTATTTTAACTGTTGTGGTCACCATCCCACCTGAGGCTTTTTGCGAGATGGGTGATCTACATTCTAAAAAGATTATAATTATTTTATTATTTATAATATTTCATGTATAAAATATTATTTTTATATTTTATGTATCATAGTAAATATATGCACCATTTCGTCATAACATATTTGTTTTATTAATAGTGTTATTTTACATTCCAATTATTAAAATAGTTTTGATTGGATTTGTATGACTCACGTGTACCTATTGCATTTTAAATAGCAACAAAAAAGTCTTGAATTTGAGGGACTTAGCCAAATTTAGACTTATTCTCCCAAGGTAGAGTTCAATGGGCAGGGTTTATCAAGAAATGATTGTGATATTAAAAATAAAAGGAATCAATAAAACCTTCTAGAAAAAAAATAAGTTCTTTTAACTCAGATCAGTTTTAAACTCAGTTTTAATACAATGGAGTGATATAAAAATCAAAGATATCTATAAAATGCATTTTCTCCAATCTATCCCTTATGAGAGAAGTGGGCAGAAAACTTTGACCTCCGGGCATATAGCTCATGGGCTTTAAATCTGGAAAGGACCTTAGACATCAAGTCCAAACTCCCATGTTATAAATGAAGAAACTGAGGCCCAGAGAGGTTATATAACTTTGAGATCACAAAGGCATTAAAATGTGGAGCTAGGATTCTTAACTCAGGTTCTCTGACTCTAAATGTCATGCTGTTTCCATTGCACAGTGTTGTAGGTAGGTAGATCTAGATAGGCTTATGAAATATGTATTAGGACTTCTTATCTACATAACATAATCCTCTTGAGAATAGGGATTGTACCCATTAGTTATTATTTCTGGAATTTCCATCATTATGACTTACTATGACCTAGGTCATTATGACTTATTTGATATTCAATAATTTAACAAAGATATATAGTCAGCATCTAGTTGGCTCAGCGGATAAAGCACTGGGCTTGGAATCAGGAAAACTCATTTTGAGTTCGTTTGACCTCAGATACTTGTTAGCCGAGTGACCCTGCAGGTCACTTAATCCTGTTTGCCTCAGTTTCTTCATCTGTAAAATGAGCCAAAGAAGGAAATGACAAACCACTCCAGTATCCTTGCCAAGAAAACCCCAAATGGAGCCACAAAGAGCCAAACATGCCTTCAATGACTGAAAGATAGCAGCATAATCAGCTGAATTTATGGTATCTTAGCTAGAGTTCTAGTGTTGACTAGAATTTCCCACAAGGAGGATTCTAGGATAATAACTATAGAACCAAAAGGGATTTAATCTCTTCATTTTACTGATGAGGAAATTGAGGGCCAGAGAAGGGAAGTAACCAGCCCAAGATCACCCTTCTAATAAGACTAGCTATTTAGTGTCTGTTTGACCTTAAAGAATTAATAATTTCATCTAAACACTAGCAAAAATTGCAGCGTGATATTCTTTGCAAATATTGATACTTCCCCAAGAGGGCACTGGAGGGTAGCTCAAGGAGATCTATCAGGGCTCAGAGGAACAGCAGTTTGACGGCTTTAAATTCCATGGCTTCACCGTCAGGAGGTCTAGGGTGAGGATGAAACTTCTCTTGGAGAAGAGTAAATACCAACCAGTCACCAGGCATATCAGTCCTTTGTCCTCATATTCATAACTTGCCATTTTACAAGACAGACCTCTAAAGAGGATTCCTCAGAGCTGATCTGGTTCATTAATATGCAACTTAGAACATTTATTTATTTTTTTATTTTCACGCATTGCTGATTTGGGATCTTGCTAATAAAATTCACTCTCACACAAACCAGAAAGCTGTGTGATGTAACTGGACTGTCTCTGTAAACAGAGGCTTGGAATGCATGCCTATCTTCCCCTTCTACTTGTATAAGCTAAGGAATAATCATAGTAGCTCTGCAATGTATGTGCTCTGAACCCATTCTCTCAGATCCAAGCCTGTTACATCTGCTCCTTCATGGTTCTCTGGTAACCTGGGGGGTTGTGGTGTTGCTTTTCTACTATTATCCACTCCAGCACCTGCCAGCTGTGTTCCCATTTTAAGAGGCCACTGATCAGTCTGTCAGTTTCATTTAACCAATAACTACTAGGCCTGTATTCCTAGATGGACAATAATAAAAATAAAGTCCTCATGTACACAAAAAATTTAATTGCCATCATCTAAATGAAGCCTTTATGATCTCCCAGCTGTTAGTATACTTTCTTCAATAATCACTCTTTTTTCATTCTGTAGGAATCATTCACTAAAGGAGTATGCAGTGGAGTTGCAGGCCCTAAGGAACTTTGAGGAAGTTTGGATATTAACACTTCAGCTTTGCTTTGCTTTTGCTTGCCTGTAGAGTTTAAAGAAATAGACAGTGGAATTACAGACTATGTTTGAGAGAGGCCAGTAAGGTAAGATATTAGTGGTGTTTGCTTAATGTATTTGGTTTCATCCTTTTTCTTATTATGGTGAAGGAACTGTATACAGTTATGCTATGCTTGTATGACTGGACTCCCATGGAACTCAGAAGGGATCTAGAGAGGGTAAGGTGTACTTATGGGTGGGGTGACCCCAGTCTTATTGGAAACATCTACACTAAGGCTTTAGAGTAAGGAGCTCCCCCTTGCTACCTCCAAAAGCACATAGAGCAAGAAAAGGAGGATAGCCAGCTCCATGAGAGCCATAAAGAACTTGGCAGCAACCCAGAGCATCCCCTGGTATTGAGTGTAATACACCAGTTCTGGGAGTGTGATCAGACATGCTTGGAACATAACACATAGCATCAGGCGTTGAGCAGCAGTGCCCCCTGGTGGTTAGATATGTATTTAGCCTTAGCCACAACATTAAGATTCTTGCATGCACTGACTGCTTAACTTTTTGTCAGTATATTGCCAATACTTAGCAGCGTACCTGACAAGTAGTAAATTCTTCATCAATGTTTATTGACTGACTGATTGATAGCCCACTTTTTTGCAGTAGAAGAGCACTGAAAAGAAAGTAAAAGCACTTTGATTAAAGGATGGTGAAACAAGTTATGGTACATGAATGTAATGAAATACCGTATTGCTTAATAAGAATTTATGGATATGATAAATACAAAGAAGCATAGAGAAATCTAGGGAACTCTCTGGTGAGAAAATCCCCCCTACTAATTCAGGTAAGCACCTTCTCTGAAATTTAGATCTTAGACAGTTGTCCAAAGCAGCAGGATGTTATGTCAGAGACAGGACCCAAACGCAGCATCTTCCTGTCTCCAAGACAGCATCTCTATCCATTATGCTATGCTGCTAATGCAAAGTGAAGTAAGTACAACCATGAAAACAACATACATGGACAAATACAATATAATAATGGAAAGAACAATATGGCAATAAAAAACTGAATACTGTGAAATTAAAATGGCCAAGGTTTTCCCAGGAAGCGATATGAAAATGTACCTCTTTCTTTCTATGCAAAGTTGGGGATTACACATGTGGCATAGTGCATACAAAGTCAGATTTTGGGGATATGTTGGTTAGTTTTCCTGAACTCTTTCCTCACCTCTTTTTTTTTTAATCCTTTGTTTAAAAGGGATAGCTTTGTTTAAAAGGAAAGGAAGGATTTGTGTGTGGGGGGTAAATATAGGTTATGTCAAGTCAAGTCAAATGCGGTCAACAAATATTTATTAAGGTTTATTATGTGTAAGCCACTGTTGAGGCTAGAAATACAAATATAAGCAAAAAGAAAGTCCTTGCTCACGAAGAGCTTACATTCCAATTGGAGAAAATAATAAATAAAAAGAAGCTGTGATTATTTCCAATTTATTCTGTCTATATCTTGTTTGTACATAGCTCCCTCATTAGATCACAAGATCCCTGAGGGTACATAAACTTTTCCAAAACACAGTGTTGAATAAAACATGGACCAATATCTTAGTGGTTGCTATTGTTGTGTTTGGGGAAATCACAGCAAGAATGGTACATTACTCCCTGTTTGTCACTGACCCTACCTAACCTATTACTCTTTAGAGGATTATTAGAGCAAAGCTGATGTGTTTGGATTTACCAGAACAATTAGTTTCCATGTACAGTGCCCCTAACTTTAGATCAATAATGAGACCATAGCTTTTGCTTGAGTTAATATACAATAAATAATGTGTCAGAATTGCCTGGAAGAAGTGATCATAAGCCATGCTTCAACAGGTTATTTTAACAGGATGATGGGAAAGTGCTTTGAAATAAACACTACCTTTGCGGGGGGAAAGCTGCTTGAAGAAGAGAGTTGTTGTTTTTTTTCCCCAATCGCTTGATTTGGCATCAAAAAATCACTATAATTACACAATGAAAATCTAAATGCTCAACCTATTTTGTGATATAAGACATTTTCTGAGTTGTATATGGATTCAATGGGGTTGAAGATGGTGAAAACATTTCCACAAGGGACCTAACAATAACAGATCTCCAACTATATTACAAAGTGACAACCATCAGAGCTATCTGGTACTGGCTAAAAAATAATGGTGGATCAGTAGAATAGACTAGGTACACAAGACACAGTAGTAAATGACCATAGTAACCTAGTGTTTGATAAGACCCAGCTTCTGGGATAAGAACTCACTATTTTGCAAAAAGTCCTGAGAAAACTGGAAAACAGTTCCTGCCACATTGGATATAGACCATCATCTTACATCATATAATAAGATAAGTCAAAATGGGTACATGATTTAGACATAAAGGGTGATACTACAAGCAGATTAGAAGAGCAAGGATAGTTTACCTGTCAGATCTATGGAGAAGGGAAGAATTCATGACTGAACAAGAGATTTACTAAGTGTAAAATAGATAATTCTGATTATATTAAATTTTAAAAATTTTGCACTAACAAAACCAATGTAACTGAGATTAGAAGGAAAGCCCAAAACTGGGAAACAATCTTTACAGCAAGTGTCTCTGATAAGGGTCTCATTTCTCAAATATATAAAGAACTGAGTCAAAATTATAAAAAAACAAGCCATTGCCCAATTGATAAATGGTCAAAGGATATGAACAGGCAGTTTTCAGATGAAGACATTATCTAAATATTTACTGAGATTAGAGAAGTGTAAATTAAAACAACTCTGAGGTACCACCTCACACCTATCAAATTGGCTAATAGGAAAGAAGAAGAAAAATGATAAATATTGGAGAGAATGTGGGGAAAATTGGGACACTAATGCATTGTTGATCAAGTTGTAAACTGATTCAGCCATTCTGGAGAGCAATTTTGAACTATGTCCAAAGGGCAATCAAACTGTGCATGCCCTTTGATCTAGCAATACCACTACTAGGTCTTTATCTTAAAGGGATCATAAAAAAAGAGTAAAGGACCTATATGCATAAAAATATTTATAGGAGCTCTTTTTGTGGTGGCAAAGAATTGGAAACTGAGGGGATACCCATCAATTGGGGAATGGCTGAGCAAGCTGTGGCATATGAATGTAACAGAATACTATTGTGCTATAAGAAGTGATGAGCAGGCAGACTTCAGAAAAACCTGGAAAGACTTACGTGAACTGATGCAAAGTGAAATGAGGAGAACATTGTAAACAGTAATAGCAATATTGTGTGATGATCAACTATGAATAACTTCATTCATCTCAGCAATACAATGATCCAAGATAATTCCAAAGGACTCATGATGGAAATGCTATCTACATCCAGGAAAAACAAACAAACTCATAGACTCTGAATGCAGATCAGTGCATGCTATTTTCACTTTCTTTTTTCATGTGTGTGATTTTTTCCCCCTTTTGGTCCATTTCTTTTTTCACAATGACTAATATGGAAATGTTTTATATAATTGAATATACATAACCTATATCAAATTGTTTAACATTTTAGGAAGGGGGGAGGGAAGGAGGAAAAAAATTGGAAGTCAAAATTTTATTAAAATGAATGTTAAAAAGTGTCTTTCCATGTAACTGGAAAAAATAAAATACTACCTAAAAGCCCCTCAAAACAGAAAATAGTCCCTCAAGGAAATAACTGCATGATTGCATGATTCCTAATTTTTGGTTTTTGTTATCTAGAAGGAGGCTTGGGCCTCTTGAATTATACTGTAGAGAATCAGCATTTTGTTTTGCATGGCAAGTTGAAAGTTAGAATTAAACACAGTGTAGCACAGACTCTGGGCTCACTCTTCCAACCCAGACTTGGACTATCAGATCAGGTCCCCTGAGTTCAGTTCCTATATCTCCCTTTTCGGTTCTAGCTTTTACAAATGGACTTCAACTGAGAAGGTATAGCTAAGGACCAACTTACAATAACACTGAAGAAACACACTTTCCCCTCTGCATACCTCAGACCTTGGGGAGAGTGGATTCACACTTTAAAAGATTTCTGAGAACCATTTCCCTTATTAGGGTCACTCCTGGATATAGTTAGTCACCCCTTTCACATTGCAACTTCCCCCATTGTGGTTTTGATATATCATGGATTGGCATAAGAAACTAAATGGGAATTTTTTGGGAGCTTCATGGAAGCCACAAATAACACATGAAGGTCAGCAGATAGCACAGAAAAAGTTTAGAAACTCAGAAATGCATAAAATACATGCATAGTATTATATAATAATAACATTTTATCTCAATACCATAATAATTCAGACTTCTTCTCTGGCACAAAGGGAGGGCCAAAAAATTTCACATGGATTTTGCAGATCATGGGGCCACCACATCCCTAACTCCCACTGTGTAGAAGGGATGACTGACTGTATGACCAATGAATGAGTCATTGTTTTTAATTAAAAATTTAATTAAACAGTGTCTTGTTGTCTGGGCAGTTCACTGCTGTCTTGGGTCAAACAGGTGGCACCTCAGGGCTGATTCCTAACTGGACTTGGCTGATGCTGGTACTGGCAGAGAATGGACTCTATTTGCTAAACCTCTGGTGGCTTACCATTTTAGGAAGGGGAGAATTTAGAAGTCCACAAGGGAGTAATTTGGTATTTATTGTCCATACTCACCAATAATCAAGAAAGAAATGCAGACAAAAGAAATAAAGACATTATGCATTCATGGCCATATGATGGCCGGGTAGAAGGATATAGGACAATAATGGGCCTTCATTGGCCAATCCTTCCATTATAATCACTTTCAAGGGCTGATTCTGTTTTGCAGTTTCCAGCCTTTTTCAACCCCTGGTCCTTGACTTTAATTTCTGAGCCAAGTTACCGTAAGACCTCAGGGAATTTCCCAGTTCTTTCCTCACCATGGAGAAAGTCACAGGCAAATAATCTGTAGAATCGAGTTTTAAAGTAACAAGTGTACTTAGAGGTCACTTTAACGAAAGCTTTCATTTTCTAGGAACCCTTGTTTTTTACAGATGAAGTTCTGACTAATTTGTTTAAGGTCACATTTCACATACATGATGAGGCTGGGGCTCAGACTTGAGTTTTCTAGTTCCACTTCAGGTGTTCCTTCTGCTATATCCAGTTCTTAGTTTTTTGCTCCTTACTTGAATACCAACAATAAAGTAATCAAGAATAGCAAGCACTCAAATTTATACAAAGCTTTATGGGTTTTTACATTTTATAAATATCCTCTGATCTTCATCCTAACCATAGGAGGTTCAAATAAGTTGAGAAATTTGCCCAAGGCCTTCTGATAAGTAGCTGAGTCTGACTCAGTACTCACTCAAGAGTGATAGGTATTTGAGTTACTTGAGAAGACTTGAATAAAGTTATGTGGAACCAAGAAAACAGAAACAAAAGAAAGAATATGCATGGTTACTATAATGTAAATAGAAGTATCTCTAAAAGGCAGAGAACTCAGGTGAATTTCAATGAACAATCTTGGCTCTAGAAAAGAGAGAAAGTAAAGAAATGGGGAACTATAAGTGAAGAATGTATTATATGTGGTTAGACTTAATTTGTTTTAATCACTGCTTAAGCTGAACTATTTTTTGCTCTTTTTTAATAGGAGGCCAAACTGGCCTTTAACCTGTGGATGGCTGGAGCCAAACAGAGCAGGCTCCAGACAGGAGAGTCAGGAACCAAACAGAAGTTTAATTTCAAAGTAAAGGAAACAGCTTTCAAGCAAGGCGTGCCTAGGCCTGCCCCTAGTGGGGGAACCCAAGGCAGTGTGGGGTGATCTCAGTACTTATACCCATGGCTACAAAGTGAGCTGTAACTCTGACAATGAGGGGTAACAGCAACAATGAGAAAAGTTTGATTCATAGCAGGGCTTCTTCATGACTGGAACATGGTTACTTGTCCGAGCTCAGAGAACACCTGGTGCTGGTCAAAGCAATATAATTATGTGATTTTTGCCAGAGGGTGAGATGATCCTGAGGAGGAGTGCAAAGGACTGTTGTTAAGCCAAGTTCAGGGCATAGCTTGCTTGCTGGGCCTCAGCTCTGGGTGTCTTCTAATATCTTGACAGAGGACAGGTTCAATTACAGGGCTGAGGAGTATATCAGAAAATGACTATGATGTTAAAAAAAAAAAAGCCAAAATCAAATGTGTTAATAAAATTAAATATAAAGAGAAAAACAGGAAAAAAATAGATTGGCTTGTGGATGGTATTCTATTTTCAGATTCAAGTATCAACTAGCGTTAGTTTATTCTGCTCTCCATGAAAAATCCTCCCCCGGGAACAATTCCTTCAAATAAATCATCATACAAACCAATACAATCCAATATTTGATTGGCCCTGTTAGGGGTATTCAATTGCTTTTCTCTGCCCTACAGATGTCTCTTAAGAACAAATTTAAAATGTTTTTGCTTTTTAAGTGTCTAATATTCCCCAGCTAATCCCCTCACTAACTGCTAGGGAAGACCTTAGTATTGGAAATAGCAAGAGTTACACTTCATCTCCTTTTCTTGCCTTGATGAACGTCATGCTTCACACAAAGGCTTTTTTTTTTTAAGGTATTGTGCAATCCCACCAGGACAGATTCAAAGGAAAGTTGCAAAAAAGAGGAAAAGTGTGAATTACGCATTTCCATTTTCTCTTCCCACCCCACTCTAACACCAATACCCTGACAATTGAATACTCTCTTATGCTACATATAGCCCATCCTGTCACATCATGGAGGAAACAGATTCGATAAAGAGGGAAGCATTATTGACTGTTAATACCTCAATGCATTTATCTTTCAAAGAGAATATGTATTTTTAAAGACTATCTGAGGAGACAGAGTGATGCTTAACCAAAGGAACTTTACTGGTGAATTAATGGTGAATGGTGAATTCTAGGCACCCTGGCACCTAAGTACGAAAGGGTCTCAAGTTACTTTATATGGGCTATTCAGCTAACACATAATTCTAACTTCATAGGATGTAAAATCACAGAAAATCCAAGCTTCCAGAAACTTTAAAGTTCACTTAATTCAACCTTCTACCTATTTTATGGATGAGGAAACAATGGCCCAGAGAAGTGTGACAGAGAGGTGACTACAGCACATGGTCATATTAACTATTAAATGGTAGAACCGGGTCTAGAACTCACATCCTGGAGGCAAAATTGAAGGACTGCTCAAATATTTATATGGAAAAATACATACTAAAGGAATCATCCATGCAGAACCTACAACAGAATGTTTACTGTTAAGAGTAAGAAGTAATTGATGATTCTTATGTTGCCTGAATTAGTTACTAAGACATCAGTGATTAAGACTTTAAGGTTATTTCCAGCTGTAATGGTCTATGACTCTATGAACCTACCACCTAAAACGGAAGACTAAATTTGCTTAAGGGTAAATGTATCAGAACTTTCTGGAAGGCTTTCTGGGACTGCAGCATGGTACAGAGAATGGCACCACTATGCCAGCTTTGGTTTATTATACACAGTGGGGCTGGAATCCCAAGGCTCTTCCTGAGTTACTGAACACTACTATTACCTAATGAGGCATAGCTCCTTTAAAGTGAACCAAGTAGTGCAGATCTGATGTTGAGGAAATTAGGAGTGGAAATAAATCACTCTGGAACTAACCACCCACCTAAAAGGAAATCAGAGTGATTTTTTAAAAAAGAAAATATAAAATCCTTGCAAATCAAAGTCAGCAGTAAATTCCATTTCTTATAGAAAGTCATGGTCTCCAGGTAGAAAGGGCAAGCTCTACTTCAATTCAGGAGATCTGAGCTCCAATTCACTTAACCTCTCTAAGTCACAATTTTTTCATCTATGAAACCAGGTTAATAATATTGTGACAATTAAAAAATTCTGAGATACATAATTTCTGGGTAGTTTAAACATTTTATTAATAAGGCTAGCATGTTTATTAATAAAAGGATGCTCATTTGGTCATCTCTCAGACCAAAACTCACTTATGGCAGTGGGTTCACAGTTCATATGCCCTTCAAAGAGCAGGTGTTCCAGTCAACTCTGATTGGTTAAACACAATGGGCTATATCAAAATGAGGGTCTTGGGGTATGCGACTTGGGTCACCCAAATCTTGTTCAAAGACTTAGGTGATATGGAAATTGCTCTCTGACAAAAGGGAGAATGAACACTTCCCCAGACCCAATGATCAGAAATGTATTATCCCAAATTTAGAATTTCTTTTACTGTGTTTTACTGTCTGATTACATGTTGGCCTAGGTAAATCTCTAAGAGAGATTTCCTACACTGATTGGTTTCTGTATAAGGAAGTAGAAGAGAAAAATATTGGTCCTAACATAATAATTAGTTATTAAATACAAGAGAAATATTCATTTCTCACAATATTTATATTACCTTCTTCACAAGGTTATAAGAAAAGCACTAAGTTTATATAAATGTGAACTATTATTATTAGGCTAATTCATTAGAATACAGTGATTTAATCAGTCAACAAACATTTATTATCCACCTACTGTGTGCCAGGCAGCATCTATGTGTGCCAAGCACAAAGGGCTACAAAAACAGATGACAAGCTATTCCTATTCTTGAGTAGCTTTCATCCTAGTAGAAGGAAGGGGATGTAACATGTAAATAGATAAGTACGTAACAAGGCATTCTGAGGAGGGAACAAGTGCAGATAATTGAGGAAATGAAGGAAGGTTTCATGTGGAAGTGGACTTTGAAGGAAACTAGAGATTCTGAGAAGAGGAAGTGAGAAGGGAATGCATGAAAGCACAAAGAGACTGAAAGAAAGCAGAAACATTATGAGGGAAATCCCAAGAAAAAGTTGGCTCTTTTTCTAGATTTTCCTCTTAATGCTTTGTCCACCAGATATTAAAATATATTCTGCTGCTTCATTACCCAAATATTTCCAGTAAACTTAATTGTGCTTTAGCCACAAAGAGGACAGAAATTAAATAGCAATAGAAAAGTTCCTAACTGGGAGAGCAAGGAATAGTTTACCAGTCAGATTTATGGAGAAAGGAAGAATTTGTAAATAAACAAGAGATACAAAACATTATGAAATGCAAAGTAGACAACTTTGATTACATTAAAGTGTGAAGTTTTTGCACAAAGTCAATGCAACCAAGATTAGAAGGGAAGCAGAAAGCTAGAATCATTTTTCACATCCAGTGTCTCTGATAAAGGCCTCATTTCTAAAATATATAGAGAACTGAGTCAAATCTATAAGAATAGAAGTCATTCCCCAATTGATAAATGGTCAAAGGATATGAACAGGCAGTTTTCAGAGGAAGAAATCAAAGCTATGTATAGTCACATAAAAAAATACTCTAAATCACTATTGCTTATATCAAAACAACTCTGAGGTACCACATCATACCTGTCAGATTAGCTAACATGACAAAACAGAAAAATGATAAATGTTGGAGAAGATATGGGAAAATTGGACCACTAATGCGTTGTTGGTGGAGTTATGAATTGATCCAACCATTCTGGAGAGCAATTTGGAGCTATGCCCAAAAGGCTACAAAAATGTGCATGCCCTTTGACCCAGCAATACCACTTCCAGGGCTGTATCCCAAAGACATTATAAAAATGGAGAAAGGACCCACATGTACAAAAATATTTATAGCAGCTCTTTTTGTGGTGGAAAAGAATTGGAAATTGAGAGGATGCTCATCAATTGGGGAATGGCTGAATAAGTTGTGGTATATAAATGTAATGGAATACTATTGTGCTATAAGAAATGATGAGCAGGCAGACTTCAGAAAAACCTCAAAAGACTTACATGAAGTGATGCTGAGTGAAATGAGCAGAACCAGGAGAACATTGTACATAATAACAACCACATTGTGCCATGACTGACTTTGATAGACTTAGCTCTTCTCAGTAATGCAAGGATCTAAGACAACTCCAAAAGACTCAAGATGGAAAATGCTATCCACATCCAGAGAAAGAACTTTGGAATCTGAATGCAGAAGGAAGCATACTATTTCCTCTACTTTTCTTTTATTGTTTTGTTCCTCCCATTAGTTCTAATTCTTCTTTACATTGTGACTAATGTGAAAATATGTTTAATATGAATGCATAAGTAGAGCTGATATCTGATTGCCTTCGATCTTGGGGAGGGAGCAGGAGAGAAAGGGGGAGAAAATTCAAAACTCAAAATCTTATGAAGTGAATGTTGAAAATAAAAAATAAATTATTAAAAAAGAAAAATTCCTAACAATTAGGCAGAGATTATACTCACTGTCTAACTTTCTAATTATATCTGTCTGGGGGCTTAGAGTAGCTTTAATTGAATTTACAACTTTTCATCTAAAATAAACTCCCTAAAGCTTGAGAGGAAAGAACCATGTGGACCTAAGGAATCATTATATTACCAACTTTTCTTAAAACAAGTTCATTAGTGTAACAGGATATTATGGAAGAATCAGAGTTCAGATGTGAATTCAGGTTCTCTGACTCTAGAGCCATGACTTACCACCCAGATTCCCTGCTATTGGCCTTCATACTTCCTCCTAGGTCAATTCCTTTTTAGCAACCTTTTTCTCACTATCTTTTCTTGAAATTTTATTTCCCCTTTGACCTACCCTATTATTGTTCCAGACACCATCATCTTCCCAGTCACCCAACCTCAGTAATATCCTTGGTTCCTCACCCACGTATCCAATCCATTGCCAAACCTTGTTATTTCTACATTTACATCTCTCATACTCATTCCCTTATTGACACTCATACAGCCATAAACCTAGTTAAGGCCATCATCACCTCTCACCTAGACTACTGCAATAGATTTCTAAATGATCTTCTCACTTCATAGTTACCCCTATGCCAATCCAACCTCTCTATTCACCTAGCCAAGATAGTTTTTATAAAGCATAGTTTGAACATGTTACCTCCCTCTCTGCTCAATGAGTTCCAGTGGCTCTCCATTGCCTCCAAGATTAAATACAAAGCCGTCTGTTTACAAAGATAGGAAGGGGCCAAGGTAGAGAGACATTTAAATGTCATTTTTAAAAATACTGTATTCCTTCCTTTGCACTCTACAATTCAGATCATAATGGCTTACTTCGTGGCATCCTTGAACACAATAATCCATCTCTGATCTCTGCCTTTTCATTTTCCATTCTCCATGACTGGAATACTTGGCCTCCTCACCTGCCTCATAGGTTCCTTTATTTCCTTCAAGATAAATAAAAATCCACCTTCTATAGGAGACCTTTCCCAGACTCTCTCCTGCCCCAGCTGCCTTCCTCCATTAGATTCCCTTAATTTACTCCATAGATAATTTTTGTTAGTCATTTTTCAGTTGCGTCTGACTCTTTGTGACCCCATTTTGGGTTTTCTTGGCAAAGATATTGGAGTGGTTTGCCATTTTCTTTTCCAACTCAGTTTACAGATGAAGAAACCAAGGCAAACAGAGTTAAGTGACTTTCCCAGGATCACACAGCTAAGTGTCTGAGGCCAGATTTGAATTCAGGAAGATGAGTCTTTCTGACTCCAGGCTTAGTGCTCTGTCCACAGCACCATTAAGTTGCCCCATAGATATCTTCTGTGTACCTGATTATTAACATGTGTTGTCTTCACTAGAATACATGATCCTTGAAGCAAGAACTGATTTTGCCTCACTTTGTACCTAGTACATCTTAATAAATGCTTGTTGGTTGGGGGGGGAGCATTTATTGACTATTACATGACAGGCACTGTGCTAAGTGCTTTACAAATATTATTTCATTTGATTCTCACAACAACCTTGGGAGATAGGCACTACCATCTGTGTTTTATAAAAACTGAAAGCAGAAACTGAAGCAGACAGAGGTCAAATGCTTATCCAGGGTCACACAGCCAAGAAGTGTTTAAGACTGGATTTAAACTCAGGTCTTCCTAAGCCCAGCACTCTATCTACTACATCATCTAGCTGACTTTCTACACAGTATAAAATCAAGTTATAATTGACATTACAATGAAATTCCATATATAATATTTCATTAAACCTTTGTATACATATTAATTTTTGGTAAATGCCTATTTTAGAAAATTATTGTAAGGAAAGTACTTTCTGAAACTTAAAGCACCATGTAACACCAGTGGTAGTCCCACTGAGGTACATATTCTATCCTCTCAATTTCCTCCTCCCTGCTAAAAAGGGCAGAGCTCAGTATCAAGTAGGCCACATCCTGACCTTGCCTAGTTCTCCCAAGCTCCCCTTCCTTTCTCATACAGGGACTGGGAATTTATGCACACTCAATTATAATAATTAGCTTGCTTTTTAGTCTAGTGGAATTATGATGACCCTCAGGTCAATGTTTTCTCCTTAGGCTGTTTTACAGAATTTAAATCAGACAGGCTATTAATACAATCATGATCTTAGAATCCATTTTAAGGAAAATTTCTAATATTCAGACAGAGATTTTGGTCTTTCTACATTTAAAATCTTTTGTTTCTCCAACTAACTCCTGGCCTTTCTATATTTGAGGCAAGATCAGGATAAGAAAAGTCTAAATAAAAGAAGCCAACAGAGTGTATTATATATCTGTTGTTGGACAGGCATGGGGAAAGAGTAAATTTTTTGGCTGGATTAGAAGGGACTTCCTTCAGTCTCTGAAGAGGAAAGGATAACCAGTAGCTTCTGCCTGAGGCCTGTATTCTGAAGTATCATGTAAATTGAACCACCTTTAACTCTACCTTTTCTATCACAGTCTACCCTTCTCTAAATTTCTCCTTTCAGTTTTTTTTTCTTTTGGTTGATGCCCAAGTTTTAATGATACTATCTGTCTAGTTTGGCTCATTAAATCCTTGGCAGAACTGAGGATGCCTTCCTCCCACTCCTTCCTCTCAGCTTATTTTCTCATAATCCATAAATGTCTTTTTTCAAAATTCTCAATTCTCTGACTCAAATACTACTTCTGGCTAAAAGATGGCTGTGGTACAAATTGCTCTCAGGACCTAGAGGGAATTATTGTCCTTTCAAATTCATGATATTAAGTGTACAAGTGCTCATTACAAGTGTTATATTTGTTATTATTTTCATTATTGTTTCTGTAAATCCAGGGTTCAAGGTAGCTTAGTTAAGAGATGTTCACTGGTAGTAGATGACATTATCCATATAGAGGACTCTAGAGTATCATCAAATGATTCTTATATAAGGTATTTAGCATGGAGACCATCTTGCTTCTAAAATTCATATAAATTGGTACTAGAAATGTGTGGGCAAAAGTGGGTCAGCAATCTTAGAACTAGAAAACAGATGAAATCCTCTTCTCTTTTCATTAGAAAGTTTGGGGACTGCGCAGAATGTTACAAACAGTGTAAACTCCTTGAGACCAAGGATTGTTTTATTGATTTGTTTCCCCAACATCTAGCACATTGCCTGGCACACAGCAGGTGCTTAATACATGTTTGGTGTTTGATTTCTCCACTATTAAATGTAGTCACTCTGTTTGGTTTTGCTTAAATGGTTGTTCTTGTTTATAAAACAGAGCTCAATGTGAGGGGGTAGTGGGGTGCGGGGTATATGAAGGAATAAAGCTGAAATGACATAAAATCGAGACCTTAACAAAAACATTTAAAAAATAAAGAGTCCCTCAAAACATTCCTATGCTTATATTTCAAAGAGATCAAGAGGGAAAGAATTTCATCTACACTAGAAGAAAATATGTATAGCAGAATTTTTTTGTGGCAGCAAAATATTAGAAATAAAATAGGTCACCCCCAACTGAGGAATGACAATAAATTGTAGCACATGTATGTAACTGAGTATCATCATGCTGTAAAAAACAACAAATATGGAGGATTCAAAGAAACCTGGGAAAATCAATGCACTGATAAAATGATGCAGACACAAAGAAAAGAAATGTTAACAACAATGTAAAGGTAAAGGAATGTAATGTAACACAACAATGTAAAGGAAAACAATACTTAAAGACATAAGATTTCTTATTATTGTAATCACCAATCTTGATTCCAGGGGAGGGATGATGATACACATTCTTCTCATTAGAAAAGGTGGTAGATTCTAGGTATGGAATGCTACAAATACCATCAGGCCTGACCCATGTATTAGTTTTGTTGAGATTTAGATGGTAGGGGTACTGGGACCCCAAAATCACGACATGAGTCCTTCACGAAAGAATTCAACCCAAGCCTTCTTTCAGCCAAAGATAAAGTTTATTAAAGATGAACCACATAGGCCAGACTCTTAAGGAATCTGAACATTTGTGACACTCATAAGGATGAGCCGGCATGAGGAAGTCTCAGTCCCTAAATGGCAGCCAGGATGGATCTTATATACAGCCAAGTAGTTTGGGGTAACTAGAGGAGGGGCTGGGAGGTGGATCTTGAAGGTGAGGTGGCTAGGGGAGGAGTTTAGGGAGGATTTGAAGCTGGGGTGACTGGGGGAAGGGTCCTGGGAGAATCCTGGTGGAAGTGTCAGGGTGGGGTAGAATGGGGTCATTTGAGAATAGACAATAGAGGGTAAGTTGAGTGGATTATAGCTTCAGGCAACCACTTGAACTTCTTTGACCAAGTAAATGAGTTCAAGGAAAGTTTAAGGGTTTTCAGGTGTGCATAGACAAATGGGACTCAAATTCTTTCTGGGGTGAGGGGCCAAGTTCTTGGCCCATCAGTTTGTCTTTCACAACAGCTTCCATTTGTTACAAGGGAAGGAACTCTGGAGGATGCAGTTAAGTAATAATTATTTAAAAAATAAAAAGCATCAACAAAATATTTTTTTAAATGTTTAAAGAGCTCGGCAAAGGTTGATATCAGTAACTCAATTCATGGATTGTGAATGCTTCCACAGTGAGAATAAAGTGAGAGCTGATAACTATGTGTCAGACAGAGATTGATGATTTAATAGAAATAATAGTACTTTTGCTATCAGGAAAATGCCAGAAGGACAAAAATGGTTTGAAAGAGAATTAACAGAGTTTGGAATGTCAAGGAGATTCTGTGATTGAATAAGAAAGCTGCCTACTATAAAATGAGATATTATGGTCCTTGGAGTTCTGCTAACAAGTATACTGCAAATAATTGGCTTCTAATGAATTTTAACCAGGACCCCTTAGAGAGTTGAAGATTGTGGTTTTTGCACAAATATTTGCTTTTCTAAAAGAATCTGCATGTATTTCTTTGAGCTTTTCACTAGCCAGAAAAGTCAGCTGCCATTCTTTAGAGAAATGCCTGTGCTAAGTATGTGGGACAATTAAAGTTCAGAGGATGAGTCAGAGATCAGAAAAGGTTTTATTCTTTCTCATGACAAAGGGCACAGCCCTCAGCAACAGCCAGGGAGTGCAAAGTCTGCTAGTGGGGAACAAAGTTTTATAGTCCTAACACAATACCCCTTCCCCTTCCTGAACCCTTCTTCCCATTGGCTGGGTTTCAGGGTATGCAATCTAAACGTGGATTTCTAAGACCCTTATTACAATAATATCCTTATTTGGAAATATTTGCCTAGAGACAAAGGCTCAGGAAGACTTTGAATAACAGTTTAGAAGTTCCACCTAGAGACAGACAAGCAGGAAGCCCCTGGTGGTCAAGCTAGCAATCTTTCGCAATTTTTACCTTGCTAGAGGAATTGGAGCACAGGTTAGCTCTTGCTTAATGCACAGCAAATGTTTGCAGATTCATCAAGTTTTACTGCTTTGGGGATACAAAGGGAATTTATGAGTTTTAATACTGAGGAAACTTCATCTATCTCACTTATAAGCATCTATAAATGTGATCAAAATTATTTCTATAACCCAGGTAATCTCTGAGGATGCTTTTGTCAACTCCCTCTCTCGCAGAGAAGTCTGAGGCCCCAAGCAAGGCTACGTCTCTCCCCTCAAGGTCCTAGGAGGTGCCCTAGGAGGTAGGGGCTGATTCTTTAATGCTCAACCCCACCCCAGTGTCTTCTACCTCTCAAGATTATCAGTTAAGAAATTTAATTATCGTATCTACTGATCTGGGCCAGGCCTTATTCAGCCCAATCTGATGGTTCAGATTTGGTAATAGAACAGCATAAGATACTAGAAGACAGACAATCTGCCATTTAACAAAAGGAGGTTTACTTAATATGAAGGAAAGGATATTCAGCAAGGATACAGCATTGATTCATTTCTTTGAACAGAGCACCCCCATGTAAGGGGATAACTTCCCACATAGACAGAGGGAGAAGAGAAGGGGATGGGAGGAAGAGGAGGAGGAAACAGCATCATTGCCCAAGTGGAAGTGGCCAGTTGGGTACCCACAGGGCAGCTACTACTCCTTACAGACTGATGCTTACCTTTTGTTCTCGAAGAGGACCAATGACATCAGGAAGGAGATGCCATGATTTGCAAGTGAATTGGATTTAAGTGAGGAAGGGCTATGCAAAGTCACCAGCCTCACTTACTCCAGAGTCATCAGAGTCCCTCAGCAAGATGTAGGTCAGGACTACTGGCAATGGCCCACATGCAGTAGGAGACCTCAGCCTTTTTAAGCTGAGTCTTTCCCAGACCGTATTTTGTCTCAGGCAATTCTCTAGCAAGTCAAGACATCACCCTCCTGATGTCATTGCTCCCTCTTCAAGTACAAAAGGCAAACCACAACCACCACAGCATTGATTCAATTAAGAGCCGCTCCTCTGCCTCCACACGTGCCAAGGTGGCATGTCCAATCAGAAGCATGTGCCAAGCCCAAGGTGCCCCCACCCCCTCATGCACTGGGCCCTAAGGGACAAGGAAGCTCCATCAGCCATTCAAGCCTTGTCTCTTAGACCAGTTCAGTCTTAAGGATTGTTTCTTTACCATTTAAGGAAAAATTAACGTAGCCTAACCTATGTGGCAGGAAACATACCTATGTTGTACCTATCATTGTATCACTAGCACCTAACACAAAACCTTTCACCTCTCAGTTCCTTGAGAAATATTTATTGTACTTGAATTTGCATTAAATAACAAGATTGAAAATGAAACTCCTATACCTTTAAAAACTACATGATGAATTCCCTGTATTGTGTACATATTGTTAAAAGTGAGCTATATATAATCGAGAGCCCCAGTTACATATACAATCCTTGTTTTTTTCTCTTCTGCCATGAATATTTTTGGCATTGTTTTGGCAATTTTATTATGGCATTTGTTAAGTTCAGAATAAAAAAAGAATTAAAAATTAAAAAAAGAATCATTTAATTAGCTAGCCATACGCAGCTTTTAGAAAGAGATATTAATACAGTGGCAACATAAAAACAGCTGGTACAAAAACATCTTTTCCTTCTTTTCCCCATGATTTTTGTATATCTCCCACAAGTGCACAAAGAATCCAGGGGAAGGTGGGATCGATGACATGTGGCAAGGGGGCGATTCACAGTTTTTGGTCATTGTCTCCAATTCCCGGAGTATCCAAATAGTTTCCTTTAGGCATGAAGTAGCCCATTGCTGGATTCCTCGTAGACCTGTGACTATAGGTGCAATATGGACTTGGTTCAAAATATGGCATGAGCAGATGCAGGAATGAACTCAGGGCACAAATGGAAAGATAAGAAATCCAACATTCTCCAAATAGTTTTAATCTTACAAGCTTTTCCTCTAGCCAAAGGAGCTTTACTGGAACACTACCCTTATTCAAAACTATCAAATGACTTCAATGCTACACTAACTTGATAGTTTATAGATGACTCCTGGGGTAAAACAAAATTTCCAACACGTGATTCTTGCTCAGGTTCCATAGACTTCTCACACTCGCTCTAAAGCCTAAGATTAAGATGTATTTTTACAATTTCAGAACTGACAGGGATCTCATCCATTCCAGCTTATGGGGGCCATCTCCAGTCATCTTGATCTCTATCTGGCCACTGGACCCAGATGGCTCCAGAGGAGAAAGTGAGGCTGGGACTTTGCACAGCCCTCTCTCACTCAAATCAAAGTCAATTGCAAGTCATGGCATCACCTCCCTGATGGCATGGTCCTCTTTGAGAACGAAGGACAAACAACAACAATTCCAGCTTATCCCTAAACAAAGATCCCTGATACATTATAGTAGATGAGTGATCTAGTCTCCTTTCAGCTCAAGTGTCACCTTATGCAGTCCCTACTGGAAAAATAGCACAGAGAACATGGTCTGCTAGACTGAGAAGGGGATGTGGTGTATGACCTTAGGCAAGTCACTTAACCTCCCTAGGCCTCAGTTTCCTCATTTGTAAAATGAAGGTATAAGATCTGAGTGGGAAGGTAAGAGGTCTTACTAGATGACCTCTGAGGTACCTGCTATGCCTGTCTGAAATGAAAATTCCTATTTCAAGTTCTGATTATATATATGTCTAAGTGTTTCTTTTATAAATATGTTTGGAGGAAGAACAGGTAAAAAATAGACCTACTAGGAGTGAAGGCTATAATGAAAGGGTCACCCAACTCCCACCTTCTCTATTGAAAATGATCTGCAGACTGAAAGGTATAAGATAAACATAATTAAGAGGGAATTAAAGCCCAGAGACCAAAATTTGTATTAAGGGATAGAAGTTAAAGGAAGGTAGATTTCAATTCACTAAAAGGAAAAACCA
Organism: Phascolarctos cinereus; assembly: GCF_003287225.1. NCBI lineage: Eukaryota > Metazoa > Chordata > Mammalia > Diprotodontia > Phascolarctidae > Phascolarctos > Phascolarctos cinereus. Next base: position 442,555,300 of record NW_027555847.1, on the reverse strand, counting down.
CCTGAAAATTATGTAAAGGGTAGTGGGTGTGTGTGTGTGTGTGTGTGTGTGTGTGTGTGTGTGTGTGTGTGTGTGTGTGTGTGTGTGTATATACACACACATATACATATATGATTGGCCAATAAGACTTCATTATCATAGGCTGGAATTTAAAAGGCTAACAAATTCCATAACCAAAAAGGGGTTAGGTGACCAGAGTCATTTATGGCATGTCTAAATATTCTCCAAAGTCTCTCCAAGGTACTTTCCTTACACTCCTGGACTCCAGCTTCCCTACTTCTCCATTTGGAAAGTTAGCATTCCAGGCATTCTGTGCATTCAGACCCCCATCACACTAAGATGAATCCAGAACATGAAATGCTTTAAAGGAAAAGCAGAGGAGTTTAAACCAATTTGATCCTAGCAGAAAACCAAAGAGCCAAAAGAACTGGCATGGTTGGACCTGTGCTTTAGGAAAATCACTTTGACAGCTCTATGGAGGATTGCTTGCAGTGGGCAGAGGCATGAAACAGAGGGATTATTTAGAAGGTTTTTGCAGTAGTTCAGGTGAGAGGTGATGAGGACTTGGACTAGGTTTGTATGTATGTGAGACATGAAGGGGATGTTTGAGAGGTTTTGTGAAGGTAGAAATGAAGAGATGGGGCAATGAATCGCATATGTGAGGTGAGAGTGAGGTGTCAAGAATAACAATGATGTTGGGAACTTGGGTGACTAAAAAGATGGTGGTACCCTCTATGCAGAAAGAGGGAAGTTCAGAAAAGGGGGATGGAGAAAGATAATGGCTTTTTCTTGGGACGTGTTGAAGCAGAAGAGATTGGAGCCATGTGTTAGCCATAAGCTTGTAACTGAACAGTCCCTCCCCTTTGGTCCTACGAATGTTTCGCTCATCTCTCATGACCATTAGGAAGTAATACCATGTCATTAATCAAGGAACCTGTGTTAAAAGGTGTAAATCCCCTCTGAATAGGCCAGGAAAGCCAGGTGGCTAAAGACTACCTCACCTGAAAGGAAGGCCAAAAGGGATATAATAATCAGTCATACCATCCTCTTCTTCTATATTTCTTGTCCTGGAATCATCCACAAAAGAGATAAAAAACATGTCACACTTCCTTGTAGGTTAAGGGCAAGGTGAAATAGGTTATTTCTTCTAGGGCAAGAAGCTAGTGGCAGTCAAGCCATTTCTCTCCTTTTCTTCTATCTTGTCCTCATATATTAGTGTTTCTTACTCAACAGAAATGATATTTTAAGGGCTAATTTTTTTTCTAGGCAATTAGGGTTAAGTGACTTGTCCAGGGTCACAGCTAGTAAGTGTTAAGTGTTTTGTCTGAGGCTGGATTTGAACTCAGGTCCTCCTGACTTCAGGGCCAGTGCTGTATCCACTGTGCCACCTACCTGCCCCTAAGGGTTAAATTTAAAACTCATATTAAGATTTATGTTTCTTGTTTTATATCATTATTTTTATTTGCATTTCAATGATATTTTCAAGCTATAGTGTTCCTTTTTGCCATAATGAAATATACTTCTTTGCCTCCTCTTGTTTCTCCTTTCAGTAACAAATTTTTGACAACAAAGTAAGTCGATAAATACTAAGAATCTGACAGGTCATCAAGTCAAATCTGAACCAGAATTCCCCATACAACGTCTTTGACAACTTAGCTAGAAGACTTCTAGATCTACTACCTCACCTGAAGTTGTAACTTTGATCCTCTTTCAGCAATACAAATATCATCTCAACCCCATAACATTCCAATGCATGTAAGAGAAATCAATGAGAACTTCAGTAAGCTTTTGATTAGAAGTTAAAAACTTAAAACTGGAAAATAAACTAGAAAAATTCTTAATACAAGGATATTGTATCCTACTTCTATCCTACTATTCCAGAAACTTTATAAATTTCTTTCTCAAATCATTTTAAGTTTTTCTAGAAATATAAATACATGAGAAAGGAGAAGACTTGAAAAAATGTTATGCCTTTTGCAAAATTAATCTCCTAAATCTTGGCCATCCAGATGATGTTGCATCTTTTGGCATTAGATGGTCAAAAATGTTGACATGGAGCACCATCTAGTGTCAAAGAGTCATTATTGCAACCGGCTTGGTCTCAAATGCTAATACATGCAACTCCAGATTTAGACCATTTCTCCTTTTCCCATGATTACTCAGGATGAGACTCTGGGCCATCAGATAACAGAATCAACAAGTCTGCCCTCTCATGTAGTGCTTTATTAGTAATAAGGATGAAAAATCAGTAGAAACCAAAGAAGAAAAAGACAACTTAGCCCATTATTTGAAATGATACTTAAAGTCAAATAAACATGTGACAGACACTACTAGATCTGGGAAGACAAAGACAAAAAACAGTCCCTGTTCTCATGGAGATTACAATCTAACAGGGGAGAGAACATGCAAATGACTATGTACAAACAAGTTACAGACAGGAAAAATTGGAAATAACCAGCAGAGGGAAGGTGCTGGAATTAAGGGAGATTGGGAAAGGCTTCCTATACAAGGTATTATTTTGGCTGGAACCTAAAGAAAGGGAAGTTAGGACATGAAGATAGAGAGTATTCCAAGCATGGGAGATAGCCAGTGAAAATGTAGGGAATCGAGAAATGGAGTTGTTAGAAGCTATAATATATTAAATCCCAAACCTCCCTGCTAGGAGAAATGGGCTTTTTGACAAAGTCAGCTAAAGTCAGACTTAAAAAGGAAGTTACATTAGGTCTGAGGAAGGGCAGGACAGGAATGGCAGGACCACTCAAGGTGGAGATATGGTGATTTCATTAGTTGATTTTGCAGAGGCAGTTACATTTGCCTCCCCTAGGCTTTGCTTGTGTCCCACACTATGCCACAATTTTGACCAGTTTCCTTGAGCACCAGCCTTTCCTCTTGACACTAATGCAGGGGACTTCTGCCTTTGACTCCTGGTTTTTGGGGGTTTTTTGGTTGTTGTTTTTTTTGGTTTTGTTTTTTTACCTTGTAATAGTTTCTATATCTGCATTGATTTAGAAGCTTGCTGAACCTTCTTGAGTCCCCAAGGTGGCTTGCTTCTCTAGGTTCAGTTCTATTCTACCTTGTTCCCAATTACCTTTCACATTTCTGCTTCTGCTTCTGCTACCACCATACTTACACACTGGCCCAATACTAGGAACTATTTCCCTCTTTCTCTTAGCCCAGCTTCTACTCAAAATCACAAGAATGAATTTTCTAGGGTTCACTTACCAGAGGACTGAATATAAATAAATTCAAAGTAATACCTTAAGGTAAAGAAACTAGGAGTAAATAGAAAATAAATCTATCTGGTCACAGACTAGTGATATTTAAATTTTCTAAGCTATTCTATCTAGTTACATGCCTAAATAAGTCCTACAAGTCTAGTTTGGTTCATGACTCTCTCTGAGCTAGATGTCCCATACCAAAACATCCTGCTTTCCTCCCCAGGAGTGGTCATGCACCACCAAGCCAATTTATTTTCCACCTACTAGAGTCCCCTGGGTCAAGTTCATTTGTTCATTCTATAATCCGTGCCTGTGCCTCATTCTCAGCCAATCATGAAGACTTCTAGTGGGTTTTGGCTGTTTATAGCCCAAGTTCTTATTTAATCATCTAGCTATAAACAAATGGTAATGAAGACACCCAGAAGCATGAAGAGCTGTATAAAGGTGACCGCAGAAACAGAGTTGACATTTTTAAGAAAACTGGAGGTAAAAGAGGGAGAACATGATGGTTATAGCTGTACTAACTCATCTGTCTTCTAACTATATACCTTTCTTGAGACTGTAGTAGCCAGGAAGCACTATTTGCCAGTAGAGAAGCCAAACAGATTATACTAAAAGAAAAATACACACATATATACATACAGACATATGTGTATGTGCATATGCATGTATGTCTGTACATGTATATACATGCAGATATATTACATGGACTTGTTCTGTATTCTGCTCATGTACAGATCACCTAATATGTAGGTACCCTGCTTCCCCCCGCCCAACTTAGGTAAAAGTAACTTCCTTTGATTGAATTCATAATTTAAAGAGAGGCCCCATTTTAAAAGTGTCACACAGGCACAGTCATTCTTTCATTCATGCTTTTCTATGTCCTCTTTACTGGTAGGTCCAGAGCACAATTCAGCCAAAGCATGGGCACTTTGAACTGAGAAAATACCTTCCCCTCCTCCCCTTTTACTCTTAGGCACCTGGGAGTGTTTCTGTTCTGTTTCATTTGTCTCTCAGTTTGGGGGCCAGTGGTGATTCGCACCCAAACTGGGAGCTCAAGCCATGTAGACCTAGGAATCATGATTATAGTCAGGATGCTAGCCCATCCCATCATGGAAGCCCCAAGAAGCTAGAGTGCTGGGGACTCAAGCCTGAGTGGGGGAGGATGGTAACAGACTTGGAACTTGGACAGTGCTCCAAGAACTAAGCTAATCTATTTGCATATTTGTTTCTTATACCTTTAAAGTAAACATTTCTTTGTAAGAACTAACGTTAGTGGTTAAATGGAATTGGAGTATAAAGGACCCCTCCTCTACACTTGAGGGGGAACACCATATGTGGGAGAGTAGAGCCATTTGCAGAAAGCCTTTCCCCAATTTTCTAGTACTCTTAAGGGGATTGAGAGAAGGTGAAATGTAACATACCTGGCCTATAGGCAGAGGGGGCCAGAGTAGCCAAATTTACATCTAAATCTATCTATCTTATCTATCTATCTTATCTATCTATCTTATCTATCTATCTATCTATCTATCTTATCTATCTATCTTATCTAGCTATCTATCTTATCTAGCTATCTATCTTATCTATCTTATCTAGCTATCTATCTTATCTAGCTATCTATCTTATCTAGCTATCTATCTTATCTTATCTATCTATCTTATCTATCTATCTATCTTATCTATCTATCTATCTATCTATCTTATCTATCTATCTATATATACACATCATACACATAACAGCATATATATGTATCACAGAATATAACATTTGTGTGATATATGTATATGAATATAGAATATATATGTGTTATAGATAACTGTATATGTAACCCTTGGTTCAAAGGGCCAATTGCATGAGACACTTTCCTCACTGGTAGAGATTGAATACTCAATGCCCTATGGAGGGAGGGGGTCAAAAAGAGTTGGTGAGAGCTGGAGAGAAGACAGATGATTAAGAGAAAACAGTGAGAAAGACATTCTTCCAACCTCTTTTCAAGGCCCTGAAGGGAGAAAGACTCTGGGAAGAAGCCAACATGTAAAGGAGTTGGCAATCTCCATCACGTCTCTATCCCTAGCTTAGTACACTAGAGACTTTAGGGCATTTCACCTTGGGTAAGATATGGGACTCTTTCTTGGTTGAACTGGGTCATCTTGATGCATGTAGTTTGAGAGGTCCAGGGACCACCCCACTGCCCCCCTCCCCAGCCAAGGACTGAAGTACAGGACAGGGTCATCTGGAATGAATTCATGGACTCAAGCAGTCTTCCAGTCAGGTGGAAAAGTTTATTATAATGATAATATGACAGGCAAAGCTTCTTAAGGAATTCTGCTACCTAACAGGAAGGATGCTAAAGCTTTTATAGGAGAAATAGTGGATTATGCGTCAAGTATGCTAATTAAGTGATAACATACAACCTTGGTCACAGATGTCATTCACTACTGGAAAAGGGGAGGAAGAAGGTTCCTAATGGGTGTATTTTTGGTCTGTCATGTCTGTAACAAGAGTTTCAGGAATTGATGTCTATAACTTGCCCTCTGGATCATATACAATAACTGTGGGAATCCGTACATGATAATTTTGTTGATACAAGATAGTACACAGGAAATTCTATAGAGATCAGCTTGTTCTTGTAAAAGGGAGAGATAATTTGCCTCACTGGGCCCACTCATGAGTTATTGCCAGAGACAGGGTCTTTGTGCTGGGGATAAAATTGTCAGGGATAGTGTTTGAGGCCAGGGAGAAATATGGTCTTGGAATTGGGGTCTGAGTATAAGCACCCAAACACCCCATCATTCCCCACCTTAAACAGATAGGACCCAAAATCTTTTGGGGTAAGGGAAGAGGGTCTCAGCTTCTGAAACTTCTTCCTGCTGAGATTGGACATAGAGCCATCCCTGCCTCATGGGGTCCCATTCAAGGGGTTAGTGCTTTAACAAATATCTGGAACTTGGCCAACACCAGGTCCAAGGGGTGATGGGTGGTGGTCTTGGACAGAGGTTGGTACCCAGCCTGAGCTGTCATCTGCAAGTAAAGAGCACCAAGCCTAGAGGAGACAAACATGGCAAGGAAATTTAGCAGACAAGGGCCAAAAAGAGTAGGAGGAAAATGATCAGAAGTGGGATAAGTATGGGCTGTTCTTCTGACAGAGCTATCTGAAATTTGGTTGAGCTATTGCCTTTCTTTTTAAAATACTGTTATCCTTCCTCACATCCTGTCAACATACTTAAACCATCTGAAACTGGCATAAAGGTACCCAGAGCAACCCTCCATGGACAACAGGAGGGGCTTAGATGTCCCCCATTTCTACCCCAAACTTTTATCTACCTTCCATATTTTCAATCCAACCTTTATCTTTCCAAGTCTTTTGAACTATTTACTCAGACTACAACTTTCCTTTACATTACACAACCTTGTTTATCCTTCTCTAATCATATTCACTCTGGAAGAAAGATACTTCAGAAACTGAATTTTTTACATGTGATAAATTCAAATACTAATTTAATTCTTGCTTAGGCCATGGGATGATTACAAATTCAGATTAAAACAACAAGATCTCACATAGTCACATTGTGCTCATGTCTTACTGACCACTCACTCTGATCATAGAAATTTGCTTATAAAAAGGAAAAAGCAGGGACATGTGACATACCAAATATGATAAGATAAAACATACTTATCTCTGTTTGAATTCAGGTAAGAGTCACAGTTCTCCAACGACGCAGTATCAATTCTATCTCATAGCCAGACTCAGGAATAGTCAGGTGGGAAACATTCCTTCTCAAAGGAACACAATGGGGAAACCAAGCCAGGAGGATACCATCCTAGATTGAGGCTAAGATTGCCCTCATGGCTCTTTCCCAGCTATAGACCCGCACTGTTAATAGTACAGATCATTCCCTCTGAGTAGCTTGTGGCATTTCTCTCAGATACTGATCTAATGCAGACAACTATACCTAAATTCAAACTCAGAATTAGTTACAGTCCCAAGAGTCTTTTGCCTCAAACAGCAAATTTCACTAATCACAGCTTAGAGCCAGATACAGTTATTTTTACTCTAATGTAGTTGCAATAAGCAATAAAAATTTACCAGGACTCATATACATTAGAGATTCCACTTAACATCTTTCTTTCTCAAATTTAAATTTGTTCTTGTGTAAAAGCCAATTGTTAAAAATCCTATCTATTGTATATAAACTTGCAACTTCTCAGCAAGCCAAATTCATTATTTAGGAACTCCATAACCCAAACAAGTTCTTTTCCTAGGTCTTATAACCTTGCCCACACAGATGATTTCCAGGGATCTTGACAAGTTAACAAAATGAGAATTGACATGGACCCAAGAAAGGGGCTGATCCTGGCACCCCTGCCTGCCTACCACATACTTCAAGGAGGACTATTCTGAATGGGCAAAACCAATCCAGACAAGGCTTTCACTCAATCCCCTCCTTTCCACACACAGTAAGCAATTAACAATTTTAGGTTTAAGCATAAAAACAGTAACCCCAAATAACTTAGTTAACAACCTTACAACTTTTATAAGTGATAACCAAATTGTTTTAGCTGTAACTGTTTCTTTAACTACAGGCGAAGCTGGTAATATGGTTTTCTAAATGGCAGTTATAAAACATTATAAGACAGGGTTAACAGAGCTGAAAAAATAACATAGGTTTCACACAATTTTTTCCACCATCCTTTAGTTTCTTACAGTTCATACTTCAACATCCAAATTATGAAAAGTCGCTTGACATAACTTATACAAAAGTTTACCAATTTTAAACAATATTATACACTTGAAACTTAAAACAAACTTATGAATCAGGTGACTCCAACTCTGTTGAATGCATTTTCAAATTATCTTACATAGAAAATTGGACATCTCATCACCTTTGGCATTGTATACTAGTCACATCTAATTAAGGGACCAATAGGCTAATGTTTGTAGTATCTGCCTGGCCTCATGTTAGGTACCTTCCAATCATGCAAGGTAAACTGAGGTAACTTGATCTATGCATTTTCCCCAATTTGCCTTAGTGCCATATAGTATAATAAATTCTGACTTCTATTAAGCATCAAATTAGAAGTGACACATTTCACTTAAAATAAAATGCAGTCATCTTTTGGTTGTGTCCTAGTACACAACAACTTCTTTTATGTGAGGCAGGAAAGGTTGAGTGCTAGTCAGTCTGCTTCTCTGATGTGAGAGGAAAATGTTCCCCCACTTCTTTCTTGTCTCTCCCTCCACATTCAAAACTTGGCCAGAGTTGGAATGTAGAAAGAGAGAACATTTACCAACAATTTTCTAAAAGTTTCCAAACCATTTAGTCTCAAACCCTCTGTTCACATTGATCATGCAGATAGATTATGCTTTTCTTGCTACCCATGCTCCTCTGATTCCTACATTCTTAAACTTTCTGGCCTTTCCTTTTATCTGCCTATCCTTCTGGTGGATTTTGATTAAAGCCCCTTTAAAACTTCACATATCTCATTTCTTTCTAATTTTGATCTGATACTTCTTACTCTCCTCGACTTGCCTTTACCAATCATATAACCTAAATAGTAAAGTATTTCTCTCTCTTTCTCTCTCCCATTCACATGCTTCTCTGAGGCTGCTACAATCAGGGAAGGAGGGAGATGGGGAGAGAAAGAAAGCAGCATTCCAAGCTAAGTCCAGCTGCAGCCCCTGGAGGCTACTCTTGCTGGCTGGCTGCATTTTAAACCTTACAGTTTATCAGATTACACACACTCACACCACAGAGACACAAACACAGAACAGATACAGACAGGGTGGTACAGATAATGACAGGGAGAATCCAAAAGCTCAGAGAGACTTGTCAGAAATCCCTTGCACAAATCAGACAATTTTTTCATGGTCCTCCAGATTATATAGAGGTCAGGCAAAATGGTCCTTTATAAGGTCTTGGAGACCTAGCTTTTCCCAGTTGTTTAAAAGACATACTAAGGGATGAATCTCAGGGTGCAGAGGGAGATTGGCCAGTCCTTTTTGCTTATAAACCTATAGACAGAAAATGAAACCAATAAGCACCTGTAGGCACTCACCTCAACCAGTGTACTGGAGAGGGAGAAAATAACTCACAGAAGTTCCCAAACAAGGTGTCCTTTGTCAAGAGGGAAATCTTCCAGAGCCTGTTGCAGGCTCAACCCTAAGTCCCAACAAGACTTCCTAGGTGCTTTTGGGATGACTTAACTACAGGGTGAGTTAGGGGGAAGCTTACCTTGACTGGGAGAGGGTTTGAGACCTCAGACATGCTTCACATTGGGCACCATTAAATGATGCTGTTTGAGAGGTTCAGGGACCGAACCCCCCCCCCAAGGACTGAAGTACAGGGCAGGGTCATCTGGAATGAATTCATAGACTCAAGCAGTCGTCCAGTCAGGTGGCAAAAAGTTGATTATAATGCTAATATGGCAGACAGAGCTCCTTAAGGATTCTGCAACTAACAGGAATGATGCTAAAGCTTTTATAGGAAAAGTAGTAGATTATATGCCAAGTATGCTAATTAGGTGATAACATACAGCCTTGGTCACAGGTGTTATTCACTACTGGAAAAGGGGAGGAAAAGGGTCCTAAGGAGTATATTTTTGGTCTGTTATGTTTGTAACAAGATAGTTTCAGGAATTGATGTCTATAACTTGCCCTCTGGATCATATACAATAATTGTGGGAATCAGTACATGATAGTTTTGTTGATACAAAATAGCACAAAGGAAATTCTATAGAGATCAGCTTGTTCTTGTAACAGGGAGAGATAATTTGCCTCACTGGGCCCACTCATGAGTTATTGCCAGAGACAGGTTTGTGCTGGGGATAAAATTGTCAGGGATAGTGTTTTGAGGCCAGGGAGAAATATGGTCTTGGAATTGGGGTCTGAGTACAAGCACCCAAGAATCCCACCAATCTCAATCCCAATGGGAGAACTCCTTCATTCTGTATTATCTGGTACATACTTTTTCTGATTTCCATTTTGCTTTAAACTTAGATAAGTGGGTTTATGCAGTATTTACTATATGGGCTCATTGTAGAACTTGCATCTGATGTGAAGAGAATCCAGCCTGGAGTATGGTGTTTGATGCACTCCTTTCCTGCTAAGGGATAGTGATCAAAAGTATAGCTTGAACCTAAAAATTGTTTTTTCCTAGACTAACAATATTTAAGCAAGCAGATTTCCTTTTAGTTTGGTACCTCCTTTCTCTTGAGCAGAAGAGAATGGCTAACCTCTGGCCCCAATTTCTGCTTTCTTTCCTAGCAAGAATCAGTCTTTCTTAGAGCAGGGTGGGAGGAGGAGTTGTTAGAACTCTCTTCCTGCCTCCAGCTCTGCTGGCCACATCTAGATAGACCCAGGTGGATGTCTAACCTACATGGACAAAATATCGGCATTGACACATGTTTTTTACACGTGGGGGCTCTGTGTGCAGTAATACAGCTGTAGCTTCTGGTTGCTTATTTTTTGCAAAATATCATGAGGTATTTTGCTAGTGTTCTCCCAAAAGTCTTAGATACTTTTTTTCTACTGTCCTTTTGAGGTTCTGTGTTACTTTACCTTAAGAGCATCCTGTTTTCTGAATGAGGTTACTCCAGGACACATTATAACCCAACTGCCTCAGACTTTCAATTTTGTGGAATGACCACTGAAATCTCTAGTCTTCAATTTGATAAGTCTGGTGGTTTTGTTGCTTAGTCATTTTCAGTTGTATCTGATTCTTCATGACTCCATTTGGGGTTTACTTGGCAAAGATACTGGAGTGGTTTGCCATTTCCTTCTCCAGCTTATTTTACAGATGAAGAAACTGAGGCAAACAGAGTTAAGTGACTTTCCCAGGGTCACACAGTGTCTGAGGCCAGATACGAACTCAGGAAGACGGGTCTGACTCCAGGCTTGGTACTCTATCCACTGCACCACCGAGCTGCTCTCTGTTTTATGCTTGTTTATACTTTTGCTGGTCCAGAATGAGATTAAATAGGAATTGTTTTCTACAAATAACCTGGATTACAGTTTGTGTGTGAACAGTTTTTTTGTCTTTTTGTGAGCAACTTTGGTGGAAAGAGAATTTTTTCCATTCAGACTCATTTTGAGGGTCTCTTTTCTCTCATTTCTTACCTATTCATTTCTTGGAGTCGCAGATGAGAGTGAGATTTAGGTGCAAGGTGGACACCAATGGTGTACGAGCAGCCTTGAAAAAAAGCCTCAGCAAGCCCTCATACCAGAGGTGCTAGTCCTCCACAAATATCCCATGCACTCTAGAAGCTGTAGCATGCCCAGCAGCTACACTCTGGTAAAACCATCTCGGCAGACAAGTTAAACCAGATTGAGGGTAACCAACAGACCTCAAAATCACATCAATGAGTTGAGGGAATGTCTACCCCAAGCAAGACTTCCCCAAGACTTCCCTAGCAAAATGGACAGATGAGAACAATTTTTTCCAACAGCCCTGAAGGCAGCTGAAGTAGGAGCTTTGGAGCACTTAGAGCTTGGTAGACATGGAAGCTGCCAAGGTCATTCACTGCATCCTGGGCCATTGTTAAGTCATCTTGACTTTTCTCTTCCAGAGTCAGATGTTCAGTGGCAAGAACAAAGAGGCCAATGACTTTGTACAACTCTGCCTCACTTACAGCCAATTCACTCACAAGTGAAGAATTCACCCCATAGAAGGACAAACAACATGAAGGTCAGTGTTATTGTTTTCAGCATCTGAATTTATATTTTTGTTATACTACTATATTTCTTAACCACAGTACATTAATCACTGTTGTTTCAATACTGTACATTTATTAGCAGCATTAAAATTTGTGGATTAATGTGGGCCCATATGGAACAATGGAAATGGTGATAGACTAAGGTAATTGGAGGGGAGGCATTATCTTGCACTGAGGGTACAAAAACAAATAGATGCTTGTTGAATGAATTTCTTAATATGTTATCTATTTTTTGTTTAATCTAAACTTTACTATCAACTAGGAGGGAGAAGATGTAAATATTGATAATACAAAGTACAATATAAAAGGCATATAGGAGAGGTAAAAAAATCCTGTGAGAATCAGAGATAAAGCAAATTCCTTTTGGTTAGGGAGTGACTTATCTTTGTCTTTTCCTCAGCTTCTATCACAGTCAATGTTTGCATTTATAAATTTAACTCCCAGGTTACTCTCCTGACCAATTCCCTGATTCTGTTTCTAGGTCCCAATACTGACAGCCACATGCTTTTCCTTAAGGGACTCTGGACTAATGCTTAGTTCTCTTGGAAATTAGAGAATTTACCAAATCTCTCCTCAAACTCTTTCCTTTTGTGGGTGACAAGATATCTCCTTAGTCTATGGGTTTAGGATGATTTCATCAGCATATAACAGTATCTGGCATGTAGTAGGCTATTAATAAATGCTTGCTATTTATCAATGCAAGGAACTCTTGGTGAGAAAATTCCTCTTTCTAGGGGAGAGAAAGAGCAAGGCTCAACGGCTAAGGAAAGGAAATTAGAAGAGAAATATAAGGCAGATATGGCACCTGGCATAGAACCTATCTCTCCCTGCTCCTTGGCCCTTTCCTCTCTTGGGTAGTTTAATTCACTCAGCCCCAAACTGACCTCATATGGGCAGATTTCCCTCACTAGAGTTGGGAGAAGTGAGTAGATAAGGAACAACATGACATCTGGTTGTTACTACTCTAATTTTCTCAAGGTCCTGGATAAGGGGAAATATACTCCTATTCAAAACTACAGCTTATAATCTTCCATTTGCATAAAATCAGTCACAATAATACTAAATAAGGCAAAAGTGCCACGTGTTTATGGTGCTCATTCATTATAATGCATGAGGAGGAATAATAAATAGTCCACTTATAAACCTGGGTCACACTATCCCATCAACACATGCAATGTCCATGAGGAAGAATAGGTACACATTTATAGAAATCTAGCAAGGAAACACATGCATAGAAAAACTCATATGTCTGAGGAAACTGACTTTTACTGGATTGCGTTGTTCATGAGAACAAACCCCAAAAATCAGAAGTAGTTTTAGAAAGAATTTAGGTTATTCAGTAGAGGAGAGCAAGCTGGAAAGGAGGTATGGTTGCCTCTCATCCAGTCTCTGGAAGATTTATATCATAGGATTTAGACAGGGAACCTGAACATAAACCACATGTACACAGTTTTTGCTGAGAAGGCAACTCGAAAGCATGGTAGATTGAGATGGCTATTAGTAATTACAAACATTCAATAAAATTTGAGAGAAGCCAAGATAGAAGAAAACTCAAAACACAAGATTGGGTAGACCCTCAAACAGAATGTTTTGGGTAGATCCAGATTCTGGTTACAAAATTCCTTGAACCATCTCTGGCTTTCCTAAAAAGTCATTAAGGTCAGGGTGACATTCTGGGTTTAAATGATTTCTAGTCACGTGAAGTTAAATTTAGACAGTATAATTATATGCGCAATACAAAAAATGACAAATAATCTATAATCCCCTCTTTGGGGCTTGAAGTCCAACATTCTTATACTAGTAAGAGAATAATTACAGAAGCAGAAAGATGGGTTATGATTTCAAAGGGAGTCCACCGAAACATCCCAACTCAATGGTGTGCACCTCACTACCTATCTCATCTAGAGCTTGATAGAATTCTTTCAAGGGGTAAGTCAGACTGATGATAAACTTTCCCTAATGTCTCATAGTCAGAGGTACTGATAGAGAAACTGAGAGACAAAGTTCTGAACACAATCCATTATTAACTAAGCTAGCAATCCTCTGATAAATGAGGTCAATGGTCTCTCAATGACCAAAGACCCTGAGTGAGGGCTCTATAAATATGAGGTCTTTTATAAAGTGATTTACAAGATTACAGGGCAAAAAACTCAAGCAACATAGGTATGCCTTCTCTGACTGGCTAGAAAGTAAAAAAAAAAACCCTCTAATTTCAGCTTGATATTACAACATTTGGACCTCCCCTTAAAAAAAAAAAAACCTTAATCACAAACAAGACACTTGATTCAGGGAACTTGGGAATTGTCACAACAGCTTAGATTGAATCAACTTGACTGACTGAATCAGTTAATTGGATTGAATCAGGTTAAGCAAGTTTGTTCAGAAATTACAAGGGTGAAGAAACAAGTTGCAAGAATAAAATTGTGACCCAAGTGACCTAAGATTATCTGAATAAACTTGCAAAGGTAAGGAATAGTAATGGAGAATATTAAATGTAGCTTAAATCTTAACAAAATTGAATTAAAAATCAATTCTCAATTTCACAATTTTCCTCTAATTCTTGGGAAGCCATGCCTCCCATTAATCACTTAGCCTCATTGAGGTTATAAATCAAAGTATAATAAAATCATGTGTGTCTATCATTCCATAATATTTGATAAAATTGACTTATAGTTACAGAAGCAAAAATGCTATAAATAAGGAATTTGAATCAGTGTGAATCACCATGTCTTCCTCAGAAATAAGCTTATCAGACCCAAAAGGCTAATATGAGACTAGAAAGGCATTTTGACATGGCAAAGGCCGCTTGATGGACTCACATGAAGTTTGGGCTAGTATCTGTTTGATCTAATGCTGTAACCCTAATACAAACTAAAGAAAATATATCCCAGATATATGAGAGGGTATGGCCCCCCAAATTAAGCTTAATCTTATAAGAATTCATCTTTTGGTCTTTGCCATTGTGTTGGTCCTGGGCAGTCTCAAACTCCATTGAAGGCAGTCCCTTTTAGTAAGTAGGTCTTACAGAGACAGTGGCACATGGAAAAGGAATGAAAAGGAAAGGTGAACAGTAAGTCTCCTTCCTGGTAACCCATTCCCAATGTCCATTTCATAAATAAATGAAATCTCAGGGCTTAGATGTCTCATGCAGTCATCTAGTTTCTAAAATATCTTCTCCTGGGCATTCTGGAATAGTTCTGTCCTCAGCACAGCTCTGAAGGAAGGAGCTTCTCTTAAAAGATCTGCTTTTCTAGCTCAGGTTACTTGCAGAGAGATTCTTAGATGTTTCTGCTATAATCTCTTGCAAAAATAGACCTCAGTACAATTTAGGACACCCACCTAAATTTGATTTTCCAATAACCAGTTCAAGCATCAAGAACCCATAATTCACCCAAAATTTCAGAGAATTTAAGGTTCCACATCTCACCTATTATCTAAGTCTTGTACCTGGTATGGATACTGCTATCAACAGACTAAAGAGAATCTTAAGAAATCCGTGAGGTCCAGACTTGTAAGATAAGCCCTTTTGGGTAAAGATTAATATTTACCAAAGCAGACATGTAAGGAAAACCTTCAGTTTCACTGCTTATAGCTGCCCTATGTCATGTTAGTAAATTGCCATATTGTTTTGAGAAATAAAAACAAATTTCAAAATTTCACAGCAGGCAGGGCTCTGAAACTCTAAGTCAAATTTTAAAAAATAAATCTTGCACTCTACTTTTTTTTAAAAAATTATATTACATCTTTATCTAAATCTAAATCTCTCCCCCCAGAAGGATCACTATATCAGCTTAAAAGAATGAGATTTCACAAATCTGTTTTCACATGTGAACACAATTTTTAAAGGAGGTGACAAGTTCAAACAACTCTTGTTATTTAGTTTATTAGGATATGGAATTGATATTTTCTACTGGCATCTTAGTGTTTAATATGATCCTATAGTAACTCAAATGTCTCAGCGTTTCATCTTTTCTGAAATAAAAATTTGCTATAAAAGGAAAAAGGAGGTACATAGTTATAGCAGAGGAAAAATATTTCCCTAGTTCCGTTTGAATCCAGGCAAGAGCCATATCTGAGAGCCAATCATGTAGCAAAGTTCCACAGTATTCACAGAGTAACAAAGCCAGTCTCTGAAATAACCAGGTGGGAAAATTTCATGTCTAGAGAAAAATATCACAATGGGAAACTGAGTCAAGAGGTCTTTGCCTTCACAAGGTAATCCTCTCAACTGTCCTAGGCACAGAGATTGACCAGCAGCAGCCATCAGACCATCCTCCCTTTGAGCAGTATTGACATTTCTTTTGCAAGGGTGGACTATTGGCTTCATGGCAATTTAGTTCAATATTGTTTTAAGTTTTGATTTCAGGGATTGTCTAAAGTCCCATGAGATTTAATCTTAAATATCAAAATTTTAATGATCACAGTTCAGGGCTAGGATGGTCACTTTTGTTTTTATAATTTCAAGTCTTTATAATGTCACTTTTATACTCTAAGAAAACTTGAGTTCTCTTCAGCTTCTCAGGAAACTAATGTAATATTTTAGAGCTGTTATACAATTTGTAAATTATTTATCTCATGTTAGAAACTTAATGGTGTTATTTACACTGAATTTTCTTATACAAAATTCTAATTAAGGTTAAAATCAATTTTATAGAAATGAGATAGAAGTAGAAAGGCTACTAATTTCTATATGTCCTTTCACCAAAATTTCTCCCACTTTTACTAGTGGGATCAATAGGCTATAAAATGTAAAATACCTTAAATGGCTTCTTCCACAAATTATCAAGGTTTACCCTGTAGTTTTAAATCTTAGAACATTTACCTAGTATATTAAGGTTTCATGACTCTTAGGGCAGTGGGGTATAATGGTCAGAAATATGACTTGGAACCTCTCTTCTTTGAAATTTCTAAATAGACCTATGATTTATAGGTGTTATTATTCCCAACTAAAATTAAATTACCATATTCTAGCCTGGGTGTGGGGCTGGTTCTTGAAATCTTAAAGTACTAAAGTTTTGCCCAGTTGCAAATATGTTACAAGACTTCAGCACTATTCCTCAAACTTAATCACTTTAAACCATTAGTAGGGCTGATAAGATCTTAGGCCTCTGCATTTCACAGATAAGGACTTTTTCCCCCCAGCCAAATGCAAGGTTTATTAGAACATTATGTCATATTGGGCAGACTCTTAGGAGTCTGAACACTAGTAAGCTATTGGCTAGATTGTAAGAATCTGAACATCTTAATGGAGACAAGATGGACCCCATACACAGAAAGACTGTGGGAGGGATCCAGGAGTGGCTAAGCAGTTTGGAGTGACTGGAGGAGGGGTGCAAGGAAGATCTGAATGGGAGTGGCCAGCAAGCTGGGGTATATTAAATGTAATTTAAATATATCAAATCTTTATCTAAATCTAAATCTCTCCCCCCAGGAGGATATCACTATATCAACTTAAAAGAATGAGATTTCACAAATCTGTTCTCATATGTGAACACAATTCTGAAGGGGGTGACAAGTTAAAAAAAAAACTCTTGTTATTTAGTTGATTAGGATTTGGAATTGATATTTCCTACTGGCATCTTAGTGTTTTGTGATTCCTGGTTACAGGGAAAAGTTAGAACAGCTAAAAATATATTGGCAGATTCTGGAGGTTTTGTGAATGGTCATTAAGGAGCTTTGAAACTCCTCCTTATAACCCTGGTCATTCCTTTCTCCCGTTCCTTTCCCTTGAGTCAAGAGGGTATCTGCTAAACCCTCTCATAAAAGAGAAGAGTTTCACCTTTACCCCTCTATGTGTATGATCCTATAGTAACTCAAATGTCCTCTGTGCTGTGGAAGGTATACCCAGGTCCATGGCCTCTAACTGACCCAGTGGACTGAGAGCCTGAGAGCATCAGGCCAAGTGCTAGACAGCCTCGTAACTGTCTGCTCAAAAAGTTCTTTCAAGCCTTGTTGTTTGGAGAGTGATCCCAATGCAGTAGCAAGTGAACATGGTAATCTAGTGTCTGATAAATCCAAAGGCCCCAGCTTTTGGGACACGAATTTACTATTTGATAAAAAACTGCAAATCAGTATGACAGAACTAGGTATAGACCAATATCTCATACCATATACCAAGATATGATCAAAATGGCTACATGATTTAGACATACAGGGTGATAATATAAGTGAATTAAAAGAACAAGTCATAGTTTACCTCTCAGATCTATACAGAACTTTATGATTGTGTGGGACAGAGACCATCTACCCAAATTAAAAACCAGAGTCTTGACAAAAGTTTGTAAAAAGGAGGAATCTCTTTATCGACTTTCTTGAGAAAGGGCACCCCCATGCTGCCTAAGCTGCCCTAAGAGTGCGGGTGCTCTTTGTTTAAGAGATTATATAGACCCTAATTCAGCAGCCCACCCTAATCCCCTTCCTGTCAGCTCATTGGCTGAGCCTCAGGTGTACAATCTCTTTGTGTAAGGAGGATAACTAACAGTAACAGAGAAAACGAAGAAGGTATAGAAATTATGTTAGCATGTTCCCCTTTTCAGGGCCTCACAGTTTCATCAGCCTTTTACCCAAGGTCATATAAGTAGCTAGAGGATGAGATAGACAGGATGCTCTTATGGCTCAGGAATTTCTGCTAACCCTATCTAAGAGTAGGGGAGGGAGAAGGCTAGGGGAGGCGGTCTTGTATTCTGAGGGGTCTTCACTTAGTGTTGGTACACATGTACCACTCAAAAGCAACAATACCAGAACCATTAACAAGAACTAATGACCCTTTGAGGAGGAACAAGAGATAGAGAACATTAAGACGTAAAATGGACAATTTTGATTATATCAAATTTAAGAGTTTGTGCAAACAAAACTAATGCAACAAATCCAACAAAGAACTTGAAGTGGTCCGGGGAAGGGTAAGGTCCCCAGCTCAAGAAGTGGGAGTTTTCACAGTAACTATCCTCACAGCTCGCTCTTAAGACTACTAAGTGACAATTCTAAAAACTTTTTATACTGGTAATAACTATAACCATCCCACAATGGTCAATTCAGTTTCTCTAGTAATCAAGCAAATTGTGTTTTAGCATGTATCTCTCCTTGACACACTTATGTACTTGTCCTACTTCTTTAACAACCCAGGACATCAAAGAGCTTCCCAAAAAAGTTCCAGTGAGTTGCTCAGACTACTTGGTTTTAGCTTAGCTTCGACAATGCACACCCATGGGGAAATCTAATAAGGTTGCCAAAATAAAGGATTATCATCTACACCTGAAAGCTTTCCATGGAAAATGTGATGAAAAATCATAACCACTTCTGCCCAGGAAACAGCCACCCAGAGTAACAGCTCTCACTGTTCCTAGCCTACAGGATGTGTGGTCCCAGTGGTCAGTGTTTCCTAAGGAATGGTCCCTCTTCATAGTCTCAGGCCTCTCTAGCAAGCAGCCAAGCACCTAGAAATAAGTAGGCACTACCAAAAGCCCCACTTGTGGACCTCAGATTATTAAAACAAACAAAACAAACAAACAAAAAACCAAGAATCATCTCTGTAGAATGATGCTTAAAAAAAGTAGAAGGCTCTATACTTTCACTAGTGCTGTGGCAAAGGAGCTGCCTAGCTAGCAGCCTTAATTTCCTAGTTTGTAGGAAACTAATTCACATCATGAGCAATTCTGTCACATCTGAGTGTATCATTGCCTGAACTACAAGTTGTGAAAGACCCTAAGAAAGTGTTGGGTATCAGACTAAGTGATGACAGCTAAGAATCTACATGAAATCGCTTTCCCATGATATTTTCAATTCTTAAACCCCATTAGTTTGTCTTAGGAAAGAATGACTAGATATGCACAAATATATGGAAGTATGCTAGAGAATAAGGTGAGACTTTTCCTCCATTCTACTAAATGTTATGCCTATTCTTATTGTTTGTTATGGAAATAAG
Source organism: Phascolarctos cinereus (assembly GCF_003287225.1). Classification (NCBI taxonomy): domain Eukaryota; kingdom Metazoa; phylum Chordata; class Mammalia; order Diprotodontia; family Phascolarctidae; genus Phascolarctos; species Phascolarctos cinereus. The sequence goes on along the minus strand of NW_027555847.1, from coordinate 442,535,449 downwards.
ACATGAGCTTATAAGTGCTTCATGGTCCATATTCCTATAATATTTTATAGGCTCATACACCATCCAACCACAATTGGAGGCATCTTTATCTGAACGGTAATGATCTTAGTGATATCTAAGAAAAGTTGGTTAAAAAACTATTGTGTGTGGGAGTGGAGGGGTGGAGAGTAGTAATCAGACATCCTAGGAAGCACTTCAGTGAATTCAAATGACTAATATGGGATGGAGACATTGGTAAGGAGTCTCTAACACATGAAATAATAGCAGGCTTAATTGGAATTAAGCTGCAAACTTCAGAAAGAAATGACAGAACACAGAAGCTATAAAGGTTTGCAGACCTCTTCCCAAAGAAAGAGGAATCATAATTTCTCGAATTAGTAGCAGCATTGATTACTGTGTGGGACATAAATTGTCCATAAGAACTTTGTAGATCCATATTCTAGTTTTCTAGGTTCTGGATGGGAAAAAGAGCCAACAAGGATCTTGAAGAGGCCAGGGGAGGGGCAGTAATACCAACTCAGGAGCCAGAGGTTCTCATACTCTCTCTGCACAACTGGCTCCTCAGTGGTTTCCCTCCTTTAACTCATAATAGTGAAAGATTATCAAACCCACAGTGACCCCTTTTGGCCCTACTCCCCAGCATCGTGGCATCAGTAGCAAGCAGATGCTATATCTGACTAGCCAAGCCATAAGAGCACACATAGTTGTTAACGTTACTGACCACAACCCAAGCCAGGACAAAGATTCTCTAAATAGTACCTGAATTGTGACTCAGAGACATCCTATACCACTACAATCCTCAATCCAGCAAGGCTATTACCCAAGGGCACAATGCCATTTTAAAGGCCATCAGAGTGCTGGAAACTATAGAGGGTCAGGTAAATTTGACTGTCCTGGGCTTGGAAGAGGCACTTCAACTGGTTAATTCCTGACCAAAAGAGCCATACTGTCACTGTTAGTATACCTTTTAAAAATAGATATTATGCTTTCCAATTGGACAGAGTGAGCAAAATTAAAGAATATCAAATAGTGCATAAGCACATGGCTCAGGAAGGCTTGGAGGTATGGGGGGGGAACTCTGGGAGCCTGGGATCTGGCTGAAGACTTGGTACTATCAAAACTAGCTTAGGCAGCTAGGTCACATAGTGGATAGAACACTGACCCTAGAGTCAGGAAGATCTGAACTCATCTGGCTCAGACATTTGCTACCTGTTTGACCCTGGGCAAGTCACTTAACCTCCCCCCCACACACACAGCCCAATCCCCATTTACCTCAGTTTTGTCATTTGTTAAATGAGCTGGGGAAGGAAATGGCAAACCACTCCAGTATTTTTGCCAAGAAAACCCCAAAATGGGGTCACAGAGTCAGATATAACTGAACAAAACTGAAAACCAGTCTGAGGTACACAAATGTTATGAGGAAACTGATGATGTATAGAACTTAACTAGATGGATATACACATATCTAAATATATATACATATATGTATATAATTTTTCTTGACTATTTGAGATGACAGTTTATAGTTTAATAGTATAGATAAGTATCTATTTTAATTTTAGCAATGCATAATTTTTTTACTTTCAATTAATTCAGAGGAGTTTGCCCCATATAGAATTTTTGCATAAATTATTTCATTTTTGTCATTTTAATATATTATTTATGTGCATACATATGGGTTTTATACTCATGCTGCTGTTTTATTGCCACCAAGTTTGGAAGAATTCAGAAGGACAACTCTGAAATAAGCCATTTGTATGATTATAGTATCTATATTTTATATATTTTAAAACATGAATTGAATAAGAAAAAATCTGCTTGATCCTCATCTGGTTTCTATTGGTCAACGCTAACAGAGGGAAATTCATTAAAAAAAAATAATGAAATAGACTATAGATCTACATATGAGTGTGAAAGTTAGGTCTAAGGGTTAAGTTTCCACAGAGGGTTATAAAAACAGCTCAAGGAAGCAGTTACACTGCTGGTGGACTTGGGCTTAGCCAAAAGCTGATGGTTCTAAGAAGACATTGTCTGCACAATAGGGCAGGAACAGGGGGCATTCTAGTACTGGTGTAACTGGGAAGGAATGGACCAATCCAGGCCTGGGAGGTTCGTGCAGAATTTAACTGCATAAAAGCACTTTTTGCCTTGGTACTCAGGGCCCACCCCTCCTGTAGGGGGGTGGAGCCAACTTCTGGTCAGAAACTTCTAAATCTTCTGGACTTTCTCTGTAATAAACTTTTCTTGATACTAAATTTTTGCTATCAAGCATGTTTCTAATATGAGTCTTACAGTTTTTCTTCAGTGTTGCCCAGAACTCTTCAAGAGCTGCTGCTCAGGGAGATGCCCTCTGGGCATAAGCTCTTACAATTGCCTAGCATGGAACATCTGTGCTCTCATAGAATGGACATCCCCTTCAACTTCAGAGCACTATGGCAGGCAACCAAACATTCAGAAATAAAGCAGACACTTATAAATCTTTGCCTACAGATTTCAGGTTAAGAGGTAAATCCATTTCACTTAATTTAATCATCATTTTGCAGAGGTGAAGAAGAGATTCAAAAATCCATTGTTGCTCACCGAGGTGGGATAGGGAGGGATTACCTACCCAGAAGACTTGGGGCCCTTTTGAAGGGAACTGACTCATTATCACCAACTACATCTAGCTTCTACCCATCATTTCCATGCCTTCACTGCTACCTCCTACTATAGGGTCAGGCTCTGGCAAGTATTCACCTTACCTTGCCTGGACATTTCAAGGAGTACCTAGAACATAATAGCTACTTAATAAATGTATATTAACTGACACAGGTTGACTACAACACTTGCTAGCTATTACCATGCCAATGGGCAAGGAATCAATTTGAATCACATATGACTTTCTTTCAGGCAAATGAATGTCCCATCTCTACCTCCATGAGTAAGTGCTAAGAAAGCCCTGATGTTCCCTTCTGGGGACAGGCTGATTCCAAACTGGAAAACACTAATTCTATTAGAGTCTGATGGTGTTCTATTGTGGCCCTAAAATGTTAGCTTATAGAAAGCCATGGCTCCAAATTGTTTGTATATTCGTCTTTGCTCATCCTCGCCCCAGGCAGACTTGACCTCAGAGGTCAGAATGGGGTTTAGAAATGACAAGGGTTGTTTTGTTCACATTGGAGGTGAAAAGAAGTTGTTACTGCAAAACCAAAAAAGGGTGTGTGTGCATGTATGTGTGTGTGTGCGTGCGTGCGTGTGTGTGCGTGCGTCTGTAATAAGTTTGAATAGGATATACCAAAAATTAGGAGATATGACCTCACTCTCAAATCAGGAATGTGCTCAAAAATTGAGATTTGGAAGGGAGTGTCCCATGGTTAGATAGAGACTTGGTAAGAATTACCTTCTGCCAATAGCTTCTGCTCAGAGAGATGCTCAGTGAGTCAATAAGTAATCATTAGATAGCAACTACTATTAAGGACACCTCAGTATAATAGCTTTCACCATTTCCTAAGGTGTAGGAATTTTGTTCTCAGTGGTCAGTATTCAACCACAAAATATCAGTTTCAGGATATACTGTACCAGTCCCCCATATGCTCCTAGAAATAAAGCAAACATTGCCAAAAGCTTCACTTAAAGACCCCTCCCAGAGAGGGGCTCTTCTGTCTGCTCAGAGACCTTCAGGGTATTATGTTGGATAACTTACTGCAGACCTGACAACACTTTCCAGAGAGAAGTAATGTTCACCATAGACATTGGGGCTGCAAGCGGGGCCTTCGTACTAAACCTGTTTGGTGGAGGAGAGTACAAATTTAAGTCCATGCTGTTTAGGGGGACCATGTGCCTGGAGTAATCAAGAATCTTTGGAGTTTCTGGGGAATGGAGGACAGCATCATTTCACATGGCCTACTGGGATCGTTATTTACGGACTCTGGCTGTACAGATTCACTGTGGTGAATAAACACCCTTATGAGAACATCCAGATAGAATGGCAATTCAAATGAAACTTTAGCTCCAAGTTCAACACTCTAGTAGCTAGGATCCCAGGATCTCTTATGAAGTACAGCCTGTCCCCAAACAAGTGGCCATGGATCATGGGCTCCTAAGAAATGGACTTTTATTTTAACTAGAAAACTGGTGTGACCCTGTCATCACATGTAGAGACCTGTTCTTTCTTTGTAGACTTCAGGGCTTTGCACAGTGCCTGGCACAAAGGAAACTCTTAATAAATACTTGTTCATTAAGTGACTACTTAGACCTACCAAAGAAAGCTATAAGGGGGGAAAAAAATACAAGGCCTCAGCCCTCGAGGGCTGGGGGGGGAAAAGGTCATTGAGAAATGTGAGAAATTCTCATGAGAAAAAATAAAAACCATAAGGCCAGGAAATACCCAGACCAGGACCTTCCAGAAGTCCAGCCACAGCCAAAGGAGCAGACAAGGTCTTTGACCTCACCTAGGCTTCCAGATTACACTTATTTGTAGCAACCCAACTTAAATTATATAACTATAGCAATCTAACCCACCAGAAGAAGTTCCAATTGAATATTACATAATGATTTCCTAGTGTTGTTTTACTTTTAAAAAAATAAAGCTTTCCGGATATTTACAGCAATACCAAACAAAATTAAGCAAACTGGTACTGCCAGCAATATATTACTCTACTACATGTACTCAGTATATTCACTCCACTAATTTATTTTTAGTGGTTTTCCCCCCATCTAGTCTAAATAATGGTTGTTCTTTTAATTCTTTTACATTACATATATATGTATATACGTGTGTGTGTTTTAGTTACATATTTAGAAAATAGTGTTCACTCACTAAAGTATGATACTATCATTAATTAGTGCTCTTACTATAGCATCTAATGTCTGGTTCTCTTTGTGAATGAAGGATGAGCAACAATGATATTGTCACTAAGTTGTATGTATCTATTTTTATTGTTTTTAGCTTTTGATATACCTATAAATGTATCTCATATAGACTAAAAATTAGAATAGGCAAGGAACTAGAGATAAGAAATTAGGGATAGAATAGGAAGAGTATGAGAGATAACTGACTTCACTTTTTTTCTCCTTTCTTTTTTAAAGGCTATGGTAAGGGTTAGTACCAGGGAAAGGGATTAAGAAGAAAGTAAAAATATTGAAATAGAGATAATAGTTTAGTTATGTTATTATTAGGTTTAAATGAGAATTAGGAGGAATTGGTTTCAATATTTTTGAACCCAATTTTTAATATTTTAAAAGTAGATTATTAATTTAAGATCAGTTCCAAATGTTGAAATGTTGGCCATCACATCATCAGGTATTGGATCTGGAAGGTTGACCCTCAGGAACATATTTTGGCAACTATCTTTAATATCACACAAATACAATCGTCACAAAGGAATGATAGTTATCTACCACTATTTTAACTCATAAGAAAGGCAATAAGAACCTGACCTACAATTGGAGGCCCATATCCCCAGGTAATGCCATGGATGAGATTCATGCCTCAGACTTGACAAAAAGACCTATTGATTGTGATGTGGTCCTTGGGTGCTTATGTTTGGGTGCTTGTGCTTGGACCCCAATTTCTCCCTAGCCTCAGAAACACTATCCCTCACAGTTTCTCCCCAGCCCAAGGACCCTGTGCCTAGCAATTACTCATGAGTGGGCCCCAGCAAGACCCTTATCCCTCTCCTTGGTGCAGTTACAAACAGCACTTGAAGGAATTATTAGTTTGAAATGGCTTTGCACTGGGTCATAAAGAAATACTACCACCCTACCTCATTATCTACATCCTGGGCTCCTCATTAACTGTATTCTAGACTTAAGACATATATATATATATTTTTTCCCTACATCTATCTTGTCAAACAAGACATTGATTGGTGGCAGACTGGACAACTCTTAGTTACCCTGCACTCTGGTTGACTTAGTGACGTAGCAGGCCTAAAACCACACCTCCATGTGCCCCCCCCTTGTGGGCTTTTCCTAGTGAACTCTGGGTAAAATGCTTGCAAGTAGGTACAAGAAGTCATGTTTCTTTAAGAACTGACCACTCCTTAACCACTCCTTAATCCCACCCTGAATCACCTAGTTAGCATATTTGGCACATGTTTTATTGTATTTCATCCTACGTAAACTTTAACTGTACCTTTCTAAGGTTGCAGGATCCTTTAAGAATCCTTGCCCGCTGAAAAGCATAACAATAAACTTTGCCACCTTGACTTAAAGAATGTTTGAGTCTGTGAATTCATTCCAGATGACCCATGTACTTTAGTCTGTGAGGGGTCACAACCTCTCAACCTCTCAGGCTGCAACAATTGGAGTACAAGGAACAGATGTATCTATAGGAATCAAAGTACATCACCTCTATTCATAGTTTCAAGAACATAATTTCTTATTGTAGTCTGTGTGGGACAGAGACCACCTACCCAAATTAAAAACCAGAGTCTTGACCAAAGTTTGCAAAAAAGGGCACCCCCATGCTGCCTAAGCTGCCCCAAGAGTTTGAGTGCTCTTTGTTAAAGGCAAGATTATATAGACCCTAACACAGCAGCCCCCCCCCAACCACCTTCCCGTCGGCTCATTGGTTGAGCCTCAGGTGTACAATCTATTCATGTAAAAACTACCCCAGTAGCAGAGAGAACAAAGAGGCATAGAAATTATGTTAGCATGTTACTTTTTTCAGGGCCTCACAGTTTCAGCAGACTTTTACCCAAGGTCATATAACTAGCTAGAGGTGAGATAGACAGGATGCTCTTATGGCTCAGGAATTTCTGCTAACACTATCTAAGAGTAGGGGAGGGAGAAGGCTAGGGGAGGGGGTCTTGTATTCTGAGGGGTCTTTACACATGTAGCACTCAAAAGCACAATACCAGAACCATTAACAAGAACTAATGACCCTTTGAGGAGGCTTCACTTCTGAGAGATCATCTCTCACATAGTCCATCCTGAATGAAAGCAAATAAACATAAAATGTGTGAGGTCTGACTTGATCTGACCAACACATTTGATTCAGTGCAATACAATTCAATCCGGCTGGCCCAGAGATGTGTTTGCATGATGAGGCTGTTAATGTTGAATAATGTGAAGTGGAGACATGGGCAGAACTACAATTTAGGAGACAAATTATGTGGTTGTTGATTGATAGTCAGAAAAAGAGGGTATTCCACACCGCATTTGAAGATCAGAAAATGTTAGTGATATCCAAGGAAAATATTTATCTCTGCTTCAGAATCCCTGAGATGTTCTATACCACAAACTCTTTCAGGGATGTGATAATGATTACAGATTTAACCCTCATAGATGGGCTGAAATTGGCTTCCTGACAGAAAATAGGTGAAGTTATTGTGTTTATTCTGCTCTACATTTTGTTCCGCCTTAAAACAGTGTGGTCTCCAAGAGTATCCTAAGTCTTAGACAAAATTTTAAAAAGTGCCAGGAGATGACTGCATCTCCCTTAAGGCACCAGTATTGGATCTCTGTACCTTCCCTGTAAAAAGGAGAATAGGATGAATTTACTGCCTTTAGGCATAGCAGCAGACCTTGGACAGGTGGCACATGGGGTCAAGTTTTTTACTTCAGTTGATTTGAATCATCTCATTGTTTCCTGAAAGACAGGGGGAGGAATACAATCAAGTACCCCCCTCAGTCCTAAGACTTTCCCATCTGATTGAATGGCTCTATGAAGTAAGAGTTTGGAAATGAGGGTGCAGAAGCATCAGACCTTTGGTCCCAGTTGTGCAGTCTCCCAGTTGTCTGCAAAAATTTCACCTGAATAGAAAGAAGATAATGGTGTCATCCCTTTCACTAAATAATAGGTCTTTTGCTTCAGAAGAAAACGTGTAGGGGAATTTAAAATAAGCACTTGGATGCAATTTTTAAACAATTAATTTGCAAACCTGATCAGGGTAAAGTATATTCCATTACTGCTATAGCTTCTGCCTCTTTTTTTTTTTTTTAATGAGAAGGGATCTGATTTGCAGATTAGCATTTTACTAGAGCCAGTTTGGACTGTGTTCTAAGGAGGCCAGGAGATTTGGCTCCAGAGATAAGTGCCATCATTGGTGTGAACATCAAATGAAAAACTTCCTCGCATCCTGTCCCACTGCACTTCACAGAGTGGGGCCATCACCCTACTGGTACTTTACAATGCTGGAAACAACCCAAGGTATGGGCAAATTTGATACTTCCAAGACTTGGTGAGGCACTACTACCAGACTTTATAGTTTGGGATAATAAGAACTACACTGCCTATCATGGACATTAGTGCAGAATACTTTCTCCGCTTCTCCTCTGCCAAAAAAAAAAAAAAAGAGCAAAATTGAGAAACTTCAGCCAGTTTGTCAGCAGCTCACCAGTTCAGTCAGTATTTCTGGTTTTGCCACCCCTGTTCATCCACATTCCCTTTCCTTCCTCCTGCCGCCCCCTTTTGACTTCTGATGTCTAGAGGTTTTGTTTATAACTATCTCAAGGAGAGATGGGCTGGCTTATTTTCACTTGTGCAGAAAACACTTTTTTCCTATATTCGATCTCCTAGACTCATTTCTCCCTTCCCCAATTAATTTGATGTAACTTAAATATCTAACATTTTCTTCTAACACTAGTTTGCCAGTGTTTTTTTTAAATCTTAACATAGATGAACATGTCCTTATGATCCAAAAAGGAAGTGATTTTATTTTTATTATACATAGAATGGTAAGCAGTATTTCGTTTTCCTTTTTTTAAGAACTTTTATATGTAAATATATATATTTTAATTCATGCTTAACTGTCTTACTGTTAGCAAGTAATTTTTGAAAAATTCCATAAAGAATCATTGTATAAGCAATATACCTATAAATTTGTGACCCTAAATTTTATCTGAATAAAAGTAAAATATCCAATTTATAGACATGATATCCAGTTAACTCTCTAGTATCCAAATGGTAATGTTGAGATTCTCCAGCTGCAATATCTCATTCCCAATGTATGAAGTGATACACGTTCAGCTAAAATTCTCTAATATGCCATATTGCAATGTCACTACAAAGCTATCGTACTTATTATGTAGCACTTTTACAAAAAGAGACTTAACATATGCCCTGGAAAGTGGAAATGATGTGGGAGACATAGCCCCAATAATGCTCATGGCCCTCAGGGCTTGACCTGGAGGATCATCTATGGGAAGTAACTTTGTCTTCATCACCCATCCCGCAACATATGGAGGCAACATTACCTGAAGCATGATGACCCCGAGAAGGAACTAAGACAAAAGTTTAATAGCAGAAAAGGAAAGTGGGGGAGGATTCTGTGCATTAAACAAGCATCTTAGTCTTTCCCTATAAGTAGATAGGCACTTGCAATGATAGTAACTAATCTTGTTGTTTCATATAATGACCAATACGAACAAGGGAAGAAGCTCCTTTTTAGGGGCAGCTAGGTGGTGCAGTGGATAGAGCACCAGCCCCTGAAGTCAGGAGGACCCGAATTTAAATCCGGCCTCAGACCAAACACTTGAGGCTTACTAGCTGTGTGACCCTGGGAAGTCACTTAACCCCAATTGCCCCCCCCCCCAAAAAAAGCTCCTTTTTAAATGCTTTTCTGTACATGGATATATAAATGTGCAGCAAATCTTTATAGCCTTTACAATACAGACTTGTGTGAATGTTATACTGATTCTACTCTTTTATTCTTTGAAGACTAGGAGACTTCCCAAAAAGGTAAATGCTAACACAAGTAGAACTTTGTTCAATTAGTTATGTCTAAAATGCCTACTTGCAAGTCTTGCTTCTTTGGGATATCAAAATGTATTTTGTGATGTACTAAGGATACTGTTCCTGAAGTCTACCAAATATCATAGTGCATTTTAACCTTATTTATAAGCTGCATGAAGTTTTTAAAGTAGCCTGTAGATGATTGGAAATCATGTCATTTGTATTAAATGCAGATCTATTTCCAATTATGTGGTACATGCTGTGGTGGAAAAAAAGTTTTGCCTTTTACCTTTGTCAGTTTGGTAATGAAAGGATTTCTTTTACCCTTTGTAGCTCGGAGAGCAAGCATTTAATGCACTACCTCAAACAAGATAAACATGTTCAGGGTGGGAGGGGGAGGAGATAAGTTTCACACAAAGAGCAATGAATAGGGCATGATGGGACTAACAAAGCTGTTATATTGTTTGACCAATGAGGAACTCTGAAGAACAGTAGTAATGAATATCATCAAAGAATTACATAATAGAAAAAATGGGCTGGTCATGTAATGAGATCTAAGGATGATAGATTATGATCAGATTACCCTACAGGTACCTTAGTGATAAGAGGCAAAAAGAGAAAGCAAGACCTCCAGCACATTGAGTGGATGCCATATGGTCAAATTTTGGGGGACTTGGACGAATCACACAGGACTGACAGGCATGGATGGGTTTCAATCTGCATTGCTAGAGGGAGCTCCCTTATTAGGGAACTAACAGATGCATTGCATCATAGGATCCCCAAATTAGATCTAAACTTGGCAGGAACCTCAGAAACAACTAATCCAACCCCCTTGTTTTACATAGGCCCAAACTGGGGGGTACAGGGAGGTTATGACTTGCTGCAGGTCACATAGCTAGTAAGCAACAGAAGGAATTTGAACCCAGGTCCTGACTCAGTATTTGAGGCATCAGGTATGTGAACTGGAATGTGGTTATCAGAAAGAGACTTCTTTAATGTGATTGGTATAAGGAAAGGAATAACTAAAGGAAAGAGGAAGAGAGTTGATGTATAAAAAAATCAGAGGCAAGTAGTAGCATCAGCATTTTTTATTAACCCTCAGCCCCTAGAAATGTTTCCTTTAAAAAGATACATATTGATGGAAAATTTTATCTACCTACAGAACACTTTTGAGCAGGGTCAACCAATGGGAGGCTGGGAGATGATCAGAAAAATAGGAGATACATCTGTCAGTTATAAATATACCTCAAGATATGTATTGAAGGCAGACCGACTGTTACAATTTGGACTGCAAATACTGGAGTCACTGCACCTCCTCCTACTCCCCTCATCTGGAAAAACCAGAACTCTTGAGGTACTCATGAAGATGTAAAAATTATATTAAAAAATTCTCATGGAGAGGAGGTTGCTCAGAGAGGTACAGTCTTCAAAACAACTTTGCCCAAGGAGGAAGAGAGAGAGGGAAAGAAGTTGAGAGAAATTAATAACCAATGATTTTGAGAGATCCAGAGTTTACCTGGATCTTTTTTCCCCCCCCAAAGTCCTGATTTTAAAAAGTTCAGTTTCCTGAAGGGCATTGGTGATAATGTCAGCTAACTTTCTTGTTCCAGACCCTATACAGGTGGAGTAACCATTCTGTCCTGCCCAGGCTTGGGGGGGGCATAAATTTTGGATAGATTGCCTATGAATAGGAGTGATCTAGGTATAGAGATAGTCTCTGTCCAAGGGTGACATGTTATTCTCAGCCTCATTGTAATATTTTCTCATTGTCAACCAGAATTGATTGCCACTCCTCTTTCAAAAGAGGATATAAGCTCTGAGCCTGCCACTGATGGGGTATGGCCCAAGTTGAGGTCTTCACCCCTTGTCCCAAAGGGAATGGCTTCCAGTTTAGGTTCCTTATCCCCTTATCTCCCTTTGAAAGCCCTAGCCCCACCTTTTTGATTTATCTTCCAATCAGAGTTCTTATCCACACTCTTTTCCCAGACCCTCCCCTGATTACCCAGAGTCATTTTAGTATATAAGATCTCCCCTGGCCCTCATTAGGGCCCACAGAATCTCAAGCCCAAAAGGCTGAGATTTTCTCATGCCCACCCATCTTTACTGGCATCACCTGGCCTACGTGCTTTATCACTAATAAACTTTTCCTCTAGCTGAAGAAGATTTGTGTTGAATTCTTTCAGGCAGGGCCTGGCACCATGATCTTGGGGTTCCAGCAGCACCCCAAAACCTTTAGACCTCTTCACCATCATGATTGCCTTTGGTCCGAGAGATGGATAAATGACCATCCTTTTATTTTAAAAAAAGTGCTGGCCTTATTAATAAAAGGGTTAAATTACCCAGAAACTATGTCTCAAACCCTTTTAGTTACCACAAGTTATTGAAGCAGTTGAAGAAGAGAATGTCTCCCTCACCAGCAGGGAGACAGGAGCTGTGCAATTATGTAAACTATTCAAATATCTTTCTCAAACTAAGAAACTACTGTAATCCTTATCTACATAAAACCTTCCCAGAAGCACAAATATTTTATATTTCCTTTATGTGTATAGCCTTTAAGGCTAGATGCCTAATGGCCTTAATTTCCTTTCTGACACTGAAAAACATGTTTTATAAAAGAAAACCTATCCATAACTTTTTCTGCAAAATGTGAGTTGATGATGTGTATTATATATATATTTTTAAATCCATCAAATTTTCCTGCCATTTGTTATTGGATTTTTTTTTTGGTCTTTATTTTTGAAAGCTTTTGTGAGAAGAAACAAACCACTATGTGTCTGAGAGTTATTTGGAGATTTCTTCATCTAAGACTATCATTGTACAGTTGATAATTCTCTATTCTGTATAATGGTGCTGTGAGGGAGGGGGAAAGCAATTTCAATATTTCGCACATTTTTATACTTTTGGTAATAAGCAAGGTTACAGATTTTTTTAATAGGGAAAAAATGAAACTTTGTAAGAAATATTGCTGGGAGCTAAGATGGCAAAGAAAAGGCAGGATCTCGCCTTAGCTCTCTCCCAAACACCTTTAAATAAGGCCCCAAAACAGATTCTGGAGTGGCAGAATCCACAAGAAGACAGGGTGAAATAATTTTCTGGCCCAAGACAACTTAGGTTGGCAAAAAAGGTCTGCTGCATCTGGGTAAGAGTGGAGCACAGTTCAGTGCAGGCGAGGCTATAGCAAACCAGGAGCAGGCCTTGGGAGTAACTAAGCCAGTAGCTGCTGCTGCTGTTTTTGGAGCTCTCAGCCCACAGATGTAAGAGGTAGAACAACTGGTCAGAAGATTACAGGTGTCCCCCTTTGCTGGCACGAGGGGCAGGACTGTTTTGTTCATACTCAGATCCAGGTCACATTCCTGGAGGGGGAAGGGCAGTCCCAGGAGTAGCAGGAGCAGTAACATACCAGAGCTCACAGTCACAGAGGACCAAGTACCCTCATCACAATTCCAGGGCAGAAAAGAATGCTTGTGGTCACTTATAGACTAGAGCACAGGTCAGAAGAGTAGTAAACACATTCTCCTAATACCATGTCACTAAGAACTGAAAAGTAAACAGCTGCACAAAACTCCTGAAGCTTAGAATAGTGTGCACCCCCGAAGCAAAAAAATACTGAAGAAAATAACACTTAAAAATAGACTAGACCTAATGGCAAAAGAGGTCCAAAAAGCCAATGAGAAGAATCCTTAAAAAGCAGAATCAGCCAAATGGAAAAGGAGGTCCAAAAGCTCACTGAGGAAAATAATTCCTTAAAAATTAGAATGGAGCAAATGGAAGCCAATGACTGGGTTTTATTTTATAATTTCTTGATTTCTCAAAGAATGAAAATAGGAGACAACATGAAGATCTTATTGGAAAAACAATTCACCTGGAAAATAGATCCAGGAGAGATCATTTAAGAATTGTTTGACTCCTGAAAGCCTCAAAGAGCCTAGACCTCATCTTTTAAGAAATTAAGGAAAACTGCCCTGATATTCTAGAACCAGAGGGTAAAATAGAAACTGAAAGAATCTATCAATCATCTCCTAAAAGAGATCCCAGAATGAAAACTCCCAAGAATATTATAACCAAATTTCAGAGCTCCCAGGAAAAGGAGAAAATATTGCAAGTAGTCAGAAAGAAACAATACAAGTATCATTGAGCCAGTCAGGATAACACAAGATTTAGCAGCTTCTGCACTGAAGAATTGAAGGGCTTGGAATGATATTCTAAAAGGTAAAGGAGGTAGGATTACAGCTAAGAATCCATTACTCAGCAAAAATGAGTACAATCCTTCAGAGGAAAAAAGGGATATTCAATGAAATGAAAATCTATTATGCCATGTTGCTTCCTGGAGATGAGGATAACCTAACAAATGGAAAGAAATTTAATTTTTTTTTTAAAGAGGAGGGGTGGCACAGTGTTCCATGATTCTGTTGAATAAAATCTACCCTCAGAGTTTGCTGAAATGAACACACTCAAGATGTAGATTACATTTCCTGACAGAAACTATGAATTCATTTTCTTGCATCTTCTGCAGAGAGGCACCTACTGGAAAAGCTTTGGCTCCCACGTCACTGGTTCCTACCAAGTCCAAGTCACCCAGCCCCCAAGTTACCTGGACTCTTCAAATCAACCAAATCCCTATCTCCCTACCCAAAGAACCGGACAAGCGCCCCTCTCCAGCCTGTGCCTTGGCCTGAGCTCTCAGCACAGCCTGTGCCTCCAGAGCCTTCAGAAAAAATAGTGAAACAGATTGAGAACAAGAAAAACTGACTTAAAATTGAAAGATGGTGTGGACCTTGCAAAATGATCAAGCCTTTCTTTCATTCACTTGGTGAAAAGTACCTAGATGTGATCTTCATAGAAGTGGATGTAGATGACTGTCAGGATGTTGCTGCAGAGTGTAAAGTGAAATGCATGCCAATATTTCAGTTCTATAAAAATGGGGAAAGAAAGGTGGGTGAATTTTCTGGAGCCAATAAGGAAAAGCTCAAACCAACTATTAGTGAATTGAAGTAATTGTGGATCCTGTGAACAGTGTGAAGAACTGTCAACTATTGAATTACATAATTTATATTTTTTTCCTATTTCCAAAAAGAGATCAAGTATAACAAGAGTATGTATCCAAATAACATTTGATTGTAAGTGACAATAAAATGTAAATCCTATCCTTTTGACACCCCTCCCCCAAAGAAGAACTATGAATTCTGACAGAATGTAAATACATAGTAAGAAAAATGTTGAGGAAGCAGTGAAGACTTGAAATCACTCTTCTCTAGGGACAGTGTCAGGGCAAAGGAGGAGAGGAATTGAAAAAAATAAATCAGCCATCATGACGATTAAGCATTCTCTGTCCAAGATATTGTGATGATCTCTCCAAAGTATGACCCGAGGTGGCTGATCTGCTTTTGTCTTCAGACATGGAGGGTTGAATACAAACCATTAAACTAAAGCAGATGATAAGGTGACAAAATTTAAGGTCAATTTTTAGTGTTACTCCTGGTGCCAAGCCCAATAGAAAGGTAAATACAAAACCTGAAAATGGCATCTTCATTGCCAATATCAGGAATAACATCCCTCATGACAATGGCTAAACATTTATGTCCTGTGATTAGTGTTGCCAGAAGTATGGGACTTATCTAGATTTCTAGATTATGTACCACCTGACCAACTTCCTATAAATCAGTTTGGTCCTTTTAAGAGACCCAGCTACAGTCTTCAGGCTTAGGTAAAAGTATAAAAGGAATGCTGAAGCTTCAAACTATGCCTAGGGGAAAAAAAGGAAAGGACTAGGAATTCAGACCAGATGCCATGTCAAGAGGTTCACTGACCAGCACTCTTGAAATCAATAGAAAAAGTTGCCTAGAGATAATATAAAGGTAGGATGGAGTTCAGGTACTGAATTTCAATGAAGTTCCCAGAATGTTCTCAGAAACTAAGACATCAAACATCCATCCAACCAGAAAAAAAGATATTCAGAGAAATCCATAGGTACCTAAAAAATGTCCATGGAAAATGACTTTCAAGGCATTAATAGCTTCAGAGGAGAACAAACAAGGTGAAAAGGGCATGAAGCATTTTGAAGGTCACCATTGCAACCTGTTATTAGAATATCCTTCCAACACTAAGGTGCCCATGTTTACATTTATACACATATGCCTGAGAGGTGGGTTAGTGAGCCAAGTTCACACTGAACCCACTTAAGCAACTTATGTAACAAAGGACATCTTCCCCTTAATGTAAGCTGGACAGTATGAACTCCACCATCAGTAGGAAAAAAAAGTGTTTTCATGAAAGGATAAAAATTATAGAAAGGATGAGAAGTCAAGGAGGGACTCAGCCATGGTTAGAAATGCAGACATTTCCAAAGACATCTTGGGTAAAGCTTTGGGAAAACATTGAAGTGTTAGTGAATCAAAGGAAAAAAAAGGTAACTCACATAACACAAGAGAATTAAATGTTACATCTTTCCTACCTCTGGTAGACAAGTTAAAAGGGTAAAAATAAAAGCTACCAGCCCTTGTGCGTCAAGATGTGAACTCTTGTCTTTAGTATTCTTGGGGTCAGCGAAAAGCTTAGAATTATATCATAGAGGAGAGAAGATAGTCATTGGTCTTCTTCAGAAAGACCTCCCAATTAGACCATTGTCTGATGGGAAGGAAGCCAAGGTGGCTGAGAGTGATCCAACTGCTCCCTTCCCAGTTTAGGGTAGGACTGCTTGGAATAATCTTCTTCTTAAGAGAAAGAAAGGAATTTCCCTAGACACTAAACCAGAAAACATTCAGGAACCCAGACATATTGGGACCCTGGCATATTGGATTTTTATCTAAGCAAGTTTATCTGGGGGATGTTGGCGATAAGGCTTTCGTAGTTTTTTTTTTTTAAACCATCACTTGCAACTCCACAGATATCTGATAACAACAAACCAGAGAATTAAAGAGCAATCCCACCACTAAAGGGATGACGATGGTAAAGAAGACAGCCTAGACCTTCTGGCTGGTTTAAAATGATTGTGCAAGCAGATTGTGCAGTGTTCATATCTCTACTCCAAACATGCTTCATTCTTTGTTCTGTAGTCTGTCCTTGTCCTATCCCGGTACAAATAAGGAAGATGTGCTAGTAGACATGAAGATTAATCACAGCACATCTCACAGAACTATGTTGTTCTAGGTTTTCCCCTAGTGCTAAGTCAAGGATGGTAATGAGGCACAGGCTGTCACCTCTAACCAGCTGTTATCATTACCCGCCTCTCCTAGCTGTAGGATGAGGCAAAGCATTTCTGTGAAGACACGTTTCTATGTAGGGACCCAATAAGGTGAAGCTTTGGGGGACAACTATTGTCTTCTTGCTTGTCAGTAAGATAAGCTCTGCAATCTCTTTTGGGGTTTGTAGCTACTTCTAGGACTCAAGCATTGTCTGAGAAGGCATGTTACTTACCCAGAATTTCATTTTGGGGCACAACTAGTAAGCTCTAGGTTCACACCTCTTAAAGTACACATATTCAGGCTTTAGGACAAACTCCTCAGTCTTCAGAGTAGTGACAAAGGTAAAATGTCTGTTGCTCATCCTGCCTCCTCCTCTTATGTTTTCCTTCATCCTAAAGGAGGAAGAGGAAAAGACAGATGAGAAGCTTTCATAGCTGTTTAATTTCCTTGAGGATGGAAGTTTATCCATCCCTTCTTTATTTAAACTGGTGCAAACTAATCTATACCAATTCAGTGTTTTGTCCACCAAGTCATAGGTACTCTAGTCTTTACCTAGAGTTTGATAGTTACTAAAAATATCTAATGTGCGTCTTTTTGCTTTAAAAGTATAAGGAAGATGAAGTTGTCTTTTAAATTATGACAGAGACTTGGATTGGGAGAAAGGCTGGGGGATAAAGAAATGAAAAAGCACAAAAAGATACTAGAACTGTCCTTAGTTCTGTATGGAGTCTACAAAGGAATGATACTTTCACTCCATACTCCTTAGACATGTCCTGAAACTCCCTGTGGCTCTTAGATAGACTCCTTGCTAATAGTCAAGTTCCAGGGGGAACCTTTGGGAGACAGAGCAAAATGTACACCAATGGGGAAGCAGAGGAGAAAGGCAGAGTACCTTGTATTGAGTAAGCTGGGGGCTTAAAGGGGCATGCCTTCAGAGAACTCACATTCAAATATTTCAATAACAGTGTTGGGAGATTTTTTGTCAACAAAAAACGGGGGTGGGATATGGAAGGGGCACATTAGAATAAGCAAAGGAAGCAAGTGATATCCTCTGTTCAACTATAGACTTTTCCCCAGTGGCTTGTTTCCTACTAAGATCTCACACATCATTCAAAAGAAATAAAACTTTCCAGCTATTTAGAAGGTGGCCAAACAAATTGGAGCACAGCTGTGTTCAGACTTTCAACAGTACTTAAGTTACATCTAGCCTCATCCTCATTCCTCCTAAATTATGGGGAAATCTTTTTCTGGGACTTCCAATTTTGATTTCCCAGTTTATCTAATTGCTGATACACAGTAGTGTCTAAAATCGCTACATTTTCCTTCCTGCTGGAGGCATTAAAGCACTAAGCTTATGCAAAATGGTTGTTGACCTCTGAATTTACAAACACTAAGAAACCGTCTCTGAAACAGAGATGCTATTGAAGATGCTTTGGATAGTATCAAGGACTGAAAGATAGATGTTGATGAAACATAATGAAGGAGGAGTGAAAGCGGGCCAAAATTACTATGTCAGGGCCACTAGCACTGAACTTCAATGACTTAGAGAGGGAGGCTGCCAACTTTGCACAACTCTGCCTCACTTAAATCCAATTCACCAGCGAGACATCACCCCTTGATATCATTGAGCCTCTTAGAAAACAAACAGCAGCAACTATGTCAAGATATGAACTCAGGAAATTATTAATAGTAGCCAGTATTTACATAGAACTTTAAAGTTTGCAAAGTACCTTTACAAATATCTCATTTTATCCTCACAGTAACCCAAAGAGGTTGATGCTATTGTTAACCCCATTTTACACATGAAGAAACTAAGGCCAATAACTTACCCAGGGTCACCCAACTAATAAAACGTCTGAAGCTGGATTTTAACTTAGGTCTTCTTGAATCCAAATCCAGTACTCTATCCACTTCACCACTTAGCTGCTCGAAGCCCAGAGAAAAGAGGAAGACAAAAGACAACTGAACCAATGGAATTATTAACCAATATGTAGTTTTCTATAGAAGGTAGCCCTGGTTTGAACTTAATAGGAGTATGCAGTGATGAATTGAACAAGGAAAATGCACAGCAATAAAAGGGTAATGAAAAATTAGGAAGGATTCCTTCAACTCCTGCTCTCATACTAGGGGATTTCAACATACATATAGACTACTTCAAACAACCTAACTATCCAATTCCTCAACCTACTCACTTCCCATGAGCTATTCTTCCACCTTACCTAGACACAAAGATTGTCAAATCATTGATCTTGCTATCACCCACAAACATACCTCTATGTTCAAAAATTCCAAAATTCCCATGTCTAAACATAACCTATTGACTTTTCACCTCTTCCTCTGCCTTCCCTTACAAAACCCTCCTCTTTATCCACACTATGACCTACAATCCCTTGACCCATCAATTCTCTCCCAAATCACCTCCCCTGCACTAATCACCTTTTTTTCCTATCTTGACCCTTGGTGAGCCAATTCAACTGTATATTGAATACCCAGCTCCTTTATCATATTGCTACTTAAGTCCAGCCAAGCCTCAACCTTGGATCACTTTAATCATTGCCACCCCCTCCCCTTGCTCCTATGCACATGCTATTGAAATGAGATTTGTAGATGCCTTTAGCACAATGCCTGGCACATAGCAGATGCTACTCATTATTGATACCATGCAATGGCTGTTTCCCACTTATATCCCTGGAACATCATTGTTTGTGGGAATAAATAATCCATTGTGGGGACTTACTGAATACATATCACCATCTTTCCACCTTCACTAATAGAAGGTTCCTGTGTACAGTTTTCAAGGGTAAATCAACTAATAAAAGATACCAGGTATGAGGTATACCAGATAAGAGATATGCTGTCCACATAAAGCTAAATAAATGTGCTCTTAATGTCAATCTGATATTGACATTAGATATTAAAGATATTAAAATTCTAAAGTCTACGATAGCCTTGCAACCACAGTTGCAATTGTTGGAATCTTTTGTAAGAATAAAGGTTCAATGCAGATAGTTTTAATTTAGGAACCAATAAGGTAGGATCTTAAAGGAATTGATTCCTTTATCAGGTTTTATATATTGGAAGTGAGCTCTGTGGCCGATTCCAGGGTGCTGGGTAGTGAGCCCTACTGGTTCTTCAGTCTTTCCCACTGTCTCGGTAGTCTTTCAGCAACACTTTTAATTTACAACCTTGTCTGTTCATTTTAGTCTGAGGACTGTTAAGAGACTATTTTATGTCCTTTATTTCTAGAACCTTAGAAACCAGACAATTGCCCAGATGTATTGATTTGGATCATATTCTATAGTCTGCACTAACCACTGAACATAGACTTCCTCAACCTGAAGGAGAGAGAGTTATACGATTGGATGTGACAATCAGTTTCTGTTCAAATTTACATGAAGATATCTTTAGGAATAGCCCATAATACTCTACTTTCTGACTTCTAATCTAGTCTTTTCTCTAGATACAAAATCGTTCCACAATCATCTCCATCTGAAAAAAAATTTAAGTGTCCTTCCCATTCTCCCCCATGAATAAGTTTTTAAAAAATAAAGTCCTTAATACATACACAAATAGTCTGGCAAAAATACAAAAATGAAGACCAGATTCCCATATATACACAGGAATAAATTGAGATAATCTCAGAGGGAATTAATTCTTACCCTAATTCACTTAATCAAATGGGCTGAAGCATTTATTCCTTCTACTTGGGGGGGGGTAGAAAATACAGAAAGTATTTTTAGAGTAAACTGGTGTAGATGAGAAGTCATTAGTCTGGCAGTTATAACTTGATTCTAATCCATGTTATAACATGTCTTGTCCTGACCTCCTAACAACTTTGGTCTCTAGTTGGGCTCTGGTTTGACTCCTCAGTGTCCCACTTTGACCCTTAAGCCCTCTGTGTTGATCCTTACTAAACACTGAGGATAGCCCACTAGACTTGGAAGCATCTTACCAACCTCATTAGCAGAGATTTGTGATGTTCCCCCCCAAAAACAAACACTTTGGAAAGTTGGGGAAGAATATACTTCCAGCAACTTCATTGTTAACATGCCATGTATCTAACCAGGCTTTTTTTAATCCTCCTCCATTTTGTCTTTTGAGAATCCATGCATATTATTAATATAAGACTTAAAGAAATACAACATTTTCATAAGCAAGTATTCAAAACTTACAGTAGAACCTCTTTATGTTGCTTACTATTCTTCACTACCCAATGTACTGATCAAGCAGAACTTCAGTTACTAGATGTCACCAGATACAGACCAATGAAAATTTAGTGACCTTACAAGAACTATCAGACCCATTGCATTTCACACATCTATTTTTATCATTTGAAATGCTTGTCATGCATGTGCCATAGTGTCCAAAAATGTAGCTGACAAGAATGAACCTATGAATTGAGGTGATTTCATTTTACTTTATCATCATTGCTCTCAAACACACAGAAGACCACCACCAGAGGAAAATCCCACTTGACTTTACAGTGAGACATTAAAATGGTCCCTGATGAGGAATTGCTCCCTTTGGGCAGACTAACATTGGTGGACTGGCAGAATTCAGGCATTATTCACAGAACATACCATTAACTATTCCATTACATCACATGCATTCTCTATTTGCCATTCAATCTTAGTACATAATCTACAATCCTTGATACTGACTGCTATTCAATCTTTAGCTATGTTCTTCTCCCAACCCACTGAATCCATCAATATTTCATAGTGCTTTGAAACTAGGACTTTTTTTGAAGTGTTAGAAATTCTCTACTAGTGAAAAATAGGGGGAAAAAATGAGGGATGCAGGGTTGGGTGAGTGCTGCTTCTCCTGTTGGTAGGAAAACTCTATATTCATTCCATCATGGATTTCATAGTTGCATAGGGTCATATATTCCTTAAAGATAAAGGAACAGGACAATTCTGAAGAAGTGTCACAACTGGTTCCTGTCAAGGCAGAAGTTTCTTTAAGTCTCCCATTATGTAACTCGTATTGTACTTCAGATTCTTTTCTCTAGATAGTCATTACACATGACCTCAGTCATGGCTCCTACACTTCCCTGACCTCCAGCTATGGCTCCCTCTGAGTACAGAAGTCCTTTGGAACTCTGCAGAGGTCCAAAGGCCAATTCGCCTCTACCTATATTTCCTTACTTAAGGAGAATGCCATTTTGGAATTTTATAGAAGATAGAAAGATGTTTAGCCTCCAGAAGGCACACCTTAAAAAAAAAATGGCAAGACAGCAGAATAAGAAGTAAGTCGCTCTCATCCTCCCTTATCAACCTCTGAAAGCCCAAAAAAATATCACTGCAGGAAAAACCCTGGAACTGAACTAGCAGAAAGATGGAGTATAGTCCTGTAGCCCAGGAAGCTTGAGGGATTAACAGGAGAGGCCCCTCTTGCCCTAGGGAAGGGGGAGCAGTACAGAATGGGAGACATCCCAGCAAGCTAGCTGAAAGCCCCCCCTCAGCATAGCAAGGGGAGATCCTGAACCCCAGGTGGTAGAGCAGGCAAGCACCAACACCAGGACCCCTGAGTGCCTCACTACAGGCAGGGGAGCCAGTGGAAACCAGCTTGGAAAACCACCACGAGCCACAGTGTTCTCTGGCAGCCAAACTCTGGTAAGCACAGATCCAAGAGGAAAAACCCCAGGCACAGAAACATCCTGCAGCAGCAAAACATCTGTCAGCAAGGAGCCAAACAAAGCTAAATGCCCAGATGAGCAGGCATCCTCCAAGAGCCTGATGACCCAGAGCTCCAGTGTGGCCTATTCTCCAGCCCAACACCAGCTAAGCTGCCAGAACCCTACATTCTCCAACTGCCAGCATCTGAGGCCCCAGCACACAAAGCCAGTGACCAGGTCCCAGGCATCCAGCACAAGAAGCTTGTGTCAATGCCCCTGTTCCCCAGCAGGAGGGCTCAATTTTTTTTTAAAGCCAGGAAATAAGCAAATACCATGAGCAAAAAGAAATGTACCATAGATTCTTATAATGGGGACAGTGAAGATCAAGGCAGAAATTCTGAAGAGGACAACATTGTCAGACCCACATCTGGAACCTCAAAAGGGAATATGAAATAGTCTAAAGCCCAAAAAGCCTTCTTGGAATAGCTCAAGAAAGATTTTAAAAGTCAAATGAGAGGTAGAAGAAAAATTGGGAAAAGAAAAGAGGTATGCAAGACAGTCAATATCTTGTATAAGGAAGGACAAAATTAAGTGTAGAAAACAAGTCCTTAAAAGATACAATTGGCCAACTGGGGAAAAGTACGCTGAAGAAAACAACTCCTTAATAAGCAGCATTGGCCAAATGGAAAAGGAGACACAAAAACTCACTGAGGAAAGAACTACTTAAAATAAAATGGGCCAAATGGAAAAGTGCAAAATCTAATAGAAGAAAACAATTGGTTAAAAAATAGAATTGGGCAAGTGAAAGCTAATGACTGAGAGCAAGAATCAGTCAAACAAAAATGAAAAAATGAAAATAGATGAAAATGTAAAATACCTCATTGGTAAAACTGACCTGGAAAATAGATTCAGGAGAGAATTTAAAAGTTATTGGTCTACCTGAAAATCACAATGAAAAAAAAAAAAAAAGAGCCTAGACAGCATCTTTCAGGAAATCAAGGAAAACTGCCCCTAGATCCTAGACCCAGAGGGTAAAATAGCCATAGAAAGAATCCACTGATCACCTCCTGAAAGATCCCAAATTGAAAATACCAAGGAACATAATAGTCAAATTCCTAAATTACCAGGCCAAAGAAAGTACAGCAAGCAGCCAGAAACAATTTAAATATCATGGAACCACAGTCTGCATTACGCAGAACCTTGCAGCTTCTACATTAATAGATCGTAGGGTATGGAATGAGACATTCCATAAGGCAAAGGAGCTTGGATTACAACCAAGGATCAACTACCCAGCAAAATTGAGCATGATCTTTCAGGAGAAGATATGGACATTCAACAAAATAAAGGACTTCCAAACCTTCCTGATAAAAGGACCAGAGCTCAACAGGAAATTTGATCTTCAAATATAAGACTCTAGAAGAAAACATGTTATTAATAAAGGCAAACTGTTTACATCCCTACAAGGGAAGATGACACTTAAACTCTTGAGAACTGTATTGTCATTACACAATTTTAAAGAAGTATACATAGAGGGGGTGGATATAAGTTGATTTTGCCATAATGATAAAAAAAAAAAGCTAATTAAGTAGGTTAAATGGATCTAAGTGGATTAATCTGATCTAGTTGAGAGATTGTACTGGGAAAAAAGGAAAGGAAGAGGCAGACAAGGGTAAGTTACAGTTACAGGAAAAGGCATAAAAACCTATTATGGTAGAGGGAAAGAAGGGAGGGAGATGAGCATTGTTCAAACCTTACTTTCATCAGATTTGGCTCAAGAAGGGAATAACATAATCAGTTAGGTATAGAAATATAACTTGCCTAATAGGTAGTAGGAGGGAAAAGAGGAAAGAAAAGGGAGGGAGGATATAAGGGAGGGAAGTAGCAAGGATAAAGGGGAAGAAAAGGGAGGGGGCTAATAGAAGGGAGGCAGTGACCAAAAGCAAAAATTAGTGAGGACTGAAAGGGGGAAAGGAGAAAGAAAAGCATAAACAGGGGGGAAATAGAATGGAGAGAAAGACCCAGATAGTAATAACTGAACATGAATGGGAGAAAACTCTCCCATAAAATGGAAATTGATGGCAAAATGGATTAAAAACCATAATCCTATAATATGTTGTTTACAGGAAACATTTGAAGCAGAGGGACACACACAGGATAAAAGGCTGGAATAGAATAGATTATGCTTCAGCTAGAGTTAAAAAAAAAAAAGCAGGACTAGCAATCCTGATCTCAAGACAAAGCAAAAGCAAAAATAGATCTTAAGAGATAAGGAAGAAAACTATATCCTGCTAAAAGGCACCATAGACAATGAAGTCATATTACTAAACATATGTGCACCAAGTGGTATAGCATCTGAATTCTTAGAGAAGTTCAGGGAGTTACAGGAAGAAACAGACCGCAAAACTATACTAGTGGGGGACCTCAACCTCCCCCTCTCTGAACTAGATAACTTCTATCTTGTTTACTTTGTGGTTAGATTTAAGAAGGTGAATAGAATTTCAGAAAAGTTAGGTATGATAGATCTCTGGAGAAAACTGAATGAGGATAGCAAGGAATATACTTTCTCAGTGGTACATGGCACACACACAAAAATTGACCATGCACAATCTGATACAGAAAGGCAGAAATATTAAATGCATCCTTTTCAGATCAGATGCAATAAAAAAAACTTATATGTAATAAAGGGCCATGAAAAGACAGACTAAATTAATTGGAAACTAAATAATCTAATCCTAAAGAATGAATGGGTCAAACAACAGATCATAGAAACAATAACTTCATCCAAGAGAATGACAATAAGACAACATACAAAAGCTTATGGGATGCAGCCAAAGGAGTTCTTAGGGAAAGTTTTAATGCCTACATGGATTAAAATTAAAAAAGAGGAGATCAATGAATTGGCATGCAACTAAAAAAAAAAACACTGGAACAAGTTAAAAATCTTCAATTAAGTACCAAATTAGAAATACTGAAAACCAAAGGAGAGATTAATAAAACTGAAATTAAGAATAAAACTAAGAGTTGGATTTATAAAAAAAATAAAATAGATAAACCTTTGATTAATTTTAAGAAAACCAAATTACCATTATCAAAAATGAAAAGGATGAATTCACCACCAATGAAGAGGAAATTAAAACAATTAGGAACTCTTTTGCTCAGTTGAATACCAATAAATTTGACAATCTTAGTGAAATGGATGATTATTTACAAAAAATATAAATTGCTCAGATTAACAGAAGGAAAGTATTTAAATAACTCTATCTCAGAAAAAGAAATTGAACAAACCATCAATGAACTCCCTAGGAAAAAATTTCCAAGTTCAGATGGATTTGCAAGTGAATTCTATCAAACATTTAAAGAACAATTAATTCTAATACCATGTAGACTATTTGGGGAAATAGGCTAAGAAGAGATCCTACAAAATTCTTTTTATGATACAAATATGGTGCCAATGCCTAAACCGGGAAGAGTCAAAACAGAAAGAAAATTATACCAGTTTCCCTAATGAATATGGATGCAAAATTTTAAATAAAATATTAGCAAAAAGATTGCAGTAACTTATCATGAGAACAATATACGATGACCAGGTAGGATTTATACTAGGAACACAGAGCTGGTTCAATATTATGAAAACTATCATCATAACCGATTATAACAAAATTAACAGAAACACGATCATCTCAATAGATGCAGGAAAAGCTTTTGACAAAATACACCCATTCCTATTAAAAACACTAGAGAGCATAAGAATAAATGGAGTCTTCCTTAAAATAAGGAATATCTACCTAAAACCTTAAGCAAGCATCATATGTAATGGGGATAAGCTAGAAGCATTTCCAATAAGATCAGGAGTGAAACAAGGATGTCCATTATCACCACTGTTATTCAATATGGTATTGGAAACATTAGCTTTAGCAATAAAAAAAAAATTGAAGATATAGAATAGGCAAAGAAGAAACAAAACTGTCACTTTGCAGATGATACTCAGAATCAAGTAAAAAACAGCTACTTGAAATAAAACTTTAGCAAAGTCGCAGGATGTAAAATAAACCCACAAAAATCATCAACATTTCTATGCATTACCAAAGCCCAACAAGCAAGACAATTTAAAGTTACAGTAGATATTATAAAATATTTAGGAGTCCACCTACTTAAATAAATCCAGGAACTATATGAACACAATTACAAAACACTTTTCACACAAATAAAGTCAGATCTAAATAATTGGAAAAAACATCAGTTGCTCATGGGTAGGCTAAGCTAATAGAATAAAAGTGACAATTCTACCTAAGCCAGTTTACTTATTCAGTGCCATACCAATCAAACTACCAAAAAATTGTTTTATAGAGCTAGAAAACAAGATTCATTTGGAAGAACAAAAGGTCCAGAATATCAAGGGAAGTAATGAAAAGAAATGCAGGGGAAGGTGGCCTAGACGCAGATCTTAAATTGTATCATAAAGCAGCAATCATCAAAACTACTTGGTACTGGCTAAGAAAATAGAGTGGCACATCAGTGCAATAGGTTAGGCGCACAAGACACAGTAGTCAATGACTATAGTAATATACTGTTTGATAAATTCAAAGACCCCAGTTTCTGGGATAAGGATTCACTATTTGCCAAAAACTGCTGGGAAAACTGGAAAGAGTGTATGTCAGAAACTAGGCGTAGACCAAAATTATGTACCATATACCAAAAAAAAAAAAAAAGTCAAAATGGGTTCATGATTTAGATAAAGGCCAACACTATAAGCAAACTGGGAGAGCAAGGAATAGTTTACCTGTCAGATGTATGGAGAACAGAAGAATTTATGACCAAACAAGATAGAGAATATTATGAAATGCAAAATGGATAATTGATTAAATTGAAAAGTTTTTGCACAAAGCCAATGCAGCCAAGATTAGGAGGGAAGCAAAACTGGGAAGAATTTTTAGAACCAGTGTCTAATAAGGGCCTCATTTCTAAAATATATAGAGAACTGAGTCAATTTATAAGAATGTAAGTCATGCTCCCAATTGGCAAGTGGTCAAAGGATATGAACAGGCAGTTTTCAGATGAAGAAATTAAAAGCCAGCTATAGTCATGTGAAAAAATGCTCTAAATCACTATTGATTAGAGAAATGCAAATCAAAACAACTGAGGTACCATATCACACCTATCAGATTGGCTAACATGACAAAACAGGAAAACGATAAATGTTGAAGATATGGGAAAATTGGAACACTAATGCATTTTTGGTGGAGTTGTGAACTGATCCAACCATTTTGTAGAGCAATTTGGAACTATGCCCAAAGGGCTATAACAATGTGCATCCCAGTTATCAAAAAAATTGGGTATCGATTTAGAAAAAAAAAAAACCCCAACAATCCATTTGAAAAACAAAAGGTCAAGAATATTAAAGAACTCTGGAAAAAATGTAAAAAAGAAAAAAGAGGGAAAAAAAGGTTTAGCAGCACCAGATCTTAAACTATTATAAGGCAGTAATTATCAAACCTATCTGGTACTAGCTAAGAAATAGGGAGGTAGATCAGTGGAACAGGATAAACATACAATCTAACAGCAGAGAGTAATCTAGTGTTTGGCAAATGTAAAGACTTAATTTTTGGGGGGGTGAGAATTCATTATGTGGTAATAATTATAGGGGGTTTTGAAAGGTGGAAAAGCAGTCTGGCAGAAATTGAGCATAGACCAATATCTTGCACCCTTTACAAAGATAAGATCAAAATGGATACATGACCTAGATATAAAGAGATATTGCAAGAAATTTTGAAGAATGTGAAACATTACCTATCAGACCTATTGATAGGTGAAGAGACAGACCACTATGAGATGTGAAATTAGTAATTTTGATTACATTTGTGAAGGGAATTATGATTTCATATTAATCAATATGTATAAGGAATATACTAATAATTTAGATTTCTCAGAGCTGCCTTTTCTGGTTTGGGAGTCAGTCTTACAATGCAGCTTGAAATGATCAAACCCTTGACAATGCTCTCACAATCACTACATTCCTGCTCCTATGTACCTTAAGTGAAGGTAATCCAATTGTAGAGAACCTGTTTCCATCACAGAACTCCAGTCCTGTGCCCTATCAAGAAATGGCCCCCAAAGACTCAAAACAATACCATTCCCATAGGACTCCAGAACACTTGTATTGTGGACTTCTTATGGGAAGCCACTTAGGCTCTGGAAATTGTTTGCAATTTGCCTTTTATTTGTATAACCTGTGCCTCTCCTCCAGCATGAAGAACAGTCATCACTTGGAAAGTAGTTCAACTGCTACTTGTTTCCTGGCACTTCTGTCTCTGGCCTGCTTTGTGTGGCTCCAGGTTTTCACAGGTTAGAGACTTGTCCTGTCCAGACTGCATCAAAATTCTGTTAACACATTAAATTTAAAAGGTTTTGTACAAGTAAAATAAATTTAGCCAAGATCAGAAGGAAAGCAGAAAACTAGGGGAAAATTTTACAGACAGTTCCTCAGATGAAGGTATCATATCTCAAATATATAAAGAACTCCGTCAAATCTATAAGAATGCAAGTCATTCCCTGATTGATAAATGATCAGAGGATATGAATAGACAGCTTTCTAGTGAAGAAATCAAAACAATTTATAGTCATGAAAAATGCTCTAAATCATTAGTAGAGAAATGTAAATTAATACAACCTTGAGATATCATTTTATACCTACCAGATTGTCTAAAATGATAGAAGGGGAAAGTCACAAATGTTGGAGGGAATGTGGAAAAATTGGGACCTTAGCCAATCCAACCATTTTGGGAGAGATTTGGAATTACACCCAAAGAATTATTAAACTGTCTATACTTTTTAACTCAGCACCACCACTATATTAGGTCTGTTTCCTAAGATGATTAGGGGAAAAAGAAAAAGAATCTATATATTCTAAAATATTTAGAGCAGCTATCTTTAGGGTGGCAAAGAACTGAAAATTGCAGAGATGCTTGTCATTTGGGGAGTGTCTGAGTCCTCTTTTAGTCATCCTGTCAACACAAATGACTTTTGAGCTATTTCATTTCTTCTATGTGTAGGAAAGAAGATTTCTCTAATATATAAAAGGAAAAAAAAAAAGGTAAAACTCAGATCTCACAACAACCCTCTGTGTCTGGTGTTATTGTTCTCATTTTACAGATTACAACCTGAAGCACAGCGAGTTTAAAGAGACTTCTTCAGGATCACACAACTCGTGTCTGAGGCAGAATCTGAACTTAGTCCTTCCTGAACCCAGGTTCAGCACCCTATGCACTGTGCTACCAAGCTGCCAGGGTCCTTGTTATAGAAAAAGAGCCTGTTTTCATTAACCTAAACCTAACAAACCAAGTCCAACATTAGTTCAAGATTCATTTCTTCCTGAAAAGAATATAATAGGATAGCAAGAGTCACAAGGTGGTTTTTCTGTGGATAGAAGTGATCTCCCAAAAGTTGGTTGGCAAAGAAAGACCAATGAGACCTTGACCCATTTCAAGGAATATGGGTTGGGGAAGATTTGTTATAAAGTAGGATCTGTCAAGGAACACACATGAAAGACATTACAGGTTATATTTTGTGAATTATATATAAAAGATGTATCAAGTACAGATAAAGACAAAGATTTTTCAAAAACCAGTTTCTAGGCTGAGTCACTACCTAGAAACCAAAAGGATTGTGGAGGCAACTAATATCTTTCTTCTAGCCAATAGCCTTGTAAATCCCATCCCTGGTAAGAAAAATGGTCACGATTGGCTCACAACTCTATTCTCCATTTTGACAGACTGGATTGTCTTTTCATAGCCACTACTACGAATGCAGACAGTGATTATGTGCCTGAGAGTCTAAAGACCTATCCCCACTACTTTGTTAAAAGGAAACCACAAACTCTTGGCAAAATCCAGAAAAGTTTCAGAAAGAAGAGGGTAGGTTCATAAACAGAAAAAGAACTATTAAGAACTTCTGGGAGAATTCAGGATTTAACAGTGGGTATCAGCGTTTAACAGCTTCCCAGCTGATAAGTCGAATATTTTGACAGAAACATTACCCCAAGTCATGTATGGATTATAAATGAAAAACATGAGAAAAGATATTATTACAGCACAAGAATTCAAATATTTCCTTCATTGCTCCAAGTATCTAGGAGATAAAACCTTTAAGATTTCTTGCTTACCAAAAGAGATGGAACGATACAAAAAAAAATGCAACAACTCAACATAGAGGAAGGCCTACCTAATCCTGCTTCAGAGAAATTATTGAAAGATGTTTCCTAGCCAAATCTACATGAATTCCTCAAATTCACCATTCAAATACTGGAGTATGTCCATGTCCACTGCTATCTAGGGAAGTATTTTTTAAATAAAAATAATGAGATTGAATAGAAATTCATTATTCTATAAACACATAGCAAAAACAATCAAAGAAAGAAAAATAGGAAGATTACAAAGAGATACTCTGAAGTTTAATGGGGCTAAGGCATACAAGAATAAGAACTGAGGGGACAAATTTTAAGTTCTATACGCCCGAAGCGAAAGAGGTTCACTCCCCTCTGTTAAAGAGGGGCTGACAAGGCATAGGACAAACAAGCCATGAGATGCTGACCATCATACATGAGCAATGCTTTATTGCCACAAAGCACAGCAGGAACAGATAAATAGGCACACCAACCCTCACTTGCTAGCTTCAAGAAGCTAGTGCCCTCTTCAGAAGTAGGAGGGCCCTCAAAAGTGAGCCAGCCAGGATTCTTTCAAGCTCACTGCTTCTAGCTACTCTGGCCAGAGTTTAAAAAGTGTGCCTCCATTGCCTCCATGTGTAGGAAGCTCTAGATTTGAATCTAACAGTTCACCAAGATGCAGAGAGCATTTTAGGGTTTCTGTCCAACTTCTGCATGCCATTAGTATTGGGATAGAGCCTAGAAAATGAAGTTTAGGATCTAATCTGTGATCAGGATTCAGATGTAAACCAAGGTTTCAAGCAGTTTCTGCCAAACCTCAGGAAAAAAAAAAAAAAGACAAATCTGTGTAGATATAACAGTGTTAGCAAAAGTATAAAAGGACCAAGCAATCTCCAGTATTGATACCATAATAATGTCAGCAAAAGCTAAATCAGTTACAAGATTATCTCCTAGTATTCTTACCCATTAAGTCACCATTTCTTGAGCCAAGATATTACCATGCAGAATCTGAGAAAAGGATTATGGTGCTGACCTCTACCTCTCCCCAGCAGTAAAATCTATGGGGCATTTAAATGATAAAATCATAGCTGTCTTCCCAAATGACCATACTTAGTAACCAGCAGATTTGCCTCTGTTCCACTTATGCCCTGCCCCCCACCCCCTATGACTAGTCCCAGGTTGTTCAGAGAGCTTTGACATGGCAATGATTTCTGTCTCTCTAAATATTTTTATGCTGTGTTGCTCACCTAAAGTCAAACATCCTGTCTCTCTACCTGTTTCCAGTTCTGTGCTAGCAGATAGCCAGTACACAGTTCACATCAAATCATAAGATGTATGGCCATGCGTTAATTTTATGCCGTATGATTCAGAGACCCTTTAAGGTTATTTAGAAATGCTTCTCACAAGAATATAGGGAAATGTGGCATAATAAGTAGGAAGCCAGTCTCAAGGCTTCCGTCTGATATGTAGACAGAGACACTGGCTCTGCAACTCTGAGGTCACAAACTCTCAGTGCTCTAGGCAACTAAGACTGTCACAAAGAAGGTGTCAGCCTGTATTAGGATACATTTTCTCACCTGGGATTTCCTATTTTAGTAAACTTCCTCTCCCATAAGGAGAGTCATGTGGGTACTGAAGAAATCTTACTCTCTTCCAACCCAAGAACTCCAAATTATAGGCAGGCAGTACTCTTCATTGGAGCTGCCACTGGAGAGCTGCAAAGGGGTTCCAGATGACCGCACATACAAAAGGCATTGGAGCTCCTTCCTCCTTGTCAGGAAAAGAGTCCTATCTCATGAGGCTAGTTCAGTCTAGTGGGCTTTAATTTTCTGGTCCTCAATGTCACATGCAAGCTCCCACTATCATTTCCTCTACACTGATAGGCCTTCCACACTTTTCAGGGCTGATCTAGAAACAGAAAGATCACTGGCAATAAAATATCTCTCTCTAATACACATAATATATAAAATGACATATGTAATGTACTATATATGGATTTGTGTGTTCAAAGGAACACGTGAAGTGCTATATTAAAAAGCAAGCAGAGGAAAAACCTCATGATTATCTGCCACTTTGGAGTCAGATTAGGATAGGTCTGATACAGCATCACTCAGAGCATAGGAGTATAACCTAGCTTGCTGGTGTTTGTTACAGGAGGAAAAAAAAAGCAAAGAAACCCCAACATATCAAGACAGGGGAAAAAAGAAAAATTTGAAGACCTCCAGAGCCTGAAAATAGATGACACTTTGAAGCCTAAAAAACAAAAACAAAAACAAAAAACATGAATTTTACAAGACTACTTCCTAGTGTTACCTGCACTCCTTAACCTATTTCTTGGGGTCCAAGTCCTGGCTTGACCTCCAGAGAAAAGGCTACTTTATTTTTCCCCCCATTAGAATGTGAGGCTCCTTAAGGGTAGGAAATGGCTTTGTCATTCTTTGTATAACACCAAGCTTAGCATGGTGTCTGACACATGGTACATGGTACATCGAAGCTCATAGACTGATCTTTTAGATAACAGTTATGCAAAATAGAAAATAGCTTCCATGACAATAAATTTTAAAAACTGCCTGTAGAAAACATTGGCAGTCAGTACCAACAGCAAGCCTATTAAGGATGTGTTTAGGAAGCTGAGCAACCATACAGTTGGGGCCAGTTTCCAAAGTTTACAAGGCCAAGAGTTTATTCCAATAACGGATTGGTTTGAATGGAAACTCTTTCCCTCTCTAATGAGGGGTACCCTGCACTGGTCAAAGTATTGACTTCCCAAGTCCAGGTTGGGGAACGTTTCACAGACTAGTTATGTCTGCACGGTCACAAAGTTGACAAGTGGTGATTTAGAGAGCAATCCCACCATGCTGAAGGGGTCAACTTGGTGAAGACTGCCTTGAATTTCATTCTTCCCCTCTCCCCCTGTGCCGACAAGCATTAAGGAAAACTCTCAGGGTCAGACTCAAATAGAAGAGCATATTTGAGACAGCATTTCCACAAGTAAGGAGGATGGTCTAATGGTCTTAGGTGAATATCTTAAAGCTCAGGACCAGGACAGAGCCACCAAATTCCAAAATTCTGTGGGATGTCTTCCAAGACATGGCCTTAAACTATATCATAGCCCCATCTTTCCTAGTTGTAAAGGTCACCTAAAACTGAAGTCATCTTCCAAGAATTCTCATTATGCATCCCTTTACATTCATATGTTTCTATGTGGATGTAGTGTACCCCCAAGATGCTAAAACTTGAAGTGTTTGAATCTAATGTAACAACACAAAGCATCTTCAGGCATTTGTGCACTTTCTGCTCAGACTATCACTGGGGTCATATCCACCAAGCCTCACATGGAGAGGCAAACTCAAAATGAGATTATGCAAAAGCAGAGTATAAAACTGAATTTAAAGAGGAAAATGGAGACCAAGGAGAATGAAATGACTTGCCCAGGTCATACAGCTAAATGACAGAGGCAGGATTTTAATTCAGATGGTTTGGCTCCAAAGACAATACTTCTGCTTGAGCACACTGCTCCACTTTCAAGTAAGCTGTGTCTTCAGATGTAACCTCAGTCATAAATAATGGAAGTGGAAAGGCCTTTAGTCCTAGAGCAGCATCTGACAGAATTCGTATTGGAGCAAGGCATTATAAAGACAAAATGTAAGGGAAGTTGTGGAAATTGGGACAGGTAATGTTTTCTCTAGACTCAGTTTTAATCATCTGTAGTATATCTAAGGTTGTGGGAAGAAGGTGCCTCAGGGCTTGACAAGTAAGTGTTTCAACAATTGCCTCATTATGCTTCAGATATCGCAAGAAATCTGAACCTGGGGTCTATGAATTTTATTTCTGCAACATTTTGAAGATTATATTTCTACATAATTGGTACCCTTTGTAATCTTATGTATTTTATTTTACTCAATTTTATTATGCAGTATTCTGAGAAATTCATAGGCCAAAGATGAATGCTGAAAAAGTCTATGACAAATTGGCAGAAAAAGTCAAGAACTCCCATCTAGAAAGTTTTCCTCAAGTTTGAAATTGCCAAAGATCATAACTTGGAATGAATGCCTTCCTGTGTTCACGACCTCTGTGAGACTTCTCTCTCAAATGAATTATTGGAGAAAAATGAAGTTCTTTTGCAAGTGACATGTCAACTCTGCCAACACAGATTTCTCTCCATTTTGAACTAATATTGAGCGAGACATTTGTTCTGGAATAAATCCTTCCTCCTCAGTCACGACATTCATGAAGTTTCATTCCAGTATGAACTGTGATGTTGAGTAAACTGTGCATTCATGCAGAATGCTTTCACCTCTTCATTACATTCAAAGGTTTCTTAAAGTTTCCCTCTCTAAAGACAACCTTTCAGTGCTTGAGGTAACAATCCATTAGTCTTTCTTCTCTTTAAGAAGCTTTTCTCTCATGCCCTCCAAAAAGTGGGATAGAAAATAGCCATCTGCAGACCTAGTTCCAACCCATATTATGCCCCAGGTTCTGTCCTAGAGGCTTGTTCTGCTAACTATTGCTTTGACTTCCCACATATTTGGCTCTTTCACAGGTGCACTGTCATGCTTACTGACCCTCCATTAAAATTGGGTACAGATTCCAACCTCACATTCTGGTCCTGTTCTTTATTCTCCCCTATGAGTCCCAATCTCAGACTAAAAAAAATCCAAATATCTTTTGGCAGTTCACTGATCAGAGACATAGCTCCTTGCTAAATTATAGGAAATGACCAACAAATTCCAAACCTGTTAACCCACAGTCCTCAGGTTAATGTGAAAGGAAAAGTTTAGCTGCCAAAAAGAAAAAAAAATACTTGAAACAGTCTTTTCCACTCCCAGGTTCAAAATGTTATAAGTGCACATGTGCCTAAAAAAAAAAAATCCTTCATGAGCAACATCACTAGAATTAACTCTAATGATTAATGGCAGAATGGCAGTACATTGCCCTAAAGGTACTCACTTAAATTATGATACAATATCAGGAAAAGTTAATAAAACACAAGATTCCTAATGTGATAGAGAATGCATAAATGAAACAGACTACATTATTGGAGTAAACAGAGATAACAGTTTCTTTTTTGAGTGTTTAGAGTTCCAATCTGTTAAGCCAAGTGAGGCAAGACCCAACCTTTTTTATTCTTTGTGTCTCCCAAGCTAATCTAGTTATGAGCTTCTATGACGTTCTAGTGCAGCAATTATCAGTTTTGGAGCCTAGTGACAGGTTTTTGAGGAAAGATTCAGATTATGGGGCACTTCTAACATCCATGAATCTTTTATCCAAATATTCAGTAAGTTCAAAAAGGATGGGGCTCAATTGTTCTAAAAACTTCTGCAATATGGGTTGTCATTTTCAGATGCCAAGCACTGAAAGGTTGGCCGAGTAGAATTCATCCACTGTGCATCAGATTGGGTAACAACTGGCATAGTAAAAGCAAAATTTTCAATACAGGCTATTCTGAGATATGACCAACCTAAGGCAGTTGAAATGGCTTCTCATAAAAGCCATAGTCAAAATTGGCCTCAAATACATTTAGGAATATCTAAGGGTTCCCACTACAAGATACTAGAGGAAGGTAGAAATTCTCAGGCCCTAAAGATTAGATTCCATCAATAGTAGACCCACCAAGAGGATGATTGAAAGATATCAGCAGTTTGGATAATACAAAAAGAGAAGAATGAGAAAAAAACCGAAATCTTTGATAGGATACCTAAAGCTTTCCCTTTAAGTATTTTCAAACATTCTGGAGAAAGTGAGAGAATGTTGTTTTTGGGATTTGCTGATCTCTCCCTTTATAATAAAATTGGAGGATTTTTTTTTTCCTTCTCAGAAAAGTGGTTGTAAAAGTTTGAGTATGACTAATAGAACTGAAGATGACAAAAAGGAAGCAAACATAGCCAGAAACAAATGCAAGGAGCTACCATCTCTGAAGTCCAAGTGGTAAATGCTAGCCCATGAAAAGGGCGGTTATTCCTCCTTTATGCTATTTCATCATCAAAACCATCAGGATTAGACATTCATCCATATCACTGCTCACCCTGCAATCTACCATGAAGACTCCATGTTACTTCATCCTGTCAGACTAGGCCTGCTCCCACAGGTTAACTCCTTCAGAGAGGGAAGCCTTTTTTCCCCACCTCCAGCCCCGAGTATGCCCCTTGGAGACATGTGGTACATTGATCTGTTCCATTTATTAACTTCTATGGTCCAGAGCAGCTAATTTGTGCTGGTAACACTTGTAGTCCTACATGGTCCTCATTTTTAAGTGATTCTCACTTATACATCCTGCTCTACAAAGAGTGGAAGAGGCTGTGCAACTAAGCAGTAGTCTAGCAAGGTTTCTCCTGAAAACTTCCTGCTGCTCATTCTTCTGCATCCCTATTCCTGTACAAACTTTAGAGTGAGTGCTTTGAGTTTCAACCTGTTAAGCCAAGTGAGGCAAGACCCAATTTTTTTATTTTCCCCTCTTCCCAAGCTAATCTAGTTACGAGCTTGGTAGCAACAGAACTAGTCCTATGTGTCTTTTCTAGAAAACCTCAAGCGACATGCTTAGACTGACATTGAAGCCTCAAGTGACCTAAAATGTTTTGTTCATTGCTGTGGTGAAGTAGAGTAATCCAGCCATTCATGAACAGTCATCTGCACTCAGCATATGTACAAAAAAAAAAATCACATAAGTACAAGAGGTCCCAGGGGTACTAGAAAATAACCAAAAGAGGGATCTTAAGCCCAAAAGATATGTGTATAAGTCCCTCCCTCTGAAATACCTTAACCTAACACTGTAGAATCATAGGCTTCTGAAAGGAATCCCAGAGGTCATCTATAACAACCCTCATTTAATGAGGGGCCTGAAACCCAGGGAGGTTAAGCAATCCACCCAAGGTCATATAGGTAGTAAGTGGTAAAGGCAAGATTTAAAACCAGTTGCTGTAACCCAAACTAGTTTTCATTCTCCCCCCCACCCCCATTACTATACCATGCTATCTTCTTCAATGCCTCCCAGAGCTCCCAACACTGTGGACAGATGTCTAAACAGCTAAATGGATACTTCATTAGTGGGCTGTTGTCCTTCATTCTCGAAGGAGACCAAATTGCATCACCATGCTAGGATCAAGTTACAGTGTGTCCAACTGGCTGATCAGACCAACACGAGCCCGGAATCTACCACCAGACGTAGAAGGTAGAAGATAAATAGTCCATGTGAATATCTGGGGTGGATCCTCTAAATTTGTCCTTCTTGAATTTTTCTTCTTTTTTTGGGGGGCCCCCCAATGGGGGTTAAGTGACTTGCCCAGGGTCACACAGCTAGTGTCATGTCTGAGGCTAGATTTGAACTCAGGTCTTCCTGAATCAAGGGCTGGTGCTCTATCCACTATACCACCTAGCTGCCCCTCAAATTTCTTTTGAGCTACTTCAATTCTGCTTTGCTCAGAAGCAGAGCCTATAATGAGGTCACGCCATGCTAAGTGGTCCTGTGCCATTGACTCCCATGTTCTTGAGAGATCTTGAGTGTCTCTTGAGACCTTGTATTGCTTCTTCTTACCTCCACATGAATGCTTACCCAGTGTGATTTCTTCATAAAATTATTCTTTCAGCAAGTGTATGTTTTACATTTGAACGATGTGGCCAGCACATCAGAGAACAATGTGTTCTCTGCAATAGAGTTTGAATGCTTGGCAGCTGAATTCAAGAAAGGACCTCAGCGTCTGATGTCTTATCCTGCCAGGTGGCTGTGAGGTGAAATTACTACTACATGATAGTTGCTAGACCATGACTTTTACCTGCAACCAAACAGAGCTAAGGCTGCTTTATACTACCACACATGTAGTCATTCCATGCCTTTAGGCCTAAACCTCAAGGCCCAGTTTGATGGCATTATAATCATAGCCTTTTTCTCTTCCACTGAAGATTTCTATAATCAGAACATATGGTCAGTAAAAGATATGAGCACAATGCAAGTTTGAATGTGTAGTCATTCCATATCCCAAACAACTAGATAAATGAATTTGGCCTAGTCATCTGCCTATTATCTCTATCAGATATATGTATACCACTTTGGCACATATATGCATATATACACATGAAATAAGGTCCTTAAATGTCTTAAAATTATTTAAGAATTGGATATTGGTACAACTAATTGAGGGACCTGTTATTCTATTAGTTACTGAAACTAAGTCAGAAATATCTTCAGTTTGGTTTGCAGAAGAGAATTTTAGCGCAGTTGTCTTAGAGGGATGTAACTTATGGAATATTTTCTCTTACATCAATGAAAGTCAATTTCACTCAAGTTTATTACTAATTTGTAAACACCTGTTTGTACTACATGTTCTGTGGTACAAACATGTTTTCTTACAAACTTGATACACACTGTTTTGGAATTAAGTACCTTCCCAAATATTATAATTGGAGTAAAGTAAGCCTTTTATAAATAAATTCAGTTGTTTAACCGTTGAACCTAGGGATGGAAAGCCTCTGCCTTGAAGAGTGTTGTTAATTATGTTTCATGTACAGGATTGAATCTTCTGTACCATCTGATCCTTCTATGGAAGTTGGAATCACAGTGAAAAATTGAGAAAACAAGATCAGACAGTCCTGTATGTCAAACGCAAATGATTCTAATGGGGCATGTAAAAACCTGAATTTTCTGAAGCGGCAAGCAAACTCTGGGTTTCTACTTTGATGTTCTCCCTTACAGTTCTATTGTTTAGATCAGAATTCTAATGTTGAGCTGGATTTTACAATATGAACTAGTTATTAGAGATAAAATTTGAGAGGCTATGGCTAACTTGTTTTGAGATACATTTTGTGAAAAGATTTTAGCAGGAACATTTAAGGAGTCTTTACAAGTAACTTGGTAAAAAACAAAACAAAACACAACACACAATTCTACTAAAGAGTTGTCCCTGAGGACAAGACATTTTCCAGATTGTTCCAAGAAAAGATGTTCCAGAGACCAGACAAATCGGATGCCTGATTTCCTAGATGAAATTTTCTAATTAAATGGACATTAGGGATGGAGTGATCATCATTGTACAAGTCTCTCACTGAGAAGAGAAAAATTGAGAAAGCAAATTCTGATTCCACTTTGTAATCAATTCTATTCTCTACCACCCCCAATATATTGATCTGCCTAAGCAACATTTATTTGTCTATGAACCTAGTTCAGAAACTCAGCTGACCTGTACTGAATTAAGTTTAAAAATTCAGCCTTCCCACTAGTCACCAAATGCCATTAGTTCTTCCTTCAGCTCCCTAGGGGTGGGATGAAGGAAAGATGAAAATCATAAAAATTATAATAATTTTCTTGTTGGTCATGTTTTCCTATCTATGCTTATATTGCTTTTGTAGTTCACGCCTACAAATGATACTATCCTGGCTTCACCTAAAAAAAAAAAAAAGGTACTAACACCCTAATATAGAACCACCCCAGGGACCACTTAGAAAATATTCAGAAAGGGATGTATGGGAAGGCTTTTCAGGGGTGGATTGTGGGGTCCTTATTGGGGAAAAGCCATTAACTTAAACTCTGTGGAAGGTAGAAGCCCAGACATGATGATCTGTTAAAAATCATAACTTGATACTGAATCTTAACTCAGATGCTGTGACCAGCACATGACTGGTATATGCCCAGTACCCAAACTTGAGTGCCTGGGCATTTACCCAACAGAACTGGGTAACTAGGTTCAATACTAAGTATAAACTGAGATATTAGCCAAAACATTAAGCAGAAAACCCCCAAATATCCACCAATTCACAGTGAAGCACCCTATGGCTCTTCTGTCCAATTTCTATAATTACCATGGGGATTTTTTTTGGGGGGGGGTCCTTAGAAGGGATCCACTGAATTATCTGGCAGCTGTCCCACATTGCCCCTGTTTGTATTTATAATGATTGATTAAACTCCTATAATCAACCTGGAGTCTTGTGTCCTCTTCCTTTGATATTGAACTCACCCCATAGTTATGGGGAAAGTACAGGGTTCCCCAGCCAGGGGAATTCCAGACTGTACAGTTTGTTAGAAATTTTCCAAGCAAAACTTTCCACAGCTGCTCTATATGCTATTGTAAGTTAGCAATAGCCCAAAGGACTTGTCTTGGTGCATAAACAAAAGCTGGGAAACTGTACAGTAGAGGGAGGAGTTTTGGAAGAAGAGACCACAATTGGCTATCATAAAAACAATAGCTTACATCCAATCTTTCTACCTCTGATTCCCCCCTCCAAAACACACCCATCTCTTGGTATGGGGCCACAGCCCTAACAGAGAGGCCATTAGATTAGATAATGCAATCAGCTTCAGAACTGCGTAAATGGAGGAACTCAGTTATCTTTAATAGTTTTGATGTCATTGTGGCAAGAAGTCTTCTACTACTCCTGGAATGTGCTTAACCCTATGTGGTTGAGCATTTATTAGTGACTTAAGCATAGTTAGTATGGATGTGGGAAAATTGGAACA
This sequence comes from Phascolarctos cinereus, assembly GCF_003287225.1. Lineage (NCBI taxonomy): Eukaryota > Metazoa > Chordata > Mammalia > Diprotodontia > Phascolarctidae > Phascolarctos > Phascolarctos cinereus. The sequence continues at coordinate 442,494,391 of NW_027555847.1, read as the reverse complement.
TTAATGCATTGTTGGAGTTGCGAGTTGATCCATTTTTTTTAAATTTTTGGTGAGGCAATTGGGGTTAAGTGACTTGCCCAGAGTCATACAGCTAGTGAGTGTCATGTACCTGAGGCCAGATTTAACCTCTGGTCTGAGTCTAGGGCCTAGGGCTAGTGCTCTAACCACTGTGCAACCTAGATGCCCCATCCAACCATTTTGGAGAGAAATTTGGAACTATGCCTGAAGGGCTATAAAAATATGTCTACTCTTTGACCCAGTAATACCACTTCTAGGACTATATACCAAAGAGATCATAAAAAAAAAATGGGAAAAGGACCCACATGCACAAAAATATTTATAGCAGCTCTTTCAGTGGTGACCAAGAATTGGAAATTGAAGGGATGCCTATCAGTTGGGGAATGGCTGAACAAGTTGTGGTATATGAATGTAAAAGAAGACTATTGTGCTATAAGAAATGAGCAAGTAGACTTCAGAAAGACCTGGAAAGACTTGTATGGACTGATGCGAAGTGAAGTGAGCAGAACCAGGAAAATGTTGCACGTAACAGCCATGTCGTGCTATAATGAACTTTTATAGACTTGGCTCTAAGCAATGCAATGATCTAAGATTTCTCCAAAAGAAATTTTGGAAAATGCTATCCATATCCACAGAAAACTATTGAGTTTGAATGCAGAACTAAGCATACTATTTGCTTTTATTTTTCTTCTGTTTTGTTTCATTCTTGTGGTTCCTCCTATTGGTTCTAATTCTTCTTTAGAACATTAAGAATTTGAAAACATTTAATAGGAATGTATATGTAGAGCCTATATCAGATTGCATGCTGTCTTGGTGAGGGAGGCCGGAAAGGAAGGGAGAGAATTTAAAACTCCAAAGCTTATGGAAATGAATGTTGAAGACTAAAAATAAATTAAGTTTTTGAAAAAGCATAAGTAGCATGCTCATCACATTTGCTGATTGGCTAGCTAGAAGGGATAACTAATACAATGGACAACAAAGTCAAGATTCAGAAGATCTTGACAGGTTAGATAATTACTCTACCTAGATCAATAGGGATAGAGGTCAAGTTTTGACCTTGGGTAGAAAAAAAAACCTACCTTTGCCAGTGTAGGACCTGAAGATTTGGTACTGAAGAATGGGCTGCCTGCTTAATACATATTAACAGTGTGATATAACTACTACCACCAACTACTGCCTAACATTTATATAGCTCTTTAGGATTTGCAAAGCACTTGCCATACATACCTCATTTGATCCTCACAATAACCCTGAGAAGTAGATGCTATTATCCCCATTTTTCAGATGGGGACACTGGAAGAGGTTAAATGGTCTGCCCAGGGTAACACAGCTAGCAAGTGATTCAGGCTCTGAACTCAGGTCTTCCCAATACCAAATCCAACTCTATCTACTGTATAACCTTGGGCACTTTCAACAGATAATGCATTCTTCAAAGCAGAAATTTGAGAATTATAGCTTCCATGATTATGGAAGTGATAGTCCCATGATACACTTTCCCTTTGTCAAACCTCTAGAGTATTGTGTTTAATTCTAGGACCAACAGTGATAAGCTAGAGAGTATGCAAAAGAAGGTGACTTCTTGCCTCCTTGCCCGAATTCATGTCACATGAGGAATAGATGAAGGAACTGGATGTATGTAATCTGTAGAAGAGAAAGACTTAAAAAAAAATCCATCTCCCAATAGTTGAAAGATCATGATGAAGATAACTTAGAATAAAGGAGCCTATCACGGATACTTCCAAGTTGACACATATTAGGACATTTTTCCTAACATCAAGTCAGAGCTGCTCAGAAGTAGTGCCCACTTCAAGAATAGTGGCTTTTGTCCCCACTGGAGGCTTTTATTCAAGGAAAGACAGGACAGATACTATATTAAAGTGGGGGGTTTCTTTTGTATATAGTTTGGACTAGAGGGCTATTGAAATCCTTTCCAACTGGAAAATTCTGTGAAAGTGATCCTGGAACAAAGAATGGACAATTCCCTACTGGCATCCAATTACACAATGCCCAATAGTGCCAGGAACATGACTATTCACAGTTCCAAACTGATTACTCAAAGAGATCTAGATTAAGCATCAGGATTTACTTTTTGTTGGCTCTCTAGATGGAGGACTAACTCCTTCAATTCCTAAGCAATTTACCTTTTCTTAGGGGGGGAAAAAAAAAACAGATCCCCAGAGCTGTAGATCTGCTATGAAGTATAGTCTGGTCTCCATATCCTAAGCTACTTCATTTCTCTCTAATCACATGATTATTAATCAACACACATAAGGGTCATCAACCTTTATAGACTTCCCATAAAACTTGTTTTGTCTCAAAGGCAAGGCTTCAGTTGGATTTTAGGAGGAAAAAATTGAAAGTTACTTGACTATTCACCACCTACTATAGACTAATAGCAGATGGAAGTCAATCAAGTCATCTATAAAATTTTGATGCCATATTATGATTATAGCAGAACTAATTCCCATGGCCATCCATTGCAATTTCTTAAAATTATCTGAAATATTCTGCCTTCTGGAGATAACAATCCAAGTGCTTTAAGGGTTTCCCCCTATGTGCCTGTCAGGTAGGCATAAAAACATAGCACATGCTAGCCTTCTGAAGTGTGTAAAAGACTGAGATAATTTAGGCCATCAGACATCAATTGGGGCAGGACAGGAGGATAAAACCAGAGTTTCTTTACTAACCCCTAACTACCAGGGTACAAGTCTTTCTAGCAACTACATGGTCAATGGTCTTGACTATTAGTTATAATCTGATGAAACCCAGTAGGTGGGGCTAAGAGGGAATTTTCACGCTTTTGTTTATATTCATCTAAAAATTGATTTGTTACCTCAGGTTAGAAGAGTTACTCATGTCTTCTTCCAGGTTAGAAATTAGAATGAAAACACCCAAGTTGCTAGCCTACCTACTTTGCGGGGGGAGGGCAAAAGAGGAGCTATAGGGAGAAGTATTATGAAGAAACTAAATGGAGGTCTAGACATAGGCCATTCTCATCTATATAAGCCATCACTGAAATATGGTGCTCTGTGTAACACCATTATGCTGGTTCAAGTCTGGTACAAGACATGGGGATTATGGTAGAGGGGGATCCAGTTGTCCCCACCAATAGCACAAATCTAACACATATAGCCCTCACCCACCTCCTAGCCCTTGAACATGATGTTGGGCTCTTTGAAGCCATGTCTTCATTCTAGATTCTACCAGTTTCACTCCAAAAGCCTGTAACCAGGCCTGTCCTCAGAAATGGAGGCCCAGACCACAGAAAAAAAGGCTATCTTCCGTTACTGGTAGAGGCAAGGCCCATGAGTCTGCATTGGTATTAAAAAATTGAGCATTCAAACAATGAAGACACACTCAGGCATTTAAGATAAAACACCTATTTGGTGAAGACAAAGACGGTGAAAAATTCCCCAAAAGTAGAGGTGCTAATTTTTGGAAGCATCTATTATGGCATAAGATCAAAAGAGCTGGTTTCAATGTGTCATTGAATGGCACCACCAAGTTTCCTCAGTTCTTCAATGAGGCACATAAGATAGTTGCCCCGATGACTCATTTAGAAAAAGTAGCTACAGGCAGGATGATTGTTAATTTTCATAAAAAATTTTGTTTAGAAAACGTGGCTTTTATATTTTTCTGTTAGTAAAGTGAAAGTGGTCTTAGAAAAAGACTCCAACCAGCCTCTGAGCAATAAGGAAAACTAGAAATCTCATCACCAATATCAGACGTCTTACCTCATGGGCAGAGATAGACCCATATCTGTGCCAAAACATAAGCCCCTGGGAAAGGCACTGAGAGACTCCTATATTTGTGGTTCTGCTCTACTCAGTTATAAGGCTGTGTAGGTTTCACATCTTCCATTGTTTGTGTTGGGAACAAATGGCAGAATAGCAGTGCACAGTATACCCCAGCTCTAACACCTCATCTGCAAAGATCTAGGAAGTAGATCAGACACCAAGTCCAGATGAGGAAATCTGAGAAGAAATCACAATGCATTGTTTTTTCTAGCTCAGGTTGGCTTAGTATGACAGGTCTGTAGAAACTGGGGGAAAAGGTCTAGCATGAACATGCCATATGAGTAGCATTTGAGCACTCACAAAGACGTGACTGGAAAAAAACAAAGACGTGACTGGAAAAAAACAAAGACGTAAGGTAAAAACAAGATCCAGGTACCCTTTTACATGTAATAGAAACAGGTGCTACCTGGCAGCTCTGTCACTTATTATACAGCTCTGGGTCATAGAGCCAGGGTACAAAAAGGAATGAATCTACACCTAGAGGTAATATAAAGAAGTGGTCAGACTATATATGGGTTGTTCAATGAGTAAGAAAGTCTCGAAAAACGTAGTCACTCTCACCCTCCCCTATCAACCTCTGAAAACCCAGAAAATACCACTCCAGAAAAAAAAAAAACACCCTGGAACAGCTGAACTAGAAGAAAGATGGGGAACAGCAGTGCAGTAGCCCAGCAAATCGGTCTCCCAGTGCCTCAGCAAAAATAAGGGAAGCAGCACTACAAAGGGCCATCTGAAAGGAGCTGAAGAAAGCAACCTAGAGTCTTCCTAAAGTCCCAGCCTTGCTGATTCCAACCCAGCACCAGGTAGGCTGTCAGAACCCTACAGCCTCCAACTGTCAACCAGGAAGAGATACTGAAGACCAGGTGGTAGAGCAGGCAAACACCAACACCTGGACCTCAGTGCCTCAGGGAGGGCAGGGGAACCGGTGAAAACCAGCTCAGAAAACCAGCAAGTGCCTTGGCACTCTACCTCAAAGGAATCTCCCAGTGAATTAGTAGAAACTAGGGAGGCAGCACTGCAAGGGGCCTCAGGCAGATAAGCACCCTGCAGTACCTATCTAAAAGGAGCTGAAGAAAGCTAAAGGAAAGGAAAAGCAGACAACCTAGAATTGCATGAAAGTTCCAGCCTTGCTGATTCCAGCCCAACATGAGGTAAGCTGCCAAAACCCTACAGCCTCCAATTGCCAACATAAGAGGCCCCAGCACACAAAGCCAGTGACCAAGACCTAGGCTCCCAACACAAGAAGCTTGGGTCAGTGCCCTCTGTTCCCCAGCAGGAGGGCTCAATCTCTTTAAAGGCCAGGGAATAAAGAAACCATGAGTAGAAAGTCTCAGTCATCTGATCTGACCTGTCTAAAATTGGCTGGGACTTTCCCCACCATCACATGTCTATACTTACACCCTTTCAATGTTAGGGCAGATTTGATACCTCAGGCTCCAGCCTGATCACATTTGCCTTATGGAAGGGTTCCAAGCCTGACCCTTCATGGCCCAATTCCAATCTTATTTGGACATGTAGAAGACAATAAGGAAACATTACTTGCCTTAGGCCACACAACTAGAAAGATAGATGCAGACTCTCTGCATCTATTGCTAAATTGAGCATTTTTCCCCCACTATTTAATATTTCCCAAGAACCATTTTTTGAGGGGGAAGCAGAAACACCCAAAGACAAAAGAAGCACGTTCTGGGTGTGAAGAGGCTACAACATGCTCGATCTCATCACCTGCCCTGACTGTTCTGCTTCCTAGCTCTAATTTCTTGCCCTGGGAATTTAACAGCCAAACCAAAAAGCATATGGCCCAGGAAACTCAACCATATTAAGTTTAAGAGAAAAGCTGCCAGCTTTCTACCTAATATAAGAAGAAGGGTCAAGCCATTTGTTTAGTTCTACATGAACTTCTAAATGTGGGAAGCCACAAATGGCTTTCCAAAGACCACTTGACTGATGAAGGCATAGTACCCTGAAGTTTTCCCTGGCAGCAGGACTATACCCACTTCTGAGTGCTATTAGCTAACTGGCAACAAGTATGTCCTTCTAGTGTTTCATTCCAATAGTAAAACTTATCTTCTTTTCCACCTCCCCCTCCTCAGAAACTAATCATGAAATCAGTAATACTAGATGAGGTTTGACACAATCCCCTACATGTGGCCATAATTAATTTCTTATAACTAGAAGGTATTCAGTAGCAGCACCCCCAAAATGTCTTACACCACAGCAAGTTACAAAGGATGGAAACCAACCATGTTTGTAAATCCTTCTTAAGTCTGAATTCGGAGGCCTAAGAACCATATTTCTTTTAACCCCCAGCTCCTAGCAGTACCTTGAACATAGTAAACACTTAAAGAATTGAATTGTTGAGGCAGCTAGGTAGTGCAATAGATAGAGCACTGGCCCTGGAGTCAAGAGGACCAGAGTTCAAATCTTGTCTCACACTTAACACTAGCTGTGTGCCCCTAGGCAAGTCATTTAACCCATTGCCTAGCCGAAAAAAAGAAGAAAACCTACTAATTAACCATGACTATCACATTATATAGGTCTCTCCTCTCCAAATGTATTGTTAAGCCTAGCAAGGTTTTCTGTCAGTACAAATTTTACTGAATGGTGGGGAAAAAAAGTGTTGGAAAGTATGGCTCAGAATTATAAATCCAAAACAAGTTTTTGGATGATGCAGAAGTCTCAAAGTTGTAGATCACTGATACTTAGTACATTGATATTAGCAAAGATCAAACAATAAGAAGGAAAAGGGGATGGCACAGGATGTGAGGGATAGAGGCTGGTTAGGACATCACTGGCACCCCAGAAGTAGTTGAAGCATCATCACTACCTGATGCCCATTTGGCACAACAAGCTGAATTGGAGGCTGCTGACAGGGCTTGCGAATTAGGAAGGGGAAAAATGGATTAGCAACTATACCAATATGCATCTGAGGTGGCACATGACTTTGGAATGCTAGGGGAACATCGGGGGTTTCCTCATCTCAGGACAGCCCATTAAGAATCAGAAATGGGAAGGCTTCTGGGAGCCAAGATGGTGGAATAAAAAGGTAGTCACTCTCACCCTCCCCTATCAACCTCTGAAAACCCAAAAAATATCACCCTAAGGAAAAAAAAAACCCTGGAACAGCTGAACTAGAAGAAAGATGGGGAACAGCAGTACAGCAGCCCAGCAAATCGGTCTCCCAGTGCCTCAGCAAAAAGAAGGGAAGCAGCACTACAAAGGGACCCAGGCAGATAAGCACCCTGCAGCACCCATCTAAAAGGAGCTGAAGAAAGCTAAAGGAAAGGAAAAGCAGACAACCTAGAATTGCATGAAAGTTCCAGCCTTACTGATTCCAGCCCAACACGAGGTAAGCTGCCAAAACCCTACAGCCTCCAATTGCCAACATGAAAGGCCCTAGCACACAAAGCCAGTGACCAAGACCTAGGCTCCCAATACAAGAAGCTTGGGTCAGTGCCCTCTGATCCCCAGCAGGAGAGCTCAATCTTTTTAAAGGCCAGGGAATAAAGAAACCATGAGTAAAAAGAAATGTACCACAGATTCATATTATGAGAAGAGTGGTGATCAAGACAGAAATTCTGAAGAGGACAACATTGTCAACAAACCCACATCTTCAACATCAAAAGGGAATATAAATTGGTCTGAAGCCCAAAAAGCCTTCTTAGAAGAGCTCAAGAAGGATTTTAAAAGTCTAATGAGAGAAGTAGAAGAGTCCTTAAAAAATACAATTGGCCAATTGGAAAAAAAAGTACACTGAAGAAAGTCCCTAAAAAACACAATTGGCAAACTGGAAAAAAGTACACTGAAGAAAACAAATTCCTTAAAAATACAATTGGCCAACTGAAGAAGAAGTTCAAAAACTAAAAGAAGAAAGCAATTTGTTAAAAACTAGAATTGGACAAATGGAAACTAATGACTCAGAGAGCAAGAATCAGTCAAACAGAAACAAAAAAAAATGAAAAAATGGATGAAAACATAAAAATACCTCATCAGTAAAACAACCGACCTGGAAAATTGATCCAGGAGAGACAATTTAAAAATCACTGGACTACCTGAAAATCATGATAAAAAAAGAGCCTGGACTGTACCTTTCAGGAAATCACAAAGGAAAACTGCCCTGAAGTCCTAGAACCAGAAGGTAAAATAACCGTAGAAAGAATACACCGCTCACCACCTGAAACAGATCCCAAATTGACAACACCAAGGAATATAATAGCAAAATTCCAAAATTACCAGATGAAAGAGAAGGTGCTGCAAGCAACCAGAAAGAAGTAATTTAAATATCATGGAGCCATAGTCAGGATTACACAGGACCTTGTAAGATTCTATATTAAAAGACCACAGGGCATGGAACATGATATTGCATAAGACAAAGGAGCTTGTATTACAGCCAAGGATCAACTACCCTGCAAAAATGAGCATGATTTTTAAAGGGAAGAGATGGATATTCAATGAAATAGGGGACTTCCAAACCTTCCTGATAAAAAGACCAGAGCTCAACAAAAAATTTGATCTTCAAGTACAAGGTTCAAAAAGACATAAAAAGGTAAATGGGACAGAAAAGATACAAAATGTTGTTAATAAGGGAGGACTGTTTACATCCCTACAAGGGAAGATGACACTTGCAACTCTTGAGAACTGTATTGTTGTTACACCATGTTAAAGGAGTATACATAAAGGGGGTGGATATTAGTTGACTTTGATGTAATAAAAAAAAAATCTAATCAAGTGGGTTAAATGGATCCAAGTAAGTGGATTAGTCTGATGTAGAAAACATACTGAGAAAGGAGGAGGCAGACAAGGGTAAATTACATTACAGGAAAAGACAGAAAATCCTATTACAGCACAGGGAAAGAAGGGAGGGGTGTGAGCATTATCTGAACCTTGCTCTCATCAGATTTGGCTCCAGAAGGGAATGACAATCAGTTAGGTATGGAAATCTAACTTGCCCTATGGGCAGTAGGAGGGAAAAGGGGAAAGAAAAGGGAGGGAAGAAGTGGTGGGGGTGAAGGGGAAGAGGGGAAGGGGGATAATAGAAGGGAGGAGAGACTGAAGGAGGCAGTGGTCAAAAGCAAAGTATTGGTGAATGGGGAAAGGGAGAGAGAAGAAAGAAAAAGCATAAACAAGGGGGGAAAAGGATGGAGAAAAAGACAGATAGTAATTATAACTGTGAAAGTTGAATCGCTGTTTTTTTTCTCTTCTGTTGAGTTTTGTTTCTTCTTTCTGATGGTTCCTCCTATTGATTTGAATTTTTATTCACAACTTTACTAATGTGAAAATATGTGTAATAGGAATGTAAATGTATAGCCTATATCAGATTGTGGGACGTCTTGGGGAGGGTGGTGGGGAAGAAGGGGGAGAAATTTTCAACTCAAAAGCATATGGAAGTGATTGTTGATAAATCAAAATAAATAAATAAATAAAATATTTTTTTAAAAAAAGAATCAGAAACAGGTTTCTCATCTAGATTGTCTACTGCTTCCCCAGGCAGTAGCAGTAATTAAAATTCCAGGGTACAGCCAAGAAAATAGCATCCATGCCCTCAGAAATGACTTAGTTGACCAAGCAGCTAAAACCAAAGCTTTAGCTCCCCCAATACCCAAGTACCAGTTTGGCCAAGTTGTTAGGACTTAACTACAAACAGGTCAAAACTAAGTTCCAGAACCAGAGGCTGAAGGCAAACATCAGACTGTGCCTGTGTGTATATGACAGAGACCACAGGCTGCCTCAGCTGGAACCCAGCAATTGGACCACAAGGCTTCAGCCTCCCCCTCTTCATTTCACATGGACCCTGTGAACAATTTTGAAAACTATTCAGGATGGAGGAACCATGTTTCAGAGGACTGGCTCCAGAGCAGCACCCTTTACCAGATGGCTCTCTGACCCCTACCCTGCCAGCTCAAATAGCACAGGTCCCTGTGAACTTTCACTTTGGCCATAAGTATAGCCTTATTAGCATTTTCATCTCACCCTAAAAGCTTGCCTAAGCCTAACAAAATAAAAAATTATACAGCCGGGAAGAGGATGCTCCTTAAAAGCAGGAGAAACTACAAAAGGAGGGATGTAGACTTGATAAGACCACAGGACTATGGGTAGGTCCAAAGAAAATATGCATTCTCATGATGGAATGCCTTCAATTCAGCCATTTGGCACCTGCCAAGCTAGTAGAACTTGTCCCAAAGTACTGGTGGGGGAATTTTCACTGGGCTGATATAACCACCTATGAGACGTGTTACATCTGCCTCAAGCACAATGCATCCAAGCCTCTGTAGCCAGTTACTGGGCAGTTTCCTCTCCTGGATGCACCTTTTGAAACCTAATAGATCAGCTTCATTCAGTTGCCACCTGCCCATGGTTACAAATATGCTTTGATTCTGGTCTGTATGTTCTCTTGGTGGGTGGAAATGTTTGCCATATTGCCACAGCTTCTGAGGTAACAAAAATCCTCTTAAGGAAAAAAAAAAAAGGATTCATTATAGGGAGTTTCTGAAGAACTCCATAGCAATAGGGGTACCTCTTTCACAGGTGCTTCATTTGCTAAGCTGCTTTCATCCTGGACACTTGGCATCTCCATAATGCCTACCACATCCAGTCATTAAGAATGGTTGGAAGAGTTAATGGGATACTTAAATCTCTTGCTAAATTGAGGAGCTAGGTATCTCCCAGCCCAAAGCCCTTCCTTTAGCCTGCTAGGGCTTAGATCCAGACCATTTGGTTCCCACAAGCCCAGTCCCTATAAGATAGTAACAAGATGCCCTATGACACTTTACCCATGGGTGGCAAGCATAGCAGCCAAAGGCTTCCTTCAAGAATTCCAACTGAGACTTGGGCTCCTGATTCAACCAGTGACTAAGTTCACTGGGAATACCACCTCTGAAAAAACACTCCTTGGGGCCACAGTGGAAAGGTCCCTTTGAAGTCCTGCTCAACACTCCAAATGCTGCCAAACTCTGGGGAGCAGAGCCCTGGATCCACCTGTCATAAATCAAAACAGCAGTACCACCGAACTGGATTGTGGAACCTACTGGTGACCTGATCTTGAAAATAAGATGGGGTCCAAATCAGCTAACATCTGAGGCAGACAGCTGTTTCCAAGACCCCCAGACCAAGAAGCAAATAGCACTTGACACTTCACAACTCCTGCATTCCGGTCCTTTTAAACATTAAGTGAAAAAAAGCAGAGACTGTAAAACCCGTTCTTCCCATGTTAACTCAGGTTCTATACTCTGCCAAATAATCGAGGCTCTAAGCCCTAAGATTTGAGGCAATCAACTTAAGAACTGTTCCCATAGGGACCAAGAATACTCATGTTGTGCCTAGAATGCCTACTTACATAGGACTGCAGTGAGAACTGTTTCAAGGCTTAATCATTGTGTACAAGTTCTGCCTTTGCCCAACTTTTCCCCCTGCTTCCTCATTTGTGGATCCGCTTGTTCAAGACACCTCCACAGTCCAGGGGGATAAAGCAGATCAGAGCTGGGCCAAGAAGCCGAAGACTAGACAATGCTTTCAGGAGCAGCTCAGGAACAATTTTGGAGCATCCAGATACATTACCCAGGAGAAGGAGTACCAGTCTGGCAGTTTGTAATTTAGTCTTAACAGGTCAAGACTTGGTTCCAGAACCAGAGATTGAAGGCAAAGATTAGACTGTTCACACAACACATGACTGAGACCACAGGCTGCCTCAGCTGGAGCCAGCTATTGGACCACAAGGCCTCAGCCTCCCTGCTTCATTTCACATGGTCCCTGTGAACAGTCATCCTGAAAACTATTCAGGATGGAGCAACCATGTTTCAGAGGACTGGCTACAGAATTAGAGAGGAGCCCTCTTCTTACTAGATGGCTCTAACTCCTACCCTGCCAGCCCCGTGGAGGCTCCCATGGGATATACTGGCTGAAGCTATCCCAGACCAGTAGAGCTTCTTGTGCCCCAGCTGTTATTGCAAGGTCACCTGCCAAAGCTCCCCACCAGTGAGCAGGGGAGCTGGGTACAGAAGGAGCAGAGCTCCTCTGATGGTTTGGAGGCCAAGTGCACCATCCCCCCCCCCCCAACAGTGATGCCTCCAGGATCCATCCTACCCCCTTGATTGGCCCAAATGTTCCCTGCCCCATGAAACAGTACTTTCTTCTCAGTGAGCCACTGGCTACTACCTGAGGGTCTTTTTTTTGGGTGGGCAGCTGTTTTGTATGGTCTGTTCTGGAAGGGCTTGCAAAGCTCTCCAGGTTTGGCCCCAAAAGTCTGATTTTCCAAATCCAGACATGACCAAGCTGGCTAGCAGCCAGCAAGCCAAGGAGAAAGGTAGGGAGAGGGAATGGAGCACCATGGGTCTTTGGGTTTTGTCTTGAACTCTCTATTGTTGCTATGATGATTTGGGGGTGGGGTTGGTAGTTATCCTGCCAGGATCAAAATCAATTCAACCTTGGGAGGAGTCAGTGAAGCTTTTATGAGTAATATTCCATATTCCATAACTAAACTATTTTTATATGCCATATGGTTGCCTCCAGAGTGGAGAACCCCAGATCCTACTAAGCTTGTGGCTGGACAATTAAAAAAATCATTTCATGCTCCCCATCTTATGGCTGAAGTGATGTGCTCAGGGGACAGAATGAGCCATAGAATTTATTTTGCTTGACTATGCATCTATTACAAGGCTATCTTCAGTTTTGGGGGTTGGGGACAGAGAGGTGGGAAGGAAGAAAAAAATTGTTAACTGAAAAATTGTTTTTTAAGTCTTGATTCCATAGGAATCAAACCAAAAAGTTCTCCACAAAAAAAAAAGTCATCCTGTCTAAATCAAGATCATCCTTCATTTATGTTTTCAAGATAAATAAGCCCCTCTCTTCTCCTGGTAGTGTCAGACTTTCATTTTATGAGGGCATAAAATAAGGAACAGTCAGATCTCTGGGGAGTGGGAGAGCTCCCGGGCTATCCATAAAGCATCCCAGTGTAGCTACAGCTGCCCCAGTAGCTACCCAACCATTTGGTAATATACCTCCTCCTGTTGCATTCCAAAGTTAGCATCTACTAATTCTTGAAGATATCAAACAATGACACTGCAGGTTAACCAGAAGGAAGATAAGCTTAGAATATTTGACTTATGGTATTGCCATCTTTATTTTTAAGTCATTCCTCCAACACCCCCCACACACACACACACACATGCATTAACATTATTTCTTTTAGCATAAAAGAAAAGTGATCTAGTTAGATGACCAGATTCATGTTCAGCTCCAGGGTGCCTTTGATATGCAAGTTTACTTCCTTATGTTTTGCCCTCCAAAGGCATGCTGCTATCTCTGCCTATGGCTGTAGACCATTATTTAAGAGTATATATCCCGGAACCCCCACCTACTAAACCACTCCTACATTCTTTCCCCCTCCATTCCCTCTCTCCCTTTAGATTCGTCTAGCTGCACGGGATTTCCCTGAATGGTAAAGACCCTTTAGCTCCTGACCTTGGTTTGAGGGAGTCTAAAAATAAAAGATTATGATAGCTCAAGCGTAGCTCAGCATTGAGCTATATCATATGCTTATCACTCCCAGGTCATTGAGCCAGAGGAAGCCACTTCCAATATTCAGCTATATCTACTATTGCACTATTTAGTGGCAGTATATATAGATCTTCTGAGCAGAGTTAACCCACCAGATGGGTAACACCCTGACTTTGGGCACTCATCCTTTGGCATACAGTGTGAGAATACACTCAGTATATTCCCAATGATGCCAACTGTTCAGAGGTAGAGAGAACTTCTAATGGAGGATTCAGGCCTCCTAAAAAGCATTCAAGAAAACCCTGGGAGCTCAGAAGTGGTACATACTTGACAGAATTGAGTTAGACAAAGGTGGAAAGCATCAATGGCCAGTTATAGCTGGATGAAATACAGATCCTTACAAGCATTAGATGGGCACTTACCCTAAAATAAATCTTATCCTGATGTTTGAGCTGTAAATTATTCCCCGGATCTGGAAGGTTTAATTATTTCAACTATCAATGTAAAAAATTGGGTCATCTTCAGGGAGCCCTTAAGAAAAAGTTGCACAAGAAAGTAGAGGCCTCAGGTTAAAGAGGCTTTAGCCTTATTATGAACTCAGTATGTTACAACAGAAAGTCAAAGTCTCAGATGTACAGCAGATGCTAGGCACTAAAGAGCCAGGGAATCTTGCAGTGGTTAAGGCAGGCACCCATTGGGCATAAAGTAAGGGAAATGATAAAGACAAAATTGAGTTTCTAGTATTAGGACCAGTGACCAGGTCTCTCTAGATAAGATAGATTTCCTGCTGCCCACCTCCCCCCCCCCAAACAGTGCCCTTTCTAGATACTAGATTTGCTTAATTCCTAAAAATATTTAAAACTATCAATCTAGTAGCTGAAAGCATAGGATGCTTAAAGCTGAAAAATTCAACTATTGTCACCCTTCCATACCTGGAAAGTCATTGGATTACCCTCCATCCACCACCCACCTGCCTCCATTCTAGCAGGAAAACTGAAGGGAAGATAGAACATTTTCAGGTGGCCACTTGTCATTAAAAGCTAATTTATCAGATTAGAAAGGATACTCAAAAGTCCTCTTCAAGGCTAGGGAGTTAAGACTACAAACACTCAGGAAGGCAGGGAGGAAAATAAGCCATGTATCAAAAGGGCAGAGAGTTTATGTTGCCAGAAAGTGGCAGCAGGGATGTAATGGGATTGCAAGCCAGTACCTGGGTAAGGAAAGAATGTTCTTATGCCCCTTCAGTCGAGTTATCAGCAGTGGTAAAAACAGCAAGATGCTCTGCTAACTGTTCGGTTGTTTCAGTCACGTCTGACTCTATGGGTTCTCTTGGCAGAGATACCAGAGGCATTTGCCATTTCCTTCTCCAGCTCATTTTACAGATGAAAACTGAGGCAAATAGAATTAAATGACTTGCCCAGGGTCACACACAGCTATTAAGTATGTCTGAAGCAGGATTTGAGCTCAGGTTTTCCTAATTCCAGACCTAGTGATCTATCTACTGCTAGACCTGTTATACATCACCAAAATTCCTACAATATCAACAGGAATGACATAACCTTGCCTAGGTGAGATCAAGATGATGCAAACTCTTCTGAGTCAATCTGAGAGTGCAAAAAATGATACCTTAATTATAAGCAATACATTCCAAGGATCCATTGCTGGGAGATAGGCAAAAATGCCTATGCCCCTTAGCTGCTTAGCCAGTTAGACCAAAGTAACCCAGACGATCTCAACTGCCTGGCCAGGGGCTAAAATTGAAGGGAATGTTAAGAGGAATAACCTTAGTAGCCTAAGTCAAGTCTCATAAGGAGATTTGAACCATCACTCCATATTTAGTTCTCTCAGGGCAATCTCTTATAACTGTCAGGTCAGTATAAAGCATCTATACAAGATTAGTCCTCTCCACAGAGTAGCAAGTTTTGACCTACTAAAATGGCTGCAAGCCAGCCAGTACAAAAATGTGACTATGGCCTAGAGCGACCTAATGTTGGATAGCTAAGTCCCTCTTTTGGTCACCTGGCCAAGCACAATGATGAGCCTTATTCTGGTCCCAGCTTCTTCTCCAGAGGGAGGGGACAGAATGGATGTCACTCAGAAAGCCCTTCCTCACATTAAGAGTTTGCCTCTCAATTATATCAAGCATCTCCTCAATAAGATTTGTCTTACAGCAGGAGACAGCCTATGCAAAAGATGATTAGGAATAATATCATCCCCTCTCTATCCGGGCAGGCAGAAATTTTCCAAGCAGCAAGCTACTTTAACATAAGTTAACATAAGTTAAAATAAGTTGGACTCTCATGGAGTCAAAATAGGTAAACACAGATGACAGCTTCTGACAGTCTAGGCATTATAAATAATCGCCTACACTAGAATGCCAATGAACTTTTCACATTTACTTATTGAAATACTGGACCTCAGTAAATACACCCCGTGCTAGCATAAGCACATTCCTGGGGCTTGCAAAGTCATGTGGGTGCCCCTCTCCTACTTTCAGAGTTGGATTTACACTGCTAAGCCAGCACTGTTCTGATCAGTGCCAAATCCTGCGATTTCTGATTGGCCCAGAATGGGATCTCCAAGCAGTTTGTTCTGGGTTGGGGTTCACAGTTGTTCAGAAAGTTCTCTAGTGATCTTGTGGGAAATTTAAGTTATAGGAATTTTTTTAAGCACTGCCTATGGGCCAACAGGCAGGTAGAAGAAGCCAATAAGGTTATTTAGCAATGTAATTCCAGATCTCATTTACGACAGGACTAGGTCCTGTCCCAGTTCATGGCAAAGTGAACTTATAACTGTGAGCTAAGAAAGGGTGTTCATGAAATTTGACAGTTTCGCAATTAGCCTAACACCTGATAGGCAGTCCTGTCTTCCCTAGAAGGGGAAAAAGGGTCATAGAAGGATGCGTTAGGAGCACCCTGTATAATGTTAGGAGTATCCTGTATAAGTAAATAGGTCTACTCAAGACTCGAGCAAAAAGATCTAGATGAACAGGCAAGAACCCAAGATACCCTTATCTTCTTGACACCAGGATGAAGGCTTATTTGGGCAAGTGCTACTAGTATATTTGAACATTTGGTGTTCCTAGTAGGAACCTGGTAGGATTAGACACGAATGAAGGACTCTGATAAAATTATCACCTCAAAAGTAGCTTTAACAAGTAGCAACAGAAGGGGGGAAGAAAGCACAGTTATAGATACCCCTGCACATATTTCCTAGAAAAGCCAGTATCCTTACAGCACTCCCCTATTGCTCACAGGAGATACTTCAGGTGCTAAGTCACTAAAGCAGTTTCTGTTCATATAAACTGACACATCCAGAGCCTTAGACAAAGAGTCTGGAAGCAAATCTATGTTTAACATGTGCTTTTCAGTAAGGGTAACACAAATTAGGTGTCTCCTAGACCAGTTTTTTTAACTTATTCAAAAGTTAATTAAAGCCAAGATTAACTTAAAAAGAAAGGTCTCAAAGTTTAGTGGATTTAGAATGGGGAACACCTGGGCTCTAAGCTAGCCACCCACCCTTACTAGCTGTGTGATGATGGTCAAGTCAGCTCCCAAGCCTCATTGTCCTTCTCTATAAAATGTGGATAAACACCACTAAGTTAAATATCTAGTCTCCTAGGATTATTTTGAGAACCAATGGAGAAGAAATTATTAAATAAATTGGGAAGAACCTCAATTCAAGCCTAGAAGTGATCTCCACACTAGATAAACCCTACAGATGAAAGACAAAGTATTTAATATCAATTACTACAAAAGCTACTTTCCACAAACCATGTTTGTATAGCACTTCTTCCTTACAAAATGTTTTCCTCTATTACATAAGATGGTTTTAATTATTCCCACTTTATAGGTAAGAAAGTAAAACTAGAGAGATAAAATAATCTAACAGCTAGTAAGAACAGGACCTGAAAAATATCTTCAGAAATTTCTAGTTCTAACACCTTCATCTCATAAAACAGAAATCATAGGACTTAGAGATTGTGACAAAAGTACTTTTAGAACATATACTACATTCAGAGTGATATGGTAGTAATTAAGTAGAAGAAATATTTGTACCCCAGTCCTGATTCCAACCCAGGATCCTTTCACTATACACACTATCTCCTAAAGATCATTTGTCAAAAAAGCAGGAAAAGAAATCATTTGCAAGAGAAAGCAGTTAGAAACCCCTAAACAGCACCATAAGGACTTAAATAAGAAGAAAGTCGTAGAAAGCTTCCCTACCTAAAACCAAAGAAAGAATAATTTACTTTCCCTCTTAACTCTTCACCAAGAGAACAGAGACCCAAACCTCTCCCCAGAAAAGCTAGCTCAATCTAGGTTTCCCAGCGCTGCTTTTAAAGGCTGGAAGGAGCTCTGAGCATGCTCACCGGAAACCACCAACTCAGCAAAACAGGCTTTGCCCCTTTTTCCTTTTGCTTTTCACCATCCCTGCCTTGTTAATTCTGTGCATTCCTAGCACCTGCAGTAGATTCTAAGCAGATTCTGAGGACAGCTGGAGTGGGGCCATTTCCCAGGGAAATTGGTTTCACTAGGGGGAAATATATATAGATAGATAGATAGATATATCTATAGATATAGATATAGATATAGATATAGATATAGATATAGATATAGATATAGATATAGATATAGATATAGATATAGATATAGATATAGATATAGATATAATCTCCTAGGACTTTTTTTTTTAAGTTCCTTCCTCAGTATCAATGTGGTCTGGGCTATGGGTAGGCAGTGCAATGCTCAGTAAGTGGAATAGTGCCTGGCTGCTTTCCTGCCTGCAAAGTGGCCTAAGCTTACAGTAATAGGAACTCTTGCCAGATATTACTGTGATCTCTGAACAAGAATCTTCCGTGGAAGGCTCTGTCCTCTTGGGGGGAAAGAATGTGTCCACAATACACTTACATATAATCTGCATTATTAACATTTTATCTATCACTTTGAAGTCTAAACCATCAACAAAACAATAAATCAAGTCTGGATTTGTGGCATTTGACGATTTCTTCGGTACAGACGTTCACATGGAAAATCCTATTTGACATGCTAATGTGAAAATATGTTCATTAGGAATGTATATGTAGAGCTTATATCAGATAGCACGCTGTCTTGGGGAGAGAGGGAGAAAAAATTAAAAACTCAAAAGCTTATGAAAGTGCACATGGAAAACTAAAAATAAACAAATTATTTTTTAAAAACATCCTGTTTGAGCTGTGTCCAGCACACCATTGGATATAGCTCTCAATTTCTGAAGTCCCAGCTGAAAGGGAGATTAAAGGATTACACTTAATTTAACAAAGGTTTAAGTGAAGGCTAAACCTACATTAGAAGAGCCAGAAGAGGCCTTAAAACAGAAAATGTCAAAATATTAGAACAGTAAACTTAAAGGTCTTCAGGTCTAACTTTTCTTTACAGGAGAGGGAACCAAGGCCCAGGGAGATTAAATGTCTTATTTAAGGTTGATTAGATATTAAACATCAGCATTGTGATCCAGAACACTAAACTGGCTAGAATGCAGACGGGGTCTGAAATACAAAAGAGCATAGCAGTTGAATAATCCAATCTCCTAATTTTGTGAAAAAAGAAATTGAGGGTAAGACAAGTGACTGATTCAAGGATCTTCTCCAAAATAATGCTATCTGCATACAGAAAAAGAACTATGGAGTTTGAATTCAGATCTGAAGCATACTATTTTCTTTTTTTTTTCTTTTTCCCTTTGGTTCTGATTTTTCTTTACAACATAACTAATGTGGAAATATGTTTAAAATGATTGTAAATATATAGCCTATATCAGATTGCATGCTGTCTTGGGGAGAGAGGGAAAGAGGGGGAAAATTTTAGAACTCATCTTATAAAAGTAAATATTGAAAACTAAAAATAAATAATTTTTAAAATAAAAATTAAAAAAGAAAGAAAATAATAAAAAAAATATTCTCCAAAGACATATTTCTTTACTCATAATTCGGTCTCTTTGTGCCTGGGTCCAAGGTAGGCAAAACTGCCAAGTAGGTAGGTCTATCTTGTCCTGTCTTCACTCTAATTTCCTTTCCTGGGGGCTAATATCCTCAGTTACCTTTCTTTTTCTTTCTAATGAAATATGTTTCCTTTTTTGCATTAAACTTCATACAGTTGAAGAACCAAAGGCTTCTAGTTAAAGGGATAAAGCTACAGATGGACCTTTTTAGTCCAGTAGATAGGTGTCTTGGTTTGGGGAATGATTATTTTTCCATTATTTCCAAAATAAACAAGTGGCTTCTTACTTGTCCTTTATAGTGTATCTCTTTGAAGAAAGCAAAGTTTTAGAATTGTATCTATATCATGGCCAATGAAATGATGTCCTATGTCATGAGCTCACATATGAGTCTTCAGCTGATTTCTATCTCTAAGCAAGTAAATAACTGTATTAGAGATCCTTTTAAAGCTAGGATTTTAGAAACATGTGTAGACAAAACAAATTATAAGTTCACTGAGAAATACTGAATAGGAGGGTGGTGGAGTCATGATGACTTAGAAAGGCATTATTTAAAAATTAGCCTTTGCAAATAACTATCCACAAGAGGAAAGCTAGAGAGATCCTCACATTCTAACTACCCTACAATAAATGTGTCCTTTTAACAAGGAAGAATAGAAAAACAACTTGTAGTGGGTCTGGATAAAGCTAACCAAGATGGTTAACAAATTTTAGTTTTGCCCAGTGAGCATCACTGTTAAGTCATCCTTCCATCCCTGATAGCTATTGTCCTATATCTCTTCTGCCTTTTGTGGCTAAACTTGAGAAGGCCATCTACAATGGCTGTTTCTACTTTCTCACCTCTCATTTTTTTCTTAACCCCTTAGAATTCAGTTACCAAGTTTGTCATTCCACTAAAACTGCTCTCTCTAAAGTTATCAATAATCTCTTAGCTGCCAAATCTAATGGCCTTTTCTCAGTCCTCATTTTCCTCCTTGCAGCCTTTGACACTGTTGATCACTCTTTCCTCTTTGATGCTCTCTTCTCTCTAGTTTTTAGGGCACCAGTCTCTCCTAGTTCTTCACCAACCTAGCTGACTGTTCCTTCTTAATCTCCTTTACTGACTCCTCAACATCTTCTAACGCTAGGGGTCCCCCAGAGTTCTGTTCTGGGCCCTCTTTTCCCTCTGTCCTACTTCAGTTGGTGATATCATCAGCTCCAGTAGATTTAATTAGGACTCTCTATTCTACCTCTTCTTTCCCAACCAGTCTGCTGACCTCCAATCTTGCATCTCCAACTACCTTTCAGACATCTTGAACTAGATGTCCAGTAGACATCTTGTCCAGCAGACTCAACATGTCCAAGAAAGAGCTCATTAGCTTTTCCCCTAAATCTCACTTGCTATCCACACCATTCTTCAGTCTCTCAGGCTTGAAACCTAGGAGTCATTCTTGACTCCTTACTCTCTGTCTCATCCCCCATTTCCAATCTCTTGCTAAGGTCTGTTGATTTCCTCATATCTTAAACATCTCTGTAATATCCCCCCTTCTCTCCACTGACACTGCCACCACTCAGGTACATGGCTGTCATCAACTCATATCTTGACTATTGCAATAGCCTGCTGGTGGATCTGCCAGCCTCAAATCTCTTCCCACTACAATCCATCCTCCATTCAACCACTAATGTGATTTTCCTAAAATGCAGATCTGATTATGTTCCATCCCCACCTCCACTCAATAAATTTTAGTCATTCTTTATTACCTTCAGGACCAAATAGAAAATCTGCTGTTCCACGTTCAAAGCCCTTGATAACCTAACCCTTTTCTACCTTTGCAATCTTCTTATACCTTACTTAACACAACATAAAGTGGATCAGATAGTGTAGGGATTAAAATTGTCCCATCTACAATAAGAGATTGAGGCAGAGCTCTGAGCAAATGGCACTGTATTAAAGAGTCGGTGATCCCCTCTAATGAAGTAGACCTCAGATCTTCCTCATGATCCGAGATGCTTCTTTCTTCTGGGACCTTGTTTTTATAGGGTTTGATACCCAAATATGCAAAAGAGGTATAGTAAAATACAGAATCTCATTGGTTGGTAGACCTTGTTCTTGAGGGCCAAAAATGACATGTTAGCAAGGGTGTGACAGGTTGGGTGAAGCATGGGGCATCTCCACTGACTAAGTGGTCATAAGATGATCTTAAGATGGCCATTTGCATTCCTTGGCCAAGAGAGAATGGTCCAGGGGTACAAAAATTGAAGCATTTTCCATGTAGTTGTGTCACCTCTACCACACTGGACTTGGTCACCATGACAAGGAAAAACAAGGGTGGAGGGCTTTTAGTTAGCTTCCTATGATTAAGCAAGTGACCTTACAATCTACAGCTCTCAGTTCTGGGGCCTCATATACAGAACTTATAATCACTATCCCTATGGAATCATATCCAATTGATTGATACTGATTGGAATAGAGTAGGGAGTCCAAATGAATTATTTCTCACACTCATGAGGAATTTCTTATCCCTTTCAGGATTCAAGAAGGATTGTAGGAGTGGAGAGTGGAGAGTGAACGTTCAGATTCAAAAGGAACCTCAAAATCTATCTAGTTCAAGCCTTTCCAAAGAGAAATATTCTCTATAAGGTCCCTGGTACATGGTCATCCAACTTCTGCTTGAAGATCTGCAAGGAAGTAGAACCCATTGCCTCTCCAGGAAGAGAAAGGGAAGGAAACAAGCATGTATTAGGATCCTTCTATATGCCAGGCACTGTGATAAGCACTTTTACAGATATCTTATTTGATCCTCCCAGCAATTCTTCAAGGTAGGAACAGGGAGCCCATTATGCTTTTTAGTAACTCATATTTTGTGAGTATTAGGCTCCAACATGGAGCTTTAATGTATTTCTTTGGGTTTTTGTTTATGTTTTTGTTTTGAATTTTTATTCCGCACTTAAGAAATAAAAAAGCATTTCCGTATCAAAGTAGAATACAACAAGAGGATTGCACATGAAAATGTAAATCTATTATGTACAACTTGCTTTCCCTTTTAAATATGTTAAAGTTATCATGTAACTTTTACCCCCATCCCCCTCCCACCCTAGAGATGGCTACACCATTAAGACACAAATAGGTATACAAATGTAAATTTGTACAAAACACCTTTTTTTTCAATTCTTTCTCTGGATACAGATAGCGTCTTCATTCATAGCTCCTTTGTAGTTAATTTGGGCATTTATGATAGTCAAAATGACTTGGTCATTGAAAGTTGTTCTTAAAACAATAATGCAATTACTGTACACAATGTTCTCTTGGTTTTGCTTATTTTGTTCTTCACTACTTTGTAGAAGTCTTTCCTGTTTTTTTTCCAAAATCATCAAGCTTATAATTTCTTATAGATAGTAATATTTCATCACAATCATATGCCACAACTTGTTCAGCCACTCCCCAATTGCTGGACATCCCTGTAATTTCCAGTTCTTTGCCATCACAAAGAAAACTGCTACAAATGATTTAGAACAAATAGGTTTTTTTTTCCTTTTTCCCTATCTTGGGAAATAGACCTAATAGTGGTATTGCAGGGTCAAAGAGTATGGCAGTTTTATAACTCTTTTGGGCATAATTCCAAATTACTCTCCAAAATGTTCTAAGTTCACAGTTCTACCAACAGTGAATGTATCCTAATTTTTTCATATCCCTTCTAATATCTGTAACTTTTTCTTTCTATCATTTTAGCCAATCTGATGGGTATAAAATATCTTAAGATTCTTTCAATTTTTATTTCTCTAATCAATAATGATTTAGAGCATTTTTATATGACTATAAATTGTTTTGATTTCTTCATCAGAAAACTGCTTGTTCATATCTGGTAGATGTACTTCTTAACAACTTCACTCACTGCTCCTAGTTCTTCCTCATGGCCTCCAAGAAGATAAAGTCTAGTCCTTCTCTACCACTACCCTTCAAATACTTGGGGACAGTTGTTTGTATTTAGAAGCCATTACATCATTTCATTTCCTTTTACATCTGTTTTTTTCTTCCAAATTAAGTAATCAATCAATAAACATTTATTAAGAACCTACTATATGCCAGGCCCTATACTAAATGATGAAAGAGTCAAAAGACAAAAGGGTCTGCCCTCAAGGAGCTCTCAGTCTAATGGTGGAGTCAACATACAAATAAATATATACAGATAAATAGGGGAAAAAATTAACACAGGGAAGGCACTAGAATTAAGTGTGGTTGGGAAAGGCTTCCTAAAGAAGATAGGATTTTAGCTGGGACTTGAAGGAAGCCAGGGAAGCTGGGAAGTAGAAATGAGGAAAGACAGCATTCCAGGGATGGGGGAACAGCCAGAGAAAATGCTCAAAGCTCAGAGATAGAGTGTCTTGCTCATGGAACAGCAAGGAGGCCAGTGTCACTGGAGATATAGTTGTGGTTTAGGTGGTCTTTGAATCCATTGAGGGTATGGTGCTCTATGTCCATCCCTACTTACTTTAGGTGTCAAATTCCCCGTAACCATTTTTGTTTGATGCTTTCCAATCCGAATGTCATACCCCTTGTCTGAGAAAAGCAAAATAAAATAAGAACTGAATTACTCTTCCTTTTCTGTTGGCAGTTATCATTCTTCCACTCCGAGGAGTGGCCCTTTACCTTTCATTATCCTCCTTTCTTTTAAATCCTTGTTTTATTTTGCTTGTCCTTAGTTTTCCTCCCTGATCTCAAAGTCACCCTGACTTTTAGCATTGACTCTGACTTGTTTTTATTGTTTTCTTTACAGAACCACGACACACTTTAGTATTGCTGCTTATATTTTGTAGGAGTCTTTATAATTAATTCGGTTGATGATCTCTCTGAGGTGATAATCACTGGGGTTGCTATACCTTGATAAAGGACAGGTCAGTTTTGATAATAGATCCTAGCCCAGAATAGTCTACCAGGCTCATTCCTATCAATTTTTCCCAAATTGCTTCTAGCAGAAGCTTAGAAGGGGAGATGAAGGACACAGTTTTGCCTAATAGGAGGCAATGGAGCTAACTTTTAAAAAGCTGCTATGAATAATCTCTATATGCCTAGAAAAACAAGATAACTGGGGCAGGAAGAAGAGCAAGCCTCCCTGAGAGACAAGCATTGAGCTTACTTTCCAGGCACATGAATGGGATTATAATTGGGGAGCATTGAGAGTCCTCAAATTATAATAGCTGGACAACTGCCATTGCCAAGGCCTGCTCTGAAACAGGAAAAGAATATAAACTTGAAATTAGGAGCTATCTCTAGGGTGGTAAGGGAGGGAAGAAAAAAAGGGAACAGGAAGAAAGTTACATGATAACTTTACTATATATTTAAGAATAACAAGTTGTATATAATAGATTTGTAGTTTCATGTACAATCATCTTTTTTTTCTATTCTATGTGATTGAAATGCTTGTTTTATTTCTTAAGCTCAGAATATAATAAATAAAATTAAAAAAAGAAATCAGGAAACACATGTTCAATGTCACTCAGCTATCTTTAGGCTGTTAATATCTGGATAAGGCACCTCTTCATTCCTCTGAGCCTCAGTTTCCAGGCTGACAGAATTGTTGATCTTTAGTGGATTAGTTGTATCTGACTCTTTATGACCCCACTTGGGGTTTTCTTGGCAAAGATACTGGAGTGGTTTGCCATTTCCTTCTCCAGGTCATTTTATAGATGAGGAAACTGAGGTACAGAAGGTTAAGTGATTTTGTTCAGTAAGTATTGGAGGTAGGATTTAAACTCAGGTCTTCCTGACTCCAGTCCCATACCTCTATCCACTGTGCCACCTAGCTGCCCCACTGGCAAAACAGTGAATAACAAAATCTGCATGGGGTGAGGTGAATGCTTCATGAATGCTTATTGATTAACATTGGAGCATTCTGCAAGTGATGGGATCACAAAGAATCAGAGACGACTGAAAATAACTATCAACAGTGGCAAGACACAGCATTAGCCAGACCTCTCTGGTTAACATCAACTTAGGCTGGCTCCTTGATGTTGGCTGCCATTGGGATTCTGGCAGTGGTATAGGGCAGGATGCTGGATCTGTACTTGAGAAGAACTGTGTTTAAATCCTGACTGGACACTAGCTGTATGACCTTGGGCAAATCATTTAACCTCTCTGGGTATGTCTCCTCTGTTTCCTTATCAGTAAAAGAAGGAGGGTTGAACTCCATAGCCTACGTCTCTTTCAAAGTTGTCTATAAGCCTTTGTTTACACACATGCACACATGTAGTCATAAGTAAAATAACTCATTCTCTCATCCTGTACTGGCAATCTTCTGCTTGGCATTTAAAGCCCTTCAAAACCTATCACACTCACCACCTCTCCAGTCTTTTCATCCCATATAATGCTCATGGTTTTGCAGTGCAAAACCACGTACCAGAAAATGCTTTAATATGTTGGTAATCAGTGGTATTAGTTCTGCAGATGGTTCAGGCTAACCAAGATTCAAAGCTATCATTTCACTAAATGTCTATACAGCCAGAGAAAATGTTTCCCAGCCTAAAACTGCAGTTGATGAGCATTCTAGAGCTCTGAGGACCTGCCCCTCCCAACTGGTGGTCTGTCTTATGATGGCTATAACACCAGGTAGGAGAAGGTTTGCAATGCTAGTTATCAAACCTGGCCATTTATTTGCTCTGTTTAATGGTAATTTGCAGCAGGATAGTCATAGGAACATCGTCTTCCTTTTTTTTTTTTTTTAGGCATTCTGACAGGGAATTACGGTTAATCTGTCTGTCATAGAAAGGGCAGGTTCCATTGAGTTCATAGAGATCATTGTCTGTGGACCATGGGTAATGATAGAGTTCCAGCACTCTGAGGTTCTCTCTGTTAAAAAAAATAAAATAAAAAATTGAATTTTGGTATCATACCAAGGGTCCCTGAACACCATCCACCAGTCCCAAGATCTTGGCTAATAGACCCTGGGAGCTGAAGTTGTCCATGTCAGAATTCTCCTGAAGCTGTTTATGTTGTTCTCAGACTGTACTCCCTTTAGACCTGTCTTGGTATTCTTTCAAGCCACAATAAGGGATATTGAGAAAAGCACTGATTTTAGGTTTAGATAAGGTAAATTTGATTCCAGGATATACTATCTCCTATTAGTATGATTTTGGGCTCCTGAGGCCTCTATTTCCAACTTTGTAAAAATGATAGAGGTTGGACTAGGTACACTTTAAAGTCCTTTATAACTCTACTTTTACAGATAATCCTTCTAAAAATGCAAATTGCCACCAATGAATGCCTCTATATACTCTGGCCTCTTCCACATGTTTACTACAAAGAATCCATTCAACATTCTGGGAATTCTTATTCAATTTCCCTAGACAGTGTGGTCTACCAGTGAAGGTCTTGTCTATCAGCTGTTTATCATGCTATGTGTAGCTTATTTTTTAATCATAAATTTCTTTGATATCTGTTTATAGAATTCTTACTTCAAAATTCTTTGTGATGTGTTACAGCCTGTTCAACCCCTCACAAATCTCTCCATTACTCTTGGAATAATTCTCAGCTACCTTTTTTGTTTGTTTGTTTGGAAGCCAATACTCCATGACTCACAACCTATAACATAAGTTGAATGCTGGACCTTTAAAAAGATGGGCCAGGGCTCAGAGATCATTAAAAACTATACAATTTCTCTAAAGTAATGCAACTCATTAAGCGCAAAGAATACTGAATAATTGTCAATGGAAGATATACCTGTAGCCCACTGGGAATTCAATAGGGTGTGAGTCTTTAAATGGAAGTTGAACTCTTTGAGCTAGAAAAAGTACATACTGATCAGTGGATTGTTTGTGCACCTTCTCCAAGGACTTTATGCTTCATGTGTCTAGTAAGAATCCTACCAGGTGCTTGCACAATATAGGTGATGCTACTAGACTTCAGGTGTAGCCTTCATAACTAGGATTTCCTTTTTCTTATAGTCAGTATTATGCTATTATGGTGAGTTTCAAGAGGAAATACATATATAGGGTAAGTAGAAGTTGTTAAGCTTTCCTATCTGGTAGAAGAGGGTACTTAACTTCCAACAACCTCAGAGATAGGGATGATGATCAAAGATCATGAGTTAGATGGGTATTTGAGGGTGTGAGCCAATACAAATCTGGCCTAGTTGTGGGAAAAGATGCTTCCTCAGCTTCTGGTAATAAGTGGAATGGGATAAGAAATACTTAAAAAGACCTACTGTCTCATTGATTTGGATGTTACATCCAATGATACCAATCACAACCCACCCATGCCTAGCCATCTTATGTAACCTTCATTTCTTCCCTCTTATAAGCTCATTGCAAGGTATCCACCCAATATCCTAAAGGCTTTCTTACTTTCTCTCTTCTTTTTACTTTCAAAAAAGTTTTTAAAACGTAATTAAAAATTGAGTTTCATTTTCAACTCTGAATTCTTTCCTTCCCATCTCCTCCTATACTCTACATTGAAAATGAAAAACAAAACCTGTTGCGAACATATAGAGTCAAATGAAACAATTTCTCAAATTATCCATGTATTAAAAAAAATGCTTCAATAAGTACTTTAAGTGTACCACTTGAGTACATCACCTATGTGGAGGCAGGTAATATGTTTCGTCCTGGGTCCTCTGAAAATTCCTCTGGAAGCTAGGTGGCACAGTGTATAGAGTGCTGGGCCTTGAATCTGGAAAATCTGAGTTCAAATCCAGCTTCAGACACTTATTGTGTGACCCTACGTAAATCACTTAACCTCTTTTTGCCTCAGTTTCTTCACTTATAAAATGGGGATAATAATAACAATACCTACCTCACAGAGTGATTATGAGGATCAAATTAGAAAATTATTGTAAAGCACTTAGCACAGTTCTGGCACATAGTGTTATATGACTATAATATTATTATTATTATTATCATTATCATTATCATTATTGTTGTTGTTGATCCTTGTGTTGATCAGAATTTTTTGAAGTCTTTCAGAGTTGGTCATCTTTACATTATCATTGTTCTTATATAAATTGCTCTCCTCACTTAATTTTGCATCAACTCATACAAGTCTTCTCAGATTTCTCTGAAATCACTGCCTTTATCCTTTCTTTGGACACAATAGTATTCCATTGTATTCACATGCTATAACTTGCTCAGGCATTCAACTGATGGGCATCCCTCACTTTCCAAATTCTAGCCATCACTAAAAGAGATGTTATAAATGTTTTTGCACAGATACATGCACATGCATGCACATACGCACACACAGAATTTAAGAGAAGAGGAGAAAGAAGAGATAATGAAAGGGAGGGAGAGATGGAGGAGAGACAGAGAGAAACAGAGACAAAGGCAGAGAGAGGGAGAATGGGGAAAAAGAGACAGAGAATGGAAACTAATGAAAAACTGTACTGGCAAGTGCCTAGATTTCCAGATTCTGGCCTAACCACCTGAAGGAATTAATGCTTTCTAGCATCCAGCCATGTATGGAAGGCAGAGAGGACAAAGACAGGGGTAGAGCCACTGACCTCTAGGAGTTTCCCTAAGACCAACTAAAGAGTTTTATAAGTGGCAGGTAGAAACCACTAAAGACTTTTCAGGCATCTGGTGGCTGCCTTCCCTCATGTTCCAGCCCAAAGGCCTAGATCCTCTAAAGGTCGCTCCCCTTATACTGCTCCACTCAGGGCCAAAGCAACAGGTCCTTGCCTGCCCCACCAGTCTGATGGGCTCCAGGCCTAAGGTCAAGGCAAATTTGAAATGTTGGTACTAGTTGAGGTTTGCAGATGAATACTTAAAAATGCACACACACACACACACACACACACACACCACACACACACACACACACACACACACATACACACACACACACACACACACACACACACACACACACACACACACACACACACATACTGCAATACAGATTTTGTTCACAGGAGGGAGACATATATCCAGACTACTGGAAGTGCTGCTGGTCATAAGAGTAGTCATAGAGATAATCCTAAGAGATCTATAAAAATAACACTACACTAAGATCAAACATTAGACTAACTGGGGAGAGGGGCTAAACAAGTCATCTCCATCTCAGGGTCCATGAATGAATGAATGGATGGATAAGCCATTTATTAAGTGTTTACTATGTTCAAAACCCTGGGGGATACCAAAAAAAAGTTCCTGCTCTCAAGGATGGCACATTCTCAAGGATTCACACTAATCACCTCTGAAATGCCTTGCCATATTTAATATAGGATACTATGGATTCCATTCTATCCATGAAAAAATGAATAGAAAGGGGATTTTATATATGAATATATATATAAATAGAAATATAACATAGTATATACATATATACATATATATGTATGTATATGTGTGTATGTGTGTATATATGCATGTGGAACAGCTGAGTGGCTCAATGGGTAGAGTGCCAGGTCTGAAATCAAGAAGACTCATTGTCCCAAGCTGAAATCTGGCCTCAGATACTTACTGTGTTTTAACCATGTTTGCCTCAGTTTCCTCATCTATAAAATGAGCTGGAGAAGGAAATGGCAAACAACTCCAGTATCTTTGCCAAGAAAACCCCAAATGGGGTCACAAAGAGTCAGGCATGACTGAAATGACTGAATAAAAATGAATATATGTGTATGTTTAAATACATAAATATAAATATATACACATACACATCTGCATATCTGTTATCAATATTATCTATATGTCTACTTTTATATCCACATACCTATATATACATATATATATGCATATGCATATATATGCACATCATATATATATGCATGTATATGTACGTAAACACACACGCTGACATGGGGAATGTCAAACATTTACCAAAGGTTTGGTCCAGAGAAACAAATAGAATCAGTTTCCCCCTCACCAACGGTTTGTTCAAGAACAAACAGAAAGGGATTCACTTTACCAAAGGCTTGACCAAGGAACAAACAGAGTTAGGCTGTACATGAGCTAGAAGGTGCTCATTTATTCTCGTTAAGCCAGAGAATCATGCATTGCATGGGAGTCAGAAAATAATTCTGAACTGAGGATGCCTGTGTCAACCAAAATTGTAATCTTCATATGTGTTAACCATAATATGAGAAAGTAATTTCTTAATAGGATAGATTGTAAATACAATAAGCTAAGTGTCAAAGTGTCAATTGAAATTATAAATCCAGGATGTCTGTGTTTCTTCTATCATTAACATGACATAATAATAACATAAGAAAACATAAGAAAAGTCCCATTATTCAAGATAGTGTCTAGTTCAAGGCACGATATCCTTGGTGGTTACAAACAGAAGAATGTTCCTAGTCAGTTTCATCTGGCCTTGTAACTGCTGACACAGGAAGGGGCATTTTGGGTTTACTCAGGGAGCAAAGCAAAGCATGTCTATTATGCCAGAGCACTCAAAGCTTAAGCACAGAGTGGGCAAAAATATCTTTCTCCTGATTGGCCAATCTAAGTTTTAGGCCTTTCTCAGGTGATAGGGGGCTTAGAATGGTTCACAGAATCGGTACTCCTAGTCTGAGAACTAGTACCTAGAATGTCTGACTCTAAAGCCATGGGGCCCACTCGCCTGGCTCTGAGCCTCCCTCAGCAGCCCCAGGACTGATGGTGACAATCATGAACATCAGAGTCACCATCCTAAGGAGAGCAGTCACCAGGATCCTAACAAACAAGGGAGGGGGGAGCTTCAAAGTGAAGGAGCCATGGACCTGTTGAGGCTTTGAGCAAATCACCCAGGTCTTATCTTTCTTTGTGCCTTCAACCCCAGGAGGGACTTCCATGGTCTCTGAAATCCCTTGCAACTCTACAGTGAGGATGCCACACCTTCAATTCCAGAGATGTTAGAAGGACTAGAAGCAATGAGAAACAACCAAAAACCAGGTAAAAACATTACCATGTCTTTGAAGTCAGACATCTTAGGTTCAAGTCTTCTGACCAGGGACACTGACTCCCTGAGTGTTCTTGAGCAAGTCTCTGGGGCTTGGGTTAGGAACAGATGATGGGGTATGGGCCCAAGCTGAGACCTTTGCCCCTTGCCCCAAAAAGAATTTGGGTCTCACTTTGTCTGTGGGGCCCCAGAAAACCCTTAAACTTTCTTTGACTTCACTCTGGTCTCAAATGGTTGCCTGAGGTTATACTCCACTCAACTGGCCTTTCCTTATCTCTTATTTTGATGGACCTATCTCCTAGGCCCTATCTCCCTTTGACATCCTAATGAAGCTTTGATCCTAATCTTTGATATATCCCACCTTTGATCTTATCCAGACCACATACAACCTCTTCCTTCCAGTTCTTTGTTATCCTAATAAAAGCCTAGTCCTTCATTGTCTATTCCGGGGTAACCCCATCCAGACACTCCCATTTTCCCTAATCTCCTCCCCTAGTCACCCAGATCCTCTTCCCAGCCCCTCCTCTGGTCACTCAAAATTACTTAAGTGTATATAAGATCCATCTTGGCCCCCATTTAAATGCTGAGATTTCCTCATGCCCACCAGTCCTTATGGGTATCATTAATGTTCAGATTTCTTAAGACTCTGACCTGTATGGCCCTTCTCTACTAAAAACCTTGTCTTTAGCTGAAAGAAGATTTGGGTCAAATTCTTTTGGGCAGGACCTACCGTGTCATGATTTTGGGGTCCCAGCACCCCAAGAATCTACACCTCATCACAAGGAGGCTGATTATGACTGAAGATGATGATGATAATCATTATTTATATAGCATAAGAATAGTCTAAATCCCAAGAATAACAGGGATTGTACTAGCAACATAAGGTGTATTAGACCCATATGTCCTGCGTTTGAATACCTACACAAGAACTCTAGGCCTCATTTACCCCCTTAGATCCAAAGCTGTGCCTCAGGGTGATTTGATGACCTTTCTGGATCTAGGATCTTGCACTTTAAGGGAGGACATATTAATAGTAATAGGACAAAGTAAGGGAGGACTTGGAGTCAGGAAGGCCTGAGTTCAAATTCAACCTAAGACACTTACTAGCTGTGTGACCCTCACTTGTAAAATGGGAATAATTCTAGCATCTCCCAGGTAGATGTGAGTTGTGAGTGAGGACCAACTCAGATGGTACTGTAAAGTGCTTAGCATGATGACTGGAATATAGTGGGAAATTAAAAAATGCTTGTTGATTGATTGATAAAATCATTTACCCATTGGAGTACTACTTCACAGGGTTGTTGTAAGAAAAGTACTTCGATCTTAAGTGATGCTTAAGAATGTGACCACTACAGTGAGGATGCCACACCTTCAATTCCAGAGATGTTAGAAGGACTAGAAGCAAAAGGACCAAAAAACCAATTCAAAACATTACCATGTCTTTGAAGTCAGATATCTTAGGTTCAAGTCTTCTGACCAGGGACACTGAGTCCCTAAGTGTGAACTTAAGAATGCTACATATGGGCCTTTGGGAAAGATTGTACATAAGAACACCACTTTATACAAGGTCTTCGATTTAATAAGTTATACTTTAATTTGCTAAATCAAAATCACTACTAAAGTTATCAACCATAAATTCTGTAGTTTCTGAACATGTTGAATGTTTACATCAGGCTCATAAATAAAAATAGCTCTAAGTGCAAAAACCAGATAAAGAAAGAAACAAACCCAAACCCCAAATCCTTTTTGATTTGTAGTATCTGATAATTATTTCACAGTAACTTGAGATATACTTTTCTCCTTTAACATATATAGGAGTTCTTTTTAACAAAAATAAAACTCTTAAGCTTGAAAAAAAAAGAATGCTACATATAAGCAAGCAATTATTATGACTCTATAATATTATTCATATTCTTGGGCTTTTCTGAATTCACTTCTCTTTTCATCAGCCCCCAAATTAGGGAACTGGTTTTGTCCATGGTTCTCTTTAATACAACCTAGTTTTTCCTTTACCATTGGTAATTAGTCTGTTCACCCAATCAATTCTATACAGAAAAACTTGCTCAGTACATAAGAAGGTAAGATCCACCAGATCCGGGAAAGATCAATGGTTCAAATTACTTTGTTTTTATTAATTTGGGGGAGGTGAAGAGAGAGGAAAGGAAATTTAAAGGAGACACAGCATTTCTCATGGTATCTAGGCTTGTAAACATTTTTAGGAGAAGGTCTATGAAAAGGTCAGGTACCCTTAATAATGACTCAACATTTATGTAGGAAGACTGGAAAGACTTCACACTAGCCAGAGAACAGCCTCAATTTCTCTGTGTGTCCCAAAAGTATTAGTGCAATTTTATATTTTATAGATATAGATATAGATATATATACACGTACACACACATATGTGTATACATATATATGTGTGTGCGTACATACACACACACAGATATAGATATAGATATAGATATATAGATATAGATATAGATATAGATATAGATATAGATATAGATATAGATATAGATATAGATATAGATATATAGATATAGATATAGATATAGATATAGATATAGATATAGATATAGATATAGATATAGATATAGATATAGATATAGATATAGATATAGATATAGATATATAAAATAGCTTAAAGAGTCATCCAGTGACACTTTTGCAATTTACTAAGTATATTTGATCCCAATACTAATGCAATGAAATAGCTACAGCAACTGTGGTTATTCTTGTATTACACATGAAGAAATAGGTTTAAGATGAAGAAATGGCTTGGCAGATTCTTTTCCACTGTGTCAAGCTGCAAGAATCTTTTGTAAGCAAAGATTTCCTGGAATAAAGGAAACAAACCAGGAAGACCAGTTGTAGAGGCCAGAATAGAGGGCAAATTGAAGCCAGTTATGCCACACCGAAAAGGTTGACTCCTTTCACAGAAATTCTGAGCTAAAGGGAACCCTAGAGCTCATCTGATTCAACCCTCTCCTTTCCTTTGGGAGAGATTACATATTTGCATAATAATCTCCATTCCAGTTGAACTGGCCTTGCGGAAATATCTCCATGAAGCTGGTTGGCTTCCCTTCACTGAAAGGGTTTTGGGGTACAGATTTGCAATTTGCTTCTTGTGAAAAAGAAATGGCTGGTAGAGAAACCTTTCTAAAGTCCACCCGTGGTTCTTTTCCATAATAGCTCTGTGATTAAACTGCTCGGGAAGAGAGTTTGCTTTATGAGAAAAAATGTTGCCCAGCTGAGAAGAGTTGTTACAACTGCCCGAATGTGGGGAAATGTTTACAACTGGGGTAAAGGTAGCTGGTTAGGGAAAGAAGATAGAGGGAGAGGTTTTGGGTATTTCTTCATAAACTGTATAGTTTAGTGCTTCTGTCCCAGTTGTCTTGATGAGATAATGTTTATTTGTAAGAGACTTATACTGAAATCTCAACAAAATAAAAATCCCCTAGAAGGATAAGTAATAAACTACAGAGAAGAGTACCTAGCAAATAACAAAAAGGAAAATTTAAGGATTACAAAGGATTTCTTGAATTATTTAAATAAAAAACAGCCCCCCCCTTAAAAGGGAATGTTAAATAATGAGAATAAAATATAAAGAGAAATCTAGCATTTGATAACTTTTCCACCTTCCCAATCTACTCTTATCTGGCCAATTTTGCAAAATATA
This sequence comes from Phascolarctos cinereus, assembly GCF_003287225.1. Lineage (NCBI taxonomy): Eukaryota > Metazoa > Chordata > Mammalia > Diprotodontia > Phascolarctidae > Phascolarctos > Phascolarctos cinereus. The sequence continues at coordinate 442,459,587 of NW_027555847.1, read as the reverse complement.
AGGAAATAAATGCCTTCCCAATTCAGTCCTGATCCAAAGACTTCCTAAGCCTAAGCTATAGGGCCCATTGTTGAAGAAATGGATCAGGAAAATTCCTCTCTAGGTATATGTAAATTAACTTTGGTGACTTGATCGCTTTTTAAAAATGCATACAACTGGTACTTTGAGCTCATTTAGAGTTTCTTCTGGCTGTTTCAGAATGGGGAATATAATTTCAACAAAAATTTATTAAGTGCCCACTTTGTGAAAATCATTGTGCTAAATTCTGGGATATAAAGACAAAAATGATAAGCCCTGTCTTTGAGAAATTTACATTTTAGTGGGATTGGTATAATATGTGCACATATCTGAATACAAAAGAATTTGAACAGGAAAAGGACAGTAATAACTGGGAGGATTCGCGGAAGGCTTCACAAAAGAAGGGAGAGACTCATGTCTCATGCTAAGCCTTTAAGATGGTGATTTGATATTAGTTACAGAGCTGAAGATGCACTTTTCAGGCATGCAAAAAAGATTGTGAATGTACAGAAGAGGAAGATCAAATGTTGGTTTGGTGATCAGCTAGTAAATGTTTGGTGGAAAATAAAGCATATAAAGGAAAGAAATATAAAATAAGTCTAGAAAGGCAGGTTGGAGCTGGATTTTGGTGGTTCATCAATGTGAGGCTGAGGTTTTTGTATTTTTATCCTAGAGAGAAGAGGGAGTTGTAATTATGTTTTTGTTTGTTTTTTAAGTAATTGAGGTTAAGTGACTTGCCCAAGGTCACACAGCTCGTGTCAAGTGTTTGGTCTGAGGTCAGATTTGAACTCAGGTCCTCCTTACTTCAGGGCTGGTGCTTTCTCCACTGCTCCACCTAGCTACCCAGAGGGAGTTGTAATTATGAAAAATAATGTATTCATCATTATTATTACTGGACTCTGAAGAATTAACCCAGTTACCTCAGAACAGCTAGCATATTAATTGGTCACTCTAAAACATTCCTCTTATGGGATTTAAATTCATATATGCTGATGGGGTGATGGGACCTGGACCTCTAAAAAGAGAAAAAAAAAAAAACCAAAAACATGTCTTTGAAAGAAGCCCAGTCCCTGAATTTTCCCATACATTTCAGCAGCCCAGATCACTGGCCTCTGCCCAAGGCAACTGGCCCACCCCGCCTAGATCACCTAATTAGCTTATTTGACATTCCTTTCTCACTGTCCCTTTGCTCACTCCAGACTACTTGCATATACTAGACTACTTGCATATACCAACCATTCCTTAATCTCACCTTGATCATCTAATTAGCTTACTTGATATTTTTTTCACTGTTGCATCTGGCCCACTCCAGACTACTTGCCACTCCTTAATCTGATCCAGATTTTGTATCCCTTTTTGTATATAAGCATCAGTCTCACCCCCATTAAATTGCACATTCATTAGAAACTCTGCCCGCTCCTATTGGCTTTACAATAAACCTTGCCACTTTGACTGCAAGAAGGTTTGAGTGTATGAATTCTTTCCAGGCTGATACTTCCCTGTACCCTGATATTTTGGAGTTCCCATCAATCCCCAACAACATCATTTTGGTGGATCTGTCCAGGGGATTGCCTAATCCCCTCAAGAAAGACCAGAATGTATGCAAGCCTCCTCTCTCTCTATCTCTTTCTCACTCTGTAGTTGTGGTCACTCTCTAAGCACCTAGGAAGGAGTGGGGGTGCTTTTGAGCCTGTCTCAGGCTCCAGTTGGGTCAGATGGTTTGGTACTAGGCCCTCTCAGCCCCAGGCAGATCTTCCACTGCCTAAGGGACACCTTCTCTGGAATCACGTGCCCAATTCTCTCATTCCCTAGAATGCTAGGGAATTGAGAAACTGCAGGTGCTTTGGGTTTCCTGAGTTTACTCTCTTTATGCTCTGGGAGGGACATCACAAAGGGACTCCCAGTCCCCATGCCTGTGCCTGCTGGATCCTCCTTCTCTTCCAGCATCATGGCAACCAGAGCTGGACTCGAGGGACTTCCCTGAGATTTCCCCCTAGGTTGTCTTTTACAGAAATGGAAAAAGCTCAGTCTCCAAAACCTTGAAAAGGAAAGTTTTGTGCCTGGCATCAACACGATCAAGAGGACCAAGAAAATTGATTCGTGCAGGGGATTTCTGACAAGCCTCTCTGAGCTTTCAGATTTTCCCCACCATTATTTGTATCACCTTGCCACAGTATCTGTACTGTGTTTGTCTCTGTGTAGTGCAAGTTAGTGTATGTAATCTAAAACCCTGGCAGCCAGCCAGCAAGGGAAGCCTCTAAGAGTTGCAGCTGGACTTTTCTTGGAATTCCTCTTTCCCTCCCTCCCAGATTGCAGCAGCCTCAGAGGAGCAGGAGGATGAGACAGAGAAAAAAAGAAAATACTTTATTATTTGGGTTATATGATTGATAAAAGCAAATAGAGGAGGGTAAGGGAAGTGTCAGATCAAAATTAGAAAGAAGTAAGCTATGTGCAATTTTAAGGAAAGGCAAGAAAGTTTAAGCATATAAGAATGAGAGCAGCATGGGTAAAAAGAAAGTCATAATCTATTTGTAAGAACAGTGTGAAAAGACAGTTTAAGGGGCAGCTAGGTGGCACAGTGGATAGAGCAAGGGCCCTGAAATCAGGAGGACCTGAGTTCAAATCCCGCCTCAGACCAAATACTTGACACTTATTAGCTGTGTGACCCTGGGCAAGTCACTTAACCCTAATTGCCTTAAAAAAAAAAAAGACAGTTTGGGAAAATGGCTTGGAAACTTGGAAATCAAAAAGTTGATTTAAACTAACTCTCTCTCCCTCTCCCTCTCCCTCTCCACTCAAACTGTGGTTAAGTTCAGACAAAGGAAAAAAAGAGGAATTTTTTCCCCTTAGATCAAAAAAGAGGCAGGTTGATTAGTACTTACCCATTTCCTGCCTCACCTAGAAGAAAAATTTTTGTGTAACATGACTCCCACTAGGCAGTCTCCTACAAAGCGGGAACAAATACAGCTTCCAAGATCTTTAAAAAGAGAGCCTTAAAAGTGAAGCCTTAAACTCTCTAGTACTGGGGAGAAGGAACTAGACACCAATTGGATTTTTTTTCCAGAGGTCCAGACTCACTTGTATGGAAGATTCAATGCCCCACTCTTAAGTTTTTAAGGAATGGATGTAGAAGTGAAGTTTATTTGAATAAAAGTTCTAAAGAAATTCTTAAGTTTCTTTTCACCTCAGAACAGCTAAAAACATCTTAGTAGATTCTAGAAGTTTTGAGATTGATCATTAAGGAGTTTTGAAATACCTCCTTACAATTCTGGTCACTCCCTTCCCCTTAGTCAAGAGGGTATCTTAGTGGCAAACAGCCAGTGCTTTCCTGTTAACACCTCTCATCTCAGATCGGATTAAGAGAAGAGAGTGCTAGGGAATGGTGAGGAATCTAGGTTACCTGTGAATTCACTCCCCCTGTAACAAAACTGTCAAAAGTAAAAAAGAGGGAAGGGGCAGCAGCTAGAGCAGGGACCCCACCGGCAACAGCCAGGCCCCTGGGTATCTTGTAGCCCACCCAGAAAGCCTGCAAGTATCATCCAGGTTCAGCACATTCTGCTCACCCCACCAGTAGCAGTGTATATTTGAATGTAAGATGCTTGTGAATAAGAATGTACTCCCTCCATACTTTTGCCTCATAGAATCCTCTTTCTTTTTTAATTTTAATTTTTTTTTTAGGCAATTGGGGTTAAGTGACTTGCCCAGAGTCACACAGCTAGTAAGTGTCGAGTGTTTGGTCTGAGGCCAGATTTGAACTCAGGTCCTCCTGACTTCAGGGCCGGTCCTCTATCCATTTTGCTACCTAGCTGCCCCATGAATCCTCTTTCTTAAAGATGCAATTCAACTACCATCTTCCTCATGAAACCTTTCCTGGTCCTCTCATACTAGTGCCTTCCCTCTTCAAACCACCTTATATTTAATACTCTCTGTATATATATACAAACATACATGCACATATGCTATACATGTAATGTATTCACATATGCATGTATACTTATATGTGTAGGTATAGGTATATATGATTTTATTTTGTTTTTGTTGAGTTGTTTCAATATATCTTTGTGATCCCATTTGGAGTTTTCTTGGTAGAGATACTGGAGTGGTTTATTTCAACAGCCCATTTTACAGATGAAGAACTGAAGCAAACAGGATTAAGTGACCTGCCTAGAGTCACCCACCTAGTAAGTATCTGAGGCTAGATTTTAACTTAGAAAGACAAGTCTGCTTGATTTCAAGCTCAGTGCTTTATCCATGGCACCACCTAACTGCCTGCTTTTATACCATGTGTATTTATATGAATACACCTAATTTTATTAAGCGCTATCTGCCAAGCACTGTGCTAAGTGCTGGGAATACAAATACAAACAGAATAAGACAAAAGGAAACAAACAAAAAACCAAAGCAAAACAAAGCAAAAAACCAATCCATCCCCTACCTTCAAGGAGCTTACATTCTAAAAGAGGAAGACAATACATAAGAAGAAGCCAGAAAGGGGAGCAGGGAGTAACAGGTGGGAAAGTCTGAAGACTTGTACTTATAATTATGTCATATTTAATGTATTTGTACCTATTTTGTATCTATTTTTAGGCACACTTTTCTCCTCCATTGGAATGTAAGCTCTATGTGATTAGGAATTATTTCATTCTTTGTACTTGTATCTCTAGCACTGAGTACATAGTAGGCACTTAATAATACTTACTAATTGATTGAGCCCTAGATAAGATCCCAAACAAGTGTCTACTAATCTTGGTTGGTTTAACCCAGGAGCCATTGATAGTCATAAGCTAATGCTGTTTAACAATAAGAACCAAGTACTGAGCATTCTCACATACACCAAGATAGTTATGTGCTTCACCTACCCACTGCTTCAGGTGAAGCACTCAGGTGAAACATCAACCTCTCCAAGGTTCTTACAAAGTGGCTGGCTATCTGTTCGTGCCAGCAGCAGGTGTGATGTGCGACAGAGTGGTGAAGGAAAAGGGGAAAGGGAAACTGGAGAAGAAAAGTCAGGCTAGGCAACTATGAGACTGATGCTCATAAGACTAGTTTATTTTCAGGGGTTACAAGATTATATAGAAAATAGCTTTGTACCATGAGAAATGATCTACAAGCGCTAATTAATAACATAAACAATCTAAGCAGCTAAAGATCCTCATTACCTCATGAGAAAATAGTTTCAATGCCAAGTTTCATATCTATTGTTTTCCTGCCCAGTTCTTAGCATTGTCTACCCAAGTCAGCAATCTGGCCTCAAGGCTGGGCATGAGTAAGAACTTAGAATCAACAAACCATAACAAACAGAGTTAGGGCAAGAGTCATGGGAGCGTTTATCCTGAGGAAAGCCTCTATACCCGACCCCTAAAGTCTAGAAGGACTTAGAGATTTTCCATAAGAACTCAGCCTCCCACATCTCCCCCCTTTTTATTTATTTAAGTTCATGCAATTGACTCATTATTGGTTTGATGGTAGCATTTATGAATCTTAAAAATAATGGGAAACAAAAACAAAAACAAATTAGGCCAATTCCGTAGAGGAGCATATGCAAAAGCAAGGATATACTTGAAAAAGGTGAAAGTTGGTGTAATGTAGACAAGATAATATTTGCTTTTTTATTAGTGTCAATCCCAAGACAGGGACATTTTCAATGTTGGAAGTAATATCATGAAGAGTATTAATATTGAAGGTAATATTAGAATCGTGCCAGGCCCCCAGTAGGCGAGCACATATCTTAACCTATGAAATGTTAGGATCTGAAGCATCACAGGGTAGCAGGGTAATGTAAACATATGAATATCTATAATCACATTGCAATAGCAACCTTGTTTTCAAGGTTTCTAACTCATCTCCTAAATACAATACTGATTGCTCTAATAAATTGACTTTATACAATATATCTCTATCAATAGCTTCTTATGCTTTAAGTGCTAAGCTTATATTTTTTGCTAAGTCATTTACAAAGTGTGCCGTTTGAATTTCAGATTGTAGCACAATAAATGAAACAGCAGTAGATACAATAAGAGAAGCAACAATGATTAAACCAGTAATAAGGAGACCAATAAATTGTTTTGATTGATTTAAGAAGGAAGTAATAATTTGAGGAGCATGTTCACTAGAGTTCTGGAACTCTTCATGTGAGATGTTAGTAGGGAAAATAGCAAATGGTGATTGTTCTACCAAAAGTACAATATAGTCATTATTATCAATACATTGTTTGAGAGTACAATTGACACAAGTAACATTCTATTCAAAAGTAGTATTAAATTGAGTAAAATTTACACATCCATTAGACAAACTGGTATTAAAATATGATGTAACAAGAAAAAGACAGGGTTCAATATTGTTGCTAAATTTTGAAAAACATATAGGTGACCTAAATGCTAGAGATCTGAGGGTAATTGTAACATTGGCTCTGTCCTAGAGAAAGGGGTATTCTTGGCTTCCGAATATATGCGTGTTATTAGTATATATAGTTCCCAATTTGTCCATATACGTGAGGGGTTGCAACCAGGGTGGAAAAGAAAAATAAGTCCAGTGCTGAGCACTCTGTACATTACACACTTGAGCAGAAAGTAAAGCTACTATTGCTAAAAATACAAGTTCAGGAGTCTTCCATCACTCGATGAGAGGTAGCTTTCACTTGACTCCATGTGGGAAGGCGACTGAGTCACTGTAGATTGGCTCCTTCTGCGCTTTCCCTGAATCCTCATACTTTGCATTCGAGCTATGAGTTGTGGTACATGCTTGGACATTTTTCTCTGGTATCCAGACAGGTTTATCAAAGTTTCTGTGAAAAAATACAAACATACCCTAGTCCCCATGTTAATAATGGATCCAGGCCTCTGGATGTTTATTTTTCTCAAGATGTTTTCCGGCTGGAGTGTATCCATCTTTTTTAATATTTTAAAAATTAATAGCCAATTGTCAATGAGGGGTAATAGCCCACATACCCCCTTTTTTGTTTAAGAAGAATAGTTTTAATAACTTTGTTTTTAATTATATGGAATGCCTGTGATCAGAGAAATGTTATAAAAAGCATAAAAGGAAGAAAATGCTTTGCCAATGTAAGCAGGAGCATTATCTCTTTTGATTTGTTTAGATACACCTATAACCGGGAAGGCTTGTAAAATATGATTGATTACATGTTTAATTGTTCCACTTGTTTGTAAAGTGGCAAAAGTGAAAGAAGAAAAAATATCAACTATAACATGAAAATAAGAAAGCTTTATAAAAGAAGGCATATGAGTTATATTCATTTGCTAAATATGTTTGGGAGAAAAGCCTCTGGGATTAATGGCAAAAGAAAGAGGGTTAATAAAAGTGACACATTTGAAACAGCCTTTTTTTAAAAAAAATTATTTTTTAAACTATATTTCTAATTCTGCAGGAGTTTATTCAAAAATGGTCACCAAATGTTATCCTCTCTACAATTAAGTTTGCTGCATTGGTAGAATATAGTTAATAAAAGGCTCAATAAAAGCTTAACAAAAAGTTAAGTGTTAGCATTTTGGTGAAACTGGGAATGAGAATTAATAGCTTGTTGTGTGGTAGGGGTTAAAAGTGTTAGATAGAATTATAGTTGAGAATCAATAATGGCATTACTTTCAGTAAGAGGTTTAGAAAAATTTTTTGAAAAAGGAGAATCAGAGCAAAAAGTTCTGCCTGCTGGGCAAAGGAAAAGGAAGTTTGAATTACCTCGTGACGATGTTGAAAAATATAATAACCAGCTTTTTCACTACTTAAGTTGTCAGTAAAAGCAGTGAGCACTTGGGGACAGGGGCCGTGGGAGGAAGAAGCATTCTCCTCCAAGCTCCAAAGGGAAGAGTTTGCCAAAGGTGAATCCTATTTGGAAATTATACTGACTCTATGCACTGGGTGCTGAAGGAATGGGGTTAGATCTAACAATTTTTGGAAATACCCATGAATAATTAGTAAAAAAAGATTACTGTCTTGAGAGATGGTAAGTGATTATCAATACGGCCAAAAAAAAAAAGTAATAGCAATTTGCTAATCCTCTGAAGAGGAAACAAGAGTGTCTATTTGTTTTTTATTATAAGGGTGAGGAATAACAGAAAGTAAATTTCCTGTAAGTTGAAGATATCTTTTATGAAGTTTCATTATTAGATAAGCTACCATTGTAGGATAAGAAGTTATAGAATTGGGGAATTGATGAGGGAGGTGAATCCATTCTAAGACTCCAGCAGATTGAAATAAAACTCCTGTAAGGGACACTGGAGTCCTAAGAATAGCACCTTGTACCTCTTCATTTAAAGAAATACGGGTGAGTTGAGTTTCAGAAATTTTCTGTTCCACTAACTGAAGTTCCCTTTTTTGCCTCAGGAGTTAATGTCCTAGGGTAATTTAGATCAGGATCTCCTCTAAGTGTGAAAAAGAGATTAACCAATTGTTCTGTAGTAATTTGGAGTGCTGGTGGAAGCCAATTAACATCTCCTAAGAGTTTTTGAAAATTATTAAGTGTTTTTAAAGAATTAAGTGTACTTTTTGTACACTTAATATAGTGTACTTTTTGTACACTTAATATAAGTGTACTTTTTGTGGCTTCACCATTGTTTTAGTGACAGTATGACCTAGGTAAGAAAATGGAGATTTTTCTTGAACTTTTTCTAGGGTGATAATAAGCCCATATTCCTGTAAACCTAATTGAAGCTGAGGTAATAAATGTGTGAGTTCATTTTTAGTGGAACAGCTACAAAGTATGTCATCCATATAATGTATTATTTTTGTGTTGGGAAATTTTTTCCTAATTGGTTGTATAGCTTTATTAACAAAATTTTGACACATTGTAGGACTGTTTTTCATGCCTTGGGGAGGGACTTTCCATTGAAACCTGGTTGCAGGTTGTTCTATGTTAACACTGGGTATTGTAAAAGCAAAGCAACATTTGTCAGCTTTTTGCAATGGAATAGTAAAAAAGCAGTCTTTTAAATTAATAACTATCAAAGACCGGGAAATAGGAATTATAGCAGGTGAGGTGAGACTGGATTGAAGGGGACCCAAAGTTACCATAGTGTCATTAATGGCTTGGAGGTTATGAAGTATCCTCCATTTCCCTGACTTCTTTTTAATAACAAAAACAGGTGAATTCCAAGGACTTGTAGAGGGTTCTGTATGTCCTTCTAAAAGTTGTTTGACTAACTGTTTTAATGCAAAAAGCTTCTCTTTTGTCAAAAGCCACTGTTCCACCCAGACAGGTTTATCAGATTTCCATTGTGTTTTATCAGCTTTATGGATAGGAGAAGCACAAACAGTAGCCTTCAGTATAAATTGGGGGGGAGGGCAGAAGAAAATAACAGTTCCCATTTGATGTAAAATATCACGCCCCCACAAATTAAGGGAAATTAATTGGGTTTCAGCTATCTTTTATTCTACTAGTTTAAATTCATCTTTTGAGGTGTAAATATTCTTAGTGAGGTATCTGAGGGTGGTAAAAAGATTGAATAACTGATTAATGTGATCTTTGAGGCAGGTTAAAGCTAATTAATATCTTTGCCTAATTTGTAATATTTTGGGGTCTAATTGTAGACTGTGAAACAATATGTCTAAAGTAAGCAAAGGGTGGTTTCTTTTGTACCTTTTCAGGGGCAATTATAAATCTATGAGACTGAAGGGCTTGTTAAAGCCCAGATATTAATAAGGAGAGTTCGCTAGTAGTAGAACAACTGCAAAGTATATCATCCATATAATGAATTGTTTTTCTCTGAGAATATCTCTGCCTAACAGGTTTGATAGCGTTCTGAACAAAATTTTGGCACTTGATGGGAAACATTCCTTCTTAAAGAAACACAATAAGGAAATTTCAAATACTGATTTAATGGAGACAACTATACCCAAATTCAAACTCAAAACAAAATTAGTTATAGTCCTAAGAATCTTTTACCTCAAACAGCAAGTTTCACTAATCACAGCTTAAAGCCAGATACAGTTAATTTTATTCTCATGGAGTTGTAATAAGTAATAAAGATTTAGTAGGACTCACATATGTAAGAGATTTCACTTAACATCTTTTTTTCTCAAATTTAAACTTGTCCTGGTGTGAAAGCCAATTATTAGAAATCATTTCTACCTATTGTACATAAAGTTGCAACTTCTCAGGAAGTCAAATTAATTGTTTAGGAACTCTATAATGCAAACAAGTTCTTTTCTCAGGGCAGAATGACCTTGCCCACACAGATGGTTACTAGGAGCCTTGGCAAGTTTACAAAGTAAAGGAAATTGCCTTGTGCCCCTCCTTTTCACTCCTAAGTAATTAAAAATTCTAGGTTTTAACATTAAAACAGTAACTTCAAATAATTTAGTTAACAATCTGGTACTTTTCATAAGGGATAGTTCTTTAATTACAGGTAAAGATGGAAATACCTGATTTTCTAATTGATAGTTACAAAACATTATAAGACAAGTTTAGCAGGGCTTGATAAAATAATTTAAATGGTTTTACACAGTTTCCCCACTGTCCTTCAGTTTCTTTTAGTTCACATTTTAATAACATCCAAATTATGAAAAAGTGATTGACATAACTGATACAAAAGTTTACCAATTGGAAACAATACTAGATTTTTAAAACTTGAAACAAACACATTACCAATAGAATGAACTAAATTATCTTTCGGTTGTGTTCCAATACATAAAAACTTTTCTTTTTGATCTGAGGGGAAAAATTCACCCTCCTTTCCTCTTCCTCTTTCTCTCTCCCACATCCCAGCCCTGGCCAAGTTGGGCACCACAACCTGGCCAAAGCGGTGGGGAAGAGAAAATTTTCCAACAACTTATCTTTCTTATCTCTCACTTCACACTCGAAAACTTGGCCACAGCTTAGAATGTAAAGTGAGAGAGAAAAAAAAAATTCCAACAATTCTTTAAAAGTTCCCAGATCTTTTACTCTCAAACTCTCTGTTCACACTATTCATGCAAACAGATTATGCTTTTCTTTCCACCCTTACTTCTCTCATTCCTGCATGCTTAAACTTTCTTGTCTATTACCAATCATATAATAAAGTATTTTTCTCTCCTTCTCTCTCTGATCTACCCACTCCTGGGAGGTGGCTGGTATTAGGGAGGGAGAAGGGGAGAAAGAAAATAGCATTCCAAAGTCCATCTGCAGCCCCTAGAATTCTATTCTTGCTACCTAGTTGCAAAGGTTATCAGATTACATCATACCGCACCGACAAACACAGAACAAATACAGAAAAAATATGACAGGGAAAATCCAAAAGTTCAGAAGGGTTTGCTAGAAATTCCTTGCACAAATCAAATAATATTCATATTTATTTTTATTTTTTATTTTCATGGTTTTCCTTTCTCCAGGAAGAACACACTTTAACCAAATGAGAGGAAAGAAAGCTTGAAGGTGTTGCTCTCTATTTTTAAACTGAGTCTGATCCATTTTAAAGGAGAGCAGAGAAATCCCCGAATAAGCCTAGTGTTGTGTTTCTTTCAACACGACTAAATCCCCTTACCTTTTCCCATGGTTCTAGTAAGGTGCCACTGTGTCTCTCTTAACCTCTTCTACTCCCCCGGGGTCTACAGCTTTCCCATCCAAAGACTGAGAATCCCTGTTCAGTTGCCAACTGCCAGCAGCTGGAGTAATGTGTGGCAGAGCTGTGAAGAGAAAGGGGAAAGGGAAAGTGGAGAAAGAAAAGTCAGGCTAGGTGAGTCTGAAACTGATGTCATAAGACTAGTTTATTTTCAGGGGTTACAAGATTATATAGAAAATAGCTTTGTACCATGAGAAATGATCTACAAGCGCTAATTAATAACATAAACAATCTAAGCAGCTAAAGATCCTCATTACCTCATGAGAAAATAGTTTCAATGCCAAGTTTCATATCTATTGTTTTCCTGCCCAGTTCTTAGCATTGTCTACCCAAGTCAGCAATCTGGCTCAAGGCTGGGCATGAGTAAGAACTTGGAATCAACAAACATAACAAACGAGCTAGGGCAAGAGTCATGGAAGCTGTTTATCTGGAGGCGAGCCTAAGGTCTATAAGGACTTAGAGATTTTCCATAAGGACTCGTCGTCCCACATGTTCTCTAACTTTGTCCCCTTCAAGGGTGGTAATATCCTCCTTATCTATCTAAAGCTGTGGATTGTATAGAACTTCCTAGCTTTAGGAATTGATTAACTCCTAGATTTAGTCCCTATCCATTAGGGGAAATGTCTACTCTCTTCCCTTTGTGCTGTATTTCAACGAGACCTAATTATGTAAGCCTTATGCAGTGGAGGCAATCACATAAGCCTGGCTTGACTGTATGCAGCCTTTACTCAGGGCTACAGTATCAAAGAACATACAATTAAAATGTGTCAAATAATCACTTTGCAGGCTTTGCGTTCACACCTTTTTTCTTAGACATAGGTAGTGCACAATGGTCAATAGTCAATAAATATTTATTAAGTACCTACTATGTGCCAGTCACTGTGCCATGTGCTGGGGATGCAGAGAAAGGCAAACACTTCCTCCTTTTAAGGAGCTCACACTCTAATGGGAGAGACAGCACGAAAACAACTATGAACAAACAAGATATAGATGGGAAAAGCTGTAGATACTCAACAGAGAGGAAAGACACTAGCATTAAGGAGTCCTGGCAAAGGTTTCCTATAGAAGGCAGGATTTTAGCTGAAACTGGAGGGAAGACAGGTAAGCCAAGGCAGAGATAAGGAAGGGGCACATGAACTGTATATGGGAAGTCCTGACTTTGGGGCATGCCTCTAGATGGACACAAGACACTCCATTTCCTGACTTGGGGCCTCTTCACTGGCTGTCCCCAATGTTTTCCTTCTCAGGGATTAATTATCTTCCCCATTTGTTTTTTCATTCATTATCCCATGCAGAGACAATGTCCAGATCCATGGGACCACTCAGGACCTGGGACACTCACAAATTCAGTCTCATAGAATCGTAGATTGATAATTGGAAGAGTCCTTAGAGGTTCTCCTCATTTTACATATTTTTATTTTATAGGCAGTTAGGTGACACAGTGATTTGAAAACGGGCTGGAGTCAGGAAGACCTGAGTTCAAATCCAATCTCAGACACTCACTAACTGTCTTACCTTGAACAGGTCACCTAACCTTTGTCTGCCTCAAGTCCTTCATCCCTAAAAGTAGGGATAATAACATCACCTGCCTCCCATGTTTGTTATGAGCATCAAATGAGATAATGTCCATAAAGCACTTTACAAATCTTAAAGTGCTGTATAAATGCTAGCTCTATGCTAGCTAGGATGATAATGAGGAAGGGCAAAATGAGATAGATAGATGAAATATCTTGCCTAAGGTCACATAGATACTAGTACAGCTAAAATACTCTGTGTTTTCTCCTCAAATGCCATCAGCCATATTTTAGATGCATATTATTCTTATGGCCACCATATCTCTGGCCTCACCACTCTCTTTATCACCTGCTTCTCACTTTATGGACAGGGCTGACCCCAGACGAAGAGCCCCACAGCTCATTAGAAGGGGCAAAGAGGTGATCATCATTATAACTGAATAATTCTAGAGGTGGGAAACAGAAAATCAGCCCATTCTATCCTCAGAATACCATTTGTTAAAAAGCTCTTACTTAAATTGAGACAAAATATACCTCTCAGTAGTCATTCCAGTTCAGTCCTCTGTGGTAACCCAAGATTTCCAGCTTCTCTTACACATGATAGCCCTTCATCTATTGCATTGAATCTACAATCCCTTGTTGAAAGTATATGATAGAATAGCTGAACAAATTGTGGTATATGAATGTAGTGGAATATATTATGCTTTAAGAAATGATGAACAGGAAGACTTCAGAAAAACCTGGAAAGACTTGTATGGCCTGATGCTGAGTGAAGTGAGCAGAACCAAGAGAACGCTGTACACAATAACAGCCATGTTGTTCGATGACTAATATTGATAGACTAAACCCTTCTCAGCAATGGAAGCACCTAAGACATCTCCAAAGGATTCATAATGGAAAATGCTATCCACATCCAAAGAAAGAACCATGGAGTTTGAATGCAGATTGAAGCATGCTACTTGCCATTTTTTTCCTTCTGTTGTGTTTTATTTCCTCTTTTGATTCCTCCTATTGGCTCTAATTCTTACTTACAACATCACTAACATGAAAATATGTTTAATAGGAATGTCTATGTATTTGAAAGAAATAGCAAGTTGTGCATTGCAGATTTGCAGGTTCATGTACAATCATCTTTATTATTGTACTATGTTATGGAAATGCTTGTTTTATTCCATAAATTAAAAATGAAAGGAAAAAATGCTATCCACCTACAGAGAAAGAACTGGTAGAGTCAGAATGTAGACTGAAGCACACTTTTTTTTACTTTATTTTTCTTGGGGTTTTTTTTGTCTGTTTCTTCTTTCACAACATAACTAATATGGAAATATGTTTTGCGTGACTGCACATGTATAACCTATATCAAATTGCTTTCTCAATGATGTGGGAGAAAAAGGAGGGAGAGAATTTGGAACTCAAAAAAATTTTTAAATGAATGTTAAAAGTCATTTTTACTATCCTTTTTAAATGTTCAGCAACCATACTTTTAAAAAAATTTAATATTTTGTTCTACAGGAAAAATGAAATATTAAATGGGTTTTTTAAAAAAATGTAGTTGTTGAGCATTGAAAAAGGTAGTAGGGATCACTACTAAATGAGTCTGTCAACAAGAAGTCATATCAGATCACACTAATTTTAGCTTATGAGAGGCAGAACTGTTACAATGGTGGTGGATCAGGAAAATGGCGTAGACCTATGGCTATGGCTAGATTTCAGGAAGGCAGCTTAAAAACTTTCTCATGATATTATTACATGAAAGGATAGATTTTGGCTAGATGATAGTATTTTAATATGATGAGTTACAGAATCTTAGTAGCCCATAGCCTGGCTCAGAAGGCCTAATTCCATAATCCTTAGTATGAAAAGAATGCTGCATTTGTCCTCAGTTCCTTCAGACTCATCCCAGAGACAAGATAAGAGATCTTTTTCAGGTCACAAGTTTCTCTGAATCTCTTGCTTCTCTCCCTGAGGTACTTTGCACACAATGATCTCAGGAAGTAAGTCACAAACCATGGCTAATATTTTTCTATCTAGCCCTCCTTTGAGGCATAATGAGTGACCTCCCCTCTGAGGCTGTGGATGGCTCAATGCTAGAGCAAATGCTTCAGAGTGTAGGAAGCTAAGACTTAGTCCATTTGCTGAAAAGGAGTTGCTACTTCGGGATTAAAGGTAAGGGACTGCAGAGCAGCTAAAATCTGCCTGATTTTGTATATCTTTCAATAAATATCTCCAGTCTTATAAATCTGTTGTGAAAGTTTCTACTTTTCAGTGCTCTATCACTGGAAACTAAACGTTTATCCTCCAGGTAGACTGAGGCAAACAAAGTGACTTGCCCAAGGTCAGACAGCTAGTGAGCATCTGAGGTTGCATTTGAATTCAGATCTTCCTGACCCCAGGTTTCTAACCAGTGTGTCACCAAGCTGCCTATAAAATGAAAATATGTAAAATGAAGGGAATGGATTGGATAACCCCTCAGGACTCATCCAAACTGGTTGAATGCCAAACCCCAAATGTATGGGAATAAAATTAGCATCGACCTAGAGTGAAGAGTCTGGTGCAAAATCTCTTAACCCCAGGTTGCGAAATTGTTTTTTGTTCTGTATTGCATTTTTTGTTTGGTTTTTTTGAGGCAATCAGAGTTCAGTGACTTGCCCAGGGTCACACAGCTGATAAGTATCTGAGGCTAGATTTGAACTCAAGAAGAGGAATTTTCCCTACTCCAGACCTGGAGCTGTATTCATTACACTATCTACCTAAGTTGAAACTCTTTTAAATGAGACTGACACTCTGATCTGATGTTCTTCCTATAACCCTTATAATTATTAGATTAACACCATAATACTTTCACCATGAGAAATAATAACTGTTATGTGTAACAGTAAAGTGTTACGGGCTGCACAGCACTTATAATTTGTTTCACAGGTTCGGATCTGTACCCACAAAGACACGTTCACACTGTTCCTAGCTTATAAATGATTTAATAATGATAATAATCATAAACATACATGCACATAAATGTGATTACATATGATTATACAATCTTAGAGAAACAAAGACTATTATATTAACAGAAAGAGAGGTAAAGAAGAAGCAATACGTCACCAATCCGAGGAAGCACCAACTCCTGCACATCTGGCTGGGGGAGTCCTGTATCACAGCAGTCAGGATCTTGGTCGGGAAAGTCCCTACAGCAGAGTGTCCTCTATGGAGGAGACTCCCAAAGTCACTTTCCCAAGAAAGACCCTTTTTATCATCCTTACACAAAGAAGGCAGAGAGCCCGGGAATAGGTGATTAATCCTAAGGACCTGAGAGTTTTGGTGGAAACTCTCTGACCTCAAGAACAATCTTTGTTATGTCAAAAATGTCTTGAGTCAATACCCAGGAACTGGCCAAGTTCCTGGATGTTTACCTCAAGACTTGTTTTTAAGGAATAGTTCCCCAAGGCGGGTCTGGGTTGAAACAAATCCCAGAACAATACATTAGGGAAGTTCCTTGTCCCTTGGCTTGGGCTGTGGGTAGGGAAGATCTTATACATTAACCCTTCATCATGGCTGGGCCTGGGACCCTCAGCAGATGCCACTTTGTGGGCAGGACATCATGCCTTCAGGGCTGAGGGCCTGAACCCCATGCCTCAGTGACAGGGAATCCCCTTTCATCACGTCCCTTAAATTCATGAACTGCCGACCATGACTAGAATTAGGACTTTTGGGTCAAACAGCTATGGCCCATTGGAAAGGAGCCTTGTGTCTCTATCATTGGTCATGAGGCCTATACCTCTATCAATACAGTGACAGAAAAAGGAATTTGCCCTGAAATTTATCTCCTTATAATTTCCATTCATCATTCGTCATTCTGCTCTCTGGAATCATTCATTCATTCATTCATCCAACAAAAAAATCTGTTTTGGTCCTCTTCTTGTTCCTTCTCAATCATCCATCTGCCAAGCACAATATTTTTGTTGCTGATCTCAGGTACTAGAAGGGACAAGAGGTGTTATGGGGGTTTTGTTATTGAGCTAGGGAAAGAGAATTTAACAGTTCCTATCTTGATACCCATTTCTGTGCAATTTCCTGGGTTCTGAGTATAGCAAGGACATTTTTATAATCTTCTAAGACCAGATCAAGATAGATTATAGAATTATTGAAGGTATAATTGAATTGTCTGGGATAGAAATGCATAAATAAAGACAGTGTGTAGCTGTAGAGAGTGATATGCTTGGAGTTCAAAAGATGTGGATTCAAATTTTGTCTTTGATACTTCCTACATGTATGACTATGGTCAAGTCACATAACCTCTACATTTTCCTGTCTACAAAAATGAGAGGTATGATTAGATGGTCACTGAGGTCTTACCTAGCTCCTGAATGTATGATTCTGTAAAGTTCTCTGATTCTCATTTTCTTCCTTTGTAAAACAAGGAAAATAATATCTGGAGTATGTACCTCTAAGGGCTGCTGTGAGACCCAAAAGTAACAAGGATCCTGTTCAGTGTAATGGAGAGAGTGCTAGAAATGGAGAGAGGAAGGTCCAGGTTCAAATCCCACTTCTGATACTTATGTGGCCCTGGGTAAGTCAGTTAAACTCAATTCCCAGAGCCAGGCTAGCTCTTTTTTCATATTTCTTTTCATGCCAATTCAAACTAAATTTTCAGTAATCGCAAAATCTAATTTTAACTGAAGATTTAATTTTGAAATTGGTTGGGACACCCAGCAGAAGATGGAAACCCACTTCAAATCTTCACTCGCCAGAATCTATTTGAATACTTACTCCAGGCACTTCACAGTCCAATTTAAGTTTGTCTGATATGGATGCTGCTTCTTGTACCCTCTCTTCCTTTTATGACAATTCCATCATAAGGCTTAATAAGGGGAGTCACCAGATGAAGAGTCAAAAAGTATTCCTGCTTCAGCTGCACTTTTTATAAAACTAGAAGAGGCTGTTGAAAGCGAAATGGTGGTCTCCAAATTCTAGGTTACATTGTATTGCAGTCCTTCCTTTGTAAATTATGAAAATATGAGGAACTTCTTTATCTAAAGTAACAGAATTGTACAAGAATCATGAAATGCTAAGCCTAGTTTTATTTTGTAACTTATTTTAAATTGTAAATTATTTTGTAATAACCAGTATATTGCCTCCCTTTCCCTCCGCTTCTAAGGTTAACTTGAGAAATTACTTCCTTAAAGTAATCTATATGTATGTAACATTTCTGGCCACTAAACCAAAATAGAGCCTTGTGCCATACCATGGCTTTTGTGAAATGTTTGTCCTGTTTGTTCCTCTTGGCCTTAACTTTGCTGTTTGTCTGGTCTGAAGAATCTGAGTCCATAAATCAAATGACTCAGATAGGAATAGTCTCTGATAATCTTCAAAATTGTTAGGCAGTTAAGTTCAGGTTGCATATAGGACTCAATGACAGAAGAAGAGGATGATGATGATGATGATGATGATGAAGAAGAAGCAGCAGCAGCAGCTTGAGATTCCTATGTAACTGCTTCTTAAACCTAGACACATCCTTTAGGGCAATCCTATTGTAGAAAATTGCTATAGGTCCTTGTTTCCATCAGATAATGTATATAGTATAATGAAATGAGCGCTGCTTCTGGAGTCAGAGAACCTAAGCTCAAATCTTACCTCTGACACTGTGTGACTTACCTGTGTGACCTAGGGCAAATCACTTCACCTTGCTTGGCTTCTGTTTCCTCATCTATGAAATGAAGGAGTATAGACTAGATCCTTTCTGAGGTCCCTTCCTGCTCTGGACCTATACTTCTTATGAAACCTGCATTGTCTTTTATTCTTTCATTTATAAACATAATATTTCTCTGTAGAGCATTAGGCTAGACCCCTCCAGCTAGAAGTCGTAGTTCAAAGGGCACATTGCTAAATTGAATCCTGGAGAATATATCAGCTACCAGATGAAGAACAGAGAGGAGTTAGTGCATGCACCATTTTTATGGGCAGCTCAGAACCTCAGAGTATTTACTGTTCAGTCATTTTTCAGTCACATCTGATTCTTCATGAACCCATTTGGAGTTTTCTTGGCAAAGACACTGGAATGGTTTGGCATTTCCAGCTCATTTTATAGTTGAGAAACTGAGGAAGAGTTACGTGACTTGCCCAGGGTCATACAGCCAGTAACGGTCTGAGGCCAGAATTGAACTCTGGACTTCCTGACTCCAGGACCAGTACTCTATCCACTGAGCCCCCTAGCTGCCCATTGTCTCACTAATAGTTGAATATAAACAAAATGAGCCAGAATCTCACATGGATGACTAGGGAGAAGAGCAGTGGAGCTATTTGCAGGGGATTCTTCAGTGTCCTGGTTTTTTGAGCAAGTCCTTTGCAGTCCTCCATTTCTTTAAGAATGACTTCATCTGCTGCCAGCCTGCTTCTCCAGTCTTTCTTCCCCCATTAGGTACTTTAAGGGAACACTGAAAAGAGATCATACCAAGGTGAAATTGCCTATTGAAGGATTATCCTGCACTAGAAAGCATCTTGTTTGTTTCATGAAAACTTTCCAAGCATTAGGAAACATAAGAAGTGTGCCACTTTCAATCAAAATTGCATTTGTAGAGCCTGAGGCCTTGGCACGTTTGAATATCCAACATGACAAGAAAAGTTTCTTTCTTGATTTAGTACTGTGATAATTCATTTCTGTGGAATGTCACCTGGCTCTCTTGGGAATACTGTACTCTTCTTCCTCACTCCTTCGCCTACACACACTGGTTTTCAGATGAGGTAAGTGGAGATCTCTTTCAACCCCTATAAGGACACATGGGCTCCAGTTCAGCCCTACTTTGACAGCATCTTGTTCTGTGTCCATAGATAAGTCACTTAATCCCTCTCCGCACTAGTTTGCTCATTGGTAACAGCTCAGTGATCTCCAAGAGATCTAGATCTTCTAGCTCTAACAAGCTATGATTTTATATGTGTGACAGGAGAGGCAGCATCCATCCATCCATCCATCCATCCATCTATCTATCTATCTATCTATCTATCTATCTATCTATCTATCTCTCTATCCATTTATCTATCTATCCATCTATCTATCTATACACATATGCATACATACACACACACACACACACACACACACAGAGGTAGGTGGAGCAGGGAATCAGGAAGACTCCCTTTTTGAGTTCAAATCTGGCTTCAGACACTAGCTGTGTGACCTTGGACAAGTCACTTAAACCCTGTTTGCCTCAGTTTTCTCACCTGTAAAATGAGCTGGAGAAGGAAATGGCAAACTGCTCCAGTATCTTTGCCAAGAAAACCCCAAATGAAGTCACGAAGAGTCAGACAGGACTGAAACAACTGAACAACATATATATACGTGTGTGTGTGTATCTCATCCCATATCCTGATAATGCCACACCTGGTCGTCTTGCTACTGTGTGGCCATCTAACTGCTATTGTCCTTGCTGCTTTTTTCGGTTGTAGAATATAATTTTTTTTTAAATTTTTGTTAGGCTATACATATATGTTCCTATTAAACATATTTTCACATTAGTCATGTTGTAAAGAAGAATTAGAACCAATGAGAGAAACCACGAGAAAGAAGTAACAGAGGGGGAGAGAGAGCCAATAGTATGCTTTGATCTGTATTCAGACTCCATAATTTTTTTCTCTAGATGTTGATAGCATTTTCCATCATAAGTCTTTTGGAATTGTCTTAGATCCTTGTATTGCTGAGAAGAGCTAAGTCATTCATGGTTAATCATCATACAATGTTACTGTTACTGTGTACAATGTTCTCCTGATTCTGCTCACTTCACTCAGCATCAGTCCATATGTCTTTCCAGGTTTTTTCTGAAGTCAGCCTGCTCATTATTTCTTATAGCACAATGGTATTCCTTACATTCATATACCACAACTTGCTCAGCAATTTCCCAATTGATGGGATCCTCTCAATTTTCAATTCTTGGCCACCACAAAAAGAGGTGTTATAAGTATTTTTGTACATGGGGGTCCTTTCCCCATTTTTATGGTCTTTTTGGGATACAGTGCTAGTAGTGGTATTACTGGGTCAAAGGGTATATATACAGTTTTATGGCCCCTTGGGTATAGTTCCAAATTGCTCTCCAGAATGGTTGGATCAGTTCACAGCTCCACCAACAATGCATTAATGTTCCAATTTTTCCACATCTTCTCCAACATTTATCATTTTCCTGTTTTGCCATGTTGGCCCTTCTGATAGGTGTGATGTGGTATCTCAGAGTTGTTTTGATTTGCATTTCTCTAATCAATAGTGATTTAGAGCATTTTTTCATATGACTATAGATAGCTTTAGTTTCTTCATCTGAAAACTGCCTGTTCATATTCTTTGACCATTTATCAATTGGGGAATGACTTGTATTCTTATAAGTTTGACTTAATTCTCTATATATTTTAGAAATGAGGCTCTTATCAGAGACACTGGTTATAAAAATTGTTTCCTAGTTTTCTGCTTCCATTCCAATCTTGGTTACATTGACTTTGTTCAAAAACTTTTAAATTTAATGTTATCAAAATTATCCATTTTGCATTTCATAATGTCCTCTGTCTCTTGTTTGGTCATAAAATCTTCTGTTCTCCATAAATCTGACAGGTAAACTATTCTTTGCTCTCCTAATTTGCTTATAGTATCAGCCTTTATATTTAAATTGTGTACTCATTTTGACTTTATCTTGGTATAGGGTGTAAGATTTTGGTCTATGCCTAGTTTCTGCCGTACTGTTCTCTAATTTCCCCAGCAGTTTTTGTTAAATAGTGAATTTTTATCCAAGAAACTGGACTCTTTGGGTTTATCAAACAGTAGATCACCATAGTCATTGACTACTGTGTCTCTTGTGTACCTAACCTATTCCACTGATCCACACTCTATTTCTTAGCCAGTACCAAGCAGTTCTGATGATAGCTACTTTATAATATGATTTAAGATCTGGTATGGCTAGGCCACCTTCCCTTGCATTTCTTTTCATTAATTCCCTTGCTATTCTGGACCTTTTTGTCCTTCCAGATGAATTTTGTTATTAATTTTTCTAGCTCTATAAAATAATTTTTGGTAGTCTAATTGGTATGGCACTGCATAAGTAAATTAATTTAAATAGAATTGTCATTTTTAATTCTATTAGTTCAGTCTACCCATGAGCAACTGCTATTTTTCCAAATATTTAGATCTGACTTTAATTGTGTGAAAATGTAATTATGTTTGTAATTATGTTCATATAGTTTCTGAGTTTGTCTTGGCAGGTAGACTCCCAAATATTTTATATCGTATACAATAACTTTAAATGGAATTTCTCTATCTCTTGCTGTTGGGCTTTGTTAGTAATATATAGAAATGCTGATAATTTTGTGGGTTTATTTTATATCCTGCAACTTTGCTAAAATTGTTAATTATTTCAATTCATTTTTTACTTCTCTAGGATTCTCTAAGTATACCATCATATCATCTACAAAAAGTGATAGCTTTGTTTCTTCTTTGCCTATTCTAATTCCTTCAGTTTCTTTTTCTTTTCTTATTGATAAAACTAACATTTCTAGTACAATATTGAATAACAGTGGTGATGATGGACATCTTTGTTTCACCTCCAATCTTATTGGAAATGCTTCCTGCTTATTCCCATTACATATAATGCTTGCTGATGGTGTTAGATACTACTTATCATTTTAAGGAAGACTCCGCTTATTCCTATGCTTTCTAGTGGTTTTAATAGGAATGGGTGTCGCATTTTGTCAAAAGCTTTTTCTGTATCTATTAAGATAATCATATGATTTCTGTTAATTTTATTATTAATATGGTCAGTTACGCTGTTAGTTTTCCTAATATTAAACCAGCCTTGCATTCCTGGTATAAATCCCACTTGGTCATAGTGTATTATCCTCATGACAAGTAGCTATAATCTCTTTGCCAATTTTTTATTTAAAAATTTTGCATCTATATTTATTAGGGAAATTGGCCTGTAATTTTCTTTCTCTGTTTTGGTTCTTCCCAGTTTAGGTATCAGCACCATATCAATTACTAATGATAGTAATTCTATCACTAAAAGAATTTGATAGGACTCCTTCTTAGCCTATTTTCTTAAATAGTCATATAGTATTGGAATTAATTGTTCTTTAAATGTTTGATAGAATTCAGTTGTAAATCCATCTGGTCTGGGAAACTTTTTCTTAGGGAATTAATTGATCAATTTCTTTTTTCTGAAATGGAGTTAAGTATTTTTTCCTCTTTTGTTTATCTAGGCAATTTATATTTTTGTAAATATTCATCCATTTCACTAAAGTTGTCAAATTTATTGGCGTACAGTTGGGCAAAATTATTGTTTTAATTTCCTCTTCATTGGTGGTGAATTCACTCTTTTCATTTTTGATATTAATAATTTGGTTTTCTTCTTTTAATCAGATTAACCAAAGGTTTATTTTATTGGGGTTGTTTTTTAGTTTTTCATAAAACCAGCTCTTAGTTTTATTTATTAGTCTAATAGTTTTCTTAATTTCAATTTTATTAATCTCTCCTATGGTTTTCAGAATTTCTAATTTGGTATTTAATTGGGGATTTTTAATTTACTCTTTTTCTAGTTTTTTAGTTGCATGTCCAATTCATTAATCTCCTCTTTGTTTTATTCAAGTAAGCATTGATAGATATAAAATTTCCCCCAAGAACTGCTTTGCCTGTATCCCATAAGTTTTTGTATGTTGTCTCATTATTGTCATTCTCTTGAATGAAGTTATTGTTTCTATGATTTGTTGACTCACTCATTCTTTAGGATTAGTTTCCAATTATATTTTAATCTATCTTTCTATGTCCCTTTATTTCATGTAATTTTTATTGCATCATGGTCTAAAAAAGATACATTTAATATTTCTGCCTTTCTGCATTGCATTGTGAGGTTTTTATGCCCTCCTACATGGTCAATTTTTGTATAGGTGCCATATATCACTGAGAAAAAGGTATATTCCTTTCTATCCCCATTCAATTTTCTCCAGAGGTCTATCATATCTAACTTTTCTAAGATTCTATTCACCTCCTTAATTTCTTTCTTATTTATTTGTGGTTAGACTTACCTAATTCCAAGAAGGGGGAGGCTGAGGTCCCTCACTAGCATAGTTTTGTTCTTTTTTCCTGTAACTCACTTAACTTTTCCTCTAACAATCTAGATGCTATACCACTTGGTGCATATATATTTAGCATTGATATTATGTCCTTGCTGCGTTGACCAGGCTCCAAACCCACTTCTTTATCCCAATATTTCACCTGGACAGCTAGATATTATCCTGCCATGCTCCTGCAGGTGTACTTCTACCTCATGCTCCAAGAATAGTAAACAACACTACTGTTGCTTCTAGAAAAGGAGAGTGTCAACTGACCGCTCTATGGCTCCGTTAATCATCCCTGTGATTTCTTATATCAAAATGCTAGCCATCTGTCTCCTATATTTTGTCCCATTAGAATGTAAGCTCCTTGAGGGCAGGGACTTTCTTTTGTATTTGTAACCCAGAGTTTGGCTCAGTGCTTAGGCACATAGTAAGCCCTTAAGAAATACTTATTTTCCTTCATTCATTCTCTTCTATAAAATGGCAATAAAAATGCTTATTCTATATAACTCACTAAGTTGTTTTGCTGTTCAAATAAGATAATGTATGTAAAGCACTTTGCAAAACTGAACATAATATTTAAATATTAGCTATTGTTATGCAATCAGGAGAGAGATGCTGATGATTTTATTTGGAAAATTTCTCACAAATGCCATTTGTACATGAGGGTAATAACAAAGAGTATAACTCTTTAGCACATTAGTTCTTTCGACCTGCACACTCTACTTGATGTTCTGTTGACTGGTTACATGTTCTACAATGCCCCCTTTCTCCTCCTGTACAAGTTTCTTAAGGTAGGGACTGTTAAGTTTTTGTCACTATAGCGCAAGTACCTAGCATAATGCCATGCCCATGGTAGGCACCCAGTCAATACTGAATATAAATCTCCATTATCCCATCTGAAGTAAATAATTCTCTAGCTCTGATAGCCAAGAGCCCATCCTAGGCAACAATCTAACCTGATTCATTTCAACAAAACATTCACAGCTTTGAGACAAAAATAAATAAGGAAACAGCTATGTGTGAAAAGTCATGACTTTAATCAATAAATTAATTGAAATTAGGAAAGACAATCTTAAAAATGTGTTTCTGAACAGTAATTTTATTGGAAAAATTGATATAACAAATAACCATGATTTTTAAATTTAGATATAAAAATTTGGTGTTCTTTACTCTATTTGCATTTCCAGAGGTTTTATGGAGACAAAAATCTGCCAAAGAATAAGATGTCTCCTGTGGGATTGTAACGGATGAGGAATAGGAATGGATGGTCAACTTTAAACTCTTCTTCTGGCACAAACATGGCAAATGCTGCAATGCCTGCAGTGGCAGCTGCTGCCTCGGTGCCCTCTTCATTTACTTCCACAAAAGCCTGATGGACAATCTTGGAGATATAGAGATCTGTGCTTCCTGACATTCCAGACAGATCAGCCTTGCCCCTGGTAAAGAGGTCGTGCAGACCCATTCGTGCTAAATCTGAGTTGAGGTTATAGGTGTTTTCCATCTTGAATTTGGGCAGATGTACACGAACATCAATGGTATCCAAATTTTTATGATGTGTCCATTCTGCCAACTTTTCCATACTCAGCTGCTTTTCAATCTGAAATTAGAAAGACAGAGGGAAGACAGAACCCTAATGACTGCATTGCATTAGGTGCTGAGATGGGTGAATTGACAAAATGATAACAATTATTATTATTTATATGAATGGGCAGGTCATTCTTTTCCTTCCAATACTACCACAAAACTGATTCCTTTATGAGGACTGCACTCTTATCCAGCAGGCTAACTGGTGATGACAGGACACAGATGAATTTTCATTACTAACAGTCCAACTGAGGAAAATTTGGGCATGCAATCTATACACTCAACAAATATTTACTGAGCCCTTACCATGCTAAAACTCCTGCACTTGTAAAACCTATGTTCACAGAATCACAGTATTTCAAGTTAGAAGGCTCTTTAGAGATCAGTCAATCCAAAGCCTCATTTTAAACATAAGGAAAAGGAATAATTAAGAGATATATACACACACATACATATATATATTTATACACAAACACACACATATATGTGTGTGTGTGTATATATATATATATATAATCTTAAATATCCCTTTTATATTCCATACACACACATACACACACACACACACGGATTGCCTGCCCAGTTAGAAAATATGCTACTTAAGGGTAGCAACCATCTCATTTTTCTGGATTTTTCTCTGTGCTGAGCATAGCCCGTCCATCGCCACCCCCCCCAAAGTAAATGCTTAATAAATGATTGCTAATTGGTTGATTGTTCAAGGATACATAATAGCAAGGAGTATCGCTGTGAGTGATTCTAGGCTCTGTGACGCTAATTCTTTTAATCTTTCTTCCATACCAAGCCATGTGCCTAAAATCTAGGTTCTGTGACACTAATTCTTTTAATCTTTCTTCCATACCAAGCCATGTGCCTAAAATCTAGGTTCTGTGATGCTAATTCTTTTAATCTTTCTTCTATACCAGGCCATGTGCCTATCTGTGGAGGAATAAACTTAAAAGAGTACAAGTATCTTATTCTTCTGCTTGCTACTGAGTTCAATACCATGGCTTGCAGGTTAAAAAAATATTATGTGATACCTGAACTTTGCCACAGGAAAAAAATAACCATTATCTCCCATTGGTATCACCCTACGTTGAAACATTTTTTTCTCTTTCTTTGTTTTTCTGTTTATCTAAATTCAGATGGTATTGTCTCTATCTGTGTTTCTATATGAAGCTCTAATAACAATTTCAAAATCAACAAATTAAACCGAGCCAATTTTCTTCAGGCCCTTTCCAAAACCATAAAGCTTAAACGTGTCAACTTAAAAGTAAACCTGTAAGCACAACTCAAGAGCCTTTAGATTACTGAAGTACACTTCTTATAGGACAAGCATCTCTTATTGGGTAGCTCTGATAGCAACTTCAAAAGAGTTATGAGTAAGAGTATATATGTTCATAGGGCAGCTAGGTGGTACAATGCATATAGCACTGGACTTGGAATCAGGATGATTTATCTTCCTGAGTTCAAATCAAGCCTCAGAAATTTACCAGCTGGGTGATCCTGGACAAGTCAGGTTTGTCTCTGTTCCTCATCTCTAAAATGAGCTGGAGAAGAAAATGGCAAACCATTCCAGGATCTCTGCCAAGAAAACCCCAAAGTTGAACACAACTGAAAAATGACTGAACAACAACAACAAATATGTTCATGGAGTCCAACTGATTTTAGTTATGGTGTGAAATCTGTTTTTTGCCCCCACAACTTGGAGTCACATATGTGGAAAATCAGTGTGTCCAAAAAAAGATTATAAGGTATCCAAAGTGTCTGAGGTACCTCTTGCAAGCCAGTAGAATCATCCTCAATATCATCTGGCAGCAGAATGATCATGCTCAGCTCTTTGCCCTTGTAAGGAAGTTCTAATACTCGACACTTGAGAGCCTTGATATAACCAAAAGGCAGCTTCGTTTTCTTAAACATCATTTTCACTGATTTTTTTTCTCTCTAAACATTCAGAAACATACAAAAAAGACAATGAAGAATGCTTTTCCATAAAAGCACACACACATATTGTCCTTTTTAAAAAGGCTATTGTATCCTTACTTTTGTCCCCTCACCTTGTTTAATCTAAATTGTGCATCAGTAGTATGTGCTTCATCAAATTTCTCCTCCCAGTTTCCTTTGAAATAGACTGCATTCACCAGCACAAGTTTAGTAAGATTGTCTACTGAACCTGATGCCAGTAGCTCCGGAATTTTACCTGAAAAGTGAGATGATTTATTAATTCATATATAAAATCACCGAATTTAAACTAATCAAAACTACAATATAACTGCATTGAGCAATACTTGACTTTTTTTTTCCTTCAGAACCAGGTGAGCAGAATCAGGAGAACATTGTACACAGTACAGCCACATTGCGCAATGACTAACTCTGATAGACTTAGTTCTTCTCAAGAACGCAAGGATCTAAGACGTCTCCAAAAGTCTCATGATGGAAAATGCTATCCATATCCAGGGAAATAACTATGGAGTTATACAGATCGAAGCATACTATCTGCTTTTTTTTTCCCTTCTGTTTTGTTTTGTTTCCTCTTTCTGGTGGTTCTAATTCTTCCTTACAACATGACTAATGTGAAAATATGTTTAATAGGAATGTATATGTTGAGCCTATATCAGGTTGCACACTGTCTTCGGGAGGGAGGGGCAGGAAAATTTTACACTCAAAAGCTCATGGAAGTGATGGTTGAAAACTAAAAATAAATAAATTAATTAAAATTTTAAAAACTGGTTGGATCATTTCACAACTCCACCAACAATGCATTAGGGTTCCAATTTTCCCACATCTTCTTCAACATTTATTTTATTTCGTCATCTTAGACAATCTGATAGGTATGATGTGGTACCTTAGAGTTGTTTTGATTTGCATTTCTCTAATCAATAGTGATTTAGAGCATTTTTTCATATAACTATAGATAGTTTTAATTTCTTCATCTGAAAATTGCCTGTTCATATCCTTTGAACATTTATCAATTGGGGAATGATTTGTATTCTCATAAATTTGACTTAATTCTCTATATATTTTAGAAGTGAGGTCCTTATCAGAGATACTGGTTATAAAAATTCTTTCCCAGTTTTCTGTCTCCCTCCTAATCTTGGTTGCATTGGCTTTGTTTGTGCAAAACCTTTTCAATTTAAAGTAACCAAAATTAGCCATTTTGCATTTCATAATATTCTCTATCTCTTGTTTGGTCATAAATTCTTCTGTTTTCTATAAATCTGACAGGTAAACCATTCCTTGCTGTCCCAGCTTCCTTATAGTATCAGCCTTTACACCTAAATCAAGCCCATTTTGACTTTACTTTGGTATATGGTGTAAGATGCTGGTCTATGCCTAGTTTCTGCCATACTCCTTTCCAGTTTTCCCAGCAATTTTTGTCAAATAGTGAGTTCTTAAATACTTGACTTTTAACATGTGAGAACCAATCCCCCATAAGCCTGCAAAGGACTAAGTTAGAAAGCAATGTCTAGAATGCTTACACACTAAATCAGACAATGAGCTGTTCAGCCAGGTATGATACATAAACCACAAAGAAAGGAAGTGGAATTCAGCACAAATCCACAGCCAATGAACCTGACACTACAGGCGATAATTACTAACTTAAATAAAATCATTCCTTGACAGAGTTCTTTTAAGTCACTAGCCAATCATCTCTTCAGGTATATGAAATGGAATATTGAGAATCTAAAAGACTTTTTATCTCACCTCCAAAAAGCATTATTTTCCTAAACAAAAATAGTCTATGGTCAGGGAGTAGTGGTAATTCTAGTGAATTTTTTATCATAGAAAATTAAGCATTTATTCTCAAGGCAAAATCTGGGTATTTATGGAGATGTGTTATTTCTGGAGTCTAAGATTGCATTGAGTGCACTAGGAAAGCAATATTATAAATCAACACAGAGTCTGAAAAAGTCAATGCATATACTGTACTTAGACCCAAGAAGACCCATAACATTCATACTGATAAGCTTAAAAAAATGCTAACTTAAATGTTTTGAAGTCATTTGAAGTCACGCTATCTAGAATGTTCTCAAAAACTTGATTCTTATAACTTAACCTCTAATATGGGTTTTGATCCTAAAGCTGAGCTATTGGGAAGGAAAATATCATTCAGTCAATCTCATCAAATGATTTGGCCTGAGCACAGCCAAAAGAGAATCTGATTAAATTTATTATCTTTCATCTTTGACCCTAACATGCAATTTACAGGATCCTATTATCACAAAATTAGAGTTCAAAGAGACCTCACAGGATACTGAATCTTACTCCCTTATGTTGAAGATGAAAAAATGGAGGCTCAGAAAAGTTAAGTAATTTGTTTACGGTCACAAAGCTAGTGTCTGAGGCAAGATTCCAACTCAAGTCATCTTGACTCCAAATCCAGTTCCACTGTTAGAAACTATTAAAGCAGACACATTGCAGATTTCACAGGCATGCAAATGATTCCTCCTAAGGAGGTTGAGAAATAATTTTTGTCTTCTGTTGAATAAGCATCAGTTGAGGAACAGAGATGGAAGTCTTAGGGTGGGAAAAACTGTAAAACGGTAATAGGGAATGAGGAATACTTTTATTTGTGCTACAGAATTGCATATGTAGTGTATACAAATAGATTTTCTTCAGTTTTCTACCTAGGGCACTCTTACCTTCTGTTTGCTCTTTGACCCACTGGTTAATCTCCTTCCGAGCAGCTTCTGAAGCATGCTGAAAATCAACAGTGGCCAACTCAGCACCATACAATTTCTGGGTAGAACCCAAGAATTCCTACAAAAGAGAAAGATTAAATACAGAAATTAGAGCAGTTATAAAAAATCCTCCAAGGCAAGAGGAAGTGATAGAGAACTCTATTCCCACAGGTCAATAATATTGTGACACAGTAACTCTTGTGCTTGTCTCTGGAGCTACATACAATTCATCAAAAAATCTTAAAGGATTTATCATTATCAGCTTTTTACAGTGAAAATTATAGACAGCGTTTATCTTCAATTAATCTGCCCCGGGGAGTACTAACAATGGCTTGAGAAAAATGTGTTAGTAGGTGTCTTTCTATTTTTAAAATCTGGGAATTTAGCTCCCACTAAAAGAACTGATTTCAGTTGATCTCAATATATTTTTATTGTATAACATTTATCTGAAGCTCTTTAAAGCAATTCTCACATTTATTAAAGCATGAAAATCAAAATAGTATTCCTTACTAAGCTCATTTGTCAGTATTAAACTATATAGTAATTAAATAATAATCCTGACTCTTTTATAAACTATAATTTGCATAGATTTTATGATATTTCAGGACCAGGACCATGTCAATTATACATACACACACTTACATATATGCATATATGTGTGAATCTGTGTTTATGAACAGTGTCTCAAAAGTCTTAGTGCAATTTCAAACACTATGACATACTATAACTTCAAAAGTATAAAAGCTACAAACTTACTAAAAAAAACTGGAAACTTTAATTATTTAACATTAACAAATATTTCTGTTTCTTATTAAAATTCAACATAACCACCAACTTGCACTATGCATCACTCTAGCTGATTTTTTTGAACTATGAAAAAAAAAAAACAAAAAAGAAATTAAGCTACTCCTTAACTCAAAGGATTGAGTTTGGAATCCTAGCTTTGAGATCATCCAAAGCATAAGATTTCTATGCACATACAACAGTTTGTGACCCCAAGAGAAAAAGTCTAATGGAGACGGATCAGGTGACCAATGTGGTCAAGCAAGAGAACCATTTTTATTCAATCTTGACTGATAAGAGAGAGTATCATCCTGAAATAGTCAGACATGCCACGCATAATAACAAGGTATACTGTCTTATTAAAATTAAATAACTATTCAAAATTCATAAAACTAAATGTATAAAAAATTCAAATAATTAAGCTTTCAAATTTTATATATGTATAAATACACATATATGCATAGATATGTACACACACAATGAGAGAAATGATTATTAATAACCAACGATTTGGGGAGATCCAGATATCCCCTTTTTTCTTAAGTCCTTATTTCAAAAACTCAATCTCTGAAATACATTGCTGATAATTAGATTTGATTAATTTTCTTGACAATCTTGTTTAGACCCCTCCCAAGTGAGGAAGCCCATTGTGCTCTACTCAGATTTGGGTGGGGATAAATTCTTTGAATAGATTGCCCCAAAGGGCAATTTAGAAGTAAATGACATAATTAAAAGTTCATTAGAATAAGTCCATCCCCTCATTGTAATTTTCATTCTCTCATGTTAACTAATCAGAGTTGATTGTCACTCTCAGGAACACCCTCTTCCAAGGCCAAATAAGGCAGGAGCCACCATGAGGGTCTTTGGCATTTGAGAATGCCACTGACCTCTTTTATTAATAATATGCTAGCCTTATGAATAAAATGATTAAATTACCCAGAAACTACATCTCTTGAATTTTTTAAATGTCACACACACACACACACACACAGAGTTGTATCTTCAATATCCCTAAATACAGTAGGTTCTCAATAAATTTTTCTTGGTTGGATGGTAAACACTAATTTATTTGGTTGTAGGATCTTTTCAGCTTTCTAATGGACATCTAAATTAGAAAATGCCGGAAGGAAATTGAAGGTTTTCTATTCATATACTTCCCCCAAACACACTTACTGAAAGGAAATTGTATGTCTTCTCTCCAAATAATCGGTTAGCAAGTTTCAGGATGTAAGAAGCTCCATGTTTGTTAATACTAGTGTTTAAGCTCTGAAATCTTGAATGAACTTCATCAACTTCATCAAAATGAAAGGTCTGAATTGTTGAGGAAAAAAAAGGAATTCTTTTAAAATTATTTTATGAATAGGAAGATATTCCTGTTTCCATTCATTTATTATATTTTTGTCACTGATAATTTCTGAAACTCCATTTCATGCATTTTTGCTGGAGATCAAACTTAAAGATATGCAAAAATTATAGTGAATATTACATTGACAGAGATATAAATAACTATAACACCAGAGAATGGTTTTCTACATTTCCATAAATAATTATACATTCACAAATGATGCAAAATATTTAATAAACAACTCTTTCTCTTACCTTTTCTTTGCAGTATGACATAATTAAATAAAAGAAACCAGAATTCTTTGCTGCTTGTATGCTAACAATTTTTACTCCCCCACACATGTGGTTAAGTATCAGACTTTGTGATCACTCCATATATTATATATGTAGAGACATACATATATAGACACAATATTATATACAATTATTTTTACTGAGAAATTATAGAGTTAATCAGAATTAATAAAAGTTATGTCCTATATATAGACACAATGATATTAAACATGTTTTTCCTTTTATTACTCTGATATTATCAGTAACGAATTTCTTCACATATCAATATATTTAAATAGTACTCTAAGGTTTGACATTCATGCAGTCATTACTTCTATCAAAAGTGCTAGGTGGTTTTATGAGGACTGGGCTGATTCACTGGTTATAAAATATGATAAACCTAACCATACAAAGTACATGTTATTCATAGGCAGGTGGACTTGGATGGTTACAATGAATGATTCACAGCTAATTTTTTTTTAAGGGCAAGAAAAAAAAAACTCCTAAACCTCATAGCAGATTTTCCCTAAGCTGAAGCAGTATATGGATGGATATGCGTGTATATACATATGTGTATGTATACGCACACACACACACACACACACACATATATACACACCTACACATGTGTGTATGTGTGTGTGTCTGGATGTGACTCCACTGGTACTGGAGACTCCTAGAATGGAAACTTCCCAAATTTCTATATATCAGAAAGGCAATCCTTCTGAGGCAATGAGAAATTTAGTGACTTTCCCAACTACACAACCAGTATATGTGAAGTTGAGTTTGAATCCAGGTCTTCTAGACTCTAAGAACAGCTCTTTGGCCACTGTGCCAAACTCTCTCCTTTAAAATACAAGGTAAAATAATCCCACAAAAAAAGTTATTTGTTTAAAGCTCTTTATAACATGTAAGGAGAAAATAAATTATTTTTAAAGTTACCAGCTATAGTAAGGGCAGGATGGTTTTGAATAAGTAAGTAGCATCTTTGGTTCCTAAACTTCTTCCCAAGCTGAGCTAATGGGTCTATTTGGGCTATGTACAAGGACAAAGACAAACAAACAAAAGTCAGACCGCAAGCTAATGGGTTTGCCTTTTTTTTTCTATTTAAATAATCTATTGTCCTTCCTAAGTCTTGATAAAGAAGGAGCTTGCATGTGCTTGTATTTTTTTCATAAAGAAAAAAAATACAGTAAAATGATCTTGTTTGTGGCTTAGTATGGTATAATATAAATGAGATGCTTTTGCTTTGGTGGTGGTAGTGGTGGTGGTAGTGTTAACAGTACTAGCAATGACAGAAGTAGCAATGAATACTTACAAATTTATGGTGCTTTATAGTTAAAAAGTATTTTATATGCATTAATTTAAACCACAGAACAATGCTGAGGCAGTTAGTGTAAATATTAATATGCCATTATATATATGAGGAAACTGAACCTCACAGTGATTAGATGACTTTTCCAAAGCAAAGGACTTGGACCTAGATTTTGACTCCAAGTTCCGTGATCCTTCCACTGGGCAAGAGTGTTATCAATGATAGGTTTGAAGAAGTGTCACAAAGTCACTAACTAAATCATTCCCAGTGATTATTGGCAGACTTATACTCAAATTATCCTAGAAAGATAGCTGGCTACCATTTTAAAGAAAATTCTCTGGAAAAAAGTTATCATCACCTTCTTCTTGGGTAGAGTGTTTCCATTTCTCATAATTGGTTGGTTGTTGGCCTTCATTCTTGAAGGGGACCAAAATGACATCACCAAATGATCAAAATGTTGGAGTCAAGGTACATTGTGTCCAATTGGCTGGTCAGACCAACACAAGCTTTAAATGCTCTACCACAGGTCTGGCACAAATAATCCACATGAACATTTCTTATAGTAGTGGTGGTCTGAAAATTCTTTCTACTTTCTAAAGATCCAGAGGAGGGGAACCTGCAGCCTCGAGGCCACACGAGGCTCTCTAGGTCCTCAAGTGTGACCCTTTGACTGAATCCAAACTTCACTGAACAAATCTCCTTAATTAAAAGATTTGTTTGGGGCAGATAGGTGGTGCAGTGGATAGAGCTCTGGCCTTGAAGTCAGGAGGATCTGAGTTCAAATCCAGTCTCAGACACACAACACACAACATGTACTAGCTGTGTGACCCTGGGCAAGTCACTTAACCCCAACTGCCTAGCAAAAAGCAAAAACAAAACAAAACAAAAAAAGATTTGTTCTGTAAAACCTGGATTCAGTCGAAGGGTCACACTCAAGGACCCAGAAGGCCACATGTGGCCTCAAGGCTGCAGGTTCTCCTCCCCCTAACCCATAAAGATTTGATCATTTATGTGTATGTACATGTGTGTGCCTGACAGATCCTACTGCATAAGATGTACACTGTAACAGTGTATGTTAGACTGCCATATCACCACATGCAAAGGATCAGCGGGAAACGGTTGTTAAATGTAAATTAACCACATCTTTGGAGGGTTGCTTTTACAAGAAATTTGACTTCATAATTAAGTTACATACATGATCATATTATTTAACTTTTAGCAACTCACTGAAAACTGAAAAACTGGTATTAGGTAGTACATACAGCAGGGTACTCTCCTTTCATATTAATAGGAAAGAATTTTTCCTGACCTTTGACAACTGTGCTTCAGTGTCACCTCTGGCTCCCACAAGTACCATAGCTAGAGATGCTGAAATGCTAACTGGAGAGATGAAAATGTTTTCTTTTGGACGGGTATCAACCAATTCCTTGTAGAGCTCAACAGCAAAACGAGTATTCGCCACACTCAGCTGTTCCATGGTTTAAGACTACAACAAAAAAATAAACATCTAGTGACACATCTCAGGGCCATACCAACCAAGCTGGTGTTAGGATTTTTCCCAATCCTCAGCCTGTTCTGACTGAATCACACCTGAAGGGAAGGAGGGAATCAAGCCCTTTTAGGCCTCTCTGACTTCTTCCTAATATGTAAAATGTGCTTTCTTGGAGGAAAACTAGAAGACTAATCCAAGACTAATGTTCAGTAGTAACCCAATGTCTGGCTCTACTTTACTAAAGATGTGACAATATTCTTTTCTCCAACTGGACTGGATGTATATAGGTGGATAAATCTGTAGCATCTTTAAGTTGTCAATGAAATGTTATATGTATTGTAGTTGTCTAAGAGTCATACTTCCTAGAAGACCAAGAACCATGAGGTTAGGAGTTGTGCTTTGCTTCCTCAGTTAAACATGCATTTATGAAGTACCTACTATGTGCAGAGCACTATGCTAGGTGCTGGGGATACGAAGGGATATGGAAAAGACTAGACCTGTGATCTCAGTAGTATAAGGAACTCCCCTTGAGGAAACTCTCTCTACCAAAACAAATATACCTTCTACGAAAATTAGTCTTAGTCTTACAGAGTTGCAGCAGCAGCTGGAGGAGAGTTATTATCAGTATTATTAACATGGAACTTTTAGTGACATATTTAGCTATATTTAAGGTTCAAAAAGCACTTTACAGATATTATCTCATTTGATCCTGGGAGGTAGGTGCTAAGATTATCCCCCTTTTTACAGATAAGGAAATTGAGGCAAATAGGGATTAAGTGACTTGCCCAAAGTCAGAGTAAATTTCTGAGGACTCATTTGAACTCACATCTCCCAGTGTCACAAAGTCATTATCTGTCAGAGGTAAAACAAAATCAAGATAGCAGCAAATTTGGAGCTCGCCCAGTGCCTTGCGTGATGCTCTAACACAGTACTTGATCTGCAAATGTTCTTGAATTGTCATTGAACTTGGCATGCCTCACGCTGAGAATAGATTTCTTTTTTTTAAGTACTTTTATTAGTTAACAAAAATCTAGCGTTTCCTCCTCCCTCATCCAACTGAAAAAACCACAGTCACAAACATTCGTAGTCAAGTAAAACAAACTCCCTCATTGGCCATGCCCTATGCCCACCCCCACCCCCCAAATGTAGAAGATTAATTTCTGAGCGCTTAACATTTGGGAGGAAAGTACTTTGGGGCTCCACACCTACACGTACTGCATTTGCCCCAGCTTTGCCTGAAAAAAAAATGACGTGGATTCGAAAACCAGGAAGAACTGGTTCCTGTAAGGTCCAGGACAGGGCTGGGGAACCTGCAGCCGCATTTGAGAACCTCGAGGGTCCCAAATGGCTCTGGGCCGCAGGTTCCCCACCCCTGGTCCAGGGTAAACCCGCAAACAGGTATTGACGGAGGGGAGAAAAGAATGAACAGTCCGCAAAGAGCTTGAGGTCCCTGACTCTTCCAGAGCAATGCCCCTCGCTCCTGCCCACCCCAGACACAGAGACTAAACCCCTCCGATCTGCAGATTCATCTTCTCCTTGCAGAAAACGGCAGCTTCCGAGGCTTCCTTCCTCTTTTCTCCCAGTAAGGAGAGAGTACCTCTTGAGGTTTGGAGGCGTTTCTAAGGTTCTGTAGTTTCACTTCCTCCTCTCAGGAATAGAGAACCACCCCCTTGCCTCGCTTCCTGCCCCCAAGAGCAGCTCGAGACGGCCGGGGCTGGGGGCCAAGGTAGGAGGGACCACGGCTCACCCCAGAGGATCTCGTAACAGTGTAGTGGGACGGTGCCCCGCGCGGGGGTGGGGGGTGCTCCCGGCCGTGGCTTCTCCCTTTCTCGCCAGTCGCTGCCTTCGCAGCCCCACCCCCAGGCTCCTTCTGTGAGCCTGGGTGTGCGTGGATGCCTACCGGGAAGGGAGCGGACCCAGAACTGGGCAGCGCTGCCCGGAACTAGGTAACCCTGGGGACCTTCCTGAACTGAGTGGTCTTCCCTCCCTTGCACCTGCCAAGCCAAGTCGGCTGTCCCGCTTGGAGGAAGTCTAAATGCTCCAGTCGGGAGGAGGGCTAAGCACGGCAGATTTTTGGACACACACATACACACACACACACACACACTCTCCCCCTTTTCCTATTGATGTAGCCCCAGAAGGGGTGCTCTTACCGGGTCAGGGTTTGGATAGAGGAAACTGGACAAAACACTCACCTTTAGGAGACAGCTTCTGAGCCTGAGACAGCTTCTGAGCCTAAGCCAGTCCAGCGGCTGCCTTTTATAGCCGGGAAGGCTTGACTACAGGGGGTGGGTCCAGAGATGCTTGCGCCCCAGGGGGGCGGAAGTCACCAAGGGTGGAGAAATCGGGTGTGTTCTCCCTACATCGGGTAGGGCAAAAGTCAGTGCGATTATAATGAGGCTGGTTTTCTCCTTTTCGTCTCCTTTTAATTTTTATTGCTTTCTCTGTTACCATTTTTACTTTCTTATAACCAGGAGTTTATTAGTCACCTAGATCAATCAAGAAATTGAACCACTTGAAAATACATTAATAAATATGCTATATGTGATTATGCTGAAGTGACTATAAATGGAATAACACAATCTGTTCAATTAGCACCTACAATTAAAAGAAATAACTTATTTTATATTGAGCTTTCTTTGGACAGACATCGGTCCAGGTTAGATGGGCTAGTTGTCCTGAAAAAAAAGAGTTAAGGATTGCTCTGCTGCATGCCGAGGTGAACATATTTCCCAGTCAACCATCCCCACCCTCAATGGCAAAAATCACTTCTGGGCTGTTAATAGACGTCTTTTGGGACAGAAAGTGTGATTTGATCACTGTAAGAATTATCTAAACAAATACTGATCTACACTTCCTCCGCAACTTAGTTTTATAGAGCTGGGTCCCTCAGCTAGTAAGAATATAAATAAAGACTTGGATGTGATTCTTCCAGACTACCAAGACAGTCTCTTGGTGGTCTTTAAACCAATTAAACTTGTAAAACTATAGCTAGCAGAAAGACAGGATGGCATAATAGAAGGAACCCTGGATTTGGAATCGAGGATGTGGGATTGGATTCTTTATCTTTTCCTACTTGTGTGACCTTAAGCAAATTAATTCTCTCCTAGGACCTTGTTGAGGTATAAAATAAGGGGATTGGGCTACCTATTCTCTAACATTTTTTCTATCTTTAAATTCACTTGCTTTCCCTTTTAATGTGTTTTCCAAACCTCTCTTCTTCCCCAAACAGCAAACTTTGGTCTGTGCCATTTTGTTTTTCTTTATTTTCAGCTGTTTGCAATTGAGGGGAAATGTCTCATTTCTTCATTATGATATACACTGTGTTTTTCATGATAGCAAATGAAACTAAAAAGGAAAAATAGAAACTTGAAAGACAGTACTGACTCATTTATCCATGATTGTGTAATAACATTCCATAGAATAGGGAAATTCTCCTTAAATCTGAAGTTTATTTAAGTATTATAATTTATTTTTAATAATTTCTGATGGAACACATTATATATTTCTCTTTAAGCAAAATATGTAATGTAAGCCTTCTTTGATAGCTCAGGGTCATTATTATTAATGCCA
Source organism: Phascolarctos cinereus (assembly GCF_003287225.1). Lineage (NCBI taxonomy): Eukaryota > Metazoa > Chordata > Mammalia > Diprotodontia > Phascolarctidae > Phascolarctos > Phascolarctos cinereus. Next base: position 442,420,387 of record NW_027555847.1, on the reverse strand, counting down.
TGTATTTTGCTGTATTTGTTTTTCCTCGGGGTTATTGAACTATATTCAGCAGTTTGCTTCTAATCTAAATTGCCCCATACTGTTATGCTTTTTGAGTATTAAGTTGAACCTCCTTTTTATATCTCTCTGTTTTCTCTTTCTCTGTTTCTCTTTTCCTAAAAAGGGAGACTTGGGGTGTCTTAAGACCCCTCCCCCTGCCTCAGTATTTAGTACAGTGATTGGCACACAGTAAGTACTCAATAAATGCTTTTTCATTCATTGATTCTTTCCCTTTATATGTGTGTGTATATTTATATTCTGATTTATTTATACATTCTCTCCTTTTATATATAGTTATATTATCTCATTATACACATGTATAGATATGTGTATATGTAGGTAGACTCTATGTGTGTTACCTCCACAATAAAATATAAAGATAAAATCCTGTTTGGTTTTAAAGTCCTTCAGAGCCTGCACCCCACCTCCCACATTTCAAAGACACTGCAATCTAGTGACACTGACCTGCTATTCCTCACATAGGATACACTCCATGTCCTGACTTCAAGTGTTTTTGCTGGTTGTCCCTCTTCTCTGTAAGGCTCTCCTTCCTCATCTTCATCTCCTAGCTTCCCTTTCTTCAAGTCTCACCTAAACTCCTACTTCTAGAGGAAGTCTTAATCAATTATCCTTAATTCTTTTTTTATAATATTTTTCCCAACAATTTTTAACATTTTTAAAAATTCCAAATTTTTTTTCCCTCCCTCCCCTACCCCCTTTTTAAGAAGGTAAGCAATCTGATACAGGTTATACATATGCAATCATGTAAAACATGACCATATTGGTCTTTTTAGGGAAGAAAACACAAACAAAAATAGTGTGCTTTGGTCTTTTCTTTTGGTTAGTTCTTTCTCTGGAAGCAGATATAATTTTTTAAAATAATATTTTATTTTTTTCCAATTACATCTAAAACCAATTTCAACATTTTTTTTGTTTTGAGTTCCAAATTCAATCCCTCCCTCCTCTGCCCCTCCCTGAGATGATAAGCAATCTGATATAGGTTATACATGTGCAACCATATAAAACATAATTACATATTAGTCACTTTTTGGATGGAAACTTAAAGAAAGGAAGAGAGAAAGAAAGAGAAAGAAAATAATATGCTTCAGTCTGTATACAGGTGGCATCAGTTCTTTCTCTGGAGACCGAGAGCATTTTTCATCATTAGACATTTGGGATTGTCTTGGATCACTGTGCTGATGAAAATAGCTGTCATTCACAATTGATCATTGTACAATATTGCTGTTACTGTATACAGTGTTCTCCTGGTTCTGCTCACTTCACTCTACAGCAGTTCATGTAAGTCCAGGTTTTTTTGAAGTCATCTTGGTCATCATTTGTTATAGCACAAGAGCATTGTGTTACAATTGTACACCACAACTTGTTCAGCCATTCCCCAGCATCCCCTCAGTTTCCAATTCTTAGCCACAATAAAAAAAAAAGCTGCTATAAATGCCCTCATACAAATTTTTAATCTCTTTGAGATATAGACCAAATAGTGGTATTGCTGGGTCAAAAATTATGCACAGTTTTGTAGCCCCTTGGGCACAGTTCCAAATTCTTCTCCAGAATGGTTGGATCAGTTCACAACACCACCAACAATACATTAGTGTCCTAATTTTTCCACATTCCCTCCAACATTTATCATTTTCCTTTTCTGTCATATTGGCCAATCTGATAGATGTGAAGTGGTGCCTCAAGAGTTGTTTTAATTTGCATCCCTCTAATCAATAGTGATGCAGAACATTTTTATGTGACAGATAGCTTTGATTTCTTTGTCTGAAAATTGCCTGCTCATATCATTTGACCGTTTATCAATTGGGGAGTGACTTGTATGCTTATAAATTTGATTCAGTTCTCTATACATTGTGACTTGTATGCTTATAAATTTGATTCAGTTCTCTATATATTAGAGTATGAAGCTTTTATCTGGGACACTTGCTATAAAAGTTTTTCCCCAGTTTTCTGCTTTCCTTCTCATTTTGGTTGCATTGATTTTGTTTGTGCAAAACTGTTTTAATTTAATATAATCAAAATTATCCATTTTACATTTTATAATACTTTCTATTCTTGTTTGGTCCTAAATTCTTCCCTTATCCATAAATCTGATGAATAAACTATTCCATGCTTCTCTAGTTTGCCCATGGTATCACCCTTTGTGTCTAAATCATCTACCTATTTTGACCTTATGTTGGTATACAGTATGAGATGTTGGTCTATACCTAGTTTCTACCATGCTACTTTGCAGTTATTTGTCAAATAGTGAGTTCTTGTCCTCAAAATCTCAGATGGGGTTTATCAAACATGAAATTACTATGGTCATTTACTACAATGTATTGTGTAGTGTACTTAATCTATTCCACTGATCCACAATTCTATTTCTTAGCCAGTACTAGATTGTTTTGATTTGCCATTTTATAATACAATTTGAGATCTAGTATGGCTAGGCTACCTTCCTTTGCTTTTTTAAAAATTGGTTTCCTTAATAGTCTTGACCGTTTGTTTTTCCAGAAGGATTTAAAAATTATTTTTTCAAGCTCTATAAAATAATTTTTGGTAGTTTGATTGCTATGGCACTGAATAAGTAAATTAATTTACATAGAATTTTTATTATATTGGCTCAGCCTACTCAGGAACAATTAATATTTTCTAATTGTATATATCTGACTTTATTTGTGTGAAAAATGTATTATAATTGTGTTCCTGGGTAGACTCTCAAGTATTTTATATTGTCTACAATTATTTTTTAAAGTAATTTTTTTTATATTTCTCACTGCTCAACTTTGTTGGCATGATATAGAAATGCTGATGATTTATGTGGGTTTATTTTATATCCTGCCACTTCGCTAAAGTTGTGAATTATTTCAGCTAGTTTTTTAGTTGAATATCTAGGATTCTCTAAGTGTATTATTATATCATCTGCAAAGAGTGATAGTTTTGTTTCCTCATTGCCTATTCTAATTCCTTCTATTTCTTTTTCTTTTCTTATTGCTATAGCTAGCATTTTTAGTACCATAGTGGTGATGATGGGCACCTTTGTTTCCTACTGGGAAGGATTTTAGCTTATCCCCATTATAAATAATGCTTGCTATGGTTTTAAGTAGAGACTACTCATTATTTTAAGGAAAACTCCGTTGATTCTTGATTCCTCTGTTCTCTAGTGGTTTTTATTAGGAATAGGTGTTGCATTTTGTCACAAGCTTTTTCTGCATCTATTGAGATAATCATATGATTTCTGTTGGTTTTCTTATTGATATGGTCTATTATGCTGACAGTTTTGCAAATATTGAACCAGCCCTGCATTCCTGTATAAATCCCACCTGGTCATAGTGTATGTATCCTTATTATACTTTGCTGTAATCTCCTTCCTGATATTTTATTTAATTTTTTTCCATTAATATTCATTAGGGAAATTGGTCTCTAGTTTTCTATCTCTGTTTCTGTTCTTCCTAGTTTAGATATCAGCATCATATTTGTGTCATAAAAGGAATTTGCTCAAACTTCTTCTTATTCTATTTTTCCAAATAGTTTATATAGCATTGGGATTAATTGTTCTTCAAATATTTAGTAGAATTCATCTGTGAATTAAGCTGGTCCTGGGGACTTTTTCTTAGGAAGTTCATTGATGACTTGTTCAATTTCTTTTTCTAAAATGGAGTTAAGTATTCTGTTTCCTCTTCTGTTAATCTGGGCAATTTATGTTTTTTTAAATGTTCATCCATTTCACTTAGATTGCCATATTTATTGGCATATAGTTGGGCAAAATAACTCCTAATGGTTGTTTTAATTTCCTCTTCATTGGTGTGAATTTCTCTCTTTCATTTTTGGTTATGGTAATTTGGTTTTCTTCTTTCCTTTTTTAAATCAGATTAACCAAAGGTGTATCTATTTTATTGGTTATTGTATTTTTTTTAAATAAAATGAGCCTCTAGTTTTATTTATTTATTAGTTCAGTGGTTTTCTTACTTTCAGTTGTATTACTCTCTCTGATTTTCAGGATTTCCAATTTGGTGTTTAATTGGGGATTTTTAGTTTAGTTTTGGGTTTTTTTAGTTGCATGCTTAATTCAGTGATCTGCTCTTTCTCTGTTTTATTGATGTAAGTGTTCAGAGATATAAGTTTTTCCCTAAGTATTGCTTTGGCTGCTTCTCATAAATTTTGATATGTTACCTCATTGTTGTCATTCTCTTTAATGAAATTATTGTTTCTATGATTTGTTCTTTGATCCATTTTTCTTTAAAAGTAGTTAGAACTGGGGCAGCTAAATGGCAAAGTGGGTAGAGCACTGGCTCTGAAGTCAGGAGGACCTGAGTACAAATCCACCCTCTGACCAAACACTTGACACTTACTAGCTGTGTGACCCTGGGCAAGTCACTTAACCCCCATTGCCTAAAAAAAAAAAGTAATTAGAACTAAATGATCTAATCCTAATCTATCTTTCCATGACCCTTTATGGAATGTAATTTTTAATACATTATTATTTGAATAGGATGCATTTAATACTTCTGCTTTTCTGCATTTGGTGGGGTGGGTTTTTTTGGACCTAATATGTTTAGTTTTTGTATAGATGCCATGGACTGCTGAGAAAAAGGTATATTCTTTTCTATTCCCATTCAAATTTATTTATTTATTCATCTATTTATTTGTTTGTTTGTTTGTTTTTGGCTAGGTAATGAGGTTAAGTGACATGCCCAAGGTCACACAGCTAGTAAATGTCAAGTGTTTGGGCTGAAGCCAGCTCCTGACTTTAGGGCTGGTGCTCTATCCACTGCGCCACCTAGCTTCCCCCAGCTGCATTCAATTTTCTACAGATGTCTATCATATCTAACTTTTCTAAAATTCTATTCACCTCCTTAACTCCTTGCTTGTTTATTTTTTGGTTAGATTTATCTAGCTCTGAGAGGGGAAAGTTGAGGTCCCTAACTGGTATAGTTGTACTATTTCCTCTTGTAACTCATTTAACTTCTCCTTTAAAATTATATGCTATACCATTTAATGCATATGTTTAGTATTTATATTACTCCGTTGTCTATAATACCTTTTAGTAAGATATAGTTTCCTTCCTTATCCCTTTTAATTAGATCTATTTTTGCTTTTGCTTTGTCTGAGATCATGATTGTTACCTCTATTTTTTTTTTGTTTTTACTTCAAGTGAAGCATAATAGATTCTTCTCCAGCCTTTTACCCTTACTCTATATGCGTCTCTCTGCTTCAAATGTGTTCCTTGTAAATAACACGTAGGATTCTGTTTTTTAATCCCCTGTTATTCATTTCCATTTTATGAGTAAGTTCATCCCTTTCACATCCAAAGATATGATTACTGTATATTTCTTTTCATCCTATTTTCTCTCTGTCTCTCTCTCTCTCTCTGTCTCTCTGTCTCTCTGTCTCTCTCTCTCTCTCTCTCTCTCTCTCTCTCTCTCTCTGTCTCCCTCCTTCCTCTTTCACCCTGTCTCCCTCCTCACAAATGTTTTCTTTCTGACTACCACCTTCCTCGATCTGCCCTTTTTTATCAGTCCCATCTCTTCTCCTGTTTTCCTCCTTTACCATTTCCCTATTGGGCAAGATAGATTTCTATATCCATCTGAGAGTGCATGTTATTTCCTCTTTGAGCCAGTTCTGATGAGAGTAAGGTTCAAGCATTGCCTGCTACCCCCCCATCTTTCCCTCCACTGTAATAGCTTTTCCACACCTTTTCATGTGAGATGATTTATCCTATTCTACCTCTTCTTTCCTTCTTCTCACAGTACAATCTTCTTTCTCACCCCTTAATTTTTTATATCATTCCATCATAGACAACTTATACCTGCACCCTCTGTCTATGTATACTCTTTTCAGCTGCTCTAAAAGTGATAAAGTTCTTAAGAGTTACAAGTATCATCCTCCTGTGCAGGGATGTAAATAGTCTAAACTTATTGGGTCCCTTATATTTTCTCTTTCGTGTTTACTTTTTTATGCTTCTCTTGAAAAAAATCTTTTCATCAGGTATACTTGAATGTTCTCTGTTTCATTGAAAATCCATTTTCCCCCTGAAGGATTATACCCAGTTTCACTGGGTTGGTAATTCTTGGTTGTAATCCTAACTCCTTTGCCTTCTAGAACATGACATTAGAAGCCCTTCAGTCCTTTAATGTAGAATATACTAAATCCTGTGTAATCCTAACTGTGGCTCCATGATATTTAAGTCATTTCCTTCTGATTGCTTGCAATATTTTCTCCTCCACCTGGGAGTTCTGGAATTTAGCTATCATATGCCTGGGAGTTTTCATTTGGGGATTTCTAAGGACGTGGATGCTAGCTTCTTTCAATTTCTATTTTACCCTTGGGGTCTAGGATAGCATGGAGGTTTCCCTTGATAATTTCTTGAAATATGATGTCCAGCTATTTTTTTGATTATAGCTTTCAGGTAGTCCAATAATTCTTAAATTACCTCTCCTCAATCTGTTTTCCAGGTCAGTTATTCTTCCAATGAAATATTACACATTTTTTTTCAATTTTTTCATTCTTATGATTTTGTTCAATTGTTTCTCGTTGTCTCATGAAGTCATTAACTTCTACGTGCCCAATTTCAATTTTTAAGGAATTATTTTCTGAGTGACTTTTATGTTAAAGTTGGGCTCCGCTCCAGTGTTTAGGGGGTATTGTCCCAAGCTTCTCATAGAAGGGCATGGGGCCTTGCTACTGGGCTCCACCAGGTGCTGAAAGACCTCACCACTGGGCTGTGCCAGGGCAGGGGTCACACTGTTGGGCTGCATTGGGGGTCTAGGGCTGTGGAGCTTCACTGCTGTTCTGGGGGCCTCACCACTTGGCTGAACTGGAGTCCCCAGGGCCTCACTTCTGGCCTGTCCTGGGGATTGGGGCCTGGCTTCTGGCTTACCCAGGTGCTACTGTGCTGGACTGCATTCCCTTTTTGTACCTGTGAAAAAAGACCTCTCTTGCCAACTTTCTAAGTTGTCTTGAAATGGAAAATTGTTTCACTCCATCCTTTTATTGGTTCTGCCACTCCAGAATTCATCTTGAGGCATTATTTTATAGTTATGGGGGGATGAATTTCAGAAAATTCAGGCAAGTTCCTGCCTTATTCTGCTATCTTGGCTCCACCCTCTCCAATCATTCTTAATTCTAATGGCCTGCTTTGGTGGATCATTTCCAATTTATACTATTTATACCTTAATTCTACATTGTAGTTTGCATGTGATATCCCTCATTAGACTGTGAGCTCCTGGAAGTTAGGGACTGTCTTTTGCCTTCCTTTGTATCCCTAGCACTTAACCTAGAGCCAGGTGCATGGTAAGTACTTGATAAACACTGACTATATATTTATATATTCACTCCCTATTTAGAGTTATATGTTGTTGTTTTTTTCCACGTTGCCTTTCTTGCCTGTCTTTCTTCAGGTTTGTATAGGCACTGTAATTCTATTGGATTGTATATACTTGTTTTATGATGTCTTGGGCCTGAGGGTAACTAGTATAGTAACTTCTTAACCATTTGGTGCCTACCAATGGCTTCAGCTATAGGAACAATGTCATCAAAACATTTATATCTCAAGGACTTGACTTGGATACCTCCATATTTATTGAATTCATGGTTTTATCAGATATTGCTGATACTAACAGCAGTCTCTCTGTGCCTTCTCATCCTATTGGTCATCTTAAAGAAATGAGCCATTAATAGTTAATCTCTAATTCATGTTTAGATCAATCATTAAAACTATCAAATAATTACTGTGGACATGTCAGTATGATGTGCTTTGCTGACCTAAAATAAACAGAAGACCTTGAATATGAAATCATAGAATCCTACACTGGAATAAGGCTTTTAAATTTTACCTTGTCTAACCTCTATTTTGAAATTTGTAGAATTATAGAACCTCGAAGGGAGCTTAGAGGTAACCTGTGTCAATATGCCTATGAGACAAAATTTCTTCGATATTCTGCCCTGCTTAAAAAGGACCAATGATGGGTAACTCACGACTTACCAAAGTAGCCTGTTCCTATTTTTGTTAGCTCTAATCATTAGCAATTCTCCCCCCCACCCAAATCTGTCTTTCTCCAATTTCTGCTCACTGATTTTAGCTAGTCCCTCCAGCACCAAACAAAATAAGTTTATTCCATCTAGGACATAACCCTTCAGTTGCTACTATGGTATCATCCAAGACTATAAGCAGAAATTCTGGCATGTAGGGCAAATTTTCTGTGGGGAGAAAGAAAGCAGTCTGACCTGGACAAGTGAATGTCTGCTGGGAGAGAAAGTGGCCCATCCCCCATAAGAATGGTGTCATGGTCATGAAATCCCTAGGGGTGGTTGTCCTGTTCTGAGTGAGAGATTGGAGACAGTTGATAACCAATGTGGGGCATAATTGTGCTTCTGGCTATTGGCTACTCTTGATACCTGGACTAAAACCCTATTTACTCCTCTTTACCCTAATTACTACTCTGATATTTCCTACCCCATAAGGTTGTTGTGAAGTAAGCACTTTGTAAACCCAAAAAGTTCTATATAGGTGTGAATGATTTGAAGACAGCTATCATGTCATCCTAAGTCTTCTCTTCCAAAGACTAACCATTATTGGCTCTTTTAATTAATTCTTGCATGGTTTTGAGTCCCACCTATTTGGATTGTTCTCCTGTGGAAATGATCCAACTAGTCAAAGGATTTAAAAAGTCATTTTAAAAACCCTTTTAGTTTAGTAAACTCCTCCTCCTCCTCCTCTTCCTCCTTTTCCTCCTCTTCTTTCTCCTCCTACTTCTCCTCTTCTTCCTTTTCCTTCTCCTCTTCTTCCTCTTCTTCCTCCTTCTTAATGAGGGTAAACTGCCCAGATACATGGGAAAGGATACACTAAATAAGTAGAGGGCTTAACAGTGAGGGCCAAGCCCATGACTTAACTTCTCTATTAAGATATAGAGAGATTAGTCACTGAGCCTAGAATGACTCTTACGCCCTCGTGAGGAAGAATGTATTTATTTCACTTTGCTTAGTCTGCTCTGATTAGATAATCCAGTCTTTTATTCTTGTTGAATGAGAAGTTGGAAGCCAAGAATTCAAAGTTTGACTAACTCCTTACACAAGGTGCTCTCTCATCATTCTCTGAACATCTAGCACTTACATAGGACAGATGAACATTCTTTCTCTGGGAAGTCACATTTTGCTTATTTATTTTCTATCCATCAGCTCCAAAAATTTCCATTATTTTTTTGGGGGAGAAAGACTTAACCTTTTTTGTGGACTATAACATCTTTTAAGTGGTAAAAATCAAGAATTGGTTATAGCCTATATATAGTCAATCAACCAATCAATCCACAAGCATTTATTAAGCACTTTGTATGTTCCAGACACTGTACCAAGTGCTGGAGATAAAAAAAAAAATAACAATAAAAGTGAAACAGTCCCTAGCCTCCAAGTGATTATATTCGAGTAACTAAATATTCAGTATTTTTTTCATTTCATTCCTTATAAGTTTTATTGGTATATAATTGAACAAAATAGTTTCTAATAATTTCCTTCCTTCTTTATTTGTTGTGAATTTTCATTTTTTATACTGGAACTTTCATCCACCCCCTCCCTCTTCTGTTTGTCTGTCTGTCTGTCTCTCATACACACACACACACACACACACACACACACACACACACACACACACACACGCAGTCACATGCACAGGCACACATTTCAAAATAGGACTATTTTATAATTTATAAATTTTATTAATTTTAAAACACTTATTTTATTTATAAATTCAAAGTTTTATTCTTTTGCTTTCAGTTTTGTTACTCTTTCAGAATTTCTATTTTGTTATTTAATTACTTTTGTTTCTGATATGTTATTCTTCCAGAGTTTAAAAAAATGTTATTCTTTTTTGGGGGTTGAGGGGTTCATGCCCAATTCATTTTTATATTCTTTCTTTTGTTGACAAAGGTGTTAAGTTATACAAGATTTCCCCAAAGTTCTGCTTTGGTTGCATTCCAAAATTTAACAGGCTGTCTTGTTGTTTTCTTGATGAAATTAATATTTCTTTAATTTCTTTTTTGACCTACAAATTCTTTATGATTAAATTTAGTCTCTGTTTGGGTTATAATTCTTTCTTCAAAGTATACTTATTGATTATATTTTTGTCGAGTATTGTCAGCAAAGAATGTGTTTAATATTTCTGTTTTTCTCTATTTGTTTGAGTTTTTATGCCCTAGAACATGGTCAAATTTTGTGGTGCTATAAACAGCTGAGAAATATGTATACTTCTTTCCCATTTAGCAATTGTCAGTAATCTATCACAACTACTTCATGCTGATATGTAATAATAGAGAGGCAGCTTGGTGTTATTGATAGAGAACAAACAAGTCTTGGTATCAGGAAGATCTGGGTTCAAATATTGTTTTTGTCAAATAATAACTGCGTGTTCCTGAGAAAGTCACTTAGTATAACTCTCTCAAAGTATGAATGACAGAAGTGCTGACTTGCACTGGTGAAAAGAGTTTCACTTCTGTGAATCTACCTACAGTGATATAAGTCCGAGCCAAAAGAGAAAAAGAAAAATCAAAAATATGGAAACCTTAAATGAATGAAACATTAAAAGTCATCTGCTTCTTCGTGCTTAGTCATAAGGTTGAATTTGAAAGTAACTTTGTCTAAACAGTGCAACTCTTACTCCAGGGGAATGAAACTACTTTTGAAATGTTTTATGGAATCTATGGTTAGCATACTGTGTTTGAGTAGATGCAGAAGCTATCTGCAGCATTATTCCTTCTTAAGCAATAATTAAGTTCAAGTTTCATGTAAGAGCATATATAAAAAGCCATGTGATCTATGAGGGAATTCATGCAGAAACTGAAGAGCTGCAGAAGTCAAGTTATTATTGGGAGGAGATGGGAGCACAATTGTAGTATGACCATACAAAACACGCCACTAAGCAGCGATGCTTAGATGGAGTAGATAATTAAATCCTCCTTGAAGAAGAGCTCCAAGTATTAATTAATCACAAGAAGGTCTACACCTTTAATATTATTCAGTGTTAAGTACTGGGTTTTAAAAAAAAGTTTCCCTTTTATCTGTTCCTCTTGAACATTTTCCATTTTATCTTTTATCTGTTTATTTTAGGATTAATTAGCAATTTTGAAAGTACATGTAGAGTCCCTCAGTTTCATTAAAAAACAAACTTGATATGTGTTTTTCAGAGACATAATCATTCTTCTGAGGACACTTTAGCTGTGTGCCAGAAATTTTGGTATGCTGTCTCATCATTATGTTTCAACTAGCTATTTATTATTTTTATTATTTGGTTTTTGATTCCCTGCTCATTCAAGATGCCATTATGAAATCTACATGTAAGTCTGTATCTTTTGACTTCATACCATGTATTAGTTACTGATTGTATTGCATTGAGGTTTGTAAAGAATATGTTTAGTACTGGCTTTGAAAATATGTTTACAATTAAAATTATTTTTCCAACTACAAATAATGTTTTTGCCTGCCTACCTTGCCCTGCTCCCCACTGAGGGAAAAAAAAAATACAAAATCCTTTTAGTAAATAAGCGTAGTCAAGCAAAACAAATTCCCACATTGACTACATCCAAACACTGTATTTATAGATATAATAGAAATAGATAAGACATTAATTTATCACCTTTCTCTATTGAGATGGACAGCATTCCTCACCATCAATTCACTGCAATCATAATTGATCTCTACCTTGATCAGTTCTTTTTTTAAAAATTTGATCAGAATTCTTAAGTATTTCAGAATTGTTTGTTTTTACAAAGTGATATTATAGTATAAATTATTTCCTAGTTCTACTTACTTCACACTGCGTTAGTTCACACAAGTATTCCCAGGTTTTTCTGAAATGCTTTCATTTCTTTATAGCACTATTAGATACCATTCAATTAAAATGACATAATTTGTTCAGCCATTCCCTATTAAGTGGGCATTCCCTTAGTTACCAGTTTTTGTTTTTGTTTTTGTTTTTTGTTACTACAAAAAGAAGTTCTATTAATACATTTATACATAAGAACTTTTCCCTTTTTCTTTGATGACTTTTGAGCAGTTTAGTAATTTTTGGGACATAGTTCTAAATTGCTTTCCAGAATGGCAGACCAGTTTATAGCTCCATCAACAATGCATCAATTTGCCTGTTTTCTTACAGCAATTCCATCATTTGTCTTTTTCTCTTCTGTCTTTTTTTGTCAATCTGATTAGACTTTCTTTTCATTATGGCTAGAGATAGTTTTAATTTCTTTTCTTGGGAACTGCCTGTTCATATCCTTTAACCATTTATCAATTGGGGAGTAGTCTTTATTCTTATACATTTGAATCAGTCCTTTATATAATCTTAGGAATGAGATTTTTTTCAGAGAAACTTGCTGCAGATTTTTTCCCCGAAGTGAATGGCTTCCCTTCTAGTTTTAGCTGCATTGTATTTGCCCAAAACTTTATAATTTTCTGCAAACTTATCCATTTTATCTTTTACATTCTTCTGTCCTTTGTTTGGTCATGAATTCTTCCCCTATCTATAGACTTTAAGGGTAATTTCTTCCACGTTCCTCTAATTTGTTTATGATGTGACCTTTTCTATCCAAATCATATATCTATTTGGAGCTTATCTTAGAATATGGCGTAAGGTGTTGGTTTAAACCCAATTTCTGCCAAGCCACTGTCAAGTTTTCTTTTTTATTTTAGCAGTTTTTCTCACATAGTGGTAGAGTCTTTGAGTTTATCAAACACTAGGTTATTGTGTTCATTTGCATTTGTATATTGTGTACTTAATATACTGCACTGATCAGTGACTATTTTTAATCCAAGTTGTTTTGATGATTACTGCTTTGTAACTTAGTTTGGAATGTGGTTCTACTAGTCCCTTTTCTTCATACTTTCAAAAATTATTTTCCTTAAGCTTCTTTTTGACCTTTTGTCTCTCCTGGTGAATTTCCTTACTATTTTTCTAGTTCTATAAAGTAATCAATGGGTACTTTGATGGGTATGGCACTGAACAAGTATGTAAATTTAGGTATTATTGTCTTTATTGTCTCAGCTTGTTATCGTTCAGTCATTCAGTTGTGTCTGACCCTTTGTGACCCCTGTGTGGTTTTCTTGGTAAAGATATTGGAGTGGTTTGCCATTTCCTTCTCCAGTAGATCACTTTGAGACAGTGATCCAGATATCTCCAGATGAGGAAACTGAGGCAGACAGAGATGAAGTGACTTACCCAAGTCACACTCCTGACTCCAGGCCTAGTGTGTTATCCACTGTGCCACCTAGCTGCATTGTCTCAACGTACCCATGAGAAATTAAAATGCCTCCAATTATTTAGGTATGTCTTTATTTCTGTACACAGTATTTTGTTTTTATATTCTTATAGTCCCTTTATGTTTCTTAGTAGGTAGACTCCCAAATAATTTATACATTTTGTAGGTATTTTAAATGAAATTTCTTCCTGCTGAGTTTTATTGGTAATCTAGAGAAATGCTGTGTGTATGTGTCCTCTTACTTTGATGAAGTTATTCTTTGAATTAATTTTAGTTAATGCTTTAGAGTTCCCTAAGTACGCGATGATATTATCTGTAAAAAGTGATAATTTCATTTATTTCTTGTCTATGCTTATTCACTTAATTTCTTTTTCTTATTACTGTAGATACCATTTCTAACAATATATTAAATACAAGTGGTGACAATGGACATCGTTGCTTCACCTGTGGTCTTGTTGGAATGGATTCTAGTTTATCCCCATTATATATAATGCTAACTTTTTTGTTGTGTTTTTTGTTTTTTTATTAATGCTAACTTTTGATTATAAATGTAAACTATTTAACATATTAAGCAAAGATCATTTTATTCCAATGCTTTCTAGAGTATGAATTTTTCCATGGGAATGGGTAGTGTATTTTGTTAAAAATTTGTATATGCTCATTGTTACATTTATATGCTTTTTGTTTATTGTTTTCTTAATACTGAACCAATTCTATATTCCTGATATAAATCCAACATAGTAATAGTATGTAATCTATAATATATGTTGCTGTAACTTTCTTGCTGATATTTCTTACCTCAAGCTTAGAATATTGTAATAAGCCTTCTGGTTAGTGTCCCTGCCTAAAATCTCTATTCATCCTAAAGCACAGATCTCACCATGTCACCTTTCCCTTCCCCCTACTCAGCAGCTGTTATGGTTTTCTATTGTTATACCGAGAAATTAGCGAGTTGACCACCCAGGCTAATTTTAAATTGTGGACTTTATTATATTAGCGCGTGGCTGCCAGGGATATTCACATCCAAATCAAGCAGCCCCCATCAGGGGTCGAGCTAGGGTTTATATAGGGAGTATACAGGACAGGGAGGGGGATGGATCTTTGAAGTCTGGCTGGTCAAGGACACCCTTCTCCCTCTGTGTAGATATGATAATGCTCTGCAAACTTTCTTACAATGGAGGCTTCCAGAGATATGATCTGAGGGCTAGGACCTGAGCAGCCAGATAAGGGTCTTGCTAAGGAATTTGGAGTTTTCCATGGCCTAAAGGGTTCTACTACCTAAATGGTAAAATAATGTTCTGCATTACATTTCCCACTTCTTTTGTGTACCACGTCTTTGACGTGGTGGGGGCTGCCTCATTATAAAGGTGCAAAGAAGGCAGATGCCAGGGTCTGATAACGGGGATCTCTAACCTACAGTAACTTAACTAAATTAATATGGGATCTAACAAAGTCAAGGAGCCAATTAACTAGACAAGGGTCAAGAATTAGGGCTATAGTAAGGAGGAGCAAAGGCCCGGCTAAGGCAGAAATAAGAATGGTTAACCATGGGGAAGTCCGAAACAGGCTGTGGTACCAATTTTCGTTCCCTTCTCGTTCCCTCTGCCTGTCTGCAATATTTTTCTGTACTAGGGAAAGGCTCTCCTGAACTACACCTGAGTTATTGGTATAGAAACAGCAGGCCTCCCCTAGGGCAGCACAAAGGCCGCCTTGCCTGAGAAACAATAAGCCCAAACCCCTCTGGTTCTGCAGAACCATCTCTGCCAAGGAGTTGACCTGTCTCTCCAGTTGGGATATAGAGTGCTCCAGATGACTGACTGAGGTCTGCATCGACCTGAGCACTAAGTTCCTGGTAACTGGCCTCTCCTCGGACTAGGGCAGCGGTACCCACAGCAGTTGATCCCACTAACCCCAACCCTACTGAGGACAGGGATGAGGAAGGGAACAGCTCGCTTGCTTCAGTAGGACACACTGCCCTCATGACTGAAGTACTCCCAACCCTCCGGGCCCTGAAGAAGGGAGACCCTGGGGATAATGGAGACTAATATACATAGAGGCTCAGATTCTTTTAGGAACACTGCAGCGGAGACACACTGTGTGATCCCATCCAGACAGGCCCACCAAGTGCCGGATGGCGCTGAATAAAAAGAGGAGGAGGATTGGGGAACAACCACAGTACTATTACAGACAGGAGAGTAAGGAGAAGTTTTCAGGGATGTGGTGGATGAGGTAAGACAGGTACCTTTTCCTTGGACATTCCCCAGGGTCAACTTAGGTTGTTCCCACCGACAATTCTCCGAGTCTGGGCTATGGGAAACAGAACCATTAACTGCCACTCCCACATTGTATGGGGGTGGTGCATCCATACACAGCCAGCAGCTAGGTCCTAGGTCAGGCCTGGTGGAGTTGACAATGCTATGGATGGCTCGGAGCAGTCTTATAATTGAGGGGTGAGGGGGATCAGCCTGAGGGGTCCTACTAGGAGCCAGAGGATGGGAAGAATCTTAGGTGGCTGAGGGGTGCTGAGCCGGTCGGAGGGGATCCTAGTGGGGGACAGAGGATTGGGAGGAATTTCAGGTGGGTGGGCCAGTCCTCCTAGGGGACCGATGGGCAAAGGGGACCTCTCAGGGACCTGTTTATACACAGTGAGGAGCACTCCTTCTCCCCTCTTACAGGCATACAAACCCCAGGTCTGGGGTGTGAGCCACTGGAGGGACTGTTGATTAGGGATAACAAGAGTCACATGAGTAGAGTTGGCCATGAGGGTAAAAGATGCTGTCAGGTCAAAGTACTCAGGAGGCTGACATACCCTTAACCCCTGGCAGAGAAAGGGTTTGGAAGGGATGCCAGAGCACGGGTTTTGGAACATTGAAGAGGGCACCAGGGCCTTGGGGTCCAGGTAGGCAGTCAGACATAGTGAGGGTGTATTCGGGGTTAGCACCCCTAGATTTGAGGACCCATTGAGGTTTTGGCAAAGGAACATGGGGATTAGGATGTCCAATGCAAGGGATTAAAAAAAACAAGGGAAAAGGTTAGGAAGGGGATGTTCGGGAGTGACGCAACTTGAGGGGATCTGGACCAGGTATCGTTTCCCATTTCTCAGGACTGGTAGATGAAGCGGCTGCCTTTACTCGTGAATGATGAAGCCAGACAGGGATAGAGTCCACCTTTATGGCTGTTGGAGTGGTCAGGATCATGGTGTAGGGACCTTTCCACTTAGGTTCCAGGCCAGAGGCAGTGTACTTCTTGACCAAGACTGGGTCTCCTGGGCTGAAAGCGGGTACAGGCTGACAGGTAGAGACTGGTAGGTGTCCTGGACAGATTTTAGAAGAGTCCTCTGTGTTTTCTTTCTGGAGTCCCTGCAGGAACTTGGTTAAGGAAGAATTAGTGCCATCCCCCTGAGTTCCTACTCCCCCTTTTAGTTTTTGGCAAAGGAATCATCCAAGAAGAGGACTGCCGTAAGAGCCGGACCCATACTGCCAACCCCCACTAAATAGTAAACAAGAGCAAACAACAATATGCATACCTTACATTAATCCACAGGCCCCAATACATACATAGATATATGAAAGAATCCATTTTAACACAGTACATATAGGATCTTAAATGTTTCAGTCATGCCATGTTTCTCTGATGACATGGACAAGATAAACCACAAGCCATTTCCTTTTAACATTATTAATTGTAACACAACTTTAAACAAGTGATATTACCCAAATAACAAAATAACATTCTCACAAACCCCTGACCTAATTGTAAAGAACCTTAACTCATATAGGAACACAACAGGAACACAAGTCCCAGTTCTATAGTACCCTAAGATGTCACATTGCCTAAGGAACATTTCCAAAATGAGCCCTAAAAAGCTTGCATGCATTTCTACTCTTGTTCATAAAACCTCACTAAATTGGCAAAAGTTCTTAAATAACACAAATTCCAGAGTAGTATTAAGGAAACTGAATTCCTAAGTATTCCAGAATCCCTCATAAGTCTTTAGTTAAAGGCACATAGAGAGTTCAGTTCTCCCAGTCACACAGGACTAGGTTCAAACAATACAACAAAGTTTACTCATAACTCGCAAAACTGCATAATTACATTAAGTCAGGTACAGATTAAACCAATCAGAGAGCTCACAATAGACTAGTTTGGAAAAGAGAGATTTACATGTAATCAGGGTAACAAAGAAAACCTTAGACAGGAATCATACAAATCAATACAATCAGTATTACCTATATTAACTAACATTAAGTTCCTTGCTCATGTACAATCGGTTTAATTCATAGGCAGTTCAAAAAGGGAGCTCTGCTTCTCTGGCTTAGTGTAAAAATCCAAAACTGTGATCTTCCTACCTAAACATGCTTAAAGCTTGATTGCCATGATAGATACATCTTGGAAGCCAATCATATCAGTCTAATCCTATTGCTTTTCTCAAAATTTGCTATCCTATTTAATTAGACATCTATCACATTACACCTTTGTCCTATTATTGTGTGTAAACATTTCCTCCTTAGGGGGATGTTATCCCTATATTATTATTATGTGGCCATGAATGTACTTGCATCCTATTACGGTAACACAGAGATGTTCCAGAGGGACAGGGTCATATATCATATCAGAAGGAAAGAACTTCCTTAGCTCCATTTGATTCCAGGCATGAGTCATATCTGATAGGTAATCACGTAGTCACTGGATGTTAAAAGCAGGGCCTGGGATTAATCAGGTGGGGATTTCCCTTGTCAAAAGGAAATAGCACAATTGGGAAATAGAGTCAGAAGATCCTATCTAGGCTGTGTCCAAGGTTGTCCTCAAAAGTCTTCCCAGGAACAGACTTCCACCTTTATCAGTTATCAGCCTGCAGCACATGCCATTCTACTATTGGCTTTATGACAACTCAGACAAGTACCCTGGTAATCAAAGCTCAAAACAATAGTAAATGTCTGTCCCATAAAATCACAAATCCTAGATAATAAGAATTTAATCTCACATTGGTAATAGTAAGAGACTGATCACAGAAAAATACTACTGCTCTCATAATTCCTTTAAACAATGGGAACATCTTGAGGTGAGTATAATCAATTGAACCCCAATAAGGGCCAAAAAACCTGAGCTAATTCTTTTTTTTTTTCAAGTGAACCAAAAACACCCCTTTCCAGGACCAGATAGAACTGACCAACATTCTTTCTGTGTTATCACTGATGTCTGGGACCAAACACTCTCCAGAACAATGGGACTTTTCTTATCTCGGTATCTTATGGACATAGACTATGCTATGTCATGTTAATGGTAAAAGAAACACAGATATCTTGGTCTATAATTTCAACTGACACTTTGACACCCTCCCGCTCTATTGAATTTACAACCCATTCAATTAAGAAAATTTCCTTCCCATGCCACATGTCAAACAAACATATGGAAGCTGCATTTTTTTTTTTAGGGCAGATGACCTTGCCCCCCCCCATAGTTTCCAGGGATCCTGGCAAGTTTACAAAATAAGGGGAATTGCCATGTGCCCCTCCTTTTCACACACAAGTAATCAATTAACAATCTTAGGTTTTGATATTAAAACAATAACCCCAAATAACTTAGTTAACAATCTCACAAATTTTATAAATTATAACAAAACAATTTCAACTGAAAATTCCCTTTCAATAGAGACAAAATTTGAAAATTTTATACTTCCTTGAATTACAATATTTAAAAGGAAATGTTACAAAACAGGATCATATAAAATGCCCCAACAGCCAAATTGACTCCTTTTTTTTTTGAAGACACAATTAATTTAACATTCTAGATTATAAAAGAAATTGCCCTTCCAGCAACATAACTAATACAATTGACCCAATAAAAAATCTTTCTTCTTTCTAGACCCTTTCACCAGGTCCAACAGTCTCCTGGGGCCACTCCATCCCTATAGACTGGCTTCTTTACCTTGACCCATCCCCTTTTACTCCCCATGGCTGTGTGCTGGAAGATACTTCCAGGCTGTAGCTGCTGCCCCTCCCCTTCCTTCCTATAGCCAGGTGGGGGAAGGTGAATTTGCGGGCAGGGGAGAGGGGGTAAAACACTCTCTTCCTAATCTGATCTGGGCTGAAAGGGGTTAATAGAGAAACCCAGGCTGTTTGGGATCCCCACACAGAGATACCCTCTTGACTCAAGGGGAGGAAGTGGGGGAAAGGAGTGACAAGATTGTAAGGAGGTGTTTAAAAACTCCTTAATGATCAATCTCAAAAACTTCCAGAATCTGCTAAGATGTTTTAGCTGTCCTATCTTTTTCACTTCTACGTCCACCCCTTAAAAACTTAGAGTGGGGCATTGAACTTTCAAACCTACATTCTTGAGACCAGTGCCCTTTCTTATGCTACCTGAAGCAGGAACCATTGACTCTGTTTCTCTGAAAGCACCCATTTAAGGCCAATTCAAGGACACAATTTACATAGGAATGAAACTTAGAAAATTCACAGTGGATTAAGACATAATTGTTATCAGTATTAAATTATTGCAACAAATTAGCTTGCAAATGGAAATTTAGTAGGCCTTCTAAAAATCATACAAAAAGATTTTGCAAAACATTACTTTGTAAAAAGTATTTCCCTTTCTAAAAAAGCTTACAGTTTATCCTGATGTTAGAAGGAATAATCACTAAACTTTCATGAAAACATTTGTT
This sequence comes from Phascolarctos cinereus, assembly GCF_003287225.1. Lineage (NCBI taxonomy): Eukaryota > Metazoa > Chordata > Mammalia > Diprotodontia > Phascolarctidae > Phascolarctos > Phascolarctos cinereus. The sequence continues at coordinate 442,400,446 of NW_027555847.1, read as the reverse complement.
AGAAATTTTTAAGGTGATAGATATCTTTCCTTTCTACCTTAAAGTAAAAATAAACCTTTAAAAATGGAATTCATTAAAACTAAGTTGATGTAAAATGTCCTCAAGTAACATAAATAACTTCCCAAAGTATCATAACAAACTAAATTCCTAGTTGTTACAGAATTCCTAGACATCAAATTTCCTTAGTCAAAAACAGAGAAAAAAATTCAGTTTTTATAATGCGTGAAGAACATTACCACAATAACAAATATTATCAAACTTTAAAAATTTACTCAATTTTTATCTCAAGAATTCTCATTTACTCAGGAATTTCACAACACAGAAAACGTTTACACAGATTTGATAAGAATTATAGGTGAAACTTCCTCCAAATAAAATTTGGAAGTTTATTCTAACCCATTCATTCTCTCCTATTTATTTATTTAGTTTTGGAGGGGTAGAAAAAATATATTCCCAAATGCAATACCCTTGTTAAGCTTAGAAATGTACTGGACCAGTATTCTGATTGCTTTTTCTTTCCCATAATGACCAGTCTTTAAAAGAACCCACCCGGGGATCTAGCCTGAAAGGTGGGTGGACATAATTCCCTCATCTCTCCTCAAACTGCCCTCACTGTGCACTCAAAACAATCCACTCGTCTGAGTTTCCTTCAATGTACCTAAGTGCAAAACAGTGTAACAAATGCTGAAATTGAAAACCTCACATATTTACCAATTTGGATGAGCTGGGGCTCGTGGGAAAATATCAACTAAACCCAGCAAGCCCTAGTCCTCAGCACATAAACCATTTGTCTATGTTCTGGTACACAAGAACTTTTCTCTTTGTCTCCACACTCAAACTTGGCCAGAGTTAGAATGCAGAGAGAGAGAAACTATTACTCATGCAAAAGTCCCAAAACCTTCTCACTTTCAAAACCTCCAGTCACACCATGCAACTAAATCATATTCCCTTCAAATTTTCTACACACACTCCTCTCTCCTACATGCTTAAACTTCCTTGCCTTTCTTTCTAATGATTTAAAATCCCCTTAAAACCTGTACATATCTCATTCCTTTCTAATTCTGACCTGACACTTCAAAAATCCTTCCCAACTTGCCCTCTACCAACCATATAACCTAAATAATAAAGTATTCTTCTCTCTTTCCCTCTCCCATCCACGCACTGCTTTGAAGCTGCTGTTACCTGGGGAGGGAGGGGGGAGAATGAAGGCAACTTTTCAGAGTCCTGCTGCAGCCTTTGGCTGTCTGGCTGCAAACAACCCAAAAGGGAGGGAAATGATGTACTGGCCGTATCCCCCCATTATTGCAGAACACAGACACAGACAAACAATAAGAGCCTGAACACAAACACATCCTCCCAATGGAAGTCTGGGAGAAAACTGTCTGCAATCCAGTCTGACACCTGTCTTTCAGTATGAAACAGAGGTGGCTTCAGGCAGATGATTGCAAAACAGAATCTCTTAAAAACACAATCTCTACACATATAAACTAATAGACCAACACTGAGACAGAAACCAGGAACGAGACACGGGCCCAACAGAACTAAGACAGAAACCAGGAACCAGAAACCGGGTACCAGGAACCAGATACAGGCATAGTCCCGACGTCTCGGGGTGCCTGGGGGATTGAGGCACTAATTAGGTGCTCTGCCACGTCTGGCACTCGTTCCCCACCAGAAAACAGGTTTGCAAACATTTACCTCCAGAGGGTTACCAGGTCCACGAGGGCCGAAATGAGGTACAGTCGGAGTCGGGGAGGGAGGCTTCTCCTAGTCCTGAGTCCTGGGGCCCTGGAACATCATCAGGGGCCGGCTCCCCTAGAAGTCAGAACAGAACAATTCCCCCCCTCCCGACGCCGATGTCCTCTCCAGGTGGGTCTCTGCAGCGACACGGTAGGCTGCTATCTCGCTGGGGCCTTCAAAATGTTATACCGAGAAATTAGCGAGTTGACCACCCAGGCTAATTTTAAATTGTGGACTTTATTATATTAGCGCGTGGCTGCCAGGGATATTCACATCCAAATCAAGCAGCCCCCATCAGGGGTCGAGCTAGGGTTTATATAGGGAGTATACAGGACAGGGAGGGGGATGGATCTTTGAAGTCTGGCTGGTCAAGGACACCCTTCTCCCTCTGTGTAGATATGATAATGCTCTGCAAACTTTCTTTACAATGGAGGCTTCCAGAGATATGATCTGAGGGCTAGGACCTGAGCAGCCAGATAAGGGTCTTGCTAAGGAATTTGGAGTTTTCCATGGCCTGAAGGGTTCTACTACCTAAATGGTAAAGTAATGTTCTGCATTACACTATCACTTCCAGGATAAATATAAAATCAACATCTTTTGCATTTTCAAAGCCCTTTATAACCTAGTTCTCCTCCATATACTCTGTGTTCTAGTGACACTGGCCTCCTTGCTCTTACTCAAGACATTTTCTCTCATTTATGGGCATTTTCACTGGCTGTCACCTCTGTCTGGAAATTACCCTCTCTCCATCTCCACTGCCTGTCCTCCCTGGCGTCCTTTAAGTTCCAGCTACATATCCACTTTCTTCAAGAAGTAGTTCCCAGTCTCCATTAATGTAAAGACCTCCTTCTGTTGATCTCCAATTTATTATATGTGTATATATGTATGTGTGTGTATGTGTGTATTTACATATATATACACAGATTGTACATAGTTGTTTGCATGTTGTCTCCCCACTTAGACGGTGAGCTCCTTCAGAGCAGAGATTGTCTTTTGTCTTTCTTTATATTCTCAGCACTTGCCTTAGTGGCTGGCATATAAAGCGCACTTAACAAATGCTTACTGACAGCTTAGAGATATAGATGTAGGTATAAATAGATATATAGATATGTAACTATATATACACTCATCCATATTCTAGATATGTGCATATTGTTTTCTTTCTCTGTTTTGACTCATAACCAGTTAGGTATGTCAACTGTTAATAGTTTCTTTAAGCAAAATCTCTCAAAGATTCCAAGGAGAAATTGGGCTCTCACCTCACCTTTCCTACTAATCAATCATAAGGGCTTTCTTGTTGCTGAAAGCATAGAACTCACAGTCACACATAGCATATATTATTTAATTTCAAGAGAGCAAAGGTACAGGTGCTCAAAATAGTGGTGTTTGCTAGATTGATTGACTTAGTGATCAACCAACAAGGATTTTATAAAAGTATTATCTGTTAAGAAGAGCATTAAAAAAGAGGGGAATATATTTGCTATTTAATAGCCTTAGACACTCCTACCCAAGTGACCCTAGCATAGACTTTTTTTTTCCATTTTAGCCAGTTTTGCACTCCTGACCTTGACCCTAGAGTCTGCCAGTAAGTGGGTATACTTTATTAAGGGCAAAAATGTATAGGGTTTTATGGTCTATATGCAATGTTTCATAATGAAGTACTTTACTAATATTTCTTTCCTATCACACTGCATTGATAAGTTTACAATGAATTGCATACACACATAGCATCCTTATGCAGCTTAACAAGAGAGAGGTGGGGAAGCAGCAGAAATAGCTACGCTTTGGGGAGAATGAGTGTATCACTTTAAGGAATGCAAACTCTGCCACAAAACAGGATGCTCTTAATTTTATGGCTCCAGATAAAGAAAAAGAATAAACTAGGAGTCTTAAGTCCTTTTCCCTTTGCATTTCCTGGTATCTCCACTGCTACAGTGGCAGCAGATGCTTTGATACCTTCTTCAGTGAATTCCAGGAAAGATAAGTGAAAGACACTTAATAGGTGCAAATCTTTGAGTGTTGACAGTCCAGAAAAGTCAGCCTTATCCTCCTGAAAGGCATCAGATATTCCCAAACTACAGAGAATATGAACCATGTCATAAGACTCCTCTATCTTGATTCTGGGGAGGAACAATTGTTTCCTAAGAATTTCCATCAAGTCCACTGCTTCTGGTTTTGTCCAGGTTATAAATGTTTCATAGGTAAGCCCTTCTTCCATCTGGAAGAAAAGAATTGAAAATCCCAAGATCAAGCTGCCTGCATAGCCCCATATGTTGATACTTCTTTCACTATGCAGCCAGAAAATAACTTCCCAGATCTGCTGCCCTTTGAGCATGTTGGTCAAACACACTATGCTGGATGCCTCCCTTGCCTCCCTCCCTCCAACGCCTAGCCAATGCCCTCATCTCCCAAAACACAACCATCACTATCTCCTGGGACTATATTTAAATAGATATAACCACACAAGGGGAAAAAGGATTGAGGAAAGCATAAGAGCTTTAAAGTTTTCTGTTGCTATATGCTTTAATGCTTAACAGTGGGCAGGAGAGCTGAGAAGAGAGAACGCAATGGATCAATTATTCTGTTTTACACATAGCAGGCACTTAGAGAATTGTTGCTAGAAACCACATATCTATCACCCTACATATCTTTATATACTACTGTATGGTTTTGGGTTTACTTTCTCCTCCATTAGATTTTGAGCTCATTGACAGCAGAAACTGTTTTTCTCTTTCTTTGTATCCCCAGCACTTAGCACAGTTGTTGAAACATAGCAAGATCTTATTAAATTCTCATTCAGTTGTTTTGCCTTGCCTAATTTTTTTCCATATTAAAAAATGGATCCAAGAGACAATGAAGTAAATATATAGTATATGGATGTATAGTAAATAGAAAGCTTATCTTGGAATTTGGATACATTAGTTCAAGTCTTATCTCTGACAGGGATTATCTGGACAAACTCTAATTTCTCAGTACCACAGGCAACTCTGTTAACATTCTACCTTTCGGATTAGGTGTTGATCTTCCCTAGTAGAGGGAGTTTACCAGATGGTGGCTTTCTTTGTCAATGAAATAATAGATCCAGTTGCCAAAATAATGGCAATAAAAAGGATCTTAGGATTAATAGATTTAGAGCATGGAGTTACCACATCAAAACCATCATTTTACAAATGAGGGGAACGAGAACCAGAAGGTTGAAGCGATTTTCCTAAGATCTGATAAATACTTTACATTCTCTCCTTCAGTGATCTCAACTTAGCCTAAAAAATGGAAAATGAAAAGGCTACTGCTATTTCTGACACAGTGTTGAATTCATGTATATGGGTACTTTTCCAGATAATCTCTTAATTATCCCTTCTTTATAAAGGGAAATTATTATCTATTAATGTCTGTTGTGTTCTTTGATAAATACAAATATCATTATTTTCTTTAGAATGCATGAAAGATAGGTCTGCCACAGCATTTTTGCCCCATTATTCTCTCTGCCAGCCTGCCAGGCCTATTCCACTTGCCAGAAATCACTGCTTCTGTTAACAAATGTCTGGAGAAAAGAGGTCTTCTTGGCAGACTGTCAATTAAAAGTGGACTTTTGGACCTAGAAATACCTAATGATGCTTCTTCAGCCCGAGAAATTTTTCTAAGAACCTTAGCAACATCAGTTGAAAGTTGTCTAGATCTAAGAGACTTCATATTCTCTCCCTTTTAAGTCATCCTCAAATGGCTGTCTGGTTTATCTTGAGATCCCACTGGACAGGCCTTGAATCATTTCAGGGATCCCTAAAAACTTATTCCTGTTCATCTCTCCAAATGCTTATTGTTGCCAGAAATTTGTTTTGTGACAAGACCATTTTCAATCCTTAAGCAGAGGTCAAAGGAATAAAATAATGAAGTAAGTCTGTACTTTTATTTGAACAGGATATAGTTACCTTCATTCATTACCTTCATTTGACAACTAGAATGACCAACATTGGATTTGTCTCTGGCTTTGATAGAAGGAAAAGAGGGTTTTACTTTTGAAATGTGGAGAAAATTCTATATTGGTTGAGAGAGTTTAGAAATAGGAAGCTAGAAGCTGAGGACAAGACTTGACAGTTTTGCCAAAAGTCTAGCTTTACTTTCAACTGGTAGAGAAGAGATAGAAACAGTGCCTGGTGATGGATAAGACTGGATGAGACTGGATGTTTCATTTGCAGGAGAAAGGCTTAGACCTTGAAATCCACAACTGAAAGAAAATACTCAAGATACAAAGCAGTTACCTCGAGGGAAAGGGGAAAAGGGAGAGAGGGAGAGTGTGTGTGTGTGTGTGTGTGTGTGTGTGTGTGTGTGTGTGTGTGTGTGGTTATGAGTCATTGTACCCCCCATAACTGATATTGCCTCTAAAGGAAAAGGGGAAAAGAAGCAAATAAACATGTATCTAGTACTTGTTACGTGCCAGGCACTCTAAGTTCTTTGCAAATATCTCATTTGATCCTCACAACAACCCTTCAAGGTAGGTGCTGTTATTATGCCCATTTTACAGTCAAGGAGATAGGCAGAGGTTAAGTGACTTGCCTAGAGTCTCACATCTAATAAGTCTCTGAGTTGAAGTTTGAACTCATTTTTGGGTACCTTCTGGATTCAGAAACCAAAGATTTTTCTACAAGTTTCAGGCTAAATCTATGCTTCATAAACTCATAAAATGTTATATTTTTCTTACTTGACTCCTGTCCTTACAGCTAACCTAAAGGTATTTCATCCCTAAGGAAGGTTCTCTCCCTTTGCTTTTTCTTTTGCATGAAGGTAATATCTCTCTTTTTGAGCAAATAAATTCAATTTTTTTTTTCCTAAACCCAACAATTTTTTGAGTATTGTGATAAAGAACAGTACCTTACACCAGGAACTAAGTTGGTATTAAAAAAAAAAATTTACTACACCTCTGGCCTTTTGAAAGATCTGCATGGAAGAATGGAAGTCATATCCAATGTCTGTTGTAACAGCTCTAAAATAAGAAAAGAAAAATTAGAATAAGAACATTTAAGAATGCCAAGTTGTCATTGTATCCTTCAAGCCTTACCTTTTTGCCATCATCAACAGGAAGCACTAAGATAATATTCCAATCCATTCTATTATGTGTACTTATACAAACATTAGCACCTAGCTCTTCTATATAGAATCCTAGAAATCCCTCTTCCTTCACCATAATCTGTGATATTCTGTGCATCTGTTTAAATGAAACAAATGAACACTTAATCAAAGCCAGATTATGGAAAGAGGCAGGCAAAAAGCAAAAATAGCTTATTAAATTTTTTTTAATTTTTAAACCATTCATTTATCTTCTCACATAAAAGCATATTGCAATTGCTTTCAATATATATTCCCTCATGACAGTTCTAGGTTATCTGTAAATCCCTTCCTTCCCCTTCCCTGTTTCACCCTACCTTTCTGCGGGCATCACTTCTATGGACTCTCTTCATAGGTTCGGTATCAGTCTTCCATTTTAAATTTATGTTGATAGCATTCACAAAGATCAATAGGCTAAGTGGATTGACGGAATCCTCAGGTAAAGCCTCTAAAATTTTACCTTTAAGAAATTTAGAAAATGTTTCATTCTTAGACATACATCTGTTGGTTAACTTTGCCATGGCATAGATTAAAAATCCTAGACTGAGCACCAGATGTTTTATGTTTCTGTTAATCTGATATCTGAATGAAAGAGATAAACCTCCCTATCTTACCCAGACTTGAAATGCTATAGCTTCTCATGCTATAGCATGAAAAGCTTTGAAAAAACATGAAAGCTTTAACTTTCTCCATTTTTTTCCAACCTGGATGGGTTCCCCTCCCTTTAGGCAACCTGGTAGCCCTCTATTACTGGGGCTTGCCTTATTGGTGTCAGACTTAGTGTAGATAATTAATCTGTTTTACACCTGCTGCAGCTCAGAATTCATGAGATTAAGATATCCAGCATCCTCAGCCTTCTCAGCAACAGGGACTACAGACATGTGCCAACATACCTAGCTCTGAACAAAAATTTTAAGAAAAAAAAACTTCATTGTCATAAAAAACCCTTTCATGTATAATAATAATAATAGCCCAAGTTTATGCAACATTTCAAAGTATGTAATCCATCTTATATCTATTATCTCATTAGATCCACACAAACCTGTCAGGTAGGTACTGTTATTGTCTCTATTTAACAGAAGGGAAAACTGAGGCTGATAAGGAATAAGTGGCTTGCTCAGGGTCATATAGCTAATAAGGATATGAACCAGGATTTCAACTCAAGTCTTCCTGACTCCAAGTTCAACATTCTATTCACTGTATCACCCAATGATACTATATTAGACAGCAGAGATTTTGATTGGATATAGTCCCTACTATCAAAGGAATTGTAATCTTGAATCAAGAAAAGAGATATAGAAAGACACATAATATATGCAAATAAAATGCATAATTCAGTGTTTCAAGAATCTATGTTCCCTCCATGGACATAGACTGCAACTTCCTCTTAAACTGATGTGGCTTAACAAAATCATAACTTAGTTGGCAAACTTCTGAGATGAGTTTCTCAGAACTTAGTTATATTGCCCCTTGGATAACAGAAAATCGGAGACTTTCACTGGACCCAGACTCTAAACACTGTCAGCTTAGCAGGACCTTCTAGATATCGTGCTACCTCCAAGAACCCAGGGTAACATTTCTCTTCCATGGTGAGGCATTAGATTAAGACCTTAGTCCTCCATCATCTACTGGGGCAACTAGGTGGTAAAGTGGATAAAGAATTGAGCCTGGAGTCAAAGAGACCTTTGTTCAAATCCAGCTTCAGACACTTATGATGTATGACCCTGGGCAAATCACAGCTTCTATCTGCCTCTGTTTCCTCAACAATAGAATGGGGATAATGATACCATCTACCACACAGGGATGCTGTGAAGATTGAATGAGATAATACTTGGAAAACACTCAACATAGTGGCAAAAACTAAGTGCTCAAGACATTTTTGTTTCCCTTCCCATCAATAAATACAGGAAAGAGATGCAAACATGTACAATATGATAAACCAAAAATATGCTGGACGCAACCAGATGGAACTTATATCTGACTTAATAAGAACAAATTCTGAAGCATTCAGTGACTAAAAACTGGTAGAAGAATGTAGACTATTCCCAGTATGGAAAAACAGGGTGAGCAAAGTATAGAAAGTGGGAAAGGGATGATTGTATGTGAGTACTTCAACATCAGGTCTGGAATGGAGGACAGGACACAAATATCAGTTATTGAAGAGATGGTTGTAGTAAAGGAAGGTAAGAAAATATGGTAGAGCTTCTAGGATACTATACAGGCATCATTGTATTGGATCACTGGTGGTGCCAGAAGCCACGAGACAGCTGTGACGTAGATGAAAAATGCAAGACCCCCCAAGGACAGAAGGTACAGAGAGATCTATTTGGGTTCTCTGTAATAACGACTTCCTAAGGATCATAGCTCTCTAAAGATGAAATGGGCCATTTCATGGGGTAGGGTGCTACCTTTCACTACACACCTTCAAGGAAAGCCTAGATGGCCCCTTGTCAGGTCTGTTGTGGAAGAGATCCTTGGTAAGGTGCAGATAGCACTAGAAAGCCTCTGAGATTTTGTAGTTCTGTGAAGATGTAGCAACTGATACAGATGTTCCTGAAAAGATTACTGACATAGCCAACATGAAAAAATAAATTTGTGACCTTCAGTGTTTTCTGCTACCCAAGCATTTATGTGTTTCCTGACAGCCTCTGCCTCTTCAGAAAAGCAAACATCTTCCAGTACCGAATTGTAGAATTTTTCACAGGATTCTTTAAAGGACTGGAAGAGGGCAGGAAAAAAAAATGTCAGAGACATTTCTCTGACCCATTTCTGAGAAGGGACAAAAAACAATATTTAGAATATACATATTTTATTATGAATGTTTTATCAAACATACACACACACATATATTCCCAATGAACAAGAGCATGTCTTAACCATAAATTCATAGCCTATTCAAAAGAAGTCTCATAGGGACAAGTTATATTCCATCTCATTTTTCCCATACAATGTTCATGCAAATTACATTTTAATACTACATAGTATCCAAGCAAGGGCAGCAAGGTATAGTGGAGAGAGGATTAATCTAATCTAAGACTTAGATCCCATTTTCCTCATCACATATCTGTTTTCATTTCCATTCCTCATTATCATTTTATGACTAAGCAGAAACACCTGACTTACTGGGAGGAAATTTAGAGCATTTTCTCTGAAAAAGAGCCTATTGGTGGTTCCAAGCAGGTACAAAGTGACTGGTTTGTTCATTTCAGTGAGAAGTGACTGGAAACCCAGGTTAATATCTCCATCTCTGTCTAAAGAAAACAACTGAGAAAAGGGGGTGGGGAGAAGAGGAGATTAACTTTTTCAGTTGGTTTCTCACAAATAAACAGAAACCTTTCTAGTGAAAGCTTCATGCAGTTTTTGCTTAACTTTGAAGAAAATTGGTTAATTGTAAATTGACTATATGCATGATATCCTAGGAGGGGAATATCTGCTTTTACCTTTTACCTAAGGGGAAAAAATACAGCAAAGCCAAACATCTGACAGAACAAACCATGTCATTCTGGAGGACACAAAAATATACAGAAATGAAACATAAGTAGCTTTATCACCAAAGCCAAGAGTAGTCTCTAGACTCAAACTTCAATTAGAATTGTCCCTTGGGAATAAAATTTTGAGGTTATCCTCCTCCCTCTCCCAACAAAGTCTGCCCTGGTCCACCTAGAAGTCAAGTATGTTTTGGAATTTAGACTAATGAGACAGGTGTGAATCCTGGTTCTCCTACCTAGTAGCTGTGTTGTTAAGTCAACAAGCATGTACAAAATACTCACTGTGTCAGTCATTGTGCTAAGTGCTGGAGGTAAAAAGAAAGTCACCAACAGTCCCTGCCCTCAGAAGCTTCCAATGTAATGAGGGAGACAACCAGCAAAAATTATCTACAGCAAGAAATGTAAAGAGATCACCCAGTAGCCTATTCAAAATAAGTTTCATAAGGACAAATTATACTCCATCTCATTTTTTCCCCTCCAGTATTCTGTCCTTTCACTTTTGATCTTCAAAATGATCATCCTTCCCTTTTTATTGTTGTTTGCCTTTTTTCTTACAAACATTCTCAGTTTTCTTATTCTGAAAATGCCTTTTCTTGACTTGGCCAAGCTACTTCAAACTACTGTCCTCTTCTGTCTGTTGCCAAATTTCTCAAGTAAATGGACCAGTCCCTACCTCCATCTTTTTTTCTACCAATTAATGCCTTCTAACCTTTAATGCTATTTTAAGACAGTTTCCACCTTTTATTACTCAAACTATACTTAACATCAGTCATCTTTTCATGGCCTAAAAGCACTTTACTTTTTACCCCTCTGACGACTCTGTGAAATGGACATTGAAAGTATTATAAACACCACTGTTTCCCCTTTATAGATGAGGTCCAAAATTAAATGTCAGAGCCAGGCCTAAAAGCCACGGTTTTCTTGACTTCTCCTTTCAGCAGTTTAATGACCATCAAAATCCACTAGTCTTTTCTCATTCATTCTCCTTGCCCAGTTTGAAGCATATGGCAGTGTTGGCCACCTTCCCTTTTCATCTGAAAATGATGTATATTGGCTTTCATTAGCATGCATACAATAGGTATTTAACAAATACTAAATCAAGCCACAATCACAACTATAAACCAAGAAACAAGGATGGACAAATAAAAAGATTTGAAGTCACTGTGTGGCCCTGTGGTCTGATCTATACTGAAAATATAGTAGACACTCTACAAGTGAGGCTTCCTATACATTTCCTCCCTGCTTTTTGTCCTTTCACTTTTATACCCTCATGCAAAAAGCCTTGCAGAAGACATACTACTCTTTTGTAATAGTCCTTAATAGTGCTTCATGTGGATCAAAAACTGTTTCCCCACCCATGACCTCAAGGGGGGAGGGTAGATGGTAAAGATTTAAGATTAAGGACATTTTTATGTAAAAGCAAAACCACCATGAGAATGTGAGATGCTTTGTCTTATAAAGGTTTCCCATATCAAAGAGATGAAGAGCTTGCTAGAATCCGTGTGTGTACAATCTAAAGACAGTCTCAGTGGCAGACCATCCCTGACACCCATCCTGTTTCCTGCTATGGCTGTAAGACCACTATGCTCTAGGCTCTCGATACTGATCCCTCTAGTGGCCATGTTTAACTTTCATTCTTTGCCCCTGCTCCCAAGTACCTCAAGGTAGGCTTTATATCTTCCCTTCTGTAAGCAGCACATGCCTCAATAAAAGTACGTTGTCTTATGTTTGTATCATTTTCTTTGTGAAAACTTTAGTACATAAAGAACCTAATTCACTTTGGGCAAACCACTTGACCTCTCTGAGCCTACTTCTGTACCTAAAAAATGAAGGGATGGGGTAGGGGGGAGCCAAGATGGCAGAGTAAAGGCAAGGACTTGCCAGAGCTTTCCAAAATTCCCTCCAAACAACTTTAAAATAATGCCTCAAAACAAATTGTGGAACAGGAGAACCAACAAAAAGATGGGCTGAAACAATTTTCCATCCCAAGATAAATTAAAAGGTCAACAGGAAAGGGCTGTCTCACTGGGGTAGAAGTAGAACAGAGTCCAGCACAGGCCTCGAGGGCAACTGGATCAGCAGTGCCACAGATGGTAAAAGGTCAGACAGCTGATCAAAAGAAGATTGCAGGGGACTCTTTGCCGGCACTGGGTGCCAGACTCTGTTGTGTTGCCCATACATGATTCTAGGTCATAGTCCTAGGGTGAGGAGGAGCACAAGCATAATGAAGGATGGCGGTTACAGGGGACTGGGGAACCTGATCATAGTTCTGTGACAGAAAAGAGTGCTTGTGGTCACTCACAGACCAGAGCACAGGCCAGAAAAATATGAATTGGACACAAGCCCAACAACACTTCGTTAAAAAACTTCAAAAATATTTTTAAAATGAAAAAAGAGAGGTAGAGGAAAAAATCAGGAAAAGAAATGAGAGGGCTACAAGCAAATTATGAAAAGAGAGTTAACAGTTTGGTTAAAAAAAAACAGGCACAAAAATACTGTGGGAAACAACTCTCTTAAAAGCAGAATTGGCTAGATGGGAAAAGTGGCAAAATTGGACTAGTATAAGCTCATGACTGCATGAGACATCAAGAAACAATAAAATAAAGTTTAAAAAGAAAAACAACCAGAAGAAAACATGAAATATCTCAATGAGAAAAAAACAACTGACCTGGAAAATAGATTGAAGAGAAATATTTTAAGAATTATTGGACTACCTGAAAGCCATGATAAAAAAAAAAGTCTAGACATCATATTTCAAAAAAATTATACAGGAAAATTGCCCTGATATGCTAGAACCAAAAGGTAAAATAGAAATTGAAAGACTCTACTGATTACCATCTAAAAGATTGCCATCCCAAAATGAAAACTCCCAGGAATATTATAGACAAATTCCAGAGCTTCCAGGTCAAGGAGAAAATATTGCAAGCAGTCAGAAAGAAACAATTTAAATTTCATGGAGCCACAGTCAGAGTCACACAAGATTTAGCAGCCTCCACAATAAAGGATCCTCTAGAGCTGGGGCTTGGAACGTAATATTTCAGAAGGCAAAGGAGCTAGAATTATAACTACAAATCACATACCCAGCAAAACTGAGTATAATCCTTTGGGGGTGAGAGGATTGATGTTCAATGAATTAGAAGACTTTCAAGCACTCCTAATGAAGAATGAAACTGAATAGAAAATTTGATTTTCAAATACAAAACTCAAGAGAAACATAAAAAGGTAAACATGAAAGGTAACTCATAAGGGACTTAATAAGGGACTCAAAATTGTGGGGAAAAAAGTGAACAAGGGGCAGCTAAGTGGCGCAGTGGGTAGAGCCCTGGCCCTGAAGTCAGGAGGACCTGAGTTCAAATCCAGTCTCAGACCAAACACTTGACACTTACTAGCTGTGTGACCCTGGGCAAGTCACTTAAACCCAATTGCCTAAAAAACAAAAACAAAAACAAAAAAAGAAAAGAAAAAAGTGAACGGCGTGGTAAAGAAGACACAAAAAAATGCTGAAGAAAAATCACACCTTAAAAAACAGAATAGGCCAAATGTAAAAAAGAGGCACAAAAGTCTAGAGGGAGAGAACTCCTTAAAGAACAGAATTACAACTCAAAATTTTAAAAAATGAATGTTAAAAATTGTTTTTACGTGTAATTAGAAAAAAATTTTAAATGTTAATGAAGGGATGAAAAGAGTCTTTTTTAGTTCTAGGAGTCTATGAATGCAGAAGTGGAAAAAGAGCCAACAGGAGATGGTCAAGTTCAGTTGCTTTGGATTCTTATGAAAATGTGCATGTGGAACTGACCAAAGCCTGAATTATTAGAATAGAGACGCCTTTAAAAGTGAAGAACTTGAATATCAAAGAGTACTTAAATTTACCATCTCAAAAAGTTACAAAGGCTGAAATTAAATATTTAAACAAAGTTTAACTTCATGCTCTAGAGATTTGTACAAGTTTAGAGGAAAGCAGGAATTTGGAGGATTACAAATCTTTTGATATGAAAGCTTGGGTTCCATTTTTAGGTGTGTCACTGGTCTGAATACAAGAAAGTCATTTCACTGTTTGCCCACAGTATAGGAAAGTGAGGTCCAGTCAAATTACTGTTGAATGTTACCTCAACTGGGAGACCTTGCCTGGCAGTGCTATGTTAAAACAAAATATAAGTATGAACAATTACTGTGTGCACTTAAAAGTGGGTCTATGTACACCTAACACTGTCTCTCACCACTGGAGGTCTTTGGCTTATGCTAAATGCTAATTAACTAAAGTCCAAAATGTTATTGCATTGGCTCCTTGGCTTCGGTGTCTGATGGGCTAGGTGATTTATTTCTTTTAGTCCATGCCAATGGATCCTGAACTCTGGGAGGTTTAACACCAAGCTGGGAAGGCTTCAGGGACAGGCTGCAGGTATAGGTCTGCCTGAAGGCCAGCCTCACTAAATACAGAGACACCTATCATCAGATTTGTTCTTTGATCCACCTTCTTTAGGATTATTTAGTCTCCACTTAGATTTGATTCCTTTCTTCAAATGCATTTACTGGTTTTAATTTTGTGTTGTCAGTAAAGGGTATGTTTACTATTTCTGTTTTTCTGCATTTGTTGATGTATTTTTACAGCCCAACATCTAGTCAACTTTTATAAAGTCGCCTTTAGAAAAGTCAACTTTTGTAAAGACCCACACTCTTTGCACAGTCAAAATAAATGCAGTTAGAATTAGAAGGGAAAAGTAACTGGCATTTAAGAAAATAAAGTTATGTAGAGTAACCAGTTATCAAATTTATACATAAGAAGTCTGTGAGAGATGTAAAAATTTAAAAAAAACTTAAGATTTGATTTTAAGATGTTAAAGAGGAAAATTATAAAAGATTGTCAGACCCTTGAAAGATAGGAGGGAGATATTACTCAATACTGGCTGAGAGTCTTTGTAAAGGGGAGAAGTAAAGTGTAAGAAAGAAGTGGAGCAGGCCATTTCACCGAAACCTTCCTGAGATGTTGCCCACCAGAACAGCCATCTTTCAAACTCCAAGCCTAGAGTCTCAGATATGATTCTAAGTTCATAGTATAAATATCTTTCTGAAACCCAAAGATTCTACAAAGATATATTTGAAAGGGGTTGGGAGGAAGCCCCATTCCAGTTCAGCAAAGCTTCAAGAAGTAACTTGCATATTGGTCTGGAGTAACTACAGTTAGATATTTTTTTAACTCCACCCCCATAAGAGACCCAGAGAATTTCATAAAGGATAAAACTTTTCAATATTTTAAAAGTTCACAAAATTTAATTTTAAAAATGCCACCAGCCCAGAATGTGCTTCATTTAACTGTAAGAGAGCAGGGGGATAACTTAGCAGCCACTGACAGTTTATTTGGAAGGAATTACACTGGGTGGAAATTTCCTTCCTTTTTGATTACATACTTACGTGTTCTATTTGGGCTGCTGTGTCATTCTTTGCACCCAAGAGAATCGTGGCCAGGGCAGATGAGAGGCTTGGGGGAGAAAACAACACATTTTCTGTTTTTTCTTTGCAAAGCTTTTTCAGAAGGGTAATGGCAAGCATGTTGTTTGCCTCAGTGAGAGAATCCATGATAGAACCTTGATGAGGAAGATGAAAAATAAACACAAGACTTATGAACAGAATACCTCGCACATAGTGGGAGCTCAATACATATTTTATTTTCACCCTATTTCCTTCTGCGGTTCATATTACCCAACCTTCAGCCTATAGAAAATACATACACTTTAAAGGAGAAGGAATTTTTCCCTCATGGGCCGCCAAGCATTGTAGTGGCTCAAGGGGATTGGCTTGAAGTACAATGGACATATACAGGGAGGAGAGGTCACCTTCCTTCAAATTCTGCCTTTGTCATTTACTACCTGCGGGACCTTGGAAAATTCTCTTATCCTCTCTTGGCCTCAGTTTTCTCATCTGCAAAATGAAAGGTCTAAGCTAGATGACTTCTAAGGTCCTTTCTAGTTATAGACTGTGATCCTGCGATTGATGTGGGCTGTAGTATTCTAGGAGGATGGGGACAGCCCATTTTACTCACACTTCCACATGCACAGGGAGGAAGACAAACCCTAATTTGCATGTGCATGGAAAAAAAAAACCAGCCTGGAGTAGGGGGTGGCAGGGCGGGAGCTTGGGGAGAAGGAAGAAGAAGCTTTCCAGGGTAGTAATCATGAAGAATGAGAGCCAGCTGTGAAAGCAGCAGCTGTTGGCTATCATAGCTAACTGAGAAACAGGGATATAGACTGAGAAAAAGTACCAGAATAAGTGAGAAAACAAGGCTCAGAGAGGAGGAAGACAGCTGACCCTAGAACACATCCCAGGAGAATACACAATGGGGACTTGACTAGCTGTCCCATGAGCTTTGTGGATGGAACTATTCTTGACATGCATTGGTATAAACTTCTATTATGTTCTGCACTTTAGAAGGATGTTTCCAAAGGAACTGAGGACTCTTAATGGAGGAAATCAGACAAATTCAGATGTTTCTGAGATAGGAAAGAAATAAGGCATAGAATATTTAAGAAGACTTCAAGGTTGGACCTGGTCTTAGTAAGGGAGAAGCTGTGATTCTGAACCAAAGTTTACATGAGGTAATTACTTTTCATATAGAGGTCATAGAGTGACCAAAAACCGAATCAAAACAATAAAACTCCTTGGGTTATGCAAGAGTCCTTCCAACCTTAATATATTTCAAATATACACCTGGATCTACTTCTTATTCACTTGATGTATAAGTCCTAGTAAGAAATGAATACACCTGGGCTTTTGGAGACTACATAACGTTCAGAGGGTTTTTTGCTGAAGTAGTCTAATAGAAATGCTTCAGAAATTTTTTGTGCTTTGGACCCTTTCAGACTTTCTTCTTTTTTTTTGTCCTCAGTCTTAGAAATCATCAGCAGACAGGCATCACACCATCTCAAGGGGTGAGGCTCAATTTTATTCTCATTGAACTGCTAACTTTTTTTCCCCAAAGCTGAAGTGGAACTAGAAAAGTAGAGTTGAGGTCTATGTAGGTCCTGGCTTCAGGATCTTCCAAAAATAAAGGGTGGAATTTGAACAGCCCACCCCTGCCTCATCTGTCCCATGGAATAATGGAAAGAACACTGGATTTGAAGACAGAGGATCTGGGTTCAAAACTCAGATTCTTATTATCTATGTGTGTTTGGGCAAATTATTTACCTGCTAACGACTTTAGTTTTTGTCATTGGTGTTCAGTCACGATCCCATTTTAGGGTTTTGTTGGCAAAAATACTGGAGTGGCTTGCCATTTCCTTTTCCAGTTCATTTTACAGGAACTGAGGCAAACAGGGTTTAGTAAGTGTCTGAGGTCAAATTTGAACTCTAGAAGATGAATCTTCATGGCTTACATCCTGACACTATATCCACTACACCAACTAGCTGCTCTATAGGCCTTTGTAACTCATTTCTGAAATGAGGGCATTGAACAAGAGAGAGAACCCCAAGCTCCACATGGCCTAATGTTCCTTCTGAGCTGCATGGCGAGGATGTGTCATAAATGAGACCTCCCCAAATACCTTCAGTTTGCTATATGCATGTAAATAAGAAGTCTTACTTACTTGAGAAGTTTCCCCTTTGTTCTTTTCTGTTTTACTGGGAAGCCATTTTCACTGAGGCAGCCAAGAAGGTGAGTTTTTAAAATAGTCAGGAGCAGGTGTGGCAGGCGAAAGATATCACTAGACTTAGAGGTCATCTAACTCACCTCATTTTACTGATGAGGAAGTTGAGACCCAGAGAGGTTAAGTCATAGACAGATTGAGAAGCTGAGTTGAGATGGGCCCCCTGCCTCCAGAACCAATTCTATTGAGACAACATATAGGTTTGTTTTGTTTTCTTGGATAAAAGACAGTGGAAGAGAAGGTAGCAGCACTCAGAGATAAGGGGTGATAGAATCTCCTCTGTACCCAGTAGGTCTGGTTACTTTTTGTCTTTGATGTTACTAGCATTGGATTTTGATGAGCCCTTAGCTTAGAGTGGGTCTGGGACTGAGATATGCTGGTGAATTAGTAAGAAAAGTGACCTCCAGATGACCAGGAAGAGGCAGAGGGGCTCATTCTGTCTTTTGTGTACTTGGAACCAAGTGATCTCTCAATTCCATTTCACCACAATATTCAATGAAGTCAGAAAGAAAAAAAAAAGGTGTCAAAGAAATACTTATATTATGGAGGGGCTGGTTCCAATGGGTACAGTAGTGACTTTTCTTATCCCAAGAAGCCCATAGCCTCTCATAAATCTTCTACAGGGGATCCACTCAATCTGTTGAGTGAGGATCCTCCTCTTGATCTCTTGACTTTGTGTGAATATCAGTAAAGTTCATGGGCTGGTTATCCTTTTGGTTTTCCTTCACTTTCCACACATAACAGACAAACTCAATTTTCTGATAATATGTCTTTGTGGTGATACATGGTAGCATGCTCATACCCACCATATGCTCATCCATCATGTCTCTGAGTGACTTATAACTTTAATTCTTGGGACACTGTATATTACTAAGCCACTCAGATTGCTTAATTGCTTACATGGCTTGGATGAACAAGGAGTCATCAACTTTATTTCTTCTGGTAAGATGGAAGACTAGTAGGTTTTAACTATCATCATGGTAATTTACTAGCCTGGGTTACATGAGAGCCCAAAGAGAGTCTCACCCACCAAGAGATCTATAAGATTGGGGAGAGGGTGGCAAAAATTGAGTAGCCAGGCTGAAAGGGAAAGAAATTTATTAGTGCACTAAGGAAATTAAAAGATGTGCACAAGCCTTGGGGTCACAAGAGTTGCTAAAGTCAGGTTTGTTTCTATGAAAAAATGCATTTCTCTAAGCTTAGTCTTATCAGAATATCCTGAATTTTTGGTAAATATCTAAGATAGTGGAGGCCTCTTTCAAGATAGAATCAGTCAAGCTTATTTTGTTGTTGCCAGCAAGAAAGGGAATAAAATACAGCCTTTATTTACATAATCTCATAGTTCTTTGTAGGGGAAGGGCTGGAATTACTTTATCAGGGGAGACCACTTCTTTCACATCATCTGCCTTGTCATAGTCTCCAAAGGTTCTCTAGGTCTTACCATTTCTCTTTCTTCTAAGGTATACAGGTCCTTGATACCATAGTCTGACCTGCTGATGTAACCTAAGGACCCCTGGGCCTTGCCATCTACCCTGCTTTAGGATCTTTAGGGTTAGTGGACCTTTCTGTCTAACCCAAAGCTGAATTTTCTTTTGCTCATTGACTCTCCCAATTAGATTGTGAAGCTCCTTGAGACAAGAGATTATGACACTTTTTCTATTTGTATTCCCAGCATTCTGCACAATGCCTGGCACCTAATAAGTGCGTTTTCATTCATTTATTTACCTAAAGAATATTGACATTAAAAAGATGGGCCTTTGTTTCAGGGTGATATTTGATTTCATTAAGAGAACTTTGTATATGTCAAAATCATAAGCAATTCCTTGAGTATGAATATCTGGGACAGATGTTAAAAATGGACAGTGACTTGAACAGGTGGGGGAAAAGAATGTACTGGATTTCTCTTGGGGCATTAGGACTTATGTACAGTAGGAACTTAATATCTGAAATGAGTGGGTATTTCATGGAACATCAAAATTCAACTGACTCTCCTGTATTATTAAAAAAAAAATCTAAGGCCTAAGACATGCAGTCATTCTTTTTCTACCTCATACCCACAATTTCAATTAGCATTAATTGAAGATATTTTATGCAACACCCAAAGATCATGAATTTAGAGCTAAAAGGTATCTTAACAATCACTTAGTCATAGGATCATTTTTTTTTCTAGACTCTTAGGTTCATAGCTTTGATGTCATAATTGGTGCCTCACTATCTCTTATGACACTTTCCCAAACTGTTGCCAAATCTTGCTGTTTCTACCTCCACGAGATTTTTTTTACTCTGTCCTCTTCTCCCTATTCACACAGTCACCACTAGCTTTCTAATTGATTTCCCTGTTTCAAGTCTGCCCTCTCCTGTCCATCATCTACATAGCTGCCAAAGTCACTCAATAAATACTAGCAACTATGTTTCACTCCTTGGATCAAAACTGAACTCCTTTGTCATTCAAAGCACTTCACGCTGTGCCCCCACGTTGTCTTTCCAGTTTTGTTATCCATTACTTTTCTTCACATACTCTATAACCAAACCATATTGACATTCTTCCTGTTGCTCATATATACCACTCTGTCTCCCAGTCTACATGCCTTTGCACTGGCTATCTTTCATGTTAAAATTTACTTTCTTCTTAGCTCTGCTGCTTAAAACCCCCAATTTCCTATGATTCTCAATTGCTACCTTTTCAATAAGAGGCTTTTCCCAATTTCCTTCTCCCTAGTGCTAGTGCATTCTCCCTCAAAAATTATCTTGTATCTATTTTGTATTTACCTATGTGTCTTTCCTGGTAGAATGTAAGATCCTTGAGGGTAAGGACATCTAAAATTTTGACAAAGTTCTCTGACTCCATATTTTGTATTTTTCACACCATATTATGCCAGGTAAGAGAAAATTTATGATTATGCAATGTTTATTATCAGTGTTGCTTTAATTTCCCTTTTGAAGACCTTCCAAGTTCCCAGCTTCCAAGTGCCCTTTCATTCCCTTTACTAAAATGTCAAAACAAAACAAAAAAACCTTGTAGCTTTTCAATTCATTTTTTAACTTAAAAAATTCTATATTATGTTTCTTGATGCCTTTTATTTTCATATCACATGCATTTCCAAATATATATCTTCCTTATCATCTCTTCAATAAGCCATCTCTTGTAGCAAAGATTAAAAAAGAGAGAAGAAGAAATGGTTCATAAAGATAACGAACCAACACATTGACCATGCCTGGTAATACATGCAACATTCTGTACTCATATTCTCCCAATACTAGGAAGAAGAGAGGAAGGCAAATTTTCTTATGTTCTTCCTGGCACTGTTTGTTTTTTGTAATCATACAGCATTCAGTTATGTTGTTATTATTGTTTATACTACTTTTTTTAGTTCTGCTTGTTTCCCTCTGCATCAGTTCCTTCTGAAGACTTCTCATGCTTCTTTGAATTCTTCATAGTTACGATTTCTTATGGTATAGTAGGATTCCATTACAAATGGAACATACAAAAAAGTCTTTAGCCAATCCCAAATCAATGGACACATGTGCTGTTTCAAGTCCCTTACTACCTTTCAAAAAGTACCACAATAGGGGCAGCTACGTGGCACAGTAGATAGAGCATCGGCCCCGGATTCGGGCAGACCTGAGTTCAACTCCAGCCTCAGACACATAACAATCACTAGCTGTGTGACTCTGGGCAAGTCTCTTAAACCCAATGGCCTCATCAAGAAAGAAAGAGAGAAAGAAAGAAAGAAACTACCACTGTGAATTTTTTTGTTGTAGGGATATTTCTTTCAGTTTTTGTCTTCCATTGGGTTATATGCCTATTAGTGGGATCTCTGGGTCAAAAGTCATGGCCATGGTGGTCACTTGCTTGGCATGATTCCAAATTATACTTTTTAGAATGGTTGGACCACTTCACAGAACCACGTGACTTTCCCCCCCAGTTCCCCATTACTGATTATTTGCATTTTTGTCACATCTGTCAGTTTATTGGGTATGAGATGAAACTGCAACATTGCTTTGATTTGTATTTCTCTTATTAGCGATTTGGAGCAATCTTTCATATCATTGTCAACAGTTTGCACATCTTTTGAGAATTGTAATTTAATCCTTCCATCTTTTGTCATTAATGATTAAACTTCCATAATGCTGTTTAGGCTTTCATCTTCAGTACCTTCATTTTTTGGACTATTCTATTCCACTCTTTTCCTGATTTCTCATGACTATGGAGTAATATTGGATTACTGGAATTGATATTCTTTTACATTTGAAGGTCTTTCTCTTTGGGAGAAAAGATAATTTGTTCAGTTTGGGACATGTGGAATCTAAGATGCCTGTGAGACATCCAGTTTGAGATGTTCAAAAGGCAGTTTGTGATGTGGGAATGGAGCTGAAAAGAGCTTAAGGCTCATTTGCATAGAGATGATAATTTAATCCTTAGGAGCTCAAGAGATAATTTAGAACAAGAAGAAAAGAGGGACCAGGAAGGAAAACTGGAAGATGTATTCTTTTTAAAGTCATCACCATTTGCTTCTGCCAAATTTTCTGCCACTTAAGCATTTCTGTATTTAAAATCTATTACTCTCTCAAAACCTCTACTTCCTTGGAGAGATTCTCTATCATATTTTCAATATTTATTTTTCCTACTTTGCTCTTTGTATTGTGTTAATGCTAAATTGAGGCCTCTATGTTCTCACCTAATTTAATTGCTAATATCTCCTTTGGAAAGTTTTATTTCTCTTGAGAACAACTTTTGAGTTTCTTGATATTCTATCATCTCTGGGGAGTTTGTACAATTTCCTTTTTCTTCAGGAACTTTTGATTTACTTTCCTACATAATTTGATTTTTTTGTTTTGTTCTGACCTTTTTCTTCTGTGTTTTCTAGCCTCTTTGTTGTTTTATCTCCTGTGCTCTTTTATTACCCTCAAGCTTCTCCCTTGAACTTTTTCTCTTTTCTATTTTATTTGTATTCTCTGGTATCTCTGAAGCAATTAACCAATCAAATAATCAATTGATAGGCATTTGTTAAATGCCTGCTGTACTTAAGACAGGGCAGCTAGGTGGTAAAATGAGTACAGCACTAGGCTTGGAAATCAGGAACTCATCTTCCTGAGTTGAAATCTGGCCTCAATACTTACTAGTTATGTAACCCTGGTCAAGTCACTTAACCCTGTTTGCCTCAGTCCTTATCTGTAAAATAAGCTGGAGAAGGAAATGGCAAACCACTCCAATATCTTTACTAAGAAAACCCTGAATGAGATCATGAGGAGTTGGGCATGACTGAAATGACTCAATAACAGTGGTACTCAAGACACTGTTCTAGGCACTAAGGACAGAAATGAATAGTTCCTGCTCACATTGAACTTATACCTATTAGCAGAAGACAATAAATATGCATAGAAATATAAATGCAGAATGTAATGATAATATGATGTAAATATAGTGTAAAATAAACAATGTAGAATATAAAACATAGAATAGCAGTAATTATTATTATTAATGGCTAATACTGACATAATACTTTAAAGTCTACAAAACATTTTGGAAATGTATTTCATTGCATCTGATTCTCGTAACACCCATGGAAGTGAGATAGTATTATTATCCCCATTTTACAGATAAAAAACTAAGGATGCAAGAAAAAAGGGATATACTCAGGATCACTTAGTTAATAAATGCCTGAGGCAGGACTTGGATTCAAGTAGTCCTGACTATAGAAGATGTATATTGTTTTAGGGGGAGGCAATTGGGGTTAAGTGACTTGCCCAAGGTCATAGAGCTAGTAAGTGTCTGAGGCTGTATTTGAACTTGGTCCTCCTGACTCCCTGGCCGATGCTGTATCCACTGTGCCCACCCAGCTGCCTCATAAAAGGTAATGGGGGGAGATCCACTGTGCCCACCCAGCTGCCTCATAAAAGGTAATGGGGGGAGGGGGAGATCTGGGAGAATCAGCAAAAATCTCATGTAAGAGAGGAGTTTGAGCTGATCCTCAAAGGAAACTAGGGATTTTAAAACGTGGAGGTAAGGAGGGAGGGCATTTTAGGAGAGAGAATGTCATTGGAAGAATAGCAAGAGTTGCGGCAGCTAGGTGACATGGTGGATAGAGCATTGGCCCTGGATTCAGGAGAACTTCAGTTCAAATCAGGCTTCAGACACATAACACTTACTAGCTGTGTGACCCTGGACAAGTCACTTAACCCCTGCCCCCCAAAATAGCAAGAATGCTAGTTTGTCGGAGTCTTAGAGTATGTGAAAGAGTGATATAGAATGTAGTAAGTCTGAGAAGTTAGGTTGGAGACAGATTGTAAAGGGCTTTAAATCCTGAACACAGATGTTTTCATCTGGTGTAGAGGTAATAAGGAGCCACAAATCATCGCTTTAGGAAATTTACTTTTTCAGCTGTATGAGGAAAAATTGGTGAGGAGAGAGACCTGATTCAGGGAGACCAATTAAAAGGCTATTTCAGTAGTTTAGAAAAGAGGTGATGAAGGCCTAAATTATGAGGGTGGCTGTGTCAATAGAGAGGAGGGAATGAATGAGAGAGACTCTGTAGAGATAGAATCTATACAGCAACTACTGATTGCATATGTGGGGTAAGGAGGGATGCAGAGTCAAAGATGAGTGTGAGGCTACAGGGGAAAGATTGGGGTATCTTCAATAGGAGAAATAAGAGGGTTGCATTTGGGAGAAAAGTTAATGATTTCGAGCCGGACTTAAGATACTTTCAGGACACGACTGATGTTATTTCATGATGTTTTTATCTTAAGTGCTTCAGTCTTCTTACCTTGTGGCTGCAGCTTGAGACACTGTATCTGGTTCATTATCTCTTTCTGAGGTTTTTGGCTTAGAGAGATTTGTGGAAAACAACTACATCAACTTGCCAATCATGTGGCTCAGCATTAGTTAATTTCATTTCAATTTCTCAGTTATGGAAATTATTTTACTCCCAACTTTGTATTTACTATGCAAGCAACTATTCCCAACATATCTTTATGGTATCCCTACTATTCCAGTGTGAAATTTATAAAGATATACAAGACCTCATCGTGAGGCTTACAACCTGGCAGGAGAGAGAAGAATACACAAATGACTGTAATATAATAAAGAAGCAGAAAGTGTCATGAAAGTCCAGAAGGAGGGAGGAGATGACTTTTGGCTACCAGAACCAGAGAAGTGACATTTGAGCCAAGCCTTGAGAGTTGGCTAGGGTTCCCAGGCAGATTTAGAAGGGACAGGAATGGGTTGAAGGGGTAAGGAGAGTATTCCAGGGATAAAAAGCTGCATAAGGAAAGATACACAGCTGGTGACCACAATGAATATTCAGGACAAAAATAAATAGATTAAATAGTTTTAGCATCAAAACTATTTAAGATTAGCTAATCTCAGCCCTTTCTATAGACCAGGAAACTGAGGTCCATTAATTCTAAATGACTTATCCACTGTTACATGGCAGAGTTGAGAACAGAATCCAAGCCTCTTAACTCCCAGTCAAATGTTACTTATAGAATCTTGGTGCCTTTACTGAAATCTGCACAGATATACGTCAATATTTTTTTTGAAGTTAAAAGGGATGTTTAAAACTGACATGGCATAGCAACATGTGATTATGGACAGAGAGCCAAGATTGAAGACAAGCTGACTTCAAGTTACATTTCTGACACATATTGTGTGACCTTGGGCAAGTTACTTAATCATTCAGTGTTCTAGACAACCCTGTAGAACTGTAAGTCACAGAGACTATGTCTACTTCATTGGTAGAGGGAATTTCATTATATCAATGAAATTATGGGTCCAGTCCTTATCTGTAAGACTCTTATAGTTGCTTTTAGAAGCTATCCTTTCTCTGTTTTAGATTTTGTCTAATTCAGTATGAAACTAATTTATCTTTCTCTCCTTAGGTAAATATTGGAAAGCTTAAAATCATTCTTGTTCAAACTTAGTTATGTGAATACTGCTATGTCCATTTATTATATTTTATTGTCTTTGTCCATCACTCCTAGGTAGGACTTAGCTGATTTAAACCTACCCTAGCTTACTATTGATCTAACTGCATTACAGTGTCGAGATTCCAAGTTACCAGTCATTCATTACCTATGGAATTCTTTTCAACCTCTTTTTAGTGGTTAATCTTTCTGGATTCTTGACCTCAGATACCTTCTAAAGATATGGATTCTAGTCAGAGATGTACCTAGGACCAATGGGAGAGGGAAAATTCTTCCTCCCTGGGGACTTTATGTCTATGCTTCCTGCCTAATGTCCTTGGGGGGTAGGAAGCATTTTTGTTCAGCAGCAGGTGGTAGTAGATGGCCATTGATGTCCCTTCCAACTCTGAGGTTCTGTAAGTCAAGGATTTTTGAGAATAAGTGAAAGAGGCAAATGGAAAAGTCTCACAGAAAGGGCTGCAGAAAACTGCTGGAAGGACCTTGGTGGAAGAGGGTAATGAAGAGACATCTAGAGAGAGAAAAGAAATGCTCTTCTCTGAGACAAGGGCCTAGGGCGTAGAGATAATATTGGTAAGAAGGTGCTAGAAGGGTTAAAAAACCTAGTAGCATTATCCAAAGTAAAACTTCATTAGACTAGGAGGGTCTTTTCTTGGATTAACACTTCACCCAAACAGGCTTGAGGTTGGCATACTCCAACAATGAGATGTTTAATAAGGAAATAACCCAGCATACACAGGGAGCTAAGGAAGGTACAGGTCTAATTCTTCTAAAGGTAACATAAAGACCAGAAATAGCATTTTTAAAGTAAATTTTTATTGATTTTTAAAATATTTCCAAAAGAGACCAATTTAGATTTGGCAAAAGAAAAAAATTTACTAACATTTATAGAACTATTCAAAAGTGAAACAAGACTGCCTTCAAAGATAGGGGGTTTAAATAAATACCCAAGTTGCCACACAGCTCGACATAGATGCAGGTCTTGGTCTAGTTGGACTAAATCAGGGGTTGTCCCAAGAGCCAAATTCAGTCTGCTGCCTGTTTTTGTAGTGAGCTGAGAATTTTTGTTTTCACATTTTAAAATACAACTTCATTTAAAAATGTTTAAATACAACTTTATTTAAAATTTTTGAAATGTAACTTTGTGTAAAAATGTAATTTTTAAATTTCTGGGATGTACGCAAAAAGGCAGAGGGTCAGATTTGGATCTTGGACTGTAATTTGCTAGGCTTTGAATTAGATGGATCCTTCCTCTTCTGACTGTGTGATCCTGTGACTGGATTTGAAATAGAAAAGCCATAAGTATGAAAAAGGGTACTCTCCCCTCAGTAGTTGTGTTTTTTTCCTTTTTTGTCCCCCCTATTGAGTGTAAGAAAAGACAGGGGCATAACCCCCTTGGGTACATTCTTTTCTACAATATATAGGAAAAGACATGATCTACACTGAGGTGTATTCTTAAGCTATCTGGGGCTTAACCATCATCCATATTTTTAAAATGAATATAATGCATTTACACTTTCCTTTTTAACTTTGCAGCATGGTGTATGTTGGACACAAAGTTAGGAGAGACCCAGGCTTTGAATCCTGCTTCCTGTACTTGGTAACAGTGTGACTTTGGGCAGAGTGATCTCTGTGCCTCAGTCCTAGATTATAAAGTTAGGGTAACAATCCTTGTTTTTACCTGTCTCACAGAGTTATGAGGAACAAACAAGATGATGTATAAAAAATATTTTATAAATTTTAAAATGCTTATAAATGTTATCATCATGATGGTAACAATCTGCCCACACATTTCTCCTGCCTTATGGATTTTAAATGGCCATTCCCTTTGATCATCACCATGACCAATCTTGACTCCAAAGGAAACATGATAAACCTGTTACCTTCTGAAAAAGAGTTGATGGACTAGATACACAGAATGTGATATGCAATTTTGGACATAGTCAGCATAGAAATTTGTTTTGTATAACTATGAATGTTTGTTCTCTCTCTCCCTCTCTTCTTCCTTCCCTCCCTTTCTCTCCTTCTCTCTCTCTCTCTCTCTCTCTCTCTCTCTCTCTCTCTCTCTCTCTCTCTCTCTCTCTCTCTCTCTCTCTCTCTCTCTCTCTCCCCTCTCTCCCTTTCCCTGCCAAATTGGTGGAGGGGAGTAGAAGTAGGAGAGGAAAATGGATGCTTGATATTTTTCAAATAAAATTTTTAAAGGAAGTTATTTGTCTAATAGGCATAGTTTTGAACATCAACTGAATGTCACTGATTGAAGGGACTTTCAAAATGATCTACTTCTTTTTATAGATGGGAGAACTGAAAGGTTAAGAGCAACCGAATTGCCTAAAGGCAGACAGGTAATAATTAGAAGATAAGACTTGAACCCAGGTACTGAGGCTAGAAAGCCAGGACTCTTTCCATTGTTCCACATACCATCTGACCGACATTACTTTATGTTAAACTTTCTTAGGTATCTTAACTAATTAGATGCAATTTCACTATTTTGCCATGTGACACTGAGAAAAGTGGTTCAGAAGTTATGCTTTGTTTATTTAAATTTTGGAAAATATCAGAATGTGAGTGGTCAGGATTCCTCTTTTGGAACCATCAGAGGATGTTGGAATTTTAAACGAAAGAGAATTATCATCTAGTTATACTCCTCAACCCACTCATCAAGTGACTTGTTGATGTACCTTAGCAGCATTTCAGCTTCATTCAACTATCTCCCCAGAATCTTGTGAGGATAAAATGAGATAATGTTTATAAAGCACTTTGATAACAATCACTTCCATTTCTTTAGAACCTTGAAGTTTGCAAACTGTATATTCTAAAGATAGCTTAAACTCAACATGTCTACAATAGAATTCATTCTCTCCCTATAAATGCTCACATCTACCAAACTTCCCTGTTTTCCCTTATTTCTGTTAAAGGCATCACCATTCTTCCAGGGTCTCAACCTCAGAATTATCAACTCCTCAATTCTCCTTCATCGCAGTTTTGAAATCTTACTATTTCTACCTTTATCACTACTCCTGCATCATGCCCATTTTTCTCCACCCATCCATTTAACACCTAAGTTCTAGTCCTCATTACCTTTCATCTAGAATATTGGAATAGCTTCCTAAATTGGAGCTTTCATCACTTTAGGCTCTCATCACTGCAGTTTTCCTACATATTCCTGCCAAAGTAATTTTCTTGAAACTTAAATTTGACCATATGAACCTTCTGCTCACCACTCCAGTCCAATCTACACAAAACATTCTTCCCTGAGTTCACATCTGACCACATGACTCCCTTTCTAAACAAACACTATTTAGCCTGCAGGATCAAATATAAATTCCTCTGTTTAGTTCATGAAGTCATACGTAACCTGACCTCAATTCTTCTTTCCAGCCTCACTGGACATTACTCCCCCTTCTACATTTTATGAGTTAGTCAAAATGTTGTCTCCATTCCTCACAAGACCCTCCATCTCCCATCCCAGTGTCTTTTGCTCCAATGCCTGGAACATACTCCATTTTAACCTAGAGTTTCTTGCTTCTTTAAAATACAACTCAGGTACCATCTTGTGCGTGTTCTTTCCTGATCTCCTGTCTCCTCCAACTGCCAATGCCCTCCCTCCCTGACTCTTTTGTATCAAACTATATTTTACAAATTTGTATTTGTTACCTTTGTATTTACACCACATATATTTTATATGTATTAGTTTTCTCCCTATTAAAATGCTCTCCTTTACAAACTACTTCACCTTTAACTACTTTTTATATATTTGTATTTATTACCTTTATATTTATGCTGTATCTATTTTTATATATTATTTCCCATGTTACAATGTGAATTCTTTGGTGCAGTGATTGGAGTGCCAGTCCTGGAGTTGGGAGGAGTAGCCTCAGGTACTTGCTAGCTGTGTGACCCTGGGCAAGTAATAAATAAACAAACAAACAAACAAACAAATAAATAAAATATATATATGAATTCTTCATGAGCAAAAAAATGTATGATGTGTGTGTGCATGCATGCAAGTATCCTCAGAACTTAGAGTTCCTGGCACATGGTAGGCACTTAATATATGCTTGTTGATTGATTGATTTTTAAATAGGGTCAATAGGTAAAAATACCTCGGATAGTCTATGAAGGAAGAGCTTAACTGTGAGTCTTTGAAGCCTAAGACTCAGGGATGGACTTTTTAAAACAAAATCATAGAACCTGGGAGTCAGAAGGAAGCTTACAGGCCATTTATTATTATTCGTGTGTCCTCCTCTGATGTCTCATCAAGATATGAGGCTTCTCTGGGTTCTCAATAGCTATGCCAGTGTAGTATAAGCCTCTGGAAGTTCCTATCAAGCTGGAAAAGCTTTGTGTACAGGGCCAGTTGACAAGCTGTTATCTGCTCCTTTTGAAGAACCTACCTTCAGCTTATAGAGATTCATCACCTGAGGTCGGGTCCACAAATGAGAAGGCTGTTAGTCAATAAAACTCATATAACTGTCTGTCAAGTGGGAAGAGTTTGTAATCCACAGAGGAAGAAGTAGTGCCTCCATTGATGGAGTCTTGCTTCTCTTGGAATTTGGAAGAAATAAAGTTAGAGAGGTTCACTCAAACACGGGAAGGGTCTCCATTTGAAAAAAACAAATAAAGGGAAGTTTCACAGGTCCAGTCCCTTACTCTGTCCTTGTGGGCAATTCACATAATTTCTGTGCATCTCAGTTCCCCTTGTAATAGGAAGACAAGATGACCTCTAATGTACTTTTGAATTCTAAACTGTATGATTATATGAACTCATGAACCTATAAAGTAGGTGGGATTTAATCTTCCATGCTATCTACACCTGAAGAGTATTAGCTCTGGAGTCAAAGGACCTGAGTTAAAATCCTATCTCTGACATTTAACTTGTTGTTGACTCATTCAGTAGTGTCCAATTCTACACGTCTCCATGGACTTTTTATCCACGGGATTTTCTTGGCAAAGATACTGGAGTGGTTTGCCATTTCCTTCTCCAATGTGCCCCCATTTTATAGATGAAGAACTGAAGCAAATGGGGGTTAAGTGACTTGCCCAGGGTGACACAACTAGTAAGTGTCTGAGGCCATATATGAACTTCCTGACTCCAAGCCTGGTCTCTATCCACTGTACCACCTAGCTACCCAGACAATCTACCTGTGGGTAAATCAATCTACCTGTGTTTTCCTCATTTGTGAAAAGAGAGAGATGGGACAAAAGAAGAAAATGATAAATGTTGGAGATGTGGGAAAACTGGAACATTAACACATTGTTGGTGGAGCTATAAACTGATCCAACCATTTTGGAGAGCAATTTGGAGCTATGGCCAAAGGGCTATGAAAATGTGCATACCCTTTGACCCAGAAATACCACTTCTAGGGCTGTATCCCAAAGATATCATAAAAATGAGAAAAGGACCCGCATGTACAAAAATATTTATAGCAGTTCTTTCTGTGGTGGCAAAGAATTGGAAATGGAGGGGCTGCCCTTCAATTGGGGAATGGCTGAATAAGTTGTGGTATATGAATGTAATGGAATACTATTGTACTATAAGAAATGATGAGCAGGCAGACTTCAGAAAAACCTGTAAAGACTTGTATGGACTGATGCTGAGTGAAGTGAGCAGAATCAGGAGAAGTTGTACACAATAACAGCCACATTGTGTGCTGACTAACTTTGATAGACTTAGCCCTTCTCATCAATGCAAGGATCTCCAAAAGTCTCACAATCCATATCCAGAGAAAGAACTATGGAGTTTGAATGCAGATCAAAGCATACTATTTGCCCTTTTTTTTCCCTTCTGTTTTGTTTTGTTTCTTCTTTCTTGTGGTTCCTCCCATTGGTTCTAATTCTTCTTTACAACATGACTAATGTGAAAATATGTTTAATAGGAATGCATATGTACAGCCTATAGCAGATTGCATGCCATCTTGGGGAGGGAGGCGAGGAGAGGGGGGAGATAATTAAAAACTCAAAATCTTATAGAAGTGAATGTTGACAACTGAAAATAATTAATAAAAAAACATGCAAAGGAAAAAAAAGAGAGAGTTTGGCCAGATGGTATCTGAAGTTCCTTCCAAGTCTATATTTGTAATACTAAGTCACATCACTTCTCTAGGTCTTAGCTTCTTCATCTGTAAAATCTGACAAATGAAGGGGTTGGACAAGATAACCTCTGGTGTCCTTTCTTGCTCTAGATCTATGATTCTATCACCTGAATTCATTTAATCACCCTGAACTTCAGTTTCTTCATTTGTAAAACAGAGCGAAGGAGTGGAACTAGTTGGTTCTGATGTCCCTGCCAGCTCTAGAGCTATGAACCTAACTCTCATTCAGGCTCAGTTACCTTCCTTTTGCTTAAGGGTCAAGGCTGGATCCATGACATGCCCCACTGAAATCCTATACCTCTGTCTCACTGGGGTGTGGAGGTCACAGTTCTGAGAAGCCACGTCAGAAGAGCCCCAGCTAGGGGAGGTTCTGCCAAGCTGGAACACCTTCAATAGCTTGTCCGAGGTTAGGCAAGCAGTAAGTATTATCAAGGACATTAGATTCCAGCGTCTTTGCTTCCAAATTCAGAACTCAGACATAGACACAAAGGAAATTCCTTTCCTTCCCTCCTGGACCTCACAGCAACAGCAAATGAGACTGCAGCAGTGGTAGCAGCAACAGAGAGACCTTAGTTTTATTCCCTTTTTCTGTGCAGTTTGAGGCAACCCAGTGATGGTGTCCCTTTCTAAGTAACGTATAATGATTGACTCACACACTCTGTTCAGGATTTTTTTTTAATCACAAACACTAAATTTTGCACCTTTGTTCTTAGATTTTCTTGACTCTATCAAATCACTGTTCCCAAATGCCACTCAATGGATAGATGGCATCCTTCACGATGGCTAGTCTCTGATCAAACTGGGTTAGCAGTTGCTGTCCCCACACTGGGGTCTGCACCCCCAAGAAAGGAGACAGTAAAAGTGCCCATCCCAGTAAATAATGAACAGGAACATTGGCCCAGCAATCCTGACTGTCCAATTCTAGGCTGAGATCCAGAGACAGAATCATCAGATCATAGATTCAGAAAAGGAAAGGACCTTAGAGAATCATATCTAGCCCAACCCTCTCATTTTACAGATGAGGAAACTGGAGCCCAAGAAAGAAGACTCATGATGGAAAATGCTATCCACATCATGAAAAAGAACTGATGGAGGCTGATTGCAGATCAAAGCATACTATTTTCACTTTCTTCATTTGTTTCATGATTTTTTCCATTTCTTTTTTCATAACATGACTAATGTGGAAATATATTTTACATGATTGTACATGTACAGCCTATATAAGATAGTTTGCCATCTTGGGGAGGGAAGAAGAGAGGGAGAAAAATTTGGAATGCAAAACCTTATAAAAATAAACATTGAAAATTGTCTTTACATGTAATTGGAAAAAATAAAATACTAAATAAAATAAATAAAAAGAAATGCATAGTTCTTCAGTGATCTTAAACTGTTTCCTTGCCAAAATACAGCTTCAAAACAAATTTTAAAAATTCTGCTACTCTTGGAACACCACAATCTACACACACAGGCTCTCTCCCCACCAAGCAGAGTGGGTGTTCAATCTTAACAAGGACTTACAAATTCTATGTGTGTCTTCCAGATGTGAGAATCCTGCTAATGAGGACCCCTGCATAGACTCATTTTTATTCTTTGGGTTTGACTTTAGTCTATGCCCTCTATGTGGAAAACAAATGGCTTATGTAACTACTGAACTGGGGCGGGGGGGGGGGGGAAGTTCAACACCACAGATTAAGAGATATGGAGAAATGCAGGAGTCAAAATAGGCTACAATATATCACCACTGGTGAACTGTGCAAGAAATAGCCTGAAAGGTATCATCTACGATGATTGGAAATGGAGGCCAATCATATAATTAGAATGGGGAGTAACAGGAAGTATGAGTGCTACACTGATGTCCATGGGATAGTAAAAAGACAGACTCTAGAAGAAGTTCTCTAGTGCATGAGATCAATACTCTACAGATGACTGTAGGAGATGTAGACAAGAGTTACAGAAGATGAAGTGTGGATGTGTTCTAACCAGCCCCACTGGAAGGAATCATTGGTGAGACCATGGATCCCTTAAAATATTAGAGTCTCAGCATCTGCAGTATTTCTTTCGGCCATTTTAATTTCCTGTTCTCTTTACCATAGTGTCCCTGTTAGACAGGTAAACACACCTACTACATTTCTTAGGCAGGATACACAGGAGGGCTTCTAGCACCTCTCACTAGCAGGTTTGCTTTTGATCTGGTCAGATAGGAAGACGGGAATGGAGTCAAAAGAAGGGGTTAACTTTATTCTAGTCTAGTCTTCTCAAATGGAGTTTGCTGATAATTGGAACACCAACTCCTACAGCATTCCCTAACAACCCTTCCTGCAGGGGCCGTTGTGAAGAGAGAGCAACTACCCCTCCATCTTGATGGGGTCAATTGAGACAGCTACAACTTGTGCACTCCTCTAAATCCCCTCAAACCTTAATGGGGGCCGGTTGAGGCAAACACACAGATCCCCTCTCCCAAGCCTTGATGGGGGTCAATCAAGGCATGCACAGCATTCCAGATTGTGCATTCATCCCTAAGGGGGTCCCCACTCACTGACTAGCACCCACTTGCTTTATAGGGCAACAGACAAAGAAGGCATATTGCCAGCAATAGCCTCACAATTTTACATTACTTCATCTCCATAGTTATTGAGCTTGTGTAGTAGAAGCTGTTTTCAACCATAGTTGGTTGAAACTCATTGGTGAGAACTCATATCTAACACCTGGAAACTAGAGATTGTTATGACTATGAATCCTGGGAAGAAAACTCTAATAAAGAATAACAAAAATCCACCTTATACACACTAAAATTCACCTTATTTACAATCCCCTTTATACTTTGTAATTTTGTTGCTATAGCATTAGATTTTGAGACAGAAGGTCAACCTAAGCTCTGCACTCTATGCATGACTTTATCCTCCCTCAACTTCCTCCTTTGCAAAATGAGGAGAGCTAGATGACCTCTAATTCCAGTGATGCCCTTCACCTGTCAAACCTACTCCTGATTATTTAACAACT
This sequence comes from Phascolarctos cinereus, assembly GCF_003287225.1. NCBI lineage: Eukaryota > Metazoa > Chordata > Mammalia > Diprotodontia > Phascolarctidae > Phascolarctos > Phascolarctos cinereus. The sequence goes on along the minus strand of NW_027555847.1, from coordinate 442,365,466 downwards.
CTCCCAACTACCTCAGAGAAATAGCTTCCCAATAAAACTAAAAAGGACAGAAGAGACACTTCGCAGGTAAGGGCTCAGGTTTACATTTCTATAGCAAAGTGAATGTTTGGAGAGGCAATCGTTTAGAGGGAACCACAGCCAACTAACTCAAAAGGAAGGTTTGTACATGGGACTATAAGTTTATCTTAATTAATTAATTAATTTATTTATTTATTTTGGCTAGGCAATGGGGTTAAGTGACTTGCCCAGAGTCACACAGCTAGTAAGTGTTATGTGTCTGAGGCTGGATTTGAACTCAGGGGACTGTAAGTTTAGACATTTATCTAGTCCAATTCTTTCATTTTGTAGATGAGAAAAATGATGCCTACAATGGCATCTCACCTTAGGGCAGCTGAAAACTCACTGTAAGGAGTAAGTCTCACCTTAGGGCAGCTGAAAACTCACTGTAAGTAGTAAAGGTGGGATTTGAACCCGTGTCATCTAGCTTCCAAATTTAGCACTCTTTCTAGTACTCAATGGTGTATATGTGGAGGGATTAGGGGAGGGTTCAGTTTGCTTTGAGGATCGTACCCTTTATTCCTTGAAGAACCTTTGGTTGGGCTAAATTACACTGACCTTCAATCCCTTTTTACTGATTGAGGTTCAACTATGGTGAAAAAAGAACGAGAAGGCAGTATGTGAAAACGGGCAAGAGTCCTCACCATTAAGAGATGACACACTATCCCTACCATCCGACTATTTTCTGACTGTAGTGAGAAAGTAGGAATACTAAGAAAGTCAAGACAACAAAAACTCTGTAGCATTTGTTATGTATTGCCTCCACACACACACCCTCCCCCATCAAGCCCAGGGGATGTTCAATCTTAACAAGGACTTCTAAATTCTGTGTGTGTCTTCCAGATGTGAGAATCCTACTAATGAGGACCCCTGCATAGACTCATTTTTATTCTTTGGGTTTGACTTTAGTCTGTGCCTTCTATGTGGAAAACAAATGGCTTATGTAACTAGTGAACTGGGGGGGAGGGGAGGGGGAGAATAGTTCTACCCTCATGAAAACTAGATCTAGCCTTAAATAATTCTTAATAATAACCCTCCAGCTTCTTTTGCTCCTACTTTGACTAGCAACCAGGTCTTTGAGTGTGGCTTCTTCACTGAGTCCAAGTTTTACAGAACAAATCCTTTTATTAAGGGGATTTGTTCTGTGACGTTTGGATTCAGTCAAAGGGCTGTACTTCAGGACCTAGAGGGCCACATGTGGCCTTAAGGCTGCAGTTTCCCCACCGCTGCGTCAGTAGCACTCCCTTCACAGCTGGCCCTTATCCCTACGGATCACTGCTCTGGAAAGTTCCTTCCTCTTCACCACTGCTCACAGCAGAAGCACCCTGTGGACTTTTTCCCACAGTCTGCATTTGGATGTGGGTGTAAAATGAGCTGCTCCTATCCTTTGTAAAGTGCTTAGATACTTTGGGCATAGTTCTGTTCAGTGCATGCCCATTTCACTTAGTATAAAACTACCTTTGGAAACATCTACAAGGCTTGGGAGACCACCAAAAGAAGATCCACTTTTCCTTCAAGGTGTTTTGTCTTTTCTGTAGGCTGAAGGTTTGGCAATGTTGAATACTGAGGGAAACCTAGTGGGAAAATGAAATGTGTATTGAGTTCCTATTATGTGCAAAGCATTTTTTGCCTTGCAAGGCTCCCAAGCCTTGTATTTATTATGCATTTCCCGTGTTATTGTTCCAGGTTCCATCATGGATATTCTTTCTGAAGGAAATGTTACATTTGCCATTACTCTTCTGAAAAAGCTTTGTGAAGAAAAACCACGAAATGTGGTGTTTTCTCCCCCAAGCATCTCGTTTGCCCTGAACATGATCCTCTTGGGAACAAGGACAGAAACAGCAGCACAGATAGCACAGGTATGTTTACCTATCCTGCCACCTTCATGTCCCAAGTGAGTTGGGGAGAGAGCCCTGTGCCTATAGTATGTTTCAAGATTATCAGGAGATAGAGATGTAATGGTCCAGCACATACTGTGATTAGGATGGCAAACAAACAAAAAAGTCAAGTCCAAATATCGCAAACAAACAAACCAACCAACCCACATGTGGATTTTAGAAAACTTTGGTTGATCTTTGAAAAACATCAGAGAGAACTCTGAAAGTAGATGTTAGAAAAATCTGAAACAAAAACCTACTACAGTGATTGAGTGAAGGAAAGCCTTTATTACGCTTCTCACAAGAGAAGCAGTCATGATGCCCTTTATTAGCACGTAGAATCAACTTTCAAACTGTTAATAAGATCCATACTCTACCCATCAGGGCTACGATTGGTCTAGTTCATCTGAGTTACACCCTTCCTGAACAGCCCATCACCTGTTTGTCCGTATTCTGCTAACTCCGCCTAACTCATGGGTCCCATGTTCAAAAATGGTGGCTATCTGTGCCCTTGGGGTGTGTCGGTTCATATTCAATAAACTTATTAAGCAAGTGCAGTGGAGAAAAGCCCAGTCCTTGAACTGACAGGTTGCAACCGTTTTACCTTCTAGGGCTCTTTCTTAAGGAATTAGTTGTTTATAGAAAAGTTTGGAGCACTTTCTGATTGGCTGAGGGCGATCCACAAGATCTTGGAATTTCTTATCCTGCTGTGGAAGCCTAACTAACCCCTGAACTCTTTCTTACAGTAGACATGCCTCACGGAACAGGGAAAGCTAAAGTTTCAGGGCTGTATGACCTTTGTAAATCAAAACTGTCAAGCCCTCTATTCTTGGTGCCTTATTCTTTACTGTCCCAATTTCCCCCGAGGGAATGTAAGAGAAGGTGCCAGAGCAAGGAAGAACATAGATTACAAGGGGAAGGCAACCAGATAACACTGGACTGAATCATGGCCCCACTCTTCTTCCTTATTCTTTTTCCCTCACCAACAACCCAGGGCTTATAGATTCAGTCTCCAACCTTCCTATTGAGTTGCTAGTCTTGTGTGTCTCACTATATGAAGCCTAATCTCTCTCTGCTTTCTAAAGTGACAAGAAACTATACTCATAGATGAAACTGTGTTAGTATAATGATGGCTAAGAGCTAGATATCTATCTCTACAGTGTTTGTGTTTCTTTTTTTCTTTTTTCTTTTGGCTAAGCAATGGAGTTAAGTGACTTGCTCAGCGTCACACAGCTAATTAAGTGTCAAGTGTCTGAGGTCAATTTGAACTCAGGTTCTCCCGGCTCCAAGCCTGGAACTCTATCCTTTGGGCCACCTAGCTGTCCCTAGTGTTTGTGTTTCTTTAAAAGTATCCTTGAATCCTTGCCTTTTCCCCAAACCTAAATCTTAGGGACTAATTAACCTAAAGGAGTGACCCTAATAGGGAGTTTTCAGAGTATGTTGGAGGGAAGAATGAGATCAATATTCAAGCTGGCTTCTTGAGTCCACCTAAGATTATGCCCTGTGTACTTAGGAGACAATTGCAAAGAACATTATTCATTTATGAGTGATGGAAGTGAGAATCATTCAAAATATGAATTGCCTCTCCAAGAGATCTTTAAAAGCTGAATGGATGGACACAGGAAGAATGTTAGATGCATCTCTGCCTGGCAAGGAAGCAATGCAGTAGTGAAACATGCAAAATCTTTTCTACCCAATTCCACAACATTTATGTATTTTTATAATAAGATAATAGAATTAGAGATTTCATGTCTTTGGTATTTTTCTTCTGGTTTCTCCTACAAAAAGCATTATATGAGTAGAAGGTAACCCAATGCTCAAACCCAATTGCATAAGATTCTTCTCGTTGATAGAGATTAATTCCATATGTGAATGGGGGTGGAGTTGGCAAGAGTGTGGAAGAGCAAAGATCCTTGCTCTTTGGGTCTCCAGCTTTGAGAGGGACCACACATGGTTCCAGGCTTTCCTCAGGAAGAGGTCCCTGGAGGGGGAAGATGACTCTGGGAAGAAGTGGACATGCAGAAGAATCAGTGCCTTATTCATGTTCCTGTTCCTAACTTACCTGCTAGAGACTGTGGAATTTTTCCACAGTAAGATCAGGGACTCTTTTGATTGAACTGAAATGTCTCATTTCCAGTGGAAGAGCTCATTCATTGTGTATGTTGTCCAATATATTTTAATCTGTATAACTTCTTCCAATATCTATTTGTAATTTGCTTGGATAAATTGATTTGTTTGCTATTTATTTTGTGTGATGGTTATTGTGGAGCTGGTATTTGGTGGGAAAGGGGCTAAGCCTTTGAATATATAGCTTAGAATACTTCTGTCCCATTAAAGAGACAGTGGTTTGAACCTGAAAATTATTTCCACTAAACTAACAATAGTTAGGAGGCCAGATAAATATAATTGTAGTCTGCTACCTCTTCTCTAAGAGGAGAGCAGCAAGCCTCATGTTTCTGATCATTTCCCTGTCTACCAGGAATTGGTTTTCCTTGGAGAATGGTGGGCAGAGAAGACTATATTCATGGCCTTCTTGAAAGCCACTTCTAGGCAGACTAATGTAGACACACAACCTACATGGATAACAAACATAACCTACGTTGTATTCTCTTTCACATCAAGTTCTCTGCAGGCTCATTCTCTCCACTACTTTTCACCATTTTGTGAGATGATATTTGTAATCATACCTCACTTTCCTCAGTCATATTTTGCAGATGAGCTTATATTTGAAACTGTTATCGTCCTTTGCTTCTTTCTACTTGGCAGTTCATAAGTTGAAAAGCATTTATTAAGGAATCACTGGTTGAGGTGATTTCTGGGTTCTTTGACTTGTACGTGGCACTGTTTTGCATTGGTCAACTTCTCTAAGAAATGGTCAGGGAACCAATGTCTTTCCTTTTGTCTGTTTTCCAGAGTTGACCATTTCTTTGGATAGGTTGGACTAGAGCTGCTATAATGTACTTCATAACATTTCAGTTTTATCTTTTCTTCTAATTTGAAGTTAAAATGATGTGGATAGATAAATGGCCTCAAAGTTGGAAAGTTTGGAGTTCAAACCCTGCCTCTGACACATGCTGACTATGGGAATATGGGCAAGTCATTGAACATTTCTCTAAGAGCTCCAGGTAAAGGAAAGTTACTCACGTAGGAGTTCTCGATATTGGTAAAATCACAGGTAGTACCATATCACCTTCTAATATGGTATTTGTTTTGACTTTTTCTAAAAAGGCAGAAACTTTTCTCTAATTCTAAAATGACTACTATATTGGTAATCAACTTCCTATCAGTTGAGACATAATCAATTTTTTTCTTTTTTCTTTTTGGTGCTGTTCAGTGTTTTCCCCATCTAATTTTCTTCATGAAGAAAGTATTCTTTACATATAGGTATAAAGTTTCTGAGTAGCTTGCAAGTCTTTGGGCTCCTCCTTTGCTTGAGTCCCAAACCATGTTTTCCAACACAGTTTTTGTCATCTACTCCTGAGCCTGTTTTTTCCACATTCTGCATTGCACTCATCAATGAATAATAGTCCTTGGAATTAGTCCCCTCAGTAGGCAGGGCACGGTGTGAAGTAGACTGAAGAGACCTGCCTATTGGTGCATAAGTTGGTGTCAGCTTTAGGTTCTCTTTTTCTTTTTCTTTTTTTTATTATTAATTTATTTTTATTTTTTAACAATCACTTCCATTATGCTTTGGAGTTTTAAATTTTTCTCCCCATCCCTCCCCAAGACAGTGTGCAATCTGATATAGGCTGTACATATACATTCCTAATAAACATATTTTCCACATTAGCCATGTTGCAAAGAAGAGTTAGAACCAATAGGAGAAAACAAAACAGAAGGAGAAAAAATAGTAACTAGTATGCTTCAATATGCATTCAAACTCCATAGTTCTTTCTCTGGATGTGGATAGCATTTTTCCATCATGAGACTTTTGGAGATGTCTTAGATCCTTGAATTGCTGAGAAGGGCTAAGTCTATCAAAGTTAGTCATATCACAACATGGCTGTTACTGTGTACAATGTTCTCCTGGTTCTGCTCACTTCACTCGAAATTAGTCCATCCAAGTCTTTTCAGGGTTTTCTGAAGTCTGTCTGCTCGTCATTTCTTACAGCACAACAGTATTCCATTACATTCATATGCCACAACTTGTTCAGCCACTCCCTAATTGATGGGCATCCCCTCAATTTCCAATTCTTGGCCACCACAGAAAGAACTGCTGTAAATATTTTTATAGATGTGAGTCCTTTTCCCATTTTTATGATCCCTTTGGGATACAGCCCTAGAGGTGGTATTGCTGGGTCAAAGGGTATGTGCATTTTTATAGCCCTTTGGGCATAGTTCCAAATTGCTCTCCAGAATGGTTGGATCAGTTCACAACTCTACCAACAATGCATTAGTATTCCAGTTTTCCCACATCTTCTCCAGCACTTATTTTCCTCTGTTGTCATGTTGGCCAATCTGATAGGTGTGATGTGGTACCTCAGAGTTGTTTTGATTTGATTATGGAACACTTCACAAATTCACATATCATCCTTGCACAGGGGCTGTGCTAATCTTCTCTGTATCATTCCAATTTTAGTACATGAGCTGCTGAAGCAAACATAGGGTTCTCTTTTTCATGGTCATAGTGAACTATGTAGAATGAGGAGGGCAGTTGACTCAGAATATATATTTTTGTTTTCTTTTGGTTCATGATGAAACCAGTAGCACCAACTCCTCTACTATGTCCTGTCTGAAGTCAGTCCTGTATTTTAACTCTGACTTAAGTGTAACTCTCTTGTGTTCTGGTTGTTTTGATGGCAAAAACGTAAAGGTAGAGGTGGTTCCATTTCTCCGGTGGTGTACCAACTTGTTTATCATTGGGCAAGGTTTGGTTATTAACTCCAACCACTCCATTAATTCTTGTAGATGATCACAGGAGTGTAATACAAGGGATACAATAGGTTTAGAAGTCCTCTACTCTAACCTATTAATTTAACAAATTAGGTCCCAAAAGTTGAAATGGTTTTTTCCCAAGGTCACATAAGTAGTAATTGTCAGAAATGAGATGTGAATCGAGGTCCTCCAACTTCAAATCAAGTGATGTCTCTTCTATTGCTTGATTAAAAGTACTGCATAGGACTGAAGGTTATCTTTTTTATTCATTTTGTGGTCATACCATCTGGTGACACATCTCTTTGCACTTAGAAGCACCGATTATAGGCTTATAGATTGAGAGTGAAAGGGACGTTAAGACTTAGTAAGTCTACCCCCATCACACATTCTCATTCAAATGAGAAAACTAAAGCTCAGAGAGATTAAGTGACTTACCCAGGTTATTATTGTTGTTGTTCAGTCACGTCCAACTTTTTGTGATCCCATTTGGCAGAGATACTGGAGTGCTTTGCCATTTCTTTTCCAGCTCATTTTAAGATAATAAAACTGATGGAGATCACATTGTTGGTGGAATTGTGAACTGATCCAACCGTTCTGGAGAGCAATTTGGAACTATGCCCAAAGGGCTATAAAAACGTGCATACCCTTTGACCCAGCAATAGAACTTCTAGGGCTATATCCCAAAGAGATCATACAAATGGGAAAAGGGCTCACATCTGTAAAAATATTTATAGAAGTTCTTGTTGTGGTGGCCCAGAATTAGAAATTGAGGTGAGGGATGCCCATCAATTAGGGAATGGATGAACAAGCCGGGGTATATCAATGTAATGGAATGGTGTTGTGCTGTAAGAAATGATGAGCAGGCAGACTTCAGGAAAAACCTGGAAAAACTCTGATGCTGAGTGAAGTGAGCAGAACCAGGAGAACATTGTACACAGTAATAGCCATGTTGTGCAATGACTAACTTTGATAGATCCTTGTATTACTGAGAAGAGCTATGTCTAAGACAACTCCAAAAGACTCACAATGGGGGAAAAAAGAACTATCCACATCAAGAGAAAGAACTACAGAATCTGAATGCAGATGGAAGCATACTATTTGCTCTCCTTTTCTTTTGTTGTTTTGATTCTTCTTTCTTGTGGTTGCTCCTATTGGTTCTAATTCTTTACATCATGACTAATGTGAAAATATGCTTAATATGAACCTATAAGTAGAGCCCATATCAGATTGCATGCTGTCCTGGGGAGGGGGGAGGAGTGGGAGGGGCAGAAAATTTGAAACTTAATCTTATGGAAATGAATGTTGAGAACTAAAAATTAATAAATAAATTGTTTAATTAAAAAAAAAAAAAGAAAGAAATGAAGGCTGTAGTCTGCAGAACCCTGTAAAAAGACTGTATCTACCTGATAGTGAAATATGCAGACAAAATGGGGGAAGTAAAACTGAAATTATATAAGGGGGAAAAATGAAAGAAGAAAAAGCTTTTTTAAAAAAGCCTTCTGCGTGAAACAGAATTATAGTGGAAATGAACAGAAGAAGAAGTGTTTAATAAATTATTATCCAGCTGGGGGAAAAAATGATGAAACTCAGGCAAACAGGGTTAAGTGATCTGCCCAGGGTCACACAGCTAGTAAATATCTGAGGCCAGATTTGCACTGGGATCTTCCTGACTCCAGGCCCAGCACTTGAGTCACTGCGCCACTTAACTGCCTAACTTATGCAGGGCCATGCAACTAATACGTGTCTGAGGAAGGATTCAAACCCAGGTCTTGCTGACTCCAAATAAAGCTCTGATCTGTTGGAAAACCTCTGAAGACTTCCTAGCTTTGAGCAGTACTTCCCAGAGCTTGTACTCAACTAATATAACCTAAGAAAGCTAAGACAATTTCTGTCTCGCTTTAAGGGTTAGAAGATGCTTTCCTCACAATAGTATTACCAGGCAGTGTTTACTTGAAGCAGTTTTCCCATAGCCACCTAGCTATTAGGTGGGAGAGCCATCATTTAAACCCGGGCCTGATGATTCCAGCTCTAAGTGAGCTAATTCAGCTTGGTCAGAGCAGAGAACTTACAAAGTGTTTCACAAGTTACTCTGGTTAGAGGAAAAAAAAAATTGGCCTCAAAATCTATGACTTCATGAGAGCAAATCCAGTTGGAAGTCTGAGTCTGGAGAGCTACTTTCAGCTTTGCAGACAAAACTGCTGTTTATTTCTATGCATTTGTGTGCTCTCCAGAATGACGTTAGATTTGTTCTATCAGCAGTCTGACCGCTATTTTCCCTTTCTCCCTTGCGTAAAAGTGTTAATTGAGCACCTGCCTCCTTCTCAAATACATAATCCTATGAGTCCTTTCACAATGAACCATTTTCTCAATAGTCTAAGAGCCTATGAAGCATTCAGTAGTGAGGTTTGTCACTGCTAATCATTCTTCGGAGACCAATTGAGAAAGTTAATGTCTTTGTTTTTCTTAGTTGCTTTCTTTAAACAGAAGTGGAAGTACTTTCTGGGGATTCCGGTCACTTCTTGCTGAAATGAACACGTCATCCACCTGGTATCTGATTAAAACTACCAACAAGCTCTTTGGAGAAAATGCTCTAAATTTCCTCGCAGTAAGTAACATATTTCTACTTTATCATAAAGTGGTAATGAAGAATGGAAATGACAACAATGAATGATGAAGAAAATAGAAAGAAAATCTGAGACTAGACTAGTCCTTTCTCCACCCTACTTCACTGCTTCTATTTAGACACTATACTGTCTAATAACACAATTTGCATGAACATTGAGGGCTTGTGGTTAAGATGTGGATGTAGCTCATTAGAGGGGAAAAAATTCTTTCCTCCTTCTTCTGTTTGGTTTTCTCTTTCCCTTCCCTCTATTTCACCCAGACTGGAAGTGCAGGGGCAACTCATGGCAGAGTCTCTTGAGAATCTTTGAGCGCAGGAGCTTTAACCTGCTATCTTTCCAACCTGGGCCAGTGTTCTCCTCCATAGGCAACCTGGTGGCCCTCATTCCTAGAAGCTTACAATTTTGATATTAGACCTAGTGTGGACAGCCCATCCACATTAGCCCTGTCTCAACTCTGAATTCCCCAGCTCAAGCTATTCACTAGCCTCAGCCTTATTATAGGCACATACCACCATTCCAGTCCAAAGAAAAGTTTTCTAAATCCTAGGAAATTTTGATGATTGTTTTCAGAAATAAGGATATTACTCTTTTTTCTTTCTAGTCTCTTAATTGCTAAGAATGGATGAAGGCCCTAGATTAGGGTAGCCAAAAACTTGGGGAAGAAATGGTAGCAATTACTACATATTCATCAAGCCTCAACAAATATAAGTACCTACGATGTATTCAAGACATTACTGTAAAATAAAACTAATGCAAAATCTGTATAGGATTGGTTATTTATCCTTGAAAAGTTTACTACCTCATTTTTGAGATAGACTAACACTCTTGAATTTTTTTTATTTAGTTTTTAGAATAGATTCTGTCTTGAATAGAGTGTTTCTTTTCTAGGTTGTTAACGGTATATGAGAAGGAGTGATATGTATTTATTTGCTTGTCTGGACCTGTGATTTAACTAGTATAGTGAACTCCCAGATGAGGAAAATCCTTTCTGCTCTGCAGGATGGTACCTTCTGTGCTACTTGCAGTCTCAGAGTTACCTGGGGCATTGAGAATTAGGGATTTTTCCAGGGTCACATAGCAAATGTGTGTGCATGTATAGCACATTACATATATACACACACACACATATCTATGTGTGTGTGTGTGTATGTGTGTGTATATACATATGTATATATATACATATATATGTATATATATATATACATACACATATATATATGTATATATATACATATATATGTATATATATACACATATATATATACATATATATGTGTATATATATACATATATATGTATATATATATATACATACACATATATATATGTATATATACATATATATGTGTATATGTATATATACATACATACACATATAAAACTCTTAGAAAATGTGGGGGACATAGAAGGAGGAATGTTGCTCTGATCTATTTTTTCCTCTTCTAGTCCTTTAGGGACTCCTGTTTCAAATTCTGCAATTCAGTGATGGAAGATGTTTGCTTTTCTCAAGAGACAGAGGCTGTCAGGAAACACATAAATGCTTGGGTAGCAGAGAAGACTGAAGGTTATAAATTCTGTCTTTCTGTGTTATCTATATTGGTCATCTTTTCAGGAAAATTCATTTCATTTTATTTTTAATTTATGGACTAAAACAAACATTTTTGTAACTTTACACAATAAAAAGAAGAATGTACATGAAACTGCAAATCTACTATGCATGGCTTGCTATTCCTTTCAAATATACAACAAATATATTGTGCAAATTTTTTTCTTTTTTTCCTTTCCTCCACCCCTACCCCCACCCTAGAGATGGCTACCATTACTGCAGAATCTCATTGTTGATGGGCACATCAGAAGCCATTTAGTCCTACCTATACCTTGCCAATGATCCCTCCCACAACAGACCTGACAAGGGGTCATCTAACCTTTCTTTATAGGCATGTAGTGGGCAGGAACATCGTATCCCATAACGCAGCCCATTCCACATTTGGAATGCTATAATCTTTAGGAAACTGTCGTTACAGAGAACCCAAATCTACCTCTCTGTGCGTTCTACCCTAGGTAGTCTTGCATTTTTCAGCTATGTTACAGTTCTCTAGTGATTTCTGGCCCAATCAGTGATCAAATGCAGTGAAGCCTGTGTAGGATGCTAGAAGCGCTAAAACAGTTTCCCACCCTATTTAACCACAGTCACCTTTTCAGAAACTGATACTCATGCCTTCCATCCCAGCCAAGTGTCCTTTTCCCATTTTCTATTTTTCACTTTTTTTTTTTCAACAATGAGACCTGCTTACATTATTTCTTCTATCAATTTTCTTTCACCTAATCCTTCAGAGTCATTCCCTGGCTCCCATTGAGTTCAAACTAAAATTCTGTCTTCTATGGAAAGGCTTTCCCAACCCCTTCAAATTCTAGTACTATATTTCTATTAAGTATTTTCTACTTATCTTCTTTATCTGTTGTCTCATCCATTAGATTATCAGCTCCTTGAGGACAGGGAATATCTTTGGCCTCTTTTTGTATCTCCAGTACTTAGCACTATACCTGGTACAGAGTAGATACTTAACAACTGTTTGTTGATTGATTGACCCTGGATTCCTGAAAGTTTTAGGAGTGTGGCACAACATCTCCCAAAATGAAGTACTTGGGGTCTGGGTCCAGTGACAGTCTGTAGATTTCTGTGATCCACTGACCAATATAACTAAATATTGAGAAGTTATCTCAGAAGATTATCCCACTGAAGTTTTTTGTTTTGCTTATTTGTTTTTTAACCATTGCAACTCATAAATAATCTACAAAGATATGGAAGGAAGGTTGCTGTTATCTCCATGGAAGCATATTATCGAGACATTAAATATGTATTTTATTTGTGCACTTTTTTTGGTCTCTCATTACTTGATGAAAGATTATTTCCTTGATAGTAGGGATTACATGCTACCAAACCACTAGTAGCCTAATATAGTGCTATGTACCTTGTAGATATATAAATGATCTTTTTTTGAGAATGAAGAATTTCTATTAAGATTATGCTTAATATTAAATTAGTTCAGAAACTTTGAAAACCCAGTGCTCAATCTAGATTCTATTTTGCATAAACCATGTCAAATGTTATTAAAAATAATACTTTTTCTGGGGAAAAAAACTAAACCCAATTCCTATTTTTCTTCAAAGGTAATATTTCAGAGGCTCTTCCTGATGGTCTTGTTGATCCACTTAGCCTGCTGGTCTTTGTGAATGCCATCAACTTTAAAGCAACCTGGGAGAGGGCATTTGATCCAAAACACACCTATATTGATATTTTAAAAGTCAATCAGGTAGAGTGTGAACATGAATGGGGGGGATAGAGGAATAGGTTTCCAGATACCTTAGAAGTGTCAGGAAGAGATAAATTGGAATTAATTACAGTATTCTTCAATTTTAAGAGTACCCATGTATAGTTTATAAATTTGAAAATATTTTAAATTATACCTGTTTGCTTTTTTTCTACCCTTTTCAGTAATCTGGCTTCAGTCATGAATCTGTTTGTTTCCTTTTAAGCATGAGAGAACGACATTGCAGATTATGAAGAACAAAGAGGAGTTTCTGACATCTCCTTTAGAGGAGCTGGGTGGACAGCTATTTATCTTTCCCTATCGTGGAATGGAATTAACCATGATCCTTGTCTTTACTTCTGATAGTGACCTAACTAAGGTAAGGCTGGGTGGATAGAATGGCAACATTACATTGTGGCACATCTTCATTCCAGCAATACCTTCCATGGGACACAATTATTACAAAAGTCATTGAAAATGATTCCCGTTCTGTTATGTTGAATATTCAAATGGTCAGGCATAGCTGGTGGCAAGAAAAGACAGAATGGGTTCCTGAGATAATAAAGCTTTTTTTTTTTCTGAAACATCATTGGATTTTGAGAGCAATATAAATGTATTTGCTCAAAAAAAGAGAAATGATGTTACTGTCATTAAAAGAGGAAATATGTCCTGAGAATTGAGTTCCTTTAAGTCATCTGGGGGATGGGGAGAGTAAGGAGGACAGGAAAGATGAGAAAAAGAAGAAAAAACTTAGTAATAATTACGAAGCAGAGATTTGGATTGCTTGTAGGTATGTTGGGAAAATGTTTAGTTTTTGATGTCTACAACCTGACCCTTTTAAAGTGTCATTATCTGTTTTTAACAAGTACAATCCACATTGATATTACCTTCTCATATTAATGGCTACCTGTATGTCTAAGCACCATGCATATCCACTATTTTTCCTAGTTTCCCAATCTAAGTTGATTCTTGTTCTTACTTCTGTTCTCCGTTCCATGGATAATTCCCCTCCTTTCTTCAACCAGCTTCTCACAGTGTACCTGCTTTAGATACATCTTGGTATTCTTTCAGTTGTGTATTTCGATGTCCTAACCCCTCTCCTGCCTCTGGATTCTCCTGCAAATGAGGCAGGCTTGGTCTGAATGCAAAAGAATTTATTAAGCAGTTAACTAAGTACTATGCTAAGCCTGGGGTTAAAATACAAAAGAAAGAGTACTAGGGCAGCTAGGTGGCACAGTGGATAGAGCACCAGCCCTGAAGTCAGGAGGACTTGAGTTCAAATTCTGCCTCAGACCAAACACCTGACACTTGCAAGCTGTGTGACCCTGGGCAAGTCACTTAACCCCAATTGCCTAAAAACAAAACAAAACAACAACAACAACAACAACAAAAAACCCCAACCAAATAAACACACAAAAGGCAAGTTGTAACTGATCAGTGCTGAAGTCCACCAACACATCTTAACAAACAAGTGTTGGCAGGCAAGCTTGTTGAGCATTGTCAGGAAATCCAGCAAGCTTCAGCAGGAATTTGTTCGTGTAATTTCTTGTGTACAATATGATACTATACAGTTACATGAAGCAATATTGCATCATCAAAATTTTAAGGCATGAAAACCCCACGAATTTACAATAAATTATTAAATTTAAGATGCATTATTTTAAATATATATTTTACATATTTTTCAAATGACACAAATTTTTTAAAAAATTAAGGGGTTAAAGAAAGTACATTTCAAGGGGGCACTGAATACTTTTTTTTAAAGGGGGTGGTAAGCCAAATAAGTTTGGGAACCTCTGTCCTAAACTTTTAAATGCCCAGACTCCTTCTCACAGCAAGAAGGAATTGTCCCCTCCTTTCAAAAACAACAACGTCATCTTTTCCTTCTTTCAAAGACAGGAACAAATGTATTATTAATTATTCAGTTGTTGAATACACGTTCACACTGTCATGTACCTTTGATCTCTCCTTAGAGAATAAAAGTGGCCTTTTCTTGTCACTAAAGGAACTTTGGGAAACATTAAGCAGATGGGAGGATGAGGAAGAAGAAGTGGTTTTGATTTTTGTTCTGTTTTGTTTTGTTTTTACCCTGAAATCATTCTAGGCTTTCTCAAGCAACCTCCAGGTTTGCCCTGAGCTAGGTAGTCAGGCCTGAAGTCAGAAAGGTCTAAGTTCAAATACAGCCTCAGACATTTCCTAGCTCTGTGACTCTGAGCAAGTCACTTCACCCCTGTGTGCTTCGGTTTCCTCAACTATAAAGTGGGAATAATTACAGTACCTACCTACAAGGTTGTTTTGAGGATCAAATGAGAGCACCTGGCATGCAGTAGGTACTATATAAATGTTTGTTTCTTTCTGTTCCCCTTCCCCCAAGATTAACCTGAATTAGCCCTTTGAAGATGACAAACAAAAAGAAATCCAAAGTATCTCCAACCAGATAGCATCCTGTTCCTCCAAAGACAAGTTAGACCTTAACTAGTCTAGTTAAGGTTACTAGACATTTAGATGTGGCTGTTTCTGTGAGTGAAGAAACATTATTAGTTTATTCTAGGTCCTGGAGCCCACTCTGAACTAACATATATATATATATCTGTCAACCAGGCTCCCTTTCCCTAAATCTCCCTTCATTTCCCAGTCCAAGCATAGAAGGTGAATTCTTCCATATTCTACCTCTAATCTTTACCTATATTTTCACCTCCCACCCCAGAATTTGGTCTTATTTCAATTGGAGTGTCATGATATTTGTGTGTGTGTTGTGTATGTATGTGTGTATATAAACACATTTTTTGTGAAATTATATGGGCATGTATTTCTGCACATTCATAACTCCTTCAAGACACTGCAAATATACATAAATCATAACCTCCCTTATCTGAAACTCCTCTTCCATTTTTTCTTTCTACCACCTATAAAGAAGTTGCAAATAAATCATTGGAATGCTTCTCATTTGGTAAAGAGGCAGGAATCTCAAACAAGCTGGACAGGCCTAGCAGGCTGGCAGAGAACATGCAGCTCTAAAGGTTACTTTCATTCCATCTAATCTGTCACCAAATGAAGAATAGAAAGCAATGCTATTTTTGCTATATAGAGTGAATTTGAAGTAGAAAAGGAAAGTGGATAAAAAGTTAGCCTGGAGCCCAGGAAAACCTGGATTCAAGTTCTGCTGCTAACACAAACTAGCTGTGTGATGTGCTATAAGTCATTTAACTTTCCACTGATCTAGGCACCTGTGTGACTATAAATTGTAGACCCAATGCAGGTCATTGAGTATAGGGAATAAGGTTTCTCTCTCAAGTGTTTCCTTAACAAAGATATCACCAGTCCAACTCCTATTGTTCTATCAAAGAACTCTATAAATATTACCGTGTATTTCTTTTATTTGTAAAGACTTGTTACTGATTTATCTGGAAAGGCATTAGAAACCATTGAATTTACACTTTGTAGGAAAGGGTTTTAGCCTCTCCATTTTAAGATACCCTTATTGATTTCATCTTGTTTTAAAAAGTGGTAATGGTACTTCTCCAACCTAGGGGAGGTCACTTGATCTCTCTGGGCCTCAGTTTCCTCATCTGTAAAAAAGAGGGGTTTGCACTAGAGGCTTTCTAAATCTTTTTTTTTTTTAATTCTACCCATTATTTCATGGGCAAAGTGAATTCCAATGCAGATCAGCACTTTCTCTGTAATCTGTAGTTTTGGAGAGTTACCTGTGATTACTGAGAGTTTAAGGAACTTGTCCAGAGTCAGATTGCCAGTATGTATCAGAGACAAGGTGAACCCTGGTCCATTCTGTATGCATTTAGCATTCTTTGAATCCCAACTAAAATTCTACCTTCTCTAAGAAGTTATTCAAGTTCCTCTTAAAGTCAGTGTCTTCCGTGTGTTAATTATCTCCAATTAATCCTGTATGTGTCTTGTTTGCACGTAGTTGTTACCATGTTTTCTTCCTCCATCAGACTGTGAGCTCCTTGAGAACAAGAACTATCTTGGCCTTTCTTTATACCTGCAGCACTTAGCTCAGTGGCTGGCACATAATAGATAATAATTACTTCTTGATTAAGCATGACCTTTCAGATCTTATGGTTAGATTGAAGAAATTAAGCCAAGAACAGAATCCCCTAAAAGAGAAAAGATCAAGTGCAAAGTTGCTAATAGAGATCCTGATTCAATGCCTCAGAAACAAGATAAAAGAAAGGTTCATTGACACAAAGCTACAGAATACATATTATTTTGGGTGATTTGTATGCTGAATCCGACAACAACAATAATAACTACCATTTACAAGTATTTTAAGTTTGCAAAGTGCTTTACCTATGTTATCTTATTTGATTTTCACAACGACTCAGAGGTAGGTCCTATATTTCCATTTTACAGATGAATTAAATAAGTCTGAGACAGGTTACGTGATTTTTCAAGGGTTGTATGTCTAAGACACAACTCGGACTTCCTTACTCCAGTTCCAGTGTGGCTGGAACCATCCACTTCTGTGCAACACATGATATTTACCAACTGTTAACCAATCTATGGTTTGTCAGATTTCAATCCATTGTGTCAAATCCCTTTAGCTTTCTCACCCCCAATCCCAGTCCTGTATTATTAACAGGAAATTGTAAAGTGCTTAGACTTTTCTTCAATTCCTCCTCAATTATGTGGTTATAGTTAAAATTAAACCTAATCCCAAAGGTCAGGGAAGAATGTATCTTGGAAGATGAGGTTAGCAGGAAGGAAAGAAAGGAGGAGAGGCATAAAGCATAGATATTGACTAGCAAACAGACTAAAGTTGCAACAGACTCTAGGGAAGCAGCTGATTTGTAGCTTCAGTGTGGAAGGAATATAAACATATAGAGTTATGCAGGTAGCAGGATCTTAGGATTTTCAACTTTTGTCTTCCAGTTGGAAAAAGGGCTTACCTATGAAAGATTTATAACCTGGACAAAGCCAGAAGCAATGGCCTTGATGGAAAATCATGACAAGACATTTTTACTCCCCAAAGTCAAGATAGAAGAGACCTGTGACTTGGAGCATGTCCTCTACAGTTTGGGAATGTCAGATGCATTTGATGAGCAAAAGGCTGACTTCTCTGGAATGTTGATACTCAAACATTTGTATTTATCCAAGGTTTTGCATACATCTTGCCTGGAAATCAATGAAGAGGGCATCAAGGCATCTGCTGCCACTATAGCAGCAGAGATACCAGCAGCTTCAAAGAGAGATGAAGGACTGAAGGCTAATGGTTTCTTTCTATTTTTTATCTGGAGCTATAAAACTAAAAGTATCCTGTTCTGTGGCAGAGTTTCCTCTCCTTAAAGAGATGCAGTCACTACCCCAGCATTTTCCCTTTTGCTACTTCCCTGACTCTCTCTTCCTAAGATCCATAAAAATGTTATCTGCGTGCGTATAAAGCCTTAGATAAGAAACAAAAATATGTAAAACACTTTACTGTGAAACTTTGCATATGGACTGTATAACCTTGTAAATTTTCATCCTGGCAGGCACTGGGGATAAGGTTGGGAGTGTGAAGATTTAGAATGTAAAAGGAAAAGCCTATACTAGTGTGACCTGGGTAGGAGGGTCTAAGTCTATCAAATATTCTCTCTTCTTTGTTTATGTTCTTACATCTTTAGTAGAAGTAGAGGGAATTAGTCAATGATTTTCATTGAGTCCTTGTAGGCTGAGCCCTAGAGATACTTCTAATAAAAAAAACCATCCTTCCTACCACCTATACCTTTGTTTTCCTGAGATTAAATAACAGAACTATACTGTGTGTGATTAAAAGTGCTGTGCTTTTAACAATAAGAAAACATTTTTGATTTAATGATAGGAGAGGTTATGGAAGATTAATACCTGAAAAATTATGACATCTAAATGGGAATTGTAAGAATATACATATTTCTTAGCATTGTACATTGGGCCTTTATAAAACTAGACTATGTTCTAGAGCACATGGAAACTATAAATTAAGTTTTAAAACTGAAAAAATAAGTCTAGTTAAGTACGAGGGGAAGAAAAGAAAGACAAAAAAGGAGTGGGTGGTAGAAGAAACTAGTCCCTGACCTAGATACCTTTGCATTGTAATACGGAAGACAACACTTAGATAAGAGATATTTACAGAGTCCATGGAAGAGCCTCCAAGAGGAGAAGTCATTTTTTGTGAGAACTAGGAAAGGCCTTGTGCAGTGGGTGGACTTTGAGCTGAATCTCAAAAGAAATCTGGGAAAGTAAGGGGTAGAAGTGAGGGGGTAACACATCCATGTGTGTGAAAGCGTGGAGAAAGCAGGGGAAGTGTCATGTTGAAATGAGAATAAGCCAGTGTTATTGGAATATATAGTGCATGGAAGAGCCTAAGATACACGAAGACTGAAAAGGTACTAAAAGAGCAGGTTATGAATAGCTTCCATATAACAGAGACTCAGTGGAGTTCTTTGATGTGGGGAGGTAGTCAGATCTGTGCTATAGGGAAAAAAATATGTGAAGCTGACTAGAGGATGGTTTGGAGAGGGGAAAGAAAGACTTTAGCTGAGGAGAACAAGTATAAGTCTATTACCATACTATGGGAAGGAAATGATGTAGACCTCAGTTAGAGTAACGGGTCAATGAATGAAGAGAAAGGGACGCAAATATTATGTAAAAATATTATGCCAAAAATGAGAAACTCTAAAGCAATAAGGAAATGTAGAAGTTGGGTAGATGTTACGGGAAAGATTATGAAGTCGGTTTTTGATGTGATGAATTTGAGATATACAAAAGGCAGTGATGTTGGACTGAAGCTCAGAAGAAAGACTAAGGTGGGTACATCTCAAATTATATTACAAAACATCAATCATCAAAATAATATGATCTTTGCAAAAAAAAAAAGTGAAATCAATCCGTAGAACAGATTAGGTAGGAAGTATATAAAATAATATAAATTTGGAAGGCTAGTATTAAATGAGACACCAAGCCCCAGATTCACTATTTGACTACTGCTAGGAAAACTGGAAAGCAAACTGGTGAAAAATAATGGAATCTAACACCAAATGCCATGATAAACTTTAAATGGATGTATTTCACTCCAAAAAATTATTAAATAATGACAAAAATAAAATTCTGGAGTGGCCACTGGTAACAAAAAGACAGAATGGGAAAAAGAGGGGTAAGGAGAGAGAGAGTTTTGAAAGGATGGAGGGGAAATAGAAGGCGGCAACAAGAGAAATAAAGGGAGGGAAGGAGAGAGAGGGTGGGAGGAAGAGAGACAGAGAAAGACGAAGAAGGGAGGAAATGAAAGGGAGGTTGAAAGAAAAGAGAAATGGAGGAAGGAGAGAAGAATGTAAGGGTAGACAGGATGGCAAATAGAGGAAGGGAGAAAAGGAGAAAGAGGAAGGGAGAGAGAGGGGAGGTGGGAGGGAAAGACTACAGGAGGAAGAGAGAGAGAGTGAAGGAGTGATGGGAGAAGAGAGAGTAGAGGAGGGAGACAGAGAAGTAGGGAGAGAGCCAAGGAGACACAGGGAAACAGAAGGAGGAAACAGAGAGAGAGAAGAGAGACAGGAAGACTGAAAGGTGCTGATGCTGAACATGCGCCACCCCCCCTCCCCCTCCCACCCGGAGGATTCAATCCCATCTTGGTCACCCGATTTCAGCCTCCCCGGCCTAAATAAGCTTTTTCTGCTGACAATAGACACCAGGAACCCATGACAGCTGATCCTCTGGAGATGTCTGAACGTTATCTACTCATGTAGATAAGAGACAAAAGAAGGGAGGAAAGGAGAGCCAGGTGGAAGGGGAGAAAGGGAAATGGAGGGAAGGAGAAGGGAGAGAGGGCAAGATACACAGGGAAAGAGAGGAACAGAGGAAAGGAGAGAGAGGATGGGAGTGGGGAAGGAGGGCTACTACAAGAGGGAGAGAGAGAGTAGGGGAAGGAGACAGAGAAGGAGGGAGGGAGGAAGTCTTGAAGAGAGATAGAAAAATAGAGGAAACAAGAGGGTGAGAGGTGAGAGAAAGGAAGTCAGAAATGGTGGGAGAAGGGGAGAGGGGGAGAGAGAGAGAGAGAGAGAGAGAGAGAGAGAGAGAGAGAGAGAGAGAGAGAGAGATGCTTGGTGATTGGCACATGTGAAAATCTAACTGTGATGCTGAGGGGTCAAATGACCCTTCTTTGGAAATCTCCCTGCTTAGGAGACTCATGGAATTCTGACTCTCCGATGGAAGGTTGGTTTGAGAAGAATTTCCTTTCCCTATCAACTCTGATTCTTGGCCATGGGACTTCCCCTGTTAGGTATCAGTCAGATGAGGGAGGATGGGAAGGAGAGAATTTTGAAAAGACAGAGAGAGGTTTTGGGGTGGGGGGGGAGAAAAGGAGAAAGGAGAGAGAGAGAGAGAGAAAGAGAGAGAGAGAGTCAGAGAGAGAAAGAGAAATAGTTGGTGACTTGTGAGTTTGGAAATCATAGGCTGATTTGGAGGTGCAGAATGGCTTTTATTCTGTAATCTCACTGCCTAGGCCTGTGTTGGAATGGCAACCCATGGATTGAATGGCGGTTGGAGAAGACATCCTTGTAGCCAGGGACTGTGATTGGCTTAGTCCTGGCTTCCCTTGGTAGTTGTGAGTAAGGTGCCAAAGCCTTGGATGTG
Organism: Phascolarctos cinereus; assembly: GCF_003287225.1. Lineage (NCBI taxonomy): Eukaryota > Metazoa > Chordata > Mammalia > Diprotodontia > Phascolarctidae > Phascolarctos > Phascolarctos cinereus. Next base: position 442,344,124 of record NW_027555847.1, on the reverse strand, counting down.
TTGAGGATTTTGGAGGGTTAAACTTTTGGAAGTACCAAGTGATTCCAGGAAGCCTCACCCACCAGGGAGACCTCTTTTGTGCTGGCCACCCAGTCTCCGCTTGGCCACACCTAGTACTCTGCCCATATAAGGAGGTGGAGTGGGTCTCCCTCTTCATTTTCCACTTGCACCTTGGAGAGCTTGGAGAGCTTGGTGCTTTTGGCTTCCCCAGCCTAGGTAGGCTTTTTCTGCTGACAGTAGATGCCAAGAACCCGTGGCAGCTGATCGTCTGGAGATTTCTGGCCAGCATGGTGGATGACTTTGAGAGTGCGTCTGGAAGGAGTGACCGAGATCCTGCGTGGCCTGGAGGAGGGGCGCTTCATGTATGGCCTGGAGTGTCTGCAAGAAGCTGTTGGCCTCTTGCCCAGCTGCATTTGTCACCTGCTGCAAAGCCCCTCTTCTGGCCAAGAAGGGGTCCCAGATGTCTCTGCAAGCTCCTGGATGAGCTGCTGGAGTGTTTGGGAGATGTGGGGGAAGACTCCAACACTGCCTCCATTTTCCACACTCTTGCTCACGTTCAGACTCAGCTGCAACTGCTGGCACCTGCCCAGGACCTGAGCCACCTGCACGACTTGGCCCAGGTGATGCTGAACATGCACCCCCTAGGAGGCTTCCAGCCAGAAAGCTACCACCCCGACCTGGTCGCCCACCTGGCCCCCATCCATATCTTGCCCATTCTCGACACCTTAGATGAAGTTGTCCATGAAATGTTCAGCCCCACCAACATCCAGCAGCTCCTATCACTTCACCACTTTCTGAATGCACCCCAGGCTGTGCCCGCAGCCTAACACAGCTCTTACACACCTTCCTCCCATTCCCATAGGTCATACTACACAACATGCCCTCCCAGTATTTGTGTGTGTGTGTGTAAGGGTGTGAGAGAGAGGGACAGAGAGACAGTCTGATACATACACATACACACACACACACACACACATACCACACACACACCCAGACAAATGCATGTAAATAGAGACAGAGGAAGGGAGGAAAGGAGAGCCAGGTCGAAGGAGAGGAAGGGAAATGGAGGGAAGGAGGAGGGAGAGAGGGCAGTATACACAGGGTGGGAAAGAGAGGAACAGAGGAAAGGAGAGAGAGGGATGGAAGTGGGGAAGGAGGGCTACTACAGGAGGAAGAGAGGCAGTGGAAGGGAGGGCAGAAGAGAAAGTAGGGGAAGGAGACAGAGAAGGAGGGAGGAAGCCCTGAAGAGGTAGAAAAATAGAGAGAGGAAATGAGAGGGTGAGAGGTGAGAGAAAGGAGGGCAGAAATGGTGGGAGAAGGAGAGAGGGAGAGGGAGAGGGAGAGTTAGAGGGAGAGAGAGAGAGGGAGACAGAGACAGAGAGAGACAGAGAGACAGACAGAGAAAGAGAGAGAGAGAGACAGAGACAGAGAGAAAGTGTGATGCCTGGTGGCTGGCACATGTGAAAATCTAACCGTGATGCTGAGGGTCAAATGACCCTTCTTTGGAAATCTCCATGCTTAGGAGGCTCATGGAATTCTGACCCTCTGATGGAAGGTTGGTTTGAGAAGAATTTCCTCTCCCCATCAACTTTGATTCTTGGCCATAGGACATCCCCTGATAGGTATCAGTCAGATGAGGGAGGATGGGAAAGAGAGAGTTTTCAATAGATAGAGAGAGGTTTAGAGGGGGGGAGAAAGACAAGGAGAAAGGGGAGAGAGAGAGAGAGAGAGAGAGAGAGAGAGAGAGAGAGAGAGAGAGAGAGAGAGAGAGAGAGAGAGAGAGAGAGAGAGAGAGAGAGAGAGAGATTGCTTTGAGAGTGTGTCTGCAACTTGTGATGGAGATCCTGCCTGTCCTGGAGGAGGGTCGCTTCATGTATGGCCTCGAGTGTCTGCAAGAATTTGTTGGCCTCTTGCCCAGCTGCATTTGTCACCTGCTGCAAACCCCCTCTTCTGGCCATGAATGGGTCCTAGATCCCTTGGGTCTGGTTGAGTTTCTCCAGGCTTTGGTTAGGTTCAGGACGGCTCTGTTGAAATTGTGCCCCACACATGTCTGTAGCCTCCTGGATGAGCTGCTGGAGTCTTTGGGAGATGTGGGGGAAGACTCCAAAGGAACCTAGCTTTTTTGCACTCTATCTAAGTTCAGTCTCACCTGCAACTCCTAGCAGCTAAAGTAGAAAACTGCCATTATGTAATTGAGGAAGAAGTGAAGCTCTATTATAAAGCAAATTTGGCAAATGGGAAGGTAATGTAGAGGTCATTTAAGTCTTCCTTGGAAATAATCTAGTCCAACCCCTACATTGTAAAAAATAAGGAAACTGATAGAGGTGAACTGACTTGCCCAAGGTCAAAAAAGATAAATAGTGGAGCCAAGATTTAAATCTCAATCCTGTAACTCCTAACTCAGTTCTCTTCCCATAATACTACATTGTTTTTGATCACATTATTCAGCAGAAAATGTAAAAACAAACACTAACATTCTGTCCCACTAATTTAATTTTATTACCAATCAACCAAAAGAAGTTACCATATGCATACTATATGAAAAAAGCATAATTGCTATTCCTGCCTGTCGTGCTGACTTAAGGACATTTCTTTGGATGATAGATATTATTCTACCTTAGGGGAAAATACTGGGAAGCAGCAAAGGTAAATGGACCAAAAGCAAATTGCATCTCTTCATGGAGAAGAAAATTTGCCACAGAAGAGGATGCTGTTGGTTTTGCTATGCTGGATAAAGAATAGGAAGGGATGATCAGTGATGAAGTTTGGTAGAATTTTTCCACAAAGAGGCACTCGGAATATTGCAGCATCATCTTCCTCAGCACCTTCTTCATCAACTTCCACATAGGACTTGTGCAGGAACTTGGATAAAACAAGGCCTCCCTGAGCTGACATTCCAGAAAAGTCAGCCTTGCCTCCTTCAAAAGCATCCAGTATTCCAAAACTTCGAAGAAGAAATTCCATGTCATAATGCTCCGCTAGTTTAAATCTGGGGAGAAACACACCCATTTCTGTTCTCTTCATCATGTCTGGTCTTGTCCAGGCTACAAATTTCTCATAGGTCAATTCTGCTTCTACCTGGAAGACAATGGTCAAAAGTCATAAGGTGCTATAAAACAGCTAATTACATTCATGCTGCCTCCATAACTGACCTTTCCTTAGGTCAGTCCTCCCCGGGGTCAATGACAACTTGAAGACTCAGCTATGCTAGCCCTAGTGAAGTAGGAGATCATTTGGGGGAAAACTAGATATTGATTATAGGATCACATAGATCTAAGACTGGTAGGAACCTTGGAGGTCTATTGTTCAAACACCTCTCAATTTACAGATAAGGAAATGAGCTGAGAAGTTGTTTGCCCAAGGTCACATGGTTGGAAAGGCAGAGAACTTGGTTTTAAATCAGGTCCAGTGACTAAATTTAGCACTCTTTCTAATGCACCATGCTGCCTAGTCTCTAAAGTGAGGGGTGGAAGACTCTGTTTCTCTTTCACATTCCAAAAATACTGACTGCAGCTACTTTGCTGTTAAGTAGTGAAAGAGACAGTTTCAGAAAAATCTTCAAAGACTCATATGAACAGATGCAGAGAGAACCAGGAGAATTCCTAGTATAACATTTAAATGAAATTAACTTTGTAAGGCGTAAGAACTGCAATGGCCAGAGGACCTATGATGAAGCATGCTACCTACATCCTCAAAGAAAGGTGATAGACTCTGGGTGTAGAATTATATACAGAGAGAGATGTAGATACAGACATTTGGACATGACCAATGCAGGAATGTTTTTTTGTTTTAGTCTGCATTAACATCTATAAGGGCTTTGTGGGAAGTAAATAATGGGGAGAGAAAACAGACATCTGCAAACTGAAAAAATAAAAAAATTTAAAGTGCCAATTTCAAAATATTGTTATAGGGTACTTGCTCACATTGGCATTGGAGGAAAACAAATTGAGGAAATGAAGAATCTTTGGCTTCATAATATCATGATTACTAGAATAGCTGAAAACAAGGAATCTGGCTGTAATGAGACTATAGTACAATGGGTTCTTACTCATGTTTGTGTTATAGAACCCTTTGGTAGTCTGATGAAATCCATGGACCCTTTCTCAGAATTATGTTCTTAAATGCATAAAATAAAATACAGAGTTTTAAAATATTCAATTGTAATTAAATTAAACAGAATTTTTAAAAATTATTGAAATGAATTTAATCAAAATTGAATTTAAAATTCAATTATATTGAAAGAGTTATGTAACTAGTATCTATCTATAGACAGCTAAGCAGACCTAGAAATCCAGCCTCAGATGTTTTCTAGTTATGTAACTCTGGGCAAGTCGCTTCACTGCTTTTTGCCTCAGTTTCCTCAATTGTAAAATGAGAGAAGGTAAGTGGTGCAGTGGATCGAGCACTAGGCCTGGAGTCAAGAAGACTCATCTTCCTGAGTTCAGATCTGGCCTCAGACACTCACTAACTGTGTGACCCTGGGCAAGTCATTTGACAATGTTTGCCTCTGTTCCTCATTTGTGAAATGAGCTAGAGAGGTAAATGGCAAATCATTCCAGTATCTTTGCTGAGAAAACCCCAAATGGGTTCATAAAGAGTTGGAAATGACTAAAAATGACTGAACAAAATGGGAATAATAACAGCATGTACCTCCAAGGATTATTGTGCAAGATGAATGTGATAATACATGTATAGTGTTCAGCACAATACCTGGCACATAGTAGGCACTTAATAAATGTTAATTTTTTTAATATATCTATCCATCTATCTAAAAACAAAGTTCATGGCTGTAAGGGAAACTGAGGAGGATAGATCCTCCCCAGCCCCCTGTGTAACCATCTCATGATCTAACAGTGTTACTACTTCATGACCTGACATAAAGATAGATGGGAGTTACCATGCATGGCCGGAGGTGACCATGGAGACAAAACATTAAATAACCAACAAGCTATGTTGCCTGGGAAAGCAATACATCTCAAGGAACATTTTTCTTGAGAAAGGTGTGTAACTGTCCAAGGAACTGATCACTCCTTGGAGACTTACACAACAAACAGGTATTTAGGGGCTCTGATCAAGCCCCAACTTTTGTTAAAGATGTGTGCGTGCCTGGACATGAGCGCTCACCAAGGATACGTACACAAAACAAAATACCAAGATTGTCTTTCTCTGATTTACATGGATATAAAAAGGGTCATTGGAAAGACAGATTTTGGAGACTTTGATTGCAGAGATAGAGATGCCGACTCTCTGCCAGAGGACCGTGTGCATGGCTTTCATTGTGTTCTGGGGTAGGACCCTCCCCATTGCCTCCCTGACCTGACCTTTTGGCCATTCTCCAGTCTCCCCGGTCTATTAGGTATTTGAGCTCGCCTGGTCAGTGAGTGTGTATCCTTTCTTTTCTTATGCCTACTTTCCTTTAGGTTGGTTATTACTTATTGCATTGAATGTTATTCTTATCTTTATTGCTTGTGTGGTTTTTAATCATTACTAATCATTGTAAATAAATGTGATTATTAAGTTTATCCTGAGTACATGTCATTATGTCTTGAGATCTGAACCTAAATTGAATCTGCGCAGTACATAATCCTTTCGATTACAATGGTAAAGAGTTTTTACGTAAAGAAACCTTACTGTTGTATTTTGCTTACTGTTTAGCAGCTAGGTGGCATAGTAGATAGAATGCTGGTCTTGGAGAACTAAGTTTATATCCTTCCTCAAACTTATTCATTGTGTGATCCTGGACAAGTCATTTAACTTTTCTCAGCCTCTGCAAAATGGGAGTAATATAGGCACTTACTTCACAGGGCTGTTTTGATGATCAAATGAGATAACATATGTCAAGTGTTTTACAAACCTTAAAATACTGTAGAAATGTTAGTTAGCAGCATTTTTTTGGTTCTTTGTATTTCGTGTCAATCTTAGCACCTGGCATGAAGTAGGCACTCAATACATTCTGGTTATTGATTGATTCCTTATTATAGACAAAAGAAATCATAGTTGAATATTTCTATGAGGAGTAAGACAAAGAGTGGCTAATTCCAGGATCAACATTTTGGTTATGGTTTGTTTTTTTTTTTTCAAAGAATCCCCATAAAGCCCAGTAAATTCTCTGTTGGCTTTCAAGCCTAACCTTTAGAATACCTGAGCTCTTATCCCCAGACCTATTATTCCCAGGCCAGGAGCATTATGTGTTCTCTTTTCCAGTGGCAATGCTGTTTCTTGACTGCCTGCTTTGTTAACTTAGTTGATTCTGACAGTCATAGAATTATAGATTTAGAACTAGGAGAGGATTTATATATTATCTAGCCCACCCCCTTCATTTCACAAGTGAGGAAATGGAAACTTAGAGAGGTCCAGTGACCAGGGTCACACTAGTAAATGACAGAGCCAGAATTTAAACACAGATCCTTTGAATCCAGGTGAGGAAACCGAGGTTTAAAGATATCAAATGTCTTCCTCGAGAAAAGTAGTACCACAGTTAGATCCAGGTTTTCTGATTCCTAGCCAAACAGTTTTCCATATGAGGCTATATCTCTATAATAAATTGCCAAAAGGACCAGATAAGCCTCAAGGAAGCAATGTAACATAAGAATATTAAGGGTTGTGTCATTTGATCTTGGCATCATTAACTTACCTTTTTTAGATCAATGTTTTCATCAGGAAGCATAATGACCATGCTCAGCTCCTCACCCACATAGGGGAGCTCTAGGATTTTGGTGGACACTTCCTTTATGTAGGTCATTTTAAATGTTGCTTCCTTAAACATCATCTGCACTGGCTTTTTCTCATTCTGGTGGGGAAAAGGTGAATATGTCATTAACATCAGATTATTCGAGGTGCTAATAAAACTTACTGAAAAGATGCCCTTGACATAGAGAACTTTTTATGATGTATACAAACAAATCAGCATTTCTGTGCCTTTGTCAGTGAATGCAAAAATGTCACCAACTAATACCTGTCTTCAGTTAAAAAAAAAATAGACAACTACTACATCAACTTGCAGAAAACTAGGCTATTGCTACAAGGTAGAGATTTCTTTATTCAGTAAAATTACATGGAACCCTCTTTGCTTTCCATAACAGGAAGTCAGGGTTTTTCCCCTCTGACAAAGTAAAAGAGGCACAACATTATCCCCCATTTGCCATAACACCTGCTTGAGTAAATATGAAACCTAGCATTAAAAGAAATCCTAGCATTGTATCTCCATTTTCTTGTCATGCCATAAAGCCACATTTGCTACAGGGTGGAACTGTGTAAAGCATTTAAAAAATAACCCATTCCCCTTTGACCCAGCAATAGCACTTCTAGGGCTATATCCCAAAGAGATCATACAAATGGGAAAAGGACCCACGTTTACAAAAATATTCATAGCGACTCTTTTTGTGGTGGCAAAGAATTGGAAATTGAGAGGATGCCCATCAACTGGGGAATGGCTGAGCAAGTTGTGGTATATGAATGCAATGGAATACTATTGTGCTATAAGAAATGATAAACAGGCTGACTTCAGAAAAACCTGGAAAGACTTGTATGGTCTGATGCTAAGTGAAGTGAGTAGAACCAAGAGAACATTGTATACAATAACAGCCACATTGTCTGATGCTAATATTGATAAACTTAACCCTTTCCAGCAATACAAGGATCTAAGACATCTCCAAAGGACTCATGATGGAAAATGCTATCCACATCCAGAGAAAGAACTATGGAATTTAAATTGCTGTTTTTTTTTCTCTTCTGTTGAGTTTCGTTTCCTCTTTCTGGTGGTTCCTCCTATTGGTTCTAATTTTTACATACAACATCACTAATGTGAAAATATGTTTAATAGGAATATATATGTGTGGCCTATATCAGATTATGTGCTGTCTCAGGGAGGGTAGTGAGGAGGAAGGGGGAGAAAAATTTTAAACTCAAAAGCACATGGAAGTGATGGTTGATGAATCAAGATAAATTAATAAAAAAAATTTTTAAATTAAATTAAATTAAAAAATAAAAGATCTTGTTAAATTTTAGTTGGGGCATGTAGTATCTGTGAAATCACTAGAAAATAAAGATAATAAGAATTCAAAAACAAAAAAAAATAACCCATTCCTAATTCCAATTTGACCACTTACGTAAGACCAAAGTTAAGTGTATTGGTGAGGGAGCAGAGTCTGGATGGAGAGGAGAACAGAACCACTGAAGAGGTGAGAGATTTCTGAGCTTATACAAGTGGGCTCAGCAGGCTTCTCTGGGTTGGCAATATCTGGCTCATCACAGCCTTTGTTTCTTCCATGATACTTCTGTTTCAGTGGTCTGCCAGTAGTGACTGATATGCTCTGGAGAAAGCTGGAGAGCATTGGGACTAGACCACTACAGGCAAGTGGAGACCTCAGATTCTCAGGGTATAGCCATATTGAACCTAGCAGGGCCTTTATAATTGGTCCCTAGGTCCAATGGGGCAGGCCCCATATGTATACTTCAATTTGAGATCAGGGAAATGGCCTCTCACAGAGCAGGCTCAGAGGGATGAGTGTACAACACACACCACTCTGCCCAAATCCCTCCTGCGGCAAAATGATGTCAGGAAGTAGGATAGGGCCTAATTTTCTTTGCCTTCCCTTTGATAAGGCATTCAGTACAAGAAGCCATAATAGATGAAGAGAATCTTCTGTTCTACAAAATCATTACATATAGAGTTCTGGTGGTACAGGAGTCAGTTACATAGAATCTGAAGATCTAAAAGATATATGGAAAATTATGGTCAAGACTCCTAGAAGAATGCATGTCTTCTGAACAAATGTGGGAAGCAAAATCTGCAAGAAAAAAAAGGAATAGAGACAGAAATAGGAAAGCAATGAGATGAGACCCTCTGGCCCCCCTTATACAGAATAAATGACCAATATGAAGGCAGGAGACCATCCTTAACCCAGCTTAACAAACAGAGATAGATTTTTTTTTTTGCAGAAAATTGTTTAAGCAACAATTCTGAAGAACAGACAGAAATGTAAACATTCTTACAATGGTGAACCAGTTCTTATTCACTATATGTAGAGACAGGACCATAATGTCCCTCATAGAGCAAAGGGAGGAACAAAGAATTATAAGTCCTAGAAGGAAGGATATTATTATCACAGTAAGAGAGTCAGGGAGGTTGAAGCATAGGTATGGCAAGGGATCGACTGTGGGTGTATTCAAGCATATTGCCTGAAGCTCGACCAACTCATTCCAACCTCAGAATTGTAGCAGACACAGCAAAGGAAAAGTAAAACGGTTGAACTGGTGGATGTAGGCTACACCATTCCATGGCCGCTGAATTACTGACTCTTGGAAGGAGGTAGAGTGAGTAAGGCAGAGGATACCTTGTTGTGGTATAAGCCTCCATTGCTATATTCCTGGGTGCTCTTCCAACGCTTCTTCCTGTGTTTGCTTGCATTGTGTATGTCCTTGGGAAACTGTGTGGGCCAAGCTGTGCTGCAAATTGCTTCCCCAAGGTTTTGGACACAGATTAGAGAAGATCATGATGAGTCCATGTTGCTGATACATTGATACCATGATTAAACACCTTCTGGACAATGCCTTATTCTCTCAGGCATTTTTATATCAGAGATCGCAAGATGTTGGAAGTCAGAAGACACAGAACCCTAAAAAGATCTACATTATATTTTTATGTTATTAATTTATGCCGGTAATCAGGATGCCTAAAAGGTTTTCCCTACCTTTCTGGTTTTAAAAAACATCTCCCTTGTATAGTTTTCCTTAAATTGTTCATTCCACTTCCCTTTGAAGCAGATGCCATCCACAAGGACCAATCTAGTCAATGGACCAACTGAAGAAGCAGGTAACATCTCTGCAATCTTGCCTTTAAAGAAAATGGAGAAATAATTGAATCAATGTTTGAAAAAAAGTACTTTTAGAAAAGGGACATGATTTTCAATTCCAGGTCAGCAACACAAATCAACAATGTTGGAATCAAAGCGTGATATGATAAAAAATTTTCATTTATTGAACATCCCTTGAAGGCAAGGATTATTTTCCTTTTGTTACTGTAGTCTTTGTACCTAGCAGAGGGCTTGGCCCAGATAGAGGATTAATAAATATTTGTGGATTGACTGATTGAGAATTCAAGAGTCCTCTGAGGCAGTTTCCAAACTTATTTGGCCTACTGCTTCCTTTAAAAAAAAATTACTCATCACTTCCCTGGAAACTTTAACCCTTCAATGTTTTTTTGTTGTTTGTTTTTTGTTTTTTGCTTTTTGCTAGGCAATTGAGGTTAAGTGACTTGCCCAAGGTCACACAGCCAGTACGTGTTATATATCTGAGACTGGATTTGAACTCAGGTCCTCCTGACTTCAAGGCCAGAGCTTTATTCATTGTGCCACCTAGCTGCACCCCCCCTTTTTCTTTTTTGCTAGGCAATGGAGTTAAGTGACTTGCCCAGGGCCACACAGCTAGTAAGTGTTATATGGCCTTCAATTTTTAAAAAAAAATTTTTTAAATGAGGCATCTGAAATTTAATACTCTATTGTAAATTTGTGAGTTCTCTCCTGCATTGAAATTTTGATGATGCAATATCGCATCATGTAACCATATAGTATCATATTGTAAACAGGTCATTTCACACATATATTCCTGCTAATGCACACTAGACTTCCCAACAGTGTCAGACACACTGCCAGCACTTGCTTATTAAGACCTGTTGGTGGACTTTACCACTGATTGGTCATAACTTGCATTTTGTGAATTTATGTAATCACTATGTGACTCTGTTACACACAGATGAAACATGTCCTAGCGGTTTTTCTTCTCTTTTCTTCTTTCTTATGCTTCCACCATCCCCTTTTTTTTTCAACACCATCCATTGCACCCCTGACTACTACTGCCCTCCTGGATTGTTCCAGTGCCTGGTAGGGGGTGGTATTGCCCACTTTGGACACCTATGCTCTGAAGGCCTTGCCTTAGATGCAGCTTGGGACTTCCAAAGCTCAAGTTACTCATGGACTGATGATCTTAAAGAAATTATACTTAGAGAATAAAATTACAGATAATAGTATAATACACAATCAGAATAAAATATTTTTGAAAATTTAAAAATACGTATTGGCGTACATAAAGTATAATTCAATGATGATTATTTAGATATAGTGAGATGACTTACATCTTCCAACCAGTGCCAAGAGGTCAAAGACCCTAAAGAGATTAATCAAGTACAAAAGAAATCCATGTTGAGAGATGGTTTGTAAATCTGTTCATGATGAGACTATGGGGCACCCTAAAGATTATCACAGTACTGGGTTTTCTATCCAATTTCATCACAAAGGCTAAAATGTTATCAATGGAAGAGAAAGTGTGGTTTGTTGAACTGTAATATGTCCAAGGTAATAACAGAAGCTTGGCGGGGTCTATGGAGCCAAGACAAAGAAACCAAAAGAATTTGAATTTGCCAGACTATAGCCAGTACTATCAAGAAACCAGTTATCAAGTCAATAAATTAATATTCCTATTTACAAATTGCTCTCTTCTGAGTTTGTGTTAACCAGTCCCTTAACACATCATAGCATCTGATCCTGAAAGAAATAAGCTGTTTAGCTCAAACTTATTGGGTTACAGATAGGTAAGCTGAGGCTTATAGCTATCAAACACATTGCCTATGGCCACACATACTCAAAGGGAGCAGAGCTGGGATTCAAAACTTGTCACCTCAGATGAATGTGAAAAAAAAGAACAAAACAGATAGTATGCCTCAAAGGCCACACCTCGACAGACATCACCTAAAGAGATCAAGATGCTAGAGAATGACTGCTGATCGTGAAGAAATCTCCCAGCCTCCTGTTTACTTGTCTGACTACTAGGAAGTTTTGTTAAGACTTCGAGTCAGGTGGAGAGGGCTGGTATAACTAATAAGCTATCCCCTCCCATCCTAAGGGAATGTGCTTAGGAAGAGAATTTGCTGTCCGTCCCAGAGAGAGAAAATGATGAGGGAGGCAAGAGCATAAAGAATCTGGACGTCAGAAGCAGTGGAGAGGGGCAGCAGCCATGAAGGGTAGGTGCCAGGACCCTGGAGACTGGACCAGCATGATCAAATCATAAAGGAGACATGGGGCGCACTATTATGTTGCTGGAATCTGGTAGAACCTGAGACCAGAGCTGGTGATTTTTTATTTCTTGCCCTACTTTTTTGCCTCTATCTTTTCCTAGAGGCCTAAAGTTTGTCTGCCTTTTTGTATTTACATTTTTGCTCTGTCTCCTAAGCCAAAATTTGTTATAAAAGGTGCTAGCCATCCACAGTGCTAATCTATGTGTTATTGTTGAAATAGATCTGAGATGTAACCACTGGGAAGACTCTCAAAAGGGGGAATGCTTAATTTTTTTTAAGGAAACATTCAAAATTGCAGTATTTTGCCAGAGAGAGATCTCTGGTTGTGAGCTCAGAGTTATAGAAGAAAGTTATTACTTCTCTCTCTCTCTCTCCCTCTCTCTTCCTATCTCTCTCTCCTTTCTTTCTTCCTTTCTTTTCAGCTTCCTAGGTCAGGGAGATTATTTATAACAGGGTTCCTCTAGGTCAAAGGTTCTTAATCCTTAGTTGTTGTGCTTGTTTTGATACAGGCACACATATTTTATATGTATATATACATATATGTATATATGTATACGCACATATACATGCATGTATATAACTATTTCAATATCATTGGTTTTCTTTTCAAATTTATGCATTTTATTTTATGAATTTAAAAACACTGTTCTGAGAAGTCCATAAACTTCTCCAGCTTGCCAAAGGAACCTATGACAAAAATAAACAAATAAATAAATAATGGGGAAAAAAAAAGCCCTGCTATAGGCAATGCATCAATAGTAGTAAGAGTAAAGGTGGGGACTGGCAGTCATTGCTCTAGCCTCTGCCATTCCCTCCATATTAAAAAGTCTGATTTGAGAGGAAAGTCTCCCTCTTGAGAGGGAAGAGCCAAAGGGATCACTAGAGCATCCTCAAGCATCCAAACCAATCCATAAAAATGTGGGAGATGAATGAGATTGATTAACATGCCTGCTAACCTTGTAGTATCACATAACTACTAATAAGTAATATTCAACAATTATATAGAATCTCATGATTTACAAAATTCTATATAAATTATGCCATTGGGCCACGGGATAATATATTTAGATCCAGAAAAAAGAATCCCAGAGTCATCTAGTCGGCCCCTCCTCGTTTTACAGAGGGAGGAAGTGACATTAGAACATAGGTTCTCTCACTTCAGAGTCAGGGTTCCTTCTACCCTAGCCCACGGCCTCTTTTAAAAACAACCCTGAATTTTTACAGTAAGTGTCTCTGATTAAGACACCATTGCTAAAATACATAGGGAATTGAGTCAAATTTATAAGAATACAAGTCATTTCTCAATTGATAAATGGTCAAAGGATATTAACAGGCAGTTTTCAGATGTAGAAATTAAAACTTTCTATAGTTACATGAAAAAATGCTCTAAATCACTAAAAATAACTCTGAGGTAATGCATCACACCTATCAGATTGGCTAATATGACAGAATAGTAATAAATAAATGTTGGATAAGTGTTGGAGAAGATTGGAGACAATTGGAACACTAATGCATTGTTGGTGGAGTTGTGAACTGATCCAACCATTCTGGATAGCAATTGAGAACTATGCCCAAAGGGCTATAAAACTGCACATACCCTTTGACCCAGCAATATGATTACTAGATCTGGATCCCAAAGATATCCTGAAAAAGGGAAAAATACCTACATGTACAAAAATATTTATAGCAGTCTTTTCGTAGTGGCAAAGAATTGGAAATTGAGGGGATGCCCAACAACTGGGGAATGGATAAACAAGTTGTGGCATATGAATGTAATGGAATACTATTGTGCTATAAGAAATGATGAGCAGGTGGACTTCAGAAAAATCTGGGAAGACTTACATGAACTGATGCTAAATGAAGTGAGCAGAACCAGGAGAATATTGTACATGGCAACAGCCACAGTGTTCGATGACTAACTTTCATAGACTCGGCTCTTCTCAGCAATACAAGGATCTAAGACAACCCCGAAAGACTCATGGTGGAAAATGCTATCCACATCCAGAGAAAGAACTATGGAGTCTGAATGCAGATCAAAGCATACTATTTCCTCTTTTTTTGGTTTGTTTTTTTTTTCTTTTTCATGGTTTTCCCCTTTTGCGCTGATTCTTCTTCCACAGCATGACAAATGTGGAAATATATTTTATATGATTTTACATGTATAGCCTATATCAGATTGCATGCTGTCTTGGGGAGGAGGGAGGGAAGGAATGGGGGAAAATTTTAGAACTCAAAATCTTATAAAAAGTGAATGTTGGAAATTAAACAAACAAACAAACATGAATGAAGCCTGGCAGGCAAGTATAGGTATACCACTGTTTTGGGTCAGCTGGTGGCACAGTGGATATAGCACTGGGCTTGGAATCAGAAAGACTTATATCCCCGAGTTCAAAATTGGCCTCAGATACTTACTAGCTGTGTGACCCTGGGCAAGTTACTTAATCCTGCCTGCCTCATCTGCAAAATGAGCTCGAGAAGGAAATGGCAAACCATTTCAGCAAGCTTGCCAAGAAAACCCCAAACAGAGTCACAAAGAGCAAGACACACCTAAAAAAAAATGAATGAACAACAAACTAGTGTTTTACAGAAAAGAAAACTGTTGCTCAGAGCAGTTAAATGACTTGTCCATGGCCATATACCCAGGAAGTGTCAGAGGCAGCCTCTGCATCAGGTCTCTCCGGTTTACAAGTTTAGCTTTTTTGTTTGTTTTTGTCTTTGTTTTCTTTTGTTTTACACTGTGCTGTGTTTCCTAGATCCCCCAGGGATGTGATGAATGTTTGGCTTCACCTTGTAACTGTGTTTGAAAGGGGCAACCAGACTCTCTATCCACTTTTACATCAATATTACTTAAACAGTCATTTTACAAACAAATGCAATTTCTGACCTTCAGTCTTCTCCGCTATCCAGGCATTTATATGTTTCCTGGACTCCTCTGGAGCCTTAGCAAAGGAAAGTTCTCCCAGCTCCACACTGTAGAAGTTTTGGCAAGCTTCTTTAAATGTCTATGAAGAGAAAAATATAAAGCAACATCTCTAGTTACTAAATAGAGCCTGTCACATAGATTAAGTCTCGAAAAATGGTTATGTACTTTTTAGGAAACAAATTAGTTCAGGTTCTAGGCCCTCATTGGACATAATACACATATATTCTTCCTCTTTTTAAGATAACAATGTACAGACAGAGAATGATATGCCATACACAGTCAAGAAAAGATACAATGCACCTTGGAAATGATTTTTTTAAAGTCCAATTTTTAATTATAGCATATTCAGTTTAGGTAAAAGTTTACCAGGATGTTCATGTTATTGAAGGCCTTGAACCCTTCCTCCCCACAACCTATTTTCATTTCTTTTCTTTTTACCACTTAATCAGTTCAACTTACAGAGAGGAAATCATAAGTCTTTTCTCCAAAGAGCTTGTTAGCAGTTCTCAGTGAGTACTCAGTACTAGATTTGTTCACTTCATTAAAAAGTGCTTGAAGATCGTTGTGAATGTCCTCACCTCTGTTTGCAGAAAGTACCTATTAAGAAAAGGGAAACAAAAATCCTCACCAGCACTGATCTTCTGCCTCCAAAGAACCACCTACCGACAGAAAACCTTGTGACTTAATACCAGAGCATCCTCCCTCAAAGGAAAAGGTGTGGGTTGGTTTACTTTATAAATGAGAGGACTTAACCCATGCTAGGAGGCCTTTATTCCAAGAAAAAAAAAAGAGTAGGAGACAAACAGGAAATACAACAAAAAAAGTTCTGGGGCAGATGAAAGAGGTTTCCTTTGCCCAACTGCTCAAATTCATTCTACCTCTATCAAAGCCATTGTGTCAGAATGCTGTGAGGTGGTGGTAGTGGTGGTGGTGGTTTTAATTCCCATTATACAAAAACCTGTGACTCCATTAACTTATAGAAGGGTTCCTCCTTCAGCCTAGCCTTACTACTCAGATGGTAGCTAATGAGATAACTTACATGTTTACTTTGTACGTATACATGTAATGACTATTACTAATGTATGACTAATACTAATGTGTTACTAATGGATGACTAATATGTACATTATTGGTTATTTGGTCTATATTACAGTATGAAATGAAGTAATTATTTTTTACTAATTGGAATTTAAAATAGAATTCTAACTCGAATTGTTCTAACTAGAAAAATTCCATACCCTGCCATGTGATATTTTTTTTTTTTGGTGAGGCAATCAGGGTTAAGTGACTTGCCTAGGATCACATAGCTAGTAAGTGACAAGTGTCTGAGGCCAGATTTGAACTCAGGTCCTCCTGACTCCAAGGCTTAGAACTTTATTCACTGTGCCACCTAGCTGCCCCTCACGTGATACTTTCTACATAATTTCAGAAGTATTTTCTCTGTGTAGCATTCTTTCACCAATGCTTGGTTTGTTTTGTGCATATGTGGAAGGAGATGAAATTCCAGGTTTGTGGAGATAATACTGATCACAACATTATGCTTCGTGCCTATGCTTTGTATCAGGGATGGAGTTGGTGCCAGAGATTCTTGGGGGAAAGACACAGAGAAAGAAGCAGCAGGCATGCATGAGAAGCTGGTTCCCTGGGAGGTCTCTGATTTATAAGCTAGCCTGACTAGAGACGAGACCTTTTCTCTTGGTTTGAGCTAGGGTCTTATATTGCCCCCATCTCAAGAGCTCATTCATGCTTGTATATTTTCTGGTATATTCTCATCTGTAGAATTCATACAATTTCTGCTTGCTTAGATAAATGGGGTTTTACTCTTTGTGATGGTCTCTTGTATAACCAGTGTTTGGTGGGGAGTAGCTAAGCTGGTGAGTATAAACTAAACACTCTCTACCATCCCCTTCAAGAGCAACCGGGGAAAGAGCTTCCCTTCAGAATGAAGATTTGTTCTGCTAGACTAGACCAAAATAGAGACTGGAGCAGGCAGAGAGACATAGTTCTAGACGGATACCTCTCTTGGAGAAAGGTGAAGGAAAGAGTAAGCACCCAGCCGTGGCCCTTCTCCTGTTCTCCTCAAGGTAGAAACTACAGTCTTTCTTGGACGGAGTAGGCCAGATTCCAGAGATCTCTGTGCATGCAACTCAGTCTTTTTCTCTACTTCTCTCTCTATTAGCCTCTAGCTAGAGAGGAGCAGTGGAGATTTGAAAATAAGAAATGGGGTCAGGTACAATATGTATTATTGCAAACTACCTTGAACAACAAAAATACATTTACATACATGTAATATACATGCACATGTGTGTATATGTGTTGTAATGCATATTATATGTGATTATATTTGTGTGTTTATGTGTGTGTATATATGTGTATATGTACACATACACACACATGTTTATCTATCTATCTGTCTTTAAGATTGTGAATAACTCAGGCCAATTAAAGATTTGTTACGAGTAAAATTTGATGTTTGGAGCCTTCCTTCAAGCAAACAATCACTTTGAAAGCTTTTATGGTGCAATGTTAAATGGGTACATGTGTCTGAACATGTGTGGGTATGTCAGTTCACTGTTTCTATGTGTGTGCATCAACATCTCAGGAGTTCATTTTGTTGAGGCAAAGGATGGCTGCTTTCTTTAGCAGTGGGCAAGAGCACATTTAGAAATCTTATCAGGCATCTGATACTCATTATGCATCAGAAAGTAGGATCATTGATGACAATCATATATCTTAGATCTTAGGGTTAGGAGGAAACTCAGAGGCCATCTATTCTAACCCCCACTTTTTACATATGAGGAAACTGAGCCACATAGAAATAAATGACTTGACCAGGGTCACACAGATAGCTAATAACAGAGATGGCATTTAAACCTTTGGCATAAGCAAAGGAAAACCTTAATGAAATTAGAGTAGATTAGGGCAAAAAAAAAAAAAGGAATGACATATATTTGAATTGGATTATTCACTGATATTCTGAATTTTTGGTTCCCATAGAATTTGGTTTTAGTCTACAAGTTTTAGCTCATATATTTTGTACCCATGATGGACTGTTAAATTGGGATGCAGTCATTTCACATGATATGTATAAGTGGACATAAACTAAAATAAAACTTATTGGGTGAATAAATTTCAAAGACCTAGCCACCTGTGATTCTTGAAGGTGGTTGGGGAATGCTAGGATGCCCACTGCCTACAGAAAGATTGTTATAACAACACTGCCTGGGCTGGTTCAGTGACAGCTGGTGAGAATTCTGAGAAGGCTGGATGAGGAAAGGTGAGATTTCAAGTAGATCATGTGTGTAAGCTCTTTTTGGGGGTGCCTGGGAGAAAGTCTGAGGGGTCACTTTCGAGGCAGACTGGTACCCATATAGTATAATTCTGAAATGACATTCTGAGGGTTGGGGTGTTACTATGAGAGAAGTGTATTGGACACGCTAAATGGATGCCTATGGTGCGATTAGGTTAGGGAAGGATTTATGGTAATCAATGAGAGATTGCCAGGGCCATAAAGGGATACTCTCTAAAGGTTACACCCAAGGGATGGTCAGTATGGGTAGAGATAGGAGATCAGCCAAATGATGGAAGAGAGAGCACTGGAGAGACCCTGCCTGTGACAAAGAATTAGCATCATATTTCTGAGGAGGCACCACAGTGCACAAGACAATGAACAAGACAGTGGATCCTGGACTGTTCCAAATGGCCAAGCTGATGTTTGCACAAGAGTGAAGGAACTGACCTTCAAGTAGTTAAATTGGCATATGGCAAGTGGCCCATTCCTGGGCAGAATAACTGCTTCTGGAGAACTTTAGGAGAAAAGCTAACGTTGAATTTTGTTCAGTCTTCTGACTTCATTATTTAAGTGAGTGGCACCATCATTTCCCTACTCTCTCTCTCTTTTTTTTTTGTGGATAGTATAAATATTTATTTCATAAATATAAATATTCCAATTATGTAGATTCAATTCAATTCATTAAACATGTATTTATTACCAACTCTGTTGGGCAATAAGGACACAAAGTGAAAATTTAAAAGTTCCTGCCTTCAAGGGCCTTATGTTCTTTTGCATGATAGAATTTTCTTTTTTTTTTTCACATTAGTGAAGTTGTAAGTAAAAATTAAAACCAATACGAGGAACCATCAGAAAGATGAAACAAAACTCAACAGAAGGTAAAAATAAGTGATAGTGATTCGACTTCCATAGTTCTTTCATTGGATGTGAACAGCATTATCCAATCCCGAGGCCTCTGGAAATGTCTTAGATCCTCATAATGCTGAGAAAGGTTATGCAATGACTAAGATTGTTAAACTGAACATGGCTGTTATTGTGTACAAAGTCCTCTTGGTTCTGCTCACTTCGCTCAGCATCAGACCATATAAGTCTTTCCAGGTTTTTCTGAAGTCAGCTTGTTCATCATTTCTTATAGCACAATAGTATTCCATTACATTCATATACCACAACTTGCTCAGCCATTCCCCAACTGATGGGCATCCTCTCAATTTCCAATTCTTTGCCACCACAAAAAGAGCTGCTATGTATATTTTTGTACATATGGGTCCTTTTCCCATTTGTTCGATCTCTTTGGGATATAGCCCTAGAAGTGCTATTGCTGGATCAAAGGGTATGCACATTTTTGTAGCCCTTTGGGCATAGTTCCAAATTGTTCTCCAAAATGGTTGGATCATTTCACAACTCCACCAACAATGTATTAGCGTTCCAATTTTCCCACATCCTCTCCAACATTTATCATTTTCCTGTTTTGTCATGTTGGCCAATCTGATAGGTGTGATGTGGTACCTCAGAGTTGTTTTGATTTGCATTTCTCTAATCAATAATGATTTAGAGCATTTTTTCATATGACTATAGATGGCTTTAATTTCCTATTCTCTCTTTCCTCTCCTGTATCTATCATAGTCCTTTGTTTACCAAATCCTGCTGATTCTATTTCTGTAATCTCATTTGTATTTTTCCCTCTTCTCTATTCCCATGACAGTGGGCCTGGATATATTACCTAGTCTACTTATAGGTCTTCCCACTTCCACTCTCTGCTGTTTGCAACTCACATTTTGTTTTTTTATTTTTCTTTCCCAGAAGAGCTTACTAAAAACCTGAAATGTTTCTTAAATTCATGAAATTAAAGGAAAAAATGCCTTGTTTATATGCAAATATAATTTTGTAAAGCCAGAAGAAAAAAGTGGTCCCTAGTCTTGCAGTATTAATTTTTTAATGATAAATTGTGTTTCTAGTCTTATTTAAGTCTTCAAGGTCACTGGGCAGGAAAGGGCACTAAATAATGGCTTTCATAATCAGTCAAAAACGAAGAAAGAAATCCAGCTATCTTATATCTTCTCTTGGTACCAACAAACATACCTTTACAATCTGGGCTGCTGTGTTTCCTTTGGCTCCTAGGAAAAGTAAGCCAAGGGCAGATGAGATGCTCAGGGGAGAAAAAACCACATTTTGTGAGTTATCTTTTTCGCTCAATTTTTTCAGAAGGTTAATGGCAAAGGGACCATTTGCTTTGCAGAGGGAATCCATAATGGGACCTGAAAAAGATCACAAAAGGTTATGCTACATGTTGTTCTTGTTCAGTCATGCCCAACTCTTCATGACCCCATTTAGGGTTTTCTTGGCAGAGACACTAGAGTGGTTTGCCCTTTCTTTCTGTAGCTCAGTTTACGAGGCAAACAGGGTTAAATGACTTGCTCATTGTCACACAGCTTGGAAGTATCTTAGGCCAGATTTGAACTCTAGAAGATAAGTCTTCCTGACTCTAGGCCTACATTTGATGTACCACTTATTCTATCTTTATTCTTGGCAGTTAATACTGGAATTTACTTAACAAACAAACATTTATTTAATTAGAAAGAAAAGAGATGAGTTCAGGCTTACCGCTCTTTGTTAGTAATATATTCTTAGGAAATAGAGGTGGATGATCTTTAAAAATTATCTGGTCTTCTTCCAAATTTATAAGTGAAGAAACTGAGGTAAGGCAGAATGTCCTTCCCAAAGTCCCACAGATGGCAAAACCAGATTCCAACACAGGTCTTTTGGCTCTACCTTCAATGTATTTTCTAATACTAAAATCTTTGTGCTCTTTCCATGATAGCAGCTGCATACATTTCTTTTTTTTAAAATTTTATTAATTTATTTTTATTTATCAACAATCACTTCCATATGCTTTTGAGCTGAAAATTTTTCTCCCCCTTCCTCCCCACCACCCTCCCCAAGATGGCACACAATCTGATATAGGCTTTACATTTACATTTCTATTAAACATATTTTCACATTAGTGAAGTTGTAAGTAAAAATTAAAACCAACAGGAGGAACCATTAGAAAGAGGAAACAAAACTCAGCAGAAGAGAAAAAAAAATGATAGCGATCCAACTTCCATAGTTCTTTCTTTGGATATGGGTTGCATTTTCCATCACGAGGCCTCTGGGGATGTCTTAGATCCTTGTATTGCTGAGAAGGGTTAAGTTAATCAATATTAGTCATGGCACAACGTGGCTGTTATTGTTACATACATTTCTTTATGTGAGAATAGTCTCCACGTCACAAAGACATCCTCTCTATGTCTACTCTTCTATGAAAGGAGAAGCCCTGGCCTTACTTCCCTACCTTTCTCATTCTTCAGTTTCTTTTGTTCAATACTCATCCATCCCCCCAGAAACATCTTCATCCTGGAAGTTCACTTCTAGCCCTGGAACTCTCACCCTCTGTCTCCTGGGGCACTTTCCTCAGATTGAATGACATCTTCCAAAACCTCCATTATAAAAGGGTGCCCAAGTCAATCAACAAATTAACAAACATTTATTAAGTATATACTTTGCTAAGTGCTGAGGATTCAAAAAGAGGCAAAAGACAGTTCCTGCCCTCAAGGAGATTACAATTGAATGGGGGAGACAACATGCAAACAGAGACGAAGCAAGCTATATACAGGATAACTAGGAAATAATTAACAGAGGGAAGGCACTAGAATTAAGAAAAGTTGGGAAAGACTTCCTGTAAAAGATGAGATTTTAGTTGGGACTTAAAGGAAGCTAGGGAGGCCAGTAATAGGTGTAGAGGAGAAGAAGAGTGTTCCAGGCACAGGGGATAACAAGTGATGGAACGTCTTGTTTGTGGAATGGTCAGGAGGCCAGTGCATGGGGGGGAGTAAGAAGACTGGAGAGGCAGGAGTGAACTAGGTCATGAGGGGCTTTGAATGTCAAACACAACATTTCACATTTGATCCTGGAGGCAATAAGGAATCATTGAAGTTTACTGATTGAGGGAGAGGGAGGGCATTGACACGCTTAGACCTGTGCTTTAGGAAAATGACTTCAGTGACTGAATAGTGGCTGGACTGGAGTAGGCAGAGCCTTGGGGCATGCTGACTCACCAGCAGACTACTGCCACAGACTAAACACAAGTTCACGAGGGCCTACACTAGAGTGGTAACACTATCAGAAGAGAGAAAGGGTATATTCAAAGATGTTACAAAGGTAAAATCAGCAGGCCTTGGCAACAGCTTGGATATGGAGGTTGGGAGGGAGAGATAGTGAAGAATCCAAGATGACTCCTAGATTAAGAGCCTGAAGGACTGGGAGGAAGATGTCACTCTTTTTTTTTTTATGACCTCACACTCATACTCACTGTGTGACCCTGGGCAAGTCACTTAACCTATGTTTATTTCAATTTTCTCATCTGTAAAATGGAGATAACAATAGCACTCACTACCCAGGGTTGCTTATGGGGATCCAATGAGATATTGTAAACTGCTTAGCACAGTGGCTGGCACATAGCAGGTTCTTCGTGAATTCTTATTTCCTCCCATCTAGCCCAGCTTTTTCATTTTACAGCTAAGGTAATGGAAGCACAGGGGGGTTGCCTATTTGCCTAAACCAAAGTCAGGATTTGACCTGACTTCCTCTGACACCAGGGGCAGTGCTGTTTCCTTTTCATATAAATCTTTCCATGTTTCTTGGAGTTTTTATGCAACATTTGGTTTAGTAATATTCCATTAAATTCAGACACTATCACTTATTCAGTCATTCCCCAATCATTTTTGCACCTT
Organism: Phascolarctos cinereus; assembly: GCF_003287225.1. NCBI lineage: Eukaryota > Metazoa > Chordata > Mammalia > Diprotodontia > Phascolarctidae > Phascolarctos > Phascolarctos cinereus. Next base: position 442,321,070 of record NW_027555847.1, on the reverse strand, counting down.
TTTTTGCTTATTTTGTTTTCACAAATAATGACTCATTAAACCGTTTTGTAGCTATGTATCTTTACTTTCTGTCACTGACCTCCTTGGTGCACAATTCCAGGCATGGACTCTCTGGCTCATTGGGTATAAAAACTCAGCACCTTTTCTTGCACAGTTCTGAACAGTCTTCCAGATGACCCTTTGACACTAAAGGAACTCTTCCCAGAAATGTACTGGGGTGAGATGGTTAATGAAAAGCTACACTGCTCATTCTCCATTTGGTCTCTACCTGGTATGTAAGCAGTCTATTTAAATATGGATGGATAGCTGAGGTTTGGGGGAGGGAGGCAGGGATGGGGTTTCTCAGGATTCAGTTGTAAATTCACTGAAAAAAATAATTGAAGAAGTGTTTACGATGAGAAACTATAATTAGGAGTAATAGGATGGAATTAAGGAAAGGGAAATAAGTTTACAATTAGACTCCAGTATGAGGTATTCAAATTTAATTGTGTATTTTAAATACTCCCAGATGCTGTTGGAAGGAGGACTGGAAGACGGTGTCACTCTAGGTAGCAATAGGGAACGTGGGCAGAAAGGAGGGTTAGGAGGACAAATAATGAATTCCATTTTGGACATGTTGAGTTTAAGATGTCTACTGGTCATCTATTTCTTCATTTCCCACCAGGCTCCATTACTCTGCCTTTCTTCATCACTTCCCTGCCCCCACCTTGGTAACTTCAGCCTCATCCCCTGCTTTTCCGTGTCTTTTGATATGCTCTCTTGCTTGTCTTACCCATCTGAGGGCAAGCTCCTGGAGGGCAGGGACTGACTGTCTTGCCTTTTAGTTGTATTTGTATTCCCAGCATTCAGCACAGCACCTAGCACATTGTTTAACGAAGGCTTGTTAACGGACTGACCATTTAACTCCAGCTACTTCTTCATTCTTGCTTTCTGAACATATGTTGCTCTTCCAAATTCCCTGATGACACTTGCAGTGCAATCAGATTCCCTACAGGGAGCATTTTTTTAAAATAGGTAACAGAAAGCTGCCCTAAAGAGGACTCAGTTTTTTAGACCAATGAAGTCGCATGAGTGCCTGGATAGAGATTGGCCCCATATCCTGACAGATTTTCAGCCTGGGATGGCACAGGGAGCAGGTGCTGTGTCCTTTGACCAGCAAGCAACTGCTCAATCAGTTCAATCAACAAGTATTTATTAATCACCTATTGTGTCAGGCACTGCCCTAGAAACTAGGGATACAAAAGCGAAAGTTAAATTATCCAAGAGAAAGTGAAAGGGGGGGGAGAGAAGGAATAATATATAGAGATATGTATATAGCATGTATGTATATATATTTATTTATTTGTGTGTATGTGTGTGTGTATATGTGTGCATGTGTGTGTGTGCATGCTCATGTGCATGTTAGGTGGGGCAGTGGATGGAGTGCCAGGCCTGGAGTCAGAAAAACTCGTCTTTGTGAGTTCAAATCCAGCCTCAGATACTTCCTAGTTGTGTAACTCTGGGCAAGTCACTTAACCCTGTTTGCCTCAGTTTTTCATCCTGTAAAATAAGCTGGAGAAAGAACTGGCAAACCACTCCAGTATCTTTGCCAAGAAAACCCCAAATGGGATCATGAAGAGTTAGACATGACTGAAAGTGACTAAACAACAACAGCACAAAGGAAAATATATCTCTATATCTATCTATCTATCTATCGATCATGTACAGGGACATGAAGTCTCCCTATCTCCCTGCTAGAATATAAGCTCACGGAGGACAAGGATTATTGAATTTCCATCTTTGCATCCCTGTGTCTAACACAGTGCCTGGTACATATTAGGTGATGTTTCTTGATTGACTAGTTGAGGAGTACTTGCTGGTGAAAGGACAAGGAATGCAGTATCATCCCTGCTTCCCTATTCAGTTCCAGAACTGAAGACCTATCAGTCCATGGGCCTGATCTTTGTCCATAGGAAGTCTGGAGTAGGGGCAGTGAGCTAGTCAAACCTCTGCTATGTCACTTTGGCAGCTGTGGTGTGGATGGAATGGAGTCAAGAGAAATTTGAGACCGGGAGATCGATTAGGAGACTATTGTGATAGTACAGGTGAGAGGTAATAAAGACCTGAACTAGGGTGGTGACTATCTAAGTGGAGAGAAAGGAGATGGATGCAATATATACTGGAGAGGTAAAATGGACAAGACTCATCATCAGATTGCATATGTGGAATGAGGGAGAGTGAGGAGGTCGTGGTAACTCTAAGGTTGAGAACCTAGTTTACTGAAGGGATGTTGGTACTCTGAACAGAAAAGGGGAAGTTAGGAAGGGGGGAATTGGAGAGGGAAAGGAAGATAGAGCTGTGTTATGGAGTCCTTCGGCAAATGTTACAATGTGAAAGTCACACATTGCATAAGTGTTAGTCACTCAGATGATTTTTGGCAACCACCATTTGCATTCATGTTTTTAATTCATGGCTTAAGATTTGTACAATAAACATATGAATCATGTAGTTACAACAAAGAATGTTTGTCTCAGTTTCCTCTTTTTAAATAGAAGAAATGAAGAGTTGAGAAGACATTGAAAAATAATCCCAGATGGCTAATTGGCAAAGCAAGAGGAGCTATGGCAATGGAAAGGGGAAAATAGACATTTCTTTTAGGATTAAGAAAAATCAACAACATCAAGAAAAGATGTTCGGATTAGTGGATGGAGAACAATCTTGCTAGATGAGATCACAGTCAGAAAATACCATCCCTCAGGGTAAACCAGTTCCCACATTTTACAGATGAGGAAAAGAGATCAGAGTTGGGAAGCCAGTTGTACAATGTCACACAGCTATCACACAAAAGTCACCATTGGGCACAGCTAGTGATTTAAGGTCTATCTTAGTCGGCATCTTAACTCATCATCCATTGCCTGATAAGGAGCCTTACTGTCGCAAAAAGAAAACATTAAACTTCTGAATGCTACCTTCCAATTGGTTTTCTTAAGGAAGTTTGTATGCATTTAATAACATACCAAATGAATTATATAGCTCTCACATATAATTAATCAGAAACCTTCCTGTTGGGGAACCAGCCTTCATTTCTCTATTTAAGAACATTACCTGTTCTTTTTACTGAATGTCTAAAGTATTTTGGTTTTATGAGACTACAAAGATAAGTAGACCCATCTCCTGGGGCTATCTGGATAAATAACCATTGATAAGAATCTAGAAAAGTGGGCAGAGCTGAGGAAGTGAGCATCAGATATCTTGCTCAGAAAATGTCAGTTATCTATGCAATGCTAATGAGCGGAGAACTGGCAGAATCTTGTGGGTAAAACACACAAACCTAGTGTGCACCCCAAAAAGAAAAGCTTTGAAAGGTGAAGAGAAAGAGTTATGCTTCTACCTGTCAGGTCAGATTTACTGAGATCAGAACTAAGAAGTATCTACTCTAATGAAATATATGGAACTCAAGAAGACATTTGAACTCAGGTTCAAATATGTGAACCTAGGCAAGTCACTTGAACTCTCAGCACCTCAGTTCCTTCATCTGTTAAATGAGGGGGTTGAACTTGATAGTTTCTACTGTTCCTTCCATCTCTAAATCTATGATCCTATGGGGAATAGCTGGTGGCACAGTGAATAGAGTGCCAGGCCTGGGGTCAGGAAGTCGAGTTCAAATCTGGCCTCAGATACTCACTAGCTGTGTGACTCTGGCCAAATTCACTGCTGTTTCCTTCGGTTTCTTTAACTGTGAAACTGAGATAATAATAATTACCTCATAGGGTTGTCGTGAGGATCAAATCAGATATTTGCAAAGTTTAGCACAGTGCCTAGCACATAGTAGGTACTTTAATACAAATGCTTATTCCCTTCCTCCTCATCTTATGGTCCTATGATCTGACCCCTGCATCACCACTGCCTCTCTTCTCTCTATCACAACCCCTAGCCCAGCCAACCCTCTGGCCTTTGCTACCCACATACTTCCACCCCTATCGAATCTGGTACATTGTTAGATAATTTTACTTCAATTCAATCAAAAATCCTTATCAGCCACCTACCTTTGCAATCAAACACCAACCCAAGGCAACTCAGTACTGACTGGAAAACAAACCTAGACCTGGTACAATCCTGAAAATAAACCAGCTGAAGATGGCATTTAATATTAAGGCTTTTTGGCCTGCAAAGAGATTGGGTCCAGATGTTATTCCAGAAAACACAGATGAAGAAACCTAGATCTCTGCCTAAGGACAGAACCAATGTTAACCTACTAGTGATTCTGTGACTGCAGTCTTTGAAAGCATAGAATGAGACAAAGTAAGAATCCAGAAACGTGGTCATTTATCGATCAAACAAGGAGGCAGTGCAGAATAAGTGGACTGGCTGGTCCTGGTGGTGTTTCTCTCTCTCTCTCTCTCTCTCTCTCTCTCTCTCTCTCTCTCTCTCTCTCTCTCTCTCTCTCTCTCTCTCTCTCTCTCTCTCTCTCTCTCTCTCTCTCTCTCCCCCCCCAAGAGGTCACTAATTCTGACCTGGGAAAGCAGATGGCACATGTTTAGGCAGGCTGGCAGCACCCCAATTCTAGGAAGTCACACTGTGGGGGCCAGATTTACTTCTGATGTAGGTCACTGCAGTTCAGAACTCCCAAACTTAACCAGTCCACTGGACTCAGCCTCCCTGGTAGCAGGGACTACAGGCATGTACCACTAGGACCAGCCCACTTATTGGTCCACAAAATCCTATATTTTTAGGGATATTACTTTGTCCCATTCCATGTTTCCACAGCCTGTAATCACAGAATCACAAAATCTTAGAGGTAATCCAGTTCAACCTATGCCAGACCAAGAATCCATTCTATAACATCCTTAAGAAGCGGGCATTCAGCTTCTGTTTGTTTCTCTGGAGACTCACTATGTATTAAGGAAGAAAAGTTTTAAATCCATTAAAACCACTGTCATTTAAAAATATATAAACTGATATCTAGCCATGTCTTCTCCATCCCATACTTCCTATAACTTTAAAAAACCTTTTATGGATCTTTCGTTTTTAATATCATTTCATTTTTGCAATATGTATCATTCCCCTCTCTTCCCAGAGAGTCAGCCTTTATAACAAAGAATAAAAAAGAAGAAAGAAAAATTCAGTGAAACTAACCTAAGCAACCTACCAAATAACTGCAACATTAAATGCAGTTTTGCACACTCATAGTGTCATATTTATGCTACAATATATTTTTTTAAACTCAAGTGCAGTATTTTACACTTAACTCTGTTACATTTCATCCTGCTAGACTTGGCCAATCAGTAAAACATGGTAAATTCTTTGAGGATTTTACTTCTATTGTCCAGAATCATAATCGTAATAATGTTGGCATGTACCATTTGCTTTCACACAAAGAATTGATAAGAAGATTAAACAGGACAGAGACAAGAGAAGTCCCCAAGGCAATCCTCTATAAGGTCCCCAACAAGTGGTCAGAAAGCCTCTGAATAAAGAAAGATCTCCAGAACCACCCAGGACTTGTGAAATAGATATACTGGGCCTGGAGTCAGAAGACTCAAGTTCAAATCTGGCCTCAGACATTTACTAGCTGTGTGACCTTGAACAAGTCACTTAACCTCAGTTTCCTAAACTGTAAAATGGGGATAATAACAGCACCTACTTCCCAGTATTATTGTGAAGATTGAATTATATAATATTTGTAAAGTACTTGGCACATAGTAGGGTATAAGTATGTGTGTGTGTGTGTATCTCACCTATTATGTTCTATGTGTATATATATCATATATATCATGTATATATATATATATATATATAATATATGTGTGTATATGTCACCTACTATGTTCTATTCTATGTGTGTATAATATATATATGTGTAGATACTTTTTCCCTTCCCTTCAAGATGACAAAAATAGATAGATATACTTATTCATTTCGCTTTTTCCTTTCCAAGTCTACTTTTAAAATTATCTGATTATTTGAAAGTTATTTGAAACTGAGATTTCCAATTCTGTAACTTTAAAACTCACTGATTCTAGTTTTGTCCATCTTCTTCATCTATCCAGAGGGCAGCCCTAGGGTGTGCCAGGGTCACAGCCTGTAATGCCAGGCAGGTCTAATCTACTTTGGGCCACAAAGAAGTACAACTCTTCTGAAGTTACAGAACTTAGGTGGGGAGAACTTTGGAGAGTCCATTTTCTTCTTGCTCCCATCTCTGGCCTAATATTTAAAGTCCCTAAAATTATATGCCTTACTCTCAAAAATTATATGAAGCTAAAAAGAACTTCCAAAGTAAAATAATATTCATTTCAATTTAACCACAGCCAGAACTAAACAAAATAAATGAAACCCTCAAAGTAAGCAAAACCCCTGGCTCCTTCCCCAAGCCTGCCTGATAGTCACGTATAGACAAAATGGGTGGCCATCTAAAGCTACTATGGTGAGCAGGAGGATGATGATTCCCAAGACAATAAACCCACAGACCCTCCTGCTTAGTCAGTTTTCTCCCCGGTTTTCTTGCACTCCCCACACAGACTTCCTTTCCTCGCTCTCACCCACTCAGCTCAATGCATAGTTCAGCCCCTCCCTTCCTCTACCCAGGACTGTTACAAAGGAGGGAAGCAGATGTCCAGGTATGAGAACAAAGGGACTGAATCTCCCCTATACTATACCAGGATTCCTGCTGTTGCTGCTGCTGCTGTCGTCCACCTTATTCCACAGGCTGACGCCTTATACCCTGCAGATGCTGCTGCTACTCTTGGCGTGAGAGATAGAGGGAAGGAAGTGGAGTACTTCGTGCTAGGTCCTAGTTAGAGCTGAGGGAGGCTGAGTCAGAGGGGCGGATGTTGATTCTGTGCCCCAAATTCAGGGTGGTGTGATGGAAAAGAATTCTGCACTTACTGCTGGAAGACATGGGTCCAGATCCCACTTAGCTTATTAGCTGAGTGGCCACTGACATGTCACTCTTTGAACCTCAATTTCCTGATCTATCAAATCTGGATAATAACAACACCTATCTTACAACTTTTTTTTAAAATGAGGAATAGATGAGAATACACAAGTTCTGTGCAATACAAGATGTGCCCAGGAGGGTGGAGCTCAGCTGCAGAACATCTGGCCTGACCAGAGACTGGCTGGGGCTGGCTAGCAGCCAACACAACTTCCATCCCTGATCAGAAGACACTACACCTAGAGGAAAGCTTTTGTTGTGGAATTTAAGAAACCTTCCAAGGATCGACCTGCCAGCCTGTGGGAACAAGGAGTTTCTAACTGACAGGTTTAGGAACAACATCTAAGTAATTGTGTGTTTATGTATATGCACATGCATATACATAATCATATATAGATGTAATACACACACACACACACACACACACACATACACACATACATATATATGTGTGTATAGACACCTGAGGCTAATAATCTTCACTTAGCATGTGGGACAGGCAGATCAGACTATGAAGCTCACAATTTGGGCCCTGAGATAAGAGTGGGTAAAATTCAATGTGAAGGAAGGGGAAAAGAGTTGGGGCTGTCAATGATAAGCTCTAGGAGAGGGACTCCTAACCTGTTTTCTATGAACTTTTAAATAATGTATTTTGATAATTATATTTTAACATCCTTGGTTTCTTCTTTAATCCTACATATTTTATTTTGTTACTTTAAAAACATTTTTCTGAGAAGGGATCCATATGCTTCACTAGACTGCCAAAAGAATTCATGACACAAAATTAAGAAGCCATGCTCTAGCAGAGGTATCCAACTCAAATAGAAACATATCCCTGAGGGCAACACACTGACTCAGAAAACCATAATTTAACATTATCTATATTGCATTCTATTTTTATTTTTGTTAAACATTCCCCAATTATATTTCAATCTGGTTCCCACTACACTTGGGAGTTTAGAGCCATGTGGTCTTGAGTTTGACATCTCTACTAGGATATAAAGTATGAAGAGGGAGGCAGAAGAAGAGAGAAGAGATAAAAGAGTAAATTTTGACCTTACCTTTTGGTCCTTGGGGCTGCTCCTGCTCCTGGGGACATGGATACTCGACTCCTGTTGGTCTCAAAACTTTTTACTTTCTCTGATGGCAACACCTGTATGCTAGTGGAGAGAAAACTAGCCTGGAAGGCAGGAATCTTGGGTTCTGCTTCCAACTATGTCAATAGCAACTGTGTAAACCTGGGCAAGTCATTTCCCTTCTTTAGCCTTAGTTTCCTTATTTGTCAAAATAGGAGGTTGGAATATATGATATCTAAGCTCTTTTCCATTTTTAACAATTAATGATTTGCCTGCATTGCTTGTCCTGCTTCTGCCTGGTGATGTTTTATTTAATAAGTGTTTCTAGATGCTTTGATAAAAATTAAGAGTTACTAAGACCTAGGACTTCACATGACCTCACCCTCTTTTTACTCCTCTCTTATGAATACAATAGCAACTTCTTCACTTGAATACTGTATATTATAGACAGAGTGAACATTTGAAAAGATTATGGTCCTCAATGTTCCCAGTACCTAGTAAAATCCCTAATATATAGTAGGTGCTTGATAAATACTTATTAACTGATTGATCTGAAAATGAAAAGTGGGACTTTGAGTGGACATCTAAGCTCTAATGCTCCTATGAATCTGGTATGGTTTACTGTCTACACTGCCCACATCTTCTTTCTTTTCCAGGTGAGGAACACTTCTTCTGTTTCTCAATGACCAAGAACACAACCACCTTTCCTTCCCGTTACCCAGCACACACAAACATATGCCATATATTACAACTTGACATGTTCCTCCTCTACTATTACTGAAACCTTAATCTCCTCCTAAGCCTTTTTCTCCATAATATGGACCAGCTCTATATCCCATTCCTGGTTAATTTGAGAAGATAAAAAGAGAAAATACTTTTCTGTGAATTAAAAAAAAAAGATGTGGGGGTGTGCTATAGATGTGAAATGCTGCATGAACTTTCAGATGAGGTTTTATTTTTACTTAAGAGACGGGTAATGAAATGAGAGTAATCTGCAAATATTTGTAATATAAGAACAAAATACAAATAAAAACTTGAAAAGAGAAAAAACAATCTTTACTACTGAGATCATAGATGTTAATGGGTTAATATGCCTCCAAAAGGAAAACACCTTATAGATTTGTAATGATAGATCAAACTGTGAATTTATGTTTCTGGTGAATAAGGAATTCTTTGGTATAAAGCAGACACTTTTAAAAACAAAGTTCCAAAGTAAGAACAACAAATAATTAAATATTCCTGGTTTATACAAATGCACAGGCTGACAACTAGGAAATCTGCAGTCAAAAGCAAAATCAAATCTTGGAATTAATATTGACACAAAGGCGTAGGTTCTAGAATCTGTGCTTACATTTTTCAAGGACAAAGGGATAGAAGTGATCTCTAAGCACCCATTAGCCAAGTAAAACCTTGTGGTCTTGGACAGTAAAAATGGAATAAAGCTTTTTTTGATGCTGTCATAATGCTTCTAAAACCCCATGGTTCTGAGGAGGGGTATTCTATTTCCACTTGTTTACAGCACAAGTCCTCTGTGATTCACACTCCCTTTTTGGCTTTTCCCCACACCGTGTATTTCCTCAGTTCTAGGAAGCCTGGCCTAGGCTGGTTCTCTGCTTGTGAGCATGTGCTATAACTTCATATATATATAAGCACTTTAAAAAAGTCACCTGATGACCAGCCTCCTGATGATGAGCTTATCCAAGCTTAGCTAGGCTGGTTTCAAGATGATTGTGTTACTATACTGTACTAATGCTCTGCTGGCTTAGCCTTTAAGAACCTAGTGTTTCCTTCATGCCCAGTGAAGAATCAGAGTTGACTTTAGGAGAGGGCATAAAAGCTCTACCTTGTGTTCCATCCAAACGAGGCTTCTTGCTTTTCCTCACATTGAACACTCCATCTCTGGTCTCCACACCTTTGTACAATCTCTCACCATTGACTAGAGTATTCCTTCTCCTTCCCCCTATGTCTTAGAATTCTTAGCTTCCTTCAAAGCTCAGCTCAAACACCATCTCCTTCATGAGACTTTTTCTGATCCCCACAGTTTACTGTGCACTCCATCAAAAAGATGTTTGTGTGAATTTTGTATTTTTTTCTTTTGCAGACATGTTATTTCCATACCCAATAGAATGTAAGCTCCAGACTTTTTGTTTTTGTCTCCATAGCCTAAGCCTTATAGCACAACCCCAGGCTTCACTGACCACTAGTCAGTTTTGTAGGGTGCTTCCTTAGCACTGGTTCAAAGAACTCTTTTCCCAAGGTCCTTCTTTCACTGTCTAATCATAAAACATCCCTAAATCTGAACCCCACTTTGAAACACCATGCATCTTATACATTCTGGTCTCTGAACTTGTTTAGCTTCTTGGGTTCAGAAATACACTCCAAGGAGCTGCTACCACTGTTCCCAATGTTCTATCTCCTTTCTGCTGCTTCTTTCACCTTTTCTAGGCACCCTTAAGACCCATTTCTCTTTTTATGATTCTACCCTCTGTTTTCATACCCCTGACCACAAAAGAACTTTCCCAAGGTTATCTCACAAGAAAAAAGAGAACCCACACATCCAACAACACAATAGGGTATGGAAGTTAGAAGTGTGAATAAAAGAAAACAATTCCAGACTAAGTAGTTATAGATTTTCTAAGCTGTCCAGTCTAACTGCTGGTGTTGGGCCTACTTTGGCCATGATTATCTTTCCATTTAATTCAACTGGAATCACTTTTCCTCTAGAGCAGGGATCCATGAATAGACTTTAGGGGTTCTTTGAACTATAATGGGGAAAATTTTCATCTTTATTTTCACCAACCTCTAATTGAAATTTAGCAGTTATGAATTATTTTTTAAAATATTCTAAGATAGGAAGCTAGGTGGTAGAATGGATAGAGCACTGGCCTTGGAGTCAGGAGAATCTGAATTCAAATCCAGCTTTAGGCACTTACTAGTTGTATGACCCTGGGCAAATCACTTAACCCTGATTGCCTCAAAAAATTACTCTAAGAAGGCACCAGTAGGCTTCACAAGACTGCCAAAGTGGTCCATAATGCCCTGCCCCAAAAAGATTAAGAACTCCTGCTATAGGAAAGACCAAGACATAAAATCAGAAGAAGACACCAATGTGAAAACAGCTACAAGCAAAACCTCAAAGAAAAATGCTAATTGGACTGAAGTCCAACAGAAATTCACAGAAGAGTTAAAGAAAGTTATGAGTGGTAGAGGAAAAATTGAGGAAAAGAACAAAAGTGATGTAAGAAAGTTATAAAACGAGAATTAACAGCTTACTAAAAACAAAAGCACAAAAAACTGAAGGAAATACCTTAAAAAACAGAATTGGCCTAATGGTAAAAGAAACACAAAAATTCACTGAAGAAAAGACCTTCTTAAAAGCATAATTGACCAGGGGGCAGCTAGGTGGTGCAGTGGATAGAGCACGGGCCCTGGATTCAGGAGGACTTAAGTTCAAATCTGGCCTCAGACACATAACACTTGGTAGATGTGTGACTCTGGTCAAGTCACTTGGCCCCATTGCCTAAATCCCCCCTCCAAAAAAAAGCATAATTGACCAAATGAAAAAAGAGATCCAAAGCTTACTGAAGAAAATAATTCCTTAAAAACGAGAATTGGGGAGGCAGAGCCAAGATTGCGGAGTGAAAGCAGTGACTTGCTTAAGTTCTCCCCCAAACCCCTCCAAATACTCATGAAAAAGGGTTGTAAACAAATTCTGAAGCAGCAGAACCCACAAAAAGACAGAGTGAAACAAATTTCCAGCCCAAGACAACCTGGATGATTAATCAGAAAGGTGTATCGCGCCGGGCTGGGAGCGCAGTGTGGCGTGGGTGCGCAGGCCACAGCAAACCTGGAGCAGGCCTCAGAGGACTGAATCACAGGCAGCTGTGGAGGTTTCCAGACTCCTCAATCCACCAATGCCAAAGAAAACTTAGAAGGTCAGTGGGAAAAGTCTGTTTCTGTCAGCCCTGAGAAAGGAAGGCAGGGTCTCAACTTCATTCCCCAAGAGAGTGGCCCTGGGAGGGGGCATCTGCTTCCTGAGCTTCTGGACCACAGACTGAGGGGGAATCCAGTGGCTGATCAGAGAGGGACTGCAGGGATCTCTTTGCCAGTGCTGAGGCAGGAATCTCTTGCTTTGCCCGTGTTTGGATCTGGGTCACAGTTCTGGGTGGTGGTACTGGGGTGAGAAGAAACGCTGGCGTGGTGGAGCTTGTAGTGGCTGTGGAGAGGAAACCCTCCTCACAGTTACAGGACAGAAAGGAATACTTGTGGTCACAGGCCAGGAAAGGAGTAAACACCTCACCCCTTATCATACCACCTTGTGAGAACTGAAAATTTACAGGTACCTACAAGTATCTCTGAAAACAGCTGTACAAACCCCTGAAGCTTGGGACAGTACATTCTCCACATTGGAAGCAGACTCTTACCTTAACAAAGAGTTTAAAACTCAAGTAATTGGCCGGGATCATGAGCAAGCAGCAAAAAGAGTCAGACTATATTATCTTACTTTGGTGACAAAGAAGATCAAAATATACAACCAGAAGAAGACAACAAAGTAAAGCTCCTACATCCAAAGCCTCCAAGAAAAATATGAATCAGTCCCAGGCCTTGGAAGAGCTCAAAAGGGATTTTGAGAAGCAAGTAAGGGAAGTAGAGGAAAAACTGGGAAGAGAAATGAGAGTGATGCAAGAAAATCATGAAAAACAAGTCAACAGCTTGCTAAAGGAGACCCAAAAAAATACTGAAGAAATTAACACCTTAAAAAATAGCCTAACCCAAATGGCAAAAGAGGTCCAAAAAGCCAATGAGGAGAAAAATGCCCTAAAAAGAAAAATTGGCCAAATGGAAAAGGAAGTCCAAAAGATTACTGAAGAAAATACTTCCTTAAAAATTAGAATAGAGCAATTGGAAGACAGTGACTTTATGAGAAATCAAGACACATAAACAAATCCAAAAGAATGAAAAATTAGAAAACAATGTGAAATATCTCATTGGAAAAACAACTGACCTGGAAAATAGATCCAGGAGAGAGAATTTAAAAATTATTGGACTATCTGAAAGCCATGATCAAAAAAAGAGCCTAGACATCATCTTTCAAGAAATTATCAAGGAAAACTGCCCATATATAGAACCAGAGGGCAAAATAGAAATTGAAAGAATCCACAGATCTCCTCCTGAAAGAGATCCCCAAAGGAAAAGTCCTAGGAATATAATAGCCAAATTCCAGAGTTCCCAGGTCAAGAAGAAAATATTAAGAGCTGCCAGAAGGAAACAATTCAAGTACTGTGGAAACACAATCAGGATAACACAAGATTTAGCAGCTTCTACATTAAAGGACCGCAGGGCATGGAATATAATATTCCGGAGGGCAAAGGAGATAGGATTACAACCAAGAATCACCTACCCAGCAAAACTGAGTATAATCCTTCAGGGGAAAAAATGGTCATTCAGTGAAATAGAGGACTTTCAAGCATTCCTGATGAAAAGACCAGAGCTGAATAGAAAATTAGACTTTCAAATACAGGACTCAAGTGGAACATGAAGAGGTAAACAGGAAAGAGAAATCATAAGAGACTTATTAAGATTGAACTGTTTACATTCCTGCATGGAAAGATGATATTTATAACTCATGAGACCTTTGTCAGTATTAGAGTCATTGGAGGAAAAAAATTATATGTATGTATATAGATAGATAGATAGATAGATAGATAGATAGATAGATAGATAGATAGATATAAGGCACAGGATGAGTTGAAGATTAAGGGGTCATATCTGGAGAATAAAATTAAGGGATGAGGGAGGATTATACTCAGAGAAGAAAGGGAAAGGTAGAATGGGGTAAATTATCTCACAAAAAAAAAAACAGAAAAGTCTCTTACAGTGGAGGGGAAGCAGGGGAAGGTGAGAGGGAATGAGTAAATCTTATTCTCATAGGATTTGGCTTAAGGAGGGAATAACATACACATTCAATTGGGTATGGAAGTTTGTCTTACCCTACAAGAAAATAGGGGGAGAAGGGGACAAGAGAGCAGGGGGATGATAGAGAGGAGGGCAGATTGGAAAAGTGTGTAATCAGAAGTAAATACTTCTGAGGAGGAACAGGGTCAAAAGAAAGAATAGAATAAATGGGAGGGCAGAATAGGATTAAGGGAAATAGAGTTAGTTTTTCACAACATGTCTACTATGGAAGTGTTTTGCATAACTGCACATGTACAACCTATATTGAGTTGCTTGCCTTTTCAATGAGAGTGGGTGGGGAGGGAGGAAGAGAGAAAATTTGAAACCTAAAGTTTTAAAAACATATGTTTAAAAGAAAAGTTTTCACATGTTATCGGGAAATAAGAAATACAGGAAATGGGGTACAGAAGTCTATCCTGCCCTACAGGAAAATAGAAAGGGAAGGGGATAAGAGAAGGGGGGACAGAAAGAAAAGAGGACGGACTAGTGGAAGGAATATTCAGAATGCATGCCATCTTGGGGTGGGGGGAGGGTGAGATGGGGTGAAAATTTGGAACTCAAAAACTTGTGGAAATGAATGTTGAAAACTACAAATAAATAAATTTATATATATATAAAAAAACTAGAATTGGGCAAGTGGAAGCTAAAGACCCCAGGAGACATTAAGAAACAATAAAGTAAAAAAAAATGAACAAATAGAAGAAAATGTGAAATATTTCATTGGAAAACCAACTGACATGAAAAATAGATCAAGCAGAAATAATTTAAGAATTATTGGACTACCTGAAAATTATGATAAAAAAATAGCATAGACATCATATTTCAAAGAAAATTGCCCTGATATCTTAGATCCAGAGAGCAAAATAAAAATTGAAAGGATCCACTGATCATCTCTTGAAAGAGACCCAAAATGAAAACCACCAGGAATATTATAGCCAAATTCCAGAGCTCCCATGTAAAGGATGAAATATTACAAGCAGCCAGAAAGAAACAATTCAAATATTGTAGAGCTATAGTTAAGATCACACAAGATTTAGGAGCTTCCACATTAAGGAATCAGATATTCCAGTAGGCAAAGGAGCCAAGATTACAATGAAGAATAACCTACTCAGCAAAACTGAGTATAATCCTTCATTGGAAAAATTGATACTTAATGAAATAGGAAACTTTCAAGAATTCCTGATGAAAAGACCAGAACTGAATAGAAAATTTGATAGTCAAACACAAGACTCAAGAGAAGCATAAGGAAGTAAACATGAAAGAGAAATCATAAGAGATTCAATAACCCAGAAGCTATCCCCAACTCTGCACTTTTAGTAGGAGCCACTAGGCGGAGGTGTAGATAATGTGCGGACTTGGAATTAGGAAGATGAGTTCAAATCTCACCTCAGACACTTACCAGCTCTGCGAACCTGGACAAGTCACTTATCTTCTGTCTGTCTCAGTTTCCTCAAGTATAAAGTGTGGATAATACCACCTACCTCCAAGGGTTGTTGTGAAGATCAAATAGGATACTAATTGTAAAGTGTCTGGCACATAGCAGATGTTTAATAAATGCCATATACTTATAAATGAACTTGTAAATTGGCATATACTTATAAAAACACTTATAAATCCTTGTTTTCTTCTTTCATTCATTCCCCCCCATGCAGTCAAATTGCCACATCTTGTCAATTCTACCTTCTCAACATCTCCCTTATTTGTCCCCTCTCCACACATATCCCAGCCTAGTTCTGGACTTCAAGAACTAGCACCTGTGTTGTTGCAATAGTGTCTTAATTTTTTTTCCCTTGCAGTCTCTCCTATTTCCAATCTATCTTTTACACAGCTAACAAACTGATAGTCCTAAATTATAGATCTGCACATGCCCCTACTCGCTCAAGAAACTCCAGAAGAGCTTTATTGCCATTAGCATAAAATGCAAACTCCTTTGGCTTTAAAAGCCCTATACCAGGCTCCAGCCTAGCTTTCTAGGCTAAACAAAAATTGCTTCCCCCTCACACACTATACATTCCACTGCAATTGGTCAACTTTTTGTTCCCTGTACTGTAGAATTCCATTTGCCTTAGAACAGGCTGTCCCCTATGCCTGTAATGCTTTGCCTCCTCATTTCTATCTCTCATCAGTCAGTCAATTAATAAACATTTACTAAGTGCCTACTATTTGCCAAGCAATGAGCTAAATGTTTCCCTTCAAGGTTCAGCTGAAGTGCCACCTCCTACAAGAGACCTTTCCTTATTTCCCTCACTTACTAGTGATCCCTCTTTGAATTCATTTTTCATATGCCTTGTTACTTATCTGTGTACATGTCTCCCTTGATAGCATATTAGCTCCTTGGAGGCAAGAACTGTCTCATTTTGTACCCCCCCCATCCCCAGTGTCTACCACGGTGTCTTTTAAATACCCAAGAAATGCTGGTTGAGTTGAATTGGTGATTTTTAACAGGAGGGTATGCAAATGTTGTGAGCTTCTAGAATCCTTCTACACCATCCCACCCCATCCCAACATGTATAGTATTGTACGTGAATCACTGACACACAAGGAGCCACTATTACACATTTGATGTGAGTGAAAATGAAGGAAACCATTCAACACACTACTCAGTGCTTATTTAATTGGCGTCCTTTGAGATCAAAAGCATCAGTGTGAAAATATCCATGCACTTTATCAAACAGTTTCACAAAATTACTCACTATATCCTTATGGACAAGATGGTACAGATATGGATTAGGTGAGAATGCAGTTATGTAGATTTATAACTGGTTGGTTAATGCCAACCTAAAGAGATGAATAGTGACTTGCTACAGGTTCTATATTAGACTTTGTTGTGTTAAACATTTCTAGCAGTGACCCACATGAAGGTATAGTGGGTAGTAAGATTATCAAATTTGTAGGGGATGTTGATCTAGTAGTGATAGCTAATATTTTGGCTGAAAAAAAATAGAAGAAATAAGCTTCTGATTGGTTGGGAAAATGGGTTGACTCTAGCAAGCTGTAAAGAAATAAGAGTATATGTATGATTATTATATATACGGGTTAGGGCAAGCCTGCACAACCTGCAGCTCACGGGCCACTTAGGACATGCCAAAGGATTTCCTCTACATACAAAGGATGTTTTCCTCTACATTTTTCAAGGGCTGTCGGAAATCCTTTGGTATGCCGTAGATTGTGCTGGCCTGAGCTAATGACTAACCTGTTTCACTGGTATAGGGAACTTCCAGGTAAGGAAACCCCTCTTCTAATGCTGATTGTTACCTTCTCTACAACCCAGAGTTTGAGAGAGCCGCCTGGCATAGTCAGAGGTTGAATGACATTCTTTCATTGCCAGTGTGTGCCAGAGGCAGGACTTGAATTCAGGTCCTCCTGATTACAAGGATAGCTTCTATCCTTATCCTACACTTCTCTAGGATAGAGATAAATCTGGGAATCATCACCTTAAAGATAGTAACTGAATCAATGGGAGTTGATGAAACTACTGAGACAAGTGTAAAGAGAGAAGGGGGACTAAACTATGGAGGAATTCCTTTGCTTAGTGGGTGTGGATGATAATCCAGCAAAGGAGACTGAGGAGCGATTAGAGAAGGGGAGAATGAGAACATTGTCATGGAAGCCAAGTAAAGACAGAGTGACTGGGAGAAAGGGGATAGCTGAAGGCTGAAAACCATGGAAAGGTCAATTTAGGTTGAGGACTGAGAGAAAGCGATTGGACTACGAAGTCAAAGATCATTGGCAACCTTTGAGAGAAGAGTGTTTTTGTTTGTTTTATCTTTTTTAGCATTAATTTGAAAAAAATTTGAGTTCCAAATTCCCTGCCTCCCACTTGCCTCTTCCTTATCCATTGAGAAGGCAAACTATATGGTATCAATTATATGTGTGAAGTCATACAAAATGTATTTTCATATCAATGTTGGAAAAAAGCAAGAAAAACAAGAAACTGAAAAAAAGTTTGCTTTAATCTGTACTCTCTCTCTAGAAGCAGAGAGCATTTTTCATCGTGGATCCTTTGGAATTGTCCAGGATTGTTGCCTTGATACAGTAACTATGTCTTTCACAGTTGATCATTATTATAAAATTGCGGCTACTGTGTACAATGTTCTCCTGGTTTTGTTCACTTCATATTGCATCAGTTCATGTTAATCTCAGGGTTTTCTGATATCAGCCTGCTCATCACTTCTTTTCTTTTCTTTTTTTTTAGGTAATTGGGTTTAAGTGACTTGCCCAGGGTCACACAGCTAGTAAATGTCAAGTGTTTGGTCTGAGGCCAGATTTGAACTCAAGTCCTCCTGACTTTAGGGCCAGTGCTCTATCCACTGCGCCACTTAGCTGCCCCTTCATCATTTCTTATAATACAATAGTATTCCATTACAATCATATACCACAGCTTGTTCAGCCATTCCCCAACTGACGTGCATCCCCTCAGTTTCCAATTCTTTGCCACTACAAAAGAGCTGCTATGAATATTATGGTACAAATAAATCCTTCCCCCCCTTTCTTTAAAAATCTCCTTGGGTTATAGACCTAGTAGTGGTATTGCTGGATTGCAGGGTATGCACAATTTGATTGCCCTTTGGGCATAGTTCTAAACTGCTATCAGAATGGTTGGATGAGTTCACAACTCTAACAACAGTACGTTAGTGTCCCAATTTTCCCACATCCCCTTCAACATTCCTCATTTTCCTTTTCTGTTATATTAACCAATCTGATAAGTGTGAGGTGGTAACATAGAATTGTTTTAATTTGCATTTCTCTAATCAATAGTAATTTAGAGCATTTCATATAACCATAGGTAACTTTGATTTCTTCATCTGAAAACTGCCTGTTCATATCCTTTGGCCATGTGTCAGTTGAAGAATGATTCATATTTTTTTTTTTGGTTAGGCAATTGGGGTTAAGTGACTTGCCCAGGGTCACACAGCTAGTAAGTATCAAGTGTTTGGTCTGAGGCTGGATTTGAACTGAAGTCCTCCTGAATCTAGGGCCGATGCTATATCTACTGCATCACCTAGCTGCCCCCAATGACTCATATTCTTATATGAGTATACTCATATAGTCTTATAAATATGGTTCTCTATATATTTGAGGTAAGAAGTTATTATCTGAGAAATTGTAAATTTCCCCCTAATTTTCTACTTTCCTTATAATCTTGACTACACTGGTTTTATTTGTACAAAACCTTTTTAATTTAATGTAATAAAAATTATCCATTTTGTATATCACAATGCCCTCTATCTCTTGTTTATTCATAAATTCTTCTCCTATCCATAATTCTAATAGGTAATATGTTCCATGCTTTTCTAATTCAGTGATACCTTCCTTTATATCTAAGTCATGTATCCATTTTGACCTTGTTTTGGTAAATGGCATAAGATATTGGTTTACACTCGATTTCTGCCAGACTGCTTTTTAGTTTTTCCAACAATTTTTTTTAACCAAATAGTGAATTCTTATCTCAAAAGCTTAAATCTTTACATTTGTCAAACATAAGGTTACAATAATCATTTACTACTGTGTATTGCATGTCTACTCTATTTGACTGACACATCTTTCTATTTCTTAGCCGGTACCAGATAATTAATACCTAATAATATTCAAACTCTATTGCAGAGAGTGCAACTATGATGTACTGGCCATGTTGCATGGATGCCAAATATATGCTTACCAAAAAGACAATTTTATGGAGAACTCATACAGGGCAAGTGGTCACATGATGGTCAAAAGAAGTGATACAAGAACACTCTCGAGGTCTCTCTCAAGAACTTTGGAATTGATTATGTGAAAGAGGAGATACTGACATAGGACCACCCAGCATGGCATGTCCTCATCAGAGAAGATGCTGTGCTCTATGAGCAAAGCAGAATTGTAGTAGCTCAAAATAAATGCAAAATGTGCACATTTAGAGAATCCACCCTAGATGTTCATATGGACTATTTGTGCCTGACCTGTGGTAAAGCATTCTGAGTTGATATTGGTCTGATCAGCCACAGTCGGACACACTGTGATTTGACTTCAGTATAGTGATGTCATTTTAGCTGTCTTCAAGAACAAAGGACACCAATAATATACTTTAAGATCTGGTATTGCTAAACCTCCTTCCTTTACATTTTTTTCATTAATTCCTTTGATATTCTTGGCCTTTTGCTCTTCCAAATGAATTCTGTTATTCTTGTCATTTCTTTTAGGACAATAGTATCCCATTATAATTATATACCACAACTTGTTCAGCCAAGAACTGTTATAAATATTTTTGTACATATAGGTCCTTTTCCTTTTTCTTTAAGGTACAGATCTACTAGTTGTATTGGTGGGTCAAAGGGTATGCACAGTTTCATAGTCCTTTGGACATAGTTTCAAGTTGTTCTCTGGAATGATTGGATCAGTTCACAATTCCCTACATTTGTGCCCTGATTTTTACACATACCCTCCAACATTTGCCATTTTTCTTTTCTGTCATATTAATTTAATAGGTGTGAGGTGGTACCTCAGAATTATTATAATTTGCATTTCTTAAATCAATAGTAGTAGTAGTAGTAGTAGTAGCAGTAGGAGAGAGAGAGAGAGAGAGAGAGAGAGAGAGAGAGAGAGAGAGAGAGAGAGAGAGAGAGAGAGAGAGAGAGAATAGCCATCCATTTCACTAAGACTGTTGGCTTTACTGGCATATAATTGGGCAAAGTAACTCCTAATAAATGGTTTAGTTTCATCTTTATTTGTGGCACATTCACCCTTTTAATTTTTGATACTGGTAATTTGGTCTTTCTTTTTAAAATCAAATTAACCAATCACTTCTCTACTTTATTGATTTTTTTAATAAAACTAGCTCTTAGTTTTATTTATTTGTTCAATGTTTTTTTTTTTTTAGTTTCAATTTTATTCATCTCACTTTCCATTTTCAGGATTTCCATTTTGGTGTTTAATTGGGGATTTAAAATTCATTCTTTTTCTAGGTTTTTTTTTTCTCACTGCATGCCCAATTCACTGATATGCTCTTTCTTCCTTTTATTGATGTACATGTTTAGAGATATAAATTTCCTCCCAAATACCGCTTTGGCCGTATCCCACAAATTTTGTATGTTGTCTCATTGTTGTCATTCTCTTTAACGAAACTGTTGACTATTTCTGTGATTTGTTCTTTGACATGCTCATTCTTTAGTTTCCAATTAATTTTTAATCTATTCTTCCATGGCCTTTTATTAGGTATAATTTTATTGTATTATTGTCTGAAAAGCATTAATTTAATATTTTTGCACCTGTGCATTTGGTTGTGAGGTTTTTAATGCCTAATACATGGTCACTTTTTGTGAAGGTGCCATGTACCGCTGAGAAAAAGGTATATTCCTTTCTATTGCCATCCAATTTTCTCCAAAGGCAAATCATATCTAACTTTTCTGAAATTCTATTCATCTCCTGAATTTTTCTTATTTATTTTATGGTTAATTTACCTCTGTAAGGGGAAAGTTGAGGTTCCCCCACTAGAAGTGTTTTACTGTCTCTTTCCTTCTGTATTTCATTTAACTTTTCCTTTAAGAATTTGGCTGCTTTGCTATTTGGCACATATACGTTTAGTATTGATATTACTTCACATCTATGGTGCCTTTTAGAAAGATGTAGTTTCCCTACTTTTCACTTTTAATTGAATCTGTTTTTGCTGTTGCTTTGTCTGAGATCGTGATTGCTACCTCTGCCTTTTTAACTTCAGCTAAAGCATAACAGATCCTGCTCCAGTCCCTTATTTCAACTCGTGTGTGTGTGTGTGTGTGTGAGTGTGTGTGTGTGTATGTGTGTGTATGAGAGACAGAGACACACAGAGAGACAGAGACACAGAGAGAGAAAAACAGAGAGAGAGAGAGAGAGAGAATAGTTTTAACACAATGACAAATTCAGAAGCCAGATTACAAGAAACTGAGTAGTGGGAGATGTGAAAAAAGGCAATAACCACAGATGACCTTTACTAGGTGTTTGACCATGAAAGAGAGAAGAGGTAAAGGATAGCTTGAATGAATGGGTAAAGGATTTTGAAGGTTGGTGTCACTAGGATCTATTTATAGGATCCAGGTGATAATAAAAGATGTACGATGAAAGAGGTGGGGGAGGGGAGCATGACTAAGAGGGCAAAACTCATAGAGGAGATGAAGATATGAGATCAAGAGCAAAAGTAGAAGAATTAGCCTTGGTAAGAAAAATGACCTTTTCCTTAGGGATTGAAATAATAGGAAGAGAGAAGGGGGTATGATATAGAGGGATTTTGAGGTATAGATTATGGGAGCCTCTATTTTCTTGCAGCAAGACGTAAGGTCCTTACCTGTAGAAGAAAGAAGGTGTCTTGGGAAAAGAATCAAAGGTATACAACTGTCACTATGGGAAGTATTATAGTCAATCAAGGAAGAATAAATGGGGAACAAGCATTTATTAGCACTTACTATGTGTCAGGAAATGTGCTAAACAACAAATATCATCTCATTTAGTCTTCACAACAACTCTGAGAGGTAGGTGCTACCATTATCCTTCTTTTGTAGTTGAGGAAACTGAGGCAGACATAGGGTAAGTGACTTACTCAGGGTCACAGACAAAGTACCTGAGGCCAAATTTGAAATCAAGTCTTCCTGACTCCAGGCTCACTGCTCTATCCACTGTGCTACCTAGCTGCTTCTCATAATAAAACTATTGCCATGCTGCAGTGAAGGTCTAGTTGAAATAAGATCACATAAATTTGTAGTCACTTAAGATGGCATAGTTACACGACTTTTTCCAGCATCACACAAGTAGGTAAGGAGAAAGTGGACAGTAAAGGTAACTCAGGCCTGGGCCTTGGTAAAGGAAAACTGATAGGATAAGGGATTTAAGGGCAGAGGACAATGTATGCTTCATTTGTCAGTCATTGGGCCAACACTGTGAATGGAGGAAAGTGATGTCAGAACACAAATAAAAGACTGGGAGGAGGGTGAAGGAAGAAAGATCGATTAACCAACAAGCATTTATTAAGTGCCTACTATATGCAAGACATTGAATTAGGCACTAGGGATTCAAATACGAAGAATGAAATAATTTCTACTCACAAGAACTTATGTTTTAATCGGGGTGACAAGAACATATGACAACATGTACAGAATAAATGTAAAGTTAATAGATATAAATATCAGCAAAATAGCTAATAAAGGATAGTTTAGGAAGGAGAGCACTCTCAATTGGGGGGGGGGGGATCAGGAAATGATTCATACAGAAGCTGCTGCTTGATCAGTACCTTAAAGAGAGGAAACCTATGAGGCAAAGGCAAGGAAAAATTGCAATCTCGGCACATGTTATGGCTAATGCAAATGTATGGAGATTGGAGAGGGAGTGTTGTAGGTGAGGAATAGAATCGGAGTCAGAGTACTATGGAGAATAATGTTGAAAGAATCTAGAAAAATAGCTCGGGGACAGGTTATGAAGGATTTAAAAAGCTAAACAGAGGAGTTTGTATTTAATTCCAGAGGCAATAGGAAGCCACTGCCGTTGACTGAGAGAAATTATCATGTATTAATAACTAATTGTTGAATTAGGACCAAAGTTTTTTTTTTCCCATTTCCTGACCTTATTATTGTAACAGCCTCTTCTCTTCTTCTGTTACAATAATCTTGGCAAGAGGTGATGAGGATCTGGACTAAGGTGGTAACTGTGAGAATAGTGGAAGGGGCCAAATATGAGATGTGAAGGTAGAAAAAGTAAGATTTTGCAACTGAATGGACATGTGGGGTGAGGAAGCATGAAGATAAGGTCAAGTTTATGAGCCTGGGGGACTAGAACGGTAGTGGTGCCTTTGACAGAAATAGGGAGGCTGAGAACTGGGAAAGAGAATTTGTAATGAACATAAAGGACTGATTTAGGAGGATTGGGGCAGAGTTACAGATGGAAAGGTAGGAATTGTAGAGTTCAATATCATAGGAGGAACATCTTTGAGTGATGGTAGAATCTCCAATGTAGTCACCCCTGAGGGTAGCAGAAGTGAAGTGAAGTGATTATGCTGGTCATAGGAGGTAAAGAAGTCAATGAACTGAGATGCCAGGGACCTCAGTACAAAGGAACATCAGCACAGGTGTTTAATTTTCCAACTATCTGTCCAGAGATGGGGATGTGCAGGAAGATTCTTCTACGCATTGGAAGTCCTTGAGAAAGAAGTATCTATGACATGGAGGCTGGTATATAACAGAAATAAGGACTTTGATTTGTGGAGGGGAAGGAATGTGGATGGATAGTGCCTCTTCAAAGGAGGAGAGGTTAGGGGTAGCTAGGTGGCGCAGAGAATAGAGCTCTGGCCTTGGAGTCAGGAGGACCTGAGTTCAAATCCAGCTTCAGACACTTAACACTTACTACCTGTGTGATCTTGGGCAAGTTACTTAGCCCCCATAGCCCCACCAAAAAAAAAAAAAGTAGAGGAGGAGAGGTTTCATAGAGAATGAGAAGAATGAGAAGAGGAGAGGAGAAGAGAAAAGAGGAGTAGAATGGAAAGGAGAAGAGAGGAAGGGTTTGCCAAGTGGGACAGCCCCAATTACTCAGGTGGTTGTTTGTCCTTCCTTCTCAAAAAGGACCATGACATCAGGAAGGTGATGCGAGACCTTTCAAACAAATCGGATTTAAATGAGTGAGAGCTGTGCAAATTTACAATCCTCACTTTCTCCACCGCAGCCCCTGGGCCCTTAGAAGACACTAAAACCTTGTTGAGAATTGCTTCCTAGAATGTAGAATGTTTGTGTGCTTGGGTTGATTTGCAGATTATTTAAAGTTTCCTATGTTTTGCAGATAGGTGATACAACAGATAAAAAGCTAGAGCTGGTGTCAGGAAGAACTAAGTTCAAATTCAGCCTCAGACATTTGCTTGCTGTGTGTGACCCTGGGCAAGTCACTCAACCGTATTCTGGCTTCAGTTTCCTAGTCTGTAAAGTACAGGTAACAATAGCAAATGACTCTCAGGGTTGTTGTAAGGATAAAATGAGATATCTGTAAAGCACTCTGCAAACATAACAGCTCTATAGAAATGTCAACTAGTAGTTATTATATGCTATGTCATGACCAGATTATTACATGGGCCATAACAACAATTAGAGACTGATCCATAGGGGAAAAAAGACTCATTTCTCCTTCCAAATGACTTCCTATATGAGCTTCAACTCAACTGGAACTTTCAGCATTTGGGCCTTTTTTTTTTTTTTGGTGAGGCTCCAAAAAGGTTTTGTTCCCACAGACCTCCCTCATGAATTCATGAAACCTGTTCCCCAGACTCCTACCATTCCATTTTAATTTCTACTTCTTCCTCTAAAAGAAAAAAAATGGCATCTGGTATCTGCCTTATTGACAAAGGAATAGCAAATTCTAATATCTAGTTTTCCTTGTGTACCCAGAAGAGACAGGCTGAGGATACAGTGTCATAGGGAAGATGAAGGGGAATATTGGTGTGAGGAGCTAAGCATTAAGCTTGGCAACAAATGAGCTGATAGATAATAGCTTTCAGAATGGGGGTATGGGCAGGAGTGAGGCATCATTATGGGGGCAAGCAAGGGGCTCCATTAGTAGCTAATGGTTCATTATCAAAAACTGACCATGAAATGCACTAGGGAATATTGGCTTCTAGCCCTACCTTTAATTTCCATGCTCTCAAATGAGGGTACCAGGCTCACACTTTGAAAATTACAGCTTTCAAAGGACCAAGATGCACAGAAGCATACACAGGCAATCTCAGGTAGAGAATTTCCCAATCAGGAATTTTATTTTTGGATTATTAACTCCATGTTGATAAGAACCCTTTGGATTATAGGCACATCAGAATCTGGATAAAACAGATGTAAATAGCATAAGGGTAAAGACTTCATTAAAAAGAAATGGTCTCTTTATGGAGAGATCACTTTGCCCAAAAACAAAATGTTTTTTGAGCTGTTATCTCGGATAAGAAAAAGGAAAGGATGGTCAACCACGAATTGTGGAATCATTCTTGCACTTCGCAACATCATGACAGCTGCAGTGGCACAAGCTGCTTCCGTTCCTTCTTCATTAACTTCCACAAAAGCTTTGTGTACAACCTTGGATAGATACAGGTCATGCCTGGCTGACATCCCAGAAAAGTCAGCCTTGGATCCATCAAAGGCATCTGACATCCCCAATTTTTGAAGAATGAATTTCATATCTAAATTCTCCTCCAATTTAAATCTGGGAAGGAAAACTTCCACCTCCATTTCATCCATCATCTCTGGATTTAACCAATCTGCTAATTTCCCAGAAGTAAGTCTTTTTCCCAGCTAGAAATAAAAAGAGTTATATCAAGTAAGTCCCAAAGGATTTGATCTAATCAGACAAATATTCCTATACTATGTACTATAAAGAAAGTTACTGTGCTAGGTGTGGAGGATCCAAAGGGAGTAAGTCTGTCAGTCTGTTCTCTCTCTCTCTCTCTCTCTCTCTCTCCCTCTCTCTCTCTCTCTCTCTCTCACACACACACACACACACACACACACACACCCTATTCAATTACAGACTGATACCTCTCTTTTCTGTACTTTCCTTCAGAGGACCTTAGATTCAGAGCTGAAAGGGACCTTAGAGACAGACCCACTACAACTCTCCATTTTACAGATAAGAAAACTGAGGTTTCTTCAGGTCCTGTAGGTGGTAAGAGGCTAAGCCAGAATTCCAACCAAGGTCTTGGACCCTAACTCCAAACATAGCCTTCCTTTCCCCTGCCTTCCCCACCCCACAACCTTTTCACTTAAAAGAATCCATACCATCCTAGTTTAGCTCAGAAAACAGCTTTCATTCTCTTACTGCCCCCTTTCATTACTACCTTCTAATCTTAAACTTCTCTAGCACTTTGTACCCTCCAAAGCACTTTCACATATTATCTCATTCCCTCTTCACCCCTCACAATAGCCCTTTAAATTATGTCAGACAGAGATTTTCCCCATTTTACAGATGGGGAAACTGGCTCAAAGAAGTTCCATGATTTCCTGGGTAGGCAAAATACTGACTTTTCAATTGGCAAGGCTGCACTCAGCATGACTTAATACTGCAATTTTCCTTGTATTACATATTTACTGGAGTGGCTCATAGTCAAGACAAGAGCTCATCTTAACCAGATTGGGAATCAGTCATTGGACTCTCTGGGATTCTAACATGGGAGTTCTCCTTCAATGAAGCAATCAAAGGCAACCTGTTCTGTGCTTGCTGCTGACCTATTTATTTACCCAGACTTCCTTCCTCAAACATGTCTCTAGGTCACAGTGATTCCCAATCACATTTCCAGCTTGCTTATCTGGTTCCCATTCTGCTCTGTCTGCCCACATTAGCAGGATGTGGAAACCAACTCTCCTTCCCCTCTAGGAAATCAAGACCCTGAAATGTTCATAGAAGCCCTCTGGTTATCTCTAACTCCAGATGGCTCCTGTTGCTATAACCTTCCACTGTCCGTCACTATTCCTAGTGAATTTATCCCTTAAATACCAAGGGTTCCTCTCCTTTCTCACTGCCTCTACCATACTCTATATCTTTGTGATGTAACACCTACAAAACATCAGTGTAACCTCCAGTCATTGATCTAGACATCTAGGACAAGAAGATTGATTTTAAAGGACTTGGTTATTATAGCCAAAATTCAGATATTATACCTGCTGCTCTGAATGAATTTTTAAAAAATTTTCTGGGAGTAGGTATCAACAGTAATACTTCTCTCACCGTTTTTAGATCCATGTTCTCATCTGGAAGCAAAATGACCATGTCCATTTGTCCTCCAACATAAGGCAGAACTAGAATCTTGGTAAACACTTCTCCTATGTAGGTCATGCTAAATGTAGATTTCTGAAACATCATCTGTACTGGTTTCTGCTTCTCCTAAAAGGAGATAAATGAACATGAAACTGAATCCAAGGCAATGAAAAGGAGGAAGATGGAATCAATACAACTTCCTAAAAAAAGAGGTGTGTTTGTATTGCCTACCTTACCTCTATGGACTGTAAGCCCTCTGAGGGTATAAATCAAGTGTTTACAGAGTGATGCCTTAATCCCCTGGGGCTTGTTTCTTCATTAGGAAATGTGCTACATTAATCTATAGAAAAAATACACCTTTTATCCCTTCATGTGAAATAGAGCTACTATTGGCAGGCATATATGAATAAAAAATCTCTACTAGCAAAGCAGTATTTCAAAGAGTCCCTAAGTTTCCTTTTTCTTTCTTTGGGATTTCTCTTAACTAAAGCATTTAGTGCTCCCCTCTCTTCTTCATCCACTTCCTCCTATAAGAACAAAGAAGGCTCAAAATTCAGCTAATTCCACAACCAAATATTCAGTTAGCCTTCAGTGTGAATGAGTTTCACTCAAATTGCATTTATAGTTTAAGTCTTATCTGACAGTGTAATGAAAAACTTTACCCCTAGTTAAAGAATTTCACATGTCTGTGTGAACCATAATTTAAAAAACCCTCCAAAACCATTTATCCCACTCAAAATACACTATTTCTACTCACAAGACTGACCTAGTCAGTACATCCTTTTAAGGTGATAACTACTAGGGGAAGTGGAGAGAAGAGACTAGTCCTTATCTTTCTCTATGTCCAAATCCCCATATGTGTACCGTATATTTTCTGGAACATTTTACATCAATCCAATTAGTGGGTGTTTTTTTTTATTGTAGATTATTTTTCTTTTAAATACTATTTTTTCCAATTACATGTAAAGACAATTCCCAACATTTTTTTCAAATAAAATTTTGAGTTCCAAATTTTCTCCCTCTCTCCCTTCCCTCCCTTCTCCCTAAGACAGTAAGCAATTTGATACAGGTTCTGTGGAAGTACCCCTGAGATTAATATATCTGTCTGCTATTGAGTTAATTTGTGTCCAGTGCACCTGCCTGGTAAGACAAGACTGGCTCACTGCAGGCTCCCGATTGGCTTGTTCTGGCAAGGAGGCTCTGTGTCCAGCGCACCTGCCTGCTAAGGTAACTCACAGAAAACAGACATATTAATCTCAGGGGCACTTACACAATTCTAATTAGTGTCTGATGATATTCTGTATCATATCTTATCTTCAACTGATGTCTTAAAACTCACCAGCTCATATATTACTTTTTTACCACTAACAATGATGTTTCTGACATAACAGTATATTTGATAGAAAAGAGTTTCTTTGTTTGTAGAACTTTGTGTATTTCCTGCAATAGTTAACAGCAAAGCATTCAGATGAATAATGCCTTCTCTGTCTTTCTGTATATACACACACACACACACACACACATATATGTATATATACCTATATACACACACAAACATATACATATATATCAACATTCTACAAAATCTATCCTTTGTTACATTTTTAATTACCTGATGATATTAACTCACACGGATCTCTCCTCTAAGTCCTTCTGTACTTATGGTCTGTCCTATAAAACGGGAAGGTTTAATGCCTGTCTAGTCTCTGAGATGAATGATGTAATTCTTTATTATATCAGAACATATACAGGAAAGATTGAGGGACAGCCCTCATAGGGGATAAAGAGGATGGAGAGAGGCAGAATAGTTAAGTAAAGAAAAGGAAAAGAGTAAGTTCAGGGTCTGACAGCAAAGAAAGCAGACTTCTTAGGCCACTGATACACTATTAAGCTTAGATCAAAAGATTAAAGAGGAATATGTCATCTTTTTAAGGAAGCTAGCAAAAGGCTCCTGAAAAAAAGAATAACCTGGACAATGGGAGATCAGAGAGAAACGTCCTGAGGAAAATAACAACTCTTTCCAAAGAGGGTCTTTGTACTTCTCTTGGGTTTGCTTTGCTTATAAATAATTTCCCATGTATGTCCTCAGTGCCCAGGACAAAAGTTATTGCCAAACTGAAAAACACAAGTCTAAGATCATGCTCTCTTCTTCCGTGATTTACCATGGCAAAATTCACAAGAAAACAAACATAAAAGAAAAAGTGAGGAAGCTGTCTTCCAGAGGCTATCATAACAAGAGAATTTCCGAGGTCTTGAGGTCAGGAAATTGGCTGAGTTAACAAGTGAAATGAAGGAAAACATGTCTGTAGGATTAAATTCTTTATTATATCAGAATATATAGAGAAAAGATGGAGGTAGAGCCCTCCTAGAGGAGAAGGACAAGGATGGAGGGAGAAAGAACATTAAGTAAAGAAAAGGAAGTTTAGCTGTGTGTTGTTAGCCCTTCATCTATATCTTAAGAAACAAAGAGAATATACCAATTCTTTCCCACTGTCCCACTTGCTCATGAGGTCCCAGGACACTGCAAAACGACCACTTACCTTGCTGATTTTGAACATCTTTTCTGTTGTCTTGCTTTTGTCAAATTGTTTTTCCCATTTTCCTTTGAAATAGATAGCATTCACAAGTACCAGAGAGGTCAGTGAATCAATGGAATCACTAGCTAGCAGTTCTGCAATCTTACCTGTAAAAAAAGATTAAATCTAGCATAGATATAGATATAATCACATCTAAAACAAATGAGATAACATCTATAAAGCATTTTACAAACTCTAAATAGTTTTAGTTAGCCTTCTTATCATCTTCAGTATCATAACTGATCATAAGATCAGTCAGGAAATACACTAAGCAGGGTTTCAGTCTTTACAAATTAGTCAAATATAATCACTCGCCTTCACATAGCCCTATCTAGCACTGATATAATCTGTCCATTAAATGTTACCAAGAAAAATATATACTGAAGTCTTCTGTGTTTTGGTGTAGTAGCAAAAATGCCTCCGAATACCATTATCAGCTTGCAAGAAAGAACTACACAGCATCCCTTCTTTCACTGAGCATCTTAAAGAAAAATTCTCTTTACAGCTCCAAAATGTGTTAACTTCTAGGATCTCACGTAAACTCACAAAAACCCTATGAAGTTTTTGATGACCCCCCATGAATAAATAGAGAAACTAAAGCTTAGAAAAATGGGGAGACTTGTTCAAGGTCACAGAGCTAGTAAGTGGTAGACCTTGGATTGGGTTTTCTGATTGCAAGATTTTTCGTTTTTCTATTGTTGTAGCTTTTTTCCTTTATACATTTTTATTTATTTCACTAAATACTTCACAATTACATGCAAATACAATTTTATATTCATTTTTTAAAGTTTTAAATTCCAAATTCTTTCCCTCCCTCCTCTTCCACCTGCCCCCTCCTTGAAAAGATAAGCAATTTGAGGGTGACTATACATGTGAAGTTATGTAAAAACATATGTCCATGTTACAAAAGAAAACAGTGACAAAAAATAAGGAAAATAAACCAAATTTTTAAAAGGATGCTCCAATGTGAATTCAAAGTTCCTAAGTTCTTTTTAGAGGGATAACATTTCTCATCATGAATCCTTTGGAATTGTCTTGAATCATTGTCTTGAACACAGAACATTGTCTTTCACAGTTGATCATTGTTATAATATTGCTGTTACTGTGTACAGTATTCTCCTGGTTCTGGTCACTTTGCTTTGTAAGAGTTCATATAAGTTTTTTCAGGTTTTTCTGAAATCATCCTGGTAATCATTAATTACAGTACAAGAATATTCCATCACAATCATATATCACAACTTGTTCAGCCATTCCTCAACTGAGGGGCAATCCTTCAATTTCCAATTTGTTGCTATCACAAAAAGAGCTGAACAAGTTGTGATATATGATTGTGAAAGAATATTCATATTTCATATTTTCATTTCTTGTTTGCTCATAAACTTTTCCCTCATGCATAGATGTGACAGGTACATTTTTTCATGTTCCTCTAATTTGTTTATATCACCCTTGAGGTCTAAATCATTTATCCATTTTGACCTTATCTTAATATGCACTATGAGATGTTGGTCTCTGCCCAGTTTCTTCCAAACTGCTTTCCAGTTTCCCCAGAATTTTTTGTCAAATGGTTAGTTCTTACTGCAAAAGCTTGGATCTTTGGGTTTATCAAACAAGATTGCTATGTTCATTTACTATCTGTTGTGTATCTAATTAATTCCATTGATTCATCACTCTATTTCTTACCCAGTACCAGACTGTTTTCATGATCACTGCTTTATAAATATAGTTTGAAATCAGGTACTGCTAGGCCTCCTTCCTTCATGTTTTTTTTTTCATTGATTCCCCTAATATTCTTGACCTTTTGTTCATCCACATGAATTTTGTTATTGTTTTTTCTAGCTCTATAAAATAATTCTTTGGTAGTTCATTTGGGATGACACTGAGTAAGTAAATTAACTTAGGCAGAATTGTCATTTTTATTATATTGACTCAGCCTACCCATGAGCAATTAGTATTTCTCCAATTATTTAGAACTGCCTTTGAGTGGAATGTTTTGTAACTGTATTCATATAGTGCCTAGGTTTGTCTTGGCAGATACTTTCAAGTATTTCATATTGTTTGCAGTTATTTTAAATGGAATTTCTCTATCTTTTTCAGCGGGATTTTGTTGGGAGAATAGAAACATGTTGCTGAGTTATGTGAGTTTATTTTTTATCCTGAAACTGCTAAAGATGTTCTTTGTTACAACCAGGTTTTTAGCTGATTTTCTAGGATTCTTTATCATGTGCAAAGAATAATGGTTTTGTTTAGAGTAATAGTTTTGTTTCCTCATTGCCCATTTTCATTCCTTCCGTTTCTTTTTTCTTTTCTTATTGTTATAGCTAGCATTTCTAATAACACACTATGGAATCATAGTGCTGATGATGGATGTCCTTGCTTCACCTCAATCACATTGGGAAGGCTTCGAGTTTATCCCTGTGATAATGCTTGCTTTTGGTTTTAGATAGATATTATTTATCATTTTAAGAAAGGCTCCATTGATTCCCACGTTTTCTAGTGTTTTTAATAGGAATGGGTGTTGTATTTTGTCAAAAGCCTTTTCTGCATCTATTGAGATAATCATATGATTTTTTTTTGTTTTGTTACTGATATGGTGAATTACAGAGTTTTCCTAATATCAAGCCAGCCCTGCATTCTCATCTGGTCATAATATGTAAACTTTAAGATATATTGCTATCACCTCCTTGCTAGTATTTTATTTAAAATTTTTGCATCAACATCCATTAGGAAAATTGGTCAGTATTTTTTGGTGCCTCATTTACCAACCTGTTATCTTTTCATGATTTTATTGTTTTGCTTTCATTTCCTTGCCCAAGTTTTCCTCTATTATTGTTATCTGATTTTGAAAATCATTCTTTAGTTCTTCCAGGAATTTTTTTGGGATTGTATTCAATTCTTTTTTTGTTTTGTTTTGTTTTGCTTATAGCTGTTTTGACTTCATTGTCTTCTGAATTTGTGTCTTGGTTTTCCTTGTCACCGTAGTAGCCTTTTATGATCGGGTTGTTTTTTGCTTATTTTCTGTCCTTGATTTTAAATTTCATGTTAAAGCTAGGCTCTGTTGCCACCACAATAGGAAGGGGCACACTCTCAAGCTTCAGACTTTTTCGTACTTCTGTTTTCAGAGCAAGCTCAGCGGTTTGGAAGTTTTCATACTTCCAGGACAGTATGAGCTGGGGAGAGGTGTGGTTACTTCTCCCCTGGTCTGCACTCTGCAAGGGCTCCTGATTCCCTGGGACTGCAATCAACACTGCTCTTCAGTACCCCTGCTCTCTTGAGAGCAGAAACAATATTATTCCTCAGAGACCCTGAGCCTTGGAACCAGAAGTGATACTGCTCCTCAGGGCTCCTGCTCCCTCTTGACTGAAAGTGCTCCTCTTCACCCTGAGATGTGGCCCAGGTATGGCCCGGAGCTATGGTACATGGTTATGCCAGAAGTGGGTATAGGCAATGCAGGTGTTCAAACAGCAACTGGCTCTGCAACTAGTGCTATGACTAGTGTCTCTTTCTGACCAGTTGCCAGGGCCCCTTACCATTTCAGGCTTGAGAGCTCCTGAAGCTGCTGACACTTCTGTCACCACCACCTAGTCCACCACTAAATCGTGGGCTATGAGCCAGCCTCCATCCCCATGTCACAATCTCTCTTTCCACCCTCTTAAGTTATCCTGGGATGGAAGAATGTCTTACTCTTCCTTTGGCTGGCTCTGCCACTCCAGAGTTTGATTTGAGGTATCATTTTAAAGTTGTTATAAGGAAATGTTGGGAGGGCTTTCTCTACTCAGTCATCTTGACTCCACCCCTAGAAATGATTCATTCTATAGACTGATTACTACATTCAGAAGCATTATTGATACTGTGGACATTGAAAATCAGGAGAAAGACAAAATTGGATAACATTTAGTGGAGAGATTTTTGCATCCTCTTTTGCTGCTTAGAAAATCAGTCCCTTTTCACACTTTGCAAAAGAGTTCTCAAAATCATTAGCCACCATCTCTCAAATAGCTAAAAAGAAATTCCATGATTTCTTACCTTCTGTCTTGTCTTCTACCCACTTATTTATATGCATTCTTGCTTCCTCAGGAGCACTTGCAAAGTCAAGTTCTTCCATATTGGAATGGTAGAATCTCTGACAGGATTCCTTAAAAGACTGAACAATAGGATAAACACTATAACCAAGTATCACAAGTCTAAAACTAAATGTCACCAATGCACAGCCAAGAAATTTTGGACCCCTTTTTCATAAGAGTCATAAACATGTTACAGATCACCAGAGACTAACCCCAAAGCTTTGTGTTTGACTTGGACGAACTTAAGTCTTTAACCTAAAGAAGCTAATGACTTAAAAATTAAACATCAGGACTTGTTACATCTCTTTAGGTTTTGTTAGCACAAAAAGATGACTTAAAAAGCAATGATTATGGTTAGAATGTGCAAAAGGAAAACTAATGATGTGCCAACTTCTTCAATCAATAAACTGTTAATTTAAGGTCAACAATCAGAATGAGATGATTAATCCTGGCACTCATTTTCTATAAGATCACAGGATCACAGTTTTAGAACTAGAAGACTTTAGTAGGCGTCTAGTCTAACCCTTCCACTTTTACAGAGGAGAAAACTAAGGCCCAGTGACATGTTTGTCCAGATGGCAACAGCAGAGGTGAGATTTGAAGTCTAGTAGTGCTGTGCCCACTGAACCATGTGAACCAAGGATTATGTGGTTAATCCTTAAAAATTATGGAAATGATGCATTCTGGGGGTGAGCAACTTTTTCAAATAGTTCAACCTGAATTTTTATTACTATGGCAACAGACGAGATACAACTGCCATATGAGGCCTTCCTCTCTCTTAAACTTGAAAATTTAATTAATTTCCATGAGTTGATACAGGGAGAAATAATAGACAAGACTTACTGAGAAAAAATCAAAAGTCTTTTCTCCAAACAGTTGGTTGGCAATTCTTAGCAGGCTTTGACTACCAGATTTATTAGCTTCTGCAAGAAAAGACTGGAAACTTTGGTGGACATCTGTACCTTTGTTTAAAGAAAGAACCTGTTTAGAAAAAAAAAAGCACAGTTTCAGTACTGTCTTCTTAAAAACAAAATACAAAATCAAATCCTCAAAGGAAAATTAACTTGAAAGTTCTACAGAGACAGGGGCATTTAAAAATAAGATTTGAAGATGTCACTCACTTATTCTATAAGTTCCAATAGCCCCCTCTTGCCTTTAGAAATGAACACAAACCTTCTGTGTTCAACATTTAAAGCCCTTTGCAATCTGGTTGCAACCTACCTTTCCAGATTTATTACACATTATTGCATTTGTTAACTCCCCCTGCGCCCCTGCTCTCCTATACCGCTCTCCCAGCCGCCTAAACTGGTCTTCTTATTATTCCTCATAGCAAGGTAAGAAGGTAAGATTATTCTGCATTTGTAACCTCAGGGACATTTCTACCCAGAATATCTACTGTGCATAGCACACAGCACTTAGACCACCAACATATTCTATTCCATTTCCCCTCACTCTCTATTGCTGCACTATTGACAAAGCTCTCTTTTTGTGATCAGCTTCCCTCAGGTGCTTCATATGGTATGATTTTTTTTTCATTTTTGCATGTTTGTTTTTTCTCAGTCCCACGTACCTGTTGTATCTGTGCAGCAGTATTTCCCTTGGCCCCATCTAAGACCATAGCCAAGGCACAGTAGAGGCTCAGAGGAGAATAAAACACATTCTGTGAGGCATCTTCTTCACTAATTTTTTTAAAAACATTCAAGGTAAAGGTGTTGGTTGCTTCAGAGAGAGCAGCCATCATGGTACACCTAGAATAAGAAGATAACCAAATATACTACATGAATACGAGACGCTTCTG
Source organism: Phascolarctos cinereus (assembly GCF_003287225.1). NCBI lineage: Eukaryota > Metazoa > Chordata > Mammalia > Diprotodontia > Phascolarctidae > Phascolarctos > Phascolarctos cinereus. The sequence continues at coordinate 442,284,972 of NW_027555847.1, read as the reverse complement.
TGTGCATTTATCCACTCCATTTTGAATCTAGATCATCTCCAAGGGTCCCTCTTCAATAACAATATAGAGTGCATTTACATAGTGCTTTCATGTCTGCAAGGTGTTATTATTATCTTATTTTTACAGACAAGGAAACTGAGGCAAAAGAGGTGAACCGACTTTCCCAGGGTCATACAGCTAGTAAGGATCTAAGGCTGGATTTGAACTCAGGTCTCCCTGACTCCAAGTCCAGCACTCTATCCACTGTACCACCTAGCTGCCTCCCTAACTGAACAAAATAATAAACAATGGCACTGAAGAGAAGCAGATTAAACTCAGCTTGGCTGATTATTATTATCATCATAACTCATATCTAGAAAGAGCACTGATGTTTACAACAGACGTGCCTATCAATTTCTTGCTCCCCAAATGGAAATATGACTAATTAATAAGATTTCTTTCTGGTCTCCTAAACAAGCCATCTGCTTCCCTGTTTCCGTGCATGTGCTCCTAACGTTTGGATCTGTTGACTAGAATGTGCTTCATGCTACCTACATGTATCCTACCTTTCTGTCAAAGCTCATTTCAAATGCCACCTTTACCACAAAGCTTCACCAATCACCTTAGTCAATAATTGCCTCTGCATGAACTTCTACAACAATTGCCTGGATCATCTGGCTCTAATCCCAGAATCCTTTATCTAGTCATTACTTGTGCAAGTCCTACTTATCTAAAATCTCTTCTTGAAAGACAAGGGCTGTTTCTTATCTGGCAAGTGAGCCAATGGGATTATTTGTCCAAGAGTGCTAAAGACCAAGAGTACTGTGGGAATTGGGCAGATATTTTAATGTGGGTCAACATACGGGAAAGTGGCAAAAGGAAAGACAGAATAGAAAGCATTTAGAATGTTCTGCTGATCTGGCAGAAAGGAGGCAAGCTCAGAAAGTCATATGATATAAGGAAGATCAAGCATGAATCACAGATCTAGGCAGGAATAAGGGTGGAGAACAGGCAAGTCAAAAGCAGAGAAACAGGATTAAGATCAGATTAAGGTTTGAGACCAGAGTATTAGACAGTCTATAGGAGTCTCACTAGTCAAAAGGATTAGTGACTTCTGATCCTAGCAAAGAGGCTACTGGCTCCCTGAACTGTTGAGCACATGTGGCCCTGGGCTAGATTAGGTATAGATAAGGAAGCCAAAGCCAGAAGTGGAATCCTGCCCCTCTTCAGAATCAGTGTAATTCCTGGGATAAGTCACACCTTCTACAGCATCTATGTCAGCACTAAGCCTTGGTTCCCAATCACAGAATCATAGAAGACATAAACTGGAAGAGGCTTCAAAAGCTGTCCAATCAAACCCATATTTAAAAAGTGGTCATTTCACAAAAGTGAATGCATTATCTCTCAGAGCAAAACATTCTAATTCTAGATAGTTTCACTTGTTAGGAAGCTTTTTTTTAAATCTCAAGCCTGTATCTACTTCTCTGTAACTTCTACTCTTTGCTCTGAGTTCTGCCCTCTGAGGCCAAGCAAAATCTAATCATTCTTCCACACCACAATCTTTCAAATACTTGACAATAGCTATCCTGTGCCTACTAATTTCTCTCTTCCAAGGTGAACATCCCTAGTTTCTTATTTCTTTTGCCATCCAGTTCACCCTCCTCTGGACATGAAGATGTGGTACTCAGAACCAGTGACAGTACTCTAGATGTGAACTGACCACAGCAGGAATGCAGCAGCATACTACAGAACAGTTTTAGAGTCACACGAAGTGGCTTCAAATCCCAACTCTATATTTACTATCAGTGTCACCTTGGATAAGTTGCTTAATCTCTCCAGACCTCAATTTTCTTGTTTGTAAAATGAGGCGGTTGGACGAGATGATCTCCAAGGTGTAGCTGCAAGTCTATGAATTGTTACTGCCCTCATATTTACTGTCATGTCTCTCCAAATGCACCCTGGCCTTATATTAGGTTTTCTGTTGTTTTGTCATATTGGTGATTCATACCGAATGTTCTATCTACAAAATCCTTCAGATATTTTTCGTGGAACCATTGATTAGTTCTACAATCTTTGTATTGGTGAATTTGATTTCTTGAACTATCAGTAAATGACAGAACAAATATTATTAAAAGGAAGTTGGTGCAAGAAAAAAAGAAAGAAAAGAAAGAAGGAAAGAAAGAAAGAAAAAAAAAGAAAGGAAGGAAGGATGGATGACAACAAAAACAGTCTGCAAACTATAAGCTGATGAGCTTCAATTTGATGCCTGGAGAAATTATAAAACAAACCATTAAAGAGATTAGATAGGAAACATTAAACATCTAGATAGAGAAGCTGTGATTACAAAAAAAAAACTTGCATGGTTTCATCAAGAGTAGGTCATACTAGACTAGCCTCATTTCCTTTTTTGAAAGGGTTAGTAATAAATAGATGAGGGGAACATTATTGATATGGATGACCTAGATTTTTGCAAAGCTTCTGATAAAGTAACTCATACCATATTGTGGAGAAGATAGAGAGGTGTGGACTAGACAATAATGCAATGACATGGATTGAGCACTGTTTGGATGGCCCAACTCCAAGGATAATGTTTGATGATGGTTCAATGCCAATATGGCAGAAATGTCCAGTGGAGTACACATACCAGAGCCCGGGTCACAGCCCTGTGATACTTCACAATGTAGAGATGGCATACTCATCAAATCTACAGGTGACACAAAGCTAGGAGGGATAGCAAACACAGTGGATGACAGTAACAATCCAAAAGGAACTTGACAGGTACTAGAGCATTAGGCTGAATCCATTATGATGAAATTCAATAAGGATAAACTTAATGTTGTGCATTTAGGTATTAAAAATCATCTTAAACAGCGGGATTAAGACAGAATAGGCACGGTTAGACAGCAACTGTTAAAAAAGACCTAAAGGTCTGAATGGACTGTAAGCTTAATATGAGTCAGCAGTATGATGCAAGAACCAAAAAAGCTAATGTGATCTTGCATGTAATTAAGTGGGAGGCACAGTTTCCAGAAATAGGGAGATGATAGGGTCGCTCTTTATCTAAGATCAACTATAGGTCAGCCTTTGTCAGACCTCCTCTGGAGTACAGGGTTCATTTCTGGGCACTATGGCTTCAACAGAACCTTGATAATCTGAGAACATCTAAAGTGGGGTAATCAAGATGATGCAGGGCTACGTGCCATGTTCTATGAGGAGAGGTTGTAGGAACAAGGGACATTTAACCTCTAGAAGGGGACACCCACCGAGTCTCAGGAGAACTTTCTTCAAGCTTCTGAAGGGGCTGTTATGTGGAAGAGGGATTAGATTGGTTCTATTTGGTCCCAGAAAGCTAAACCAGGATTAAGAGTAGAAGTTACAAAGAGGTCAATTTAGGCTTGATGTCAGGAAAAATTTACTAACAATTAAGAGCTGACCAGAGATGGGATGGGCTGCCTCAAAAGGTGGTAGATTCTCCCTTCTGGTAGATATTCATGTACAGGCTGGATGAACACTTGTTGGAGGTATTACAGTGGAGATTCTCTTTGTATATAGGTTGAACTAGATAACCACTTAGGTCCAGCTCTCAAATTCTGGGATTCCCTAACCGTTCTATCTAATCCCAAACAGAGGGCTTGAAACTACCTGGAAGTATCATCAGCCAGTTTGTCTTTCTAGTCTTCTTCCAGCCACCCACTAGTAAGAGCAGTCCCACCAACAGGGACCACCAAAATCACATCTATCCCTCCTCTTCCTCACTAGAGCCTCCACAGTCACATCAGACAGCCAGAGGTTACTTACGAACCAGGATCCCTGAAGACCGTTAACTACCATGCCAACATTCTGCCCCACAAACAATCCAATTTAGAATCTTTGGTCCAGTTAATTCTTGTTCAAGCTATGATTGAATCAGTAAGCAATTTAATCATTTTCCTTTGCTGCTGCTAATACAACCCTCCCACCTAATTTCTCCCCCCACCCCTTCAACACAACCCTTTTGCACAGTGTTACCCACAGAAACTACATGCCTCTACTATTTTTTTTTCCTATACCCTTACACCTATTTGTACCAATTCTACTCCTCCCTAGGCCCATTCTCCTCCCATCCACTGTTTTCTTGCTCTACTCATCATATCTTTCGGAATTCGGTTTGTACTCTACACACATTGCCCTATATCTCTGTTCAGTAGGAGAGGCATTGGCTTTGGAGTCAGGGGGCCTAAGTTCAAATCCAGGTTTTCTTACTTCCTACCTGTGTGACCTTGGGCAAGTGATGTAACCTTTCTAGGCATCATTTCCTCATTTGCAAAATAAGAGGATTAAACTAGGTGACTTCTGATCTATCTAGATCTAAATTGGTGATTCTATGATTCCAGCACATCCTTTTCACACCTCCTTGATTTCATATGCGTCTCTATATAATTCCCTACTCTGACTATGGCAATGATTCCCTAAGGAATTAAACAAACCACCTTTTCCCTTGAATTTTTGTCATCACCAGCATCTCCATCCTTAATCTTAGAAACCTTTAAACACCCAGTTACTGAATTTCTGCTTCCTAGTTGCTGAGAAAATGCTGGGTAAAGTCACAAAATTGTGCCAATTTTATCCTGCAAAAGAAGGATATCTGATTTCCTTAGGAAGGGGAAGTCCTTCCTCTTAGTTGATAAGTTGTATGGCGTTGCCTGAACCACATAGAGGTTAAGTGATTCAGTCAGGCAATAAACATTTATGAAGCACCTACAACAAGCCAGGAATTATACTGTGTTTGGTATACAAAAAGAAGCAAAAGATAGCCCCTGACCTCAAGGAACATACAATTCAACAGGGAGAGAGAGGAAATATACAGGATAAAGAGGAAGTAAATCAAAGAGGGCAGGCACTCCCTCCTTTGGATACTCTCCAGCTATCAACACTCTTTTTGAGCCATGGTGACCCATGGAACTGAACCCAATATTCTAGATGAAGTCTGACAAAGGCCTGAAGGCACTAGAATTAAGGGGGGTTGAGAAGGGCTTCCTGTAAAAGATGGGATTTTATTTAGGACTTAAAGGAAGTCAAAGATGCCAATAGATGAGGTTGAGGTGGGAAAGCATTCCAAGCACTGAGGACAGACTGAACTGTTTCTACTCCATACTAAGGCTAACCCTTCCAACTATGCCCTTAACCCACCCTCTCCTGCCTCCTCTAAGGCTTGCTCTATCAATCATTCCCTCTCTTACATGCATTTTCAAAATCTATTTCCCCCCTAGATCCTTTCTTTCTACCTGCTAATACACTTGGTTCTCCCCAATCTGAAAAACACAAAACAACAACATCCCAGAAATTTTTCTTCAACCATCTACCTCTCAAATTGCTCTCATCTCTATCCTCTCTTTCAATGGTGAGCATCTTGAAAAAGACAGAATACTGAATATCACTACTTCCTCATCACCAACTCACTTCTCAACTGTTTAAAAGTTGAACTAAATTTTCTCTAGTCTCCTGAAACTGCTTCCCAGTTCTCAACTTCCATCATTGACCTCCTTGCAGTGTGACACTTAGTTATTCCCTTCTTCTCCACAGTTTCTTTGTTTAGATTTCATGGCATCTCCTACTTTTCTCTTCCTTCTATATTCCTTACTCCATAGTGTAAGCATTCCCCAAGATCTCTCTCTCTCTCTCTCTTTCCCTCTTTCTCAGCTATTTTAATCCCTTTCAGAGCTTCAAACCCCAGGTCTATAATGATGACTCAAAGCCCCTGTGAGTCTGCTTTTCACAAGGCCCAGCAGAAGGAATCAAAGGTCTATCAGAACAGCTGATGGGAGACCAGAGCTGAAAGGCTATAGATTAAAACATCAGTAACATAGTCTATTTCTTCCTTAGCACTGACCAACCAAGAAAGGCTGAAATGGAGCAAAGTTCCAAACAGGAAAGTGAGAGAAATCTGGCTGGATTCATGAAACCGAAGTGGAAGTCCGTGGAACCAGTTTATAGAACCAAAGTGGGAAAAAATAAGATCATTAACTAGAGAGAGAGAGTAGAGTCAAAACCGAGAGGGAATTAGGTTAACACAAATAGAGTGTTGAGATAGTCAATAAATATTTAAGTGCCTACTATATCCCAGAGATGGAGGGAAGGGAGGGTGCCTGGTGCAGGGGCATGATGAACTCTTGCAGTCAGGTGGGAAATTCTCAGTTGTTTCCTCTGGGCCCTTCTTAAAAATAGGATCTGGGAAGAATCCTCCTTTGTCCACCTGAAATTGTCCAGAAATGTCTACCCTTTCCAACAGGAAATAAGGGAAAGGTAAGGAATAAGCACTTATAAAGGACCTACCATGTGCCAGGCACTGTGCTAAGTGCTTCACAAACATTATCTCCCATGATCCTCACAACTACCCCACGAGCTATGAGCTGTTATGATCCCCATTTTACAGTTGAGGAAATTGAAGTAAAGTGATTTTGGTCAGTGTCATACAGTTAGTGTGTGAGTTCAAATTTGAATTCAAGTCCTTCTGATTCCAAACCCAGCACTCTATCTACCGCACCACTCAACTGTCTCAAACGTCAGCCAGAGGCAGGCAGGGGACCAGAAGGCAGAGGGTACTGGAGAATTATGAGTTTCAGAGTTGATTTGATCTTGTAGAAAGCTGAGTTTCTGAAGATCACAATAAAGTGCAGATGAGCAGCCAGTGGAAAAATGGTAAGATGGACGCCGAGGCTAACAGCCCTCAGATGAGAGGACTCAGCCACCTTCAAACCAGTCAGAATGAGGATGGATATGCTACCATGTTCCTTTTAAAGGGCCAACGCCTTACTCATTCCAGGTTCCAGAGAGCTACAGTACTGAGGTGAATGGTGAACAGGGCTTCCCAGAATGGCTATGTCCTCACTTAATTGCTGGCTCTTTGATAATCCATTGTCAGCCTGTGGTTGGTTAAACAGTATTGTCGCTCATTGGCAACTAGGTGGCACAGTGCAGAGAGCACTGGACCTGGAATCTGTAGGATCTGATCTCAAATCCTGCCTCAGACACTCACCCTGGGTCATTTAACCTCTGTTTGCATCACTTCCTTCGTCTGTAAAATGGGGATAATTATGGCAGTTAACACACAGGGTTGTTGTGAGGATTACATTAGATATTTTTGTAAAGTGCTTTGCAAACCTTCAAGCGCTATGTATATACTAGTTATTATTATTGATGTTGTTGATGTTGTCCCTGCTGCCATTGCCACCACTTTTTCTAATTCCTGCCACTTCTTTTGTCTGTTTGTCTTCTTTCTTAATTTTATTTTCTCCCTCTTTTAACTCCTGTAGATCTTCCCATATTCCCTGGCATTAGGCAAGAGGGAGGAAGGAGAGAGACAGAGGCAAGCCTCTCATAGGAATCAGATGATCCAGGTACAGCTTTCTTTCCACCATGGTAATCCAACCAATTATACTCAATAACAATACAAAAGCTTGCATTTGGATAGCACCCTATGATTTGCAAGTCATTTTATATTATCTGATTTATCCTCACCACAAACTAATGATGTTTGTTAGTGCTATCAGCCTCACTTTACAAAGGAGGGTACCGAGGCTTGGGGAGTGGAATTCCTTTGCTAAGGATCACACAGCTGATGTGTCTGAAGCAGGATTGAGCCCAGACTCCACATCCAGCACTGTAACAGCAGTGAGACAAACACAGCTGGGCCACCAGCCAGCACTCAGGAAGCTGTCAGTGGCATCTAAGGAGGACCCTTGTTTGGCCTCTGGCGTCCTCTTCCAAGCCTGGGATTCTCTGATTCTTCCCGACAGTCCACTCTCCAGGCTGGGAGGTCTGCAGAGGAGAGTTTACAGATGCCACCTGCTGGGAGTTGTGGAGAGCTGCAGGAAGTAATTCAGGAAAGGGGCAATGATGAGAGGCCTATGGTGTGCGAAACTGTGAACAGCAAATAACTGTGCCAATCTCTGAGGAAGGATGGGTCATTGGCAGGAATTGACGTTTTGAATATGAATTCTAATTAGAGTTCTGTTTGTTTCCTCTGCTCTGTAAATAATTTTCTTTCCACCTCCACCTCCTCTTTGAGCTGTGTGAGCTGTGTACTTGTAAGAAGTATTAATAATGACATAATGGGTTATATAATTATGTCCTATCATGTAGTAATCTTCCCAGAATTTTTGAGTACAGGAAATTCCTAGTCATGTGAGAAATCTTCCACATGATAATGGGTTTGTTTTGGGGGGGTTTTGCCACGTGACAACCTCTGACACAAAGCTTAGGATTTTAGTAGGTACTTGGCAAATAGTTATCAAATGATCATTGATTCACAAAGAATAGTACAAACACACTGCCAGCACCACACTTGAGAAGTTGGCAGGGAGCAGAGATTACCTCTGAAGAACAGAGCATCAAAAGAAATGAGTTCATGATGGAAAAAAGAATGGGCAGCTTGGAGAACGATGTGTTCAAATTGTGGAAATGGGACACTCATGCTTCTCCATTTTGTAAACATTAAAAGACATTTATATAAGTTATTGTTTCAATCCATCAATCCTACTATTCAAGAGTTGTTAAAACACTTTCTCAATGAAACTTCTCTTGCCTATGAATTCTTGTCCCTGCTCAAATATTGGCTAAAACTCAGAGTAATTTCTGAGCCTTAAAGTTCCTCCCTTATCAAGGTCACAACAAAACCAAAATATCCTACACAGTAAACTCTTCTTTAATCCACAATGGTTAGGAAGTAAGGTGCTTCCTATCACTATATGTGAAATACATGGATTAGAAATTTTCAAAAGAATGCCATAGACAAAAATCTAAAAATCTTTGGACATAATTGATTCAGTTTCTCCCTGATGATTCAAAAGGCACTTTAGGATCATCATCAATACCAATAATCATTGTACTGAATTGAGGAAAATGGGTAGACATGGAGTTTGATAGGTCAGATTCAGGGCAAGTGGTTTTACTAACTGGTTACAAGCTAAATGGTAGTCTGGAATACCATCTTCACTCACACTAACAATAGGAAAAACAGGTAAAAAATGAATACACCTAGGAAGTTCTCATTTGATTTTTAAAAAGCTCAAGTGAAATGCATTTGCTAATTACTTCCCCCAGTTAGGACAATATAGGAAAACAACCCTAGTGAACACCATCTTGACTGTCCAAGGCTGCCTTTAATCAACCGGCACAAAGTTCAGTTCTCTCAACAAGACAGTTAATTTAGTTCAAGCCTTAATGAGAGGAACAACATGCCTAGAGAAAAAGAGATATTTTTTGACTCTTACTTTGGTTGACAAAGGTCAGAACCTGAAATCACTGAAGTTCTAAGAGCTGAGAAAAATGATAATGAACAGTGCATTATGACTTCTGTCCCCCACTGAGCTGGCCTAGCAATGTTTCAGCCAGGGGATCTGCCCAAACCTACACATCATTTCCTCAGATAATCCTGTTAGAAATATGGCCTTAGAGAAATACAGCCTTCTAGTTAAAAACAAAACTAAGCTTGGAGTGAGTGAAGAATCGTTTATTTTTACATTTCTAGGGAGAACCAGGCAAAACCTCTTGGAAGAGATCAAGTCGATTACAGAAGCGAGAAAATGTTTTACACTGTTAGAAGGCCAAAACTCCTCCCTTCCAGGCCCGGATTGATCCGTTCCTTTCCCAAGTTACAATCTTACACATCCACCCATCCCACGTCCCCTTGACGTGCCCCTGTCCCGCATCCCTGATCATCCAAAAGCCCGTGACCTTTGTCCTACTTAGGGCTGGTTAAAACCGGCTCTGTCCTCTAGAACTTTGGGGCCCTTCTCATTGTCTTGCCCTTTCAAGGTTTTGCAAGCTTGTTAAAACAATGTAACTTGTTATTACCAAATTCTTTGCTGATGTTATAAGATGTCAAAGGCTATCTTAAATTGTGGGAGCATACCTTGTCCCTTACAATTCTAAACATTCTCTGATGAATTGTAACTGAATTATAAGCATCCTTGAAATATGCAACATCCTGTAAACCACTGGGATCAGACCAGTGGCCCACTCCATGGGGCCCAATATTCAACCTCTGACAGCAGAGGCATAAAAGGTGGTAGTTGTCCTCCATAACAATAACCTCCAAAGGACAAAGATGGACACACAAGAATTCAGCATAACAGTGTTACTACAATAAGAAAAACAGAGTAGCTTGGTTCTGCTCTAGGTAAGCAGCTGCTAAGAAGAGCCCTGAGGATCTTCTCTGCAGGTTTATGTTCCTGTATGATGTCTAGACCCAAATGGCTCTGGAGGAGAAAGTGAGTCTGATGACTTTGCACAGTTCTCCCTCACTTAAATCTAATTCATGTGCATGTCATGGCATCACCTATCTTTCCTTGTGGTGCCTATGCCTGTCCTGGGCTAGCAACCAGGTTGAGGGGCTAACGGAACTTGCAAACAGATTATGGAAGGAAACATTTTGGATTGTACTTCATTTATTCATGTGACATATATTTATTCATTAGTTTTCACTTCACCTTAGTATCTTGGAACTTAAGATAGAGCCTAGTTATGCATTAAGTGCTTAATAAATTATCTCTATTTACAACCACTGATTAATCACCAGGCACTGTGTTAAGCACTAGGACTACACAGATCAAGCGATGAGCAATCCATTTCCTCAAGCAGCTTACTTTGTATAGCAACTGGGGATGATACAATATAATGTAATGATAATAAAATAATTACGCAGCAGAAAATAGAAGATAAGACAGGCTGACACCAGCTGCTCCCTAGACAACATCATGAATCAAGACGATCTTTGTTCTCTTTGGCCTCTCAGAACTCATAGGATCCTGACGTGCTTATTTCTGTAAAGCAGCTTTCAATGCAAGGACAATCCCTCTTAGAACCTATACAAAAGGGTGTAGTTACTAAAGTGTCAAAAATATCTCCATATAAAAAGACTATCCCAGAGCTGTAACCATAATTGGTGATGTATTAGTGATTTTCAAAATTACTCAAAAGTAAATTTAAGGGGAAGTGGACGTCTGGGGTGGAGGGGGAGAAACACTTAAGTCCAAAAATGTGGAACTTGGATCCAGAACCATTTCTGCCAATAACTTGTTATTGCAAGCCACAACTTCTTTGGTCTTCATTTGTCTATACAATAAATGTCTAATCTACCTTCCAGCTGTTGCCTGCTACAATTCTAAGCAGTTATAAATTAGATGAAATCAGACCCAACTCCTACAGTTGCCAATAATCACTGAAGGACCTCCTAGGCAAAATTACAAGAAACACCAATTGCCTAGGCAAATGTAGCTAACAATTTGAAACTAATTATATAATACAGTCTTTCACTGAGGAAGATACTGGAGCATTTGGGCCTTATTTGCTAAAACCCTATTCATTGGTCCTAAAACGTGAATCAGAAAATCATCTAACTTAAAAATAAGATAACAGTGGGAAAAAAATAAGATAACAAAGAAACAGATCTCTATTGAAAAATACTAACATTTAAATTCTTAAGAGTCATGTATACGTCAAAGAAGTTCTAAACCTGAGGAGAGCAATACAAAATAAAACTCCACATTTCAAACAGCTAATTATTGCAAAATCAAAGATAGTAGGGTCACTAATCCCTTGAGATTTTAATAATAATGCTCAGAGCTATTTTTTCCTGAATTGAATGTACAGGTGCTCTGGATTAGTTCATTTACAAAGCCTGAAAGTTAGCCAACCAAAGACTTCAAATATTTAATCAATTCACATTGGCAAGTAAAATAAACAAATCATCCTTCAGCTTTCTGATGTGGCTACAACATTAATCTTTAAACAATTTTACAATAGCTTAAAATATATGACACACATCTCTAAAACTAAAGCCTCATTATCATGAAAACTACAAAATAACTAACAGGAATGTGTTGGGTTTTTTTTAAGTGAGGCAATTGAGGTTTAGTGACTTGCACTGTCATGCAGCCAGGAAGTATTATGCGTCTGAGGCTGGATTTAAACTCAGGTCCTCCTGACTCCAGAGCTGGTGTTCTATCCACTGCACCACCTAGCTGCCCCAAGGAATGTACTTTTACTGAGAAAATAATTAAGCCTGAATAGGAATTTAAATACATTTAAATCAATTCTGGTTCTTTTTGTTCTCTCCTTGTCCCTAAAATAAAACAATGTAACCACCATTCACTCCTACGTGGTCATGAACCAAAAAAAGTATTTCTGGACTCTTAATTAACCCAAATGATTGACACAATTTTATCAAGTGGACTAAGTTGCTAGTAATAATATAATGTAAATAATACTATGAAGGAGTATTTGGCCTTAGTAGGATTAAAGGTGGCTTCACCTCACAAGTTTTCATAGTAATGAGCTTCTTTTCTTTGATTCCAAACCTAACTCTAGTTACAGCAACCTCAGGAAATATGAAATGGTCCTTCACCTTGGTATTTAAAGGGCAGAATGTAGCTTATACCAGGAAAGCAGTAAAAGGATAATTCTTTCATTCATTTTTACGATGACTGTACTCTTACTGTAAAGATAAGCTAGAAATTAACTTGAAAATGGACACCTTGATTTGCCTGACACTCCCTCCCCTCCCCCGACAATTATCCAGGTAACCAGAAGAACTGTATGAGGCCCAGTTGTCATGGCTTGATGTACCAACGATCCTTTGTGGTGAGGAGGAGTAGGAAGGTCCCAGCTGGACCTGCAGACAATCAGCAATGCTAAAGCCAATTAAGCATATACCAACTGTGAAGCAGACCCTGAGCCATTTGGTAGTTTATGGACCTACAGGAGACACCCTTATCTCCAGAGACTCTCCTAATTTTGGTTATGGGGATTTCTGAATGATCCTATTTTTTGGATTGCTTATCTGATTTATGTATCAAAAGGCCACAGCCTTACCCTTCCTCCCCTTGGGGATGGCCATCATTGACTCATTCATTTCTAAGCCCACGTATCCCTTCAAATTCCTCACCTTCTTTGTTTAAAAGACAAACTCTCCCCCATCCATTACTTCGTGGGCTGTTAGGTTGGCAGTCCCCATGTGCATGTTTTACTTCCCTGCTTAATAAAAATCCTTTCTTTAGTTTCACAAGCATTGTCTTCCTCTGGTTTTCTTCCCTTTAGGGAAAGGGGGGATTTAAATCTTGAGAACTGGCCTTTGTCTTCTCCCAATGTCTTCCCCTTTGAGGGAAAGAGAGATCTGAATTCCTTCAAGAGAGTGTTTGCCTCAGTTTACCTTAATCATAATATTTGCCAAACTAGTCAAAGTTTGCTTTGAAATAAAAATGAACTAGATAGGAGTTAATCAACATACCACTTCAAGTTATCATATAAGTATGGCCATATCTTGAGAAAATGTTGCTATTTATCTGGTGGTGAAACAACAATCCATATGAACTCTGTCCATTTTCAAGAATTATTAACTAGTGACTACTAATAATGTAAATTAGCTGATTATGATTCATATATATGACAGGAACATTACTGTTTTATTCCAAAGATAGGTAAAATTTAAGAACCTGATTCAAAGATTACTTTATGATATCACATGTAACCTGTTTATCAAGCTGATACCACCCAAAACCTTGCTGGAATAACCTTTAATCTTGCCAAGGTTTGATGGAATCCTAATAAAGCTGCCATAGCCCCAATATTCTAACTTCCTTTTGGGCCTCACTGAACAGAAAGCATGTCCTGATGTAACCACACAATTTGGCTCTGACCACACCATAGGCCTCCAGACTCAATATAGCCATTGCCCCAGATCCAAATCATATAGGTGAACAGGTGTGTCCTTGCACTCAACCATCATCCATTTTAGCCCAAGACAGGGTCACAATATCTAACTATGGACCTTGATCAGACAGGACCACAATAGCTAGCCAGTCAGAAAGCAGCAGGACCAGCATGTTTGATCACAGCACCATAGAAGGGACCCCTCCCCCTTACCTAATCCCTTAACAAACCTCTCCTGCCTTCTAATATTCATAATTTCTGTTGTATAATCAGCATCATTATACTATAAATTTGCCTGTGATGTCTTACTATGTTGCTGGTTCCCCTTGGCACACTTTTGAGGGGTGTCAATCCTCAATAAAAGCCTGAACTTGGATTAGAGGTGGTCTGATTCTGAATTCTTTGAGACAACCCCCACAACACACCATGAAATTTAAAAAGTTTCATACACAACAATAGGGTTCATTACTAGACTGGGCAATAAAATGTAGTAAAATATTTATGCCAATTTCTTCATGTAACTCCATGTCTCAATTTGAGCATTCAATTTTCACCACCTCCCTTCCTTGCCCTTGAAGTAACAAGCTTCACAAAAATGAATTTCTGAAATGAAATCTAAGTCTGAAGTACCTACTACATTCCAACAAAACAAATATAATGATGATGATGATAAACACAAAGTCTGTAGTGTCTCCAAATCTTGAAGAAACTAGATTTTTGCCATTTTTTTTTCTGTAGTGGTTTTAATAAAACCACACTGCTTTTCACAGATTCAAAAATGTAGTGGGATTTTTCATGGATATCAAATTTTTAACTCCAGGAATATCAAATTACTTTTGAAACAGAGCCTGGCTACTGTTGGCTAGTTATGTCTCTATGGTATTTACCTAGTAAGCCCTATCCAATCTCAGGTACCAAACAGGCTTATGGTTGGCCAATGGCTCTGCTTACTAACCAACTTTAGAAGGTTCCCCAACCTCTGCCACTGAAGGATGCACAATGGTATCCTATCTGAAATTCACTTTGCTTTTACAATTTTGGTATTTTTTGTTTTTACATCACTCTTTCCCTTTTCCCTATCCAGTAAGCCCTTCCCAGTTAAACAACACCAAGAGAGACATCTGTCCCCCACAACATTCCACACCCATGGTCTCTAACCTTTCCACTGAAAGCAGGGGAATACATTTCATCATTTCTCCCAGAAGCCAAGCCTGACCACCATAACCACAAAGTCTTCAGTTTCTTTTCTTTTCTTTTTTTTTTTAATTCACTTCCAGGATTTACAACTCGTATAGCTGATATGATAAAAAGCCCTGGGTCTGGAATCAGGACCTGTATTCTAGTCCAGGCTCTGCCACTAACTAGCTGTATAACTTTATCCAGACTACTTAGCATTTATGGGCTCCTCCTCTCGAAGCCCTCTGTGGTTACTTACAACTTTAAAACTATATGAAAATTCCCAAATGAAACCTGCTCTTCTCCCCGAAACAGAAATGCTGTAAGGCAGAAGAATTATGGAGTCTACTGCCCCTCCACCTCCTCTCTCTGCACAGGTAAATATCCTATTTCTAGGATATCACCTGGAACCCATTAACTGGGAGAAATTCAGTTCTGCCCCCACGTAGTCCTTCTGAAGTCTCCTTCCTCTTCCTCCCCCAGGAACTGACAATGAGAAGAAAGCAGGGTTCCAGGATACCTCTGCTCCTTTTTCCGCCGTTTTGGGAACCCTACAGGTCAGCCTATTAGACCCCAAGAGCTCAGTGGAGCCCCAGGTTCAAGGGGATATCAAGTGGCATTAGCAGGCTGCCACCCACCTGCTCTATGCATAATTCATAAGCAACATATCTGGCTGACCATGATGAGGTCTGAGAGATTGAGACCCCTCAATGAACAAAGTACAGGATAGGTCGTCTGGAACGAATTCACAAACTCAAGCAATCTTTAAGTGAAGCTGGCAAAAAGTTTATTGTTACGCTTTTCAGCGGGCAAGGATTCTTAAGGAACTTGCGACCTTAGAGGGGTACAGTTAAAGTTTATATAGGATAAAATATAACAAAACGTGTCAAATATGCTAACTAGGTGATTCAGAGCAGGATCAGGAAGTAGTTAAGGAGTGGTCAGTTCTTAAAGGAACATGTACTTCTTATACCTACTGAGCAGGCATTTTACCCAGAGTTCACTAGGAGGGCTACATGGAGGTGTGGTTTTAGGCCTCCTACATCACTAAGTTAACTAGAGTTCAGGGATAGCAGAGTTGTCCAGTCTGCCACCAGTCAATGTCTTGTTTGACAAGATAGATGTAGGGAGTATACATATGTCTTAGGTCTAGAATACAGATAATGAGGAGTCCAGGATGTGGATAATGAGGTAGGGCGGTAGTAGAGATAGTCCAGTGGGTAAGAATATCTTTATGACCCAGTGCAAGGCCAGTTCAAACTAACAATTCCTTCAGGTGCTGTTTGTGACTGCACCAGGGAAAGAGATTAGGGTCTTGCTGGGGCCCACTCATGAGTAATTGCTAGGCAGTGTCCCTGGGCTAGGGAGAAACTGTCAGGACAGTGTTTCTGAGGCTAGGGAGAAATTGGAGTCCAAGCACCCCATCACCCATATACGTGCTCCAGTGTGCTGGGGGAAGGTGGGAACTGGACAAAAGTACTATCCTTGTTCCTAACCTAAGGCAACCTAAGCAAGCTCTCAGAACCCACTAGCCCTGCCAAGTTTCCATGCCAGGCTTGGGCTACTAAGCCCTGGCAATCAGAAGCTACAAGCTGCCGCTAGCTCAGGTAAAGGCGCAGGAGCGGTCTTATTTGCTGCTGCTAATGCCGCTGCTGCTGCTTTTGGGACCCAGGCGTGGTCTGGCCTACCGACTTCCTCTCTACTTTCAAAACGCAGACACGTGACGTGATCAAAGCCCCCAGGGAGCTTGACTCCACAAATCCCGAGCTGGGCAGCCGGGACCTCAGATACAAGTGGGAAAGCATTCAAGCCTGAGCCAAGACTCACTCGCCCTTTCATTACCTCCCGCCTCTGCAAAGTGAAGGAATCCTGCCCTGACACCCGGCCCTCCCGGTGCTCTGCCTTAGGGAAGGGCACAGCAGCTCGCAGAGAAGCCCAGTCTGCCTCCGCCTACCTGCATTTGCTGTAGTAGCGGCGGTAAGAGATGCTGCTGCGGCTTCCTTCAACACCTCTCCTTGCAACGTTGGGGAGAAGTACTGCTGTTAAGCCCCGGTGGGTCCCGTTTAAAGCTCTAGCAGCTGAGTCAGAAAAGCCAGAGCCACCCCCAGGGCCCGGGAATAGCCACGAGTGGACTGTGGGAGGAGTCAGAGAGAAGCTACTCCCTCCCACTCCTTAAACTATTTTCTGAGTTTGGGCATACTGGAAACCCGGTGCCAACGGAAACGATAGTGGGATCAGGGTCCTTCGGAGCACGCCCGCCTCATCTCTGAAGACCTGGGTGCAAGTTCTGCAAGTTCTGACACATACTGACTCGAGGAAAGTCACTTAACTCTCAAGTGTCTCAGGAAACTCTTTCAGATTTTAAATTTCAGAGAAGGCGCCAACTTTGATGGAATAGGAAATTTCCTCACTGGAAATTTTTTACACCAATGAAATAACAGATTCGGTCCCAATCCCTCTCCGTAGTACCTCCCCATAGTCAGCCCATTGCATTTCTAAACCTCATCCTGGTAATCTGTGATTTGGGAAGAATAATTCCCCAAGGAAGAAGGGAAGAAAGAAAAGGAGAAATGGAGGGAGGGGTGGGAAAGGGGACTGAAAACCACCCTAAACGATTTACTTAAACCTCTAAAACACGCATCTGACTCCTTCACTCTTCAGGGAAACTCGAACTGTTATAGAGTGAGATTTCCAGTCGTTTGTTTGTATTTCTGTGGCCTGTTCAGATTACCATTTTTTCCTCCTGTCCACAGAAAATAAAGGGGAAAAAATGAGAGCTTAAAGCTTTTCTTTGAATTCTAATTCTGGCCAATTAAGAATGGAGAGAGAGGGATGGAGTGAAAGGGGGGGGGAAAGGGGGAGAGAGAGAGAAAGAGAGGGGGAGAGAGAAAGAGAGAGATATTTCTCCCTATCTTGTGTTTACCACTACACTCTACTATAATGGGATTTTTATTTTCACCTGAGAAAAATAAAGTAAGACATCATGGGGAGATGGCATTTGGATTAGAAAGATGTTTAGGATTTGGATAGGCTGATTTACTTGCTGTAAGGGCATAGGAAGAATATGCTAGAAAGGGGGAATGGAGAAATTAAAAGTATAGAGATGGGACAGCAATTGCTGTTTCAAGGAATAGTAAAAGGGACTTAGAATCATTGAATTTTGTAGCTAAAATTTATCTGAAAGATTATCAGATTCCATCATGTGTTTGTATAGAGGAGGAAAGTGATATTAAAGTTGATATTAATCAACAGACATTCATTCACTTTTCTCAGTAGCACATCGGGGTCACCAGCCTCAAAGATAAAATGGATCAAAATGCTATCTTATTTGGTAACATTCTGAACTTCACTGCTTGGAATGAAATTGGCAATTGTGAAAATAAGTGATAGTCAACAAGTTCCTAAAACTTTCTCATGAAATCTGGAGAGTAAAAAGCAAAATGTTTTCCTTTCTCCTAGTGTAACTTACCAAAGTGATGCCTGCTAATGCATAAGGAAATACTTGTAGTGGAGTGCAATAAACCAAGTGCATAACCGATTTCAAAAGAAATGAGGCCAATTTTGGGAAATGGCCATGACAGAAATAGGGACCCTCTCACTTATTCAGGGGTGGGAAACCTTCAGCCACATGTGGCCCTCTAGGTACTCAATTTTGGCCCTTTGACTGAATCCAAACTTCACAGAACAAATCCCCTTAATAAAAGGATTTGTATTTTTTTTGTAAAACTTGGACTTGGTCAAAAGGCCTTTTTCCACAATACATATGTTTGTGCAAATATCTATACATATGCACATATGTATTTGTATGCATTAATTCTATTCTGGAGAATTCTTGTGCCAAAGCCTCAGTTCCATAGCATGGCCTTTCAAGGGGTGAAGCAGCATTGCCCATTCCCCATTGAAAAGCAATGTGATATAGTAAATAAAGCACTGACCTGGGAATCAAGAACACCAAAGTTCAAATCTAACATGGATTTTTTTTCACATGTTATGTGACCTTGGAGTAATTATTTAACATTGCTAATTCTCAATTCCTGTCTCAGTAGAATGAGGGAAATAATGCCTGTGGTACTTCCCTCAAAAAGTTGTTATGAGGATAAAATAAGAAAGTGGATGCAAAAGTTAAAGCACCATTTCAATGTTGGATGGCAATGCTTGTGGTAGTTGTTAAAATAGGATCGGAGGTGTTAGGGGTTGAGTTATCAGGTCACATTAGTTACCACTAACTGACCCAAGTGATGAGTGAAGCAGCTGCTCTTTGTTCTGAAACTGATGAGAGGCACACCTGGACCATTCCATCCCAACTGGCTTCCATGCTGCTTAACATACAAAACATTCCATCTGTGATCCTTTGCCACTATACAGACTGTCTCGTTCAGTATGCATTTCCCTAATGCCAGCTCCTAGTCTCCTCCTTTCCTGACTGTCTTCTGTATGACAGAAGTTACCCTTCAATAATTTATGCTGAAGATGGATCTATTTCCAAATTGCCTTTGAAAAGCGAAATGTCATGATTCCTCCCCAAGCACAAATGCAACCAAAATCATCAAGATCCTTTATTTCTAGCTGACTGCCTTTTCTCTTTTCTCCTGAAAAGATTAATGAATAGAAAGAAAAAAAAGGGAAACATGCTGCTTTTGAAATTGAGGATTAGTGGAGGGGTGAATAGGAAGATTAATACTGGGTAGGAAAGATCAAATACACAAGTTTAGGACTGGGGACACTTGGTTGGACAAGAGATCATGTGAAAAACCCTTGGGAATTTTAGTATATTACAAAATCAATAGGAATTAGCAATTTGATGTGGCATCAAGATAGCTAAATGTATGAGATATCACGTCTAGAACAGGGAAGACAATAGTTGTACTATACCTGTTCTGAGCACATTTGGAGACCTGATTAAGTTCTGGGGACTGCATTGTAGGAGGTATACTGGCAGGCTGATGTCATGATTTAAAGTAACCAAGATGATGAGGGGACTAAAGGGGATTCCAAATAAGGATTTATTAAAGAAACTAAATTAGCTGAATGTTGGCCTGCAGAAGAGATTTAGGTGGATAAGACAACTATCTTCAAAGTCTGAATTGATAACCTACATGAAAGAAGAATTAGACTTCTTTTGTTTTGTCATAAAAGGGCAGAACTAAATAGATAGCTGATTCAGAAAAGAGAAGAGTGAAAAAAGGAAAATCTTCCTAAGGGTGACCCAGGGCCTAGCACCAGTTGGTGTTTAATGCTTGCTTGACTTTTATTTATTTTAATGCTGAATTTCACAAACTCAAAATAAAAAGACATTCCCATATGCACAGTAGAATAAGAAACATTCTCAATTTTATGAGATTCAGATAGAAACAATACAAGGTCATTTTCAGATAGAAATGATACAAAGTCATTATCCTGCTATTATTCTTTTATATTCAGTTGATTATTAAACAGGTGTTGGTTGGCTGGATTTTGGTTGGTTTTTTTTTCATAATTACATTTAGAATGTCACCTCATTCTCTGCAGACTCACTCAAATCATCATCAGCACAACTCCAGTAGCTGATGCGATGACATATAACTTGTCTTATTCCGATATAATTTTGTTCTCCTTTGCTAGATCCCTATATTTTGAAAGATTTTTGTTTCATCTTGCTTAGAAGTTAGGACTATTTGGTATAGTAATATCTATGAAAATATTCTTAAGTTTTTGTAGGTCAATATTATGTCTAGATGATTGTGGACAACAATTTGGCCTGTGATAATGGTCCAATTACAGTATACTACGTTAGGTAAATTCTACAGAATTTCTAGTGTAGGGATCTATTATTTGTCAATTCAGGAAAGTAACAAACTTCTAATTGAGTCTCTTCTTGAATCTTAGCCTTTACATGTGCTCCATCTAGAGATAAACCATTCTGTTTTCCTTCAACAAATCCAATGACATATACCTATTGTTAATATCATTAATATCAGTACTTATTCATGCATTCATGCATTCATACATTCATTTATTTATTGAGGAAATAGAAATGCCATTAAAAAAAGAAATCTAAAAAAAGCATCTCGATAAGACCACATATAAACACAGAAGGTCCAAGCTGAAGCCAACCAAATTTTGAAAGGGTTAGAAGATAAATAGTTAAGTTTTCTAAAGAATGGGAAGACATCAAAGGCTTAGAGTTAACCTTAGAGTTTACTATCATCATCATCATTATAACTCATAATAATAAACTAAAAGACAAGTAAGAGAACCTAATACGTACCTAAATATACTATTTATATAAAGTTTTGTAAAAGTAAGCTACACATACATTAAGGGACTGCTTGTTGAGGCTTTTATAAGGGAATAAATAGGTTTTCACAAGTATTATTCCACAATAGACCACATCTTGACCACCACACAAATGACTGAAAGACAGAGAATACACAATCACATTGAGCCAATTATTTATTGACTATAAGAAATGTTTGATTCAATATAGCAAGATACCATCTTAAAGCCTTCCCACCAATAATGTGTCTCCCAAACACTTACCAGAATCATACAATATTGCTTGAAAGATACAGAAACAGAGATAACTTTGTTGGACAACTTCCAACTATTAAAATCAAGTGAGGTATAAAACAAGGATTTACATGCTTACCAAATATATTCATTACTATCATGGAGAATGTCCTGCACCAAGTCCAGGTCCATGTAAACGTCAAGGTTCTCTGAAGACTCTTGGTTGTGAATAACATTGTACTGAGTTCTTTAAAGTCTGTACTGTTTTTGTTGTTGTTAAGTTATTTTTCAGTTGCGCATGACTCTCTGTGACCCCATTTGGGGTCTTCTTGGCAGAGATACTGGAATGACTTACCATGTCCTTCTCCAGCTCATTTTACAGATGAGGAATTGAGGCAAACAGGATTAAGTGACTTGTCCTGGGTCATACAACTAGTATGTGTCTGAGGGACACTTACTCTGGAAGATGAATGTTTCTCCAGGCCCAGTACTCTATCTACTGTGACACCTAGCTGCCTCTCTGGAATGTTTTAGAGTTTCACAAATGAGAGCAATAATTACTCAACAGAGTTTAATTTAGCTATCGAAATAAGTAAAACCAATTTCTCTCCACTGATTTCTAGACACTTCCTAATCTGGCCACACTAGGCTATTCAGTGTTCCTAAAAATTTCCCCCCTCGCCTTTGTGATATCCATTATGTCATGCTGTTATCTTTGAAAGCCTTCTCCCCCAACTTAATCTCTCTGCTTTCAAAAATATTTTCATCTTTTAAAGCCCATATATAACATCACCTCCATGATGTCCTCAGTGATTACTCTATCTCAAAATAATCTCTCCCTGTTGTATCTTATCAATATTTTTTTTCTGTACCTTTTTTCTAGTACTAGTTAAAAGGATTTTTTTTGGGGGGGGAAGGAAATGGCAGTTAAGCCACTTAACTTCTTTTTGCCTCAGTTTCCGGAATTGTAAAATGGGAGAAGGAAAATGGTGCAGTGGATAGAGCACCATCCTGCAGTCAAGGAGACTCGTCTTCCTGAGTTCTAATCTGGCTTCACACACTTACTAGCTGTGTGACTCTGGGCAAGTCACTTAACAATGTTTGCCTAGTTACTCATTTGTAAAATGAACTGGAGAAGGAAATGGCAAATCATTTCAGTATCTTTGCCAAGAAAGCCCCAAATGGGGGTCATGAAGAGTTGGACATGACTGAAAATAACTGAACAAAATGGAGATAATAGCAGTCTGTACCTCTCAGGATTATTGTGCAAACTGAAATAGATAATACTTCTAAAGTGTTCCGCACTATACCTAGCACATAGTAGGCACTTAATAAATGCTTCTTATCTATCTATCTAAAAATAAAGTTCACGGTAAAGCATTCTCAGGTAAAGAAACCCTACTATTGTGCTTTGCTTGCTCTTTAGCAGCTAGGTGGCTTGGAGACGTTTAGCAGCTAGCAGATTTAGACATAAGTCTAAATCCTTCTTCAAACTTACTCTTGTGTGATCCTGGACAAGTCATTTAACTTTTTTCAGCCTCAGTTTCCTCATTTGCAAAATGGGAATAATATCAACATTTACCTCGCATGGCTGTTTCGAGGCTCAAATGAGATAACATATGTAAAGAGTTTTACAAACTTTAAAATACTGTAGAAATGTTAGTAGCATTTTTTTTGTTCTTTGTATCTTGTGTAAATCATAGCACCTGGCATGAAGTAGGCACTCAATACATTCTGGTTATTGATTGATTCCTTATTATAGATAAAAGAAATTATAGTTGAATATTTCTATGAGGAATAAGACAAAGAGTGGCTGATTCCAGGATCAACATTTTGGTTATGTTTTTTTTTTTCAAAGGATCCCCATAAAGCCCAGTAAATTCTCTGTTGGCTTTCAAACCTGACTTTTAGAATACCTGAGCTCTTATCCCCAGACCTGTTATCCTCAGGCCAGTAGCATTATGTGTTCTCTTTTCCAGTGGCAATGCTGTTTCTTGACTGCCTGCGTTGTTAACTTAGTTGATTCTGACAGTCATAGAACTATAAATTTAGAACTAGGAGAGGATTTATATATTATCTCATCCACTCCCTTCATGTCACAAGTGAAGAAATGGAAACAGAGAGGTCAAGTGACCAGAGTCACACTAGTAAATGGCAGAGACAGAATTTAAAAACAAATCCTCTGAATCCAGGTGAGGAAACTAAGGTTTAAAGATATTAAATGTCGTTATTGAGAAAAGAAGTAGTGCCACAATGAGAATCCATGATTCCTGGTCAAATAGTATTCCATCTATATATACAAGGAGATATACAAGGCCATATCTCTATAATAAATTGTCAAACGGACCAGATGAGCCTTAAGGAACAAACATAATAGTATGAAGCATTATATCATTTGATCTTGGATCATTAACTTACCTTTTTTAGATTAATGTTTTCACCAGGAAGCATAATGACCATGCTCAGCTCCTCACCCACATAGGGGAGCCTCAGAATATTTTTGGACACTTCCTTTCTGTAGATAATTTTAAATGTTTCTTCCTTAAACATCATCTGCACTGGCCTTTTCTCATTCTGGTGGGGAAAAGGTGAACATGACATTAACATCAGATTATTCAAGGTGCTAATAAAACTTACTGAAAAGATGCACTCGACTTAAGGAACTCTTTATAATGCATACAAAGAAATTATTATTTCTGTGGCTTTGTCAGTGAATGCAAAATGTCATCAACTAAAAGAGTCTTCAGTTAAAAAAGAAAAAAAAATAGACCACCTCAACTTCCAAGCTATTGCAACAAGGTAGAGATTTCTTTATTCAGTAAAATTACATGGAACCCTCTTTGCTTTATATAACAGGAAGTCAGGGTTTTTCCCATCTGACAAAATAAAAGAGGTACAACATTATCCCCCATTTGCCATAACACCTGCTTGAGTAAATATGAAACACTTAAAAAGAAATCCTAGCACTGTATCTCCATTTTCCTTATCATGCTATTAAGCTACATTTGCTACAGGGTGGAACCATGTAAAGCATTTAGAAAATAACCCATTCCTATTTCCAACATGACCACTTATGTAAGACTACAGTTAAGCGTATTGGTGAGGGAGCAGGGTCTGGATGGAGAGGAGAACAGAACCACTGAAGAGGTGAGAGATTTCTGAGCCTATACAAGTAGGCTCAGCAGGCTTCTCTGGGTTGGCAATATCTGGCTCATCACAGCCTTTGTTTCTTCCATGATACTTCTGCTTCAGTGGTCTGCCAGTGGTGATTGATATGCTGTGGAGGAAGCAGGAGAGCATTGGGACTAGACCAATACAGGTAAATGGAGACCTCAGGCTCTCAGGGTATGGCCATATTGAACCTAACAGGGCCTTTATTATTGGTTCCTAGGTCCAATGGGGCAGGCCCCACATGTATACTTCAGTTTGAGATCAGGGAAATGGCCTCTCACAGAGCAGGCTCAGAGGAATGAGTGTACAACACACACCACTCTGCCCAAATCCCTCCTGCGGCAAAATGATGTCAGGAAGTAGGATAGGGCCTAATTTTCTTTGCCTTCCCATTGATAAGACATTCAGTACAAGAAGCCATAATAGATGAAGAGTTCTGGTGGTACAGGAGCCATTTACATAGAATCTGAAGATCTGAAAGAAGTATAGAAAATTATGGTAATGACCCCTAGCAGAATGCATATCTTCAGAAGAAATGTGGGAAGCAAAACCTGCAAGAAAAAAGGAATAGAGACAGAAAGGAAAGCAATGAGATGAGATTTTCCAGTCCCACTTATACAGAATAAATGACCAATATGAAGGCAGTGAGTAGAGTGTTCCCAGCCCAGCTTAACAAGTAGAGATTTTTTTTTTTTGCAGGAAATTGTTCAAGCAACAATTCTGAAGGACAGAGATGCAAATATCCTTACATGGGTGAACCAGTTCTTACTCAGTATATGTAGAGATAGGGCCATAATGGCCCCCCTTAAAGCAAAGGGAGGGAGAAAGAATGACAGATCCTAGAAGGAAGGATATTATTATCATGGTAAGAGAATCAGGAAGGTTGAAGCCTGGGTGTGGCAAGGGACCAACTGTGGGTGTATTCAGGCATATTGCCAGAAGCTCTACCAACCCTTAGTCCAACCTCAGAATTGATAGACAGCAGACACAGCAAAGCAGAAGTAAAACTGTTGAGCTGGTGGATGTAGGCTACACCATTCCATGGCCACTGAATTATTGACTCTCTTGGAAGGAGGTAGAGTGAGTAAGCCGTAAGCACCTCTTATGATAACATTCATTCTTCTCATTACTTGTTAACCAGTTGATTTCCACCCTCAATTGCACCCCGCTTTCCTTTTTTTTCTTTGTTTGTTTTTGCTACACACCCTGCTTTTCCCAAGGCTTTATAAGTATTGAAAGTTTCACACGTTAAGTCATTTTGGGCAGTAAAAGAACAAATAATCCCTTTTTGTTAATCTACCTGCCAGCAGTGATTGATAAAATTGATTATAATTTACCCAGAAACTCTTCTCTTGAAAATTTTTACTTACAGCAAGTAGGAGAGTCACTTGGTTGGATCTACTTTTAAGGAAAATTATTTTGGCAACAATATGTAGGATGTACTGGAGTGGGGAGATACTTGATGCTGAGAAGAGGCTATTATAATAATCTACAGTACAATAATACAAGAGGTGATGAGGGCATGGACTAAGCAGTAACTGAGAATAGAAGAAGGAGCCAAATATGAGACGTTGTTAAGGTAGAAAAAGCAAGATTTTGCAACTGAATGGACATGTGGGGTGAGGGAGCATGAAGATAATGCCAAGTTTATGAGCCTAGGAGACTGGAAGAGTAGTGGTGCCTTTGACAGAAATAAGGAGGCTGAGAAGCGGGAGAGGGGATTTGTTATGAACACAAAGGACTGATTTAAGAGGACTGAGGCAGAGTTAGAGATGGAAAGGTAGGAATTGTAGAGTTCAGCATCATAGGAGCAGCATCTTTGAGTGATGGTGGAATCTCCAATGTAGTCACCCCTGAGGGTAGCTGAAGTGAAGTTACGATGCTGGTCATAGGCGATAAAGAAGTCAATGAAGTGAGATAACAGGGACCTCAGTACAAAGGGACATCAGCACAGGTGTTTAATTTTCCAACTACAGTGCAGAGATGGGGATGTGGAGGAATATTCTTTTAGGCATTGGAAGTCCTTGAGAAAGAAGGATCTATGACATGGAGGCTGGTATATAACAGAAATAAGGACTTCAATTGGTGGAGGGAAAGAAGGTAGATGCATAGTGTGAACCTCAGAGGAGGAGAGGTTTCATAGAGAATAGGGAGACACTGCAAATTATAGCAAAAGAAAGAATCTCTGGAAGGGGCAAGGAGGATTTCTCTTGGTCCAGTGTGTTGTTCCATACCAAGAGAAGATCAATATGTACTGGAGATAGTAACCCATGATACACTAACAGGTTTCCACAAATATCAAAAGCCAGAGTAACAAATAAAGAGGTTCAGTTTAGAGAGGAGCTCATTAACACAGCCGGGAGTATGGCCACTTTTCAGAGGAACACAATGGAAGGGGAATGCAGAGAACTATGTACCTATGGAGAGGATAGTGATGATAGGCCTGGAAAAAAAAAAGAGTATACTGAGAGGTATCAGGGGAGAGATTTCCATTCAACACTTATTTCCCTCTGGCCTTAGAAGACCCTAAAACCTTGTTTAGAATTGCTTCCTAGAATGTAGGATGTTTGTATGCTCGGGTTGATCTGCAGATTATTTAAAGTTTCCTATGTTTTGAAGATAGGTGATACAATGGATAAAAAGTTAGACCTGATGTCAGGAAGAACTAAGTTCAAATCCAGCCTCAGACACTTACTAGCAGTGTATGACCCTGGGCAAGTCACTCAACCCCATTCTGCTTCAGTTTCCTTGTAAAGTAGAGGTAATAATAGCAAATGCTTCTCAGAGTTGCTGTAAGGATAAAATGAGGTATCTGTATGCAAACCTAAAAGCTCTAGGGAAATTCCAACTAGTAGCTGTTACATGTTATATGTCATGAGCGGATTACTACATGGGCCATAACAACAACTACAGACTGATCCAAAGGACAAAAGACTCATTTCTCCTTCCACATGACTTCCTATGTGAGCTTCAACTCAACTGAAACTTTCAGCATTTGGGACCTTTTTTTTTTTTTTTTTGCTAGGCTCCAAAAAGGTTTTGTTCCCAGAGACCTCCCTCATAAATTTATGAAAACTGTTCCCCAGACTCCAACCATTCCATTTTAATTTCCTTTTCTTTTTTTTTTTTAGGCAATTGGGGTTAAGTGACTTGCCCAGGGTCACACAGCTAGTAAATGTAAAGTGTTTGGTCTGAGGCAGGATTTGAACTCATGTCCTCCTGACTTTGGGGCCAGTGGTCTATCCACTGTGCCTCCTAGCTGCCCCCCATTTTAATTTCCATCTCTTCCTGTAAAGGAAAAAAATAGTAACATCTAGTTTTCCTTGTGTTCCCAGAAGCTGAGGAAAGGTGTCACAGGGAAGATGAAGGGGAATATTGGTGTCAGGAGCTAAGCACTAAGGTTGGTGACAAATGAACTGATAGATAATACCTTTTGGAATTGGGGTGTGGACTGAGGAGTGAGGCATCATTATGGGGACAGGCAGAGGGCTCCATTAGTAGCCAATGTTTCATTAACAAAAACTGACCATGAAATGCACTAGGGAGCATTGGCTTCTAGCCCTACCTTTACTTTTCATGCCTCAAATGAAGGTACTAGGCACACACTTTGAATATTACAGCTTTCAAAGGACAAAGATGCACAGAAGCATACACAGGCAATCCCAGGTAGACAATTTCTGAATCAAGAATTTTATTTTTGGATTATTATCATCATGTTGATAAGGACCCTTTGGATTATACATACATAAGAGTCTGGGTAAAACAGGTATAAATAGCAAGACAGTAACGACTCCATCAGGGGTCTTTATGGAGAGATTACTTTGCCCAAAAACAAAATGTTTTTTGAGCTGTTATCTCGGATAAGAAAAAGGAAAGGATGGTCAACTATGAATCGTGGAGTAATTCTTGCACATCGCTTCATCATGACAGCTGCAGTGGCACAAGCTGCTTCTGTGCCTTCTTCATTAACTTCCACAAAAGCTTTGTGTACAACCTTGGATAGATACAGGTCATGCCTGGCTGACATCCCAGAAAAGTCAGCCTTGGATCCATCAAAGGCATCTGACATCCCCAATTTTCGAAGAATGAATTCCATATCTAAATTCTCCTCCAATTTAAATCTGGGAAGGATAACTTCCACCTCAGTTTCATCCATCATTTCTGGATTTAACCAATCTGCTAATTTCTCAGAAGTAAGTCCTTTTCCCAACTAGAAATAAAAAGAGTTGTATCATGTAAGTCCCAAAGGATTTGATTTAATTAGACAAATATTCCTATACTATGTACTTTATGCAAAGTTACTGTGCTGGGTGTGGTGGATCCAAAGGAGAAAAAAGGGGGGGCATTTATGCCCCTAAAGAGCTTCTGTTCTACTTGAAAAGTTAGAAAAGTGATAAATACACAACCAAGCCAAACACATACAATCATTCTCTCTGTCTCTGTCTCACGCACACAAACACGCACGCGCGTATGCACACAAACACACACACACACACACACACACACACACACACCACACCCATTCAACTACAGATTGATACCTCTCTTTTCTGTACTTTCCTTCAGAGGACCTTAGATTTAGAGCTTGAAAGGTACCTTAGAGACCATCTGTATAACCCTCCATTTTACAGATGAGAAAATGCTTCAGTCCCACGGGTGGTAAGAAGCTGAGCCAGAATTCCAACCAAGGTCTTGGACCCTAACTCCAAATACAACCTTCCTTTCCCCTGCCTTCCCCACCCCACAAACTTCTCACTTAAAAGAATCCATACCATCCTAGTTTAGCTCAGAAAACAGCTTTCATTCTCTTACTGCCCCCTTTCATTACTACCTTCTAATCTTAAACTTCTCTAGCACTTTGTTACCCTCCAAAGCACTTTCACATATTATCTCATTCCCTCTTCACCCCTCACAATAGCCCTTTAAATTATTTCAGACACAGATTATCCCTATTTTACAGAGGGGGAAACTGGCTCAAAGAAGTTCCATGATTTCCTGGGTAGGCAAAATACTGACTTTTCAATTGGCAAGGCTGCACTCAGCATGACTTAATGCTGCACTTTTCCTTGTATTATGTATTTACTGGAGTGGCTCATAGTCAAGACAAGAGCTCATCTTAACCAGATTGGGAATCAGTCATTGGACTCTCTGGGATTCTAACATGGGAGTTCTCCTTTAATGAAGCAATCAAAGGCAACCTGTTCTGTGCTTGCTGCTGACCTATTTATTTACCCAGACTTCCTTCCTCAACCATGTCTCTAGGTCACAGTGATTCCCAATCACATTTCCAGCTTTGCTTATGTGGTTCCCATTCTGCTCTGTCTGCCCACATCAGCAGGATGTGGAAACCAACTCCCCTTCCCTTCTAGGAAATCAAGACCCTGAAATGTTCACAGAAGCTCTCTGGTTATCTCTAACTGTCAGTCACTATTCCTAGTGAATTGATCCCTTAAATACCAAGGGCTCCTCCCCTTTCCCACTGCCACTACCATACTCTATATCTTTGTGATCTAACACCTACAAAGATATCAGTGTAACCTCTAGTCACTGACATCTAGGACAAGATGATTCATTTTAAAGGACTTGATTATTATACTGCTATTGCTGCTATCTGTCCTCTGTTCTTGAAGAGAACCATGATATCAGGGAAGTGATGCCATGACATGCAAGTGAACTAGATTTAAGTGAGGGAGGGCTATGCAAAGTCACCAGCCTCACTTTCTCCTCCAGAGCCATCTGGGTCCAGTGGCCAGATATGGATCAGGACAACTGGAGATGGCCCAGGATGCAGTTGTTGTTATAGCCAAAATCCGATGTTGTGCCTACAGCTCTGAATCAATTTTTTAAAAAAATTTTCTGGAAGTAGGTATCAACAATAATACTTTTCTCACTGTTTTTAGATCCATGTTCTCATCTGGAAGCAAAATTATCATGTCCATTTGTCCTCCAACATAAGGCAGAACCAGGATCTTGGTAAACACTTCTCCTATGTAGGTCATGCTAAATGTAGATTTCTGAAACATCATCTGTACTGGTTTCTGCTTCTCCTAAAAGAAGATAAATAAACATGAAACTGAATCCAGGGAAACAAAAGGGGGCAGATAAAATCACTACAATTTACTAAAAAAAGAATGTATTTGTATGCCCATATTTCACATCTTTAGACTGTAAACCCTCTGAGGGTAAAAATCAAGTGTTTACAGAGTGATACCTTAATCCCCTGGGGTTTGTTTCTTCATTAGCAAATATACTACATTTATCTATAGAAAAAATACACCTTTTATCCCTTGATGTGAAATAGAGCTGCTATTGGCAGGTATATATGAATAAAAATATCTCTAATATCAAAGCAGTATTTCCAAGGGTCCCTCAGTTTCCTTTTTCTTTCTTTGGGACTTCTGTTAATTAAGGTAGTTAGGGCTCTCCTGTTTTCTTCATCCCCTTCTGACCATAAGAACAAGGAAGGTTTGGGGAAGATGGTAGAGTAGGTCAGAAAATTTCAAGCTCTCAAGATTTTCTTCACAAAAGAGATAAAACAGCACCTCTGGGCAAACACAGAGCAATGAAAACAGATAAGAGTAGAGGCAGAACATGGATCCTCCTGGCACAAGCAGAGAAGATCTGAAGAAAAATCCCAGGATGAGATTTCTTTCCTCCCAGTGAAGAGTAAACACCTCCAGGCTAGGGACCAAGGTAAGCCCTGGGGTTAGATGGTTTGGGGTGCTGCCTCAGCCCCAACCACGGGAATCTTTACAAACCCTGGGACAGTGAGGAGCACTGGGAGTCTGACCTAGGGAAGAACTAGGGAACCTCTGCTGGCAAGGAACGCCACACCCAGAGTTCCTCACCCAGGGGTGAGAAGGAACTAGCACGTGCCTGGTAAGTGAAGAAGCAGTTGGAGGGGAGGGGGAGTCTCCAGCCATAGGAACTTACAGGAGGCTGGAGGTCTTGGTTTGAGTTCAAGGTCACAGCGGAGAACTGAAGAGCATTAGAGGCTACAGCCACCATCCCCCATCCCCCAGGACTAGAGGTGACCATAAAAACTAAACTATTACAAAAAAAAATGCACAGGCAAAGGAGAAAGAATCCAACCATAGAGAGCTATTATGGGAATAGAGAAGACCAGGGTTCATCTTTGGAGGAGGATACTGAAGGAAAGAAACCCTCTTCTACCACAAAGAGTAATGTCAAGTGGTCACCTCTGCCCAAAAAGAAATAATTGAAGAACTAAAAAAAAGGCTTTAAAAATCAGATGAGAAAGATTGAGGAAAAACTAAAAAGAAAAAGAAGAAGAATCCAACAAAAACAAGATTATGAAAAGAAAGTCAACCAATTAGAAAAGGAGATCCAGAATCTTCAGGAAGAAAATGACTCCTTGAAAATCAGAATCGGGCAAGGGGAAGCCAGTGAACTTATAAGAGACGAAGAAATTCTAAAAAATATGTGTAAAGAACGAAAAAATAGAAGACAATGTGAAACAAGAAAAACAACCGATCTGGAGAACAGATCAAGAAGAGAAAACATAAGAATAATTGGACTACCTGAAAGCTATGAAAAAAAAAAAAGAAGCTTGATATAATAATACAAGAAATAATTAAAGAAAATTGTCCTGAAGCATTAGAACAGGAGGAGAAAGTAGAAATAGGACAAAAAAATCCACCTGAAAGAGATCCTGTGAGGAAAACTTGCAGTCATATTCTGAAACACTTAGTTCAAGGAAAATATGGCGTCAACAAGAAAAAAACAATTTACATATGGTGGTACCACAATTAGAATCACACAAGACCTAGTAGTGGGGACACTAAAAGACTGCAGCTCTTAGGACACTATATATCAAAGAGCAAAAGAACTAGGCTTCTGGCCAAAAATATCATACCTAGCAAAGCTAAGCATAATTCTGAATGAAAAAAAAAGAATGGACATTTAATGAATTGTCAGACTTTCAGGACTTTGTTAATTCTACTCTTTTTTTTTTTTTTAGGCAATGGGGTTAAGTGACTTGCCCAGGGTCACACAGCTAGTAAGTGTCAAGTGTCTGAGGCAAGATTTGAACTTAGGTCCTCCTGACTCCAAGACTGGAGCTCTATCTACTTTGCCACCTAGCCACCCCCTTGACTTTCATAAAATGGCAAGTTATCACTATATATTCTCAATCCTATGTTCTGCTGTACACATGACATGTTTTTTTCTTTTCTCATTTTATATTTAAGTTTGTAATATGTTTAATTTTCTTTTCTTATTATGTTTCTTTTCTTATTAAGTTTTAGTATTTGTCTAAAATTAAAAAAAAAATTAAACGCTAACCACCAAAAAAAAAAAAAAGAACAAGGCAGGTTCAAAATTCAGCTAATTCCACAACCAAATATTTAGTTGGTTAACTAAACATTAAACTAAACATTCAGTATGAATGAGTTTTATTCAAATTGCATTTACAGATTAAGTTTGATCTGACAATACAATGAAAAACTTTAAACTTACCCCCAGTTAAAGGAATTTCAGGTGTCACCAAGCCCTGTGAGCCATGATTTAAAAAAAAATCTTCCAGAACTATTTATCCCACTCAAAATACATTATTTCTACTCACAAGATTTACTTAGCCAGGTGTTAAGTATATATAACATTAAGGTGATAACTATTATGGGAAGTGGAGAGAAGAGACTAGTCCTTACCTTTCCCTATCCCCAAATTCCCATATGTATACTGTATATTTTCTGGAACATTTTACATTAATATAATTAGGGTGGGCTTGGTTTGGGTTTTTTTTTTGGGGGGGGACAGTAGAATTTTTTTAAATAGTATTTTTTTTCCAATTACCTGTAAAGACAGTTTCTAACATTCTTTTAAAATAAAATTTTTCTTTCTCCTTAAGACAGTAAGCAATTTGATATAGGTTCTGTGGAAATACCCCTGAGATTAATATATCTGTCTGCTATTGAGTTAATCTGTGTCCAGTGCACCTGCCTGGTAAGACAATACTTTGGCTCACTGCAGGCTGCTGTTTGGCTCCTTTTGGCAAAAGGGCTTACTCTGTGTCCAATGCATCTGCCTGCTAAGGTAACTCACAGAAAACAGACATATGAATCTCAGGGGCACTGATGATATTCTGTATCATATCTTATCTTCAACTGACGTCCTAAAACTCACCAGCTCACATATTACTTTTTACCATTAACAATGAAGTTCCTGACATAAGAGAACATTGATAAAGCAGATTTTCTTTGTTCCCAGAACTTTGTTTATTCCCTACAACATGAAGTATTTAACAGGTGCTTGATAGTTAACAGAAGCATTCAGATCAATAATGCCTTCTCTATGTTTCTGTGTGTGTATGTGTATACATATAGGTATACAAGAATATATACCTATATACACACACGAACATATACATATACATCAACATCCTACAAAATCTACCCTTTGTGATATCTTTTACTGCCTGATGATATTAACTCACATGAATCTCCTCACATGAATCTATTCATGGTCTGTCCTGTAAAATGGGAAGGTTAAATGCCTTTCTAGTCTCTGGGTCGAATAGTGTAAATTCTTTATTATATCAGAACATACATAGAAAAGATTGAGGGACAGCCCTAGTAGCGGATAAAGAGGATAGAGAGAGGAAGAATAGTTAAGTAAAAAAAAGGAAAAGAGTTAAGTTCAGGGTCTGATAGCAAGGAAAGCACACTTCTTAGGCCACTGATACACTATGTTAAGCTTAGACCAAAAGATTAAAGAGGAATATGTCCCTTTTAAAGGAAGCTAGCAAAAGGCTCCTGAAGAAGGAATAACCTGGACAATGGAAGATCAGACAGAAATGTCCTGAGGAAAATAACTCTTTCCAAAGAGGGTCTCTTTGTACTTCTCTTGGGTTTGCTTTGCTTATAAATAATTTCCCACATATGTCCTCAGTGCCCAGGGCAAAAGTTATTACCAAACTGGAAAACACAAGTCTAAGATCATGCTCTCTTCTTCCATGATTTACCATGGCACAGTTTACAAGAAAACAAACATAACAGAAAAGGCGAGGAAGCTGTCTTCCAGAGGCTATTGTAATAAGAGAGTTTCTAAGGTCTTGAGGTCAGGAAATTGGCTAACAGGTGAAATGAAGCAAAACAGATCTGTAGGACTAAATTCTTTATGATATCAGAATATATAGAGAAAAGATGGAGGTAGAGCCCTCCTAGAGGAGAAGGACAAGGATGGAGGGAGGAAGAACATTAAGTAAAGAAAAGTAAGTTTAGTTGTGTGTTATTAGCCCTTTATCTGTATCTTAAGGAACAGAGAATATGCCGATTCTTTCCCACTGTCCCACTTGCCCATGAGGTCCCAGGACATTGCAAAATTGCCACTTGCCTTGGTGATTTTGAACATCTTTTCTGTTGTCTTGCTTTTGTCAAATTGTTTTTCCCATTTTCCTTTGAAATAGATGGCATTCACAAGTACCAGAGAGGTCAGTGAATTAATGGAATCACTAGCTAGCAGTTCTGCAATCTTACCTGAAAAAAGAAAAAAAATCAGAGATTAAATCTACGCTAGATGTTGACATAATCACATCCAAAACAAATGAGGTAACATATATAAAGCATTTTACAAACCCTAAATAGTTTTAGTTAGCCTCCTCCTTATCATCATCAATATCATAACAGTGATTATAAGATCAGTCAGGAAATAAGCAGGGTTTCAGTCTTTACAAATTAGTCAAATATCACTCACCTTCACATAGCACTATCCAACACTCATATAATCTGTCCATTAAATGTTAACCAGGAAAAAAATATGTATACTAAAGTTTTTTTCTATGTTTTGGTGTAGCAGCAAAATGCCTCTGAATACCACGGTCAGTGTGCAAGAAAGAACCATTTCTAACTACACAGGATCCCTCCTTTTACTGAGTATCTTAAAGAAAAATTCTCTTTACAGCTCCAAAATGTGTTAACATCTAGGATCTCATGTAGTCTCACAAAAACCCTATGAAGTTTTTTATATGTTATAACCCCCCTTGAATAAATAGAGAAACTGAGGCTTAGAAATTGAGGAGACTTGTTCAAGGTCAGAGCTAGTACATGGCAGACCTTGGATTTGGGTTTTTTGACTCCAAGATTTTTCATTTTTTGTTATTGTAGCTTTTTTCCTTTATATATTTTGATTTCACCAAATACTTCACAATTATATGTAAATACAATTCTACATTCATTCTAAAAAATTTTGAGTTCCAAATTCTCTGCCTCCCTCCTTTTCCACTTGTCCTCTCCTTGAAGAAATAAGCAATTTGATGTTATTATACATGTGAAGTCATGCAAAACATATTTCCGTATTAGCCATGTTACAAAAGAAAATACAGACAAAAAATAAGGAAAATAAGTCAAATTTTTAAAAGGATGCACCAATCTAAATTCAAAATACCTAAGTTCTCCTTCTGGAGGTGGATAGTATTTTTCATCATGGGTCTTTTAGAATTGGATTGATCAGAGTACCTAAGTTGATCAACATTACTGTGTTTCTGTTAAAGTGTACAATGTTCTCCTGGTTCTGATCACTTCGCTTTGTAAGAGTTCAGATAAGTTTTTCCAGGTTTTTCTAAACTCATTCTACTAATTAATTATAGCACAAAAGTATTCCATCACAATCATATACCACAAGCCATTGTTCAGCCATTCTCCACCTGAGGGGCAATCCCTCAATTTCCAATTTTTTGCTACCACAAAAAGAACTGCTATAAACATTTTTGTACATATAGGTCATTTACCCCTTTCTTTGATCTCTTTGATATCCAGACCTACTAGTGGTATTGCTGGGTCAAAGGGTATATATGCACAGTTTTATAGCATATTTCCAAAGTATTCTCTAGAATGGTTGGATCAATTCAAAATTCTAACACTTAGTATCCCTATTTTTCCACATTTCCTCCAGCATTTGTTATTCTCCTTTTCTATCATGTTAGTCAATTTTATATATGTAAGATGGAATCTCAGAGTTTTGATTTGCATTTCTCTAATCAGTAGTGATTTAGAGCGTTTTTGATTTCTTCTTCTGAAAACTGCTTGTTCATGTCCTTTGAACATTTATCAACTGGCTGTAATTTTTATAAATTTGCCTCTATCTTTTATACATTTGAGAAACAAGACCTTTGTCACACAAACTTGCTATAAAAAAATTTCCCCAGTTTTCTCCTTTCCTTCTAATTTTAGCTAAATTAGTTTTTTTTTTGGTTCATGTGTGTGTGTGTGTGTGTGTGTGTGTGTGTGTGTGTAAAAGTCTTTTTAATTTCATGGAATAAAAATCATCCATTTTTTCTTGTCATAATCCTATCTCTTATTTGGTCATAAATTTATGCATATATCTGACAGGTACATTTTTCCATGCTCCTCTAATTTGCTTATGGTATCCACCTTGAGGTCTAAATCATTTATTCATTTTGACCATATCTTGATATATGCTATGAGACGTTGGGATATGCCTTGTTTCTTCCAAATTGCTTTCCAGTTTTCCTAGCAGTTTCTGTCCAGTGATTAGTTCTTTTCCCAAAAGCTTGGATCTTTGGGTTTATTGAACAAGATTACTATGGTCATTTACTATCTATTGTGTATCTACTCTATTACAATGATCCATCACTCTTTTTCTTACCCAGTACCAGATTGTTTTCATGACCACAACTTTATAATATAGTTTGAAATCAGGTACTGCTAGGCCTCCTTCCTTCACATAAATAAAATGAAATAGTAGCCTATTTACAGAACATTTTACTTGTAATTTAGAGGAAGGCAAAAATAAGTCAAGTTAAATACAGTCAACAGAATAAAATATGTACAGCATGAATAATAGATGCATGTAAATACAGATATTTAAAAGACACAGAAGGACAGGAGAATATGGTTCTACATGGCCTTGAATGAGCATATGGTACCATTGTTGGGGTGGAAGGGAAACTGTAGGCAGCATCATTAAATGAGAAGCCTCAGACTCCTAGGATAGCAATGTTTAGAGCCATCCAACCAAAGCAGGAATAGATCGTGGTTGGAAATGATTCATTCTATAGACTGATTACTACATTCAGAAGCATTATTGATATTGCGGACATTGAAAATCAGGAGAAAGACAAAATTGGATAACATTTAGTGGAGAGATTTTTGCATCCTCTTTTGCTGCTTAGAAAATCAGTCCCTTTTTATACTTTGCAAAAGAGTTCTCAAAATCATTAGCCACCATCTCTCAAATAGCTAAAAAGAAACTCCATGATTTCTTACCTTCTGTCTTTTCTTCTACCCACTTATTTATATGCATTCTTGCTTCCCCTGGAGCATTTGCAAAGTCAAGTTCTTCCATACTGGAATGGTAGAATCTCTGACAGGATTCCTTAAAAGACTGAACAATACAATAAACACTATAACCAAGCATCACAAGTCTAAAACTAAATGTTACCAATGCACAGCCAGGAAATTTTGGACCCCTTGTTCATAAGAGTCATAAACATGTTACAGATCAACACATGTTGACCCCAAATCTTTGTGTTTGACTTGGATGAACTTTAAGTCTTTAACCTAAGGAAGCTAATGACTTAAAAATTAGACATCAGAACTTCTTATATCCCTTTAAATTTTGTTGCCATGAAAAGATCACTTAAAAAGCAATGATTGTGGTCAACAAACCCAAAGGAAAACTAATATGCCAATTTCCTCTAATAAATCAATAAACTGCTATTTGAGAGTCAACAGTCAATCAGATAATTAATCCCAGCACTCATTTTCTATAGGATCACAGGATCACAGATTTAGAACTAGAAGACTTTAGTAGGTGTCTAGTCTAACCCTTCCATTTTTATGGAGGAGAAAACTAAGGCCCAGTGAGATGTTTGTCCAGACGGCAATAGCAGAGGTGAGATTTGAACTCTCGTAGTGCTACGCCCACTGAACCATGTGGTTAATCCTTAAAAATTATGGAAAATAATATTGTGTTGTGGGGGGCGGGGTGACCAACTTTTTCAAATAGTTCAAACTGAATTTTTATTAACATGCCAACAGATGAGATACAACTGTCACATGAGGCCTTCATCTCTCTTAAACTTGAAGATTTCATTGATTTTCTTAATTTAATACAGGGAGAAATAATAGACAAGACTTACTGGGATAAAATCACAAGTCTTTTCTCCAAAGAGCCGGTTGGCAATTCTTAGCAGGCATTGGCTACCAGATTTATTAGCTTCTGCAAGAAAAGACTGGAAACTTTGGTGGACATCTATACCTTTGTTTAAAGAAAGAACCTGTTTAGAAAAAAACAGCTTCAGTACTGTGTTGCTTTCTTTAAAAATAAAAACATACTTAAATAACCCCATCTCAGAAAAAGAAATTGAACAAGCCATCAATGAACACCCTAGGAAAATATCTTCAGGGCCAGATGGATTTACAAGCAAATTCCATCAAACATCTAAAGAACAATTGATTCCAATACTATATAGACTATTTGGGAAAATAGGACAAGGAGTCCTACCAATCTTTTTTTTTTTATGATACAAATATGGTACTAATACCTAAACTGGGAAGAGTCAAAACAGAGAAAGAAAATTATAGACCAATTTCCCTTATGAATATAGAGGCAAAAATTTTAAATAAAATATTAGCAAAAAGATTATAGCAACTTATCACAAGAATAATACACTATGACCAGGTAGGATTTATACCAGGAATGCAAGGTTGGTTCAATATTAGGAAAACAAAAACAAAATCCTCAAAAGAAAATCAACTGAAAGTTCTACAGAGACTGAGGGCATTTAAAAATAAGATTTGAGGATGTCACTCACCTATTCTATAAGCTCCAACAGCTCCCTATTGCCTTGAGGAACAAATACAAGTCTTCTCTATTCAGTATTTAAAGACCTTCCCAAACTGGTTCCAACCTACCTTTCCAGACGTATTATACATTATTGCATTTTTCAATTCCCTCTACCCGCCCCCCCCCAATCCCCGACCACCTAAGCTGGTTATTCCTCATAGCAAGGTAAGAAGGTAAGATTATTCTGCATTAGTAACCTCAGGGACATTTCTACCCAGAATGTCTACTGTGCATAGCACAGAGCACTTAGACCACCAACATGTTCTATTCCATTTCCCCTCATTCTCTATTGCTGCACAATTGACAAAGCTTTCTTTTTGTGATCAGCTCCTCTGAGGTGCAGTTTTGGGAGGTGTAGAAAGTTCCATATTGTTTGTTGGTTTTTTCTCAGTCCCACGTACCTGTTGTATCTGTGCAGCAGTATTTCCCTTGGCCCCATCTAAGACCATAGCCAAGGCACAGTAGAGGCTCAGAGGAGAATAAAACACATTCTGTGAGGCATCTTCTTCACTAATTTTTTTAAAAACATTCAAGGTAAAGGTGTTGGTTGCTTCAGAGAGAGCAGCCATCATAGCATGCCTAGAATAAGAAGACAAAGAAATATACCACATGAATATGAGACACTTCTGTGTGCATTTATCCACTCCACTTTGAATCTAGATCATCTCCAATGGTCCCTCTTCAATAACAATATAGAGTGCATTTACATAGTGCTTTCATGTCTGCAAGGTGTTATTATTATCTTAATTTTACAGACAAGGAAACTGAGGCAAAAAGAGGTGAACTGACTTTCCCAGGGTCACACAGCTAGTAAGGATCTAAGACTGGATTTAAACTCAGGTTTTCCTGACTCCAAGTCCAGCACTCTATCTACTGCATCACCTAGCTGCCTCCCTAAATGAACAAAATAATAAACGATGGCACTGAAGAGAAGCAGATTAAACTCAGCTTGGCTGATTATTATTATCATTATAACTCATATCTAGAAAGGGCATTGATGTTCACAACAGACGTTCCTATCAATTTCTTGCTCCCCAAATGGAAATATGACTAATGAATAAGATTTCTTTCTGGTCTCCTACACAAGCCATCTGCTTCCCTGTTTCCATGTATGTGCTCCTGATGTTTGGACCTGTTGCCTAGAATGCCCTTCATGCCACCTACATGTATACTACCTTTCTGTCAAAGCTCATTTCAAATGCCATCTTTACCACAAAGCTTCACCAATCACCTTAGACAACAATGGTCTCTACATGAGTTCCTACAACAATTACCTGCAACAATAGCCTGGATCAGTCATCTAGCACTTATGCCAGAATCGTTTGTCCAGTCATTACTTGTGTATGTATGGTTTATCTAAGACACCTCCCTGAAAGGCAAAGACTGTTTCTTGTCTGGACAGGTAACCCTTCCCTGTTAGCCCAATCTATCTCCCTCACCCTGATTTCATGGCAATGATTCCCTAAGGAATTAAACCACCTGTTCCCTTGAATGTTTGTTATTACCAGCTTCTCAATCCTAATCTTAAATAACTATAACTACCCAGTTACTGAATTCCTGCTTCCTAGTTGCTGAGAAAGTGCTGGATAAAGTTAAAAATTATGCTAATTTCATCCTGAAAAAAAGGATCTCTGATTTCCTCAGGAAGGTGAACTCCTTCCTTAGTTGATAAGTTCTATGATGTTGCCTGAACCACATAGAGGTTAAGTGATTCAGTCAGTCAGTCAACAAACACTTATGAAGTGTCTACAACAAGCCAGGCATTGTACTAAGTGTTGGGGATGCAAAAAGAGGCAAAAGATAGTCCCTGACCTCAAAGAGCATACAATTCAATAGAGGGAGACAAGCAATATACAGGATAAAGAGGAAGTAAATCAGAGAGGGCAGGCACTCCCTCCTTTGGATACTCTCCAGCTATCAGTGTTCTTTTTGAGCCATGGAACTGAACCCAATATTCTAGATGAAGTCTGACAAAGGCCTGAAGGCACTAGAATTAAGAGGGGTTGAGAAGGGCTTCCTGTAGAAGATGGACTTAAAGGAAGTCAAGGAAGCCAATAGATGAGGTTGAGGTGGGAAAGCATTCCAAGCACTGAGGACAGACTGAACTGTCTCTACTCCATACTAAGGCTAACCCTTCCAACTATGCCCTTAACCCACCCTCTCCTGCCTCCTCTAAGGCTTTGCTCTATCAATCATTCCCTCTCTTACATGCATTTTCAAAATCTATTTCTCCCCTAGATCCTTTCTTTCTACCTGCTAATACACTTGGTTCTCCCCAATCTGAAACACACAAAACAACAACATCCTAGAAATCTTTCTTTAACCTTCTACCTCTCAAATTACTCTCATCTCTATCCTCTCTTTCAATGGTGAGCATCTTGAAAAAGACAGAATACTGAATATCACTACTTCCTCATCACCAACTCACTTCTCAACTGTCTAAAAGTTGAACTAAATTTTCTCTAGTCTCCTGAAACTGCTTCCCAATTTTCAGTTTCCATCCTCGACCTCGTTGTAGTGTGACACAGCTATTCCCTTCTTTTCCACACTGTCTCTTTGCCTGGATTTCATGACATCTACTTCTTTCTTCCTTCTATATCCTCTTCCTTACTCCACAATCATTCCCCAAGATCCTTTCCTATTCTTTTCAGTCTCTCCAAGCTCTCTCTATGCTTTCTCCATTCTCATTCTCTTTCTCTCTCAGCAGTTTTATCCCTTTCAGAGCTTCAACCCTCACCTCTATAAAGATGACTCAAAGCCCCTGTGAGTCTGCTTTTCACAAGGCCCAGCAGAAGGAATCAAAGGTCTGTCAGAACAGCCGATGGGAGACCAGAGCTGAAAGGCTATAGATTAAAACGTCAGTAACATAGTCCAGTTCTTCCTTAGCACTGACCAAGAAAGGCTGAAATGGAGCAAAGTTCCAAACAGGAAAGTGAGAGAAATCTGGCTGGGTCACAAGCCAGGATTCCGTGGAACCAGTTTATAGAACCAAAGTGGGAAAAAATAAGATCATTAACTAGAGAGAGAGAGTAGAGTCAAAACCGAGAGGGAATTAGGTTAACACAAATAGAGTGTTGAGATAGTCAATAAATATTTAAGTGCCTACTATATCCAGAGATGGAGGAAAGGGAGGGTGCCTGGTGCAGGAAATTCTCAGTTGTTTCCTCTGGGCCCTTCTTAAATATAGGATCTGGGAGGAACCTTCCCATGTCCGCCTGAAATTGTCCAGAAATGCCCACCCTTTCCAACAGGAAATAAGGGAAAGGTAAAGAATTTATATTTTATATATAAAATAGTTTTATATTTTATATATAAATTATATATATTTTATAAAGGACCTACTATGTGCCAGGCACTGTGCTAAGTGCTTCACAAATATCTCCCATGATCCTCACAACTACGCCACAAGCTATGAGCTGTTATCATCCCCATTTTACAGTTGAGGAAATTGAGATAAAGTGATTTTGCTGAATGTCACACAGTGTCTGAGTTCAAATTTGAAGTCAAGTCTTTCTGATTCCAAACCCAGCACTCTATCTGCCACACCACCTAACTGCCTCAAACGTCAGCCAGAGGCAGGCAGGGGACCAGAAGGCAGAGGGTACTGGAGAAATATGAGTTTCAGAGTTGATTTGATCTTGCAGAAAGGTGAGTTTCTGAAGATCACAATAAAGTGCAGATGAGCAGCCAGTGGAAAAATGGTAGCATGGATGCCGAGACTAACAGCCCTCAGATGACAGGAGGGGAGCTCAGTAGGCTCAGCCACCTTCAAACTAGTCAGAATGAGGGTTGGGGTGCTACCATGTTCCTTTTAAAGGGCCAACACATTACTCATCCCAGGTTCCAGAGAGCTACAGTACTGAGATGAATGGTGAACATAGATTCCCAGAAAGGCTGTGTCTTCACTTAATTGCTGGCTCTTTGATAGTCCATTGTCAGAGTGCCTGTGGCTGGTTAAACAACTGGCAACTAGGTGGCACAGTGAAGATGATGGGGTGCTTGGGTGCTTGTGCTTGTACTTGGACCCCAACTTCTCCCTAGTTTCAGAAACACTGTCTCTGACAACCACTCCCCAGCCCAAGGACACTGTGCCTAGCAGTGACTCATGCCTGGGCCCCAGCATGACCCTTATCTCTCTCCCTGGTGCAGCTACACAAAACTGGATGAGAAAGTGCTGGGCTGCTCAGGCCCCAGCCCTGAGATCATGTCTCTCTGGAAGCCTCCCAATTCCTTAGTAAGTTCCTGTCTTGTGAGAAAGATTTCCCTTGTTGCAGAGCATTCTCTCATCAAGACAGAGGGAGAGGGGTGCCTTGCCCAGGCCAAGGAGTTTTGTCCTTGGCCAGCCCAAGGACTCTTCCTCCTGCCAGACTCCAAAGATCCATACCTCTGTCATCCCCCTCCCTGTCTGGTATACTACCTGTACTTTCCCATCCATAGCCCCCAAATACACATGGAACTTTAGATTACCTCATCAGTGTCCCTGGCATTCTTTACCCATGCCTTTTTCCATATAAACCCTAGCTCCATCCTCAGTCTCTCACAGGTTCCTTAAGAATCC
Source organism: Phascolarctos cinereus (assembly GCF_003287225.1). Classification (NCBI taxonomy): domain Eukaryota; kingdom Metazoa; phylum Chordata; class Mammalia; order Diprotodontia; family Phascolarctidae; genus Phascolarctos; species Phascolarctos cinereus. The sequence continues at coordinate 442,241,084 of NW_027555847.1, read as the reverse complement.
TGGCCTGCTGAAAAGCATTAACAATAAATCTTTGCTACCTTGACTTGAAGAATGCTTGAGTCTGTGAATTCATTCCAGATCACTGGGCCTGAACTCTGGTCTTTGAGGGGTCTCAATCTCTCAGACCACAGAGAGCAATGGACCTGGGATCTGGAGGAACTGATCTCAAATCCTGCCTCAGACACTCACTAGCTAGGTGACTCTCACTAGCTAGGTTAACCTCTGTTGGCATCACTTTTTTCATCTGTAAAATGGGGATAATTATAGCAGTTACCACACAGGGTAGGATCACATTAGATATTTTTGTAAAGTGCTTTACAAACCTTTGAGTGCTATGTATATATTACTTATTGTTATTGTTGTTGTTGATGTTGCCACCACTTTTTCTAATCCCTGCCACTTCTTTTGTCTGTTTGTCTTCTTTCTTAATTTTATTTTCTCTCTCTTCTAACTCCTGTAGATCTTCCCATATTCCCTGGCATTAGGCAAGAGGGAGGAAGGAGAGAGACAGAGGCAAGCCTCTCATAGGAATCAGATGATCCAGGTACAGCTTTCTTTCCACCATGGTAATCCAACCAATTATACTCAATAACAACAAAAGCTTGCATTTGGATAGCACCCTATGATTTGCAAGTCATTTTACATTATCTGATTTATCCTCACCACAAACTAATGATGTTTGTTAGTGCTATCAGCCTCACTTTACAAAGGAGGGTACCGAGGCTTGGGGAGTGGAATTCCTTTGCTAAGGATCACACAGCTGATGTGTGTCTGAAGCAGGATTGAGCCCAGATCCACATCCAGCACTGTAACAGCAGTGAGACGAACACATCTGGGCCACCAGCCAGCACTCGGAAGCTCCAGGTCTCTGGGCCCTGGGCTCTGGAGGCTGGCTGACCACCTGTCAGTGGTGCTGTAAGGAGGACCCTTGTTTGGCCTCTGGTGTCCTCTTCCAAGCCTGGGATTCTCTGATTCTTCCTGACAGTCTACTCTCCAGGCTGGGAGGTCTGCACCTGCTGGGAGTTGTGGAGAGCTGCAGGAAGTAATTCAGGAAAGGGGCAATAACACAATGAGAGGCCTATAATGTTGCTGCTGTCTGTCCTTAATTCTTGAAGAGGACCATGACATCAGGGAGGTGATGCCATGGCATGGAAATGAATTGGATTTAAATAAGGGAGGGCTGTGCAAAGTCACCTGCCTCACTTTCTCCTCCGGAGCTATCTGTGTCCAGTGGCCAGATATGGATCAGGAAAACTGGAGATGGCCTAGGATTCTGTGGGGGACCTTTGCCTTTTCAAGCTAAGGTCTTTAAGAGGTCTCAGTTTGACTGAGGCAGCACCTATTCAGTGATTCAGGTTTAATTTTAAAAAAATGAGGCAAAGAATGGCCTGTTTAAAAAAAATAAAGGTCTGGGAGGGGACACCCCTCAGGGTTTCTGGCCAAAACAGAAACAACTATTATTTGCATTAATTCTGAGCCAATCAGAGCACAAACAGTAACCAAGTAGGGCTTGGTCTGGGACCAGAGTGATTTGGGGTTAAGGCTGGTCTTCAAGAGAAAAAGTCAAAACGACAAAAAAAAAGTTTCAGAGAAAGAAGGAAGGAAGGAAGAAAGCCATGTTGCCCAACAGGAAGTTCTCTACTCACAAATGTTGCTGTTCGTCCTTCATTCTGGAAGGGGACCATGACACCAGGAAGGTGATGCCAGCACATGCAAGTGAATTGGATTTAAGTGAGGGAGGGCTGTGCAAAGTCACCAGCCTCACTTTCTCCTCTGGAGCCATGTGGCCACTTATGGATCAGAACAACTGGAGACTGTGGACAGCAAATAACTGTACCAATCTCTGAGGAAGGGCAGGCATTGCCTTTTTGAGGATTAATTCTAATAAGGGTTCTGTTTGCTTCCTTTGACCTGTAAATAATTTTCTTTCCACCCATACCCCCTCTTTTAGCTATGTAAGCTGTGTACTTGTAAGAAGTATTGGTAATGACAGAATGGGTTATATAATTGTGTCCCTTTTCAGGGCTGCTTTCCACCTTTGGGGTCCACCTGTTCCACCTAACTCTCATCTGTGGCTCCAAGAAGCTGTAGCATACACAGCGGTCACACCCCAGTAAACTATTTCGGCAGACGGCCTAAACCAGGTTGAGGTTAACCAAGGGGTCTCAAAACCATTGGTGAGTTAGTGGGGTGTCTACCCCTAAGCATGCAAAGACTTCCCCATGTGGAATGAGTGGATGAGAACAACTTATTCCAACGGCCATGAGGGCAGCTGAAGCAGGCACTGAGGAGTGCTTAGAGCTTGGTTAGACATCGAAGACACCAAGGTCACGCACTGTACCTTGAGTCTTCTTGATTCTGTCCTGCCACTGGAATGTGATGACTCTGGAGGAGACAGTGAGTCTGGCAACTCCGTGCAACTCTGCCTCACTTAAATCCAATATATGCAGGAATGAAAGAACATCCCCCATACCAATTGTGTCCCGTCATGTAGTGACATTCTCAGGATTTGGGGGTACAGGAAAATCATAGTCATGTGAGAAATTTTCCCAGTGATAACAGGGATTTTGTGCCACATGACAACCTCTGACACAAAGCTTCGGATTTTAGGAGGCGCCTGGCAAATAGTTATCAAATGATCATTGATTCAGAAAGAATAGTACAAACACACCGCCAGTGCCACACTTGAGAAGTTGGCAGGGAGCAGAGGTTACCTCTGAAGAACAAAGGGCCAAAAGAAATGAGCTCATGATGGAAAAAAGAATGGGCAGCTTGGAGAATGACACGTTTAAAATGTGGAAATGGGACACTCACACTTCTCCATTTTGAAAACATTAAAACACGTTTACATAATGTAGGTTATTGTTTCAATCCACCAATTCTATCACTCAAGAGATGTTAAGAGGGGTAGCTAGGTGGCACAGTGGATAGAACAATGGCCCTGGATTCAGGAGGACCTGAGTTCAAAACCGGCCTCAGACACATAACACTCACTAGCTGTGTGACCCTGCCCAATTAAAAAAAAAAAAGTTAAAACACTTTCTCAATGAAACTTCTCCGGCCTATTAATTCTTGTCCCTGCCCAAATATTGGCTAAAACTCAGAGTAATTTCAGAGCCTTAAATCTCTTCCCTTATCAAGGTCACAACAGAACCAAAATATCCTATACAGTAAACTCTTCTTTAATCCACAATGGTTAGGAAGTAAGGTGCTTCCCATCACTATATGTGAAATACACGGATTAGAAATTTTCAAAAGAATGCCATAGACAAAAATCTAAAAATCTTTGGACATAATTGATTCAGTTTCTCCCTAATCATTCAGGAGGCATTTCAGGATCATCATCAATACCAATAATCATTATACAGAAATGAGGAAAACATGTAGACATAGGGTTTGATTGGTTGGATTCAGGATAAGTAGTTTCACTAACTGGTTACAAGCTAACCTTTAGTCTGGAATGCCATTTTCACTCACACCAACAACAGGAAAAATAGTACATAAAAAATGAATAAACCTAGGAAGTCTCATTTGATTTTTAAAAAGCTCAAGTGAAATGCATTTCCTAATTACTTCCCTAGGAAAACAACCCTAGTGAACACCATCTTGACTGTCTAAGGTTCCCTTTAATCGACTGGCACAAAGTTCAGTTCTCTCAACAAGACAGTTGATTTAGCTCAAGCCTCAAGGAGAGAAACAAAATGCCTACAGAAAAAGAGATATTTTTTGACTCTTACTTTGTTTGACAAAGGCCAGCACCTGAAATCACTGAAGTTCTAAGAGCTGAGAAAAATGATAATGAACAGTGCTTTATGACTTCTGTCCCCCACTGAGCTGGCCTAACAACGTTTTAGCCAGGAGCTCTCCCCAACCCTATACATCCTTTCCTCAGATAACCCTAAACATTCTCTAATGAGTTCTAACCGAATTATAAGCATCCTTGAAATATGTAACATCCTGTAAGCCACTGGGGTCAGAGCAGTGGCCTACTCCATTGATCCTAATCCAAAAATGTGGAACTTGGGTCCAGACTCATTTCTGCCAATAACTTGCTATTTCTTTAACTTTGGTAAATCCCAACTTGTCTGGTCCTCATTTGCCTACACAATGCACGTCTAATATACCTTCCAGCTCTTGCATGCTACACTTCTAAGCAATTATAAATAAGGTGAAGTCAGATCCAACACCTACCGTTGCCAATAATCACTGAAGGCCCTCCTAGGCAGAATTACAAAAGAAACACCAATTGCCTGGCCAACTGTAGCCTATGATTGGTAACTAACTATATAATAGAGTCATTCACTGAGGAATATACTGGAGCATGTGGGCATTATTTGCTGAAACCCTATTCATTGGTCCTGAAATGTAAATCAGAAAATCACTGAACTTAAAAATAAGATAATAAAATAACTGATCCCTCTTGCAAAATAATATCATTTAGATTCTTAACAGTCATGTACAAGTTAAAGAAGTTCTAAACCTGAGGAGAACAATACAAAATAAAAGCCCACATTTCAAACAGGTAATTATTGCAAAAATAAAGATAGTGAGGTCACCAATCCTTTAAGATTTTAATACTAATGCTCAGAGCTTTTTTTTTTCTGAATTGAATGTACATGTAAAGTCTTATCCTTTACTGGACTGCGTCATTTCCAAAGCCTGAATGTTAGCCAAGCAAAGATTTCAAATATTTCATCAATTCATTTTGGCAAGTAAAATAACCAAATCATCCTTCAGCTTTCTGATGTGGCTACCATATTAATCTAAAAAAATTTAAAAAAGCTTAAAATATACGTAACACACATCTCTAAAACTAAAGCTTCATTGTCATGAAGACTATAAACTAATCATATAATCTATTTATGGGCCAAAGACCTATGGTGTATCTCAACTACTCAGTGCCGATGAAGCCACATGGATTGGTGATAAGGACATGATCCTACAGAGATGGGCTGAACACTTCCATAGTGTTCTCAACAGACTGTCATCAATCAATGCTGTAGCTACTGACCATTTACCTCAGATTGAGGTCATCCTCCCTAGCTGAAGTTTCAACTGAAGAAGAGGTTTTGAATGCCATCAGCCTCCTTTTATATGGCAAAGCACCTGGTGCTGATTTAATTCCAGCTAAGATTTACAAGGTGGGGGGTCCATTGCTCAAACAAAAGCTGACTGTAATTTTCTAGGTTATATGGTAAGAGGAGGTTATCCCTCAGGAGTTCAAGAATGCCTCCATTGTTCATCTCTATAAAGATAAAGGAAATAGCTTGTCCTCTGACAATCACAGGGGGATCTCTCTCTTAGTCACTGCTGGCAAGATTCTTGCCAGAGTCCTCCTTAATAGGTTAATTCTTGGAAGATGGTCATCTACCTGAAAGCCAGTGTGGCTTCAGAAAGGGCTAAGGAACAGCCAATGTGGTGTTTACTGCCCCAAAACTCTAGGAGAAATGCCAAGAGCAGAACAGAGGTCTGTACACAACATTTTTAGATCTGACCAAGGCCCCTGATAGCCAGTTGTGACGGCTTATGGAAAATTATGTCAAAATTTGGTAGCCCAGAGAAGTTCATCAGTATTGTACATGATGACATGCTTGCCTGGGTTCTGGAGAATGGACGATGCTCTCATGCTTTCCCAGTCACTAATGGAATGAAACAAGGCTGTGTGCTTGCTCCCATGCCTTTTTAGCATAATGTTTTCAGCCATGGTGTCAAATGCCTTTGATGAGGGCAAACATGGCATCAAAGTCAGCTGCCTCACTGATAGCAAATTCTTTAACATGAAGAGGCTACAAGCCAAGACCAAAGTGGAGGGAGTGTTGGTGCATAATTTTTTTGCTTGCAGATGATTTGCACTTAATGAAGCCTCTGAAGCTGAGATGTAACTAAGTATGGATCATTTCTCTGCTGTTTGTGCTAATTTTGGCCTAACAATTAGCACCAAGAAAACACAGGTATTCTATCAGCCAGTACCACACCGCCCATATGTGGAACCTTTGGTTATAGCAAATGGAGAAGTTTTGAATGCTGTGGATAAGTTCGCTCATTTTGGCAGTATACTTTCTAGGAATGTACACGTTGATAATGAGGTTGATGCAGGCACTGCTAGAGACAGTTCAATGTTTGGGAGTTTCCAAAGGAAAGTGTTGAGGGGGAAGAGGCATTAGACTGACTACCAAAATGGAAGTCTACAGAGCTGTTGTGCTGATCTCATTGTTGTATACCTATGAAACCTAGACAGTATACCAGTGCCATGCCAGGAAACTGAATCACTTCCATTTGGATTGTCTTAGGAAGATTCTGAAGATCATCTACCAGGATAAGATACCAGACACTGAGGTCCTTTCTTGAACTAAACTACCAAGCATTCAGACTCTACTGCAGAGAATGCAACTATGACGTGTTGGCCAGTTGTTCAAATGCCAAGTATATTCTTGCCAAAGACTATTTTATGGAGAATTCACACAGGAGAAGTGCTTACATGGTAGTCTGAAGAAGTGATACAAGCACAATCTCAAGGTCTTTCTTTTTCTTTTTTCTTTTTTTATTTTTAGGCAATTGAGATTAAGTGACTTGCCCAGGGTCACACAGCTAGTAAGTGTCAAGTGTTTGGTCTGAGGCCGGATTTGAACTCAGGTCTTCCTGACTCCAAGGCCAGTGCTGTATATGTTGCACCACGCAGCTGCTCCACGAGAGTTTTCTTAAGAACTTTGTAATTGATAGTCTGTCTGGGAGACACTGGCACAGGACCATCCAGCATGGCATGCCCTCATCAGAGAAGATACTCTAAAAGCAAAGCAGAATTGAAATAGCTCGAAGGAAACACGAGATGCACACACTTACTCCAAATGTTCACATGGACTATTTCTGGCCAACCTGTGGCAGAGCATTCTGAGCTCGTGTCAGTCTGATCTGCCATTGTCGGACACATTGTAACTTGACTCTAACACAGTGATATCACTTTGGTCCTCTTCGAGGACAAAGGACAACAAACAGCCATAAACTAATCAACAAGAATGTACTTTTACAGGGAAAACAATTAAGTCTCAGCAGGAATTTAAATATATTAGACTGAAACTAATTCTGATTCTTTCTGTTCTCTCCTTGCCCCCTAAAATAAAACAATATAGCAACCACTCAATTCTTATGCGGTCATGAAAACAAAACAGTATTTCTGGACTTTTAACCCAAGTGATTGGCACAGTTTTACTAAGCAAATTAAGTTGTTGTTAATAATATAATGTAAATAACACTTTGAAGGAGTGTTTAGCCTTAGTTGGATTAAAAGTGGCTTCACCTCTCAAGTTTTCATAGTGATGACCTTCTTTTCTTTGATTTCAAACTCAACTCCAGTTCTAACAACCATAGGAAACATGAAACAGTCTTAGTATACCTTGACACTCAAGGAGCAGAGTGTAGGTTATACCAGGCAAGCAGTAAAAGGAGAATTCTTTCATTCATTTTTACTATGACTGTACTCTTATGGTAAGGATGGGCTATAAATTAATGTGAAACCGGACACCTTGATTTGCTTGACACTCCCCCCACCCTCCAATTATTCAGGTGATCAGAAGAATTGTATGAGGACTGGCTGTCTTGCCTTGACATACCAACAATCCTTTGTGGTGATGAAGAATAAATCCAGCTGGATCTGGAGAAAATCAGCAACTCTAAAGCCAATTAAGGATATACCATCTGTGAAGCAGACTGAGCCATTTGGTGGTTTATGGACCTACAGGAGACACCCTTATCTCCAGAGACTGACTCCCCTAACTTTGGTTATGGGCTCTCCAAATTATTCTGCCTTTTGGACACATCTCCTTATCAAGCATTGAACTATGGACCGCTAATCTGATTTATATATCAAAGGGCCCAACCTTACACATGGAATTCTTCACTTCCCCTCCTCTTGGGGATGGGCATCACTGACTCATTCCTTTCTAAGTTCACCTTTTCCCTCAAATTCCTTACCTTCCTTTGTTCAAAGGACATATAAACTCTCCCCATCCATTACTTGGTGGGCTGTCAGCATAGATTGGCAGTCCCCTTGTTTATGTTTTACTTCCCTGCTTAATAGAAAAAAAATTTTCTTTAATTTCATAGGCATCATCTTCCTCTGCTTTTCTTTTCTTTAGGGAAAAGGGGGATTTAAATCTTGAAAACTGGCTTTTGTCTTCTCCGGACATCTTCTGCTTTGGGGAAAAGAGAAATCTGAATTCCTTCAAGAGAGTGTTTGCCTCAGTTTACATTAATCATAAAGTTTGTCAAACTAGTCAAAGTTTGCTTTGAAATAAAAATGAATGAGCCAAGATGGTGGAGAGAAGCCAGGAAGGTGCCTGAACTCTACCCAGTTTCCCTCGGAAACAACATTAAATCAAGACTCTGAAAGAATTCTGGAGCAACAGTATCCACAAAAAGATGGAGCAAAACAATTTTCCAGCCCAAGGTAACTTACAAGGACTTCAGGAAAGGTCTGTCTCACTTGGGTAAAAGTGGAGCACATGTTCTCTGAGCAAGCCAGCAGGAGGCTCTTAGCCACAGCACAGATCAGCAGCTAAGGCCCCATGGTTCTGACTCAACAGGCTAGTGGCACAGCAGGCCAGCTGTGAGGCCTCCAGCCCCAGTGCAGCAGGCAAACTGCCAGCCCTGGAACCCAGGGCACAACAGACATGACTAAGCAGGGCCACTCCAGTGCAGTGGGCAAGCCGCCAGCCGCAGAGGCCCCAGCCCAGAAAGCCAGTGACCAGGCCCTTGGCCCCCAGTGGAAGAAGCTTGGGACATTGCCCGCTGTACCCTAGGAGCGAAGTTCAATTTTTAAAAATGAACAAAAACCAAAAAAGAGCCCTGACTATAGAAAAACTACAATGGCAACAGAGAAGATCAAAACACAAACTCAAAAGGACAACAATGTCAAAATGCCTACATGTGAAGCTTCAAAGGGGAATATGAATTGGTCTCAAGCCCAAAAAGTCTACTTGGAAGAGCTCAAAAAGGATCTTAAAAATCACATAAGAGAAGTAGAAGAAAAATTGGGAAAAGAAATGAGAGTTATGCAAGAGAATTATGAAAAAAGAAGTCAAAAGCTTGGAAAAGGAAACATGAAAGTTGACTGAAAAAAAAAAAGAAACTTCTTTAAAAGCAGAATTGGCCAAATGGAAAAGGAGGTACAAAAGCTAACTGCAGAAAATAATTCCTTAAAATTAGATTTGGGCAAGTGGAAGCTAATAACTTTGTGAGACATCAAGAATCAGTCAAACAAAAGTCAAAAGAATGAAAAAATAGAAGAAAATATTAAATACCTCATTGGAAAAACAACTGACCTGAAAAATAGATCCAGGAGAGGTAATTTGAGAATTATTGGACTACCTGAAAGCCATGATCAAAAAATGAGCCTGGACAGCATCTTTCAAGAAATTTTCAAGAAAATCTATTAAACCTAATATCCATAGGTTCCCCAAATGGGCAATACCACCCCCTGGGGCATGCTGGAACAATCCACAGTGGCAGTAGTAGCCTTAGGTACAATTGGGGGGCACTGAATAAAAATAAGGGAGTAGTGGAAGCATAAGGAAAGAAGATAAAGAAATTTTGAAAAACCATTTGTATCTGTTTCATCTGTTGTGTAATATTATTTTCCAAATAAACACACAAAATGTAAGTTATGACTGGTCAGTGGTCAAGTCCACCAACAGGTCTTAACAGGGATGCATTGGCAAGAGACTATATCACACATTGTCAGGAAGTCCAGCATGCATCAACAGAAATATGTGTGTATGATTTGTTTATAATATGATACTATATGGTTACATGATGCAACATTGTGTCATCAAAATTTCAAAGAAGGAAAACCCCCACAAATTTATAGTAAATTATTAAATTTAAGATGCATCATCTTTTTAAAATATATTTTTGAAATGAGGCAAATTTTTAAAAAAAAAAAGTGTTAAAGGGTTGAGGAAAGTAGATTTCCAGGAGGGTGCTGAGTAATTTTTTTTTAAAAAATAAGTTTGGGAATATCTGTCCTAGAACCAGAGGATAGAACAGGCATTGAAAGAATCTACCTATCACCTCTTGAAAGAGATCCCAAAATGAAAACTCCAAGGAGTATTGTAGCCAAATTTCAGAACTATCAGATTAAGGAGAAAATACTGCAAGCAGTCAGAAAGAAACAATTCAAATATCAAGGAGCCACAGTCAGGATTATACCAGACTTAGCAGCTTCTACATTAAAGGACTGGAGGGCTTGGGATATGATATTCTGGAAGGCAAAAGAGCTTGGATTACAATCAAGAATCAATTACTCAGCAAAACTGAGCATAATCTTTCAGGGGAAAAGATGGATTTTCAATGAAATAGGGAACTTTCAGATTTTCCTGATGGAAAGACCAGAGCTGATTGGGCAGTGAAGTGGTACAGTGGATAGAGTACCGGCCCTGGATTCAGGAGGACCTGAGTTCAAATTTGACCTCAGACATATAAAATACTTACTAGTTATGTGACTCAGGGCAAGTCACTTAACCCCAATTGTCTCTCTCTGTCACACACACACACACACACACACACACACACACACACACACACACACACAGACAGAAAGAGAAAAGGCCAGAATGGAAAATCTGATCTTCAAATACAAGACTCAAGAAAAGCATAAAAAGGTAAACAGGGAAGAAGAAATAAACATGGTATTCAGTAAAGTTAAACTGTTTACATTCCTGTATGGGAAGATGATATTTGTGACTCTTAAGAACTGTATCTCTATTAGGACAGTTGGAAGGGTAGAGAGAGGGTATGGGTATAAGTCGACTTTGACACGGTGCTAAAAAAAATAATTAAGGGGTAAAAAAAAAGGATCGTACTTGGAGAGAGGAAAGGAGGAGGCAGATGGGGCAAATTAAACCATATGAAGAGGCATGGAAGAAGTATTACAGTAGAGAGAGGGAAGAGGAAGTGAGCATTGTTTGAACCTTTCTCTCATCAAATTTGGCTCCAAGAGGAAATAACATACATAATCAGTTGGGGAGAGAAATCTGTCTTACCTTACAGGGAAGTAGGAATGGAAAGGGGAAAGAAAGGGAGGGGGCTGATAGAAAAGAGGGCAGATTGGGGGAGGCAGTGGTCAGAAGCAAAACACTTGTGAAAGGAGAAAGGGTGAAAGGGTGAAAGGAGAGAGAAAAGTATAAATGGGGAAAAATAGGGTGAAAGGACATACACAGTTAGCAATCATAACTGTGAAGGTGCATGGGATGAACTCTCCCATAAAACAGAAGAATATAGCAGAATGGACTAAAAACCAGAATCCTACCATATGTTGTTTACAAGAAACACATTTGAAGCAGAGAGACACACAGAGTAAAGGTAAAAGGCTAAAGCAGAAGATATTATGCTTCACTAAAGCAAAAAAAAAAAAAAGGCAGGGGTAGCAATCCTGATCTCAGAAAAAGGAAAAGCAAAAATAGATCTAATTAAAAGAGACAAGGAAGTAAACTACATCTTGCTAAAGGTACCACAGACAATAAAGTAATATCAATACTAAACATATATGCACCAAGTGGTATACTATTCAAATTCTTAGAGGAAAAGTTAAGTGAGTCATAGGAAGATATAGACAGCAAAACTATACTAGTGGAGGACCTCAACTTTCCCCTCTCAGTACTAGATAAATCTAACCACAAAATAAACAAGAAAGAAGTTAAGGAGAACAGTTAGATATGACAGAACTCTGAAAAAAACTGAATGGGGATAGAAAGGCATATACCTTTTTCTCATTGGTACATGGTACCTACACAAAAATTGAACATGTATTAGGGTATAAAAACCTCACAATCAAATGCATAAAGGCAGATATATTGAATGCATCCTTTTCAGACCGCAATAAAAATTACATGTAATAAAGGGCCATGGAAAGATAGATTAAAAATTAATTGGAAAAAAAAAGAAAAAAATTAATTGGAAGCTATTGAGTGGGTCAAACAACAAACCATAGAGACAATAATTTCATCAAAGAATGACAATAATGAGACAACATACCAAAATTTGTGGAGATGCAGCCAAAGCAGTACGTAGGGGAAATCTTATATCTCTAAATGCTTACATGAATAAAACAGAGAAAGAACAGATCAATGAATTCGGCACACAATTTAAAAAGCTAGAAAATGAACAAATTAAAATCCTCAATTAAATACCAAATTAGATTAATAAAATTGAAAGTAAGAAAGCTACTGAAATAACAAGTAAAACTAAGGGCTAGTTTTATGAAAAAAAATAATAAACCTTTAGTTAATTTGATTTAAAAAAAGAAAGAAAACCACATTACAAATGTGAAGAGTAAATTCACCACCAATGAAGAGGAAATTAAAGCAATAATTAGGAGCTATTTTGCCCAACTGTATGCCAACAAATCTGATAATCTAAGTGAAATGGATGAATATTTACAAAAGTATAAATTGCCCAGGTTAACAGAAGAAGAAATAAAATATTTAAATAACCCCATTTTCGATAAAGAAATTGAACAAGCCTTCAATGAACTCCCTAAGGAAAAAAAAATCTCCAGGGCCAGAAGGATTTAAAATTGAATTCTATCAAACATTTAAAGAACAATTAATTCTAATACTACATAAACTATTTGGGAAAAAAGGTGAATAAGGAGTTCCACCAAATTCCTTTTATGACACAAATATGGCTCTGATACCTAAACCAGGAAGAGCCAAAACAGAGAAAAAAAATTATAGACCAACTTCCCTAATGACTATTGATGTAAAAATTTTAAGTAAAATATTAGCAAAGAGATAACAGCAATTTTTCATGAGGATAATATACTAATATCCCAATATCATTGGGATTCATACCAGGAATGCTGGGCTGGTTCAATATTAGGAAAACTAACATCATAATTAACTATATCAATAATAAAACCAACAGAAATCATATGATTATCTCAATAGATACCGAAAAACTTTTGACAAAATACAACACTCATTCCTATTAAAAACACTAGAAAGCATAGGAATAAATGGAGCTTTCCTTAAAATGATAAGCAGACTCTAAAACTATCAACAAGCAAGATCTGTAATGGGGATAAGCTAGAAGTCTTCTCAATAAGATCACGGGCTCAGGGCAGCTAGGTGGCACAGTGCTTGGAGCACTGGCCCTGGAGTCAGGAGAACCCCGAGTTCAAATCCAGACTCAGACACTTGACACTTACTAGCTGTGTGACCCTGGGCAAGTCACTTAACCCTATTGTCTAGCCAAAAAAAAAAAAAGCAGATAGGAAACAAGGATGCCCATTATCACCACTTTTATTCAATATTGTACTAGAAATGTTAACTTTAGCAATAAGAGAAGAAAAAGAAATTGAAGGAATTTGACAACGCAATGAGGAAACAAAGCTATCACTCTTTGCAGATGATATGATGGTATACTTAAAGAATCAATTAAAAAACTACTTGAAATAATTAACAACTCTAGCAAAGTTGCAGGATATAAAATAAACTCACATAAATCACCAGTATTTCTAATATATTACCAACAAAGCTCAGCAAGAAGAGGTAGAAAGAAAAATTCTATTTAAAATAACTGTAGACAACGTAAAATATTTTGGAGTGTACTTGCTAAGACAAACCCAGGAACTATATGAACACAATTATAAAACACTTTTCACACAAATAAAGTCATATGTAAACAACTGGAAAAATATCAATTGCTCATAGGTAGGCCGAGCTAACATAATAAAAATGATAATTCTACCTAAATTAATATACTTATTCAGTGCCACACCATTCAAAACAAAAAATGTTTTATAGAACTAGAAAAAACAATAAAATTCATCTGGAAGAAAAAAAAGGCCAAGAATATTAAGGGAATTAATGGGGGAAAAAATGCAAAGGAAGGTTGCCTAGCTATACCAGATGTAAAATAATATTTTAAAGCAGCAATCATCAAAACTATTTGTACTGGCTAAGAAATAAATTAGGTATACAAGACATAGTGGTCAATGATTATAGCAATCTACTGTCTGATAAACCCAAAGACTTCAGCTTTTGGGATAAGAACTCACTATTTGACAAAAACTACTGGGAAAGCTAGAAAACAACATGGCAGAAAGTAGGCACAGATAAATATCTCACACTGTATACTAAGATAAGGTCAAAATGGGTACATGATTTAGACACAAAGGGTGATACCATACTCGAATTGGGAGAGCAAGAAATAGTTTACCTGTCACATCTATGGAGAAGGACAGAATTTATGATCAAATGAGAGGTAGAGAACATTATGAAATGCAAGATGGAGAATTTTGGTTATGTTACATTAAAAAAAAATTTTGCACAAACAAAATAAATGCAACCAAGATTAGAGGGAAAGCAAAAGATGGGAAACAATTTTTACAGCCAATGCTTCTGACAAAGGCTTCACTTCTCAAACATATAGAGAAACAAGTCAAATTTATAAGAATACAAGTCATTCCCCAATTGATAAACTGATATCCCCAAAGGATATGAACAGGGAGTTTTCAGATGAAGTCTCTATCTATAGTCATATGAAAAAAAAAATGCTCTAAATCACTACAGATTAGAGAAATGCAAATTAAACATGACAGAAAAGGAAAGTGATAAATGTTAGAAATGGGGGACAACTGGGACACTAATGCATTGTCAGAGTTGTGAACTGATCCAACCATTCTGGAGAGTAATTGGGAACTATATCCAAAGGACTATAAAACTGTGCATACCCTTTGATCCAGCAATATCAGTACTAGATCTGTATCTCAAAGAGATCATAAAAAAGGGGAAAATATCTACAGGTACAAAAAATTTGTAGCAGCTCTTTTCATGGTAACAAAGAATTGGAAATTGATGGAATGCCCATCAACTGGGGAATGGCTAAACAAGTTGTGGTATATGGATGTAATGGAATACTATTGTGCTATAAGAAATGATGAACAGGCAGATTTCAGAAAGACCTGGACTTACATGAACTGATACTGAGTGTAGTGAGCAGAACCAAGAGAACATCCTATGCAGTAAAAGCAACATTGTGTGATAATCAACTGCGGGTGACTTAGCTCTTCCTAGCAATATAATGATCCAAGACAATTCTAAGGGACTCATGATAGAAAATGCTATCCACATCCTGAGAAAGAACTATGGAGTCTGAAGGCAGATTGAAGCACACTATTTTCACTTTTCAGGGTTTTTTGTGTCTTTTCCCTTTAACTCTGTTTCTTCTTTCACAACATGAATAATATGGAAAATATTTTTACATGATTGCACATTTATAATCTATATCAGGTTACTTGCCATCTTGGGGAGGGGGTGTGTGAATGAGGAAGGGAGAAAAAATTTGAAACTCAAAATCTTATAAAGAATGAATGTTGAAAACTATCTTTACATGTAACTGGAAAAAAATAAAATACTATTTACCAAAAAAAAAGAAAAAATGAAAAATAAACTAGAGAGGAGTTCACCAATGTACCACTTCAAGTTATTATAAAATATGACTATCTTCAGAAAACATTGCCATTTATCTGGTAGTGAAACATTAATCTATATGAAGTATATTTGTCCATTTTCAAGAATTATTAACTAGTGACTTCATATTCAATATAAACTAGCTGATGATGATTCATAAATATGACAGGAACACTACTGTTTTATTCCAAAGACAGGTAAAATCCAGTAACCTGATCCAAAGATTACTTTATGATGGCATAACTAACCTGTTTATTCAACCTGATACCACCCAAAACGTTGCTGGAATAACCTTTAGTCTCCCCAGGGTTTATACTGGACAACTGGATTCATTACTAGACTGGGCAATAAAATGTAGTAAAACATTTATGCCAATTTCTTCATGTGATTCCATGTCTTGATTTGAGCATTCAAATTTCACCACCTCCCTTTCTTGCCCTTGAAGTAACAAGCTTCACAAAAATAAATTTCCAAAATGAAATCTAAGTCTGAAGTACCCACTACATTCTAACAAAAGGAATGTAATGATGTTGATGATAGACATAAAGTCCATAGTGCCTCTAAGTCTTGAACAAACTAGATTTTTGCCATTTTTTCTGAAGTCGTTTAATAAAACCACATTGATTTTCACAGATTTAAAAATATAGTGGGATTTTTCATAATTCTCAGATTTTTAACTCCAGGAACATCAGATTGGTTTTGAAATAGAGCCTGGCTACTGTTGCCTAGTTATGCCTGAACGGTACTGACCTAGAAAGCTCATGTCAAATCCCAGGTACCAAATAAGCTTAGGGTTGGCTAATGGCGTTGCTCCCTAGCCAACATTAGAAGGGCCTCAACCTCTGCCACTGAAGGATGCACTATGATAACATCCTGTCTATTAGAATTCACTTTGCTTTTGAAAGTTTCGATACCTTTTATTTTTATATCACTCTTTCCCAAATGTACCCCTTTCCCTCTTTCCCAACCAGTAAACCCCTCCCTTATAACAACTACAACCAGTTGAGCAAAACAAAGAGAGACATCTGCCCCCCACAACATTCCACACCCATGGTCTCTTACCTTTCCATGGAAAGGAGGGGAATACATTTCATCATTTCTCCCAGAAGCCAAGCCTGATCACCATAATCACAAAGCCTTCAGTTTCTCCCCTCCCAGCCTTTTTTTTTTTCCCCAAATCGCTTCCAGGATTTACAGCTTCTACTTAGGACTTTGAACCCTTGCGTGGGATCCATATAGCAGATATGATTTAAAAAAAAAAAAGGCCTGGGTCAGGAATCAAGACTTGTATTCTGCCACTAACTAGCTGTATAACCTTGTCCAGTCTACAGAGCATTTATGGGCTCCTCCTCTCGAAGCCCTCTGTGGTTACTTACAACTTTAAAACTATATGAAAATCCCCAAATGAAACCTGCTCTTCTCTCCCAATGCAGAATTGCTCTAAGGTACAAGAGTTATGCAGTCTACTGCCGGTCCACCTCCTCTCTCCGCACAGGTAAATATCCTATTTCTAGGGCGAGTATCACCTGGAACCCAGTAGCGGGGAGCGACTTAGTTCTGCCCCCATGTTGTCCTTCTGAAGTCTCCTTTCTCTTCCTCCCCCAAGAACTGACAATGAGAAGAAGTGGGGTTGCAGGATACCTCTGCTCCTTTTTCGCAGTTTCGGGAACGTCGCAGGTCAGACCATTAGATCCCTAGAGCTCGATGGAGCCCCAGGTTCAGGAAGTATCAAGTGGCATTAGCAGGCCGCTCCCCGCCTGCCTTATGCATAATTCATAAGCAACATATCTGGCTGCCCATACGTGCTCCAGTGTGCTGGGGGAAGGTGGGAACTGGAGAAAAGTACTATCCTCATTCCTAATGTAGGGCAACCTAAGCAAGCTCTCAGAACCCAGTCGCCCTGCCAGGTTTCCATGCCCAGGCTCGGGCTACTAAGCACCAGCAATCAGAAGCTACGAGCTGCCGCTAGCTCAGGTAAAGGCGCAGGAGCGGTAGTATTTGCCGCTGCAGCTGCTGCTACTCCCCGGACCCGCATGTCCTCTGGCCCACGGACTTCCTCTCTAGTTTCAAAACGCAGACACAGGCGCCATGATCAAAGCTGCAGGGAGTTTGGCTCCACAAATCCTGAGCTGGGCGGCGCGGACCTCAGGGCCAAGTAGGAAGGTAGGCATGCCGAAGCCAAGACTCACTCGCCCTTTCGCCATCTCCCGCCTCTACAAAGTGGAGGAATCCTGCCCTGACACCCGGCCCTCCCAGTGCTCTACCTTCGGAGGAAGGGCACAGCAGCTCGCAGAGAAGCCCAGTCTGCCTCCGCCTACCTGAATTTGCTGTAGGGGCTGCGGTAAGCGCTGCTGCTGCGGCTACCTTCAACACCTCTTCTGGCAACCTTGGAGAGAAGTTTGGCTGTTAAGCCCAGGCGGCTCCGTTTAAAGCTCTAGCAGCTGAGTCAGGGAAGCCAGAGCCCCAGGGCCCGGGAATAGCCACTATTGGACTGTGGGAGGAGTCAGAGAGAAGCTTCTGACTTGGGGCATACTGGAAACCCGGTGCTAAGAGAAACTATTGTGGGATCAGGGTCCTTCCGAGCACGCCTGCCTCATCTCTGAAGACCTGGGTGCAAGTTCTGCCTATGACACATACTGCCTGTGTGACCTTAGGCAACTCTGTTAGACTGTAAGTTTCAGAAAAGCCGCCAACTTTGATTGGAATAGGAAAATTCCTCACTGGAAATTTTTTACCCAGATGGAATAACAGGTTCGGTTATCTCTCTCCGTAATCCCTCCCTCTAGTCAACCCATCGCACTTCTAAACCATATCCTGGTAACCTGTAATTTGGGAAGAATAATTCCCCAGGGAAGGAAGGAAGAAAGAAAAGGAGAAATAAAGGGAGGAGTGAGAAAGGGGGCTGAAAACCATCCTAAACGATTTGCTTAAACCTCTTCCAGGAGGTTTGCAATATGCTAAGTCTTGATGCATTAAGCATAATATCCTTGGCAAAAAAAAAAAAAAGCATCTGAAAGATTTCACCATCCACAGGTAAATGACCTGAGCTGATCTGACTGTAGTAGTAAATGACCTGTGCTCCACAGTGTATCACTTCCATCACATTGGTAAACATGTCTGTTGAGTATACTTCTTCTTGTGCCATTCCTGGTTTGACATTATTATCAGAGTATCATTAAATAAGGTAATTTCTGTTGTTATGACTTCCCGTGGAATCTTGAATGATTTTGATGTATGTGAGACACTGTCATAACACAGCTTGCAAGGTGGTATTTACTTCTACCAAATCAAATTATTTTTTGTAGTCTATAAACAGTAAGTAAAATTAGATCTTACATTGTTCACATTCTTCATTTAATTGAAAATAGTAAAAAAAAATCTAGTTCATTTTGAATATTGCTTGTGAAAATCTGCTTATTCTTTAGTAATACTCTCATCGATGGCTCTCAGAAAAAAAAATTGTATATTTGGGAAAGTAGGCGTAGAAGCTATGAGTTATAGATGTTCTTTTGACCAACTTCTTAGTATTAATAAAGTCCAGGATGTTTTTCCCACATGGATCTTTTCTCTATATACTTGGTCCAATCTTGGTCCTGTGTTTCTACTGGTTAGTACCTCCTCTATGAGCATATCCAGGGCTATAACCTTCAGATCCAAGATCTGCTGTCCTTGGTTGAAAAAAAGTTTGTTAAAATGTTTTTGCTAAATCTTTCTCCATTTTTCCTATTTATTTCTGTTTTTTTCACTTTCATTTTCGTCCTTAAATGTCTTTGGAATGACTTTGTTTAATCATTGGCTTTCATCCTTTTTCAGAGTTGTTGTTCTATTTATTCCATATTTCAAAGTTTATATTCTAATATTGTTGCCTTTGGGGGTTGTCTTTCACTGATTAACAAGTAAATCAGATTTTTGATGACTAAGGTACCTCCTGAGTTCTGCTGCTTTTTTTTAAATGATTGATTTACCTGAGTTAAACTTTTGGAAAAAAATTACTATTGTCATATTAATGTAATATATGTTGTTCCTTTCCCATGTTTTATTTCTAATTATTTGTTGAAGAATTCAGAATTCTATCAATTTTATACCATATATTTTTTCTTCCTTATTCTTAATTTTTTTTACTCATTCTACTCTGAGCCCTGATGAATGAGTACATGCAGCCAAAACAGGAATAACTCTACATCAATATCAAGTCTTTTCCTGTCTGATAGAGTATAATCTGTTTCATTCTTTGTAATGTTTTTTGGTGGTCACCATGTCCAGCACCTAATGATTATTTTTTTTCTTCAAAAATATAAAGGTGTGAGGTTTCTGCATAATCTGTAAGTCTTTGGCCTTGTACCTTCATCATTGCTGAATTATGCTTTTCCATATATTTTTCTCCATCCTCACCTTTTTCACTTTGTAGTCACCAGATATCAGAGTATATTTTGAAATACTCATAAGATACTTACGAATTGTTTCATGAAAGTTATCTACCACTTCCTCCTCAGGAAGCCATGTTGATGAATGAACTGCAATTATTTTCATAATGTTCCATTTTGGGGGCAAATACTTATCATTAATGATAATCCAATGAGATAATACACATAAAGCCTTTCACAAGCATTAGAGTGCTATAATATGTGCTATAAATAGTGCTATAAAATATGATGACCCAATATCCCATGAAATAATCTTCTCGCCGCCTTTGGGTATATGATAAAACCCCGTCTGCCAACCCTTTTCTTTGCCTCCACAAGGAATATCTGTGAGCTACCCTTTCATTTAGCAGCTATTTTCTTCTTCCTCTTGGTTCATTCATAGCAATAATGTCAAGATTGATATGATCCAACTCTTCTAGAAATGTGTTTATTTATTATTGGATAAGGATTTCACATTTAACATACTAGTAGTTAAATTAAAATTTTCTCAAAATCAACATGTTCAAAATGGAATTCATGTCTTCTAAAAACACTTACCCACCTCCTCCTATTCTTGCTGGTAACACCATCATTCTCCTCACTTCCTATGCTTCCCAAGAATTTAGACTTGTCTCTTTTCCTCTCTGTAAACAATCAGTGGCCAACTGATATCTTCTCCACCTCTAGATTGTCTTTAGCATTCAACAGTGCTGTACTTTGTGTCTTTAATTTACCAAATTCAATAAATATTTATTAATTTCTGTCCTTTCATATTGCCTCTCCATGAGTTTGGGGCCTCAACACTTTTTGCCTAGATGGCTGAAATAGCTTCCGAATTGGTTTCTCTGCTTCTAGTCTCTGTCTTCCACCCAGCTGCCAAGTAAGTACTGCTAACATAGAGTCCTAACCAATGTCAGATATATGCACTCACAGCAATAGCACAGTATTTGTTTTTAGGATAAAATGCAAATCTTCACTCTGGCAACTAAAACCTTCCATTATCTGGCTCCCTTCTCCCTTTACAGTCATACCATTTCCTGGTGCTCTAGTCAAACAGATTTCCTTGCTCTTCACCTCTCATAGCATTCTACTTCTTGCTCCTGGGCCTATGCCCAAGTGGTCACTTCATCTGAAATGCCTCCCCTCCTCATGCCCATCTTGGGGAATTACTAGGATCCTTTCCTTGATATTCTTGAAAGATGATGTCTAGGCTATTTTTTTGATCATGGCTTTCAGGTAGTCCAATAATTTTTGAATTATCTCTCCTGGATCTATTTTCCAAATCAGTTGTTTTCCAGTGAGATATTTCACATTGTCTTCTATTTTTTCATTCTTTTGGTTTTGTTTTACAATTTCTTGATTTCTCATAAAGTCATTACCTTCCATTTTCTCCATTCTAATTTTTAAGGGAGTATTTTCTTCAGTGAGCCTTTGGACTTCCTTTTCCATTTGGCCAAATCTGCTTTTGAAATCATTCTTCTCCTCATTGGTTTTTTGGACCTCTTTTGCCATTTGGGTTAGGCTATTTTTTAAGGAGTTATTTTGTTCAGTATTTTTTTTGGGTCTCCTTTAGCAAGCTGTTGACTTGTTTTCCATGATTTTCTTGCATCACTCTCATTTCTCTTCTCAGTTTTCCCTCTACTTCTCTTACTTGTTTCTCAAAATCCTTTTTTTAAAAAAAAATTTTATGTATTTATTTCAAATATAAATTTATTTATTTTTAGTTTTCAACATTTACTTCCACAAGATTTTGAGTTCCAAATTTTCATCCCATCTCACCCTTCCCCCACCCCAAGATGGCATGCATTCTGAATACCCCTTCCCCTAGTCTGCCCTCTCTTCTATCTCTCCCCCCCTTTTCTTATCACCTTCCCCTTCTATTTTCCTGTAGGGCAGGATAGATTTCTCTATCCCATTTTCTGTATTTCTTATTTCCCAGTTGCATGGGAAAACTTTTTTTTAAACATGTGTTTTTAAAACTTTGGGTTCCAAATTTTCTCCCTCCCTCCCCACCCACCCTCATTGAAAAGGCAAGCAACTCAATATAGGTTATACCTGTGCCATTATGTAAAACACTTCCATACTATACGTGTTGTGAAAAACTAACTCTATTTCCCTTAATCCTAACCTGCCCCCCCTTTTATTCTATTCTTTCTTTTGACCCTGCCCCTCCTCAGAAGTATTTCCTTCTGATTACCCCTTTCCCAGTCTGCTTTCCTCTCTATCATCCCCCTGTGCTCTTGTCCCCTTCTCCCCCTATTTTCCTGTAAGGTAAGACAGATTTCCATATCCAATTGAGTGTGTATGTTATTCCCTCCTTAAGCCAAATCTTATGAGAATAAGATTCACTCATTCCCTCTCACTTTCCCCCATTTCCCCTCCACTGTAAGAGCCTTTTCTTTTCTGTTTTTTTTTGTGAGAGAGTTTACCTCATTCTACCTCTCCCTTTCCCCTACTCCTAGTATAATCCTCTCTCATCCCTTAATTTTATTCTCCAGATCTGACCCCTTCATTTTCAACTCACCCTATGCCCTCTCTATCTATCTATCTATCTATCTATCTATCTATCTCTATCTATCTATCTATCTATCTGTCTGTCTATCCATACATACATATAATTTTCTCCCTCCATCTACCCTAATACTGACAAAGGTCTCATGAGTTATAAATATCATCTTTCCATGCAGGAATGTAAACAGTTTAACCTTAATAAGTCTCTTATGATTTCTTTCCTGTTTACCTCTTCATGTTCTACTTGAGTCTTGTATTTGAAAGTCAAATTTTCTATTTAGCTCTGGTCTTTTCATCAAGAATGCTTGAAAGTGGGGCAGCTAGGTGGCACAGTGGATAGAACACTGGCCCTGAAGTCAGGAGGACCTGAGTTCAAATCCAGCCTCAAACCAAACCCTTGACACGTACTAGCTGCGTGACCCTGGGCAAGTCACTTAACCCCAATTGCCTAAAAGCAAAAAAAAAAGAAAAGGAAAGAAAAAAAAGAAAAGGAATGCTTGAAAGTCCTGTATTTCCTTGAATGACCATTTTTTCCCCCTGAAGGATTATACTCAGTTTTGCTGGGTACGTGATTCTTGGTTGTAATCCTATCTCCTTTGCCCTCTGGAATATTATATTCCATGCCCTGGGGTCCCTTAATGTAGAAGCTGCTAAATCTTGTGTTATCCTGATTATGTTTCCACAATACTTGAATTGTTTCTTTTTGGTGCTTGTAATATTTTCTCCTTGACCTGAGAACTCTGGAATTAGGCTACAATATTCCTAGGAGTTTTCCTTTGGGGATCTCTTTCAGGAGGAGATTGGTGGATTCTTTCAATTTCTATTTGGCCCTCTGGTTCTAAAATATCAGGGCAGTTTTCCTTGATAATTTCTTGAAAGATGATGTCTAGGCTATTTTTTTGATCATGGCTTTCAGATATCCAATAATTTTTGAATTATCGCTCCTGGATCTATTTTCCAAATCAGTTGTTTTCCAGTGAGATATTTCACATTGTCTTCTATTTTTTCATTCTTTTGGTTTTGTTTTACAATTTCTTGATTTCTCATAAAGTCATTACCTTCCATTTTCTCCATTCTAATTTTTAAGGGAGTATTTTCTTCAGTGAGCTTTTGGACTTCCTTTTCCATTTGGCCAATTTTGCTTTTTAGGGCATTCTTCTCCTCATTGGTTTTTTAGACCTCTTTTGCCATTTGGGTTAGGCTATTTTTTAAGGTGTTATTTTGTTCAGTATGTTTTTAGGTCTCCTTTAGCAAGCTGTTGACTTGTTTTTCATGATTTTCTTGCATCACTCTCATTTCTTTTCCCAGTTTTTCCTCAAACTTTTCTTATTTGCTTCTGAAAATCCCTTTTGAGCTCTTCCAAGGCCTGGGACTGATTCATATTTTTCTTGGAGGCTTTGGATGTAGGAGCTTTGACTTTGTTGTCTTCTTCTGGTTGTATATTTTGATCTTCTTTTTCACCAAGGTAAGACAATATAGTCTGACTCTTTTTGCGCTGCTTGCTCATGATCCCAGCCAATTACTTGAGTTTTAAACTCTTTGTTAAGGTAAGAGTCTGCTTCCAATGTGGAGAATGTATTGTCCCAAGCTTTGGGGATCTGTACAGCTGTTTTCAGAGATACTTGTAGGGACCTGTAAATTTTCAGTTCTTCCAAGGTGGTATGATAAGGAGCAAGGTGTTTACTCCTTTCCTGGTCTGTGCTCTGGTCCATGTGTTTTCTGTCTTGGAACTGTGAGGAGAATTTTCTCTTCCCAGCCACTACAAGCTCCACCATGCCAGCACTCCGGCTCACCCCAGGATTGCCATCCAGAACTGTGACCCAGATCCAAGCATGGGGAAAACAAGAGAATCCTGCCTCAGAGCCAGCAAAGAGATCCTTGCAATCCTTCTGTGATCAGCTCCTTGATCCCCCCTCTCTGGGCCAAGAGTTCCAGAAACAGCCACTGCCCCAGGGCTGCTTGGGGACTGGGGCCAGACCAAGCTCCTCCCTCAGCGTTTTCTTTCCTGTTGACCTTCTCAGATGTCTTTAGTGTTTGTGGGTTGAGAAATCTGGAAACTGTCACAGCTTCCATTGATTCAATCTGCTGAGGACTGCTCCAGGTTCACTGAGGCCTGGTCTCTAACTGCGTGGCCCATGCTGAACTGTGCTCCTCTCTCAGCCTGGTGCAACAGACCTTCCAATCAACCATTTAGGCTGTCTTGAGCTGGAAATTTGTTTCACTCTGTCTTTTTGTGGGTTCTGCTGCTCTAGAATTTGTTTAGAGCCACTTTTTGCTGGTTTTTGGAGGGGTTTGGGGGAGAACCAAGCAAGTCACTGCTTTTTCTCCACCATCTTGGCTCCACCCTTAGGATCCTTTCAAGAACAATGTGGGGGCCAACTCCTACAAAAAGTCTCTTCAGCTCTCTGTAGCTATTAACACTCTCTCCTTAAAATCAATTGAATTTACTTTTGACACACTCTGCATTTACTTGGACACATGTTGCGTCCCCCAAGGGAATACAGACTCCATAAGAGAAAGAATTATTTCATTTTTGGTTTTGTGTCCTTCATAAGTCCCCTACACATAGTCTTTGTTTAATACTATTTTTATGGAGAAATCTACTGCTCAGCAATTTTCAACCATAAATCAAAGTTGTGAAACTTAGGAAACACCAACTATATGCTTGTTGCTGCCTCTGTCATCTAATATGTTAATTAGCCCTCCTAGATGGGTGTTGTCTGCAAATTTTATGTGTACCATCTATGCCTTTCTCCTTGTTGTTGATTTAAAAATTAAAGTATCGCAGGATTAAGGATAGATATCTGGGGCACTTCCTACAAGTTGTAACCAGGAAACAACTTATATCGATGTATTAGAATATAGAATATATTAGAATGGTGAATTTTTATGTGTATGCTGGGTTAGAAGTTTCCCTAAAAATTTATGTTTGCTATTCTTCTTCAAATCATTTTTTCCCTTTGTCAAGTAAAATTAAATGTTTATCCAGCACAATTCTACCAGCCAAACACTGTTTAAAAATCTAGATACTATTAAAATTTTCTGAAATAAAAAAAGAAACTGAGGACATTAACCCAGCCATATATGATTTAATTTACAAATCTAGCATTTACATTTTAAATCAGGTCACCTGACTCCTCAGAAGTCAGAGACAAGGAGTGATTTACAGAGATGGTTTTTATAGCCAAAGGGAAAAAAAAGGAATTGGAAAAATTACAGAAACTTGTTTTGAACGTAATTCTATTGGACAAGGCAAGTCACCTGACTAGTTAGCTTCTCCCAGACTTTCTTAATAGGTGTCCTTTCCTTCAAATTGTTACCTTTTGTAACCAGAAAGTGTACTGGGAAAGAGAAACTTGTGGTCAGTGGTTAGCAATCATCCCCCATCTTCCTTAGAATGATCCATTACTCAACCTTTAACTCTAACTCAAGAAAAAAAGGGGCTTAACTTTTTCTGACTAACCTTTCTCCAGCTGCCAGAAAGGGGAATTTAGCCTCTGGTCAACTTTGTTTTCTCTTATATATGGGAACTTAGACTTCAGTCAACCTCCCTTTCTGCTAGAAATGGATATTTAACCTTTTGAAAAACCTTATAATCTTATGATTATTTTATTCTTTTAAATTATCTGTTACTAAATGATAAAGTCATCTCAATCTATTCACTAAATCTATTGGTAATCTAGATTTCAGAAACTATTAGTGTTAGTCTGGCTTAACTGTTAGGGCCAGCTTTTCCTAAAGAAGGGAGTGTATTCCTATAATCAAACTAATCAATAACAGCTGACTTCCTTTATCAGTAGTTACTAGCTGGGAAAAGACTGCTTTTGGACCACTAAGATTTCTTCCCAAATAATTTCCTGCCTTAACAAACCTGATGGGCAATACAGGCACAGTCTTCTAATAATAGTACAACTACAAGCTTTAGACACTGAGTTTTTTCAGTATGATATCATTTGTGTAAATGATGAAATGTAAGGTTATTTGTGAGAGGAAACTATAGCCTATAAATGTAACCTTCTCTCTGGTGTTGCTAAGCTAGAAAAGGAAGACTAGAGGGAAAAAAAGCCCCACCAAAACTGAGTCTTCATTGACTGAAAAGATTTAGTCATGGCACTTGGATCCATTCATGAATAAATAACTGACTGGAGAAAGATGCTGTGCTCATACTTCAAAACTTCCCTTTGTTCAAATTATGTGCCATCACAGGACTCGAATAAAGGTGAAGTCATTGTGACATTCTTTGTCTAAGTGAAGGAGCAGGTCACACTGAGGAATGGAAAGAACACTGACCTGGAATCAGAAAATTTGGAGTACAACTCCCAGCTTTGCTTCTTACTAGCTGTGTGGTCTGAGACAAATCATAACCATCCCAGGCTTCTGACGTGCTTCTGAAACAATGTTATCTAGAATATGCCGGTGGGTGGCTCCTATGTATCACAGAATCACAGAATTGCAGATTGGGAAGGAAGCCTAGTGTGCCGCCTGCTCCCACCCATCCCCCATCCCCCAAAGAATTCTGAAGAAAAGCTCATTTGATCTTACTGCAAAACCTCCAATGAGAGGAGCCTACTACCAAACAAAGCAGAGCAGTATGCTTTTGGATAAGTAAAATCCTGAGGAAGTGGTTTCTGATGTCAAACTTAAGTTGGCCTCTGCATCTTACATCTAGTGTTATTAGTGCTTGCTTCTATGTCTGAAGAGAACAAATCTCATTTCTTTCCCACATGGCAATCTTTCAGAAACTTGAAGGTAGTTATCATGTGTTCAGTGAGACTTCTCTTCTCCAAGTATCCCCAATTCCTTCAACTGATCCTCATGTAGAATGAACTCAAGGCCCTCTGTCCACCCAGTTCCCCTGCTCTGGAGGCTCTCCAGTTTATTAATATTCTCCCTAACATATGGAGCCTAAAGCTGAAAACAGTACTCCAGGTGTAATCTGACTAGGAGTAGCACAGTGAGACAACAGCCCCCGTTATTCCATTGTACACTTCATGAAGCCCATTAACTATTCTGGTTACAATATGGCACTGTTGCTGAAATCCACTAAAATCCTCAGGTTATTTTTACAAGGACTGCTGTTTGTCATCACTCTATATCTTGTACTTATAAAGTTAATTTTTTTTCAAGGCCCAGAATAAGATTTTATATTTATTCTCTATATACACTCAGTGACCTCATCAACTCCTGTGGGATCAGTAATCATCTCTATGCACTCCATTCTTCCTTCCCTCACTGTTGGCATCTCTTTTCCTAGAAAGCCATGGGCACATCATCGATCTCAGCAAATCCTACCAACTATTGATAAAGGTTGAGATTTATAGGGATGACAGTGGTAAACAAGAAGGGACTGTATTTTGCTTGAGTAGTTGGCAATGCTTCATCCCTTCAGACCACTTGTGTTTCATATCTGGGGTTACTAGTTTGGATTTAAAGGGATGTTCATCAAGTTTTTCAGCTATTACAATGGAAGCACAGAGACTGTAAGGGCAAACAGCACAGAAAAGTACAGAACAAATGATGCAGGAGAGGAGGAATAGTAGAGGCAGATGGTATGGGGACTGGAGATAGAGTGGTAGAATAAGGCAGGTGGCATGGGGAATAGAATAAGGACTGGGAGAGACAAAGACAGTCACTCATTTAACCATGGATTAGAGTTGGGAGCATGGATCTGGATGGAGATGGAAGAGCCCTCGGTGGGAGAAGAGATAGGAATTTGGGTCTTGGGGCAGCTAGGTGGCGCAGTATGTAGAGCACCGGCCCTGGAGTCAGAAGGACCTGAGTTCAAATTCGACCTCAGACATATAACTTACTAGCTATGTGACCCTGGGCAAGTCACTTAACCCCATTGCCTAGCCAGAGAGAGAGAAAAAAAAAAGGAATTTGGGTCTCATTTTTATAGCATATGAGGAGTAGATTCTTATCTATCTATGCCACCTTGAGGTTAGTTTATTAACATGCCCACATTATCTCAAAGTTATCAGCATCATTTGGTACTCTGCTGGTCTTACTGAAAATGCCTGGAGCTTATCTGAGATTTTGATATTATAGGACCAAAAAGTTCTGACAGCAAGGCTTAGATGACTTCCCTTCATTTAGCATATCATCCCAGGATGTGTTTTTAGTTAATATACGATATATTCTGGCAAGTTACAGTCTTTTGATCTATTCAACAACCTGTAAGTGACTTCTGGTTTCCCCTTTGCAATCTTATTTCCTGCTATTGTTATATAAACTTACTATACTAAATAAAAGGGGAGCTAGTCAAGGGGACCAGAACAAGGTACAATTTTAACACATGCTTCCACAGACCACCCTCAAAATGAATGAAATTTTGCAAGTGTTAACATGTTTTCCTGTGTATCAGGAAGCAGAATGTATTATGTGTTCAGTGAGGAAGTAAAAACGCTTGGGAGGTTTTCCATCCATATCTGTAAAAAGGCAAGCATGATCCTTGCATTACTTCATTAGGCTGTTGTGAGGCTCAAATGAAATAATGAACATGAAAGCACAGTATACTTTAAACCCTTCTTAACATTGTGAGAGTCAACTTGCCGTAGTGGATGGAGAGCAGGTCTTAGGATCACAGAAAGATCTGGGCTTGAGTTTTCCCTTTTACACATGCTGGCTGTATGACCCTGGGCAAGGCACTTAGCCACTTTGTGCCTTCAAGTGACTAGGACTATAAGTTGCAGAGTGGGTACCTACTGCATTAGTAGAGGGAGTTTTCTCATCCAGGAACTATCCCTACCATCAAAATCATAAAACCAGTCCTGCGTTTCCATTATTCATACCCTTAATGGTAGTATGATTTAGTCTCTTGTTTTTAAATGATCTTTCATCACATCTCAGTATTTATAAAGCCTCTCAAGGGATTCTAAAAGAATGTAACTTAAAAGATATGCAGGAATTATAAAATTGAAAAAGGAAAACTCAAGTAGATGAATTAATGACGTACTCTGACAGTCTTTGGGAGCTGCACTGATCAGTGTGGAATGGTGAGGCCTGGTGGGAGCCCTGAAGTTTATTGGGTAGATCCACTAAAGAGACCCGATGAGAGGAATAGACAAGAATCATATAGGCTGCGAATGTACAGATGTGTTGCAATCTGCACCATTGGAAGGTAATCCCTTGAAGAGATCATAGAGTCATTCTAGCATTGAACAACATAAGCAGACTAGAAATGGATGATTTGTGTTTTCTCTGTCACTGATTAAAACTATTTCAGCTATTAATTGTATTGGGGAGAGAGAAACTGGCATTCAAGAACTCCCAAAGTTAACATAACAGGCTCCTGTATTGCATCTTTCTAGTTTATTAATGAAAGAACATGTTACATGGATAGAATCCAACAATAGTGGTAAAGCCAATAGATTTAATTGGCTTTTCTCTCTAGCAGACCTGTCACTCTAATTGGAATAAAACCTGTTAGCTAAATGAAGCCTGTATTCTATAAAATCATGTAGGGTATAATTACTTCTACTTTATTTTTAAAATATATTTTTGTTTATTTTGTTAAACATTTCCCAATTAAATGGAAACAGTTTTTAAAATTCATTTTTAAAAATTTGAGTTGCAAATTCTCTCCCACCCACCCCTTAGGAAAGCAAGTCCTATGGTATTAATTATACATGTGAAGTCATGTAAAACATATTTCCATATTAGCCATGTTGCAAAAGAAAAAGTTGGGAAGACTTACATGAAGTGATGCAAAGTGAAGTGAGCAGAACCAGGAAAACATTATAAATAGTAACAGCAATGTTGTAAAGATGATCAACTGTGAAAGACTGTGATCTTTCTGAAATTGAGTCCATTTAAATCACTTTACCCTGGGTGTTCTTTTTACTCTTGCCTGGTTGTCTTTTCTTGCAGTCTATGCATTACCTGTCTCTACTCCTATACCAAAATGATATAAAATCCCTAAATGACTAAATTGATCAAAACGCAACCATAAAAGATAGAATCATTACTGATCTTATTTGACTGCCATTAATATAAGACACTGGGTATACAAATAAAGCATGTTTAAAAGTCCATAAAATTGTTAACAATAAAATTTCATTTAAAAATACAGCACCATGTCTTCTTCAGGAGTCATTTTCCTGTTACAGCTGCCCACATGTTTAAATGGAAGAGTAGACATTTGACTAATATTGACATTTTACAAACAAGAAAGATTTAATAGTTTTGATGCTTCTAAAATTAATAGGAAAAAGGCAACTTAGCAAACTCTAGTTGGTCTGCAGAAATAGAATATTACCTGATAAAACCACAAATAAACACTTTTGAATTAGGGATTTTTCACAAAACCAGGTAAAAGCCAAGAAGCATTTGAATAATACTACTCATGAACATGAATAATAATACTCATACATCAATATTCCAAGAGGTCAATGATTTTGTCTGTCTTGCTAATGGCAACAATTACAGAGCTTACACCACCTCCACACTTTAGGTGATGTGCTTCAGGAAGTCCTCTGGCTAAAAGATTGATCATCTGAGGCATGTGATAGGCATTCAGCAAATGCTTGCTTAACTGGTTGTTGTTAGTCACATGTCAGAACGTACATTTGGTTTACCACTTTCTTAAAAAGCTCACATGCCTAAGAAGGAAGAAATTTGTCTACAGCGTATAATGAAAAATCAGCTGACATTCTTAAACATCTTCTTTTCTCAGGGGGCATCAGCTCTGGGGAATTGCTTAATAAATTGCTATATCTGACCCTGTGTCACAAGACAAAGACTTTAGTGATTCTTTTTCTTAATTATTTGGCCAAACAATGGATGGATAAATTTTAAACAGGTAAAGCAGAGATAAATGATCCAGTAAATAGTCGCCACCATGTCTGGTAGATAGATCAAGAATGTATGAGTCCCTCAAATGGCATAACACAAAATGCTAAAAGAAGAAAATGGCAGACAATGCAATTCGCCATAACAACATAGCAAGAAATGCCAGAAATATAAAAATCTAAATTATAGTTCCAGGTATTAACTGTGCTCAAAGGTGGCAGCTTTTACAACATGCCACATTTCAAAATTATTTATATCATGACTTCCTTATTAACTAGGATACATAAAGGAGAGCCAAGTGGTCAAGGGGTTTTCCAGGTTGAATGAGTATTCCAATCTTTTGGTGCTTTTCTGGAACTGGAAGTTGCTCTTGCTGTGTGAGAGGCAACATCTAGGGGGAGCAGACTCTTCCGTAGAAGAGAATACTATTAGTTTTATTGTGCTTAATGAAAAATAGGAATGGGTGATCCACATTGAATGTCATAGAAGGGAGTTTCATACGCAATGAAAACTCATCTGCAGTGCTCGCTGCTGCCTCAGTACCTTCCTCATTGACTTCTACAAAAGATTTATGGAAAACTTCTGACAAGAATAGATTTTTTCTCTCAGTCATGCCTGAAAAGTCAGCATGGTTTGTGCTGAAAGCATCGCTCATCCCCATGCTGCTCAAGGTCGATTTGAGGTCATAGCTCTCCTCCAGCTTGAATCTGGGGAGGTACAGCTGCACATCATACATCTCCATCATGTCTTCATGAGTCCAATCACTCAACTTCCCATAAGTGATTGTCTTTTCCAGCTAGAATTATGGGACAAAAAATAGAGGGTCATTAAAAATTTTTAAAGGAAAAGAAAAAAAATTTGTTCAGTGACATTAAAAAGAGAAATGACTAAGAGGACAGTTCCAGAGACACCTGGGAAGACTTGTATGGACTGATGCAAAGAGAAAGGAGCAGAACCAGGAGAGTGATTCATACCATAACAATAATACTGTAAAAATTAACAATTTGGGAAGACTTTAGAGCTCTGATAGACACATTGCTTTACTATGATTACAGAGGACTGATGATAAAGGATGATATTCACCTCTTGAAAGAGAAGTCGTGGTCTTAATATGTAAAATGTGATATACTTTTAAACATGGCCAATATAGAATTATATGTTTTGGAGGCCAGGCAATGAGGTTAAGTGACTTGCCCAGTGTCACACAGCTAGTAAGTATCTAGTATCTGAAGCCAGATTTAAACTCAGGTCCTCCTAACTCCAGGGCTGGTGCTCTATCCACCATGCCACCTAGCTGCCCCTAGAATTGCATTTTTTCATGATTATGCATATTTGTTACAAGGTTTTTGTTTTTTCTTTTTTTGGGGGGGAGGAATTAGGAGTAGAAGAAGGAGAGAGAGAAAAATTAGTAAATATTTGTCAATTTTAGGAAAAGAAATGAACATATTCAATTTGTGAACTATCACAATTATAGTAACACAGAGATAGCAGTATATAATTATTTAGAAATTCCAAAACTGGTGAAGACAGAATAAATGGGGAATTTAAGTGAGAAAAACATTTGCATAAATATCATTGATAAAAACATAATATTCAAGATATTAAAAGAATTGACATGAATACATAATACTTAGCACCATTCCCCTGATAGCTGAGTATAAACAATTTCCAATTGAAAATAGAGTGATTATTTGAAAACAATCACTGATAGAGAATTCAAATTACAACAATTCTGAGGTTTCACCTCCCACCATGGAAAGTGACAAAGATAGAAAATAAAAACAGCTAATAAGGGAGAGTCTGTGGAAAGACACATATCCTAATTCAATGTTGCTAGAACTCAACACTGGTTCAACAGTTCTGGAGATGAATTTGGAATTGTGCAAGAAAAGTGACTATATTATCCTTACTTTTTGACCCAGTGACTCTTCTACTGTATATATACCTCAGCAAAGTAAAAAAGAGAAAAAAAGGCCCCAAATGGACCAAAATGTCCATAGTAGCAGTCTTTGTGGTAGCAAAGAAGGGGAAACATAATCAATTTGCATCGATGGGGGAATGTCTGAAAAACTTTGGTGTATGAACATAAAGTAATATTTTTGCAAAGACAAAATGAAGAATTCAGAGAAACATAGATAAACAGATCAAACGGAGGCAGAATGAAATAAGCAGAATCAAAAGAACAATATGCAGTACTCCATCTATATAAATTAAAAAAAAATTCAAATGGAGCTCAACTCTGAGTAATTGAAAAACCAGTGAAGATCCAGGGAACATATAATGAAACATAGCTTCCTCCCACTGATACTAACTACCTTCCTCATGGCAGAGAAGCCGAGGAATATGTAGAGTATTAGGACATAATAGTGCACATAGAATGTCTGTTTTAGTCCTTAGAAGGGGTGCTTTAGCTTAACTGTATATCTATCTTTGTTACAAAGAAGAATTCAATCTGGGGGCTGGGAAGGAATTCTTTTCCTCAGAAATTACCGTGCCGTCAAAAAAAAAGTTACTATGCTGTAGGCATGAACAGAACATGGCTCTATTTCTTTTTTTAGTATTTGGTTTTCTTTTTGAATACCAAGATGAATTTTTTTCTTTCCTTGTTTGGACAACAATACGATTATACTGGATCATAAAGTTGGGTCTAAAATACACTTTTAAGTCTTCTGATTACACCTGCCTTTGGAATTAGTCTTGTATTATGAATGACATTGAATATTTAGCCTCAGAGTTTGCCTGATGTTGAATTGTGAAAGAGAGGTGGGCAAAGTATTTCGTGGCTCTTAATCTTCTGTAGTGGTGTTTAGACATAATTTACATACCTATATACACCACTCAGCTGCGTGAACTTGGCAAACTCCCTTGGCCTGTTTCTTCCCTTGTAAAATGAGTGGGATAGGCTAGGCTGGGTGATCTGAGGTCCCTTCCAACATTAACATTCTATGAGTTCATGTAAATGTATGCTTAGGCAATGTCTATGCAATAATAGTAGCTATTACTATTCAAGATATTATAAGAATTGATATGTATATGTAATACTTGGCACCATTTCCCAATAGCTAAGTGGCAGATATGAACAATTTCCAAAATTGGAAATGATAAATGACTATTTGAAAACAATCAGTGATGGAAAATTCATATTAAAACAAGGAGACAAACAATGAAAGGATACATAAGGAATGGTTATTAGTTCCTTTTTATGAGAAACAGTTCCACCCTGTGGAATAGCATTTTTATCTTAAGCTTCATTTTGAAACTGGTAGTGTCCAGCACTAAGATCCACCCTAGTCAGATCACATGTAGAGGATGGTATTGAATTCTGGTTGCCACATTGATAAAATGGAGAGTATCAATAGAAAGATGAGCGTTTATAGAGTATCTCTATTGAAAGATATCTATGGTATGGTGAAAAGGCCTCACATGAGAATCTGTAGAGGGAAATGGGAATTCTAGACTAGAGAAGAGAAAACTTAAAAAGGACAGGATATGTGAATGGTTGTCATATGGAAGGCTGGGATTGGACTTGTTCTATTTGGTTCCAGAGGGCAGAACTGGGAATATAGGACAGATGTAGCAGTGACCAGTGCAGAATTGATGCAGAGAAAAAGCACTTAATAATTAGATCTACTTTAAAGTGGAATGAGTTGCCCTATAGGGTAATGGTTTCTCTCTCATGAGAAGTCTTCACAGACTACATGTGGAGAGCCTTCTTTGTCAGGCATGTGTCAACCTCTGAGGTCCCTTCTAGCTCTGATATTCTGTGATTAACTTCTGCCATGTAGAGTGCAGTTTCCAGAAGAAAGCACATTGTGATTAGATAAAAACAAAAATTCAGAATCAGATGCCTGCATCTCTAGGAATACCTCTTTCCCATCCCACTAGGCAAGGATAATGAATGTATAGGTTTTAAGGTGGGGCAGGAACTCCCACTCCTCTGTAGTTAGATGAATTTCTATTCAGTCTTAACATCAGTGCTTGCTTCCTATAGACACAATCCTTTTTCAGCCTCATAATAGAGGTTTAAAACCTTTGATACCTCTGTTACATACAAATAGGATCTACTAAAGTATATAGCATGTGTCTACTAACCTGTGTGGACAATAAGCAGAAATAAGCATTCTACATTCCTACTTCTTGACAAATTCGTCCATTGTCCTAACATGAAAATGTATTTCTCATTCAACATATGTTTTCAGATTGGCACAATGTGTGAATTTGCTTTTCTCTATTTCATGTACTTTTAAAAGACAGTTTTTAATTTAGAAGGGGAAAGTAGAGGGGTGAAGCCAAGATGACAGAGTAAAGGCAGAGACTCACTTGAGCTTTCCCAAATCGTCCTCTAAGCAACTTTGAAATAACACCTCAACTTGAATTCTGGAGCAGAACCAGCAAGAGCTCAGAGTGAAACAATTTTCTAACCCAAGACAACTTAGGAGGTGAGCAGAAAAGGTCAGTCTCAGCGGGATGGTGGTCAGTCCTAGAGCCGAGTACATACCCACAGCACAACAGTGCCAGGGTGCCAGCAGCAGGCCCTGGAGGTGGTTCGTTAGGGGTGGCAGCAGCTTTAAGAGCTCTCAACCCCCAGATGGTAAGAGGGCTGGACAACTGGAGATTACAGAGGATACTTGGCTGACACTGGGTGCAGGACTCTGCCACATTGCCCATAAACAGTTTTGAGTCACAGTCCCAGAGCTAAGAGGAGCACTAACTCACTCACTGTAGGGATGCCGGGGCCTTGTTCATTGTTCCAAGGCAGAGAAGAGTATTTGTAATCACTCACAGACCATAGCATAGGCTAGATGATCAGTGACCACACCTCTTCTTAGGTCATACCGCCTTGGAAGAACTGAAAACCTACAGATCCCCAGAGCTAGCTCTGAGAACAGCAACAAGAAAGACCTGAAGAAAGGCCCCAAGGCCTTGGGATAGTTCTTCCTTCATCATGAGAATAGAACCCAACTTTAATATAGGTCAAGAAATAGGTTGGAAAAATGAACAAACAACAACAACAAAATCTGATCGTAGAAAGTTACTATGGTAACAGGGAAGAGTAAGACACAAACTCAGAAGACAACAAAGTCAAAACAGTTACATGCAAAGCCTAAAAAGAATTCCTGGAAGAGCTCAGAAAGGATTTTAAAAATGAAAGACAAGTAGAAGAAAAATTGGGGAAAGAAATGAGAATGATGCAAGAAAATCACAAAAAGAGAGTCAACAGCTTGGTAAAAGAGGCACAAAAATGTAGAAGAAAATAATACCTTAAAAACCAGAATTGGCCATAGTAAATGGTAAAAGAGACACAAAAATGTGCTGAAAAGAACTCCTTAAAAAGCAGAATTGGCAAGACACAAAAATTAGTTGAAGAAAAGACTTCTTAAAAAGTAGGATTGGCCAAATGGAACAGGAGATACTCACTGAAGATAATAATTCCTTTAAAATTAGAATTGCGCAAGGGGAAGCTTGTCTCCATGAGACATCAAGAAACAATAAAAACAAAGTAAAAAAAATGAAAAATATGGAAGAAGTATGTGAACAATCTCCTTGGAAAAACAACTAACCTGGAAAACAGATCAAGGAGAGATAATTTAAGAATTATTGAACTGACCAAAAGTGATGATTAATAAAAGAGCCTAGACATCATATTTTAAGAAATTATTGAAGAAAACTGCCCTGATATCCTAGAATGAGAGGGTAAAATCAAAATTAAAAGAATCCACTGATTACCTCCTAAGAGAGATCCCAAAATGAAAACTCCTGGGAATATTATAGCCAAATTCCAAAGCTCTCAGGTCAAGGAGAAAATATTGCAAGCAGCCAGAAAAAAAAAATTCAAATATCATGGAACCACAGCTAGAATAATACAATATTAAAAGCTTCCTCATTAAAGGATTGGGGGCTTGGAATGTGATATTTCAGAGGGCATAGGACTTAGGATTATAACCAAGAATAACCTAACCAGTAAAACTGAGCATAATCCTTCAGGAGAAAAAAATGGGTATTCAATGAAATAGAGGATTTTCAAGCATTCCTGATGAAAAGACCAGAGCTGAATAGAAAATTTCACTTTCAAATTCAAGACTCAAGAGAGGCATCAAAGAGGTAAACATGAACAAGAAATCATAAGTGATTCAATCAGGTTAGACTGTTTCCATTCCTATATGGCAAGATGATACACATAACTCCTAAGAACTTTATTATTATTAGGACAGTAAGAAGAAGTATACATAAACAGAGGGCACAGGTGTGAGTTGACTACAATGGAATGATAAAAAAAGATAATAAATTAAGAGGTGAAAAAGGACGAACTGAGATAGGAGAAGGAAGTAGAATGGGTTAAATTGTCTCACATAAAAGAGATATTTTTATTGTGGAGGGGAAGATGTGGAGGGAGCAATGTTTGAACCTTACTCTCATTTGAATTGGTTCAAAGAAGGTATAACAAACACACTCAGTTGGGTATAGAAATCTATCTTGCTCTATAGGAAAGTAGGAGGAAAGGGGAACAAGAGAAGGGGGAGAGGGGCTGATAGAAGGGAGAGTGGATTGGGGGAGGCAGTAGTCAAAAGCCTAAAAGACTTTTGCAGAAGAAGAGGGTAAAAGGAGAGAAGGAGAGAGAGAATAAATGGGGGAGGGATAAGGGAAATGGAGAGAAATATATAGTTAATAATCATAACTGAGTGTGCATAGGATGAACTCACTTATAAAACAGAAACATATAGAAGAGTAGATTAAAAACCAGAATCTAACAATATATTGTTTATAAGAAACACACTTGAAACAAAGACACACACAGAGTAAAAATAAAGGACTGGAGCAGAATCCATTATGCGTCATTTGATGTAAAAAAAGCAGGAGTAGCAATCATGATCTCAGACAAAGGAAAAGCAAAATTATATATAATTAAAAGGGATAATGAAGAAAACTGTATCTTTCTAAAAGTCACCATAGACAACGAAGTAATATCAGTACTAAACATATATGCACCAAATGGTATAGCATCCAAATTCTTAAAGGAAAAATTAAATGAGTTTCAGGAGGAAATATACAGTAAAATTATACTAGTGGGTGATCTCAACTTTCCCTCTCAGAACTAGATAAATCTAACAAAAAAACACACCAAGAAGTTAAAGAGATGAACAGAATTTTAGAAAAGTTAGGTATGATTTACCTCAGGAGAAAATTGAACGGGAATAGAAACTAAAAACTGGTTGAAATAACAACTTCAACAGATTTGCAGAATATAAAATAAACCTACATAAATCTCAGCATTTCTATATATTAACAACAAAGTCCAATAGGAAGAGAGTAAAAAGAGAAATTCAATTTAAAATAACTAGACAATATAAAATACTTGGGTTTATACCTGCCCAGACAAACCTGAGAACTATAGGAACACAATTACAAAACACTTTTCACATACAAATAAAGTCAAAACTAAATAATTGGAAAAATGTTAATTGCCCAATGGTAGACCAAGCTGGTAAGCTGAAAACACACACACACACACACACACACACACACACACACACACACACTGACAGTTCTACCTAAATTCTGAAGGACTTATGATGAAAAATGCTATCCACTTCTAGAGAAAGAAGTGATGGAATCTGAATGCAGGTCAAAGCATACTTTAATTTTTTTCTTTATTTTTCTTGGGTTTCTTTTTGTCTTTGTTTTCTTTCACAAATGGCTAATATAGAAATACATTTTGCATGACTGCATATGTATAATCTATATCAAACCGCTTGCCTTCTCAAGGAGAGGAGAAGGGAGGAACGGAAAGAATTCAGAACTCAAAACTTTTTAAAAAATGTTAAAAATTGGTTTTACATGCAATTTGGAAAAATATAATATAAAAATAAAAAAGAGTTGGGTGGGTAGTGATAGTAATGGAAAGAAAAATGTGTCAATGAAATACTTAAAATATGGAGAAAAGGCAGAAGAAAGTTCAGAAAAAAACAGACAAGAATGTAGTTTTGGCTCTGTTGGTTTAAATTTAATATATACCTTAAAAAAGCAAATACATAATTTTAGTTCACGTTTATGTGAAAAAGAAATTAGACAGCAACTCAAAGGAACAGTGATCATTTTGGTAGTCTATTTGGTGCCTCAGTTTCTCATGTGTAAAGTGGAGATAATAATAGCACCTACCTCATAGAAATGTTGTGAGTATTGAATGAGAAAATATTGTAAAGCACTTTGTAAACCATAAAGTTTATAACTTTGCTGCAGTTTTAAACTATTAGGGCTCAAGGTATTAAGCTCTAATAGCTTAAAATTGCACTAAAATTTTGGAGATTTCTTGTATGAATGCAAACTATTAAATTTTGCTTGGTATCCTGGATATTTAATTTAACCATATAAATCAGACCTGCACAACTTGTAAACTTCTTCCACGCAGATAGGTTAGACTAGAGATGGACTGATGACAGTTGGTTGCCGCAGGTCACATGACAAACAGGAGAGTGTGCAATGCCTGAAATCCTTTGGCGGGCTGTATGTTGTGCAGGTCTGATGTAAATGGTCAGGAGCCTATTTCCAGAGTGTCAAAGAAAGTAGGTCTTAGATAACATCAAGTGTTAGAGATGTCTGGGAACTAAAATGTTATTTTGTCCATTTTCATTTTTTTGGTGAGGAAACAGGATGACACTGAAGACAGTACTAGTTGCATTCTACTTCTTTAAGAAACATAAGCAATTTGTGGAAAAGCTGTTAAAAGTTTTCATGATCAGCTGGAGTTTTTTGAAAATCAATTTCTGAGGCTAATTTAATGCATACATGCATATGTAGACATAGAAATGGACAGACAGATAGATGGATGGATAGATGGATAGACATAGATATGAATTGTTTAGCTCTTCCTCAGTTTGGATCTGTTGAAGAATTGAACTTTGAACTGCCAAAGTTAAGTGGGGTCTCTGCGAATGGCATTAAGGACCAAATCTCTGCTGCTTATGCTAACTCCTTCATGAGTCACAAGGCAGCTTAGAGCCTGCTGTCATTATGTGCATGGATCTGGCCTTAATGTCTATCATGCCATTCCAGAGATACTACTCAACAATGAAGTTGAAATTAATGACCAGAGATGTCAGAGTTTTTGTACTACTTCTGCTTAGATGAAACATTTAATTTTCTTTATTGTATCACTGTGAATAATGCATGACTTTACCTCTTTCAGGCCGTTGACATCGTCTGGTAGCAGTACAAACATGCTCACTTCACCGTTGCCATAATAAAGCTGAATGCCTTTGGCTTCTGGCTTTTCTATGTGAAATATTTGAAGATTGCTTTTCATCGACATCATTTTCACTGGCTTCGTCATTGTCTATTAAAAAGACGTGCAAAATTTTTAGTTTTATTGAAAAGAGATGCTAAGATCATTGAAATGGTTTTTCCCAAATTCTTAAATCCTTTATCACTTTTGCTTCCTAACTGGAAGCACATGGCACTGTGCTACCTGCTGCACAGAAATGAACCAGACATAACCTGTTCTTGGAGCTGATGCTCTAAAAGGGGATAAGCATAGAAAAGAAATGTGGAAATGCCAATCTCTCTATGGCAGCCTCAACAATAATCTAGATTCCTGAAAACATTTACAAGATCAAGAGCACTTAGTCCTGAAAACAAACTATAAATTTCTGTTGTTCAGTCATTTCAGTCACGTCTGACTCTTCATGACCCCATTTGGAGTTTTCTTGGCAAAGAGAGTGGAGTGATTTGTGAT
The DNA here is from genome assembly GCF_003287225.1 of Phascolarctos cinereus. NCBI lineage: Eukaryota > Metazoa > Chordata > Mammalia > Diprotodontia > Phascolarctidae > Phascolarctos > Phascolarctos cinereus. The sequence continues at coordinate 442,200,183 of NW_027555847.1, read as the reverse complement.
TTCCTTCTCCAGCTCATTTTACAGTTGAGGAAACTGAGGTAAACAGGGTTAAGTGACTTGCCCAGGGTCACACAGCTAGTAAGTGTCTGAGGCTGGATTTGAACTCAGAAAGATGAGAATTTCTGACTCCAAGCCTGGGGCTCTATCTACTGTGCCACCTAATTGCCCCTACCATGAACAAAATGAAGTCATTTCTATCTTGTGGAAGCAAGTACCTTGCTTGAGAGATACTGGTACCTCTCAGTAGGACTTGTTCTAAGACTGTAAGTGGCAGAGCAGGCTCCAACCTGCAATGTTCGAGGGAATTTTCTTATCCAGGAGTCCTCTATATCTATGAAATTATTGGTTCATTCCTTATCCTTATTGGTGCAAACAGTTTTAATATTCATGAATGTTGCAAGTCAAAATAAGTGGGAGGCAGCTACTGATTTGTGGTTAACCAGAGAAAGCTTCACAAAGATAGGGGATTTCCAGCACCCTTTGCCTGAGGGAAAGAAAGGAACTCCAAACCTTCAGTAAAAGGAAGTGTTGCAGAAAGTCGTGGCCTGTGGGGGAAAAGCACAGGACTGGGACTTGGATAGATTTAGGAAGATCTGAGTTCAAATTATCCTCAGACACCTATTATCTAGTCACAACCTCTCTGCCTTAGTTTCCTCTTCTGTAAAATGAGGATAATAATAGCACCAGCCTCACAAAATTATTGCGAGCATGAAATGAGCTAAAACATGTAATGCACTTTGCAAACAAAGTGCTATATCAATGCTAGGTATTATTATGAAACTAGGCATAAACTGAGAAAAGAACTAAAGGTGTTTTTTTTTAAATTTCAAACAACTTTTAAATAATGTTTTAAAATGTTCATTGCATGCTCATAGTATCAATTTCAAAGTCAGAATTCTTTTATTAATCAAATCAAGTGAAGTTTCCATTTCAGCAAGAGTGTTTGGCATTTCACACTTAACTGTTTATTTGTGCCACAATTGCTCTTGAAGGAAATTACAAATTTGGTTGAAATTTTGCATGTTAAATATAATATGTAAAGACATTAAAAACAAGTATGGCAAAATATAGTATTTTTTCTTCTTTCTATAAATTCTATATATTTCTCCAATTTTTTGCCCTTTTGAACCAAGCAGAACAAACCTAACCTGTCCTCAGTATCTCTCCAAATACTAGAACAGAGCTCCAGGCTAAATGTCCCCAATACTTTTATTCAGTCCTCAAATGACTTAATCTTCAGATCCTTCACTTTCTTGTTGACCTTTTCTATATAGTCCTTAACTTAACAATGACCCTCTTAAGATATATTACCATGAACAAGACATAATTCTACAGATGTGGTCTGACCACAGGGTATGGTAGGGCTCCTGCCTTTTTAGTCCTGGATACTATTCCTCTCAATGCAACCTAAGATTACATTAGATTTTTCACTATGCTACCACACTGTTAACTTAAAGTAAGCTTAAAGTCTACCAAAATCTTTTTCAGATAATCTGTTCTGTAGTCATATCAGAGTTTGATCTATGTGACCTTAGCAAGACCTCATGACATAGCCGTTTGAGCATTGGATTTGGAGTCAGAGGGACCTTTGGTAAGTCACTTCACTTCATTGGGAGTAACTTCTATAAAATGAAGAAGTTGGACTGGATGGTCCCTTAAGATGCAGCCCCATTAGACTGCAAGTTCATTGCCTCTTTTTGTATCCCCAATACTTAGCACAGTACCTGGCACATAGGAGGTGCTTAACAAATGTCTATTGATGGATTGATTGATTGGTTGACAGGTAGGAGGCTCAGTAGGTAGAACGGTGGACCTGGAGTCAGTAAGACCTGAATTCAAAAATCTAGCCTCAAACACTTATTAGCTATGTGCTCCTGGGCAAGTCATTTAACCATCGTCTGCCTCAGTTTCATCAATTTTACAGAGGCAATAATAATAGGACCTACCTCCCTGGGTTCTCCTGAGGACCAAATGAGATATTTATCAAGTATTTAGCACTGTGCCTGGCACATAATAGGTTCTTAGTAAATGCTTGTTTCCTATCTTCTTTTTCCCCACCTTCCTTCCTTCCTTCCTTCCTTCCTTCCTTCCTTCCTTCCTACCTGCTCTAAATACTATGAAACTACACTATTTACATCCCTGAGCCTATTTCTTCATCTGCAAATGAAGGGATTGGAATAGATGTCACTCTAGTTCTTCCCTAATTCCTGATTCTAGAGGAAGTAAGTAAATATACATTTGTTTAGGTAAATATTTTATTAAAATATATATATATATATATATTTATTATATAACATGGACTACATGTTTATGTGAATATATTTCTTATTTCCTTTATAAGATACATATAATGTGTATATGTACACATGTGTGTATTTTTATATATATATATGTTAATATATATATATATATACATAATGTAGTTTGTTTGGTTTTTTAGCGAGGCAATCGGGATTAAGTGACTTGCCCAGGATCACATAGCTAGTGAGTATCATGTGTCTGAGGCCGCATTTGATCTCAGGTCCTCTTGACTCCAGGGCCGATGCTCTATCCACTGCGCCACCTAGCTGCCCCTTTATATACATTTCTATGTATTTATAGATGTAGCTGTATATATGTATATATACACATATATTTCTATATATATAACCTATATATTTCTGTATATGTATACTTCTCTGCGGGCACACACACACACATACAAATACACAAATACACATTCTCACTGAGTGCCCCTCCCCACCCTGAGCTCTGTACCAGGCTAGCTCTTGTCTTCTCTCGAAGGGATCTGTGATCTCATTCATTTGGGAGTCCCCTGTCTTCCATCTCCTATCCCTGGGTACCATACCATGCTGGGATGGGCCAGGTGCTCCCTAGGAGTACTTGATGGGGGCATAGTTCTGGAGATCAGTCTGTCTCTGTCCTTGGACTGCCAAGGCTGGTGTTGGTCGGGGGGGGGGGGGAGGGCGTGGTCAGGGTTGTGGTATAAGGAAGTTTGATACTTCACAAGATCATTGGATGCTGGTGTGGAAAATGTCTAATCCCATGCCTCTGCTAAGTGAAGAACATAGGTAGGAAGTGTGGAAAGGGTTCCAGTCGAGAATCACATTCACCATGCCCAGTAGGGATTGTTACTGATCATTAGCACTCAAACTGAGGTACCCACCTGGTTTACTCTGAAAGGTTTTTCTATTGTATCTTTAGGCTTGAATTGCTCTTTCCATTTTCCTTTAAAATAGATGGCATTCACTAGAACCAACCTGGTCATGGAATCAATAGAATCGTCTGGTAGAAGTTTCACAATTTTGCCTGAAAGAGCAAGAAAGTTGATTTTTCACTGCAATACATTCATAGGCCTATCTGCATTTACAGTAATCAAGGATTTTTTTTTGCTAAGATTATCTTGCTTTTTTGCCTTACAGTCCTTAAGAAATTCCAGAGAAAAATTCTTAAAAAAAAACTCATAGATTCAGATCTTGGCTTTCATTGTAAATAGTAAAATGTTTTGTTTTCTGTTGAGCACAAAGTGAACAGGCTGGTGGAAAACAGAGGTGACTTGATTAATTTTTTTTAAGTGTGGTTTCTTGTCTTCGTTTTTGTGTTTTCCTTTTAAAAAATACTACATTAGCTTTACACTTAAGCAGTCTGCCTTATCTAAAGGTAGGAAGAAGGTAGAAGGGGAAAGAGGGAGAAGAATGGGCTCTGACTCCTGGAGCATTTGAGGAGCAGCTGGGAGGGTATCATAGCTCATGCAGAGAAGGCCCAGGGCTGATTTTGTTGGGGTTGCTGATACGGGGCTTCCTCATGGCCCCCCAAGCCAGATAACAGGTGATCATAGCATGAGGAACCTGGGAAGTTCCCATGTGTTTTGGGGATTCTAATATAGCTATCATGAATGGATGACTCAACTTCCCAAAGAAGAAGCTAGCCAACCAAGGACCTCCCATCCCCCAGAAGCTCCTCTCAGGCAATGAATTTCCATGGATGACCTTGACTTGGGGAAAGTGATGCTAGACCACAGAGCCTAAATGCACATGAAATCCCAGGAAGATTCTCCAAGGTAACAGAAGGCAGCAGAAAATGAGAGAGTTGTTTGTGTTTTGCAACAGTACAGCATGAGGAGTCTTCTCACTGCAGCTTTTTCTTTACTCAGCTATCAAAGTGATCTTCCTTAAGCCTAAGTCTCACCATTTCACCTCCCTACTCAATAAACTCTGGCAGTTCCCTATAACCTCCAGGATCCAATATAAAATCCTATTTTCATGATTCAAAACTCTTAATAACCTAGCCCTCTCCTAACATTTCTAGCTTTCTTATACCTGGCATCCCCCTCCCTCTGTCTTGTACCCTTTTATCCAGTGACACTTCTCTCTTTGTTAGAGCTGGAACAAGATACTCTTCCTCCCTACCTCAGCCTCCTGGGCTTCCCTGAATTCTTTCAAGTCCTGAATAAAATCCCACCTTTTATGGGAAGCTTTCCCCAGTCCCTCTTAATTATAGTTCCTTCCTTCTGTTCATTATTTCCTATTAATTTTGTCTATAGCTTGTTTGTACGCTGTTGTTTACACGTTGTCTTGAACGTTAGACTCAGCTCCTCAAAGCCGAGGAGTGTCTTTTACTCTTCTTTGTAACCTCGGCACTTAATGCAATGCCTGGAATGTTGTTGTTCAATCATGTCCAACTCTACTCGACCCCATGGACTTTTGTCCCCAGAGTTTTCTTGGCAAAGATACTGGAGTGGTTTACCATTTCCTTCTCCAGTGTGTCCCCATTTTAAAGATGAGGAACTGAGGCTACAGGGGTTAAGTAACTTGCCCAGGGTTACAAAGCTAGCAAGTGTCTGAGGCCTGATTTGAACTCAGGTTGTCCTGACTCCAGGCCTGGTGCTCTATCCACTGTTAATATCTAGTTGCCCCACCTGGAATGCTGTAGGTGCTTAATAAATATGACCAACTAAGTTTATTAATATTATATTAATTATTATTATATTATATATTATAAATATTATAGAATAAACATCACAAATATTATGCATAACATATATTAATCATTAATTATACTAATTATGAAAATGAATTATATTATAGGTAGTATTATAATATTTATGAACATGCCACCTGTCTCCTGCTAGATTGTAAAGAAATGAGGTGGGGTTTTATTTGTCTCTGCAGTACCACAGTGGATAGAGCACTGGGCCTGGTGTCAGGAAGACCTGAGTTCAAATCTGACCTCTGACACTTGCTGTCTGTGAGACCCTGGGCAAGTCATTTAATCCCTGTCACCTCAGTTCCTCATCTTTAAAATGGGGGCACATTGGAGAAGGAAATGGTATACCACTCTAGTATCTTTGTTCAAATCTGGACTCAGACAACTTACTAACTGTGTGACCCTGGGCAAGTCAGCAAATCACTCAACCCTGTTTGCATCAGTTTCCTCCATTCATCTGGAAAAGGAAATGGCAGACCACTCGAGTATCTTTGCCAAGAAAACCCCAAATGGGATCACAAAGAGTCAGACATGGCTGAAATGAAACAACTGAATGACAGCAATACAGTACCTAGCACTATGCACATAGTTGGCAGTTAAGAAATGTATGTGTTTACAGGTGAATTAAAACTGAGTAAGACATATGTACTGTGCCCTAGGCTTTTGTCATGCTCTATTTTAGAAATGTGGTTAAAAATTAAAATTTAAAATTGAATATCATTAAATATCTATTTATTTATTAAATAATTCTTAATATTTAAAAAATTTAAATAAATGTCATTTATTAAATAATTTATTTAATTATTTAAATATTAAATATTTAAATTAAATTAAAAATTAAAGAGTTATAATCCATGTTCTCCACTAGTCCCAGGAGGTGTGTGGAGGAAAGAGTACAGAGCAATGTTTCCCTGAGGCTATGGGTGATTTCCTGGATATAGGAAGACTCCTCGCTTCAGCTGGTATTGTTTCTTATAAACTTGTAGGAAAGGAGGCAGGGATGGCTACTGACTCTGCAGAGAATTTCTTCTTCAACGAGGGTGCCTTGTGATGTTGCCAAATGACCCCTCTTATGTGACCTATGTGTCTGCCTGGAGCTCACCTTTTCCCTTAACACTAATTTCAACAGGTTGCTCAGCCCATCCTGACAACATTTGCTGAACACAGGAGTGCTTTCCTTCCGTTGCACATTTCAAATAGAACAGCAGCTGAGGGTAAACACATATGAAATAACCACAGTCCTAATAGTGACATGTATGGCCATCCTCTGGTGAGTATTTCTGCCACGAGAATTCTTGGTAGGTTGTAGATGAGCATAAAGTTAGCTTTTTTTTTGGTCCCCAGAGGCCCCCTGTTAACAGAGTAAGCCTGGAAAATCCCCAGAGTTTCAAGTAACTCAAGTAGTTTTCAAGGGTGGTTTTCAAGTTCTTCTCAACCCTCCTCTCAGTAAGTGAGAAGAGTCCAAGTGACCCCAGAAGCTCCCAGATGAAAGCCACATTGCCCTCAGATCTGGTTCTTATACCCACTCAGTTCTTCTAACTCAGCAGATCCATCATTGGTATCATTCTTATTTTAAAATGAGGCTTCAGTTATCTAGCTTAGTAACAAGAGATCTCTGTATGCAGCTGGTGAAGGATACAGGCTCTTTCAAGGAGAAGCACCTCAAAACCTAGCACACTTACCTAGAACTCACTGAAATGTGAGAGGAAGACCACAACTTAAATGGTCATTAACAGTTATACTTGCTATATTTCTTTATGCCCTTAAATGGAAACTTGCAGGTTAAAATACAGACATAAAAGGTCCTTGCCTGAAAATAAGAAACTATTTCTTATCACCACCACCAATTTCTTTTTGTCTTTCCCCCTTTCTTTAGTGTTTCTCTAAAACAAGCTGGGTTTAATCTAGCTTCTGTGAAAGACAGAATAGTACAGCTGTTAGCTAGCCTGTTACCAATGGAGCATGGAATATTGTTCTTTGTTTTTCAGTAGTGTGTGACTCTTCATGACCCCATTTGGGGTTTTCTTGGCAAAGATGCTGGAATGGTTTGCCATTTCTTTCTCTAGCTCATTTTACAGATGAGGAAACTAAGGCAAATAGGGTTAAGTGACTTGACCAGGGTCACACAGCTAGTAAGTATCTGAGGCCATATTTGAACTCAGAAAGATAAGTATTTCTGATTCCAAGCCTAGCATTTCTGTCCACTGTGCCACCTAACTGCCCTGAAGCAAGGAAGGCTTGGTTCAAATACTATTGCTGGCAGTAGCCACCAGGGGTCACCAAGAGCAAGTCCCTTAACTGCTTGGAGCCTCAGATAATTCTTATGGCACATAATAAGTATTAATCGATGCTTATTCATTCATAAGTTACAGGTAAGTTATATATTTAGGATCTGATTTTAATAAAAGAAAACTAGTTCAAATACTTTTCTGTGGAATGGAATTAATTTAAATTACAATTTTTAATGGATTAAATCTACAAGTTAATGAAGACTTCTGATTTTTACAATCTACACACAGTCAGAGTGAGAAAGTTTATAAACTTCTATCATGTCACCAGGGTACTAATTAAGTAAACTACCGTGGTATTAATTAAGGAAACACAGGAACCTACAAATGAGATATACTTCATCTTCAAAGAGCTTTGACTTTTTCTGAGTACATGTTTCCTATGTATAACATAGCACAGCATCTCCACACCTTAGGAGACTCTGTTCCTGACTTGCCTTGGCCCAAATATGTATCCCTTGGTGCCCAACTTTCTCGTTATGACCCTCTCTGAACTTAGCTAACTTGGGCCTTAAGTAAAAGACCAAATAACACAAATATTAAACTAAATTTTTCATTTTATTTCAAATTAGAGGTAAATGAAAGTCCAACTAATAATTTTCAGTGAAAGGTAGGGGAATCATGTCTTTTGACTTACCTTCAGTCTCATTTTCAACCCAGGAATTGATTTTTGTCCTGATTTGGTCTGCAGTTTCCAAAAAATTAACAGATTGTGGCTCTGCCCCAAAGTATTTTTTCATGGTTTCCAAGTATTCCTGGAAAATACAGGTGAAGCTAGCTTTCAACATCTAAAGTCATCTATTCATTCAGACAACACCTATAATTAAGAAACTGCTTATGTCAGGCTATACATTAGAAGAAAGTCAATCTACCCACCCACTGTTTCTGTCCCATTCCACCATCATTTTCTCTTTTGTTTCAGACAATGCGTATGTATAGATTTGAAAGGGGAAATTGTAGAACTTTCTTGGAGTGACTCCCATGCAAGAGAACAAAATAGGAGATTTTACTTGGGTTCCTATAGCTACCATAGAAACCAAGGTGAGTTCTGTGGTTCTCTGGAATTTCCTCTGTAATAGTAGCAACAGCAAGCACCCAGGGGCTTCTTGGTATTTGGGTCTTTTGGTATAGTTTGAAATACAGGGCTCTGTCATGTGTTCCCTGGGTAAAGAAAGCACTTCTATAGTATTAACAGTGGGAAGGGAACATACTTTTATTAAGATCCTATCTGCCAGGCACTGTAATAAGCTCTTTACAAATATTATCTCGTTTGACCCTCAAGAGAACCCTGGCATATAGGAGCTATTATTCCCATTTTGCAATAGAGGAAATTGGGGCAGACAGAGGTTAAGTGACTTGTCCAGTGTCACACAGCTAGCTTATGTCTTAGGGTCAAATTTGAACTCAGGTCTTCCTGACTCCAGGCCAAGTACTCTATTCTTTGCCCATCCTAGCTGCCATTAGGAGTTATCACCATCCAGGAACTCTCATCAATATGACATAATAGAAGAAAGGAGAAATTCACTTAAGGCAAAACATTGGGCTTCACTCTAGTGACCTTACCTCCATATGGAATTCATCTCAGAGGCAGGCATCACTGAGAGACTGACCTTAAAATGCCAACAACTTGTTGCTGATTCCTATTATTGCTTTGTTTCACTTCAGTTCAATAAGAACATTATACTTAGTGTATGGGTAACAGGTAGGACCCATACACAATTTAAAGTAAGGAAGACCTGTGTTGCTTCTGACATTTACTGGCTGTGAGACAGGACATAACCTCTCTCATCTGATTCTCAGGCTAGTCTCTATGTCTATGAGTTCTCTGTGGGTTTTGAGCCTCCATGGACCTGAAGTCACAGGCCTAATACACTGATATACTTACACCATGAAAGGGGTAGGTTTTTTCCCCATATAACCTGCTGGCAGTCTTCAGCAGGTAGGAATTTCTGGGCTTGTTGATTTCTGAAATGAGTGCTTGGAAGTCAGAATGTAAGCCTTCAGCCTTGCTTGGGCTAAGTTCCTTCAAAAGACAAGGAGTGTGTTAAAACTCTTAAAGAAAACAATTAGAACATTGCATTTTTATATACATCTGCAAAGCTTAACATGTCCTTGCTAAATGGTGTTTTCTGGTGTGCTGTTCACAGAGTGGATAGTGTTATCAGAAGAGAAGATGCTGAAAATATTTGAACTGGAAGAACAAGAATTTCCTTCTGACCTCTAGCTAGCTTAGTGCAGAGTTTTGGAAGTCATTGCTGGTTATTTACAAATGTCCTTAAGCATAGACTCTTAGAGGCAAGGTGACAATGAGCTTAAGGGCAGGAAAAGCTGATGGAGAGGAAGGGAGAAAAAGATAACAAGCAAAGAAACAAGACCGAGAAAACCAGATTTGAAGATCCTGAAACAAATACTTCTGCAAGTTTGTAATTTTTTGGGTCTATTTTGCATGCCTGCTTAGGGAATCTACTAAAATCTATGTAATAATAGTGACTATTCTTGTGAGGAGAATAGGAAATACCGTCTTTCTTTTCTTCTCAAAGCGAGGACTGGTTGTTTCGGCTCCTGTAACTTTGTTAAGTTGAAGCACCTGTAATTATAGTTACAGATATAAAATGAGTGGAAGTTTAAAAAAAAACTATTTTAAAAAATATTTTAAAAGAATTATATAATACATCTAATTCATACAATCTGATACTTTATAGTCATTTCTACAATTACCTGCCACTAATTAGCCACAATGATTAATATATCATCCAAATGGTTTATTGGGTAGATGGTATGAGTTCTTAGTCAAGAATTCTTTATGATAGTCATAAAAATACAAAAGGCATATTTAGTTATATCAAATCACTGTTTAATTGGATGTATCGTTTTTCTGATTTTGATCATTTCTAGTGCTTCATTTCAGGCAGGAATAAAGTGCTATTTTTTTCTTTTTTGTTCTCATGATTGTCTCAGTTTGGCATCTCCATGTGGCCTAATTGATATTGCCTTAGTGTCTTCTGCCCCTATCTTGGTGTTTCCTTTGCAAGTCAGCAGGAAGGATGTGGATGAGATGAGGGTCCCCTGACCTCATGCAAGTGAGCTAAAAGGAAATGATACAAAAGGAACCAATGTCCATCCTGAGACCAAAGTTAATTTAATTCCCCCATCCCTGGGCCAAGGCCAACGTAATGAAGATACGCGGAGGCGCATTGCCAAAACATAAAGGCCCAAAAGATGAAGAGAGGTTTACATCAGATGTTATATTCTAGGCGGGAAAACAGTTTGCAAGCCGAGCCTATTGGGATGCCCAACTAAAACTTTTCATAGAACACCAGTGCAACCTTCTGCTGATTCCTTATGTCAAGTGGGCCAGAATCACAATCCCAGCTAAACCTATATCTATTACGCAGGTCATTTTGACTTCATTAAGCAGTGGCTAACCATCTTTCCTTAGTGTTCTCACTTACTGATAGTGGGTTAGTGACAGTCAAATTCAGTATATAGATAAAGTTTAAATGTCATATAAGATAAACTTGAGTGATGTCCCTGTGAATAAATTGCCAGGATGTAAATGCTAATGTGGTAAGGTTGGTCTAGATTTCCAGTAGGGTTGTCTACTTTCCTGGCCACAGGCACTACCTTCCCAAGTCCCAAAGCTCTTCTTCAATCCACCACTGCTGATATAGGAGCAATTAAAGAAGTTTTTACAAATCTACCCTTTGTTGCATGTGGGTGGTGTGACTTTGGGCAAGTCACTTACTCCCTAACCTTAGTAATTAATTAATTGATTAATTATCAATAGTTTATCTTTTCTTTATGGGGCATTATTGAAATGTTTGGTCAATCATTTTTTCTAGAAGTCAATGTTATAGGCACTTACTATGTGCACAGCACTAGGGATAAAAAGACAAAAGCAAAACAGTTCCCGCTCTCAAGAAGCTTATATTCTATGAGAAGTTAATTGCATATCCAAAGCAAATTACATCTTTGATTTTTTTTAAAACCATCAGTGAATGTTGCAACTTACTTGTTCCATTTGGGTTGCAGTATTACCTCTGGCACCCAAATAGACCATGACCAAAGCAGTAGAAATACTCCAGGGGGAAAAGAAGATGTTTTTATCTCCAGCTGACTCAGCTAGCATTTTGCTAAACTCAAGAGCAAACTGATTGTTTGATGTTGTTAGAGAATCCATTGGGAAAACCTAAGAAAAATAACACATAAAAGAATTAGTCTGTAATATTTCTTTCCATGTCTTTAGCCAATTTTCCTTTTGTAAAAGATTTTTCGTTTATTCCATGTCAGAACTATAACTCTGATTCCCGGGGCAAAGATATGGTTGTGCCAGGAGAGGGGATGGTTTTTTGCCTGGAAAATCTGGCCCCAGTCCCTGTAACTTGGTAATAATCATATCTCATCTCTGAACCCTTAGGAGGAGGAAAAGTTAGAGTAAAATGACAAGTGGAGGATGTGGAATTGGAGGAAGACAGGCCTCAGGACAGGGACAAGAAGACCCTTGGAGGTGTCAGTGTGAAGCCAGTGAAGCATCACGAGGTGAGGAAATGACAGTCTAGAGGATTACCAGTGGAGAATAGCTCATATTTACACAACACTTTGTTGTTGTTGTTCAGTTGTGTCCAACTCTTTGTGACCATATTTAGGGTTTTCTTGGTAAACCTGGAGTGGTTTGTAATTTCATTCTCCAGCTCATTTTATAGATGAGGAACTGAGGCAAACAGGGTTAAGTGACTTGCCCAGGGTCACACAGCTAATAAGTGTCTGAGGCTAGATTTGAACTCAGGAAGATGTGTCTTACTGACTCCTGGCCCAGGATAAGAGTTTATAAACACTATGAAGAAGGTGGAACAAGTAGGACTAGCTTTTTTCAGATATGCAAAGAGAGGATCTGGAGGATGACTGACTGGCTTAAGGTTACAGAGCTACTCTATTCTCTCTTTAGAAAGGGAAAAAAAGAGGTACCTCTTTTCTACTCTACTATTCTCATTCTTTAGAAAAGAAAAAAAAAGATTTCTCTTTTGCATGACTATAGATTTTGGATTTTCACTTGTCTTTCCAATACATTGTTCACCATATTGAACTTCCATTGAACTGTACCCTATAACCTAGGCATTTATAAAAATCAGATATCCATAGGGGCAGCTAGGTGGTGCAGTGGATAGAGCACTGGCTCTGGAGTCAGGAGAACCTGAGTTCAAATCCGGCCTCGGACACTTAACACTTAACTAGCTGTGTGACCCTGGGCAAGTCACTTAACCCCATTGCCTAGCCCCCCCCCAAAAAAAATCAGCTATCCAATAAATAAATCAATTAGTAAATGTATCTCTCATAAGAGACTAGCTGCTTTGTATACAAAGAAACTTGGCTTGTATCCACATGAGGCTAAAATAGTTGGTTAATTTGATTAATTCTTTGGAAAAAAGCAAATTCATAGATGTGATGACTATGAAAACATCCATTATAGCAGTGGTATCAAACGCAAGTAGAAACAGGCACATTGACTTAGAAAACCACACATTTAACACTATGTATGTTTTATTTTATTTTTATTTACTCTGCTAAACATTTCCCAATAACATCTGTTCTCGCCTTGGAGTTTTGTGGGTATGTGTAGCCTGCAGGCTGTGTGTTTGAGACCTCTGCCCTATAGTAGAGGGCTTGGGTGCCCACTGAATGAGCTACTTTATGCTAGTAATCATCCCTCTTCTCTCACCTCCTCCCACCTCCAGGGTACCTCGTGAGGATATGTCCCTGGATGATGGACTTCTTTGCAAACTTCACATTAGGACTCACAGTACACATTGATGTTACCTATCATTTGACTGAATTTGAGTCCTTTATAATCAAATGATTAAACCCCTAGCCCTTTGCTGACATAATTTTACTTGCACGATTAAATTTCTTTTAGAAATGAACAAGTGCAACAAAGCCAAACTTCTCTTGCCGCAGAATTCAGAATTAGCAATACAGCCCTCAGTGGGCAAATTACATCCTGATTGTGGTTTTCTCCTGTTCAAGAAATTTATTAATTTCCTGGCTAATTTTTTAAACCTAATCAGCTTCTCCCTCTTGACAAAATTATCACACAGCCTTTGTAAAAAAAAAAAATCAGTCTTTGTATGGGGTTGGCTTCTTTATCATCACAAAAGTAACATACTCTTCTTTGCCTTGCTTGAAGATCACACCTAGTCAGCTTTTATGGTTTCTACTACTAGCTTTTATTATTTATTTTTAAACTATTTATTCATATTTGTCACCATTGTTATGAATTGATATTTGTTGTAGTTTATAGTTATCATTATTTGTACTTTTATGGTTTTTATACCAGCCTTTATGGTTTATTTTTAATTATTTATTTATATTTATCAACATTGCTATTCATTTATATTTATTATAATTTATACTTTTTGTGGTTTTTACTACCAGTTTTTATGGTTTATTTATCGAGTTAACTTGCCTATGAGGCATAAATTCTAGTCTCTTGCATTAGACCCTAAGTTCTTTGAAATTGATGCTGATTTTGTGACCACTTACATAGGGCAGAGAAGTGGCCTTAGCAGTATCCTAGTATCTAGATCTACTAGAATTCTATCTTCTTGGTTGCTATAGAGTTCTAGATTTGTTCTTAAATTATTCAAAGAAAGAATTCTTTGCAGTGTAATAGCTGACTTTTTAATGAAAATCAGTATGGTCTTATCTTCATCTTTGTTACCATAAATATAATTCTAATCACTAATTATTGGTGATGTGCAGGTAGATTGGGTTTCAGACCTTGGCGCCTCTAACACATAGCAGCTGTATAATCATTTGCAATTCACATCCTCTCTCAGTGTCCCAAGCAACTCTTCAACACTATAAATTAGGTGCTTTGCCAATATAAATCAGTGAAGGGAGGTTCCTAGGAAGATTAGTTGGGGGGGGGGAGAGTAAGTATTTATTTAGCACCTACAGACATGTCAGGCACTGTGCTCAGTGTTTCACAAATATTATTTCATTTGATCTTCACAACAACCCAGGGCAGGGGGAGGAAGGATAAATGCAATTATTGTCCCCATTTGTTTACATTCGAGGAAACTGAGGGCAGACAGAAGTTAAGTGACTGTCCTGAGGACACATAGTAAGTGTCTGAATCTGAACTCGTATCTTCCTGACTTCAGGCTCAGTGTTTTATCCACTGTACCACCAACTGTCTAACTGCCACTAGGACCTCCCTACAAGGATGTGGAAAACTTCTCAATGCCCACTCAATTTTTAAAAAGTCATTTTTTTAATTTAGTACCTAGTACTGCACCAAATAGACATGCAAAAGACACAGTTCCTGATTTCTAGGAGTTTGCATTCCCAACTTTTGAATTGATAGGATAGCAGTCTAATGTAATTAAACCATTTGAGCAAAAGGACTCTCAAGAGGGAAGGGAACCTTCATGTGCAAAAGTTCTTCAGCAAAGCATTCTAGACCTTTTCAGACAAGGATCTCTGGACTCAAGGCCTGGCTTCTTTTTTAGTTGGTTGTTTCTTTTTTTCAAGGCCCAATGTAATGCCCATATGTGCTAAAATATAACAACTTGTAGAAATTGCAGGCTGGCTAAATATAGAAGCTGATAAATAGGTCCAAGTCAGAGCAGTTAATTTTACCTAAGAAGCAACCGTCAATAATATGCTGGTCAGTGAAGAAAAAATGAAAATGGGGATGGGGTGGGGGAGAGGAGAGATAAGCATCCTCTTATCTGATTCCAGGACAAATGATACAAAAGAGCATTTTTTCAGCTCCATTTTCTTTTGTACCTCTTACAAAAGTGTACTAGAAGAGAGATTATGATTTTAGTGCCAAATCTCTCATTTAAATGCCACAGAAGTATGTTGGAAACCAGTAGTTTGAGTGATGTTATTGTAGGCTCCTTTATTCCATAAGGGGTCACATAGAAATGGAGAAAAGAAAGAATACCTTCTTAGGACTTGTCATTGCATAGGATAATTCCACAAAAGTTCCTTCTGTGCACTAAGTCCAAGTCAAAAGTAAGATTTAAAAAAGGAATAAAATATTATTTGGCTATGGAACTAAATGGAGAAAAGGAAATTAGATGTCGTGGACACCATCATAGGACCCCTAAGGTTCAGTCTATAAATGGAAACCAGTTCTTTACTAACACAACCTTGGATGCTTAATTAATGAAATAGGTAATTGTTTGATTAAGCTGGAGTCAGTTCAATTAAAACAGTTCAAGTGGTTTCTTTTTGCAGATATAGGCTGAAAGAAAAACATCAGAAAGTGGACCTACTTTTTCATTCTGTTGATTCATGGACATAGATTGGAATTGATATTCCTGGAACCCAATTAAAGCTCCTGGGATTGCTGGGAGGGGAGATGTTAGGTCTATAACTATATTCCTGGGGTAGCAGAAAAAGTGATAATGGATTAAGGCTGACACTCCCACACTCTCCTGCCTGCTCTGTGATTAATAACATATGACTTCAAATTGAATGACTGGGGTTAACAGAATGAAGTCTCAGACCCCACATGAGGATCGACCATGACTAATTAATGCCACATTCTTATCAATTAACCTAAGAATTCAAATTGCACGTATGACCTTTCCTTCACTGATGAGTTTGGAGAGATTTTCTTTTTGCATGAATTAGCCTGACAGGTAGCATCTTGGAATGGTGGATAGAAGACTGGCCTTAAGATAGAAAGACCTGAGTTACCTGACCCCACAGGGTCACTGAGTGACCCTAGACAAGTCAAGACCATAAGTCACAAAGAAGGTGCTGGTATACACTGGTAGAGGAAAGCCTGTGTTCTAAACCAGCTTCAGATACGTACTGTGTGACCCTTGACAAATTACTTAACCTCTATGTGCCTCAATTTCCTCATATAAAGTGGGGATAATAATAGCAACTACTTCCTAGAGCTGTGAGGATCACATAAGAATATATTTAAAGCATGTTGTAAACCTAAAAGTGCAGTAAAAATGCTATGTTTTTTTTTCTTTCCTTACCAGAAGTTCACTATTCCAATGTAATCACAGACCTGATCCACTCCATTTCAGTCAAAAACAAACAATAATAATCCTGACAATTGTCCCAGCTCCCTCTTTTACCCTTCCTGTGCTGATTGAACCAGGGGAAGCAAAAACAGAAGCAGACCCAAAGTCCATACCCCAACAGGGCTTTCCTCCTATCCTGATAGTAAGTCATTAAATCTTCAGAAAGGAAAAACTCTTTCTCTTAGCCCTTCTCCAAAGCAACCATTCTTTCTTTCTGCCTTCTAATCCATTTAACTTAAGGAGAATTCAAAAAAGTTACATTAACTAAGGTAATTATTTCTATGACGTTTAAAGATCCAGGCTGCAAAGAAACCACATCCAGCAAGAAATCTTTCCATTTCCAGTTTGCTAGAATTGGATAGTTTAATAACAAAGAAAAATTTAAACTTTAAAACATCTGAGACATAGTAACATTACCTTATTTTTCTTCGAAGGAGCAGAATTGGCAGTCTCGTGCTTTAGTAAGAGCCTGTGGCTGCAGTGTTAGGTAACCTACAACTGCCAAAAAGCACCAGCTTGGACCTCCTCTTCCTCCTTGGCTACGCCCCTTTCATTCATTCCTGCACACTCCCACTCCTCTTTTCAGACTCCTCCTGGTGAGAAGGGGAGATAAAAAGATACAGTGAGGTGGAGACCTGAGGGTTTTGCTTGACTTGGGAATGATCAAGATTTTCCGTTTCATGGTGCTTGTGCAGACCTGAGCTCTGGCTGATTGCAGCCCCTGGTTTTCTGGCTTCATCGGGTTCCTCATTTGCCAGGGGAGAGTATTTGTCATCCTTTATTTCTGAACAGACTTGTAAAAGTGCTATTATAGGAGGTCTTCAAGTTGTTGCTTGATTTGGGCACCTCTGATTGCAACACACGGGAGTGGCAGTGGAAACTGATTCCTGTAAGCCAAGACTGCATAGAGATGTTCTTTTTTTTTTTTTTCCCCACAGCTTTCAGGCATGCAAAAATAAAATTGGTCAGGTCTGTTTCAAATTGCAGCCACAAATCTGTGTTTTCACTTGCCTCAAACCTGGATGGCTGCTCTAGGATACAGAGAACTAATAGCTGATAATTAGATTGTGTTCTCAGGTGTTCAAAGTGCTTTGTGTTATCTAATTTGTATTTCATACAAATGGATGCTGTGAATGGAACACATTCTGACAACAGAAGCCCAGACCGCAGGAAGCAGAGAGCCAATTCTTCTCCATGCCCTCATTCATAAAATTGGACTGGAGGATTTACAGCAGAATTCATAGACACAACCATTGCTAAGTGCAGCCTTCCTAGTCTTCCATCCAAGATGAGAAATCTTAAACTTTTTGTTCTGTATAAAAATATACGAAAGAAAATGAAAAGAATAGGGGTACAAGGAGAAAGCAATCTGTTCAGGTATAAAAATCTTTTATAGATTTCCCCAAAATTCTAGAATATGAGCTTCTTGAAAGTAGGGACTGTCTTACAGTGTTTTGCACATAGTAAGAGCTTAATAAACGCTTCATTCATTCATTCTTTCACTCGTTCATCATCTCCGATTTTCCTCTTGACAGATACTGTCATTCCTTCTGGGAAACCACCCCAGAAGGTGGCTTCTGACTTCTGTTAGCAAATATTTTTAACCCACAGCTTCTTCTGAATCTATTATCAGCCATAAGAATTATATAGAGGCACTAGAGAGAAAGGTAATTCATTCCCACTAAGAGTAGTATATAAGAAGATAACTCATGTGGGCTCTCTGTTTCTAAACTCAGAAAGTATAGTGGATAGTTGAGGCAGTTATCTAATAAAATGGGTTAGTTTTCATTACGAGGCTTTGGCGGGGCAGAGGGGCAGTGCTGAATTATATAAGTAATTGCTTACACTTCTATATTTTTCTTTGTGTCTCATCTTCATATTCAGGTGTTCTTTGCTATCTTCTCCTCCATTTTGTAAAGTCCTGCTCTTTTCTGTCCCTGGAACCTTTCGGGAAGAATCCTAGGATACAACTGTCAGACTTGTGTTGATTAGAGTTCATGGATCAAAACTTTAACTAGGCTTTTTTGAACCTAAGGCAAATGCCACAAACTATGTCTAGGATAAGTTGGTGGAAAATCCGGGGAAGGCAGGCCCTGGGACATCAGTTTAAGGCTGCTATTCACCCAGGGATAGTGGGAAAGGGGAAAGGAGGAATAGTTCACAGAAAACCATGGTGTGGTGACTTTCTATTTTGACAAATTAACTGTCTTAACTAGATGATAAGTTATGTTTCTACACTGCTGAAAGATTACAAATGCTTTTGGTCACACTTTCTAAAGCTGATGGCTAACTAAATTTAGCAACCTTCAGCAAAGTCCCTGTAACTATGCCCTGGTCACAGCTCAGTCTTAGATAAAAATAACTTCTGCTTTCTACAGGTTATAAATTATTGGCCTGACTACTAAAAAATACATGCTAACAGAATGATGTGTGTAGATATTTCTCCTTTCTACTATACAGATAAATCGATAGGTTTATCTATGTTTTTCATTTTTCAGTTCCAAATATTTTTAATGACTCCCCAAAGAAGAATGGGAAAAAGTAGATTTTTTTCCCTAAATGTGTGGTTTTATCAGCACGAAGAGCTTCATGGTATATAAACTCTCTTTACCTTGGATAGATCAGTAATTTATCTGTAACCTATGGTTTTAGTCAGGTGCCTGGGGCATCAAAAAATTAAATGGTTTACCCTGAGTCCCTAAAAATAATGATGATGATGATGGTAACAGTAACAGCTAGCATTTATATAATTTTTAAAATAATTAATCCATCTGAGATTCATTTTTACTCCATTCTATCTATATTGTATGATTTGGGTTTTTCTATTTTATTTTTTATTTTTAGTTCCAAATTCCCTCCATCACTTCAGCCCTTTCCCCACCCATTGATAAGATAGGAAATATGATAGCTATTATACATATGAAGTCATACAAAACATATTTTCACATTAGCTATGTTTGAGGAAAAAAAAAAAAGAAAAATAGTGAAAGTGAGGGAGAACCAAAATGGCAGAGAAAAGCCTGAAAGTTGCCTGAGCTGCCCCTTCAAACAACTTTAAACAGTTCCCTTCAAATCTAGCCTCTAAATGAATCCTGGGGCAATAGAACCCACAAAAAGATTGGGTTAAACAATTTTCCAGCCCAAGATAACTTAGAAAGACTGCAGGAAAGATCTGTCTCACTTGGGTAAAAGGGGAGCACAGTTCAGTGTAGGTAGTGTCTGGGCAAGCCATCAGGAGGCTCTTAGCCACAGTACAGGTCAGCAACATGACCCTACAGTCCTGGCCCAGCAGGTCATTGGCACAGCAGGTCATCTGTGAGGTCTCTAGCCCCAGCACATCAGGCAAAGTGCCAGCCCCAGAACCTCTAGCACAAAAGGCTGGGCAAGGCTGGGCCACCCTAGTGCTGTAAGCAAACCTCCAGCCCCAGAGGCTCTGGCACAGAAAGCAGGTGACCAGGCCCCCAGCTGTCTGCCTAAGAAGCTTGGGACAGTGCCCACTGTACCCCAGGAGCAGAACTCTAATTTAAAACTGATAAAATAGGCTGGAAAACAACAACAACGAAAGCCCTGACTACAGAAGCTACCATGGCAATAGGGAAGATCAAAACACAAACTCAGAATAGGACAACAATATCAAAACACCTACATGTAGAATCTCAAAGAGGAATATGAATTGGTCTCAAGCCCAAAAGTCCTCTTAGAAGGGCTCAAAAAAGATTTTTAAAAATCAAATAAGAAAGGTAGAAGAAAAATTGGGAAAAGAAATGAAAGTGATGCAAGAGAATCATGAAAAAAGAGTCAACAGCTAGGAAAAAGAAAACAACTCCTTAAAAAATAGAAATGGTCAAATGGAAAAGGAGGTACAAAAGCTAACTGAAGAAAATACTTCCTTAAAAATTAGAATTGGGCATGTGGAAGCTAATGACTCTGAGACATCAAGAATCAATCAAACAAAATCAAAAGAATGAAAAAATAGAAGAAAATGTAAAATATTCTTTGGAAAAATTACTGACCTGGAAAGTAGGTCCAGGAAAGAATAAATTAAGAATTACTGGACTACCTGAAAGCTATGATTTAAAAAAAAAAAAGCCTGGACAACATCTTTCAAGAAATTATCAAGGAAAATTGCCTTGATATCCTAGGATCAGAGGGAAAAATAGTAATCATCTCCCAAATCTACCAATCATCTCCTGAAAGATATCCCTAAATGAAAACTCCAAGGAATATTGTGGCCCAGGCCCACACAACATATGACCTATAAGGGCTGCTTGTGACCTGCCAAAGTGTCCCTCAGACAGTATGTTGTGCAGGCTTGTTTATATCCTCTACATTATTTGCTAGCCACCCGAAATCTTTTTGTGGGACAAAGGTTATGCAGGCCTGTGGTAGCCAAATTCCAGAATTATCAGGTCAGGGAGAAAATACTGCAAGCAGCCACAGAGAAGCAATTCAAATATCAAGGAGCCATAGTCAATATTGCACAGAGTTTAGCAGTTTCTACATTAAAGGATTGGAGGACTTGGAATATGATATGCTGGAGGGCAAAGAAGCTTGGATTACAACCAAGAATCAACTAACCAGCAAAACTGAGTATAATCTTTCAGGAGGAAAAAAAGGATATTCAGTGAAATAGGAGAGTTTCAAACTTTTCTGATGAAAAGACGAGAGCTGAATGGGAAATTTGCTCTTCAAATACAAGACTCAAGAGAAGCATAAAAACATAAACAGGAAAGAAAAAAAAATGATTTATCTAATAAGGTTAAACTGTTTACATCCCTACATAGGAAGATGATAGTTGCAACTCTTAAGAACTGTATCTCTATTAGGGCAATTAGAAGGGAGTATATATAGACAGAGGGTGTAGATATAAGTTGACTTTGATGTGATGATATAAAAAAATTAAAAGGTGAAAAATAGGATTGTACTGGTAGGAGAAGGAAGGGGGAGGCAAAATGGGGTAAATTGTAATACATGAAGAGGTGCAAAAGACCTGTTACAGTGGAGAGAAAGAAGGGAAGGGTTGAACATTGTTTGAACCTTACTCTTATTGGATTTGCCTCAAAAAGGGAATAACATATACATTTACTTGTGTATAGAAATCTTATCCTATAGGGAAGTAGGAGTGGAAGGGGAAAACAAAAGGAGAGGGGCTGATAGAAGGGCAGATTGGGAAGGTGGTGGTCAGAAGCAAAACACTGAAAAGGAGGAACAGGGTAAAAGGAGAGAGAGAAAAAAAGTATAAACAAGGGGAAAATAAGATGGAGAGAAATATATAGTTAGTAATCATAACTGTGAATGTTAATTAGATGAGCTCTCCCATAAAACAGAAGAATAAAGTGGATTAAAAACAGAATTCTAGAATAAGTTGTTTACAAGAAACACATTTGAAAAAGAGAGACACACATAGAATAAAGGTAAAAGGCTGGAGCAGAATATATTATACTTCAGCTGAAGTAAAAAAGCAGGAGTAGCAATCATGATCTCAGACAAACCAAAAGCAAAAATAGATCTAATTAAGAGACAAGGAAAGAAACTACATCTTGCTAAAAGGTACCATAGACAATGAAGTAACATCAATACTGAGCATATATGCACCAAATGGCATAGTAACCGAATTTTGAAAGGAGAAGTTAAATGAGTTACCAGAGGAAATAGTAAAGCTGTAATAGTGGAGGGATTCAACTTTCCCCTCTCAGAACTAGATAAATCTAACCAAAAAATAAGAAAGAAGTTAAGGAGATGAATAGAATTTTAGTAAAGTTAGATATGGTAGACTTCTGGAGAAATCTGAATGGGAATGGTAAGGAATATACCTTTTTCTCAATGGTACATGGCACCTACACAAAAATTGGCTATGTATTAGGGCATTAAAAAAAAACAACTCACAACCAAATGCAGAGGAGCAGAAATTTTAAATGCATCCTTTTCAGACAATAAGATGATAAAAATCATATCCAAAAAAGGACTGTGGAAGCATATATTAAAAAGTATTTGGGAACTAAATAATCTAATCCTAAAGAATGAGTGGGTCAAAGAAAAAATCATAGAAACAATCAATAATTTCATCAAAGAAAATGACAATAATGAGACAACATACTAAAATTTATGAGATGTAGCCAAAGTGGTACTTTGGGGGAAATTTATATATTTCTAAATGTTTACATCAATAAAATAGAGAAAGAGCAGATCAATGAACTGGGCATGCAACTAAAGAAGCTAGAAAAAAAAAACAAATTAAAAATCCTTAATTAAATACCAAATTGGAAATCCTGAAAATCAAAGGAGAGATTAATAAAATTGAAAGTAAGAAAATTATTGAACTAATAAATAAAACAAAGAGCTGATTTTATGGAAAAAACAATAAAATAGATAAACCTTTGGTTAATTTGATTAATAAAAAAAAGAAAACCAAATTACCAGCATTAAAAATGAAAAGAGTGAATTCACTACCAGTGATGAGGAAATTAAAGCAATAAATAGGAGCTATTTTGCCCAATTGCATGCCAATAAATCTAACAATCTAAGTGAAATGGATGAATATTTACAAAAAAAATAAGCTGTCCAGATTAACAGAAGAGGAAATAAAATACTTAGCCCCATTTTAGAAAAAAAAATTGAACAAGACATCGATGAACTCCCTAAGAAAAAAATCCCCAGGGCCAAATGGATTTACAAGTGAATTCTACCAAATGTTCTACCAAAATTCTACCAAAAAATCAATTACAATACTATATAGGCTACTTAGGAAAATAGGTGGAGGAGTCCTACCAAGTTCCCTTTATGATATAAATATGGTGCTGATACCTAAAACCAGGAAGGGCCAAAACAGAGAAAGAAAATTATAGACCAATTTCCCTAATGAATATTGATGCAAAAACTTTAAATAAAATATTAGCAGGGAGATTGCAGCAATATCACCAGGATAATATACTATCACCAGGTGAGATTTATACCAGGAATGCAGGGCTGGTTCAATATTAGAAAAATTGTCAATAAAAAAAATCCCAACAGAGATTACATGATTATCTCAGTTGATACAGAAGAATCTTCTGACAAAATACAGCACCTATTCCTATTAAAAATACTAGAGAAGATAAGAATAGATGGAACTTTCCTTAAAATGATAACTAGTATCTATTTAAAACCATCAGCAATCATTATCTATAATGGGGATAAGCTAAAAGCCTTCCCAATGAGATCAGAGGTGAAACAAGAACGCCTAATATCACCACTATTATTCAATAATGTACTAGAAATGCTAGCTGCAGCAGTAAGGGGGAAAAAAAAGAAATTAAAATGATTAGAATAGGCAGTGAGAAAATAAAACTATCACTCTTTGCAGATGATATGACAGTATATTTGGAGGTCAAAACTTTTTATAATATTCTATGTTTTGTATGAGATGAGCAGCTAGGTGGCACAGTGGATAGAGTGCCAGGCCTGCAGTCAGGAAGACTCATCTTGCTAACTTCAAATCCAGGCTTAGGCACTTACTAGCTGTGTGACCCTGGGCAAGTCACTTAACTGTGTTTTGCCTCAGTTCCTCATCTATAAAACGAAGTGAAGGACATGGCAAACCACTCTAGTATCTTTGCCAAGAAAATCCCAAAAGGGGTCACGAAGAGTCAGACACTACTGAACAAGAACAAATTGTGAACTAATTAGTTCCATTGATCAACCATTTTATTTCTTATCCAGTACCCAACTATTTTGATTACTACTTTGTAATGTAATTTGAGATCAGGTACTGCTAGGCCCCCTTACTTTACTTTTTCCCTCCATTGATTCCCTGGATAGTCTTGACCTTTTATTTCTTCATGTGGAGTTGTTTTTTTTTCCCCCTCATACTACAGAGTAACATTTTGATAGTTTGATTGTAATTGTAAATTAATAAATTAATTTAGATAGTTTTGTCATTTTTATTATATTGGCTGAGCCTCCCCATGAGCAATGGATATTTCTCTAATAGTTTAGGTCAGTTTTTATTTGTGTGAAGAGTGTTTTTATAATTACGTTCTATAATTACATTCATATAGTTCCTGTGTGTGTCTTGGCAAGTAGACTCTCAAGCATTTTATACTGTTTGCAGCAATTTTAAATGGAATTTCTTTCTATCTCTTCCTGCTGGGTTTTGTTGGTAATAAATAGAAATGCTGATGATTTGTGTGGGTTTATTTTATATCCTGTAAATTTGCTAAGTTGTTCATTGTTTCAACTAGCTTTTTAGTTGACTCTCTAGGGTTCTGTAAGTATACCATCGTATTATCTGTAAAAAGGGATGATTGTATTTCCTCATTGCCTAAGCTTATTCTTTTAATTGCTTTTTCTTGTCTTATTGCTATAAGTAGACTTTCTCATACAATAATGAATAACAATGTTGATAATGTACAGCCTTACTTTATCCCTGATCTTATTGAAAAGGCTTCTAGTTTATCCCCATTACAGATAATGCTTGCTTTCAGTTTTACATAAATGCTATTTATCATTTTAAGAAAAACTCCCTCTATTCTTATACTTTCTAGTGTTTTAATAGGAATAGGTATTGTATTTTGTCAAATTTTTTCTGCTGATTTTTTTTGTTTTTATAATTGATATAGTCAAATTATGCTTATTGTTTTCCTAATATTGAACCAGCCCTGCATTCCTGATATAATCTAGCCGGGTCATAGTGTGTGATCTTTGTGATTTATGTTTGCAATCTCCTTGCTAGTATTTCATTTAAAATTTTTGCATTAATAGTCATTAGGATGGATCAAGTGAGGGCTTTTTCAGGATAGGGTAGACACGGCCATGTTTGTTGGCAGTAAGGAAACAGCCAGCAGACAGGGAGAGGTTGAAGATAACTGAGAGAATGGTGCTGATCAAAGGGGCAAGCTGCTGGAGAAGACAGGATGGAATGAGATCATTTTTCTGCATGTGCAGTGGTTGGCCTTGTCAAGGATAAGGTCACTTCTTTATGTGAGACAGGGATAAAGGAAGAAATTGTGACACAAGGCATCTGAGTGATGGGACATGAAGAGGAGGAGAAAAGAGGGACAGGCTCAGTGAATGGCCTCAGTTATTTTCAGTAAACTATGAGAAAAGGTTCTAAACTGAGAGAATGAGGGGAAGAGAGAGCAGGAGGTCTGGGGTAAGATGAATAAGTTTGGAAGAGTTGCTGTGGAAAAGGGGATAGTGAGTTGATTAGGAAGGTTAGCAGTACTGAGGGTCCAGTTGAGGTGATGTAAAAGAAATTTGTAGTGGACTTGGTTATAATGGTTACATGATTTTCTCCACTTTATTCAGCAGTGCATGTATAGCAGTGAAAGCAATGGATGATGGGAGAGATCCAAGGCTGAGGTTTGGCAAGGCACAATTGGTGAAATGATAAGAGGACAAGGAGCTCAAGAAGAAGGCAGGGTATAATTGAAATAGGAGAGTGTGGCTAGTACAGGAGTGATGCCCGGGGAGAAGAGTGAAGGGCTGAGGGATTGGAGGTCATAGTGACAACAAATAGCAAGGTATGGTAGGGAAGACAAAGGGAAAGATAAAAAAGCTGAAAGACTGGGATCAAATAAAGGAATTTCAGAGTTCACGAACGTGGAAACGATGCATTTGTGGGAGATGGCAATATCAAGGGTATGACCATCTTTGTGTATGACTGAGGTGGGGTGGAGGAATAGATCACAGGAAATCAGTGGTTGGAAACTGAGAGTTTATGGTGTTGGAGGGAGTATCAATATGTGTTGAAGTCCCCTAGTGTGAGGGCAGAAGTTGGGGAGGAGAGAGAAATTTAAGCCAAATGTTGAACTCATTAAGGAAGGAAGGAGAGTGTCCTATTCACTACAGGCATTAACTACCAAGATTTTGATTGGTGAGATAGACATGGATTATATGGACTTCAAAGGATGAGAGTTACCAACTGAGAGTCATATGGGGGAGGGAGACTGAGAAGTGACAGAGGGAAGTGAGGAGTATTCCAATTCTCCCCCCTTGGCCAGTGAATCAAGGGGAATGAATTGAAGTACAAACAACTCTGGAAAGGGTGACCAGGGAGGTTGTGCCATCAGGGAGGAGGCTAGTCTTTGTGATAGAAGATGGAAGGAATGTGAAAGGAGAAGATTTAAGACAAAAGCAAGTTCATCATGTATGGAGTAGGGATTCCAGAGGGCACAGTGGAAGCAGTGGGTAGCATTTGGTTGAGTCTTTGGAGTGGGTGAATGGAGGAACGGGAATGAGGAATTGGGTAGTGCGGGATGGGGAATGAGGTTTGTATGATGAAGTTCAAAATCACCGATATGGGAGAGTATGATTAGGTGGGAGTTTATTAGTCATAAGTGAAAAGTGCCTCTCCTCCTCCCACTGGATACTGGAGATCAGGCAAATAACCCATGTAATAGGATAGAAGGAGCCAGAATTGTATCTCACACTCTCTTCTCTCCTCCCCTCCCCTTCTCATATGCCATCCTTTCCACCAAGCCATTTCTGAGGTTTCTCCACCACCACCACTATTGTGTAGTTATCTCCTTACATTGTAGTGTGTTTTATGTCTCTTTTTGTATCCTCAGAGCTTGGCACAGTGCCTGACACTTAGTAGGTACTTAGTAAATATTGATTAATTGATTGATTGATCCATTGTAGTTAGGTCACAGTCATCATAAGCTTCTTTGTGATATGAAGTAATTTTCAGTTCTTCAGAGACTGTCTGGTTCCAGATCTCATAGCCATAAGATAATTAAAGTGGAAAAATATGGTAGCCTTTTCTGATCTCCATGGTTCCCCTCAGGTGAATGTGACCTTTTTCTTTTCAGATTCCTCCTAGTACTTTGCCTGGACCTCTCCAAAACCTGTGACAGTGTCAATCATCCTCTTCTCCTGAATACCTTCTCCTCACTAGGTTTTCACGATGCTGCTTTTCTGCTAGTACTCTTCCAACCTGGCTAACTACTCCTTTTCAGTCTCCTTTACTTGATTTTCTCTCAGACATGCCTACTAACTGTGGGCAGCCCCCTCCCAAGGCTTTGTCCTCAGCCCCCTTCTCTTCTCCCTCTATACTATCTTCTTTGGTGATCTCACGAACTCACATAGATTCCATTATTATCACTATTCAGATGATCCTCCAATATCTTATTCTATTATCAGCAGACTTTTGGACAGTTGCAACTAGGTATCACAAACTAAACTTGTCCAAAACAGGACTCCATCTTTCTTCCCAAGACCTAGTTCCTTCCTGGCTTCCCCATCCTTGTCAAGGGCACTGCCACCAAGTGCTGTCCTTCACACATAACACCTTATCTCCCAACTCTATGTCTTAATGATCACCCTCCTCACCTCACCTTCTAGTTTATTTGGCTTACTTCAAGATTCAGATGAAATCCCCACCTTCTGTAAGAGTACTTTCCTGGTCTTTCCCAAATTCTCATGCCTTACCTCTGAGATCACCTGCCATTTATGCTGTGTATGTCTTGTATGCACATAGTCATTTGCATGTTGTCTCCCTTAGGCAAACAGTGGTGCAGTGGACAGAGCATTAGGTCTGGAGTCAAGAAGACCTGAGTTCAAATATGGACTCATACTTAGTAGCTGTGTGACCCTGGGCAAGTCACTTAATCTGTGTGTCTCATTTTCCTTGACTTTAAAATGGAGATAAAAACATCACCTATCTTAAAGGTTATTATGAGCATCAAATATGACAATATTTGTAAAGACACTTAGCAGAGTGCCTGGCACATAATAAGTGCCAACATAAATGCTTATTCCCTTCCCCTATTAGAATGTTTGCTCCCTGAGGGCAGGGACTGCCTTTCTTTTTCGCTTGTTTATATAAACTTACTACTTAGCACAGTGATCAGCATATTTTGTTGTTGGGGTTCAGTCGTTTCAGTCATGTCCGCCCCTTCGTGACCCCATTTGGGGATTTCTTGGCAGAGACACTAGAATAGTTTGCAATTTCCTTCTCCAATGGAGCCATTGGATCTATTTTTTCAGACAATCTGAGGTGAAGTGACTTGCCCAGGGTCATACAGCTAGGAAGTGTCTGAGGCTGGATTTGAACTTGGGTCTTCCTGGCTCCAGGCCCAGTGTTCTATCCACTGAGCCAACAACTACTTATACCTAGTATATAGTAAGGATTTAATAAATGCTTGTTGCCTATTTACTTGAAAAAAAAAAAGTTACATTCTTAATGCCCATGGGTCTAATGGAAATATAACAAATAGCTTTATTGACATTATTTATATTTGCTTTGCCATTTCAGTTACATCTCTGTGCAGATATTAGAAATCTATATGACATATATTAACATATAGTTTAATTTTCCTTCAAAAGTTTTTTCTTTGTACATTTTAGTTACACTAATTGAGTTGATGAGGAAGGATATTTTCCAACCATTAATTGCAGAGAATAATGACTGAATGCATTATTAGCAGCCATTTTTCCTATTGGCAGACTGTGGCTTCATTGGTTTTATACTCATATAAATGGCAGTTAATATGTATAAAATATGATATTATAAAATAATAAATAATGCAGTAAAAACTATATTCTACAATAAAATAACAGTGAACAGTCAAGCCAATGCTCATCCGCTTCAAGTGTTCAAATCATCCTTTCTATTTCTGTTAAAGCAACTAGAGCAGTTAATCATTTCTAATCTACAAAACTTGCTCAAAGAAACAGGAACATGATGAAAAGCCTCTGGGCTTTTGTGCTGCTAGATAACAATTTTGAGGTTTGCTGCTCGTGGTATAAGATCCTGTGCAAAGACAGAATGTTTCCGTTTTAGGGGGAGCAGAATCTGCCAAAGAAAAGAATAGTATTGGTTTTGTTATGCCTGATAAAGAAAAGGAAAGGATGATCAGCCACAAACTGCAGTCCTACGTGGCCAGATCTCCCTGTCATGACACCCCCGGTGCCAGCAGCTGCCTCCGTGCCCTCTTCATTGACATCTACTGCAGCTTGGTGGAACACTTGGGACAGAAAGAGATCATTTCTCTCTGACATTCCTGAAAAATTGGCTTCACTTATGCTAAAGGCATCTTTTATTCCCATGCTCTGCAGGATGGACTTGAGTTCATAATTCTTTTCCAGCTTGAACTTGGGCAGGAAAACGTGAACATCATTACTCTCCATTGTGACTTTTTTGATCCACTCATTAAGTTTTTTGTAGGTTATTTCTCTTTCTAGCTGCAGGAATAAAAATAAACACAAGGCATATCAATTTTTTTTAAGTCATTAAGTTCCAGTGTTTAAAAATGTGTTTTTCTTCTACTTGAAATGATTTTAGCCTAGTCATCATGAGAATGAAAATGAGATTTAGTAGCCTTGTAAAAATATTTGCAGTAAAATGGAATTTGCAGCATTTTTCAAGGCATTTTATTTAATGTTTTGGATAAGAATTTCAGGTAAAAATATTTTTCACGTAGCACTGTTTACACATCTCCATGCGCACATTTCCTAGGAATAGATGTGACCAATCTAATGAAAAATACTTTTAGCATTAGCCACTACTGATTAAAGTCTTCATTTCCTTACCAGTTCCAACCCAGTAGAAGAGTCATTAATTTCATCAGGAAGCAGGACAAACATGCTGACATCACCAGCATATGGGAGTTCTAGAATCTGAGCCTTCAGTTCCTGTATGTAGCCAATGTGCAACTTATCTTGAAGGTACATCATCTGTACAGGTTTACGCTCAGTCTAACGTATGGCAAAGAGAAATAGGATATTTGAGAACTGGCATATAAATTAAACACTTTCTAACATTAGACATCTTTTCATTATACACCTCTGATGAAAGTCCAGAACCTTTAGGGACTTGATACAAGCTTGCAGAGTTAGGAAATATTCTTCCATAGGCAAGTGTCATAGTGGATAGAGTGCTGGACCTGGAGTCAGGACAATCAAAGTTCAAATCTGGCCTCAGACCACATACTTTCTAGTTGTGTGACTCTATGTAAGTCATTTAACTTCTGTGTACATCAGTATCTTTTAAAAAATGTTTTATTTATTTTATTTTTAATTTATGATTGTACATGTAACTGCAAATCTGTTATATACAACTTGCTGTTTCATTTAAATATATAATAAAGATATCATGTAATTTTAAAAAAAATTTCTTCCCCCCTCACCCTACAGATGACTGACTACCATCAACATGAGAATAATAATAGCCTCTACCTCCCCAGGTTACTATGAAGATAAAATGAGATATTTGTAAAATGATCTGTAAACCTTACAGTGCTATATACATGCCAACTATTGAATAGGTTTTGAAAGAAAAATTGCTAATTATCAATGGTCATATGAAGAAATGCAAATTAATGCAACTTTGAAGTATCACTTTGTACCCATAAGTTGGCAAACACAGAAAAATTCAATGTTGGAGGGGCTACAAGAAGACATTTATTCTAATTCATTATTGGTGAAGCTGTGAATCTAACCATTCTGGAAAAAAAAGTTGGAACTATGAAACAAAAGTTATTTAATTGTTCATTTAATCTGACCTAACAATCTCAAAACTGGGTTTGTATCTTGAGGGAAGCTAGTGGCAGTAAGGAAAGACCCATCGGAATATCAAAATATTCACAGCAGTATTATTTGCAATGACAAAAAGCTGAGAAAAAATTGTGGAATGATTAAACAAATTTTAACATATAACCATAATAAAATATTATTTTGCTAGAAGCTCTGAGGGAGTTGAGAAGAATCATAAAATGTAAACAAAATGGGGCAGCTAGGTGGCGCCGCAGATAGAGCACCGGCCCTGGATTCGGGAGGACCTGAGTTCAAATTCGGATTCAGACATATAACACTTACTAGCTGTGTGACCCTGGACAAGACACTTAACCCCAATGCCTAACACCCCCCCCCCCAAAGAGAGAGAACAAAAGAGAGTTAAAAGAATATATGAACAAAGACTACAACTATGTAAACAAAGACAACATATTGATACCACAAAACTCCAGTCAAACACAAGTGACAATGTGGATACCAAATGATTGAGGTCATGGGGCCTTTCTGTTAATAGAGAACTAGAAAATTGAAAAGTGACTTGTACTGTTTGTCATAATGATGAAATGAGTTCTTTGTGGGGGAATCTTTCTGGGTGTTTGTTGAGCAGTATCTGTTGTGTCAAACCAAAATGTATCCAGTTAAAAAACTGATAAAAAGGGATGTGAAATTGGACTGACATGTAAATGAAGCATGTTATTACAGACGTCAAGAAAACTATGATCTAACTAGAGGCAGTCAATTAGAGATGGTAAATTGGGAAGTTTTATGAAGACTCAGATTTAAGAAGGGACAAATTTTTGCTTTTCATAGAATAAACAAAATGTCTTATTTATTACCATTACTTAGTATGTTGATTGACCCTTACTGCACAATACTTGAAAGATTGAAATTAAAATCAATTCAATATGCATAATTAATTGCCTACATTAAAAATACTATATAACAAGTACTAGAAGTACAACATTTTGTTTAGTTTTCTTTTGTTTTTAATGGATACCACCTTGCCTTCAAGGCAGTTATAGTCTTTCTGATAGGAGCAGTGAAATATATACAAATAGCTACAACACGTATCAGGAGGTGTCAAATCTGTAGAAAGAACTAGATGATATCAGAGGCTACTTCTATTTCCAACTCCTGTGAAGCCTGCAAAAGACAGATCAAACAAAATCTCCAAGGAGAGATTGCTTCAAGCTGGAAGGATCCTGAATGGCTTCAAGGAAAATATGGCACCTAACTGGTCCTTGAAGGAAGGGGATTGGGGGATTTCAACAGTCAGAGGGAAGGAGATGGGAATCCCTTTCAGGGATAGGGGTGTGGGGAGGCATGAGTCAAGTCAAGGAAAATCAACAGAGAAGCCAATTTGCCTTAGTCCATTTTCCAATCTGTAGGTTATAATAATGTGATGTGAAATCTTATCATATTTTTCCATACCAAGGTCACTCGGAAAGGCTGTGGTCTCTTTGCTTTATTTTGGAATGGAGTTTTCCATTTTCCTTTGAAGTAAACGGCATTTACCAGGACCAATCTGGTCTCATCATTCACAGATCCTTCAGGTAACAGATCTGGAATTTTACCTGTAGAGAAGGATATACATTTAATGAATTATTATAATCATCATCATCTCATTCTTATCTTTTTTCTAGAGTTCAGATAGAAATGGTTCTAGGACAAATCACTCTTTTGCCATTATTTTTTGCATTTAACATTTTTGGGGACTATCATGAAAGTTATTAAAATGACTGTCTTTTGTAATAAAATAAGAGTATTGGAACACACATTCATCTTACTTAGACTCACTGAAAACAAAGGACAATTCCAGTGGCAGGATTCGGAGGGTGTGCATCCTCTTTCCACATGGTTTTGTTTTCTCTTGCTAGGTCTTCATGGTTTGAAAGAGTTTTACTCCATGCACTTTGGAAATTCTGAGTATTGGGGGTGGCAAACTATTCTTAAATTTTTATGGAGGGACAGCTAGGTGGCTCCTTGGATAGAACATTGACCCTGGAGTCAGGAGGACCTGAGTTCAAATCCGACCTCAGACATAATACTCACTAGCTGTGTGACTCTGGGCAAGTCACTTAACCCCAATTACCTCACCAAAAAAAAAAACAATAAAATAAATTTATGGACCAGCGTTAGCCCTGTACAATTATGGGCAACACCTTTGTATGTAATGATGCCCTCGTTCGAGTATAGTTTATTTGTTGAATTCCCAAAGAAATCTAAGGGCCTGCATTTGTAGTGCAGGGATTTGTTGTCTGTGAGTTTGTAAAGGATAGTGAGCTTCTGGTGTGTAATTCTAGCCACCTCACCTTGTCTTTCTAGGTAACTGGAAGATGCTAAATGTTTGCAGCCTGCAGATGGAGGATAAAGTAGCTGTGTTCGCTTGAGTAGTACCATCAAATTCAAAGAGGCTGTTTAAATCTGGCAAACCTTTTGACATTACCCTTCTCCTACCCCCTGAAACCAAAGACGTTCTCCAGGCTTTGCTTTGTTTTGTTTTTAAGTTTGTTAAATCCCAGATAAAATGAGAAAAAAATATTTTAAGGTTTTATTTCTCCATCCAATTTGGAAAGGCAACTTTAACTACAATGAAGATTGTGTCCCCAGATGTTTGTGGTTGGAACAGGGTACCTAGAAAGGAGGGAGTGAGAATTCATTCAAGAGCACAGCCTTTACCTCCCAAAATTCATCTTTTGTCACCAATGTCAGAGATAGAATATTAGCCATAAAAGATAAAATCCTGGATTAGGGCAGTGAAAGTGGGATTATAATGGGATGAATAAGAGATAGCTCACCAGTATAAATGATTAGGTGACTAATTAGCAGTCATCTAATCAGGAAGCTAAACATCTAGGAAGGGACGAAATTTAAAAAAATGTCTCTAAGCTTATTTCTGCAATTTCCCTTCCTCATATTTCACGTAAGTCACTCAGGGTGTGATTTAAGCCTTTTGCCCCCTTGTTCTAGCCTCAGTGGAAATGGAAAATCATCATTATCATGCCATGTTTGAAAACCTTCAAGTCACCTTTTAACATTCCCTTCTCCAAGCTAAATAATCTCAGTCCTTTATGAATTCCAAAAGCACAGAAGTACTCATTTTAAAATTTCTTCCACAGGGTCAACACTATTTTTATAATAATATTAAGATGTTATTTTTATATTAAAATACTCCTCCCTTTTCTATCTACATATCTGTGTGGGCCACATTTTCTCTTATACTTCAACCAAAACAACATGTTATAACAGTTTAAATGCAGAAGTAAATTTTAAAACGCAACCGTGTTTCTTTTTTGGGCAGCTAAGTGGTACACTGGATAGAGCGCTGGGCTTGGAATCAGGAAGACCTGAGTTCAAATATGTGCTTATACACGTACTAGCTGTATGACCCTAGGCAAGTCACTTAACCCTGTTCGCCTCACTCTCCTCACCTGTAAAATAAACTGGAGAAGGACATGGGAAACCACTCTAGTATCTTTGCTTAGTCTTTGTTTTTCAATTCAACCAATCAACTGAGCATTCATTAAACTCCTAATATATGCCAGATACTAAGCTGGGGGCCAGAAAAACAAATACAAATAACAAGATGATCCTTGCTTGCAAGAAGTTTACTTTCTAAATTCAACAACATCTAAATTATAAATGCACTTTTTTCAATTGTGAAAGTGGTATAGTAGCACTTAGCACAACAGTAAGTATTCAATAAATGTTTGTTTCCTTCTTTGCTTCCTTCCTTTCTATTAAGCCCCTGTTAAGAACAGGACACTGTGCTTGAGTAGATGCAAAAAACAAACTCCCCTTGCTCTAAAGAAATTTACATTTTACTCGGGGAAATCTGTGAGAGTCAACTTCAAGGATGTATAAAAATGTCACTGAGTCATTGAGTCATAGCTTTTTAATTAGAAAGACACCACTGTGAGGATTTTCCTACCTTTTGTCTGAGTTTCAACCCAGGAGTTGATCTCTTGTCTAGCTTCATTCGCGTCTTCCCTGAAGTTAACGGGTTGTGGCTCTGCAAAGTAATATTCCTTACAACGCCTCAGGTATTCCTTAAAAGCAAGAACATCTCAAGGTTCATATGATTTTTACCTGGTCAGGCTAGAGACATAACTGCAAATCCTGGACCTGTCTTCAAGATCAGGAGCTACGAAGATTACATAACAAATATCTGCTAAGGTTGGTTGGAAGTGAGGATGGCAAAGACTGCCTTAAAGCAGGTAGTATGCTGGGAAGGTAGCTACAGAGATCTTTCCCCTAGAAATCGAAATATCTTCTTCCTCTTGCCCCCTTCCCATCTACTCTCCAGTCATTGTTTTTGGCTGTAACATCATCATCATCATTATCATCATCATTATCCTCATCAACAGCAATACCAATATGATTTCTACTATATTCCAGGTACTGTGCTAAGAGCTTTTACATATATTATCTAATTTGATTGTCAGAACAAACTTAGAAGGTAGTTGCTATTATTATCTACATTTTATAATCAAGGAAACTGAGGCAAAGAAGGGGTAAGTGACTTGTCCATGGTCACATAGCTAGCAGGTATCCAAAGCTGGATTTGAACTCAGTTCTTCCTGACTCCAGACCCAGCAGTCTCTCCACTGTACTAGCTGCTTCTCTTGATTGATTGCCTTGGACACAGCATTCAAGAGGGGAAGGGAGACTTTGTGTGTATGGTGGGAGAAAGGATAGCTAGAGCTAAGTGAGAACAATGCCCTTCTGGATCCCTTACTGTTTGCCATGTGTGATGACTACAATCAGAAGGAGCAACGTGGGCACAGGTATCCAATTACCAGCTGCCATTGCCAAGGGGAGTGTGGGGGCATGGGGAGAAGATATCCTTACAGAATCTTGTGGAGCTCTAATCACCTACTTTACAGGCTTAGAAAGCCATGCTTTCTTCAGTCATATTTATTACAATTAAATACATGAGAATGTCAGAGTTTATTTCCTGTAACTGTGATATCAGTAAAAGGCTCTACCATGGCTTACAAAAACAAAGGCAAAATAGAGTCATTCCAAATAAATTACATCTAAGTATGTCTGCCAGGACATTAGTCACTAGATAGCATGGTTACAAAAATTGTTAGTTGTATGAAATGAATTTATTAATCCAAAAGGCCTTTTAATTTTTCTGCAATTTGATGATTTTGATATTTTCCATACCAAAGTACAGAAATAATGAAAATATCAATATGATATGTTAAATATAAAATGAAACTGCTGAATTTACCCATTATTATATGAAAAGGATGGGGACTGAACCTGTGATTTCATTTTTATGGGCAACTGCCCGGTGAGGAAATACCCTCTATAAGGCAGATTAGGACCTTCCCTACAAGTCATAGACTTAGAAAGTAGTATTTTAAAGTTAAGTCCAAGATTTGTCCAAGATTCCACAGCCCATATGTATCAGAAGCAGAAACTGAACCCAGGTCTACTGCGCTTCAAGGCTTCTGGGCTTCTTTACCCATTATATTACACTGTCTAGGATAACCTAGAAATACTCAAGTACAAAAAGTTGGAAAATTATCTGACATATTTGCATTAGTCTAACCTATAGTTGAATGAAAAGACTCTATAGAAAATACTGAGCCAAATAGGTTGAAAGTTTCTCAGGCAAATTCTTGACTAGAACAAAATTTTTGGAGGCCAAAATTATCAATTTTCCCTAAAACATGTCTCATATGGCTCCTTTTTTTTTTTCTTCCTTTTCCTACTCCCAGGGTACCAGGAATCTCTGTTGGATGGATTTCACTTACTTCCTTGAATCCTGAGGACTTCTCTCCAAAGAGCTTATTGGCACTTTCAAGAAGATAATCATCTGAAGGTTGGTTGATAGCAGCGCTGAGAGTTTTGAAAGAGGAGTGGGTATTGTTTCCAGCTTGTGCCTTTCAAAATAAAAGAGAAGGAAGAAGAAGAAGGAAAAGGAAGAAAGAAAGAAAAAGGAAGGAGGGAAAGAAGAAAAGAAGTTCTTTTTAATATATTCCATGCCTTTTCTTCAGTTGAACAGAAAGTTTTAAGTTTAACAATTTTTTCAGAGCTATCTTTCCTTAATATATTTTGCCAAGAATATAAAACAATGAAATAAAGTTTGAAAATATGCTCACTGAAGTTATGGTTCGGGATCTTACTGTATAATATAGGATAAATGTTGAGTCAGATGCAACAAGGACAGATGACACCCATGAAAATAAAAATTAGAACTCTTTCAAAACCACATAAATTATTTTATATCCCTTGGGAGCCTCTAAGTACCCTGAAGCTATACCCCATTGAAGTGCTAAGTAGCCTAAGCAAGCTCTTGCCTTTTCTGATGTGATCCAGTTTCCACTAAGAAATATGCCTGACACAGGAGGATCTACTTATACAATACCAAAGAGCTGCCTATAAATTACAGTTCTCAGATTGAGGTCTCTATAAATAAATAGGATCGATGCCCCAAGCAGTCTATGGGAGGTGAGGGCCATTTCTACCAGTTCTGTGGCAAGCACAGAAAACTCGAGGGTATGAATATATTTCTTTCTTTCCCTTTCTTTTTCTTCTTTCTTTCTTTTCTTCTTTCCCTCCTTCCCTCCTTCCTTCTCTTTCTTTCTTTCTTTCTTTCTTTCTTTCTTTCTTTCTTTCTTTCTTTCTTTCTTTCTTTCTTCCTTCCTTCCTTCCTTCCCTCCGTCCCTCCCTCCCTCCTTCCTTCCTTCCTTCCTTCCCTCCTTCCTTCCTTCCTTCCCTCCTTCCTTCCTTCCTTCCCTCCTTCCTTCCTTCCTTCCCTCCTTCCTTCCTTTCTTTTTTGAATCACAACATTTAAGCTACAAAGAATTACAGATCTAGAGCTGGAAGAGACCTTAGAGGCCATCTAGTCTGCCTTCTTATTTCCTAACTGAGGATATTTAGATCCAGGGAGGTTGTGATTTGCCCAACATTACACAGAGGCAGGATTTGAACCCAGCTCCTTTGACTACAGAATCAGTGTTTTCCCCACTATCTCACGCTGCCTCCTTTTGAAGTCTTTTCATCTAGCCACTTTGTTTTGAAGATGAGGAACCTGAAGCCCGTAGAAGGGAAGTGACTTGCTTAGTGTTGCACAGATGGTAAATTGCAAAATTGGGATTGGAGTCCAGGTCCTCTGATTCCAAATCTAGGGCTCTCCCCACTGCCTGAAGCAATGCATTACAGAGCACACTCTGCTGCCTCAAAAAGCCTAGCATTCCCAGAGATGGGTCAGCGGCAACATGTTAAGGCTCTCAGGAAGGTGATGATGGCTAAGGATTCCTAAGGAGGCCCACAGGAGTTGGTTATAATCATCAAAATGCTTATAAGAGCACCTCCACCTTGTCCTTATGCCTAATCTGTCTAGCCAAGACCAAGCATTGGAGAAAGACAGGGACTGTAAACATCTTTTAGCCAGCTGAAATATTGACATAAAAAATGGGAGAGGGAATTTGATGCTGCCTTTGCATCCAGAACACCTGGGCTCTACACTTACTAAAATCCCACCTTCTACCTGAAACCTTTCCCAATCTCTGTCTTTCTAGTGCCTTCCCTATGTTAATTATTTCCCATTTATCCTGTATATAGCTTGTTTGCATATAGTTGTTTGAAAGTTATCTCGTTTATTAGACTATGATGTCCTCAAGGGCAGAGATTATCTTTTCAAAAAATATTTTATTTTTCCCCAATTACATGCTAACACAATTTTAAACATCAATTTCTTTATAAGATTTTGAGTTCCAAATTATCTCTCTCCCTTCCTCATCCCCCCAAGACAGTAAGCAATTTGACAAAAGTCGTACATGTTCAATCATGCAAAACATATTACCATATTAGTCATGTTGTGAAAGAAGACACAGACCCAAAGGGGGAAAAAAACATGAAAAAAAATACAGAAAGTGAGTAGTATGCTTTGATATGCGTTCAGACTTCATCAGTTCTTTCTCTGAAGGTGGAAAACATTTTTCATCACTAGTCCTTTGGAATTGTCTTAGATCATTTCATTGCTAAGAACAGCTAAGTCATTCACAGCTGACCATGGTACAGTATTACTATGTACAATGTTCTCCTGGTTCCACTTACTTCACTTTGCATCAGTTCATATAAGTCTTTCCAGGTTTTTCTGAAATTCTCTTTTTCATCATTTCTTATAGCACAGTAACCCAGGGAATATCTTTTGCCTTTCTTTGTATCCACAGTGCCTGGCACATAAACAGGCACTTAATAAATGCTAATTGTCTGATTGAATGTTATCCATGTGACCTTGGAAAAGATACTTATTCTCACTGGGCCTCAGTTTCCTGATCTACATAGATCAGGAAATGAGGACATGAGACTGTCAGATCTCTAAGACTCCTTGTTCTAAGTCTATGATTCTAGGACATAAGATTCAGAAAACAAGGACATTTTGTGCAGAGAGGGCCCCTTTCCTCTCCCCCATGTCTAAGGCACCCTGACTTTCTAGATTTCCGTAAGAATCTCAACTTCTTTTACCAATCCCTGAGCTACAAAATACTCTGGGACCCACAAAGACTTAACTATCAGAGTATGTTAACAGTCCTAGCCTTCTACTCTCCCAAAAGCCATTGTTTTCAAAACAAGCCACCTCATCTGACTAGGAATCAGTGGAATATCGGATTGAAAGAGTATAGCATTAGAATCTGGGTCTGGCTCCTGGCTATGCTACTTGTTGCCTATGTGACCCTGTAAAAGCCACTTTGCCTCTTGTCCATCAGTTTCTTCATCTCTAAAATGAGAGATATGAGTGCTATGGTCTCTTCCAGCTTTTAGAATCTAAGACCACAGTCAACATAGTAGAAAGATCTAGAGGAATCAGGAGACATGCATGGGTTTTAACCCAGGCTGTGTCACAAACTAGCAATAGCTTTTCTAGGATTCCAATTCTTCATCTATGAAATGAAGAGTAGATGATCCTCATTTGTATTATTTAGATTGAAAGACTCTTCCAGGTCTAACTTTCTATGAGTTCTAAGATGAATCACATTCAGTGAAATGTGAATAGTTATCTCTTGGCCTTTCTTTTTCTTTCCAAAGAATGAGTTACCTTTGGGCATATGTGCATTAAAATATTTCATCAAAATGTCATTGGATATGTGAGTAAAAATATTTCTTGGCCTTTCCTATTTTAAACAAAATGCAACATTTTAGATGTAATTCGGCAAGTGCACAAGTGTTTTGTTTCCTAATTCGAACCTCGTATTACAAAATAACGTCTGTTAATTTTTATCTACCACAAAAACACACAACCCTTAAGGCAATGGGGCCAACGTCCTGCTTGTCTATCAGTAATTGTATTGAACATATATTAAGTGCTTTACTACGTGCAAAGCAATATTCTGAGGACTACAGGAAATACATACGTAAAGAAAACAGGACTCCAGTCCTTCTGGAGCTTTTATGTAAATATTAATTACAGAAACTGACTCTAGAGTCCTGTAGCTTCTATGAAGTTGCCGTGTATCCTGAGCAAGTCAGGTAAGGCCAAAGGACATTTATATTCTGCTTGAACACAGGGATTATCACTGGGGTTTTCATCAGTATTTACAGTGAACTCCTCAATGAGGAGACTCACACTGATGTAAGTTAGTTATCTTCTCCTAACTTTATCATTCTAAAAGTTGCCTAGAACTTTTTTTTTCAACTTTTTTTTTTGGAGGCAATTGGGGTTGAGTGACTTACCTAGGGTCACACAGCTAGTAAGAGTCTAAGGCCAGATCTGAATTCAGGTTCTCTTGACTCCAGGGCTGTGGCACCACCTAGCTGCCCTTAAATTGCCTAGAACTCTTTTTTTTTGGGGGGGGCAGTTGGGGTTAAGTGACTTGTCCAGGGTCACACAGCTAGTAAGTATCAAGTGTTTGGTCTGAGGCAGAATTTGAACTCAGATCCTCCTGACGTCAGGGCCAGTGCTCTATCCACTGTGCCACCTAACTGCCCCTAGAACTCTTAAAAGGTTAAGTGACTTGCCCAGGGTCATGTAACCAGTATGTGTCAGAGGCAGGACTTGAACCCACATCTTTCTGGCTCTCAGACAGTTCTCTATACACTAAGCCACAGTTCCTCTCACCTTCATGGTTTGTTGCTTACGTTGTCACGTTTGATCGACAAGACAACATCGTAGAAGCAAGTAGCATAATTTTGTTATTTCCCTTTTTACAGTCCCAAATTACACAGCTAGGGAATAAGTGGCAGAAATGGAAAGTAAATCCAGGTCCTCTAACCCCAAATCTAATTCTCTGTTTTATGCTACCACACCGCTTCCTTGTATCCTACTTTACTTCTTGGGGCCTTTGTTTGCCCAGCTATAAAATGAGGACATCAGACAACATGATGTGTAAGGTTTCTTCGTTCTAGCATTTTCTGTGATCCTTTTGTGCCAGTGGGTGGATGGGATATGGATAGGGAAGGGGAACGGTAAGGAAGAAGAAGGAAGAAAGAGAATCACGGGCAGGAAAAGGGAGAATTAGGGTTGGAGAGACAAACAAGATGTGGCATGGCTAGAACTCAAAGTACCTTTTGAATGGCCAGAGGGTAGTGTTTCCTCTGGATCTGCTGCATCATCCCACAGTCTATATCCTTGCGTATGGCATGAGGCACGTCAACTTCATCTCCTCCAGCATTATTAAACTGAAGTACCTGGGATCAGAATTAGAAGAGAGATGGAGCCAGAGAAAAAGAAGCACATTGTGTATTAGGCACCAACAGGACTGTCTTTTTAGACAATCTGCTTAATGGTATCCTCCTCTGTAACTTAATGTTTACTCCTCTCTTTTTAAACCTAATATTGTATTAGGAAAATAATCACAGACATCTAACACTCATTTTCCTTTTGTACTCCTGGGAGGTCCTAAGAAAAGTAGACAAAG
The DNA here is from genome assembly GCF_003287225.1 of Phascolarctos cinereus. Taxonomy (NCBI): domain Eukaryota; kingdom Metazoa; phylum Chordata; class Mammalia; order Diprotodontia; family Phascolarctidae; genus Phascolarctos; species Phascolarctos cinereus. Next base: position 442,158,489 of record NW_027555847.1, on the reverse strand, counting down.
CTTATGTTTAGGGCTGCCTCCTATAAGCTGAAACCAGCTGTCCAATCCCTAGAGGTTTGCTCATTCTGGCCAGCCCCCTCCTCTCACATCTCACCCAGGTCCCACTGAAGCACTTGAACCCTCAGCATTCACAACTGTCCAGGGAAACCTATACGTCTTGCTGTTCTTCCTGATAGGGACCCAGAGGTCAAGTAACTAATTTGAAAAATTCATTCATTGGCACAATGAATAAATGACTGATAGTTTAACCACAGCCTTTTTTGGTGGGGAGAGCAGGGCTACTTTAGTTATCTAACACACTTGTGTAACTTCGATAATGAGAATTTCCAGGCTCTGGAAGACAGGGGCATGGAGCTTTTTCATGTCAAGGGGAGACATTTGATGGACCTCCAACAAGAATGTGCTGGAGCCAACTTTAACTGGGGAGAGACAATTGTTAAATTTTCAGTGCGAGCATTTACGCCATAGAAATTAGCAAATGCTACAAATCAGGGCTTGGTTTATTCTGTTGATTGTTGAAATTTAAAGAAGCCATGAAAAAATATTAATAAGGCAAATTAAACTTAAAAGTGTGCTGTGGGTACATTTTGTTTTTCCTGGAGAGATAATTGTTAAACATTTATCTTGCACACCCTTGTGCTCAAATCACACTTTATAGACTTTGGCCCACCGCTTTTTGCATTGGGACTGGTCCTATTCCCCTCTCCTCTTGGGTTCCTTTTCCTGGTTCAACAAAAGAAACACTCCCCCAGAAGAGCAACTGCTCCTGACTGGAATCAGAATTCTCTTGGGCCACATGGAAAGTATATTAAGAAAAGTCCCTGGATGCTCAGAAGAATAATAAGTCAACAGTAGCTGAGTTGGCCCCTAGCCCATCACAGGACAAAATCTTCTCTAAGTCTGCGAGGCCCCAAACCTAAGAATAGAGCAAACTTTTCTTGCCCCTTCTCCTCCTCTGCTGCTTCCATAAAGTTATATACTCAGTGGGCTTTTTAAAAAAAAACTCCCTTTCTCTCTTTTGTAAGGAATAAATGAGACCAATGATGTTCAAATGTAAAAATAACTCTTTTCTGGAAATTAAAAAATGCCTCTCTCCCAGAGTTTGTCCCAAAGATCTCGAACCCTTTTTGTAATCACTGACTAACTGTAAGACAGAGGTTGTGGCATGTCCAAGTTGAGCCAATGCTTAAGGCTAACTTAGTTACAGAACCTTATTTTCCTTTTAATCATTAGATTGTTTCATTCAGTACTTTCTCTGCCCTTCTTAAAACTTGTTCTGATTGAGTAAAGACAGCAGAACCAAGAAAAAGATGCATGAATACAATAATGTAAATGATAACACTAAAAAGCATGCAAACATTGATAAATTATAACAAACAATATGAGACTTAAGAAGGAAATTCACTTTTTTTTCTCAAATAGAAAGATAGTGGCTATGAATGTGGAGAAGGTTATACAATGCACTAAAAAACACTTAAGCAAACAAAACAGTTTACACAACTGACTCACTTGTGTGCCGTAGAGGTTAAGGAAAAAAATGAATGGTTAAAAAAAGGTAACAATAATATTTTTTCGAGATTTTAAAATTGTACATATTTTACTCTGACTGATTTTAACATTGAAAATGAAGACCCTGATATTACTTAAACCTACATTATTTTCTGTTGAATTTCTTTATTTTTTTTATGGGCAAAAAAGGGCAAAAGGGAAGAGACATTACACAATGTTAGTAGTGTAGGGATATTGCGCAAGTGATCTTTTTTGCAATTCCCTATATTTAACCTATAGCAAACGCAAAAAAAGGATTAAGTTTCAACACAATGAGATGGGTAGGGTCCATTCTAAATGGGTCACTGTATACCAGGGGGAAATTATTTTTCAGGAGCAGTATGTTATATTCTAGGAAAGAAACAGGGCTGAATTGGAAATGTATCTGGTGTAGATGGAAAATCTATTCCTTCAGTTGAAAGAGTGAAATAGGTAAGTTTCATGGTGCATCTGCAATTATTAATGTGTTAATTAGGTAATCCATATGGGATAACGAAGTTAGATATGACTAAAAATGGCCGATAAACTATTAATGAGGTAATGTTTGTGCTTGGGTCACTAATGCAGAAAATAGTAGTGTTGATTCTAAACTTGTCCAAGTCATCCAAACCATGCCCTACAACATGTGGTAGTTAAGCTGATCATGCCCCTGTTCTCTGTGCATAGGCCAAGTTTGCTACCTAAGTCTGTATCCACTCACCAAGACAAAGAAACAATGAGCCTGAAACAAAATTGTCAGAATTTTGCTTAGAGTTCACCCTAGCTTCCTTCTCAGTAAAGAGGATGTAAAGCTACATTCCTTCCCTGCTTCTTAAGGTGGTGAGAAGGGTCAAATAATGGAATCAAAGAGGAATCTTTGAGAAGTCATCTGTATACCAACTCCTTTCACCAATGAGGACGTTTAGGTCCAGGGAGGTTGTGATTTGCCTATGGTCACATCATTAGCTGCAGAATTGGTACCTTGTCTCCTGACTCAATATCTTGGGCACTTTTCATGACAATATAACATTAACAAATAATAAAAGAAATTTACCCAAAATAAAGTGCTATAAAATGAAAAATATTATTATATTCATGGACCCAAGCAACAGGATGAAAAGACATGGATGAAATGGCTTTCCTCATCATTGCATGCAGCTTTGAATGGAGTGCCTGAACTGAGGAGATCAGAGGATCATAGGCTTAGAACTGGAAGAAACCCTCTACGCCCCTTCATTTTACAGAGGAGGCAACTGCAGACCAGAGAAGTGGACAAACTTGTCCAAGGTCACACTGAGAGTAAACAGCAGTTCTGGAATTTGAAATTTGGTCCTCTGACTCCAAATAGAGCATTCTTGACATTGTAGCATTCTGTTTCTCAATGCATCTCACATTAGTTAAAACACTTAATTATTAAAGAAATTTTTTAAAAAGTTATTCATGGGCTAACTATTCAACGTCAGGCTTTTCTTGTATTAGTTGACATGTTTCAGGGCACATGGCTATAGCTGGGGATGTATTGGTAAATGTTTGACAACTAGCTCTTTGAGAAAAAAAAGTTCCAGATGACATACTTCTTAAGTTTAATCTGCATTATTAACATTTTCTTCCTCTCCTTCTAAAGTACAAAGAATCAACGACACAAGAAATCAGGCCCCAATTTACAGTGTTTGACAAAATCTGAGGTATAAACACTCACACTGAAAATTTAACAACTGGCTCTCATAAGCAGGTTAAAGCTGGCCCCAGCACATCCCTGGATGTAGCTGAATGTTTGTAATCATAGGGTAAGCAACAATAGGGTTCTACTTTATCAGTATTTTATGATCACTGGCTTTATTTCATTGAGCTTAACCTTCTTACAAGGTGATAGTGGCTTTGTCACTGTATGTAAATCCTACAGCCCTGAGAAAACACCAGAAGCCAAACCTACCTCTGCCATCTGGTCAGCTGTATTACCCTCAGCACCCATATAGATCATGGCTAGGGTGGACGAGATGCTCCAAGGGCAAAAGAAGACATTCTGACTATTGTTTGTTTGATTCAGGTGCTTGAAAAAGTTGAGGGCAAATTCTGTGTTTGCTGACTGCACATTCTCCATTGTTGCAACCTGGGAAGGAAATGAGAGAGAAAGAAAACTCAAAAGGTGATTTTTTTCATTGTTGGTGTTGGTGATATCAACGTACTACATGTACCAGACAGAGTCATGATGCCTTCTTGACCGCTCGTGGGGTCATAGGATTAGCACTATAAGGGGCTTTGGGGTTCATTTAGTTTAGCCCCCCCAATTTAGTAGGTTAGAAAACTGCGTTCCAGAGAAATGAAATGAGGTCACAATGGTAGTAAATACTAGCAGAGCCAGGATTTGGATCCTCTCTGACTCCAACTTCTCTTTCCAGCTTCATCACACACGACTCCCCTCATGAGCTCTGAAATCCAGTCAAACTGGCCTATTTGCTGATCCCCTGATTGAAATATCTTCCCTTCTTACATTCCTTTCTTAGAACCCTGCTCTCCCTTCAGGGATCTTTTCAAGTGCTACCTTCTATAAGAGGCCTTTCCTGATTCTTCCCAGTTACTAATCTATCTCCTCCAAATTGCTTCCTATTTACTTTGTATAAATCCTATATTTACTTAGATGCACACATGTCAACTGTATATGTGAAAACTCTGACCCTGAATGATAGCCTATAAAGGATGGTCCTTTGATTCCAAAGTCAGTACTTTTCCCATCCCACCTCAGTGGGTAAGATTGTCAAGGTTGGACGTGCGTCACCTATGCTACTTTGGGATCAGAAGAGGCACCATTGCTTGCAAGGGTGAGCAATGGGCTCACCCTTTTTTTTTTTTGTATTCTACAAATATTTATCAAGTGTCTTCTATAGGCCTGGTCCTATGCTAAGTGCCAGAGACACAATGACAAAATGGAAACAATATATGCCAAAGAGAAACTTAGACGTTCACCCAGGTAGTCACTAGTGGCATTGGAATTTGGAATCAGATCCTCTGACTGAATTGTGCACTCTTGGCAAGGTACCATGGGGCCTTTCAACAGGTCTCACATTCATTGAAGTGTTCAAGTATTAAAGGAATATTACCAAAAATCACTCTTTATAGATTTACCATCATTCAGGGTCAGGATTTTCATGCATAGAGCTGACATGTATGTATCAAAGAAAGTACAAAATATATACAAAATAAATTGTAAGAAAAAAAATTGTGGGGGGGGGCAGAGTGCCCTAGGAAATGGAGAATCAAGAAAGGCCTCATAGGAGGTAGCATTTGAGCTGAACCCTCAAGGGAGCTCAGGGTTCCAAGACAGGAAGGTGAGGAGGGAGGGCATTTCAATCATGGGGGTCAGCAAATAGGTCCAGCTGACCAGATTATGATAGTGTGTGACAATGCTTGAGGGGAAGCCATGTGTAATGAATCTGGAAAGAGACGCTGGATTCAGATAGTGAAGGGCTTTAAATGCTCAGCGGAGGAGATGGTATTTTCCCCTAGTAGCCCTGGAGAAACACCAACATTTCTTGATCATATGAGCAGCATGGCCAATAAAAAACAATAGTATATGCACACCTGAAGTAGAACTGAAGCAGTCAGTAAATCAAGGGAACCTGGGAAAACATACATCCATTACCAGATGTAGAAGTTAACACAAGAACATTGGACATAATGGCCTCCCTGGAACCTGTATCCTCCCCATCAACCCCCATGGCTTGGTGTTCCCTCAATGATCTCCTGTCTACATAGAGTGCAGATAATGATTCAATACTACTCCAGTTGGCCCTTAGTCATCACCCTCCATGAAGAGAGGTCCCTGGGGGAGGCGTGGCCTTCATTTCACAGGATTATGTAGTTAACAGGCATCTAATGTTTACATGGAACATGCTCTGATCAGACATATGATAATAGTCATACTCCATTATAACTACAGAACATTTCTTAGTAAATGATTTCTTAATAAATGCTTACATATGCAATTTCTCCATCATTATGAAACCTCATGGAGATTGTTTCAAATACATAATACTCCCTCCTCTCAATGTACCCTTCACTTTCAAAGAAATTGAAGACTGGATTTATGATTTCATTGATTTTGGGGAACTCCTTTGGGAGGAAATTCCCTTCAGCAATACAAATCATACAAGTTAACTCTTTCTCTGAAGCTGATAGTCTTAGAGTTGCCAAGATGGGTTCAGTGACTTGCCTAGGGTCATACAGCCAGTATGGGTGGGATATGAACCCAGCTCTTCATGGCTTTATAGATAACTCTAATCTCTCATGTCACACCTCCTGTCTTTTACCTTCAAATTCAAACTCAATGTTTTCATTCTCTTTCCTCTTTTTTTTGAAATTATGTCTTATCCCAGTTTTCCAGGCAAGTGGAACGCAACACAACACTGGACTTGGAGTCAGGAAGAACTGAGTTCAAATCCTCCTTCAGACACTAGCTGTGTGACCCTGGGCAAGTCACTTAAACCTCTTTCATTCTCATTTTTCTCATCTGCAAAATCTACATCTTTGGGTTGTTGTAAATATCTGAGATAACTGAGATAACAGATACAAAATACTTTTCAGACCTTAAAGTGCTATATGTGAGTTCTCATTCTTGTTGTTAATATGTTAGCTTACTTAGTCTTGATTAAAGGTACTGACTGCTTGCATTTGATTTCCTCTTGATTCCCATCCACCCATTTGCCTGCTATCTCTCCTTTTCTCACTGAGTCAAACCTGCTCCCGGAGCTGCCCTCAGACTGACCCTTCACCCGCTTCAGCATTGTCTCAGACGCCTTCTCTGAGGTTGCTTCCATATCAAACTGAATGCTCTCCAGTGGATAAAGCACTCCTCTTCCTGAGTTCAAATCCAGCTTTAGACACTTCCCAGTTGTGTGACCCTGAGCAAGCCACTTAACCCTTTTTGCCTCAGTTTCTTCACCTGTAAAATGAACTGGAGAAGGAAATGGTAAACCATTTCAGTGTCTCAGCCAAGAAAACCCCAAATGGGGTCACAGAGAGTCAGACATGGTGAAACAGACTCAACAGCACATGTGACAGCTGCTGAGCTAAGCCCTGGAAGTGCTAAAAAGTTTCCTTTCTCACATTATTTCAGCTGTAGCCTCGTTCCACAGCATGGACCCCAAGGCCAGCCCTGCAGAGGGCATCCGGTGGCTAGACACATACCTACTCACACTTAGCAAGCTTACAAATGTGACAGACAATTCATTCACCAGCTGACACAGACACACCTTAGGTGTGTCTATGGTGCAAGGTGTGGCTGAATGCTTCCACATGCCCAAGGAGTGTGTCTCTATATTGGCTGGTGAACATATCTATACCAACTATATGGCTAATGTGCTTACATGATGGCTTTTGCAAAAAGCCACCCTACAATTACTAAAGAATACAAATACACCAAGTGAAATGGACACTGATCTTCCAAAAGAAATATTTCTCCAGTGACAAGTTTCACAAAACTTGGGTGAGGTATGGGGGAAAATGTCCCAGGAATGCAGAAGATCTTGCAAATATCCCAGCCTGACAGTTGCTAGGTGTGTGACTGTGACCTCAACCTCTTAAGCTTAAGCTTCCAGGTCTATAAAATTGGCTTACTAGGGAGAAAATGTGATGTAAACTTTCAAGCAATAAATAAAAGTGAATTGTCATCATTTAAGCTCTCTGCTAGGAGGCAACATGCAGATCATACTGATTCAGTCGTGTCCTACTCTCTGTGACCCCATTAGGGGTTTTCTTGGCAAAGACACTGGAGCGGTTTGCCATTTCCTTCTCCAGCTCATTTTACTGATGAGAAAACTGAGGCAAACAGAGCTGGAAAGCTGGCCAGGAAGCCAGGCAGACCTGGATTCATGTAAGGCTGGTGACTTTGCACAGCCCTCTCTCACATAAATCCAATCCACTTGCAAATCATGACACCACCTTCCCAATATCATGGTCCTCTTCGAGAATGAAGGACAAACAATAACCACAATAATATACCCTGGTGGTGTGCATTTCTCAGTGTTCTAGGCAGCTCTAAGGAAGTGCTATGGGGCAGCTAGGTGGTGCAGTGAATAGAGCACTGGCCCTGGAGTCAGGAGGACCTGAGTTCAAATCAGGCATCAGACACATAACACTTACTAGCTGTGTGACTCTGGACAAGTCATTTAACCCCAATCGCTTCACCAAAAAAAAAAAAAAAAAAGTGCTGACCTGGATTGGTAAAGGGAATTTCCTTATCCAGGAGTACCTTATACCAAGGAAATCATGCATCTAGTTCCTATCCCTATGGCTTCACTAACGTTATGTTTCTATTACTCTTTTCTGTAATCAGCAAGTAATGTCTCTAATCTCCTTTTAATTTCCAACATGGGAAGTTATTTCTGATTCTCAATAAGGAATGAAATCCTCACAAGGAGAGTTGTTCCCTCATGTGGGAGTGAGTCCCTTGACTGAGGAGTTCAACAGAAGCTAGATGTTGCTGTTGGTGGTGGTGGTGGTGGTCCTTTGTTCTTGAAGAGGACCAGTTACCCATTGGATGAGATCTTGTACTAGAAGATGACTCAGGTTCATTTCAACCCTAAGTCCTGTGATTCTTTAAATTCTTCTTTGTGTGTCTCTATTTCCCACAAATTAAAAAAAAATTATAAAATCTCTGTTTAAGAAGAATTTCTTACAAATCTTGTTCACAGGGTTATTTTTGGAGCAAGGTCTATGCTCCCTTTTGTAGAGATAGGGACAATAGAGGGCACTCTCAGAATCATAGAATCTGAGTTGGAAGGGACCTCAGAGGTCACTTGGCCCAGCTCTTACCTTTACAGAATCTGTTCCACATTAGACTACAAAGCAGCTAGGTGGTACTGAAGAAAAAGTGCTAATCCTGAAGGAAGGTAGACCTGAGTTTAAATCCTGTCTCAGATACTTGCTAGCTTTGTGACTCCCAGGAAATTATTTAAACTGCACCTCAGTTTTCCCATTTGTAAGCTGGGAATGAAGCACCTACTTGCCAGGATTGTTTGTGAGAATAAAATGAGACAATTTTTGTAAAATGTTTTGTAAACCTTAAATGCCATATAAATACTAGGTATTAATAACCTGGACAAGTGACCACACAGGCCCCACTTGAAGAATGGGAAATACTGAGCCTAGAGTCAGGAAGAGGTGAGCTCATATTTGACCTCAGAAATTTACCAGTTGTGTGACCTTAGGCAAGACACTTAATTAACTTCTGTCTGCCTCAGTTTCTTCAACCTTCAAATGGAGGCAATAACAGCGTCTACCTCTTGGGGTTATTGTGAGCATCAAATGAGGTAATAGTAAAGGGCTTAGGACAGTGCCTGGCACACAGTAGGCATTTTGTAAATGCTTATTTCCTCTTTTCCTCCTTCCTGCAGCTGCCCAATTTCACTTTGGGACAGCTCTCCTTGTCAAGAGTTTTTTGTTATATTAAGCCAAGAAATACAGGTAATTCATATTACGTACTCTAGGCCTCAGTTTGCTCATCTATAAAAAAGATTGGACTGAATGTTCTCTAATGTCTTTTCTGGCTATAAACCCTACCACTTCCTATGATCTAAAGTCTTAATACAAAGATTTATTTTGCATAAATAAAGTGTGGAAACCTAATAACTACAAACTTTTAGGAGCTTGAGCACAGAGGTCCCTTGTAATCCCACACAAAGTATACCCTTCCTCGGTCAGGACCACATGTCCAAGTCACTACTGCCATTGTAAGCCCAGAATGTGGACGCTTTGTTTGCTTTTTGTGGGAGTTTTCGACTTAAGTGCTAGTACCAGTGAAGTTAGTTACCGAGGGACCACAAATGGTATTGAAGCAGAAAACACCTGTTGTTAATTTCTCAATGGTGTAATAAATGATAATACTTTCATCCTTAGATGATAAACACTTGGCTGGTAATTAATGTTGTCCTTGGAAAAGACATCATTATAGAATAAATATTATCCTTGGAAATAATGAGAAGAAATAGGTTTCATATAGCTTCAATTTGTTGCCGCTCCTGCCAGTTCTCACACATGATAAAAGATCCCTTAAGCCTTGGCAAAGCTATCAGATATCAGGATCTGATCAAACCCTAAAAGCTACAAACTCTGCTCAGTGCTCCACTCCCTTTAACCTAGATCCATATTGGTCGTGGGAAGGCTTCTGTATTTTTTGTTGCTGTATGATAGCAACACGTGGAGAATGAAGTCAAAATAAAGTACTGGAGAACAAGATGAACAGGCTTTTTTTTTTTTCCAAATAAATCTTCTCCCAAATAATCACCACATTTCATCCACACCCAAAAGGAAGAAAGAGACTCAGTTATGTCTGTTTGGTACTTTGCATGATGGAGAATAATTGATGGATCAATATGGAGCCATAGTTTGGAAGCAAATGGTCCGTTCAATCAGTCAAATAACTGGTCAGTGCTGTCAAATGACTAGTAAGAATATTTCTCCCCTTATATGATGAATCCAGTTCCTTGAATGAATCAACATATTTGGGAATCTCATTGACACCACCATTTCTAAAGAAAATTCCCTAACTCCTCCACATTGCAGTCACCAGTTAATGATGAAAGTTAAAAACTAATGAAGCTTCACTGATGAAAGTTACTGATGGAAGTTCATTCTCTCTATTCAAAGCACCTTCAGCTATTCAAATTTGTTTAAAAGTGAAGTCAAATGAAAACAAAAATTTCCTTATTCTCAGTTTTGTTGCTTTATCCTAGGATATATCTTCTCAAGAAAAGATACAGTTTTATTTGGGTAGCATTCATAAGAACATGGAGTCACATCTAGATGGGATTTTAAATATTGTCAAATCCAACTCTCTCATTTTACAGAAAGAGAAATCGAGGCCCAGGGAGGTTAAATAACGTGTGCAAAGCCACACAGGCAGTAAATGCCTGAGTAAAGACTCGAACCCAAGTCCTGTGACTTGAGATTTAGCACTTTTCCTCTCATTCCATATTATTTATAGTTATTAGATAGAGAACCATAAGCAGATGCTATTTCAAGATAAACTCCTAATTTGTCCCATGGAATTAACTGAACATCTTAAATATAAATTTGATTTAAAAATTCATAGGAATGCATTCTGGCTCTTAATGATTTAGTGGGAAAAGTCCTAATGTGGAGTTTATGGATTTAGGACTTTTTTTAAAATTGATAATTTAATTTTAATATAGTTTATTCTCTTTGAAATCCTATGTGCTATATTTCATATATATGAAAATATTATTCTAAGAATAGGTTTCTCCAGACTGCCAAAGGGGTCTGTGACACAAAAAAGTGAAGAACTGACCCTAAAAACTGTTCAAATATTAAACTAAAACATTTTCCTTTCCTTTCAAAAGCCTTTTAACTCTCATTTGATTTCTCACTAAATGTTCCCCTACATTTCTATTTTCAAAATATTAGTAATACTAGTAAGAAACCATAGTGAAAACGAAGCCCCACTTCCCATAAAAATAGTCACAGGAAAAGTTACCATACCTTTGAGACTGAGGTCTTGTTTGCTTGACAGCTAAGGTTTCTCTCTGGCTTACTCCAGTATACATGCAGAGATGACTGACTGGTTTTATAGTTCATTCTTGCCCCTCCCAAATTGTTTTTCCATTTTTTTTCTTTATCATTCAGAGTGATTCAACATTTTACTCAGAAGGTCATCAGTAGAATAGTAATGCTTATCTATATAGAAGTAGAAACTTGAGAAATCTATTGGGAAAGTGACATCATGCAGAAACTTTGAAGTTTGGCAATAACTATACAAGTTAATCAAAAGAGGCTGGAACTTTTCAGCAGCTGAGGCTTTCTCATTCCAGGACACCCCTTTCAACCTCTCCTCCCTTATCAGAGGGACACCACAGTAAACATGTGGTTATTCTGTACTTTTTAGAAACAATGGTCTCATTTCTCTCTTATTTGGAGGTGGGAAGGAGCCTAACCAGCCTTATAAACTGTAAATAGAAGGGGAGACAGTCTGTCTCATTTCTTATCTTGAGTCAGAACACTGTGTGAAACTCCCAAAGACTCAAGTAAAATTATTTTAATTCATAGTTTTATCTTAAGCTTAGTTTACATCTTCTCAACTAAAAATACATCTAAGGCCAAGCAGTGTTTCAGGGACATCACTCACTGGCCTCTTATGTAGGTAGACCTTGAATGCTTTTTTTAAATTGTTTCTCACTGAAGCTTAGACTTTAATTACTAATAAACTGCTGTTCAAGAGCTAATTTGTAGTCCTAGACAACTTGAGGAAGAATTTAAGAAGCACTTCATATTAACCGGAAATTAACATTTCAAAATTTGACTCAATTCCCTAGATATGTGGTCATTTAAGGTATTTTAAAGCAAACAAAATTAGCCAGATATGGCAAAAATGCAACAGGAAACTTTAGAATTTCTCTTCACTTAAGGACACCATTGTTTGGTTATTTTTGTCAGGCTCCCCTTTATTCCACAGACCAGCTTTCTTTTGTCTTCACTAACTGATGGCCAGGATCAATACGGTAGTGACAGAAGGGATATCTCAAAAGCCAAGAAACAGAGTGAGAAATGAACATAGAGGGCTTGAGACATAATGGACATCAATTTGACTGGAACAGGGTGTACCCATGTTGAGGAGTAATAGGAGGTTAAGGTTGCATAAGTAAAGCAAAGCTTAGTACAGAGGTCCATGAATGCCAGGATTTAGAACCTGGGGTGACTCTATAGGTTCTTGAACAAAAGAGTGTCATTAGGGAAATGATGTTTTAGGAAATTAATCTAGCAAATTCCTTAAGGGAAATGATTCTAGTCTTCATTTGCTTCTTCTCCCTACTCCCTACCTAGGACAATGTCTTATAGACCTTAAGTGCTTAAAATGTTTGTTGACTAAATGAATAAATTCAGTTCAGTTTGATTATAGCATTAAACACCTACTATATGCAATGAACTATGTTAGGTAGGTCCTGAAGATAAAAAGAGAAAAAACAACAATCCCGGCCCTCAAAGACTCTTACATTTCATTGGAGGATTCACCTGTACAGTGAGAAGTAAATGTAGGAGAATTTGATAGAAAATGGAGCACAAATGGGGAAGGGGGTATGAATCAGAAAAGGCTTCACAGAGAAAGAGATTCCCAACTACTGCCTGGAAGGAAGATAAGGATTCTGAGTGAGGAAAAAAACAAGGAAAGAGTTCATTACAAACACGCAGGTCAACCTTTATGAGGGACTTGGAATGCTGAGGTTAGGGAAAAGCTTTACTGGACAGTCAAATACATGAAGGGGAGTAATGTGAGATAAGACCAAAAAAGAAGGATGAAGCCAGAATATGGAGGGCCTCAAATGTCAGTGGAGGGAATTTGTATTTCCTCCACTCAAAAAGTTTTTTTTTTTAATCAGGGGAATGACAGAGAGAATTTTTGGTTTTGTTTTGGGTTTTTGTTTGTTCTTTTTGTGTTTTTGTTTTTGTTTTGGGGGTTTTTGGGGGGATGTTTTTTGAAACTGTTTGGAGGGTAGATTAGAGATAGGCAGCATGAAAACAGTGAAAATAATTAGGAAGTTATCATAGTAGGTTAGGCAAGAAGACATGGAGGCTTGATCTAGGCTGATGGTTGTAAAAGTAGAAATAAGGGGGTTTTAAAGAAGTATAACTGGAGGTGTTTACCAGGTGATTGGATATAGGGGGTGAAGGAGGGAGAAGAGTCACAGTTGACTCTGAGATCACTAACCTGGGTGACTTGGAAGATAGTGGGACACTCAACAGAAATAAGTATAGAGGAGTTTTAGGAGGAAAGTTGATACGCTCTGTTTTGGATGTGTTACGTTTGCAGGTAAGATATTCTCATGGGATGTATAGTTGCAGCTATTTTACAGGCAGTTTATCATTGTAGGATTGGAGTTCAGGAGAGAGATTAAGGTTCAATATCTAGATTTGGGAGTCATTTGCATAGAGATAATACTTGGGCCCTTTGGAATAAATAAGCTCACCAAAGGAGAGAGCATGGAGAAGGAAGAAAACAGAGCTCATGGCATAGTCATAGGGGACACTTACTTTTAGGGCATGGTGATAGCAGAGGAACTGGTAAAGGAGACTGAGAATGAGCCATTTGACAGTTAAAAGAAGAGAGCAGTGTCATGGAAATCAAGTAAAGGTAAAGCATCCAGAACAAAGCTGAAGAAAGTTCAAGGTGAAGGAGGACTGAGGAAAAGGCAACAAATTTATCAATGAAGGGAACATTGGTACCCTTTAAGATTTTCAGCAGAGTAATGAACTTGGAAGCTAGATTGCAAGAGTTGAAGAGCAGATGGTGAGGAAGTAGAAGTACCAGGTGACTTTTTCTAAGAGTTTGAAAGTAAAAGAGATCAGAGTTATAGGAAAATAATTTGAGGGGATGACAATGTCAAGTGAAGTTTTTTATGTATAAATGTGCTTCCCTTAGACCTCAGCAAAGCTAAAAGTCAAAAGAAGTGAAAGCAGAGAAATTAAATTCTTAAGGAAAAGCCCTTTTAGAGGCAAATGGCAGCTAGGTGGTACAGTGTATAGAGCACTGAGCCTGAAATCAGGAAGACTCATCTTGCTGAGCTCAAATCTGATTTCAGACACTTACTAACTCTGTGACCCTGGGCAAATCGCTTAACCCGGTTTGCCTCAGTTTCCTCAGCTGTGAAATAAGCTGGAGAAGGAAATGGCAAATCACTCCAGCCAAGAAAATCCCCAGTGGGGTCAAGAAGAGTCCTGCTGAAATGACTGATGAACAACAACAATCTTTCAAATATAAAGGAAGCACTTTGCCTCTTGGAAAGAGCCAGAAATTTGAATAGCTCACCTGCATATGAAAAGACTATCGGAGACAACAAACTAGGGCAAAGATAGCCATTATTCCCAATCACCCATCAACATGAGACCCCAGTAGGAATAAGGAAAAGTGTAACTGGTGGGTCACCAGAATCAGAGTACGTCACTGAGAGAATTCTCTATGAACCAGCAAAGAATTGTCAAAGATTAGAAACTAGACCTCTCTCATCACCTGCTTGGAGATGAAAAATCTTACAATCTTACTGCTGATGTTAAAAAAAAAAAGGGGGAAAGGTCAATCACATACACACATATATGCATAAATATACACACATGGGTATATGGATATATATGTATACACACATTTATATCCTCAAAAGTAGAATAGGATAAAGATGTAAGAGTGCGTGTGTTTTTTTTTTAATTTACTAGAGTACAAAACTTTGAGAAAAGCAACAAGATTGAGCTATTAGAAATCTAAGAACTAGGATGTATATAAATGAACAGCATCCAAAATGTTTTAAAATGGGACATACCAGTTTTGAGTATGCTTCAGAAATGAGGTCTCAAAATATTTGAATTAAGGGTTTTACATGTAAAATTGCATTAATGATTGTGAAGAATTTTAAAATCATGTCTCTTTTCCTGTTTTGAAGTATCTGTATGATAATATTAAGAGACAGAAGTACTCATTTCCCATGTAAGGACTTCATGAATCCCTTTCAGAAATAGGATTAGATCCATAAAGTCTGAACAGGTTTTTAACCACAAGAACTAGTTATTGAAAGACCAATCTGATTAGATTTTGTCCCGGTTTACTAAATTATACAGTCTTATCACTAGCAGGACTTAGCAGCATTATCTAAAGAATCTCCACAAGGGACCTGGAACTTGGAAATGTTTGAGGAAATGCCTTCCCAGACCTGCCCTGATCCATTCTGAGAGATGTACAGTAAGTACCTGCCAGACTCCTGAAGATCATGAATCCTGCAAAAGGACTCAGCCCCGCTGTGGCTACTGCTGTATTGGGTTTGTCTATTCACCTGTTGTAACTTTGCTCCTTATGTCAGTCTTGTGTGTTTTACGGACATGTAAACTGCTTATCATGCCAATGTAGGGACTGAAGGCCTTGTACTGAACATTTGCCAGTCATCATGGTTTGCCCATGGTGTTTATGCAGAGGCCCTTCGTTAAGAGCCAGTGAAGTTTGATGGGATGAGCTCAGTGGCATGCAATATTAAAGTTAGAGAATATTTGAGTTTGCAGACAGCACAGAAGGAAAAATAGAACAATACAATCAGAACAGAACAAATGAAGTTGAGGGAGTGAATCATTAATGAGAAAGGTTAGAGGAAGCTGAGCAAAGGATGAGATCAGGGGCATCAGTAGAGGGGTTGAATAACAATCCAATGTGGCCATTAGAAAAGATGACTTGTCCTTATTATAAAAATTAATGGGGGCTGGGGGGTGGGGAGGGAAGAGTCAAGGATGACAGTGAGGTCACAAATCTGTGTGTCTGGATGGATGGTGGTGCCCTTAGCAGAAACAGGAGAGATCGAAGAGAAGTGGGTTTAGGGGGAGAACAATGAATTTGATTAAGACCCATTTATTTTGATGTGCCTATGGGATATCTAGTTTGATTTGTCCAACAGGCATTCGGTTGTATGTTACTACAGCTCAGGAAAGAGAGTGGGGGTGAATAAAGATCTGGGAGTCATCTGTGTAGAGATGACAATTAAACTCATGGGAGCTGATAAGTTCACTATGTGCTGAAGTGTAGAAATTTGGGAAGGCCTGGGATAGCTGCAAGGTACCCCTTCAAGGGAGCATGATGATAAAACAGAGATGTAGACTGAGAGGGAACTGTGAGACAGGTTAAGAGGTGAGTCTCAGAAGGAGCAGTGTAATGAAAACCCAAAGAGAAGAAAATATTCAGGAGAAATGATTGGTCCACGGTTCCAAATGCTGAACAGAGCTTAAGAAGGATGAAGACTGAGAAAAAGACCACTCACTTTCGCCAGACTCTAGTGACGGGGATTAAGTAAATCACTTCAAGCTAACCTCAGGACTTTATTACTTGCTTCGCTATGGGCATGACAAGACAATGGACACATTTTCAATTCAGGGTCTTGGTCATGCTCAGCACTTGCCAGGAGCATGATATGCTGCAAACGTTTTGATGATATTGGATAAGAACTTCCCTATTGATTCATCTCGTGTGTGGTAGTTCAAAGAATGCCCAGGAAGTGCTGTAGCAATCCCTGCTTAGTGAAAAGAGAAGTCCCCTACATTAGCATATACATCATCATTGAAATAATCCGCACATAATACACTTATCTGTGGGCTGATAACCACATCCTGCCTTTGCTTGCCTGTAAGGAAATTATTTTTCTTCCCAGTTTTCTACCCCCGAAAGCAAATGCCTATACTACAGTACTTTGGAAATCAGTTTTTCAATATAATTATTTATTAAGTAAGCTCTGCGCTAAGCCCTGGAGATACAAATCTGTCGAAAGTTCACAATCCAATGAATGAGACAGCATGCTAACAAGTACGTACACAGAAGCTATACACAAGATAAACTGGAGATACCTAAGAAATGGAAGGCATTAAAGAAAGGCTAACTGTAGAAGGTGGAATTTTAGCTGAGAACTGTGGGAAACCAGGAGGTAGAGATGGGGATGGAGAAAATTCCAGGCATGAGGGATAACCAGAGAGAATGCCTGGAATCAGGAGATGGAAGATCCTGTTTGTGGAAAAGTCAGGAGGCCAGGATCACTGGATTGAAGAATATGGGAGGGAATTGTAACAAGACTGGAAAGGGGGTCAACTAACCATTGTTATCACAGGTGTAACAGATAGAATTTACACCATCCCACCTTCTCCGCCAGACTTGTCTGTGAGGGATAGCAAGAAAGGAGACTGAAGAGAGGAGCTTTGGGGTGAACCCCTCAAAGGGTTAGCCTGGAAGCTGTCACTCTACCTGTGATCTACATTTTAACAATTCTACACTTACTTTGCTTCAATGCATTTTCCCCTTACCTTCTTACCTTCATTTTTAAAAATCTTAACTTTTCTTTCGAATAAAGGGAAAGATGTTCACCAGCACTCACCTACCTTTCAGAATCAGATGACTTTTTTTTTTTGTTCCTGGCTGTAACATTTAAAAATTATAATTCTATAGAGAGAACAGGCTGGGCTTGGTTTTAAGCTGATAGTAGTGGGTGCTTCAGGTTTAGTTGTGAAAGTCATTCCAATACTCATATGGTTTTTTTCATTCCGCATTTCTCTTCTCCCCCACCCCAAAAAAAAACCCCTCACTCCTGCCTGATTTTTCTGTTTCTGTGAATGGGACCAACTTTATACTGAGTACCCAGGCTCAAAATATCAATCGTGTTTGATTCTCTCTCTCCTCCCTACAGCCAATTACTCACCAAATTCTATTGATTATACCTCCAAAAATATCCCTCATTTCCATTCTCAGGGCTACCACTGTCATGATCTCAGGCCTTCAATACCTCACCTGGATAACAATGAAAACCTTTTAGCTGTTATCTCTACCCCAGGCTTTCCTGCCTCCCCTTATACCTACATATTTCTGTTAGAATATATACATAACACACAACTCTGATCATGACCCATATCTACTAAAAAAGTCAGTGGTTCCCATTTGGTTGGTGGATAAAGTCCAAATACCTTAACTTGACATTCAAAGCCCTCCACAATCTGCTTTGAACCAACCTTTCCAGTCCTATTGATATTGTAATATTTCACTTACCCTAAGGTCCAGACAAACTAACCTATGGTCTCCAAATGTGACTTTATTATTTCTCAGATACGTCCCATACTTTCCCACCTCTTTGCCTTTGCTAAAAACCACCTCCTGCAATACGTAATTTTATCTCCACCCCACCCCACCCTCACACAATACATATCTTCACCTGGTATATTTATTATCCACCTTTCCAGACATAACTCAAAAAAAGTCTTTTCTAATGCACTGAGCTGGAAGTAATCTTGCTTTATTCTAAACATTCCTAGAATTTCATACCTTTATCATGACCTTATTAAATTTAATCCTAGTATTATTTCTGAACATATAGTTTCTTCTCTACTAAACTTATTGAAAATGGAAAATAACTTATTCATTTTTCTATCCCCCACACTATCTGGCATATAGTAGGACTTTAATAAATGCTTATTAAAATGTTCCACAAATGATTTATTATTTCAAAATGAAAGAGTCCTTATTTGATTAAGGATTTTAACTAATATGATGAATAAGAGAGTTAATGATTCTTTGTGTTTATATGGTATTTTTTACTCAAGAAATATTACGTGGGAGGCATCTAGGTGACACAGTATATAGAGCACTGGCCCTGGAGTCAGGAGGACCTGAGTTCAAATCTGACCTCAGACACTTGACACTTACTAGCTGTGTGACCCCGGCAAGTCACTTAACCCCATTGCCTAGCAAAAAGAAAGAAAGAAATATAACATGGTATGTTTTTCAGGGGGAACAAAAAGGCCTTCCCAAAATATTTTCCCCACATGCTCAATAACACTTTGAAAAATTAGTTTCCTGGGGGCGTTATAAGACAAGATGTTAATAACTCCAGAGTGTGTGACATACTGATTTAAGTAAGGTATAAACTACTCATCTCAGAGCTTTTTGGAGGAATAAGTTTTCATAGAAGCAGTATTGGGTCCTTGAAAGTGTGAGAAGAGGCAAAAGAAGAAAACTAGGATAGTCACACAAGAAGACATGGATCTAATTGAATTTTATTTGCTTTAGAATTTTGCCCTAGAATATTCATAGCTATGTGAAAGTTTGCAAGTGAAAAAAAGAGCATTGTCAGGGAGAGTCAAAACCTCATCTGTGTTGTATTTATCCTGTTGCCAAGTCAAAAGACTAACATAGATCCCACACCCTGTTTTCTGGAGGGACAAAGATTCAGTGTTCTATGATTCAGGTTTTTGGGAGAGCCTATATATTCACACTAAGACCTTTCATGCCAAAAATCTCACTATGAGAAACCTGCATGTTCCCAGTGACATCAGGATGCTGGTGAGTCATGGAATGTAGTCTATATATAGCCTACATAATCTCTAGGTGTCTTTATCCCAACTCTCACTCTCACTGGCAAGTCAGACCGTTCTACTCCCTACCCCCAGCTCAGTCAGGTTAAGTCTCCTTACTCATAGTTTTAGGGGTAACCCTAAGGGCCTGAAGTGATTTTTTTGGTGTGCTCCTAATCTGGTGTTCCTCCCCCCACCAATATCGTTCACCAGTGTCAATTAGTATCACCTGTATATAAAAGGTTGCCCCAGTGATTAGCAACCTCATTATCAATTTAACCAATTAACACCAATTAGTACAGGGATACTTACTGAGGAGGTAAGGAACAGAAGTACAAACACAACTCCTTAAACCAAGGGAGCAGTCTTCTGTCTGTGGGGAGAGTGAGTTCAAAATTAAAGTAGCCACCAAAAAAGCCCATCAGGTTCATTTCTGAATGTGCGAAGTTATGAAGTGGTGAGGGCTCTGGCACCTCAAATACTGCCTGGAAGAGGTCTAATGGAAGAATGTTGGTTTCATAGGGACTCAGTTGCCTCTATCTTCCAAGTGTCGGTTGTCTATTATATGCTTTTGAATTCTCTAAAACCATTAAAAAATCATAGTTCATTTTCTTTCTATGGCCTAGTATGTTCCCACAATATGCTTAAAAGTTCTTGGTTAGTGTGACTCTGGAGAATACAAACTCTCTTATTAGTAAGCTCCGTAAAAACATCCTGTAAAGCTAACGTCCAGCAAACGTAGTTATAGAAATCTCCCCAAAGCCAAATGTAAATTTACTTTGAACTCTCCAGTTTTCCGGGTACCTCTCATCCCTTCTTACATGGAGCATCAGAGAAACCATTGTTTGTTGTTCTTCATTCTCAAAGAGGACCAAAATGACATCACTATACTAAAGTCAAGTTTCAGATAACTGAGAAGAGGAGAGAACTCTCCGTGACAGCAAGTGGTATTGAGACTTCATGATGTTTGGGAGTGTTCATGGAGACAAGGAGAGATTCAATGCAAAAAAAAGCACAACTCTTTCCAATGCCAAAAAGCACCTAGAAACTTGGAACTCTGGATAATGAGTGCATACCAGTGTCCAGACACTCCCAACTTCACCAAGCCTCCACTACAATGGCTACAAGATGAGTGAGGTGAGTACCGATTAGGTGGAGAACTACAAAGTAAATAATAGTATTGGGACTAAAGTAGTCACGAATCTCAGGGACTGGGAAATACTTTTATGGGGTTATCCACAACACAGAAGTAAACCATGAATTCATCCTCAGATTTCATTAGTAGATTCATTGCTACTTTACCTTCATAGACATGGGCATTCACTAGCTATGCGGAGACATAAAGACTCATCACAGATAGTCCTATTCTAACTCTATTATCTTGGGATCCAGCTGTGAGAAAAAAATTAATAAATCCAATTTGGATACATACATTATATGATGGACTCTGCTTTCCTTTTTGAGTGCCACAGTGGTAATTATATGTTTACCACATTACCATCCATTTAGAAAGAATATGTTGTTAACTGTTAGATAATGAGCAGGGAATACAGCATATTGATCACCCCTCCAACCTCTGTATTACCACTAATACATAAGCCAAGAGGAGAAATTAATGACAGAAAATAGTTGTAGAGATGAACAATTGAAATGACAAATTTAATTAAAATGCTTTCTTAAAACACCAATAAAATTAATGAGCCATTAGCAAATTTAATCAAAAGAAACAGAAAGGTCAAGTCATTTTACTAAAATCAGAAATGAGAAGTGGAGTGGGATTGGATCTATTTACTATAGAAATAAATTTTAAAACTGCCAGAGACTACTACGTACAACTGTATTACAATAAATTGAGAATTTAAAAGAAATGGGATAATTATAAAAATATGAAAAACTCGGGCAGATAAAATAGAAAAGCAAAATAAACCAATCTCAAGAAAAAAGCAAAACAGGACACTAATGGACTGCCATATAAAATTGAACCGGGGCCAGATAGATTCACAAGTGAACGTACAAAGGATGAGTAATCCTTAACTACATAAATTAAATTCAGATACAGAGATGTTCTGCATATGAGTTGAACACAATTTTGATATATAAACTTAACAAAATAAAACAGGAAAAGAACACCAAAGCAAAAGTAAAAAATAAAATATTGGTAAACAAAGAATACATAACAATTTACTCATTACAATCTACTAGGATTTATACTAGGAACACAAGGATTGTTTATTAAATTATACATCAATTACTAGGATTTCAACATGGTGGCAACTCCCTCTACCTGTCAAATCACAATTCATGAATAATTTAACATTATAGAGAGTTTCTGATTGTAGAGAGTTTTTTTGAGGCTCAGTGAAGTTAAGTGGTGGGTTCATAGTCACACAGCTACAAAGTGTGCAAAGAGAGATTTGAACCTAATGGTTCCTTGAACTTTAAGTCCTGCACTCTGTCCATTCCGTCATAGTCCATGCCCCACCACGTATTTCTCAGTAAGGGGATGAATGGGATGATGTGTGATGTGCCATCCTGCAGCCTCATTCTGGCTCCACCGCATCCTGCCTGTCCCTTCGCTCAGCCTGCCCCACAGTTCTGCTGTTCACATCACTCCGCTGCCGCGAAGTCCCCTTCCCAGGCTCTTTCCTTGTTTGCTGTCTCTTTCCGCTGTTCCACTGTGCCCTTTGGAAATACACCCTCTACTATTAAACTTTTTCTCTCATATTCCTTCCATCTTCTGATTCTCACTGAAATCTGCCATTTGGCTTTGAGACCTCACATCTGTCCGTACCCTCTCCAAGGCTGGTTACTTCTTAACCCCTGACATATAGGGTCAAGAAGGGGTTTGCCATATTCCTTGCTTCCCACTGCTACTGTCAGACCCTCCTTCTGATGGCATCACTCAACAGCCACTTCTAGTTCCTTTAAAATTCAGTCTCTCCTGTCTGATTCAACTCAATTCATCAAGAATTCATTTATCTTCTAGATGCTATTGTTCTCACCTTGGGCCCTCCAGATCTGCTGTCCCTTTTCTCCAATAAGTTGAGTACTTGACTCAGCCTCTCAGCCCCAACTGCTACTACCTTTGAACACCCTTTTCTCCTGTTTCTCAGCTTCTTCAATTCTCATGGCTTCTATCTTCAGGCCACCACCTGTGACTCGGCACAGGAGTACATACCTTAAGTTTGCCTTCCCCACCACCACCCAGTAGAATGAATTTGTCTCAGGTGTTAGAGTTCTTCATTTTGGCTTTGGTTAGACTAGAGCAGATATTCTTAAACTGGGATTCACAGGGGGCCTGTGGATAGGTTTTTTGGGTTCTGTGAAATTGGATGGGAAAAATTACATCTCTATTTTTACTATTTTCTAGATTACATTTAGCATTTCCTTCAATTATTTCAAAACACTATTCTGAAGAGTATATAGGTTCACCAGACTGCCAAACAGGTCTGTCACACACACACACACACACACACACACACACACTGGTTAAGAATCCCTTGACTAGAAGATTTCTATAGTCATTTTTAGCTTTAAAAGGTTACATTAAATAAATTGGCTTTTAACACTTTCCCATCCTATTCCCGTGGTCTTCACCCTGCCAGCTTGCCCCATTGCCCTTGGCCTTCCTTTCCAAGCCTCTGACTCTCAACACAACATTATCGTGGCCATTGGAACAATCAGACAAGTATTAAGTGAGTACTTCCTCTCTGCTCATCAGCATCAAGGAAATGACAAAAGAATATTTGCTATCTCATCCCCCTGTCTTCCAGGCCATACCCCAGTTCCGTGTCTGACTCTGCCTACTCCTGTATTCACCCCTTAAATTCCCTCTTGTTTAGTCGTTTCAGTCCTGTCTGATTTTTCATGACTCCATTTGGAGTTTTCTTGGCAAAGATTCCAGAGTAGTTTGTCATTTCCTTCTCCCGTTCATTTTACAGATGAGAAAACTAAGACAAACAAGGTTAAGTGACTTGGACAGAGTCACACACCTAGTAAGTGTCTGGGGTTAGATTTGAACTCAGGACTTCCTGACTTCAGGCAGGCCCAGTGATCTATCCACTGTGCCACCTAGCAGCCCCAAAATTCCCTCAGACCCTTCCAGAGGGGTCCCTTATTCATCTAACTCCAGAGAAGGAATATTTAGGTGACCCCAGGTCCCTTGAAGAGAAGGGCAAATAATAATTTTCCTAGTTTTCCTAACATGTTAAAGAAACTGAGCACCTATAGCCCATCTATGTTGGTTCAGCAACATGCAGCTTGTGGGACCAATGTGTCCTGCTGAGCCATTAGGGGTACAATCCACTTCATGCTTTTAACCTGCCTCCAAAAAAGAAAGTTTTGTGACGTTTGGCAGCATGTCATAAGCTAGTAAGTCCAAAGGTATATAGTCCAAATGACTATAATTTGCAGATATGGTGGCCAAACTGGATACTGTTTGCATCTGGCTGGTTCTGTGAAAAAGTATTCGTTTCCATGAAACCACTGAAATTAAAGCTGAGTGCCACCATTGGGCAATGTAAGCCTGGAGTCAGAATTAATGTAGACCTTGACCAGAAATCTGTTCTAAAGCATAATTCGGTCTGTTAAACGCTGACATTCTCATTGATGATCAAGATTTATCAATAGCAAGCGCTACACCTCTAACATTGTACTTTCATAGGAATAAAGTTGGCGGTTGTTTTTCAGATGGCTTTTGCATTACTTTGTTACTATTTTGTATTACTTAGCACGGTTTCTGGCACCTGATAAGCACTTACTACATTTTTTTTCCATTCAGTCATGTTGCTAAAATAAATACTTCAGTATTTGAATAGAGAATGGTTTTACTATTGTAACTTTTTAAATTGGGCAGTTCATATATATGCATGTCTGATCACGTCACACCTATCTCCACTCCTCCCTCAATGGAATAAACTTGGATGCCCTTAGCTTAGTGGTTTTGACATCACAATGCTACCCCAAAACACATGGAACCCTACCTGCTTCTAAGAAAAGACAGGGAGATCTATTCCTTCAACCTTGGCTTTTCCATTTCCCAGATATTTCCAGTGAAAGTTCATTGTCCATCAGTACATGACTTCTTGCAACATGCGGCAAGTCAGCAGAGTAATCATCCTTGCAACATTTCAGGAATGCAGCCAAAAGCAGAAGCTTAGTGATGCCATACTTTGTCTCTCTAAGGGGAGATTTTTTTTTAAGTAGCATGATTTAGAGAAAATGCTAATAAAACTTTATTTTTATTGTATTTATTAAACTTTTATAAATTTTCTTATTTATTTTTATTTTATTTGACCAAGACATCCTATGACAGCATGATATGGAACAGAGACCCGCAGTATCATGGATTTAGGATTGGGAAGGACCACAGAAGTCACTGACTTCAACTCTCTTATTTTACACATGAGGAAACTGAGATTTAGAGAATGGAAGTGGCTTCACATATCACACTGTTATTGAGGGAATTGCAGTCTGTACCTAAGTTTCCTAATCCAGGGCTAATTCCAACAAATCATTACTGGTTATCAACCTCATGGAATGAGCAGTAATTCTCAAGAAAGAATTTTTTCATCTATGGTGAAATAAATAGATAAAAAAGGGGAAATTTCTGGGAAAGATTTCCAATAAAGACACAAATGTGAGTAACACAGAATATATTATCCCCTGGGCAAGAACTTAAGGGCATTCTGGGAATAATTTTACATACACATACATACACACACACACACACACACACATACATATATGTGTATGTATGTATGTATATATACCTATTCGTGTCTAATGGTAGCCCCTCTGGGGAGGGGGGAAGGAAGAAAAGAAAAGAAATTTACATAATAACTTTCTTGTATATTTGGAGGGAATAGTAAATTATATATGGTGGATTTGTAGTTTTATTTGCAATCTTTTTTTTGTAATGTGTTATGGAAATGCTTGTTATGTTCCATGAATTGGAAATAAAGTAAATTATATTTCCTCATCAGTGTAAAAAAAAAGAATTAAGGAGCTTGATGTCTCATTATTGAGTTAAGAGACGAATCATTACTGTTTATTCAAAATATCTTCCCCCTGTATTCTGCCATAGTAAATGGGATGCTTTCTTTTCTGCCTTGCCTATTAGGCCTCCATCACTTCTTACCATAGCCCATTCTTCCATCTGATTAGTTTGGGGAAATATTTGACCCCCTCAAGTTTGGCTGATTGAACTTATTGAATGGATGAATGAAAAAAAAATTTATTGAAAGGTTACTAGGTGCCAAGAAGTGTGCTAATGTTGGGGATAGAAATAGAAAACTAAGACTGCCTCTGCTCTCAAGGAGCTCCCATTCTAGTGCGGGGAATAACACAGATGGAAGGTTTCAGCTACAAGTCAGATACCATGGCCTTTGGGGTGCCAGAGAAGGTCGATAATGTCTCTTTTCAATGTCATTTGCACTGATAAAATCATATCCATTTTGATGTTCAACCATTAGAGAGTGCCAAGGATTTTGGTGGCAAGAAATTTCTGAGCCACTGAATTTTCAATGGCTTTGCGTATAGCACCTTCAGGAGCAATTGTCAGGCTACAGGTATTGCTTCCCAGACTGATGGCTGTGGGCACTGGATTGGAAGCATCACTGTTCCAAAGGCTTCTGGACCCCAGGTCCTGGACCATCTCCATCAGGCTCTGTGGGGAGATGCTAGTCAGGGTGGTGGCAGTTAGTCTGATTTGCTTGCACATGCCTTCTATCTCTCCCCCAGAGGGCTTTGCTGCTTCAGCTAAACTGGCTTGCTGGTCCATGTATAGCAAGTTGGTTGGCAGTTGGTGGGGATGGCTAGACTCTTCTTCCCAAGAGATAGTTCCCTGGATGATGGCTGGGGAGGAAAGGGTGGCCTGGAAACAGGACTGATGATCGGGGGGATGCTGCCACTCCCAGGGCTCCTGCACTTACTGTGCTCCATATTCATATTAGACTTTAAAATATAGGCTCCCCCATATAGAAGCAGTATCATAGGATGTGGTGCTCAAGGGAAGCTCACAAGTCAACTAGTCCCACCCACTCATTTTATAGATGAGGACAATAAGTTTGAGAGGCAGTAATTTGCCCAGGATTACACAGATGCCAATCACCAGAGTTAGGTTTCAAACTCTCAGAAACACAGAATCTCAGAAATGGAAGGGTCCTGTAGCAATACCTTCCAATTCATGGCCACACCAGCCTTCCTTCACTTGAAGATTTCTAGTGAATGAAATAGTTATAGAAGTATTACCTCCCTAGGCAGCCCATTCCAATTTGGGATAGCTATAATTGTTAGGAAGTTGTTTTAGGGTTTTCCCCCCCTTTACTTCAAGTCTCAACGATAGTCATCCCTTCTGCAGGAAGCCTTCCCTGTCCTCCTTAATCTTACTGCCTTCGCACTGAGATTACCTCCCCCCAAAAAAAAATTCTCTTGCACATATCTTGTTTAAATGGAATTGTTTGCATATTGTGTTCCCCTTAAACTGTGAGCTCCTTGAGGGCAGCTAATGTTTTTTGCCTTTCTTTGTTTCCTCAGCACTTAGCACATTGCCTCATGGCCAATAAGTGCTTAATAACTGATAGTTAGCTGACATTAAGCCTAAATAGGACTCTACAATTTTCACCTGTTTCTCTTAGTTCTGGCCTGAGAATTTACAGAATACATTTAAGTGTCTCCTCTACATAAACAAACTTTGAATACTTGAAGATATCATTTGCTACCTAAGCTTTCTCCAAAGTAGAAATTCCAAATTGCTTTGATTACTACTGATGTGACCTGGTTTCCATTTCCCTTGGCATCACATTCACCCTCTCCTCCATGCTCTCCAGATTGGCCAGTGTCCTTCCCAAATTGTGGCATCCACAGCTGGATCTGAGATTGCAGACGTTTTCTGATTAGGACTAAAGGGAAATATGAAGGTGAATATCATGGTACCTTTCTTCAGAGATTACAATATAGAAGAGATAAACTCTATACCCAAAGATCCAACAATAATTCAAAGCAGAATGTAATGAATGGGAGAATAAAATGTATAGGAGAAATATGAAGTGGATTACACAGTGGATCCACAGACGGAAAGATTCCACAGACACATACTGTGTGTGCTATAGTGAAAAGCACATTTGGTCTGGAGCCATAGGACAAAAGTCTTCTAAATACAAAAGGTACAACAGAAAAAGTAAAATAAATCTAAATTATTTTTGGCAAAGAGAAAGATCAAGGGAAGGCTAGGACACCCCCTTGACATGAATAGCACAATGGTAATGGAAGAAGAAAGGAAGGGCAAACCATTCAATTCTTATTTTAATTATGCTTTCTTGGCCAAGTGGAATAATCTTCAGATTGGAAGGATAGGAAAAAGTGGTTATCGGGGACTTGAAACCCATGGTGAGTGGGGAGATATGAAGATATAGCTGATCTTGGTGGAATCAGTTTAGCAGATTCAAGGGCAATACATCTTTGGGGTCTAAAAGAACTAAGGGTATGTTTGCTGATTTTTAAAAGAGTACAGAGCATATCCTGCAGGAATGGTGCTGCAGGACTAGAAAAACTGACAAAATTCTTAATTTATCAGCAGCCTGATCCCTAACTTGTAGAGAAAGGCAAATGATCCCCATATTTTCAAAAAGGAATGGCACCTTCAAATTACATACTGCTAAACTTGACTTTGATTCCTGTCATATCTAGATATACTGCAAAAGGATGGTCTCTGGGTACATAGAATGGGAAGCAATGATGACAAAAAGTCAAGATAGCTTCATCAAGAATGGATCAAGCTAGACTAATTTCATTTCCTTTGTTGAATGACCTGATCGCTTGGTAAATCAGGAGAATGATTTAGACATTGTATGCCTAGATTTTAGCAAAGTTTTTGATGACATTCTCATGATAATCTTGTGAACAAGATGTATAGATACAAGCTATGATAGAGCAGTTAGATGAATTTGAACTGATGAAATGAGTGAACCCAGAAGACTATCATTAATGGGTCTCTAACAATCTGCAGAGAATTCTTTGTTTCCAAAACAGCCTCAGAGAAAGAGCTGTAACAAAAATGGCTAGTGATCTGAGAAATACAACTAGTATTGTTATGTTATTGACACTCAATTCAATTCAATAAGCATTTATTAAGCACCTGCTTTGTGACAAGCACCATGCTAGACACTCTGGATACAAAGGCAAAAACAAAATATCCCTTTCTTCAAAATGTTTACATGCTACCGAAAATGCTTACATTCTTCCACATGAAAAGCAGAACTTAATGTTGGGAAAGAGATAGCAAGAGCACAAAGAGCTGCTTCCCTTCTCATCATTATTTAACCATCACAACGTTCAACATAGCACTTAAGTATTATCAGAGCAGTGGATAGCTGCAGGACATGGAGTCAGGAAGACTCCTCATCCTGAGTTCAAATCTATGCTCTAACATTTACTAGCTATGTAATCCCGGCCATGTCACTTAACCCTGTTTGCCTCAGTTTCCTCCTCTATAAAATGAGTTAGAAAAGGAAATGGCAAACCACTCCAGTATCTTTGGTGGTTAGATGTCACAGTGAATAAAGTACTGGACCTGGGGTCAGGAAGACTCATCCTGAGTTCAGATTCTGCCTCATTCACTTATGAGCTGTGTGATCCTGGGCAAGTCACTGTCTGTAAAATGAGCTGGAGAAGGAAATGGTGAACCACTCCAGTATTTTTGCTAAGAAAACCCCAAATGGGGCCACAAAGATTTTGACAGGACTGAACAACAACAACAACAAAGTGTTACCAGTTAACCGTGAGGATTCTAGGATGATGGTGGTGGTGGTAATAATAATAATAATAACAACTAGTAATTACATAGGGCGTACTATTTGCCAGGCACTCTGCTAAAGTGCTTTATGAGTATTATCTCCTTTGATTCTTTTAGACAAACTGAGTCTCATCTTAGGGGCCTTATCCCAATGGGCGAGTTTCTCTATTTGGCCAGTTGCCACAGAGTAAAACTCCAGGGAAATCTAGGTAAACCTTAGGAATGGCTCATTTCTAGGTTTCCTCAAATATAAATAAATGGGTCCCCAACTTCTTCAGCAGAACTCAATGTACAATATAGGTACTGGGTACGGGTAGCCTTTACTTCACCCACCACGGGAAAATACTTAAAGCCCAAAGATCTCCCTGACCAATTGTAGATACATAAAGTACTCAAAGTATTAGGCTGTCCCTAAAATAAGAAAAACACTTTGTGGGGTTAGACTTTTGAACAAATATTCCCCATTCACCTAGACCTGTATCATCTGAGCGACTGACAGCAGTATCATGGAAAGTTAGCAAGGTCAAGATCTCCTGACTCCTCACGGCATAGTTTTAGTCTTTCAGTTGCCAGGCAACCTTTTCTGGAAGATTCTCTTTTTCTCCAGGCAGTACACCTTTCAAAAAATCTTTCTCCAGGAGTCCAAAGCCTGACTTTTATGCTCAGAAACTATCACTGTCCTGGGAATCAGGATGATCCAAGAGGCCATCTCAAGGCTAGAAATATCCCCTTGTCAGAATCACAAGTGTGGGATTTGTGCCAACAAAAGAAAATAGAACAGCAGAAAAGGGCAACTAGGCACCCAGGAGCTTTCAGACTTATTTGGGCAAGCACGGACCTCTGAACGCTTCTTGTATAAGCCACCATTTTCTTTTTTTAAAAATTAATTTATTTTGATTTATCAACAATCACTTCCATAAGCTTTTGAGTTTTAAATTTTTCTCCCCCTCCCTCCCCACCTTCCTCCCCAAGATGGTGTGCAATTTGATATAGGTTATACATATACATTCCTATTAAACATATTTTCATATTAGTGATGTTGTAAGTAAGAATTAGAGCCAATAAGAGGAATCACCTGAAAGAGGAAACAAAACATAGCAGAAGAAAAAAAGTAGCAAATAGTATGCTTTCATCTGCATTCAAACTCCATAGTTCTTTCTTCTTTGTAGATAGCATTTTCCGTCATGAGGCCTTTGACGATGTCTTGGATCCTTGTATTGCTGAGAAGGGTTAAGTTTATCAATATTAGTCATCACACAACGAAGCCACCATTTTCTTGCTTGGGTGGGGTTGAGGGAGAAATCTCTGCCTTTCAGTAACTTCTTTCCACAATGAAGTAGGGGTAGGAGTATGGGAAGAATTCTTTCTCCTTCTACTTCCTACTACCTCACTACACAGGTACATGCAAACATACACATGCACACTCACACAAACACACATGGGGACACACACATATATACTCACAGGTTCATATTCGTACACATAAAGTCACACATACACACACAAATGCACTCATACATACATGAACAGGGGATTGGGGGTGAGGGAAGAAGGAGATAGGGAAAAGCCACACGAATAGTTTGTGGAGGCAGAGGATCCTAATTGTAGGACTAAAATGAGTTAAAAAGGATTTTTCCTAACCCTAATTCAGGTAACTGTCTGATACTAGGGACTTTAAATCTGCATAGCCAGTCTATACAGCAGACAATAAGCCTAGAGCTGGCTCATGTTAATTCCCTGCCTTCCTTTGGTGGATAGTAGCTTAAGCTATGCATCAAAAAGGCATCAGTTTGTCTGTCATAGAGAGACTTTCTAATCACTATACCTTAGCAGATGGGAGCAGAGAGTAGTTCAGTAGTCATAATACCAGTGTAGATTTACAATGCAGATGATGTCAGTCAATAAATAAACATTTGTTAAGCTTCTATTATATGCCAGGCACTGTGCTAAGTTTCTGGAAATACAGAGAGAGGTAAAAGTCAGGCCTGGCCCTGAAGTAGCTCACGATCTAATGACGGAGACAATAAATAAACATGTACAAAGAAGCTATGTGGTTTTTCATTCTTTCCAGTCGTATCCGACTCTTTGTGTTACAGAGGTAAAATCAACAGGCCTTGACAACAGATTGGATATTGGGGGCAGGGTGAGAGAAAGTGGGGAGTCAAGAGTAATACTAGGTTTGGAGCCTATGGGAATGGTGTTTGTTGAGGTCAGATTCGGGAGAGTGGTTCAAGTGTGAAAGAATTCGCTTAGACTATGTTCTCTTAGCCATTGGTGATGAGTTCAGGGCGGACCACAAGAATGTTAGGGCTACCTGAAATGATGAGGAATAGACATGCAGGTCCTAGTGTCCTGAAAGAATTCACACAGACAGTCTCCGAGTTAAAGAAAGGCATTTATTTTCACCCAAGCAGGCCTGCTTCCTGTGAGGCAGAGGCCAATGGGTTCTACTCCACGTGGGAGGCAGAGAATAGGCCATAGGCCCTGTTCCCTCAAGAGAGCAGAGAGGCCCCTGCTTCCTGTAGGAGGCAAAGGTGGTTAGCCAGGTCAAAGGTATGGTTTAAATACAATTTTATGGAATAAGGGGAAGGGGACAAGAGAATGGGAGGAGTAAGCATGGCTCCAAAAAGCCTGGGATATTAGGTAGTCTGGATGTGCTTTTATCATGCAGATAAGCAAAGAGAACAGGAAAGGGGAGGGGAAGAGTTGCTCTGGAATTGAAGGTACTTTTCAAAAGCACACAAGTAAGTCCACAGTGGGGGGTGGGGCCTCAATCCATAGTCTTCTCTGATCACTTCTTTGATCATGCTGGTCACATCCTGCATCTTATCTCCTATCTTACATCTTGCCTCCTTCTTGCTTCATCTGCCTTGAGCACTCCTTTCTACTCATCAGTGTTGACCACTACAATAATGAGGAAGTTGAGGAGTGGGATATAGAAGGAAAGACAATGCTTTACATTTTGAATATGTTGATTTTAATATGTCTGCTAGATATCCAGTTCAAGATGTCCGACATGCATCTGGAGATGCAAGACTGGAAGTTGGCAGTGAGGTTAAGTCTGAATAAGTACATTTATGAATCATCAGCATGGAAATAGTAATTAAGTCCTTGGTAGTTTAGAGATCACCAAATGAAGTAGTAAAGAGGCAGAAGAGAAAAGGGCCCGGGAGAGAGCCCTGTGAGACACCTTTGAGTTAGAAAGTGTGATCTGGTTGAAGATCCAACTAAGGAGACTGAGAAGTGCTCTGAGAGGTAGGAGGAGAAGCAGGAGAGAATGGTGTCCCAAAAATCTAAAAATAAGAGAGTGTAAAGAGGGTGATCAACAGTGTCAAAAGATCAAGGATATGACCATCTTTGTGTCTGGCTGAGGTGGGGTGGAAAAATAGGTCATGAGAAATGAGTAGGTTGAGAAACTGAGTGGTTAAGATGTTTGAGGGTCTGTGTGACTCTGAGCAAGTCACTTAACCCCACTGCCTAGTTAAAAAAAAAAAAGATGAGGGAAAGTCGATGTGTATGTTGAAGGCCTTTAACATGAAGGCAGGAGTTGGGGAAGAAATTGTGAGCTAGGTACCTAACTCATTGAGGAAGGAAGGGAAGTGCCCTGGTGGTCTGGGGACAACAGCTACCAGAATTTTGATTGAGTGCCTGCCAAGAGAGACATAATGCCCAGTAAAGAAATGAGGCACCTCAACAGGGATGATATATGCGATGAAGAGCATAGATAAGATGTTTGCACAGGGTAGCAAAGAGCAGCGTGGTGGGATCACTCCAGAATGTTAGCCTCTCTGTAGTGTTAGAGGTGTGTGACTCCAGCCCTTTTTGTATACCAGCGACATATATCCCTAAGTCTGTGTCCTTCGTTGCTGCTGGTCATGTATGTGTACTCCATGCGTACTTTCTTCACTGAGGATATGATAGTCTGTGGGAGGGCATACCTCATGTGCATGAGAGATATTTTCTTATTATTTAATTTGCTATGTCATTTAATTAAATTACCAGGCAGCATGGCACAGTAAATAAAACAATGGACTAGGAATTAAGAAGACCTGGCTTTAAATCCCATTTTGCATACTTTCTTTGTAACCTTTGGGGGTCACTTAACTTCCATGGGGCTCACTTTCCTCATCTCTAAAATTAAGGGATCGGAATCAATGGCCTCTAAGGTCCCTTCCAACTATAAATCTATTATGCTATGAAATGTCTTGAATTTTAAATTAGTATGTCCTCTGTTTGGCAGTAAAAAGTGAGCACATTGATGAGGGCTCATGAGTTTTAAGTGAGAGCTGACCCATACAGTACTTCAAATTTAGGGTAGCTTTTCTGGGGTTCATGGTTAAGGGAAATCTCAAGAGCTACAAGTAGTTTTAATACTGTTAAAATTCCAGACGCAGGCAACAAATATAGTTTGCTGTTCAAACACCAGACTGGTGAATTTAAAACATTCATTTTCTATAGCGTAACAAGTAGGAGATGAGTTCTTTGGCCATCATGACCCATGAAAGAAAAATACAAAATGATTAATATACTTACTTTGTCCCTCTCAAGGGAGAATGACAGCGGAGTTACATAAAGAAGAGCAATGGACGCTAGTAAAGCAGGGCTTTAAAGTGCTTTAAATGTCAGGTGAAAGACATACATATTATTACTGAAGTTTCTTGCTTAGAAGTGTGATCTTGTCAAATGTGCTTTAGGAAAATTATTTGAATAGCTTATGTGGAGGATGGAATGGGGAATGCAAAGACTGAAAGTCAGAAGTTCAATTAGGAAGCTGTTGCAATAGTCCAGGAGAGATGCAATGAGGACTAAGGTGGTGATCTAGAAACAGAGTTAGGGGTAGATAAAGGAAAGGGTGGAGGAAAGGAAGGAGAATAAGCATTTACATAGCACGTACTATGTGCCAGGCATTGTGCTAAGCACTTCACAAATATTGTCTCACTTAATCCTCACAGCTCTGTGAGATAGGTACTGTTATTATTCCCATTTTACCATTGAGAAAACTAAGGCAAACAGGTTAAGTGACTTGCCCAGGCTCATATAGCTACTGTGTTCCAGATTTGAACTCAGGTCTTCCTGACTCCAGGCCTAGTGCTCTATCCACTGTGCCACCTAGCTGCTTATAAGAGAAAAGGGGGCTGATCAAAGAGATTTTTGTGGAGGTAGAATTGACAAGACTTGGCAAATCAGACAAGGGGCTTGAGGAGAGATGAGATTATGTCGAATATTCTAAATAACAGATCAGGTTATGGAGACCTTGTTTGAGAGTCAATCAGAATAGAATAAAAAGATTGTCATACAGTTGTGAGGCCTGTTTGAGATCAGATAACATGAATTTGTAGTGTACTCAATAAATTTAGTGATGGATCTTTACTCCTGGCTTTCCCTCAATACCTAGCCCAGAATTTTTCACATAAAAAGCACATGTCGTAGAACAGGGAGGTTGGTATAGTAGAAAGAGCAATGGATTTAGAATCAAGAGCCTGGGATTCAAATCCTGACTTTTCTACTTTCTAGCTGTATGACCTTGGGCAAGTTACTTCCTCTCTTTGGCCTCAGTTTCCTCATCTGTAAAACAAGAAGTTTCTGATAGGTGATCTCTATTGACATGCTACTTTTTAATTATTGTTATTCTATTTATTATTTTTTGTTATTGTTATTCTGATAACATTATCTTGTTCTTATTCCAATAAATGTTCGATGAACTATTTATTCAACATTCAATAATAAAAGCTCATGAATGATGAAATGTAAAGCCTGAAGGTCTGAGAACCACTGAAGCCTGTTCTTTGACAGATGGAAAGATGTAAAATTTAGTGTTTAAATGGTATGCTGTAGAATGATTGCTTGCGTGAGAAGGTCAGGAAGTGCACTTCCCATAAGCTGGCCATTATCGTTAATCATCCTACAAACTGTAGGAAAGTCACATATCCAGGATGAGGCAAGAAGACAAAGAGTGATGAAAAGCTTACACTGAATTTTTTAGTTATCTATAGGCACGTGTATATACACTTTAAAAAGGCTTGGGGGCATTACTCATACTAGTACATGTTAAATTCAAAACTAGATATGGATATCTAATGAACTTCCCTTACCAGGGATGATTGAAGCAATAACTGCAGACATAATGCCCATATTTAGCAATCATTAAATAACGGTTCAATTCAGTTCAACAGGCATTTATTAATCACCTACTCTCTTCAAAGAACTGCCCCTTCTGGGACTTATACCCTACTAAACTAATAGTTCTTCTCTTGTGTAAAATGAGACTGTTGAATTCAACAGCCTCTAAGATCACCTTCATCTGTGGCTCCACAATCTCGTGAAACATTTGGGGGAATTGTAGGAACTGAGTGAACCACACTGACTCCATCTTGTGACTCAATTCTTCATCTAGCTCAGTTCTCTTTCTGTTCAATTTTAGGTCTAGTCCAATTTCTATCTTGTGAGAAAACTTTATTATGGGAATTGCGAGAAAACTTTATTGTATTGTTTGAACCTACCCCTGGGGTTTGGGAAGCTGGATCATCTCTACCTGTTGCTTAGAGGCCCTTAGCTAAGGACCTAGGTTATGCTGACCAGAAATCCAGTCAGATTTGAAGATTGATGCAAGTTTTCTCACAATTATACATCTCAAGCAACCCATATGTCATATCTGAAAACCGGCCCTGTACTGGTCAATCAGTTACTATTTCCATGTGCCTTTGACTGAATACAATTGAATTCAGATACTTGGAGTGGGGAGGAACACCTCTTTTTCTGATTTCAGGTAATTGAACCTGTTTGTTCTCCCCCTCCCAAGTTGGAAAGCCTCTAATCTTTCCTCCAATTAGAAATCCAGTTACCTAATTATACATCCTGTTTTGTGTCCTGTTTATTGTTATATTTTAATGCATAAAAATATGTCTCTCCCTATATTCAGAGTCCAGTGCCAAGCTGAGGTCTGATTTCTCATGTAATTGGCATGCATTGCCTACTAAATTGATATGCTTGGGAGCTTACACCTTTATGTACTCAGTCATTTCAATCAATCCTCATGTTCCACACAGTTCAATGCCAGGTCAGAAGCATTTTAATCAGAGGTCATAGGTTATAGGATCATAGACCTAGAAACAGCAAACATTTAGGATTTTTAACATGGTAAAATAATTTTACAAATGGCACATCCTTTAATCTTCAGAATAACTCTGTGAGGGAAGAGGTATAGGTATGATTATTCTTTTACAGATGAGACAACTAAGGTTCAGAAAGTTTAATGACTTACCCAGGGTCATGTATCTAGTAAGTGGCGGAGCTAGAACTCAAACTCAGGTCCTCTGAATCCAAATGCCATATATTCTCAAACACACCAAGCTGTGCCTCTAGTACTATTATGTTTCAAGTCACCCAGGCTTGCAACTTCCAGGTCATCTTTAAGACTGGACTCCACCTCACTTTCTACTTCCAATCAGCTGTCCAGGCTTACTAATTTTACCTCTCTCATCCATCACTTGATC
This sequence comes from Phascolarctos cinereus, assembly GCF_003287225.1. NCBI lineage: Eukaryota > Metazoa > Chordata > Mammalia > Diprotodontia > Phascolarctidae > Phascolarctos > Phascolarctos cinereus. The sequence continues at coordinate 442,121,814 of NW_027555847.1, read as the reverse complement.
TCCACTCACAGAGCTACCTCCTTCATTTAGGCCTTCATAATTAATACTTAATACTTAATGCCTAGATTATTGTTCATTGGTATCCTAATTGTTTTTTTCCCCCTAACTTAAGTTTCTTTCCCTCTCCAATCCCTCTTCTGGATAGCTTCTAATGATCTTTTCTCAATCTTTATCCTACTTGGCCTCTCATGATATTCTTATGACTATGTTTCTCCTCCAATATAATAGCCTCTGGTGGCTTCATATTGCCTCTAGGATCAAATGAGAGGTTTTTGGTTTTTTTTAATATTTGGTCTTTAAACCCATCACAGTATGCTTCCAACCCTATCTTTCCAGTCTTGTCTTCACACACACTATAGTCCACCCAAAGCAGCCTTATTGCTATTCCTTACATAAAACATTCCATCTTCCATTTCATGTCTACAGTGTCCAACTTATTCACCTTCACCTCCCAAAATACCTAGCTTCTTTCAAAATTCAGCTCCATTTCCTATATGAGATCTTTCCTGATTCTTTCAGTTACTAGTGCCTACTCCTGAAATTACTTTGTATTTAATAAAATGTTTAAATGCATCAGACATTCCTTCCAGTGATATAGATTGCAACTTATCACTGCCTGCCCATCCTGTGGTACCTTTGTTCAGGGTTGTTCAGGGTTGTATTGGTAAATACTTAACAGCTGTCTCTTTGACAATATACAATATGCTTTTAAGTTAAATCTACATTATTTGTATTTTTTCCATCACTTTCTAATCCTAGACAATCAACAAAATAATAAATCAAGCTCTGATTTCTAGCATTTGACAATTTCTGAGGTATAAATGCTTACACCGAAAATTGAAAAATCAGCTCTTTCATGCTAATACCAACTAGCACCAGCACAACTCTGCCCTGGTCTAGGTTCTCCCATAAGCTGAACATATCAGGTCATCCAGTGATCTGGACACATTCCTTGCTTTCTCCTGATCTTGAGATGTTCCCATGGAGCACTATGGCTGTCCCATCTGTCATACCTCAGTCTTCCCATCACATAATTCCTTGATGACATCCTTTCTTCCTCTTCCTCTTTGGATACATGTGGTATCCTGCTCACACCCACTGTAAGCCTTTCTGTTGCTCTCTGTAGGATACTAGTTTTAAAATCTCCAGACACAATGGCATCATACGCGTCCTTGATACATGGCAATACTAGTATAATGTTAGAATTTAATAGATGGTTAAAGTGCTTTTATAGGAAGCTTAGAGTGATTAAAGGAATTTTGCAGTTTCCTTAAGGTAATCCAGCCTGCTTTTTTCCTCTTCAGCTCTGTCCACAACTCATTATCCATCTGTCCTGTCTGTCCCATATAAACATGTTGAAGGACAAACTTCGAGGATTTAAATCCAAATGCATGTTAACATTTGAGCAATAGATATTTTTTATCCCCTTGTTCTTTCATTGCGGATGGACAGGTCAAACTCCCGTGAAGAATTTATATTTCTTTCTGGAGGTTCTGCAATGGGAGTGATGTAATGAACACAATATAATTCATGAACAGGAGCACCTGGAGAATTCCATCTGTAGAAAATTACTCTTTGACTTGAACTCTGCGCCATTTATCCTCTGTCCTAGAGGCAAGCCTTCTGGTGAGTGTATATCTCCCTGTTTTCTGCCTCTCCTTGTTCTGATTATCAGAAAGTTAATGAACAATGAATTCTATTATTATATCTTCTAAGGAATCATAATTGACATTGATGCATAGATAGGAGACACCTTGTAAAAGATCCTGTAAAGCAGTTTTGCTCTATAAGCCGAATGACTTCCAATAATCACCAAATAATGACAACCAGATTGTGTATTCTCCACATCTTTTAAGCAAATGTGAAAGGGTAAACATTGTCACTTATTGAATATTACTTGTCATCATCTACCTATTTCCTTCTATCCTCATCAAGGATGCCCTTGTTTCATATAGAGATGAATCTCATGAAGCTTTTGTATGTGTAGAAGAGGAGGCATGTAAGAAGGTGTTGTTTAGATTAGTAAGTACTATGTGAATGTCATCTGTTACTGTTGTTAGAAACCAAGATTGTTTCTCATTTATTATCTTTGCTCCTTCAGATAATTCTTGATAATCTATACCTCAGTGCCCTCAAATGTTTTATCACTCTTCCATGCATACTTTGTCTAGTCAGGCTGCTTTTCATCTTTGTTTTCTCCAGTGACATTCCCACTTCTTCTATAGGAATATTTAATATTATGATGTTAGAGTATAAATGTAAAGTAATACTGTTCGTAATGTTGAAAAGTGTTTCTTATAAAAATAAATCTTTGCAAATTTTGTCTTTTTTGTCTTTCACCTATTGTTATTTGCCTTCTAGTTTCATTCTTACAATTAGGTGGCACAGTGGATAGAGTGCTGGGCCAGCAGCCAGGAAGATTTGAGTTCAAATCTAGCCCCAGACACTAGCTTTGTGACCCTGGACAAGACATTTATCTTCTTTTTGCCTCAGTTTCCTCAACTGTAAAATGGGATAATAATAGTACCTTACTCAAAAGATTATTGTGAGGATCAAATTAGATAATATTTGTAAAGTGCTTAGCATAGTACCTAGTACATAATAGGTGCTACATAATGCTAGTTAATATCATAATTATTATCAGTATTATCATTCATTATTAATGGTATTATCCTTAAATGCTCTCAGGATGACTTTGTACAGTGGTGCTTCTTGCCAATCTTCTTTTAATCCAGTTTTCCTGTCTTCATTACCTCTTATTATTTTATGAGAATATATCCCTAATATTCTGCCATCATTCCTCCCCACAAGCTTTAGAAATATGGCTGTGTTCTAAATGTTACCCTAATTTTATATATTTCTCTATTTGGCAGGTGGGTGAGATGTTTTCTGACTAAGGCAGATTTTAGGTTCTATTTGTCTGCTTACTGTCAATTGATTTATATACGTTAGAATTCTGTATGGGATTATTAAAAATCAGTGTCAATATCTATTCCTCCATTTATTTCCAATTTTTACCACCAGTTACTTACTTAACTTGATCAGGTTGGAATTGATTTAATTACATGCCCTTTCTTTTTTCTTATCTTTTTTCTCTATTTTAGATTTGCATAAATTTTCAGAAAACGCAATGATTTTCTCTTAAACACTTACTTCCCAGTTCATTGACTTTCTCAACTTCCTTGACCTATACCTTAACTCTACCTTAGCCACACATAGGGATGACCACATCATTGACCTCACCATCACTTGAACTTATTCCACTTCCATGATCAAGAATTCTGCAATTCTTCTGACTATAAATAACTTTCCTTCCAATACCCTGTGCTCTATTCCTCTTAAAACTTTTCTTTATCCTTAGCAAGATCTCCTATTCTTCCATCTATCAGTGGTCTCTAAGGTCATCAACTCTGTTCTGATTTCACTCTTCTCCCTTCCTATTTTTGACTCTATAATTATTTAGAATGTATATGAACTGTCCTTTACCCTGTAATCACTTCCTTGACCTCATGTCTTGCAAAACAACAACCCTAGGTTACTCCCATCATCCACTTCCTTCACTCCCACCCACGTGCGACTGAACACAGCTAAAGGAAATTACCCAATCATATTAAATGGATTCATTACAAAGTTATGTAATTTTATCTCAAATAGGCCATTATGGCCACAAGGAAATATTTTTACTCTTCCCTAAATGCCTATTTATCACACTGTTCTGTTTTCTTTCTCTTCAAGCATTCTACACCTCCACCCTTCTACTCAATGGAGGACTTCACTGAGAAATTATGGACCATTCACTATGAACTCCCTTTTCTCCCCTACTCTACATCTCAAAACACCTTGTCATCATCCTCCACATTCTTCCCCTTTACTTCAATCTCTCTTAAAGAGATTGCCTTTTTTTATTGCAAAGGCCAACCCTTATACTCATTGAATTTCATATGATTAGATTTAACTCAATACCTTTTGTATACCAACTTTGCAATCTACCTTGTTAACTATTCCTTCCAAGTATTATGTCATCTACAAATTTTGATGATTATTCCATCTATTTTCAGTCATGTCCAACTCTTCATGATCCCATTTGGAGTTTTCTTGATAAAAATACTGGAGAGGTTTGCCATTTCCTTCTCCAGCTCATATTACAGATGAGAAAATTAAGGCAAACAAGGTTAAGTGACTTGCCTAGGGTCACATAACTAATAAATGCCTAAGACAAGATTTGAGGTCAAAAAGATGAGTCTTCCTGACTCCAGAACTGATACTCTATCTACTTTGTATCGTCTGCAAATTTGATGGACGTTCTATCTATGCCTTTGTCCAAGTTAATATCCAAAAATGTTTAACAGCCCCAAACCAAGCATAGATACCTAGGATCCCCCAGTTGAGGCTTCCTATCATGCTGACATTAAAATATTAACAATTACTCTTTGAGTCTAGTCATCCAATCAGTTCTGTGTTTTCTTTTAATTTAAATCTCTTCATCTTCCCACCAGAATAACATGAAATTCTTTATAAAAAAAACTTTGCTAAAATATATGTAAACCTTAACCATAACATTCCTCTCATCTACTATTTGACTAACCTTGTTGAAAAACAAAATAAAGCTGAACTGGCATGACCTATTCTTTTTTTTTAAATATAAATTTATTTATTTTTAGTTTTCAACATTTACTTCCACAAGATTTTGAGTTCCAAATTTTCTCCCCATCTCATTTCCCCCCCCCAAGATGGCATGCATTCTGACTACCCCTTACCCTAGTCTGCCCTCTCTTCTATCTCTCCCCCTCTTCTCTTATTCCTTTCCCCTTCTATTTTCCTGTAGGGCAGGATAGACTTCTGTACCTCATTTCCTGTATTTCTTATTTCCCAGTTGCATGCGAAAACATTTTTTTAAACATGTGTTTTTAAAACTTTGGGTTCAAAATTTTCTCCCTTCCTGCCCCCCCCATTGAAAAGGCAAGAGTAGACACGTTGCAAAAAACTAACTCTATTTCCCTTAATCCTATCCTGCTCCCCATTTATTCTATTCTTTCTTTTGACCCTGTCCCTCCTCAGAAGTATTTGCTTCTGATTACCCCCTTTCCCAATCTGCCCTCCTCTCTATCATCCCCCTGCTCTCTTGTCCCCTTCTCCCCCATTTTCCTGTATGGTAAGACAGATTTCCATAACCAATTGAATGTGTATATTATTCCCTCCTTAAGCCAAATCTGATGCGAATTAGATTCACTCATTTCTTCTCACCTTCCCCCGTTTCCCCTCCACTTTAAGAGCCTTTTCTGTTTTTTTGTGAGAAATTTACCCCATTCTACCTCTCCCTTTCTTCTCCTAGTACAATCCTCTCTCATCCCTTAATTTTATTCTCCACATATGCCCACACCACACTGTGCTCCTCTCCCAGCCCAGTGCGATACACCTTTCTGATCAATCATCCAGGCTGTCTTGGGCTGGAAATTTGTTTCACTCTGTCTTTTTGTGGGTTCTGCTGCTTTAGAATTTGTTTAGAGACATTTTTTACAGGTATTTGGAGGGGTTTGGGGGAGAGCTCAAGCAAGTCATTGCTTTCACTCTGCCATCTTGGCTCTGAACCCTGGCATGATCTATTCTTAATGAATCCATGCTGGCTCTTTATAATCATCATTTTTTTTTCTAGATGCTCATTAACCATCTCTTTAATATAATCCATCCTAAAATTTTCCCAACAATCAAACTCAAGATCAGCAGTCTAAACTTAGCAGCTACCATAGTTTCCTTTGTTTTTAAGATGGTACAATATTTTCCCTACCTCAATCTCATGAGATAACTTCCATACTTTCCAAAGGAGAGGTAGGCCAAATAAGTTTGGGAACCTTGGGACTAGATGAAGTCCATTCTCCTTCAATACTGAAAGCATGGGAAGATGTAATTGTAGAAGCATGGCCAGGGCTATTTGAAAGGTCATAGAAAGTAGTACATCTTAAATTTAATAATTTACTGTAAATTTATGGGTTATTTTCCATCATATTGTTGTCTTTGGAAAAATTGTACTTTTACTCTTATTGGAATAGTATCCCTTTGTGTCTTCAGAATTTTATCCCTGAGTATCTCTCATACTTCCTAGTCTGACTTCCTTTGAAGCATTTTATGTCTGTGGATATCCTATTTATCTTTATTCTGAGCCAATTAAATTCTGCTTTACAAAAATCTAAGATGTATATGAGACTATGCCCAGATTTAATCTCTTTTATTACAAACTGTAAGAAGTGTTCACTTCTTCCAAACAGTCCCATCATTTTGATCCCAGAAACCAGTTTTTTCCTCTTTAGTGAGAATCATCTCCAGAATAGAATTTCTCCCTTGTGGTATCCTCCATCTTTAGAAGGATTGAAGTATCAGTAAGGCAAGTCAAGAAGTCATTTCTTATTCTGCTTATGGCAGTTTGAAAGCTCCAGAAGATGTCAGGATGATTGAAGTCCCTCAACACTCTTATATCTCACTCAGTGCCAGAACTATGATCTTTTCCCTAAACTCTTCATCTATTTCCTCTTTTTGCCCAAAGTGTTCTGTTCAGTGACAACAATCATTTCTGTTTCACCCTCTTTTGACCTTCACCCAAGTTCTTCCTATCATGTTTCCCTCCTCTGGCTACTGTATTTTCTCACATGAGTACATCTTCCTAAGATACAATGTTACTTCATCCTATATGTATGTACACGTATATAGATATACCATATATACATTGAGATACAGATAAACACACATACCTTATTCAAAAGAAACAGGATAAGTAAAAGTAGTGGAAACAGGGTGAAGTAGCCTTATAGATATATATGCATATATGTATATATACATACATCTATATGTATATACATATGTGTATAATAGATATATACGTGTATGTGCATATACATGTATGTATATGTGTATATACATATATGTGTATATACATATATGTATATGTGCATATACATATATGTATATGTGTATGTGTGCATGTGTATATATAGACACATATGTGTGAGTATACATGCAAACACACACACAGCCTAGTCATGGCTATCCCATCAAGGTTCAGTGATACCAAGAGGTAAAATTTGTTTCATATATTAGGACTCTTGTTTACTTTAATTTGTTGGGAAATTATATATAGATACCTAAGGCCATAGGTTTTGCTACCAGTCCTTTTTCTATAGTTTGTCTCTTCTAAATTGTTGTATGTCTTAGATCACATTCTTTTGCATCTTTCTTTGTGGCTACCCTCTATAATATCTAACTTTGGAGTTACACATGTCACCCCTTCCAAAGCTCATTGGTATGGGACTCCATCCTTATTGGTGGTGATCAATGTCCCGTGTCTCTGTGAGAAGTCGGGTAGAGTGAGTCAAATTGGGAGTTCTTTAGACTTCTTTGAGTCTTTGCAAATCACTGAGTCTTGTTAGACTTTGGCCACTTCAGCTTCCAGAAAGAAGATGAAAGATGCCAACCAAACTTCAGACTGCTGAAGGAAAGACTTCCAGAAGATAAGAGAGGAGTGGGCAGTCTCTATTATGTCCTATCCCCAGCTTGCTACATCAGTGACCTCAGAGAACTTCCCTTTGTGTGAAGTCTAGGACGCTCTCTCTTGGTTAAGCTGTTACTTCAATCTTGAGAGAGCTCCATCACTCTGTACTGTCTAGTATACACACACACATAGATATATTTCTATATATATATATAATCTACATATGTATGTATCATATATATATGTGTGTATGCATGTGTGCATATACATATGTGTGTATGTATATATATGTATGTGTGTATATATGTATGTATGTATGTATGTATGTATGTATGTATGTATGTATGTATGTATAATTTCTCTGATTTCTGTTTTGCTACGAATTTGGATAAATGGGTTGGTTTTTTGGCCAAGTGCTATATGTGTTCATTGTGGAACTGGTATTTGGTAGGAAAGGGGTCAAGCTTTGGATATAGAATTTGGGGTCCTGCTACCCCCTATAAGGAACATTGATCGCAACTTTGATTAAACCCCAAAATCATACCCCTTAGACTAACACTATTTAAGAGAGCACATAGTTATTATTCTAGCCTGGTACCCTCTCTCCCTCCTCTGGCCCTTTCCCTCCTACTTGCCCTCCTGTGAGGAATTAAAGTTTCTCCTAGAGAAAGGGGAGAGTGAAGAGGCTAGAGATGTCTATTCTGCTTCCTTTTGAGCTACACAATGACACATACCCCTCCCATGCTACATGTGGGGGACAGTCCTCTCAACACATGCTCTCAGCACCTATGGGGGCTCTCTGTAAGACAGACATAATTTGTGGTCGCTTATTTTTGTGAGAAATTATGAGTTTTGGTAGATTCTTCTAAAAACCTTAGACAATTTTCTTTCTCTCCCCATTCTGTGGTTCTTCAATAAATTTTCTCATGCTCAGCAAGCCCGTTGTATTCTGAATGGAGTTGCTTAAATCCAAATTGCCTCAGGTTTTTATTGAATAGCCAGCTTAGCCCTTGCAAACATCACTAAAGGAAGCTCAACCTTTGTGGAGAAGAGACCCACCATTGCCATCACTGCCAACACCAACCATCAACCAATTTTCACCTATGAATAAGTAAATCCAAGAGTCCCAGGTATAACAATACCCCTCAAACCACTGATGCTGCTTCCATCCTGGTACCAGAATCCATCTCTAAGGGGAACAACCCTTGTGGAAGTTTACTATCTCCATGTTAAGAAGCCCCCTGAAATTTTCTTGAGTGACTATATTTTCCAGAGACACTGGACCTGAGGTATGCAGGAGGCCCGGAATGTGTCAAGGACAGAGTCGCTCCTGGACTGATATAATTTGTTATTTGCACCTCAGCCTGGACTCCCTGTGTGTCTGTGGGAGTCAAGACTTGTGCCAATCAATCTGTACCAGACTGAGAAACTGCTTGTGCAGCAGAGACCCTTGCGGATAAACAGACCATCATAGCTTCAGTCTAGCAGTTTCCAAGGAAGGCTACTTTTGCCATCCTACTTTCTTATGCTCCCCATCCCTTCTTTTGTCTTTCTCCTCTCCTTTGGGAGAGGATTAATCCTTTCCCTATCCCTATTGTTCTTTTTTTCCTCCCATGCCACTCCCATTTGGGAATGGGTTGATATCCGCTCCTCCCCACTTTGTTACAATTTCATAAATATGTAATCTTCTGTTTGGATTGGAATTGGATTAGATTATGAACTCCTTTCACCTGTACAGGAGTTCCACATGTGTATTCATTTCTCTTGTAGTAAATCCAGTTGCAATGTATGTGTCATGGACTCCTGATTTTTTTTTTTTTTGGTTAACACCCATCACAATAAAATGCCACTAATGTGCAGATAAGCTTAAAAGCCCTGGGAATAGCAGCACGACTGGCTTCTAGCATGTCAAATGATTCAGCTTTAGAAACCTACATGGCTTTATTATTAGAAATGGCATTAATTAAGAAGCATTACCATTTACTTTGCTGATGTACCATAAGAACCAGGGGACTTTCCAATATTACTTATAGCTGAAGTATCCTGTGTGAGTTGGCTTTTTCTATTACAGTGTAAGTTCCTTCAGAACAGAGACTGTTTTGCTTCTCTCTATATATCCCCGTCATTGAGCACAATGCTTTGCAATTATTAAACATTTAGTAAGTTCTTTTTCATTCATTCATTCATTCATTCATTCATTCATTCATTCATTCATTCATCAGCATGGGTAAGTCTTAGAAGATTCTGTTATGGCTTTAATATATGCCCTAAAAGACAACAGACCTCTCCATATTGTTTTCAGCCTGACAAATAACTGCCTCAATATCCCCAAAGAAGGAATCAACAGCCATAATAATACTCCTCTCTTCCACCTCAGACCCTTATTAGATGATTTCCACTTTGATGTCTTTTGTGACTCTGTCATGTTATTCTTGGAAGGACAAGCAGTTTCTTCCTCCTCAGAAAATGCTCTTCTGGAAGAGATTCACATCTGGTTTTTTTCCCCTTTTTTTTATTACTTTATTTTAAATTTAAATACTAAAACCTAAATACAAAATAAGAAAATAAAAAGAAACATTTTAAACTTAAATACAAAATAAGAAAGAAAAAAAGGGATTGCATAAGAAAGGATTCAAAGTATAAAGCAATACATTTCCATTTCAAGAAAGCCTATGTAATAAATACTACATTGTGTTCAGAGCTGTCCATATTTTCTTTGCTTCCTTGTAGGTTTTCTTTTGTTCTCTGCTGTGCACTTTTTACTTTGTTCTTTTTTCCCTCTTCCTCCCCTCCTCTCCCAAGAAGGCTACAATTAAGTGAGGATATATGTATGTATATATGTATACATGCATGTGTGTATTATATACATACACATACATATCTACACTCAAACATATATACATGCACAGGCATATACACATACATGTAGATAACCATACACATATGAGTTCATATGCATTTATGTAAGACTGCACTATGCTTATTTGTTCTCATCCACCAACTCATCATTTCCTGCACCACAGCAATATTCCAACCTTACACTGTCTAGATATTTTAAATAACGTAAAACAATATGGCTGGCATATAGTGTAGTTTGCCTATTTTCCTCTTTTGATCAAATCTATTTTAGCTTTAACTTTGTCTGAGATCATAATTACTACCCCTGTTTTTTTTTACCTAACAAATTCTACTCTTGATCTTTATTTTATGTTTTTGTGTATCTCATTTCCTATCCCTCCTAACTCTTCTGCTTTATTTCTACCTGCTACCTTGGCTCTCCTATTACTTAACCTACCCCACCTCCAAGGATCCCTCCCTTATCCTCTCCCCTCACCCTAAAATCCCTCCCATACTCTCTCCCCCCTCCCTATCCTCTTAACCTTTATTTCTTTCTGAATTTTATGTCCTTCTAGATATATATATATGTACTGTTCCATCTTTAACCCATTCCCAATGACAGTAGGGTTCCAGAACTACCAACCCCCTCCCCCATCTAATTCCTGTGTGTCAGTTCTTCCTCTTGCACCTCATTTGTATAAGATAATTACTCTTTTTACCTTTTCCTAGATGGTTTACTTTTTAGTATCACATCATACTCTGCTCTACCCAATCTTTCTTTCGAACTACCCAATTACTAATAACAATCTTAAACATACAATTTACATTTCCTCATATAAAAAGTAAACAACCTGTCCTTATTGAGTCCCTTGTAATTAGTCTTTGAAGTTTACCTTATATTTCTCTTAGATATTATATGTCAAACTTTCTATTGATTTCAGATCTTTTTGCAACAAAATCCTGAAAGTCTAGCACTTCATAGAATATCCATTTTTTTTTCATTCAGGATCATGCTTAACTTTACTGGATATGATATTTTTGACTGCAACCCCAGTTCTTTTGTTTTTCTATATATAGTGTTCCAAGATTGCTGCTAGGTCTTGTGAGATTGTAATTGTGGCTCTGCCATATTTGACTTTTTTTTTTCTTGTTGCTCATACTATTTTCTCCTTGATCTGGGGGTTTCAGAATCTAGCTATGATATTCCTGTAGGTTTTCTTAGAAGGATCTCTTTCAGGTGGTGATTTAAGGGTTTTTTTTAAAAATTCTAGTTCTACTTTCCCCTCTTGTTCTAACACTTCAGGACAATTTTCTTTAATTATTTCTTGTATTATCGTATCAGGATTCTTTTTTTTTTAATCTTAGCTTTCAGGTAGTCCTATTATTCTTATGTTTTCTCTTCTTGATCTGTTCTTCAGATCAGTTGTTTTTCTTTTGAGATATTTCACTTTCTCTTCTATTTTTTCATTCATCTATTTTTCATGTTTTTTTCTTGGTCTCATAACTTCACTGGCTACCCCTTGCCCAATTCTAATTTTCAAGGAGTCATTTTCTTCCTTAAGATTCTGGATCTCCTTTTCTAGTTGGTTGAAATTCTTTTCATAATCTTCTTGTTTTTCTTGGATAGTTTTTATTTTTTAAAATTTCCCCTCAATCTCTCTATTTAATTTCTAAAGTCTTTTTAAAGTTCTATGAATTATTTTGGGGCAGGTGATCATATGACATTACTCTTTAGGCTAGGAGAGGCTTTTCTTTTTGCTTCAATTTCCTCCTCTGAAGATGAATGCTGGTCTTCTCTATTCCCATAGTAACTTTCTGTGGTTGGGTTCTTTCTCTTTAGCCTGTTCATTTATTTTTAATTTATAGCAACCTATTTATTGTAATCACCTCTAGTTCTGGGGTATGGAGGATGGTGTCTCTGACCTGACATCCTCCTTCAGTTCTCTCCTCTGGCCTGGAACCCAAACTAAGAGCTCCGACTTCCTGTAAGTGACCACAGCCAATGGCATCCCTGCCTCACTGCTTCTGAATTCATTGGGTATGTGCTGGTTCCTTCTTACCCAGGGCCATGTCTTAGCAGCACAGCTGGTGTCCCTTATCAACAGAAGTTCCTGCAGTCTTCGCCTGCTCAGACACACTACTCCTCACACTGTCTGAGAGGTGAAAATTCCTGTGGCTGGGGCCGAGGCTACCTCTCTACTCAGCTAGCCCCAGGGCTTGCCACTTGCTGTTTCAACAGACCAAGCTTGGAGGTGTTTACCCTTCACAGAGACCAAACGTCTTCACTTGTTCTCCAATTGTCCCAGGAGGACCACTGTTCTGCCCCAGCTCTTATTTATTTTTACTGTACTACATTCGCCCTGAGGTGCTATTTTATCTTATTTGTGGAGGAAATCTGGAGCACTTGGAATTTTCAGACCTATTCCACCATCTTCCCAGAATCCTCTCCCACATCTGTTTTCAAGCTCCAATTGCATAGCTGTCATTTTCCTTTGCTCTCCTTCCACCTTTCCATTCTCCATTATACTGACAAGGGTCAAATCTCTCGTCATCTAAATCACATCCTTTTTTATTTCTTGTCAAATCATTGCTTTTGTTTCCTTTAGGAACCCTTCATTTTAGTGTGGAGAAGCATTCTTCAAATTCCTTCACCTTCTCCTCCCTGAAGATCAGCTTACACTTAGAACACAGATCACAGTCACTTCTCTATGGCCAAAATACAAACACCTCACACTCAGTGCAAGTCTCTGCACCATTTCCTTTACTTTCCATAATGGTTGAAAGAAAGAAAGCACCCTGATTGTCTGGGTTCACTATAAATGAGTGATTTCTAACTTCACCCAGATCCTCACTGCAGTCTTACTAACTGACTCTTAATCAGGACTTAGCTTATAACCCAGCACAAACCAGGGAGTTATGAGATTTGAAGAGTTCCATGCTCTCAGTCTGATGTGCATTTCTGAAAAGTGATGCCATCAGCCCCTGGTGGAAAATCTGGCAAACTTTTTAGTGCCTTCAGTGTTGGGCCTTCACGATAGGACTGGATTGTTTTGCTTAAAATACTATGAAGGTCTCCCATATCATTACACAGTTAAATGAAATTAAAATATGTATTCCAAAAGCTAATGATGAGCATCTTTTATTGTCTGCCTTGTGGAGTTGGGTATATATCACTGTTCAGTTCATGAGGGAAGAGAATTAAAAGCTGATGGTGTTTATTGTTTATCCTTCATTCTTGAGGAGGACCATGATATCGGGAAGGGATGCCATGACTGGCAAGCGAATTGGATTTAAGTGAGGGAGGGCTGTGCAAAGTCACCAGCTTCTCTCTTCTCCAGAGCCATCTGGGTCCAGTGGCAAGATATAGATCAGGACAACCAGAGATGGCCCTGGATGCAGTGAGAGACTTTGGCCTCTTTAAGCTAAGGTCTTTTATAGGTCTCAGTTTGACTGAGGCCATTTAGTGATTAAGGCTAGGTAAGAAATGAGGTTGGTATTTAATATATTGTACAAAGAGCTGAAGTAGTACTCCCTTTTTCTTGATAATGTAGTGACACCCTCTGGCAACATTCATCCATTACAATAATTTTCAACTGGTTTAGTTTAATATTGATTGATATAGAAAATGATCAGATGGTAAGCAACTAAGTATATCCTGGTCAAAGGAAAAATATTACAGAAGAAAAGGGAATCCAACTGGAAATTCTAGCAACTACATTTTTTAAGAAATTGGGCCATACTTGATACAGCTGTCTATTTCACTATATTTGCATCTTCTACAACAATGAATAAACACAATTATTAATATCTTTATGGATAAGTTTTGTTAAAGTAGCTAGACAAATATCTCCTATGTGTTAGGTCTAGAGCAGCCTCAATGGATAATTTAAGGAGAGACACAAACTTCACAGAGGCTGAGAAAGGAGACAGTGTAACATAGTAGTAAAAGTCAATAAGCAATTATTAAATGCTTACTATACGGCAAGCACTCTGCTAAGTGTTGGGAAAAGGCCCTGTCTCTGGATACTTACTACCTGTACGACCTTGAACAAGTCACTTAACCTCCTGGGGCCTCAGTTTCCTCATCTGTACAATTGAGGAGGTAGCACCAATTCCTTGCTAATTCTAGGTCACTGATCCTAAGGTCATGAGATCACTGAAATAATTTTTGACAAAAACTAAGTGTTACTCAATTGGGGATGGAAATCTATCTTACTCTACAGGAAAATAGGGGGGAACAGGACAAGAGAGTAGGAGGATGATAGAGGGGAGGGAAGATTCGGGGAGAGGGTAATAAAAGCAAACACTTCTAAGGAGGGACAGGGTCAAAAGACAGAATAGAATAAATGAGGGGAGGGATAAGATGAAGGGAAATATACTTAGTTTTTCACAACAGGACTCCTATGGAAGTGTTTTGCATGACTACACATGTATAAGCTGTATTGAGTTGCTTGCCTTCTCAATGAGGGTGGGTGGGAAGGGAAGAAGGGAGAAAATTTGGAACCCAACGTTTTAAAAACAAATGTTAAAAATTGTTTTCACATGAAACTAGGAAATAAGATATACAGGCAAAGGGGTATAGAAATCTCTCCTTCCCTACAGGAAAATTAAAGGGGAAGGGGATAAGAGAAGGGGAGGGGAGGGGGGGCAGATAGAAGGGAAGGCAGATGAGGGGAAGGGGCATTCAGAATGCATGCCATCCTGGGGTAGGGGGAGGGACGAGATGAGGGGAAAATCTGGAACTCAAAATCTTGTGGAAGTGAATATTGAAAACTAAAATAAATTAATAAATAACAATTTTTAAAAACTGATTGTTACAAGATTGTAAAGTGAAAAGATAATACTTAGAATATCTCAAAATCCAGATGACCAAGGTTCAATTCTGGCCTGACATATACCGCCTATGACTTTGGGCAAGTCATTTCACTTTCTGGTGTTCTAAACAATTAATACTATAAGTTATAGAGAAGAAATCACCCTGCACTTGTAGAGTGCAACTTCTTCAACTGGAAGTTCCACATACCAGATGTCCTTAAAATATTGTCCTTAG
The DNA here is from genome assembly GCF_003287225.1 of Phascolarctos cinereus. Lineage (NCBI taxonomy): Eukaryota > Metazoa > Chordata > Mammalia > Diprotodontia > Phascolarctidae > Phascolarctos > Phascolarctos cinereus. Next base: position 442,106,446 of record NW_027555847.1, on the reverse strand, counting down.
GCTGCTGGGGGTCCCCAAGACCCTTTTGAGGGGTGCACAGAGTCAAAATTATTTTCACAATACAACTAAGACCTTAATTGCCTTTTAAAATATCCCTCCCTTTTCCAAGTACTTATCTGTGTGAGGCCAGATTTTCTTTGTATACTTGAACTAAAACCACATATCACAACAAATTGAACGCAGAAGCAGATGAGAAAATCCAGCCATTTTCTATTGAACCAGACATGAAAGAATTTGCAAAAATATGTAAAATAATACCACTTTTCTCATGAATTTTTTTTGATTAGGAAAGTTTTTTTCATAAAAATATACTCATGTATATTTTTCCATGTAATGGATTTACTATTGTTATTTTAAATGAATTAACAAATATTTTAAAAATTTATTAGTTTTAAATTTCTAATATGGTCAATGTTAATAACTATACCCCACATAAACCAAAACTCAATAATTTTTAAGCATGTAAAGGGGTCCCGAGATCTAACAGTTTGAGAATGTCTGCCCTATATCAATGAAATCATAACTCCCCAGTCTCAATGCTTATCACTTAGAACTCTAGAAATTCTGTAATCCTATTATTTCTAAAGTGATCTACAAGTCAATTCAATATGTTTCACCACAATTATAGAATGCTAAATAATAATAATAATATTTTGGGGAAATCCTGATTTTATTTTTTTATAAGGAATCAAAAACTTTTTTTTGTTCCTTTTTGGTGAGACAATCAGGTTGAAGTGACTTTCCCAGGGTCATACAGCTAGTAAGTGTGAGGGTCTGAGGCCTGATTTGAACTCAGGTCCTCCTGACTCCAAGGCCAGAGCTCTATCCCCTGTACCACCTAGCTGCCCCAAATCAAATTTTTATTGTAAGGTCAAAGTGCTATTATACAATTTTTAGATACCAAAATTAAGTTAATTACAGACCATCATACAACAAAGTCTAGGCTTCCTGAAGTTTAGTTCTGGTGCTTTGATCTTCAGAGATAAAAACAGTTAGGGGGAGCTTCTGGATTGGTTCCTAGCTGACTTAGATATCTGTGAAGGCAATACTGTAATGTTTCCTCAGATTCTTCTAGAACAATCATGTCAGACAAAGGGGACCAATGGATCATGTGAGGGAGCAGCTATGTGTTGTTAAAAGAGTTCACACTGTAAAACTGACTTGTTCCTTTAAAAGAAGTGGTGAAAGATATGATTTTTGGTTAGAAAGAAGATAATCACAAGAAGCCTATCTGGACCAGAAGTAGTGGGAAGCACGGAAAGGCACAAGACTTCAGATCTTCCCTTCAGTACAGATATTGTCTGCGGTGGCTCTGTGAGAGGAAACAGTTCAACTGGGCAGCAGAGATACCTCAGACACATCATTCCTCTCTTTGGAAGGTTGGATGGCTTCCTATGAAGGTACCTCCAGTGAGGCTGGGAACATATAATCATTTGTATTCTGAGTCTGTCCATTGATGTGATGTCCAGAAATGCTTCATGTATAGATGTTCAGGGGTGATTTTTAGGAATATCTTCATTTTATAGAAATAATTTTGGTAGATTTACATATTTTCATTAATCTATAAATTTCCCTCTAAGTTCATTGATTACTAAATCTGTATTAAATATCTTTCTTCTTTTTTAATTATTTAAAATAATAAATTTTATGGATGCTTTGTGTCCCAGTCATTTCCAGATGCAGGTTGTACATTCACCTTTTTCCTTTATGTAGCATTTTTGACAAAGAAAAACCATTAAGTAAAACCAAATGATATGTTGACTACACTAATAATGTATACAACATTCTGCATATGTAATCCCTCACCTCTCTAATGAAAGGAGGGAAGTGTGTTTTCTCTTTTCTTCTCTGGATCCAAGATTGGTCATCACAATTATTCAGTATTCAGCTTTGATTTAGTATTCTTTTAGTTAATGTTACCAGACTTATAGATATTATTTACGTATCACTGAAAAGTTCATAAATACCTTCTCAGGGGCAGCTAGGTGGTGCAGTGAATAAAGCTCCGGCCCTAAGGTCAGGAGGACCTGAGTTCAAATCTGCCCTCAGACCAAACACTTGACATTTAGTAGCTATGTGACCCTGGACAAGTCACTGAACCCCAATTGCCTAAAAATTAAAAAAAAAACAATGTAAATGCCTTTTCATATTTCTCTGAATTACTCACATTTTTTTCTCATGATGCAATAATATTCCATGACATTTATATAATATAATTTGTTCAATCATTCCCTAATCAATGGGCATCTACTTTTTTCCTCCAGTTTTTCTTTTTCTACCAAAAAGCTGATATAAACATTTTAGTATAAATGGATACCTTATTTCTATCTTTGATCTCTTTAGGGCAAAAGCCCAGTGGAATGGTATTGAGGTCATAGGTTATGAGGAATTTAGTGATTTTTCTCAGTCAACCTCAAATTACTTTCTACAATGTTAGGAGCAGCTACGATTTAACAGAGAAATATTCTTTTCATTCCTTCCGACACTGAAAATTTTTGTCACTTGTCATCTTTGCTAATTTGCGTGGTATGAGATGAAAGTTCAAAGTTAATTAAATGTTCATTTCCTTTATTAATGGTTATGAATTGTGTTTCTAAATGGTTATTTGCTGTTTGCAATTCTCCTTGTGTAAACTGTTCATATTTTTTGACCAATTATCTATTTAAAATTTCTCTTGCTCTTATATGCTTGCATTAATTTCCTACATGTCTTGGCTTTAAAAGACTTTAAAAGATATTTGGTGCAAGAATTTTTCCCTTATTAACAATTTTGACTCCTACTTCATTGATTTTGTTTGTGCAAAAATATTTTAGTCTTCTTATGGTCAGAATTGCTTATTTTCTATTTATGATAACTCATTCCTTATTTTACTAGAACTCTATCCATTGTACCATATAGTTTTTGTTTTGTATATGGTTAATAATGCTAATTTTTCCTAAAGTTGGACTATTCATGTAGCTCTGTTTGTTTAGAAAGTTTAGAATTAACTTCATGCATCAAAATATATTAGTGACATTGATCTATAACTCTCTACTCTTTTCCTCCTTTTTATTTATTAGGATAATTTTCATCACAAAGAAAAAATAGAGAGTTTTTTTCTATTACTGAAAATAATTTTGGTAGCATATATTTAATTACTTTTTAAATATTTGATTCAATCTACTTATAGATCTATTTGGTTCCCCTCCCCACTTTGTTAGTTTATTTATGCCAATTTCTCTTTCTGAGATTAGATAAAAAGTTTTATTTTCAGTTTTATTAATTTGGGTATATATACATATATATGTTGTATGTATCACATACGTTAGGTAATAATCTATTTCCTTTAAGTTATCAGTTTTGTTGGCATACAACGTTATATGTTAGTTTCTGAGAAATCTTTGTATTTCTTCTTTGTTTTTGTGAATTCACTTCATTTTTTTAAAAGACATCATTGCCTAGCATCCATTTATGTCTGTACCTTTTGTTTCTGTTCTGTTTGATTATAAAATCCCAGATTTAGAGTGGAATGTTAGAGGCCATCTAACTTCCTCTTAGGTGAAGGACAATGCCCTCGGATTATATACAAGGTAACTGAGGCCCTAAAAGATTAAATAATTGGCTCAAGGTCACACAGGTAGAGTAAGAGAGGATGGATTTGAACTCAGCTTCTCCAATTCCAAATCCATGGCTTTTAACACTGTTTTTCAGTGTCTTTAATTTTTATTGTGTAATGGTCTGTAAAAGATGGGATTAAAATACATTTTACGTGAATTTATAATTCCTCTGCAACCTAGAATATAGCATATTTTTATGGAATATCACAAAATGTTTAGAAATAAAGTATATTTTTTAATATTCTCATTCAGAAGACTCCATAAGTCTTTTTTTTTTTTGAGGCAGAGTTAAGTGACTTGCCCAGGGTCACATAGTGACTCTTTCAGTGTCAGAGGCCAGATTTTAACTCATGAACATAAGTTAGTCTTCTTGCCTACAAGCCTAGCACCCTATTCACTTCGCCCACTAGCTTCTCTCCAGAGCTAGGGGACAGCCAATGTAAAAAGATAGAGATGGAAGATGTGTTGAGTGTGAGGAATGGACAGAAGTTTAATTTAACTGGACTATAATGTGGGAAGGGGAGAAATGTATAATGAAGCTGTAAATATAGGCTGGGATCAGTTTGTAAAGGTCTTTAAAAACCAGAGGAGTTTATATTTCATCTTAGAGGCAATAGGGATTCATTGGAGTTTATTGATTAGGGAAATGACATGGGCAAATTTGTGCCAAAGAAAAAATCACTTTAGCAGCTGTGTGAAGGATGGATTGGAAGGGGGAGCTATTTGAGGCCAGGGGACCAATTAGAAAGTCACTGCAATAGTCTAGGCAAGGAGTGATGAGAGCCTGGACTAAGGCTATGGCTAAATAGTGAGGAATGGTAAAATTTGAGAGGTGTTCTAGATGTAGAAATATCCAGACTTAGCAACTTATTGTTTACATAGGGCTAAAGGGACGAGTGAAGAGTGAGAATAATGCCAAGGTTGGTTTGTCTAAAAGCATGATTATAATTACTTTATTTTTATGCTATATAATGCTTATTTTTTAAAATTCATTTTATTCTGAACTTAAGAAATAAAACAAGCATTTCCATAACATATAAGGAAAGAAAAAAAGATGATTGCACATGAAATTGCAAATCTATTACATAAACTTGCTACTCCTTTAAAATATATGATAAAGTTATCATGTAACATTCTTTTTTTCTTCCCTCCCCCTTATTAAATTTTGATGAACTACTCATTTTATCTTGTACATACCTGAATTTTTAAAAATTTATTTCTCAGGGGCAGCTAGGTGGCGCAGGGATAGAGCTCCAGCCTTGGAGTCAGGAGGACCTGAACTCAAATCTGCTCTCAGACACATAACACTTACTAGTTGTGTGACCCTGAGCAAGTCACTTAACTCCGATTGCCTTACCAAAAACAAAAACAAACAATTTCTTAGGGCAGCTAGGTGGTACAGTGGAAACAGCTCAAGCCTTGGAGTCAGGAGGACCCGAGTTCAAATCTGGCCTCAGACACTTGACACTTACTAGCTGTGTAACCCTGGGCAGGTCACTTAACCCCAATTGCCTCACACACACACACACACACACACACACACAATATATATATATATATATATATATATATATATATATATATATATGTATATTTCTCATTTGCAACAAATTGAGGACTTTGTTTTATCCTTTCTGTCATTCTCTTCCATGGGGGGGGGCAGTGAGCAGGGAGAAGGGAGTATTATGAATGCCTTTTGATCCACTTATTTCTTTTTTATTTCTTCCCTCCATTCTCTTATGAGTGAATACTTCATCCATGTGATTACTTTTGCTTACACTAATTAAACCTAGGCTTTCCCCACATGTTCTCACCTACACTTCTGTCACCAATTCCTGTTTAACTGCTATATATTCCAGTTCCCGGGGTTGTTTAAATTGTTGGCTTCTATTTGTTTTCTTTTACTTATTTATTGCACCTTTTAACATCTTCTTACCTCTCCTTACAAGAATGTGGTTCAAAATCTTCTCTTTTCCCTTCAATTGTTCTCTATTCAACTTCAATTAGAACATTTGTTTTTGGCACTCTTTTCTGAGAAGCATTCATTTACACGGTCTGCTTCCTTATTTTAGTCTCTGCTTACAAGAATTTAATAATAGGTTTAAACAAAACAAATCTACCCTCTTCTAAAGTCTATCTTCCCATTCATGGGTAGCAGGATTGCATGTTCCTTCCATTAACACACCTCATAAAAAGTTAGGGAGTGCTTTGAGAAGACAAGAGTTGAGCTACCTGCTCTATCTCATTCCTGTATTACTACATTTGTAGATCTCAAACCATGTCCTTCCCTCCTATTCCCTCTGTTGTCCCACTCTCAAAAAAAAAAAATTGAAAAAGGCAATGTAGTGTGATGAAGTACTCTCCATGTGACTCCCTACCTATATCACTACTACTCACCCATCCTAATTTCAATATCTCCTACCTCTGAATCTCTACTCACTCTACCAATACCATCAAAGGGGTTTATTTACCATCTTTTCTAGGGTGGGATTTGGTCCTGGAAAACATAACAGTCTAAAAAGTTGTTTCCTCTACAGGAAAATAGGGGGAGAAGGGGACAAGAGAGCAGGGGGATAATAGAGAGGAGGGCAGATTGGGAAAGGGGGTAATCAGAAGTAAATACTTCTGAGGAGGGACAGGGTCAAAAGAAAGAATAGAATAAATGGGAGGGCAGGATAGGATTAAGGGAAATAGAGTTAATTTTTCACATGTCTACTATGGAAGTGTTTTGCATAACTGCACATGTATAACCTACACTGAGTTGTTTGCCTTTTCAATGAGGGTGGGTGGGGAGGGAGGAAGAGAGAAGATTTGAAACCTAAAGTTTTAAAAACATATATTTAAAAAAATGTTTTCACGTGCTACTGGGAAATAAGAAACACAGGAAAGGGGGTACAGAAGTCTATCCTGCCCTACAGGAAAATAGAAGGGGAAGGAGATAAGAGGAGGGGGGAGAGATAGAAGAGAGGACAGACTAGGGGAAGGGATATTGAGAATGCATGCCATCTTGGGATGTGGGGAGGGGTGAGATGGGATGAAAATTTGAAACTCAAAAACTTGTGGAAGTGAATGTTGAAAACTAAAATTAAATAAATTTATATTTAAAAAAATAAAAAAATAAAAAATAAATAGAAAATAAAAAGTTGTTTCCAAAAGCCTTTATGTGCCCACATCAGAGCTATTATGAATTCCTTTTTACTCCCTCTGCTCTATAGCCCTTTCTCCCACCACCATGAGTATGTTTTAATGGTCCCTTTTGTTTCCTTGTCCAAGGTAAGACCAGACCCCTGCTATTGGCCTCTTGCAACTGCTACTCTAGAGTCCTTCATTTCTACTGCTTCTATCCTACTCTTTTATACACTTCCATGCCTGTTGAGAGAATGAATGAATTACTATCCCTTTTCTGCTCACATGCAGGGTGTCTGGCTTTTCTCTGCCTATTTCCAACTTCAGTGGAAGATTATGAAAGAGAAAGAGAAGAGACCAGGTCTTGAGAATTTAAATTTGAGGAGGAGACATTGAGAAACACTTGAAGGAGGATAATCTCCTGGCTTAGATACTGGTCCTGGTTTTACTTCTGGATTGAAAGGGGAACTGGATCAAGCATAACTAAGGAGGACATACATAAAAGAAATAAAGAGGATTAAGGAGGATCATAGATGATTAAGAAATAGAACCCCTCAGGAAACTCGAGAGGCAAGGGAAGAGGACAGCATGGGGAAAAAACAAGGTCAACCAGAGCAATCAGAAAGTAAAACAAATTGAAACAGAAGGTTGTTGCAAGGTTGAAGGGAGATAGGTGTGGCTGTGGAATTATTGAGGAAGGAAGTTTGGAATTGGTTACAAAATCAATTAAGGGGGCAGCTAGGTGGTACAGTGGACAGAGCACCAGCCCTTGATTCAGGAGGACCTGAGTTCAAATTCGGACTCAGACACATAACACTTACTAGCTGTATGACCTTGGGCAAGTCACTTAACCCCCATTGCCTAACCAAAAAAAAAAATTAAGGGGTGTTCACAAGACAAGATAGTATGGTATATTTGTTTTTCTGCCTTAGTCAAATGACTGTTATCAGTCTTGTAAATGTGAGCTGATGTTCTTCCTGAAGTCGAGAAGGTTCAAAGAATCCCTCTCTGCAGAACTGGGAAATGAAGTGTTCCTTTAATACACACACACACACACACACACACACACACACATACATACACACACATATATGTATATATATACCATTTTTAATTTGTGAAATAAAACAAACATTTCCATAACATAGTAGAATTATAAAAAAAGATGATTACACATGAAATTATAAATCTATTATTCACAACTTGCTATTCCTTTTAAATGGATAATAAAGTTATCATGTAAATTTCATTTTTTCCTTTTTTTTTCCTTCCCTTTCCTACCCCCTGTCCTAGAGATGGCTGCACATTAGACATAGATATGTGTGTGTGTGTGTGTGTGTGTGTGTGTGTGTGTGTGTATTATGGTATATTTATCAGTTCTTTTTCTGGATACAGATAGTGTCTCCCATCATAAGTCCTTTGTAGCTAATTTGGGCTTAATTTATAATAGTTAATTTATAATTGTTTTATATTTTTATTTATAATAGTTAAAATTACTTAAGTGTTCAAAGTTGTTCTTAAAACACTATTGCTGTTACTCTATACAACATTCTCTTAGTTCTTCTCATCTTGCTTTTCATTATTTTGTGCAAGTGTATCCATGTTTTTCTAAAATTAATGAGCTTATTGTTTCTTATAGCACAGTAGCATTCCATCATGATCATCCAACTTGTTCAGGTGTTCCCCAATGGAATGAAGTGTTCCTAAAGGAAAAAAGAAATAAGGTTTCCATAAGAAGGGATGAGGAGCACATGAAAAGCTAATTAAAGACAATCTTTATTAGAATTCTGGAGAGAAGAATGCTGCACAGAAGAGAAAGAGAAGGGAAAGGACTTTTGTAAAATTAGAATTCAGAGAGTCAAGGCTATTCCTGAAGAGGAAGGAGCTAAATGCTCTGAGGAGAAAGGAGTCTCCCAGGATAGACATAGCACAGCCAGAGAAGCTAACAGGTAAGAGATAATCCAAGAAAAGTTAAAAGAAAAGCAGTAATAGCTGGTGGTTCCTTATTTGGGGGTAATAAGGCATCTATTTGTCAACTTAAAACAACAACAGAGAGGTCTATTATCTACCTTGGGCAGATATCAAAGACATAACGAAGAACCCCCCAAGATTTAGAAAAATGAAGGGCAACTATCTATCCATTTCTATGATTCATAGGCAGAAATGAAAATGGTAGGACAAATGTAAAACAATGTTATTGATAATTATGAAACTATAGGAAAGAAACCAAAAAACCTTGACACATAAATTGTGCTTTTCTCATTGCTGTTCACTGAAGGCATTAAGTGCAGAAGAGAAGTGACCGATTTTGGAAAGGTCTAGAGAGTTAACAAGTAAAACAAAACAAACTACATGAGAAAAAGCAAATAGAGTAATTAGAAAAGAAAGCTAATTGAAACAGAATGTTGTTGCAAGGTTAGCCCTGCTTATTTATAATTTAGGGACTGGGAAGGTATTTGGACTTCAGATCAGGACTTAAAATGATGAGAAGTATACTTCAAAGGCTGATAAGAAGGTATTTGCACGGGCCTTGCAAATCTAATCATACTAGCTACAATAAAGAAAAAAGAGTAACAGGTGAAACATGCAGAAGTTCCCAGGAGATCAAATCCAAGAAAGGAGGCTGTAGTAAAATGTATGGTGTCAAATTTCTACCATAGAGAAGCTTGGGATTGGGACTTCAATCCTACCACCAAAAGGGACTCAATTCAAAAGACAGACTAAATAACCATAGGCCCTAATTATCTAGTTGACTTGTCTATGTTCCAAAATAATTTAACCCTTAGGGGTAAGACTCTGAGAGCTCACAGAGTCCTTACTGCAAAAAGCAGCTTTTACCTAACCTGATGACTGGGTATGTGCCAGGGTCTATTTTTGTCTTGAAAAATGTGAGTTGAAGTTTAGCCTCTGGGCAAAAAAACCTTTTTTCTTTCTTTCTTTCTTTCTTTCTTTCTTTCTTTCTTTCTTTCTTTCTTTCTTTCTTTCTTTTCTTTCTTTCTTTCTTTCTTTCTTTCTTTCTCTCTCTTTCTTTCTTTCTTTTTTTTTTTTTAAGGAATGGGTATCTGAGCCAACTCTGTCCTCTTAGAAGATACCACTGTTGAAGATTACATTTGAGGTCCAGTAGGTGGCAGCACCTGAAGCAAAAGAGGAAATAGGGTGCAGCAGAGACACGCAGCAACACCCAGTAGGACCAGGTGAGACACAACCCTGGGTGGCAGAGAGGGCAATGACATCATCAGACGCTAGTGACAGCTGGGCAGCAGAGAAGACGTCTTTTAAGATGCTTCTTCACGCATGTGCGCTGCCCACCTTTTGACCCTTTGACCCTTCATATGTACCCCGGACACATGTGCTCCCTATATGCTATGTTGATGGTTCCCTTCTCCCCCTCACACTCCCCCAAAGTTTATTATTATTTGTCACAGAGGAAGGCCATTGTTGCTGTTTCCTTTGGTGGGGTGGTCTAAAGTAGTTCTATTGCTACTTTTCTTATGCTATTCCATTAAATGCCTTTAAACAATTTTTTTTTAATTTAAATTTTATTTTATTCTTACCTCTGGTTGACTAATAAAAACCCCATTGGTTGGGGTTTGTAAACTGGTTTTCAGTGGATGTGTATTCAGAATCCTTGGAACCCTGGGTAGCTTTTCAAGGGGAAACCACATGTGAAAGTGTATACCCAGTAAGAATACAGTTCCTCCTTCCCACCTCTTCAGATGGTATTTTTTTTCTTATTATAAATATAGAAGGGTAATGTGTATGTGATATAACAACATATTATATTAATCACGTTAATAGGGCATATAATATATATTAAAAGTCCTCCAACTTTGAGTCCAAATGTACCAACACATTCTCATATCTTTTATTCCCTTGAGTCCCCATTCTTTTTGTTCTTCCTTTGTTTAACCAATAATGATGTACTCATTCAGCCTCTTAGGTTGACCCTCTGTCAACATTTCAGCTACACCTGGTGGAGCTCAGGTATCTGATTACACACCAGAATAATTGGCGTATGCAACTTGAAGCAATTAAAATCCAAACCTTGAAGTGAAAGTTTTGAGAAATATGCCAATTATGCAGAACAGATATCTACTTACCTTTACAAAGGTGAAGAAGGCTAACAACTATTTAACAAGTTTAGTGCGTAAAATGAAGCACATGTAGTTATACTTTAATGGTCAGTGGAGCTCAGGTGTCTGACACTCACTGAATGGAATGTACTACAAATTCTATGACTGTTATTAAAGTATACAGAACCATGGTATTTCAGGGAGTATAGGATTATTGCATGAAGAATACTATGGGCATCTAATAAATGCTTGATAATAACAATGTACCAAGCATCTGTAATTTTATCTGTTTAGGTATTCCCTCTACTTACATAGATCACAAGCCTATTTCTCAAGTTGCTATACCCAGAAAAGTTTAGCACTAGACCAAAATTCCAGCGAGAAGAGTGAGCAGGAACGGGGAGTTAAAAACCCAAGGCGCCAGAGTGGAAGACCTACGGCAACATGAGGGCTTTGGAAGCTTGGGGCACTGGGGCACTAATTAGTTAGAAAAGTATAAAAAAAAAGAGAAGTGGGATGGTTCCTTATGTAGGCTTTGTTGATTATTTTCTAATTGCCTGGGGCTAACCCAGAGCTCAAGGAAAAGCAGGAAATTCCCTTTTCTCTCCTGTTGTGAATGTCCTGCTATTTCCTGGATCCAGAGCTCAAATTAGATTATAACATGGGTTAAAGAGACATTGTGGGTGGCCCAGGAATCTTTATATCATTTATATCATGTTTTATGTAAAATTGCTCCAAGTGTCAAACTGACTTAGGAATGAAATCTTAGAAGATAGTTTATTTGCATATTAGGGACTTCTCGTATTGTAGACTTTATAAAGATGTAAGACATGAAAATTGTTAATTATGAAATAATTTGATCTCAGTTTTTATGAAGTATATGTATGTGTGTGTGTGGACATGGTCATTGTTGTTATTTGTCCTTCATTCTCAAAGAGGACCGTGACATCAGGAAGGTGATAGCATGACTTACAGTGAATTTGGATTTAAGTGAGAGAGGGCTGTGCAAAGTCACTAGCCTCACTTTCTCCTCCTGAGCCATCTGGGTCAAGTGGCAAGATATAGATCAAGATGACTGAAGATGGCCCCCTGCATACATGGTATTTTATTTGACCACATTATGTAAACTGCTGCAAGAAAAACATAGAATCATACAAAAAGGTTGCAAAGTTGAGACTTATGGATTTGACTTACTGCTTTTCAGTTGAATATATGCTATTTGTAAATACTGCAACATCATAAATGTCAAGTTTTTAAATGAATTAGACAATTGCCTTGGCCTCAGTGTTTATTAGGCAGTTAGATGGCACAGTGGATGGAATACCAGGCCTGGAGTCAGAAAGCCTGAGTTCAAATCCAAATTCAGACACTTACTAGTGGTGTGACCCTGGACAATTTTGGAAATTTCTTAGTAATTTTGAATCTTAGAGGCTCCATTGGATCTTTTTGCATTTCTACCACCTGAATAACTCTTTGCTTAGCTCCAGGTGCATGATTTTCTTACATCACTCTCATTTCTCTTCCCAATTTTTCCTCTACTTTTCTTACTTGATTTTCGAAACCCTTCTTGAGCTCTTGCATGGCCTGAGACCAATTCATATTTTTCTTGGGGGCTTTGGATGTAGGAGCTTTGACTTCATTGTCTTCTTTTGGTTGTATGTTTTCATCTTCCTTGTCACCAAAGTAAGGTTCTATGGTCTGAGGTTTTGTTTTTTTTTTCCCCCTCTGCTCATCTTCCCAGCCAGTTCCTTGACTTTTTTAACTCTTTGTAAAGGCAGTCTCTGCTTCCAGGGTGGTGGATGTACTGTCACAAGCTTCAGGAGTTTTGTGCAGCTATTTTCAAAGATACTTCTAGGGACCTGTAAGTTTTCAGTTCTTTCAAGGTGGTATGATTTAAGGAGAGGTGTTTGCTACTCTCCTGGCCTGTGCTCTGGTCTGTGAGTGACCACAAGCACTCTTTTCTTCCCTGGAAATGAGAGAAGGATTCTTCTTTACTGACACCACAGGTTCTGCTATGGCAGTGGTCCTCCTTGCCCCAGGACTCCCACCCAAGACAGGACACAGGTCTAAGCACAGGCAAAGCAAGAGAATCCTGCTTCAGAGCCAGCAAAGGGATCCCCGCAATCCCCCTCTGATCAGCCACTCGATTCTCCCACTGAGCTCCAGAAGCAACTGCTACTGCTGTGGCCACCACCACGGGGCTGCACTAGGGCCAGGGCCGCACCGCGCTCCTCTCTCACCTAGGTACCATAGACCTTTCCCACTGACTTTCTAAATTGTCCTTGCCATTTGTGGGTTGAGAAGTCTGGAAACTGCCACAGCTCCCCTTGATTCAGTCCCCTCACTGAGGTCTGTTCTTTTCCTGTGTGCCCACGCTGAACTGCGATCCTTTCCCAGCCCAGTGCAACAGACCTTTGCCGTCAACCATCCAAGTTGTCTTGGGTTGGAAATTTGTTTCACTCTGTCTTTGGTGGGTTCTGCTGCTCTAGAATTTGTTGAGAGTCATTTTTACAAGTATTTGGAGGGTTTGGGGGAGAGCTCAAGCAAGTCCCTGCTTTTATTACACCATCTTGGCTCCACCCTCCAAATTATTTTCTAGAATGGCTGGACTGATTCACAGCTCCACCAAACACACATCAATGAAACTATTTTCCTGCAGATACTCCAACATTTGACAGGTTTTTTTTTATCAGTTTTACTGATTTGATGCATGATGATGCCTCAGGTATTAGCTAGGTGGCACAGTAATAAAACACCAGACCTGGAGTCAGGAAGACTCATCTTTGTGAGTTCAAATATGGCCTCAGACACTTACTAGCTGTCTGACCCTGGGCAAGTCACTTAACCCTGTTTGCCTAAGTTTCCTTCTCTATGAAATGACCTGGAGAAGGATATAGCAAACTACTCCAGTATCTCTGCCAAGAAAATCCCAACAAACTCATGCAACAAATGAATAAACAACAACAAAAACAGATATTAGTGTTTGTATAAGCATATTAATTATTATCATAAGATTATGAATTTTATGAGATCAGAGAAGCATGGCCATCCTCTGGAAGTATTTGGGGTTTAGGGAGGAGGTTAGAATCTTTCTCATTCCCTGTACTCACCGTGAATTGATAGACTAGTTGACTATGTCATATCCTTTAATATTTCCCACTGGAATATGTGTACAGCACGGGTTTGGTTTTGCTTTCACCTTTTTAATAGCATGGCAATAGTATTTACCATACAGACATTTAGAAAGCATTTACTTCTAAATGTTGAACGTATGTGAGAAACTGATCACTTTTCCAATGCTTGTGATTAGCCACACAAACCAAAGACAACCTTATACCACAACAAATTTGAGATAGATTAATTGGCTAGATATAAAAGTCATACTGGGAAGAGGAGGAGGAGGAGAAGCTTCTATCTTTCATAATCATGGATAAGGTAAAAATTTGTGTGCATGAGATCATAAAAGATGAAATAGAGATGCATGATTATATAAAATCTTTTGCATAGATAAAATCAATGCAGCTAAAATAAGATAAAATACGTATCAAAGAAAATCTTTTCATTAAACAAAATTACAAAACACTTCACATAAGTAAATTCAGAGCTAAATAAATGGAAAAATAATAATTGCTCATTGGTAAGCCAAGCCAATATAATAAAAATGACAATTCTACTTAAATTAATTTACTTATTCAGTGTCATACCAATCAAACTACCAAAAATATTTTATAGAACTAGAAAAAACAATAACAAAATTTATCTGGAAGAACAAAAGGTCAAGAATATCAAGGGAATCAGTGGGAAAAAAATGTGAAGGAAGGTAGTCTAGCCATATCAGATTTCAAACTGTATTATAAAGTAGTAATTATCAAAACAATCTGGTACTGGCCAAGAAATTGAGTGATGGATCAGTGGAATAGATGAGGTACACAATGTGTTATAGTCAATGATCATAATAATTTAGTGTTTAAAAAACCCAAAGATCCACACTTTTGGGACAAAAACTCATTATTTGACAAAAATTGTTGGGAAAACTGGAAAACAGTATGGCAGAATTTTATATAGACCAACATATCATAACCGTACACCAAGATAAAATCAAAATGGGTACACGACTTAGCCATAAAGGATGATACCATTAACAAATTAGGAGAGTATGCAATACTTCACTTCACAGACCTATGAATAAGGGAAGAATTTAGGACCAAACAAGATATATAGAGAAATGTAAAATGGATAGTGTAGATTATATAAAATTTAAAAGTTTTTGCACAAACAAAACCAGTGCAACCAAGATTAGAAGGAAAACAGAAAACTGGAGTCAAATTTTTACAGCTAGTATTTCTGATAAAAGCCTCATTTCTCAAGTATATAGAGACGTAAGTCAACATTGTAATAATACAAGTCATTCCCAATTAATAAGTGGTCAAAGGATATGAACAGGCAATTTTCAGATGAAGAAATCAAAGCTATCTATAGTCATATGAAAAAATGCTCTAAATCACTGTTGATTCAAGAATTGCAAATTGAAACAACTCTGAGGTACCACCTCACACCCATCATATTGGCTAATATGACAAAAAAGGAAAATGATAAATGTTGGAGGGGATGTAGGAAAACTGGGACACTAATGTACTATTGGTGGAGTTGTCAACTGATCCAACCATTTTGTAGGACAATTTGGAACTATGCCCAAAGGTTTATAAAGTTATTCATACATTTAGATTCAGCAATACCACTAGTAGATCTGTATTGCAAAGAGATCCAAAAAAGGGAAAAGAACTTATTTGTACAAAAATATTTATAGCAGCTGCTTTTGTGGTGGCTAAGAATTAGAAATTGAGGGAACCCGCCAGTCAATTAAGGAATGCCTGAAGAAATTGTGGTATATGATTGTAATGGAATATTATTGTGCTATAAGAAATGACAAGCAGGATGATTTCAGAAAAAAACAAACTGGAAAGACTTACATGAACTGATGCTGAGTGAAGTGAGCAGAACCAGGAGAATATTGTACACAGTAACAGCAACATTGTATGATGATCAACTGTGAATAACTTAGCTATTCTCAGCAATAAAATGATTCAAGACATTCCCAAAGGACTCATGATGAAAATGCTATCTGCCTCCAGAGAAAGAACTGATGTCATCTGAATAGAGACCAAAGCATACTATTTTCCTTCCTTCCTTCCTCCCTTCTTTCCCTCCTTCCTTCCCTCCTTCCTTCCTCCATTCCTTCCTTTCTCTCTCTCTCTTTCTTTCTCTTTCTTTCTCTCTCTTTCTTTCTCTTTCTTCCTTCCTTCCTTCCTTCTTTCTTTCTTTCTTTCTTTCTTTCTTTCTTTCTTTCTTTCTTTCTTTCTTTCTTTCTTTGTTGAAGTGTTCTTGCCCAAAGTGACTAATATGGAAATGTTTTACATGATTGCACATGTATAACCTATATCAGATTACTTACCATCTCAGGGAACAGGGAGGGGAAGGAGGGAGAGAGAGAATTTACGACTCAAAACTTTAAAAAAATTAAAATTTGTTTTTATATGTAATCAGGGGGAAATAAAATACTATATAAAACTAAAAAAAAAAGAAAAGAAAATCTTTGCATTAAATATCTCTGATAAAATGCTGGTGCTCAAACTCTATAGGGAATTGATACAGAAACACATGATTAAGAGCCTTTATCCAATAGATAGGTAGCCAAAGGATTTGAACTGTTTTGAAATGAGAAATACAAACTCTCAATAACCATCTGGGAAAAAAATGTTCAAAATCACTAGTAATCAGACAGATGAAATTAGAACAACCCTGTAGTATTACATGATACTCGTGAATTTAGCCTCATACTTGTTGTTGAATATCACCAGTGTTCTGGCCCTTTTCCTATTCTCCACGATTTCAAAAAGACTACTACTCCCTTGTATCCTGACGACTCATTGTTGGTGAATGCTCTGCCTCCATATATATATATATATGTACACCCTTTTGGCTATGGCCTTTACAAGACTACATTTAATAATTTAATCTTTGATTTCTACTCAAGTGGTCCTGCAATAACTTCCACAAATTTTTTCAGTACCCCCAAACTTCCCTATCTCTATTGAGGGCACCACCACCCTTCCCTTCACTCCGATTTGTAACCTGTGTGTAATCCTTGACTCCTCACTTACTCACTCCATATATCAAATCAGTTGCCAAATCCTGTTACTTCTCCCTTCACAACATAGTTTGCATCCATTCCCTTCTCTCCACCCACACAGTCAGCACTTGAGTTCAGGCCTTCATCACTTCTTGCCTGGAATATTGCAATGGTCCCTTTAATATCCTCCCTGCCTTGTCACTCCCAGCTTCAATCCGTCTTCCACAAAGGGATGTTTTCCTAAAGTATAGGTCTCACCATGTCATTCCCTTTCCCAATAAACTTCGGTGGCTCCCTATTACATTTGGGAGGTCATATAAATATTTCTGCTTAGTAGTTACAGTACTTTGTAAGTTGGTCCCTACCTATATAGGTTTATTTTCTATTCCTTTCCTTCATACATTCTACAGTCTGGTCAAACTGGTCTTACTTTTCCTCCAACATGGCACTACATTTCCCATTCCTGTGCCTTTATACTGGTTGACTCCCATACCTGGAATGTACTTCCTCTTCATCTCTGCTTCCAAAAGTCCCCAATCTCCTCCAAGACTGAGCTCAAGCACTATTCTCTTTCTATTTTGGTTTTGTTTTTCCAAGCACCATTTTCTATATGAGTCCTTTTATAATCATCCTCCCTCTTCCCCCCCCCAAAATAACAACTTGTGCACTCCTCACCAAGATCACCTTGTATTCATTTTGTAAATAATTATCTTTGTACATGATTTCTCCCCTCATAGAATGTAAGTTCTTTAAAGACAGGAACTATTTCATTTTGTCTCTGTTTCCTTAGTACATAACATAGTGCCTGGAACATGGTGGGTGTTTAATAAGTGATTTTTTCATTGATTGATTGCCCTGGGGTATAATTCATCTGGGGTTGGCAATTTGATCTCATTTAAATTGGCTAGGTACTATTGTAATGTCTTTCTGGTTATACTGGAGGCCTAGGGTGTCCAGGAGTCTTTCAAGGTACCAACACAAAGCTTGATGGTTTGCAGCGATATTAGATCTAGGAACAAGAAAGGAAAACAAAGCTGGCCATGAGACTGGCTAATATTTTTGAAGGAATGAGACAGAGATTGTATATGTGTATACCATATACCATGTATGTATGTATACCATATAAGCTTGTCAAAGACCAGGTTGTTAAAAAACAGCCTGGCAATGGTCAGGACCAAAAGGTTTCATTTAGGGGCAAAAGAGAGGGTGGTGCCCCAAACTCACAGCAAAAACTTTGGTACAGTATAACTACATAGTGGGCATAGGATCCTGTAACTGGGAAAAGTCCCAGTCTCTTTACCCTCATTATAGCTCTCCCTCCATCTTCCATTTAAAGATAGATGTAAACAGCTCTTATTTGCCTTCTGCTCTCTGCTTCTGCCTCCTGAGTAGGAAGTAGTTGCTTCCAGATAGTTCTAGACAAACAGCTTCTTTCCAGGCTTGGGCTTCAATTTCCTCTTATTTTTATTCTACCTTTTCTGATATGATAATTACTTCTGTTTGTTGGAGAAAAAAATGTAAAAAATAAAACAGAATGGTCCCTTCTGTGATATGTTACAGTTTTACTATCCTCCTCAAACAACTATCATTTACTTCATCATTTACTTCCAAAAAAAGCTTTAAAAAAATCTTTAAGATTTTAAAAGAAAATAATAAGTATTAGTACATTCTGGAATTTCCCCTTCCTGACACTTTTCTTACAAAGGCATACCATTATTTGTTATTCATCCTTGGTTATGGGCTTCCCCTTCTAATATTTCTATATCCTGACCCAGACATTTACTGGCTGTGTGCCCTGTTATAAGTCACTTAACCTTTCTCTACCTCAGTTTCCACCTCTATAAAATGGGGGCAATAATAGACCCTACCTCCCAGTGTTGTGAGGACAAAATGAGGTATGATTTATAAAGTGCTTGGCAAATCTTAAAGTGGTTATGTAAATTTTAATGATGATGGTGGTGGTGATAATGATGTCATTAAAAAATCTGAAATTATTGGAGAGTTTTTTGTGCATTCACTTTGGTTTCTTTAACCATCTCTTTCCTCCCTGGAACCATTAAAATTTTTATAGTCAGAATTATGTTTTGAGAGTTTTGAGCCTCGTGCCTTTTTTGAGTCTAACATGCTGACATCATACAACTCTGACAGAGCTGTACATGCTTGGGCACGTATACAGTACAAACAGCCATGACAGCTCCCTTCCACTTCCATGGATCTGCTGCCTCACCGGTCCCACTGTATTAGTGGTTAAAAATGTCAAATTCACTGTGTACCATCATATAAACAATCAAGCCCAAGCTTCGTGCTTCCAGCTCTCCGGATCTTTCCCTCCTGAGAATTATTAGGCATGCGATTTACAATGATCCTTCTTTATCTGTCTTCATTGTTGCTTTCCTTAGCATCTAATTTCATCCCTTTATGTAGTCAGTTTCTCTCTCTTTTCCAAAAAAGTAAATTAGTCCTTATAGAGCAGGTCAGTTGGTCTCCTGCAAAATGTATACTTCCTGTTGTTAAGTAATTTTTCGGTCATGTCTGACTCTTTTTTACTCCATTTGGGGTTTTCTTGGCAGAGATACTGGAGTGGTTTGCCATTTCCTTCTCCAGCTCATTTTATAGATAGGAACTGAGGCAAACAAGGTTATAAGTGACTTACCCAAGGTCACACAGCTAGTAAGTGTCTGAGGCCCAGATCTAAACTCAGGAAGATGACTACTCCCGGTTCTCAGCCCAGCGTTCTACCCACTGCACCACCTAGGTACCCTGTGTACTTCCCAGTCTTCCTTAAATTGATTTCACTTCTTCCATGAAGCCGTCATTATGATATTTTAAGTGAGGTCCAAAAATCAAATCTTATTATTCAGCACCATCTATGTAAATAGACATGAACTTCTTGCACTCCTTTCTCTTTTAGAGTAATAATCTTTGATTTCAGAAAAGATTGAAAGAGCATATATCACTGAATCCTTTAATTTTCTACTCAAGACTTCAAGGTGAGTAAAGATACATTTCCTATTTCTTCCATCCATATCTTTTCTCTCACATGAGTCTGCAACAATGGAACAAAAAACATGAGTTTGGTGAATTCTGGCAGATTTTTTGTTATGTTTCAGATATAGATTTCTGGAAGACAGCATACCACCAAATGAATCACCTGAGGTCTACACAGGGCTACCTTTGTTTTCCTCAGGAGGGGGTCTGAAACCCACTGCTATGTGTCATTTCCTTTTGGGACCAGTCTGAAGATTCTTTCTACTTGCTAGGGCCTGCCTGCTCCTCCTAGTGTTTAAATGAGTACAGGCAGCACCTGTTTTTTTCCAGGTGAGAATCTCCTACCCCTTCTTAGTGGCAAGGGTTCAGAACTTGCATCCAACATCAGTACGCTTTATCAGTATTTGATAACTACAGAATGCCATTCAGATGAATTGCCAAAATAAATTTGGACTTGCTCATGATCCTTGAAGGTGTTATAACCATTCCAGCTTTTATAGTACCCTACAATAGGAAGAAAAATCTTTGGTCTAATGTTAGCATTCAGCAAATTGATGATGAGTAATCATTTAATTTGTTCTATAGCTCCTATTCATTTAGGGCCACAATGATGAAATATCTTAATAGTGAGAAGTTACTACAAGAAAAATCAAAGGTTGATCCTAAAGTCATCACAACTATTAATCTTCAAGTTCGATGCTACTTCAGAATTTACCTCAGAGGCCTTCAAATTTACTTAAAATATTTTCTTCACTTCCATTATGGAATAAATGTATGATTTTCAATTAAAGAATGCTAGTATATGTGCTCAGATGATTCATGAAATTCTACAGTATATGACCTTTAGAAAAGCAAGAAAATCCCTGCACTCCATGCCTCAATTCTGCCTGTTCATTGGAGAAACCAAGGATCCATGTGTAAGAAGGAATTTGCTTCAAGGTGTGAGGAAACCCCTGGTTTCTCATGCCTGTGATAGGCATGCTGATCTGCATATAGGACATGTAGAGAGGCCTGTATGTTCATGAGACACAAGGAATGGAATAGTGGCAAAACCATGATAAATAAGAGCAAACTCACAGATCAGTGCAGCAGGAAACTATGTGATGTAATAAGAAGTACACTGGATTTGGAACCAGAGAGCCTGAATTCAGATCTTGAGTCTCCCACTTACTACCTGTGTGACATTAGGCAAGTCACTTAACCTCACTGGTCCTCAGCTTCTCAACTTTAAAATGAAGAACTCTAAATCCATCTTCCTCCAAACAACTTGAACCTATACCTCTCTGGTACTGTGCATCATCTAGACTATATAGGTCCTGTGAGAACTCATAAGAAGGGAGGATTGTTTGATTAAAAATATGTGGGACAGGCTAATATTCAAGCCACTGGATCACCCTTGAAAATGATTAAATGAAACCACCTATATTCCACTGCTACTCCAGACTTATCATGTCCAAAACCAAGCGTGTTGTTTTCCTCCTAAACTTTCTTTTCTTTATGACTTCACTATTTGTTTATGGCATCACTATTCATTGTGTCTTCCATGTTTAAAATATTAGGGTTATTATTTATTCTTCCCTATTTATCTCTCAAATCCCATTCAAACAAGGCTTATTGATTCCACCTTCAAAACATCTCTCGTCTATTCCCCACCCACTTTCTATTCCCTCTACCACCACATTATTACATACCATCATTGCCACTTACCAGTATTACTCCTTTTTTAAAAATTTAATTTAATGGTTTTTGTTGTTGCATTTTCAGTTTTGAATTGTCTCCCTCCCAACCCCGAACTAGAGAAGTCCACCATTTGACACAGACACATACTATACATACTTCTATTTATCACTTCTTTCTTTGGAGGTAGATGGCATCTTTTTTCATAGATCCTTTGTAGTTGATTTGAATATGCATAATATTCAGAATAGTTCAGTTTTTTTGCAGTTATTCTTCAACAATATTGTTGTTACTATGTGCTATGTTCTCTCAATTCTGTTCATTTCACTCTTTACTATTTCATAGAAGTCTTTACATGTTTTTTTCTAAAATCAACAGGCTCATCATTTGTTATAGCACAGTAGTATTCCATGGGACTACTCCTTTAGCCTATCAATAGATCTCACCTCTACTATTCTAGAATTGTTAGGTGGAATGAATACAGATTTTGAAATCAAAAGGCCTAGATTTGAATCCTAGTATTTGACCTGTTTGACTATGGTTAAGTCACTTCATTTCTCTGGCTCTCAATTTCATCACCTACAAAACAATAGAGTTGTTCTATGTGATATCTAAGGACCCTTCTATACCTAAAACCCTGCAGGCTTTTCAGTTCCTATATGAGAAAATTGTAGAAGATGGAGAATTAAAAAAAATTGATCTCAATAAGAAGGAAATTGTGAAGGTGATTTATAGGGTATGAACTTCTGAAGAGTAGACATTGAATGTAAGAGTGAGAAACATGGGGAAAATTTAGGAATATTTGAAGGACAATAGTCTCTATACTCAGATTCTACTTGAACCTTCAGTGGAAAAAAAAAGTAAAAGGAGAAGGGGTAGGATTAAGGAGTATTAACTAAAAAGACTTTGAAGGAAAAGGGGAAGATAGTTGGCAAGACAAGGTAAGTTAGAAAAAGTTAACAATTGATAAATAAAAAAGTTAACAGTTGATAAGTAAAGCAAACTTGTGTGATGAATGAAAAGTCTGGGAGACATAATTTCTGGGTAATTAATAATCATTTTATTAATTTTGGCTAGTGAATAATTAATAAAAGAGACCAGTGGCACTCTCAGAAGCCAAAGACCAGCTTTTGGAGTCACTAAACCCTTGTATGCTCTTAGAAAAATGGGTGTTCCCAACAGGTAGAAATCAACTCTGATTGGTCAACAATTAATGACAGAATGAATATTATAAAGAGAAGTGGACCTATTCTAATGAGGACCTGGGTATGTGACTGATCAAGTCACTCATGGAGGAAGAGAGACTCATCTCAAGCCAGACCACTCCCAGCTCAGGCAATCAATGCAAAAGATCTATCCTCCACCCAAACAATGAACAATGAACAATGGTGGAGTAAGAATTCCACCTAGATAAGGTGGTCTGGGTGGGGTCAGGAATGCCCTCAGGAGGCTGAACTTTGAATGAAGAAATAGAAAGGAAAAAAAATCTGGCTCTCCCCCAATATTAATTGGTTATTAATATATGAGAGAAATAATCATTTCTCTCACTTT
The DNA here is from genome assembly GCF_003287225.1 of Phascolarctos cinereus. Classification (NCBI taxonomy): domain Eukaryota; kingdom Metazoa; phylum Chordata; class Mammalia; order Diprotodontia; family Phascolarctidae; genus Phascolarctos; species Phascolarctos cinereus. The sequence goes on along the minus strand of NW_027555847.1, from coordinate 442,083,305 downwards.
TCAAGTAAATTAATAAGAAAAAAATGTAAACAGATAAAAGCTTTGTCTGGAAAGGGAAAGAAAACAAGATATGATCCTAAAATTGCTGTTGAGGCAAATGAAAGGAAGTTGGGCGTGACTTTTAAATTATTAAGAGCTAATAAAATGTTATAAAGGTCTCAGAAGCAGCTAGATTGCTTAGTGGATAGAGCACTGGGCCTAGAGTCAGAAAAACCTAAATTCAAATTACTTACTAGCACTTACTAGTTGTGTGATGCTGTGGAAGTCCCTTAACCTCTGTTTACCTTAATCTAGGGAGAAGGAAGTGGCAAACCACTTCAGTATCTTTTCAAGAAAACCCCATATAGGGTCACAAAGAGTCAGATACCACTCAACAACAAAAATCTTAAAGTAGTGTTTATTAGATGAGTTGCAAACATACACAAGAATTTTTTTTAATAAGGTCAAAAATCTAAATCATTATGTAGAACAGGGGTAATTTTACAGGGACTTGAATTGATTTTGTGATGACTGTATTTCAGTCACAGTCAAGGAAATACTATCGTTGTTCTAAGGATTGGTTAGTATCCTTCCCACAGTGAAAAAGACAAGTAATAATGCTCTGCAATCCAGGTTGAAAGGGACAGTGAAGTACTTTCATTTTTTTTAAGTAATGGAGTGGAATTTCAATTGGGGAAAAAAATAGAATCTAAAGTGGCAGAGGGAAAATAACATCTGTCATGAGGTTGGAGAGCAAAAGAATGTAATAGAGGAGGAACAGATTCATAACAGTACTCTGAGAACTAAAAAGAAAATTTGGGATTCTTCTTGAAAAACAGAGAACTGGATACTCTGAGGAGAAAATAGCTATCCATCTTCAAAGAAATGATAAAATAAAGCCACCTAAACTATCAGGTGAAAGTTCATCATACAATTAGAGTCAGAGGAAGGAGAGAAGAGTAGTGGTGTTTGATGCTCAGAGGTAAAGAGGCAGCTATTCATTGCCCTGATCACAATAATGGAGAGGTCTGTTGTCTTTTTGGAGCATGTATCCAAGACATAGGGAAATTCCCAAGACATAGAAAAGCATATGACTACTACACATGTCTGGTGATTCACAGGGGCAAAATGATATTGTCAAGAAGAACTTTAAAAGTTTAAAAAAGTTTAAAAGTTACAAAATCATGGGCAAAAAAAAAAATGAAAACCAAATGGGTATGTTATGTTTTCATCCCTGCTGCTCATTGAAACCAAGAGACACAAAAGAAATTTGGGAAAGGCATAATTGGCTAAGAAGTCATGTCTGAGATTTGGAAATCTAGACCAGATACAGAAATGACACACTCCTGGTAAAGAATGAAGTCATTTCTAGCATCTAAAAAAAAAAATACAAAAAAATCTAAATCGGCTATATCAGTGGTATAAAATTCTGTGGATCACATATTGACCTAGGAAACCACAAACTAGCATTATCTATATGGTATTTTATTTTTACTTATTTTGTTAAACGTTTCGGGAGTTTCATGGGCTGCTTGTGTGTTTAACACCTCTCGTCTATATCATTGGATTGAATCTAATAAGATGAAATTCAACATTGGTAAATGTAAAGTCATATACTTGGCTCAAAAACTGAACTTCACAAGCAAAGGATGTGTGGGACATTGTTAGATATCAGCCCATCTATAAAATACCTACTGTGAGCCCAACACAAGTCCACATCTGTGGATGAGGCAGTCAAAAAAAGTGAATTTGATTTTGGTCTGAATTAAAATAGGCATAATTTCTAAGAATAAGAAAGTAATCACCCCTATATTCTCTGCCCTGGTCAGACCATATCTGGGATACTCTATTCAAATTGTAGGCACCACAATTTATGAAGGGTAGTTATAGCTGGAGAGCATCCATAGTAGGTCAATCAAGACGGTAAAGAACCTTAAGGGAACAAATATGATATGTAGCCTGGAAAAGAATAAAAAAAAAAGAGAGAGATGATTGCTCAATATTGCACAAATACTCAAGTATTTGTGGAACTGTCATGTATGGGGAGAAGAGGGTCTGTTGGTCCAAGAGGTTAGAAATACAGATAGTTGGTAGAAGCTGTCAAAAGAAGGATTTTGGCTGGATGTCTAGAAAATCTTTATTACAAATAGGATTCTCCAAAAGTGAAATGAGCTGCCTTGAGCAATGGGGGATTCCCTCTCCTCAGCTAGAGGCAAGGTCACCACTTGTTGGGCATGTTATAGTGGAGTTTCTTCTTCAACCATGAGCTAGTCTATATGATCGCTGATATTCCTTCCAATTCCAAAATTCTGTAAATCTGTGATCCATCCTTCACCTGCTGGCCAGAAAAATCTTGTGTATAGATGTGATCATATCACTCTTTTGCTCAAACATCTTCAGGAGCTCCCTATTGTCTATTGAATAAAAGTTGAATCTCCTTTGACTAGCATTTAAAGTACTCCATAGCCTGGCATTGATTATCTTCATTTCTTTCACGCAATGAAGCAGTCCAAGAGAACAAGTTCAGGTTACAGTGACAATGATTAGCCTCTAATTCTAAACATCTCTTTCAGTCTCTTTTAACCTGTTAGTGAAGAGAATGAACATGGTTTGGCAATGGTTCTTTCGCATTAGAGACTAGAAACTCTCACTCTAACTCTGCCTGGGTAGAAAACCTGAAGTAGGACTAAAAAGATATGAGTTCTAGTCTGGGCTTTCTACTAGGAGAAATAATTATAAGGATCATAATTAACAACAACAACAATAATAATATCACCCACTTTATTCTTCAGTCTAATGGAAATAATGTCTGTTCTCCTTATTTCACAGGATTGTTGTCAGGAGTCTTCCAATCAGACAAAAAAGCAAGAAATCAATTATAAAAATATGGAATTATAGAAGTAGTTCTACAAGACAGAGAAATAGGGGACAGGAAGGCTATATAGAAATCAAGGTAAGTGGGGAAACCAAAGAGCAAGTTGGAAAAAAGCCATGAAGGAAATGAAGAAATTAGAGTTGTTCAGCTTGACCCTTAAGGACTAGAAGATGTGGGTAGAAGTTGCAAAAAGTCCAATGTAGAACTGATATCGGGATAACTTTTTTTTTGAGGCAATCAAGGTTAAGTGACTTGCCCAGGGTCACACAGCTAGTAAGTATCTGAGGCTACATTTGAACTCAGTTCCTCCTGTCTCCAGGGCCAAAGCTCTATCCACCGTGCCACCTAGCTGCCCAGATATCAAAAAAAAAAACAAAACTTCTTCGCCAGGATAGGTATCCAACCATAGACTCAAGAGAGAGGGAATTCTCCTTTATTGGAGATCTTCAAATAAAGGTTGGATGATACTTGTCACGTACATTATAGAGGAGATTACTGTTCCAATACAGTAGACTAGATGACCTCTATGAGCCCTTGCGTCTCAGAGATTTTGTGACAAATACAAATATTAAAAAAAGCATTGCTGAAAATATAAACATGTATTTCTGAGGGGAAAGACTGGATAAGCAGAAGATTTGAATGATTGCTGAAATGTTTTTGGGTGGGTGTGTTTGCTTGACTTCAAATTAGAGATGAGCTATAAATATACAATATATTAAAAAATTTTATAGTTTAAAAAATAGTAACCTTATGAAGAGTAACTGAGATAGCAAAGTGGAATGAAGTCAGGCCTGTGATGTCAGTAGTGGAAAGAAGCATTCCCTCTGCCACGGCAGGTCAGCCTCTGCTGTACAATGTACCAACTTAAAGAGTTACCTATGGTAAACCAAGGTTAAGAGATTTGTCTAAGCCATACAGCTAGAACATGTCAGAGACTGGACTTGACTGAGGCCTTCTTGGCTTTTTAGTGGGTATAAATGCTCTTTTGGTAAGCAAAAAAGTCTATACAAATTCATATACACTTTGTGTTTTTGATAAGTTATTTATCCACCCTTTACCTGAGTTGCATTCTCTTTCTCTTAAAAAAAATGTTATTAAAAAAAAACCCTTTTGTGAAATGATCACAAGGATTGTAAATAATACCTAGCATTTATATGGTGCATTAAGGTTTGCAAAGCACTTTACAACTATCATCCTTTCTGAATCCTTTCCTTGTGACAGAGGGGCTTGTGTAGCTCAATGAAGCTATTCCATGTAGGGTTACCCAAGATGGACAGGTCATAGTGGAGGGTTCTAACAAAAAGTGACCTGCTGGAGAAGGAAATGGCAAAACACTCCATTATCTTTGCTAAGAAAATCACATGGATAGAATTAAAACGCTAAAAGAATATGACATCAGAAGATGAGCCCTTAGGTTGGAAAGTGTCCAAGCAGAGGACAGAAGGGCCTGGTGTGGTATGATCCATGGGGTCATAAAGAGTCAAACCCTACTAAATGACTGAATAACAAAAAGTTACAAATAGTATTTCATTTTATCCTCACAATAACCCTATGAGGTATGTACTATTATAATTCTCATTTTACAGATGAGGAAATTACGACAGATAGAAATCAAGTGACTTTGTCCAGATAGTCACAAAACCAATAAGTGTCTGAGGTCAAATTTTTACTCAGGCCTTGTTGATTCTAGGCCCACAGCTCCAACTACTATGCCACCTACCTGTTTCAATAACCCCTCTCTTTTTTTGTAACTTGATAAATACAATATAAACGTTTGTCAAGAGAACCCCCTTAATATCCTTGTTCTGAATATTAGAAGCAAAAATGAGTTTGCTTACCTGTCCTAAGCCAGTATTTTCACCAGGCAGTAAGATTATCATTCTGAGGTTCTCTTCAACATCAGGTATCTTGAGGATCTGAATCCATGGCTCCTTTGTGGAAGCCAGTTTAAAGTGACCTTGCCAATGCATCATCTGTACAGGTTTGATCTGGTACTTGGTACGCAAAAATGAACATGACGGGGGCCAAAGGTGTGTGTATAATGAAGACTGTTTATTAAAAAAAAAAATTCCCCCAAGGGTTTCCAACTTGGAAATCAACAAGAGGTGTGAGCACAGAAAAAATCTGAGTCTTTTTTGTGTTAGAAAGGCTTTGAGGCTGATTATTATTCTTGTTATCATGTGAAAGGAAAAGGGCCCCAAATAGGCATTCATTTTACAGTATGTTTAGCTCTTCTGAGGTTCCAGTCCTGATTCTGTTAAATGTCATTGTCTGATGCTCTGGAGGGGCTCATTTTACTTCACTTACTTACTTTATAGAGAAAATTTTTCACCACAACAGTAGATCCAGATAATCATTTATCAAGCACAAACGTACTTTTTGTACAAGATGATTTAGACTCAACCCTAGGTCAAATGGTTTATGGTTTAAATTCACAGAATCCCAGATTGCAGAGTTGGAAAGGACCTCAGAAGCCACCTAGTCCAATTAATGGTTGAGAAATCAATCCTTCAACAATATACTAAACAACTGATCATTCCAACTTTGCTGGAATAAGGAGAAACCTCCTACCTCCCATGGCAGCCAAGGCTGCTACATTCCCAATTCCATTTTAGGGCAGCTCTAAATGTTTGGATATTTTTCCTTCAAGCCATCCAATATTTTTGCAACTTGAGGACATTCTACCTCTGTCCTGTAGGACCAAGTAGAATAAGCCCAATACTTCTTCCACATAACAGCCCTTCAAATATTGAAAATAACTTTTGAGGGCAACTAGGTGATGGAGTAGATAGAGCACTGGCCCTGGAGTTAAGAGGATCTGCATTCAAATCCAGCCTCAGACCCTTACTAGCTGTGTGACCCAGGCTGAGGTAGATCTGGCAAGAATAATTAGCTGAACTAGGAAACTACCATATAATGTAACCTTTAATCCATACCCAATCAATCAATCTAGCCTTCCTAACTTTCCCTACTCCACATCCTCCATGCTGAAAACTATCTTTACAGATACTTTAGCAAGCATACTGTATTCTAAAGACAGAACAGAAATATTTCTACAGAAATTTGTATTACAACTTACTGGGAGAAGTAGGGAACTCTTCAGCACACAGGTCATTTATTATGTTGAACTGATTATGACAGAGATTGTGTATTTCCAAGAAAAGGCTTAGATGTAGGAATGGACACCTTCTTCACAATAAGGATGCTATGATTAGAATTTTCATAAGTCTCTGAAGCTCAATATCTGATGATTATTTTAGGACAATAGCAACTACTCATTAGCCACATTCACATTGGGATACAGGACGTGCTATTTTAGAATATTCCCACCTGTCCTTACTCACGTACTAGCCATTTAAGAAGTAAGTAGGTGACTGATGAAGAGTACTAAAAATTTATATGATATTCTTAGCATAGCTGATATCCACAAGGAAATTAATCACCTTGTTCTCCACTAACTGAGGCAGCTTGGACAAAGAGAGTGTGGTGACCTAGAATGTCCTGTTGTGGAAAGTGGTGGGCAAGTCTACATCTCCAAGAAAAGGCTACTGCTTCATCAAAAGAAGATAAATATGTGCATATTTCCATTTAAAATGGCCAAGACTGGAAAACATTGAAAAGGACATTGAAAAGGACAGCATGACCTAAGGAAGAGTACATAAATTTAAAAGGAAGGGTATGACATTACTTTGAATGTTATCATTTCAATGAACAGATCATGAAGTATCGTTTGAATGCTAACCATTCTTCTTCTTTTCTTTTCTTTTCTTTTGCCAGACATGTGATTTCATTGGTTTAGGTACCTCTGATGGAGGAAATTCACTCATCAAGTCATATCAGCATTTGTAGTATCATAGAATTGCCTGAGGAGCTGAGAAGTTAATTGTCTTGTCCAGAGTCACACAGCATGCATACAGAGCAGAGGCAGAGCTACCTATGCATTCTTGACTTCAATTGCCTCGCTGGCACTCTTTCCAGTGTGCTGTTTCAAATTTACAACTAATGCCACTATGTTTCCCTTTTCTTCCCAACTCTTCTAGCTCTAATTTCTTTCTTTTACTTTCCCTTATACTTCCTTTTGACACTTAGTTCCTTTTTCATTTCTTTCAGCTAGTGATTCATTGAAGTGTACTTGGAGAATAATTAGATTGTGAGTTGGAAGAAACTTAGAGATTGAGTCCATCATTATACAGAGGAAGAAGCTGAGACCCAGAGAAATGAATTGAATGAAGGTCACACAGCTTGTAAGACATCACTTAAATATGGATCCTGGTCTTCTTATTCTAAATTCAGTGTTCTTGCCACTATAAAATGTTGCCAATTAATAGTACCTCTTACCTCTTCCATTGATTGCTTCTTTGCCTAAGTGTACCAGAATCAACCCAGGGAATAACATTAATTGCGTTAGTGAGAGAAATGGGAACATCAATAATGATTAGTTACTATTACATAAGGAAAACATTGTTTTAAGCCATGTTTGTTTCAGTTTAGTTAATGTGAGTTTGCTATTCGGAGGGGCTTTAGAATGAACTCCATCTTTTACCCTGTGTTTGAGCTTTTATTCTTATCAAAGACAGGCTGAAAAGAAATTGAAAGGAAACCATTTATCTACCTTTATTTTGAAAAAAAAAAGATAGGTTCTGTAAATTCAATCAAGTGGAGCACCTGAAATGAAAAACATTGTATTGCATTGTAAAGTGTTTGCCATTAGAGTGATAGATATTAATTGACAGTAGTAGTGTCTATGCTAAGGGTCTTCCTGTTACAAATCACTGGATCAATGACTTGCACATAGAGAGTTCTTAAAGGTGCTTGTTAGATTGACTGCATGAGATTTTGAGATGGAAGAGACCTTTGAGATCATCTTGTCCAGTCCCCTCATTCTACAGATGAAGAGACTGAAATAATGTGCTGTTTTTCTTCTCATAGTCTTTATCTTATTTGTCTCTTCTTTTATTTCACTACTATATCTTTAAAGCAATACTTTCTTTCTCACTCTTTTTTATTCATCTTTTCTTTCTAAATGGGTTCATTTTTTTTCCCAAAGAAGAAAGGTAAATCTGGAAAGTTTAAAATTCCACCAAGGGTTAAACACCTTAAGGAGAGGAGGCAGGATGATACTGATGCTGAGAGTACTCGGAAGCGGGGGAGAGGGGGTTATATTGACTATTCTAGAGATTTTGTAAAACTTTGTCCTAATTGGTTTAATTTCACAGATTTGGGTAATAGTATATGATTCCGAGAAACTCATTTTTTTTAAATGAGGTATTTGTGGTTAAGTGACTTGCCCAGAGTTATACAGCTGGTAAGTATTATGTGTCTGAAATCAGATTTGAACTCAGGTCCTCCTGACTCCAAGGCCTGTGCTCTATCCACTGCACCACCTAGCTGCCCCAAAACTTACTTTTTAAAAACCATCATTATCAGGCACAATTTAACAAAGAAATGTAAATGTAAAAAGAAAGCAGAATTGTAGAAATTCTGTTGAGGAGACTGTGACCCTTTCATTGAAGAAACATGAAACAGTCCAGTAAATAGAACTTGGAGTTAGCACTTAGAGATTACCTAGTCTAGTCCCTTAATCTTATAGATAAGGAAACTAGTAGGTGCTTAATAAATGCATGTTACCTTCAGAAAGTTTAAGTGACTTGCCCAGTATCACACAGGAAGCAAGTGATCCATCAGGATAAAACCCTGCTTCTCTGATGTTAAATCTGCTGCTCCTTCCACCACACCATTCAGTAAGTGAAATGCCAAGTGATCCTTATCTCTGTGCTTTCATGAACATGAGAGACAATTGTTTCCTTAGGATATCTCCAAGCTCAGGCTCCCAAAAGAAAAGAAGACTTATGCCCATGATGCTATTTCAGCTTGCTCCTGGAACACCATAGACCATGCCATCATTCTGATTGGCTACTCAGGAGAAGGCCAGGAGAACAGCCTGGTGCCAATATGTCCAAACAGTGGAGCCAAGGAAGAGGAAGGGAAGGGAAGAGAAGATGATTCTTTTTATCATGTCTGGGATAATGTTGGTAATGTATGTAAAGCATCCAAAGCATTCTTTCCATCATCATCTTTCTACACAAAGGAGGCAGTGGAATATCGCATATTACATAGAATGCTAGGTGTGGACTGGGGAAGACCTAGGTTTGAATTCCACCTCATAAAGTTACTAGATGTGTGACCCTAGGCTAGTCACTTAACTTCTCTGAGCTCAGTTTCCTCATCTATAAAATACGGATGATAAAATTTCTTATATCATGAAATTATTACAACTTTATAGTGTGATAATATTTGTTAAAGGCCTTTGGTAGGCTTAAAGTGCTAACATGTCAGCTTTTGATTTATCATACATGGACAGAGAAGCAAGTTGTATATATATTTTTATTTGTATGCTATAAAATAATTTGATAATATGCCCAGAGTTGGGGTCCAGCCATTTAAATTAACTTTTATTTTATTACGCTGAAAGGTAGATAAACAAGGGCTATTTGTTAATCATACACCATCTTTGTGGCTGAAGCCAGTCCTAATATAGGCTGAGTATCCTGCTTGAGGAAAGAACAGTTAACAATAATTTTAAAGGTTCATTGTTCTGGGCTGAACCTGACTAAGGCCAATCTGGTCATAGTTTAAGTTCAATATTGGAGCAAAATAAGGCATTTGTAGGTCATTTAACAGTAAACAAAGGATTAATTTAGGCATAGTGGGAAAAGGGTATTCAATAAGGATCCGAATTGAAGAATTGAAGAATTGATTGACTCAGCCTGGCCTAAGTTTCTCATCATGATCCACTAGAAATTGATTGAGCTGAGTTAAGCTCCCTTGAGTTGCCCATCATGATCTTCTAGCTGAGCACCAGAGAGAGAGCACCTGGAACTCCTACTGGAGCTTTGGAGAGATTAAAGGCTAACTTCACCTGTTTTATCAAGGACCAGTTCTATTGGCTGCCTTTCCAATCCTAGTATTTCCCCAAATTAGTGCCCTAGGTGGTCACCCCTCTCACCCACTTATCCTTCAGGATTCAGCTGATCCTACCTTTGCCACAAAAACATTTTTAGAAGACAAATTAGCAATTAATTGTGAGAGAAGATATGTTTTCTCTTCAGAGACACAGAACCTGATTCCTGTCAAAACTTCACATGGAGTCAGCTTTCTGTCACCAATCAGTTTCGTTGCTTAATTAACCTGAAGGGACTGTCAAGGTTAAACTGAAGTGTGAGACTTACCTTTTCTATTTGAGGTGCACTCTGGATGACCTCAGACACCGAAGAGGACCATGGCTAGAGCTGACAGCAGACTCCAGGAAGAAAAGAAGAGATTTGCTGTTGCATGGTCACTCTCTATTTCTTTGAAAACATCAAAGCAAAACTCAGCATTTACAAAACTGAGAGAGTCTTTTTGTGATCTGTTGCTTGGAATACAGGGACAAAAAAGAAAGCGAAGAAAAGAAAAATGGTCAGTTCTCTTGTTTATTAGCAATTTTTTTCTATGCTAGGAAAAGGCCAGCTTTTATTCTATAAAATCTAAATGTTTTAAGAAGCCAGGTCAATTTAATTGATTAGAGCTTAGGTCTTTAATCTTTTTTGATTGTGAAATTTTATTTTAAAAAGGTACCTTTTCCCCCTTTCCATATGCCAGCACATTTCCAATCCTTTCTCTCAAAGCCTTCATTCCCAAAATGGAAGGACAGCATAAGATTTTCACAAGAATGTCCTGTGATTGTATGCCTCCTTGGGAAGGGGGGGGGATTTAGAACTCAAAATCTTACAAAAACAAATGCTGAAAATTAAAAATAAATAAATTTAAATTAAAAATATTTATTATTTGCCTGTTACATATGTAAAACTGAGCAGAGAATTCAGCTAATGACTACTCATTTCAAATAAAATACGTATTCGCTTGAAAAAAAGAATGTCCTCTGTGGTTTAAAGGCAGGAGAAATTTGGAGTCATTGTGAAGTAGGTCACAGTAGCTGTGGTCTGTTATTTTTATATAAATCAATCAACCAAGAAGCATCTACTAAGTTCCTACTGCCTGCCAAGCTCTGTTTTAGGATTGGGAACACAAATTTTAAAATGGAGCAGTCTGTTTCTTCAAGAAACTCTCATTCTATCAGGAAGGAAAATAGATAATTTGTACACAAGTATATACAAAAACAAATACAAGCTAATTTGTGAGGAAGTGGTACCGATTCTAGTAGCTTGAGAGATAGTGTTTGAACTGAGATTTAAAGGAAACCAGGTCTTGGAAGAATCAGAGGTAGGTACAAAGTTTCGGGTATGGGAGATAGACTATGCAAAGGCACAGAGACAGAGATGGAATACTGCATGTGAAAAAAGAGCTAGAATTTAAGTTTGAATTATAGAGTATACAAAAAGAGTAATATGAACTAAGACAGGAAAGGTAAGCTGGAGCCAGGTGTGGGGCTTTTAAAGGCCAAAGGAGTCAGTAGATGATCCTAAATTTAATAGAGAGTCACTAGAATTTTGAATAGCAAAGTGACACAGATATCCCTATGCTTTAGGAAAAGCACTTTAGCAATGGTATATACTGGAGAATGTACTGGAATGGGGAAAGACTTAAGTCAAGGAGACCAATTAAGAGGCTATTGCAATAGTGCTAGTGAGAGTCAATGAGGGTCTGAACTAAGGTGGTGTTTTTTGGAGAAAAGGCAACAAGTATATGAGAAATTTTGGAAGTAGAATCAACAAGACTGTGGGTAACTGACTATATACATGGGGTGAGTGAGAGTGAGGATTTGAGGATGAGTCGAAGGCTGGGAATAGGGATGATTAGAATGGTGAGAGTACTTACTCTTAACAAAAATGAGGAAGTTCAGAAGGGGGATGGGTTTGGGGAAAAGGAGAATAAGCTCAGTTTTGAACATGCTGGTCAAAGGAAAAAAATGGATTTTCCATAAGGTATATGAATACCTAAAAAAAAAAAACAAAGCAAATGATTTTTTAAAAGTGAAATAAAAGTTCTAAAAGAAAGAATTGAAAAAATAAATGGCTTAAAAGAGAGTAGTAAACTCTGCCAAAGTAAAGTACTCCCTGAAAATTAGAATACACCAAAAAAATTAATAGCTCCACAAGACAGCAAGAAATTTTAGAACAATAGTAAAAGATTGAAAAAATAGAAGAAAATGTAAGATGCCCCATGTCAAAAAAAAATAACTGCCTTAGAAAACAAGTGAGGAAAAACAATTTAAGAATCATATTTCTGGATAAGATAAATGAAAACTTCCCAGATCTAAGATCAGAGAGCAAAGTACAGATAGAAAGAATGAACCTATCATTTTCTGAAGAAAACACGAAACAAAAAGTTTCAGAAATATCATAACCAAAATTTAGAACTTTCACATCAAAGGAAAAATTCTGCAAGTATCTAGAAAGAAGCAGTTAAAGAACCAAGGAAAACAAATATTCTTTAAGAACCTTAAAATCTATGAATGAAGTTAAGTAAGAAAAACAGGACCCAGAAGCAGACTTTCTATTCTGAGGGCTTATAATGTCTCTGCAGTTTAAGTCTTGGACTAAAGGCAAACTAGTGTCCCCATTCTATCATAGAAGAGAAGATGAACAAGTATTTGGTGTGTTTTGTAAGCCTAATTTAATAATGTGGGTGGGTACGTTAACCATTGAATTATTCTACAATAGCATTCTTAGCTGTCCTCTCCTTTTCTATTCCAATGTTCTCTAAAAGAGCAGAACCACACTCATCAAGCCAGAAATTTTCTCTTTATAAAGTGGTAGTAAATTGACCTTTCCAAATAGTATAAAACCTTTCCTATACCATTGGCCAACCTTTGTTCTACTCAGAAAATCATTTCATTGTAAAGCGGAGAGTTAATTGAGTTAGATGGATGCCCCACTATAGTCTGCCCTATTAGTATCATATCTGAGATGTTACACTTAACTCTGGGTTTCTAAGTTGGAGGAAATCCCAGAGGAAGACAATCAATATAGTGAAAGGCTTTGAGAATCCATATTATACAAAGGCAAGTTGAAGGAACTGGGGATGTTTTACCTAGTGAAAAAACAATTAATGGGAAATAGAAGAGCTCTCTTTAAAATATTTGAAAGGCTATCGTGTAGTAAAGAGATTTAATATGTTCTGTTTGGTCTCAAAGGACAGAGGCAAGAACAATACGTAGAAATTATAAAAAGGTAAATTTAAGCTTGATGTCAGGAAAGTTTCCCAATAATTGGAACTATTCCAAAGTATAATAGGCTGTAAGAGATGGTGGCTTCCCCCTCCTTGGAAGTCTTTGAGCCGAGGCAGAATTACTGCTTCTTTCAATGGTTATGGGTTGAACTAGAGAACCAGTTCGATCCCTTCCAAACTCAAATTCTGTGTGATTCTAGTATACCATTCTATTTTTTGAAAAGAGCCAAACACCCTGGTGACCCAGCAATCCATTGGAATTCTCCATAAATTCTAACTCTACCTAATAGCATAAAACTTGAAAGAAGCAAAAGGTTCTGCTATACACAGCTAAAAAATTAATCAGGTGACTTGCTATTATCCTGAACCTAAGGACACTCCTTAATAACATCAATATACTAAGTAGTAAAAATGGTGTTTTAAAATGTGTGCATGTCCCTTTGGAGAGCATGCTTTTTAACCCACAGTAGAAAAATAAAAAATAAAAATAAAAAATTAGATCTAGAGCAATCATCCAATCCAGTGTTCCCCAGCCACTAGTCTGAGGACATTTCACAATCTACAGTAACATTTTGTCAGTCTTCATGCTTTTGTTATCAAAGGTCTTTACAACTTATAATCTATAGACATCACAAAAAAGAGGACAATTTCCAAAAAACCTGGGAAGATGTGTGTGAACTGATGCAAAGTTAAATGAGTAGAATCATTAATACTGTAACAAACATTTTAAAAACAAATAACTTTGAAAGACTTAAGAACTCTGATCAATTCAGTGATCAAGCATGATTCCAGGGAACCAGTGATAAAGAATATTACTCACTTCTTGAAAGACAAATGATAAACTAAATAAGGGAAATTAGATGCACATTTTTGGACAAGGCCAGTTTGGGAATTTGTTTTGCTTGAGTATGAATATTTGTACAAAGGGTTTACTTTTTTTCTTATCCAAGGAGGAGAGAGAAGAAGAGAAAATAAATGTTTGTTAATTTTAAAAAATATTTAATTTTTAAAAATAATAATAATCTGTATGTTTGAAAAACTGCTTCCAGTTTCCCCTTGCTCTCTACTTCTTCCTTCTCCCTGACTCCCAGGGGGCCATCAGGCTAACCTGAGGAAGGGAGAGCAGTTTTCAGTAGGTAATTTAGAGAGTTTACTAGTCCTCAGGATATTTTGTGCTGGGGAAAAGATCTTGCCAACTTTATTCAACAGATGAGGAAACCAGGGCCAAAGTGAGTCACATAATCACAGTTTCAGGGTAGGAAGCAATGTAAGTTCACCCAGACTAACCCAAACCTGAACAGAGAGCCTCTATAGCACCTTTGACAAGCATCACCTAGCCTTTCCTTGAAGACCTGTGATGAAGAGGCTCCCACTGCCTCCTGAGGCAAAAACTCACCCAATTTCACATGACTGTGACTGGAAGAGCAGAGACTAAAACTTAATTCCTTGACTCCAAGTAGAGAGATTTCTTTCCCTCTGTGCCTCAGGTATATTTGAATTCATTCAACTCCAATCTATGTTTAAGGAGTTTCTGAAGTTTTGTCTCTTTTGGTACATTGAAAACATAATCTAAAATAACTTGTTTGGGAAGCAAGAAGGGTAATTAGACTGAAAGGAGGATTTAAGGTAGTGCTTTCTGAGTTGCCCGAATTTATACAAACTCAAATCCTTTGCGCAAGCTGCTGACTCTTCATTAGCACCTGTTAGCCCATGTTCTATGCTAGTCTCTGAGTTGAATGAGAGGATAAGAGTGTTTGGTGGTGGAGAGGATCTGCTGCCTAAAAGGCAGTCTCCTTAAAGAAGAAAGAGCACAAGTTCAGAAATGCAAAGCTGGGTTCATTTTGTAGTCAATAATTTAAAAATGTGAATCAAGAAGAGTAAATAAGAAGGATCAGACTCTGATCCTTCTGTGTACCTTTTCAACCATTTCTTTCCTGAAACATACAATATAGAAAAGAACCCTCAAAGTGTAGTCTGTTTACATTTAACTAAGACCATTTATATTTCAATTAAAGCTATACAGTTTGGGTTTTTTGAGATTTCTCTTAACTGAAACTTTCCTCTTTTTCTCTTTTTCATTTGTTTCTCTATACTGGTAGCAGTAAAAAAAAAAGTCTTTTTTTAATTGGGCTAATTTTTTTGAGATTTCAATGAAAGGGAAGAATTTACAAAAACCCACTTTTTTTTCATAGGGACATATGGTAGAAGAGAAGTCAGGAGAAAGAAGGGGTGATGGAAATAATAAAAAAGACAGGACAATTTGTCTTGGGCTAACTGATGGAAGCAATCTGGAGGTATCTGGGAATGGACTATGGTACTGAATACTGGAAAGAGATCAAAGAAAAAGGAAAAGGAACACTATGTCAAGTCAAGTTCATATATATATATATATGTGTGTGTGTGTGTGTGTGTGTGTATACATACATACATACAAAAATATTTATAGAAGCTTTTTTTTTGCATTAGTAAAGAATTGGAAACTGATGAAGGGGTGCCATCAGTTTGAACATGTCATGGTATATGAATGCAACAGAATACTATTGTGCTGCAAGAAATGATGAAAGAGACAGTTTCAGAGAAACTCAGGATCATCTCCATGAACTGTCTCAGATAATAGTGAGCTAAATCAGGAGATCAGTCCATACAATAAGAACAATATTTCAAAGACAAACAACTGAAAGAGTTAGGAACTGTGATCAACACAATGAAACTCTTCTCAACCAAGCATAATTTAAGAGGAGTCATGATGAAACATACTACTCACATCTGGATAGAG
Organism: Phascolarctos cinereus; assembly: GCF_003287225.1. Classification (NCBI taxonomy): domain Eukaryota; kingdom Metazoa; phylum Chordata; class Mammalia; order Diprotodontia; family Phascolarctidae; genus Phascolarctos; species Phascolarctos cinereus. Next base: position 442,067,505 of record NW_027555847.1, on the reverse strand, counting down.
AGGTGATAGACTTGGATTGAAACATATTTTTTGGACATTGGCAATGTAGGAATTTGTTTTGTTTGACCATACACATTTGTGATGGGTTTTGGATTTTGTTTTATTTTGTTTTCTCAATGCAGGGAGGAGCAAAGGAGGTTGGAAGGAGAGAAGACAGATTTTGGTTGATTTAAAAAAAATAAAATTTAAAGAAAAAGAAACACTGGCAAGAGGCTACCTATGGCACAGAACACTGAAATTCCTTCATATAAAAAGAAGCTAAAACTTGAATTTGAAGGGTGTTTACCTTCTCTTCAGAGATGGTTAATGGTCATCTGGATCTACCTGCCCATCCCTCACTCAGCAGAAATATAAAGTATTTGACACTCCTACAATCATCTTAAAATTCTAATCCACAACAAATTATATATGTGTGTGTGTGCATGTGTGTGTGTGTATACATATGTGTGTGTGTGTGTATACATATATGTGTGTGTGTGTGTGTATACATATATGTGTGTGTGTGTGTGTGTGTGTGTGTGTATATATATATATATTTGTATTGTGCTTGAAAGGAATTACACCAAGGACTAAGGAATGGGTTATGGGACATGCACATGGTCAGCATTCCTATGAATCACATCACCAAAAGCTACGGCAAATATTTGAGTAACTACTTAACAACCCTTGATTTTGTAGTATAACTGTTATTTTATAAGTACAAAGTTGTGCTCGATATTCAAACATTTAAAAGTATGTTTTTAAGAAATAACATGCCTCTGCCTGTCCTCCGGCTATTCTGATGGCTTATTAGTCTCTAAAGACCAATTAGAGCCACCCAGTCTCACAGACTAAACATACAGGACTTTCTCTGATTTCTGGGATGAGTCCTGATGGGTAAGAGGCCACTCTCTGGGAGTGGTAACCGAGAGTAGGGTGTCTCTTTTTGGACAAGGATGTCATGCACACCTTAAGGCAAAGAGGCAGCTTCCCAAACAGCATTAATATGTGTATACCAGCTGTAGCCAGGAACCAGAAGACAAAATTAGCATTGTAAATACTCTATATCAGCGCTGGTAGGGGCTGTAGAAACCATTTAATCTAACTCTCATTTTCCAGATAAGGAAAATGTAATTTGGAGACTTGTCTGAGGCCATTTAATATATGTCCATTTTTTTTAAATTTTATCAGCATGAAAATATTATCTGCAGCCAGTAACATGATCTTTCAATATGAGAAGTCCATGTATTCAAATCTGGCCTCAGACACTTAATAGCTGGGTGACCCTGGGCAAGACACTTAAGCCTGTTTCCTTCAGTTTCCTCATCTGTAAAATGAGCTGGAGAAGGACCACTCCAGTAGCTTTGCCAAAAAATCCCAAATGGGGTCATGAAGAGCTAGACACGACTGAAATGACTGAACAACAACAACAAGCTGATGGGAAGATTTTTCTTTATATTGAATTGCAACCTACCATTCTGCTAAACAAAAGAGATGCATTTTTTTAAAAAATATGAGCCCATTAAATGCTTGACAGCTGTCATGTCCCACTAAATCTTCTCTTCACCAGGTTAAACTCTGGCTTGATCAAAAGACAGTGCACCTGACGTGTTCTGACTAGGACAGAGTACAGAACTATCACCTCCCGTATGCTGGACCCTATGGATGTCTCTTTTAATCTAGCATAAGATTCCATTAGCTTTTTTGCTATAATATCACATTGTTACAGAACAACATTATTGAGTACTAAAAGACCCAGCAGATGATTGCTGAACTACTGAAAGTAATTTGAAAGATCAGGTGCACTGATCAGAACTATTCCTTTATAGTTGATTTGGGTATTAATAATAGTTAAAATGACTTATTTGCTCAAAATTGTTCTTAAAACAATATCACTGTTACTGTATACAATATTCTCTTGGTTCTGCTCATTTCATTCATTATTTCATGCAAATCTTTCCATGTTTTTCTATCATTTCATATATCACAGTAGTATTCCATCACAATTATATATCACAACTTATTCAGTCATTCCCCAATTGATGAGCATCCTTGCAATTTCCAGTTCTTTGTTACCACAAAGAGAGTTGCCATAAACATTTTATAACATATACATTCTTTTCCTAAATGTAGAATCAACAGGTCTTGGTAAAAGATTGGATATAGGAGGTGAGGTTGAATGAGAAGCAGGAGGTGACATCTAGTATGTACGCCTGAGTGAACTGGGAGGATGATGGTGGTTTTGACATTAATAGGAAAATTAGGGAAAAGGGGAAAAAATAATGAGTTCAGTTTTAGACATATTTAGTCCAAGATGTCTATGGAACATCTAGTTCACAAGATTCAGTAGGTGGTTGGAGATACAAGGCTGGAGGTCAAGAGAAAGGTAAGAACCAGGTACCTAGATTTGGGAATCATCCACTGGTACAACATCCATAACTACATAAAAACAAGGGATTAAAAAAATTAAATATAAATTATTGGGGGAAGGCTTGGAAGAAAATAAATAACTTAGTAAAAAAAGTGGCAAACCTTACCCAAATAATGGACTACTTGAAAAATAGAATAGACCAAACAGAATTCTGACTCCATTAAAAGCAAGAAATACCAAAACAAGATCAAAATTTTTTAAAAAAGAAGTAAATACAAAATATATGATATAAAAAACTGACCTGGAAACCAGGTCAAGGACAGAGAATCTAAGAACAATTAGGTTCTCTGGAAAACATGATTAAATATTGGAGCCTGAACACTATATTTCAAGAAATCATTAATAAAAACTGCCAAGATGTATTTGGACTAAAGGGCAAAGTAAAGATTCACCGATCACCTACTGAAAGAAACCTCCAAACAAAAATTCACAAAAATACCATAGCCAAAATCCAGAGCTTTCACACCAAAGAAAAAAAATTACTGCAGGCATACAAAAAAAGCAGCTTAAGTACCAAATTGAGCATGATCACACAAGATCTGGCAGTTTCTACTAAACTATGAGAGCTGATCTTGGAATACAATATTCAAAAAGGCAAAAGATATAAACTTACAAGAATAATTTACCCTTCAAAGCTGAGCATAACCCTATAAAGGATGAGGGAGGGGGGAGGAACAGACCTTTCATTGAACAGAAAAATTTCAAGCATTTCTAATGAAAAGACTAGATCTGAGTAGGAACTTTGAAATGCAAACATGAATCAAGAGATATCTGCAAAAGTAAATTTATTTGAGTAGTTAAAGGGGGCTATATGATGATGTAGAGCTAACAGAAAAAACAAGCATCCCTTCAGAACCTTAATATTTTCAATGGATATTGAGAGAATTAAATAAGTAAAAAACAAAGGGATCTGGAAGTGGATAGGTTCTCTTCTGAGGATTTTTAAGAGGAGAAAGAGAACAAATACATAGTGTAGAAAGAAGGAAGAATGGGAGTAGGGGATAGGAGACAATAGGATCTAGCTATTTCTCATAATTGGGGATAATGAGAAGAGTATCTAAAGCTGGAGAAAGGGGTAGGGGAACAGATATTAAATGAACCTCACTCATCTGGGTGAGATACATGCACACACACGTGCATGTGTGTGCACACACACACACACGCAGTTTGGTGTAGAAATACAGCAAATTCAAGAGGTGAATAATCAAGGATGTGGAGGGTAGTTTAAGATGGCAGATAATACTGTGGAAAGACTAGTCACAAGTAAAACATACCTGGGTCATGCCACTTTGGTTTCCTGGGCCTCATTTTCCTCATCTGTAAAAGGGGATTGGCTGCTTATAACATTTGGGGTCCCTTCTGGCTCCAGATCTATGATCCTATCTATGACTTATTCCACTCATTCAAAGGTTTAGACTGACATGGGAAAACAAGACACCTTATCTCTTTCTGGGTGGATAGTTATATACAAAATCAACAGGGTACTCATAAGACAGCTATTCAGAAGTAGAAAACTGGGTATGGCTCAAGATGGTGCTGTGGTGGTATTTTTATAGCCACAGCTTTGGAACAAAAAAGTCTATGCCAGCTTTCTCTGACTTGAGAAAATTGTATCAATCCTATAATTACCATCCAGGTTGGGGGCTGTGTTTCCTCCTCTATTAGATTGGACAGCCTTTATGAAAGTTTAAAGACACAGATGACATTATACCATCACCACCTGGGTCCCTAAGGCCCCCAGCCACTATGGCTACCCATGTTCACATCCTTATGGAGGGAAAGGATCCTGGTTCACATTTCTTTAACTTACGTAAAGAGCCATCCCACTTATTCATGAGGGTATTGTCTCCTATCCCCTACTCCTACAAAAAACAGCAAGTGGCATCACCTCATAGGAACCTAGAGCAAAGACAGTGGATTTATGGATTCTGAAGATGAAAATACGAGATCCTTCACCTGCTTGACCTCATATCCATCTTTGGATCTGGAAGTTGAAGTTGCCCCCTTTCTCAAAGGCATGCTAACAACATGAACCTTTGCAGAGAAATATTAAAACAAATCCATGGCTTTCTGCCTGGGACATGACAGGTTTTACCACAATCATAAATCATCTCCAGGTTTCCATCTCTAGGTATATCAGCCCTCAGTCACTCAGTGTCCTATTCATCATTGTACCTTGTGTCATTCAACAATCACCAAGCACAGAAGGTCCTCAACACATATTTGTTGTAATCAGTATTAATTGAAATGGCCTCTCAAATCAAGAAATATTTACTGAGCACCTACTACATTCAGGACATTTGTTCTAGGCTAGACCTAGAGAAGGTACAAACACATAAAACAGAATTCCTCCCCTCAAGGACTTTACAATCTAATTACAAACTATCAAGAAGTAATTTGACTGCAGGTAAGAATTCTTTCTTTTTAATAAAGGAAAGAGATGTGGGAAATGATCAGCTTAACTTTTTGTGTATTTAGAGGATTATTGAGCATCTGACTGCATTGACCAGGTTAATTAGGAGTTAGAGATATAGAATTCATTTCCAAATTTTTTAGGCTGTTCTTCTCTGCTTAGAGAAACAGTAAATGTGTTGATCAGTAATCTCTACTGGGATCTCACTGTGCACAGAGCATTCTAATTTCTGTAGGAAGTACTAAAAATGGCAGAAAATAGGGCCCTGCTCTAACAGAATTGATAATCTAATGGGTAAAAGGGAGCCATAGAAATGAAAACGTTATTAAAAGAAATCTAAGGGCTAGGCCTAACCACTTATAGGCAGATAGACATATTTGCAAGCTAACACATTTTGGTGATTGAGGTAATCAGAGCTAGGAGGAATTGGTCATGAAAGATTTGGAACTATCTCGAGAAGTGTCTACAGCACAGTAGATACAAAGGCACGGACGGGGGTAGTTTGGATGTAGCCCTAAAATTTCCAGGCTACATGTACCAATTGTCCCAGCTTTAGGGGATCACAGCACAGACTTATCCTGAGTCATAGCCAAAGATGATCCAGGTCTCCATTATGACTTCTGATTCAAGACACTGATTTTTGGGGAACCAGTGATACAAGATTCAAGGAAAAGAGTGGCAAGGTTGAATTGTAAGGTAAAGTTTGGAAGGAGAAAACTGAGGTAAAGAGGATGATGGCCCCACAGGGCTGAAGGACACTTAACAGGCCATATACCCTTACATCTTTCCTGGTAGAAATAAAAAGCCATCATCTCTTAATATTTGTGATAGTAGCTCCTATGAGACCAAGAAGAGGGAGATGGAAGATTCCAAGAAGCTATCTGAGGGACTCCCCTAAAGATAGCTAAGGAGAGAATTCCAGGGATTGTCTGGTTTTCAAATTGTATGTATCATGGCCCACTCATCAATCAGCCATTTCCCTAGAAAGGGAAATGACTAACTGAGCCCTTTCTCTCTCCCCTGTGTGTTAAGGAAGGGACTTAGGGGTTTCTGAGGAAGCAATGACTACCTAGTTATTCCTTCTCACACAGAAGCAATAGGGACTTGGGGGATGAGGTGGCTTGAGAAAAGCTTGTTGCAGATTATTTTTGTTATTATTCACTAGACTTTTCTCAGGGTATGTGTGTATACATATACATATATATGCATTTATATGTATATACATGTATGTATCTGTATATACACATATATACACACACACCCTGAGAAAGGTGTAGGCCATATGCTCAGAGATAGGTATGTGTGTATATACACACTTATATACATGTGTGTGTATGTGTGTATATATATATATATATATATATATATATATCCATACATATGTATATTTGTTTTGTTTATTTAAAGGTGTATTGGGCATGTAATTGCATTGACCTGGTAAATTAGGAATGAGAAATATAAAGTTCATTTCCAAATTTTATTAGGCTGTTTCTTCTCTGCTTAGATGTGTCAGTCAGCAATCTCTCCTGGGATCTCACTATGTGTACAGAGCCTCCTAATATGTATACGTATACACATACCTTATATACATATATACACATATGTGTGTATGCATATACACATGTTTATATTTTATAATACATAGATATGGAGATAGATGATATGGACAGAGGTGTATCTCTAGAGATAGATAACTAGATAACTATTTCAATATTATTTGTTTCCTTTGTAATTCTATGCATTTTATTTTATGCATTTAATACCTTTATTCTTGGAAAGGTTCCATAGGCTTCACCAAATGTCAGATGGGTCCATAACACACAATAAAAACATGTAAATCCCCTAATTCCCTTGTCCAAATTTGCTAACCAGCTCCAAGTTAAGAAGTGAATCACTCATTGGGAAGGTGGAGCTACAACCATTTTCTTGATTATATTTGTGTCTAATATATGCTAAGATACTGTGTTTGTCACTGGAGGTACAAAGGAAAAAGGCACATTACCTGATTTAATGTGGTTTACAATCCAACAGCTGGAAGACATGGATAAAAATAAATGTTATAAGGTGAAAGTGAAAAGAATCGATCCAAATTACACTATAATCATAAAAGGGTATGGTGGAAACCTAGACCACCAAAATGGTATCAATCACCTGGGAGATGTTTGGGACCCAATTGCGGGAGACAGGAGAACAGATGAACATGGACATTCAGTATTGGCCTTGCCCATATGGGTAAATACAACCTTTTCCCATTGGCTACATGGCCAAACTTGTTCTTTTGAAACTATGACTAATCACAGCATTCTCTTGCATTCCCATCTAGGAATGAAGGATTCATCTACTCATAGCAGGTGATACCATATGGTAAGAGGGAAAGACTGGAGGGTCATTTCCCTGCCCTTTCCTTAGCCATGTGGACCAAAGAAATAGGCTTGGAATTTTTCATCTTATTTTGTTTGTCCTTTTCAGTCCTAGGTGCAGGGAGTAAAGTCTTCACCCAGGAACTGGGTCTGGAAGTCCAGGAATCCAGGCTGGAAGTTGGTAGCCAGTCCAGCAGAGAAGCCTTGAAAAGCAAGCATCTGAAGTGTTAGCCCAGTGGGGCTTTGGACTTGAATTTGGTGGGACTAAGGCTATGTAAGAACTGAGTTAGACTGTGAGCCTAATTTCCCTTCCCTCCCCTCTCCAGAGAGAGAGAGAGAGAGAGAGAGAGAGAGAGAGAGAGAGTACAGAGGAATATGCCACCAAGGTGTTAGGAGGAAATGTTTTCCTGTTTGTTCTTGCTATATCTTTAAAATAAATATTCATTTTTTATAAAATCTTATATAATGTTAAGTGGTTAAGTGGGACTGGGGTGCTAGTCACTGGGCCCTTAAAAAGTGTGGAACATAATCAGTGGAGATTTGAACCAATGGAAAAAAGAGAGAGCCCCCTAACTCCCTCAGGATGCTGGAGAAGGGGGTAATGTGACACAGTTGGCTCTCGAAGAAAGGGGCCAGTTATAGTACATAATAAAATATGTAACATAAATGTAAATGCATAATTATGTTATATAACAAAAATTTGAGAAGGCAGAGATCATTTTCAGTGCAGGAAATCAAGAAAGGTTTCATGGAAGAAGTGTCATCAATCTGGGCCATGAGGAAAGAGGATTTTAATAGATAACAATATATAGGAATTGTATTTCTGACATGAGGGACAGCTTTTATGAGTTCATATAGGTGGAAAAGAGAGGACAAGAACAGGAATTAAATTAGTTTGGCTAGAACAAAATACGTCAAAGGGGATGGTTGAACATGGACATGAAGTTTGGAACTGACAGAATGTTTCTTATATCCTATAAGTAGTATGGGGCCACTGAAGATTTTTGACTATGAGAGTAACACGATTCATGATATTATAAGATTTCAAGTTTAAAGGGACCTTTGAAATCAGCTGGTTAAGGAGAGAGAAATCAGTTGACTTTCCAAATTTCACTCATCACATAACAAATACCAGGCCTGGGATTATAGCCTATGTCCATCCTATGATTTTAGTTCTAGTGCCACGTCATACATGGTCATACTTGTTTATTAGAGAGATTATTTTAGCAACTATATGAGAAATAATTTGAAGCCAAAGCTAGTAAGTTACTTTTAAAAGTCCAGATAAAAAGTAATGAGGAGGGACAACTAGACAGTGCAATGGATAGAGCTCTGGCCTTGGAGTCAGGAAGACCTGAGTTCAATGCAGTCTCAGACAGTTGACACTAGCTGTGTGACCCTGGGCAAGTCATTTAACTCCAACTGCCTCACCAAAAAAATGAAAAAAAAAAAAGAAGTAATGAGGACCTGGAGAGAATGAATATGAGGAAATATTGTGGTGGAAAAAGCAACAGGACTTGGCTGGGGAGAAGAAATGGAGAAGAAAAAGATAATGGTGGTAAGGAAGAGGGAAGACACAAAGCTAACTCAGAAGCTTCCATATTGGATAATGAATGACTAAGATGACAACAGGAATAGAGAAGTTGAAAGGGAGGGTAGATTTGGGGAGTAAAGGCTATGAGTTCAGTTATTGTACATGTTCCATAAAAAGTCTTGAGAAATATCCTGGAGGAGATTCAAGAAGGAAGTTAATAATCATAGGAGCATATTGGATCTCTACTGATTTAGAGCTTGAAAGGACACTAGAGCCATCTAATCCAATCCTCTACTTTAATAGATGAAAAAATGAGGTAAAGAGAAGTTAAATTACTTGACCAGGGTAATAAAGGGTATTTAAGGCAGGACTTGAACCCAAGCCTTCTTAACTTTCAGTTCACACTCTACCATATGGCCTCTCAGTGATGCAGGCCTGGAATTTGGGAGAGATATTAGGACTGAGTGTATAGGTTTGGGAGTCGTCTACCAAAAGGTAATAATTGAAATATGGGAGAATGCCAAGGGAAACACTGGGGTGAGAGGAGAGAAAAGAAGATGGATAAGGATACTACTACCTTTACGAACACCTATGCTTAGGGAATGGGCAAAGCTCACCCACCAAAGTCTCTAAAGGAGGGGTCAGAGAAGTAAAAGGAAAGCCAGAGAGCACACTATGGTTACATCAAGACTTATAAGAATTAAGATCTGCTTGTCTTAAGATTATCAGAAGTTTCTTTAAACTCAACATAGGTCATGAAGAAATAGTGCTGCAGGCCTTGATTCAATCTAACAAACACTGGGGCAGGGCCAACACCAAGGAAAATTTGAGTTAAGAAATGTTTGCCTTAATTATTCCTTCAATCTTTCTTTCGAAACCACTCCTTCCCCTTTGGGGCACCCAGTCTCAAACCCCTTCATGCTTCCACTTGGCTAGTCAGAGAAAGCCACCTTGGGACTGCCAATATCACAGAAGCACAGCAACTCAGGACTGGAAGGGACCTCAGAAGTCACCTAGTCCTCTCACAAGAGCTATCTCTAAGGGGGAACTTAGGTGGTGCAATAGATAGAGCACTCAGAAGGACCTGAGTTCAAATCCGGCCTCATACACTTGATACTTACTAGCTGCGTGACCCTGGCCAAATCACTTAACCCCATTACCTAACCACCTAATCTGTGGTCTTCTAACCTCTTTTAGACAACATCTAGCAAGTGGGAACCCCACAACCCCTCAAAACAATCCATCTACTTTTGGACAGCTCTAAGGAAGTATAAAAAAAAAACCAAAATATTTGCCTTCCGTAAAGTCAAAGTATGCCTCTAGGAAGCATGAAATTTGTACACATTATTCCTAGTTTGGATTTCTGTGGCAAAGAGAACAGATCTTGTCCCTCTTAATAGCAATAATAGCCCACATTTATATAGTTCATTAAGGTTTGCAATGTACCTTGAAATTTTTCTTTTGTTCCTCACAAAAACTCTCAGAAGCAGGTACTATTACCACCCCCATTTTATAGGTGAAGAGACTCTGGCCTAAAGAGGTTGCCTGAGTTGCAATGGTCACACAGCTAATCTGAGGCTAGATTTGAACTCAGGCCCTCTTGAGTCTAGCTCTAACACTCTATCCACTGCTCCACTTTGCTCCCTCTTCCATATGACAAATCTTCAAATACTTGAGGACAGCTGTCATGTCCCTATCTAGCATCCCACATCCCTAAATCTCTCCTACAGGCTAATATACCCAGTTCCTCTTCTAATTCACTCCATTTTGCCTTTCTTCTTTAAAATGTGGTACCTAGGGGCAGCTAGGTGGCACAGTGGATAGAGTACCAGTCCTGCAGTCAGGAGGACGTGAGTTCAAATCCAGCCTCAGACACATAACACTCACTAGCTGTGTGACTTTGGGAAAGTCACTTAACCCCAATTGCCTCACAAAAATAAATAAACAAATAAATGAATGAATGAATAAACAAATGAATGAATGAATGAATGAATGAATGAATAAAATGTGATGCCCAGATCTGAATGCAATATTCCAGATATGACCTGATAGAGGCCAAATATGGCAGAACTGTCTATATCCCTTTTGCTCAATACCAGTCTTCTCTTTGCAAAGGACTAGATCCTTCATTTATATCAATTTATACAATAATTTTTATGTTATTACAATTTTCTCTATCTCTATAGATATACTTTATAGTTCTAAGAATACATCATCATTTTACTTGAAAATAAAAATTTTCATCCTCCTTGGTTGAGTATGGGTTAATGCACTGCATCTATTGACACAGCGCAGTCCTTTGTGGTACCAGTCTTTCAAATATAGTTAATGATCACGTTAGCTTTTGTGACTGTTACATCATGTAATTCACTCATATTGATCTGTCAGTCTGTTCCATATTTTGTTTCATATTAACTATTATGGTCTAGCCACATCTTCCCCAACATATAATTAAGATGGTAAGTTTTTTGTTTTGTTTTAATACAAGTATAAAACTTTGGGCAGCTAGGTGGTACAGTAGATGAAGCACCAGGCCTGGACACAGGAAGATTTATCTTCCTAAGTTCAAATCTGGACTTAGACATTTGCTAGCTGTGTGACCCTGGGTAAGTCACTTAACCCTTTTGGTCTCAGTTTCCTCATCTGTAAAAATGAGCTGGAGAAGGAAATGGCAAACCAACCTGGTAGCTTTGCTAAGAAAATCCCAAATGGGGTCATGAAGAGTCAGACGTGACTGAAAAAAAAATTACTGAAATAAAACTTTGCCTTTATCTCTATTCAATTTCACTAAATTGTGATCAATATCTCTCTCTACACTGTAATACTTTTTTTTAATCTTGACCTTGTAATCTAAAATATTCACTACCGTGCTTAGCTTTATGTCAGTTGACGATTTGACAAACAAGCCATCTATGACTTCACACAAATCAATATAAAGATACCGGATAATGAAGAGTCAGGGAGACATCCCTGGGGCACTTCACTAGAACTCCATGTTGACACTGATCCATTAATGACAGCTCTTTTGGGTCCAGTCATTCAACTAATTCCAAATCTGCCTAATTGTATTGTCTGGACTGTGTCTATTCAACTCATCCACAGGAATAGCGTGAGAGACTTTGTTGAGTGCTTCTCTTTGTTTTGCAATATTGTTGTCTGTTACATCTTGCAGCTTCCCCTGATCTACTCTCTCAAGAAAAAAAATTGAGGTTAGTCTAGCATGACTTTTCTTGACAAAATTACACTTTCTTTGAGTGATCATTGCTTCCTACAGCCTTTAACTGTCAGAAGACACTGATCTGTGATAGACATGCCCTGGGGACGAGAGAATGATTCACAGGGGTTTTCATGTAAGTAACTATTGCTGACTTTATGACAGATTCACCACCATTTGATCCTTTTGAGGTATCCTCAGACCTTAAGAAGTGCAGCAGCAACACTTTGTCCTCAGGAATCACCCAGGAACACACTGGGCTCAGGGACAATGCACCCACCCAATCTGGGAGAAAAATACCCAAGAATACTTGAATTACATGACTAGCTCCTTGACCGCACACCTCCCTGTCTCTTTCCTTCCTCCGCTACTATAATGTTCTACAATTTAAGAGCTGTCAAGAAGACTTGTCTGAAGTGCCAGCGATGAAGTCCCTCTAGTTGGTGCCCAGCATGGGAAATAAGTTGGTGTCCTCCTCAGAACCACTGATTGCAGGTGTTCCATTGCTTCTTCCACAAATCAATTGCCCTGCCTGCCTCTTTGTGCTAATGGGGTCTAAAGTTACTTGAGTTCACCAATTGTCTGGTGCTTAGCATAGTACTTTGTACATTGTAAGGGCTTTTTAAAAAATTCATTGAGTGTGTTGAGTATGATCTGGCACTGAATATTGCATTCCCTGACCTCTCCCACAACAAAAGTTTGTTGTCTCCTAATCCCTCAGGATTTTGTTTTATTGGGTGTCAAATTGTTGTTGAGTAATAAATTAAAAAAAAAACAATTCCTACTAATAGTTAACGCTTCTAAGGGCCCTCAACCCAGGTAAAATACATAGCTCCTTACAGGACATGGAAAGAATGCCAGAAATTCTGCAGTGTGGGTGGCTGATGGTTAGATGTTTGAGGCTGGAAAGATGATGGTATCTTTTGACTCCGTTCAAATGACAAAATATCACGTGTTTACTTCTACTATAGGGACACCTTTACTATGTAACTAGTAATTATGTGTATCTGTGATTTCTCTGGTTCTTTTCCTATCAATAATCACTGTTGTTGCTGTTCTGCGTTTTCAGTTGTGTCTGACTCTTTGTGACCCTATTTGGCCAAAGATACTGGAGTGTTTGCCATTTCCTTCTCTAGCTCATTTTATAGATAAGGAAATTGAGTCAAACAAGGTAAGTAACTTGCCCAGGGTCACACAGCTAATAAGTGTCTGAGGCTGAGTTTGAACTCAGGCCTTCCTGACTGCAGGGCCAATGCTTTATCCACTGTACCACCTAGCTGCCCCAACAATCAACATGTATCATGTAAAAACTTGATATAATACTACTTTACATTTAATTAGAAATAGGATCAAACTTCTTTCCAGTAATTCTTTGATTAATTTTTGTACTGATGTCTACTTTAAATAGATACTGTGGGTATCATAGCTAATTTAGAAACAACTGAAAAAGTCCATCGGTACTCAAATTTTTAAAAATTATTCAATCAGCCTACACAATTCTCTTTAAAAAAAAATATGCTACAATGTGCAATGAGTTGTGATCAATGCCTGATATAATTAAACCAGATAACATTTTCTTATCAGAAGAAGCTATGCTTTTCATTTCCAATATTTGCTTACCCTGGAACCAGAATGGGGAAGTCAATAATGGTTTGACGTCAACATGGAAGGAAGTCTTTACTTAAGTGGTCTCAAGAATATCCTTTACCCCAAGACTGTTTGGCTTATTTTCCCAATGACTTGAATGAAAACAAAGCACATTTATAACATATGCAGATGATAGAAATCTGTAATAGATAGCTTATATGTTAAATGTCAAAAAGTCTTGACAGATTAGAACATTGGGCTATATCCAATAAGATTAAATTCAATAGGGATAGAAGTCAAGTCCTGCACTTAGATATTAAAAATTAGCTTTATGAGTATAAGGTGAGGAAAGCATGGCTAATTTATTTCAAAATATTCTGTAGATTTTAGTGGAGTTCAAGTACAATACGAATCAAAAGTGTGATTTTCCATACAGTCAAACTAAAACAATCTTAGGCTCCATTGAGAGGAATAATTTCCATAATGACAGAGATGAAAGTTCTGGCATACTGTGCTCTAGCCAGGTCACACCTAGAATGTTGTGTTCAGTTCTGGCCACCTCATCTTAGAAAGGACATTGATGAATTGGAAATCATATACTATAGGGTGATAAAGATTTCAAAAGGTCACAGGCTAGTGCTACATAAAAATTATAGGAACTACAGATATTTAATCTTGAGAAGAGAAAATGTAGCAGGGACATAATAGCTCCCTTCAAGTATTTGAAGGGTTATTGTCTTGTGGAAAGCAGTTTGATTTGCTCAGCCCCAGAGTATGAAACTGGAAGGAGAAGGTGGTGGTTGTAGAGTAGCACATATGAATTCAGTGTGAGGAAAAAATATGCTAACAAAGCCAAGAGAAGGTGAATTGGCTGCCTCAGAATATAGTGGGCTTCTCTCCACTTAGAAATTTTTAAGCAAAAGCTGGTTGGCTACTCGATAGGGATGTTGCAGAGACAATTCTAGGTCAGGTACCACTGGGACATTTATGATTCTATGAAAATTCAGAAAACAAGTTTATTCCATGAAATACTTTTACCCCTTCACCCAGTCAAGAGAGTCCAGTGATTCTTTATTCTGGTAAATGAAGCAAAATCTTATTAACTAGAGAATATATCAAACAAGACATTTTGAAAATATCAACTAGCAATATACTGAATGAAATAAGAGAAGTAACAAGATTTAATTAATGAACATGAATACTAGGAAAAAAGAAAACAAAAAATATATATACACAAGTTAAGTCCTCCACATGTTTCACCTAGTAGGAAGAGACAGAGAGACATCACTTTAAATATATTTATGTATAGGGATTTCTTTTCATTTCCATTTTTTTTAAGAAGCTAGAATCTGGTAAATTCTAATTTACACGTTAGAACTGTGAACTAGAGTAGCTATGTTAGAGAGATTTAGCTATGTTAAAGAGAATTCTGGCATGGTCTCAAGTTAGCAAACTAAAAGTCCTATAGACTTATTTAAAGCCATATGCATTGGCTTTCTAGAATATTTATAATCCAATTAGAACGTCTGTGGCACTTGCAAAGTTTAAGAAAATAACTTAAGGAATGTAGCTTTTCCTTTACTGGCTAGAAATTTGCTTTGAACATTCCCATTATGCTGATACATAACCCATTTTGAGAGGCTAGAGAGATGCAGTGCACAGACATGAATGGAGGCAAGGAAAATGGTAGCCATTAGTGAAGCTATCAATGAAATGGATGGGTCAGAAAGTGTGTTGGGCAGTGGTGAATTAGTTAGTTTATGTGCTTGCCAATCTTTTTTTTTTTAAGTAGGAAAACTAATGTTAGGAGAAAAGTTAATATAAGGGCAACACTGGGCTCCCTCATGTGACTGTAATGCTATCCACTTATGGTTGTTCCCTTGTGAACCAGGGACAATTTAAGCAGGAAGTCACCACCCATACACACATACATGCATACACACACACACACACACACACACATGCACACACACACTCTCACATGCACACACACACACACACACACACACACACACACACACACACACACACTCCATCCCCTAGATTTCAAGGGCATAAGACTTTTCCAGCAAACAAAATGATGTCATTCTTCCTGATGATAAACAGGAATGGGTGATCAGCCCTAAATAAAGCAGATTCTGGGAGCTGCTTTTCTACAATGACATTTCCAGTGGAGGATGCTGCCTCAGTGCCATCTTCAGTAATGTCTATGTAGGATTTGTGCAGCATTTTTGATAAATATAAACGTCCTCCTGAGGCAATTCCAGAAAGATCTGCTTTTGATTCATCAAAGGCATACGTCATTCCCAGAGCTTTTAAATGCCTCTTGATTTGATAAGTTTCTTCAATCCTGATACGAGGAACAAATACTTCCACAGACTGCAACTTCATTCTTTTGGGGTTGGTCCAGTTCATTAAATTCTCATAGGTCAGTTTGTTTTCAACCTGGGGAGAGTTCACAGGCCATTTAAATTAGGTACTGTACAAAACAACTTTTGTCAAGACGTGGTCCCCACTGTGACTTATAGCACTAACAAGTATTTTGGGAGTGATAGGATTCAGGACAGATAAGGGACTGGTCGTTTTCAAGAAAATTTTGACCTATGAGAGAGAAGCTGGTATGTAAAACCCTGAAGAATCCATATCTAAAGCAATGCCATATGATGATCTAAGTGCTAGATTTGAAGTCAGGAAAAGATGGGTTTAAATCCTGCCTCTGACATTTAGTCACTGTGTCCTTCATACTTTTGGGTAAGTCACTTAGCTTCTCTGGGACTCAGTTATAAAATGTGTGTCTGAGACAGGGAGAAGGGGGTAGTATAGGAGTAAAAGCAGGAGCTCCCCCAGTCTCCTGCTCCAGAAATTTTATTTTACTACCATACAGTAAAACTGACACAAGAATTTCACTTCCTTTTCTCACCCTAATCCAGCTACAGGAAGAAATATAGACCAAACCTGGGAAGAGCAGGAGGAGAAGAAAAAGACTGGGATAATTTAAAAACAAAAGCCATCATCCTCAGGATAATTGAAGATGCTTACAATTTATGCCAGGTATATAGGAGGAAGAATATTTGTGTTAGATTTTCCACATACACTTTAATCAAATATTGCACATATACATTCCTTATAATATATTATTTCTTAATGGAATTTTATAGTCCTTGCATTTTACTAGATTTCATATCAAAGAAGTAATATTTATGTCATCATGTGCAGTCTACATTTTAATAATAATTGTTGTTGTTCAGTCTTTTCAGTCGTGTCTGAGTCTTCAGGACCCTGTTTGGGGTTTTCTTGGCAAAGATACTGAGTGCTATTTCCTTCTCCAGCTCATTTTATACCTAAGAAAACTGAGGCAAAGAGGGTTAAGTGACTCGCCCAGGGTCACACAGCTAGTAAGTAGTGTCTGAGGCCAGATTTGAAATCAGGAAGGTGAGTCTTCGTGACTTCAGGCCTTGCACTCTATTCATTGTGCCACTTAGCTGCACCTTTTGATAATAGCAGCACATGTTTATATAGCATTGTAGGATATATATATAGCATTTTTCTCACAATTATGTGAGCTAAATATCTGTATTTCACTTATGAAGATAATGAGGCTCCAGAAGATTAAATTATTTGCCCAAGGTCACAGAGGCTGCACACAGCAAAGACGGGGCTCAAAGCACAGTTCGAATCAAATCTTCCTTCTATGATTCTCTTTGCCTTTTGATTTTCTATTGCATGGATTACCCGCTTTGTGAAGAATCCACCAAAACTTTGATAGGCAGCATGAAACAGTCAAAAGTATGTTGATTCTCAAGTCAGTGGTTCTAGGTTCAAATCATCCCTCTGATGCTTACTACCTCTGGAACCCTGGTCAAGTCACTTGACCCCTCTGGGTCTCAGTTTTCTCATTTATATAATGATAGGATTGTTCTGGTAGGCCTCTGAGAATCCTTCCAGTTTCAGATCTATGATCCTATGGGAATTCTGCCTCTGACGTTCTCCACCACACTTAAATCACTTAAATGCTCTGGGCCCCAGTTTCCCCATTTGTAAAAAAAATGATGGAGTTGGAAAAGTGGGCCTCTTAGGTCCCTTCTCATCCTAGGTCTATGATCCTATGATTCTAAGCTTGCTTTTCCCATTATTTGGCATACTTTGAGGTCACCTCTCCTCCATGAATTTATGCTTTTCAGGGATGGAAAATAATCTTAACAGTCTGAGACTAATGTTTTGTTCAGTCATGTCTCACTCTTTATAACCCCATTTGGGGATTTCTTGGCAAAGATATTAGAGTGGTTTGCCATTTCTTCCTCCAGCTCATTTTACAGATGAGGAAACTGAGGCAAACAGGATTCAGTGACTTGCCCGGGGTCACATAGCTAGTGTCTGAACCCAGATTTGAATTCAGTGCTAGTGCTTTATCCTAGTGCTTTATGTGTGCCACCAAGCTGCCTCTAATGTTAGGTCCTATAAAAATCATATTAAGAGGGAGAATATGGGAAGGATCCTTGGAGGGTGTGTAGGTTAAATAATTGGAAGGCAAAGTAGTAGGTAGAAGTTAAGTAAAGGAGTCATGAGGGATAGGAAATAAGAGATACGTATAAACATAAAAAAAGATTAGGAGTAGAACCTGTTAGGGAAAGTATATGTTTATGTATGTATGTATGTGTATATGTGTATATTTGTATGTATATATCTATATCTATATCTATATATAAATATATCCATGCTTAATTATAGCCTGGGGGAGGAGGGGAGAGGAAAGAACAAAATAAAAAGTGCACAGCAGAGAACAAAAGAAAACCTACAAGGAAGCAAAGAAAAGATGGACAGCTCTTACACAGTGCATAGTATTTATTATATAGGCTTTCTTGAAATAGAAGTTTATTGCTATGTATTTTGAATCCTCTCTTACATTCTGCTGTGCACAACATGTTTTTTTCTTTTCTTTTATATTTAAGTTTCAATATTTAAGCTTATAATATGTTTCTTTTTCTTTTTACAGTATGTATTTAAATTTTAGTATTTAAGTATAAAATAGAAAAGATAAAAAATCATATTAAGAAACAAACAGGATTTTAATATTAAATAAATCTGATGTTACTGATGGAATCAAATCATTTGATGAATCCAAGACTAAGAATAAATATCTTCTGAACTGTCTGCTATTCTGGCTTAACTGTGACAGTTTCGGACTCCATGAATGCAGATAACTGAGACCTGTCTATGTATAAAGTAAAAATTCAAACATATATATATATATATATATATATATATATATATGTATTTACATACACACAACACACATAAGATAAATGTTCAAAGAATGTTATTGAGCCCATCATACTAGTGACATAATACTTCTCAAATATTTCCCTTCCTCCTTAATTAAGAAGTAGAATAGATAATCAACTTGGAGCCCAAAGATAGAGCAGACCTGGGTTTGAGCACCAGCTTTGCTACTTCCTAGCTGCATAGATGCTGACAACTCTCTAAACTTCTCTTGTACCTATCTAGAAAGAAAAGAAAAAAAATACTTGCACTAACTACTCCATTCTATTGTGACGGAAAAATCACTTTTCATTGGCGACCACTACATAAATGTGAACTACTCTTAATATGACCACAAACTTAGCAATTTCATCTTTACCTCCATTTCTTATTTGTTTGTGCCAAGTAAGTTATTAAAATGAAACTAGATAAAAATAGGACATTTCACGATAGCATAAACAGTACCTACATCCCAGAGTTTGAAAGTCAGGGCCTAAATAGGAATCGTATTATGAGATAGCAGTTCTCAAAATATCCTGTGAACCACTGGGGGTCCCCAAGAACTTTTCAGGGATTCCACAAAGTCAAACCTATTATTATAATAATAATTATAATAATAATGATTTCCAATTTGTTAAATATCAGTAGCCCTAACCCACATAAACAAATTTTTTTTTGTAGTCTTCACTGTTGTTCTAGTAGTAAAATGGTCAGGAAATCAAAAATCTAGAGAACCAATAGTATCTAGCACATCAGCTAAAGAGTCAAAAGGGTTGGGTTCAAATCCTGCCTCTGACACTCCCTATATCACATTGAACAGGTTACTTCATATCTCTGGACCACAATTTCTTCATCTTTAAGAGGAGATTAGACTCAATGGTCTCTGAGATCTTTTCCAATTTTAGACATATATAATTGTTTCTAAATGAAAATAATTGACTGTGTCCCCAAAGAAGTCATTAGGCACTGATTTTCCTTGTATGTTCCACATTCAGCATAGCTTACCTCTGATAGACTATTTTCAGGTAGTAGTATGTACATGCTTATTTCACCAACATATTTGAGCTCAAGGACCTGCATATCTGGGTCATTAATGATAGTCATGTTAAACTTGCGTTCTTGATGCATGAGATTGACTGTTTTCCCAGGGCACTGTAAAAAAAAAAGCATAAAGAATGTAATTGAAACTTATACTCCTTCTCACTCTTATTCTTGGCAGAGTATAGTTGGAACAACTCTGAAATATTTGTTCAGTTTGTGATCCTTAAGGGACATCTGTCATAAAATGACTATGTAATAAAGAAATAAAAGTGTCATCTTGTATCACTAATTCTGATTCACTTGAATTTGACAAGCATTTATTAAATGTCTATGTGCATCAGAGATTGTGGTAGATGCATTAGCCATACAAAGAAAAAAACAGTGATCCCCACTGTTTCAACATCAAGATGTTTATGTTCTACATGGAAGAAAAAAATGTGTAGACAATTAAGCCAATACAAAACATATATAAAATAAAACCAAAATAATTGGGGGGGGCACTAAAGCTGGGATAATCAGGAAAGATCTATTGTGCCTATTCGTTTGACATAAGCCTAGAAGGGAGCTAGGAATTCCAAGAGAAGAAAGTGAGGAAGGAGGAGTATTCTGAGTATAGAGGACAGCTTACACAAAGGGACAGAGCCAAGAAATCAGATGCCGTGTATAGGGAACACAGGAAACAAGGGACGTTGGCTGGGATGCCAAGTATGTGAGGAGTACTGTGAACCTGGTATATAAAGATAGGCTAGAATGACAACTAAGATGACTGGATTTAGCAATTAAGAGATTGTTGGTGACCTTGGAAAGGGAAGTTTCACTGTATTGGTAGGATTGGAAGCCAGATTATAAAGAGTTGAGAATTGAGTTGAAAGTGAAGAAATGAAGTCAAGGAATATAGACAGGTGTGTTTTTCCCCTAGTAGTTTGATTATGAAAGGGAGGAGAGACATGAAAAAAGTTTGAGGGGGTGATAGAGTTAAGAGAAAGGGTTTTTTGTTTGTTTGTTTGTTTTAAATGGGAGAGGGTTGTACATGCTTGGAGACAGCACAGAAGGAGGATGTGGAAAAGAAGAAACAGAACAAGAGAGAGAAGAATAGGAAGAAGAAGAGGAAGAAGAAGAAGAAGAGAGGAAGAAAAGGGGAAGAAGAAGAAGAAGGAGGAGGAGGAGGAGGAGGAGGAGGAGGAGGAGAATGGGAGGAGATGAAATGAACAGTACAAGTAGAGGAGTTGTCCTAGTCAAGAAGAGATACATCTTCCTCCAAACAGACTCAGGGAGAGTCATTGTTGAGAAGTGGACAGAGAGCCAACTTCTGAATCAGGACGATTTGTCAGGATTCATGCCCCCCCTCTGATACAAACTATGTGACCCTGGGTAAGTCATTTAACTCCTCAGAACCCCAGTCAACTCTTTTGTTAGGAGTTCTCTATACCAATTAAACTACAAGTATAATCCTCTGGTGGGAATGAAGGGGACCATTCCCCATCCCTCCTGCCAAAGTCTGAAGTATCCACTCTCTGTTTCTAAAATAATACTTATTTTGTCAACTTGTCCTATTAAGTGTTAACTTTTGGGATAAATAACAATTTGCACATTCGTGTTCATGCAGTATTAGGCCCATTCCAAGTCACCTCAATCAAGCACAGATAAAGTGTTCTTCCTGAGATTCCATACCTAGTTCACCTCTGCATCACTGGTTTCTCCTCATTCCACCCAGATAGTCAATATTCCTAAAACTGCAACAGATCTAGGTAGATACAATCACATTGTCTTAGGGAAATTTCAATGTGAACTGTATTCACAGGTCAATGAAGAGAGAGGGAAAAAAAAGATATAGGAAACCATTCAGAAAGTAGCTTTATTAACATTTCATTTTAATAGGTCTTGTAGAAGTTTCTTAAAATTTCTGATTTGGAGAAATGAAGAAATAGCACTTAACTTGTTCTTTTTAGAAGAAAAATTAAAATAAGACTATATGTTGCTACTTAATTTACATCAACTCTAATGATCTTGATGTACTTGAGGTGTTAGTGATTGCAGAAATGACCCTATGTAAAGAGATTTTACTTGGATGTTTTGTGAGTAAGCAACTGCCTAAAACATTAACAACTAAACATAGATAATACATGACAATTGGTGCAACCCTTGAGGCCTCTCTGAAATAGAGAAAGGCATCATGGGACATGAAGTTCTGCTGATATGAACAGAATCTTTTGACTACTTCCCTTGAGGAGATATGTACGATAGTGGGAGGATGATATTTTCCTAGAACTTTAGCACAAAAGGTGACTGGTGGTGAGTCAAGAAATTGATTTAGAAACTAATTACTGAGATGAGTTAGTAAAGAAGACTTGTTACTGAGAAACTGGGTGTTAAAAAGTGACCCGGTTGCTATGGAGCTACTGCTAGAGCTCTGGGCATTGGAGCCCTTTCTGTCTCCGGTGGGAAGATGGGAGAGCCAAAAACATCAAAGAGATGCTGCATGAGCAACTAATGTTTACTGACTTTGGATAAATTCCAAACAGGGAAGTAGCTGTCTTCCTTCTCTCCTTATTTCTACCTGATACAGTAGACATTTATTCCAAAGTTTTCTGGTTCTGTAAATCTGGTTCATACTTCCTGTCTTAACATGAGTGATCTTAATTGTGCCTGGTTTTATGATCCATTATTTGTGAAGGGGTAGGCAGAATAATGGGGATAAAGAGAAAGAAGACAGACCTTTTCTGTATGAATGGCAGGACAAAATGAGTCCTTTTCCTCCTCTCCACCTCCTGATTGGAGGCTTCTGGGACAAGTGAGAGAGAATCATATTGACAATGATTTTTAAAATCATGTTTTGTATAAATGTTTCAAAGCAGGCAAGAGTTGAATCTAGGGAATCTCCCAACCCTTAGGTGAAAAGTAAATCAACTGGCATTACTATCTGCTATTACTTCACTATAGAATCCAAAGTACTGCTAGGAAAACATTAATAGTTTTTTAAATTAAAATTTCTTTTTAATTGTGAACTTAGTCAATAACAAGTACAAATGATTTTATTAGCACTATTTTTTTCATGTACTACAGGAATAAATATCTTTATAGAGGTAGAGTTCAAGATGATGCCTAGAGAGTAGGTTTTGCCGAGTGAGAAGAAAGAAAGATTATTTGGAAAAGTCTATTACCACCCACATTCCAAAGATGGGGATCAGCTAGAGGGAGTTTGATTAAAGAAATGGTATCATTTTCTAATCTAGGTTTAAATATCTCTCCTCCCAAACACCCCAGAGCCTGGTACAATGGTCAATCCAGAGTAAATGATTGATAAATGTTTGGGTCATTATTTTTGCTTTGTTTTTAAGCTTAATGTTTTTCAGTAAAAAAGAAAAATTCTTATTTCCTTCCTATAATAGTAACCTAGTCAAATCTTTTTCATCTTTGACCAAACCTCCAAACCTTCACAGATACCTGACCACATTGGGAAAATATCATTTTATATATATATATATATATATACATTCCATTGTCAAACACACTGCAAGAAATATGCCTAATTATATAAAAGAGGATTTATTAATACAAAGTACTGTACATTTGCAGAAGTTTAGTTTCAAATACAGTCTTTTTTGTTCTTTGTATTTTGAAATAACTGTACTTGTTATCGATTATTAAGTTCACAATTAAAAAGTTTTATTTTAAAAATAATTGTTTTCTAGCAATTCATTAGACCCAAAGTGAGGTGATAAGACAGTGAATAGTAAAAGATATTTGTATATAGTTATAAATGTAGACTTCCAGGTAGTATGAAAAGCCAAAACCTAAGAATAGATATTTTCAATTTGCCTCAAGTAAATTGTTATCTTAAAAATAATACTCCCATATTTGAACTCCTTTTAAATATAACCAAATGCCTTGAAGAACTATAGTTTTCATTCTTTGCTGCACAGAGTATAAATTCAATTAGAAAAAGGGTAATTTTTAAAATCTAAGTTTAAATATTTCTCCTCTCAAATGCCCCAGAACCTTGTAGAGTGGTCAATCCAGAGTAAATGATCAATAAATTTGGGGGGAGGTTGTTATTGCTTTGGTTTTTTTTTAAAATTTAAAATTTTTCAATGAAAAAAATTATTTTCCCTTCTTCCCAACACTTGAACATTTTTGTTAAATGAATGCAAATTATAAGGTAGAAAGTTGTATAATTTGACACTACAAACACATGGCTTCCTGATTTTGGTAATGCAGAAAAAACATGAATTTTCACTGGCCGTTCAAACACAATGCTTATATAATCACAGCTTTTTGCTATTTAAGATAAATATCCAAAGGCATCATACATGTAATAGAAATTCACATACCTTGGAGGACTTGAAAAGGCAAGTTGTGGTTTCACTTTTATTGAATGCCCCATCCCATTTCCCTTTGAAGTACACAGCATTCACCAGCACCATTACTGATGATGAGCTAATGCTACCTTCTGGACAGATATCCTTGATTTTGCCTTTTGAAAAAATTGAGGAAAAAAGTAAATATATTGTTTTTAATAAGATAATGCTCAATAAAATAAGACTTTTTCAGTAAGATAATAAAACTTTTCAATAAGACTCCCCCCCCAACTCCATCTTAGTGCAGCTCACAATCATTACAATATTTGACATTCCAACTACTATTTTGGTTCCATCTAGCTGAAAAAATGATGAGGAAATATTTCTTGGTTTATCAGGAGCCTTCTGAAATGTTCACAATCTCAAATTCTGAATTAAACAACTTAATAAAAGCAATAAGTCATATTTATATAGTTGTCTATCATTACAAGGATATTTCACACATCTGATCTCTTTTGAACTTCAGAGCCACTTTATGAGGTAAGGAGAAAGACTATTATTAAACTCATTTGTCATAGGCTGACCAAGCCTGGAAGATACTTGACTAAAGGGTGGAGTAGGGCAGGGTTGAGTCCAAACCAGGGATCAGTCCCTGTCAGGTCCCTGCTAGGAATCAGTCAATAGAAGGAACATTGTAAGAAGACATAAAAGATACAAGCAGTAATATTCATTGGTTTTAGATTCATGGACAGGTACTAAGGGACAGCAAACATACCACAAGGAGGCAATATATTCCACAAACATTTGTTAAGACACTGCTATGTGTTGAACACTGTGCCTAGGCTGGAGAAGATAAGATCAAGAAGACAAATCTCTTAACCCACAAGATCTTGCAAGCTAATATTCATTTCCTAAATCCCGATGCTAAATTCATATACTTATCAAGACACAAACCAATTACTAATATTTGCATGAGTAGAAAAGAAAAGTCATAAAAACAGAACTGGTAAGTTGGGCTGCCCTAAATCTGAGAAACTGCAGGGTACTTTTAATGACCTTGGGTGACTCCTTGAAATAAAAGCCCATCTTTTTGGAACAATCATCTTCCAATGATGTTGTGTGGCTATGAGTCATGGAATACAACCCTTTCCAAAGAATTACGGTTGCGAGTCATCTAAAAGGAAATGGAGAAGCACACATTGGGTCCAATTCATTGCCAAAAAAGAATTTCACTGCAGCAGTGGTATAAAGGGTATTATCAAAGAGATATATGATCAGGAAACAGATGCGATAGGCCATATAATGAGAGCCAGTAAGGGCTGCTGGACAGCTCACATGGTGCCCATACAATATGAAGATGTTTAGAGGAAGCGCTCTATTAAGTTAGTGAGCCTTTAATGGAGTTTTTACTGGCATACATAAACAAGAGTCACAGAGAATGAGGAAATGTAGATGGGTTGAGATCTACATTACTGAAGGGCGTACCCATAGGAGTGAGATCATAGATCCATCAAACCACAGAAATATGTTGTGAGGAACTGAGAATCTAGTACATAGTATTTAACTATGAACTCTAGTCTTTAGCTAACTATGAGACAACCAGGTGGTTCCTAGGAGAACAACAAGCTTATATCCTGTCTGTCTTATTTTTGTGAAGACAGTATATTTAAGTTATCCCATAGCTAATGACCAAATTCTGGTTAATGTCCAGAATGGGCAAAGGAGAGTAAGAAAGTTAATTCATTTCATTTCTCTTTCTAAGGTCAGCTTTATATTTGTGCTTTACAAATTTGTTTTCAAGAAATACATGCAATATTTCTTGTTGCAGTTTGAACCACAGAAACACACTTACTTTGCTAAGGGCCCAAATTAAGCTGAAAAACCTTGCTTGATTAAAGGAATGAATAGCTTTGAGAAGAGAAGGGGGGAAAGAATAATGTATAGAATGTCTAATCAGTCTTCTCTTCCAAATAAATTAAAAATATTTTAAGTAAAGACAAAACCTAGCAGAGAAAGTTGTTAAGATATCTTTTCTGAGACATCTTCCTTAAGACACCTCTGTCATGGCTAATGGTTGAATTTTATGAAATATGCAAGATTAAGGCCCTTTTAAAAATTGTACAATATGACGATGAGATATCAGTTCAGAAGCAGATACAGGACAAACAGGACAGCTTTAAAAGTAGAAAGTTGAATTTATGATATTCACACATGTCAGTGCATTCTATATTGTTTGTCTCCCTCATTGTCTCCTCCATTGGACTGTGATCTCCTTGAGAGCAGAAACTGTCTTGATTGGGTTTTTTTTTTTGTATCTCTAGCACTTACCACAGTGCCTTGTGCATAGTTGCTTAATAAACACTTACTGACTGACTAAAAGGAAGCCACACAGAGTCAAGAGTTGCAGTTTCATATACAATTATCTTTCACTGTTTTAATTTATATGGAAATGCTTTTGGGGGGATATTTGTTAAACGCAAAATTTTTTTATTGGGAGTTCTTTTTGTTTAAGTTTTTTTTTTTAAGTAATTTTAGCCAGGGGTATTTCATAAGAGCATAATCTCTCGGTTGATACATGTTTCATTTCTCTAAATAATCAAGCTCATATGCTCAATCACAAATTAATCCTAGGTTCTTCCTTGGGTAAGCAAGCCAGAATGTCATAGTGGATAGAGTGGTGGAGTTGGAGTCAGAAGCACAAGTGTGCACATTTCTGCTCTCACATTTATCAACGATGTGACTTTCAGCAAGTCACTAATCTCTTTAAGTCTCATGCAAGTCTCTGAGTTCAAAAGAGAGCCCAATCAAAGTCAGATGAATTTTGATGTTTCCAGTCATCCGGGTTTAGTGAATTCCTCTAACTCATATTCAACAGCCCATGATTAGGAGGAAGTGAAGGAGGTGGAGAGTGGGACTAATCCAGGGCTGAGATTTGACAAAATATGAATAGTACAGCAAGGAGAGATTCCAGAACAGAGGACAGTATAGAGTTGAAATGGCTAACTAGGGTCAAGATGGGAAAGAGAAAAAAAGCAAGCAAAGTCAGAACAAGGCTAATGGTCTGAGAAAGAACTGGATAGTAGAGGTATTAGAGGTTTCAACATATTGGAAGAATAGGTTTAAGAGGGGTAATACATAGGAAGAGATAGACTATAGGAAGTTTAGGTCAGGTAGAGCAATGGCAGGCTCTCTAATTAAGGAAGTAGAATCCTTGTGGGTAATAGTGAGATCTGGTTTGTGACTAGAGAGTTAGTCACTTTATATTATTACTTTCTGGCTACGGTATAGATGAGTGGTGATGATATTCACATATCGACCTTATTCTGAAGCACACTGAAGATATAGTCAGTCAGTATGCATTTATAAGCATCTACTATTTGCAAGGCACTGTGCTAAGCACTGGGGAAACAAAGAAAGGCACATAAAATAGTTCAGTGATGCTGAATGATAACATTAACTGCTCTGGATAAGAAGGACGTTTCCCTTATCCATGAAAGAAACTTCTTGGTTTAATTCAGATCTTAATATTCACATGTAACTTTGGCAAGTATTGTATTTTGGAAAAAAAAGGTTTTACACTTACCATTTGTTTGCTTCTCTATCCATTGGTTAATCTTATTCCTGGTTTCTTCTATATGGGTAGTAAAGTCTACATGCTCTATTTTGGCATCATATAAGCTTCCAGCACATTTTAAAAAATCCTAAAATAAAAAATATTTCTTATTAACAGCACAATCACCACCTATATATAGCATAAGCACGGACATAGATATTCATAGATGGTTGTGCCTAGATACCACTTGATAAAAAAAAAAGTATTTTGTCTCATTTTATATTTGTATTTTAAGCAAAATTTAGTTGTAATTTTTTCTAAATACCTAGCTGAGTTCTCATGAATGTCCTTTATCACTGAGTATTCAATAACTTCACCTCTAAAAAATAAAAATAGAAATCTTTTGGAGTATCCCCAGCAAAATGTATCATATGCTATTATGTGCAGTAACTACAATAAAGCATAGGAATTAGATCTAGAAAAAAAAACCTAAAAATTCTTCTCAAAAAAACAGAAGTTCTTCTATGTCTCTTTCCTGTCACCCCTACCACTTTCTTGTAGAAAACAAAACAAGTACATTTCCAGACCTGGAAACAGAATATTTGCAATTGTGAACAATACAATGGCAGTATATATTTAAGGAAGCAGCAGTGTGTCGTGGTGGAGCAAGACCTGGTCTCAACGATAAGAAAACCGGAGTTCAAATGCTGTCTCTGACATGTGCTGGCT
The DNA here is from genome assembly GCF_003287225.1 of Phascolarctos cinereus. Classification (NCBI taxonomy): domain Eukaryota; kingdom Metazoa; phylum Chordata; class Mammalia; order Diprotodontia; family Phascolarctidae; genus Phascolarctos; species Phascolarctos cinereus. The sequence continues at coordinate 442,039,107 of NW_027555847.1, read as the reverse complement.
ATGTGAACTGGTCAAGTCACTTAACCTCTCTGCTAAGACTATAAGTGCCACAACAGTTGTAGACCAGCATTTGGCAGCAGGAAGTATACCAAGGAAATAACAATCCACTCCAAAAAGGATTTTTCTTTTCCCCAAGAAAAATGCATGGGGATTTTTCTACCTCATTCATCAATAATCAGGCAGGAAAATTAGCTTGAAATTCCTTACATTATCTCTAGCATTGGATTAGCTATATTCAGGAAGGTTGGAGAAATTCTCTCCCATATCTTTAACACTTATACAGATACTCTTGCAAACTCCCTAGCCTCCTAATTCCTCAGTCTCCTTAAATTCCATGACCTACTCCTTCACTCTACCTCTGTCAAACATAGGGATGACTATAGACTAGATTTCATCATTACCCACAAAGGTTCTACTTCCTTCATTAGACAGCTGGCCATTCCTCTACCTGACCTAAACTTCTCATATTCTATCTCTTGTTGAAACCTCTAATACCTCTACTGCCCAGTTCTTTCTCAGGCCATTAGCCTTGCTCTGACTTCATTTGCCTTTCTTCCCTTTCCCATCTTCACCCTAGTTAGCCATTTCAACTATGTACTGTCCTATGCTCTAGAATCTCTCTCCCTTGTCCTGCACCACTCACTTTTTTTTTTTTTGCCAAATCTCAATCCTGGATTAGTCTCACTCTTCACCTCTTCCACTTTCTCCTAATCATGGACTGTTGAATATGAGCTACAGCAGAGGTTCCCAAACTTATTTGGCCTACTGCCTCCCTTAAAAATACAAAAATTATTCAGTGTCCCTCTGGAAATCTACTTTCTTTAACCTTTTAACAGTTTTTTGAAATTTGCATCATTAAAAAAATATTTTTTTAAAAAATGGCACATCAAAAAAATAAAATAGAAAATAAAAAATGACACATCTTAAATTTAATAATTTATTGTAAATTTGTGGGTTTTTTCCCCTGCACTGAAACTTTGATGATGCCATATTTCATTATGTAACTGTATAGCATCGTGTGACTGATGCATGTTGGACTTCCAGACGATGCATGACACTGTCTCCTGCCAATACTTGCTTGTTAAGACCTGTCAGTGGACTTGACTACTGATAGGTTATAAATTGCATTTTGTGTGTTTATTTGGAAAATATCATAATCACTATGATTTTAACTCTGTTATACAACAGATGAAACATATAGAAATGGCTTTTCAAAATTTTCTTATTTTCTCTTTTTTCCTTATGCTTCCACTGCCCCCTTATTTTTATTCAACACCCCCCAATTGCACCCGAGGCTACTACCACCTTTCTGGATTGGTCCAGTATCCCCCAGGGGGTGATATCACCCACTTTGGGAATCTCTGAGCTGGAGGAATTCACAAAACCCTGGCAACTAGAAACATTAAAATTCATCTGGGTTCAGCAGGGCTATTCCTCCCTAGCTGATTCTCTATCTCACTCCCCTCTTCACCCCAGAAGCTATTCTAGATCTCTTTATTCCTATAAATTCCTACACCCTCTCTTCCTAATTTACTGAAAAAACCTGAGGCCTATTCAATTCGAGCTCTGCTTTCTCATTCTCTTCATCTCAAAGCCCCTGGACATCACCCCTTACTTTCTCCCAATCTTGATAATGAAGCACACCTTAAAATTGTCAAAGCCAACGTGTCTACACAAGTACTCCTTGATTTCATATCCTCTCATCTTTTTCAACAGATTGCAAATTCAATCATCCCTTGATCTCAAAACTTCAACCTTTCTCTCTCTTATAGTTTTTTCCCTACTGCCCTTAAAAATGCCCAAGACTCCCCCATTCTTGAAAAATATTTACTAGACCTTTATATACTCTCAAGCTATCATTATTTATCTTTTTTCTCTTTATCAGAAGTTCTAGAAAAAGCAGTCTACACTCAGCATATTCACTTCCTCTCTTCACCCTCACTCCTTGACCCTCAGTCATCTAGCATTCAACATCACCAATCAATTAAAACTGCTCTCTCCAAAGTTTCCATCAAAATTGACATGTCCAATGGTCTTTTCTCAGTCTTCATCTTTTTTGACCTTCGTGCTGTGTTTGACACTGTTGACCACCATCTCCTCCTAGATACTCTCTTCTCTCTGGGTTTTGAGACACTACCCTCTTCCGATTCTTTTTACTTATCTGACTTCATCTTTATCTCCTTATCTATATCATGCCCTATTCTCTTTCTTCTTTCTTTTTTTCTCTTCTTTCTTTTCTTTTTTTCTCTTCTTTTCTCTGTTCTCTTCTTCTCTCCTCTTCCTTTCTCTTTTCTCTTCTCCTCTCCTCTAATCTCCCAGTAACTTCAGCAGCTCCCTCAAGTTTAATTAAAATCTCTATATAGATGACCAACAGACCTAACTTTATAGCCCCAGTCTCTCTCTCCTAAGCTTCAGTCCTGCATTATCAATTACCTATTAGACATTTCAAACTAAATGTTTACAAGACATCTCAAATTCAACTCATCCAAAATTAAATTAAACCTAGCATATTTTTTCTTAAAAAATCCTTCCTCTCTTTCAAACTTGACTATTTCTGTTTAAGACACCCCATCTTTTTAGTCTCCCAGGTTTTGGCATTGTCCTTAATTCTTCATATTCCATCACATATCCAGTCAGTTTTTAAATCCTGCCATTTCTCCATCTTAAACATCTCCCACATCTGACTATTGTCTTCCACTATTTGCATACTGTAAAGTCCTCATTTCCTTTCACCTAGATTATTGCAACAGCCTCCTAGTGCACCCCACCACCTCAACTCTCTCTCTACTCCACTCAGTCCTCCACACTTATTTTCCTTAAGAATTTGACCATACTGCTCCTCCAATCAAGCAATAGCTCAATATTGTCCATAAGGTATCTTTACCTTTACCGTTTGCCTTTCAAAATCTTTCACAATCTATCTTTACTGTCTTTTTTTTTTAATATAATGCCCCCTGCCACATTATGATCCAGCCAAAGTGGCCTTCTTTTTGTTCCTCATACACAACACTACATCCCTCAAACCTGGAATGTACTCCTAATTGATTCCCCATCTCACTCCTTACCTCTACCTCATAAAATCATTCTATTCTTCCAAGATGCAACTCAAGCATCACCTTCTACACAGAGCCATTATTGATCCATCCAAATACTTGCATCTTCACTCTGAAACTACTTTGGTTTTAGGTAGTATGTAGTACATACTAATTCTCTTTAACTTTTTCTATGTATGCTTATTTGTGTCTTTACTGTGTCTCCAATTAGTGCCTTGAGAGTAGGGATTATTTCTTTTTTGTATTTGTGTCTCTAGCTCCTAGCACAGTACCTGGCACATAGTAGATGCTTCATAGATACCTACTGATAACTTTGAGTCTACATAGATGATGGCCTAGATTTTCCAGGACAATCCCAATTTCAATTAAAGTAAATATACTTTTAACAAGGCTTTGCAAAAGGAATACCATTTGTCAGTTTATGTGGCCTGATCTGGGAATTAGAAAATCTGGTCCCTCCACCTATTGGCACAGGAAAGAGGAACTCTGTGCTCTTACATGACTTCTGGAGATCACCCAATTAAGGAATGCCATAGCCCAGGCCTAGATCCAGACTTCCAAGTTTGGGAGGGCTCAGTTCAAAGAGGAAAAGATAGAAGAATCCTTTAAATGTGCTTTAGAATGTTGCATAATCTAGAAAGGGCGTTCAAGTTTTGTAAGTTCAGCTATCATACAATTCTGGGTACTGAGTCTTGCTATGATGGTGTTTTGCTCAATGAAAAACTAGAAAATTTCATTCTGTCCTGTTGGATGTAGCTATATTCAAAAGATGTGGCTTGTTTTCAGAGATTCACTCCCATTCCTTCTACCCAGAAAAGGGCATTCATTTGGGTTTAACAGTTAGTTTTCAAGAACATATACCTTCTTAAACAGATAATGGGGGGCAGCTAGGTGGCGCAGTGGGTAGAGCACCGGCCCTGGAGTCAGGAGGATCTGAGTTCAAATCCGGTCTCAGACACATAACACTCATTAGCTGTGTGATCCTGGGCAAGCCACTTAACCCCAATTGCCTCACCAAAAAACAAAACAAAACAAAACAAAATGGATAATAACCAGCCAGTTCATTTTTTTAACTTATTAAGATTTCTTCAAACCACATTCCCAGGATTCTTTCAGAAACAGGTGTTGATATTTGTACTGCTAAACCTCCTATCTCCTGTTTGTCTATTATGAGCTCCTGAGATGATTGACTGTGGCAAATTATTATTTTCATTACCAAGTTAAGTTTTTTTAAACCAAAGTCATTAACTCCCATGCCCTCAGGAAAGGTGTGTCTCTTAGACAATAAACTTAGACTTAACCCAAGTGGTTGCTGAGAGGGAAGCTTGAAGCTTGGCACATTATTATTATTAGCAGGGTGTGTAAAGTATCTTATCTTCTTCCTTTTCCTCTCCCTCTTCCCCCTGCCCTTGTCTCCATCAATCATGGACCCAAATCCAAGAGAAAAAGCTATCTTTATGAAGGAAAAGAGGAAAGCCTCTACAACAAACACAAATCCATTTTTAAAACTGTCACTGCATCTCAAATTCTCAGTTTCTGTTTCAGTAACCTTCTCTCCTGAGGACTCTTTCCCACATCAGACCTAGTAAGTAAGCAGAAAACGAAGTGACAAAAGAATATGCTCATGGTACAAGTAGTAAAAGAGACCCATACCTAGAATGCAACCAGGAGAATATATATATATATATTTTTTTTCTTTTTTGTTTGTTTTCAACCATGCCTGGAAATCCATCTTTGGTATTCCTTTTGAGCACACTAAATTACCTTTACGCTTCCATATGGCCCAGGTGCCTTGCCATATTAAGTGCTTGATAAATGCTTGTTGAATTGAGTAAATCTTCCAGGCTCTCTTGTTTTACATGGAAGGAATTTGTAGAGAATCAGACAAAGACTTTAAATGAAAAGCAAATATAAGAACAGCAGTTTACTTTAAAGTCAAATTTAATGGTTCCAGTGTTTTCTCTGGCACTGTTGTTCTCCAAAGATAAGAATAATTGACTTGGCCAATTATGAAAAAAAGCACTAATTCTTTTTAAATGTGTGGATTGAGTAGATGCTCTATTTATTAAGTGTGGGAAGAAAGTGTGGTCTTCCTATTTTCTGTCCTTGACTGAGCATTCACCATGTCTTTATGTCTGCCCACTGCAGTATCTTTTGTATTTAGTCAACTTCCTATTTCAAGGAGTTCTATATGGCTCTGTATCATTAGTCATTGTTGTGGTAGGAAGTGGTTCCAGAAATTCCTTCATGGGTCTCTTTTAGGAGAAGCAAAAGAAGCAGACTAGTCCTCAGTCTTTTGGCAGTTACTTCTAGAAGAGGAAGTGATGCTGGGCCAGGGTACAGACCCTTGGGAGCCAAAGGCAGTAATAATAATTGGGTAGATTAAAGGGGGGTTGGGGGAAGCATGCATTTATTGAGTACCTAGTATATGCTAGGAATGAACAACTAGGTGGTACAGTGGATAAAGCACTAGGCCTGGAGTCAGGAAGACTTGAACTCAAATCCAGCCTCAGACACTTACTAGTTGTGTGACCCTGGGCAAGTCACTTACCTCTATTGGTCTCAGTTTCCTCATTTGTAAAATGAGCTGGAGAAGGAAATGGAAAGCACTCTGGTATCTTTGCCAAGAAAACTACAAAATGGGGTCATGAAGAGTGGGACGTGCCTAAAAATGGCTGAACAACAACAAAAATGCGCTAGCACCGTACTAAGCACTTTACAAATATATCTCATTTAATTCTCACAGCAGCCCTGGGAGATATGTGTTATTATTACACCCATTTCATTGTTGAGGAAACTGAGGCTGACAGAGGTCAAGTGACTTGCCCAGAATCACAGATGTAGTGTCTGAAGTTGGATTTGAACTCAGGTCCTCCTGACTTCAGACCCAGTGCTTTGGTAGATGTGAAAATAAAGGTCAAGAAAGAGGCAAAGTAGAATTTTGGAGGTACCTAAGAAATGAATGGAGAATTTGAAAATGAATATTAAGATGCTGCAAAGCCTTACAAACTATAATCACTCATTTTCACTCAGGTAGACATTACCTATCAAGTCATTTTTAGCTATCAAAGAAATAAATATTGTTAAAAAGCTTGTATTATCTTCACCCTGTTAATCCATTCTGTTCTGGGCACCATAGCAAACCAATGTTCCTTGCCAGAGGGAAGATAGAAACCTTAGGGGTGTAGATTAGCAATCCTTGTGATATTCAAGTCTGCAACTGGGGGGAGGGGAAAACTAATTCTGAGAACCATACCTGCAAGTCCGTCTTGAAGTGTCCCTTTAGACTATACTAAATTGCCTTTACTCTTCCACATTGCTCAGGGAACTAGTATAATCCTTAGAATTGTGCACTAAACAACAATAAATCATTATCTAAGGGGTGTCTTAAGCCTCTTAGTGGAATTTTAAGCCTGACTAGCTTAAATTGAACATACTATTCAGAATGTTCCAAAAGTCTTAGTGTAGTTTAAAGGTTTGATAGCTGTTAAAGTTTATAAAGTATTTTTTCCCCTCATAATCTTGTGAGGTATGTCGTACAACTGTTAGTATTTCTGTTTTGCAGATGCGAAATGAGAAACTCCAAGAAGTTAAACAGCATACCCGGGCTCATGTTTTCTGGCTTCAAAGAGCTATGCAGTACAAGTATAATTCTTCCCATTTTACTGATAAAGAGCCTGAGGTTTAGAGCAGTTAACTGACTTGCCCATGGTCCGGAGGCTCAAAGTCACTTCTCTTGACTCAAGCTTCCGTGCTCTTTCTATGTAAACTTGCTACAACTGATTATGAAGAAGTACCCAAATTATCACACAAATAACCTGTTAGGCAAAATAATAATAATGATAATAATAATAATCTGTTAAAGTAAGAAGAGCTCAGCTTACCTTTTGAAAATCAAATATCTTTTCTGCAAACAGACCGTTGGCTATTTTGAGTTCATAATCATCACTAGTTGTGTTTATTTCTGAGAGAAGTGTTTTCATCTGAGACTGGAGTCCCTGGGTGTTGTCATATTACCATTAAAAAGATAAAGACAAGTAGTTAATTCATTCCTGGAATTGGAAGACACATGTATGTAAATAACCACATATATTTATAGGATGCTATTCAAGGGTGAAAATATTTTCATGGAACTATTAAGCAACACAACCTCATATATATAAAACTTTAAGAAATCAATATTGAATTCAAAACAAATAAGGTTTAGGTTATAATCAGTGATTTGGATACAATTGCTGTGCTCCAATTTACAAAAGCCCAAAATTACTGAAATAGTTAATTTTGACTTTACACTGAAGAACTGACATCTCTATATATCATTTTGAATAATCTCACTTTTGATTCTCACTTATGAAATGTATGTGAACTAGTGATTTTCAAACTTAATTTGAAAGATTAAAAAAAAAAAAACCCAAACAAACCCAAGTGAGGCTTTACCATTTAGCTTAGAGAGCTGAGAAACAAACAAACAATAAAGTCCTAGCCACACAGAACTACAATTTCTGGTTGGGGAAAGAGGACGAGGAAGCAGATTTCTTTCAATTTAATCACCCATCACATAACATACTTCATTTCTTCCAATGGAAAATTTAAAAATAAAATGCTGTATGTTTACCTCGGAATTTGAAGATCCGGGGTCATTCTGATAATGAAGCACCTGCGATTAGAGACACAAAGATTGAAACAGCACTTCCTTAAAAGAAGCTTTAGTGAATGACACACATTACTGCAGACTGCCAAGAGGCTTTTTAAAACCAAAAATAAAAATCGTCCTTTTCTCATTAAAAGATGCAGTGGAATCATAAGATTGTTAGAGCCAGAAGTCCTTTCCAAGGTTAATAGTATCCTAGGGATCATTTAGCTTTTACTTATGTATTTTTCAAAGGCATTCTTTGGGAGAAGACAGGATAGAGGAGAGAAAGACATTGTTTTGCTACTGTCCATTTTATTAAAGAGGATCTCAATATTATGTATGGGCTTTGTTCTTTGGTGTTAATGTTAAGACTGTCTTTACCACCAATCCTACCTTCTACACTACTGCCTCAGCCTTATTTCCTCATGTGTAAAATAATGGAGTTGGGCTGGCTGGCCTCTGAGGTACCTTCTAGCACTAATCTTCAATCCTGAGACTCTGTGATTCTGTGACCTGTATTTTATTGACATCCAGTTGGCATCAGGTACTTAGCACTTCAAAGCTTCACTGGGCAGGCCCAGTCAGGACAAGGCATTTCTGCACCCTCAGCAAGGTTTGAAATATATGCCTTCCTGCATTTGACGGGCCCATAGTACTTCTGTGTGTTATTGTCAATCAGAGGCATTGAGCCTTCATAGTAACATGTATGAAGTGATTTACTACAAACTAAATGCCAGGAGCATGGAAAGTCAAATTGGCTGACATTGAACAATATCAACACACACACAAAAATAAGAAATGATTAAATAATATCACTCCTAATACCTCCAACTCCATGAGTAGCACGGGTGGTTGTCTACTCTACTAACCTTTAGTCTTAGCTGTAGTATAAGGTAATAATAATAACAACAGCTTGCATTCAGGTAGCATTTTAAGGTTTGCAAAGCACTCTCTCTCTCTCTCTCTTCTCTGTGTGTGTGTGTGTGTGTGTGTGTGTGTGTGTGTGATCTCACTTAATCCTTACCTTAACCTTGTGAGATAGTTGCTACTACTATTCCTATTTTAAAGATGAGGAAACTGAAGCTGAAGGAAATTAAATTACTTTCCCAAGGTCATGTGACTTGTATGTCTCAGGCAGGATTTAAGCTTGGGCCTTCCTGGCTACAGGACCAACATTGGAAAGTTCATCTTTACTAAAGAATCCAAGTATTACCCTAGTCCTCAGGTGTTGTTGCTAAGAAGGATAGTTTTAGGAGTTAAGGGAACTAGACCTATGAAACTTTAGTTCCATCATCTTTATTTTAAGACGTTACAGCATCAAGGTTCAAAATCTAAAAATATGAGGGGAAAAAAACTATGTGAAGCAAAGTCATCTCAACATTCAACAAGGCTTTGAAATCAAACAGATATAAGCTTCCTTTTTTTTAATACAAATTTATTTATTTTTAGTTTTCAACATTCCGCAAGTTTCTGAGTTCCAAATTTTCACCCCATCTCACCCCTCCCCCCACCCCAAGATAGAATGCATTCTGAATACCCCTTCCCTAGTCTGCTCTTCTCTTCTATCTCTCCCCTTCTCTTATCCCCTTCCCCTTCTATTTTCCTGTAGAGCAGGATAGACTTCTGTACCCCATTTCCTGTATTTCTTATTTCCCAGTTGCATGTGAAAACATTTTTTTTAAAACATGTGTTTTTAAAACTTTGAGTTTCCAAATTTTCTCTTTCCCTCCCCCCCACCCTCATTGAAAAGGCAAGCAACTCAATATAGGTTGTACATGTGCAGTTATGCAAAACACTTCCTTAGTAGACATGTTGTGAAAAACTAACTCTATTTCCCTTAATCCTATCCTGCCCTCCCATTTATTCTATTCTTTCTTTTGACCCTGTCCCTCCTCAGAAGTATTTACTTCTGATTACCCTCTTTCCCAATCTGCCCTCCTCTCTATCATCCCCCGCTCTCTTGTCCCCTTCTCCCCTATTTTCCTGTAGGGTAAGACAGATTTCCATACCAATTGAATGTGTATGTTATTCTCTCCTTAAGCCAAATCCTATGAGAATAAGATTCCTCATTCCCTCTCACCTTCCCCTTTCCCCTCCACTGTGAGAGACTTTTCTTTTTTTTTTTTTTTGTGAGATAATTTACCCCATTCTACCTCTCCCTTTCTTCTTCTCCAGTATCATCCTCTCTCATCCCTTAATTTTATTCTCCAGATATGACCCCTTAATCTTCAACTCACCCTGTGCCCTCTATCTATCTATATATACATACATATAATTTTTTTCCTTCAACTACCCTAATACTGACAAAGTTCTCATGAGTTACAAATATCATCTTTCCATGCAGGAATGTAAACAGTTCAATCTTAATAAGTCTCTTATGATTTCTCTTTCCTGTTTACCTCTTCATGTTCCACTGTCCTGTATTTGAAAGTCAAATTTTCTATTCAGCTCTGGTCTTTTCATCAGGAATGCTTGAAAGTCCTCTATTTCACTGAATGACCATTTTTTCCCCTGAAGGATTATACTCAGTTTTGCTGGGTAGGTGATTCTTGGTTGTAATCCTATCTCCTTTGCCCTCCAGAATATTATATTCCATGCCTGGTCCTTTAATGTAGAAGCTGCTAAATCTTGTGTTATCCTGATTGTGTTTCCACAGTTGTTTCCTTGGCAGCTTGTAATATTTTCTCCTTGACCTGGGAACTCTGGAATTTGGCTACAATATTCCTAGGAGTTTTCCTTTGGGGATCTCTTTCAGGAGGAGATCTGTGGATTCTTTCAATTTCTATTTTGCCCTCTGGTTCTAATATCAGGGCAGTTTTCCTTGATAATTTCTTGAAAGATGATGTCTAGGCTCTTTTTTTGATCATGGCTTTCAGATAGTCCAATAATTTTTAAATTCTCTCTCCTGGATCTATTTTCCAGGTCAGTTGTTTTTCCAATGAGATATTTCACATTGTTTTCTAATTTTTCATTCTTTTGGATTTGTTTTACAGTGTCTTGATTTCTCATAAAGTCACTAGCTTTAATTGCTCTATTCTAATTTTTAAGGAAGTATTTTCTTCAGTAATCTTTTGGACTTCCTTTTCCATTTGGCCAATTTTTCTTTTTAGGGCATTTTTCTCCTCATTGGCTTTTTGGACCTCTTTTGCCATTTGGGTTAGGCTATTTTTTAAGGTGTTATTTTCTTCAGTATTTTTTTGGGTCTCCTTTAGCAAGCTGTTGACTTGTTTTTCATGATTTTCTTGCATCACTCTCATTTCTCTTCCCAGTTTTTCCTCTACTTCCCTTACTTGCTTCTCAAAATCCCTTTTGAGCTCTTCCAAGGCCTGGGACTGATTCATATTTTTCTTGGAGGCTTTGGATGTAGGAGCTTTGACTTTGTTGTCTTCTTCTGGTTGTATATTTTGATCTTCTTTTTCACCAAAGTAAGATAATATAGTCTGACTCTTTTTGCTCTGCTTGCTCATGATCCCAGCCAATTACTTGAGTTTTAAACTCTTTGTTAAGGTAAGAGTCTGCTTCCAATGTGGAGAATGTACTGTCCCAAGCTTCAGGGGTTTTGTAGCTGTTTTCAGAGATACTTGAAGGGACCTGTAAATTTTCAGTTCTTCTAAGGTGGTATGATAAGGGGTGAGGTGTTTACTCCTTTCCTGGCCTGTGACCACAAGTACTCCTTTCTATCCTGTAACTGTGAGGAGGGGTTTCTCTCTACAGCCACTACCAGCTCCACCATGCCAGGGTTCTTCCTCACCCCAGCACCGCCGCCCAGAACTGTGACCCAGATCCACACATGGGCAAAGCAAGAGATTCCTGCCTGAGCACTGGCAAAGAGATCCCTGCAGTCCCTCTCTGATCAGCCACTGGATTCCCCCTCAGTCTGTGGGCTGGAAGCTTGGGAAGCGGCTGCCCCCCCCCCCAGGGCCACGTTCTTGGAGAATGGAACTGAAACCCTGCCTTCCTCTCTGACCACCTACAGAAACAGACTTTTCCCACTGACCTTCTAAGTTGTTTTTGGCATTAGTGGATTGAGGAGTCTGGAAACCTCCACAGCTGCCCGCGATTCAGTCCTTTGAGGCCTGCTCCAGGTTCGCTGTGGCCTGTGCGCCCACGCCGAACTGCGTTCCTTTCCCAGCCCAGCACAATATATCTTTCTGATCAATCATCCAGGTTGTCTTGGGCTGGAAATTTGTTTCACTCTGTCTTTTTGTGGGTTCTGATGCTTCAGAATTTGTTTAGAGCCATTTTTATGAGTATTTGGAGGGGTTTTGGGGAGAGCTCAAGCAAGTCACTGTTTTCACTCTGCCATCTTGGCTCCGCCCTAGATAGAAGCTTCTAAAAGGAGGGGTGGCCCTCTCACTCTGAGTACAGTGCCTGACTTAATGCCATGTATGTGCCTGCCTGTGAGGTAAATATAAACTTTCAGGTTTATCAAAGTGACGGGAGAATAAAATGGTTTGGTATGTTTCTGGAATACATCATGATGTGAGTGGCCCCTGAAGCATGCATCATATGGAAACCATCTGATATCTCTTTAAACTTGGATTTCCTTGGTTTTAAAATGAACCATATATTCTTCAGCCTCCTTGACCTTACTTTTCATGGCCTCTGAATGAAGGACACAAACCTGAGATTCTATGAGATTCTATGAGAATCCTATCTTCCTCTTCACTTTACATTGAGCACTCTCAAAGGAGTTCTTTCCCAACACAAGACAAGTAAGCTGTTGGTGCTTCAGGAGGATATGACATCTCTCCCTCTGCAATTAGCTAATTTCCAATTAAATCATTCCTTGGGCTCAGCATTTGGGGGTAACAACAACAACAATAACAATTTGGAGTTTTGATGAGCCATAGAAGATCATGTCTGAAGGTGCAAGTATGGATCTATATACCAGAAACTTGCCTTATCAATCTGCTTTGCACAGTCACCTCTGGAACCCATCCGTACCAGGGAGAGAGCAATGAAGAGACTTAGAGGAGAAAAGAAGACATTGCCATTTGTTTGATTGGTATTCATCTCTTTGAAAAGATCGAAGCAGAATTCTGCATTTGCTGCAGCAAGGTTGACCATTGTGAAACTGAACACAGCCTAAAGGAGGAAAAAATGAAATTGTTAAAAAATATATATACGAATAAGCCCCAAAGACATTTTTTGTATATTTCCCTGAGCCTGAATTTCCTCATAAGCAAAATGGATTTAGTAAAAACTGTGTTACTTATTTCATAGGGTTGTCTCAAGAATCAAATGAGATTATATATGTAAATAGATTGATAGCACTCTGAAAACCTTAAAATGCTAAAAATGTCGATTATTATAATTACTCCTAATAAAATAAGAAAGCAATGAAACAGTGCTATAACAAGAGTGATGGATAAGCTGAGCATGTGGACACCCAGCTATAATAACTGCTACTGAGGAAGCAGAGGCAGGCAGATTTCTTGAGCTCCAGAGTTCTGAGCTGCAGTGGGCTATGGTGATCAGGTGGCCACAATAAGTTCAGCATTAATATGATGAGCCCCCAGGAATGGGGAACCATTATTGTCAAAGGAAGAGTGAGTCAGCCCAGGTCAGAAAACAGAGCATGTAAAAGCTCCTATCTCAGTCAGAAGTAGGATTGGGTTCATGAGCAGCCTATTCATTTCCCACTTAGGCTACATACGGAGACCCACTCTTTAAAAGAAACAAAAAATTTAGATAAAAGAGTGAGGGATAACAGATTGACCACCTGAAGGCTACATGAGCATCCATTAAAAGATCTAGAGGAAAATCATCTTTAGCTGAGAGAGCAGATACTCTAGGTAGGATTAACAAAAAGATATACATAAGAGAGTTCAGAGGGGTTATGACCTACACTGGTAAGCAAAGTACGCATAAGTCATCATCATCATCATTATTATCTTTGCCAGCATTTATATTAAGTTCTAATGTTCACAAAACATGTTACTAATATGATTTCCTTCTAGCATTACAACAACCCTGGGAACTAGGTACTATTATTATTCCCATTTTACAGAGGAGGAAACTGATGCATTATTATCCAGAGGCTGACATGCAGTTGGATAGCCAGTACATACCTAGTACAAGTATTACAGATGAACAACGAACTAGGCACAGAATAGGAGAAAGTGTGACGACCTGATCACATTTGGGAAACTGCTTTGAATGATCCCGAGTTTCTTCAAGTGCACAGCAATCTTATTTACGCCCCTCTTCTGTCCATTCATGTAGCTACCATATTGGTGCATGCCCTGATCAGCTTATGCTGCACAATTGCAATAGCCTTCTAGTTGGTCTCCTTGCCTCTCTTCTCTCCCCACTCCAAGCTATCCTTCATTTTGCTGCCAAAGTGATTTTTCCCCCCTAAAATACAGCTCTGGCCATGCCATGACTCTTACCAACTCAATACATTAGAGTGGTTTCCTATTTCCTCCAGGATCAAATATAAAATCTTCTGTTTGACATTTAAAGCCCATCACAATCTTTCTACCTTTCTACCTTTCCAGTCTCCTTACATTGTATTCCTCTCAATTATTCTATGATCCAGAGACAATTGTCTCCTTGCTGTTCTCATTTTTGTCACCTTTAAAAGAAGAGTATAGCACTGGATACAACATCTAAGAATGGCTCTCTGTTGCTATGCGGAACCGATTTCATTACGCCAAGGCCAAAAGGCTTAGTGAAATATAGCAAACTCAGAGAGGAAGTCCCCTCTTCAGCAGGTGAAGGTTCAGAGCTGTTCTAAGTGGGGAGACAACATAGGACAGAGGAAAGTGTAATAGCTCAAGAGTCAGTGGAGCAGGGTTTAAATCCTGCTTCTGACACTTACTACTTGTGTGACTTAAAGCAAATCAATTAATCTCCTTGGGCCTTAGTTTCCTTATTTAAAAATTTAGATAGTTGATTAGATGTTCTCTGAAGTCCCTTCTGACTCTAAGTCTATGATTCTGTAATTAGATAAATTCTCCCTGGCCATAGCCCTTAGACTAGCAAGATAATACAGACACTCCGGTGGAGGTAAAGCTGGGGGATAAAAGGTTGTCCATTCTCTAGGAGCTGCAGAGAACCTGGCACACCTTCTAATACTTTAGTTCAACAGATGGAAAACCCAAGATGAATGTGGGACTTATTGATTCGTGTGGTTAAATAGAAGAGGGATAGTGACTATCAGTACCTCATGATGACCAGATTAAGATTGGAAAAAGAGGTAGGCCAGTCATGTGAGGAGAATGGACAGTCCATGGCTATCTACAAAATGTGAAAGGACCCAGAAGAGACATTTCAGCATGTTGGATGGACCCCTGGCGGAGGATGGCTGGGAGACCATGTAGCATGAGAAGGCCCAGATGGTCACAATCTAAACAAGTGAAAAGAACAGCTACATCAGGGAAATCTCAGATCCATTGAAAAGTTCACGAGCTCGACATCTGGGTTATAGTCTGCATTTTTTTGCACTCTGCCATTGGATTGGGATTCTGATGGGCATTCTATTACCAAAACCCTATCTCTTTTCCCAGGAAAGAAGGAAACAGGCATTTGTTAAGTGTTTATTAATACTATACACTATGTCAAGCACTTTACAAAGATCTTATTCTATCCTCACAACAGTCATAGAAAGTAAGTGTTATTATCATACCCATTTTACAGTTAAAGAAAATGAGGCAGACAGATGTTAAGTAACTTTCCCAGGGTTACAACATCTAGGAAGTATCTAGCAAGTCACTTAACATAGCTAGTAAGTATCTGAGGCCAAATTTGAACTGAGGTCTTCCTGACACTGGGCCCAGCCCTCAAGCCACTGCACCACTTCCATCATTCCTCATCTTAATGTGTTTTTTTTTTAAATTACTCCCCTGCCTCACCCCATTGTCCCTGCAATTCCATTCTTCCATGCTGAGCTTACTTGTTGGTTACTCTAAATGCAAGTCCATGGTGAAATATGTTAAAAGGACTAAAATTTGTACTACCTTTTTGGAAATATTAGAGTAAATAGTTCAACTTCCTGTTTACAAACCAGCCCTTTGTTAACTCAAGACTTTCCTGCAATTTTTCTCACTTGTCATCTGCCCAATACCATTTTTTAGAATCTGAGGTACAAAATCAGACATATTATTAATTAAATGACATCCTCTAAAATGTTCTGATCAGCATAAGATCATGCAATTATTCCTAATAGTGCTTGCAATTTCTGAACAATAGAAAGGCCTCAATGCTATGAAGAAATCCCTCAGGCCACCTCTGAAGTTTCTTTACAGGCCCACCCCATTCCATCCATAGTTTGGGCTCTGGGTCAGTAATCCCTGTAATTCTAGTCTGGGCTGTCTTAGGCCCATTAGAATTTCAAGGCTGTCCTGTTTATTTTCCAAAATTTATACCTCTCATAGGTAATATGAATCAAATAATATTGAAATTAAATTCAACCTAAAATGGTGGAAACATTTTGTGATTCTTAAACTCATATCTAAATATTTTTTAAGGCTCAATAAGAATAGATATTAAACTTATAATGAGAATCCAAATGCATCTATGCTTTCTGCTTTAGGGATATTTGACTAGAGAACACAATTAAAGAATGATACAGATTTTACAAAGTTCTTTATATATTTGAGGAACGACATATGAAGGAAGATGCTATCCACATTCAGAGAAAGAATTGGAAATCAAAGTATGTATAGAATGATTTTACACACACACACATGCATACATATTTGCATCTAATGATAGCCATCTCTATGGTTGGTGGGGGAGAAAAAAGAAATTTAGATGATAACTTTTTATGTATTTAAGAAGACTAGAAAGTTTGACATAATAGATCTGCAGTTTCATGTGCAACCATTTTTATTATACCATATTAATGAAATGCTTGTTTTATTCCATAAATTAAAGATAAAATAAATTTTTTAAATGTTTAAATGATAGAAGCAGTTCCTTTGAATATCTAGTCTCATGGAACTCATTCAAGTACAACATCTCTTTTTTTTAGTCAAACAATCTTAGAGTTTGAAGGACATCAGAAATTAATCAGCTGCTACCTGTAGCACAAATCCCTTATATGACATACGTAAGTGGTCATCCAACCTTTATCTAAACATCTCCAGTGATATGGTTAAACAACTACCTCTCCAGGTAACCCATTCCATTTTTGGATGGCTCAAACTGTTGGGAAGTTATTCCTTATGTCAAACCAACATTTGCCCAGATATAACTTCTGTTCATTAGTCCTACCTTTGCATTATGTTAATAATAATCAACAATTATATAGTACTTAAATGTTTGCAAAGCATTTTATAAATATTTTCTCATTTTATCCTTACAACAACCCTTGGAGGTAGATGTTACTATTATCCTCATTTTACAGGTGAAGAAATGGAGACATAAAGAGGTTAAGTTTGTCCAGGGTCACACAGCTAGGTTTCTGAGACAGGATTTGAACTCAGGACTTCCTGATTCCAGGTCTAGAACTCTACCCACTGAGCCACCTAGGCAGAATAAATCTAATCCCTTTTTGCTCAATGATCTTTCCAGTATTTGAAGATGGTGATCATGTCCCTATTAAATCTCTTCTGCAGGCTTGACATTACCAAGTCTTTCAATATATTCCCATATGGCATGTGTTAGCCTTCACCATCCTGAATACCCAGCTCTAGTTCAGAGATCCAGTCTTTTCAAGTTGGGCATCCACTTCTTCCCATACTTGAAAACAAAACTCCACCACATCATGTCCAATAAAAGCTTATCAATCCTTTACTTAAAGACCTCCAAGGAGACACCTATCACTTCCCAAGGCAATCCAGTTCACTTTTGGATAGCTTGTTCTAAATGTGCCCTCCTGCCCATTAGCATGTAAGTCCCTTGAGCACAAGAGTTACCTAGTTTTTGTATTTGTGTCCCTTGTGCCCAGAACAATACCTTGAAAATAACAGCCACTTTCCTTGTCATTCATCCATTTGTAAGGTGGTACCTCTTCCTTACTTGGACAATTCTATTTGTTGAAAGGAACAGATAAAGGGCCATTCATGTGAGAAACACTGAAAAAAAGAAGCTTCTCACTCCTTGGGCAGAGGCATAGACAGTTCTGAGCACCTGAGAAAAAGCATCTCCTCAGAAAAAATACTTAGAGTACCTGAGGGAAAAAATAGCTACTCTCACAAATGTGTGTGTGTGTGTGTATACACATACATAAATATAAATACATATATACACACACATATATACATATATACTTTTGCTGCTAGAAGCTAATTAATATTTTTAAAAAATAATAATCCTTTGCTGCATGAAGAGCTAACTGGGGAAAGTAAAGACTAATCTGCTTTCTCCTTTTCTGCCACCTACATCCTGAAAAGTGGAATCCACTCAGAAGTTTGTCTACCGTGCTATGTCCTGTCACCTATGGTTTGAGTGGATGAAACCCCTCAGAGCCCAGGAAAAAGAATGATTTGGGAAACCCGTTTGCTGAAAGGTCTAATGAACTTAGAAACAAGAACTTAGCCAAGGTAATAGAAATGAATGGCTCCACAGATCCCAGAGCCCTGGAAAGAAAAAGAAAGAAAGAAAGAAAGAAAGAAAGAAAGAAAGAAAGAAAGAAAGAGAAAGAAAGAAAGAAAGAAAGAAAGAAAGAAAGAAAGAAAGAAAGAAAGAAAGAAAGAAAGAAAGAAAGAGAGAAAGAAAGAAAGAGAGAAAGAGAGAAAGAGAGAAAGAGAGAAAGAGAGAAAGAGAGAAAGGAAGGAAGGAAGGAAGGAAGGAAGGAAGAAAGAAAGAAAAAAGAAAGAAAGAAAGAAAGAAAGAAAGAAAGAAAGAAAGAAAGAAAGAAAGAAAGAAAGAAAGAAAGAAAGAAAGAAAGAAAGAAGGGAAGGGAGAAGGGAAGGGAGAAGGGAAGGGAGAAGGGAAGGGAGAAGGAAGGGGAGAGAGAGAGAGAGAGAGAGAAAGAGAGAGAGGGAAGGAAGGAAAAAGAAAAAAAAGAAAAAGAACTTAACACTACACTGACAGCTTAAGAGTAGTAGCCAACAAGAAAAATTACTTTGTCCTAAAGGTTAGGAATGGTGAACTGTTTCCTGATGAGATGTTAGGGCCTATGGTGCTACCTTGTGAGTTGCCTTATTGGCAATGTGGGTTTCCCTCTTCATAAACCCACTAGGTTTTTGCAAGTCTATGTCCACTTTTCTGGCTGTTTGGCTTTTAAAGCCTTCCATGCCCTGGCCCCTTACTGTCTTTCAGGGCTTCTGACTCTTCGCACTACCACCAATAACCACCCTCCTCACTCCCACTTCTATCACTCCTGTGTCCTTGGTGATGTAGTGACACTGGCCTCCTTGATGTCCCTCTCACAAGATACTCCATGTCCTTATTCAGGGTGTCTACACTTTCTGTCTCCTGTACCTGGAACACTCTCCTTCCTCATCTTCACTTCTTAACTTCCTTGGCTTCCTTCAAGTGTCAGCTAAAATTCCACCCTCTGTAAGAAGTCTGTTCTGATCTCTCTTAATACTAGTTACTTCCCTGTATTGATTATGCCCTATTCATCTTGTATATGGTTTGTCTGTATACAGTTGTTTTCACATTGTCTCCCCTATTGGCCTGTAAGCTACTTGAAACAGGAGCTGTCTTTTACCTTTCTTTGCATCCCCAGTGTGTAGTACAGTACCTGGAACATAGTAGGCACTTAATAAATGTTTGCTATCTTGGCTTGACTCTCCCCCCCATGAACACTGTGGGCATTGGTAGGAGAGTGTGACTCAAGTTTATAAAGGCATTGTTGCATCATTATTGTTATTACTTTTGTGGTTACTTTTGCTTCTTGTTTAGTAAATGTTTCATGATTAAGAGTTAATGGTGACATCTTGGCTGATTTTTTTTTAATGGGAAACACACTGGTGGAGTCCTCAAGAACTATAGCTATGTGTAGTAAATGTATAGTGTCTCTTATCCACTCTAGAGTTATCCTTAAGATCCTGAGAATGGCCATATATGGCCATAACTTTAGGAAAACACTCCAACCTACCAGTATGAGTACAGTGGGATGGATAATCCATCCCCATCACAGAGACGTTTGAGGGATGAGGGTCAATATCAAGCCCACACTCCAAAATAAGACTCATTGTTAGGAAAATTTTTCTTATATCAAGCCTTAATTGGCTGCTTTGTAACTTCCATCACTTTTACATCTGCCCTCTTGGGGGAAATCAAACAGAATAAGTCTAATCTCTCTTTCAATAGAGAATATTTCACATCCTTGAAGACAGTTATGTCTCTCTCGAGTCTTTTCTTTTCCATGCTAAACATGTTTTCTCAACTAATCCTAATACTTTTATGGCACAAATGTAAGACCCTTCCCATGCCCAGCTCTGGACATTCACCCAACTTATTTATGCCCTTCTTAAACTGTGGTGTCTAGATCTGAAAACGATACTCTCTGGATATCCTCTGACCAGTGCAGAATACAGTGGAAACTTCTTATTCCTAGAAGCTTGGCTCCTCAGAATAAAATCCAGGGTTGGATAAATCTTGTTGTTTGTTGTATAAAAGTACTCATGAGTATCCTTCTTAAAATATGGCACAGAAAATTTAATTTAATATTTATTTAGCACCTACTATATCCACAACACTGTACTAGGTGCTAATGGGAAAACAAAGTTTAGATAAGCCACATTCTCTGTCCTTATGAAAGTTACTATAGAGTATTAATGGGTTACAAAACAAATAACTCTAATGCATAAGTGAGGATTTAACAAAATTCTTTATGAACTGTGAGAAGGAAAAGGTTATTAGACCCTTCTGGAAGAGGAAAAATTTGAGGTGAACTTTAAGAAACATTGGAATTCAATAGGTACAAGATAAAAGCAAAAACAAGAAAAAGGAAAGAGCTTAAGCAAAGACACAGTAATGGAATAGCACAAGAGATGTTTGAGAAATGAAGATCAATCTATATGATTAATGTATTGGATCACAGATCCTATGAAGGGAAGTAATTTGACTTAAGCCTGGAAAAGTACAACGATGCTCAATTGTGAAAGATCTTGAAGGCCAAGTAGAGGAGTTTCAATTTACTTTGCAGGTGCCAGTAATATTTTTGAGCAAAGGAGTACACAACTAGATTCCTATAGAAAAAGATTAGCCTGCCCATGTTATATAGGATAAATCATAGACTGCCATACTAAAAAGATTACTGGATCTATCACTAGTCAAAATACTGTTTCTTATGAACCTGTGTGACAGTGGGTCAAGTAACTTGCCCTTCTCTTGCTCATTCCTTATCTATAACATGAGGGTTTGGACTCTAAGAACCATTTCAATTCTAAATTAAATCTAATGATAACTCATACAGGAGTAGGGGTGGGAAGATTGTAGAGTGTGAAAATCTTTTGGTTTTTTTGGGGGAATTTTTTGCCCTTTTGGTGAGGCAATGGGGGTTCAGAGACTTGCTCAGGGTCATACAGCTAGCAAGTATCATGTGTCTGTGACAGATTTGAACTCAGGTCATCCTGACTCCAAGGCCAGAGGTTATCCACCGCACCAGCTAGCTGTCCCTGGGAAAATCTTTTAGGATGCAAATGCACAAGAAAATGGAAATTCAAGGGTGGTTGCAATATGTAATAGAAAAATTATGAATAGGAGAAATATTGTAAAGGTAGGATTGGGCATGATATTACAGATTTGATCTGAATTATGAAAAAAGAAGGTATAAAAGAGATATTACTTCTTGGCCTTGAAATGATAGGATACATTTTTTTCTGGTCCACACATTCCTTTTCCTCAAAGAAGGAATAATTCTTAAGCACATGAGACAAATAAGAATCTAGGCCATTCCTACACACAAGCATACACACACACACACGCACACTGTTATAAGTCCCTAGAGAAACACAAAAATGAAAGCCCTCTGAGAGCCCTATTAGCAGTTTCTTATATCAATCTAAATTTTTAAGTTAAAAGACCATTTTCCATTGTCTTATCCAGAGAGAAAATCTATAAAAACTAATAATTATTCATGATGCTAGACCCTAGCCCTCATTCTTGAGAGCCAGTCTTAATCCTAGTTTGACCCTCTCTCCTTACAATGAAACGATCACAGTTCCTTTGACCTTATGGATCTAATTACTCAGGCTGCCATTCATCCTTGAAGTATTCCAGGAAATCTTCCTCATCATGATGAGCTGAGCTGAATTAGATCCAGAACCATGACTGATTACAAATTTCAAATAAAAAAAATACAGTTTAGGTACAAGTACAGAGAACAGGGAAAATAATGGTAGAACCACACTGTCATACATAATCATAACATAAGACTAAGAATCCAATATTAAAAGAGTGTTATTCAAATAACAATAATTATATATAGTACCAAATAATAGTATATACCCTAATACTACTACCGAAATGACCACTAACAGTAATCACTAGCATTTATATAGAACCTTAAGATTTGCAAAGCACTTTACAAATATTACCTCATTTTATCCTCAAAACTGTGGAAGGTAAGTGCTATTATGATTATTGTCTTTTTACACATGAGGAAACTGAGGCAAAGAGAAATTAAATGATTTGTCTAGGAATACAAAGCTAGTAAATGTCTGAGACTGTATTTGAACTCAGACCTAGTGCTCTATCCATTGTACTACCTAGCTGTTATTTCCTATATAATTCCTATATAATCATGTCCATATAGCCTTTAAAAAATATTAGAAAGGCACATAATTTAAATCATTTTTCTTGTGTCCTCAAAGTAGATTCATCAAAAGTAAAATGAGTTTGTTTTTTTTCTGCTAACCAGATAATATATTGAGATCCATTATTTCATCAATATGAATACTGCCTCAACCAAACCCAAGGAGGCAGTATGAAGCAGTGGATGTGGAATTAGGGACACTTCGTTCTGCCACTTATTACCTATATAATTATGGGAAGTCCCTAAGTCTATTTGGTTCTCAGTTTCCTCATCAGTAAGGTGATGGGGGCAGTGGGGAGGGTAGAGGACTAGATGCCCTCTCTGCCCACCTCAGTAGACAATGTGGTATGAAAAAAAATCATCCCAAGCTGGTCGATTTTCTAGTGATGAGGCTTTCTAAACTTAGCCACACTGCTCAATAGATATGAAGTTGATTACCATTTTGTCCTCAGTCCATTGCTAGGACCAGAAGTCCTGTGGGTGAACTGTTGTCAACATGCTGCCCAAAACACTCCCAAGTATTGCCTGAATTGGGCTCCTGTTTTATCTTCTGCTGTGCACATGCCGTGCTTTTTTTTTCTTTTCTTACTTTGAATTTGTTTCAGTATTTAAGCTTATGATGTTTCTTTTTCTTTTCCCTATTGTGTATTTGTTTTGATGTTTGATTCCAAAATTTTTAAAAAATGAAAAAAATATATATTTTACTGATAATGGTAGATCAAGAAGTATTTGGAGACCACTGTTCTTGTGTATTTGAGTGAAACAGAAAAAGGCACAATCTTTGTTCTTATGTAAATTATGGCCTACTGGAGATGATAAAATATGCACATCAAAAGCCATAATAAAAGAAAGATTATGATAACAGAGTAAAATAATATACAGAAGGCTATAGCAATATAAATGCTTAAAAATTCTTTGAAAACATTTGAACTCTTACTATGCCTATATTCCTACTTGGTTCCAAGTATATCCTACTTGGTTCAGTATTTAATTCTTTTCTATTTGCTTTATGTGTTTTCCAATTATTTACAACTGGGCTGTCAGTTCCTGGAAGGCAGTGACTATGCCTTGTACGTAAAAAAATAAAAATAAAAAATTAATTTTAAAAAATGTCATTGGAAAATATTTAATGCAATAAATAGAACAAAACACAGATAATGTTACATTTTAGACCTAAGTCAATACGTGGAGACAAGGATCCCTATGCACAGTTTAGTGGCTCCCATTTCTATTTGATTTTGGTTCTACTTGCCAGAACCATGCCTAGCTTTCCAGCTTAGTAGTCAATGCCAAAGTTTGAGCTTTGTTGGCATAGACTTTGAGAACGCAGGGCAAGATCCATACTGCAAAGAGGCTTTGGAGTAAAGCTTTGTGGAAGTTATTAAACATCTCGGAGAAAGAAAGGAGTGCCTATTTCCAAGGCTGAGTCGTTCATACACAAATGTTTCATGCTCCTTCTCAATAGGTAACATTAGGAATAAAGAGAAATTTTACAGATTCAAGATTCTGATTTTTCCACCTCCTCACTGCCATGATTAAAGAAGAAAAATGGTTCTTTAATAAGTTCTTGAAGAGTTTGAATAGGGATAGGGAATTGAAAAGGAATGAGCAGCTAGATAACACAGTGAATAGAGCACTGGGCCTGATGTAGGGAAGACTCATCTTCCTGACTTCAAATCTGGCTTCTGAGAGTTAATAATTTATGACCTTGGGCAAGTCATTTAACCCTGTTTGCCTCAGTCTCTTATCCATAAAAGGAGCTGGAGAAGGAAATGGCAAACCATTCCAGTATTTTGCCATGAAAAAACCTCAGATTGGGTCATGAAGAGCTAGACACAACTGAACAACAATAAGAAGGGAAAATATTATTATAGCCAGTGGAGACAAGGATGTTGTAGTCATCTTGGAATATGACTATCCTAAGGAAGCATAAAAGTTCAATATTACCTTTATACCTTATTTTTCTATTTCCTTTTATAATATGACAGCATCATGATGCTTATACAAATGCTTTATTTGGATAACAATAGCAATCGTTTACATGTGGTTTTTTTTTAAGATTTAGAAAGCACTTTTATCCCCTCAACAAGTTTTTAAAATATTTGCACTTCTCTAATCCCACATTTTCCAGTTGACAATGGGGAGTTAGTAAATATACGTGAAATCAATTGGATTTTACCATGTCAGATTCAATGAGGTCTATAAACAACAGTCAGGCTACTGTGTCAACAACTGTATTATTTACCATAGACAGAGATAATTTCCATCTCTTTCTCCATATATTTTGCTCATGCAATACTCCTTGAGAACAAAGAAATAGCAATGTCCTGACAAATGATATGAACAAAAAGTTGTCAAACTATTTATAACCATTCGAAAGTTTGCTCTAGATCACAAATAAAAGAAATGAATATTTTAAAATGACAAGAATTTACCTCACACACAGCAAATTAGCAAAGATCACAACAGATGAAAATAGTTTTGGATATATTGCAGAAATTAGGTATTGAGAGCTGCAAATTGGCAAAACCATTCTGGAAAGTCATTTGGAATTATGCTTTTAAAAAAGTGATTAAAACATTCATACTTTTTGAACCAATCATCCCACCATTAGGCATTTTTGTTGAGGAGAAAGGAAGGGAAGGAGGAAGGGGGAAGGAAGAAAGGAAGGGAGGGAGGGAGGAAGAGAAGGATGGAGGAAGAGAAGGAGAGAGAGAGGAAGGAAGAGAGGGAGGAAGAAAGGAAGGGAGGGAGGAAAGAAGGAAGATACAGAAAAACAAAGATACAAAGAAGAATAGAAGGAAAAATAGAAAAGAAGCAAAGAAGGATGAAAAGAGAAAAAGAAAATGTCCTGCATTAAAGTATCTATAGCAAAACAACACACACACACACACACACACACACACACACACACACACACACCTGGCAACAAAGCAGATGCCCATTGATTAGGGAATGGCTAAACAAATTATGGCACCTTAAGATACTGGAATATCGCTACACTGTAAGAAATGTATATTAAGATTCAAAACATAGTGACATAAGCATATCTCAGAAAGCAATACACACACAGCAAAGGAAATGGAAAGAAGACAATACAAGTGAGCACTGTGAAGGTATTATGAATAGGCTTGACTCCAGAGAAGAGATGGGAAAAATTACCTCCCTTCCTTCTTTGCAGAAGGAGGAAGACGGTAGTTTTAGGATATCACATAAACTGTTGGACTCAGTTGGTATAACAATTAGTTGTGATGAACTGCTTGTTTTGCTCTCTCTTTTTTATTCTTTGTCACAAGATATGGCTCGCTGGGAGGGAGGAAGGAATATTCAGAAATGAAGGTGATGTAAAAACAAAAGTTAAGAATTAGAACTTAGATTTTTTTAAAAAATCTCCTGATCATGGCTATCTAAAAAATAAACTTTCTTTAAAACCAAGGATAACTCATCTCCAAATGTTAAAACATAAGAAATTAGGCAAAATGTAAATGAAAAAGAATATTAAATTAAAACCTTTTCCTTGCATTCACTGGTACCATTTTAATAGAATATGAGCCTTTAAAACTGCTGAAAAATATTAATCAAATCTTAGTATATGTTCACTTGCTATTCTTATTTTTCTTAAGTAATAAAAACTGCCAACTGATTTAATGAGCTAAAGATCAAAAGATCACTAAGCACATTTTAAAATTCTCATTTTAAAAAATCTTAAACCTGAAAGTGATGTATGTCACCAGCAAAATAGCCATTTCTACCATAAGTAATTGTTTTGGTGGTGGGGAGAGGGGTTTCCATTCTTCCTTCCAAGTTGTTCTAAGTCCAGACAAATACTTAGTCAGCTGGTTTTTTAACCATATCATTAAGACTAAATTCCAATCTAGTCACAAAATAAAATTTTGTGCTAATTTCATTGTTATGCAAGATAAAGCTGCCTCAAACAATGCTATGCAAACATAGAAACCAATAGTCACAGAAGGGAATGTCATGCATTCTACCAAATGCTGTTTATGCAATCCAATTTTATTTGAATTAGCAATAACAATAGTTTACATGTAGGTGGATTTTTTTTTAAGATTTAGAAAGCACTTTCATCCCCTCAACAAGTTTTAAAAATATTTCCACTTCTCTAATCCCACATTTTCCAGTTGACAATGGGGAATTAGCAAATATATGTGAAATCAATCGGATTTGACCATCTCAGATTCAGTGAGGATCCAAGGATCCAAGTTATATTTATTATTTGAATAGTCAATTGGACTCTAATGCCTTCCATCCCAAACTTTCCATCTCTTACACATGCAGCTCTCTTGCTGACTCCAGATATAACTACTCATAGAGAACTAACTCAGTAAGAGGGAGCTGAGAACTGGGCCCCATCGCTTTAATATTCCAACAAGAGAACTGAGAGTATCATATACAGACAAGAAATCATGAGGATCCTTTAACCACTAACCAAACAGCTAACTATCCCCAGGGAGCTCTAGTTGTTTGCTTTTTCTATAGGGGAGGTGGGAACAGCAAAATTCTAGACAAGACAGGTTATAGACTCCAAAAACATTTACCTTATTGTCTTCATAGAGGAAGTTAGCAGCTGGCTGGGTGAGTCTGAAAGTGTTCTTTGCATTACCCTGGAATATAAAGCCTCTGACTCAGACACTCACTTTTCCAGTTTCTGATTATAGGATGATATAGAGTAATGTAATTAAAATTAAATTGTCTACATGTTTTTGTATAGTTTATTGAAAGACATTTGCTAGAGCATTAGCTAGACCTGTAGTCCCAGGCTAGTTCTTTTATGGTAAAAAAATGAATAAATAAACTTTTAAAAGAAAGAGCAACAATCTCCCTGGTTTCTTCTCTGCTCCATTGATGGTGACTTCCAGATGCTGATATTCCTTCCAACACCCAGGACTCCCAATTCCTCAACCTCCTCAAATCCCATGACCCATATTTCCACTCTGCCTCAGCCACCCACAGGGATGGTTACACCTCATGAGCCACCTTGAACTCTGAAATTCCCTTCTCTGATCATAATCTCTCGTTCTTTTCTCTCTCCCTCTGCCTCACTCCCAAAATGATTCTTGATCCTCTCTGCAGCCTCTTCTTCTTCCATTCTTCCTTGTTCTCCCAGTCCATTACTCTGGCCTCACTCTCCCTGTTCACAGTCTTGACCTAATGCTTTATCACCTGAGCTAAGCACTGTCCTTCATCCTTGAATCTTTAGGCCTTTTGTCACTGATGCACTCTCTGCTAGCCCTCAACCATGAGTCACCCCAAAATTCTCCTCTACTTTTACTCCTAAATTGCTGAATATGACTGGAGAAAGTCACAGAGTCATGATGACCAGGCCCACTACCATTCATATTATCTACCCTCATCTCAGAAGTATATACATATATGCATATTTATTTATGTTATATATAAACATGTGTACATGTAGACATATGTGTGTATTATAGAGATAACTTTATTAGTGGAAATGATTTTAAAGAAGAGCTATGCTTTGCTGCTGCATGCTAAAGACCGCGGAGCCTTTTCCTCTCATTTGTAGCTGAAACCTCTATGTTGTAACCATCTATTAGAATATAACCTATTTGAGATAATGAATTATCACCACTTTTGCATTTGCATTCTTAGCACTTAGCACAGTGCTTGGTACATAGAAAGTTCTTTACAAATGTGTTTTTTTTAATTCATTCACTCATTCAATTCATTAATTCATTCACCTGAAGGACCTGCACTGTTGCATACCAGTCTTACTTTTTTCAGTTTGATTCTCTATCATGATGCTTATAAGACTGTTCAGAACATTCTCCTCTCTCCTAAAGTCTCCCGTGCCATTTCATCCCCTCTTTCTCAACAGATGACCTTGTCTCATAATTAATGAGAATATTAAGTCCATAAATCACGAGTTCCTTTTTCTCACCTACAAGATATCTCAGATTCCTTTCTTTGTATTAAACTACCCTTTTTAACTTGGCTCCATGTTTTGAGAAAGAAGTGGGATCTCTTTCTGACCATAATCTCCCCTTATCTTTCATTCAGTCTTCATGCTTCACTCCTCCTAAATCTTCATCCTTACTGTGCCCTCCCATCCCTAGCTTTTCTCTCATCCCGTCACTGTCGCTCTGGCCACAGCTTTAAAGGCTGGATCCTAAGGTTGATCATTTCAAACACACACCATCAGATTTCCTTGAATCCTTTATCCTGTCTAATCCTATTGCCAGTAACACCCTAACTCTGGGCTATCCCCACCTTCTGCCTTGTTTATTGCTATTTCCATACTACTGAGAGATACTAGAGAAAGTCACATAACCATGTGAACTGGGTTCACTACAAATTTATGTTATGTAATCTCAAGTGGGCTCTCATTGTTCAATGGCAATTCTGTTCAGATTCCTTAAGAGTCTGGCTAATATGTTGGATCTTTAATGAACTTTGTCTTTGGCTGAAAGAAAGCTTGGGTTGAATTTGTTTGGGCAGGACCCATGTGTCCTGATTTTGGGGTCCAAGCACCCCTAAGCCTCTAGACCTTATCACAACTAGTAAGTGTCTGAGGCTGGATTTGAAAACTTGTCCTCCTGACTCCGGGGCTAGTTCTCTATCCACTGCATGAGCTAGCTGCCCCTTCCTCCTTTCTTTAAAAAGAAAAAAATATTTGACCCTGCCACCCCCTCAAGCTATTATATTATCCATTCACAGCCAAGATCATAGGAAGAGTCATTTATACCCATTGCTTCAGCTTCCTTACCTTTCTCTTACTTCTCAGTTCCTTACAGTTAGGTTTCCAACCCACCCACCTCCCACTCACCACAGAACTGAAACTGTTCTCTCAAGATTACCAGTGATTTAAAAGCCTATGGTCTTTTTTCAGTCCTTATTCTGTTTGAGTTCTGTTCAGCTTTTGGTACTATCAATCATCTTTTTCTCCTACATACATTCTTCTTCCTTGACTTACACAACTGGTCCCTTTCTTTTTTATCCTACTTCTTTCTTTAATCTTACCTGCCTCACCATTCTTGTTCAATCTCCTTTGCTGGATCCTCATCCTCTTCCTCTTAGTAAGTGTGGCTTATCCTTCAGGATCTGTCATGGATCTTCTTTTTTTCCCTATACCTCCTCTTCTTTGGTCATCTCATCAGGTCCTATGAGTTAAATTCTTACTTCTATTCAATTGACTCCCAAAATAACACATCTAGACCCAATCTTCCAGAAGTGCAGTCCTTTGTTAATAACTACATACTAGACATCTCCACCTGGATATTCCAAAGGCATCTCAAAATCAACATGTATAAAACAGAACTCATATTCTCTCTCAAAGCCATTCCTCCACCAAACTTTCCTATCTCTATGGTGGGCATCAACATCCTCCAAGTCACCTAGGTCCTCAACCTTGAAGTCATCCCCACCCACTTCTCTCTCTCCCTCAACCCTCATATACAGTTATCTTACTATGTCTCCCAAAAAACTGCTCAAAAACCTTCAGTGGTTTTCTATTGCCTTTAGGATAAAATACAAAAT
The DNA here is from genome assembly GCF_003287225.1 of Phascolarctos cinereus. NCBI lineage: Eukaryota > Metazoa > Chordata > Mammalia > Diprotodontia > Phascolarctidae > Phascolarctos > Phascolarctos cinereus. The sequence goes on along the minus strand of NW_027555847.1, from coordinate 442,009,241 downwards.
TCTTAACTTGTCATTTAAAGCCTGTCTCAATATGGCTCCCAGTTGACTTCCAGTCTTAATTATATTGTTCCATTGATTGTTTCCCATCTATTTTGTATATAACTTGTTTGTCTATAGTTATTTGCCTGTGACTGTCTCTCTCATTTGATTGTGAACTCCTCAAGGGCAGGGACTGTCTTACATTTTTAAAGTCCCAGTGTTTGGGCAGCTCCTGGCACGTAGTAGGTGCTTAACAAATGTTTATTTACTAACTGACTTTCTATTGTTCTCCTTCATACAAACGATACTCCAGTCAAATTGTCCTTCCAGCTGTTCTCGGCAGGAAACATTTCACCCAGTAGTCTCCCATGTCTGAAATGTGTTCTGTCTTTGTATCTGCCTCTTAGAATGCAGTGCTCCAAAGCACTGCTTCAAAGCATAGCTCATGTGCTGCTAATTACATGACACTAGTTTTTAGTGCTCTCTTCCTCTTCAAATTATTTTTTATTGCTTTGTATATGTAGTGAGGATCTCTTTGGGCTCACTATTCCAGAGCCAGGCCGCTATATCTCCTCGGGGTTCTAGTAGTACTCCTGAACAGTTTGGAATGCTCAATCTTCCACCATTTATGTTCTCTTCACTCTTTGGTGCCAGTAATTGGCACCAAAGTTCCATGTTACTAATTAACATAAATACCTTTTTGGCTTTTGGTCCATGTTATGATGACCTTTAACTGCCAGACAGAGGAGTTTGTATTTTATGCTAGAGTTAATTCAGAAACTATGGGCATGAATTGAGTGGAGGGATGACATGGCCAAACTAAGCTTTAGGAAAATTACTTTGTGGCTCTGTAGATTAGAGTGGAGAGAATGTTGAGGGAGAAAGATCAATGAGGGAGGGACTGCAATAGTCCATGCTGGAGGTAATGAGAACCTCAACTAGGGTGGCAGCTCTGTGGATGGAGAGAAAGGGATATGTGTGACAGATTATAGAGAGAAATGAAAAACTGATTTGGCAATTGATTGAACTGTGGGGTGAGTGACAGGGAGGAATAGAGGATGACCTCAAAGCTGTGAATCTGGGCAACCAGAAGGCTAGTGGTGCCCTGGACAGTAATAGGGGGATTCAGGAGGTGGGTGCATTTGGGAAGAAAGAAAATGAGTTGTTTCAGAGATGTTGAATTTGACATGCCTATAGATCTTTAAAAAATGGAACTTGATTTCAAATTCTATAAAATCCTGCCCAGATAAAGTTTTTGTAACAATGAAATACTGAATAGCTCATATTAATTTATCCTTTGGTGTTCATTTAGTGTACATTTTATTATACTTACCTTACAATGAGGTATATGGTATGTTCAAGGAAGACTAGCACCTCTGGTGTGATGATTTGTGGAGCGTTTTTCAGGGCTGCTAATCTACCTTTACTGACATCTAGGTAGCTCAGTGGATAGGGTGCCAGGCTTTGAGTCAGGAAGACTCATCTTCTTGAGTTCAAATCTGGCCTCATGCACTTAGTAGTTGTGTGAGCCTGGGCAAGTCTCTTAACTGTGCTTGCCTCAGTGTCCCCATCTGTAAAATGAACTGGAGAAGGAAATGGTAAACTATTCCAGTATATTTGCCAACAAAACCCCAAATAAGGTTATGAAGAGTCGGACATGACTGAAAATGGCTGATATATAATATCATAATAAATTAATATTAATTAATTATTAATAATAATATATTATTAAAATAATAATATAATAAATAATATCCATCTTTGGTGTTCATCTGACACTCAATTCTCACCCACGGCTCTAAGAAACTGTGCGTGCACAGCAGCCACACCTTACTAACTGTCTTGGCAGACAGGCTAAAACCAAGTTGACGGCAACCGACAGGCTTCAAAACTTGGTGAGTTAGGGGAGGTTTACCCCAAGCATGTGAAGACTTCCTGTGATGGAATGGATGGATAAGAACAATTTGTGAGGAGAGCTGGCCCATGTAGCTCCCCCACCCCCCTCTCCCAGGCCAGCAAAAATGGAGCTACTACTGAGGCTAGATTCTATGGCAAGGATGTGGTGGAAGATCATGATGACCACATTAGCACCAGTGGAGGTATAAAAACAAAGGATAAGAAAACTTATTCTATAAAATGTCTTTTCAGTCAAGTGTAATATTCTGGTGCTTGTTGGCATCTAAATCCTTTGTGTTCCCACTATGCCAGCAGCAACTGCAGATCACAGCTAAAGAATTTGTGAAGTGAACTTGAAAGCTGGATGACAAGATGAAAAAAATGTGTCAAGTTACATGGAAGTATAATTATGTTGCCATGGGCACCAAGTTTCCAGGTGTGGTTGCAAGACCCATGAGAGAATTTAGAAGTAATGCTGGCTATCAGTACCAACTACTGAGATGTATTGTAGATTTGCTAAAGATAATTCAGCTTGAATTGACATTTATTTATTTATTTATTCATTCATTCATTTATTTATTGGTGAGGAAATTGGGGTTAAGTGTTGAATTGGCATTTATGAATGGGCAAGCTGAATACCCTCCAAGTATCTCAACATGGCAGTTCAAATTTAATTTAACTGAAGATATGTATGCCCAGGACATAGAGCTCCTAATGCCCTGGGGAATCCAGTTTAAAAAGCATGAGGAAAAAGGGATTGAGACACATTATCTTGCAGAACTTCTCATGACATTGGGTGTTGTGCTATGTGGAGGAGCCAAGTGGTTTCATTTCATAGCACTTATGACTTAAGCTGTTTAATCAAAATCCTGACCAACCCTACCTTAACTGAAGAAGAGCTAGGCTTCTTTGAGATCCTCTGATTATTCTTTCCAGTAAGCTGTGACGTCAAGTACCTCATGAAGAGCTACAAAAACCTCAAGGGTGGCCTGCAGGAAGTGGCTGAGCCACTGGAGTTGGAGTAGATAGGTCCATAGCACCAGGTAGGATACTGAAGGGAATAGCCTTCTTCAAAATGAGAGAAATGTTCTTTGAAGATCACGTCAATGATGCCAAGTATTGTGGGCACTTGTCTAGCCTTGGTTTAGGCTCCTAATTGCAGAATAATACAAGGAATCCATATGAAGAGGACACCAGCAAGCAGTTATAACATGAAATGGATGGACAATAGGCCTTGGGGTTTGTAGCTACACATGTGCTTGCATATAGATTTTATCTCCAGTTAAATCCCTTGGACAGTAGACAGTAAAGCTTTTGCTTTTTTTACCTTGCCTTCTCAAACTGTTTTTTCTTTAATTTTTCAGTACTAATTTTGACCATTCCTTCCACAGAGCCTGATAAGTAGAAAGTCTTCGGGTTAAATTTGGCTGTATAACTAATTCATCTGTTAGCAAGCATGTGTGTCCAAAGGGAAATCCATATCATACTCAATCTTTTGGTAAACATATCTAGTTTGCCTTAGTTTGTACCCCACACCTTTCCCCCATTCCCAGATTAACAAGTACTAACTACAACATATTGCCCTGTTTCACGTCCGTCCCTCCCAGTATTCAAAAGTTTTAGCTATTTGAGATTGTGGACCATCAATTTTGAGAGTGACTCAGACCCACCATTTTAGTAGAAGTTTAGATTCCCTTCCTATTAGCATGAAAGCGTTTTCCTGAAAGCAAAAGCATCCTTTTGTTTTGGACCTGTGGAACAGAATCTATTTACTGTACTGTAAATTGTTGACTTGACAAAGCTCTCCTGAAAGGGAAAGAGGGCTCCTGAAAAGTCAAGTGCCATTCTTGCTGTCCCTGGGGTTTTAGAACCCAGCTCACCAGGCCCAGTGGGATTTGGATAGGTCTCTGAATGGACTTTGGGACTGAAGAAGTGCTTCACAGCAGCTTTCTACCTGTGTGCCAGAGCTGCTGGCACCCCCGTGGTGGGCTATGCCTTTGCCTTGGTCCTCTTACACTCTGCCGCAGGTGTCCCTCGTCCATGACAGAGTCATATTTGCCAAACCCTTGTTTCAGTACCTCCAGAAGTCAGTCAGTCCAAAGAGAGCAAGTCACCTTAGGTATGTCCTTATACCAAATTAAATTAGAAGAGATGAGATTATGCTTTTGTATTTGCTACAAAGACAAAAATGATTAAGAGATTTGTTGTAAAACAACAAAATGACAAGACAAGTTAGAGTGAATAAAGTCATCTAAGGAGTGCAATGCTTGTTTATTTTGTGTGTATATCTTTGCAATATATTTTCTACGTATTGATGGAATAACTGTGAAATACTTTCTTTTTAATTTTTTAAATTTTTTATTTTTTTAGTCAACTAGGGTTAAGTGACTTGCCCAGGGTCACAGCTAATAAGTGTCAAGTATTTTGTCTGAGGCCAGATTTGAACTCCTGACTTCAGGGCCAGTGCTCTATCCACTGTACCACCTAGCTGCTCCATGTGAAATACTTTCTTAACCAGACTGGAGCATATGCAGGCCAGAGCATGTGAAGGAAGACTTTGGTAATGAGTAACTAAATGCTACTGAGAAATGATGATGGACAGCAAGTATGTGTGTGTGTATTACCTGTACTTAATTCAAGTCTTATTAGCTGTTTGCCAAATTGGCTTGATCTCTTGTACTTCAACTTTCTATTCTTATTGAGTTACGATGCTGTAACTGGGTGGTCCTTCTTCAGAAAAGTTACTTGCAAAACAGGTATTATTTGTTCTTAAAACTTTTGTAAATAAAAATTCAAAAATGTTTTCTTCAAATAAAAAATGAACAATTTGTTCCAGTGGCCATGAAGGTGGTTGAAAGTGGAATGCTTACTTAGAGCTTTGTCAGACATCAAAGACACCAAGGTAATCCAGTGCATCCTGGGCCATTGCCAGTTATCTAGACTTTTGTCTTGACACTGGACTCTGATGACTCTGGAAGGGACAGCGAAGTGTATGACTTTGTGTAACTCTGCCTCACAAATCCAATTTATTCACAAGTCAAGACACCACCCTGTGATGTCATTGACCTTTTTCAAAAATGAAGGACCATAGGCAGCTAGATGGCACAGTGGATAGAACACCAGCCTTGGAATCAGGAAGACCTGAGTTCAAATCTGGCCTCAGACATGTAACACTTACTAGCTGTGTGACCCTGGGCAAGTCACTTAACCCTATTGCCTAGCCAAAAAAAAAAAAAAGGTGAAAGACCAACAACAATCTTACAACCACCCTATGGAGTAGGAGGTGTAGATATTATTATCTACATTTTGCATATGAGGAAATTCTAAGCTGTTAAGTAATTTCCTTATGGTCACAGAGCTAGCTGGAATGCAAAACCAAGTCTGCAGACCAAGCTGGAGTTTTTGGTTTTCTTTTTTTTCTTTTAATTTGCTGTTACCTTGTTTTGACACAACAAACACTCCCCAACAAACACCCACACTCAAGCACAATCCTTGGGGGGAAAAAAAAGAGATTATTGATTATTAACCAAAAAAGAAGGACCTATGCTTTAATGTTGGCAATATGGTACTAATACTGACCTTTGCAGTTCCTGGAGTTTTTTTGCCTCTCTATGTTAACTTCATTTGCAACAGCAAAAGCCGTTGTGTTCGTTGGGTTTTTGGCTCTGTGTTTTCACTTTGCATCAAGTCTTTCCATGTTTCACTAAGTTCTTCATTTTAATCATTCCTTATAGTGCAATAATATTTTATTATATTGGCATACCATAGTTTGTTCAGGCATTCTTCAATTATCAACTACCTGTATTCTGCCATGAACATTTTTATGCACATTTTTTAAATTTTGTTTTTCATATCCATAACCTACTTAGAAGATAGTTCTAGGAGTATAATCTCTGGATGAAAGAGTATGAAGACCTAAGAAGAAGTTTTCTCATATAATTCCATATTGTTTTCTAGAGTAATTGTACTAATTCATAACTCTACCATGAGTGATTTGGCATGCTTATCTTCCCACAGTCCCTATAACAATGAGTTCTCATCTTTCAGTATCTTTCCTACCTTGATAGCTATAAAGGTGGTTTTAATTTTCATTTTTCTTATTGTTGATAATTTTATAATTTTTTTCATATGATTATAGATATTTTATGCTCCTTTTTGTGAAAATTAGTTGTTCATATCCTTTGTCCATTTGTTTATTGTGGTATAGTGGCTACATGTGTGTATGTTTCCTGAATAATTTGGATGTCAGGCTTTTATCAGAACTATCCAATACAAATATTTTTGCCATTCTCTATCTTTTCCCCTGATCCTATATGCATTGTTTTTAGTCCCCAGCAGATAATCTACCCTCTCCCCCACTTCCCTAATGCCTACAGAGTCTATTAACTCCAGGTAAATGATTCTACCCAAAATACAGGCAGATAGGAGGAGGGATTTTCTGCTTCTGCATTTGGGAGGTGCAAATTGCTTATTCTCTTTGGGAATACAAGTTTTAACCCTGTGTGATTTTAGCCAACTGGACAGAAGAAGCAGCATTGTCAAATAGGAGTAGAAAATAATGTCAACCGATGCCCAGATGCACAGAAACAACTAGGAGACTTCTCTAGCTTCTCACCTTTTTCTAAGCTCTTCATTTTCAACCATACAAGGAAAGTATTTCCAAACATCTCTATGCTGTTCATGGCCAAATGTCCACACCCCCACCACTGTTTATCAACAGAGAGATTGTGAGGGTGTCCAAGAGGAGGCAGGAAGGTCTGCTAACCAAGAAGTGCTTAAAAAAAGAAATCCCATGGCTACAGAAGAAACAAACAACCCGTGCCTGACACATTTTGGGTTTCCCTGCAACTGAGACTAAAGTATAAATACTTAGACCACAAGCTTAAACACTCTTCAGGTCCAAGGTTTTCTAACATAAAGATGCTTTTTCCATCCATCACTATGTCGCTCTCACAACACCACATTGTGAATGCTTAATAAGTCATGATGGAAGAGAAAAAGAGGAGAGAGGAGGGGAGGAAAGGGAAGGGGAGGAGGAGAAAGGAGGGGAGGTGGGAAGGAGTGATAGAAGAGCAGAGGAGAGGAGAGGAGGGGAGGGCGAGGGAGAGAAGAAGGGAAGAGGAGCTTCCTCAGAAATGGGGTACTAGGTATGTGCAATATTGCATGTTGGTGTGTATGTGTGTGTACATATAAATATATATATATGTATATATATATATGTGTGTGTGTATATATATATATATATACAAATACACACACACACATATTTAGTGAATCCATGGAAGCTGATAAGATCCCTAAGGGAAATAGCATAAAGGAAGAAGAGAAGAGGAACCAGGACAGAGCCCTGTGGGACACCTGTGGTTAGCAGGCATAACTAGAATAAAGATCTAGCAAAGGAGATGAAGGAGTGGTTAGATGTGTAAAAGGGGAACCAGGAAAGAACACTGTCTTGAAAAGCTAGACAGAACACAGTATCAAGGAGAGGAGGGTAATCAAAAGTGTCAATGGATGCACAAAGGTCAAGAAGGATGAGGACCGAAAATATACCCTTGGATTTGGCAATTGAGAGATCACTGGTAACTTTAGAGGGAGCAATTTCAGTAAAATGATGAGGTTGGAGGCAGGTTGCAGAGAGTTAAGAAGAGAGTGAGAGGAATGAATGTGGAGGTGCATATTATAGAGGGCCTCTTCAAGTTTCACCATAAAAGGCAGAAGATATATGAGATAATAGTGGATGGAATGATCAAGTAAGGGTTTTTTGAGAATTGGGAAATGTGGACACATTAGTAGGCAGTGGGGAAGTAACCAGCAGAAAAGGAAAAACTGAAGGTAAGTGAGAGAGCAGGGATAAAAGAAGTAGCAGTCTGCTAGAGGATATGGGTATTCTTAAGCTATTTAGTGCTGTTATTTTTTAACAAGGAAAGATATAGTTTGCCAAATATCTTTCATACATTTATTAATATAGTATTGGGATTTTATCATAGCTATAATTAATATTTATAGATGAGGATGTGTATTGCCTGTATAGATTGTGTGGGTCTACATGGGTCTATGTATGACTCACAAGGAGGCCTTAATACATATATCTAGAGACTTTTCTGCTGACTCCCCTCCTAGGAATACTTTGATTCTTGCAGAAGGAGAAGCCAGAAATTGGTGCCTCAACCCAGCCACTCTACTTCCATCAGAGAAGGAGAACTAAGTTAGAACTACATCTATACAATCCTTAAATATTGAAAGTCTAGAGGAAATAATTTTTAGGTTCAGGAGTACCTCAACATATATATTTGAGGCTCAACTCCTTTCCTAGCAAATATCAGTCATGCAGACACTATATGTAACAAATAGCAAATAAAATTAATAGTAGACAAAAATCAGAGAACTTATACGGATGAGAATATATCGGGCAATACACAGAGTGAATGAACTCTCTCATTGGGAGTGAGATACTCAACTCAACTGAGAGAGAACTAGATCTCACTCAGTGGGAAATTCCCCAAAGTCTCTAGTATAATGAGCAGGGAATAGAGATAGGATTGAAATGTCAGCTTCTCTACATGTTGGCTACTTCCCAGAGTCTTTCTTTCCCTTCAGGAACCTTTTTCCTGAAGAGAATATGGAATTGCAGGTCTTATCTCTCAAAGCTGAAAGCCAAAATATGATCTCTCTTCTTCCATGCTCTCAACCAACTCTGCCCCTCACACAAATGTATAGCAAAGTAATCAAACTCCACCAATGAGAAGAATCTTATACAATTGGGCTTAAGTTCTTGGTTATATATTATATACAAGAATGGATTGCTACGAGGATCCAATTCTTTGAACAAATGTAGTAGACTCTACCTGGTACCAACCCACATAAGATGCTTGGAAGGTCTGTTTCTGATCATGCAAAATAAAGGAACCTGTCTTCCCCTACAGAGAGCATATACAGATAGTCTATTGCTATTTCCTGTCAATTCACCACATGATGAAGAAAAGTCTTTTAATTGTCTGCTAGGTCAGAACTCAGTGAGCATACAAAAAGCATGAGAAAACAAAATCATTCTCTTTTCTTTCTGCTGGCTATAAGGAATAAAGATGACTGAGTTCTAAGAGGCTGGTGGAGGGGTGCCCTTACCCTAATTGGTTAGCTGGTGAGTGACTATCTTCTTAGGCAAGCTATGCCTGAGATGGAATCATATATTGTATAAGTCCAAACTCAAAAGTTTGGGGAGTCAATACTAGTCAAGCATCTGAAGCTGGGAAGACGCTAACCCTGAGGAAGAACCTGCTTTAACCAGCCCAACAATAAGTTTAAATGGCAGACAAGATACTGTTGAGCCCCAGAAGCAACAAATTAACTCAGCCATCAGCTATGTCATAGGCAGAAGTGAACTTAGTGGTAGAAATGTAGGTAACAACCACTTCAAATTCGAATTAACTCTCCCCAGTGACTCAAATGATAGAGAGGAGATTCCTCTCCAGTTTGGAATGAATATATTTTTACTTCTTTTCTTGTTATATCTCTTCAATAAATGTTCTTTTGTAGGAGCTAATTGATATAATTTGTTTATCAATGATATCAAAGAGATAACAATTTGTTAAAAGATACTAAGAAAATACTAATTGGCACTGTCAGTACCACTGGCAGATGATATTAGGGAGGTAAACGCTGATGATTGATATTGAGAGGAACACACTGAAATAAATGAATCAATGAAGATAGCATTAGAAGAAAACATTGACCCTAAAACCATGAGGAAGATAAGTAACTAGCCACACTTTGAAGACCCAAGTTTCCTGCACATGGGGGTTAGAAAAGAAAGCCCGAAGTCTCAGTACAACTATTATATCAAGGCACTCCATTGCCTACCAACACTTTAAACTGAAAAACAGCACTGCTTTTAAAACTAGGCAAGCCAAGTTGGGGGGAGGGGGAAAGTGAAGTATCTCAGCTCTGTTCTCTGTGTCTAAGCAGCTCCTTCACACGAAGATGTGGCTCAATATAAGGATGAGATAATTGTGTGTGCATTAGCATTTACAAAAAATGACTATGTATCAGGACATTAAAACTTCACAAACAAATACAGAAAAGCAGAAATACTGAATATGCCTCCTTAATTAAAAAATATAATAGATATTATATTCAATAATCTGAAGAAAGTATTAAAAGTTAATTAGAGACTAATTTAATCCTAAAGAATTGGTGGATCAAAGAACAAACCATAGAAGCAATAGAAAAATTCATCAAAGAAAATTACAAGACAATATACCACAACTCATGAGATACAGTTAATTCATTTCTTAGGAGAAATGTTGTATCTCTACAAGGGATGGGGAACCTGTGGCCTTTGAGGCCACAACTGACCCTCTGAGTCTTCAAATATGGCCCTTTGACTGAATCCAAACTTCACAGAACAAATCCCCTTAGTAAAAAGATTTGTTCTGGGAAACTTGGACTCAGTCAAAAGGCCATACCCAATGATCTAGATGGCCACAATAGGCCTCTAAGCCACAGGTTACCTACCCCTGCAACTCTTTCAACAGCAAAAGATCAAAAAAAAATTTGGACACACAATTTTTGAAAAGCAATAAAAAAGCAACAAATCAAAACCTCAATTAAACACCAAAGTAGAAATTATGAAAATCAAAGATGTTAACAAAATTTAATTCAATTAAGTTATTAATTTAATTAAGCATTTAATCAATACATTAATGAGCTGGTTTGTATCCCTAAACACTTTCATCAACAAAACTAACAAGATAAATCAGTAATTTGCTAGTCTGGTTTTTAAAAAGAGATGAAAACTACATTGTAAGTTTTCTATTTCTCTCTCTTTTTTTTGGGTGAGGCAATCAGGGTTAAGTGACTTAACCAGGGTCACACAGCTAATAAAGTGCCAAATGTCTGAGGCCGAATTTGAACTCAGGTCCTCCTGACTCCAGGGCCGAAGCTCTATCCACTGCATCACCTAGCTGCCCCTTGTAAGTTTCAAAAGTGAAAAAGGGTGCGACAATTTAAGATAAAAAAAGGAAAGTATCAGAAACTATTTTACCCAATTATATGCCAACAAATGGATAACTTAGAAGAAATAAATTAATATTTACAAAAATATAAAATTCCCAGATTAAAGGAAGGAATAGATCATTTTTAAAAACCCAATCTCAGAAAGAGAAATTGAATAAGAAATAAATTAACACCTAATTAGAAGTTAATAATATGTTTTATAGAAATGCATATGTATAACCTATACCAGATGAAGAGGGAGGGGGAGAAAAATTTAAAACTCAAAAGCTTATGGAAGTTATTGTTGATAAATTAAAAAAATTAATAAAAAAGAATTTAATTATATCACATGTTCAAAAATAGTTAATTCTATAGCATATAAATTGTTTGTAAAAATTAGCAAGTAAGGAATTTCATGCACATATTTCTGATATCATGCATATATTTCTGGTATTTCTTGACACTTAAATCAGGGAGAAACAAAGCAGAGAAAGAAAACTCGACCAAAATCCTAATGAACATTAATATAAAAATATTAAATAAAACACTAGTAACAAGACTACAATGACTTATTTAAAACATTATGTACAATGATTCAATTGGATTTACAGCAGAAATTCAGAGTTGATTCAATATAAAAAACCATAAATCCAACAGACCACATTAATAGCAAAAATAATAAAATCATATAATTATTAAATGCTAAAAAAACTTTTTGCAAAATCTAACATTTGTTTCTATTTTAAAAAACACACTAGGAAACATACAAATTAAGGAACCTTTTGTTAGATTGGTAAGTAATATACACACATAAAACAAAGATGCCCATTATTATCACTATTCTTTGATGAAGTTCTAGAAATGCCAGCTAGAACACTAAGAAAATGAAAATGAAATGAAATTGAGAGAACATTAAAAAAGAACTCAAAAACGTTCCTTTCAGGAAGAAATCTTCTAATAAATTAAATGAAAATAATTGATTTAAGCCAAAAAGAAAACACCCTATATACTTAAAGAAGATAAAAACCTTAGGCAAAAATACCAAATCAAATTAAGTTAAAAAGTCATCCACTTAATCTGACAGTAATTTTTTTAAAAGGAGATTGTAAAAGAAAAGTATTCTCTCTCCTCCTTCCCCTCAAGAAAAACGCCTTATCTGGGTTTCTCCACCAGAGTAGGACATCCTCAGATTTAACTGAAGATTAAAGAAAAGGATGTTCCATCATCTAACTACTTATCCAAAGGAAAGGGCTTTACTTAAGGTTTATTACAGAAGCAGGAAATTTTCATGTCCGTGGTGAAGGAAAAGGTCTCAAGAATGAACAACTGTGGTAAAAGAAAGGTCATTAACTTGATTTGATCACCAAAGTAGGAGAGACTTAGAATTCTATTCCTGAGCCCTCAACAACAAAAATAAACAAATTAGCAAGCAAACAAATAAACAGATGAGTGAATGAATGAAGTACTTTTATGATGTCAGGGGTGAATAATGCACAAACTTAGAGGATGAGAACGACTCAAAAATACCTATAATCACAAACTCAAAGAAAAAATATTTTGCCCACAAGGACAATTTGAATTCTTCAAAGAAGAATACAAGACCTTAAAAATATATTACAAAAGAAATGAATTATTGTCAAGAGAGTTGGGGGGGGGGAACCAACAGCTTAACACAAGAGGTACAAAACCTTATACTAGCAACAAACTTCCTAAACATTAGAATGGAAATTAATAACTATAGGAGTCAAAAAAAATTCTTATTGCAAAATTAAAATAATGAGAAAATAGAAGGGAATAGATAGATAGATGATAGATATAAGGAAAAAAGTTTGGAAAATAGATTAAGGAGACAATTTAAGAACTATGGGATTACCTTAAATCTATGACAAAAAAACCCTAGATATCATATTTTAAGAAGTCATAAGAAAATTGCCCAAATGTATTAGAATAAAAGGACAAATATGAAAATAAAAAGAATCCATTGATCACCTCCTGAAATAAACCTCAAAATGAAAACTCCTAGGAATATCATTACCAAAATCCAGAGCCTCTAGATTAAAGAAAAAAAAATACTGCAAGCAGCCAGAAGTAAAGAATTCAAATATTGAGTAACCACAATCAAGATAGTGCAAGATTTAGCAGATATCATTTTAAAGGAGCAAAGAATGTGATGAAATATTACAAAAGCAAAAGACAATAGTCTACAACCAAGAGTAACTTACCCCCACAAAATTGAGTATCATGCTACAAGGAAAATATTGACCTTCAATGAAATAGAGGGTTTTCAACTATTCCTGATTGGGGGGAAAAGCTAAATACAAATTTTCAAATTTACATACATGAGTCAAGATAAAAATTAAAAATTACAAGTGAATAATCAGAAGGGACTTAATAGACTGCATTCAAATAGAGAGAGGAGAGTCGAAATGATTCTTTTAGAATATTAATGTTGCAAGAGGTCATAGAAGTAGTTATCTGAAACAGAAAGTCTATAAATATTCATTGTATCTTGAATATGTTTTAACAAAAAAGAAAAAAGAGAGGGAAAGGGTACATTAAGGAAAATAGGAGGAAAATGAGGGAACTTATTGACACATAACTGAGTTGTATGAGGAGAATATATGCAAACAGGGGAAGAGTGGGGTGGCCACCACTTTCAGTGAAACTGAAATTTGACTAAATTTGTACTCAGAGAGACAGAGAGAGGGATATAGAGAAGAAGGAAGAGAGGAGAGAGAGAGAGAGAGAGAGAGAGAGAGAGAGAGAGAGAGAGAGAGAGAGAGAGAGAGGAACAGGAAGAGGGGACTATAAAAAGGGAGGGAAGATTCAAGGAAGACTTAGTTATAAGTGAAATGAACAAAGCTTGGGGAGGAACAGTGAAAATTAAAAGGTTAAAAGGGAGAAAAAAGAGAAATCATTATAAATAGGGAGAGAGCAATATAGAGAATACAATATATGAGAGAATAGAGTGAAAGGAAATAAACAATTAACTACCATAACTGTGAACAAGAATGGGATTAACTCATTCATTAAAAGAAGAGATAAACAGAATGGATTAGAAAGTAAAATCCAAAGTATGTTGTGTAAAAGAAACACACTTGAAATGTAAAAACTCACACAGAGTTAAAATATGACCTTAGAGCAAAACCTATTGTACCTCAGCTAAACACCCAAAAAAGGAGAGGTGGGAATGATGATTGCAGACAAGGCAACAGCAAAAATAAACTAAATTAAAAGAGGCAAGGAGGGAAACTGTTTCCATGAAAGTGAATTGATGTAATTGATTCACAGAAAGTGAATTGATTTAAGTATGCATGTATGTGTACTTATATACATACATACACACACATCCATTTCCATAGCTTCTAAATATTTAGAGGAAAAAGTAAATTCATTCTAAGGAGAAATGAAACTACAATATAGTTTTTTATGTTATGTAATAATTACATGTAGTTATATAATAAATTATATGATTACAGATGGATGTATAATGGAATAATTATGTAATGATATAATAAAATTATAATAATGTAGGTCCTCAAATTACCCTTATTGGTCATAGATATATGTAAACAAACAAACAAAAAAGAACAAAGTTCATGAATAAATAATTATTAAATAGATAAAGAAAGAGCATGCATACTTTTTCAGCTGAGTATGGCATCTTTGAAACTCATCATGTCTTAGAACATAAAACCTCATAAACAAATACACACAAGCAGAAGTATTATACAAATTCTTTATTAATCACAATTAAATAAAAATTATATTAAATAAAGGGTCACTGAATAGTATTAAAATAATTTGGAGGCTAAGTGGCTTAAGGAATTGTTGGGTCAAAAAACAAATTAGGAAAACGATAGATAATTTTATTAAAGATTCCTGATGAGGAACATTCTAAAATTTTGGTGATGAAACAATGTAGTCTTTCATGGAAAAATATGTCTATAATTATTTTACTAATTAAAAAGAGAAAGAATATTTCTATGAATTGGGAATGTAACTAAAAAATTAGAAAACAAACCAATTGTTAAACTCTAAACACCAAAAGATAAATCTTGAAAATCAAAGAAGAGAGTAACAAAACTGGGGGAAAAAAAGAATTAATAAATGAAACCAGGAGCTGTAAAAAAAAAAAACCAATAAAATAAAAAAGCCATTACCTAATTTGATTTTTAAAAAGGAAAAGGAAAACCAAATTACGAGATCAAAATTGAAAATAATTCACCACAAATGAAAAAGAAATAAAGGATATTATTAGAAATTATTTTGCCCAACTATATGTTAGCAAAAACAATTTAAATGAAATAAATTAATATTTTTAAAACGCAAATTCCCCAAAGTAATAGAACAAGAAATAGAGATTTTAAATAATCCAATTTCAGAGAAAGAATTTGAACAAGCCACAAATTAACTTCTTTAAAAAATTCCAGAATCAGATAGATTTACAAGTGAATTTTATCAACCGTTCAAATAACAATTGATTCCAATATTACATAAATTAGTTATACATATAGCAAAAGAAAGAGGGAGAGAGAGAGAGGTTACCCAAGTTCTCTTACAACTCAATTATAACCACACACACACACACACACACACACACACACACACACACACTAAGGCATATCAAAACAGAAAAAGAAAGCTATAGACCAATATCCCTAATAAACCACCATCCCATAGATTGAGAAAATATTAAAATATTAATAAAGATGCTAAAACCGAGAGAATAATCAAAGGTAAAGAAGAAATAAAATTATCATTTTTGCAGATGATATTCATAAGGAACCTTAAAGAGTCAACCAAAAATTAATTGAAACAATAATTTCAACAAACCTGCAAGATATATAATAAATATAATACAAAAAAAGCAAGAAGTAGAAAGAGAAATGCCATTTAAAATTAAAATTACAATTCAAAATATATAAAATACTTGAAAGTCTACCTACCAAGATATACACAAGAATATATAGACATGACAACAAACATCTGTTTACAGAAATAAAGACACAGATAAATAATTGGAAAAATATTAATTGCTTATGTGTAGAATAAGCCAATATAATAAAAGTATCAATAGCACCAGCATTAATGTCTTTATTCAATGCCATACCATTCAACTTACCAAAGGATTACTTTATAGAACTAGAGAAACAATAAGGGGGAAAAGTCCAAGTATCTCAAGAGAATTAATGAAATAAAATCATTTGATGAATCCAAGAGGAAGGAAGAAAGGAAGGAAGGAAAGAAGGAAGAAAGGAAGGAAGGAAAGAGAAAGGCACATCGGTTATTGCAGGATTTGATAAAAGGAAATAAAACATAGCAGTACTAATCCTAAATTTGAAAGTGATAAACTAACCCATAAATCACCACCTCTGAGAACAATAATCAAATTGACATTACCATTTTACCATTCCTGGAAGAACATGTCAATCAGTCCCCCTGTGACTCTAGTCACCATTCTTTCTGTCCAAAACAAAAAAACCACAAAAAACCCAACACTCCTCCCTGGCCACCACTCCCTTATATCTAGTGTTTTCCCTTATTAGAATGTAGTTCCTAAGGATAGGGACTGGCTTGCTTGTGTTTGTATCTCCAACAATTAATACAGTGCCTGGAGCACAGCCTGTTCTTAATAATTTTTTCTTTCATTCAAAGAATAATGTATTTACAAGCAAAAATTTTTGAGAATCACTGCCCTAAGACAGCCTCCACAGATGATCATTCAGTTTCTGCCTAAGTATTTCTAGTGATGGTAAGTTATCTACTACATAAGGGAGACTGTACCGTTATTGGGACAGTTCTAATTCTTAGAAAGTTCTATCGTTTATTTATCCTCAATCTGATTCATTGGTGCTGGTTCAGGCTTTAGAACCAATAGGACAAATTTGCTTCTTCATTAATCAGTCAATCAATTAATCAAGGAACCCTTATTAAGTACCTACAATGGTCCAGGCACTGTACCAGGAACTATTTATAGAAAGGCAAATATGAAAGTCTTGTCCTCTAAGAGGTTACATTCTAGTAGGGGATACAATATGTACATATATGGATGTATACAAAATCTATACAATGTGATTTTTGTGGAAGGTAATAGCAGCTGGGGATCAAAAAGGTTTCATTTTTTGGTTTGTTTGTTTATTTAATTCTGAACTTATGAAATAAGCATTTCCATAACATAGTAGAATAGAAAAAAAGGTCTTACACGAAACTGCAAATCTATTATATACAACTTGCTATTGTCTTTAAATACATAATAAAATTATCATGTAACTTTTTTTTCCCTCCCTACCCTCCACCTTAGAGCTGGCTACCATTAGACACAAATAGATACAGATAAATCATTCTGTACATACTTCTATTTATCCATTCTTTCTCTGGATGCAGATAGCATCTTCCTTCATAGGTCCTTTGTAGTTAATTTGAGTATTTATAATAGTTAAAATGACTTAGTCACTTAAAGGTGTTCTTAAAACAATAATGTTGTTACCATATATAATGTTCTCTTGGTTCTACCCATTTTGCTCTTCATTATTTCATGCAAGTCCATCCATGTTTCTCAAAGATCATTGAGCTCATCATTTCTTATAGCTCAGTAGTATTCCATCACAATCATATACTACAACTTGTTCAGCCATTCCCCAATTGATTGGCATCCCTGTAATTTCCAGTTCTTTGGCACCATAAAGAGAGCTACTATAAAATTTTAGAATATATAGGTTCTTTTCTTTTTCCCTAATCATCTTGGGAAACAGACCTAGTAGTGGTATTGCTGGGTCAAAGGATATATGCAGTTTGATAGCTCATTGGGAATAATAAGGTGGCACTTAAATTGAGTTCTGAAAGGAACAAAAGATTCTAAGTATAAGCCCACTTACAAAACCCTTTGGTATAGAACTCTCTCCTCATTGGTGGAGATAAATGTGCTATCCTCCATAAAGGATTGGCAAAGCTGGTGAGAGTAAGAGAGATTGTCTTCTTCGAGTTGTCTTTGAGTCACTAAAGCCCTCAAGCTTCAAGTTTCATTGGGTACTTGTGGCTACCACCTTTGAGAGGGAAGATGGACAAGATCAACTCCACTACAGGTTACTAAAGGAAAAAACTCTAGGAAGACCTGAGAAGAGGCAGTAGTCTCCAACATGTCTTTTTCCAGTTTGTTATACCAGAGACTGTGGAACTTCGCCCTAGATGAGATCTAGGATTCTCTCTTTTTCTCGGCTAAGCAGAGTTACTTCACTCCTAATGGGAGACTCCTTCATTCTATATTTCTGTTATATATTCTCCTATGTATACTTTCTCTGATTTCTATTATGATTTGGATAAATAAGTTTCTTGGTTAAGTGCAATATGAGTTCATTGTGGAACTGTTCTTTGGAAAGAAAGGGGTAAAACTTTGGATATAAATCTTGGGGTTCTACTTCTCTCCAGTAATTGAAACAGCAATCAGAATTCAGATTGAACTTAATTGAATTTAGACTAATAATATTTAAGGGAACAGATAGATATAATTTTAGCCCAGTATGCCCTCTCTCTAAGGAGATTGCAAACTGTGTGGTCCCAACTTCCTGCTTCCCCTCCTGGCAGGAATTAAAGTTTCCCTTGAGAAGGATAGGGGAAGAAGAGGTTAGAAAAGTGTTTTTTGCATTCCTTCCAATGACACCCCCAAGCTACATGTAGGCTGTTCCTACATATGGAGTCTCACCTACGTAAGAGGTAAGGGAAGGTGAAGAAGGAGTGCGTTTCAGGCATGGAAAAGAGCCAGTGTAAAGGTACAAAGAGGGGAGATGCAGTATCTTATGTGAGCAATGTGGACTCCTGAACTAAATAATCCCACAAAGTCTATCTCACATATTGCTACCGAGTGGAGGCAATGAGTGTAGACAGTTTTCCCTCCCTAGAAGTTTGGCTATGGAAAGGAGGAGAGACATAATATGAAAGCTCGAAGGAATAGTTGGGTCTAATGAGGATTCTTTTAAGAATAGCAGAGACTTAATCAAGTGTATGTACATCAGGGAAAGAAACAGTAGTTTAGAACAGATTGAAGACTAATGGGAGAGTGTGGGTAATTTTGTGGAAAATCTTCCAGAGAAGAAAGGAGGAAATAGGAATAAGACTACATGGGGTGAAGGTTGACCTTTATAAGATTCACACTTTATTCAGAGACAGATGGAAAGGAAGAGAAAATAAAGGGTTATATCTAGGAGTTGCAAGGGGTAAAAAAGAAGAGAAGAAGGAGTTTACCAGCAAATGGTCTCTCTGTAAAATATAAGGGAAGATCTTTGGCTGAGTAAGCAGGATTGGTGTGATATCAGAGACTTAAAGAAAGAAGTATTTGAAGTCTATGGAACAGCTTTTGTGCAGATTGGGACAGAGAATCAATTGGGGAAGTGTAAAAATCAATCAGGGAGGTGGGGATCCAGTTAATATTAAATAACAAATTTGTAGTGAACCCAATTGGCTGTGTTAATTTCATCCAGTTCTGTCAAGCAGCATATAAAAATACCTACAGAAGAGGGCACTAGCAGCTGAAGGAATATGAAGCAGAGGAGGTCGTTGGTAGCAGTAATTTAGTTCTGGGGTTTGGCAAGGTGTAAACATTGATAAAATAAGGGGAGGTGAGAGACTCAATAGTAGAGGAGAGTATAGAATTGAATTGGTTAACTTTGGGGTCAAAATTGGGAAAGAAGGAAAATGGACTTAAAAATCCTTCAAATATTTGATCTCAGCATCTTAGGGGAGCTAGGTAGTGCAGTAGATAGAGTCCCAGGCCTGGAGTCGAGAAGACTCATCTTTCCGAACTCAAGTCTGGCCTCAGACACTTACTAGCCATGTTACCTTGGGCAAGTCACATAACCCTGTTTGCCTCAGTTTCCTTGTCTGTAAAATGAGCTGGAGAAGGAAATGGTAAACCATTCCAGATCTTTGCCATGAAAACCACAATTCAAAAAAAATAACCACATATAGGGTCACAAAGAGTCAAAAATGACTGAAAAATGACTGATCAACAAAATTAGCATCTTGGCTTTCTCGTTTCTAGATTAAGTGTTCCATTTCTTCCATCGTTCCTCATGAAGTGTAACTTCCCGTACAATTTGTGTTGCCTTCTCTGCATGTTGGTCAACCTTGCTTTTCAATGTGTCGTCTACCACTGAATTCCATTCTTGAGAAAATATCTGATTAATGTGGAGTGCAGCATGACTATTACTTTCTATGACTTGGACAAGATCATCAGTCATTTATAACCTTGCCAAGGTATTTTGACAAATGGGATATTTTAGTGTTAAGTTCTGGGTATATTTGTGATTCATATTGCCTTCCAAGAAGACTATACATACAGCATTGAGGATACACAGGAAATTTCACTCAACTAGGTAATAAGCAGGAAACATCATAATTAGGATACAAATGTGAAGAAACCCAGCAAAAAGCCAGGCAAGTAAGGATCTGTCTCTCTTCTATAAAAAGCCAAACCCTATGATCGCTCAGTGTGAGTTTATTTAATGGGATAGGAGCTACATAGAAAAGAAATTTTATTTTGAATTTCCCAGCAAGCAAAGGTAACTAGAATGAATACTATGAATGAAATGGATTTGAAGTAGATATAGAAATCAAATCAAGTCTTAAATTCTCTCACACGAGATGGTAGGAAAGGAATCAAGGTTGCAAGTATATAAAAATGTTTGTCACAAATCCACAAATAAGTAAGCCACCAGTCACTTCAAGTCCCAACTCCTAGGAGAGTTTGTTGCTAAAACATTGGGCAAGTCCCCATCTTGGGCCTGCCCACAATTTGGCTAGTACCATGTAAGTGGCACACAGAGTTTCTGTTTTCATTGGTTTTTAGATCTTGGGTAATGATACACGGAGCTAATTGTATTGCAATGCAATTCTTTAGAGTGACCCATTTAATAACACTAGAAGAACTTGTTCTCTGTCTGGGCTTCTTTGCCTAGAGTCAATCCCTAAGTCAAGGGAATTCTGAAATCCCAAAAGAAAGCAAAAAGATTCCCAAAATACGTTTTTTTCTTAATTGTGCTTTATCACAGTACCTTATTGGACATTCATTGTGAGGATACACTCTCAGAAGGACAATTGTCACAATTTGATCTGGTCAACAAACATTGCCCACCCAGAAGTGAATCAAAGGTACCTCAGAAGGTTTATCTTCTCATTGACTCCAGCCATTTAGCCTTTAATCTTCTGTCATTTTAAATACTTTGTTAAAAAACTCCTGAGTGTTTTAGCTCCTTTTGGCATTTAATTTCCTAAAATCAACTCTTCCATCCTGCAAACTCCAATTTTCATACTTTCCATCTGGCATATAGTAAATAAAGCCCTGAACTTGGAATTTAAGGACATCAAAATCTTGGATCTGCCACTTAGCACCTATGTGACCTTGGCCAAGTCATTCACTTCTCTGGACCTCAGTTTCCCCACTCTCAAATGAAGGAACTGGACTAGATTACTTCTAAGGTCCTTTCCAGTTCAAGATCTATGCTACGATTTCCAATTATATCAAACAAAAATATCATCAGAATTTATATTATAATAACTTTTATATAACTATGTATGATAACATGTTATGTAGCTATATAACATATATATGTATTATAATAAATAAGATAAAATGGATTTTTTTCAAAAGATAACCCCTCAAGAATAAAAATTGGAAGAATATATTATATATATATGTATATATATGTATACAATGTATATGTACACATGCATGTATGTATATGGAAGCATGGAGCAACAGTTAGAGAATTGGCTTCAAGTCTCATCTCTGATGCATACTGCTTATGTGACCTTTAGTAAGTCACTTAATTTCTCAATGCTCTAAGCAACTCTCTAAGATAAACTGCAGACCTCCATTGGTAGACAGAGTTTCCTCACCGGAGTTACCTATACCAATAAAAACACACAGATCCAGTCTTTAGCAGTCCCCATCTCTCCCTCTCTCTTTCTCTCTCCATATATACATACATGTATATGTGTACATATATATGATATATGTCTATGTATTTGTATGTATGTATGCAATGGTAAAAGCACAAGTCCTGCCAGATTCTGCCAGAGTCAGTATTCTTCCGTTTCATTTTTGTGGTACATTAATCTATCTATTTTAATGTAAATAGTAGTAACGCACATATTTGCTGATGCTTTAAGATCCTAAATACTTTCCTCCTAGTCACCCTGGGAAATAATTCAAGTCAATCCAACAAACATTTATTTAGTGTCTACTATAAGCTAAGCACTATGCTAAGTGAGGGGAAGATAGAAGGGCTGATTCAAACACACACACACACAACACACACACACACACACACACAGAAATAGTCTCATCCTCAAGGAGTTTACAAGAGACTAAACTATAAAGTTGTTGAATGACAAAGATTAATTATTTAAATGTACTAGGGAAATAGCTAACTTATGTCTAAAATATTTAGTGGCAGAAAAGTTCTCAGAATTCTTTCAATTATAACTTTTGTTATGGTTAATTAAAACTTTTTATAGCTAATTAAAAATTTGAACAAATTAATCAACATGATTAATCTACCCATAGACGATATTTGAAGACACAGAAGAATTCATAACTGCAGAAGGAGAGTATACCAATTGCTTTGGTTAAAAATTAAACCAGTTTACATATTTCACTCCTATTATACATGTAGATATATGATGAAGTCATGTATGACAATAATTTCTCACATGACTTTCTAGGGATTTGAGAGAGTTAAATGTCTCTCTGAAAGTACCTAAAGGTTCTTAGGGAGATTTTGGCTCAAGACTCCTTGATTATGATAGATAGGCTTTTAAAACAATTGATATTCAAAAAGTCAGTAAACCAAGCCTCATCCCTGACCATTAACCACTTTGATGGGTCCATTAACACATCACTCCCCTCAAACCATCAGCCCCTGAAGGTACATAATGAAGAGCAAGGCCCTACAATAGGACCATTATGATAAGATAATCCTATGATTCACCAATGACTAAATTATCTGACTCTAGGCAAGACACATGAAACTCACACTCCAAGAAAACATAGGAGGGTCCTCCACTTTTCTGCCACCAAATATTTTATACATAAGCTAGCTATTTCCCTAGTACATTTAAATAATTAATCTTTCTCACTCAGCAGCTTTATAGTTTAATCTCTTGTAAACTTCTTGAGGGTGAGACTATTTGTGTGTGTGTGTGTGTGTGTGTGTGTCTTTGAATCAACCCTTCTATCTTCCCCTCACTTGGCATAGTGCTTAGCTCGTAGTAGACACTAAATGTTGGTACTTTATAGGTTCAATACACTATGACCAAAGCCCAGGCTCAACGTTAGCATATTGCTAAAGATAATTAGCAGTGGATAGAACCCAATTACTGGTTCATACAGTTCTTAACTAGAAGTGAACAGGTCATTATCAGACTCTTGATAGATGGAAATGCCCAGTCTACACATCCCTCTCTCTACCCAGAGTACTTTTCAAAATCAGCTAAAGATTTCATGGTTTCCACTCATCTGGCAGTCAAGCGATCAAAGCTACAAGAGCAGGTAGAAAGTGAAGAAGCCTAGGACATGCTGGAAGGTGCTGCCTGGAATTCCACAGCTTGAATTCTCTCCCTTCTGCTCCCTATCTCCTGGCCTCCTTCAGGTCCCAGATAAAACTCCACATTCTACAAGCCTTTCCCAATCCCTTTTAATACCAGTACCTTCCCTCTGTTGATTATTGCCAATTTATTCTGTATATACTTTGTTTATACATAGCTGTTATCATGTTGTTTCACCCACCCATTAGACCACTAGCTCACTGAAAGCAGGAATGGTCTTTG
Source organism: Phascolarctos cinereus (assembly GCF_003287225.1). Lineage (NCBI taxonomy): Eukaryota > Metazoa > Chordata > Mammalia > Diprotodontia > Phascolarctidae > Phascolarctos > Phascolarctos cinereus. The sequence goes on along the minus strand of NW_027555847.1, from coordinate 441,985,550 downwards.
CCTTTATTTATATCTCTTCGTGCTTAGTAGATTGCCTGGCACATAATAAGCATTTAATAAATGCTTATGTCCTGAATGGTTGCTGCCTGTTAAATGTCAGTGACAGGTGTGCTGACATCTTATTTCATATAGTCAAACTTTTGATAAAGTTTTAAAGTGTACAAATAATAATGGACAAAAAGGAAGGAAGAATTCTAACTTTAAGCACTTTTCTACATAACAAATTAGGTGATATAAAGATCTATTAATACAATGTGATTTATATACACAGGCACATGTATATAAATATCAAGAGGTGTAAAAATCTAAACTGAGCATGGATTTTAAACTATTTCAGTTTAAACTATTCCCAAATACAATTCTATTAACAGGAGCACTGGGGGTGGAGGGTGGGGGGAAATCATCTCTCCATGTGTTTTAATCAGCACTAAGTACAGTGCTTGGCACTTAATAAGTTCTAGAACGGACCAAATTAATGATGAGAATTATAACAAAAATAGGTCTGTAAGTAAAGATAGGTCTATATAACCGTCAGCTACTTGATTTTCAAAGTCCAGTATTCTCACTGCTTATTTTATGAAGTTAGTGAAGTCATTTAATTTTAAAAATCAATTGCTACAGAGCAGTTTTAGGAAGGAGAAAAGAATCATAAACTTCAGTAAAAGGAAGACCATATAGTAATGCTGAGGAATTGAGGAATTCCTAGACTAACCAAATTGTTTTGTGTTATATCCATACTAACATCACAGCTTTTGCATTTATTTATTTTTCCCTGAGTGGGCATTTCAAATTAAATTGATCCTTCTAGGAACGAGGGGTCTGCTAGCAGGAAAGAATCAGTAGACAGATGAAGTAATTAAGTTCCTACTTGTTCAGAGAAGATACAAGCAAGTCAGGGAAAATGGGTCTCAGATTTAGCTTCGACAAAGAGGAACAAAAGGACTTTTTGCTCCTTCTACATCTAATATTGTTTCAGTTCCATAGTCCTTCTATGTTCGTTGTAGCAGAAACCATTATAGTAAAGTGATTCTGTGTCCCATTACTACCCAGTAAGAAGATACAAAATATTTGCATTGCAAGATCTAGCCAGTATCGTTCAATAGTTGGAGGCCATTTTTCCTGGTTTTTACATCTGAACAACAGGACTATGTCATAGCATGGCATATCATGGCCTCTAACCAACATCATTTGTCCTCTTAATCCACAATAATCAATTTAATCCATAGGTATCGATGTAATTAAATGAACTATTTAATTTTTTTTTCCTGTTGCAACTAATGTTTTATGACCGAATAAATTGGGATTGAGAAATACAGAAGAATCTGGAAGGTATTGCATATGGTGGTGAAATGTGTCTGTCATCAGAATAAATTCATGGACATCTCCAAGTATCTGTCTATGTAAATTTAATGTTCAGTAAAACTCAGAAAACAAAGTAACACCTATTTTGAGAACATCATAAAAGTCAGGTAAAGGAGAGTTAATTAGAGCTTATCAAAAGCATATGCTGAAATCATGAATATATATATATGCATAGGTTGAGATAGCTGGAATATTCCAATAGATTTAATCCACTTTTGCTTGATGTAAAACAACCATTCTATTTCACTATACAAACACTTTTACCCATTTAAATAAAATATTCAGAACCAAGTGAAATGTTATCATTGGTGAAATGCTCTCTTTCTGTTGGTTTATTCTGCTGAAACTCAAAGGTAATTGTTAACAGCAGTATAATCTATGATACTTGAACTGACAAGCAGACTTATGACACAATTTAAGTTAATGCCAGAGAAAACCATGCAGATTGGCACAAAGAAAATATTTAGAGAATGCCTGAAGCTAGGTTTATGAATGTACAATCAAAATATAATCCTTTTACAATTCTTCTTAGCCCACAAGCATTATCTACAAAGACTCCATGTCTCCTGGCACCTACCATACAGACTAATCTATACAATTTAACCCAGTCATAATGGAGTATATCAACACATATAGTCTCAAAGTACAGGAAAAAAACTGTGGTGTGCTTACTGAATAATAATAAAGAAATAGTAATAATGTCACAATCCTACTCCACATGGGAACCTAACAACCAGTTCCAAAGATGTCTTCGCATATAAGCATCTAGTCTAGAGACCTGAATTCAATTCCAGCCTCAGAAAGTGTGTAATCCTGGGCAAGTCACTTAACCTCAGTTTGCCTCAGTTTCCTCATCTGTAAAAAGGGGGTAATAATAACACCTACTTCCCAGGGTTACAAAAATTAAATGAGATAATAATTGTAAAACACTTAGTATTGTGCCTGACACAGAGTAAGAACCACATAGATGTTAACTATTATTATTATTATTGGCGTACGGCACAATGCTGCTGAAGAAAATTACAGAATCACAAAGTTTAAGAGCTGGAAGAAACTTTAGCGGCTGTCATTATCAACAAGCATTTATCAAGCACATATTATGTACTAGACATCCCTTTTCCCAGGGAGTGACAACATTTAAATCACCATATGTAAACAAGAGATATACCAGACAAATAGGAGGTGATCACAGAGGGAAGGTGCTGGGGAGTTGTGGGGGTGGGGGGAATGGCGAGGGATGGAGGGGAGAAGGTAGACAGGAAAAACTTAATGCCGAGAATAAGATTTTAGCCATCCTAAAGGAAGTCAGTGGAGCTTTCCAGGTATGGGGGACCAGTCAGTGAAAATGCGTAGAGTCAGGAGATGTGCTACTATATGCTAGGAACAGCAATATCTTAGTGCATAGGAATGTAAAGTGCAAGAAAACTGGAAAGGTAAGAATGGACCAAGATGTGAGGGCTTTAAAAGGTAAACAGAAGATTTTACATTTGATGCTGGATGTAATGAGGACAACTGGAGATTGTTGAGTAGAGGGTAGCATAATCAGACATGCACTTTAAGAAGATCGTTTTGGCAGCTGAGTAAAGATTGTATTGGAATGGAGAGAGACTTGAGGCAGGAAGACCACCCAGTGGCCATTGCAATTCAGTGATAAAATGCCTATACCAGGGTGTAACTGTGTGAGAAGATAGAAGGGGAAGTATAAGAGAAGGTAGTAGATACAACAAGATGTGGCAATAGATTTGATGGGGGGGATGAATATAAGTGAGGAGTCTTATGACACTGAGGTTGTCATAAAAGATAAGAGAGTGGTAAGTGCCCTACTCATAATAGAGAAGTTTGGAAGTAAAGAAAATGAGTCCTGTTTCAACATGTTAAGACAATCAATCAATCAATTAACATTTGTTAAGCACCTACTATGTTCCAGGTACCATACTAAGTGTTGGGCATCCTGAGATGTCTATGGGACATTAAATTCAAGATATTCAATAGGCAGTTTGAGATGCAAGAATGGAGGTCAGGAGAGAGATTATGGGTAGATAAGTAGATCTAAGAACCATCTGTAAAGAGGTATAATTAAATCTATAGGAACTTATGAGACACCCAAGCAAGATAATATAGAAGACAAGAAAAGGGACAAAGACTGACTCTTGGAGGACATCCACAGTTAGTGGGCATGACCTGGACTCAGCACTGAACACTGAGAATAATTAGTCAGACAGGTAGGAGGAGACCCAAGACAAAGCAATGTCATGAAAACTTAGAGAGGAAAAAGTATCCAGGAGAAAGGGGTAATGGATAGTGTCAAAGGCTATAGAAATGTCCAGAAGGATAAAGCTTAAAGAAAGATCGCTGGTAACTTTGGAGAGATCATTTTTGACTGAACAGTGAGGTCAGAAGGTAGACTAATGCGGGTTTAGGAGAGAAAAAGTAGGGGGAAAGTGGAAGAACTGATTGTAGTTGACTTCCTCAATGAATTTAGCCACAAAATAGAGGAGAGATATAGACCACTTAGCCCAATCCATGACTGAAAGGAATCCCCTCTATAACATAAGCATCCTCTAACTGAAAATATCCAATGAGGGAGAATATGCCACATCAAGAAGCAGCCTACTCAATACATCATATAAAATGATGCTTTGTAGCCAAGTGGGATAATATTCTAAATACAGGAGAACTGGATCTAGAGGTTTGCTTTTCAGATTTTTAATCAATGCATCAATCAATGAGTATTTATTGAAACCTACTTCTTATTTCCTTTGCACTGTGCTTAATGCTGGGGATACAAACAAGAAGGAAACAATTCTTGCCCTCAAAGAGCTCACAGTCAAAATTGAGGGGGATAATACTTACATGTAAAAGTACGTACAATTTGAATACAGTAAATATTAAGGAACTTTGATAATGACTAGCATATGGGAGAGGAACATCAGAAAAGTCTCATTTAAGATGGTGCTTGAGCTTAGTCTTCTTTTTATTTTATTTTTTTAATATTCTTTTTTCCTTTTTTTAAATATAAATTTATTTATTTTTAGTTTTCAGTATTTACTTCCACAAGATTTTGAGTTCCAAATTTTCACCCCATCTCACCCTTCCCCCCACCCCAAGATGGCATACGTTCTGAATATCCCTTCCACTAGTCTGTCTTCTCTTCTGTCTCTCCCCTCCTATCCCTTTCTATTTTCCTGTAGGGCAGGATAGACTTCTGTACCCTGTTTCCTGTATTTCTTATTTCCCAGTGGCTTATGAAAACTTTTTTTTAACATATGTTTTTAAAACTTTAGGTTTCAAATTTTCTCTCTTCCTCCCTCCCCACCCACCCTCATTGAAAAGGCAAGCAACTCAATATAGGTTATACATGTGCAGTTATGACTTCCATAGTAGACATGTTGTGAAAAACTAACTCTATTTCCCTTAATCCTATCCTGCCCTCCCATTTATTCTATTCTTTCTTTTGACCCTGTCCCTCCTCAGAAGTATTTGCTTCTGATTACCCCCTTTCCCAATCTGCCCTCCTCTCTATCATCCCCGCTCTCTTGTCCCCTTCTCCCCTATTTTCCTGTAGGGTAAGACAGATTTCCATACCCAATTGAATGTATGTTATTCCCTCCTTAAGCCAAATCCTATGAGAATAAGATTCACTCATTCCCTCTCACCTTCCCCTTTCCCCTCCACTGTAAGAGACTTTTCTTTTTGTTTTTTTTGTGAGATAATTTACCCCATTCTACCTCTCCCTTTCTTCTTCTCAGTATCATCCTCTCTCACCCATTAATTTTATTCTCCAGATATCACACCTTTATCTTCAACTCACCTTGTGCCTTCTATCTATCTATCTATCTATCTATCTATCTACATACATATAATTTTTTTCCTCCAACTACCCTAATACTGACAAAGGTCTCATGAGTTATAAATATCATCTTTCCATGCAGGAATGTAAACAGTTCAATCTTAATGTCTCTTATGATTTCTCTTTCCTGTTTACCTCTTCATGTTCCACTTGAGTCCTGTATTTGAAAGTCAAATTTTCTATTCAGCTCTGGTCTTTTCATCAAGAATGCTTGAAAGTCCTCTATTTCACTGAATGACCATTTTTTCCCCTGAAGGATTATACTCAGTTTTGCTGGGTAGGTGATTCTTGGTTGTAATCCTATCTCCTTTGCCCTCCGTAATATTATATTCCATGCCCTGCGGTCCTTTAATGTAGAAGCTGCTAAATCTTGTGTTATCCTGATTGTGTTTCCACAGTACTTGAATTGTTTCTTCTGGAAGCTTGTAATATTTTCTCCTTGACCTGGGAACTCTGGAATTTGATATTCCTAGGAGTTTTCCTTTGGGGATCTCTTTCAGGAGGAGATCTGTGGATTCTTTCAATTTCTATTTTGCCCTCTGGTTCTAATATATCAGGGCAGTTTTCCTTGATAATTTCTTGAAAGATGATGTCTAGGCTCTTTTTTTGATCATGGCTTTCAGATAGTCCAATAATTTTTAAATTCTCTCTCCTGGATCTATTTTCCAGGTCAGTTGTTTTTCCAATGAGATATTTCACATTGTTTTCTAATTTTTTCATTCTTTTGGATTTGTTTTACAGTGTCTTGATTTCTCATAAAGTCACTAGCTTCCAATTGCTCTATTCTAATTTTTAAGGAAGTATTTTCTTCAGTAATCTTTTGGACTTCCTTTTCCATTTGGCCAATTTTTCTTTTTAGGGCATTTTCTCCTCATTGGCTTTTTGGACCTCTTTTGCCATTTGGGTTAGGCTATTTTTTAAGGTGTTATTTTCTTCAGTATTTTTTTGGGTCTCCTTTAGCAAGCTGTTGACTTGTTTTTCATGATTTTCTTGCATCACTCTCATTTCTCTTCCCAGTTTTTCCTCTACTTCTCTTACTTGCTTCTCAAAATCCCTTTTGAGCTCTTCCAAGGCCTGGGACTGATTCATATTTTTCTTGGAGGCTTTGGATGTAGGAGCTTTGACTTTGTTGTCTTCTTCTGGTTGCATATTTTGATCTTCTTTTTCACCAAAGTAAGATAATATAGTCTGACTCTTTTTGCGCTGCTTGCTCATGATCCCGGCCAATTACTTGAGTTTTAAACTCTTTGTTAAGGTAAGAGTCTGCTTCCAATGTGGAGAGTGTACTGTCCCAAGTTTCGGGGGTTTATACAGCTGTTTTCAGAGATATGTGTTGGGACCTATAAATTTTCAGTTCTTCCAAGATGGTATGATAAGGAGTGAGGTGTTTTCTCCTTTTCTGGCCTGTGCTCTGGTTTATTAGTGATCACAAGTACTCCCTTCTGTCCTGTAACTGTGAGGAGGGGTTCTTCTTCACAGCCACTACAAGCTCCACCACGCCAGCATTCCTCCTCACCCCAGCACCACCACCCAGAACTGTGATCCAGATCCAAGCATGGGCAAAGCAAGAGATTCCTGCCTCAGCACTGGCAAAGAGATCCCTGCAATCCCCCTCTGATCAGCCACTGGATTCCCCCTCAGTCTGTGGGCTGGGAGCTCAGGAGGCAGCTGCCCTCCCAGAGCCACGCTCTTGGGGAACTAGAGCTGAGATCCCGTGTTCCTCTCTCAGCACCACAGAAACAGACTTTTCCCACTGACCTTCTAAGTTGTCTTTGGCATGCATGGATTGAGGAGTCTGGAAACCTCTACAGCTGCCCGAGATTCAGTCCTCTGAGGCCTGCTCCAGGTTTGCTGCGGCCTGCGCGCCCACGCTGAACTGCGTCCTTTCCCAGCCCAGCACAATGTATCTTTCTGATCAATCATCCGGGTTGTCTTGGGCTGGAAATTTGTTTTACTCTGTCTTTTCTGTGGGTTCTGCTGCTTTAGAATTTGTTTAGAGCCATTTTTTTATAGGTGTTTGGATGGGTTTGGGGGAGAGTTCAAACAAGTCACTGATTTCACTCTGCCATCTTGGCTCCACCCTCCTTGAGCTTAGTCTTGAAAGAGAATAGGGCTTCTAAAACACAAAACCATTAGGGTGCTTCACGAAGCCATAGGAAAGTAGATTTGCACATTCTTTTCAGTGGCAATGTAGTATTGATTCAGTTGATTGTGGTTCCAGAGCTAGAAAGGAAGTGACATAAGAAGGTAATAATATTAATACTAATAATACCTAGCACTTACATTGTGCTTTAAGGTTTGCAGCAGACTGTATGTATGCTATCTCATTTGATTCTTACAAGAGCCTTTTGAGGTGGGTGCTTTTATTACCCCCATCTTACAGATGAGGAAACTGAAACTAAGAGAGGCTAAGTGACTTGTCCAAGGCCACACAGCTTATAACTATCTGAGGTGAAATTTGAATTCTGGTCTTTCCAAATTGAGATCCAGCATGCTATCTACCGTACCACCTTTGTTGTTGTTCAGTTGTTTCAGTTGTGTCTGACTCTGTGTGATCCATTTTGGGGTTTTCTTGGCAAAGATACTGGAGTAATTGGCCATTTTCTTCTCCAGATCATTTTACAAATAAGGAAACTGGAGCAAACAGGGTTAAGTGACTTGTCTAGGGTCACACAGCTAGAAAGTGTCTGAGGTTGGATTTGAATTCAGAAAGATGAGTCTTCCTGACTCCAGATCTGGAACTGTATTCACTGTACCACCTAGTTGCCCCCCTTAGCTTAAGTAAGTAGGGTCAATAAAGCTTGAACCAGAAATTCTTCTATCACTAACCAGAGCTGCAAGTTCTAACTAGTGATTTGGTTTGCTATCTCGAACAAATGGGGCAATACTAAAATTGTCTTACGACTCAAGCAAATTTTCTTTCTGAGATTCGATAAAATGGGGCTAATGATTGGAATATGGCTCTGAATGGGTAGGAGATATTCAAAGTAAACAGGACAGTTTTAAACCAGTTAGTTTCCCAAGCCCAACTCAGTAACGCCATTACCTATGACCAGGTATTTGTTGTTGAGAAAAAGGATGTGTGTGTTTTTTTTTTCCTGACTCTGCCTTTGATAGCTAGAAGAATTTGTCAGTAATACTGTGGTTCCCCAGAAGTCCATGTTCCATGATGAATCCAAGAAAACCCCCAGGTTGCCTACTCCATGCTCCTTCATATTTCATCATTCACCACCTTAGGTTTTTTGAAGTCACCTTTCAAAAGTTAGGTGTCCTCCCGAAGCAAATTTCAAGCAGAGTAGAATTCATTTATCATCAATGCATAGCATAAGCTCTATTAGAGATTATTTAAAATAACCTCTCCTCTTTTGCATGAGGTAATTCAGGCAGTTAAGACATCTAAATTCTGAGTCAGTAAATAGCTGTAATGAGAATGGATAACTCTAATGTCAGATCGTATGCCTTTCCCACCATACCAAGCATTAGTACCTTGAGTGAGAATTAAAGGTAGGAAATAGCTATCAATTAAATTCAAGCAAAGAAGCATTTATTAAGCAGGTATTTTGTACAAGACATTACTTGTGTTGGGGATACAAAGGTGAAAAAGAAATATTCTCTGCCCTTAAGGAATTTACATTCTACTTAGAAGAGCAAAATATGCACACAGAGCAAACATATACAAAGTGACTTGGGTGGGGGGGGGGAGGAGTGTACAGGAAGATAAGGAGATACTTTAGGGGCAATGGATTCAAAGATCTGGAGGTCCAAGAGCTGGAGTGACAGTGAACATTCTGAACTTGGAAATAATACAAACTAACCAGGAAAGGAAACAGTATGGCTCATACAGGGCACCTCAAGGAACCTCAGAGAACATTGGCTAGAACATAGAATGGGAAGTAATGTGAAATACATCTAGAAAGCCAAGCTGGGGCCTAATTGTTAAGATTTTAAATGCCAAAATGAACAAAGAAAGGACTTTGAATTTCCTTCTGGAGGCAATAGACAGCCACTAAAGCTATTACAGTTTTCCTATGTACACTGAGGCACTCATTGATTCTTTCATTTCTATAAATAGTTATTAAGGGAAATACTGTGTTCTAGGCACCGATTGAGGTATAAGGACAAATAAGATGGGAGTGATGGGTTACGGGCCCAAGCTGAGATCTTTGCCCCTTATCCCAAAAAGAACTTGGGTCCCATTTGTTTAAGAGGGGAATGATGAGGATGGGATCTAGACATCAAAAATTCCCACATGGCCAAATCTCTGGTATTTGCCTGAGGCTTCAATCCCATCAACTGGCTTTCATTGTGACTGTACCCAATCTCCCAATTCTCTGTTACCCTTAACCTAGCCTAGCCGTCCATTGTGTTACTTCTCTCTAGTTCCAGGCCACTTCCTGCCATTAATCCTATCTAGGCTCCATTCTCCCTTCACCAGGTGGTCCAAGTTCCTGACTTGAACTACCTCACAGTCCTTGCAGACTACTTGGCCACTCCTAGATCCCTCCCGTAGTCTTTCTGTATATAAGGTCCATCTTGTCTCCATTAAGGTGCTCAGATTCTTACAATCTAGGCAGTAGCTCACAGATTCTCAGATTCCTTTACAATTTGGCTGAAAAAAGGCTTGGGTTGAATTCTTTTGGGCAAAATCCATGGATCGTGATCTCAGGGTCCCAGCACCTCTAAACCTCTCAACCTCATTAAGAGTAGATGCTTCATGATTTCTTCTGAGGTTCAAATTAAACATATTAAATAACCAGGAAGCGTAATTCAAATTCAAAGGTGGGAGAGACTTTTAGAGTCCAGCCCTTTCATTTTACAGAGGAGAAAACGGAGGCTCATCAAGATGAATTGACTTGGCCAAGGTCACACAGGCAGAAAGTAATTAGCAAAGCTGGGATTCAAACTCAATTTTTTTAATCCAGTTCTTCCCACTGTTCTCCCAGGCCTCTCAAAAGAAATTACTTCTTTACTACTCCCTGAATTCTCATACTATAGGGAGGCAAGACAATAACTTGGACTCTTAAAGTGATTCTCCACTGAAACCATTTGGTTGCCAGTTGCTGGTGACAAAAAAGGGAGGTTTAATTGGGTAATTGTTTTGCTAGGTTACTTATATTTAGAATTAGCTTCCCTACAATCTCTTCATGCAATAGAAAGGATCCTTAAGACACCTATTAATGGCTCCTATCCTTAGTTTTTTATTAATTATGCTTTGTATACAATTGTGACTTTGATTTTATTGAAAAAGTAGGTGCTATCTGATAGTTTTCAACAACCGGATATCCATAAAGATGCATGCATGAATGCACATATGCATATATACATATATACTTGTGTGTCTACATATATATGGAGTATCAGGCTCTGGGTATATTCTAGACACTACTGAAAACTCCCTGGGTTGGGTATTTATGCATACGGAATTAGTACATTTCTTAAAGAACAAATTAATTTGTGCTACTGTTGCTTGATATATAGATTAAGATAGGAAACAGTAGCTAGGGAGTGAGTAATGAGAGAAGGCTGGTTAGCATAGTGATGCTATGCCAGATATAGAAAAAATGTTTATGGAAATGTGAGAACATCGTGGGAAAGTTATGTGTATTTATTTGAACTGTATGAACTGTGCTGGGGAAAAAATGGGCAAACATACATAGCATTTTCCTCTGGGCTACTTGCTCAACTCTCACTGCATTGATAGAGGGACACTTCTCTAAAGGTTCTAGGGATAACTCTGAGTGGCTTCTAAGACTGTCTCTCCCAAGCCCCTAACCAGAATGCTCTCCAATATCAATCAACCAGTTAACCTCTATTAGCTTTTAGAAGAGGGTATTTACTAAGCTACTATAACAAGGAGAGTAGTTATGAAACATTCCCTACAGCCCAGGAACACATTCTTCCCCTACATGTAAACCTGATATTACAGAAATATTAAAGAACTCTCCCTCAAAATAAAATTCCTCAAGAAGGAATACACTGTTGTTGCTTGGAATAAATGTCAGAGAAACTCTATGTTGTCAGGTAGAAATTTTATTTCTTCAGGACCCCTCTAAAGCTCTAAATTACTACTCTAAACATCAAAGACAGTGAGTTGATGGCAGACTTTCTCAAATCTAGCGCCATTACTTGTACAACCAATCCACTCTGAATCAAAAACGCTAGACACTCAAAGCCATCTAAATAATTTTGAATGGAAATAGTAGGGGTATTTTCTTTACTATCTTCCAAGAAATATTATGGGAACAAATTACATAATAACAATTCACATAGCACTCTAATTGTTATAAGTCAATTTACATTCAACCATACTGTGAGGTAGGTGGTATAAGTAGATAGTATAGTACATCCTCGTTGTATGTATAAGAGAACTGAGGTTGTCTGTGGTCACATACACACAAGTGCTTTCTCAATTAAATCCCATTATTTCTTTTAACATCAGTATATTCTCCACTAACTTTATACAATCCAGATATTATACTGTACAAGATATAAAAGTAAATGGTTAAAAACCCACGTTTGAAGAGAATGGGGACGGACACGTGTATTTCAAAGGGAACTCACTGTCTCTGTCTCTCTCCATCTGTCTGTCTGTCTCTCCTCTCATTCTCCTCCTTTTCTCTGTTCTCTTCACCCTCTTCCTCTATTCTCTCTTTCTTTTTTTGTCCTTGGTTCTGCTTTTCTGCCGAAGACAAACATTCCATGGCTAGGCAGTTCTAGTTGGGGTGATTTGTGACTCTCTGGCCTATACAAAGAATATTTGCTGGGTTGCCAGGGGGCATCTCTCCTAGGCCTGATTATGTGTTAAACAGGCAGTATGTAGATGAAGGCAACACAGTATGATGATCTTTTTTCTGTCATTTTATGCTGCTCACATGCTTGATCTGACTAGAACAGAAGTGATTCACCAACTGGTACAACATGTTATGTGGATTGCAATGGCAAATCACAGAATTGGCTTATAAATAAAAAGACATTTCAATTAAATTACCTGTTCTTTTCTTCTCTTTACAAAATATAAAAACTTTATGAGTCCAAGTATGAGGTAGCGTTGGTAATTTGATCCCTCAGAGCAAGTAACTATTTGTCAGAGAGGAAAAAGAAGTTTCCCATTTCCTACCCTGTAATATGTATGCTTGTTACATAAATGTGCTGCAATCAGAAGAGTATGTAAGCTTTGTAAACCTGGAGTTGCCTGGGTGTGAGAAGCACAAACCTGCTTTCAATGCTTGCTTCCACCGTAAGTGTTCATGTGCACCCCCTGGGGTTAGGTGGAGCATCTAACCACTAGTGATTGACCCTGTTTGGTCTCTATTATTGAACAGGATCAGTGACCAGATGTCCAGTAGCTTCCCCTAGTGGTTGAACCAGGTGGTGATTTTTTTACCCCTATTGTATGAGTGAGAAAATCAAAGAATTTTCTAGTCCTTTCCAGACTGTTTTCTCCTCACTCCCCTTGATATACAACACACTACACATTTAAACTGGTCCAAATGGTCAGCTTGATGTCAGTATTCCATCCTCTCACTTCACTGTCTTTGCATTGTCTGATTGCTCCCCTATGCCAAAAAGCCATCTCTTAAAATCCTTAATTTCTTTTAAGACTCAATTCAAGTACCACTTAAACACAAAGCCTTTCTGTATACATTGTTGTTGTTTAATTGTGTCCAACTCTTCATGACCTCATTTGGGATTTTCTTGGCAAAGATACTGGAGTGCTTTGCCATTTCCTTCTCCAGTTCATTTTATAGATGAGGAAAATGAGGCAAATAGAGTTAAGTGACTTGCCCAGGGTCACACAGCTATTAAATGCCTGAGCTTGCATTTGAACTTGGGTCTTTTTAACCTCAGCCTCAGCACTCTACCCACTTTCAAACCCAGCTGCCCTTTTTTATATTTATTCCTCTTCAATTCCTTAGCGCTTTCTCCATCAATTTATTATGTATTTACTTTTCAGTAGGTGTATTGTATTCCCCTAAAGTGCCCATAAGGCAGTGAAAGGTTTTCATTTTTGTATTCCCTGAGTTTAACACAGATTAGGCCTAATAAAATTAATACAACTTAAAAAATAAACTTAATAAATCTTTGAGAGAGGGGAACTGATTTCCTGAGAGTCACAATCAGTGAGTAACTAGAATTTGTTAATCATTGATTATGTGCCAGGCAATGTGCTGTGTCACATAGTTTATATATTGGATTCAAACCTAAGCCTGCTGACTTTAATACGGTGGCTTTCTACTCCACCAAACTGAGCCAGAAGTGGCACTTTGGCCGCAGAGGAAGCAGAGTATCCAGTAGGTAGAGATGGTGAGTAAAGATCCTTAAAGGGCTAAGCCACTGCAAGGTTTCATTTAGAAAACTGTTGTGTTGATATTCCACAAGTAAAGAGCAGCCCTCTGATTTTCCAGGTGGGCTCATGTCAGCTTTGTCCAGCTTAGTGCTCAGTAGTTCTTAAGAGTGTGTTTTGTTTTGTTTTGTTCTTTATCTCTTTGTCATGCCACCTGATTCCATGCTATCAGAGACACGTCTTTCCTCAGCCTAACTATCCAAGAAATGTTTTTCTTCGTTCTGCTGTATGTGCCATGACCATAATCAAGCTATCGTTCACTCCTGAAGTCCTCTCCAAGACTGAGGAAACAGTCGATTTCTACTGGATCCACAGTTTCTTGTCACAGTAAGAGTACAATGGGCTGACACTTTTTACTGGTCTCCATTCTTACCAAAGACTCATAATGCCCATCGCTTTTAATATCTAGCCAAGCTATTCCTCATCTCTCTTCTCCTTTTACATTTGTTCTTTTACTGTCCAGATACCTGGATTTTATGATGAACGTGATCTAATCCAACAAGCATTATTAAGTGCTGGGCACTAGGTATTCAAAAACAAAATGAAAAAAAAAATAGTCCCTAGCCTCAAGGCACTTGGGTTGTATTCAGAAGATACCCTACATAAGCAAGCAGGTAAGTATAATGGATATAAATGCACACACGTATACATATGTATGCGAGGTTTTAAAAGTAGTGTCATTAATACCTCTTGTTTTTATGTCACAATTATTTCTGGATATTCCTCACTTCCTGCATCTCTTCGCACCTGCTCTAAAAGCTGCATACTATAACAAAGGAGAACACAGTTAATCAAACCTACTAACAGCCTATGCAGTGTTCTGTATGACATAGTCCTTCATTCCTCCATCGTAGGGAAGATACAAAGTGAATTTTTTTGTTTACGTTCTAGGGTCAGATCGATAGTTACGATAGCATAATACTTATCTTCATTTTAGCATTCTTTTTATTTACTTTATGGTGTCATATGTGCATTTGTTATTCTGATTCTGCTTACTTCATTCTGTATCAGTGCAGTGCATGTGTCTTCCTATCTTCTTTGAATTCTTCACATTTCTTATTTCCTACGCTACAGCAATATTCCATTACATTATATACTAAAGTCCCTTAGCCATTTCCTAATCAATGGTCACCTGCATTGGTTGTAGTTCTTTGCTACTGCAAGTCCTTTTCTGAATATTATAGTATGTATGGGAACTTTCTTCCCTGGAACTTTCTGGGGTGCATTTCCAGCAGGAAAATACCTGGGTCAAAAGATATTAATAGATTAGTAATTTCTTCTAATTGTTTTCCAAAATAGGTGACACTCATAGATTCACCAAGAGTGCCTTAGTGTGCCTTTTTTCCACAGCTTCTCTAATATTGACTCTTCTTATCTTTTGATATCATTGTTGAGTATGAAGTGAAACCTCAGAACTCTTTTGAATATAAACTTTTAGATATCCTTTGTGTTTTTTTTTCATTTTAAACAAATTTTCATTCATATCTCTTGTTTTTTCATCTCATGTTTCTCAATGAATGCCTGGGCTATTTGCCCCATAGAACCATTCCTTTTGACAAAGAATTTTTTTTAAAAAGAGGAAAGAAAATAGGTCATCAAAGCTAACCAACATATCAAAAAAGTCTGACACTATTGGAAGTGTTAACACCCTCCTTCCTTAGTCCTCCACCTTTTTACAAAGAAGTAGGGGAGGTAAGTTCCCATATCTCTTTTGGGGGTCAAGCTTTGTCATTACAATTTCACAGCATTCAATTTGTAATTATTGCTGTTTCTATTTACATTGTTGTGGTCATTGTGTTTATTGTTTTAAAAATACATTTCATTGAAATATTTTGCTCTTATGTCATACACATTTCCCAATGTACTCCTCCTTGTTGTCCCTTTTGGGGATCCGTTCCTTGTAGCAAAAAAATAGGAAGAGGGGTAGAAAGAGTTCAGTACAATAATTCAATACAATGGAAAAATTCTAACAGTGTTTTCATACCCATAGTTTCCAACTTATGCAAAGAATTAAGGGTGGTATCTTCTCATATCTTTTTTTGGATCAAGCTAGGGCATTCTAATTTCACAGAATTCAGGTTCAATGGTTTTGTTGTTTTCCTTTTTTCTATTTACATTGTTTTGGTCATTGTCTACATTTTCTCCTAGTTCTGCTTACTTCATTTTGCATCAGTTTATATGTCTTCTCATATTTTTCTATTGTCATTTTTGTCATTTCTTACAGCTTGGTAATATTCTGTAGCCATTCCCCAACTGATGAGACTCTACTTTTACAGGTCTGTACTACCATAAATATTTTGATATATATCAGGACCTTTCATTTTATCATGGACCTCTTTGAGGTAAAAGCCTCCTAGAGGAATCTGTGGGTCAAAGGTTATAGACATCTTAGTCACTTAACATAATTTCAAATTGCTTTCCAAAGTGGTTGAACTCATTCATAACTTCACCAGCAGTACATTAGAGATCCTTTATTTACAAAATCACCTTAACATTAACTATTTTAATCTTTCTTATCTTTGTCATCATGGTCAATTTGCTAGGTATGAAGTAAAACCAAGTTGTTTTGATTTGCTTTTCTCAGTCACTAGGAGCAATCTTAAATAAGGTTGTTCTGCGGTTTGCAATTCTTTTGAGAATAGTTTATTTTTGTCCTTTGACCACTTGTCTATTGAGGATTGATTCTTAGTTTTATATATTTGTGCTAACAGCCTATATGTCTTGGATTTTGGAATTTCATTAGAGATATTTGTTCTAATTTTGTTTTTACTCATTAATAGTTTTCTTCTCTAGCTGCATGATTCTGCTCATGCAAAAGACTTTCAATTTCATTTAATCTAAATTGTATGTCTGTATGTATGTATACCTGTATACATAATTTGAAAAACATATTTAAATGGAAAATTGAAGACCTTTGATCTAACCTAATGCTATCTATGATCCTTTATCCATATTCCACAGCTCGCTTTCAACTCTTAATTATTAGATAAAAGCAGAGAAATATACATGTATCTATCACCTTCTTGTCATTCTCACTATCATCCTCTTGCACATGCTGTCATCATCTTTTACCTGAACTGTAGCAATAACCTCCTAGTAGATCTCTCTGTTTCCAGCCTCTCCAACCTAAACTCCCTTGCCATCCATTCCATCTACCACTGCCATATTAATTTTTCTAATGCACAAGTCTAATCATATCATTGTCCTGTTCAAACTCTCCATTGCTTACCTTAAAAAATTGTTAGCCTGACATTCAAAGCTATTTACAATCTGACCCAAACTTATTTTTCCATCCTTATCAACTCAAGAAATATTTATCATTCAGCTTCTATGGACAAGGTATAGTGTGTTATCTTTCCTTTACTTGCCCTTCTCTCCAGCTAAACCAGTCTAATCATCTTTTCCCAAGTATATTCTATAATTTGCCATTTACCTGTTTTTACTCATGGAGTTTCCTTTGCCTAAAATGCTCCCTTGACCCACCCTATATTCACCATCCAACTTGATCAGTTGAAATGCTTTCTATTTTCTAAGATTTGGGGCTCAAGTTCAACTTTCTCTAAAAAGCCTTCTCTGACCCCCTCCTCCCCAAAATAATATCTCCCTCTTGTGAACACTGATAAGACTTTCTGTTGTTTATTTACTTCCATTCTTTGTATCCATTATCTGGATGAGTACCTTGTCTTCTTTTATTGGACTATAAGTTCCTTGAGAACAGAGACAGCTCTTGTTCTAGGTACTAGCAGAGTGCTTACACACACACACACACACACACACACACACACACACACACACACACACACACATCTATACATCCAGTACATGTTTGTTGACGTTAACCTATTAAGTTTACATAAACTATGCTGAAGAGATATATATCTAGAGATAGATAGATAGATAGATAGATAGATAGATAGATAGATAGATAGATAGATAGATAGATATCAAAAGGGCTATTGCAATATCCATATCCACTTGAGAAGATTTTTCCTTGTTGTCATTAACATTGTTGACTTCTACCCTCCTTTCACTTTTAACACCTCCCTTTCCTACCAGTCCTCTTGGAAGGCAATAGTTCAGATTCTTTGCCGTTGATATCTGCCTGAGCAGAAAAAGATGGGGGCAGGGGGAAGGGGAGAGGGAAGGAAGAAAGGAAGGAAGGAAGGAAGGAAGGAAGGAAGGAAGGAAGGAAGGAAGGAAGGAAGGAAGGAAGGAAGGAAGGAAGGAAGGAAGGAAGGAAGGAAGGAAGGATGAGAGTGATATAGAGAGACAGAGACAGAAGACAGAGAGAGAAAGCAAAATGTAAAGGCATTTATTTTCAGAAAACAGTTACCCCTGTTTGCTAATGTCAGTATTCCTAGGGTAAAAACTGAATTGAGATTTGAAAGGTTTGCTCTCTCCCCAAGGTTAAGTAGATAGCTAAATATGTGGAAATGAATGACCACTTACTATTGTGATTGAAAGAGATTTCGTGGGCACAGGTACATGACTTTACAAAGCCTGTATGAGATCTTTCAAGAAACACTGGTGGAACTTGTTATAGTGTCTACCAGTTCACATTTTTTCCTTATCTGCTGAAAATATTCGAAACTGAATTTTGAAGATTTAAATACCTTATTTAGTTTAACTTACCTGTTAACTCACCTATTGCCAATAAAGGCCTGAGAGGGAACGTAACCTCTCCCATATATCACTAAGGCTGGCAAACATGAATTCATTTCTTTGTAGCATACATATGTTTGTAGCACTAATGTGTTTACTTTTTCAAGTCTCAGCCACAGGACACAATTAATTCAAAGAAAAAACTAGCAACAGCATGGTTAAAAAAAAGTGACGACAAAACATTTCCCTTGTATACTTAGGACACACTCTCCCACAATACCCATGCCATCAGCTGTCACAGTCCACATACATAAGGAATGTATGGAGCGTAAAACACATAAGGAATGTACCTGGCTAGAATACCTGTGTGGAATGTCACACACCTAAGGAACATGTATGGCCAAGACCCAAGTATGGAGTGGTAACACACCCATGGTGCTGCAAAGTCATCAGTGTTTTCCAGTAATGTCATCATTTTGCTGTTTCTGGACTTATTTCTTGCTGGGTGACTGACCCAGAGCCTTAACTAAGCCATGCTGGTCTTAGGTGTTGTGCTATCTCTGGAAATATGTAGTCTATGTCTACTAGACATGCAGTTGACATGTCTCTGCTGGATATATAACCATGGCAGGTGGAGTCTGCTAGATGTTGCCTTCTACTGGCTTTATATAGTCACTGCTTAACATTCCTCTATAAGTTCAGGGCTTTCTCCTGGTCACTGCAAGTCAGGGCTTTAATGGACATGAGGTTCTGGAGTTTTGACTTCAGCTGGAGGCTTCAGTTATGCAACTGAATTCTTCCAAATAGGGAAAAGAGTGGGCTGTGCCTGCTTTTGTTTTGTTTTGTTTTGTTTTTAGCTGAAATTCCAGGAAATAAATTATAGATGTTTTTATAAAGGCAAAGTCCCAATGTACTCAGTCATCAGACTTGGGAAAAACATTGGGCAGCTTGCTAAGGCAGATGTAAGTCCAGGTACTAGCTGGCAGGGGGACAGTGGGCAAAGATAAAGGCCCTAATAGCAGCAGATAATAGTAGATACATGGGCCCCAGCAATAACAGACAGAAGCAGATAAAGATGCAGGCAGTGTTGTTGTTTGGTCATTTTTCAGTCATGTCTGACTCTGCATGATCCTATTGGGGGTTTTCTTGGCAGACACTGGAATGGTTTGCCATTTTCTTCTCCAGTTCATTTTACAGATGAGAAAACTGAGGAAAACAGGATTAAATGACTTGCCCAGGGCCACACAGCTAGTAAGTATCTGAGGCCAGATTTGAACTCAGGAAGACAGATCTTCCTCACTCCAGGCAACACTCTATCCACTGTGCCACCTAGCTGTCCACCCCAGCAAGAGCGAATTGCAAAGATTTGGCATCATTCACCAGATAGACTTGTTCCTTTAGATCCAGAACTCAGTCATTCCTGGGATTCTTATAGATTTATATTGTCCTTCAGGGAATTGTCACACTATTTCTTTTGGTTTTGTTTGTTTGTTTCTATTTTAATTTTTCTCTTCTTCCTTTAGTGCTGCCTATATAAGGCTACTTGAATAACAGAAGTCAGAGTTGACCAGTCACATCTCCAAAGCTACTTAAGTAATTAAAAGCCTTCTAGAAAACCTTAAGGACCTTAACAGCCAAGGGATGAAAGATGAGTTAAAGGACAAGGATAGGTTAGTGAGGTTTCCTGCAAAATCACTAATTGATATCTGGAATGGTTGGCCTACTTTTCTACCCCTCCTCTTCTTCCTCCTCCTCCTCCTCCTACTACTCCTACTACTACTTCTACTACTTCTACCACTACCACTTCTACTACTAGTAGTACTATGACTACTACTACTACTACTACTACTACCACTATTATTACTAGTGCTACGACTAGCATAGTGCTGCTACTACTACTATTTACTACTGTTGCTGCTGTTGCTACTGCTGCTGCTATTGCTACTACTACTACTACCATATGTATTCATAGCAGCAGTTGTCTAACAAAGAACTAGAAACAGAGTAGGTATCCATAATTTAGGGAACTGGAAAAAAAGGGTGGTTTATAGATGGAATGGAATTTTAAAATTGACAAGAAGAATTCAGGGTCATTTGGGAAGATGTGTAAGAACTCATCTACAGTAAACTAAGAAAAACCAACAAATCTATGTAAGCAAAGACTAAAACAATGCAAAAGATCATTGAAAGAAAGTTGTACTCTGAGAAATAGAAAAAAAAACAAAGATTCTAGAGGAGAGAAAATATGCCTCCTCTCTCTAAAGTGCACTGTTAGTACAAAATATTGCATATAATGTCAGACAAGGTTTTTGTATCAAATGTTTGTGCTTAATTTGTTTTCTTGTCACAAAGGAGGGTTCAATTTGGAGAATGGAAAATGACTACAATGCAAAGACAAAAGATATCCAAAAAACATCTTCTTTAAATAAATACTGTACTCTGGACTGTGGCTTTTAAAGTTGACTATTTTGATTTTCCACCCACACTTTATGCCTTGGAATATAGGACAAGTTGGAAGTATTTGTGGTGTAGAAGAATGAACACTCCATTAAGACATGATTTCTAGTCCTGGTTCTAACCACTCACTAGTTACTTGACCTTAGGGAAACCATGTCACCTCTCTTGGCCTTAGCTTCCTCTTTAATTGATAGATTGATTGGTTGATCTGCAAAATAAAAAGGTTAGACTAGAGGCAACGTTATGCAGTAGAAATTATGTTGGATTACAGGCACCTAAATTCTAAACTTAACTCTGCCATTAACTGTATGACATTTGGGAAGTCTGTCTGGGCCTCAGTTCCTACACAATATGGAGGTTGAACTAAATTACTTCCCAGGTTCCTTTTGGCTTTAAACTTCTTTAAAATAACTGATTTCTTATGTTCCTTCCAGGCGTCTAGGTAGCACAGTGGATAGAGCGCCAGGACCTGAAGTCAGGAAAACTCGTCTTCATGAGTTCAAATCTAGCCTCAGACACTTACTAGCTGTGCAAACCTAAGCAAGTCACTTAATCCTGTTTACCTCAGTTCCTCATCCGTAAAATGAGCTGGAGAAGGAAATGGCAAACCACTATAGTATCTTTGCCAAGAAAACCCCAAATGGGGTCATGTAGTGTCAGACACAACTGAACAATAGCAACGTTCCTTTCATTTCTAAAACTCATTCAATCAATCATACATTCAATTATCCTGAAGCGTATCTGGGAAAAGGTTATCAGGATAATGAAGGGCCTTGAAAACATACCATACAAGGACTGGTTGAAGGCTATCCATATAACTGTCATCCACATGACAATTCTTCAATAACTTGAAAATAGTAATTATGCCTTCCCCTTACCCCCAAATCTTTTCTTCTCCAGGATAAATATGCACAATTCTTAAACTAATCGTCACATGGTATGGTTTTGAGACCTTTCACCATCCTGATTGCTTCTCACCAGCTTGCCAATTATCCTTCCTAAAATATGTAACCAAGAACTGAACACAATAATCCAACTGTAGCCCGAGCATGGCAGACTCACTCCTCTTCCCAATGTTCCTATTTCTGTTGAGGGCATCACCATTCTTCCAGTCACCCAAGAGCACAACCTCAGTTATTCTTGCCTCTTCTTTTTCCCTTGACCCCCCTATCCAATCAGTTGTCATATATTGTCCATTGATCTAAAGCATTTTCAATCCATCACTTTTTTTTACCTTGGGCTCACATTACCTTTTGCCTGGATTGTTGTAGTAGCATCCCAGTTGACCACCTTGGATCCCCTAATTATGATAGCCTTTAACATTATTCTGTTATCTTTGCATATATTTTGTATTTTACTTATCTTTAGACATTTTTCCCTGCCTCTCCCCAATAGAATCTAATCTTCTTTAGGGCAAAAACTATCTCATTTTTGTCTTTGTGTCTCCAGCACAGTATGTGCCACATTGCAGGGGCTAAATGAGGGCTTGTTGAAATAGTTAGGTAATATATTAGATAGAGCACTGGGCCTGGAGTCGGGAAGACTGGAGTTCAAATCTAGAGTCAGACACCTACTAGCTATGTGCCCCTAAACAAGTCACTTAACCTCTATCCACCTCAGTTTCCTCAACTGTAAAATGGGGATCATCATAGCAACTATTTCCAAAGATTGTTGGGAGGGCCAAATGGGATATTTACAAAATGCTTAGCACAGTGTCTGGCACATAATAGGCACTTAACAAATGTTTATTCTCTTCTCTGAATAAGAGCCCAGTATGAGAACTTGAATCCTTCATGTTGACCTCCCTCACTATCTCATACTCCTTCCTTACTCACTCACCCTTAGCTTACTTGTTTTTAAAATGAGTGGGTTGGACTAAATGATTCATGAAGTCCCTATTAGCTCTACTAGTCTAGGGCTACATGACTTCTATGAAAACATTTCACTGTAATTCATTCAACTTTAAAAAATAAAATGCCTGAGCCTCCAGCAGATTTTTCTCCTTACATACAGTGTTTTTCCTTTATCAAAGACCATTTAATTTTTAAAGGTACCAAAAGATACATACAGCTTTTTTCCTTTATCAAAGACCATTTAATTTTTAAAGTGGCATATACGAAAAGAGTTTTATGAGTATGATTTCACTAAAGCTTGAACAGTTGTTCTCTCCCACAGAAGTTTAGCATGAATTTTTAAAAGAAGAAAGAATGAGGAAAAACAAGTACACATGAGCACAAAGGCTAAAGAAGCTGGTGTGCACATGTTTGTAGAACTCAAGCTGTGGTAGATTTTTTGGTATTTTGGTTTTGTTTTTATTGCAATAGGAATGGACAACATTCAGGTAGGTTTTTTTTTCTCTTTTAAGAAGAAAAAAATAGACTGCAAAGAAAAACAAAGCAGTGTGATTGTCCATTGCCAAAGACAACAGCACTATAGAAAACAGTTGTGAGTTAATTATCAGAGATGACTATAGTTTTTTTCAGTGTTTACACAATAATACGTAGTTTACATCTTACAAAATAAAATAAATGTCATTTGCTACCATAAATCTTTTCTTTTTAGAGGAACCCTTTTGCAGCAGGCCCAGTGGCCTAGGTAGCCCAGTAGATAGAGCACCAGGTCTGGAGTGACAAAGACTCATCTTGGTGAGTTCAAATACGGCCTCAGACACTTACTAGCTATGTGACCCTGGGCAAGTCACTTAACTCTATTTGCCTCAATTTCCTCATCTGTAAAATGAGCTAGAGAAGGAAACGGCAAACCACTCCAGAATCTTTGCCAAGAAAATCCCAAACAGGGTCATGAAGAGTCTGACACAACTCAACAACAATATACCATTCTGCCATCTAGTGAGAAGAAGAAGTACTGCTTTTCAGAATTCAGCCTAAGACAAACACTTTGAGCCTAAAGGAACCCAAGACATCATCTAGTCGAATCCCCTTATTTTGCAGATGAAGAAACCAAGGATCAGTCATGGGGTTAAATGACTCTCCTTCGATCACATGGGGAGCAGTGGGGGTCAGGATTCTAACCCAGGTCCTCTGACTTCCAATCTAGCGTTCTTTCCACTGGCCTCTCTGTAATGAGGAGAAATTGCATAGAAACAGATTCACAAAAAGAGCTGAAGCAGTCCAATAAGTTGAGAATGGTCTTAGGTTCCTAGGGGACATGAAACCTGCAAATCATCCCAGTCCCCAGAGATCACCTACTTTTTCCCTCAGCACCAAAGGTGAAGACAGTTATGGAGAGACAAGGGCAGAACTTCTTAGCCCAAGAGGCAGCAATAGCAGAAGGTAGTGTTGGAGTAACAGGAGTTCCTAGGATTTAAATAACTGTTCCCAACTGTGGAAGGACAGCAGGAAAACTTCTCAGCCCTAGAGACAGGGGAATCATGTAGTGGGCCAGACTTCCAGAAGAGTGGTGGGCACTCCTAAACTCTGGCTTTCCGAAGAATTACCGAGAGTTTCTTGGCTTATAATCAAGCATGTGGCCCCAAAGATGGAGCAGACACTGCAGACTGCGCCTCGATGTGGGGGAACAATTTGACCTTGTCCTGGCAATGAAGGTGGGAAGTTCTTCTTCTAGCAATTCCAAGTTTGCTTCCATTCTTAGAAGAATTCAATATACTTAAGGATAGCACTCTAAGACTGAAGGCCTATTTAGGCTGGGATAAAAAGTGAGTCTCTCCAAAATGAGAGAGGTTAACTCTCTTGCAACTGCAGAGAGAGCTCCCTTCCCGAGAGTCCAAATTCTTAGGTAGCACTATAAACAGAGAGATTCAGACGAGGTTTCTGGAATAAAAAATTGGACACCACAACATTGAAAGTTGATTAAGAATTACAAGGAATATTCAGATTCCAGGGTCTTTTGTATCATTTAAAAGTTTCTGTAATGAAATAAAAGCTGTTCTATAGCTGATGTGATGAGCTATGTGCTTACATTGAAACTGAGATTCTTAGTAAGACTAAAATGGAGGGAGATTTGGTGCACAACTTTTTGTTCACAGATGATTATGCACTCAATGCAGCCTCTGAAGCTGAGATGCAATGGAGTATGGATTGATTCTTTGCCTCTTTTGCTAATTTTGGCCTGACAATTAACACCAAGAAAACAGAGGTTCTCCCATAGCCAGCACCATACCATTCTTACATGGAATCATTGGTTACAGCAAATGGAGAAATATTGAATTCTGTAAATAAGTTCACTTACCTTGGCAGTATACTTTCTAGGGATGTACACATAGATGATGAGGTTGACACATGCACTGCCAGAGCTAGCTCAGGGTTTGGAGGGCTCTGAAGGAAAGTGTGGGAGAGAAGAGATATTAGACTGCCTATCAAACTGAAGTTCTACAGAGCCATTGTGGTGACTTCATTGTTGTATGCCTATGAAACCTGGACAGTTTACCAGTGCCACGTCAAGAAGCTGAATTGCTTCCATTTGAACTGTCTGAGGAAGATTCTGAAGATCACCAGCAGGATAAGATACCAGGCATCGAGGTCCTTTCTCAAAATAAACTGTCAGGCATTCAAACTCCACTACAGAGAGTGCAACTCTGATGGGCTGGCCATGTTGTTCAAATGCCAAATGTATTTTTGCCTAAAAGATTATTTTACAGGGAATCCCCACAAGGCAAGTGCTCACATGGAGGTCAAAAGAAATGATACAAGGACACTCATGGTCACTCTGAAGAACTTTGGAATCAATTGTGAGACATGGGAGACACTGGCACAGGACCACCCAGCATGGCATGCCCGCATCAAAGAAGATGCTGTGCTCTATGAGCAAAGCAGAATTGCCATAGCTCAAAAGAAATGAGAGGTGCAAGCTTAAAGACATCTCCATTCCAAATGTTCATACAAATTGTTTTTGTTCGACCTGTGGCAGAGCCTTCTGAGCTCATATCGATCTGATCAGCCACAGTCAGATACACTGTACCTTGACCCCAACATTGTGATGCCATTTTAATCCTCTTTGAAATATGAAGGACAACAACCAATAGTAAGCTGGTAAATGTTTTACATCCTGCTCTCCAGGAAAAGTAACATGTATACACAACGTATTTGAAAGTTTAATCTGAATGACATTTTCTCTATTTCTTTCTTAAGTCTAAACAACCAACAATAAATCCAGCCTTGATTTTTAGTGTTTCTAAGATGTCAAATGCTCAGAATTTAGGTTTGAGCTAACCTACAACTATAGAGTCCAAGACTGAAGTTACCTTCTGAAGTTTCCAGAGAAAACTCTAGGTGGGGACAAAATAAGCCAAAGTGATAATATTTTTGGAGGAGACCCTAAAACTGAAACCAGTCAGTGTAAACACAGAGTTTGGGGCCCTGAAATGTAAATTGCACTCAAATTTAGGAAATCAATTCTCTCTAGCATTTCCTTGATTTGCCAACCTCGTTAACTATGTCAGAAAAGGAAATAAAGTTAGTTAGCTATGATCTATCATGCTGAAGCCATCCTGGCTTGTTGTGATCACTGCTTCCTTTTCTAGAAATTCAGATCCATGGTGGTGTCTTCTTCCTCTGAATTCCTAAAGCATTACTGTAAGTGGTACTTATTTGGTACTTACATTCTGGCTTGTATTATTATTTATCTTCATAGGATCATAAAGCTGGAAAGGACATTAAAGGTCATCCAATCCAATTCCATCATTTTACAGATGACAAAACTAAGGCAGAGATAAGTTGAGTGATTTGCTTAAGAGCTTGTGGAGATTTGGACAAAGGAGTGGATATAATCAGTCAGGTAAGCAATATACTTGTATTAAACACCTGCTATGAGTACTATACTGGGCATTGTGGGTACAAAAAAAGGCAAAAAATGGTCATTGCTCTCAAGGAACTCACAAACTAATGAGGGAGATAACACACAAACAAGCTTTATACATGGTAAATTGGAAATAATCAAAAGAAGGAAGATATTGGAATTCAGGGGGAATCGGGAAAGATTCCTTGCAGAACATGGAATTTTAGCTAGTAACGGAAGTTTCATAGAAAGCAGAAGGTAGGGAGAAGGTGAGAGAGCTTTCCAGGGATATGGCATTGTAAGATAAAAGAAGGGAGCATATGAGAGGTAAAGTTAATAGGTCTTGGCAACATATTGGATGTGTAAGAGAGGGGGAAGTGGTGAGAGTGTGCGAAGTGAGGAAGACAACATCCAGATTACAAGTCTGGGTGAATTGGAGGGTGGTGGTACCCTGGAGAATAGCAGGGAAGTTTAGAGGAGGGGAAGATTTGGGGAGAAAGATAATGAGTTAAGTTTTAGACATGTTGAGATTAAGATTGCTATAGAACAACCAGTTCTAGATGCCCAATAGGCAGCTGGACAAGTGAGACAAGATGTTAGCAGAAAGGTTAGGGCTGGCTAAGTATATTAGAGAATCATCAACATAGGGATGATAATTGAACCAATGAGAGCTGATGAGATCACCAAATGTAACCCTACAGAGGAAGAAGAGAAAATAGCATAGGACAGAGCCCTTGGTTACTGAACATCACCTGGCTGAAGATCCAGCCAAGGAGACTTAGAAGGTGCAGTCAAATAGGGAAGAGAACAAGGAGGGAATCGCGTCCCAAAAACCTAGAGAGAAAAGAGTATAAAAAAGAAAAGAGTGATCAACAGTGGCAAAGGCTACATACAGGTCAAGAAGGATGAGGATGGAGAAAAGGCAACTAGATTTGGCAGTGAAGGAATCACTGGTAACTTTGGAGATAGCAATTTCAATTGAATGATGAAGTCAGAAGCCAGACTGTAGAGAATTAAGAAGAGAGTAAGAGAAAAAAAAAGTGGAAGCATCTATTGTAGTTGGCCCTCTCAAGGAATTTAGCCACAAAAGGTAAGATACCTAGAGGGAATAGATGGATCAAGTGAGGTTTAGTTATTGTTTTGTTTTGTTTTGTTTTGTTTTGTTTTGTTTTGTTGAGGTACTGGGAAATATAGGCATGTTTGTAAGCAGTATAGAAGCAGCCAGTAGATAAGGGGAGATTGAAGAAAAGTGAGAGAGTGAGAATGATAGAGGAAGAAATCTTTTGGTTAAGACAAGCTTGAATGGGATCATTTGTGCAAGTAGAGGTGTTAGCCTCGGCAAGGAGAAAGGCTGGGAATCATTATGGGAAATGGGTGGAGAACATAATGCCAGAAGGATTCTGAGTGATGCAAAATGTGGAGGAGGGGAGAGAAAAGAGATTCTCAGTGAGTGGCCTCAATTTTTTACAGTAAAATATGAAACAAGTTTGTCAGCTGAGAGGCTGAGGTGAGAAGGAGCCTGAGAGGTTTGAACAGATATAAAAAGGTTAGGAAAGGCCACTGTAGTGAGTAAAATAGTAAGTTAATTAGGGAAGTATAAATGGATTAAGAGGAGCTAGGTGGCACAGTAGAGTGCTGGGTCTGGGGTCAGGAAGACTGATCTTCCTGAATTCAAAGCCAGCCTCAGACACTTACCAGCTGTGTGAACTGGGTGAGACATTTCATCTTGTTTGCCTCAGTTTCCTCTTTTGGAAAATGATCTGCAGAAGGAAATGGCAAACCACTTCAGTATCTTTGCCAAGAAAACCCAAAATTGGGTCACGAAGAGTTGTAGCTGTATATGCTAGACTTGGAGTCAGGAAAACTTGGGCTCAAACCCCAACGCTGACTCTGACCAAATCACTTAACCTTTATGAGCCTAATCTTTCTGATCTGTAAAATGGACTATACATCCTCTAAGTTTCCTCTAACTCTATCATACAATGATCCTATGATTTTACATGGCAGAACAAGAATTTAAGCCCAACATTGCCCACTAGTCATTGCGATCCCTAATACCACCCTAAAATATTTATTAAATACCTACTGTGAACAAGATGCCATGTCAGGAGCTAGGGATACAAAGATGAAATGAAATTCAGTCCCTGCTCTGGTACTTACAGTCCAATGGGAAAATGAGGTGAAGGGAGAATGGGATAAGGGGACTTAATGATAAGAGGCTGATTGTAGTAAACATGTAGGAAAGGTCTAGGGCCTAGGCTCTAGGCAATGGTGTTAAAAGAGATTTCAAAGAAGGAATCACTTTCATCTGGTCAGTTAGTCAATAAATATTTATCAAATAACTGTTATGTCCCAGGCACTGTGCTAAGTGCTGGGTATTCCAAGAAATGTAAAAGATAGTCACAGCTCTGAAGGAGTTCACAATCTAATGGGGGAGACAACATGCAAACAGCTATTTACAAACAAGCTAGACACGAGATAAATTGGAAATAATCAGATCAAGAAAACTTCCTCTAGAAGACACGATTTTAACTGGGTCTTGATGGAAGCCAGAGGAGCAGGAGGTGAGATGAAAAGGGAAGAGTATTCCAAGAATGGAGGACAGCCAGTGAAAATCCCTGGAGTCAGGAGATGAAATGAGTCAAGGGGGATCAGAGAAGGCTTCATGGAGGAAGTGACATTTAAAGGAAGGAATTTTACCAGGCAAGAAGAGGGTTGAGCTAGGAAGACGGAAAGGGAGGAACTTATCTCCCCAATTAGTCTGTAAGTTCCTTAGAATAATTATTTCTTAGAACTTTAAGGGATCTTCCTGTGCCTCCAGAATAACAAATTGAGTAGATGCCACTTTGGCCAGCCCTACAGTTCTGCTTCCTGATTGGCAAAGGGAGTTTCCAACATAAACGTCTTAACCAATTAGACAAAGATGATGAACATCAAGTTAAATGAATTATCTCAGCAGTCACATAATGAATTGATAGGTATGTCTGTGACTCACAACTACATTACTCTCTCATCAATTTAAATGCCTCAGTGGTGCTTCTTACTATAATTCTCAAGTTGTCTTTTGGGTGGAGATAAAATCTTTATGTGACCAAAAGAAATGGGGCAGAAATTCTGTCTCTGCCTCTAAAGTACTAGAGCCTACTGACATGAGGCATTTTGCTTAAGGTTGTCTTAGACTAACTTGGAAATTATCTTTCCTATGGCAGAATGCCTTTAAAAAATTAAGAATTCCCAGTCTTCAAATTTCATGTCTTTATTTACCTGGTGAATCTATTGAGACAATTAGTCATTTAGGATGTTCTAAATTAAAAAGAGCCCATCAAGGTCAGCCCCTAGCAGCCTACCAACGAGGTGAAGTTGGTCCTCAGCTCCTTTCCCCTTCCCTTCCTACATCCCAATCCTTTAGGTCCCCAGCATCCTTGTGTTGCCTTTTATAATGCAAGGCCCAACATTCCAGATTCTCCATCCTCTTCTGTTTCCTCCTCTTGCCTGAAAAAGTTTACGCCTCAGATCTTCCTCTTCATTCACATCAAAATTTGTCTGTGATATGACCCATTTCCTCAGCACCCAGAATTGCTAGGCATCAGTGCCCTATGGACTAACTCATGGGAATATGTTCAATGGCGCTAACTGGCTTAATTTTTTAAACCTCACAAATAGTCTGATTCTATTTTAGCTAAGGCATCCTTGAGATATACCACACAGTTCCAAGGAAAGACTCTAATGGTGGTAATTTCAGATATTAGAGCAGGCTAATAGGGGAAAATTAGGGACCAGAGGCAAACTGGTAAATGATTAAGAACCAGCTCTTCATTTAAAAAAAAAATGTCTTCAGGGTACACCTTAAATCTAATCTGCACCATTAACATTTTCTCCATCACTTTCTTAAGTCTTAGACAATCAACAAAACAATAAATCAACCGTGATTTATAGAGTTTGCCTGTTCAGGATATAAATGCTCGCACTAAAAATTTGACAGCAGGTTCTCAAACTGGTTTGAGCTGGCTCCCACACAACCCTGTTTGGGCCCCTTAGAGTCCTTTTGGGAGTTACTTACTCCGTGCACACCCAGAGCCAGTCTTAGAAGTGTTTATTTGTCTTTCCCCACCACCAGGAAAATTTTAGGCTATTTAGCTTAGACTTTTTAATCTCCATGGAAGAAATGAAGTAATGGATGTGAAAGTCCTTGGGACCACTATGAAATGATACGTATAGCAGTGATATCCAAAGCGGTCACTGAGCCACACATCAGGATTCCTGCTGGCCACATATTTTTAACAATATTTTATATTTTTCCTCAATTACAGTGCAAAAGCAATTTTAACATTCTTTATTTTAAGTTTCTAGTTACAAATTCTATTGCTACCTCCCTCTCCTTCTACTTACCTTAGATAGTAAGCAATCTGATATAGGTTATACATGTGCAATCATGTGAAATGTTTCCATATTAATGATTTTATGGGAGAAAATTCAAACTAAAAAAAAAAGAAAGTGAAAAATAGCATTGCCTTGGTGTATATTTGGATCATCAGTACTTTCTCCGGAGGCAGATAGCATTTTTCATCATGACTCCTTGAAGATTGTCTTGGATTATTGTATTGCTGAGAATCTGCTGGCCACATATTGACTTAGAAAGCCTCATATTAACATTATCTGTATTGTATTGTATTTTTATTAATTTTGTTAGATATTTCTCAATTGCATTTTGATCTAGTTTGACTGGGCTTTGGAGTGTTGAGGTCATGTGCTTGACACCTCTGACACACAGGAAAGGAATTCCATATAGACTTATATGGTAGTCTTATAGCCAGCAAAGGCATTCCATTTAAAAAAAAATGCACCCACTCATTCCTTCTACTAATCACTTCCCCAGACCTCCCCCAAGATGAATTTTGGGAACTGAGAATCTAAAAGATGAGGACAGGAGCATACATGGATTTAGAATCATGATGTAGTGGCTGTGGCCTTCTTCTAGATAATAGAAATGACCGTATAGAGCCCTGGAAGAAAGGTTAATACTTGGTCGCCAGTGCCCGAGGCCTATTACTTTTGTATCCTGAATTAGTGGACCCACATTTTTTTAAGGTGGATAGACTTAACAGAGTAAAAATGACGTAGGGAAAAGCACACTGAATAAAAAAAGAGAGAGACAAAGTAGGCAACTGATTCTCAATTCCTCCCCTTTGGGGCCAGGCCCAGCCAGTCAATTGACCTCCTGGCTCTGCTTCTGACTCTCACGATTTTGCCACTAAGCCCCTTCCCTGGTACCTTTCCCCAGCCTCCTTTTTAGCACCCTTTTGCATGTTGTCCATGTTAGAATATAACTTCCTCGAGGTCAGAGTTTTTTTCTTTTTGTTTGTATTTGTATCCCCATTGCACAGTGCTGGTTGCTGTCCTTCATTCTAGAAGATGACCAAAATGACATCACCATGTGAGAGTCAGGTTACAATGCCAACTGTGGCTGATCAGACCAATATGAGCTCAGAATGTTCTACAACAGGTCGGACACAAACAGTCCATGTGAACGTTTGGGGTGATTCTCTAAATCTGCGCATCTCACGTTTCTTTTGATCTACTTTAATTCTGCTTTGCTCATAGATCACAGCACCTTCTCTAATGAGGGCATGCCATACTGGGAAGTCCTGTGCCAGTCTCTCCCACGTCACACAATCAGTTCCAAAGTTCTTAAGTGAGACCTTGAGAGTGTCCTTGTACTGCTTCTTCTGACCACCATGAGAATGCTTGTCCTGTGTGAGTTCTCCATAAAATAGTCTTTTTGGCAAGTGTACATTTGGCATTAGAACAACATGGCCAGCCCATCGCAGTTGCACTCTCTGTAGCAGAGTTTGAATGCCTGGCAGTTTAGTTCAGGAAAGGACCTCAGTGTCCCAGATAATCTTCAGAATCTTCCTAAGACAATCTCAAATGGAAGTGATTCCATTTTCTGGCATGGTGGTGGCTTACTGTCTAGGTTTCACAGGCATACAACAACAGGTCAGCACAATGGCTCTGTAGACCTTTAGTTTGGTAGTCAGTCTATTACCTCTTCTCTCCCACACTTTACTTTGGAGCCTCAAACACTAGGCAAGCTCCGGCAATTCCTGTTAGTTTGTCTCGATTAGTATGATGTCATCGAAACCCTTCAGCTTTCTGGTCACCCTCCCCTAGACATTCTCCAGCTCATCAATGTTTGGTCTGGTTTGCTTTGGTTTTTCCTAAAATGTGACATGAATTAAATTCAATCTTTCAAAAGTGACTTGATCAGTACAAATCATAGTAAGACTATCATCTCATTTGGACACTATTCCTCTTTACTATATAGTCTAAGGTTGCACTCACTATTTTAGCTGCCATATCACACTAGTGATTCAAATTGAGTCTACAATTCACTAAGACTCACAGATCTTTTTCACATAAGCAAAACACTCCATCCCAATTAATACTTGTCAAGTTGATATTTTAGCCTAAAGTTAGGAGATTCTTACTAAATTTAATTGTATTAGACCTACTTCACGTTCTTTCCTGCCATGGTGCTTTGGGATCTTGACTCTGTCATCCGATATATTAAATATTCTTCCCAGCTACATATCACTTAAAATGGTGATAAGCATAGCATCTGTATGACCCAAGTCATTGAACAAAACTTTAAATAACTCAGAGCCAAAGGAATCCCTGGGCATTCCACTAGAAATCTCTTCTAAATTGGCATGGACCCATAAATCACTGCTTTTTGTAATCAGCCACTAAGTTTAGCATGAATCCATTTATTGACAACCCATTTCTTTCCATCTCATCTCTAAAATTAGCATGAGAAACTTTGCCAAATGCTTTCCAGAAATCTAAATAAACTATATGCACAGAATTCCCCAGTCTACTAGTCTAATATCAAAATAAATATAAAAAAAAAGGAAATGAGTTTTGTCTGGTATGACTTGCTCTTGATGAAATCATACTGGCTCTTGGTGATTACCACTCCCTTTCTAGATGCTCATTAATCATCCCTTTATAATATATTTTAGAATTTTTCCAGGAATTGAAACCAAACTCACTGACTTACAACCTGTACAATCTACTTTCTTCCCTTTTTAAAAGTAGGAATGTCATTTGTCCTTCTCCAGTCTGGATGCACATTTTTTTATTCCCCAGAATCAATGACTCAGCAATCACATTCTCCAGTTCTTCCATGCCCCTACGGTATTGTTAACTAGTAATATTTTCATCTGGGGCAAAAACATTTTTAGAGGTTATAAGCTACATAAAGGACAGCCCAGCCTTGGGAGCAGTAGGGCTGGGAGAGAGGGCACTCTAACTCTCATGCCTTCAGGGATTAAGGAAGAAGGTGGACTCTACCACAGGAGTGCCACAAACACAGTCTCCAGGATGGGGGATGGACCTTGTCAGGTATGATTGCACTACATAGAAACCAGGGATAATGAAAAGTCAGGTTCACTATGAGGAATAAATATGCTATCCAAAAGAAGGAGTACAACCCACAGGGAAGAATTGCCTCCCCCCTCAATCTGGTACCTGAGGTTCCTATTCATACCCTGCTATTTATGGCTCTGGTTGAGGACATAATTCACCTGGGCCTGCTGCTGCAAATTCATCAAACACAACTAAGTACTGTCTTACTAATGTCTTACCTACCTTGGGTTTAAATTCCCTATTTGCCAATTTTGTCCTGTCTTTTACAGATTATTTTGTAAGATTATTCTCCTTGGCAGAGCTGAATACTTCTCCTTGCTCTCTGTTGTCTGTTATAATTATCTCATCCTACCTACTTCAAACCAATGCTTCTTAAACTTTTTCCACTTGAGACTCCTTCAGTGCTTCTGACCCCATATGGGATTGTGACCCACAGTTTAAGAA
Organism: Phascolarctos cinereus; assembly: GCF_003287225.1. Taxonomy (NCBI): domain Eukaryota; kingdom Metazoa; phylum Chordata; class Mammalia; order Diprotodontia; family Phascolarctidae; genus Phascolarctos; species Phascolarctos cinereus. The sequence goes on along the minus strand of NW_027555847.1, from coordinate 441,951,309 downwards.
GTGCTGCTTTAAATAATGGTACCATCCCTTCTTTGATCTTCCTATTTTCCCCAATATAATTTTGTAAAACCACCATTTTGTGATATATAAGTCCAACCTCAGCTATTCTGAGTTTTAATGCTTCTGACATTTGGTCTCCATAAAGCCCTACACTTCAATTCTATTCCTCTCATGATAAAGGATACAGATCTTAAAACTCTCAAGAAAGAACCTGACCACAGATAAGATTTATTTGTGGAATCAGGGGGGACAAAAATTCACTCACTTGGACTTCAATTCCTTACTGGACCACTACCCAAAAAAATGAGTTACCCTTATTATCTTTCCAGTAAATTGGATCCAAGGAGTCTCACCTTAAACAATCACCCCTCATATGAAACCTCCTCCCTGAAGAGCAATGAAGTTTCACAGGATAGTTGCCATGGGCTCTGGGAGTCATGATTCCAAGTGATGCTATCACTCACTGTTGACTCAAGGATTCCAAGCCTCCCTGTTCATGAAAGGTTTTGGTGTGAATGCTGTCAGGAAAATTATGACTGTGTCCGAGTCACAGAGGAATACAATAGTATCTCTCTGGATATGCTGAAGATTGTCCAGGATCTCAATATTAGTACTATTAGAGGAAAAAAACACATGATATAGGACTTCTAGTCAATTGAGGGCATTTAGAAAAGTCCAATTTCATAGGCTATAGTTCTCCTTTACTATAAAACTGTAATACAGAACATTATTTTGCCATTTAGGTAGTAGGGCCCTTTAATCCATGGAAAGCAAAAGTTGGTGCTTAATCTTGCCCCAGACCTCTTTCCTCCTAAATCTAAACAATAGTGAAATGTACTCTTGCATAGCTCAGCATAGCCCGTACCTCTAACGCAAATGGATAATAAAGCTTGCAATATAATTGCTTTAGATAATTATGTTTATACCAGAGACCAGGACACCTGGTCTGGTTTGTGTGATCTCTGATCCGTAATAATGGGGTGCTTGGATGCTTGTGCTTGTACTTGTGCCCCAATTTCTCCCTAGTCTCAGAAACACTGTCTCTAACAACCATTCCCCAGCCCAAGGACACTGTGCCTAGCAGTTATTCATGCATGAGCCTCAGCATGACCCTTATCTCTCTCCCTGGTACGGCTACACAGAGCTGGGCTGCTCAGGCCCCAGCCCTCAGATCATGTCTCTGGAAGCCTCCCAATTCCTCAGTAAGTTCCTGTGTTGTGAGAAAGCTTGCCCTTGTTGCAGAGCATTCTCTCATCAAGACAGAGGGAGAGGGGTGTCCTTGACCAGCCCAAGAACTCTTCCTCTTGCCAGACTTCAAAGGTCCATCCCCCTCCCTGTCCTCTATACTCCCTGTACTTTCCCATCCATAGGCCCAAAGACACCTGCATCTTTGGATTACCTCATCAGTGCTCCTCGCATTTCTTTCCCATGCTTGTTTCTATATAAACCCTAGCTCGACCCCTGATGGGGGCTGCTTGATTTGGATGTGCATACCCCTTGCAGCCACACGCTAATAAAGTCCACATCTTAAATCATGTCTGGGTCTCACTCGCTGATTTCTCAGTACAACAAAACAATTTAACCTAAAGTTCTAGGACAAATCTAGACAGCAAAATAGTGTTAAATCCAGATACTTTTCTATATCAGTGATTTCCAAAGTTGTGGCCACAATCAGCTGGCAAGCTAAGGCCAGACCCCAAGTGGTATATGATTATTCAATTGAAGGTGAAAAGATAGGTCACATCTCACTGTCTGCATGATAGAATATACTATCATGGGCTTATTTCCTGCCCAAATAAACCATCCTCTTCACCCACAACTCCCCCAATCCAACTCTTCCCACTTCTGGCTTCATATGGCTGAAGAAAACCAGCCTGTCAGGGTGGTTGTAATCTAACTTCATCCAGGCACCAATAACATTCTAGTCCCCCATTTTCTCAGATTCCTAATTACCCTTGATTCTTTATTCATGTAAAACTGATCTCTTCTCTCAGAAGCTACTGGTGATCTCTTCTTGCCAAATTTATTGACCTTTTCTCAAACCTAATCCTTCTTGATCTTTACTGTAGAAAGACCATTCTCTTCCCTGAATATTGACTCCCCTCTGGGTTGCTGTGAACAATGTGTATGAAACTCTAACAAAAAAAAAAAGCTCATTTCTATATACTTTAAAAACAAGGATACTGAATTTTCTAACCCATTGAAAGTCTTCCCAAGGAAGAGTTTGGGTGGGTCTTAAGCCTATTTGCTAAAAATGTTAAAATGTATCACCTTCTGATTAGTTCACAAGAGCAACTGATTGCTATAAGGGAAGATGGAAATTTACTAGTTGATTTTTAAAAATTTGCATAATTGGAGGATGGAATTAAAAAGAATATATTATGATTTAGCTGTATTATGTACCTCTTTTTGGATCTTCGGGTCTTTGTGTGGTATCTTTTTGAGTTATGATAGTCATTGAATCAAGTATAAAAATAAACTGAATTTATAATCAAACCTTTGACTCACTGTTTTAAATCATAAGTTTTAAACCAAGATTTTCCAAAATCAGGAAGCATATTAATCACATTACTCTCACTAAAAATGTCATTACTGATAACTTAGAGAGAAAGATGTTTTGTATCATAATAAAACATTTTCAAAATAATATTTCATCTTTATCTCATTCTTTAAATTTTTGTGTAAATTATATAATGTACCTAATTACATAATTATTAATGTAATACTATCAGAGTGCTACATGCATGTAACTTATAAATAAGCTAAAATGCATTTACTGGAGGTACATGCTTAAAAATTAAAAATTTGGAAACAATTGCTTAAGATAATTAAGACTAAAAAGAAGGAACCTGGCTAAATCCTGAGGCCTAGGCAGGGTTTGAAGTTGGTATAAAGAAAACATAAATATAATTTTATCTTTAAAAAAGGCAGGTATGATCCTGGCTATTGAAGACTTTGACACTTCACCGTAATACAGGAGGCTTTACTTACCGCAAAATAAATGTCTATATCCTATAAAGAATAATATCTCCTGCCATTAAAAAAATTTGCAGTAATCAAAAGAAACCATTAAAAATGTTCCTTTTTTTCCAACTTGTGCATTTTGCTCCCAGGCATCTATCAGTCTACCTTCCCTACCCTTGGTCCTAAATGCCTGACTAAAAAAAGGAAAAAGTATCTTTGTAAGAAAGGGTGCCATCTTGAGACCCTAGCAAAAACTGAATGTCTAAAGGAGCTAAAAGACAGAAAGTGAAATGTAAAGGAGAAGGCCTTCAGATGCAGAGTGGACATTTTCCACTCTAGGAAGGCTTGAATAACTAATTTGCATATGAAAAGACCACAAGTCCAGTTATACCTCCCTGGCACTGTGCAGTGGCAGATTAGCCTAATTGGTGTTGTGAGGCAGTGACTGTCCAGAGGCAACATGGCCTCTGTTGTTAACTGTTGCCCAAAAGCAAAGTGCCCTGTCCATTACTGCCCTCCAGTGGCAGAGTGACTGGCCCAGCAGCCTCCAGGAACAACTAAACCCCACAGAAGAGCCAATATGGCTGCTGGACAACTCATTTGACCCAAGCCACAGCAGACTGGGCGATCCAGTCAACACACCAAGTCATGTGAGGATCAAGCCCAGATGAAGAGTGGAATAACTCATCCATTACCAGTATCACCCAGTGAGTATCATGAGTACTTTCTGGACAAACTCTCCTGCAATTCAGTTATAAGTTGACTCAGCCATATGTGTTTCCTGCATATGTGCATCACTTCCACTATATCATGGGAAATGAATCTAAATGGCACAGTGGATACAGCATTAGGCCTGGAGTAAGGAAGACCTGAATTCAAATCCAGCCTCAGACACTTACTAGCAATGCAAACTTAAACAAGTAACTTGCCTCTGTCTGCTTCAGTTCTTTAACTGTAAAATGGGGACCAAAATAGGATTCACCTACCAGGGTTGTTGTGCTTAACACAGTGCCTGGCACACAGTAGGTGGCTATATAAATGCTAGCTATTATTATTGTTTTGTAACTACTGCTCTTACTATGCCCTTTGAATAAATGCTTTTACTAAAAAACTTAATTGTCAAGGGGAAAAACACTGGTGGGAGCTAGTGAGCTAGTGTTAGGAGGCTAGCCACCCAAGGGGCTACCCTTAGGTCACTGAAAATAGTAGCAGCCACCCTCTGTGGACACATTCTGCCAGTGACTAGGAGTTCAGTGAGTAAGCCCAGAGGAGTATATCTGACTATTAGAAGTGAAAGCATCCTGGGGCCTGCATTATCTAAGTTCTCTAGGCATAACCTTAAACTAATAATAATTCTAATACCTTTTACCTAGATGACATCCAAAGGTTGAGGTGGAAGAGGAAAGTGGGCTATCCCTCCATTCTCTCTGCCTGGACTAAGGCTGAGGGAAGGAGACAGCTTTTCTTCTTAATCTGGCTGGGTTCTGATGTCTTTTTTATTTTTATTTTTCCCCAATTTCCTTTTTTTTCCATTCTAAACTTTAAAAAAGAGTGGACATTTCCATGCATGCAGTAGAACAGAAAGACGGTTGTACATCAAACTGTAGATCTCTATTATGTAAAGCTTGCTTTAATTTTTAAATGTGTAGTAAATTCAACATGTAACTCTCAAATACATCTTGCTTGTCTGTAATTCTTTCTTTTTCTTTTTTTTTTTTTTTTTGGAGGCAATTGAGGTTAAGTGATTTTCCTAAGGTCACACAGCTAGTAAGGGCCTGAGGATAGATTTGAACTCAGGTCCTCCTGACTCCACCACTGGTGCTCTATCCACTGCGCCACCTAGCTTCCCCTTGTCTGTGATTTTTTGCCATTTTCTTCTGCCCCAGGTTTTTTTTTTAATATCTAAGTCAAAAACCCTCTTTTTGTTATTTTCTTTATCTTTTTTTTTTTGGCAATCTTATTCCTACCCCTTTCTCCCTTTTCCACATGCTTCCAAACTGGCAAAAGCAAAGCAAAAAGAAAAAAAATAAAGCAGCTCTGGCATCTTTTAGAAGCTTAAGAGCTGCCTGTTTTAGCTCTACTGTCACCAAGGTAACAGCCAATATTCCTTCAGGTACTGAGAACTCATAACTTGCTCTCTTTTCTTTACTCTTTCTAGGTGGGAGAAATACAAAGAAACTACTCAACTTCTCTCCTAAGCAATGATTTTCCTGCAACCATTGCTATTTTTTTTCAGTTATCACAAGAAAACACACAAATTAAAGTTTTCAAAGTTGCCTTCCATATTTAATTCTTCCAGGAATTAAAGGTTATCAAAGAAGTTCTTTTATTAATAATCGGCATGTCATTTTTGAACCAAAATATTGTCATCTTTACACATGAATGCTAACATCAAAAGGAGATTTCCAAAACTCAAACTCCCTGCTAGCTTGCACTGAAAGAAGAATGTAAGCAATTTCACCTTTGTAGCCCCCAAACCCAGCACAATACCTGGAACATAGTAGGTAGGTACTTAATGAATTTTTTTCTGGAACAGAGTTAAGTTTTTGTGGTTCTCTATGGGAATGTGGTTTACAGTTATTTTGATTTATGCAATATCTCATCAAGATGTCCAGCTGAGAATGACTAACCCTCTAATTTGTCTTTATTATTTTGACAATGTCACTACTGGAGGTCGTCATGTAAGGACCAAGAGAAGGGAAGGATGGAAAAAAAAAGGTGATATACAAATGCTGCTTTGTATAATCTTGTGATTCTCTCCCCATATGGTAGAAGCATGTTAATTACCTTTATGCCTTTTCAATACTTCTAGCCCTGACTAACACCACCACCACCCCCTTGTTTATGGAGAGGAGAACCTGCCAAAGAAGAGAATTGTGTTGGTAGTAATGTGCTTTATGAGGAAAAGAAAAGGGTGATCTGCCCTGAACCTGATGGGGACGGGAAGTCTCTTTACAACAATAACATCCCCAGTTGCAGCAGATGCCTCTGTGCCCTCTTCATTTACATCTACAAAGGATTCATGGATAACTTTTGATAAACATAAGTTGCTACTTGAAGACAGTCCAGAAAGGTCAGCTTTTAAATGGTCAAAAATGTCTGTCATTCCTAGTGTTTTTAACAGAGAATTTAGCTCATATTTAATTCCAAGTTTGAATCGGGGAAGTTGAACCTCAACTTCTTTCTCCATCGTGAAAGAATTGGTCCACTCTTTGAATGTCTTCAGGTTGAGCTGCTTCTCAATCTAAAAGATAAAATACAGATTAAAATCTGATATGGGATTTAGCATTTAAAATTAGATTTATTTTTATGGTCCTCTGAGTAAGGCTGGCTGTAAACATTGACTCTGTTTTATTTGCCTTTACATTATGGTCAAGTTTCACTAGTCTTAAAAAAAAAATCTTCTATTGAACATGTACCCTCCATTGCTATTAAATCATAATTCTTGGGGGCAGCTAGTCGGTAAAGCACCGGCCCTGGAGTCAGGAGGACCTGAGTTCAAATCTGGCCTCAGATATATAACACTTACTAGCTGTATGACCCTGGACAAGTCACTTAACCCCATTGCCTAGCCAAAAACAAAACAAATCAAAACAAAACATAATTCTTGCTTGCATTTTATAATTCAACTTTTTTTGTGAGGCAATTGAGGTTAAGTGACTTGCCCAGAGTCACACGGCTAGTAAGTGTTATGTGTCTGAGGCCAGATTTGAAGACAGGTCCTCCTGACTCCTGGGCCAGTGCTCTATCCACTGAGCCACCTACCTGCCCCTTATAATTCAACTTCTTAACTGCATAGTTTATAACTTGTTACCTCCAGTTCCTTACCCCACCCCCATCCCTTCCTCACCACCTTGCACCATTATATAAAAATTATATCCTCTAAGAACATTAATGACTACTTTCTTGGTCTCTTCTCAATTCATATCATCCTCAATCTCTCCCCTATTTAATGTTAGCTTTGCCTATAACAGTTCCCAATATGATTCTACCCTATACTAGGTTAAAGTTCATATTTTCCTGCAAAGATCCTAACTCCACATTATGTTGCTTAAACCTTAACTTTATTCTCCTTCAATACAGGCATATGCCAGGCATGATGGCACATGCCAATAGTCCTTGCTACTGGGTAGGCTGTGCTTAGCATATCTTGGAACTCAAAAGTTCTGAGCTGCAGTTGGGTTAAAGTAAGTCAAGTATCCATAATAAGTTTGGCACCAAGATGATGAACCTTTAGAGGTAGGGGGCCATCAGGCTGACAAAGGAGGTGCAGTCTGGCAGAGATCAAGAAAACAAAGAGGATCAAAACTTCTGTACTGATTAGTAGTGGGATTAGGCCTGTGAATGGTTACTACATCACCACCCTAAAAATCACTTAGTCCAACTGTACTTTGTTCCACGTTTCCTTCCCTTCCCCTTCCCCACAGTTGTATTGCTTTTGTTTCCTCAGGGATCAACTCAGTTTTAACTTCTTTCACAAAGCTTCATCTGACACAATTCACCCCCAGCCAAAGGACAGTAATTTTTCAAACATTTTCCCAGGACCTCTCCATGGTACTTAACTCACTCATCTTGTGTCATGGTTGTTATCAGTGTCACTTGTCTTCCCACCTCCATGGATTATAAACTTCTTAAAAGAAAAGTCTGCATTTTGTCTACTTATGTATCCCCTAAATCTAGAAAAGTTGTTTACAAAAAAATTAGGAATGGAAATACTTGGTATTGAACTGAATAAGGAAACTGAGACCCAGAGGTTCAATGACTTGCCCAACATCACATAACTACTTAGCAGCAGAGCTTGAACCTGATCTCCCAGTTTTTTGTCCAGTATGCTTTACACTGCACCAATGCACCTTTACTTCCTACATGGTACCTTCTGATTCAGGTGTTTCGTTTAAGTATGTTTTATTCTCCCAAAGTAGACTCTCTTCAAGGACTGAGAATATAGCTTCTAATTCTTTTGACTTCTCCACAGAACCCAGGTCTATGGATGTAAAAGTATTCAATAAATTAATGCTGAATGAATAATTCATGAATGAACCATATGTGGCATGCATACAGTACATACGTTTATGAATACATTTTGCAGTAGCTTTACCTGTTCTACCTGCTCTGTGTCTTTTGGAAGAAGTATAATCATGCTTAAATCTCCACTAGCATATGGAAGCTCAAGGACTTGCATCTGAGGTTCTTTTATGAGAGCCACTTTAAATGTTCCAATTTGACGCATCATTTGCACAGGTACGGTCCGACCCTGTTGGGGGCAGGGAAAAGAAAAATGTTAAATATCCTGTGGTGTGCACAATATAAATGTGTATAGGATATGTGTATATATCTTTTTTTTTAGGCAATTGGGGTTAAGTGACTTGCCCAGGGTCACACAGCTAGTAAGTAAGTGTCAAGTGTTTGGTCTGAGGCCAGATTTGAACTCAGGTCCTCCTGACTTCAGGGCTGGTGCTCTATCCACTGTGCACCTAGCTGCCCCTGGATATGTGTATATATCTTCATGTTTGTACAGCATGTGACCACCACATATATAGTCCAGACACTGAGTTAGTCCACACATGATATCTTGGGTGGGCAATACTACAAATGAACAGAGAGCTGGGTTCAAAATTGAATATGAGGACTAGAATGAATCAAAATGCACTTAGAAAATTGCCAGTGCTTTCAACAATTTCAAGCTGCTCCATGGCACAAAAACATCTACATTCTTGCAGTGATGCTACATAGCTACAAATCAAAATTGTAGGTGATCCAAAGAAAAATGGAAAGATTGCACAGTGAGCACAGGGAGATTGTAGTCCAGTGCTTAGCAGAGTGTCTGGCACATAGCAGGTAGTTAGTAAATGCTTCTTTTGTTGACTTAGTAAGCAATGTATTTCTAGTGATGATTTGTACAGAAGAAATAGTGTACTCTAAAAGACATCATCCAGAAAGCATTTGATCATAAAAGAGGTGGGCTGTCCACGTATAAGAGATAACATATAATATATAACATATAGTATGACATATAATAAGGGATAACATATGGCTGGCACAAGTACTACACTATACCCATTTAATGTTGAAAGATCTAGAGGAAAGTATTGAGTGCTTTGTGCAGATCCTCTCCAGAGGATATTGGGGAGGAAGAAGACATAAACAAAAGTCACACAGATTAAAAGGTTGCAAATGTGTTATAATCTGAACTTCTGCTGGGAGCTCCTGCTTCATGGATCCACTACACACACACACACACACACACACACACACACACACACACACACATACCCCATGTCCCAAAAGTCTTAGTGTAGTTTTAAGCTATTTGAGCTATTAAAACTTAAAACTGCATTGAGTTTTGAGACACCCTGTATATATGTGTATATATAATATATAATATGTGTATTGGATATATGCTAATATGTATGTATATATACACATTTGTATATATCAATAGATGAAAAGCTATTAAAGTTTAAAATTTCACTAAGACTTTGGGCCCTGAATATATGCATGTGGGGGGGGGGATGTACAGAGAGAGAGGGAGACAGAGACACAGATAAAAGGAAGGGGAGGGGAATATAAAGGAAGGTAGAAAAAAGACTGCAAAGTAAAAAGATTGTCAAAGTAGGGCTCATAAAAGCCAGTCTCATTGGTTTAAAATCACTCCTCATCTGCATATAAAATACTGAGAAAATAGAATATGTATTCTGTTTCTCTCCACTTTTATGGAAGTAATAAAAATTAGAAGGGGGAGGAGCCAAGACTAAAAAGTACAAATAGTCTTAACAATAATAGATAGATATAGATATAGATAACTCAATTCTCCCCAAAGTGGAGGCCAAAAGGCCTTTACCCAAAATGAATTCTTAGGGAATGACAGAGTAGAATAGGATCACTTAGAGTCCTAACTAATTAGAAGTTCTACAGAGTAGGAAGAAACAGACATGATTATGATTCCATGTCAGAGGGCACAGTACCAATCAAAGAAGGAGAACTGAATCAAAAGGTCCAGGGGCAGCTAGCTGGTACAGTAGATAGAGAACCAGCCCTGAAGTGAGGAGGACCTGAGTTCAAATCTGGTCTCAGACACATAACACTTACTAGCTGTGTGACCCTGGGCAAGTTACTTAACCCCATTGCCTAACCAAAAAAAAAAAAAAGGTCCAGGTTCTATATCAGAAAACCACGTGCCTATTACCACAAGGGAGCACCTTGTAGGAAATAGGTTTTTGAGGCTTTGAAGGAAAAAATGGGAAATAAGAGTAGTCACAGAAAGTCAGTCAGCAAATAAACATTTATTAAGCACCTATCATGTTTCAGGGACTGTGTGCTAAACACTGGGCTACAAAGAAAGGTAAAAGATAGTCATCCTAGAGAAGATTGCAGTCCAATGGGAGAGACAACATGTAACTATGTACAAGAAATAAATTGTGGATAACCACCAAAGGAAAGCCTCTAAAAATAAGGAAGATAAGGATAGGCTTCCTCTAGAAAGTGGGATTTTATCTAGCACTTGAAAGAGGCCAAGGAAACCAGGAGGCAAATACCAGGAGGTAGAAGATAGAATGTATTATGTGAGGAAAAATTAGGAGGCTAGTGTCACTGAATCACAGACTACCTAGGGGAGTATAAGGTGTAAGAAGACTGGAAAAGTGAGGAGCCAGGTTATAAAGGGCTTTGAATGACAGCAGAGGATTTTATATTTGATTTTGGGGGTGATAGGAATTCTTTGGAGTTCATTGAGGAGGATGGCATGGTCAGACCTGTGACTTAGAAAGATCATTTTAACAATTATGTGAAGAGGAGAGGATTGTGACAGGGAAATCAACTAGCAGGCCATTTCAATGTTCCACTTGTGAGGTAAGGACCTGCACAAGGTGGTGGTAGTATCAGAGGAGAGGGTGAAGTGCCTGTGAGAAATTTGCAAAGGTAAAATCAATAAGCCTTAGCAATAAATAGGATATAGGGGTGAGAAAGACTGAGGAGCTGATGATGATGCCTGGGTCACACCCAGGGGAGTTTGGAAAGAGTGAGGGTTTAAATAAGGAATTCAGTTTGGGGCATATTGAGTTTAAGATGTCTATGGGGCATCCAATTCAAGATGCCCAACAGACTTTTGGAGATGTAAGACTGGAGGTTAGCAGAAAAGTTAGGGCTAGATAATTAAAACTGAGAATCATCAACATAGAAATGATTGTTGAATACATGGGAGCTAATGAGATCACCAACTGAAATAGTATAGTGGGAAAAGAGAGGAGGAGCCATGAAAGAGTCCTAGGAAACACTTATGGTTAGTGAGTATGACCTGGATAGAGAGCCAGCTAAGGTGACTGAGAGGTAGCAGTTGGATAGGTAGGAGAACTAGGAAAGAATAATATCAACCAACTAACAATAGTGAAAATCTAGAGAGAAGAGAGTATCAAGGAGAAGAGGGTGATGAGCAGTGTCAAAAGCTGCAGGGAGGTCAAGAAAGATGAGGATTGAGAAAAGACCACTGAATTTGATCATTAAGAGACTTTTAGTTACTTTCCATTAAATGAATGAGTTTGGAAGCCAGACTCTAAAGTGAAGGAGAGAGAGATAGAAAGAGAGACAGACAGACAGTCAGACAGACAGAGAGAGACAGAGAGAGAGGACCTCCTTCAAGGAAAAGGCCCACCTCTTCACTTGAGATAAATGTTTAGGAAGAGATAGTGGCCAAAAGCATCTGGGTGATGTGAGATAAGGAAGAGAGGAGAAGAGGAAACTCTCAGAGATCATCCTCAGTGTTTTCAGGGGGGAAAAATGAAAGTTTCGCAACCCTGAAATAATGTAAGACATGTTAAGGAATCTACATGAGCATAGACCAAATTCTGTATGGACCTTTTCTAGATTGTACCCAGAGGATAACTGTTTTCCACAAACAAATATTGATGAATATGAAAATGAGTTACATACCTTTCTTAGTTTAAAGGGCATTTTAATCGTCTCTTCTTCTTGAAATTTACTCTGCCACTGTCCTTTAAAGTAGATAGCATTCACCAGGACCATGACAGAAGAAGTGTCAATTGTTCCTTTAAGAAACAGGTTCTTGATTTTTCCTTGTAAAATAAGGAGAAACAAAATAAAGAAGAGGGCATTGTTTGCTTTTGGTGATTATGCAAGTTGGTTTGAGATAGTTGACCATTCACAAGAGAATTGGACCTGTTAGGATTTTTTCCCACACTGACAATCAGTCTGAACTGCAGAAGCTTTTTTTTTTCCTCCTATATTGTACACTCATCTTTCATTTCACCTTACCATCAAATCAGAATCCATTTCAAAAATAAGAAGGGACTGATTGTTCCTAGTCAGAACATGAGACCTTCTGGGAGGTGCTGGTATCTTTCTGCTCCAGTGAAATAATTGCTATGATAATTTATAGGGAATGACTTCTCATACAATAATGCTATTTGTCTGGAATTGTTTTCACTAGCTCTTTGTGGTATTCTTTCCATGTTTATTAGTTTAAAGCTCTATTTTTCATAGCTTGGCTAATACTAGCATCACGAATATGAATTGTGTCCACATTTTAAGCAAATGATATAGGAAAATACACAGTAAAAGAAAAAGATTAACCGAAAAGTAGTTATACATGTGTCAAACAAATTTCTTAAGAAGATTCACCAGAATATACGTGACTTTTTTTAAATTTCAAGTGGGTCAATTTATAAAAATTCTATTTATATTCAACTTGGCAAATAGCTGCTACATAAAGTAAGACACAGGTATATTTAATATAATGATTTTGTACTAAATGGTAACCTAAGTCCCAGTGAGAAGCATCTTCCTAAGCACCTAAAGTCACAACAAGAGGCAAACAGGAATAATTTGATTTAGTGAAGTCACATGATCTCATAACTAGGTGGTGCAGTGGAAAGAGTAGTGGACCTAGAATCAGGAAGATGTGAGTTCAAATCCTGCCTCAGAGACTTATTATTTGATTACAGGCAAGTTGCCTTCCTGTCAGACTTACTTTCTTCATCTATAAATTGAGAATAATAAGAGTAAGCAGTAAATTGCAGCAACTCTTCCATACTTACCTCCAAACAACTACAAAATAGAGCCCCCAAACAAATCCTGGAACAGCAGAGCCAGCAAAAAGACAGAGTGAAACAATCTTTTGTCCCAAGAAACTTGGATGATAAGCAAGAAAGGTCCATCTCACTCAGGTGAAAGGGGAGTACAGCCCAGGACAGGAAGCATCCCAGCAAGCCAGCAGCAAGCTCCCACCTCAGCAAACCAGTGGGAGATCCTAAGCCCCAGTGCAGTGGAGTAAGCAAATATCAACACCAGGACCCACCATATGCCTTAGCATAGCTAAGAGAACTGGCAGATGGGCAGCCTCTAGTGGCCAAACTGCCACGAGCTAGAGTACGGACCCAGGGAAACAGGAGATGCCTACCCTGCAGGTGCCTAAGCAAACAGGCAGCCTCCAGAGGCCTGACTACCATGTGCTTCAGTGTAACCATGAGGAAACACAGAAACACCCCACCAGGCATCAGCACATGCCAGACACTACTGCTAGGACCCCAGCTCAGTACTAAGTAAGCTGCCAGACCCCTACGGCACCCAGCAGTGCCAGCAACCCACACCCCACCCCCTCAGTGCAGCACCAGACATGAGAGTCCCCCATGGGCCCCAGAACAACATCAGTACAGCATCAGGTAAACAGCCAGGTCCTGCAGCCCCTGGCACAAGAAGCCTGAGACAGTGCCCCTTCAACCCTGGGAGCAGAGGTCAAATTTAAAAGAAAGGGAAAAGGTAAAATAAATAAATAAATAAATAAGCATAAGCAGAAAACAACAAGAAAAAAAAGAATCTGACCATAGGAAGTTATTATGGTGACAGAGAAGACCAAGACTCAGAAGTGGACAATAATGTCAAAATGCCCATGGGCAAAACTCCAAACAAAAATGGGAAATGGTCTCAAGCCCAGAAAGATCTCATAGAAGAGCTCAAAAAGGAGCTTAAAATCATGTAAAAGAGATGGAAGAAAAATTGGGAAAAGAAATGAGAATGATGCAAGAGAATTATGAAAAAAAAAGAGTCAACAGCCTGGAAAACTACTTAAAAAGTAGAACTGGCCAAATGGAAAAGGAGATGCAAAAAATCCACTGAAGAAAACAACTCCTTAAAGAGTACAATTGGCCAAATGGAAAAGAAAGTACAAAAACTAATTGAGGAAAATGATACCTTAAGAGTTAGAACTGGGTAGAGTGGAATCTAATGACTCTATGGGACATCATGAATCAATCAAACAAATTCAAAGGAATGAAGAAAATGTAAACTACCTCATGGGAAAAACAACTGACCTAGAAAATAGATCCAGGAGAGAAAATATTAGAATCATTGGACTACCTAAAGGCCATAATCAAAAGGAGGACCTGAAAAGTATCTTTCAAGAAATTATCAAGGAAAACTGCCCTGATGTTCTGGAACTACAGGGTAAAATAGACAAAGAATCTACCAATCACCTCAGTAAAGAAATCCCAAAATAAAAACCCCAAGGATAGCCAAATTTCAGAACTATCAGGTCAAGGAAAAAATACTACAAGTGGCAGAAGGAAACAATTCAAATATTGGGGAGTCAAAAGTGGGATTACACAGGACCTGGCAGCTGCAACATTAAAGGATCGGAGATCATGAACATGGTATTCTGGAGGGCAAAGGAACTAGGACTACAACCAAGAATCACTTACCCAGCAAAATTAAACATAACACATCAAGGGAAAAAAGGTCATTTGATGAAATAGAAGGATTTCACAACTTCGTAAGGAAGAGACCAGAACCAAACCAAAAATTTGACCTCCAATGTCAAGACCTAAGAGAAGCATAAACAGGTAAAAAGGGAAAAGAACATATAAGGGATTCAAAAGAGCTAAATTGTTTACATTCCTATATAGGAAGATTATACTTGTAACTCTTAAAAATTGTATCACTAACAGTACAGATAGAAGGAATATACATAGACAGAGGATATGGGTTTAAGGTAAATTTGAGAGAATGACATAAAAAATTTAAGGGATGAGAAAGAGGAGTACAAATGATACAGAAGGAAGGGAGAGGTAGAATGGGGTAAATTATCTCATATGAAGAAGTGAGAATAGATCTATTACAGTGGAGGGGAAGATGTGAGAGTATGTGATGAGCATCACTTGAACATTACTCTCATCAGTATTGGTTCAAAGAGGGAATAATATACACAATCAGTTGAATATAGAAATCTAGCTTACCCAACAAGGAAGTAGGAGGGGAGAAAATTAAGTAAAGGGAGGGGGGCTGACATAAGAGAGGGTAGATCAGGGGAAGGGGTAGAAAGAAGCAAAACATTGATGAGATGGGAAAGGGTGAAAGGAAAGAGAGGACAAACAGAAGAAAGAATAGGATGGAGGGAAATACACAGGTAATAATCATAACTGTGAGTGTGAATGGGATGAACTCTCCCATAAAACAGAAGCAGATAGCAGCGTAGATCAAAAACCAGAATCCTATAATATGTTGCTTACAAGGAACACACTTGAAGCAGAGACATACCCAGAATAAAGGTAAGGGGCTAGAGCAGAATCTGTTATGCTTCAGCTGAAGTTGAAAAAAAAAAAGCAGGGGTAGCAATCTTGATCTTAGACAAAGTAAAAGCAAAAATAGACCTAATTAAAAGAGATAAGGAAGGAAACTACATCTTGCTGAAAAGGCACCATAAACAATGAAGCAATCAAGTTAGAAGAGCAAGGAATTGTCTACCAGTCAGATCTATGAGGAGGGGAAGAATTCATGACCAAACAATAGATACAGAGCATTATGAAATGTAGAATAAATAATTTTTGTCATATTAAATTGGAAGGCTTTTGTATAAACAAAACCAGTGCCACCAAGATTAGAAGGAAAGCAGAAAGCTGAGAAACAATCTTTACAAGTGTCTCTGATAAAGGCCTCATTTCTCAAATATATAGAAAACAGTGTCAAATTTATGTGAATACAAGCCATCTCCTAATTGATAAGAGGTCAAGGTATACGAACAAACAGTTTTTAGATGAAGAAATAAAAGATATCTATTGGCATATGAAGAAGTACTCTAAATAACTTCTGATTAGACAAATGCAAATTAAAGCAGCTCTGAGATATCACTTTGCACCAATCAGATTGGCTGATATGACAAAAAAAGGAAAATGATAAATGTTGGAGAGGATGTGGGAAAATTGGGACATTAATGTACTTTTGGTGGAGTTGTGAACTGATTCAACCATTCTGGAGAGCAATTTGGAACTATGCCCAAAGGGCAACCAAACTATGTATACTCTTTGATCCAGCAATATCATTGCTGAGTCTGTATCCCATAGAGATCATAAATAAGGGAAAGGGATCTACATGTGCAAAAATATTTATAGCCGCCCCTTTCGTGGTGGCAAAGTATTGGAAACTGAAGGAATTCCCATCAATTCGGGAGTAGATGAACAAGCTGTGGTATATACATGTAATAGAATACTATTGTGCAATAAGAAATGATGAACAGGCACATTTCAGAAAAACCTGTAAAGATTTGTACAAACTTGTGCAAAGTGAAATGAGCAGAACCAGGAAAACATTGTACATGGTAGTGATAATCAACTATGAATGACTCAGCTTTTCTCAGCGACACAATGATCTAAGATAAGTACAAAGGACTCACAAAGGAAAATGCTATCCATATCTAGATAAAGAATTGATGGATTCAGAATGCAGATCAAAGTATTTTTTCAATTACTTTATTCTTTCTCATGATTTTATTTCCTTTTGATCTGTTTCCTTTTCCACAACTGTGATGAATATAGAAATTATGTTTTACATGAGAGTACATGTATAAAATAAACTATATTAAATTTATGACCATTTTGAGAAAAGGGGAGGAGACGGAGGGAGGGAGGAAGAGAGAAAAATTTGGAACTCAAAATCTTGCAAAGATGAATGTTAAAAGTTTTCTTGATATTTAATTGAGAAAAAAATAAAATACTGTTTAAATTTTTAAAAATGAGAGTAATAAAAGCATCTGCATCACAGGGTTGTCGTGAAGATCAAATGAGATTATATATATATATATGTATATATATATATGTGTGTATATATATAGTATATATATGTATATATATGTGTGTATATATATATATAAAGTGCTTTGAAAACCTCAAAGTTTTATAGCTGTTTAAAGCTGTTTAATAATACTAATAATAATGAATAATATCTGTCACCTCTGAGTATTTTTTAAATCAAGAAGAACTTACTATGTTTCTGATATGTACCCAGCAGTATGCTAGGTGTTCAAAGACACAAAGAAGGAGAAGACATAGTACTCACCTCTATGAAAACTACTTTCCATTATAGGTATGTGTTATATCATTACTATCTAAACATATATTTGTTTTTATTTACATAGAGGAACAAACTTTATGGAAAAGATCACAACATCCTTACCTCCAACAACATCAACCCACTGACCAGCTGCCATCAATGGATGAAGAGCTCCAAGAATAGCAATATCTACTCCTATGCCAACAGCCTTGCTTCCAGCCTGGCCCCCATTGCCTTTGGGCAGGGGAACAACTACTAAGGAAAAGGTGCCCGACATCCCCACCACCAACACCGATCACTAACTGCCCCCAATAGGTGGTGAGAGCATTGTTCCCAGGGCCACCAGCCCAGGTCCTGCAGAAATCATCCAGAGAAATGACCCTTGTGGAGATATGACCTGGCAACCTGCCTCTATAGGTACTACAGCTCCTTCCTCCATAGTAGCCACAGTTCTTAAAGACTCAAAAAAGAAAGTTCTCTTCACCAAAAACCTTGGGACTGTCAAAATGATTCAACATCAAAAACTGAGATGTTTTAGTTGATGGAAATGACATTAATGAAAATGCATTAACATTTGCTTTGTCACTATACCTTAAGGACCATGAGACCTTTCCATCTACCCTGCAGCTGAACCATCCCATTTGTGTTCTCTTACCCTATTAGAACGTGAGCCCCGGGGAGCAGGGACTGTTTTGCTTTCCTGTTTGTATCCTTACCACTTAGTATGGTGCTAAGCACATAGTAAACATTTAACTGATTTTTTCATTCATTCATTCATTCATTTACATTTTGATGTTCATCTTCACTGATTTTAACTTTTATATTTAATTAGCCCAATTCTCCCCACACTAGGGGGTGGGAAGAAAGGATTAAATGCCTACTTTGTGCCAAGCACTGTGGTAAACACTTTACACATATCATTTCATTTGATCCTCACAATAGCCTTGAGATGTAGGTTCTATTATGATCCTTATTTACAGTTGAGGAAACTGAGGCAGAAGTTGAGTGGTTTGTCCAGGGTCACACAGCTAGGAAGTGTCTAAGGCTAGATTTGAACTCAGGTCTTCCTTATTCCAGGTCCAGCACTCGATCCACAGTGCCACCTGCCTATGGGGTATGAGAATGGGCTTGACACATGTAAAATTTAACAAAAAGGTAAACTGAAGCAATTCTCTGCACAAGACAACAGCTTGTTAATAGAGTGCTGAGCCTATTAATAAAGGATGAGTCAAATGGCATTGCCTCTGGCCAAAAGACCCCACTTTGAAGATGCAACTCTTTTTTTGTTTTTTGTTTTGTTTTGCTTTTGGCTAGGCAGTGGGGTTAAGTGACTTGCCCAGGGTCACACAGCTAGTAAGTGTTATGTGTCTGAAGCCGGATTTGAACTCAGGTCCTTTTGAATTCAGGGCTGGTGCTCTATCCACTGAGCCACCTAGCTGCCCCTGATGCAACTCATTTTTACGAGCATAAAACAAAGAACAGAACAAAAATCATATGATTTCCTAGCATTGTAGGAGTGAGGGATCATGAAAAATTACATCAAAGAAATAGCACACACATGGGATAGAGACCACTTCTATCTATCTCTAAGGAATGCTTTTGTAAATTTTATGGGCCCCTGATATGGGTCCCTGAGGTCACTGATGGGGACCCAGGTACACAAACTCACTGGCCCCTGGGGGAGTAGATAAGACCACCTTCGTAATTGCTAAAGATGGGACAAGGTCAGTTAGTATAGCTTCTTAAGGGTAACACACAAACCTTACAGGAAATGCTGAGGTAATGTTTTATCATAACATTGAGGACAAAGATTTTTCTTTAACTAACAGTAACTATGGGAAGCTTAAGCCTTGGTATCTAACTTCAGAGAGAAAGGGGCAGAACCTTTGAACTCATGAGCTTCTTCACTCAGAAACAGAGAAGAGGCTTAGGTTTGTTGCATAGAATACAGAATATAGTTACAGAATAAAATCACTTCTAGAGTAAAATCAAATATAAAATACATAATCAAGTATTAATTCTCAGAGGCTATTCCATGTACCTCCTCTTTTCCCCTTTAACCACAAAGCCATAAATATTACAGCTGGATGGCCTTGGAGGCCATTTGGTCCGCTCCCCCCCACCCCAATTTTTTATTCTTATTACCTAGAATTCCAGACAAATGAAAGAGAAATTTAACTCTGTTATTGCGAGCCACCTATGGATTGAGTGCAGTGGTCAGGAGGAGAGGGCTTACTGTGGGCACGGGAAGCATTCAGGAAGGCGCACAGACAAAGAGCTTGCTTTGGAAAACTATGGGCAGGGATGTCCTAAGGGACAAGAACAAACCTGTGACAACCGTGCCCAAGTTCCTAGGCTTATGCATTTAGTGTTAGTAGGGACTTTAAAGATTTAATATAATCCACTCATTCTAAAAGTGAGGAAACTGAGGCCTAGAGAAAGGAAATGATGGAAAGAAATTTACAGGGCCTCCACTCACACCCAGATTGTCTGATTCCAAATGCAGGCTTACCGTCTATCCCAGCACCGTTATATCACCTTGCAGAAGATGAGTCTAGTCAATTGACAATTGGCCTCCCACCCTGACCCTTACAAAGTTAAAAAAAAAGGGGGGGCAATATTTTGTCCTTTAGGGTTTAGAGCAGAGTACATTTTTAGCCATTTGTCTTTGCATTTTGTAAAATGATAAAGATTCATGTATAACATCATGCCCTAACTCAAAACCAAAAATTCAGTCCAATCCTCCAAAAGGAGGAAGGACAGTGGTACAGAAAGTATAAGGTCAGGAAAAAACAATGTAGTATTGGATAGAGAGGAAATAACAGAAAGAGAAAAATGTAAAGAGATACCTCCCTTTTGCTTCTAGTATGGGTATACAAATAGTGCCTTCTTGAGACTGGGGAGGGAGGGGTAAGGTGCAGTCAAGCTTGTTAATCATATTATTCTTTGGTTAATTACTGCATATTGTTAATATTGAAAACAACTTTCTGTCACAATTTTGGTCATTTGTATCATATCAAAAAATTGTAGAATTTGAGACCTTCAAGAGACCTTAAGGGATCTGTGTGTATGTGTGTCTCTATCTGTATAATCTATGATATATGGTAAGGAGTTAATAAGAAGTATGGATATTTTAAATACACACACGCACACACACACAAATTTCATAGTAATAATATGAACAGGTGGTGTGGCTTAATAGTCGGAGTACTGGACTTGGAATCAGGAAGACCTGGATTCAAATCCTGCCCTCACACCTTACTCAATTTGTAACCCTGGGCAAGTCATTTAACCATCTAGGTCCTTCAAACTACTTCCTAGGATTTATCTACTAAATCACAGAGAAATCCCACTATGTATTAGTAAAGTGAGTTCTCATACCTAGAGTTCCCTGAACTTACAAAATCACAGATCCTTCCTGAGTTTACATAGAGTACTGTGGCTAGGGAAATACAATCATGTTCCAAGACTCTGAGATGTATCTTGGTGATGGTGGTGGTACCATTCCCATTCCCAAGGTCTTCGGGGGCAGACCTCATTTTCATTTAGGACCTGCTTATATCTGTTGTAATAGATATTAGCGGTAAGCTCTCTGTGTAAACAGTAACATACTCATAGTTAAATGTTATAATCTAGCTCATCATGCTACAATGAGAGACTTAGATGTTATACAATTTTATATGTAGCTCTAGAAAGATGGCTCATGAAATTATTGGCTTGTTGGTTTAGAGTTAAGAGAGAACTTTGATAATATCTAATAACAACTCTCTCAATTTACAGATGAAGAGACGCTACAGGGCCTTTCAGATTCCATAAAACTCCTCTGATAGTGGTACATCTGCTCCTGGAATGAGTTAATTATTTTCCCTGTAGATCACTCAGGTCTTAGAGCTTCATGTGCTCAATTTAAAATAAGAGGAAATTTAATATATTTAAGAACATAGAACATTAGAACTGGACAACATCATCTGACTCCTTCATTTTACAGGTAGGGAAACTGAGGCCCACACAGGTTAAGTGACTTGCTCAAGATCACAGAGGTAGCAGAATTAGGATTAGAATCCATATCAGATTCCAAATTGCAGGATCAGTACTCCAGGATTTTGTGAAGTGGATTTTTCTTCGGGTATGAATAGGACCAGGTAGCCTATGAGGTCCCCTGTAAATCTGAAATGTAGGAATTCTATCTCTTGACTCCTAATTCAGTGACCTTTCTCCTATGGCATTCTAGAAACTTCAGAAAAGCTAGCATTTCAGATAAATCACAGAAGTCACAGGCAGAGAGAGATCTGTATCCTGCAACTGTTTGTTCCATAAGGCAGCCTTTTGTAGTGGCCATTTGGAAATATCCCTTCAGTATCTAACACAGTTGTCTTTGGCCTGTATCGTCACTGTGGGGAACTACAAGGGCCTTGACCTCTCTCCGCTGGCCTCTTTCAGCAGCTCCTCAGGGAAGGAGACTCGCCCACATTCTTGAGGATATAGAATGTAGACAGAAACTTGGCAAGTGCAGCAGTTGGAACCTGACTCAAGCTTACCATCGGTCTTACTTTCAACCCAGGCGTTAATTGTTTTCCTGGCTTCCTCTGGAGCGTGCTGGAAATCTACAGTCTGCAGCTTGGACTGGTAGAACTTGTCTGAACAACTTAAATATTGCTGTAATTAAAAAGACAAATTTACAAAAATCATAAAGATAGAATTAGAATAAAGCCACTAGCACAGTAAGCCCCTTAAAATAATCAACATGGCTCATACTAAACCAGTATTTTAAGTTTAACATGTGTCTCCCTTGAAGAAAGATGAGGTGGGGTAGGGGAAGAGATTCTAGAGATACCTATTCTTGTTTCCTTGTGAACCACATCTAGACACACCCACGTGGGCAAAACACAGAACAGTGCATCCATAGACTCCCCTACATTGGGCTCATGAGATGCTTTCCTACACCTGTAGGGTAGGTATCATAAGTATAACCCCATTTTGCAGATGGGAGACTCTGGCCCAGGCGGGCTGAGTGATTTGCCCGAATATACATGGTTAATTGGTGGCCCCAGTGCCCAGATCTCCCCAAGTCCTGGGCCAGTTCACTCCCCACAAAACTATGCTGTCTCCTTGTTATATGAGTCACTAACAATTTGCAGAGGGTTAAAGCAGATGGTTTCTAAAGTCACAGGGAGCAGAATCCGCTGGGTAGGTAAGCTTTGGGGACAGACTAAGGGGCAACTGGATAGAGTGTCAGGCCTGAAGTCAGAAAGACCGAGTTCAAATCTGGCTTCAGATAATTATTAGCTGTGTGACCCCGGGCAAATCACTTAACCCTGTTTGTCTCAGTTTATTTCTATCTGTAAAATGAACTGGAGAAGGAAATGGCAAACCACTCCAGTATCTTTGCCAAGAAAACCCTAAATGAGTCACAAAGAGTAGGACACAAGTGAAAAAAACCCAACAAATAAGGGGAGTCCTTTGTCTCTTACAGTGTACCTCCACATACACATAAATGGATTATCCTGGATGATCCAGGGACTTCAAAAACAGTGAGGAGAGGGTTTGTGAAGGTAGCTACTTGCTGCTGGGGTTTGTCTTACGTCCAGCCACATTGTTTTGCACTCAGAAGCAGGATGGCAGGAGCCAAGTTGTGTAACCAGCATATAGTAAAATCCCATTTGAAAACACAGAATTTACATAATCTCTCTCAACATTAGTTTACTCATCTGTAAAATAGGAGAAATAATAGCACCTACTTCACCAAGTTGTTGTAAGGATCAAAGAATATCATACATGTAAAACTCTTCTCAGGCTTTGAAGTGCCACATGAAGAACTATTGTTCTTGCTGTTATCTTCTGTACAAGAAGGAAATTGGTCTAGATCAGCTCTCTTCCAACTCAAAATTCTACATCTTTGACCCTTGCTAGCTTCCTGCAAGGCATTTGCTGCAAACTGGAGGGGCAAGATGCCCAACAACATGTATGGACGGTCATTCAGGACTAACATCTCCTGGCCCTGGTCCGGCGCTCTTTTCACCAACCTACAATGTTCTCTGCTCCAGAGGAAATTACATTTGAAGATAGAGATATGGGAAAACAGATAATTACCCTTCTTTATTTCGTTTGGGGGAGCCAGACTGATTTCATGCTTTCTAGTTCTTCCTTCACTTACTGGTCAACGTTTTTTTTTTTTGGTGAGGATTTTATCAGCATAGGAGCTCTCAGTGAGGAAATCCCCTTTACAAATGCAGATAGGCAACTGTTGGGCAATTTATAGCCTTAGTTGCCTGTGGCATTGAGGGAAAAGTGACTTGCCCAGGGTCACACAGTCAGGGTATGTCATAGGCAGGAGCTGAACCCATGTCTTCTTGACCCCATGGGCAGTCTTCTAGACCCAGTGCAAATCTGCCTTTCAACTAGTCGACCTAAGGGGAATAACATATATAGTCTTTCCAGAAGTTAATTTTTCAGGTGATTTTTAATGCAGAACCAACTTTAAATTGGGAGTAACTTTTAAGCAGTGTTCTGTAATTTAGCCAACACAAATCGATGATGATAAAAATGCCCAGCGGTTCCAGATATCTTGGTAGGAGATTCCAAGAGTATTGTTTGCCATGAATACAGCCATTCCTTATGTACTTACTGGATGGAATTCAATGTTCTTTGCCCCATAGAGTTTGTTGGCAATGCTGAGTGTGTAATTACTGCCCGACTGACTGATCCGAGAGAATAGTGCTGGAAACTCTGAATGTATCCCTCCAGTTATGCCACACTAAAATATCATTAAACAAAGAATGGTGTGTTATTTGACCTTTGGCTGCTGGAAAGTGCTTAGCAAGATGGAAACAAAGGTATAACCACACTGGTTTATTGCAAATACTCAGGATATTGAAGGATATAGAAAAATAGATTCTATTTAAAAACAAAAAACAAGTCTTGCCCAGGCTGAGGAGCTTGGAGAACTAAGAATTATAATTCAGGTTTTCAGGTCTTTGTTCCTGGTCAATCATTTCACACTTCACTTTCCTGTTGCAATTTCGTCATTTTTCTCAGCTTCCTTAACAACCAACTCTAGGTTTGTGTTGATTTAATCAAACATTATAAATCCCAAGTTGAACTGGACTTTAAAAAAAAAAGAACATATATCTCTTGTCTGCCTTCCATATCATAATTGATAAGCCTGTATTACAGTTTATGTGAAGCTCTCAAGGCTAATCATGATACTTATACCCTTCTTATACCCTTGATCCCATCCCCTCTCTTGCCTCTAGGAAGCTACTTCACTGATTGTTCAAATTTTCTCATTCATCTTCAATATCTTCACTCCCTACAAACATGTCTAGATTCCTTCCCTACTGAAGCTTCCCCAGACAGTATCAGGAGAACCTGGAAGTCCCCAGCCAGAGCTGGTACCAACATTGCCCTCCCTGTGGCATATCTTCCTGAAATTCTGCCTCCCCCTTTTCTCCTCTTGTATGAACGTTGACCTTTAGGGCCACTCTTCTTTTCCCAGTGGTGGTGGGCCTAAGGCAGATCCACATACACACAAGTATCCTAAGGACTCCTGGTCCTTGACATCTGCCCTGAGGCTGAACCCTTAGGACCACAGGCCTTTCCATCTGACCTGTGCCTGGACTCTCCCGTGTTATCTTCCCAGCTTATGAGCATAAGCTCCTTGAGAGCAGGGATTGTTTTTTTTTCTATTTGTATCACTCACCTTTAGCGCTAAACTCTTAATAAGTGCTTTTTTATTCATTCATTCATTCAATTTTGCCCCACCCTTAAAAAACTTCCAGTCAAACATGTCATTCCCTCAAGCTATTCTCCAATTATCTATCCTTCCCTTTTGCAGCTAAACTTCATTTACACTAAGTACTAACTTCTAATCCTTTGCTGTTTGGCTTCTGACTCTCCAATCACTGAAATAGCTCTCCCCAAGAATATGAGGGATGGCAGCTAGGGGGAAGCAGAGAGCACTGGACTTCAGATTCGGACTTGAAATGGAATCCTACCTGAGACATTTATTATTAGCCAGGTGACTACGAGCAAGTTTGTGATCCTCACTTTCTTCATACTTGAAATGGGAGAAAATTATACTACTTCCCTGAAAGACTTAAATGAGCACCAAATGAGATAATGTATGTAAAGTTCTTTGCACACCTTAAAACACTATGTAAATGCTAGCCATTAGTATCTTTTAACTGTTAAATCCAATTGCCTTTTTTCTGTTTTCATCCTTTTTTGACCTCTAAACAGTTTTTGATACTTTTAGCCCCTTCTCCTCACTTATGAGCCTGCTTTCTCCTGTTCTCCTCCTTGCATTCCTTCACTGACTCATCATCCATCTTCTCCCTTCAGTAAGGGTTCAATAGAGCCAAAGTTCTATCCCAGACCCTCTTCTCTTCTCTCTCTATGATATCTCTCCCTTAATAACCTACCTCAACAGCTCCCATTCTACATCAATGACTCCCAAATCTGGATATCCAACCCTAGTGTCACTACTGAATTCTAGTCCTTGCTGGGCATTTTCACCTGGATGTCCCACTGACATTTCAAACTCAACACATTCGAGACAGAACTAATTACTGCCTACCTTTCAAACTTCCCTGTTTCTCCTGGGGGCACTGCCATGCTCTTAGTCACCCATATTTGCAGTCTTAGGGTTGCCTTTGATTCTTCTCTCCTCATCATTATCCATTTATAAGTTGCCGAGTCCTGCTGATTTTACCTCCACATTTTTATCATCTGTCCTCTTCTCTCTAGTTCAGGCTTTCATCACCTCTACCTAGACTATTACAATAGTCTTCATTAAGTTAATTGAGGAGCAGAATGAACAAAGGTTGCTGATCCTAACTCTGCTCGATTAATATTGCTTCATCCTGTTATATTAAGATAAACTTGTCTTTTGGACAGTAGCTTTCATACCTTAGGGCAGCTAGGTGGCACAGTGAATAGAGCACTGGGCTTGGCATCATGAAGACTCATCTTCATGAGTTCAAATCCAACTTCAGACATTTACTGGCTGTGTGACCCTGGGCAAATCACTTAAATCTGTTTGCCCATCTGTCAAATAAGCTAAAGGAAATGGCAAACCATGCTACTATCTTTGCCAAGAAAACCCTAAAATGGAGTCACAAAGAGTCAGGCACAACTGAAATTATTGAACAACAATTTCATACCTTAGAAGATTTCCCAAGCTCTGGATTTGATGATCCTTTCACATAACCAAAGTGTAACACCTAAGATGAGAGAGCTCAACTTCAGAGGAAATAAAGGAAGGATACATAGAGGTTATCCATGATAAGCAACTCTGCCATGTTGATATGTTAATATTTTAGATAGCTATTATGCCAGGCCTACCCACAATTACATAGGGTATTATGTGGTGTCTTTTATCACAGCACCCTGGTTTCAAGTAAGGAATAATCCAAAAGTATACAGAGTTATAGAGAGGGGAAGGATAAAGAACAAAGAAGTATGGACATAACTAAAGTGGTTAAGAGACTTGAAATGTATTAAGGGTCTATCAGATGTATTTTCTGTCCAGCATCTAGTTCACTGGGTTAGGCAAGGGTGACAGAAAAGGGTAATCGTTGTGAAACCGAGACCAACTGCTACCCGTCTATTACTGAGAGATAGATGGGAGACCATTTTTACAAAAGCTATATTCATTAAGGGCAGGGACTGTTTCATTCTTGTCTCATATTCCCAAAGCCCAGCACAGTGTCTGGCATATAATATTAGTAAATCAATGCTTGCTGATTCATTGATTCTCTCTCTACTGGTGCTGCCAATTAATGCAGTGATTTGGTGAAGGAAGTGAGATGTTTTTGTAAAAATATATATTTGCATATAGGTAGACATAAATATATGTACACACATATATATACAATCATAATACAGGTGCCTCAGCCAGGAATAATGCCCAACTTCTTGGCAACCCTTATTACAAAGACATTTGTACAGTGACTAATGAGTAGGAGTTTACTGATGGCAACCACTCCCCATATCACCACCTCATCTCTACCCCACACCCAGACACACAGCTTTGAGCATCACACAAAGAAGAATTAGTTACAGGGATAAAAAATACCTAAAACATTCCAACAGAGAATCCCAAGAACTCTCTGTTATTATGTGATATTGTCCCTATGGAAAGCAATAGAGCTAGACTAAGTTAGACAGATACCTCCAGCTCAAAAGCTAACCCAGGGGCAGCCAGGTGGCATAGTGGATACAGCACCGGCCCTGAAGTCAGGAGGACCTGAGTTCAAATACGGCCTCAGACCAAACATGATACTTACTAGCTGTGTGACCCTAGGGAAGTCCCTTAACCCCAATTGCCAAAAAAAAAAAAAAGCTAACCCAGCCCTTTTTGATAGTAGCTATGAGAGTGGGACACTCCAAAATCCTCCTACAGTACAGTTCTATAAAGTATATTGCCTTTAAAGCTACCTCTTCTTATTTAAGAGGCATGAGTTGGTTCACAGTATTTGGTGCTCCACAGTATAGCAGTCTTTGAAGTGTGATGGGTTTGAAGGGCTTAACTCAGGAAGAAATTTCCTGAAGGCCTCTAGATAAACACTTATCCCAAATCATACATACCTTTCCCATTTGTGCTGCACTGTTGCCTCGGGCACCCAGCAAAAGCATGCTCAGGGCATAGAACAAACTCACAGGGGAAAAGAAGACATTGTCCTCAACGCTGTGCCTGCTCAGTTCTTTAAAAACATCCAAGCAGAATTCAGCATTAGCTGTACTGAGAGAGTCCATTTTAAATCCAGAATTGTCTATAAAGAAAAGAAAAAACAACTTTAGGATGTCATTTGGTAACCTGGACTTTCATCAGAGGGTTAGTATTCCAGGTTTAATGGTCCTGTGTTGAACAATTCATTACAAATGGCAAACAGCCCACCACTGACCTCGCCACTTTAGATCCTGAGACTAGATGATTCAAAATCCTCTTGTATCAATCAGTCAATCATCCAACTGAAAAAAAAGACTTATTAAGCACCTCCTATGTAGTAAGCATGGTGCTAGGTTCTGGAGATACTAAGGTAAAAGTAAAACAGTTCCTACCTTCAAGTTGTTTATATTCAAATGGAGAGAACTATACATACATACATACATACATATATATATAAATGTAATGGGCATTCTCCTCCCCCTTCTTCTTCTTTACTTACTCTTACTCCCTCTGTGTGTGTGTGTGTCTCTCTCTGTCTCTCATCTTACTCTAGAGGTATACTGGGGCCAACTTGTATCACCTCATGAGAATTAATTGTCAAATTTTCAGTGTAAGTATTTACATCTAAGAAATTTGCAAACTCCACAAATTTGTTATGTTGATTGTTTAGACAATAAAATGATGGAGAAAATCTTAGTGATGCACATTAAATTTAGAAGTATGTCGTGCATACATTTTTCCCCAGAGAGCTGGTTAAACATTTACCAGCACACCAAATGGCTCACTTTCTCAATTTTCATTAACACATATTGGATTCAAAAGGGGAGCTGTTTTTACTGTCATAGGTAACTCTGTGGGTGGCTACTTATACTACTGCAGCTACTAAGACCCTACTAATAAATTTTCCATTAACAAATCAGCCAGATGACTCAATTAACTCCTAAAAAAAAACTCAGAAGGCAAAACAAGAACAATATTTATAATATGTCTGCCCATAAACATGGGACTTACTCTCTCCCCAGTATACGTAACATCTGTAAGAAAAGTGGACATAAATTTAAAATACCATATTAATGAGGCACGTTTTTAGGGAATATATGTGACCAAGAAAACTCATTATGTTATTGTCTCATTGCCCTTTCTCTTTCTTGGGGTCTGTTCTTACATAGTTCACTAATGGACATCGAATCTGTGTTGGAAAAATGGCTCTGCTCCAAAGCTGTGCCTCTCCATTGTTGAGCTGGGTCACTCCTCTGCCAAGCTGAGATTATTCCTGGACAGTGTAGAGCTGCATTCTTTCAGAGTACAAAGGCAATGACTCTTAGCTGGGAACCTGGAAAAACTTCTCTAATTTTATTTCTTTGGCCTGGCTCTAAGAGCTTTTTACTTCCCAAGTAGCAGCAAAGTTTAACCTCTCTTTTCCTCCATAAGCTCTGAAGTTTCTTTTGACTAACTATTATAGTTGAGGGTTAGCTCCCCTCAGTCAGAGATTTTACTCTAACTTATGGTCATCTACCATTACATTGATCAGATATTGATCTCTGTTGTTTAGACCACTCCCAGTCAATGGATATTTAGCGAAAAAACAGTTTTAGGGTTCAAGGTTCCCCAGTTTTTTAAATAAAATTTTATGGTCATGTTTTGTTTTTATATCACCTAAATTTCCTCCTCTTTTAGCCCCTTCTTTTCTTCCAAACATCCATCCCTTATAACAAAGAATATTTAAAAAAAAAACAGAGGGGAAAAAAATCAACAAAATCAATAATATGTCAAAAAAAACCCAACTTGTAATGCTCCTTCTCTACCCCACCCCCAAACTCTGCAAAGGAGTTAGGGGAAGTATGTTATCATATCTCTTCTTGGGACCATGTTTGTTCTTTGTAATATAGCAACATTTATTTTTAATTGTTGTATGATTGCTGTTCTTATCATTTACATTATTGTAATCATTGTATATGTTGTTTTATTGGCTCTAAGTCATTTTGCATCAGTTTGTGTAAGTTGTTATGTTCTTTTTTATCATATTCGTTTTTTCTTATAGCACAATAACATCCGTTACCTTCACACTCACAATTTCTATAGACATTCCCTAATCACTGAACAACTACTTTGTTTCCAGTTATTTGTTGCCACAAAAGTGTTGCTACAAATATTCTGTCAAATACAGGCTTTCTTTTGCGGGCATTTGCCTATTAATAGAATCTCTAAAGCAAAGGGTATGGATATTTTAGCCACTTTTTTGTATAATTCCAAATTTCTTTCTAGAATGGTTGCAGTAAGTCCCTGCAGACATGTCATTGGTGTGCCCGTTCTTCCGCAATACCTGCAATACCATCTTTTGTCATCTTTGCTAATTTTCTGGGTCTTAGGTAAAGCCTCAAAGTTGCATTATTGTGAATTACGTTTCTCTGATTATTAGATATTTGAAGTATTCTTTCATGTAGTTGTTAGTAATTTGTCATTTTCCTTCCTTGTTCATATCCTTTGAACAGTTCCATTCTTCCTCTGTTTTTAACTCTCAAATTTTCCTGTTGGTCTTATATAAGTGAGCAACTGGGAAGCAAGACACAGAGGCAATCTTGGGGCTAGGTAAAAGTACATTGTCTCTTAGGGCTGATTTCTTAGTGTATTGCATATACATCTTACATTTGTCTTTAGAATCACCAAAACTGCCAGATCTGAAAGGGGGGGTGTGTGGGTGTGTGTCTGTGTCTGTGGGTGTGGGGGGGTGTGTGTGTGTACACAAAACACAAACAAAGCAGATATAAGGTAACTTTAAGAGGATAGCACTAATAGCTGAAAGAACCAGGAAAAACCTTAAGCAACAGATAGTATTTGAACTAAAGCTTGAAGGAAACCAGATTCCAAGAGGGAACCGCAGTGTTCTAAAGTTACAGACACAGGAGTGTCATGTAGGAGGAAGAGAAAGGCCAATTTGGCTAGACCATAGGGTAGGTACATGGATAGGAGTAATCCCTTAGAGACATCTTGCTTTTCTTTTCGTTCCATTTTTCCTGTATTATATTTGTATGCTCTCCACCAATATTGCCCCTACCATTACTTAATATGTAGCCTTCATGAATTCACGTGCCCCCCCCAAAATTATTATTTGCTAGCCATATTTCTGATAATAAGTGTCTCCAAAATTATCTAATCTAGTTTTCAGCAGACAGACAATATGCCATGGAGCCCACATTTGCATCCTTTCTCCCTTGATAGAATTTGCCAGTACATGCATACTACTCACATAACTAGAAGACGCCTCAACCACACTGAGAGAATCCAGTACTGGAGTAAGCCTTCAAGGAAGGCTCATTTTAAATTCCTACACAATCATCTTGGAAGGAAAGTTTGGGGGGGGGGGAAGAAATACTACTTTCTACTCTTCCTGTTTAAGTTAAGAGGTATTCTCTACCAAGAAGCTGGCTATTAATTATTGCGTTACTACTAAGCTGCCACAGGGCACAGCTATTCTTTTGGCCACTATTTGTATCTTTCCCAACAGTTGGATACAAACAAAGCATTCCCAATCAAAATTAAGACATAGATGAAATTTGTCTTTGTTTCTCCAAGCTGCAGTTTTCTCCCTACTCCTACAGGTGAAGATAAACCAGGCTGAGTAAGAAGTGATCACAGCACACTTTACAAAGGGCTATGAGGTATGCAATTATAATAATAAATATTAATAATAGTTATCATTTAAGTAGCCCTTAAGGTTTGCAAAGAACTTCACATATATTATCTCAAATGGTCTCACCATAGCCCTATGAGGGGGAATAAATACAATTAATAACTATTAATATTTAATAAAATAAAAATAATAAATACTATTAAGAGATGGAAAACTGAGTCTGAGAGGTTAAATGATCATACAGGTTAGTGTCTGACGCATGTTTCCAACTCAAATCTGATTCCAATTCTATAAATTAAAACAAAGTGATACCACTCATTGCATGTCTAATAGGCAGTTGAAGATGTAAAACTGTAGGTCAACAGAGACATGAGGGCTGGATAAGTAGATTTGAGAAACTTTAGCCTAGAGATGATAATTAAATTCAAGGGAGGTGATGAGATGACCAGGTGAAATAGAAGAGAAAAGGGCCCATGAAAGAGTCCTGTGGGACACCTAGGATAAGAGGGCATGATCTGGATAAGCATCCAGCAAAGGGGACTGAGAAAAAGCAGTCAGACAAGTGGAAGGAGAACCAGGAGAGACTAGTGTCCAGAAAACCTAGAGAGAAGAAAATATCAAGGACTGGAGGGTGGTCAACAGTCTCAAAGACAACGAGAGGTCAAGAAGGATGAGGAGTAAGAAAAGGACATTGAATTTGGCAATTAAGAGGTCACTGATAATTTTGGAGAGAGCAGTTTCAGTTGAATGATGACGTAGGGAAGGGAGTGGAGACATCTATTGTAAATGATCTTCTCAAGGAGTTTAACCACAAAAGGTAGGAGAGATGTGGGATGATAGTGAAGATGGTTGGATTAGCAAGAGTTTGGAAGGAAGGGGGAAGACATGGGATTATTTTTTAGGTAGTAAGGAAGTAGCCACAAAATCCAGGGCTCTTTCAAGTAGCTTCATACTGATAAGAAAGTGACTTTTCAGCTCTAAGTCCTGCTGATCAGGTCATTATTAGAGGATAGCATGGTGGAAAGGAAAAGTGGACAAAAAGGAGAATCCCAGAGGATCATAAACTGAAGTGTGTGTGTGTGTGTGTGTGTGTGTGTGTGTGTGTGTTTTGTTTTGCTTTGTTTTGTTTTCAAAAGATTTGTTTTATTGGGAGATGAGGAGCTCTTCCAAAAAAAAAAAAGTCATTAACAGGGATGATGTTGAACCTGGAGATGAAAATAAGAATAGAGATGGTGATAGGGAACGTGTATGATAACTGTCCTCAAATGATTGAAAAGTTGTCATGTGGAAAAAGAAATGACAGAATTATTCTTCTCAAGAAGACAAAACCAGAATGAGTGGGTAGCTATTCCCAGAAGAAAGAGTCTGGCTCAATATGAAAAAAAAAATCTTACAATTAGAGGTACCCTTTAATTGGCTATGGGGTACCTCAAAATGGAATGGATCAAGTCAGGGGTAAGTAAATCTCCTGTTACTGAAGGTATTCAAGCTAGATAACCTTTTAAAAGGAATGGGATTCGTGGTTTATTTTGGGGTTGGACTAGGTGACCTCTGGAATGAATATTGGCTCTGGAGTCAAAGTAACCTGGTTTCAAATCCTACAGTAACACTAATTACGAGTTTGACCTTGGGCAAGTCATTTCACTGCCTTGAGCCTCAGTTTTCTCATCTGTAAAATGAGGTTGTTGGTCTAGATCAGTGGCTGTCAAAGTGCGGTCTGAGAACCAGTGGGGTTTGGGTGCCTGAGACCATTTCAGGATATCCAAAATGTCAAAATCATTTTCATATTAATACCAAGATGTTGTTTGCCTATTAAACTATTCCTCCTTTTCCCAATTATATATCTGTACGAGGCCAGATTTTCTTCATATATTTCAACCAAAACATCATATAGCAACAGATTAAATACAGTAGCAGATATGAGCATCTACCTGTTTTAAATTAAGCCAGACATTAGATTTGTAAAAATATGTATGATAATGCTATTCTTCTCACTAATTTTTTTGTTTTGGAAAATATAACTATTTTTCATAAAAACATATTCTTTAATGTGATAGGTTTGTTGTTATTTTTAAATAAATTAATGAATATTTTAGAGTTTTATCAGTTTTAATTTCTAATGTGGTAAATATTGATAGACCCGACCCACGTAAACCCACTCTTTGGGGCATCCTCAATCACTTTTAAGAATGTACAGGGGTCCTGATACCAAAAAGTTTGAGAACCCCTGTTCCAGATCATCTCCTATATCTCTTCCAGCTTTAGATATCATAGCGCGTGATCCCTGATAATTCTATGATTCAGCCTTCAAATATTTGAAAGGCTATTATGTGGAAAAGCAATCAGGTCGAATTACTTATTTTTACCTTCTGTTGAGTTTTGTTTCATCTTTCTGATGGTTCCTCCTATTGGTTTTAATTTTTACTTACAACTTCACTAATGTGAAAATATGTTTAATGGGTATGTAAATTTAAAGCCTATATCAGATTGTGCGCTGTCTTGAGGAGGGGGGGGGAAGGGGGAGAAAAATTTTCAACTCGAAAGCATATGGAAGTGATTGTTGATAAATCAAAATAAATTAATAAAATTTAAAAAAAAAAAAAGGAAAAGCAATCAGACTCCTCTGGAGAATTAGGATGAATGGGTGACATTTAACAGTGCCACACACCAATGAGAAAGTGACTCTTCAGCCTTGGATGCAGTAAATCAGGCCAAGTGGAAGCTGGGAGGTAGGGGCAGGGACTGTTAGGGGAGCTGAGGAAAAGAGGAATAAAATGACTGTTTTTCACTAAATATAAGGGAGATCTCAACAATTTGAGCTGTGAGTTTCTTATCACTGGAAATGCTCAAGAAGCAGATGGAAGACCACATGTAAGGGTGATTATAACAAGACTGCTGTCCTGGTTAAGAGGCTGAACAAGATGTTCTCAACTTTAAGTTTCTCTGATTATAGGTCTTAAGGAATGAATTTTATTTATTTTTATTTTTTTAAATATAAATTTATTTTTAGTTTTCAACATTCACTTCCACAAGTTTTTGAGTTCCAAATTTCTCACCCCTCCCCCCCCCACCCCAAGATGGCATGCATTCTGAATACCCCTTCCCCTAGTCTGCCTTCTCTTCTATCTGTCCCCCCTCCCTTCTCTTATCCCCTTCCCCTTCTATTTTCCTGTAGAGCAGGATAGACTTCTGTACCCCATTTCCTGTAGTTCTTATTTCCCAGTTGCATGTGAAACCATTTTTTGTAAAACACATGTTTTTAAAACTTTGAGTTCCAAATTTTCTCCCTTCCTCCCTCCCCACCCACCCTCATTGAAAAGGCAAGCAACTCAATATAGGTTGTACATGTGCAGTTATGCAAAACACTTCCATAGTAGACATGTTGTGAAAAACTAACTCTATTTCCCTTAATCCTATCCTGCCCTCCCATTTATTCTATTCTTTCTTTTGACCCTGTCCCTCCTCAGAAGTATTTGCTTCTGATTACCCTCTTTCCCAATCTGCCCTTCTCTATCATCCCCTGCTCTTGTCCCCTTCTCCCCCTATTTTCCTGTAGGGTAAGACAGATTTCCATACCCAATTGAATGTGTATGTTATTCTCTCCTTAAGCCAAATCCTATGAGAATAAGATTCACTCATTCCCTCTCACCTTCCCCTGTTTCCCCTCCACTGTGAGAGACTTTTCTGGGTTTTTTTTTGTGAAATAATTTACCCCATTCTACCTCTCCCTTTCTTCTCTGAGTATAATCCTCCCTCATCCCTTAATTTTATTCTCCAGATATGACCCCTTAATCTTCAACTCATCCTGTGCCCTCTATCTATCTATCTATATACATACATATACTTTTTTTCCTCCAACTACCCTAATACAGACAAAGGTCTCATGAGTTATAAATATCATCTTTCCATGCAGGAATATAAACAGTTCAATCTTAATGAGTCTCTTATGATTTCTCTTTCCTGTTTACCTCTTCATGTTCCACTGGAGTCCTGTATTTGAAAGTCAAATTTTCTTTCAGCTCTGGTCTTTTCATCAGGAATGCTTGAAAGTCCTCTATTTCACTGAATGACCATTTTTTCCCCTGAAGGATTATACTCAGTTTTGCTGGGTATGTGATTATTTGTTGTAATCCTCTCTCCTTTCCCCTCTGGAATATTATATTCCAGGCCCTGTGGTCATTTAATGTAGAAGCTGCTAAATCGTGTTATCCTGATTGTGTTTCCACAGTACTTGAATTGTTTTTCTGGCAGCTTGTAATATTTTCTCCTTGACCTGGGAACTCTGGAATTTGGCTACAATATTCCTAGGAGTTTTCCTTTGGGGATCTCTTTCAGGAGGAGATCTGTGGATTCTTTCAATTTCTATTTTGCCCTCTGGTTCTAATATATCAGGGCAGTTTTCCTTGATAATTTCTTGAAAGATGATGTCTAGGCTCTTTTTTTGATCATGGCTTTCAGATAGTCCAATAATTTTTAAATTCTCTCTCCTGGATCTATTTTCCAGGTCAGTTGTTTTTCCAATGAGATATTTCACATTGTTTTCTAATTTTTCATTCTTTTGGATTTGTTTTACAGTGTCTTGATTTCTCATAAAGTCACTAGCTTCCAATTTTTCTATTCTAATTTTTAAGGAAGTATTTTCTTCAGTAATCTTTTGGACTTCCTTTTCCATTTGGCCAATTTTTCTTTTTAGGGCATTTTTCTCCTCATTGGCTTTTTGGACCTCTTTTGCCATTTGGGTTAGGCTATTTTTTAAGGTGTTATTTTCTTCAGTATTTTTTTGGGTCTCCTTTAGCAAGCTGTTGACTTGTTTTTCATGATTTTCTTGCATCACTCTCATTTCTCTTCCCAGTTTTTCCTCTACTTCCCTTACTTGCTTCTCAAAATCCCTTTTGAGCTCTTCCAAGGCCTGGGACTGATTCATATTTTTCTTGGAGGCTTTGGATGTAGGAGCTTTGACTTTGTTGTCTTCTTCTGGTTGTATATTTTGATCTTCTTTTTCACCAAAGTAAGATAATATAGTCTGACTCTTTTTGCGCTGCTTGCTCATGATCCCGGCCAATTACTTGAGTTTTAAACTCTTTGTTAAGGTAAGAGTCTGCTTCCAATGTGGAGAGTGTACTGTCCCAAGCTTCAGGGGTTTGTATAGCTGTTTTCAGAGATACTTGTAGGGACCTGTAAATTTTCAGTTCTTCCAAGGTGGTATGATAAGGGGCGAGGTGTTTACTCCTTTCCTGGCCTGTGACCACAAGTGCTCTTTTCTGTCCTGTAACTGTGAGGAGGGGTTCCTCTCTAGCCACTACAAGCTCCACCAAGCCAGTGCTCCTCCTCACCCCAGCATCGCTGCCCAGAACTGTGACCCAGATTCACACATGGACAAAGCAAGAGATTCCTGCCTGAGCACTGGCAAAGAGATCCCTGCAGTCCCTCTCTGATCAGCCGCTGGATTCCCCCTCAGTCTGTGGGCCAGAAGCTCAGGAAGCAGTTGCCCCCCCCAGGGCCACACTCTTGGGGAATGGAGCTGAAACCCCGCCTTCCTCTCTGAGCACAGGCAGAAACAGACTTTTCCCACTGACCTTCTAAATTGTCTTTGGCATTAGTGGATTGAGGAGTCTAGAAACCTCCACAGCTGCCAATGATTCATTCATCTGAGGCCTGCTCCTGGTTTGCTGTGGCCTGAGTGCCCACACTGCGCTGCGCTCCCAGCCTGGCGCATACACCTTTCTGATCAATCATCCAGGTTGTTTTGGGCTGGAAATTTGTTTCACTCTGTCTTTTTGTGGATTCCGCTGCTTCAGAATTTGTTTAGAGCCATTTTTTATGAGTATTTGGAGGGGTTTGGGGGAGAGCTGAAGAAAGTCACTGCTTTCACTCTGCCATCTGGGTCCGCCCCCCCAGGAATGAAATTTAAAAGAGAAAACATTTTTTAAAAAATTGATTCAGATATGTAAAAATAATGCTAATCGTGATTGTTTTAATATTACACATTTATGTCAGATTCATTTGTAAGTTTGGTTAGAACACTAAATTCTATTCTTTCGAGATCAGTCTTCCATTGCTCATGTACCATAGATTTCTGCTCCAAATTTGACAATATTAGAAGAAATGTTGCTTAAAATAGGTGGAGTGAGCAATGGAGTAAATTTAATCATTTAAGGAGCCCTGAGAAACTCCCCACTCTCATCCCATACCTCCTTACAATATCTCAAGGTACTTAAAATTCCACTATTAAGAAATTCATTCCTTCAGGTCTTAAACAGTGAGTGCTGAAGGTTTTGGGGTTTTTTTGTTTTGTTTTGTTTTGTTTTACTGGAGAGGTTTTTTGGCCCAAGTCTGTGATTTCATCAGTGTAAGGAGCTTCCTGGTGTGAAGAAGTCCTCTACTTGGTATTAAGAGTTTAGCCATCTTTTTTTTTGTTTGTTTGTTTCTTTTGCCCAGGGCTACACAGCTGTTCTGTATCAAAAATCATTACTTGAATTCAAGCCTTTCCTACTCCAAGGACAGCCCCCTATCTACTATAGCATGATGTTCTTGAGAGGCACAATAAGCTCAGGGATTAACTTGTGAGGAAAAATAGTGGGAGGCCAAAGAGACACCTTGACGGGTTGAGAAGGATGACAGAGGGAGAGGGAAAGGGGCATAAAAAGGTGAAGTCAATAATACCATTTATCTCATAACCATTACTAGGCCTGGCCCAATGTATCCAGTGAAGGTAATGTTTTCCACATGAGAATTTTAGGTAAACATGAACAATACCTTTAATGCTTTTCCATCATGCCCAGATTATTCATAGTATCAAAGTCCACATAACTAAATTTAAAGGGAAGTGGAAGAGTAAATACTGGCAGAGGAACAATAGAAAATGGGTCAAATGTTGGAGTGCTGCTGCTGTTGTTGTTAAACTTAGGTTTAAAAACATGTCAGTAACATAAATTCAATTGTTTGGCCATGTGATATAACGGAAAGAATGCTAGGTTCCAAGAGTCAGCACTCCTGACTGAATCTTGACATTGATACTCAGTAGCTATGTCACCTTAGTCAAGTTCCTTCATAATTTCATAATTTATAAAGTAGGGAGCAGAATAAGATTTGTACAACCTACATCACTGGACTGGCTTGGATATCCTTGCCTATGATCCTCTGAACCTAACTAAGCTGGTTCTCCAATGACAGAATCATACTTCCCATTGCCCAGTCCATACTTGTGACTTTTTTAAAATTCTGTAGGATTTGACAGAACTTACATTGTCAAAGATAATAAAATAAAATTTAAAATAGATTATTTTCAAGATCAAGAATAAATTCTGAGATTATGCTATGACTCCATAAGATAATAGAACCAAGAGTGTTTTTTGACCTACCTAAAGTCCCATGGTTAAACAATGGTAGTGTTAGGGCTAGAACCCAATCCCCATGTCTACTGGTTCCTTTTCACTAGATGGCAGTACCATCCCTAGCATTATACTCTAATGAAAGCTAGGTGGCATAGTAGAGAGAATACTGGATTGGGAGTCAGGAAGAACTGACCATTTCACTTCTATTAACAGTTTCCTTATCTATAAACTGAGGGTAATAATAATTCCTACTTCATAAGGATGTTGTAAAGATCAAGTGAAATAATATATACAACATGCTTTCCAAATCTCAAAGTACTAGAATCAATAGCAACACTATAAAAGCAGTTTTGAAAGACTTAAGAACTTTGATCGATGCAGTGATCAATTATCATTTCAGTGGACCCAAAATAAAGAATGTTGCTCCTGCCCCCTGACAGAGAGTTGATGGACTAAATATACAGGATGAGACATGCATTTTTGGACACGTTGCTTGATTATACATATCTGTTGCAAAGGTTGTGTTTTTCTTTTTCTTTTGTGTGTAGGGTGGGGAGAGAGGTGAGAGGGAGAGAGAATAAAGAATTGTTCACTGAACAAAAAATTTAACTCCAAAAAGTGCTAAGTAAATACTAATTATTATTATTAAACGTTATGCAAATTTCTCTAAATTATTATAAAACTCCCCTCTGTGTGTCTAAAATAGACCAGAAATGCAAAGAGAATGTCAAACTTTCTTCTTGCTAAAAACTCTTTTGGGGAAGGAACATTTCTCCTTTCTGCTTATAATATCTTCACATTTACTGTCAGCTGACAAGACAAATCTTTCACAGAAGTTAAAAGTCAATAATCTGTCATCAACTAATCTAATGAACATAGATAAAACCTGGTTATCTTAAGCAGGGATCCTCAGTATGTTTTCTTTCTCAAGCTTGTAGGCACATTGAATCATCTTGCACGGCTTCCTTTTTTGGTTTCCTTTAAAGTATGTCTCACTGGACCAGTTGGCTGCACCAGTTTGACTGCTGTTCTCTAGCTCTGCCACAACTCCATGGATGGGATTAGAACTAGATTTAGAGCTGCTAGGGAACTTGGAGACCATCTAGTCCAATCCCCTTGTTTACAGATAAGCAAGCTGAAGCCCAGAGAAAGGAAGTGACCTGCTCAAACTCACACAGATAGCAAGTGGTAGAGTTTGCTTTTGCACTCAGGTCCACTGCCCCTGACACACTACCTCTGACTGAACTAAATGATCTTTCCAGTTCATGTGCATGAATATTCTCATTTATTCTCTCATATTCTCTCTCTCTCTCTCTCACTCTCTGTTCCCTGCCTTTCTTTTGGCTTTTTCTCTTTATCTCTATGTCTCTCCCTCCTTTTCCCTGTCTCATATATTCATATATATAATAT
Source organism: Phascolarctos cinereus (assembly GCF_003287225.1). Classification (NCBI taxonomy): domain Eukaryota; kingdom Metazoa; phylum Chordata; class Mammalia; order Diprotodontia; family Phascolarctidae; genus Phascolarctos; species Phascolarctos cinereus. The sequence continues at coordinate 441,910,970 of NW_027555847.1, read as the reverse complement.
GTATAAATCTATATTATATGAATACACGCATATATACAAACATAAAAATATATACATATGTCTAGTCATATTGGAAAATCATAAGTCTATGTCCTTTAAAAATCATGATTGATCTGTGTTTCTTTTTAAGTCTTTGATGTATGTCAAATGGGAAAGTTCCATGGTTTACCCTATTAATTCTGAGGTGAGACAGCATGATATAGCTGAGCATGATTTGCCTTGGGGTCAGGAAAAGTTCTGCCCCTCTAACTACAAAAGGAGGCCATTTAGTCCAAGGCAGTGGGGGACTTGGAAAGCAAAGTACATAGAAAGGGGAAATGGCAAATTGAATTTGGGGAACACCAAATAATACAGTTTAGCTATAACCCAGAATATGTGAAAGGAATTAATAACATAAAGCAGAAAATGTGTAGCCCTTAAATGTTGAACTAGATTCAGGGCCATAGGGAGCCACCGAAAATTTTTGAAAAGTATGGGAGTAGCGACATGGTCAGACCTGTGCTTTTTTTGAAAAGATTCATTTGATAGCTATGAGAAGGGTTTGGAAATGTGGAAAGACTTGAATCAGGAAGACCAGTTAGGATAGAATGGTTCAGAGGAAAGCTGATGAGGGCCTGAAGGTAAGGTGGTGACCATATGAATGGAAAGAGGAGATGAATACAAAAAAAGGTTGTGGAGATGGAATTAACTGAACTTGGTAAAGTCTTACTGACAAAATGTATCATTCAGTGGCTGTTCCAAACCATCTTCTCTCTTCAAGCCTCCAATTTCACTCTTCCCCACTCTCTTTCAGCAGGAGATTTTGCCTCATCCTATTTTAATGAGGCAATGGAAGGCAAGTCATGAGCTTCCTCTTTTCCCGTATTCTATAGCTCAAAACCCTTCCTCATTGAACACCCATTTTCTCCCCATTTGATTAAGCATCTGAATAAGAGATGCCCTTCACCTTTCAAAGGCCAATTCATCTACTTGTTCCCTTAATCTTAGCATCTTTCCATCCTCTACGGGGATCTTTACCCCCTTCATTGATTCCTCCTTTCTCCTCTTCAGGTATATTTTTATTTGTTGGCTCTTTCCCTGCTACCTACAAATATGCCTCAGGTTTTGTTTAAACCTTCACCTTACCTTGCTATCATATCAAGCTATATTGCCTATACCCACTTCCTTACCATTCACTTCTTGCCTTCGTGTAATTTGGCTTCTGATTCTATCACTCAACTGAAATCTGGCTTACCAAGGATATTGATGATCTCTTGACTACCGAGTCCTATGGCTTTTTCTCTGTCCTCTTTGATCTCTCAGCAGCTTTTAATACTCTCAACCAACCTTTCTCCTTAGGTCTTCACTTTGCCTTTTTCAGTCCCTCAAGACTAGAAAATCCCTTGCATTACTCTCCTATGAAACCTAAGGGAATGGATAGTTATTATAAGCACCTTCAAATAATGTCCCTTTTCACACTTCTCTCCTATCATTCCTTGCTATCCTCATATGCATATATCTTATTAACTTACAATATTCCTGTGCCCTTTTTGTCTATTCTGTTCCTTAACATACTGCTTGCTTATGCCATCTTCTTATCACTGAAAACCTGGAAGGACAATAAGGTATATGGGCCTCCTTAGGAGCTGGCTTCTCTATTCTTGGGATATAAACCCACTTCCTACTTAGTAAGTCAGCTTTACAAGAATAAGGACAGAGTCAAGGTTAGTTTTTCAAAGTAAACATACACAGCACAGAGAGGTATTTTGTTTTGTTTTTCATTTCACCCAAACATGAGCATATCACAGTATAGCCATTGGTCGCAAGGCTCTGTTTTCATAGTGTAATGTTTTCATTATATGAGCTAGGATCACATATTTAGGGATGGAAGGAACCTAGGAAGCCATCTAGTCCCATTCCTTCATCTTACCAATGAGGAAACTGAGGCCCAAGAAGTTAAGCGACTTACTCAAGCATATGCAAGTAGTAATGCTCAGAAATTATATGTAATTTGTAATTAGAATAGATTCTCTTCAGTTCTTTGAACAATTTTTTTTGGTCTTGCTGCTTACCATTCTTGTGTCCCTTTGATTTGGAAGCCTCCTGATCAAATTGAAGAGATATGTATTAAATGATAATAATATGGTGAGATTTTAGAGGATTCCTCCAAAGAATAGCCAGGAGTATCTTGATATACAGATGGAACAAGGTCTCCAGAGGATTACTATCTAAGAGATCAATCCTTCACTCTATGTTCAGTGACATCGATGAAGGACAATGACAGATACATAAAGCTAAAAGGGAGAGTTAAGGTATTTAGTGGTAGAGTCAAGATCCAAGGAGATCTTGGTAAGCTACAGTGATAAGTTTAAGCTAATAACATGAAACTAAATAGTTTTAACTCTAAAGTTACTTAGGTAAAAAAATTTCATAAATACAAAATGAATGAGGTATGACAAGATAACAGTTTCTATGAAAAATATCACGAGATTTTAGTGGACTGCAAGGTCACCATGAGTCAACAATATGACATAGAAACACTCAATATTAATATGAGCTTAGACTACTGCAAGAGAGGCATGATAACTCGAGTGAGTGCAATGATAATCCCGCTGTATCACTTTCATCTTTCACAGATTTTATATAGCACTTTAATGTTTGCAAAGTATTTTACATACATTATCTCATTTGATCCTTACCTCAACCTGGTAAGGTAGACACTAAAGGTATTATTAGGTAAGGAGAATGAGGCTCAGAAAGCTAAAGTGACTTGGCCAGAACCACAGTTAGAAAAAAGAAGAGGCAAGAGTTGACCCCAGCCTCTCCTGGTCCTAAGTCCAACACTCTTTCTCCAACCTCACACTATCTTTCTATTCAAGCCCAAGCACCATATTTTAGGGATGGTGACAAACTGGAGTGCTTCCAAAGGTGAGTGATCATAGCATATGGATTCATCTGAAGAAAAATGAGGCAGAAAGGAGTCTTCTCTTACTTGAGGGGCCATGTGAAAGAAGGTTTTGATTTGTTCTGTTTGGCCAGAAGAGGGTGGAACTAGGAGCAATCCCTTGCAGAAGGGTGGGTTTCAGCTCCAACTGAGGAAAAACTTAAAAAGCTCTCCTAAAAATGGAATGGGCCACTTTGAAAGGTAATAGGGTACCTCCTCACTAGAAGACTTCAAGTGGAGGCTGGATAACCAGTTGTTTTGAATATATTGTGTTGAATTGTATATACTCTACAGAAGAAGGGCAAGACCAACTCCATCTTGCAGAAACCTTGACACTTAGAACCCATATGACAAGCACATTATTATGAAATTACAAACATGATTATAAGGCCAAATGTCTCCAAATTTAAAGTATAGATAAAGCATTTAAGAATGTTAACATAAAAATTACAAAATGTTATAAAATCCTTGACATTCCTTTTCACTCTTGCTTAATCCATTCTCCCCTTATATCTATAAAAATGTAAAGCTGTGCCATGAAGAATCAAAACAGTGTTCAGAGTAATTGGATTCTGTTTCCACTCTGCTTTGACCTCTATAACTGGGCTTTGGTCTAATTTTAGACAAGTCTGAAGGATTGTCCAACTCTGAGGTTCTGCAGTTCTGTGAAAACTGGATCCATGTTATCCCAAAATTAACATCTAGTAAGTCGAAGTTCAGGCCGTGGCTTTTGGACAAGAACCTTTCACTGAGCGCTATAGAGACGTTGGGAACATGGCCCATTACTAGCATTCCTTAAGGCATACAGATTTAGGAGTCTTCAAAGGGGTCTCAGAGTAGCTTAATTTTTGCCTTTCGGATGAATTCTCCTCCCCAGCTAATTCAGAGAGAATAACTTTCCTGTTCTGAGCCTTTTCCAGGGCTAGAGCATATTATTTCTTTGTTCTCCTAGGGATTGGGCTACAGTCTCACTGGATGACCTTAGTTCTTGTCTCTGCCTCCCCAGTCTACTACTATACCTTGGCAAAGACATCTCTGACCTCATTTCTTTACTGAGGATGCCCCACCTGACTGAGGGGTTATCTCTAAGGATTTGGGGTGGGGGAAGGTAGAGTAAATAGCCTGTCATCATAATTAACCCCTCCTCAAAGCCACTAATTAGAGCCCATTCACAGAGATATAGAAGTTGTTAAGGACTTTAAATATGCTGTTTATTCTCTTCACAGTTTGATGCTTTCATTGTAAGTTCTAGAATCATAGATTTAGAGATGAAAGCAACCTAGGAGACCATCTAGTCCAAGGGTAGAGAACCTGTGGCCTCAAAGCCACACACGGCTCTCTAGGTCCTCAGCTGTGGCCCTTTGACAGAATCAAACTTCAGATTCAGTCAAAGGGCTCAGCTTGAGGACCTACAGAGCCACGTGCAGCCTCAAGGCTAGGGGTTCCCCACCCCTGTTCTAGTCCAACTCCCTCATCTTACAGGTAAGGAAACTATGACCCATGATGTTAAGTGACTCAACCAAGTTCATACAAGTAGTAAGCCTTGGAGATAAAATATCTTTTTTAATAGTTAGAGGAACCATTTCTCCGAACACTCTACAGCAGATCACGCTGGAGATGCAAAGGAGGTCAGGAGGCTTCCACAGAGAGAACTTCTGAGAGCCAAAAACCTTGAAGGGTCACAAGGGAATCTGATGGATAGGGTAAGATGCAATGGCTCTCCTGAAGGCTATGGCTAGAGCGGGGAAGGGCCCATTTTGCAAAGTACCACTTGACTGCCCTGAATTTAAACTCACACAATTACTAGCAAAACCTAGTTTTATGCCCTAAATCAATAGAACTCAGGTTCAAGTTCTGACTTTGATACCTCCTGTGTATCTTTGGGCAAGTCACTCCCTGGACCTCAGCAACTTCCAGTGAAAAATGAAGGAGTTGAGCTAGACAACCTCTAAGCTCTACTCTATCTCTAGATCCTATGACCACATGCTCTATTAAACAATATCTTAGAAATAAAGCAAGTTTAAGGCATAATTTACACTTTGAATTCATCAAATATCATCATTTAAATTCATTTAATCTTGTTACCTTCTCTCAAAATGGTTGAAGGCAGAAACTGCCTTCATTTGGTCACCATTTGGTCTGGATGGAGCAGAATATATCAGGCCATCAACACTTACGGCCTGGAGATGATTTGGGGAGAGGTACAGGGTGCCTCTATGTCTGCCAGTGTCTTACATTTGCTAAGTGTACAGCCTGAGTTCATGCTTGAATTTTCCCATTAACTCATCCTCCAGGGAATCTTTAAACCTCCCTTCTTCAGTGTCAGAGCTGAGCAGTTCTCTGGGGTATAATCTGTTTGTTTATCGACATGGGTGTTTACATCATTCTTCGCTAAAACTCAGTGTTCCAGGGAGCTGGAAGCCCAACAATGAAAGACCGAGGTCACAGAGCCTCAGAGGTAGCCCAAAGTGAGGAGCCCATATTCCAGGAACTCAGTCTGAAAAGCAGATAAAATTAAATGGAGAATCGACAGCTTTGGAGATATCAATGCCCATAATCTTCTAACATGAACTGTTTGTAATAAATCATTTAGGGATTAGAGCAATTATTCATTCTAGCTAAAAGAATACCCAAGATTTGATATAATCTAACACAAACCTGGAGGCAGCTTGGTGGCACAGTGGTTAGAATGCTAGGACTGAAGTCAGGAAGACTCTTCTTGCCAAGTTCAAATCTAGCCTCAGACACTCACTAGCTGTGTGACCCAGACAAGTCACTCAGCCTAGTCTGTCTCAGTTTCCTCATCTACAAAATGAGCTGGGGAAGGAAATGGCAAACCACTCCAGGATCTTTGCCAAGAACACCCCAAAATGGGGTCATGAAGAGTCACGCATGACTGAAACAACTCAACAACAAAATTACTTATTAGAACCTTTCTCTATCAATATTCTGGGGTCCATTTGCTGGGAAGAGCTTATAAGGTCCTTCAGGTACATAAGAAACTTGAATCCATTTCAACATGTTCCAAATGAAACATGACTCAAACTGAATTCTATTCTCTGATACATGAACTCTAAGCACAGGTCCCATGTTTCTATTTATTTTTCCCTATAATATATTTTATTAGTATTCATAAAGTTAACCATTGAATTACAAAATTAATTTTAATTATGTACCTAACAAAGAGAGGGAGACAGCAGAGAATATGATCTTTTTTTTTAATCTAAAGCTTTGGTTTGCAATATTTGCATTTTATTTCATTTCAAGTATCTTTATGCTTTTGAATATGATATTATTTGCATTAATTTGTAGGTTCTAACTTGCAGGCTTCCAACCACTTAAAATTTCAGGAACTAGGAAGATTTAATCTAGTGTAAATCACAATAAGTTGATATACACACACACACACACACACACACACACACACACACACAAACTGTGGGAGAAAGCCTGAATTTACACCCACAAGCTTGTTGGAGTGACTGTTTGCAATTTGGAGTTTTGTGTATCAGAACTGGAGTCCATATCTCTGCTTCTTCATTCATGACCCAGAGGTCTGTCAGTCTTTCTAGCAGTTAATCATGGTTCCTTCCACAATTCCATGAGTAACCACGTTGATCCTTAATCAATGGATTCAGTGACCTTCACTGAAAACTCCCTCTACCAGAAATAATAAGACCTCATATTTTTACAGGATGAATTCTAAATCTTTTATTTTCTTCTAATTATATCTCAATTCAAGAAAAGAAAAAAATAAGAAACATGAAAAAGTCATAATAGATGGAATCTCAGGAACAGATATTCAGCGACAGGAAAGGTTCCAAGAAGACTATATAATTGGGAATTTTTAAAAAAAACCTAGAGGATGGATTCAAAGAGAAAGAAGTAGTCCAAGGTATTCCTTTGTATGGGGATACTGTGTGCCTGTTCTAGAGACAGGATAGCTTTCCTGGGGGTGGGGGTAAGGTACGGGTGAAGAGGAAGGGGGAAAGGGGATCTAGAAGGAATTGAGGTGGGTAAGAAGAGAAATACCAAGGTGTGAGCTGCTCTGGTTTAGGAAACAGGAACTGTTCAATTCAGAAATTAGGAGCAGGTTAGGGGGTAGGGGTGGGTGGGGCTCCAAGAAAGAAGGGGGTGGTTCTGGGGTAAGAAAAGTGTTCTTCATATGACTTGAAGGATAAAATGGCATGCAAAGAAAGAAAATTGCCTCGGAGAGGGAAATAAATCCCCAAGATCAGACTGCATTCCTGTTCTTGAGGCAAAGCCTTCCCCAGGCACTTACTGTATGACCCTGGGCAACTTCTCTTAGCCTCAGTTTCTTCTTTTGTAAAATAGGAATTATTTTGATCCTTACCTCACATGGTTGTTATAAGGATCCAAACAAAAAATAGATGTAAAGTGCTTTGTAAACCTTAAAGCACTATATAGACGCTAGTTATTATTATTAAATATGCCAATCACTGTGACCTTGGACAAGTCACTTATCCTTGAAGGGTCTTAGTTTCTTCATCCATAAAATGAAGGACTAGGTAATAATTACTGACTTTTTATTCAGTAATTTAAATGCATTGCCTCATTTGATCCTCTCTACAACACTGTAACATGGGTACCACAGGTATTATTTCCTTATTTTATAGCTGAGGCAGCCAAGGCCCACAGAAGTCAAGTGATTTGTCCAGTCACATAGCTAGTAAGCATTCAATGTGGGATTTGAAACCAGGGCTCTTTGGGCTCCAAATTCAACTCTTTTCTCTACTAACCCTGCTGCCTCTCTAGCTGACTGCTAGGGTTCCTTACAGCTCTCATATTTTTGACCCAAGGCCTCTAAGACAAGATTTCTACAATGGGATACTCATGCCCAGTCAGTTACTGGCCCATTTCCCACATCCCTTTCCTCTCACTACACAATACGCCCTTCGCTCAGTCTCAACCTTGCCCAACCTGCCTGAAAAAGTAGGAACTTGGCAAACGGTTCATTGCCTCACAATAATAAGAGCTTTTGAAACGGGTACCTGCTTCATGCTTCAGATTGTGACTCCAAAAATTGTTCACATCAGAGGCAAATCTTCATAATTTCCTCCTGAAGTAACAAGTACAGTTCTCCCTGTTTCAAAAGGGTAGGGAGCTGACACAAAGGGAAATGAAAGGAATTGCCCTAAGACATAAATCAAGTCACTTACAGAACCAGTCTGATAGAGAGAATGCCTTTATTTGTCACCCCATCAGCTATGCTACATTTCTTTATGATCTCATGATGCCATACTCATTGGGAAGAGGACTACAAATAAGGCTGCCTCAGAGTAAAACCAAAAGGTTTTCGCCTCTCCAACCAAATGGTTTTGATTCATATCAGTTTGTCCTTCCCCCAAAATAATATTTTCTTTCAAAGTGGAGGAATACAGAGGCCATCTAATCCAACCCCCTCATTTCACAGCCGAGGAAATTGCTACAGAGAGAGCAAGTGACTTACCTGAGGTAGCACAGGTGGTAAGTATGTTAGAGAACCTGGATCCAAACTTTGGTCCTCTGACTCTAAATCTAGACCCTTTCCACTAGTTACTCAAGAAGTAAGGGCTCATTTTTACATGACTTCAAAATTACATGAAATGAACAGCATTCGGACATATGAACATAATCACCAAAGTCTGCCCTAAGAGCAATTCCCCCACTATTTAAAAAGCTCATACTGCTATGGTATAAAAATGCAACCTTCCACTGCCTTCATGGGTCCCCCATTCATAGCTGCTGTTAGCAGCATAGCAACAGCTATAGTATCAAAACAACTGGGTTTTACTGGATTTTCTTTCCTGATATCTTTTTTTTCTTTTCTTTTTCTTGTTTCTTTTATTTACCTTTTTGCTTTTTCCAGGTGAAGTTTACAGCTTGGCCAGTGAGGCTGGGGTTGCATTCATCGTGAGGAAATATAAATCCTTTGGCTTCTTGCCCCTCCTCCTTAGAGGCTTTCCGTTTGTGTCTTGGTGATTCAGCCTCCTAAGTCACCTGGAGGAGAGGTACAGCACTTATAAGGAAATCCCTTTGAGAGCCAACTTTGGCTTGCTTTCCATCCTGTAAAAACTCTCGCAGGACACAGATTGCTTTCCAGAGATGCACCTAATTCTCATTTCCCTTTTCAGTGACAAATGTGGGAAGATTTCTCAGATTCGATTCTGCCCCTGAAGACTTTAAAGAAAGATCTCCTTTAAGAAAAAAAAAAGAGAGAGAGAGAGATAGCTCTACTTAGGAAAAAAGTGGTTCCCCCTTCCAAATGCTGGTGTGTTTCACTGGGTTCTTCTGGGTGGCTCCTGATCAGAGGGGAAAGAAGGGCATCTAGCAGGGCACATCCCACCCTCAGGTTTTCTTGTTCATCCGAAGCTGAGGCATTTGTTTTATGTGGTGCTTGGGTAATTCCTGAGCACATCTCCTTAAAAGAACAGGAGAGTGAGTTCAAGGAAGGAGCTTAATTTGCGGTTACAGTTTAAAAGCTTGGTGGGGAAAAGCTGCAGACGCCCTAACCCCTGGCAAACCTTGCACTGAGAGCTGATTCAGGTGGGTGGAGGGAGGGATGTGGCTGCATTGGGGTAAAGAGGAAAGAGAGCAAGGAAAAGCCTTAACTTACAGAATCTAGAAGCAGAGAATGAAGCAACACTCCGCTCACTGGGGCCCAACAGCCCCAACAGCCTTCAACAAGAACCAGAGTATTACTGGTAGACTATATTTTTGATACTTAGATTTCAAAGATAGGTCTTTAGGGCTGGCAAGCCATTGGATGGATAATCTCACTAACAAGTAGGCTTTCCCCATCTCCTAGATTACATAATCAGGAAGAAACATTTTAAGGGCCTCCTATGTGCCAGGCACTGGCAAAGACTAGCTTAAAATGACAATTGCCACTATCTGGTTGTTGCCCTGAAACAGGCGTTCACACCCACCCACAGAATGAAAAAGATCCAGATACCTGTCAAGTCTTTCTTTGACCAGACCAGGGGATGTTTCTAATGCTGAATCAACCACACCTGCAGCCTTCACTCACCTATAAACCTGATATCCATTCATTAAAACAGCTCAGTTGCCTCTTTGGTGACTCCCAGTTTCATCTGCCATAAGCCCAAAGGAAGAAAGGATTGGACCTAGAGAGCTTGGTTCAGCCCTTGGTTTAGTGATTGTCTGGTCTGGGGATAAAGCTGACAGAAGAAAGCCTTGTATAAACTTCAGGCACCACCCTTTTACATCTCCAAATACAGCCCAGGTGAAGAGAATGAAAGTCATAAGATTTAAAACTAGAAGGATTCTCAGAGGACATCTAATCCAACCCCCTCATTTTACAGATGAAGAAACTGAACAGTGATTTGTCAAAGATCATCCAGGCAGTAAAGAGCGGAACTGTTCCAAACCCAGGTTTTCTAACTACAAAACCACTGTTTCCCCTTCCCACATGCCTCCTCCCTTCTTACACAGACAAATTGCACCTTACTGGCAGTCTTCCGATACTACTTGAAAAGACTTTGCCCAACCCTACCCCAACTACCAACCCCCTAAAAATTGAAAAATTCCCAAAGGAAGACAATGACTTTCATTCCAAAGTGCAAGAGAGGGCTTATAATTTGAATGATCCCTAGGGAAAAAATGAGACAAAAGAAATCATAAGTGTAAACAGCTGATACAAAATCTTCTGATAGAACTTTTGATTGAGGGAGTCAAAGGGAAAGAATTTTAGAAGCTGTGGTAGTAGAGAAGAAAGACACCAGTGAAAGGAATGTTTCTCTACCTATCCTTATCACTTATTACAGTGTTCTGCATACCATAGGAATGCAATAAGAGATTCTTTAAGATGTAGTCAATTCTAGAGCTGGTCTTCTAACAACAAACAGGCTGGTTTCTACACACAAGGTATCACTAGTGCAAGCGCGCGCACACACACACACACACACACACACACTAAAGATATAAAGATACAACGTAATGATTTGAAGAACATTGGTACTTAGGTGGCACAGTGGATAGAGTACTGGGCCTAGAGTCAGGAAGACTTGAGTTCAGATCCAACCTCAGACCCTCACTAGCTGGGCAAATCACTTTACTTCAGTTTCCAAAACTATAAAATGGGGCTAATAACAGCATCTACCTTGCAAGGTGGGGAGGTTCAAATGAGATGATAATTGTAAAAAACACTTAGCCCTGTGCCTAGCACATAGTAAACACTACATAAATACTTATTCCCTTTCCCCTTCCCTCCTTTTCATGGTTGCCTCTGATGCTCCCTAACAAGGCCTTCTATAAAATATGGCGTCCACCACTAGAATGTAAATGCTGGGGGTGGTAAACGGAAGCAGAATGCAGTGGGAATCACCTCCCTAGTCCTAAACACTTTCATGGATACCAGATCATACTACTGACTCATAGTGAACTTGTGGTCTTTTTTTTTTTTTGGTGAGGCAATTGGGGTTAAGTGACTTGCCCAGAGTCACATAGCTAGTGAGTGTTATGTGGCTGAGGCTGGATTTGAACTCAGGTCCTCCTGACTCCAGGGCCAGTGCTCTATCTACTGTGCCACCTAGCTGCCCCCAACTTGTGTTCTTCTAAGAGCACATTCTTGCAGGCCACAGCTGTTGCACACAAACCCTAGAAAAACAAGATAATATATTTTTGTAAAACTGTTAAATACTGTGGAAACTGGAGCTACTACCATTATCAATGACCATGGAATGGGGTCTGGCCCATGCCCAGAGCACCTTCGACGCTATTCACTCATATGGAGGAGACTATTTCCTGGGGAGTCGAGATGAAGTGAATGGAAGTGCCTCGGAGACAGTGGTCTTTGAAACATATATAGATATTCTGTAACTGGTTCTGGTCAGCTAACCATATGGTTTGGAGAACACTCATTTGATTAGATGCTTGGCCAAAACTAGGGTGCCTTCAAAAGGCCTTAGATGAAATTGATCAGTCTTTATTCAGCTCCTCAATCTTGGTTTGACTCCACTGTTGGTGCACATTGAGACACAATGATGTGTGGGGAGAAGACTTGAGCCTTCTCCCCCGAGGCTGACATATGACCCTATGAAAACAGGCCTTGGCCCTGTTGTCTCATTGTTTTAGGTAGAGGTGTTGGAGGCTCCAGCCTTGTGACTTTTAAAAAGGTGAGGAGAATGACCCTCCAGAGGGCTCCCAGCCTCCCAGAGTCCTGGAGGAGTTTTGGAGGTGAGTTCAGCATTGATGCCTCAGGTGCTAGAGGTGACCTTTGTGAGTAACCTTTAAAACCCATTCCAGCTTAGATGTGGAATCAGCTACCAATCATACTAATACAAATTCACCTAGATGTGAATTTGGTAGGACTAATGTCATACAGAAATTGTGCTAAGAGTGTGACCTCTCTCCTCAGAGACCACCTTGGTATAGGGGAGAGCATGACGTTGAAGTGTGGGGGGTAAATATATATTTGTTCTCGTTATATTCTTGAAGTAAATATTCTTTTTAAAAAATTAATTCATGTTAAATGGTTAAATAGACCTGGGGCACTAATCAGTTACTGACTTGAGCGATAGTAGTAGAGATACCCACTAACTCCTGACTCTGGAAAAATAAGACAGAACATAGTCATTACATGCAGATGAATTTATGTCAGAATAAGTGACCATTTTGCTTGAATTTTTAATATATTTGAAAATTATTAAATAGCTTGAATTGATGAGGTCTAGAAGTTTAGGGACCCCCAGATCATGACATGCATGCTCTGTCTGAAAGAATTCAACCCAAATCTTCTTTCAGCAAGAGGAAAAGTTTATTAGAGATAAACCATACAGGCCAGACTCTTAAGGAATCTGAACATTACTGGCGCCCATAAGGACAAGCGGGCATGAGAAAATTTCAGCATTTAAATGGGGGCCAGGATGATACATTCAAGTAATTTTGGGTGACCAGAGGAGGGGCTGGGAAGAGGGTCTGGGTAACTTAGGGAAAATTCCAATTGGAATGTCTGAGAGATTAAATAAACAATGGGGATCGATAGATTGAATAGATAATGAAGGAGACTGGTAGGTAGAGGATCAAAGGTGGGACTAGGGCTTTCAAAGGGAGATAAGGAGAGTTCATAAGGAAAGGCCATTGAGTGGAGTATAGCCTCATGTAGCCATTTGAGACTGGAGTGAGGTTAAAAAAAAGTTCAAAGGTTTTCTGGGGCCCATAGACAAATGAGAGCCAAATTCTTTTTGGTGTGAGGGGCAAAGGTCTCTCCTTGGGCCCATACCCTATCAGAATGGGAATGAAAGTTAAAAACACCTTCTCTTAGCTCACTCCCCCATCTCACACTGAAACTAGCACACTGGAGGACTAGAGGTCTCCAGAAGGGTGGTTATTACTATTTTCATAATTCTAGGGGTAACCTTTTAGGTGATTATCCTCCTAATCAACCTCAAAAGTCCCCATTGATATGCTTCTCCTTAATAGTCAGCCAGTAGACTCACTTAGTCCTTCAGCAATGGCATTTACTCAAATAGCATAGCAAGAATACTAGTTACAAAGCATTTCCCCAAAAAAACCAAAACAAACAAACAAAAAAAGCAAGCACGTTCCTTCTTGGGCACACAGAGTCAGTGAGAGGGCAAAACGTGAGCATGGACTTAAAATATAAGTACAGTGAAGTACTCACATAGCAAATGCTCATAGCCAAAGTGACTCACATCCCTAGAAATTCAGGACCTCAATGATATTTCTTTCTACAGCAGATCCCCTCAAAATTCACTAAGGGTACAACTGTATCTCTGCAGGATGAATAGCCCAAATAAGTTCAATCCTGATAGGAAGCAGTGTCTTAACCAGATGGGTCAATTCACTGCTGAGATGGATGAGACCAGTCACTAGGTAACTGGACTGCTACAAAACTAGATCTCTCCATTGCTGAGCAGCTGATGCCAGACTGAGAGGGGCATCACTCTGCCCCTGGACATACATCATTTTAGGCCTTGCCATTGAACTCTTCTAAGGGCACTGCGTCTCTACTGCACAAGCTGATCTGCTGCATTCTTTGGATTTGTTCTTCCATGGACAGATGTAGTACTTCACTGACCTCCATCACTGGTTAGCTGTGGGGCATTAGTAGTGTTACAATATTTTTATCAGGAGCTTTCTGCCCTCTTTCAGCTATGTCAATGACCCTTAGACTAGTATTAACAGAAGTGGATTTGTTTTGTTTTGTTTTGTTTTACTCCCTCAGAGCCTCAGCTTTGAGATTTATCACCTCTAGGCAGGAGATAAAAGAGATCTACTCTTTCCAGTTAAATAATCCTTCCTGATTCAAAGCCAGTCCCCAGAGTAAGATACTCCATCTTGGCTTATGGTAATTGGTCTCAATCCAGTCAGTTACACTTCCCAGAGTTCTTTTGGAGTCTTGTGCAGATGAATGGGTAAGGTGAAAGGTCAGAATACAGCCTGTGCTCTAGAGGCAACTTCATCTTCTTTGCTGGTCTCTTCACATAAAAACTGAGCTAGTCAAGCCTCAGAGGCTTGAGATAAATAAGATAAAGAAAGCTTCTTTTGAATCTGAAGGGCTTCCCCTTTACTTTTCACTGTCTGTCTTCTTACCCTCCTTTCCAGGGCACCATATTTATTACATAAATAAATATGAACACCTGGTTAGCATGTTTCTTATCATCATCATATCTTAACCACAGAATCTCAGAGTTGGAAGGGAGCTCAGGGCCCATTGTCCCCCACTAGTTCAATCAGTACCCCAACAAGAATACCCCCTACAATGAGAGTGGCATGAATACCTCCAGCGAGGGATCTCAGTTCTAATGGCAGTCCATTCTACTTTGCAACAGCACTAATGGTTAGGAAGCTTTTACTTATTTTGAGTGTGATATATAATAAGCACTTAACTAATGCTTGTTGGTTGATTGATGGATTAGTTATGACATCTTCCCATTGATCTTATTCATTGGATTATTCTTTCTCAACTCTATTGATTTGTAAGTCCATAAAGCATCTGGTAGGTGCACAGGATCAAGAGTCAGGGCACCTAAGTCTTAGCCTTTGCTCTGACAGTGGTGCTCTTTGCGGGGCTTCTTAAACTTTTTCCACTGGCGACCCCTTTTGGAGTTTCAGCGGCTATTTGTTGGCATTGTGTGTCCTGAGGGCATACATAGCAAAGAGAGTGTGCATGCTTTGTGTTCAGAACCAAGGCTTCAGTGAAGTTGTGGAATGCAAAACAGGCAAGCGCTGCCAGAAACACCTCGGATTCATCACCAATTTGATTTTAATTAATTTTGGGTCATTGCACGTTCAGAAACCTTTTACTGTTGTCAAACCACAGTTTAAGAAGGATTGCTGTGTAACCCTGGACTTTAAAACACTTTACTCTATGGACCTCAGTTTCCTCTTAGATAAAATGAGTAAGTTGGGATATATCCATAAGGTCTCTTCCAGCCTAATACTCTATTAGAAAGAAGAGCAATTGGTCCAAATACCTTCTCCAAACCTTCACAGAGAATAATTACCACCCCCAACATCTAAAAATGTTACCCTCCTAGATGCAAGCAACCACACCCTCTTGCCAATGATGCTTTCGCCTTCAAGTTTACAATGTAGTTGACTGGTCTTGTCTGCACACGATAAACCTATTATCAGCTCCAATTTTTCTGAGGGAAAATTCTGCAAAAGGAAAAATTAGATGAAAAATACAACTTGTCCTGATTGCTCACATACCTACAAATTACTGCCACTGATGATACTAAACTGGTTTGGAAGTTCCTAAAACAACAGGATATACGGATCCTGGATCAACCCATAGTAAAGAAAACATGAGTAAGGGAACATCGATTTTGTTGGTCAGTATGTTTTATGGTTTTTGTTTTATATCTCTGTCCCATAATCCTAATTTTCTTGATAACCTGTTTGCTTATAGACTATCAAGCTCCTAAAGAGTTTATAGATAAGGAAAATGATGCTTAAAGTTGAGTGACTTATCCAAGCTAACACAGCTGTTGTGACAGAAACTCAAACCCAGGTCTCCTGATTCTCTGTGAAATTCTCTTTCCACCGTGCAACACTTTTGTAGACTCATGCCCAAGTACCTATCCACTTCACCTAGGTATGGATGGCAAAGGCACAGAGGATAGAGCACTGGGCTTGAAATCAGGAATACCTGAGTTCAAATCTAGCTTCAGGCACTCAGGCGCTCACGGTAGAAATGTATACCAGATATAGGACAACTTTTATTTCAACCCACAGAAAGAATGCAAAACAATGTAAAGGACCCATGAGAGTCCATAACGATCAAGAAAATGTCCTTTCCTCTGGCGACTCCCCATTCTATCTCAGGAATCGATAAAGGGCGTATGCTTTATAGTACCATCCTAAGTTCTCATACTCCCTTCAAAAAGGTAAAAAACTTGGTGTTACTAGCCAGGCACCTCCACATTCTCACCTTCTACTCAAGTAACCTATATAGGCTGACAGCCTTATAATACCACCCTAAGAGACTGGTCTCCCTTAGGAAGCAAAATGAACTTGAGGTTGTTAGAGAAGCAAACCTTATAACGGAACTTCAAGGAGTAATTTATGGCAATGTTGAGTTTTTTCCTTCCCTTGCTTAGCTACTTACTGCTCTTCCAAATCCAGGTTCATGCGCTCAGTCCTTGGCTAGTCTTAGCACTCCTCCAGAAGGGTGGTCATTTCAGGGACACTTGACCCTTCCCCAAGAGGCTAGTATTCAAGAATCCCCACACCTCAGCTAGCTGGCTCCTCTCTCCATAGCTGCCATCACTGAACTTAAGTGATTCTACCACTGCTACTCCATAACAAAGCTCAGCAACTTGGGAGCCATGGATTCTTTCTACTCCACCACTGATCTCTGCTCCTGCCATCTCTTGAGATGAGAGGTTCAATCACTTCTTCTCTACAGCTACCATTTCTAGTGTGGGAATGGAATGGGCACTTGATCTCTAGGAGTCTGTACCAATCTTTGGTCCCATCTCTCTCTACATCTTTCAAAGACTATTTCCCTCCATCCTATTTTTCTACTATTTATCCTTCTCTCTCTCTCTCTCTCTCTCTTCTCTCTCTCTCTCTCTCTCTCTCTCTCTCTCTCTCTGTCTCTCCTTTCACCCTGTACCCTGTCCCTCCTTGCCAGTATTTTGCTTCTGACCACTGCTTCCCCCAATCCACCCTTCCTTCTATCAGTCTCCTCCCCATTCTCTTAGCCCTTCCCCCCTCCTAATTCCCTATAGGGTAAGGTAGATTTCTACAGCCAAATGAATGTGTATATTGTTCCCTCTTTGAGCTAATTCTGATGAGAGTAAAGTGCAAGCAATGTCCCCTTCCCAAATCTTTCCTTCCACTATAATGCCTTTCATGCCTCTTCATGTAAGATAATTTACCCTATTCTACCTCTCCCTTTCCTCTTCTCCCAGTACAATCCTCTTTCTCACCCCTTAATTTTGTTTTGTTTTTGTTTTGGATATCATCCCATCAAAGTCAATTTATACCCACACCTTCTAACTGCCCTAATAGCAATAAAGTTCTCAAGAGTTACAAGTATCATCTTCCTGTGTTGAGCTGTAAACAGGTCAGCCTTATTGAATCCCTTATGTTTTCTCTTTCCTGTTTACCTTTTTTATGCTTCTCTTAGATCTTGTATTTGAAAATGAAATTTTCCCTTCAGCTCTGTCTTTTCATCAGGAATACTTGAAAGTCCTCTATTTCACTAAAGATCCATTTTTCTCCTAAGGGATTATACTCAGTTTGCTAGGTAGGTGATTCTTGGTTGTAATCTTAGCTCCTTTGCCTTCCAGAATATCATATTTCAAGTCCTCCAATCCTTTAATGTAGAAGTTGTTAAATCCTGGGTGATACTGACTATGGCTTCGTGATATTTGAATTGTTTCTTTCTGACTGCTTGCAATATTTTCTCCTTGACCTTGGAGCTCTGGAACGCAGTCATATTATTCCTGGGAATTTTTATTTTAGGATCTCTTGATTCAGGAGGTGATCAGTGGATTATTTTAATTTAGATTTTACCCTTTGTTTCTAGAATGTCAAGGCAGTTTTCCTTGATAATTTCTTGAAATATGCTGTCCTGGCTCTTTTTTTGATCATGGTTGTCAGGTAGTCCAATAATTCTTAAAATATCTCTCCTGGATCTATTTTCCAGGTCAGTTGTTTTTTCCAGTGAGGTAATTCACATTTTCTTCTATTTTTTCATTCCTTTTGATTTTGTTTCATTGTTTCTTGATTTCTCATGGAGCCATTAGATTCCACTTGCCCAATTCTAATTTTTAAGGAATTATTCAGTGAGCTTGTGTACCTTGTTTCCTATGTGGCCAATTCTACTTTTTAAGGAGGATTTTTTTTTAAATGAATCTTGTACATATTTTTTTCGTATTTAGTGCTTCCTTTACCAGGCTATTGACACCTTTTTTCCCCCTGATTCTCTTGTAATGCTCTCATTTCCTTTCCCAATTTCTCTTCTACTTCTCTTATTTGATTTTTAAAATCTTTTTTGAGCTTTTCTGGGAGTTCTTTTGGGGCCTGAGACCAATTCGCTTTTTTCTTTGAGTCTTTGCATGCAGGTGTTTTGACATTTTTGTCCTCTTTTGAGTTTGTGTTTTCCCACTACCATAGTAACTTTCTATAGTCAGGTTCTTTTTTTGTTTTTTGCTCATTTTCTGGCCTATTTTGTGACTTAAAGTTGGGCTCTGCTCCTAGGGCAGAGGGGCACTGTACCAAGTTTCTTGCTCCAGGAGCACGTGGCCTCACTGCTGTTCTGCTGCAATAGGAGCATGGGGTCTTACAGCTGACCTGCTTCACAGTGATAGTATGGGGCCTCACAGCTGGCTGCCACACTGAGGGCACAGGGCCTAGCCATTGACCTGCTACTACTCTGGGGGCACAGGGTCTGGCCTATGGGCCAGGGCCATGGGGCCTTGCTGCTGATCTCCGCCAGGGCTCAGGGTCTCTCTGCAGGGTTGGTGGGGTGTGGCTGCTGCTGGCTTGCCCAGATGCCCTGCACTGGACTGCACTCCCCTTTTACCCAAGTGAGATAGATGTTTCCTGGCAACCTTCTATGTTGTCTTGGTCTGGAAAATTGTTTCACCCATCCTTTTGTTGGTTCTGCCACTCCAGAATTCCTTTTGAGGCATCATTTTCTAGTTGTTTGGAAGTGAATTTGAGAGAGTTCAGGCAAGTTCCTGCCTTACTCCACCATCTTGGCTCTGCCTTCCCCCATCTTTCAAAGAACGGCAGGAATATCTGCTCAGTACAAAGTGGGGTTCCAGCTCACAATAGCTTGAGCCAATTAAAATATCCTCAAAGTTGAGACTTAATGAGATATGAACAGCCAACAACTAGCCTTTCTAAGTTCACTAACATTACTCCTTTTTCAGAAATTTTCTTTCCAGTCAAATTGACCTACTTCCTATTCCCTAAATCTGGCATCACATCTCCCACCTTGGTACCTTTGCCCAAGATATTCCACATTCCTGAAATGTACTTCCTGCTACACCCTCACTTTTTAACATCTCAAGTTTCATCCAGCTCATGAACCACTTCTGGTGGCATAGGAATATATGTATGTTCACCAAGCCTCTTCTGATCCCTCCCCCCATGCCTGGTTTTCAGTAGTCTCACCCTCTTCCTCAAATTATGTATCATGTGTGCTTATATGTTTATTCTATCTGCCTGGTGAAAACAAGCTTCTCAAACTGAAGCTGAAGTCTAAGAGACTTATGTTCACATCCCAACTCATGTACTTACTAAATTGTGACCCAGAACAGGTCTCCGAACCTCTCTGTTGCCTCAGTTTCCTCATGTGTAAAATGAAATGGTTAAAATCAATTACCTCTAACATTCCTGATTGTTCTTAAAATCTATGATTATATGGCTGTTTATCATTTTGTCTTTGTAACCCCAGTGGTTGGCACATCATAGGCACTTGATTAGTATTTACTGGGTTGAATTGGATTTAGTTTTTAAAGTGTCCTGTCTTACCATTGATATGAATTACTGGCAATTAAGAAGGCACCTATCACTAGCTGTTGCCAGAGCATTATTAAACACCTCAGAAAACTCAGCACATTCCATTTCACCAAGTCATTTATAAACTTTTGTATATATAGTTATTTTAGAGTTCCTATGGAAAAAGGAAGATGTAAAGATACCCATTAGTGCTACAGTGAATTATCTTCAGGATATTTACCAGTACCAGGCCTTTGATCAAGCAACTTGAAGCTTTGTTAGTATGTTGGTTTGAGATAAAGATCAGGCTGCCTGGGGAACTGTCAGCACAAAGCCTAATTGTGCAGGCCAAAGGCTTCCTACTAGGCAGGAGAACTTGCTCAGCTACAAAGAGTCATCATCATCCCTCCTCATCCCTAAAATGACCTGAGCCTGGAAGACCACTAGTCCTTTACCTCTTTCTAAAATTAGAATAATAATCCTGGCACACCCCACTTTACAAGGCTGGTATGAAGAAATCACTATAGAAATGTGAACTATTTATATTTTAATGTTTACCTCAGGGGACCAAAAGAAATAGACTATTTGAGGGGTATGTGAAGATAGTCCTTTGTTAATGGAATGGGGGTCAGGCCAATGGAATTCCATTCCCAGAGCAGGCACCATCTGCCAGCCCATGTGGAAGAATCCAGAGAACCAGCTTCTAGAAAGGCATAGCAACATGCAATGAAAAGGCCATACTCCCAAATTTGGAACATAGGCAGATATTCTGTAACTGATTCCAGTTCTCTAACCATGTGGTAAAGAGCTAGATTGTTGATTGGCTGCTTAGCCAAAACTGGGGTATATTCAGGCATTTCCTCTTTCCTGTCTGGCTGCTGTTTGGATGGGAGAGACATATTGCAAGCCTCCACATGGGCCTTGGATCTCAAGGCCTCCCCAACTGGGGTTGGCCTGTGGCCTATGCTTATGGACTTCTGTTCTCACTTACTTTAGGTGAAGAAATATTGGAAATGGCTACAACCTTGCAGCTTCAAAATGTCAAATAGTGAGTGTTATGTGTCCAGGGAGCTGAAGTCTATGCCAGGATTGCTAAAGTCAGATGGTGAGAAGCAAAGTTCAGAATTGCCTGTTTGAAGGTAGCAATAAGGTAGCCAACTGATAAATGGTCACAGGACATGAACAAGAAGTTTTTAGAAGAAATCAAAGCTGCCATTGATCATATGGAAAAAATGCTCTAAATCACTATCGATTGAAGAAATGCAAATGAAAATAACTCTGAGGTACTGCCTCATACCTGACAGTTTGGCTAACATGACAGAAAAGGAAAATGACAGATGCTGGAGGGAATGTGGAAAAATAGAGACATTAATGCACTATTGAAGTTGTGAACAGATCCAACAATTCTGGAAAACAATTTGGAACTATGTCCATAGGGCTATAACACTATGACCTTTGGCCCAGCAATACCTCTATTAGGTCTGTATCCCAAAGAGATCAAAGAAAAGGGAAAAGGGCCTATTGTTACAAAAATATTTGTAGCTGCTCTTTGTGTGGTGGCAAAGAATTGGAAATTGAGGGAAAGCCCATCAATTGGGGAATGTCTGAACAAGTTGTGGGATATAATGGAATACTTTGTGCTATAAGAAACGACAAAAGGGCTGGTTTCAGAAAAACCTAAGTGACGCAAAACAAAGTGAGCAGAACCAGGAGAACATTGTACATAATAACAACAATGGATGTCATTCTTCGTTCTCGAAGAGGACAAAAATGACATCATTTTGTTAGAGTCAAGTTACAGTGTTCCACCTGTGGCTGATCAGACCAATACAAGCTCAGAATGTTCTGCCATGAGTCAGGCGCAAATAGTCCATGTGAACATTTGGGGTGGATTCTCTAAGGTTGCATATCCTGTGTTTCCTTTGGGTTGTTTCAATTCTGCTTTGCTCAGAGAGCACAGCACCTTCTCTGATGTGGGCGGTCCTGTGCTGGTATCTTCCATGTCACCAATCATTTCCAAAGAGAGACCTTGAGAGTATCCTTGTATCGCTTCTTCTGACCACCATTTGAATACTTGCTCTGTGTGAGCTCTCCATAAAAGTCTTTTTGGCAAGCGTACGTTTGACATTCAAACAACGTGGCCAGCCTATGGGAGTTGTGTTCTCTGCAGTAGAGTTTGAATGCTTGGCAGTTTATTTTGAGAACAGACCTCAGGGTCTTATATCTTATCCTGCCAGCTGATCTTCAGAATTTTCCTAAGACAATTCAAATGGAAGTGATGCATTGGTATACCGTCCAGGTTTCACAGGCATACAACAATGGGGGCAGCACAACAGCTCTGTAGACCTTCGGTTTGGTAGTCAGTCTAATACCTCTTCTCTCTCACACTTTCCTTTGGAGTCTCCCAAACACTGAACTAGTTCTGGCAATGCATATGTCAACCTCGTTATCAATGTGTGCATCCTGGGAAAGTGCACTGCCAAGGTAAGTGAGCTTATCCACAGCATTCAAAACTTCTCCATTGGCTGTAACCGATGCTTCCACATGTGAATGGTGGGGTGCTGCCTGATGGAGCACCTGTGTTTTCTTGGTGTTAATTGTTAGGCCTAAATCAGAACAAGCAGCAGAAAATATGTCCATATTTTGTTGCTTCTCATCTTCAGAGATGAATTGTGTGCACAATTATCTATGAACAAAAAATCATGCACCAATACCCCCTCCACTTTGATCTTGGCTTGCAGCCTTTTCAAGTTGAATAATTTACAGTCAGTGTGGTAGCTGACCTTGATGCCATTTTCATCCACATTGAAGGCCTTTGACAACATGGCTGAAAACATCATGCTAAAAAACATGGGAGCCAGCACACAGCCTGATTTCACTCCGTTGGTGACTTAAAACAATAACAACAATATTGTAACAATGTTCAATTGTCAGACTTAGTTACTCTGATCAATATAATGATCCACAACAATTCCAAATGACATATAAAGAAAAATATTCTCCACCTCCAGAGAGAGAATTGATGAACATAGTTTCATCTTCAATACAGATTGAAGTGTATTTTTCACTTTATTTTTCTTGTTTTTTATTTTGCAACATGGCTAATTCAGAAATATGTTTTATATGACCTTACATATAAAAGGTGTCATACTAAGTGCCTTCTCGATGGATGGGGGAAAGGTTGGAGGGAGAGATTTTGGAACTGAAAATAAACAAAAGAATGTTTAAAAATTAAAGAAAAACTTGAGTACAGCAGGCTCCTGTAGTTTTCAAAGATATTTCATAAATAAAAGGCTTTTTCAAATAGATGTTAGCTCCTTAAAGAAAAAAACCTGCGTCTTGTACCACTCTACTGCCCCATATGATGACCCTTGATTTGTGCTGAATTTCCTATGCCTTCAGCAAAATCATTGCTCCCAACAAATCTCTCTCTACTCCCATCTCCATCTCCACAAACAAGGATCACCCACCCTGCCTCTTACTCTTCCCCACACCTACTTGTGTGAAATCACACTATGTGGTCTATTTCCTCAGTTTTTCAGTGTTTGTTTTATTGGGAGAGGTAGAAAACCTTCAACTTTTCAAAAGGACTTACCTGGATGAATATTCAAGCTTGTAACCGAGGATTACTGTTTTGTTTTTGTATTTATTTTTCGGTGGCTTTATTTGTTTTGGTGGGGAGGGAAGGGGTTCCATTTAGTATAGCTTGTCAAACTACTATTCTGTGCTAAGTTGTTGTTTGTCCTTTATTTTCAAAGAGGACCAATGACATCACAGGGTGATGTAGTGATTTGTATATGAATTGGATTTAAGTGAAGCAGAGTTGCACAAATCTGTCAGCCTCACCGTCTCTCCCAGAATCATCAAAGTCCAGTGGCAAGACAAAAATGAGGATTACTGACAATGACCCAGGATGCATTGGGTGACCTTGGCATCTTCAAAGTCTGACCAAGCTCTAAGTGCTCCACAGCATCTACTTCAGCCTCCTTCATGGCCACTGGAACAAATTGTTCTCATCTGCACATTCCCCTGGGGAAAGTCTTCACATGCTTGGGGTAAACATCCCCTTAACTCACCAACAGGTTTGAGGCCCATCAGTTTCCCTCAACCTGGTTTAGCCCGTCTGCTGAGATGGTTTACCAAGGTGTGGCTACTATGCATGCTATAGCTTCTTGGAGCCACGGGTGAGAGTTGAGTGAGTCAGGTGGACACCAAAGGTGAATGAGCAGCCCTGAAAAGGGCTCAGCAAGCCCTCACACCAGAGCTGCTAGGACCCCATACAACTCTCTATACAGCTACCCTAACAATGACCTAGAAAGAGTGCCAGACTAAATCATGATTTGGAATCCAAGGAAAAATCACAACGAGTCATTCTTCTGTCCCAAGTCAGCAGGGATACAGGCACTGGTCTAGCCAAGAGAACTTTCCAGTGAACAGACTGAACTGGGAGCCTGCGGCTGCAGCAAAAGGTAGTGGTCCCAGATCCCATCAAGGGGTAGAGGCCAGCAGATCTACGCATAAGACTAGGGACCAAGACAGGGAGCAGTCATAGTCTGACATAATGTACTGGGCAAGGAACATGCAGAGAAGTGAGTCATAGCTATGTGGCTCTGAATCCAGAGCAGGGCCACAAATTCAGCTCCCGGGCTGGTCTTGGGACTATAGCTGACTAACCATGGAGAGGAGCTCAGACCAAGGAGGAGCCTTCGGTCCTACTACTCTAAATCTGAAGAACCTTCCAGTCAGCTGATCAGGATCTAAGACCTGCTGGAAGCAAGCCTACAATTGTGTTTTCCAGACCCTAAATGGGATCAGGAGCTTACAAAGCTCACTGCATAAGGGCAGCAATCCGACTTTGTTCTCTGTCAGACCATTTTAGGTTCACTGAAAGATTACAAGTCCCCAGCCAGTGCCATCCCTGAAAACCTTGAAGAATACTGCATTTAATATTCAGAGAAAGTAGACATTGAAATATTTCAAGAAATCATGAATGAAAACTGCCCAGATCTATTAGAACCAGAGGGCAAAGTGAAAATAGGAAGAACCCATCAATAACTGCCTAGAAGAAATCATAAGGCTTCATGTAAGGGATAACGTCAGTATGTACTTTGAAAGATGTAAAGGGTGTCAACAGACTGAGGTGAGAACAAGGCATTCTAGAAATGGGAGACAGTGTAAGCAAAGACACAGAGACAGGAGACGCAGGACAGAAGAAAGAGGGAGAAAAATATAGATTGGCTAGAACGTGAAAAATGCATGAGGTAAGGTGAAAAAGACCTTACATGTCAGAATCATGTGTTATGCTTTACTAAGCAGAAGTAGAGAGACAGAGGAAGTGTTTTAGTAAATGATAGCTAGCATTGATATAGCACTTTAAAGTGAGACCAGTAGGTGGTACAATGAATAGAGCACTGGCCCTGGAGTCAGAAAAACCCGAGTTTGAATTTGGCCTCCGACACTTGACACTTAACTAGCTGTGTGACCCTAGGCAAGTCACTTAACCCTGATTGCCTCACCAAAAAATAATAAATAAATAAATGAGGTTTACAAAGCTTTATACATCCCTGCCTTTAAGGTTTCAAACATAGGCATCTAAAGTGTAAGCTAAGTGGATACCAATCAATTGGGTAATGGCTAAACAAATTATGCTATATGAATGGAATATCATTTAGCCATTAGAAATAATGAAGGGGATGATTTCAAAGCAAGAAGATCGAAATTACTATTACTTTGAGTTTCTACTGTATTGATTTCTACTGTACTGATTCTACAATATAATTGATTTTACGCCATATTGATTTTTGTAATTGAGTCTGCATCTGTCTTAATTCACTTTTCTATGTCCTTGAGTTGAGCTCCGGGATTCAGCTTTCCCTCTGAGTTGGTTTAAAGTTCTCATTAATGGGAAAAACTGCTATCTATCAATACCTTTGGCTCCTGGGAAAATACCCAGACATCTGGTATTATCTTTAAGTCCTGAAGCTAGCTCTAAGAGCTAGCTCTACTGTCCTTGATCTGTCCCTGCATCATTAAGGAAAGCCATTATCTCCCTAACAAACCTTTCTAGGTTCCAGGGAGTCTGCTCATTCAAGTCCACAAACAAGATCTGCAACATGAAGATGAATGCCATAAATCATTCAGCATTCCTTAATGACAAAGGGAAATAGTTGCTAGCCCTATGTGGGTGCAAGCCCACTTTCCTTGATGCAACTAATCACACTGTCTTCTCCACCTACCCAAATCTGTTCTTTGTTCTCTTGTACCTCCCAAAGCTATATAAAGACTAGTTAGCTCTACCTCGGGATCTTCAGTTATTGAGAAACCATAGACCCAATTTATTGGTGCTGCTAGCCTAACTAATGAATTGGTCTTACTCAGAATCTTGTCTCTCAGTTTACCTTAATTTTCAAACCTAACAATAACATATTGAGTGGTCATCTCTCTAAAACATACCAAGTAGGTGACCACATTTTTTTTGGAAGACTTTAAATAAGGAGGTGGGGAAATTTAACACTTGCCCCTCCACCATTTCACCTTTCCTAACCCATCACATTTATAGACAACTCTGATTGTTAGGAAATTTTCCCACGGTAAAATCCATCTTACTTTAAGTTCTGTTTTCTAGGGCCTGCTGAACTAATCTCATCCATCGATGTGGTAGTCAAATACTTGAAGACAGTCAATATGACCCCAGAGGCAGCTGGTGGCTCAGTGGCTAGAGCACTGGGCCTGGAGACAGGAAGACCTGAATTCAAATCTGGCCTCAGACATTTATTAGATATGTGACTTTGGGCAAGTCACTTAACCTCACACGTTCTATTATCTTCATCTGTCCCTGAGCAAATAGAAGTTGTGAGCAAAGAAAGGTCCTTTTTGTCAGCATTCTCTGCATTTTTCTAAAGTTTGTTTTTTAAATTGGAAGAATGACAGCTTTGTAAAGAAAGGAAAGTTAGGAGTTTTCATTTTTTCCCCAAGTAATAATTGTTCTTATTTGTCGATTAGGCTTGTTCAATTGTTTTTTTTAACTACTATGTATATTTGTTATGAAGGTTTTGTTTCCTTTCTTTCTAGTGCAGAAAGCAGAGTACAAAGGAGAAAAATAAATCATTATTCACTGAAAAATTAATTTAAAAAGTAGCACACGTGAGAATAAAACTTGGAAAGTCAAGAAAGTTTATCTTTTGCATGTCTATACTCCTTTTTCTGTTCCCTTCTATTTTTGGTGACACACCCAACACGCACACACACACACACACGCACGCACGCACACACACATCTAATCAGATGTCCAGTCTCTTCCTACTTTCTAATTCATTCTTCCTGTCCAATGTAGAAGTCACCAGTGTGTTAACTCAACTAGCATATGAAATTACAAGATTGGAAGCTGATAGGGACCATAACAATCACTGAGCCTAATTCCTTTATTTTAAAGATGAATAAACTGAACCAGAAAAAGATTATGAACATGTTCAAGGCCACAGAGACAAAAAGTAGCCGATCTTGGATTCAAACCCAGGTCCTCTGGCTCCAGATCATTGCCACAACCTCAACACTAAGTCCTTTACATATCAAAAATTCTATTATTAACACTTTCCTTGAAGTTCAATTAAACCAACATCCATTAAGCACTACACACCAGTATACCCTCCTGGGTACAGAGCACTGTGTTAGGGATGGGGAAGGGGAATAAAAAGGGGAAGATAGAATTTAGATAAGATCCAATGGATAAACAAAAAAAAAAAAGAACCAATGTATAGATAGGTAGATGTGTATATATATACACATGTATATATATACACGTATATACATACACACATACATAGATATATTATATATAATCTGAAATACTATTTGATAAGTAAATACTAGAAAGATGGAAGAAAAGTGCCATGTGAGATCTGAGAGGATCCCACTGAAGGGATAGTAATATTTGAGTTGGACTATATATATAAGAATTTGACAGTCATATAAGGGAGAAGGCATTCCAGATATAAGAATGTATTGATCGCCTACTGTGTGCAAGACCTTTTCAGAGACTGGAGAGAATAAAAAGAAGTAATAAAATATACAGTGTCTGTTGAAAGGGAATTATTTACCTTCGCTGAAGCTGCCTCCTTGGAATAACTGTAGGCCTTCTCTTCCCTGGAACCTGTTGCTCCCACCTAGACGCTCCAGCTGACTTGGTTTAAAAACAGATACTTCTTGCTAACTTTAGAAAAGGGAAATTTTGTTTCCACATACATGATTCATTTAAATAGTTGTTGCACTGTTTTGATGTACCCTCTAAACGGAATGCAGTGTGGTTTAAAGCAGGATATTTCTTAAAGGGTTCTACTAGCTGAAGAAATACGAAAAATGAGAACAACACAACTAAGAAATTATGAAATTCTAATTGTGTCACAGAAGCACATTGCACTGGCTTAGTCCATTTAGAGGCATACAGTAAAGCCAGCCCCACTTGCTTTCTCTGCTTAGGAAGTTAGCAAGACTCTAGACTAACTCTTCCAGAATAAAGATGGCTACACCTCTCTTCAGAGTTCTAGGGGTACCCCTGAGAGTCTGTGCCTGTTTTTCTCTAATGCTATTGCCTCAAGACCCAATTCCCCCCCCCACACACACACACACTGTTAACTGCCAATGATTAGTGCCTCAGTTCCATTTAACATCAACTAACTTTTACAAATGGATATTTTCTATGAGGCTTTAACAAGAACACAAGTATGAACAGTTCCCCAAAACTTTAAGGTGACAATCTCTCCTGTATTACCTTAGTCTGTTAGGAGTATGGGCTCAAACTTAAAAAGTAGTTTCTCCCTAGTATTGAGCCCACCAAGTTCACCTCCAAACGCAAAATAGCTTATGGATGGATACATTAACATCTCTAGTGTCAGGCAGCTTGCTCAGGACTTCACTCCTCAACTGCTAACAAGTACTCTCATGGACTCCAGGTCTTGGACCTCTCCTGACATTATAATGCTCAAAAGGTCATAATCAGCCCCAATATCTTTCTCCTAAAAGCAGGAAGGAATAAGCAAGAAAGAAACAGAGAGAGAGAGAGAGAACCACAGGGTCATGCATTCTCAACTTCTGACTGGCTCCAGTTCAGAGAGGACCAGAGGCTCCTTCCCTACCCAGAGACCCACCACAGTTTGTTCTTCTTCTTAAAAGCCAGTCAGATGGAAGGAGTTCAGCATATAGACTTGCTTAGGCTAATTAATGTTTTTGGAATGCCTCCTGCTCAGCCAACTAAAATGGCTTCTCTTCATGTGGTTAGCATGATGTCTGATCCAAAGTCCATGTGTCAAAAACATCAACAAAGTACACTGACCAATGTTCACCAGCCCTTATTACGCCATGATATAAGGAGATCAGAGCCTGACCATTAAAAGGGAAGGAGTATGTGCCTGAAAGGGACTTGAAAAAAATCACTCAAAGCATCTCCCAGTTTTGTTTTTTGTTTTGTTTTGTTTTGGGGGGTGGGACCATTATCTAAATTACACCTTTTTATTAACAAGTGATTGCAAAGACAATTTATTTGACAATTGATATTTCAAAACTGAAGACTTTCCAAAGCTGAGTACGTTTGCCCTCTACTGGATAAAATTGACTGGAATGACATTGAGCATCTGTGAAGGTCTCACTCTCCCCCCTACAGGAGGGTGACTGAACTGCCACTAGATATGATTGTGACGAGATCTAATTCCCCTGATCAGCCTCTCCATCAGGAGGATGGTAAAGAAAATGTCTTTTATTTTCTTTTTCCTTAAAGTTAATTCTCTTATGTATAAGAAGGAAGGAAGAAAGGAAGGAAGGAAGGAAGGAAGGAAGGAAGGAAGGAAGGAAGGAAGGAAGGAAGGAAGGAAGGAAGGAAGGAAGGAGAGAAAGGAGAGAATAGAGAAAGGAAGAAAGGAAGGGAAGGAGGGTGGAGGAAATGGAGGGAGGAGAGAAGGGAGGAAGAGAGAAAAGAAGGGAGGGAGAGAAGAAAAAAGGGAGGAAGGGAGAAGAGAGGGAAGGAAGGAAGGAAAGAAGGAAGGAAGAAAGGAAAGAAAGAAAGAAGGAAAATGTGCTTCAATTGCCCTCTGATTCTATCTTAATTCAACTTTCCTTGCAAGAGCTGCTTGAGCCTCTCTTAACTCTGGCTCAACAATTTTTATAATTAATAAGATCAAAAGATTTCACATGTACACACATAAAGGCTTTCACTTGAAAAAAAGGAGACTCCTGTTTCAAAAGCTTTTAACCCTCAAAAAAAAGCAGCATGGCATAGTAGAAACAACTTTGGACTAAAAACACATTTTTTTAAAAAATTAGATATACATATATGTAATTTCAAAATACACATAAAAACAATTTTTACTTTCATTTAAAAAAATTTTGAGCTCCAAATTCCTTCCCTACCTCCCTGCCCTCCCCCCTCACTGAGATGGCAAGTAATTAGACATGGATCATGTATGTTTCAGCATGCAAAACTTAGCTGTGTTGGTATAGGGTGTGAGATATTGCTCTATACCAGAGGCAGCTAGGTGGTGCAGTGGATAGAGCACTGGCCCTGAAGTCAGGAAGACCTGAGTTCAAATACGGCCTCAGACCCAACACTTGACACTTACTAGCTGTGTGACCTTGGGCAAGTCACTTAACCCCAATTGCCTAAAAGCCAAAAAACAAATAAATAGATATTGGTCTATACCTAATTTCTGCCAAATTGCTTTCTTGCTTTTCCCAGCAGTTTTTGTCTAATAGTGAGTTCTTGTCCCAAAAGCTTGGATATTTGCATTTATGAGACACTAGATCACTATGGTCATTTACTACTGTGACTCATATACCTAATCTATTCCACTGATGCACCACTCTATTTCTTAGCCAGTACCAAATTGTTTTGATGTTGACCTCTTTGTTATACAGTTTGAGATCTGGTACAGCTAGCCCACCTTCACATTTTTTTTTCCTTGATGCATTTCATATTCTTGACCTTTTGTTCTTCCAGACAATTTTGTTATTATTTTTTCTAGCTCCATAAAATGATTTAGTTTGATTGGTGTGGCACTGAATAAGTAAATTAATTTAGGTAGAATTGTCATTTTAATTCTATCAGCTTGATCTACCCACGAGCAATTAATATTTCCAGTTGTTTAGATCTGACTTTATTTGTGTAAAACGCATTTTGTAATTGGGTTCATACAGTTCCTGTGTTTGTCTTGGCAAGTAGACTCCCAAGTATTTTATATTGTCTACAGTTATTTTAAATGGAATTTCTCTTTCTATCTCTTGCTGCTAGACATTGTTGGCAACATATAGAAATGCTGATGATTTATGTGGGTTTATTTTATATCTTGCAAATTTGCTGAAGTTGTTAATTATTTTGACTATTTTTAGTTGATTCTTCAGGATTCTCTAACTGTACCATCATATTATCTGTAAAGAGTGATAAATTTGTTTCCTCATTGCCTATTCTGATTCCTTCAATTTCTTTTTCTTCTCTTGTTGTTATGGCTAGCATTTCTGATAAATTATCAAATAATAGTGGTGATAATGGATATCCTTTTTTAACTCCTGATCTTATTAGGAAGGCTCCTAGCTTATTCCCTTTACAGATAGTGTTTGCTGATGGTTTTAGATAGCTACCACTTATCATTTTAAGGAAAGTTCTATTTATTCCTATGCATTCTAGTGTTTTAAATATAAGCAAATGTTGTACTTTATGAAAACCATTTCCTGCATCTATAGAGATAATCATGATTTTTTGTTAATTTTGTTATTGATGCAGTCAACTATGCTGATATTGAATCAGCCTTGCATTCCTAATATGAATTCCACCTGGTCATAGCATGTGATCTTTATGATATGTTGCTTTAATCTCCTTGCTAGCATTTTATATAAAATTTTTTGCTCAATATTCATTAGGGAATTGGTCTATAATTTTTTTTCCTCTGTTTTTGCTTTTCCTGATTTGGGTATCAGCACCATGGCATAGGGGATAGAGTGCTAGATTTGAAGTCAGTAAGATTCAAATATGGCCTCAGATACTTACTAGCTGTGTGACACTGGTGAAATCACTTAACCCTGTTTGCCTCAGTTTCCTCTTCTGTAAAATGAGCTGGAGAAAAAAAATGGCAAACCACGTCAGTATCTCTGCCAAGAAAACTGCAAGTGGAGTCACAAAAAGTTGAACACAACTGAAAAATGACTGAACAACAACAAAAACTGTATTTCTTTCATAAAAGGAGTTTTGTAGGACTCTTTTGCTTATTTTTCCAAATAGTTTATATGGTATTGGAATTAATTGTTCTTTAAATGTTTGGCAGAATTCACTTGTGAATCTGTCTGGTCATGGTGGTTTTTTCTTAGGGAACACATTTATGACTTGTTCAATTACTTTTTCTAAGATAGGGTTATTTGAGTATTCTAGTCCTTCTGTTAATATGGCCAATTTATATTTTTATAAATATCCATTTCACTTAAATTCAGCCTGTTCATTTTTGATAGTCATAATTTGTTTTTCTTCTTTTTTTAATCAAATTAACCAAATGGTTTACATATTTTATTGGTTTTTACATAAAACCAACTCCTAGTTTTGTTTAGTAGTTCAATGATTTTCTTGCTTTCAATTTCATTAAGCTCTCCTTTAATTTTCAGGATTTCCAATTTGAGATTTAATTGGGGATTTTTAATTTGTTCTTTTTTCTAGTGATTTTAGTTGCATGCCCAATTCATTGATCTACCCTTTCTCTATTTTATCGATGTAGGCATTTAGAGATATAAATTTTCTCCTAAGGACTGCTTTGGCTGCATCTCATAAATTTTGGTATATTGTCTTATGGTTGTCATTCTATGTGATGGGGATGCTTAAGCTGGGATCCATGAACTTGGGTTTTAAAATATTTTGACAACTTTATTTCAATATAATCGATTTTTTGTAATTCTATATATGCCATTTTCTGCATTTATAAGCATTATTCTGAAGGAGGATCCATAGGCCTAGTCAGACTGCCAAAGGAGTCCATAGCTTACACACAAATAAATAAATAAATAAAAATAAGAAAGGGTTAAAAACTGCCTCTTTCTTACAACCAGTCTGAAAATGCCAGCCAGCTGCCATATTTTACTTACTACCCCTTGTAACTTCTATTCATCAAACTTTACTCAGATAACATAAAATGATGTGTTCTTGAGCACCAATATGTTCAGCAATTAAAGTTAAATTATCAGTGACAGAGCCAGAGCACTCACTTGCAGGAACAGAATGTCTGGCTAAAGACATACGGTCTTTAGGTAACGGCTACTAAAGAGTCGTCATTGGGCTCTATTTACCTCTGCCAAAAGATAGTGGAATGCGGAATGGAGCTCTCCATATTTGTCACAGATGCCTTCAAATAAAGGGAAAATTCTGGGGTTAATCTAAGCCTAGGTACGCATAGCCCAAAGGAAGGGTAGGGTAATATGTTATTATTCATTTGTTTCAGTAGTGTCTGAATCTTTGTGACCTCTTTTAGGATTTTCTTGGCTGAGATACTGGAGTAGTTTGCCATTTCCTCCCCAGATCATTTTGCAGATGAGGAAACTGAGGAAAACAGGGTCAAGTGACTTGCCCAGGGTCACACAGCTAGTAAGAGAATGAAGGAGGAACCACACAACAAAGACAGAGGAGCAGAAGGGTCTCAGACCAGGGATGATTTCTTTATCTGATGCAATCCTGTCTGGGAAAATAGCTCTGTTTGGGGTGCCAGTTTTCTTGGCACTCTCCTGAGCAATTTGGAAAACCAGTTTAGATGACATGAGGATATGGAGGGACTGCCCTAGCCTCTGCAGTCATGAAACTCACCTCTGGTGATGTGCTGAAACTCCCTCTGACACCTGGTGTGCTAATTTTTGCAACTTCATCACAGTGACCTACATGAAGAGATCCGAAACATTGTTACAGGAGTCAGAGGAAAAGAAAAAGCATATACTTCTGTCGTCCACATGTCTATTGGCAGTACATGGATCACAGATTTAGAGCTAGAGGAAACCACCAAGATCATCAAGTCTACCCCTCTCATTTTACTGTTGAGAAAACTGAGGCCCAGAGACATGAGGTGACTTACCCAAGGACACACAGATAGGAAAAAAAAGTGAAACAAAACAGAACTGTGATCAACCTAGGTCTTCAAATCTAGAACTTTAAATGCAGCTAGATTCTACTTTCCATCTGATTTCCCTCTGACCTGGTATATGATCACAAATGCAAATAAATCTCAACATTTGTTTAAGTCCAATGCAATGAGGAAAGGATTGACACAGACAAGCTTCAGTCAGATCTGACATAAAAGTTTATATTCTATCATGACAGACATTTCAACAAGAACCCTGAATTAGGATTTGGAATGTAGCTTTTTAAAAAGCCCTTTTTTGTACCAACAACTTAGAAAGGCCATTTGAGGAACCAAAATCAGACACTGTTGGCACTTACCTTCTGGCTCCTAATATTGGCATTCATGATGCTGCTAAGATACTGAAAGGTGAAAAGAAAATATTTCCATCTTTATTCTTCAATTCTCTGTAAATACCAAAGCAAAAATTGGTATCTGCTGCACTGAGAGAATTCATTGTCAAGCTGATGAAGCCTAAAGAAGAAAACAAGAAATTACAAAACCTGAATATCAAGATAACGAGCTACTCTTATTAAAAGGAAGATGGTCTAATGGATAGAGTGCTAGGCTGGAAGCCAGGAAGACCTGGGTTTGAATCTTTCCTCTGATATTTGCCAGCTCTGGGACCATTCCATTTACCTATTTGAGCCTCAGTTTGCTCATCTATAAAATGGAGGTGATAATACTTATAGTATCTATTTACAGGGTTGCTGTGAGGATCAAATCAGACAGAGTTTACTATGGCCCAAGTTTTGGAAGAATCAGTCCTTGGCCTCAGGGCAGGGAGGAAGTTCAAGGAATGGCCCTGAGAAAGGAGATGAGACCCACAGTCTCTACACTGTTTAGGAGGAGTGATTAGAGAGTAAACCTGGTAGCTTGAAGGATGAAGAATAGCTTCTTTAGAAGATCATTCAGCCTTCTTACTCATTCTGCCATGGTGCAAAGCTATCTAGAGACCACAACAACCATACTCTTCCCTTGTGGTCCCTGCCCACCACCTCTGCTTCCACCCTTGCTTGTCCCCTTAAACCTCAGGCCTTTTGTGAGGCCAATCTCTTGCTTTTGTCACCCCTGGACAATCTGACTCTTCTGAGAATGCCACTAAGTCACCAAAACAGAATGGGATAGAATGGAAAGTGCTTTGTGAACATTCTACCATCATACAAATATTTGCTGTTATTGTGTGTAAATAGACAGTCAAGTCTCGCATTACAGTAGCATTTAACATTTTACAAAAGGTACATCTCACAACAACCCTCTGAGATGCAAGGATTATAGTAAAATAAATTTAATGCTCATCTAGTCCAACCCCCTGATTTTAGCCCAAGGTCACATAGGAAGGACTTTACTGAACTGGGGCTCCAGCCCTCATACTGTGACTCCAACTCCACTGGTTACCAGCCACACTTTGCAATTAAGAAAGCAAAGACTCAGTAGTTCAGTGATTTGCTAATAGTTACAAAATTGATAGATAAGTGTCAGAAGCAGGATTTGATCCCAATCTTCTGAACTGTTACTTTAAGCAGACTAATTACTGAGGTTTCCTCCATCATTTCCAGTTAACTAAATTGACATTAAAGTTTTGTTTTTTTATATTATAAATATAATATGAAATGCACAAGGGTCTCCCTGACATACCTTGTCTTTAATACACCAAATAATTTATATCCCAAATGCATATAAGTAACTTACTTTTTAAAAAAAATTTCACAAATAGCTGAATTTAACCTTTGAATTTGGAAAATGAGTACTTTTTGCCTTATTGAATGCTTCTTTTTACAAGCTCTGAACCCACTTACAAATAAGCAACCATACAAGCACCTAAACTAAAATGTACCCAAACAAGGACCTAAACAAGAACATGTTGGTATTAAAACAGAGAGGATATAACAGAAAAGCAAATGAAGAGCATGGGAAAGGCCTTTGGATAGCAGACAAAAATATATGCTAAAGCTGTGTTACTAGATAGTAACTTAGTCTCCTAAAGTTGAAAATGGTCATAGGAATGTTCTGGTCTAATCTCTCCATTTTACAAAGGAGGAAACTGAGGTTCAGAGATAGGTTATAAGATACATTCAAAATCATATAGATAATGGTCGTAGAGATAGAAACAGAATCCACGTTCTCTGATTCACTGTCCAAGACTAATTCCATAAGACCGATTTATGTCTTGGTACCCCAAGAATCTAGTACAGAGCCAAGTACTAGTAGGTGCTAAACAAAAGTGTGTTGATTGTTCTTGACTAATGAATAGCCTCTATTTCACAAGTGGTAAATTTGCTAGACCAAAATTGATTTCATAAATAGAGTCAAAATACATTTAACCTGTCCCTGTCCTTACTATAACCATGTAATAGTTAGTACCAATGACATTCCATGACATTAACCTTTGTCTAATTTTTTTTTTCTGTTAAACTAATTTTTAAATTTAAAATTCTTTCCAGGCTTTTTCCTCCCCCTGAGACTTGTCTAAGGTGTTCATTGCTGTGGAAATTATTATGTGTCAAGAAAACATCCTAAGAAACCTGAAAAGAGTTGAAGAATAGAAAGGAATAGAAGTATTTACCTTCTTTTCTTCAACCACAAAGTTATTAATGGCGTGGGTGAGTATGAAGCCACATTCTGACGAGAGATAATAATTGACATATAAATCTAGGCTCCACTCAGGCTGTCACTTGCTGTCCCAGTGATTCAGCTGTCCCAGTGAGTTTGTTGAAGGTCCAGAAAATATTTACATAAAATGCAAATCATGCTGTGATGGAAGGAGCCCTAGATTTGAAATTATAAGACCAGGGTCTGAATACTGGACCTTATAATCAGTCACCTTACTTCTCTAGGGCTCATGAGTAACTTGGTCTTGATGCTAGGTAAATGTACCTTCTAGTTCTAAATCGATCATTTTGATTTAAAATAGTATAAGAAAGTGGACAAAGGACCGATTTTCTGATGATTTTCTGATGTGCCTCATAGACTGACTGAAAACAAGGCTTGCCTGAGTACGAGCTCTGCTGAGTTTGCTTTATATTCACATGCTATAGAATATCAAATCAGAATTTTAGAGATGAAGAGGACCCTAGAAGTTATAAAATTCCATCTTGGCCAATATCGCATAGCTAATAAATGGCCAGGCTTGAACTTGAAGCTATATCTGATTCCAGGGACTAAGTTTTTCATGCACTTGCTGCCTCCACATACTGTATGGAATCTGGATGTTAAGGCTGAAAGGATCTTAGCAACTGTCTAGGACAGTGGCCTCCAAACTTTCTTGATTATATACGTTATCAGTTAAAAAAAAAATTGACCATGTATATATATATATATATATTGAGAGAGAGAGAGAGAGATTGATATATTGATATATATATATTGATAGGTATATATATAGATAGATAGATTTTTATTCATGTTTAATAAGAATAAAGGGGGGAGGTCTTCATGTAATATGAATTATGGGGAAGATTAGAATGTTTAGGTTGCTCCTTATCTCCCAGATGCAAATTTTTTATGGCCTAGTCTTCTTGGGAGATACTTACGATAATAATTCCATGAGAGGTTTTGTTCTTGTTCAGTTGTTCTGTCATGACTCACCCTTCACAACCCCATGGACCACACTGTCCATGGGGTTTTCTTGGCAAAGATGCTGGAATAGTTTGCCATTTCCTGCTCCAGTGGATTTAGGCAAGCAAAGATTGAGTGACTTGCCCAGGGACACACAGCTAAGTAAGCATCTAAGGCCACATTTGAATTCAGATCTTCCTGACTCCAGGCCCAGCACTCTCTCCATTGAGCCATCCAGCTATATTTCCATGAGAAATATACCTCTACCTATAATGTGAAATACCAGTGATGGGTATACAGAGACATCTTAAATATAAAACGTCCACCAAGAAAACCTCATTTTCTTTCCTTTAACCGCTCCTTTCTTCCTAACTTTCCTATCCCAGTTAAAGGCACTGCACACTATCCGAGAAACCTAGGAGTCATCTTCAACTCCTCACTCTCTTCCCACCACCCTCCCCCAATATCCAAACTGTTGTCAAGTCCTATCATTTCTATCATCCTGATATTTGTCATGCCTGCCCTCTTCTCTCCTCTGACATCGCTACCACCCTGCTCCAGGCCTTCATTACCTGATGCCTGGACTATTATAACAGCCTTCTGATTGGTCTCCGTACCTTGGGCCTCAACCTACTCCAGTCCCTCCTCTACTCAAACACCAAATTGATCTTCCTAAAGCACGGGTCTGAACATGGAACCTCCTTATCCAATAAAACCCCTTGGCTCTCTGTCACCTCCAGGATCAAATACAAATCCTCTGCTTGACATTCAAAGCCTTCCTAACCTAAGCCCTCCACCCCCTGCTACATTTCCCATCTTCTTACCCCTTACTCCCTACAAACACACACACACAGATGCACACACGTACATGCACGTGTGCACATGCATACACATATACACACATGCACATACATGCATGCATGTGTACACATGCACACGCACGCACGCACGCGCGCGCACACACACACACACACACACACACCATATTCTGCAATCCAGTGACACTGTCCTCCTTGCTGCTCCTCAATGTAACCCATCTCCCATCTCTATGCATTTTCACTGACTGTCCTCAGGCCTAGAATCTTCTCTCTTCAGCTCTATCTTCCTATCTCCCTGGCTTCTTGTAACTCCCAACTAAAATGTCACTTTCTCCAAGAATTTTTCCTGAGCCTCCTTGGTACTAGTGCATCCCTCTATGGATTATCTCCAATGCATCACTTGTATAGCTTGTACAGAGTTGTTTACATGTCGTCTGTCCCCATTAGATTGTAAGGTCCTTGAGCTCAGATACTTACTAGCTGTGTGACACTAGGAAAGTCACTTAGCTGCTATCTGCCTCAGTTTCCTCAACTGCAAAATGCGTATTATAGTAATAGCACCTACCTCCTAGAGTTGTTATGAGGATCAAAGGAGATATTTGCAAAATACTTGGCACAGTGCCTAGCACATAGAGGCACTTAATAAATGCTTATTCCGTCCCTACCTCCCCTTCTTGAGAGTGGGGACTGTCTTTGCAGCCACAGCTCTTGACATACCTGGCACATTGTAAGCACTTAAATACTTGTTGATTGACTGAGGTAAAAAGTCTGAGGGAGGCCCTCATTGTAGATATGGTCACCTGCTGACGAGCTTTTATTAAGGGAAATAGATGGGGAGGTGGGGGGAAACCAAGGTATGCACTAATAAAGGATTCCAAAAATGCATTTATTTCTCCCCTATAGTCCAGACAGACACTCTTAATATCTCTAATTCTTGGTTTGCTTCAGGTAAGAAACAGCTCTCTACTTTCTACTCCTCCTTCTCCCTTTGAGCTGGCTAAGGAATGCTATGGCAACATAGTGCTACCAGCTTTGTGATTTCCTGGGGAAAGAATCATTATTTGTTGAATGTGTTCTCTGCCTTCATCCAGACTACTTCTCCCCCTCCCAACTTCTATCACCATGACTACCATCAAACAGGAAGCAATGGTTGGCATTCACTAATTTCTTTATCTAATAATTAGAAAATATAAAAGAAAAACAACAGAGTGAGGGGAATAGCCTGTGGATATGCATGGGCAGCTTGGCACACTGCTGATTATAGTAGAATTAGTTGCTCTAACTTCTTCTGGAGAGGGGTCAAAACACTTGCTTTTTTTCTCTGCGTCAGAGATCTTGGGAGAGATTTTTGTCTCTAAAGAGTAGTTGAAAGCATCTCACAAAACTTGATCTGATAAGCACCAACCCCTGGTCTCTCTTGGTCTAGAATCAACTGCCTTGTTAAGGGGAGCCTTCACCACAACCACCTCTTGGCATCTTTCTAGGAAAGCTTTGAGAAGCACAAATCAGGAGCCAGCTAAGTACTCAACTCTGGAAAAAGTATACATAATGTGAAGATGGAGGACAAAATCCTAAATCCTCTACCCCTTGATCTGGCTTCTTCTTCCTTTTTACAAGATACAATCTACAAACAATCCCAGATGCCTCAGTCTCACATTGACAGTGGCTGATGGGCTTGGAGAAATCATCTCTATTTCCATGGCAATTTTAACACAAGTTTACATAGAAATCATCTACATGTATTAGTGGACTAATAATTATGTCTCCATAGGAAGGCAGGCCCAGAATAAAAGGCCTAAGTAAGAGACCTGAGACAAGTCTTAAAGGGATTTTAAACTAAAACAGTGGTTCTCAAACTTGCTTACAGTAATAGAATTCTTAAGTTTCAACAAAACTTTGGCAGAATAATTGTGGTAAAATCCTGTAAAATTATTCTTTTTAATATCTATTAACAAACATATGGTTGATTTTTAAAAAAAAACTTGAGGTGTTTCAAGATTCTTTGTAGTATAGTTTGAGAAACACTTATTGAAGAATATTGAAGAAGTGAGAACACATTGAGAAATACTTATTTCTCAATATTTCTATAGAAAATAAAAAGGAAGTTTTTAATATGCTTCCAGCCTAGGAATGTGAGCTACTAATTATTATTATCATTCAGATTGCAACAAATGTCATACAACTTAGGCCTGATTTGTTTTCTCATTTCATATGTGTAGATTTTGTCTCCCCAGCCAGGTTATATGCTGAGTAAGAGCAGGAACTACATAGTATCATGGGATCTCGTCAGCCATAGTGAAATTTGACTTGGGATAGATAATATATAAAGTTCTGAATAACATGCTATTAAATGTTGTCTTATCACACTCCTCCGGGCATTTGCTTCTGGGATATTAATGCTAGAACAAGTTAAGTTGTGATATTTATACCTTGGTTACAAGAACACTGAGTACTACAGGATAGCTTAACAGAACATTCCGGTAAAACTGGTTTACTTACCATTTCTTGAACACTCTCCATTCTTTCCAGCATTCCTGACTTTGCTTTGTGTTGTTCCCTTCATATAAAATGTCCTCCTTTCCCAATTTTGCCCATCCAATTCCTACTTGTGTTTTGTGTGGCTTTCAAATGGTTTCTAACTTTTCAATGAGATTCTAAGTTTCTTGGGGTAAGAACTAGTGACCTTTATTTCCATGTAGAAAATGCTCAATAAATACTTGTTGAATGAAGAAACCAGAAAATCATAGTTCTGGTGT
This sequence comes from Phascolarctos cinereus, assembly GCF_003287225.1. Taxonomy (NCBI): domain Eukaryota; kingdom Metazoa; phylum Chordata; class Mammalia; order Diprotodontia; family Phascolarctidae; genus Phascolarctos; species Phascolarctos cinereus. The sequence continues at coordinate 441,869,842 of NW_027555847.1, read as the reverse complement.
TGAAGCAAGGCTAGTCTGGATATTTCCCCACTCCATAACTAATGCTGAGAATTCCCTTTGAAGTGTTCTTTCTCGCTCACTAAAACCTATGATCAATGTGGACCAAGACGCAAGAATGTGGTTTCATGAAGTAACAGAATTCATCATCTTTCTGCCCTAAACTGCTCCTTATCAGATATTTTCCCTGTTCCAAGAATATCACCCTCTTTCCAGTCATCTGGGTTTCCCAACCTTACTTAGATCCTTCACTCCTCACTCTCATTCATACCACATATGCAATCACTGGCCAAATCTCATTTCTATCCCTACCACATCTCTCACAGATGTCCACTCCTCTCTTATCGCAGAGTCAATAACATCATTCTGGGTCTCATCATCTTTCTTCTAGACCAGTGGTGGCAAATTCAAATAGAAATCAGCCACTAAATGATAAATAAGGATCTCTGTGGGCCACATATTGCATTAGAAAACCACATAATAATGTCATCTATGTTCTATTGCATTTTAATTTATTTCTTTAAATATTTCCCATTTACATTTTGGACAGCCAGGTGGCACAGTGGATAGAGTTTCAGGCCCTGGAGTCAGGAAGACTCATCTTCCTGAGTTCAAATCAGGCCTCAGTTAATAGCTGTATGACCCTGGGCAAGTCACTTAACCCTGTTTGCCTCAGTTTTCTCATATGTAAAATGAGCTGGAGAAGGAAATGGCAAACCATTCAAGTATCTTAGCTAAGAAAACACCAAAAGGGGTCACAAAGAGTTGGACACAACTGAAAAAGTCTGAACAACAACAAAATTTACATTTTAATCTGGTTCCAGCTTCACTGGGGAGTGTTGGGGTCAACCTACAGCCTGTGGTCTGAGTAACTAACACCTCTGTTCTAGACTATTGTCAGAGTCTCTGATTCGGTTTCCCTGCCTCATGCTTCTCTCCACTCCAATCCATCCTTCACGCAATAACCAAAGTGGCTTGCCTGAAGTGCAGGTTTAATCATGTCACTCTCCAATACCTGCTATTCAATAAACATTAGTGGCTTCCTGTTACCTCCAGGATAAAATATAAACTTCTCCATTTAACAGTTAAATCTGTTCACAATTGGGCCCTTTCTTCTTTTTCAGTCTTCTTACACATTATTCCCCTCCACACTCTCTGTGACCCATCCTATCCACACATGTTCCGCACACATTATTCCACCTATCTTCACTTCATGTCTTTGTAAGAGCTCTCTTCTGGGTCTAGAATTCACTCCTTCCTCACCTCCACCTTTAAAAATCCCTGATTTCCTGCAAAACTCAGGTGAAAAGCCAGCACCTCTATGAAAACTTTCCTTATCTTGACCAGGAGTTAGTGCCATCCCTCCTCTAACCACCTTGTATTCATTTTGTATATATATTTTTATATTTATATAGAATCATATGGTCTTCCTCATTGGAATATCAGTTCCTTGAGGAGAGAAACCATTTCATTTGGGTTTTGTATCTTAGCACAGGGCCCAGACACATGACAGCCACTTAATAAATATTTGTTGATTGAGTAACTGAGGGTGTAGGACCCTAAGACTTAGAGCCTGAAGGAAGACAACAGCCCATGACCTTAATTTTGTAAATGAGGAAAACTTGGGCCCAGACTGATGCTACAAGTTACACAAGACAACACAAAACTGGAAGTAGCAGAGTCAATCTTGAACCCAGGGCTTTTGACACCAACACCAGTGGACTTCACACTACACCAGACTTTGTCATATATGTTGCCACCAGCTTTCTGGCTTTTCAGCAAGATGGTAGGATTCTCAGGGGGGAAATCTAGTGTTTTATGCTTTTTGTGAATCAACAGTCATTTACTATATGCCAAGGGCTATGCTCGGCACAGTGGATACAAACACACAGAATGAAATGATCCTTATTCACAAGGAGCTTACATGCTAATGTGGAAAATAACTATGATTCCAAATACAAATATAAGCATGTACATAATAAATAGAGTAAATAAATACAAAGGAGTTTGGAGAAGCGCTGGCCATTGGGAGGACCAGGAAATTTCATGCAGAAATAAAATGGAGCTTGATCTTCAAGTTAAGAAAGAGAGGGATGCTATGAGGTAGAGGGTAAGGAAAAAGAGCATTCCAGGAATAATAGATAGCCAGTACAAAGACCTGGAGGTAGGAGATTAGTATCACGTATAAGGAACAAAGAAAAGGCCAATTTGGCTAGACTGCACAGTGCAGATTCAAGAGTAATGTCCAATAAGGCTAGAAAGATAGGTTGAGGCCAGGTTGTGAAAGGCTTTAAAAACTAAACAGAGGATACATCTTGTATCCTAGAGGCCACAGGAAACCACCAGAGTTAATTAAGTAGGGGAGTGACGTGGTCTCTTCCTCTGTTAAAGAGAATTACCTAAGCAGACATGTGTAAAGAGATTGGAGGGACAAGAGATTTGAGTAGGGAGATCAATTGGGGAGGGGGGCTTATAGAGAGGGACAGAGAAAGGGAAGCAGTGAAGGGGAAGAGGGAGTGAATACCAGACATAGGGAATAGCCAGTGCAATGGCATGGGGGTAGAAGGGACTCTCAGGGCAATACCTTAAGAAATACCTACAATTGGAGGGCTTCGTATGAACAATGGACCAGCAAAGGAGCCTGAGAAGAAGCAGACAGGTACTCGAACTAAGAGATAGTAAGTGGTACAACAAAAACAGAAAAGAGAGAGGAGAGAGTAAATCCAGGAGGAGAGAGTGGTCAACATTGCCAAATTCAGCAGGTGGGTCAAGAATGATAAGGACTGAGAATATACTATCAGATTTGGCAATTAAGAGATCATTAACTTTGGAGTGAGCAATTTCTGTTGCATACTGAAATCAGAAGCCAGATTACAAAGGACTGAGAAATGAGTGAGAGGAGAGGAAGTAGAGTCAGTTTTTAAAAAGAATTTGGCTAAGAAATTAAGATAGATATGGGATAATAGTGTGAGGAGATGGTAGGACCTAGCGAAGTTTTGTTTTGTTTTGTTTTGTTTTGAAAGATAGCAGAGACTTAGTCATGTTTAAGGCAGTAGGGAAGAAAACTAGTAGATAAGGAGAGATGGCAGATTCTGGAGAAAGGGTAGATGTTGAGGTTGCAAATGGATAAAGAAGACTAGAGAGAATGGGATCAAATACACAGGCAAAGGACTTAACCTTGGCAAGGAAAAGGACCACCTCATAGAGGCTGGGAGACAGGAGAGACTGAAGAGTAATGTCAACAAGTTTTACAATATAGAAAATCTGAGAAGTGGAAGCTCACATTTAATGTTTTCAATTTTCTCAGTAAAGTAACAGGCACATAGGGATGTGGACATAATTCTCAAAAAATACTTGTTGAATGAGTGAACCAACATAGAATGGTGAATCTTTCTTTTCTATTCTTTCTGTCTGTGTTCATTTAGGAAAAATTCTTATCTGAGGCCATGAGAAAACCTTGTCCCATTTTGTCATTGCATATTTAAAAAGCAAAGCACATTTGGTGGAATGCCCGTGTTCTTTATCTCATCAATGAGAAAAATGATTCCTAAAAGTGATCACTCAGGAAAAATTGAAAATTTCTGTTTTCTTTCCTTGCAAAACTGTAATTTCCTCAGCCTTATCAATTAACAACCAAACCTTCTTAAGAAAAATGCAGAAAATATTGAGAATGCACCTTTGCCCGTAGCTACTTTTCGTCCATGGACAATAATTTTGAAGTCAAGAAAGTTTAACTTTTGCACGTCCAGACTTTTTTCTGCCTCCTTCTGCCTTCAGTGACATACCCAACATACATCTCTCTTCAGTATCCAGTATATGCTTTCTTATTCCTTCCTCCTGTACAATATAGTTGATCTACAAATCATCACTTTGTTAATGCCACAGAAATTTAAGATAATCTGATTTGGCACTGAAAGAGATCACAAGAGATAAAGATAAAAGATTGAGAGAGACCATAGAGATCATAAGAGATCACTGATTCTAATTCCTTCATTTTACAGATGAGTAAACTGAGCCCTGAGGAGATTAGCTGACAGCCCCAAAATAGCAGAACTTTGGCTTAAACACCAACTCTCTTACTCCAGGTTCCTGTTCTTTCCACTTTACCAAAGGTGTACCTTCAAACCTTTTCTACAAATATATAATGAAATATTTTGTCTCCTGTCCAGAACCATCAGGCTCACTATAGTGAATAGTAGAAGAGATTGGGAAATTGGGAGAAGGAACTTTTTCCTACAGACTTGTGTAATCTGGTAGAAAGAATGCTCAATGGGGGGCAGCTACACAGGTCCTGGATTCAGGAGGACTTGAGCTCAAATCCGGCCTCAGATGCATAACACTTACTAGCTGTGTGACCCTGGGCAAGTCACTTAACCCCATTGCCCAACCAAAAAAAAAAAAAAGAATGCTCAATGAGAGTCAATGGGGTTAGTCCCTACCCTGAGCCTGCTTTTGTCAAGCTGTATGACCTTGGACAAATCACTTAATATCTCAACCTCACTCATAAGTGAAAGGTCCTTTGCATTTCAGATATGATATTCTAAGGCTATCCTGAGGGTTTCATTTAATATTGTCCACAGAACATTGTGCTAGGCCCTTGGGATGCAAGGGGGTGAGGAGGAAAGAACAAAGTTTAGAAAAGTTATGGCTGTAACCCAATGAAGATTATGGCACATGTATAAATAACTCTAATATATTGCATAATAAATAAGTACATAAGAGGGTCCAGAAAAGTGTCATATGAGATCTGAAAGGCTCCCACTGGAGGACTTGGGGAGAGGCTTCAAAAGATGGATAAAAATTCAAAAGTCAAATAGGAGAAAGCATTCCAGGCATAAGAATTTCTTCATCACTCACTATGTGCAAAGCACTTTCCATGAGCTGGAAGGAATAAAAAGAAGTAGGGAAAAGATACAGTACCTGTTGGGGGGAAAAAAAAATTATTTACCTTCAGGTTTTTTAAGGAGTCTGTTCCATTTCCTGAGGGCCAACTTCAGAAGAAGACCCTCCCTCCTAATCCAAAGTGGAACATACCTAAGGAATATACACATAAAAAGATAATAGACACTGTGATTATATTATAAATGCGAAATGGATTTCATTAGAGGATGGATATAAGGGACAAGGAATACTTTAGATTCACAAGAGCATAGTGTGCATGTGGGGAAAAATCATAAGGTACGTGGCTGGAAAGGCAGAGAGGCATGAGATAAGATTCAAGAATCTTGAATCCCATACGTAGGAACTCAAATCTTAGTTGTTTTGGGGATATTTGGGAGAGTATAGAAGAGGTAGATCACTAGGAATTTTAAACAATCTCAGGTTGAGATTGTTGTCAGTAGCAACAAAACTCCAGCTGCTGGGAAATTAGATCCAGGACTTCTGAGTGTTATTTTCTGTGTATGAAGGTGACTACTGAAAGATATATGACATAGGGGAGCTTTCTCAACATTGAGGCTGATTGTGAATACTAGAGAATTAACAAAGTTAAAAGGGAAAAACTACAAATTTGTAAATTAACTGTTTTTAAAAGTAATACTAATTACTATCATTTATACTGGTTCACTAGTGTCACCCCCAAAAATAGAGTTTGTTCTAAGAAAGAGATAAATGCATTAAAGTGTGTGTACACATTTTTATTTCTCTCAAGCTGGCTTGACATGCACTGCATGGAAGTTACAGTCCAGAACTGGACCCCTAAGGGGGCCAGTTCAGAACTGGCTGGATTTGGGATTTGGGAGTACAGGGTTATATGCCCTTCAAAGAGTAGTCATTCCCAAGAGGTATCAAGCAACTCTGATTGGTCAACGCACTGGGAGGTGAGCTATATTAAAATGAGGTCTTGAGTGCTTGACTGAGGTCACTTAATCCTGGTACAATACCTTTTCAACAGGGGCTGATATCACCCTGGGATCATTCTACTGGACAGAGGAAATATCTGTTCTATCAGCCCATCCTCCAACCAGACCACTCTCAGCCTTGAGCTATGTAGGCAGAAGAATCTGTCTCCACCCAAACCTGAGCAGATTAAATCAGTTCAGGCCTAGGTTGGAATTTGATCAGGATACGATTCAACGCAATCTCATTATCAGTAACATTCTGGTGAAGAACTTTTCAGAAGGGGGCTGGCTAAGGGGGAAGCTCTGAGAATCATTTTTCACACTAGTTGTGCCTAATTGTACAGCAAGATGATTCTAGATATCATAATGCACATTTATTAGTCTGTGTAAAACTGATTTAGGTCTGTTTTATTTGAAGCTATACATGTAGCACTAAACCATGTACACTGGTGTACTCAATCTACAATTTTGTCTTCATGCATCATGGTTTGCTCACAACTTAAAAAAACTAAGCAAGCATTGCATTAAATCATAATCACAAAAATCAAAAGAAAATAGATTTAGAGCTAGAACAGAAATTACTGACCTAAGCCAACACCTCAATTTACAGATGAAGAAACTCAGGATGGAGTTTGAACCCAGATACCCAAATCCAGTACCTTCTACATTATACCATAAGGCCTCTATATGCTTATCATTGCCTAATCACCATAAAATTCAAGAATAATTATACATATGCATAAAAACATAATAGACATATTTATGTATATATGGGGGTTTTTTCTACTTCAGTTTCCTCTTCTGTAAAGTGACATCAATTAAATTCATTAAAAAACATTATTAAGCACCCAGTATGTTCCAGGTGCCATGCTAGACATTTTAAATACAACGACAAAAATGAGAAAGTTCATGCCTTAAAGTACCTTCTACTCAAGGGAAGGAAAATACTTTCAATTAGGGGAAAACAACCAAATACAAAATAAATACACAGCGAGCATCTTCTCAACCTTAGTCTCCCAGAATGAGGCCAGCAATATTGCCCCTTCAGGGTTCTAGGTATAAGCCAAAGGAGTGGGGAGGGTCCTGAAATGCCATCAGTTCAAGCTTTCGTTCTGAGTGTGTTCCCCTACTGTTGGCTGCCAGTCACTAACAGCCCTGATTTTGCTTAACCACTTAATATCAGTTAGCTTTTTTTTTAAAAAAAAATGATATCAAAGAAATTTATTGAAGTACAAAGTATAAACTCCTTTCTGTAATGCCAACAGTAAATAATAGAACTACTGGAACATATAAAGTGTGTTATAAAATAGCTTTAATTCAATTTTTCATATTACATTGTCTGAAAGAAGAAATTGATGTGTTTCTTCTCACTCTCTCCCCTAAATTCACAATACTGAATCTGGACTAGCTGTTGTCAAAATATATGATACATCTGTTCACCAGAAGAAAAAAAAAAGCCGGGTTTTTCCAAGTCACTAATAATTTTTAAAATGCAAATTAAAGCAACTCTGAGGTTTTACCTCTACCCTTCAAGTTAGCAGACACAAAAAAGGAAAATGAAAATGTTACAGGGGTATGGGAAAACAAGCCATTTAGAACAAGGCCCAAAGAAGGTACTAAACCCTTTGATTCAGCTATACCACTACTAGGCCTATACTCCAAAGAAATTTAAAAAAGAAAAGAAAAGAAAAGAAGAGAAGAGAAGAGAAGAGAAGAGAAGAGAAGAGAAGAGAAGAGAAGAGAAGAGAAGAGAAGAGAAGAGAAGAGAAGAGAAGAGAAAAGAAAAGAAAACGATCTATATTACACAAATAGCTAAACAAATTGTGATGTATGAAAGTAATGAAACATTATTGTGCCATAAGAAATAAATAAATGCAAATTTTCAGAGGAAAATAGGAAGAGCTCTATGATCTGATGCAGAATGAAGTGAATAGAACTAGGAGAATAATTCACACAATGATAACAATGTTATAGAGAAAAATAACTTTAAATGACTTTAGAACTCTGATAAATGTAATCATAAACCATGAGACCAGAAGACTAAATATGAATCATGCTATCTACCTCCTCTGAAAGAGGACTTAAAAATCTAAAATGAGAGATACATTTTGGGACCTCATCAATGTGGCAATTTGTTTTGCTAGACTTACATGCTTGTTGTTAAGGGTTATTTTTTTAATTGTTCAATTATGCGAGCCCAGTGAAATAGAGATATATTAAACATTTGCAATAAACAAACAAACAAACAAACAAATAAATAAGTGAATGAATGAATGAATAAAAAATAAATAGATGAATGAATGAATAAATAAAAAATAAATAGATGAATGAATGAATAAGCAAGCAAATGAATAAATGAATGAATGAATGAATAGATAGATAGATAAATAGATAGATAGATAGATAGATAGATAGATAGATAGATAGATAGATAGATAGATAGATAACACTTGGTTTTATTGCTCCATCATGTCTTACAATAGATATAAATAAACTATAACTAGGTAACCACTTTGTTATTCACACCCCACATATAAACAAAAGGATTCAAAAGACAGAACTGCAGTAATTTAAGTGCTGAAATTACAAGAAATTTGCTTGGTACCTGACAAATAAAAAAAGCATCGCTCCTCATCTGCTGAGTTAATATTTAGAACAGCCTCTAGTAGGCCAAATGAGTCTGAAGAACTCAACCACAGCCATGCCCTCAGACTGCACATCAAGCTGCTTCCCAGAGACTTCTTGAGAGGAATGCAGGCCTGCCCAAGTTTGTCCTTTCTGTGAAGGGAATGCCCTCACACCAGGTATGTGAGTTGTGGGAAGCGATGGGTTAAAGGGCCCAAGCAATAAGAAAAATACAGAACTGGAATGGAGATCATAGATCAATTCCTCAAAGTGATAGATAACTTCTCAGCTAAACTATCATGAAGGATTAAAGGGCAACTTTTAAAGACTATTACATTGCAATACCACTAAGAAAAACTCAAATTCTTAGGGCACATTTTTATCTCAACCCTCTTCACCATCAAGGTGGAAACAGGGAAGCCAGGCCCCATACTACCCTGACCTCATGCTAGCAACCCAAGCCAAACTCTCATTCAGACATTGCACAGTTAACACCCGTAGGATTTTGGGAAGGGACTATGTAAGAGGTTATGAATTCAGACCCCAAGTGTGGGGCATGACAAGATTTGGAGGCTATCATTCTTTCTACTGCTAAAGTCAATTAGCTTTTACAATGAAATATTTTCTTCTAAGATACAGCAAGAACAATAGTGCAAACATTTCTCCCCTTGTCTCTAGGACATACTCTCCCCTATGTTTTCTAAGTCTCTAAGGAAAATGGACTCAGGAGAAATAAGAAATACAGGAAATGGAGTACAGAAGTCTATCCTGCCCTACAGGAAAATAGAAGGGGAAGGGGATAAGAGAAGGGGAGAGAGATAGAAGAGAGGACAGACTAGGGGAAGGGATATTCAGAATGCATGCCATCTTGGGGTGGGAGAAGGGGGGAGATGGGGTATGAATTTGGAATTCAAAAACTTGTGGGAGTGAATGTTGAAAGCTAAAAATAAATAAATTTATATTAAAAAAAAAGAAAGAAAAGAAAATGGACTCAGACTTGGTACAATTTCCATATAACATTAGCTTCACCAAGTTCCCAACCAAATGCAGGATCACTGCTGCATGAGTCCTCATCTCAGCTACAGCTAGGCTGGGCCCAGAAGGTCATTCCTGACAGTCACTCCTTGTTGCTTGGGGCACTGATGTTTGGTGATCTGCAAAACCCAGCAAGACCTCAATTCCCAGAATCCTCAACCCCTGGACCTCAGCTGGTTCACTCACCAGACCTTCCAAAACTATAAGGTTGCAGCCTCCAGATTAATCTCCTTCACCTAAAACAAAAGAACAAAGCAAAGCAAAGATCTAAGGCTTTTATTCTGGGAGGCACATGTTGGTCTCAGAGGGAAAAGGCCTGAAGTTTCTTCCCTTGCAACATGTCTCTCTCCTCTCACCAAAATGCCAACAGCCAGGAAGAAGTTGGCCAAACAAAAGAGGTCAAACCAAGAGAAGAAGTGAAGTCTTTACAAGACTGGTGCAATCAAAAGTTTTTCCTCAAAAAAAATTAATTAATTAATTAAAATATTTTTTTTTGCCCCTCACTATATGGTTAATGGTCCAGAACTAATTTCAGAATTTCAGTGTACATATATTCCCAAGTTTCTCCAAGTAGTATTTGGGATGAGCCTTAAAAGGAGTCAGGAATAAAATACATAGCTTTATGAAGATGCTATATAACCTAACTGTAAAATAATAAATATAATATGTTATATATAACTATATAAAATAATGAACATGATAAATACAAAATAATTCCACAAGCTAACATTCAGCCTCCCTCAGAAGATGTCCAATGGTTACATGTTATGCTTTCCAGTCCCCTCATTGACCTCCTCTCCTTCTCCCAGACACTTTCTAACCTATCAATGGTCTTCCTAAAATGTGGTATCCAAAACCAACACAACACTAAAAAAAAAAAAGACCCAACACAACAATCCAGGGTGGAAGCTGATGAGACAATCGCCTCTCTTTCTAAAACTTTTGTTTCTGTGGACACAGTCCATGGCTACATTGGCCTTGTTGGCATCCATGTTACACTGTTAACACTTTTTAGCTTATAGCCTTCCAAAACCTCTAGGTCATTGTCACCTAAGTCATCATAACTAAAATGAGGAGGTTGAACTTAATGGCCTCTAAGATCTTTCCCCAGTCTGAACCTCTCTGATCATGTGGTCTAACCCTTCTTTCCCTTCCTGTAACATATAGCAATAGTGACAACTAATACCAAATCAAAATCACAATGAATGCATATTCATCCTAAGCAGCATTCATGTAGCATCCACAAAGTAGATAAAGAATTCTTCTTATGGAAGTGGTTGTTGAAAACTATAAATAAATTAATAAAAAAAATTTTTTTAAAGAATTCTTGTTGAGATTTTGACATGCACTTAGGATGGCTGCCTACTCAATTACTTTATTCCATCACGTATCTTATATTGGTGCTCAAGATGTACGGTGAACTGGACCCAGAACAGGAGGAGATCAGACTAGATTACATTTGGGATATTGTATAGCATTTCCAGTGATCCTGAGGGCTTGCTGTTGTAGAAGCTTGTCTTGTTGACATTATACTCCCAGTAATGCTATATGGCTATGAATCATAGAACACCACAGCTTTGGAGGAATAATCATCATCTTCTTCTTCTTCTTCTTCTTCTTCTTCTTCTTCTTCTTCTTCTTCTTCTTCTTCTTCTTCTTCTTTTCCTTCTTCTTCTTCTTCTTCTTCTCCTTCTTCTTCTTCTTTTTCTTCTTCTTCTTTTTCTTCTTCTTCTTTTCTTTTTCTTCTTCGTCTTCTTTTTCTTCTTCTTCTCCTCCTCTTCCTCCTCCTCCTTTTTCTTCTTCATCATCATCATCATCACCACTAGCAATTTTTTTTTGCACTTACCATGTGCCAATTACTGAATTAAGTGCTTTACAATTACTATGTCATTCGATCTTCACAGCAACCCTAGGAGGTAGGCACTATTATAATCCCCATTGCAGCCACCTAGATGAAAATTAAGAGGACTCAAAAAGTATTGGAAAGAGTCATAGTATGTACAAGCTGGTGGTCACTTATACCAAGAATGATGCACTTGAGAAATGACATGAAAGATACCATTAAAGACATTTATGCTGGGAAATGGAGGTGGGTGAGTCAAATACTGAGAGCAAGGGATAGATAGCAAATAGACAACCTTGGGCGGATAGGTGGAGCAATGAATAGAACGCTGGACCTGGAGTGAGGATGATCTGAGTTTAAATCTGGCCTCAGGCATCAACTAGCTGTGTGACCCTGGGGGCGTCACTTAACCTCTATTTGCCTCAGTTCCTCATCCATAAAATGGGCACACACCAGAGAAGGAAATGGCAAACCACTCCAACATCTTTGCCAAGAAAACCCCATGGACAAAGTCCATAGGGCCACATAAAGTTGGATGTGACTGAACAACTAAAACAAGAATAGCAAAGATAGCCTGAGTGTTACAGTGGAATCCAAGAAATATTCAAAGAACTCAATAAAGACATTCAATACACTGGCTCAGTCTTCCATGAAGAATTTATAAGAGTATATGGATAAGAATCACGGGGTGATAGGGCACCGATGTGTTGAAATAATGTACTTATTTACATACTAAAGCTCATAGTTGTTTGTCTTTTGTTCTTGAAAAGGACCATGCCATCAGGAAGGTGATATCATGACTTACAAGTGAATTGGATTTAACTGAGGGAGGGCTGTGCAAAGTCACCAGCCTCACTTTCACCTCTGGAGACATCTCAGTCCAGTGGCAAGATACAGAGCAGGATGACTGGAGATTGGCCCTAACTAAAGCTAGTACCACACTGATCAACGCGGAGTGTTCTCTATACTTGGTAGCATATGGTTCCAAAGAGATCTAATTCCCCTGAGCAGCCTCTGCATCATAGAAGAAGCATCTAACTGTGGGTCCTCAATCAAATTGTTTAACCTCTCTAAGCTTTACTTTCCTCCTCTGTAAAATGGGGATAATTATACTTGTATTATCTCTCTCACAGGGTTGCTGAGAAGAATGTAATGAAAGGAAAACACAAAGGTGGATACTAATGAGAGCTGTCATTATAATAGACTTAAGTCTTTATGAGACTTAAAGGTCTTAGCCCTAAGAAGAGATCCCAATACACCAATTTTTAGCCCTCTGCTGTTACAGGTAGCCTTTCAGGGGTCAGGAAACTATGTCTATTTTTGGCATGGGACAGATGAGGGTGATGAGTGTCACTTACTTTTTTCAGTAATTCTGTGGTATAGTAACTAGGGATCTACAAAGAAGATAAAGAAAAGCAAATGAATACCAGACAAACTGATCAAACCATCTTCACATTAGTTCTTCATTTGTTGTTCAGTCATTTTTCATTCATGTCCGACTCTTCATGACCCAATTTGGAGTTTTCTTGGCAAAGATACTGAAGCAGTTTGCCATTTCCTTCTTCAACTTATTTTACAGATATGGAAATTGAGGCAAACAGGGTTAAATGACTTGCCCAGGGTCACACAGCTAGTAACTGTCTGAGGCCAGAATTGAATTCAAGAAGATGAGTCTTCCTGACTCCAGGCTCTATTCACTCTGCCACCTAGCTACCCCAATTCTTCATAGAAACTATAATAATTCCTATGCTCTCTAGACAACAAAAGGATCTTGATGGCCAAGACAGGTATAACATTTCTGAATGCTTTGTTCAAGAAGTGATGTTTTTAAACAAAAAAAAAAACTTTGGCATTTTAACAATGGTTATTGAGTCATTTTGTTCTAGAGGTAAACTCACTCAAACTCAGGTTTTGTCTGCTATTATTATTATTTTTTTTTTTGGTGAAGCAGTTGGGGGAGGGGTGGTAAGTGACTTGCTCAGGGCCACACAGCTAGTAAGTGTCAAGTTCCTGAGGCTGTTCCCTGCCAAAAATAACCTATTATTTATTTTGTCCAAATTTATATACAGACATGTCCTCCCAAAACAATCCTTTGAGGGCAGATGCTATTTCATGTTTGTCTTTGTATCTACTGTTGGCACACAGTAGGTGTTTAATAAAATGCTTGGTTGGGACACACAGCTTCTATAAGACAGGGTTCCAGGTTGTGTGAAACTTTCTAATTTACAAACTTACTACAATCAATTAGGGAGCAGTTAGGTGGCTAGACTTGGAGTCAGGAGAAGTTCAAATCTGACCTCAGCCACTTACTAGCTGTGTGACCCTGGGCAAATCACTTAATTCTGTTTGCCTCAGTTTCCTCATCTGTAAAATGAGCTGGAGAAGCAAATGGCAAATCACTCCAGTATCTCTGCCAAGAAAACACAGAGTCAGACACAACTGAAACGACTAAACAACAACATAATCAATCAATCAACAAACCCATTATGTAATTTCACAATATGTTGGGTACAAATCTAAACACAGCCTGGATTTGAAGATCTTACTCAATCTGGTGCTCATTTCGTGTTCCTTCCCAATTCTCTCATCAGGCCACACCCTAATTTGTCATCTACAAGTTGTGCTCCATGCCTTGGCTCATACTGTGGCCCTGCCCCAAAGCCCTCTCCCTTCCTCTCATTCAGTTCAAAGGCCAAACCCTTACCTTGCTACTCCATGGAATAGTCCCCAACTATACCAACCCACAGCGATCTCTTCCTTCTCTGAATTCTTGTGTCATATGTCAATCTTTCTCATACAAAACAGCTCTTAATCATATACTACGTCCTACTGGACGCTGATTGTTTAATGTGTTTCATTTTTAATTAAATCAACAAGCATTTATTAAATGCCAAGTAAGTGAAGGCTGGGCTTTGTGAATACAGAGACAAAAATGTTAAACAGTTCCTGCTCTCAAGGAACTTATATTCTATTGGAGTATAAATCCAACAAGTAATCAGATATATAAATATTGGTTAATTAGATGAAAGTGTAGCCACTGGGTTGAGGCAAGGTTTTCTATAAAAGGTGGTACCTGAATTAAGGATTCTTGGAGGAGAAAGTGAGGAAGAAGCACAATAGTTTTAAAATCTGTGTCGCATGCCTGTCATGGACCTATTCACTAACTGTCTAGGCTGTCTAATTAACTCTAGTCTGCCTAGGTGGCACAGTGAATAGAGTGCTGGGCCTGGAGTCAGAAAGACTCGTCTTCTTGCATTCAATTCTGGCCTCAGACAGGTACTAGCTGTGTGACCTTCGACAAGTCACTTAACCCTGTTTTCCACCTAGCTGCCCCAATTCTTTATAGAAACTATAGTAATTCCTATGTTCTCTAGCCAACAAAAGAATCTTGATGGCCAAGACAGGTATAACATTTCTGAATGTTTTGTTCAAGAAGTGATGTTTTTTAAATGAAAAAAAAAACCCTTGGCATTTAAAAAATTGTTGTTGAGTCATTTTGGTCTAGAGGTAAATTCACTCAAACTCAGAAGGTTTTTGTCTGCTAGAATTTGACCCAGGTTTATTTGTGGATTGGAATGTAGTTATTCTTCCTTCATTCATCTTATATGAGTATCTCTGATGTTATGATTCTCATTACTTTCACTTTATTGTTAAGTTAGTGGTCATAATTAAAATCTAATGCCATCAATTGTGAATAGATGATTTTGTATAAATCAAAATCACACTGGTGGGGGCTTGAGAGCTATATTTATGAGTCAGGGAGTGTACTCTTACATAATAACCCATAATAGGGTTAGCCATAGGACACTGAAATACATAGGACATAGGTGGTCGTCCTTCTCTTGAAACCCTAGACCTGTCAATGTAAGAGCAGGCAAACTGTTCCAATAGCTTTGCCAAGAAAACCCCAAATCAGATCACAAAGAGTCGGACATGAATGAAAAATGACTGAACAACAAATGAAGAACTAACCTAAAGATGGTTTGATCAGTGTGTCTGGTACTCATTTGATTTTATCTTCTTTGTAGATCCCTCATTACCATACCACAGAATTACCAACAAAAGTAGGTGACACTCATCATCCTCATCTGTCCCATGCCAAAAATAGACATAGTTTCCTGACCCCTAAAAGGCTACCTGTAAAATGAGCTGGAGAAGAAAAGGGCGAACCACTCTGGTATTTTTGCCAAGAAAACCCCAAATGGGATCATGAAGTGTCAGACACAACTGACCAATAAATGACAAGCTTTGGGAACCTGTGGAATACTTTGATAGTTGGTCCAATACAAGAAAACATGGAGCACACATTTTACAATAGGGGCAACCAAGGAGAACAGCAGAAGTGGACCAGTTCCGCTGACTGGGGCTCTGGATAGAATTGAGACCCAAAACCAGTAGAGTCTGGTGAGTTTTTATTGGCTTCATGTCTATATTAAGCAATATCGGACACCGGGGGCAGGGAGCAAACAGTCTGGACCTGGAGACTGGTACTGATTCATACAAGTTGGAGGATGGGAGGTGGGGGGCAGGGGGAGATCCCCAGGGAATTGTAAAGATAGTTAATATCCAAACTCTCCAGAAAAGAGGCTTTCAGCCATTACTATTGGTCTTACTCTGACAGATTTAATTCCCAAAATTAGAGCTTTCCCAAGGCATCTTCAGTTTAATGGGGTGAGGAGGCTACTAAAGTTCTTAGGAATTTAAAAGCCAAACAGGATTTTCATTTGACCCCAGAGGTAAAAGGGGAGTTGAGTAGGGGAGGGAAGAGGTGATATGATCAGACCTGTGCTTTAGGAGCAGCTAAGCAGGGGATGGACAAGGCTGAAGAGAGATTTGAGGCAGGGAGACCAACCTAAAGGCTAATGTAAGTGTCCAGAAGTGAGGTGATGAGGGCCTACACCAGGGTGGCAGTAGCATCAGAGGAGAGAGGGGAGACAAGAGACTTGATAGGACTTAGTGATAGATTGGATATGGGAAATGAATGAGAATAAGGAGCAGAGAATGACACCTAGGTTGTGGACCTGGGTAACTAGGATAGTGGTATCCTCAACAATAATAAGGCATTTCAGAAGAGGGAAAGGAAAATCATCCCATATTCTTAGATTTCAGCCACACCTCCTCAAATGGAGAATGGCCGAACAAGTTGTAGTACATGATTGTGATGGAATGGTATTGTGATATAAGAAATGATGAGCAGGATGGTTTCAAAAAAACTGGGGGGCAGCTAGGTGGTGCAGTGGATAGAGCTCTGGCCTTGGAGTCAGGAGGACCTGAGTTCAAATCTGGCCTCAGAGACATAACACTCACTAGCTGTGTGACCCTGGGCAAGTCACTTAACCCCATTGCCCCATTAAAAAAAAAACACATACACACACAGAAAAACCTGGGAAGACTTACATGAACTGATGCTAAGTGAAGTAAGCAGAACCAGAAGGTCATTGTATGCAGTAATAGCAATATTGTAGAAAAATCAACTGTAAAAGACTTAGTAACCCTAATCATTATAATGATCAACCATAGTTTCAAAGAACTCATGATGAAAAATGCTGTCCATTTCCACATAGAGAACTGATGGACTCAGAATGCAGATTGATGCATATTTTCCCCCTTTATTTTTCTTTATTCTGAAACATGGCTAATACAGAATGTTTTGCATGACTTCGTGTGTACAAAGGGTAAAGTATTTTTTGTCTTCTCCACAGGAGGGGGGAAGTATAGGGAGGGAAAAGTCAGAGCCAAAAATAAGAATAAAATTTAAAAGAAAAACAAATATCCCAGTTATTTCAACCACTTCTCATTTAGCATGAGTAAATTCAATTCAACAAATGTTTATTTGTTCAGCATCTTTTACGCAATAGCTTCTGTGGGGATACAAAGACAAAAGTGAAACAGTTCCTCCCCTCAAGGAGCTTCTATTTTATCGGTTCCCAACTGCTCTTTATTAAGGGGCAGCAACTCTGCCATAGAAGAGAATACTATTGCTTTTGTTATGTCGAATGAGGAAGAGAAATGGGTGGTCACAATTAAATTCTTCCTTTCTGGAAGAGTTATATCCAACCACAACACCAGTGGCAGCCGCTGCTTCCGTGCCCTCCTCGTTCACCTCCACATAGGATTTATGGATGATTTTGGACACAGCCAAGCCCCTCTGGGTTGTCATTCCTGAAAAGTCAGCACTTTCTGCATCAAATATATCTGTCACCCCCATAGCTTCCAATGTGGGCCTCAAAGAGTAAGTCTCTTCTATTCTAAACCGAGGAAAATGCAAATTAACTTCTTTTCGGGCCATATTCTCAGGATTCATCAACTCTAATAATTTCTCAAAGGTGAGATCTTGTTCCAACTACAAAAGAAAATAGGACAAATGCCATCATAACAGGGGAGGTTTTAAATCATCAGAATTGTAAATGGTTGTGTGTCTGCAGAGCAAACCGGTTTCCATTCACATCGTACATGCGAAAACTTAGACATGGATTAACAATGTGTTTTTATGCTTTAAAAGTGTTCTTATCCCTGTTCCCCACAGTCAAGAGAGGGAGCTGCTGGCAGCTGTCCACCTGCCTCTCACCTTCTTCCCTTCCTTTCCCCTCCCCAGCCCTGCTCCTCCCTTCTCTTACCACCTTCTTCTAACCCTCCCCCCTTTACCTCCCTCTCCTCACCTGACTGATCCCTGAGGATCCTGTGTGTGCCTGCATGTGCAGGAGAGTATGTGACAGAGGAGGGAAAAAGTTAGCCCAACTGATTGATGCATTTGGAAACCATGTTCAATGTGTAATACCTGGGAACCTCTCACCTCCAGGAAGGGGGAGGAAAAACAAATGTCAGCTCAACTACATAAGACTTAGAGGACAAGATATTTGTGGCTGGAGACAATATCTTAGAGAATGCTCTGGTTACTACAAGCTTGCTCTCTGTGGAAATGCATCTAGTCTCAGAACCCTCAGAGGATAAAATCCTTGTGGCAGGAGACACTATCTCTGAGAACATTCCCTGTACTACAGTCTTGCTCTCTGTGAAAACACATCTAATCTCAGAACAATGAGAAGACAAGGCCCTTGTTCTTTCATGCCCTTTACTGTAATCAGTTGCAAGGAAGGGGATTAATTGTGTCTATTTGTGGTTTCATAAACAAATTGCCAAGAAAATGCTTGAATATACTCTGAGCAAAGAGCCTCTGTTTCTTTACCTTCTCTAAACTGCTGCTATCAGAAGGTAGCAGAACAAACATACTTAGATGTTTGTTTGTATATGGTAATTCAAGAATCTTCCCCTGAGATTCCTCAATGTATCCCATATTGAAGAAGCCTGTCTGTTTCATCATCTGCACAGGTCTGCTTGTGTCCTATAATAAAAGAAAATAATAATTATCCAATAAATACTTTATTTCCCTGAGAACTTAGCCTTTTAAAAACTCAATAATATCAAAAATGTCAGGATATTTTCAAAAAAATAAACTAACAACTTCAGCAAACTGTTCCGCTTTGACCATGGCTACGTGGGGTTGACTAACTGATCATTTTTAAATCAACTTTAAAGTACAGCCCACTTTAGCAACAGATTTCTCCAGAAAGAATCAGATTAACAATCCAGTTCTAACTTGGAAGTATGTTTTAACCCTTTATTGTCAGGTATACAAATATAACCATCAAGCCAGGGGATGTGACACATCCACTTCTACAGTAATAGGCCTTGAAAACATTAATTAAATGCAGTGATTAAAGAGTAGTTGGATGCATTTGAACCCTCAAAAAAGTGGTGAGTTGTTATTTCTGCCTTCCCACAAATGGAATCCTAGAGAAGCCTCGCAAATAGCGTAAACAAAACGGCTGGAGGCTAAATCTGAACTGGTTAATTTCAGCAGATTCATTCAAAATCATCTATTCAGTTTAATCCTAAAATAACTCTTGATATCCTTTCATGACTAAAATGTTATCTTAGAGTAGTACAAAATAGGAATTTTTTTCTCATCTTACCAAAGTTCTCATAGTTGTTTAGTCATGTCTGACTCTTCATGACCCCATTTTGGGGTTTTCCATTTTGGTTTGCCATTTCTTTCTCCAGCTCATTTTCCAGATGAGGAACTGACACAAACAACCTTAAATGACTGGCCCAAGATCATACAACTTATAAGTGTCTCAGGCCAGATTTAAACTCATGAAGATGAATCCTTCTGATTCCAAGCCCAGAGCTCTATCCATTGTGCCATCTAGCTGCCAACACTAATAAACCAACATTAATAGAAAAAAATTATCATCCCTTAAAATAACATTGGATTGTGCCAACATACTGATCATTTTTCATGTCTAACATTGTTGAAATGTGTCAAGAAGAGTGGCATTAACAGGGGGTGATTTTTTTTTCTTTTAATGAATGGTATCTCCAACACTAGTCTCTCTCCTAAGCACTAGCTCTGCATCACCTATTTCATATCAAACTTTTCAAAGTTGATGCCCCAAAGACATCTCAACTCGACATGTCCAAAACTAAACTTATTATCTTTACCCACATCCCTTATCCTCTTCTAAACTTCCCTATTTCTGTTAATGGCACCACTATCTTTCTGATTTCCTAGGTTTGTAACTTCAAAAATTATCCTCAACTTATATGTCTTCTTTATCCTACGTATCCAATCAGTTGCCAGATCTTGCCACAGAATCATTTTCTTTGACTTTATCTTGTGCTTTCCTTCCTGTCTAGGACACCCTCCTTCATCTGCCATGACTTTTGAAAGCCTTACCGGTCTTTAGCCATGCCTCTAATTCTTTCACCAACACCAGCAAGAACTCCCAACCACTCTAACCCACAGTGATCTCCCCCTGCCATGAACCAAGGCATTTCTTATCTGAAACCATCATTCAGTAATTAACTACAGTAGTATGTTGAGAAATCTCTTCCATTGCTTCCAAATATTTAACCTGTTGGCATTTTCTTTTGCAACTGAATTGTAAACCCCTTCTTTGTGTCGTACTTCTTCCTATACTGTTTGGCACATAGTTGTTGGTTAGTAAATATTCGTTGGTTTGTTTCTTGGTTAAGAGCCCTTGTGAATGGACATAGTCTAATGCTATAAAATAAAACTTTTTCATAGTCTAGTGATATAAAATGACTATTTTTCTAACTTGCTGCAGGTAAAACAGCAAATACCATTGAAAAGTTTAAGCGTTTTGCTGTGTTGGTTGGTTTTTCTAAACTGTATTTTTTCTCTTCATTTTTTATTCTTTGTTAAGAGAGAGGTAAGGCTTGCTGATTAAAGGAGAAGGGAAATAAAAGTAGTGTTAAAACAAAAGATATCAATTAAAATAAAATTAATAAAAAGAAAAAATAAAAGGGAAATCAGAAGACGTCTTTTCAGTACCTTGTTTGTCCTGAAATTTATTTCTTGAGTATTTTCTTGCTTAAATTTCACGGCCCAATTTCCTTTGAAATAAATGGCATTTGCCAGTACCAGGACAGTAGCTGGGTCAATAGTACCTGCTGAAAATAGCTCCTTGATTTTTCCTTAGATGTAAATAAAGAGACAAAAGAATAAATATCACATTTTGTGTTAATTTTTTTTTTCATTTACAAAAACTGAGCCAAGAAGTTTGCTAATAAACACTGCAGCTCGGTATGTCAGCAGAAACCATCCTCTCGACTGGTTCTTCCTACGGTATGAGACTAGTCACTGAAGAGTAGAGATGGGGTCAGAGAAAAGATTCTTCACATTTTGAAACCACTCACATTTCCAAGGCCAGCTCTTAAAAACAGATTACAATGCATTAGCATCCTCCCCCCATCCCCACCCCTACTCCTAGAATAACAAGGGCCTCATCCATTCTATTCAATTCAACCAATGTCTTCAGTGCCTTCTATGAGCAAAGTACTATACGAAGTCCATTTAGATGGAGAAGCTCTCCTTCCTCATGGAGCTATATATGCCTACCCAAACATAGCAGCCTTCAAGAGTGGCACTGATGAGGGCGGGGCCCAAGCCAAGATCTTCACCCTTTGCCTCAAAGGGAATCTGACTCACAGGCCCCAGACCCTCATCTCCCTTGAAAGCCCTAGCTTACCTTTAGATCTTATTCAGATGCACCTTCAACCCTTGCCCTGAATAGAATCTGGCTCCTGTTTGTCTACAGGACCCAGGAAAACCCTTGAACCTTCAAATTTCTTAATCAACTCCCCTCATCTCCCTTTGAAAGCCTTAGGCTCCCTTTTGTCTATAGGCCCCAGAAAGGCCTTCCTTTATCTCCTTTTGAAAGTCCTAGCCCCACCTTGATTTTGTGCAGATGCCTTTCAAACTTCTGCCTTCCTGTTCCTCCATTATCTATTCCCATTGTCTATTCAATCTCGCTGACCTCCCCAATTAGAATTGTTACCTACACCCTTTACCCAACCCCCTTCTCTGGCCACCCAAAGTTACTTTAGTATTTAAGATCCACCTTGGCCCTCATTCAGAGGCTGAGAATCTCATGCTCAAAAGGCTGAGAACCTCTCATGCCCGCTCATCTTTATGGGTGTCACCCGGCTGAGAATCTCAGGCCGACAAGGCTGAGAACCTCTCATGCCCGCTCATCCTTACGGGTGTCACCTGGCCTATATGTTTTACCACTAATAAACTTTTCCTCTGGCTGAAGAAGATTTGAGTTGAATTCATTCAGGCAAGGCCCGGTACCTTGATCTTGGGGTCCCAGCACCCCAAAACCCCTAGACCTCTTCAGCACCATCCCCTACTAAGAGGTTTGACTAGCCAGAATCATTCATGGATTAGAAAACAAAAACAAGCATTGTCTCAAAAAAGCTTTGGTTAATATTTCTTGGGGCAGGTCCTCTAGCTCTATCTCTCTAGCAAACTACCACAGGAACTAATTTCTTACCATAGGAAGTTAACCCCTTGAGCCAGAGGAGATTAGTTTCAGTGGATATAGGTTGGAGCAAAGCAAATACAATAAATCAGACCATGAGGAGAAAAGAATGCAGCATAAAGATTCTAGAGCACCTAGGTGACACATTGGAGAGAGAGCCTGGCCTGGATTCAGGAAGACCTGAGTTCAAACCCAGCCTCAGACACTAGCTATATGACCCCAAGCAAGTCATTTAGCCTTGTTTACCTCAGTTTCTTCATCTGTAAAATGAGCTGGAGAAAGAAATGCCAAACCACTCCAGTATCTTTGCCAAGAAAACACCAAATGTTTTGTTTTGTTTTTTTTTTAACAACAACAACAAATAAAGGTTCTAAGCTAGAGAGAGCATGTGAGGAAGCCCCTACTACAGGACAAAAAGACATTTTCTGAAAAGGTAAACAGTACTAATAGTGGGAGAAAATAAGGTAGCATCAAAGACTAATTTGGGAAGGGGATGGGGCTGGGGATGGCAATATTCAAGAACAATCATAAGAGTGATGTGAATAGAGCGATCTCTGATGCTGATTCATCTTAGGCGCTAGAAGTGTGTGACAAGTTATTGATCAATTCCTCTCAACAACAGCCTTGTCTAGAGTATTGGAGAGGATTTAGAGGTTGTAGTTAACACCCTCATTTCCAGATTTAGAAACTAAGTCATTTACCTAGATTATTACCAATTATTACCAACTAACCCAGACTTTCTGGCAATTCCTAGCTCACTGATTTTTCTACATCTAGTGCCCAATTTAACGTGCATCTAAATATCACCCTTTAGAAATATCAGGAAAAGTAAGTTCTTATTCCTTACTTACCATTTGTTTGATTCTCAACCCATGAATTAATCTTCCCTCGACTGTCTTCTGAAGCATGTAAAAAATCCACAGTTTCCAGCCCTGCATTGTAAATATCCTTTATGCCATCTAAGTAGGACTTTGAAACAACAGAGAAATATGAATGTGTACATCCATGGATTGGCCAGGTACAGGGAATACAGAATTCAAATAGCTAATGCCATGGTGGAAAGTGCCATATCTTAAACACTGTAGAATTCAAAATCTAGACATATAATCTCTCTGAATCACTCTACTACTCAACCATCCTAAAACATGGCCTCATTGTCTATAGACTTAGAGCTGGAAGGAACTTATAGATTATCTAACCCAACTCCATCATTTTGTGGATGAGGAAACATCTGTAAAGAGAGGCTAAACTTGCCCCAGCTCACACAGGTAATAAGTGACAGAGGCAGGATTCGAGACTAGGCCCTTTGGCTCCAAATCCAGCCATCAGTAATTGGCCATGAGTTTCTGTGGTTAGTCAAAAGGAAAACAATGATTAATCTATCTGGCAAGTTCAGGTGGAAATAGAACTGAAAGCATATTAATAACCCATGCCATGTTTACAAGCACCTTTTTTAGTTACAAAAGCTGAGGTTAAAAATATGGATAATTGACCTACTGACGGATTAATGAAATGAGAAAAGTGTTGTTTAGACAAATAATTATAGAAGGCATGTGATGGCACCTCATATACTACTCCAACAGTGGGAAGATGGAAAATAACTGAGTGTGGATGGGTGTGGGAGGGTGTTGAACTGAATAGAGTTAGAATTAAGTTCTTGAATAATCACTGAAGATGGTGGCATGGGAACCCCACATGGCTGAGGGATTCAGGAGGGTCTTCTTTGGAGCTGAATGGTTTCTTCTAATAATTTCCCAGTTGTTGGATATGGCTTCAAGAATTGCCATTTCAATACTTAATGGTCACCTGGATTGAACACAGGGATCATATATCTAGAGCTGGGAAGGACCATAGAGATTGTCTGATCCAGATCTGTCATTTCAGAGATGAGGAAACAAAGGTTCAGAGGAGTTAGAGTGACTTGATCAAAATCACACAGATAGTAAGTGGAAGAGTTAGGATGTGATTCCATCTCTGCTGACTTTCTAATCCAGCCAAATTGCTACTGTACCAAGCTAACTTCTACCTTAGACATCTGGGCCATTCTTCTCAGGTGCTCTGCAGGGTACAGAGGAAAGCTCATTCTTGGAACTTTAGGAGCATCCAAAGAATCTAAGCTTGCCAATCAGCACTTCAGAGCAACTTGAGGCAAACACCTTGGACAGGTAAGCAAAAAACCTGTAGATATCCAGTTCTGTAGCAACAGGAAGAAGCCTTCAAAAAATGGATGAGCTACTATGGAAATAACCCACCATCATAGAGTGATTACTGTTTTTTTGTTCTGGACCTATGACAGACTTCATATTATCACTACAGGAAAAACTCTCTTAAAGTGCAGATTTGCAAGCAGGCTTAGAGGCACTGAGAGGTTAAAGAACTTGCCCAGGGTTATATAGCTGATACGTACCACAAAGATGGGAGTTGCACTCATGTCTTCCTGATGCCAAGGCCAGCTCTCCATCTAAGATTCCTTAAAACCTCTTCAGAAGATGCTACTCTAAAAGGTAACCCAAGTAAGATAAGCTGGAATCTTCAATACTGTCATGTCCATGATAAAGTAAATGTTGCTATGACAGAAATGTCATAAGGACACATCAATGCCTTCAGCAACACAGAGTACCTCAGATCAGTTGGCAACATCAAAAGTGGCACCCTACCCATGATATAACCATGGGCAGTCAATGCCACAATTGTAACTATCATACCTACCAGACAAGCATGTTGATCCTGGCAGTAAGGACAATCTTTCCTTGTTAACAGCTGTCTCTATCATTATAGACACTACCCCACCCCAGTTTTCTGGGTTATTTCCTGTGCAAATGCACCAAACTTTGGATAGCCTCTGCAGGAATAATATTATAAAAGCACCTCTGGACATCTTTGTAAATGGTATTTTAGAAGGGCTGCTAGGTGGCGCAGTGGATAGAGCACTGACCCTGAAGTCAGGAGGACCTGATTTCAAATCCGGCCTCAAACCAGACATTTGACACTTACTAGGTGTGTGACCCTGGACAAGTCGTTTAACCCCAATTGCCTAAAAATAAATAAATAAATGGTGTTTTGTTCTCTGCCTTTGTTTTGCTCAGAATCAAGGATTTTGGTCAGTAGCCAGGACAAGGTTTTCCCATCTTTGTTTCTCAAGGAATGGTATTTGTTCTGCAGAGGCCTGCTGATCTGTATGGGCTGCTAAGAATGGAAAATCAATTTGGGAAAGGGTCTCAGAATGTATATCTAACACCAGCCCCTGATCAGTGAGGGAGCTTGGCTCACAGATTGTAATTGAGATGGAGCTAATCAGAGACCACACTTTCCTCAGAAGAAAGGACAAATGGTAAAGGAAGTTTGCCCACAACTGGAAAAGAAACGTGGTGACAATGAAGTAGCTGGGAGAGCAGTGGATATGGTGTTGGATTTAGAGTTAGGAAGACCTGAATTCAAATCCTGTCTTAGCCATTTAATAGCTTTGTGACCCTGGGCAAGTCACATAACCTCTTCAACTTCAGTTTCCTCATCTGTAAAATAGGAATAGTAATTGCACTTACATCACAGGATTGTTAAGAAGATCGACTGAGTTAATACGTAAAGCTCTTTGCAAAATCCTGATACTTGATATGAATGCTAGTCATTATTATTGTCAATAAAGAATATTGAGGAAAATCTGATGGGATAGTAAAAAATTCATTGGTCTATCTACAATGTCACTATTGTAGGGGAGAAGGATGATATACCAAGGCATATTAGCTCATTGTATATTTCCTTTTGTCAACAATCAGGTTTCTTTTCTGATCCTTTGCCTACAGAGCAACCATTTACTCTATAATTTACACTCCTGATGTGATAAACCCCACTAGGCAGAGTCCTACGCACATGACTAGTCCTGGATATCATACCAAATAAACATCCTTATTATAAATTGATAAATTGGCATTCTGGCTTATAAATCAGCCTCTAGTGCAGTTAATATGAGCCAATTCTTTTGGGTTAATCTGCAAAATTGAGTTTCTTAACCTGAAAACCTAAGGATTCTGAACCCTGCACATACTTCCAAAAGGAAAAAACATTCTCTGAAAACCAATGTGAAAATGCCAGACATCTGCTATGCATTTTCACCTACTACCTCTTGTGACTTCTAGTAAGTGAATTTTGTTTAGGTAAGAGAAAATGATGTGATCTTGAGCACCAATGTATTCAGCATCTACATTTAAATTATCAGTGATAGAAGCAGAATACTTACCTGCAGGAACTGAAATGTCTGGCTTCCATAGAGTCTGCTAGCAATGGTCAGTAAATAGTCATCATTGGGTTTGTTGATTTCTGCCAAGAGGGAATGAAACTGGGAATGGATTTCTCCAGGTGTTCCATAGAGAGCCTTCAGATAAAGAGAAGATTCTTGAGCTGATCTTAGCCTAGGAAAAGCTTCCTTTTGCTCTCTTCTGTGTCAATATCTCCTACAACTCCTCCAACCACCTCCCCCCCAAAAAATAAAAACTCCCTTACAACAAATAAATAGGTGGATAGAGTGTTTGGCCTAGAGTCAGGAAGACTTATCATCCTAAGTTCAAATCTGTCTTCAGACACTTACTAGCTGTGTTACCTGGGCAAGAAACTTAACCCTGTCTGCCTCAGTTTCCTCATCTGTAAAATGAGCAGAAGAAGAAAATGGCAAACCACTACAATATCTTTGTCAAGAAAACCTGAAATTAGGTCAAGAAGAGTTGCACATGACTGAAAATGACTGAATAATAACAACTGTATCTTTTTCTTTCTTCCACACCCAGAGCCTGTTGCCACATCTTCCACATTTCAAATATAGTACAACCAGCTGTGAGAGTCTTCCTTGAACATTAAAGGAGAGTTTCTTCCCTTTTGAGTCGACAGAAGGATCCTGTACCTGAGACCTTTCCTTATTGGATGCTAGCCTATATCCCTTTTTGGGGAAATGTGTATGCCAGAAGAGCTAGTTTTTCTGACACTCTCATTTGGGTAATGGGGGGCCCAGTTTGGAGCATGCATCGGTCATGGCTGGATCTCGCACTCCCTGCTGTCATATAGCTCACCGCTGATATACCATGACTGTCTCCAACAGTTGGCCTGTCACCTGTTGTAACTTCATCTAAGTGAAGCACCTGAAAAATATATGAAAAGTTGTTATGAGGGTCAGAAGAAAAAATATATATATGCATTTCTCAATTATACATTTGGGAAAAAATAGTAAATGAATCATGGATGTATAGCTGGAAGGGACCATAGACATCAAGACCAACTCTCTCATTTTACAGCTGAGGAAACTGAGGCCCAAAAACTGAGGCCCAGAGAGATGAGGTGACTTTCCCATGATTATACAGAGAGTAAAAAGCAGAGCTGGGATTTTAATCCAGTACTCTAAATCCAGCCCTATACATACATCCGTGTTCTATATTCAGTCTTTCAGTTTCAGTTAACACCCCTTTCCAGAGGTATTAACACTTTCTAAAAAAAAAATCTTGAATTGTGACATGGGATCAGACTGATAGTTCCAGATTCCTAGCAAGCAGTCTTGTGTTAGTTCATAGTTAATAACAAGCATGCTCTGTATACTTTTCAGATTATGAAAATAAAGTTGTATTACAAATCAAAAACTTCCCTCTGATTTGCTGTCTGCTAAGAAAATGTAAACAAATCTTACTTGTAATCTAAGGCAAGTGCAATTCGGAATACACTTCAACCGTGTGATTGAGACAAGCTTTAGGCAAATCTGACATGAAAGTCTGTTTTGTATGCCAGAATATGCTATGCAAAAATTACCCTGAATTAGGACTTGTTATAAAATTCCACAAGTCTGTATTTGGAACACAGCCTAAAAACCAAAAACAAAACAAAAAACTCTCTTTCTGTAACAAAACCACAAAAAGGCCATTTGAGGAAATGAAACCAAGCACAGTCTGCATTTATTTACCTTCTGCATCTGAAATGCAGTTTTGTCTCTGACTCCAAGTAAGGTCATAGCCAATTCTGCTTCAATGCCCAGAGGGGAAAAGACCATATTACCACCTGCATTTTGCTTGAATTCTTTGAAAATACTAAAGCCAAATTTGGCAGTTGCTTCACTGAGAGAAGGCATTTTCACACTGCTGAGGCCTAAGAAAACAAGAAACCCCAAACCCTGAATGTCAGTCAATCAGGCCATGTACTGAGCTAGATGCTAGGGATAAAAATAGAGAAGAAAAGAAAAGGACAGGACAGGACAGAAAATGAGAGGGGAAAAAAGGAGAGAAGAAGACAGGAGTAAAGAGCAGAGGAGAAGAGAAGAGAAAAGAAAGGAAGAAAAAAAATTCCTACCCTCAATGATTTTGCCATAGTTGATTAAGTCCTAGACTTGGAGTCAGAAAAACTTTGAATTCTACTTTTGATACTTTCTAGTTGTATGACCATGTGCAAGTTACTTTACCTGTCTAGGCTTCACCTTGTCCATCTTTAAAATGAGGATAATAGTCACTAACACAGGACTATTGTGAAGAGTAAATAGCTGCTGTGTGTTGTGAAGATCATCCAGCTTAATGAGTTAACAGAGATGGTACTAGAACGCACAGACCATGGCTCTTTCCACTACATCACACTAGCAATGACTCATTCATTATTATCTTTGTTATTCCGAGCACCTAGCACAATGATTGGCACATGGTAGACCCTTAATAATGCTTGTTGATAAATAAATAGCATCTATTTGAGGAGAGACAAATTTCCTAGGTCAAAATTGATTTAGCCAACAGAGTTAAAATATATCTTACATGACCTTATCATAACCAGTGCTTTCAACATACAGTACATGGTAGGCCCACTGATATTAACCTTTGTTTCTGTTTTGCTTTTTTTTTTTTTTACTGAGAAGCTAGTCAGCCTTAAAAGTTTGCATTCTTCCCAAGGCTTCTTCTTCCCAAGAAACTATTTACAGTGTTTACTTCTTACAGAATTGCATGGCAAGAGAACACCCTAAGAAACCTAGAAATAATAAAAGAATAGAAAGGAATAGATTCATTTACCTTCTTATTTTCAGCTGCAAAGTTATCAATCAGTCCAGTGAGTTTGAAGCCTGTTCTGATGAGAGAATAACGTAGGCATAATAATAAATAAACCCCAGGATGGCCCCACCCACTCTGCTGCTCACCTGACCAGTGATTCATCTTTGTGGGGTGTGTGTGTGTGTGTGTGTGTGTGTGTGTGTGTGTGTGTGTGTGTGTATTGAAGTACCTCTAGGACAACTTTGAATTAAATGTGAAGCATGCAGTAGGGAAAAGAGCATTAGATTTGAATCTAGAAGACCTGGGTCTGAAACCTGGATTTGCTAATTAACGTTTGTGCCAAGTCACTTCATCTCTCTTGACCAGTTTCCTCATATGTAAAATGAGTGGCACCTTCTAGCTCTAAAATAGGTAATATTTTTAAAAAATTTTAATTTCTCCCTATTTTTTCTTTTTGAAAATTGGAAATTTCCACATAGGATTTGCCTATAGTGAATTAAAACTTGCATGCAAAAAAAAATTTTTTTTCCACCCACATGCAGAAAAAAAAGTTTGATTAATGGGTGAATATTTGCTTTACAAATAGTTATAATGACAAATTATTTATCTCTATAAGTAGAGTTTTCTTAATTTCTTAGAACTTTGATGCCATTTACCATAAAAATATATTGTCACATGGGACTGTTCAAAAATACATCTACTTCAGGGGCAGCTAGATGGCACAGTGGATAGAGCACTGGCCCTGAAGTCAGGAGGACCTGCGTTCAAATCCAGCCCTGGACCAAACACTTGACACGTACTAGCTGTGTGACCTTGGGCAAGTCACTTAACCCCAAATGCCTATAAAGTTTCAAAAAAAACCACCTCTACTTCATGTGGTGAGGTATGCCTTTGCTAGTTTGAGTCAAGGAGAAGAAAACAGATGCATCTTTTGGAAAGACTGATCAGCAGGACCATCCAGAAGCAGCTGCACAGCTTCCTAGGATCACACAATCCTACTTCTAGCACAGGGTAAAGCACAAAATAGATGCTCAATACATACTGGCTGAATTGAAAACTGTAACTTAAAATCTGCCATCCTAAAATGGTCTCATTTGCAGATAGGACACTTTGCCTAATAACTTAAATACTTCAGCAATTGGTAATTTCATAGGCTACCCTCTCCATTGCTGCAGATCACAGCCTCTCCAAGCCTTAGTAACTGGTCTTTGATAATTATCCATCTCCCTTCTCCTTCCCCCTCCAACCTGCCCCTCACAAAAAAAAAAAAGTCTATACCCTGAACCCAACCTTCTGCTGATGAGCTCCTCTTAATTCGATGAAAAGCTTGAGACCATTTGCTGGGAACTTCCTTTTCTACCCTCCTCCTCATCTCATATCATTCATTTCTCATCCTCCAGTATCTCCTCCTTCACCCCTATCTCACATGAAGAGGTGGCCCTTCTCTTTCCCAAGGCCAACCCCTCTATGTATATCCTTGATCCCATTCCATCTCATCTTCAGCAGATTGTTTCCTCTATCATTCCCACTCTATCACTTATCTTCCATCTTGCCCTCTCTACTGGCTGCTTCCTTTCTTCATACAAGCTCATGTCTCCTCCATTTTTAAAAACAAAAAAAAACCCTTCATTTGATCTAACTACCCCTGACAGCCCTCATCCTACATCTCTCATCCCTTTCATAGCTAAATGTTTTGAGGAAGTCATCTACAATCTACAAAGGAAATCATCTACATCTACCTTCATTTCCTCTCCTCTCACTGTCTTCTAAACTCACTGAAGCATTGCCTTCAACCTCATCATTCATCATAAAAAACTGCTCTCTCCAAACTACCAACGCTCTTTTAATTGACAAATCGAATGACTTTTTCTCAGTCCTCATCTTTCTTAACTTCTCTGCAGCCTCCAACACTATCACCCTTTTCTCCTTGATACATTCTTCTTTCTTTAGGTTTTCATGACACTGCTATGGTTCTCCTCTGACCTGTTTGACCACATATTCTCATCCTTTGTTGGATCATCATTTAGGTTTTTCCTGCTAATTATGGCTGTCTCCCAAGGCTCTGTCCTGGGCCCTTTTCTCTTTTCTCTCTATCCTATTTTGCACAGTAATCTCATTAATTCCAGTGGATCCATTTATTATTCAGTTTATTCTGAACAGATTATTCTCAGGTCTATTCATACAACCTTAACATCTCTCTCTCTTTTTTTTTTTTTGCTTTTTAGGCAATTGGGGTTAAGTGACTTGCCCAGGGTCACACAGCTAGTAAGTGTCAAGTGTTTGGTCTGAGGCCAGATTTGAACTCAGGTCCTCCTGACTTCAGGGCCTGTGGTCTATCCACTGCGCCACCTAGCTGCCCCCCCTCATCATCTCTCTTGACTTCCAATCTTGCATATCCAATTGCTTATTGAAGATCTTGAATTCAATGTCCCTTGAACATCTTAAATCCAACATGTCCCAAACAGAACTCATCCTCGACTATGTCATCTTCAACTTGTCATTGTCACTCTATATATCCAATCTGTTACCAGTTCCAGTCTATTCTACCTTTAGAACATCTCTTCTAGAATACCGTTCTCTCTTTTAACAAAACCCAGCACCCCAGTGGAGGCCTTTGTCACCTCAAACCCAAACTACTGCAATAACCTTCTGCTTGTTCTCCAATGCCTCAAGTCTCTTCACTCCAGTTCTCAGTTGTCAAAGTGATCTTCCTAAAATGCAGGTCAGATGATGTTACCCCTTTACTTAATAAACTTCAGTGATTCCCTATTACCTCCAGTATACCCTATTACCTACAACTACCCAGAAGAAAATTGTAGGCTACACACCAATATCAGGAGGCAGAGAGATATGATGAAGAATTTGGTAAGACCCTCCAATCAAATCTGCATATACTTTAATGACTTAGATAAAGAGCAGTCATACAAGGGGAAATCTACATCTCTTCAAGGTCTGGAGGCTTTTCCCTATGCAGTAACAAAGACTGTACTATAACAAAAGAGTCATATTTATCCAAAGTCTATAATTGACTAAAAGTAGCTGGGAAGGAACCAGACTATTCATGATTCGAAGTAGCTGACTTTTCATTTTTCTGGGAACCAGAGTGCTCGCTAGGAAATGTCTGTTTAATTTCCAAGAATTGTGTGGAGAGTTCTATGTTATTCTTTGCTATCTCAATAGAACACTCCTTTTTTTATTTGTGGTCTCCGTATACACTTGCAAGAAGGAATTAAGTCTCAGCTGTGAGAGACCAGGCAGAGATTTTCCCATGTTCCTAGGATGGGATGCCTGGCCAAAGGAGTAAGAAAAGCCTAAGCCCTTTTGTGTCAGGAAAGAGTCTGGAAGCAAGAGTAACACATATACTTTAAAAGAATATTTTTTTTTAAGTTTCATTCATGCCTTTTGTTTTTATTTTAACACTTATTTTGGATATACACCTCCTCAACTCCAACCATCCAATGTGACTTCCTCCTAACAAAGAAAATTAGTTAAACAAAATCAGTAGAGAGGCAAACATTCTCCACCCATAATCCCCAAAGGAGGGAAGTTTAGTTCTTCACCTCTTCCCCAGGGCCAACATTAGTCTTTAGAATTATGCCTTACGCACATAACAAGCACTTAATAAATGCTTGCTGATTAATTACCTAGAATTCAGTTTATACAATATCTTTTTGATTAGTTTTTTTCAATTAACATGTTTTCCTTTTCTCTCTCCCTTCTACTGAAAAAAAAAGGGTATGGTCAAGCAAAATAAATTTCTATATTTGCTATTTCCAAGAATGTGTCTCATTCTGCATATTTGGTCCATTACCACTCTGTCAAGAGGTGGGTATATGGTTCAATATTAGCCCTCTGTAATCATGGCAGGTCACTGCCTTGATCAGAGTTCTTAAGTCTTTTAAAGCTGTTCACTTTTACAATCAATATTTTTGCATCTTCCCAGTTCTGCTCACTTCATTTTGCATCAGTTTATACAAGTCTTCCCAGGATTCTCTGAAACTGTCCCTTTCATCATTTCTTATGGTACAATAATATTCCATTACATTCATAAACCACATTTGTTTTTAGCCATTCCCCAACTCATGGGCACCCCTTTAGTTTCTAGTTATTTGCCATCATGAAAAGAGCTGCTCAAATATTTTCATAGACATAGGATATTGATCTCTTCAGGACATAGGCCTAGTAGCAGTATAACTTGAACATATCTTTTTAAAACTAAATTAGTGGGAGCAGTGAGGTGGCGCAGTGGATAAAGTTCTGGCCTTGGAGGACCTGAGTTCAAATTCAGCTTCAGGCACTTGATACTTACTAGCTGTGTGACCCTGGGCAAGTCACTTAAGCCCAATCGCCTCACTAAAAAAGCAAAAAATATATTTATTTATTAGGAGCAGCTAGGTGGCGCAGTAGACAGAGCTCTGGCCTTGGAGTCAGGAGGACCTAAGTTCAAATCTGGCCTCTGACACTTGAAACTTACTAACTGTATGACCTCAGGCAAGTCACTTAACCCCACTGCCTCACAAAAAAAAAAGAAAGAAAGAAAGAAAAACTAAATTAGTAAATCACCTATGCATCTGCATCAATCTCTTTAGAACAGCAGAGTCAGTAAGACCTGAGTTTAAATCTGGCCTTAGACACTTACTGGTTGTGCGACCCTGAGCAAGTCACTTAATCCTATTTGTCTCAGTTTCCTCATCTGTCACATGAACTGGAAATGGCAAACCACTACATGTATCCTTTGCCAAGAAAACCTCAAAGAGAGTCACAAAGAGATGGACACCATTGAGAACAACAACATCAAACTCAAATAGAAAGGAAAGGGATCCCAAAGCTGCACGTTAACTTACAAAACCACAAACTATCATCTGCGTTTGTATTGTGTTTTTATTTATTTCATTAAACATTTCACAATCATATGCCAATCCATTTTGGCAGCACCAATTATTTCAGCAGAATTTCACCCTTAACTACATCCCATAGCTCGGTAAATGAGGAAGTTGGAATAAATAACGTCTCCGTTTCCTTCCAGTTCTCGATCTACAATCCTGGGTCAACTTCCACTGCAGAAGTGTAGAGATCACACCCAGGCTTCTTCTGAATTCTATAGTTAAGTGATTTCATGAGACTAGAAAGGAGCCAAGTCAGGACTTGAACTGGGGTCCTTCCAAAGTGTATATATGTCCTGTTCTCCCTCTCTTCCAGGGTCCTCAGCATTTCCCTGCCTATGCAGATTTCTAAGGAATGCTAGTCAATAATTTTAGTACAAAGAACAATACTTCACCATTTTTGTTGTTTAATCATTTTTCATTCGTGTCTGACTCTCCGTGACCCCATTTGGGGTTTTCTTGGCAAAAATACTGGAGTGATTTGCCATTTCCTTCTCCAGTTCATTTTACAGATGAGGAAACTGAGGTAAACAGGGTGAAGTGACTTGCCCAAAGTCACACAGCTAGTATCAGAAGCCAGATCTGAATTCAAGTCTTCCCAACTGTACTGCCTAGCTGTCCGTGCTCTGCCATGGTAAATACCAAATAAATTTTGTATGAATTGAGGGTTCAGTTAGCTAAGAATCAGAAAGCCTGGGCTGTAGTCCATATGCCTCTAGCTAGCAGGATAACATTAGATAAGTCACTGAATGACCCTGGGTTTCAGTTTCCTCACTTATGAAATGGGAGTTATAAAACCTGTCTTGTCAACCTCACAGGTTTGTCTCGAGGATCAAATTAAAAATTGTAGAGCCTTATGAGATGCCTTGGACATAGTAAGTACCCAAAAAGTAGCTTTTGAGCAAATAAATAGCATCAGTGAAGAGTCTGTGCTTATTTGCAAAAGGGCAAGTTTGCTTTGTTTGTAGTGTTTATCAAAACTGTACCCAAGTACTTTTCACACTAGCAAGTGATACTGTTATTGTTGTTCTTTCATTTTCAAAAAGGACCAATGACATGGTAAGGCTAACAAAGCAGAGAACGTGAGCTAATAAGAGAAGGGTAACCCAGGAGCCTCAGACTAGAGCAGGGATGGGAACCTGCAGCCTCTAGGCCACAAGTGGCCCTCTAGGCCCTCAAGTGTGGCCCTTTGCCTGAATCCAAACTTCTTGTTCTGTGAAGTTTGGATTCAGTCAACGGATGGCACTTGAGTACCTAGAGGTTCCCCACTCTTGAACTAGAGTCCTTTTCATAGACTTGTTGTCAAAGATCTGCAGTCCCTTCCACAAGAGGGCAGCAAGAATCCATCTTTGGTCATCTACAACTCATCTACTTGTCCCAGTGATTCCCCAGCTCAGTTACTGGTTGCCCTTACTAAGCAATTACCTGAAATCTAGGCTGTGTTCCTTCTTTATCTACTAGTATTTCTCAATATTGAAATAACTCAAATCCACAATTGTGCTGACTTGAAATTTAGTTTTTTATAAGATACTTCTCTCATGTAACATCCTGGATAGAACTGCAATGCCTGATTGCCCTGACTGCAGCTTTCTGTGAATTGTCCTTCAAAGATCTCTCCAACGAAAAGAAAATCTAAACAAGCCATTTTCTTATCATTGGGAGCTGAACTCTCCTCTCCCATTCTTGTGTAAACTGGACAAGACTTACAATGAGGATCAACAATATTTTATGTTACCTGTGGAATGTTGGACAAGCCACTTCATCTTTCTCGACATCAGTTTCTTCTTCTCTAAAACTGATCATGTTGGACTAGATCAGAGGTTTTTAACTGCAGTCTTTTCCAAGTCCTCCTCCAAGCCACTCCCTTTCAGCTTCCTTTTTTTTTTCCAGCTTCCTTTTCTGTGTCTTTCCCCTTTAGAATGTAAACTCCTTGAGGCCAATCTTCCTTTCTACTTGGATTTGTATTCCCAGCACTTACCACAGTGCCAGACCCAAAGTAAACTCTTAATAAATATCTGTTGACTAATTACTGACAAAGCAATAGGATCAAAAGATGGATTTAAAGGGCTCCAAGAACTTGAGAGGGAAAAATGCATTTTTGAAAAAAATTTGCATTTACCCTTTTACTAAAATTTATGAATTATTCCAAGAAGAGGTCCATAACCCACATGTACAAAAATATTTATAGCAGTTTTTTTTGTGGTGGCAAAGAATTGGAAATTGAAGGGATGCCCATCAAATGGGGAATGGCTGAACAAGATGTGGTATATGAATGTAACGGAATACTATTATGCTATAAGAAATGATGAGCAGACAGACTTCAGAAAAACCTGGAAAGACTTGCATGAACTGATGCTGAGTGAAGGGAGCAGAACCAAGAGAACATTGTACACAGTAACAGCCATAATGTGCAATGACTAACTTTGATAGACTTATCTCTTCTTAGCAATGCAAAGATCCAAGACAACTCCAAAGGACTCATGATGGAAAATGCTGTCCTCATGCAGAAAAAGAACTATGGAGTCTGAATGCAGATCAAAGCATATTATTTACTCTCTCTTTTTTCTTTCTTTTTTTTTGTTCCTTTTTTCTTGTGATTTCTCCCATTGGTTCTAATTCTTCTTTACAACATGACTAATGTGAAAATAAGTTCAATATGAATGTATATGTAGAGCCTATATCAAATTGCATGCCATCTTGGGGTAGGGGGAGGGGAGAGATGGGGAGAAAATTTGAAACTCAAAATCTTATGGAGGGGCAGTTAGGTGGTGCAGTGGGTAGAGCACCAGCCCTGGAGTCAGGAAGACCTGAGTTCAAATTTGATCTCAGAGCAGACACTTGAGACTTACTAGCTGTGTGACCTGGGCAAGTCACTTAACCCCATTTGCCTCCCCCAAAAAAAAAATCTTATGGAAGTGAATGTTGAAAACTAAAAATAAATAAATTTTTCTTAAAAAAAGAAGAGATCCATAGACTTCAAAAGAATTTATGATAATTAAGTCTTAAGATTAAGAATCCTTGCACTAGATAGATGATCATTAAGAATTATTTCTATGATTACATGATCTCAAGGCTTTCATCCAGTTCTAGCCCAGTGTGGTATATAGAAATTGTGCTGTATTTGTCAGTAGATGACTTGAATTTGAATCCCCAGACCTGCCACTTGCACTGGTGAGCTGGAGCTGATACATACAGCTCAGAGAGCTAATAGTTAAATTTTCCATCTGAGCATTTGTACCTCAGAAATCTGCAAAACTTACACATCTGGGCCTAATTTATTGTTTTTAATTGATTGTCTAGACTTAACAAAGTGATGGAGAAAATATTAGTAATGCATATTAAGCTTAAAAGTGTGTTGTAGGCATTCCCATCCCCCCACTCCCAGCCTGCTGTAAACATATACCAGTACAGCCCTACTTAAATGCTGTGATCTTGGGCAACTCAGCAGATCACTTCATCCTAAAGGGCTTCCTCTGCCACAAAGTAAGGGGTTTGGCAAGATGACCACCAATATCTCTTTGAACCCTAAAGTCTAAGATTTTGAGAGCAGCTGTTATTATTGATCACTTATTTACCAATGGAATCACGGACTTTGGATAGTAGGAAGGATTCTTTGCCAAAGGTAATAAATAAGGGCTGAGTCATCCCAACCTCTGGCATTGCAAATCCTTTGCACATTCTTGTGAGATGTCTGGAGAGGATAAAGGGTATAGACTGTGGCCATTGGAAAATGTTTTTACCTCTTTGCAGATCTAATAATAAAGACTTTATATGGTACTTTAAGATTTCACAAAGCATTTTACATTCACTGCTGCATTTGGACCTCTCAATAACACCTTAAGATATATAACACAGATATTATTATACACATTTTAGAGATTAGAAGCTGCCCAGGATTGCGTGGTTACCAAGTAGCTGAGACAGATTTGAACCCATGTCCCTACTAACTGCAAGCCAAAGGCTTGTTAGGGATCTATAAGGATGTAGAGGGCCACAGGCTGTTCAAGAGGTCTCACTGATGGGCCGAGGCCCCTCTCCGGTGCTGATCTTTGAGCAAAGGTCGCCTGGTTCGGTGCTCCATTGTATGGATCTTTAACAATCTTTAAGTCTCCTGGTTATTGTACGGTCATTAGCAGTCTATTCTGGGATTGGAGTCAGATAAGTGCACAGATAAGTGCTTGCACTGTCTTTGAGCACAGCGTGGGCTATACGTCATTGTAACTTGAGAAAGAGTTTCTGTTATTTTACTATATAAGTAAGTGCTTTGCTAAAAATAAACGGAGTTGCTTTCATCTTGTCTCCCGCCTCATCAGTGCGCATTCGAGATAGAAAATCAATCTGGTCTTGATTCATCAGGTGATTGGGAAATCCTAGGCCCTAGGTAGGCTCTATAGCCAAGTGAACTAGTTGTGCACAACAAACTGGGCGCCCAATGTGGGGCTGCACTGCTGCCGTGAAGAAGATACGGAGAGTAAGACAGCTGCATGAAAGAGTCGGGAAACGTCTGGACCAAGAAGACGCGACACCCATATCAAGACACCGAAGTCTGTTGGAGCCAGGCAGCCTCCTTGTGAGAGGTCTCCGAATCGTATCCCGTGGCAGAAGACTACTGAGAGGTAAGATAAAGTCTTATCATGAGGCAAAATCTAGGTAAACTCTCAGATAAGGAACAGAATGTTAGAGTAATATATAAAGTGATTGAGGAACAGGGGTAACTCCTGAGAAAATAAGAGAGTTTCTAGATATTATTGATATAAAATCTCCATGGCACCCCAGAGAAGGGAACTTAGATTTAGAACAACGGAAAATAGTGGGAGAACAATCGACAGAATTTTATAACACCAAAGGCCCAAAATCAGTTCTTCTGGGTACTTTCACTATCTATAATCTTATAAAAATAGGTTTGTAGGAGCTGTGAGAACAAAGGAAACTCCCGCCATGTGCCATGAGGAATTTCAAAAATCCCGCCGTGAGGAATTTCAAAAAATCCCCAAAAAGAAACGTGTAGTCACAGCACTATATTGTGGACATTGTAGAGCACACATTACAAAGTGAAAAGGTTTCCTTTTATAAAAACCAAAACCTTAAGAAAGACTTTGCCTGGTTTTAGAATACTATGAAAAGAAAAGACAAAAAATAAATAAATGAAAATAGTATTATTTCATTTGTGTAGGGAATTTCTGACAAGTTTCTCGCTTTTGGATTCTCCCTGTCATTTTGTTCTATGTTTGTCTGTGTCTGTGTGAATGATGGTCTGTGCTGAAATGCTGTTAGTGACTTTCTTCCTTAGCCCTCCCTAATACCAGCCGCATTTTCCGGGGGCGGGTGGATGGGGGAGAGAATGGGAGAAAAAGTACTTCATTATTTAGGTAATTTCATAAAAGGCAAGAAAGTTTAAGCATACAGGAATAAGAAAAGTATGGATAGAAAGAATAATATAATCTGTTTGCATGAATAGCAGGAATAGATGATATGAGAGTAAAAGATTTGGAAACTTTTGGAGAAAAAATTCTCTTTCTTTTTTGCATTCTAAAGCTCTGGCCAAAGCTTTGGGTGTAAGATTGAAAGATCATGTTGAAAAATATTCTCTTCCTTTCTCTCAAATTCCAACCCTGGCCAGGTTGGGGTAGGGGAGAAAAGAAGGAGAAGGAAGAGTTTTCCTCTTCAAATCAAAAAGAAAAGTTTTTAAGTATTGGAACACAATCTAAAGATAATTTAGTTCATTCACATTAGTAATATGTATGTTTCAAGTTTTAAAAATCTAGTCTCATTACAAATTGGTACACTTTTATGTGTTATATCAAGCAATTTTTAATAATTTAAATGTTATTAAAATGTGAACTAAAAGAAACTGAAAGGTAGTGAGATAACTGTGTAAATCCAGCTAAATTATTTTATCAAGTCCGGTTAATCTTGTTCTATGATGTTTTATAACTATCATTTAGAAAATCAGGTATTTCTATCTTTACCTATGATTAAAAGAACAGCTTAGAGCTAAAATAATTTAACTATCACTCATGAAAATTACCAAAATTGTTAACTAAGTTATTTGAAGTTACTGTTTTAAAGCTAAGACCTAGAATTCTTAATTACTTCTGAGTGAAAAGGAGGGACACAAGGCAATTCCCTTAACTTTGTAAGCTTGCCAAAAGCTCCTACCAACTGTGTCAAGGTCGTCTGCTCTGAGAGAAGAATTTGTTTATGTTATTGAGTTCCTAAACAATTCATTTAGCTTACTGAGAAATTGCAACTTTATATAAATGATTTCTAATAATTGGCTTTTTCACCAAGACAAGTTTAAATGCGGGAAAGAAAGGATGTTAAGTAAAATTTCTTATATATGTGAGTCCTAGTAAATCTTTATTGATTATTGCACTTCTATGAAAATAATTAACTGTATCTGGCTTTAAGCCATAATCAGTGAAACTTACTGCTTGAGGTAAAAGACTCTTAGAACTATAATTAACTTTGTTTTGAGCTTGAATTTGGGTATGGTCGTCTCATTAAATCAGTATTTCCCATTTTCCCTATTATGATCCTTTAAGGAGGAATGTTTCTTACCATGTGCCAAAATTTTGTTCATCACACTATTAAACTTGTTAGTCAGAAATATTCCCAGACAAAAATAATTTATTGTATGGATGATAAACTTTGCAGTTGTCCTACTACTACCAAACTTTCCTTATTAATGCCCAAGTTTTAACAAGCTTTTCAGTCAACAAGCCTTTCAGTCTCATAGATTTATAATTACCCTGAAAGGGTACAGAGGGTGTCACCCTTTGCTTACTTTGGGTGTATTGTTCTGCAGTCTGCAGGTATACCACCAAAATGTTACAAATTAATCAAGATTCCTTGATAATTTTTAATAAGTTTCACATGACTTTTACAGATATTAATTACTTTTAGCTTGCCTAATAAATCACCACTAATCAATTATTTTAAGATGAAGTTAAACTACTAGGATAACAGATAGCTAAAACTCAATTCATTTCCCCTTAATTTGTGGGCGCGATATTTTACATTTACTGAGAGCTGTTATTTTCTCCTGCCCACTGTTTGTGCTTTTTCTATCCGTAAAACTGACAAAACACAAAATGAAATCCATGAACTTGTTTGGGCTCCTTAAAATTCACCTGTTTTTATTATTGCAAAGAAGTCAGGAAAATTAACGATGCTTTATGACTTCCTAGCCTTTGATAGTTATTGATTTAAAAGATTGCTTTTTTACTATTCCATTACAAAAAGCTAAAAAGATACATTACATGGATGACATTTTATGTGCTCATCCCAATCCTGAAGTGTTGGAAGAAATCTTGTTAAAAATACAAAATTTGTTGCAAAGTCATGGGCTTCAAATAGCCCCAGAAAAAATTCAAAAACATCCTCCATATCAATATTTAGGTCACCAGATACTTCAAGAAAAAATAGTTCTACATCCTCCAAAAATAGACCTACAAAAGTTGAAAACACTTAATGATTTTCAGAAACTTATAGGAGATATACAGTGGCTTCGGTCACAGATAGGCATTCCAAATTATGAATTGATACCTTTATATGATTGCCTTAGAGGTGATCCTCAATTAGATTCACCCGAATACTGACCCCTGAGGTGAAACACACATTGTTGTATATTCAGGAACAAGTAGTTGGAGCACACACAAACAGGATTGATAGGCATGAAAGTGTGGAGGCTTCTATATTTAACACCCCAAATTCTCCAACAGCAGTGATACATCAGAAACAAAGGCTTTTAGAATGGGTATATTTACCATCTCAGCCAAAAAATACTTTAAGTAATTATATGGTCCTAATAGGGGACTTAATACATAAAATTGACAACAGGTGTTTAACATTATGTGGCACACATCCGGAAGTCATACACCTTCCATTTTCTCAACAAATGATTGAAACAGCAATACAAACAATGCCTAACTGGCAAGTGAATATCAATTTGAAACTTGTGTATGGAAAACCCTTTAAATATCATGCAATCTTTGAGAATTGGCCTTGGATACAACCCACACTTACAGCAGGTGAACCCGTACATGGGATTAATGTCTTTACTGATGCCACAAAGATGAATAAGGCCTCTATCTGGTGCCCTAAAAGAAAGGAGTTACATGTGATTGAAACACCCTTTATATCCACACAACAGAATGAATTATATGCTGTCTATTGTGCATTTCAAAAATATGAGGAGCCAATGAATATTATCTCAGATAGTAAATATGTTGAAGGAATTCTAAAACATCTAGAGACTGCTGTAATAAAAAATACTGGTAACAATATATGTCAGCTGCTTAATGCTATACAACTCATGATACAGAATAGGACAAAAAATAAATTTATGTTTTGCATGTTCGTTCCCACACTCTTGCCCCAGGACCAATTTTTGAAGGTAATGATATTGTTGATAGGTCTTTAACAATGAATGTGGAAATAGCAAGGAATAGTCATAATAAGTTACATTTATCTGCTAGGTCTTTAAGAACTTTATATGGCATAACAAAATCACAAGCACGTGAAATTGTTAAGCACTGTGCTAATTGTGTGCCTTTTCAACCCCCTTTCCATGTTGATGTCCATAACCCCAAGGGACTTACACCTAACACCTTATGGCAAATGGATGTTACTCATTATTCTCCTTTTGGAAGACAAAAATATGTTCATGTTTCTATTGATACTTATTCAGGCTTTATTTTTGCTACTGCTCAAGGGTGAGGCTGTTCGCAATGTTGTTAATCATTTGCTTCATTGTTTTTCCTTCGCTGGCCCACCCCAATGCTTAAAGACTGATAATAGTCCTGCATATATTTCAAGGTTTTAAAAAGTTTTGTACTGAGTTCTCTATTAGTCACACTACTGGCCTTCCCTATAATCCTCGTGGTCAGGCCATAGTTGAACGTGCCAATCGTACCTTGAAAATGGTGCTCCAAAAAACAAATAAGGGGGAGCTAAGGGATCCCCTTGGCATCAATTGAACACTGCACTCTACACTATAAATTATTTAAAATTCGATAGTTGTAACCTCTCTCCTGCAATGAAATATCTGGCAGGAAATGACAACAGTACTAGTGACACCACTAAATCAAACAGATTCCTTTCTCCTAAACATAATATGAAAGTTATGTGGAGAGACGTTGACGTGTCTGGCAGGGTCCAGGGCAAGTGCTAACCTGGGGGCAAGGGTTTGTTCTTATTTTCACAGGTGATGGAGAACTCTGGGTCAGAAAAGGATGTCCATTATCCATTCAGAAGGGACAAGGCAAGCAGAAGAGAAAACACAGGCCGGCCAGGAAATTGAAGGAGCCGAAAGAATAAGAAGAAGGCACTACAAGAACTTTTAACCAAGCTGTGCCTCTTGTCGTTATCGTCAGCAGGGATGCAGAATATGGCAGCAGCAGAGACAGGAAATACAACACGATGGGCCTTTGTGATAAAACCACCATGGCCCAGACTAGTTACATGGGGAGAGACAATACCTGAGGTCATTCTGTAAGGAAATGCCTCCACAGGTTTTGGCAAGGAATTTCATTTCATATCACCTAAGAACCGGTCTCAACACACTGTAAAAATGAACTTTACTGGTGTGGCTTTGGTGCCGCCTATTTGTGTTACAAAAGGCAATGACACCAAAGACTCCACGTGTTTACAATTATTTAATGTCACCACCCATTTTGATGGGTATGTGTTTAATAACATGGCACCCTTTCCTTATACTGTTGTCTTTTTTCAATTTTATAAGGTTACTTACACGGGCATCTTGGGGTCACAGTG
The DNA here is from genome assembly GCF_003287225.1 of Phascolarctos cinereus. Lineage (NCBI taxonomy): Eukaryota > Metazoa > Chordata > Mammalia > Diprotodontia > Phascolarctidae > Phascolarctos > Phascolarctos cinereus. The sequence goes on along the minus strand of NW_027555847.1, from coordinate 441,825,997 downwards.
TGTTAATGACACACCTATCAGACTTCCGAGTAATTCAAAGCCATGCTATCATGTGACACTGATCATCAAGAGCTTAGGGTATCCTCCTTGGTTATCTTGTCATACTTCAGAACGTCATTGTGTTGTGTTACAAAAGAATTTTACGTTACAATCCTGGCACAATTATACTAGGGGAAAAACAATCATACTTGGGCTTTTGGTGGGTTTCCATTTCCTCAGTGGGTTTCCCTTCATGACAGAGGGGTTGAAAATCAGTTGTGGAAGGTGTGGGCAGACTTAGGCCCCATAAACATTACGAATTTGCAAGGGACCTTCCATGATAATATGACAATGAGAGCTTATTTGACTGGTAATCATGCATTTATGTGCGGAAGAGCACAGAATGTTAATATAATGGCCGTGGATTCAGGGGAATATAATGTCACTTGTATTAACTGCAGGGTGTCTGAATGTATAGGAACCAAGATTAGAGACCAAATTATTTTTGTTATTACACAACAAAAGTTTGCCTCGGTGCCTGTAAAAAGCAAAGATTGGTATGAGTCACGTTCTGATCATATTTTTGGAATAACAGACCAAAGTAATCAATTAGCAGTTGCTAGGAAAAAGAGATGTATTTCATGTGCAGCATTAGGAATTGTTAAACTTATAGCTATCATAACTGCTTCTGTATCTTTATCTCAATCTATATCTATCCCAAGAAATGAAATGGTTCAAGCTGATTTTATGAATCAATTAGCTCACAATGTATCTAAAGGTTTTCAAACACAAAAAAAGGATAGATCATGAATTTTACCATATACTTGAGGGAATGAGGGAAACCATTATCGAAATAGGTGATGAATTGCATATTTTAGAACACAGAACGCATCTAAAATGTGATTATAGGTATGAATTCATTTGCCTTACCAATGTTAAATGCAATAAATCCCAATGGGACTGGCAAAGAATACGTAGGCATCTAAATGGGCTGTTTGGAAATTCTACTATTGCAGTGGATATTGATGACTTATGCGAAATTGCTAAAGATATTGCAAGGGCGGCTGGTGAAGATTTGATGCCAGATAAAACTGCCCAACATATACTTGATTGGCTAGATAAACCCGGTAACCCTTTTGATAACCTTGGCCATTGGCTTATGTCTCTATTGTCTTCTTTGTTGCCACTATGTTCACTATTGCTGGCCATGCTGTGTTTTGGACCGTGTTTGTTCAGGTGCATAGCTAATCAGATAAAGGACTTTGGGACTGAGCTTCATATGCTCCGTCTCCAACAAAAACAAAAAGTGGGAATTGTTAGGGATCTATAAGGATGTAGAGGGCCACAGGCTGTTCAAGAGGTCTCACTGATGGGCCGAGGCCCCTCTCCGGTGCTGATCTTTGAGCAAAGGTCGCCTGGTTCGGTGCTCCATTGTATGGATCTTTAACAATCTTTAAGTCTCCTGGTTATTGTACGGTCATTAGCAGTCTATTCTGGGATTGGAGTCAGATAAGTGCACAGATAAGTGCTTGCACTGTCTTTGAGCACAGCATGGGCTATACGTCATTGTAACTTGAGAAAGAGTTCCTGTTATTTTACTATATAAGTAAGTGCTTTGCTAAAAATAAACGGAGTTGCTTTCATCTTGTCTCCCGCCTCATCAGTGCGCATTCGAGATAGAAAATCAATCTGGTCTTGATTCATCAGGTGATTGGGAAATCCTAGGCCCTAGGTAGGCTCTATAGCCAAGTGAACTAGTTGTGCACAACAAAGGCTCTTACCGCTATACCATGCTTCTAATCTATGGTAACAGACTCTTTCATACAAAAACTGGATCGTCAACCTTGATTAATCTTGATTAATCAATAATCACAAACTTCCTTTGTGACACTAGCCCTCTACATCTTTCCAAAACACTTTGGCAGGGCTTAAAATAGTCAAAATGAGCTGCCTCCTTGGGCACAATACATTGTAGTGGAGAAAATTTTGTATCCATTGTCTGTAGTTCTTCATTTGGGGATCAGTCAAGTTGTGTACTTCCCAGTGAAAGATCAAGAGAGACAGTGGTCTCCATAAAGGATAATACACAGAAGGCATTCAGTGTTCAAAAATTGCCTAAGACATACACATGCTCTGTTTTGGCTCTGCATTCAAAGTGGCCCTCAGGCAATCAATCTTATTGACCTGACCAGAAGAGTCACAAAGCACTGCTATGGAAAAATCAGTCTCTGTTGCCAGGTTCTGCAAAGCAATTTGGGAAAGGATCCAGTCAGGTACTCTAGAACTATGGCAAGAGATCTCCCGATGATTGGGTTCCACAGAAAACCTTTCAGGTAAGGTCAATCTAAATGGCTATCAAAGGAATTGAAAGTCAGTGAAAGAAGGAGGCAACAAGGCACAGTGGACAAAGAGTGGAACCTGGAAGATCCAGTTTCAGTCTAACTTCTGATACTTGTCAATTGAGTGACCATGAACAAGTCACTTGACCTGCTTTTAGCTCAGCTTCCTCATATGTAAAGTGAAAATAATAATAACTAGAACACCAGAATACATCCATCCTAGGGTTGTTGTAAGCCTGAAAACAAGCAGTCAATGTTTTTTTAAAAATGAAAGAAAAAAGCAAATTTCTGAACCAGGAAAACAGTATTCACAACTACAAAAAAAAAGTAATAGGAAGAACAATAACTAAATTAAATGCTATTATAACTATCAAGCTTGGAATTGGAGAAGAGTTGAGAAAATGCACCTCCCTTCCTTTATCATACATCTAGGGACACAGTTTGGAATGTTGTATATTGTTGGACACAATTCAGTTGGTCAGTTTTGCTTAACTACTTTTTTCTTCTCTAATTTTAAAATCTTGCTACAAGAGAAGGCTTGTAAAGCTGGGGAGCAAATCAATGAAAAGTCAAAAAGCATTTATTATGCACTTCCTCTGTACCAGGCAGTGAACTTAGTACCGGGTATAAATACAAACAGAAATAATTCAGTCCCTATCCTCAGGGAGCTTATATTCCACTGGAAGGAAACAATACTTGTAAAGGGAGCTAGAAAGTGGGGGAGGGGAGGAGAATACACCTATCCTAGGGCATGCTGGCTTAATCAGAAGAATCTTGGGTGATTAGTCTGTACCCATTCCCAAAACTCGAGCTTCTAGGAAGAATTCACCAATGAGAAAAAAGGCCTGCAGGAGCAGAGTGAGTAGGCAACTGAGGCATGATGGTATCACATATTATATATCTGGAAAAGAATGTGATACAAAAATAAACGTTATTAATAAAAATAAGATTAATATTTTTTAAAAGTCAATGAAAGAATGAAAAATGAGATTTTCCACATGATTTTAGCAGCATCACTAAGAAATGTCCCACCCTGTCCTCTCCTCTTTGAAAATGACTTGAAAAAATTGAAAATGGGAGCAGTTGGGTGGCACAGTGGATAGAGCACTGGCCCTGAGTCAGGAGGACCTGAGATCAAATTCAGTCTCAGACCAGACACTTGATACTTACTAGCTGTATGACCCTGGGCAAGTCACGTAACCCCAACTGCCTCGGAAGAAAGAAAGAAGGAAAAAAAATGGAAAAAAGAACAAAAAATTATTTTAGGCCCTAAAAAATGCTTCAAAATTTAGTTGATGGCAAAGAGCCCTTATAAAGGATCAGTTTCTGCTTCTTCCTCTATTTCTGTCCCTGTGTCTATCTTTTGCAGCCTGAAGGGATTCAGAAAGGGGAACAATATTCAGCTTAAATACAGATTTTTTTTTACTTTCTAAAGTATCACATTAATCACTTCCCCATTTTGTCTCATAGAACTTTTGAGACTAAACACTAAGAATGAGGGTCTCTGTCTTTTTATCCCCTCTGGACCATGTTTAGGCCTTTGTTTTTTTAAAGTATCTCAAGTTTTGGGAACCTGTAACTCCTCTGGGAGCAAAGATTTGGATTGTTTAAGCATATGCTCAGATTTGTTTGCATTCTACAATCAATGTACATGGAAATTCCAAAAGAAGTACAAGACTAAAAAACTTATACTCTGAAATCAAAATCATTTCTCCTAACTTCAAATGGGAGTGTGGAGTATTTAAAGTTGGAAGTCATTAACATTATATCTTAGATTTGATAAAATTAGTTTTTTAAAATAATAGCACTCAGTAACAACTAGGCAGCTTTTATATATGCACTTGAACATCTTTACTATTTTGTTTTATACCCCTAAACTATTGGGAAGGACTCATCCTGTTTTGCAAAACTGTGTTCAATCCAATTGAGATAGTTTTTTATAGTCCCCTGGTTCTTGGGGTTGAATGACCTACCCAGGTCATACAACTAGTAAGTGTCAAGTGTTTGGTCTGAGTGCAGATTTGAACTCAGGTCCTCCTGATTTCAGGACTGGTGCTCTATCCACTGCACCATCTAGCTGCCCCATAGCCCTCTGGTTCTTAGAGATAACATGTTACTGCAACCTTCGTTAGTAGAGAGGACTAGACCTTCTGATCCCATTCTCAACACCCCATTCAGCCAATCACTGCCCTACAAGCCCAGAGAACAAGAAAACTTAACATCTCTAACATGCATCAGAGATGGGGTATCTGGGAGAGCCTCTTCTCTTTCTCCACATTTGTCCCCATTGGCTGATCTCAAACTGCAAGCCTCTATGGTCTGGGTTCTGACAACTTGTAGAGACCCAGCTCAAGACAAAGACCTAAGGAACATGTCATTTTATTTCTGCCGGGCCTGAAACCTCTCCTGGGTAGGAAGAATATTCTTAAATAAGCCTCTTATTCTTGAGTTTTATGTGTGTCACATGCTTTTCGTTTCCTTCCATGTGACAGTTTATCACAAATAACATAAGAGGGAAGTTGCTGATAAATGTAGGAAATGATATAAATAGAAGGAACCGATCAATCCTCCCCAGTTATTTTGTAAGACCCCAAGAGCACTGAATCCAAATGGAAAATTTTCAATTCAAACAAAAAAAAAAGGACACTAAAACACACCTCATTGTGTATTTCTGAAGTTGATTTCTTGAAAGTAAATATAAGAATTTTATCCCTATTAGATTTCATCTTATTATAGTCAGTCTAGCTTGCTGGCCTTTCAAAATCTTTTTCAATTCTCACTCTATCATTCAACGTGTTAGCTATTCCTTCCAGCTTCCATCATCTGTCACTCTGTAAACCTTTGCCTTCATTCAAATCCCTGATAAAACATTAACCAGCAGAGACAAGCACAGATCCATAGTATGTGGCACTAGAGAACTTGTTTCAACTGTTAATAACGACTCTTTGGGTCCAGCCATTCACCACTTTGAAATCCATCTGATAATACACGTCTCTCCATCTTTTTGACAAGAAAAAGATGAGACACTTTAACCAAATAAGTAAACTATACCTACCGCCATCCTTTCATCAGTCAGGTTAGTAATCTTGCCAATAAAAGAAATAAGGTCAGTCTGACATGACTTGTCCTTGTTAAGCCATGTTGGTTCTCTGGGATTAATGAAAACTAACTTTCCTTCACTAGAACTTGCAGAGCATTTTATGATACTTTTATTTTATACTCATAGCATATTTTATATTTGTCATAAGGGTATACAGCATACAAGAGACTGGAATTGACAAATATTTCTGTCTCCTCAGAGGAAGCTTTCAGGTAGTAAAGAGAAGAATCAATGCATGATCCTCACAGGGAAAACATTGAGAGTTATGACTGGAGGACATGGAACTTCAGTTATTAATTAATAGTGTGGCCCCTCAGAAGTTATGTAGACACACACAAAAAGCTTTTGTGTAAATCATTTCCTAACATTCCTTCAGGCCCTACCTTCTTCAAGAACTTTTCTCTGCTTACACCAGCCCATCTGCCTCTCTCTCTTTTATGAATTCCTCAGAAAGGCAGTTTGACATAGTAAAAAAGCATAAGATTTAAAGTCAAGACCCTGATTTGAGTTCTAGCACAGACATTTATTAGGTTTTTAGCTATGGACAAATCACTTAACTCATTCTCCCTATCCCCAATAGAGTGTAAGTTTCTTGAGGACAGGAACTGTTTCTTTTCTTTCTTGGTTTATTTGCTTTTTTTGGGGGGGGGTACAGTCATTGTACACCCAGTGCTTCACACATCGTAGGTGCTTAATGTTGATGAATTAAGCTGAATTGACCTCTCTGACCTAAGGGTCCTGCCTGTCACGTGAGGATAATACTCATACTAACTATTTCACGAGGTGGTTGTGGGGAGAAAAAAAAAGCACTTTACAAACCATTAAACTCCACAGAAATGCAAGTCTTTATTATCATTGCAATTACAGAGTGTACAATAGAGCTTATCATTTATTTGTTTTCACATTCCATGAGTATTGTCTTTGTCTCCCAAACTGGGTTATAAGCTTCCTGAGTAGAGGGATCATGTGATATTATGGGACCTGATCAGCCATTGTGATGTTGACATAGTGTGAATTCACTCTAAGGATCTAAATGGCAGGTTGTGATGTGTTGCCTTGTGTGTTGCAACCCTCCAAGGCATTTGCTTCTGGGATAATTCTGCTAAAATTTGAGTGAAACACAAGGCTTCCTTCCTTCTGATATTTATACTCTGATTGCAAAAATGGTGCCACAGTATGGCTTAACAAGGCAATGCAGCAAAACTAGACTCTATTTCGTGAGTATCCTCCATGATTTGATCGTATTGTTCCCTCCACGCGGAATCACCTGCCTGGCTCTGCCTGTCCAATTCCTACTCATTCTTTGAGGCCCAGTTTCAATGACACCTCCCATATGGAGTCTTTTCAGTTCTACCTGATGTAAGGACAGTGTTCTTTCCTTCCTCAAAATTCCCTCAGCCTCCTCTACCTTTCTTCCTGTCCTCTCAAATACCAAATGCAAGTGTGAGAGAATTCTTGACTTGATGTCAGAGGACCAGGGTTAGAATCCCTGACTGTCACCAAGTAGCTTCCCCTGCCTTTGGACAAATCCCTTTATATCTTTAGGACTCCTCATCTGTAAAATGAGTGGATTAAATTACATAATCTCTAGACTAGATGATGCGTAAGGCTCCTTCAAATGCTGAATCAATGATGCTATGTTTCACATCATAGCTACCTGTGTATATCTGTGTATATGTGTGCTCAACATTTATTGAGTAAAATATTAGAAGTGGCATTATTTTAAAATACAACTATAAAATCCTGGAGCATTCTGTATATATACATTTTATAATTTATTGTAAAAAGTATTTCTTGTTAATAAAAATATCAAAGAGATCTAAGTTCTAGACCCACCTCTATGACTAGAATTCACTAAACCTACCAGATCTTAGGGCAGCTAGGTGGTACAATGCACAGAGTGCTGGGCCTGGAGTCAGTAAGACTCATTTTTCTGCGTTCAAATCTGGCTTCAGACACTTACTAGCTGTGTGACACTGGACAAGTCACTTCACCCTGTTTGCCTCAGTTTCCTCACCTGTAAAATAAGCTGGAGAAAGGAAATGTCAAACTACTCTTGTATCTTTGCCAAGAAACTTCAAATGGGGTCATGAAGACTAAGATATGACTGAAAAAACAGCACATTGAATCAGATTTTAGTTTCTTCATCCCTTAAATAAAAGCACTAGACCAGATGATATCCAAGGTTTTTTCCATCTCTGACTTTTTTATGATTTTGTACTTCTTTATATCCCTGTGACTCCTAGCATAATAGTAGACACATTAAATGCTTACAAACAAACTGATTTATCCAATGGTACAGACTTACCAACCCTGTTGTGCATGTATACCCCATATACTCTAGCCAGGTATGCTCAGTTGAGCTCTCCAGTCAGATACCTACAGTAAAATTGCACAAGCATTGTGAGATAATTAATCAGGCTCTTATTTTATTCCAATCAGCATTAATCAGCTTGATATGATTCCACAGGGATAATAATTAAAAGTTCTGTATATTAGGCCCCAGATCTGTGAATTACTAGTTATAAAGTTCACTTGCCTAACCACAAGAATACTGATGACCAAACCCAGCACAGGCAGGATGCCTTGACATGATAACAAAAGCCCCCCAACTTATTTTTGTACGTCCAGACCACCTTCTCTTGCCCAACATGAACAGATGACCATCTTATGACCATTTAGTCAGTGGAGATGGCCCTTGCCTTGCCCATCTTATGATCACCTATACTGATGCATCATTTTTGGCCTCCCTGGAGGGTCAAAATCAAGGTCTATCAACCAACGAGACCCTGAATTTTATTTTGCCTCTTCTGAGTGTCTGGGTATCAAGTCCTATAAAAGTAAGGCCCTGAGGAAAGGAGGCATCTCAGATCAGGAGGAAAATCTGAGATCCACTTCATTAGAGGGAGTCATAGACCCTTTAATAAAGTGCTATTTGCTTTGCGCTCTGCCTCAGGGGTTCTTCTTCCAGTTTGGGTAATTTTGGACCCCACAGAATCAAATTTTTGGTTCTAGTGAAAGCTCATCCTACCAGGAAGGATTAAAAGTACCTTCGTTGTATGCCTGTCAGCCCCCTTGAAAAGATCAGCTGATGGGGCTGTATACTAAACTAGAAACTAAAAAGTATTTGAGCTTTCACTGTCGATTTTCAACCTCAGCCACCATGACATCTCCCCATTTTGGTGCTACAGATTTGAATTTGGGTTAAGAGCCCTAGAATATTTATAGAACTGGAAAGGAACTCTGGCAATGATTTGGTCTTTAAGTACCCTTAAGGAGGGTATTCCTGCCATTGAAGGCAGGAAGACCTTCTCTGATATGAAGATGGATTAAAATGAAACATCATATAAACACAACAGTACACATCAAGTTCAGCACCAGTATAGTTGGAAATGAATTAGAAGTAGCCTCTTATTGACACATTTTTTTAGTCTCTTATGGCTCTAACCAAATACATCTTGGTGGTGCAGTGGATAGTATCAAACTATCAGACCTAGAGTTAAGAAAAATTGAGTTGAAATCCAGCCTCAGACAATTACTAGCTGTGTGACCCTGGATGAGTCATTTAATCGCTGCCTCAATCTTATTTGCCAAGATCTCGATGGGTCTCCCAACCCCCTGGTGACCTAATAGTAGAAAATCTCCAAGAAGAAATAAAATATAACAAACTATGTAAGGATATAGTAAAATGGATGGCCTCATCCACTGCTGTACTTGCCCTCCTTGAATTAGATCCTGAAGTTTTGCCTAAAAGGATTGCTTTCACAATGATAGATGTATTTGGTCACTTCCCCTTGTTTCCTGCCCTTAAACAGGGAATGTTTTCTTGTTTCTATAATAAATCCCAGCAGTTGCATTCCAAATACTCCCCTTTTCTCCCCTGGCTGATCCCTCCCTTTCTCAAGCCCTCCCTCTCCTATGTTTCTTTGGGTTTTGTTTGGGTTTTGGTGGCTCAGAGTGAGTGTAAATAGTAATTGTTTCTGTTCCGGCCAGAAGCCCTGAGGGTCTTCCCCTCCCAGATTGATTCTTTTGGAAAGTCAAACTAGGCCATCTTTTGCCTCAGTTCTTACCCAGCCTTTAATGACTGAATGGGTGTTGCCTCAGATAAACTGAGACCATAACTGAAAAAGGCCATGGTCTCCCACTGCATCTGGGGCCACCTCCAGTCATCCTGACCTATGTCTTGCCCCTGGACTCTGATGACTATAGGAGAGAGAGAGAGAGGCTGATAACTTCACATGGCTCTGCCTCACTTAAATCCAATTTACTTGTAAGTCAAGACATCACCCTGCTGATATCACTAGTCCTCTTCAGGAATGAAAGGCAAACAACAACAATCTCTCCTGTGAAATGTTTTACCCATCTCCCTAAGTTACTGTAGAATGCTGCTGATTGACTGTGTACTCTAAGTAGGCCTGAAAGATATCCTAGAAAGTTGAAGATGCTATTTGATAAGAGCAGTATTCCTTGGCATGGTAATAAATTTTCAGATTTTCAGTTTGGTCTCCTATCTTTGACCTATTGGCATCAGACCCTCACTGACCAGTACACTCGTCCCAAGAGGTATCATTTCTCTTGGTCCAGAAAATCCTCTCCAACACTTCCTAAATTGTTGAGAAGATAAATTCAAATTGTATGTGTAAAGTGCTTTGCAAACCTTAAAGTACTATGTACATAATAGCTCTTCTTAGTATTATTCTTTGTAGTATTTAATACTATGGTCCACCTTTTCATTCTGGATCAGGTCTCCTCTCTTGGCTTCTGTAACATTGTACTCTCAGGTTTTCCTTCCATATCTCTGACTGCTGCATTTTTTTCTCCCTTGCTGATTCTTCATTCTTTTCCTTTTTTTAAAAATTAATTTATTTTTAGTTTTCAACAATCACTTCCATAAGCTTTTGAGTTTTAAATTTTTCTCCCCCTTGCTCCTCACCTCTCTCCCCAAGACAGCGTGCAATCTGATACAGGCTACATATGCATTTCTATTAAACATATTTTCACATTAGTCATGTTGTAAGGAAGAATTAGAACCAATAGAAGGAACCACAAGAAAAAGGAAACAAAACAAAACAAGAAAAAAAAGGCAAATAGTATGCTTCGATCTGCATTCAAACTCCATAGTTCTTTCTTTGGATGTGGATAGCATTTTCCATCATGAGACTTTTGGAGATGTCTTAGATCCTTGCATTACTGAGAAGAGCTAAGTCTATCAATGTTAGTCATAGGACAAAGTGGCTGTTACTGTATACAACATTCTCTTGGTTCTGCTCACTTCACTCAGCATCAGTCCATACAAGTCTTTCCAGGTTTTTCTGGAGTCCACTTGCTCATCATTTCTTACAGCACAATAGTATTCCATTACATTCATATACCATAACTTGTTCAGCTATTCTCCAATTGATAGGCATCTCCTCAATTTCCAATTCTTTGCTACCATAGAAAGAGCTGCTATAAATATTTTTCTACATGTGGGTCCCATCCTTTTCTTGTTACTTAAATTTAGGTGCCCCCAAGTTTTATCCTTTGAGCTCTTACCTCCTCCCTATATTCTCAAGGCAGCTAGGTGGTATAGAGTGCTGGGCTTGGAGCCAGGAAGACTTGGGCTCAAATCCAGTCTCAAGCACTTACTAGGTGTATAACTCTAGACAAGTCACTTAACCTGTCTGCTTCAGTTTCCTCATCTGTTAAATGAGGATAATAACAGCACCTACAAAAATCGATGAGATGCTATTTATAAAGCATTTAACATAGTACCTGGCACATAGTAGGCACTTAATAAATGCTTGGTCCCTTCCTCCTCAACAATATACTATGGAAATTAGCTATCTGACTAATATAAGAAATTCAGTAAGGGAAAAGTGGGAGAGAACATTTTAAATGGAAGATGTCAAATACTTCCACTTATGAAGTCTCCCTTATGGCTGAGGTTTAGCCTTGCCCAAGATAATGCCGGGAACCCCTCTGAAATGAGGAATCATCCACGCTAAATGATTTCAAACTGAAAAGCCTCAGAGGACATTTCTTCTAATTCTCTCATTTTACAGATAAGGAAACTGAGGCAGACAGGTTAAGTGACTTGCCCAAGGTCACAGCAGGAACAACAACCATTTCTGGCTGAAAGGTGAATGAGATTTTAAGCCACAAGGATGTGACATAATTTCACACAGAGGTAAAAACTCTTTTGTAGCTTGAAAACAAAGCTCCTCTGATTTTAGATGATCATTTATTAAACACTTACTATGTTCCAGACACTGTGCTAAATGCTGAGCATATAAATAAATAAGACAGTGCTTCAGTTTCTAATCTTTAGTATCACAGCATATCCCAGCTTTTTAAAATAGTCATGGATTGTCCTTGTACTTTTCCAAAACATATGTTTCCTATTGGACAGTTCTTTCCTCTGTCTTTTACCTCTCCAGGTTACATTGCAAAAGCAACACCCTTTATGTAAGATTAAGAGGTGTGGGCTACCAGCTCTGATGACCTTGCACAAGATCCAGGAATTACACACAGGCTTAGTGTATTACACTATGGCAAATACTGTGTTCTAGATAATTAAATGACACTATATAATCCCTGAAATTAAAGATGAGTAAGTGAATGCTAAGTAACCCAACCAAAACCATCAGAATAGCCACATGGTGTTAGATGCCAACCCTAGACAAAATTAAGGTTCCTCCCCTTTCTGTGGCACCTTTCCATTTTCTCCAGCAGGGTCACCAGGACTTGCCTTTCAGTCGATAGCTACCTTCCTATTAGCCCCCTTAGCCTACAAAAACCTGCTCTCAAGAAAAACTAAACATCATTTCTCAATAGATAGCTGAACAAATGATATAAATATAGAGTTCTCAAAAGAAGTAGAAACTTTACAACCATATGAAAGAATGTTTCAAACTACAAATAATAATAAAATGCAAGTCAAAATAACTCTGGGTTTCACCTCACACCCAGCAAATTGACAAAGAAGACAAAACATGAGACTAGTTAATGTTAGAGGAGTTGTGGAAAGATGGACATACTAATACCTATTGGTGGAACTGTAAATTGGTCTAACCATTCTGGAAAGCAATTTGGAATTATGTTAAGAAAGTGACTAAAATACGTCCATAAGCATTAATTCAGGAATCTCACTGCTAAGCACATACCTCCAGAAGGTCAATGATAAATATTTATATCAGCACTTTTTGTTGTGGCAAAGTATTGGAAACAAAGTACATCCCTATCATTGGGGAATGGTGAAATGAATTATGAGACATGAACATAATAAAATATTATTGTGCTCTAAAAAAAGAATGAATATGATATATACAGGGAAACTTGGGAAGATATATGAACTGATACAAGGTGAAGTAGGAAAATAATATTAATTATGACTAGAAAGAATACCACCACCAAAACTATTGAAATTTAAGGCTATGACCCCAACACATCCTTGAATGGAGGTATTACACAATGCACATGTTTTTGGACTTTTTAAATGTATCGATTGTGCTGGTTGTTTCTTCTGTTTCTTTCGTTGTTTGTCTTTAATAAATATTCTTTGTTATATGAGATGGCTCTCTAAGAGAAAGGAGAGGGATAATGGGGAAAACCATGATGATATAAAAAAACAAGACATCAATAAAAACTTATTTATAAAAAAGAAATGTAATGACAATAACTAAGCCCCAAAGAAGAGATATGAGGAGATAACCTCCATCTCATTTTTACAGAGGTGGGGGACTATGGCTGTGGAACACTACATGTAATATCAAACTTTTTCAAAGTATTGGTTGGTTTTCCTGGAGTTTTTTTTCCCCCTCTTTTCTATTCTGTATTATAGGAAATGATCATCTATGAGAAAGAGAAGGGATATATTGGGCAACACAAGGGATGAGAAAACAAAGCACATTAAAAAAAAAAATTTAAGTTCCATACCATTTCTCCTCAGGTGCACCTGCCCAGTGAGCTTCCTCATTCTTTTCTCAATTGGTGGCCCATTCATATTCATGGGCTATATTCACCAGTCTATGTGACCTCAGATTTTTCTTCTCTTTCTCTAAAAGTTACACACAAACATATTTACTTAAGCAATCCCCAGAGTCACCCCTTCCATAAGGATATAGCCCACATAGATAGAAATAGCAATTATAGCCTGATGTCATCATTCTCCACTCTCTCTACTAAACACTGAATTCTTCACCTGTCTGGTATAGTGACCCCCATTTCTGCTATGACCACCATCTCATGGTTAATCTCTGAAAATCTTCAGTCTCCCCTGGTTTTAGACCTACCTACATATAAATCAATCCCTTAGTTCTACAAATGGGTTACATTGTTTCAAAGGGAGATTTACTAGGTAACAATGACAACAACAACAAATACAGCAAAATCCAAAAGTGGGATGATTTATAAGTGTACAGAACTTGAAAAATCTTTCCCTATAATCTAGCTACAAATTTACTGGCAGAGTTGGCCCATCTCTATTCTTTTTCTTATGTCTTTTTGTTTTTTGGGTTGGGCAATGGGGTTAAGTGACTTGCCCAGGGTCATGCAGCTAATAAGTGTTAAGGGTCTGAGGCCACATTTGAACTCAGGTCCTCCTGACTCCAGGGCCGGTGCTCTATCCACTGCATCACCTAGCTGCCCCTCTCATGTCATTTTTGAAGAAGCTGGTTGAGAATGTACTCTTCCTTATCTGGCTGCTAAGGGAGCCTGGGATTTCTACATAAGTTGCTTCTGAGAAAGTTGTAGTAAATGACCGCTAAGGTCTCTTCTAGCTCTAAATCCAATATTCTGTGACCCCATTACTTTCTTGCCCTTCTTTTAGAGATCTGTATTAATGTTGCCCCTGGAAGACCTGTTCTCAGGTCCACAGGTTCCAGGTCAACAGCCCAAAGCATCCTGGTTAGCCATGATGTTGATCATTTTACCCACCTTCCCATTTAATAAACTCCAGTGGCTCCCTATTATGACCAGAATCAAATGTATGAGATCCAGTAACACCGGCCTCCTTGCTACTTACTACTCACACAAGATATTCTGGAAATCATGCATTTTTCCTGGCTGCTATCAATGCTTGGAGGCCCTCCTCTCCTCCATCTCCTTCTTCTTTTTTGAGGCAGAGTCAAGTGACTTACCCAGGGTCACACAGCTATTAAGTACCAAGTGTCTGAAGTCACATTTGAACTTAGGTCCTCCTGACTGTAGAGCTTGCCACCTAGCTGCCCTGCTTCTTTCAAGTCTTATCTAAAATCCCATCTTTTACAAGAAGCCTTTTCAAGTTCCTCTTAATGATAGTGCCCCTGAGGTTATGTCCAATGTTTCCAGCATACACATATACATATTCTAGTCACCAAGCTTTCCTGAGCACTTAAGAGTTAACTTTTTCTCCCTATCTTAAAAGTCTAGCTTCCAGTTGGCTCTCCATCCCAGTTTCTCTTTCCAAATATACCAGATAATTAGAGGTATCCATTCCCAGAAGAGAAATGAGGGTCACACCCTGGCCTAATAATGATCACAGCTTTCCCAGGACTGATCATCAGCTTCAGCTATTTTCCCAGCTTAATTCATACTTAGGTGCCTTTTCCTCCCCAGGTGAGTGACTTTCCATGATTCCACAAAAGATTTAAACATATAGTAATAATAATAAAGATAACATCCTCCCATGGAAAGAGAAGGGTCATTTCTCTTTCCACCTAGAAGGATTCATTAACATTACTGAGTCTATAACAAGTTAGCCTAATATTATCCTTTTTTTCCACATCAATATTTCCAAACCCACATTTAAATTTTATTATATCCACACATCCATCCCAACCTGTCTTGGATCACCCTTCAATCCATACATATTTGGGGTGGGAAAAAGGGACAGTAATGGACCTTCCTTCACTGCAGCCTTTCATGTTCCATTCAGTAGTTGTAAAGCTTTCATTCTAATCTACTCATTTATAACTATCTTCATAAGAGTTTGTTTGTTTCCGGCTATCTTGACAATGTGTCACAGGCTTTGGGAATTCAAAACTCAACCTGAAATGAATTAGCTTCCCCGTTGTTGTTTGTCCTTTGAGATGTCTTGACTTGCACATGAATTGGATTTAAGTGAGGCAGAAAGCCATCAGTTTCACTTTCTCTTTCAGCCATAGAAGTCCAGTGGCAGGACAAAAATTGAGATGACTGGTAATGGTCCAGGATGAAGTGGATGACCTTGTCATCTTCAATCTAGATCAACCATTTTATTAGGAAAAACATGGTAGAGTTGATAGAAGACTGGCCTTGGTGTCAGGAAAACATGAGTTTAAATCTTACCTCTGACATATATTATCAATGAACAAACATTTATTAAGCATTTATTCATTCATTATTTATACTAGCTGTGTGATCATGGGCACTTAATCTCTCAGTTTTCCCAGAAACTCTGTGAGTGACAGATTTGCATCAGTGACTTCATCAAAGAAGACTTGAATTCATTACAATTCTTGAGACTTAGAGCAACAGGGCATTTGATTTCTTCTTGGGTTTTTTTATTTTTTGTTTTTTGGTGGTTGTTTTGGTTTTTTATTTGGTGAGGCAACTGGGGTTAAGTGACTTGCCCAGAGTCACACAGCTAGTGAGTGTTATGTGTCTGAGGCTGGATTTGAACTCAGGTCCTCTTGACTCCAAGGCCAGTGCCCTATCCACTGTGCCACCTAGCTGTCCCACAACAGGGCATTTGAGTAGACAATCTCACACACACACACACACACACATGTATATGTATGTATGTGTGTGTGTGTATATATATATATATATACATATGTTGAAGTCCTTGACTATGAGAATAGGAATTGTAGCACTCCTTGAGAAAGAAAGGTGAATGACCTGGAGGCTGATCAATATACATGTCATTGTCTACTGAAATGCCCTGTACTCCCAGTCCATCAGATTCAACTCCCAGAAGGAAGGCAGCCTAGCAGTACTAGATCTTAAACAATACTACAAAGCAGTAATCATTTAAAAAAAAAACCTGCCACTGGTACATTTAAAAAATTCAGTCCTCATAATATACATCTTCATCCCACCTCGGTCACACATGTGTATAAAGATGATCACAACTTGGATCTCACCATCACTCATAATTCTGCTATGACCCAGAACTCAGAAATTCCTTTCTCTGATTGTAATCTATCTTTCCATCTTTCCTTTTGACTTATTCTTCCTATTCATACTGCGAACTCCAGTCCCTCCACTCCTCTGTGCTTTCCTCATTCCTTACCTTGTACTTTGACCTCATTTTCCTCCCATCAGCATTAATCTTATTGTTAACTAAGTCAATTATACACTAATACAGGGGTAGGGAACCTTCAGCTTTGAGGCCATATGGGGCTCTCTAAGACCTCAAGTATGGCCCTTTCACTGAGTCTAAGTTTTACAGAACAAATCCTTTTATTAAGGGGATTTGTTCTACGAAGTTTGGATTCAGTCAAAGGGCCTCACCTGAAGACCTAAAGGACCATGTGTGACCTTGAGGCCGAAGGTTCTCCACCCCTGCACTAATGTATGCTTTTCAATTCCTTTCACCTTTGTCCTGTCTCCAGTCACTCTCAGTCAAATTCCAAATCTGGGTTACCTCCACAATATGACTTCCCTACCACTTCTATGCTCCATGAAAAAATATATAACTTTATCAAATAGTTTTATCTAATTTTAACTGAGCCCTTGCTGCTTCATAGCAATTCTTCTATTCTCCCGATGGACTATGGTCCATCAAAGATGGCTATTTCAAACATTCTCTTCTTTCCTCAAGCCCTTTACGTTATTTCCTATCCCCTTCTCTCTCAGCAAAGAACTTCTCTTTCTGCTTTACCAAGAACCAAGACTACCCATTGTGAGCTCCTTCTTTTTCCTTACTCCATACCTCAAAATTCCTTTATTTTGCTCTCCATTTTCTTCTTCCTCTTTTTTTTTTTTTTGGTGAGGCAATCAAGGTTAAACGACTTGCCCAGGGTCACACAGCTAGTCTCCATTTTCTTTTCCCTTGCTCCATTCACTTTGATCCTTGATCTCATTATCTCTTGTCTCATTCAGGAGTTTGTCCCCTGTAGCATTCCTTCTCTGTCTCACCTTAACTCTCTCTTTATCTGTCTTATTTGCTGCCTATAAATAGGATCAGATTATCCCCATCTATTAAAAGATTTTTCATTTGACCTTCATCCTCCCAAGCTATGATGTTTCACTCTTTCCTTTCACATCCAGTTCCTAGAAAGAGTAGTCTATATTTATTGATTCCATTTCTTCACTTTCTATTCCTCAACCTCTTGCAAGTTTCTAACCCTACTACTTAACTAAAATTGTTCTCTCTAAGGTACTAATGATCACTTAACTTAAATTCAATGGCCTCTTCTCAGTCCTCATTGAATTTTAACCTGTTAGTTTGGGCACTGTAAAGTATGCACAGCTGCTGGCTTTTCTCTTCCCCTGGCTTCTGTGAGACCACTCTTTCTCGGCCCTCATCCTACTTGAATATCCCCTCTCAGTCGTCTTTGCTGGATCATCATCCATCTCCCTTTGGTCAAGATTGGGAGGCCCAGAAGGCCCTGTCCAGATCTGTTCTATCTCTACATTCTCTTAATTCTCTCATCAGCTCCCACAGGCTCAGTTATCTTTATGCAAATGGATTCCAGCTCTATATATCCAGTCCTAATCACTCTCTTATACTCCAGTCCCATAACACCAACCAACCTTGAGGTTTCATTGGCAACTCAAGCTCATTCTGTCTAAAACAGAAATCACTGTCTTATCCCCTAAACTGACCCCTCCTCCAAACTTACCTGTTTCTGTTTCTTACCTTCTAATCACCCAGGTTCAATCAAAAAATCTCAGCATTGGGACTTTAGAGGTCCAACCATATGTGAAAATAAACGTGACTGATACTCTACAAACCTGACAAATAGTCATTCAGACATTGCTCGAAGACTTCTTTCTCAACCTCATAATCAGCTGACACTTCAACACTCTTCCTTACCCCAGCCCCCATATCCAGTTATGCTACTACCTGCTCAACACCTCTCATTTCTGTCCCCTTCTCTCCACTGACATGGTCATTACCCTAACCTAGGCCTTTCTTGCCCAGGGTCACACAGCTACTACAGAGACTACTGCAATAGTCTCCTAACTGGACTTCTAGTTTCTAGTCTTTCCCTCCTTTTGTTCATTTTTCACAAAGCTCCCAAATTAAAATTCCCAAAGTTTAGTCATGTCATTCTTTTGAAAATCTTCAGCACCTCCCTGTTGCCCCTAAAATACTCACCCTAGCATTTAGAACCCTCTACAATCTGCCTCTCATTTATCTTCAGATTTATTTCACACTGTTCCTCTTTCCACTCACTATGTTCCAGCTAAACTAGTACACTAGCTGGTCCCCAAATTCATTTTCTCCATGCCTTTACAAACTTTGTCCCACCCTCACCACCAAAAATATCAAAGAGGAAAAGGGCCCATATATACAAAAACATATTGCTATAGTAGCTCTTTTGTGGTAGCAAAAAATTGGAAACTGAGGGGATGGCCATCAACTGAGGAATGGTTGAAAAAGTTACGGTATGTTAATGTGACTGAATGCTATTGTGCTGTAAGAAGTTATGAAGGGAATGGTTTCAGAAAAACCTGGGAAGACTTGAACTAATGCAAAATGAAATGAGCAAAACCAAAAACAATTTATGCAATAGCAACAATATAATTAACTTTGAAAGACTTAGGAACTCTGATCAACACAATGACTAACCATAGTACCCAAGGATTCACAAAGAAACATACTCCCTACCTCCAAATAAAGAGCTCTGAGTGCAAATTAAAGCCTATTTTCTTTTTTTTTTTTTGGATATTGCTAACACTGAAATTTGTTATATATCACTATACATATGTGTAATGGTTTTTGTTTTTCTTGCCTTCTTCATGGATAGAAGATAGGGAGGAAGGAGAGAACTGAAAAGTAAAAACACCAAAAAGCCTGTCCCCTATGACACCTAGAATATACTCATTCCTAACCTATGCCTATTGGAGTCCTTAGCTTCATTTAAGGCTCAGCTCAGTTGCTACCTCCTAGGCAAATACTTTCTTAATACCCGCAATTGTTAGTGCTTTCTCCCTCCTGAAATTATCTTGTATTTAGTCATCTGAGTGGATGTCAAGTCCTTTCAGTAAAATAGACACTCCTTTTGGGCACAGATTATTTCACTTTTGTCTTCAAACCCATAGCTCCTTGAACATAGTAGGTATTCATTCAGTCATTTTCAGTTGTGTCCAATTTTTTTTTTTTGGCTAAGCAGTGGGGTTAAATGACTTGCCCAGGGTCACACAGCTAGTAAGTGTCAAGTGTCTGAGGACGCATTTGAACTCAGGTCTTTCTGACTCCAAGGCTGGAGCTTTATCCACTGCGTCATCTAGCTGCCCCCTGTCCAATGCTTCGAGACCCTATTTGGAGAGTTCTTGGCAAAGGTACTGAAGCGGTTTGCCATTTCCTTCTCTAGCTCATTTTAGAGATGAGGAAATTGAGGCAAATAGGGTTGAGTAACTTGCCCAGAGATTTGAACTCAGGAAGAATCTTCCTGACTCCAGGTCTCACACTCTACCCACTGCACCACCTAGCTGCCCAGTGGGTATTTAATGTTTACTACAGTGATGCCACTAAACCATAATCCTTAAGGCAGCCACCAGAAGACATATGCCTAAATTGAAGATAAGACACTACTACTTTTCTAGAAAAAGTGGGCACTAAAGCAAAATTCAAAGTTCAAAACCAATATTAAGAGTACAAGTAGAATGGCCTAGATATAATATAAACAACTAAGAGAATGACCTCACAGTCTGAAAAGAAATGGTAACAAAAGAACACAAAAGGAATTGTTTAGGGATTTAAATATGTATGTACAGTAAATTTCAATTGAAAGCTAACATGACTGAAGACTCTGAGCCTATACAGGTTACATTTGTAAGGCCTCTTCCAAGAGAAAAGTCTTTATTGTGATAGGACTTAATATACTACTATAGATTATTAGGGGAATATATATTTCTGGAGAAGATATTGAATAGGACAAATATAGCTGCTATAATGAGTAAGATGACTAATACTTTGGAGTCCTCCCAAATCACCAGAGAAATACCCAGTATTTTAGGGCTGCAGGTAGGGTAATTTTTTGAAAATGAAAAATTACAATTGACTGCACGCACAGGGTGGGTGGTATTTGATGGGAATAAAAAGGGTAGTAAGGCATAAGACAGGTTGAAATTTCCTTTACAAGATTTACTTCTTGTCAAAGTTAAGTTCCCGGTAACAAGGTTAAGAGGGATGAGGTCCTTGTAATGGTATTAATGACTTCAGATGACCCTGAATACTTGCTGGCCCACTAAAACTACATTTGAAGAGAACAGATTTTGTGGCCTGCCTTGCTACTGGAGCTTATTCACTTGGGCTTAGCTACAGAAAGAGCTTCTAAAGTAATAATTCTTCACCCTTTTTTGTGTGCCATGAACTCCTCAGAATGTTCTTAAAATGCATAAAATAGGTAAGACTACAACGAAAACCAATTATATTGAAATGGTTATCAAATATAAAAAAAGACTACCTATTCAAGAGACTCAGAGAACAGAAAGGATACTACACAGAAGGCAGCTTTAGATCACTTACTGGCAGGAAATCTGCAGATGTGTGCAAGTGCCCTGCAATCTTTATACTCCAGAGAGCGCAAGAGTGAAGTGGCAACAGCAGAGAAACACAGTTCCTAAAGAACCATGCAGTGGAGAACATGCTGAAAGAAAGCCAAGAAGCAACAAGACAGAGCCCTTCATTCATGAAGACCTTGCCCTTCAACTGTACTGTGAGTCCTGGACTATGAATGTTTGGGTAGGTCAACTCTTAAGGAAAGGAAGAAAATAGCAAACAAGTCTGGAAGGTTGTACAGGTTCCTCAGAAGGTAAGGCTCTCCAGATGGAGACATTTCAACCCACAGTGACTCCAAGTACTTTCTTCTTGTAGGAAGGCTTCAACCTTAAGTTAGTACTACAAGTCTGGATAAGTTTCTGTTAAAGTTGAGACCCACTGGAAGGTGAAAGTTGCGTTTACCAATTATGGGTTCTGATGCAAGTCCTCTGTACCTTGTGTTTTCTGTAAGGTTTGCCTGTATTCAACGTCCTGTCTTTGCATGAAGGCTTGAAGTCCTCTTCCCTTGTTGTAGATACTGAGGCACGAGTTAAAATCTAAAGTCCTCAGAAGATGCTCTACATGAGGACACCAGCCAAAATGAGAAATGTTTAAGAAGACTGAGTCTGTACCCAGAGCTTAAGGTTCTTGGGGTCATGGCTAACATAAGCAACTATTAAGTCCTATCCTGCCAGAAAAAAAGGTAAAGGAGTTTTAGGAATACCTGTCCCATCAAGTTATCAGGTACAAGGAAGAATTATTTTTTAAAATTTTAAAATACTAAAAACAAAAAGAAAAATGATCTTAGGTGGCCAAGAGACTGGAAGGTAGAAGAATGTGACAAAAAAGAGACAGGGGAAAAGGACCACTTAACATTTAAGTAACAAGGCTCTTTCAGTAGACGAGAGAACTATCTTCTCAGAGGAAAAAGGAGTCTGTTCTCAAAGGGAATCTGTAGACGTCATCAGGAGAGAAATCATTAAAAGTCAGAGGAAGAAGAGGCAAGCAGTAGTAGTAGGAGACACCTGAAGGGTACTAAGGTAATTATCTGTCAACCTGCCACTAACAATACAGTTCAGTTGCATTCCTAAAGCATATATCCTAGGACAGAGAACCTGCCAAGACTTATTACCAATTTCTGTTGATACACCCAGGGACAGATAATATTGCCAAACGCATTTAGAAAAGCTTGGGCAAAATAAGGACCTCAGCAGTACAGGTGACATTTTAATCACTTCTGATAATAGGAAAGGGCTTCTGAAGAGATTTGGGAAGTAAAGAGATGGTTAAGAAGATGGTATTTGAGGAAGAAGTTTTTCATTTCTGAACCACGGCATAAGATATAGAAACGATGGCCACTACCAAGGATGGAACGTACCTAACAAGGGCTGATTTTAAAAAAATCCAAATTATTGGTTAAAAACATTAAGCCCCATAAAGCCAAGTGCAAATCCATGAGACACTGTATAGGAGCCTACCTATTTGCCTAGAGTCTTGCTTATCTAATTAAAAAAAAAGTTTTGAAAGGAAAAGAAGAAACTTGCCTATTTACAACTACCAAATTAGATAACACAGAGCGCAGCTACGAAATAGGAAAAAAAAAAAAGCAAATGCCCAGTAACCAGACAAAATTCAAGAAAGGAGCTTACAATAAAACCCAGGGCTTCAAGTTTCTGTCTACAAATACACAGTTTGGATAATAAACAAGGTATACTAGAGATCTAAATTCAAGGAAGCAAATGTAATCTTAACAGATATTACTGAGAATTGAGATGGGGTCCATGTCTAGAAAATTACTCTGGAAAGACATGTATCTTATATAAAAGATTAAAAGGAGAATGGAAAAGAATTGCTAATTAAGAAAATATATTTATGTGAGAAAATCCAGGAGTCAGAAGGGGAAGCATGGTGAAAAAGCGCTTGAATAAAAAACCAGCTGAAGGAGATAGAGAACATTGTTGTGGGAGTATACAATGGCTCACACACAAAAAAGGAGCAAATAGAGAAGGTCTTGGGAAACAGATCTTTTAAAAAATCCTAACAAGGAAGAATGATACAGTAGTGATAACAAATTAAAATTACCCAGACATCTACAACTTTCTCTGCCCAAAGCAAGAGTAGCCAATAATTTTTTGGCTTGCCTTTAAGACTTTATCCTTCAAAAGGTAATGGAAGTGACATGGTGAGCTATATTCTAGAGCTGATTCTCACTAACAAAGACAAATTGGCTACTTAAGTAGAAATGACAGCAACCTTAGAAGAGAAGTGACCACTGCATCTTAAAGTTTACTTAAAATTAGCAGGCGCTCTGATATAGGTGAAGAACAGATTTCAGGGTTTATAGAAAGCAGGATCCCATGGAATAAAATTTTGCAAAGAAATCAGTCCAGGAGGGACAGAAGGTTCTCAAGGATGAAATTCTGAAGATATGAAAAGAAGTAACACTGAGAAGAAAAATGAGGCTTTGTCTAAAATGTGTCAAGTAGATACACAAGGAACTCATTAACCAACTCTGATTTTTAAAAGATGGAAGAGTGAAGGAAGATTAGGTAATTAAGGGCAAATACAAAAAGCACAGAAAGTGTTAAAAAGCACTAAAGTTCAGAAAAAAGCTGAAACTGGCCAGGAATATAAAGACAACAAAAAAGATGTATTTAGCTTATATTGGTAAAAAGAGAAGAAAAAAATGGGCTAGTACTACTGCCTAAAATGGATAAAGCTATGATAAAAAGTAATAATAATAATAATAATAAACATAGCACTTTAAGGTTTACAAAGTGCTTTAGACAGATTATCTCATTTGATTCTTTATTTCTCTTCCAAATGGAATAGTCTTTGGACTGGAAGGTACAGAACAAAAGTGAGTAACAGATAATAGAAACATAAGCAAGAATATATTGAGAACTCAGGACTGAATAAATTCAAGTGACTACGCCCATAAGCCCACATGAACTACTTTCCAGGGTACTTCACTTCAAAGAGTTAGAGGATATGATTGTTAAACCACTGTCAGCGATTATTTCAAATAATTACTTCTTTTAAGATCTGTAAAGCACTTTACATGCATTATTTCATTTGTACCGCATAACAGAAGGTAAACAGAAGTATATGTTAGTGAGAGGAAACAAGTTCAGACAGATTACATGAGTTGCCCATGATCACATAACTATAGAGAGGAAGGACTTGAAACCAGGTCTCTTATGTCTAGAACTCTTTCCAGAATAGAAGTGCCCCAAACAAAAGTAATTATGTAGGCTATAGATTAACTTTGATGCCTATCAAAATAATAAAACGCATTAAAAATAAATCATTCATGAATATCTAGATAAGGCTGCGGTGCTCATAGCAAACCAGCATGGCATCAAGGAACAGGTCATGCCAGACTACCGCTTTTCTTTTTTTGATAGTGTTGCTACACTGATAGATAAGAGGAATGCTAAGAATACAGTTAATCTAGATTTTATTTTTTTAATTGTTTATTTATTGAGATCTAAAAATTAACTTTTATTAGTTGAGTGATCAGGAATTGACAACTTAAGATGATACATTTTAGAGACACCAAGGCCTAGGCTCTCAGATTTTGCTCAGCCTCTTCCAGCCCTTTACTAGGGTTTTATGGGAGAAGCATCATAAATAGAGACTAGGCAAGGTTAGCAGAATGGCTTCAGGTGATTACTTCCCAACCTTTGGACAAGCTGCTCACTTCTTGGCCAGGGTGGGGAAGAGTCAACACTTCGGGGAAAAAAAAATCCAATAAATAATTCCAGATAATACCATCCTACTATTACAAGTTTGAAAGTTTTTGTTTCAGGCTTATTTGCTTATGATCTAAGTTCTTTTCAATGTGTCTTTCACCTTCAATAAATAATCTAATTTCCTATGTATGAATATAATCAACCAAGCAATCTCTCTAATCACATAGTTCAAGAAAAAGCCTCAAACTTTTAACAGCTTCATCTTGCTGCTGGAAGGGGAAATAAAATTATTCTGCTTCCCTCCTATAGAAGAGAACACCAAACCCATCCAGAAAGTAGAAAACATCTAAAATATAATTTATGACATTGAAATAAGCACAAAAGCAGCTGTTTTCCTTAACTGGCTCATTAAAGAAAGTCACCCAAAGAGGGCAACTTTACCATTCAACAAGTTTCTTTGGAAATTTCCCCTTCTCCAAAACAATAAGTAGTCCTGTAAAAACGATCCATGATTGCGTCCAAAAGTCTATAAGGTCCAAATACATGCTGCTTTGCCATCTCATGAACCAGGCTCAAGGCTAGCATGGGAATTATTGGGATGAAGAGGTACAGTGGCTCCACGTGGTGTAACTTCGATAATCCCTGGTTTGTCGATGATGCGGGCTGTCTGGTTTCCTTTTTCCACAATGCCAATAATCCATGCTTGGTGACCCTCCCCATATTTAGGAGACTTAATTTCAGCACAGAAGCGAGCTGCATGCTCTCGGGGCAAACAAATCAGTAAACCACCAGAGGTTTCTGCAGATGTTCCCTGGAGAAGACCAAAACGCCCACTGGCCTTACTAATAGCAGCCATCTTAGCGATGATGGGTAGATTATGAATGACAAAGGATACTTGACTTCTTTGTTGCCTTGCCAGGTTCTGAGCATGTCCCAAGATACCAAAGCCAGTGACATCCGTGGCAGCATGTGCATTAAAAGTGTGCATCAATCCAGCTGCAGTTCTATTCAGCATGGCCATACTAAACATAGCTTCCTGATAGGCCAATTCTACATCTTCTCTGGTTACCACCAACTTTATCTTATTCCACCTCTCTGGATTATCCAGCCACTGGTGGGCATTGACCGCCACCTGAGTGCCCAAAGGTTTGGTCAACACCAGCACGTCGCCAGGAACCGCACTATCTGGCATGATGAACTCATTAGGTTGGCAGACCACAGTAGCAACCCCTCCAATTATGATCCAGGGGTTTATCACCGTCTGCCCCCCTGTCACTGACGTTCCTCCTTCCTCAGCCGCATCCCTAAAGCCTTTGATCATAAGAGGCATAATTTTTTCTTTCTCTTCCTCATTCATCTTTTGGCTGACACTGAGTAACATCAGCATATTATCACACTCGGTAATGCCCATGGCATAAAGATCGCTCAGCACGTTGGCACAGGCGATCCGCCCCATCATGTAGGGATCTTCCACTAAAGGGTAAAAGAAGTCGGTGGTCTGCACGAGCGAGAGCCCCCCGTGTCTCAAGGGGATCACGCACGAGTCCATGCCGATGCCCAGGGTGGGGGGGCCGGGGCTGGCGCCCGGCGCGGCCGGCAGGAAGGGCCCGGGCTCCGGCCCGGGCTCCTGAGCGGCCGGGCCAGCAGCCTCGTCCGCCGCGCTGTCCCCGAAGCCGAGGCCTAGGCCGGGGGCCCGTGGGGGCCGCTCCTCCGGCCGCGTCAGTCCCGCCAGGAGCGTGAGCAGCGCCTCCTGGGGGACCTTGCAGCCTCATCCCTTCATGTCCGAGAAGCTCGTCAGGCGCCAGTTCGGGCTCAGCCCCAGCGCCTGGGGCTCAAAGGGCCGATAGGAGCCGGCGAAGGAGCCGCCGGTCGCTGGGGTGACGGCTCCGTTCCCAACCGTCGCTGCCGCCGCCGCAGCCATAGCGCCTGCTCAGTCCCCCCCCCGCCCGCGCCGACTCTCGCGAGGTTACTGGCAGTAACTGCCCTTTTACCGAGCGTTCCTTCCGCTGAGCCTCTGGTGAGTAGAAGGAGCGGAGCGGGTCATGCTGCCTGGCGCGCCAGCTCCCGGGCTGCTGCTGCTGCACGTCTGACGAGGAGAGTGGTCCGTGCTGCCTGGCGCGCGAGCTCCCGGGCTGCGCTCAGAGCCGCTAGGGCTGCGCTGGGGCGCGAGCTCCCG
The DNA here is from genome assembly GCF_003287225.1 of Phascolarctos cinereus. Classification (NCBI taxonomy): domain Eukaryota; kingdom Metazoa; phylum Chordata; class Mammalia; order Diprotodontia; family Phascolarctidae; genus Phascolarctos; species Phascolarctos cinereus. The sequence goes on along the minus strand of NW_027555847.1, from coordinate 441,799,053 downwards.
GGCTGCGGCGGAGCGGGTCTCCTGCTGCCTAGCGCGCGAGCTCCCGGGCTGCTGCCGCAGAGCGCGCGACGAGTGGGAGGAGAGGATGCGGAATGCGCCGAACGGCCCCACGCAAAGAGCCCAGCTTTAACTGGCTCTGGGCCTTCTCGCGAAGAGGCCGCCAGTGCAAATTCCCTAAGGGGGAGGGACTCTGCTCGGAGGGCCCCGCGGTTTTATCGACGATAAAGGCGGGTCTGGCCGTTAATAATCAGCTTATGATTGGCTGCCAGGGGTCGTGGGTAAGGAGCTACCTCATTTTGCAGACAGGAAAAACTGAGAAGGGTTAAGTGACTTGCTTAGGGTCACTGGAGTGATTTTGGAGATAAGATTTAAGTCCCGGTCTATCTCTCTCCCCAGTCCAGCGTGTTCGCTGCAGATGAACCAAAGCTGCAGCAGTAAAGGTCTAAAAAGTGCTTGACCAAGTATGAGTCGGGTCAGTTTAATAAGATGCATTTTAGTAGAGATAAAGAAATGAAAAGTCTTTATGTTTAAAAACTCAAATTTACAGATAATGGCAGTTTAACCAAAAAAGATCTGAGGCTACAAGTTTAATATGAACGGTGTGATTTAACAGCCAAGAAATATGATATTCACTTGCATTATGGGTCAAAGTGTCCAAGACTAGGTAGGTGATGCTCCTTCTTCTGTACTGTGGTCAGACCGCACGTCCAGAGTACTGCATGCAGCTCTGCCAGCATGTTTTAGGAAGGATGTTAATAAGCTAGAGGAGAGCCAGAGCAGAGCAAACTAAGGTCTTGGAATGCACAGCTGTCTGAATTCTGAGGCACCTAGGTAACCCAATAAATAGAGCTCTTGATCCAGCCTCTGACACTTCTACCTGCAAGACCCTGGGCAAGTCACTAAAACGTTGTCTGCCTCAGTTTCCTAAATTGTAAAAGAATAGCACCTCCCTCACCAGAGTTGTGAGGAGCAAATGAGATTTTTGTAAAGTGGTTAACACATAGCAGGAACTTTAAAAATGCTTGTTATGCCCCACCACGTCTCCCTCCCCTGCAGGCTGTTTGTTGTTTGTCCTTATTTGTCCTTGGTTCTGGAAGTGGACACCATGATGTCAGGGAGGCAAGATAGAGATCTGGGTGACTGGAGATGGCCCCGGACTCTATGGGAGACCTTGGCCTTTTTAAGCTAAGGTCTTTCCCAGGTCTCAGTTTGTCTGCGGCAAGGCCCATACAGTGATTAAGGCTAGGTAAGAAATGAGCCGAAGAATGGCCTCTTTTACCTTGTCAAGATGAGGGGGAAAAGAAATCAATCTGGGAAAAAGACCTTCAGGGTTTCTGGACAATACTAGAAACAATTGCAATTTACACTTACTCAGAGCCATCTGAACCCAAACAATGATTAAGTGAGGGAGACCCCTTTCCTGATTCCTGCCCCCCCCTTCCTATAGAAATTGTTGCTATTTGGACTAGAGAGCAGAGGACCACAATGGAAAGGAAACATGATAATGATCAGGTATATTTTATAGTCTGTTCCTCAGTGATAAACTCCAACTCCATTTATTTTGCTGGACATGAGAGGGCAGAAAGGCTATATTTCATTATTATTATTTTCTTTATAGACATAGCAGTAGTAATTCTAAGTAGGATCATAGAAATGTGATTTAAATCCAGTTAGATAGATTTAATGTGGGCTGTCTTCCCATTCAAAATGATTGGGGGGGGGGAAATGAACTTGGATTCCCATAAAACTGAGATTCTGAAGGACTGCTTTGCCTCTTACATATCTCCCTCCACTTCCAAACCCCATTTCAGGTAGGACAACAATTTAACTCCTTCTGGTTAAGCTATATGATTGTAGATTTAGACTAGGTTAGAAGAGACTTCAGAGGTAAATCTAGTCCAGTTTTCTCCTTTGTGTAGATGAGGAAAATGAGGCTGGTAGGCCTAAGTAACAACTCAGAGCCTTATGACAGGCCACAGCTGTGAAGGTTACAGTGGGTCTGGGGAGTTTATGTGTGTGACTTTTTAACCTAAGGCAGACTGTGAAACACATACAAGTGGCCAAGCTTCTACTAATGCCTCCATCCAATGCTCTCTGTAAATGAGTTTTTATATAATCAGAAAAGATGGCCAAAAATCTGAAGGGTGCTGCTACTCTTTGTCATATCTAATATCTAGAGAATTTTGCGTGGGAGGAATTTCTTTTCTCTCTATTGTATAAATGTTCTCATTTGAAACCTTTCTTTGAACTTTTGACAGTGTGACAAGTTTACCTGACACCGCAGCTTCCCTGGGATACCTGAGTTTGAATTTAGCACTTCCACAAACTAGAATCTTTTATACCCTTCTTTTGTACCTAGCTGTTGGACCCTGGGCAAGTCACTTAACCTCTGTCTGCCTCAATTTCCTTAACTGTAAAATGAGGATCATAATGATGGGGATGGGATCTGAATCCCTAAAAGGAAAAGACCATGCCTTTGGGATCTGGACCCCAAAAAGGAAAAACCCTGGACTTTCCCACCTGGCCAAATCTCTGTTTTTTTTTATCTGAGGCTATAATCCTATCAACTGACCTTTAATTGAGGCTACACCCAATCTCCCAATTCTGTTCTTTTACTTCCCAGTTGCCCCTGGCCACTTCCTACCCTTAATCCTAGCTAGACTCCATACTCCCTTGGCCACATGGTCCAGGTCCCTGGCATACTGTTCACCCCAGTTTACTGGCTGCTCCCATCCAGATCCTCCTCAGACCCCTCCTCCAGTCACCCCAGACTACTTGGCCACTCCTAGATCCCTCCCACGGTCTTTCTGTATATAAGGTGTTCAAATTCTTATAATCTTGACAACACTTAGATTCTTTAAGAGTCTAGCCAAGGGCTCAGATTTTTATAACCTAGCCAATAGCTCACAAATGTTTAGATTCCTTAATAGTCTGGCCAATATGGCTGATCTTTAATAAACCTTGTCTTTGGCTGAAAGAAGGCTTGGATCGAATTTAGACAGGACCCACATGTCATGATTTTAGGGTCCCAGCACCCCTAAATCTGTGGACCTCAACAGTAATAGCACCTACTTCCCAGGCTTATTATGAGGATTTAATTCAATAATATTTGTAAAGAACGTAGTACAATGCCTAGCACATAATAGGCACTTCCTTTCTACCTTAACTATTTAAATAACATAGAGGTTATGTGGATTGTACTTCATATCTTTATTGTTTTGTTCAGTAAAAAACAATTTTTTTTCATTACTTGGCAACTTGATTTGGACATTTTAGTTAGCAAAGTATCTTTGTTTACTTAAAAAGAACACTTTAAATCCATATAGATGATATGTTAGCAAGGAAAACAAGCGAGAAAGCTTAACTATTCCCCCTCCCCCAAATTCATCAGTCTACAAATGTGAGGATTTTTTTATAGTGGACAAAACATGATTTTTCTATGACTGAAATCCTGAGAAATCTCCTCATCTCCATTCTCTCTGAAGAGGATGCATACTTCATACATTCCTGTTTACAAAGGAGAGAATAAGTCTGATCTGATTTTCAACCTTTGGTGTTAACCTAGGTATTTGTAGGGACTGGAGCACTGTTTAAGTTTCTATAGTAAGGACATAAGTGTTTATAAAATGGAGTTAGCACAGTGTCTGACACATAATAAATGCTTATGGATTAATAGATTGATTGATAGTAGAGAGTGATTTTTCCCTGCAGCTGAAGATGTAAGAAAGACAGCACATTTTCCCTGCTGATATACCCTTATTTCTGCCTCCCACCCCCATCCCAGGACTATTGTCTCCACTGTAGAGGCAGATGTGATTTATGGAAAACATTTCCCATTTAACTGTAATCTTAGGCTTCTGTTTTTCCTAGATTCTCTAATACAACCAGTTCCTTTTCTGAGTAGGCTAGGTCTGATTTGCTTGGTTCATTAGTAACACAGGAAAACAAAATAAGAGAGATAATAAGCTTTTTTCTGAACTTTCTTGATGTGGAAATCCGGGGGTCAATGAAGATAAGTGGACCTGGGAGCTGGCAGGGGAACTGTCAGCAAAGAGAGAAATGGTTGGCTAACAATTGTGTTGAGTAAGCCTCCTGGAGAGGAACAGGAAGTGACACGGGCAGATGGCTGGGGGTTGGGCTAGTGGGATTGGGCAAGTGATTGATAAGCTCTAATTCAGGTCCCTAATACCTGTGTTATAGCAAAGGGAGGCTATGCTACCATTTTCTTGCTGCCTCATAAAGTAGAAGGAAATAGACCCATTCTCAAGGTGAGCAGACTTTGCCATAGAAAAGGATGGTGTCTGTTTTGTTGTGTTTGATGAAAAATAAAAATGGGTGATTGGCATTAAATGTGACATAAGGTGACGCAGACTTTGCAGTAACCACAGCTCCAGTGGCAGCTGCTGCCTGGGTACCATCCTCATTAACCTCCACAAATGTCTTGTGGACAGCTTTTGACAAATACAGGTTGGGGCTTGAAGACATTCCACTAAGGTCAGACTTGGCTTCATCAAAGATATCTGTGATCCCCATTTTTTGGAGAATAAAGTTGAGATCCAAGTTGCTTTCCATGGTTAGTTGGGGAAAGGAAACGTCTACCTTTTCCTCGCACAGAATAGTGGAACTGGTCCATTCTGTTATTTTCTCATGAGTCATCTGCTTTTCAAGCTACCAGGATAGAAAAGGATAAACAGTGTTAGTAATGAGAAGTCTGTTTCCAAAAAACTAGGTCACTATCCACAGGTGCTCAATACGGCAAGGGTTTCTCCCAAGCGTATTTCACTTTAAAACTCTTCCTGGTTTTTTTTTGGTTTGAAAAGCTACCTTAAATACGTCTGTCTTCAGTTGGAGTAGTGACACGCTACCTGATCCTCTAGCTGTCCCTTGGGAGTCTTGTGGTTTTGGTTTCTGCTTCGTTCTTGATGAGGACCACGACATCAGGAAGATGGTGACATGACTTGCAACTGAGTTGGGTTTAAGTGAGGGAGGGCTGTGCAAAGTCACCAGCCTCACTTTCTCCTCGGGAGCTATGAGGGATCCATGGCCAGATGTAGATCAGGATGACTGAGGGTGGTCTAGGATACAGTGGGAGTCTTTGGCATTTTTAACCTCAGGGCTTTCCTAGCTCTCACTTTGAGTGAGGCAATGCCCATTCAGTGAATAGGCCTGTTTTAAGAAGGGTGGCCCCTTTAATAATAATAAAAAAATCAAACTGGGAGGGGAAGACCCCTTTAGGGTTGATTGCCTAAAGAGAAGCAATTACCGTTTACATTCACTCTGAGCCTTGAGGGCTCAAAAAATAATCATTAAGTGGTGCTTGGGCCAGGGCCTATTGTTGGCTAGTCAATGAGAGTCAGAGTGAATGTGTAAGACTTGGTCTTTAAGAAAGAAATCTAGCCAGTAAACCCCAAGATACCTTCCTTTGGGCAGAACACCCTCAGGTAAGGACATGATACCCCATGTTGGGGACTGGAGAGGGGAGAGGAGGAAAGTGGAGAAGAGAGGAGAGGGGAGGGGTTGAGTCTAATCCAGTAATAATCTATCTCCAGTTTGCCAGGCAGGTCCATATCTACATGGAAAAACTCATGTAATCTAATGCTGAAACTGAAGCACACTTCTCTGAGACAAAGGTCTAGGCCCTTTCTGTATTTTTGGTGTCCACTTTCCCTTGCTTTGTAATAGAAAAAGGTAAGATTTGAGAAGGTATAGATTATCCCTTTGGCTATGAAGAAAAAAGAAAGATCCATTGAATTGGAACAGATTCTTTCCTTAGGCAATTGGGGTTAAGTGACTTGCCCAGGGTCAAGTGTTTGGTCTGGGGCTGAATTTGAATTCAGGTCCTCCTGACTTCAGGGGCCGGTGCTCTATCCACTGTGCCACCCAGCTACCCTAGACTCTCTTTCATTCAAGAATTTGTTGGTCAGATATTTAAGGATCAATATCTGTTTAATTAATTGATAGGTGACTTTCTAAGTATTTCTGACAGCTGAGGCATAGTTGGACTTCAGAATTAAAGTCATCAGGTGTCTCTTCTATATGTATAATGGCCAGAGTCACAGAATTCTGGAATTAGAAGGGGGCCAGCTAATCTGATGCCTCCCCCCCCTACCCCCACTGTATGTTCCTGATAAGTGGTCATCCAGTCTGGGCTTCAAAACCTACAAGGAGGGAGAGACTACTACCTCTTGAATCATTCCATTCCACTTTTGCAATTCTAATTGTTAGCAAGTTTTTCTTTATGTTAAACTAAATTTGCTTTTCTTTGCAACTCCCACTCATTGCTAATGGTTCTTCCCTCTAGAGTCAAGAAAAACATATTTAATCCTTCTTCCACAAGACAGTCTTTCAAATTCTTGAATACAGCCATGATATCCCCCTAAGACTTTTTTTCTCCAGGGGAAGCACCCCAAGTCCTTTCAACTACTCCCCCTTGTGGCGTGGACTCAAAACTATTCACCATTCTAGTTTCTCCATCTCTGAAACTCCCTTGTTTATCAGAGTCCATATTTAGTTAATTTGTTTGCTTTTGCCTGGCCTATGGTTTCATTGGTTTAGGTAGTTCCTAGAAGAGAGACAAAAATAAGAATTTACCTCTTCCAGTCCAGTGGAGTCCTTGGCAGGTAAAGTGGGCAACAGCACAAACATGCTGAGCTTTCCCTTGATATAATTCATCTCAAGAATCTGTGTCTTTAATTCTTCAATGTAACCAATTCTAAATGTATTCTGTTGTCTCATCATTTTCACATTTTTCTGCTCATTCTGTCAACAAAGGCAGGAAAGGTTAAGAGAGAGCTAGCCTTTCTCACAGACATTCAATGTTGCTCATGGCTGCTTCAGGCAAAGGGGCACATTTTCCAGGAATTCGGAAACCTGCTGAAGTTAGAATGATTAGCTGATCTAAATTACTCTGAATTCAGGATTTTGATGCATCGTTCTCTGTGAGTCACTGCTCTTTAATACAGGAGAGTGACCATATTATATTAAACATCAATAAGGGATGCTAAAGATAATGGCAGATCATTACTCAAATACATCCTACTCTTCCCACTTACTCTGATTTTTAGAATAATAATCCATGGGAAATTAAACAGGTAAAACCGATAGCCTGTATTTTATTCTCCATTGAGTTACCAATGTTAATGTATATTTAAAAGTTGCGCGCGCACACACACACACACACACACACAAAGATACTTAATAGCTCTTGGTATATCATGTATGGGCCAGAGAAAACATGCTTAACCATAGTTAGTATGTCAAAGATGTATGATCTCATCCATGCAGAAAATAACCTCCACTAATATAGAGCACAAAACACTTGCAACTTAGTGGATAGATTTTAGGGAATTCCCTGAGTCTCAGAGGGGCAGGATGGTGATGGTCATGATCAAGCAGTAACTGTCAGACACAATACTTAAACCCAGGTCTTCCTCACTCCTGAATTCCATTAGGCCATGATATCTGTAATTAACCATGGGGACAGAGACAGAACCTATGATTTCATTGACTTTGGGAACTCACAGGTAAGGAATTTCTCTTTCCCAATACAGGTTAGCACTTTCTCTGCAATTTATATTCTTAGAAAATTACCTAGGGCAGACATGTAAAACTCAAATAGAAATGGATCCCTCAGCTGCTTATTGACTTAGAAAACCACAAATTAACATTATCTATTTTGCATTATATTTTTATTTATTTTGTCGAACATTTCCCAATTATGTTTAAATCTGCTTCTGGCCTTACTTGCTTGCCCCATGAGTTTGACACCTTTGGCCCAGAATACTAAGAAGTTAAGTGACTTGCCCAAGGTCACACAGCTAGTATGTACAAGAGGTAAAACTTGGTCCCAGTTCTTCCTGGTTTTGAGGTGGACTCTTTACCTACCACTCCATGATGTATCTATTTAATATTATTCTCAAAACTGGGATAATGACTGGTGTCTTTACCTTGTTTAGCCAGAAAGGTAAGTCTTCTGTTTTTTCATAGTCAAAACTTTTTTCCCATTTGGCCTTGAAGTAGATGGCATTTACCAGCACCAGCACTGTAGAATCAGTAATGTTGTCTTTGTCAAAGAGGTCCTTGATTTTACCTGAAGGAAACATCCCAGAATACATTCTAAGTGTGAGATATTTTATTGTTGTTGTTTAGTCATTTCAGTTGTGTCCATGTCTTCGTGATCCCATTTGGGGTTTTCTTGGCAAAGATTCTGGAGTTTTGCCATTTCCTTCTCCAGCTCATTTTACAGATGAGAAAACTGAGGCAAACAGGGTTAAGCGATTTGCCCAGGGTCACACAGCTAGTAAATGTCTGAGATCACGTTTGAACTCAGGTCTTCCTGTCTCCAGGCCTAGCAGTCTATCCACTGCACCACTTAGCTGCCCAAGTATGAAATACTGCAGTCATGTTAAAAATGATGAGCTGATATTTTTTTAAGCACCTTAAAGTTTGAAAATTTCATTTCATCCTTATAAAAACCCTGAAAGTAGATGTTTATTCTTATTCCCATTTTAAAGATGAGGAAACTGAGACTCACAGAGCTTAAATGATTTCCAAACAGTCACACAGTCCAACACTCTTCCTACTAAGTCATGCAGCTTCAACCAGTTATGAGCCAGGGTACATGATGTTTCTTTTGTTTGTTTTTAACTTTTTTTTCCTTTTTTTGCAATTGGGGTTAAGTGACTTGCCCAGAGTCACACAGCTAGTGTCAAGTGTTTGGTCTGAGGTCGCATTTGAACTGAGGTCCTCCTGACTTCAGGGCCGATGCTGTGTCTACTGCACCACTTAGCTGCTCTGGTCCTTTCCATTCTCCATGATCTGTTAAAGATTACTAACAGTAGCTTGGAAAGCACATCTGCAGTTCTTTTAGTTATTATCTGGCCCAAATAACTTGAATTCATAAAATATAATATCTCCTCCATAGCCATGATTAGATGGACCATTTAAGTGGCTCTTAGAATACTCTGCCTTACATTGCTAATTGACTTTTTTATTTAAAAGAAGCAACGTGTTCACATCAAAAGAGCACTGACTTTGGAGTCAAAGGACCTGTCCTCCTATTTCAGCTCTACTACTTACTATTTGTGAGTCCTCTGTCATGTGTTTTAGCCTTTCTGAGCTTTGGTTTCTTCATTTCCAAATAAGCAGGTGGATGAGATGACTTCTATAGCCTCTTCCAGCTCTTAATCTTATCATATTATATATACATCCTATCTCTCCAACTGGGTTATAAGTTCCCTGGATGCCTTAAATATGCTTGTATCCCACACAGAGCCTAGAGCAGTGCTTTACATATAGCAAAAGCTCAGTAAATGCCTGTGGATAAATAAAAGACAACATGCATAGCTCCATTATTAGAAATCCCGGGCAGCTAGGTGGTGCAGTGGATAGAGCACTGGCCCTGAAGTCAGCTGTGTGACCCTGGGTAAGTCACTTAACCCCAATTGCCAAAAAAAAAAGAAAGAAAGAAGAAAAAAAAAAAGAAAAACCCACTGAGTAGCCTGATGGTCAATCAGAGGGCTTACTAGCATTGATTCTCTCAGCTCGAGCACACAAATGTGGTTAGAACTAAGGCTGTCCAACCTGGCTTGTGGCATCAACAAGAAGTAAACTTGGACCGTATACCTTTTCATCATGAAATGCCATGCATTCTCAGCCCTGTACCAAACAGCTGGTTTTCTGTGTTGGGAAGTGAGGGGGGAAGTGTATGTAGTGTTCAGAACCATAGAATTAGGAACGTAGTCATCAGTCATGAAGTTCAGCTCTCTTGTTTTACACATGAGGGCACTGAAGCCTGTAAGCTTCAGCAACTTACCCATGTCACATTAACTAGCTGGCAGAAGCGCTAGCTAGGACTGGAATTTGGCTCTATAGATGAGTTTGGTTTCTTTTAATATCTGTGATCGTGGAGAGGGAAGTGGGCAGAACCAGAAGAACAACATTTGTACACTAACCGCAACATCAGAAAGACAGCTTTGAGAGACTTAAGAACTCTGATGAGTTCAGTGACCAGCCATGATTCCAGGGAACTCATGGATAAAACATGTCACCCACCTTCTGACAGAGAAGTGATGAACTGAGGGTACGGAATCAGACGTGTTTTGGACAGGAATGTTGTGGGAGTTGTTTTTTTGACCGTAAGGATTCTGTTTTCTTTCTTTTTTCCCTTTTAATTTGTGGGGTTTAAGAGAAAATAAATGTTCTTTGAAAAATAAATAAAATAAATATAGAGCTTTGGCCTTGGAGTCAGGAGGACCTGAGTTCAAATCTGGCCTCAGACGCTCAATACTTAATACCTTTATGACCTTGGGCAAGTCACTTAAACCCATTGCTTTGCCAAATATAAAAAAAAAAGAAAAAGAAAATAAACAGATGCATTAACACACACGTGCATACAGATGCATTCACACATAAGACCCAACAGTCTTAAGCTTAACAGAGTTAAGTTTCTTATCCTACCAACTTAAATGCAAACATATTATTAGTATATCACAAAGGCAGCATCTTATTCCCAAACGTGATAGTGAAGGTAATAGAAAGAGTACTGGTCTTGGAATAGGAAGACTGGAGTTTGGGTGTGAGCTTAGGCAAATCACTTCAGCACTCTGGGGCTCATTTTGCTCATCTATAAAATGAAAGGGTTGGGACCAATTACTTCTAAGGTCCCTTCTAACCATGACAATCTGTAACCTGCTTATTAGGGATAACCATAAGAATACATAATTATGAGAGAAGGAATAAAGTTGGAAAGAGGACCAAGAGGAGAGAGATGTAACTTCATAGTTATAGGGTCATGGCCCACAAAATCACAGTAATTAACCCTGAGAAAAATGTGGTTAGTATTCTAGGCTATAGGTGAGCAACCTAGAACCTGTATTTAAAGGTAATATTTAAATGTGATTGGAGTTGAATGGCCACTTTTGAGGCCTCATCCCTAGAAGGTCCTGTCCAGTGACTTCTTAATTTAGACTTCAAATTTGGAGTATTTTGATCCCGCCGCTAGTGACCTAATCACAGTCAAAGCTGTGCCAAGAATAGGAGAGGTCCCACTTTTAATGAGCAGTTCTCCTGCCTCTTCATGGACAGGGTGTTTTTTGACAAGTTATGTGTATCCATGTGGCTTTTCTCTTTCAATTCATGAAAATATTCTATTGACACTACATTTAGATCTCTATCTTTTTCCACTCTCTCCAGTATCCCTCTTCGCTCAGGACAAAATATACAATATTGGAAAAAAGTATGAGGAAAATTGGCCAATAAGTGGTTCTGTTAAGTGTTTGGTGATGCTTAAAGAAAAATTGTTTTGCTAGCGCCGACATGGTTGGCAACGGAACCTAGATGTTTTTCTTTAAAATTATTAATTGCATAATGAGGAAAACATCATCCACATGACAAAGGATAACACCAGCAAAAAATTCAGAATTTTCATTTCTATTAAGTATAAAATAGTTACAACACAGAATTTAAGTTGGCAGTATGATGCAGCAGGCAAAACATTGGTTCTGAACCAGAAAAAACATTTTTGCAGTAACAGCAACATCAGAAAAACAGCTTTGAGAGACTTAAGAACTCTGAAGTCCCAAGAACTGAGTTGGAATCCCAGATCCAACACTTGCTCCATGACCCTAGGTGAGACACTTAACCTCTTCCATCAGCCTGTTTTCTCACATGTAAAATGAGAATAACACCTGTAGCCCTAATCATAATGTAGTTGTGAGGATCAGTGAAATAATTCTGTCAAAGGCTTTTCAAACCATGAAGTGCCATTTAGATGTCAATTTTTATTGTCATTGTTATTACTATCATTATTATTATTATTTACTTCCTTATGACTTAGCAATTACTTATTCTTTCAGATCTAAATAATTTCATCTTTAAAATAAAGAGGTTTGATTTAGATGGATCCTAAATCCTGTAATAAACATGACAATCTAAAAGTCCTTAGCTTTCCAATTCATATTATTGACTCCCACTTTCTTACCTTGAGTTTGACATTCAACCCAGAAATTAATCTGTTGTCTGGATTTTTCTGTGTCTTTTCGGAAATCCACACTTTCAATGCTTGTATGGTAAAATTCCATCACATTATCTGAATATGCCTGTTAGATTAGGAAAGTAAAAGATACTACAATAAAATCATATACAGTTACTAAATCACCAGCTAAGTAACCCAATAATAGAAGGAAATCAATCTCAGAAAATATCAGTAGTCACTGAATATGATAGAAATGTATCTTTCCATTCCTACCTATATGCAGTCTGAATCAGACAGGACCATTTGAGCAATTGCATTGAATTGGCATGGCCATAAATTAGGGCAAAATGAGAATGATATATTCCTTTCCAAACCAATATCCTTATAATTCCACTTTTCATTTGTGGCCTGTAAACAAGCGAGATTTTTTTTAAAGTGACAGACTATAGCATCATCATTATTAATATTCTTATTATTATTATTATTACTTATAGAGAATCAAAACCCAGTGAAGAAAATCTCTTTTTATTTGTAAAATGGGAGTTTGTTTCTGCTCTAAACTAGGAAGTACCTTGGGATGTCAGTCCTTTCCAACTCTTGCATTTTAGTATCCTTTCGCAAATTTAATTTTGATTCCAAAGCACTGTGGTACCCCTGAATAGAAAAGCATACTTCCCTGTTCTAGGAGTTGTTAGGACTGCATAAGGCTTTATCATGGAGTCATTGCTTTAAAGCTGGAAGGAATATTAGAGGCCATACAGTGCAGTCTTCTCATTTTCCAGAAGAAGAACAAGGCGCAGGGAAATTAAATGACTTAACCAGTGTCACAGAGCTAGTAAGTATCTGAGGTGTGATTTGATGATCCGAGGTCTTCCTAATTCCAATTCTCGTATTGTGTCTGCTATACCATATTGCCTCTATATTTAGAACGGCATGCCATCAGCTGAATGGAGCAAATGGACGCTGGTGGGGTCCACCACTACAAAGAATCTATTGATTCTAGAGAAGATAGTTGCTAGAGTGAAACCAAGACTGGGTAAGGGGGTAAAATGGAGAGTATGGTAAATTAGAGTGCTTCTGGTTTAACCCAACACCTTGTTCCTCACTGATTCAGAATCACTACTGTATTTCCTCAGTCTCAAGCCTAGTCTCCTGTTACACAGATACCCTCTTCCTTGTTTATACTTCTGTCATACTTTTTACCTGGCTTCCTCTTCAGATAAGTAGATCCATAAGATAATACTACCTCTAGCCCATGAAGTCCTGTAATTGGCAACCTCAGCCACTGACTTTGGCCTTTGTTGTCGACATCATTACTCTCTTATCTTTTTAATTCTAAGAACTGTATCTCTGGTCACTGACCTCTGCTTTCCAGGCTGGCCCCCATCTTCACCTGTAGACAAGATGTATGGTGCCCAGACATTTTGACTGAAGCCTTTTCCCCTCTCTCACAGTGCAGGAAGGCTTCAGGGTGGACCATGCAGTGCATAGACCCACAGCTCATGCCAGGTGGTTAGGCCATGAGAAATAGAATAATGAGCAGAAGAAATACTCAGGCTTACAAAGCATAAATTGGAGCTGTTTCAGTGTGACAACAGAGTTAGTTGTGAACTTCTGCCAAACTAGGTCCGGACAAGAATGACCTAGTATGCAGCAATTATGGTACCTTTCTTAGAACTAGCAGGACAAGCACACGATTCTCAGTGACAGAGCTACCAACAGAAAGCAGGAGCTGCAAGGAGCAGCCCATTGTGTGGGAAAAACAAACATAGTGTGATGTTGGGACACACAGGCGCAAATGTTACCAGTCATCATCTCCACCATGTTCTTTTGTCCATCTGTTGCATTGCCCTCAGGAAGAGCATTGTAAAACACTGCCCAGGAAGGAGAAGAACTTTAAAATGTACTTACTAGCTGTGTTTTACTTACAGCAGAGATTGGAAATTCCTGCTCTCCATACAGCCTGTTGGCCATACTTAGGGTATAATCGGATTTTATACTATCCAGCTTCTTGAGCAGCTTCCCAAAGTAGGAGTCAGAATCTCTATACCCGTCACTCGCAGACTTTGTATTCTTGATAGGACATAATAAAATTAGATAAAATGTCATTAATCTGTCCCTTGAAGACACAATCTCTTTTCAGACACCTATTTGTCATTATTCAATTTCATACAGGTATAGTAGTATTTCCATGTAGTTTTAAAATTTTAATTAAACTATGGAATACTTAAATAACAATGAATAAAGGCAGCTCCATACATGTAATCTTCTTTTGTCCTAGCTTATTGCCCTTAAATTTCATCCTAGCTTATTGCCCTTAAAAGGAACACTATAAAATATTGGCAAACTTCATACAACCCCCTTATCTGGATTTCAGGATCATGACAAGAACCTACTATACATCATCCCCTGAATTCTGTAAGATGGCCCCAAGAGAATTTTCTTAACTTACTGCAGCAGCCACATTTCTGATATAGACAAAGAAAAATTCTTTGCATTTATTGGGTGAGAATCACTATGGATACCTCCCTGAGCCTGCTGTGTCCTGCCACAGTTCATCTAGGGTAATATCACCCTTAGACCTCTGACTAGAGTAGCAATTTCTGCCTTTCTAGCAACTAGCCATCATTCTTCATGTAGTTTCAGAAAAAAAAAGTAACCAAATCCACTAACTCAGAGACTGTCAGATGAGAGGAATCACAGAGATATTTTTGGTCTAATAATAGTTTTTTGATTGTTTGGTTGAGTGTTTTTTAGATTCATGGGACCTAATGCTGCTGAGCATTTATTTTCAAAGAAAACTCGGGCAGCAAGCAAATGACCATCTTCACTGAGGAGGGAAATCAGTTTATTATGATAAGATAGATACCTGTGGATTTGGAGGTTCTGACGTCTCATGCTGGTCCCCTTGGTCTCCTTGACTTGCTCCTTTTGAAGAAATTTCAGGTTCTGTGCCTTTACTTTGTGAAACTTCATTGAAGTGTAGCACCTGCAGAGTGGGAATATGGATATAATGTAATTAAAAAAACAATACCTAGGTCAAGAGCCAGAAATCTTCATTTCTAAGACCTGACTATCTAATTTCTGATTTCTAATTCTGACTATCCATTAATAGTCCATAACTTTAGGAAAGTCATTTAACCTCTTGAAGACTCAGTTCCTTCATCTATAAAGTAAGAACTGTGTCTATATCTCCCCTCTTCCCCCACTCTTTTTCAGGGTTGTTATTAGAATCAGAGGAGGTGTCATGAGTGAAGGCACTTTTATGGAATCTGAAGGTTGAAAAAGACCTAGGAGGTAATCTATTCCAACCCATACTTGAATATGAGCAATACCTTGTTCAGTATTCACATCCTACCTTCTCTTGAAGACCTCCAGGAATGTAAAACTCACTCTCTTGTGAGGCAATCTTGGGTAGCACTAATAGCTCTATTATTAGGAAATATTTCCATGAATAGAGACCCAAATCTGCCATGGTGTAACTTTCTAAATTGTTCCTCAGTCTGCCTTCTGGGGCCAAGCAGGACAAGTCTAATTCTGCCTTCTCTCTGTCAGCCCTTTGCAGATTTGAAGATAGTCATATCCTCTCTAATCATCTCCAAGTTAAGTTAAACATAAATCTATCCTCATCGGGAATGTTTTCCAGTCCTCTCATCAGCATTGCTTCTGTCTTCTGGGAGCATTCCGGTTTCTTAATATCCTTGCACAGAAGTGAGGAGAGTTTGGATATAGCCAGATCATGGTAGAAGACAGTAGGCCTGTTATCTTCTTCATTCAGGACCCTATGCCTCTATTAATATGAGTTATTAAGTGATTTCCCCAGAGTCACACATAGTAGCTGACAGAGCTGTGGCTTGAACCCAGGTTTTCTGGCTCTAATGAACTTTTTAAATGTTATGGCTTAATTAGGTAAATGCACATAACCTTAGTTTTCTGATTCTAAAGCCCTTTCCAAGTGTTAGTGATCGGGTGATGGGACCTGGATCACTAAAAGGAAAAGACCATGTCTTTGAAAGCAACCCAGTCCCTGAATTTTCCCATCCATTTCAGCAGCCCAGGTCACTAGCTCCTCTGCCCAAGGCACCTGGCCCACTGCAGCCCACCTAACTTACTTGACATTCCTTTCACTGTCATGCTTGGCCCACCTCAGACTATTTACTACTCCTTAATTCCATCCAGATCCTTTCACTGTCCCTTTTTTATATATCAGTATATTGTATATCAGTCTGACCCCCATTAAGTTGCTGCTTCATTAGGAATCCTGCCTGCTTCTATTGGCTTTTTAATAAAATTTGCTCCTTGACTGGAAGATAGTTTGAGTGCATGAATTCATTCCAGGCAGACACCACCCTCTACCCTGACCTTTCCAGGTTCCCAGCAATCCCCAAACTGCATCATTTGGATTATTAGGAAAATGGCCATAATGTTACAAATGTTATGGGAAATTTAATATTGTCCTTCAGAAAGGCTTTTGTAATCAATTAATAAGCTTTTGTTAAACTCTTAGGATGTGCCAGGCACTGTGCTAGACAGTAGCAACACAAAGATGAAAATGAAACTCTCACTGCCCTCAAGGGGCTTACATTGTCTTGGGAATTAGTATGGATTCTATAGTTTTCTCTAACCTCAAACTCTTTAATAAGTGTCCATGTAAAAAAAAATTTCTGGGCAGAAAAACTCCATTTATTTATTAAGGATCCATTGTAGCCACTGTCAAGACAGAGAAACTAAAGGAAGCATGGTTCAAAGCCTTGGAACAGACATGAGAAGAGTGAGTTCAAGTCTCCCATCTGCCACTTGTGGCAGCTATGACAGCCCCTTCTTCCCTCCCTTGCCCTGGGTTTTAATATCTTTGTCAGATGAGGGCCTTGGGCTAGAGGTTTAAGTCCATTCCGACTTTTAACATTCTACAATTCAGACTGAGTTTCAAAGCCTGCTCAGAAGGTAGGTGAGGGTTTCCTATGGTGAGGTTTTGCCCTAAATAAAGTTATTTAGGACCTTGTGAAAGGGCACCATTCTAAGATCAAAGTAGCAGCAAGGTAGATAGTGCAGTGGTTAGGGTGCTGGCCCTAGAGTCAGGAAGGCCAGACTTCCCCTCCAAGATTACCTTGTATCTGTTTTGTATGTATGTGTTTTTGTATTTGTTTATACATGTTCACATTGTCTCTCCCACTCAAACATAAGCTCCCTTAAGGGCAGGAACTGTGTCACTTCTGTCTTTGCATACAAAGCACCTAATATAATGCCTGGCACATGATAAATGCTTGATGAATGCTTGTTGATCAATTCCACAGTCAAAACTAAATCACTGGAATGAAAAACTGAAGGTGTTGTGGAGTAGAGAATGGAGACCCAGACTCAGAATAAGGGAGAGCTGAGTTCAGATCCTCCTCTGCCATATATAAGCCGTGTCAACCTGGGAAAGTCACTTACCATCTCAACCTTTGTTAAGACTGTAAGTTGGGGCAACTAGGTGGTGCAGTAGATAGAGCTCTGACCTTGGAGTCAGGAGGACCTGAGTTCAAATCCAGCCTCAGAAGCTTGACACTTAACTAGCTGTGTGACCCTGTGAGGACCCTGCCTTACCGGAAAAAAAAAAAAAGGCAAAAGCAAAAACTATAAATTGCAGTGTTAAGTGCTGACCTGCATTAGTAAAGAGAGATTCCTGTGCCCACAAAATCGCCGGTCTGGTTGGCCAAAAGTAGAAGGGAAGAAGAAAGGAAGGAAGGGAGGAAGGAAAAGGAAAGAAAGAGAAGGAAGGGGGGGAGGGAAAATAGAAAAACTAATAATTGTCCGGAAAAACAGAAAATGAAACATACTTCCTCTTCCATAGAGCAGAGAGGTAAGAAACTACTCCTGGCAGAATATTATATGCATTGTCAACTGAAGCTGTTTTATCAAGTGTTTTTCCTTAATTGATTTGCTTGTTACAAGGAAAGGTTAAATCAGATATGGGGTGTTTCCAGTAATGACTGTGATGTAAAAACAAAAGACATCAATAACAATTATTTCAAAAAGAGCCCTGGTATGTCACATGTAAGTAAAAAACATAGCACCTAGAACAGAGTGAGTGCTTAATTAATGTTCGTTGACTGAATGACTTACAAATCAGCTCCTTTTAGCAGCATTTACACAGTCTCTTCTGGTCTAGTCAGTTTGATTCTCTACAAAGCTATTGAGTGACAACTGTGTACATAATCTTAAACTTTTGGAGGCTGAGTTATTGCAAGGATCAAATGGCACCTTGTAATGCACTTTATAAACATTACATATGTGAATGTGAGTATCCTCCTTCCTCTTGCTCTCTTCCTCCTGCCCTCTTTCCTCCTCATCCCTTCCCCCAATTAAAAAAAAAAAGCCTTGGGTTGGAGTCCTTACTCTGGGACTTCTAGTTGTGAAGCCTCTGGGAAATCTCAGCCTCCATGAATCTAATTTCCTCATCTATAAAATGGAGATAATACTTGTGCACTTTCCCCAAAGAGTTATTGTGAGAATCAAATGAAATAATGGATGTTAAGCACTACCTAAATGAAACATTATTATTTTTTAGCCCTGAGGTGCCACCTTCAGGGAGCTAACTACATAGTTGAAGAGACAGTGTGACAAAAACACTAGATTGGGAAGCAAGAAACCTAGGGTTCTAGTCTCAGCCCATCTACTAACCATCTCATCTGTATGACCTTGGACTTGACCTGACAGCCTCAATATTCTCCTATAAACTCCAAGGTTAGCCTAGGCCCTTTCCAATTCTGAAAGTCCCTGAGTCTATGAATCTACAGAATATACAAACAGAAAAAGAATGTGCAGTGCCAAACAGGATATAGTTGGTACCACATAAATGATAGAGACCATCAGTGCCACTCCTGGGAATTCAGAGAAGGGACAGATCACTATGGCCTGGCAGGCTTCGTGAAAGAGGTAGGAATATAGTTGGTGATTGAAGGACTTAGAGCAGAGGAGAAGGAGGAGGAAGGGCATTATAGGCAGAGGCAATATGAGCAAGGTACTGAAGGAAGGAGTAGTCAGAGTGAAGGATTCAGGTTCTCACACTGGACTCTTACTCAGACAGGAAAAGTACTTACTATAGACCAGGCACTGTGCTGAGCATTTTGCAAATATTATCTCAT
The DNA here is from genome assembly GCF_003287225.1 of Phascolarctos cinereus. Taxonomy (NCBI): domain Eukaryota; kingdom Metazoa; phylum Chordata; class Mammalia; order Diprotodontia; family Phascolarctidae; genus Phascolarctos; species Phascolarctos cinereus. The sequence continues at coordinate 441,779,952 of NW_027555847.1, read as the reverse complement.
TTGATTTGCATAATAGCCCTGGGGGATAACTGCTGTTATAATCCTCATTTTACAATTGAAGAAACAGGCAGGCAGAGGTTAATTGATTTGTCCAGGGTCACCTAGCTAGCAAGTGTCTGAGGCAAAATTTGAACTCATCTTCCTGACTGCACCCAGTGCTTAATCCACTGCACCACCTAGCCACTTAGAGAATAATAGGTGAAGATAACTGAGTCTAAAGCATAGCAAGAAATCTTAGGCTCTAAAAATGTAAAGTATAAACAGGATGGGGACCTACGTGAGAAGAAGGACTCTGCAAAACCTAGATGAAATCACCTCAACTTTTTCCAGGGCACTTTTGATAAATTCCCTTTCACTATGTTTCATTGGAACCCTGGTGGAGTTTATATTGCCTCCCTTGGATGAGTAGCTAGTTCTTTAGGAAGGGTACCCAGCTTGTAAAAGTCCTGACCTGACCACTTGAGTTTAGGCTTTCCACTGTGTTTGCCACAGAAACAAGACAATTCTTGTCCCTTCATTTGGAATCAATTCAGTTGGAACCATAAGGAATGGTGCTTCCAGGTTCGAAGAAGGAAACTACCTGTGGCACAAATGTGTCATCACTCTCCAAATCTTCACAAAGATGTGTCTGCACAGGGACTGTTAAGAGACCATATTCTGTAGCAAAAAGATTTTTGGGTTAGGGGTTTTAACATGTTGAAATCCCAATTTTCCTTACCACCATGTTGTCTGGGTCTGGCCTCTGATCAATCATGTCACCTCCTTGACCCCAGTGTAATATGGGGATAATGCTTTTATGTAATAGGGATTGTTTAGAGAGAATCAAATGAAATAATATACGTGAATGGAATTTGTCATTGATAAAGCACAGTATTGAAATGCCAGCTTATCATTACTCTTTTCGGGGAGCATTATTAGCAAACTTTGCTTTCTGCTCTAGCATACTATCCCAGATTTCTTTCTTAAGAATCATGCCTTAAACCCAGATCGCTCTGGCTCTCACTGATTGGCTGACCCTAGGTTCAAGGCCAAACCCCTCTTGGGCATTGTTTGGGCCCTGTTTGACTCTAAGTGAATGTAAATTGAAATTGTTTCTGTTTTGGCCAGAAGCCTTGAAGGTCTTTTCCTCCCAGTTTTTTTTTTCTGGACTAAGTTAAAGAGGCCATTCTTTGCCTTAATCACTAAATGGATATTGCCTCAGTCAAATTGAGACCTGCTAAAGACCTTAGCTTTAAAGCCCAAGTTCTTCCACCCCATCTGGGGCCATCTCCAGTCGTCCTGATCTAAGTATATGGCTCCAGAGGAGGAGAAAGTGAGGCTGGTGACTTTGCATAGCCCTCCCTCACTTAAATCCAATTCACTTGCTTGTCTTGGCATCAACCTCTATGATGTCATGGTCCTCTTCTGAAGTACAAACAATAACAACAACAAACAGTAACTTTGCATGAGTACTTGCAGTGAGCTCAAAGGTATGTAAAACATGGCAACAAGCACTTACTTCATTGATCTGATCAGCAGTAGAGCGTTTAGCTCCTAGGCTAATCATGCCAAAGGCAACTGAAATGCTCAGAGGACAGATAAAGATGTTTGCCCGTTCATCACCTTTACTTAGCTCTTGGAAGAAGTCCACGCAAAACTTGGTGTTGGCTGTCACGAGGCAGTCCATTGTGAAGCTGAAAGTAGGCTAAAAAAGAAAGAAAGAATCCTTGGATTAAAACATGTCACTCTAAATTCCACAGCATATTGCTATGAGCACTTATTCATTAAGATTTCAAAATATGAAATATGAAGTTCATAATCCTCCTGATACCAGTCTGCTCCACTGCTGGTGCAATGCTCTCAGGAGTCTCCTTTGCTGTATAGTAATCATAGTGAACTGTTGCTCTTCTCCCCAGCTAAATGCCTACTCCGGGCAGCAGCCAAGAAAAGCTTCCTTTTCTATTTTCCCCTCCTCACAATGCAATGCCTGGCTCTGTCTAAATGTTCTGCCCATTTTAGTTCAATTTTTCAAATGTCTATCAAGACCCTACAGCCTACCACGCCTTGCCCTATACCCTGAGGATGCAATTTTTTAAAAAAAGATGTAATCCAAGCCCCCAAAGAGTGTGCAGTCTAGTTGGGGAGATGAGAAATGTCTATGAATGACAAAGGAATATTAGGAAGTGAGAACTATATTGAGTAGTGGTAGGAGAGCCAGGAAGAGCTGGGTCCAAGCCTCCCACCTGACATACACTGTCTAACCATGGCTTTCAGTCTTCTAGGCAAATCTCTAGGAGGATAAAATGCAGGGAAGATGCCCATCTTGCATTGCTCCCAGAAACTCCTCACCAGGAGCTCCCAGTAGCAATGGAATCAGTAGTCCAGTAGGGAAAATAGAAAATAGGAGAAAAAAAAAAGAAAATAGGGCATGATAAAATATATGGAAGTCAAACAGAATGAAATGGGCAATTCACAGTGTTGGGAATCACTTCTTGCTAGGAAAACCAGGAAAGGTGACACCTGAACTGGACTTCTTTGAAGGAGGAGAAATGTGTCAGTAGCTGAAGCTGGTTGATGTGAAGAGGGGAATCCAGGACAGGAGAATAGTAAGCACACATGCACAGAGGCAGAACAGGATGAGTTCAGGGAATGACAAGTAATCTAGTCTGGCTAATGTGTGAAGATCAGTGGTGTGAAATGAGACCAGAAGGGTTATTTAGAATGAGATTTAAAGATGAGGTCCTAAAATAGAGTGGTGTAAACGGGAGTTGGCCCAACTGAGAGGGAGGAAGTTCCACATCAAGTGGAGACTAAGATGACCATTTGCTAGAGATATTATAAAGGGGATTTCTGGTCAGATATGGATAGGACCAAATGACTACCAAGTTTTGCGATTCTATGGAATAGGCATTAAAGATATTCCAGAAATAGAATACAAGGGACTAGAGAACTGATTTGATGTAGGCAGTGGCAGAAGACCTTACACAAGTCATTTAACCTCTCTATTCCTCAGTTTCCTCATTTGTAAAGTAAGGGGCAGCTAGATGGTACAATGGATAGAGTGCTGGGCCTGGAGTCAGGAAGACCTGATTTCAAATCCTTCCTCAGACACTTGTTAACTGTGTGACCCTGGGTCACTTAACCCTGTTTGCCTCAGTTTCCTTTATCTGTAAATAAAATGAACTGGAGAAGGAAATGGCAAACCAGTCCAGCATCTTTACCTAGAAAATCTCAAATGGGGTCACGAAGAGTTGGATATGACTGAAGAATGACTAAATAGCAACAACCAACTCAAAGGGTTGGGCCAGATGACCTCTGAAGTCTCTTCCAGACTACTGCCCTGTGATTCCAAGGTTTCAAGCCTGGGTGATAAGGAAGGTGATGGTGCCCCTGACAAAAATGAGGAGGTAAAGAGGAAGGCCGTAATTTAGAAGGAAGGCAATGTGAGTCCACCGCTATTTGAAGTGTCAGTGTGACATCCAGGTGGAGGTGCCCAGCAAGCAGACTGATGCTGATGGGAGAGGCTGGGCCTAAAACTATAGATCTGAAGGTTTTGGAGTCATGTTCACATAGATGATAACTAAACCCGCTCAGAAAGATAACATTGCTGAGAGAGTGTGTGAAGAGAAAAGGAAGCAGGCAGAATAGGTCTTTGGTAGTAATCCATACTTAACGGACAGGAGGAGAAGAAGAACCAAGACTGAGTGAAGATCAAGAAAGAGCTAGCTATTCTTTTTGTTGTTCAGTTGTTTTAGTCATGTCTGGCACTTCATAACTTCTTTTTGGGGTTTTCTTGGCAAAAAAAAAATGCTAGAGTGGTTTGCATTTCCTCCTCCAGCTCATCTTATAGACAAGGAAACTGAAGCAAACAGGGTTAAGTGACTTGCCCAGGGTCACACACCTAGTAAGTGTCTGTTTATTCTTGCCACTCAGCATTTTCTGTAGCTGGGTTGAGATTATCTGCAGTAAATTGTTATGCCTTTTTTGTTGACCTCTCATCTTATTCTCTATATGTATAATCTTTAGGACCTTAATAAATTATTTCAAAAGCTATAGAATATTAGAGCTGAAGTGGACCTTTTAAATCATCTCAGTTCAACTCTACGTTTTTCAAGATGAGAGGATACTGAGACCCAGAGAGGTTAAGAGACTTGCCAGGGGAAAGAATCTGACTTCTCCACCCCCCCCCCCAATCTATTTCCAGTATTCAGTTTCTTAGAGAGCTCTAAATACTTCTTTATGTCTTATTAATATAATTTTCCTCATGTTATTTCCTCTTATTGTTTATGGATTTAAAAAATAACTGGTCAACATCCTCTCTATGTATTTACCCTTCATTTACTTCTTGGCCTTCTGTTATCTCAGTTTAGTGACCCTGACTTTTTTGCCTCTTTTCCAGACTTCTTATTTCCCCTCTTGCATTGAGTTGACATTCTCTGATTTTCTCCATTACTTTTATGGACATATAGTAGCTACTCAATGCACATTTATTCATTTAAATTCTATACATCTCTTAGAATGCAGAGAAGAAAACTAGAGAGGAGAAGACATTCTCAGGTCAAATGGATGCTAACCAGCAAAAGGATCACATCTCAATCCTTGAACAGTTAGTGCCAAGGCATGCTCCTATTAACACAGCCAAGTATGTGTTGGCAATTTTTAAAAATAGCATCATGCATTATTCAGCTTTATGGTTCACACAGACCACTGTATTTTTGGTCTACCATACTTATATTTTCCCACTGTTAACCTCATACTTGTAGATAGCTAGATGGATTTCACCTGCTTTGTAAGGGAAGAACAAGCTAAGACTTTGTAAGGGTCTCAGGGTACTTCAAACAATGTTACTGGATGAGGGAGATGATTCTCTTTGTGAAATGGGATAGATTCTCAGCTGGCCCTATGCAATGTATTCCAAAATGAACCACAGGGCTTTGCAGAAGATGGAGAAAAGAGAAGCTGAAGGGTGACAAGAGGTCATAAAAAAGAAGTTGTGATCTTCAAAGCAAAATGGAAGAATACAGGTAAGATGCATCCTTCACTCTTCTCTGTGGCTAGAGGTGAGGTGTATGTTGTCACGGGAGACTTTTTTCTATATGTCTTAGAATCCTGAAAGCTTTTCATGCACTTGGCTGTTATCTTTTGGGGCCCAGTGGAGTCAGGTAGCATGGTTCAGAGGAATCTGAGGACGGCAATTCAAATCCCATCTCTGACTCTTAAAACTTGTGGGACCTTAGGAAAATCTCTACCTCTCTGGACTTTAGTTTCCTCATCTGTAAAATGAAGGTAGTGGATTTAATGACTCTCTGAGGCACTATCTCTTTCTAGGATGACCTATGTCTATTTTATATGAAGGCTTAGGTGAATTATTTTTTGAGTTCTACATTAAAATCAAATTCCTCACACATAGAAGTTACTTCAGTAGATTAACATACGTGCTTCATAGCTAAAATTGTCAAGGTAGTTAATGCATTTTTTAGTTCTAAGTATTTAATAAATACCCCCATTTTCAAGAACTGTGTGTGAGAGAGAGAGACAAACAAAGAGAAAGTTTCTGAGGTATAATCAATCAGTAATCAATCCACAAGGTATTAGGGATACAAAGACAAAAGTGAAAGTCCTTGTGCTCAGGAAGCTTACATTCCCTCAGGGAGGACAATGTGAACATGAATAAATAAGTACATACAAAATAAGCACAAGGTAAATTGGGGAGTGGGGAATGGGCACCACCAGCTCAGGGCATAAGGAGAGGCTTCATTTAGAAGGTGGAGCTTGGTCAGAGTTTTGAGGCAAACAAGAATTTCTAAAAGTCAAAGGCAAAGTTGCAATGCATTACAGACATGGAGAACAGTCATTGTAAAGGTGTGGAGATGGAAAATGACACGTCCTATGTGAGGAAAGCTATTTGGTCAAACTGTAGAGTGTGAGAGAGGAAGTAATACATAATATCATTGGAAACATAGGTCAGGGTTGGTTATGAAATGCTTTAAAAGTCAAACAGAGGAACTTAGATTTCATGCTAAAGGCAAAAGGGAGCCAATGGAGTGTAGCGTGATGTATAAAAAGTTTGAGAAACATAGTTTTATTAACTTATTGGAAGTAATTGCTCTAACAAAATAAAAGCTATAATTGCTAAGCAATTACATGTTTTTAAAGGATTAACCACTACATCAAGAAAATTGTCAGGGGCCTAAACCAAACTTCACATATGTGAGATAGTGTCAATGAAACAATGCAATGTCTAAAAAAGACGGTATTAATCATGCTGACAGGGGTCAGTAGAACTCTTGAATGCCAAAGACCCCTCATGGAAACCACTCAATGCTTATATGCCCTTGGAATAGTAAGTATTCCCCTGAGGGTAGCAACAACTTTGATTGGTTAACAATTAATAAGAAAAATAAGTATGAGTATCATAATGAGAGGTGGACCCATTCTAATGAGGGGCTGGGGTACATGACTTTGACCACTCTCACTCCCAGACCATCCTCAGTCTTGGGCAATCTAGACAGAGGTTCTACCCCCTACTCAAACCTGAGTAGAGCACAATGGGCTTCCCCACTTGGGTAGAATTTGAACAAGATTGAGGAGAAAGTTAATCTGATCATTATCAGCAAGTCCTTCAGAAACTGGCTGGAGGATCTAGAAGGGGGAAAAAAACCTAGATCTCCCCAATAATTAGTTATTTATAATCATTTTTCTCATTAGTGAGCTAGTCAACAAGCATTCATTGAGTTTATTGAGTAGGGGTGTGAGACATGGCCAGTCTTGCACGTTAAGAAATGTGACAAGATGTTATCACCAAAATCAATAATACCTGAGTTTAAAAGACTAGTTCTCTGAAGGATTAGGAGAAACAGTCTTATTTAGAAATTGCATTGTTTCACTGACACTATCTCATATATGTGAAGTTTGGTTTAGGCCCCTGACAATTTTCTTTATGTAGTGGTTAATCCTTGAAAAACATGTAATTGCTTAGCAATTGTAGCTTTTATTTTGTTACAGCAATTACTGCCAAAAATGGAGGTTTTCCAAATTTTTACCTGTACGTACACACACACACACCCTGGGTGCATTTAGCAATTCAACAATGTTTCATACCTCAGCAGAGCAATTTTACATATATTTTATAATGTCTGCATGCCCACTGTGTTGTCCTCCTCCCAAAAAGCAATTTAGCATTACTCACTTAGTAGACACTCTGTTCTTCAAAGGTAACTGGAAGCAAAAAAAGATGAAAGCCAAAGCCACAAAAAACTAGAGTTAGTTTCTTTCTAAATAATCACTAAATCTCATATAAGAGAAAACTAACCATGATTGCCAAATCCATCCATGGAACCATAGATGCACAGAATGTCAGAGCTTGAAGGAACTTTATAGATTTCAATACTCCAATGTTTAAAAAATAACATCATGCATTATTTAGTTTTATGGTTGACTCAGACCACAGTATCTTTTTCTGTCCCACTCTGCCTCTCTCATATTTTTCCATTGTTGACATCACACTTTGTCAGATAAAAAGAGTTGCTCTAATATCTTTAGTATCAAACTGAGAGAAAACAATTAGACATGATTTCTTCAGGCAAAAAGAAAAAGAAGAGAATATGAGGCATTTGTCTAGATAATTTAGGTTTCAAAACAAACTGTACTGAAAAAATATTGTCCCAAATGATTGAGTGACCCAATTTGATTCAAATTCACATTGTATAACTTGAAATTTGTCTTTGGCCTTTGGGAAGAAGTAGCAGAGGAGAGAAGAAATGTCTAAAAGAGAATCTGTAACGAGAATCTCATTTGGAAGGAAATATTTTTAAATGTTGTGTGAGCAAACAAAAAAATCAAGAAATCATAAAATTATATACATTTTGAAGTTGATCCTTACAACAAACCTGTGATGTAGGTGCTGTTATTGTTCTGTTTTACAGATAAACAAGCTGAGGTTGAAAGGCTAAGAGCCTTGCCCAGATCACACAGCTAGTTAGTGTCTGGGGCAGGAATCAAACTCAGGTATTGTGAGCTCCAGGCCCAGCTCTATCTAGGAGGCAACCTAATGACCTTACATGATATATTCACAAGAAAGGTTCAAGGAGAAATCTTAGAGGGCAGAAGTGATCACTAACTGGGAGATCAGGAAAGCCGTCCTAGAGGGAATGGCATTTGAGTTGGGTTTGAAAGGATGGGTAGGAATCCAATCTGTGTACGGGGGAAGGATGAAATGGGAAAGATGCTGAGTGGAGATGTAAGCATAGGGAATAACATGAAGAAAAGTTTGCAGGTAAGAAAGCATAGGTGCATATCAATGGGGTGGTGAGTAGTCCAGGTTAGGAAGCTCACTGATTACCTGGTGGGAAGTTCTGCGAGATAAGTCTTGAAAGGTAGGGTGGTGTGGTGTTATGGAGGTCCTTGAATTTCAAGTTAAGGATTTTGAACACTCCTGACTAAGTGATGGGGAGTTATTGAAGGGTTTGAAGAGAGGAGTAATAGAATTAAATTTATGCATATGCTTGGCAGTAGTACAAAGAATGGAATATATTGGGGATGGGCTAAGAGTGGAGACTGAAAGATCGCTTTAGGGGCTACTGCTCCAGTCCAAGCAGGTGTTAAAAGAGGCCTGTATTAGCAGCCATGGAAATAAAGGGAAAAAATTGGGCACAATTGGCCTGTCTTTTTAACTGGTAGGGGAGGGCCATGGAAGAAGCAAAGAAAATAGCCTCAGTTTCAAACACGGGGGACAAAATGTGTTTTTCAATGAGAAACAAGGCAGCATTGTAAGACAAACCTCCAACCCTGCTCCATCTCTCCCCCTCTGTTTTGGTGTGTTGTGCCAATGAGTAATAAATCAGCTTTGTTATTTCTCAATCCTATAGTACTCTGATCAATTGCCCATGCCTGCGTTGGTTAATCCCAGAGACCAGCTTGCTTACTTTGGGAGACTGGTTACTGGAAAGGCAATTTTCTCAGGGGGGTTAAATTGGAATAAGGAGACAGTATATCTTTCAGTAGAAGATGTACCTCAGCCGACAATTGTTGCCGGCCCCTGAGGCCAGCAAGCTAAACTGCTAACAGTCAAGGCATCCATTTTTAATTGCTTGGGAAAGGTTAGGTCATTAATCACAAATAGCTTTTAATTGGAGCCTGTATCATGAATCATTTGTAGAAAACAATTATATTTAGAGCTTTTCTGGTTCAATTACAGTTGTAATTTTATGTTGCCATAGCATTTTGTCCTTAGGAGCCAGTATTTCTTGTCTCTGTTACAATGTATGCATTTGCATTTGACAGTAGGTTTTCATATGGGAAGAAAGTTTGTTCAACAGAATTTGGGACTGTGTACATAGAGATGGGTCTTGAAGGAAGGGAAGAAATTCCACAGACAGAGATGTGGACTAGACCACTGTTGTCCAACTCAAATAGGACCCACTCAACTGTGTATAAGAATGCTTATGGCTTGCACATTGACTCAGAAAACCACATATTAATATTATCTGTTCTATTTTATTTATTTCATTGATATTTCCCAGTTATATTTTCATCTGGTTTAGACCACACTAGGGAGTGTTGGGGGACACATGCAGCACACGTTTGACACCTTTGACTAAACCATTCCAAGCCTGGGGGACAAACTTCTGGACTTCATATTTACTTAGAAGCATAAGTTCTCCCAAGCTAGAATGGAGCTCAGAGTTCATTAAATCCAACCTCCCTCCCCATTTTACAGATTAATAAACTGAAGATGGCCTGTTATGGATGGTATTTAGAATACTATGTACTGGCAGCTTCCTTGACAGTGATCTGGGAACCAGAACAGTGCTCTATGGGCATATCCACCTATGCCAATGATGGCAGAGTGATCTGAAAATCAGGAGAAAAGCCCTCTTTGTGGCTTTGGCTACCAGTGGTAAGGCACAAGTCAGTATGAACCTTTATCTATCATCACAGGGAAAATATGTTCTTGTCTTCTGTGGAAATCTGATGCCTGGATGTTAACTACTTGCCATCAGCATCATTTGGCATTTGGCCAGTGAATATTTTTGTTGTTATTCAGTCATTTCAGTGGTGTCTGACTCTTTGTGATCCAATTTGGGGTTTTCTTTGCAAAGATACTGGAGTGGTTTGCCATTTCCTTCTCCAGCTTGTTTTATAGATGGGGAAACTAAGGCAAACAGGGATAAGTGACTTGACCAGGATCATACAACTAGTAAATGTCTAAGGCCAGATTTTAACTCAGGTCCTTCTGACTCCGTGGCTGTCACTCTATCCACTGTGCCACCTAGCTGCCCATTGTATTTTTTTATTGGAAGCTAAAGAAATCTGATCACAGTGTGCGCTTCAGTGAAGTAGAAATTAAAAAGGTGAAAGAGCCTCATACAAAAAGATTGGTCTCCACAATAGCCTTTATCCATACCCCAAAAGTAATTGCCATTTCTGGGAGAAACTTGTACAATATTTAAGAGGCTCACAGTTGGATGCATCAAGAGAAAATGGTCCTGTTAATAAATAACTGTATGGACCCTGGATAAGTCACCTTACTTGACTTAGTCTCAGTTTCCTCGTCTGTCAAATGATTGGATTAGATTGTGTGATCATTTACAGCAGGAAACATTAACGAGAATAATAACATAGGCATTTAGGCAATTTAAAGATTTCAAAGTACTTTATGTACATTTTATCCTATAAGCCTCACAATAACCTAGTAGAACAAGTAATACAGTAATTGGTATGCTTATTTTACAGATGAGAAAACAAGAGGCTTATGGAGCTTAAGTGACTTGACCACAGTCACAAAGTAATTAAGTATCAAAGGCAAGATTTAAACCCAGGTCTGTGTCACTCCACAGTTATACCACTCTGTACACTTACTACACCCTGCCTCTCCTATAATATACATCCATGTAGCATTTAATATTTACAAAATACAGTTATCCTTTCCACAGCACACGGGTTAGGGGCATAATGCCCCCTTGATCTGGAAAAGCCATATAAAATTTTTTGGACCTCCCTTTGTACCAGAGAAGAAGTCAGAATTATTATGGTATTAAAAGATTAAAATGTTGATATTAAACAATACTATGCATATATTTTAGCATTTCTGAGTTTCTAAACTTTTTTCTTTGTCATCTTCAGCTTCCACAAAACTCCCCCAAAATTCCCATTTAATTTCTTATTCTGACCCATGATTTCTCAAAATCAAGATGGGGAAAGTAACAACACAGAAGAGATAACTGTGTATCCTATATCCTAGCTCATTTGATTCTCTAGACAACCCTATGAAGTAAACAGTAACACCTAATATTTATATTGCACATCACACTTTATTAAACAATTCAATTTAGTTCACCAAACATATTAAGTGCTACTGAGACAGGACGAACCTATGTGTCATTGTAAATGAATTCAAAAGCATTTTATGAGCACTTACTATGGGCCAGACATTGTGGTAAGCACTGGGGATACAAATATAGCCAAGCAAGACACAAGATAATCCCCGCCTTCATGAAGCAATGTTCTAAAAGAAGACAGTACATAAAGTTGACAAGAGGAGGAGTAAAGATAAGACAAAGACACAAATTACCAGAAGTTATAGTATGATAAATGCATAGGAGTACAAATGAAATGCTATAAGAGATTCCAGAAGAGAAAACTCCTATCCATCAAGGGGCTGGGGGTGGGAAGAAGAAACTCAGGAAAGGCGTTGTGAAGCAGAGGTGGGGCCCAGGCTGGATCTTGAAGAGAGAGAAAGGTTTCCATAAACAGGGATGTGGAGAGCAGATTCTTTCCAGCAGGAAGGTCAACATGTACCAAGACACAAAAACAAGAAAAGGCAAGACAATATGGTGACAGTGAGTAGTCTGGTTGGGCTGGGGCATGCAGTAAATGAAGAACAGTTTCCGATAAGTTGAGAACTAGATTACAAAGGGCCTAACTCGCTAGATCAAGGACTGTATTGTATTTGCTTAGCAACAGAGAGTCATTGAAAGATGTGAATAAGAACATGGCCCTGTCAGACCTATATATTAGGAAAATTACTCTTTGGCAGTGGTTTGGATCTTTGAATTAAAAAGGAGGAGAAACAAGAAGCAGAGAGACTAGTTGGGATGCTGCTGCAATAGGTCAGGTGGGTGGTAATGAAGCCTTATATTAAGGTTATGGCAGTGGGAGGAGAAATGAAAGGGTGGATACAGGAAAACTTGTGGAGATACAATCCGCCAGAATTGGCAACTGATAGAATGTGGAATCTGAGGAAGAGGGCAGAGGCAAGGGCAATCCCAAAGCCTCAGGGCTGAATGATTAGGAAGAAAGGTGGCATCCCCAACAGAAATAGGGAAGTTAGGAGACGGGGTAGTTTTGGAAGGAAAGTTCAGTTTGGGACATGTTTAATTCATGATGACAGTAAGACATCAAGGTGCAGTTGTTAACCAGGCAGTTGGATATGCAAGACTGGAGCTCAGAGTGAGTCAGGACTGAAGACATATAGATACAGTCCTTCATTGCAACCATAGGAGAAGACAAAGTTACAAATGAGACAGTGTGGAGAGGAAAAATGAAGTACCAAGGACAAAAACCTAAGGAACCCATATTTAGGGTACAGGAAGAAAAGCTAGAGAAATAAAAAAAGATAATGAGATGTTAGAAAGGAAGAGGGAGAACCATGCAATTACAGCAGCAGAGAAAGATTAAAGAAAATAAGGACTTTTTCATTTTTAAGCCACTAGATTTGGTTGTAAAGGCCTGACTGTTGACTTGAGAAAGGGCATCATCAATAGAGTGTTGAATATGGAGGCCAGATCTCAAGAAGTCACAACAACCCTGGGAGGTAATAAAAATATTATTAGCCCCATTTTACAAATGGAAAACTAAGGCCCAGAGCTTGCCAAAGTTCACATGGCTAGTAGTTCCAAGCGTTGTTCTCCTTGTTTTGTAGGAGCTGAGATTTGGAGATATTACATGTCTTGTCCAAGGTCATGTAGCTAACAAGCTAGACGCAAAGCTTAGACTCAGACACAGTCTTCTAGCTGTAAGGTTACCATGCTACCAGTGACAAACCAGATCAAATAACATAAAAATTAATAAGGGTACATGTTAAATTCCACACTTGGTTTCATAAAAATTAACTTCACAAATACAGCCTAGGGAGAGGTGTGGCTAGACAACAATTAATTTCCAAAAGGGTTTAATTGACTACAAACTCAGAGTTAACAGTGTGATAAGGCAGCCAAAAAATAGCTAATGCTTTCCCGGGATTCGTTAAAAATAATGTAGTGTCCAGAACAAAGAGAATAATTATTCCGCATTACTCTGTCCTGGTTTGGTACTCCATGTCTGGAATATTGTGGTTGTCCCATTGTAGAAATGATGTGGACAAGTTAGAGAATGTCCCCAAAAATGGCAACCACCATGGTGACTATGCTGGCCATTTTGCCATGTGATGAATGGTTCAAAGAACTAGGGATGTTACTTAGAGAAGAGTAGACTCAGAGGGGGAATGATTGCTATCTCCAGATGTTTGAAAGTGACTTGATTTGGTAATCCTGAGAGCTCAGATCTGGGGACAATGTGTCAAAGATTCAGAGATGCAGATTTTGGCTAAATATATGGGAAAATTTCCTAACAAAGCTCTCCAAAAGTGAAATAGACTGCTCCTAAAGGAAGTTCCCCCTGTCCTCTCCACCTCCCCGAAAGTCTTTAAGCAACAGCTGAATAACCATTTGTTGGAGAGCTTGTAGATTTTTATTTAGTTTGGAATTGGATTATAAGATATTTGAAGTCTCTTCCAGCACTTGTAGTTCATAATGCTATGATTCCTCCCAACAGATGGCATTGCCATTTTTGCCAACCTATGGAATATTTAGCTAACCAGTGATTTGTAAACTATATATTGTTGTAGTGTGTGTGTGAGTGTTGGGGGGGAGCGTGAGGGGCAAAACGTGACTAAGAAAAACAATACAATTTAAAGTCATTTGTAGTTTGCCTTTCCATCTCTACTGATCTGAACGACTTAGCAAACTACCAACTCCATGCTCACTCTGTTTACAATTGATAGCCAATATGGTAACAGATAAAATAACCAGAGATCAGCGCATCATGATACTAACAAGTTATCATATGAGATGGGTAGGTTTATTTAAATGACTTCTATGTTAAGGAAACATTTTATTATTACTTTTTTCTGTTGCATACTATAACTAAAATATAGTTAGTAGTGTAATTACTTAATCCAAGTATGAACAGCAGACAATTTGAGAAAAATCCACCACACCAGGAAGTCATTGTATAACTGGGTGTGATGCAGGCTGTCTCAATAAGGAACAACTTGAAAAACTTGTACAGTATTTTCACCCAGTTATCATTACCTTAGATCAGACTTGAAATAATTTTCTACAATAATTAGGAGCCCAAAAGTCTATTTATCCCATGTAATTGTCATTGCCCCTTTGCACAATGACTTAATACCACTCCCTCCATATCCAGATCCTCATGATTTTCTTCTCCCAAACCCCATAGCACTAAGCTAAGATTAGAAAACACACTTTAAAAAATAAGAGGAATCTTAAGGAAGATGGTACACAAGACAGTCCGTCATATCAGGAGTGCTCCCTGACTATAGCCATACTTCTCAGTGTGGTATACTGAAAAGTGTGCTAGATTTGGAGTCAGAGGGTTGGACTGAACTTGGACAAATTACTTAATCTCTCTGGGACTCAGTTTCCTCATGTGTAAAATCAGAAGATTGGGCTGGATGGCCTCTGAAGGCCTTTCCATTTCTAAATCTATGCACCTTTGGTCCTGTCTTCTTCATCAACCTAAGTACAGATTTGTTTCTACACTCCTGTAATTCATATTCAGGAACATACTTGTATGTAAACTTAGGGTACAGATTTAAAACCAAACTTATTTGTGGTTCACAGAAGAATAGCGATTTCTCCCCAAAACAACTTTTGGTTTTCCTGTTTCTAATGATAATGTTATTCTTCACTTGGGCTCAAAATCTTGACATTCTTTATGTTGGACACTTTTTTGTCTTTCGCTATCCACATCTAATGAATTTCCAAGCCCTGCCAATTCTGCCTGAACAATAGCTCTTGCATCCACCATCAACTTTCTATTCTCACCGCTACCATGTCAGTATCATCTTGAAACAATGGAACTTCCTCCAGTTCCAAACTGTCCCTCCTCCAATCCATCCATCATATCAACACATGACTAATCCCCCTTATTCATGAATCTGATGGTGTCACTCCACTGTTCGAAACCCTTCAGTGGCTTCCTATTGCCCACCAGATAAAGCTAAACTGTTCAGTTACTCTGGGATTCAAGGCCCTTTGCAACCTGACACTTCTTTACCTTTCCAATATTATTTTGCACTTCTTCCCAATATGTGCACTAAGCTTTAATTAAATTGGATTCCATCCCATTCCATATGCCTAGAATGGTCTCCCTTCATCTCCCCACTGAAATCCTACCTATTCTTCAAGACTCAAATGTCCTCTCCTCCATAAAGCCATCCCTAATCTTTCCCACACCACAGGGGTTCTGATACACCATAGCTCTTTGCACCTCCCATGCTATTCTGCACTATATTTTGTTGTATTACTATGTAGTTATTACAAATTTCTGCATGTTTTGTATTCCTCTGTCCCTACTAGATTACATATAAATTGTATGAGAGCAAGTGCCGTCCCTTAATTATACTTGTATTTTCCCTAGCACCTAATAATTATAACAATGATAATTAATATGTACATAGTACCTTAAGGATTACCATGTATTTTGTGTATGTTATCTCATTTGATTTGATGCGTCATCATAGTGCTTTGCGTATAGTATATATCCAATGAATTTCTGATTAGTAGATGAGTGAATGAATGAATTTGTCATGGCAAAAGAAGCTCAAACTTTTAAGGTTAGAAACTATTCTTCCATAGAATTAAGTTGACTCATATATTAGCACTTTCCCACTTCAACTGCCAGAGATCACTGATGTGTAAGCATCAGATAATAGGCAAAGATCCCCTCAGCCTTTACTCAAGGAAAATTTGAGACAAGAATAACCGTACATTGGTTGATACCTAAATTTTTATTAAAAAAAACTTACTAGGTATTTTTACAACTTGTTGGAATGTGGGAGTAGGGTGGGGAAGTGGACACTGGAGAATGAATTATTCCCTGAACCAATACAATTGTACCAATAATCACACTATCCTCTGTGCTAGTCTCTCTGTTACATTGATGTTCACATTGTGGGCAATGTTTGTCCAGTAAGGGATGGCTCTTTACTCATACCGTGACCTCCTCTCACACATCTCTGCTGCCAACACAATGGCTTCATACCCTTTAGATTCTCTACAAACAACTCAGCCACCAAGTGGTGGCTTCAAACAAGGGTGTTTGGCATACAACAGATATTCAGTGTAACTGATTATTTTTTTTTCCCTTCTAAGGACTGACAAGTTGTTTTTAGCATCATGAAAACAGAATAATAAGCTATGTGTACAAGATACAGAAACAACCAGTTAATTCAGTCTTACAGTACCAGAAATCCAATGAAAAATGTCAGCCAAACCAGGGATGATACTGAATGGAGTGTCCAGTGAATATCAGTAATGTTAATCCTGTGCGTGTATATATATATATATATATATACATAATACATATATATTATGTATATGTATGTATGTCTGTGTATATATGTATATGTATATATGTATATGTGTGTGTATATATGTATATATATATAGTCTGTTAATCTTATGTAGACCCAGTTATAGTTAGAGGAAAGCCCATTTACTTCCTGACATTTATAAAACATAGAAGGGCAGCATGATGGAGAAAAAAGGAGGTCCCATTTTGGAGGGTCCCATAGCCCCATTTTTTAATAAATTTGGATTGTATGAAAAATATTAAGTACTAAATAATATCGTGTTTCTGCTTGTTAACAAAGAATTCCGAGGAAGCATTATGGAGAACTGGAGGGCAATTCATGCACCAACATCTAAGATAATGAATGCCTGGTGCTCAGCACACCATAGGCACACTATAAATGCTGCTAACTTTTGATATTAAGTGCTAAATTAAATGTAGACCTAATAAAATCAGTGGTTAGTTAAGTCCCTAAGTCTGTTAAGCCTCAAGAAGTTGGAACTCACAAAATCCAAAGACAAATGGCGTAACACATTTCAACAGTGACCCCTCACATTATTTGACAGGTGAGAGCCATTGAAAGGCTTCTGCAGGGAAGATTCCTGGATTCCAACCCCATTTGACAAAAGTGGAAGCTGAGTCCCAGAGGTGTACAATGACTTACCCAACTCCTTCACAAATGACCTTATCATTATGTGATTGTCTATTCCTGATATATGGTGACATTCTTATTAATAGCTGCAGCACCTCAAATATGGGGCAATGTATTGCCAGTCAAGAAAATTGACACTGTAAGAGTTGTTCTGGAAAAAAAAATGCAGCCGAAATCCCATTTAAACTTACTGTAGACATTATAAAATATTTAGGAGTCTACCTTCCAAAACAAACCCAGGAACTCTATGAACACAATTACAAAACACTTTTCACACAAATAAAATCAGATCTAAATAATTGGAAAAACATCAGTTGCTCATGGGTAGGGCAAGCTAATATAATAAAAATGACAATCCTATCTAAGCTAATTTACTTATTCAGTGCCATACCAATCAAACTACCAAGAAATTATTTTATAGAGTTAGAAAAAATAATAACAAGATTAATTTGGAAAAACAAAAGGTCCAGAATATCAAAGGAACTAATGAAAAGAAATGCAGGGGAAGGTGGCCTAGCAATTCCAGATCTTAAATTGTATTATAAAGCAGCAATCATCAAAACTGCTTGGTACTGGCTAAGAAATAAGGAGGTGGATCAGTGGAATAGGTTAAATATGCAAGACACAGTAGTCAATGACTATAGTAATCTATTATTTGATAAACCCAAAGACCCCAGCTTCTGGGATAAGAACCCACTCTTTGAAAAAAACTGCTGGGAAAACTGGAAAAGAGTATGGCAGAAACTAGGCATAGACCCAAATCTCACACCATATACCAAAATAAAGTCAAAATGGGTTCATGACTTAGATATAAAGGCTGATACCATAAGTAAACTGGGAGAACAAGGAATAGTTTACCTATCAGATCTATGGAGAACAGAAGAATTCATGACCAAACAGGAGATAGAGAACATTATGAAAAGCAAAATGGATAATTTTGATTACATTAAATTGAAAAGTTTTTGCACAAACAAAGCCAATGCAACTAAGATTAGAAGGAAGGTAGAAAATTGGGAAAGAATTTTTACAACCAGTCTCTCTGATAAAGGCCTCATTTCTAAAATATATAGAGAATTAAGACAAATTTATAAGAACACAAGCCATTCCCCAATTGATAAATGGTCAAAGGATATGAACAGACAGTTCTCAGATGAAGAAATTAAAGCCATCTATAGTCATATGAAAAAATGCTCTAAATCATTATTGATTAGAGAAATGCAAATCAAAACAACTCTGAGGTACCACATCACACCTATCAGATTGGCCAACATGACAAAACAGGAAAATGATAAATGTTGGAGAGATGTGGGAAAATTGGAACACTAATACATTGTTGGTGGAGTTGTGAAATGATCCAACCATTTTGGAGAACAATTTGGAACTATGCCCAAAGGGCTACAAAAATGTGCATACCCTTTGATCCAGCAATAGCACTTTTAGGGCTATATCCCAAAGAGATCAAACAAATGGGAAAAGGACCCACATGTACAAAAATATTCATAGCAGCTCTTTTTGTGGTGGCAAAGAATTGGAAATTGAGAGGATGCCCATCAATTGGGGAATGGCTGAGCAAGTTGTGGTATATGAATGTAATGGAATACTATTGTGCTATAAGAAATGATGAACAGGCTGACTTCAGAAAAACCTGGAAAGACTTATATGGTCTGATGCTGAGTGAAGTGAGCAGAACCAAGAGAACTTTGTACGCAATAACAGTCATGTTATACAATGACTAATATGTTAAACTGAACCCTTCTCAGCATTACAAGGATCTAAGACATCTTCAGAGGCCTTGGGATGGAAATGCTGTCCACATCCAAAGAAAGAACTATGGAAGTCGAATCGCTCTCACTTATTTTTACCTCCTGTTGAGTTTTGTTTCATCTTTCTGATGGTTCCTCCTATTGGTTTTAATTTTTACTTACAACTTCACTAATGTGAAAATATGTTTAATGGGTATGTAAATGTAGTCTATATCAGATTGTGCGCTGTCTTGGGGAGGGTCAGGGGGGAGGAAGGGGGAGAAAAATTTTCAACTCAAAAGCATATGGAAGTGATTGCTGATAAATCAAAACAAATTAATAAAATTTTTAAAAAATTGAAAAAAAATGCAGCCAAGTTTTTGATCACTCATGCTTTTGCTTGCTTTAAGAGCCACTACCACATGAAATTCATCACCACGTCATAGAATCCTTCTTCTTCTTCAAAGTTCAAGCACCATCTTCTATGTGAAGCCTCTTCTGGTGCCCCCAACTACTCTCAGCTTAGTTATCTTGCATTTTAAGACCTCTTATGTATTTGCACTTCCTTCTATATATACTTCTATACGTCTTTGTTGTCTCCTTGTTTGAATAAATTTTGTTGATTAATTGAACGCCTGCTCCTTGAAAACAGGGATTGTTGTTATCCTTTGTTTTGTATTCCCAGCACCAAGGACTATACCGGATGCTTCATTAATACTTGGGGATTGATTGATCGATAACTGGCATGTTTTAGCTTCTTGTGTGATGTTCCTGAGTGAGGGACATCATTCAAAAGGATTTTTTTTTTACTTAAAATTTCAACTCTTTCAAATTTTTATGATGTAAATACAATAAGTTCTACAAGTAATTCTTTTCTTTGAAGTAAAATAAAAATGATTGTCCTAGTGGAGAGCGGCATGGTGGGGGAAAAGATATCCCTAGATTTGGAGACTGAAGACCTGGGTTTGACTTCTGACTCTGCTATTGACAAACCGTGCTTGTCACCCTGAGCTTTCATTTCCTTATTTGTAAAATGATGAGGCTAGACTTCATCATGTCTCTGCTCTCTTCTAAGTTTAAAATTCTCTGGCTGTGAAACAGAAAAGGCTTTACCTCCTGCTATCATTCATTTGTTTGTTAATTCAGCAGATATTTATGGGCAAGGCAACGATGAGGCACTGGAGGCTAGTGATCTCAAACCCAAATTATCTTGCTTTTTAACCCTTCTCACTAATCATGCAACTGACATTCAAATTTTTTTTCCTTTTCTCAAATTGAAAACAAAGAATGTCAGAATGAAAGGAACTTTAGCAGTTATCTGATCTAAATACTTATGGGTTGATGTGTGTTTGATGGATCCTTCTGACATCTTTTTTTTAAATTTTTTTGGCAATTGGGGTTAAGTGACTTGCCCAGGGTCATGCAGCTAGTAAGTGTTAGGTCTGAGGCCATATTTGAACTCAGGTCCTCCTGACTTCAGGGTTGGTGCTGTATCCACTGTGCCACCTAGCTGCCCCTACCCTCTTCTGACATTCTGATGAAGCCTATAGACCCCTTCTCAGAATCATGCTTTTAAATGAATAAAATAAAACTCATAGTATTGCAAAGCAGACCAATTATATTGAAGTAGAGTTATCAGAATATTTTTTAATGAGTTCATTGGCTGCCTGTTAAGAACCCCTGATCTAGTCCAACCCTTTCATTGTATACATAAAGAAAATGAGGCATTGAGAGATGAGCTCACTTGCCCAAGATCACTTGACTAGTAAGTGGCTAAGACCTTGAAGCTGGTTCTCCTTACTCCTCATCCGAAATGTTTTTCATTCAACCACCTAGCCTCTTTTGTTAACCCAAATATATGTATATATTTTTTTCTGAATGAAGAGACAAGGGAGGGGACAAATAACATAGTACAGCTGAAAGTACATTGGTTCTAAAGTCAGAGGACCTGGGCTCAAACCACACCCTAGTGTTTATGACTTATATGACCTTGGGTAAGTCATTTAATCTCTCTGGGCCTCAGTTTCCTCTTCTATAAAGGGAATTAGATGGCCTCTGAGGTCCTTTTTAGCTCTCTGGTCTGAGGTGATGCAATAAGCATTTATTAAGCATCCATTGTGTATTGAGCATTGTGCTACATGCTGAAGATACAAAAGACAAAAATAAAACAACCCCTGCCCTCAATGAGTTTACATTCTAATGGGGGAGGGAGGAGATAACATGTAGACATATAACTTTCTATAAGGTGATGGAGTGGAGTGGTGTCAATAGCAGCTTAAAGGGATCAGAAAAGGTCTCTTATAGAAAGTAGTGCTTGAGCTAAGCCAAGATATCTTAATAGTAGAGTTTATGAAGGGAAATAATTTATAATGAGACTGGAAAGGTAGGTTGGAGTCAGTTTGTGAAGAACTTCAAATGTCAGAGGAGTTCGTAGTTGATCCCAGAAGTAAGAGAGAGCCACTGGAGCTTATCAAACAGGAATGTTCAATGGTCAGACCTATATTTTAAGGTCCATTTGGAAGAAGAATTGGAGAAGAGAGAGATTTGAAGAAGGAGACCAACCGGGATGTTATTGCACTAGTCTAGGAAAGAGGTGATGAGAGGATGCATGTGGCACGTGGAGAGAAGGGGAGTGGATTGAGATCTGTTGTGGGGGTAGAGTCTATGTGGTAAGGGAGGATAAAGAACCCAGGGGGAAGCTGAGGTTGCAAACCTCAGTGACTGCAAGGATTGTGATAATCAAAAATTCAAAAGATGGATGGACTTGAAAGAAAAGATCACGAGTTCAATTTTGGACATGTTGAATTTGAAGTGCCTACGGGACATACATTTCAAAATGTCCAATTTTGACATTGGAAGCTTAGTGGAATGAACCCTATACCTACCCACTCTTATTTATTCAAAGAATAGTAAAACACTATCCTTGCCCTCATCAAGTTTACATTCTTTTGGAGGGGGATAGTGCAGAAATACCCATGTATATTATAACTGTAATACAAAGTAAAATACGAAAATGCAACAAGAGAAGTTCAGTGTGCTATGATGAGGCAATTTAAATAATGCATTTATAAAACTCTCAAGTATTTTTTTTGTTACTTCTCTGTTCTCTAGTTTGTGCTTTGCTAAAATCTGTAACATTTGTTGTTATAAGCCTCATATTAGAAAATAATTTTCATTTTTAATACTATTTCCAATTCATTAATTGGGATCAGCAGCTATTTTAGAATCAGTCTTCAATTGTTTTTCTTAAGAACTTCTTAAATACTTTGCAAGTATTTAATTTATCAAGCGCCATCTTGGCCAATATGGGTCAGTTTAGAGAAATTTCTGCAAATCCAACCCTACAAATATCCTTTATTCTCTTTGTTATGCAGTAAGAAGAGTAAATTATGAAAATAACCATTAACACTCTTAATGCACTTTTTTTTCAAACTGAATCATTCATATATACTCCCCAAACCATGCATGCAACAAGAATTCATTTGCAGCCATAGTAACCAGGAGTTACTCTGAGTACTGAGCAGAACTAAGGAATTATTTAAATAGTTGCTAAATTATTCTATATGACACATGAATTCTGTCACCATTACAGTCATAAAAGCTTCTAAATCTTTTTGAGAATATAAAAAAATTATATATTAATTATCCAAAATATAGATGTCCAAAATATATATATCCAAGATATCTAAGTGCTCATTTTCCTGCTTGAGTTACATTGTCTTAAAAGATGAAACATAATTTTGTCCATTCTGTTAAGTTACTAAGTTGATTAGCCATCCCCATGGATGGTCAAATGGGTAGTACAGACCTTTTTCCCAGATTGGGGTGTGGGAAGACAAGCACTGAAGACATCAAAAATAAGACAAATCATTCTACTTTCATTAAGTTGTCATTCTATCTCCAAAGGAAAGAAACTTTCTGCTTCTTCAAAATAATCTGATTTTACTCAAATAAATTACCACATCCCTCAATTTAAGCTATAATCCCTTTAAAATCCTATGATTTTGAATCACTTCATCAGTTACAAACATTCATTGGAAAGAATAATAGAATTGCAATTGCACAGATATTTACCTTGTTGTCTTCTGAGTTGAAGCTAATAGCTGGTCAGGTGAGTTTGAACCTGTGCTCAGGCAGTCACTTATTAAATATATGAAGTCTCTGCCACTCCCACTTTAGCCCAAAGCTAAAATTATCTTTGATTTACTCAAGAAGGGAAGTTTGCAAAGGCAAAGCAATTTTTGAAATGGTTTTCTCAAAGATGCTTGTCTCTTTCAAGATTTTCAAAAACACGATAAAACAGATAGGTTTGGTAAACTAGTCCATTATGGTTGTAAGTTACAACTAAGAGTAATTGTTATGATTACAACTAAGTTAGATTTAAACTCCATTTTTCTACTATCAAATATGCTTAAACTTGAAATTCAGATAGGAAGTCCAATGGCTAGTTCATCGTTGACCACCACCTGTTTCCTTCCTTCTAAGTTAGATAGTTGAGGAATTGAGGAGCATTTATCCCATGCTAATTGTGGGGATTTCACTGTGATAGGTAACTTAGTATCTTAGTACTAAGTAATAAAAATAATAATACTTAGTAATAAAAAGAAAAAACACAGATGAAACTTGCCCTTTTTACCTAAACAGGAGAAACACAACAAAAGTGAAGGATACTTTTAAATTACTTGTTAACAAATGCATGTGAGAGTCACTGAATATTAAGACTGAAGATTTTAAATACCGTCAAACTGAGTCCTTTCATTTTATAGGTGAGAAGTCTGAAGTCTCCTTCCTAATATCATATATCTGACACACCAAGCTCCTCCCCCACCCCATACTAGTGTAAGACAATCAGATTGATCACTTGGGTGCCGAGCAGATGTGGAAAACAAGTAAAGTGTTACTGTGGAAAACAACTAGAGAAACTGGCAAACTGCTACTTACCTCATACCTCACCATTATTCGAAACCAAGTTTTCTCTCAAATCCTTTCATGACCAGATTCTGGCATCATTTTTATGATGACTCAAGATTTCCTGTGATGTATAAAATAACTCTACCTATCCATGCTTTGTGACAATCTGTTCCAGTGATGCAGCCATGGATAGCTATCAAAACATGGTTGCTGCTGAATTGAGCCATTAGTCGATGGTGAAAACCGTACTGATTTTCTCTGGTTTTGTGGTTGACATTACTGTGGTTGACTGTCAAAACATGATTCTTGCTCAGCCTCTAGGTGCATGTGGTGATTCAAAATAATTATCTGCATATCTACGATCTGGGCTTGTGTTTGTTTATTCTTCTAAATAAGCAGGCCAGATTTGACAGTGCAGGTAAAGGTGCCAAGCCCCAGAACTTGGTGTGCTGTTTATTAAATCAATTTTGATGGTGTTGCTGATGAGTTAAAAAAAATTCATTCAGTCCTGAGGTCCCTAGATGTAGCTTGATGTGCAAGGAGCTTGGTAAAGGATTGAAGAAAGAATGTCCCTTACCTGCCAAGGACTTGAAGAGAGTTGGGCATGTGCTATTCACAACACACACACACACACACACACACACACACACACACACACACACACACACAGAGTGCTTTGCAGTGACAAACTTTAAGATACTATACAAAGTGAGTCATAAGAATAACATCTATTCATGTGGCAGTTAAGTGACAGAGTAGACAGAATTATGGATTTAGAGTCAGAAAGACCTGAGTTCAAATCCTGCCTCAGATACCTCCTGGCTGTGTGATCTTGGTAAGTCACTAAAGCTCTCTCAGTCTTAGTTTCCTCATCTATAAAATGTGGATAATAATAGCATTTATCTTACAGGGTTGTTGTGAGGATCAAAGGAGATTATATTATAAGCAGCTAGGTAGTACAGCAGTCAGAGGAGTAGACTTGGAATCAGGAAGACCTGAGTTCAAATCCTGTCTCAGACACACATTAGCTGTGTGATCTAAGTCACTGACACTTTCTCTCTCACAGCCTCAATTTACTTATCTATAAAATAGATATAAAAATAGCACCTACCTTATAAGAGTATTGTAAGGATCAAATGAGAAGCATATGTAAAGTGCTTTGTAAACCTTAAAGCACTATAAAAATGTTAGCTATCATATAAATGTCAGCTATTATTTTTACAGGGTTGTTGCAATGATCAAATAAGAATGTATTTACAGTATTTTACAAATCTTAAAGTCCTATATAAAGATAAATGATTCCTATAAATCATTTTGTACAGTATCATAAAGTTTGCTTTTGCAAAGCACTTTCTTCAGAATCCTGTGAGGAAGATAGTACTGGTATTATTAAACTCACTTATCAAATAAGGAAACCAAGGCCCAAGTCACACAGCTAGTAAGTATCTGAAGAAAGATTCAAACCCAAGTCTCCTGACTACAAGTCTAGAATTCTATACACGTAAACACTGCTCCCTTACATTGCCTTTTGCTGGCATGTTTGCTTTCAACATGAGCTTGATTGACTCAGGCTTTACAATTTAAAATTTAAATAAATTATAGAAGTAAAATGTATATTAAACAAATGTATAAGTTTTCTCTCATAGAATAATATAGATAATATATAATATAGATAATAAATTCAATCCTCATCCAGATTCAGGACTCTTTTCAACTGCACCACACTGCCTGTCTGAAGAGCATAAGCAGTTCCAGGAAAAGTGAGCTCTCTGTTAATTAAAAGAAATAACGGTCAATGACCTGCCTTCAGTTCACACAGTTTCAGTGACAGAATCTCAGCCATTACAGGACTGGTATCTCAGGGCTTGGCAGGGCCAGGTAGCTTGTCTCACCTGGAACACAGGTCCTGGGACCAGAGCATTCATGGACAGATGTAGCAGTAAGAATCACACCACTTGATGCCATGGATATATATGTGTGATCGGATTTATTCAGTAAGATTATTTCTTAAAAAAAATATTTCTCCGTTTAGCATTCCACAAATCTTGTTTAACTTATGCAAAGGCTACAAGCCAAGACAAAAGTAGAAGGAGAGTTGGTATATGATTTTTGTTTTGTTCACAGATGATTGTCCCCTGAATGCAGCCTCTTAGGCTGAGATGCAACAAAGCAAAGATTCTCTACTGCTTGTGCTAACTTTGGCTGGATGATTAACAACAAAAAAAAACAGAGCTTCTTCACCAGCCGGCACCACACCATCCATATGTAGCACCATCCATTACAGCAAATAGAGAAATGTTGAATGTTATGGATAAGTTCTCTTACCTTGGCAGTATAATTTCCTGAAATGTGCACATAGATGATAAGGTTGACGCATGTATTGCCAAAGCTGGCTCAGTGTTTGGGAGGCTCCAAAGGAAAGTAGGAGAGAAGAGGTATTAGACTGACTACCAAACTGAAGATCCACAGAGCTGTTGTGCTGACCTCATTATTGAATGCCTGTGAGACCTGGACAGTATACCAGCACCATGCCAAGAAACTGAATTGCTTCCATTTGAATTGTCCTAGGAAAGTGCACATATTAAGGACTTTTAACAGGAGCATTTCAGCAATCCTCAATTGCTATGTCAGAATTTATGGATGAAGAAGGAACCCTCCATTATTAGGAATCAAGTGAACTCGGCAATGTGCTCCCACCTTATCTCTAGCTGGGGAAACCCTTCTTATCCTTCAAGGCCTTCCTTAGGTGCCACCTTCTCCATGAAACCTTCTCAGATGGCAGTGTTTGTTTCTTCCTCAGATATTCCTAGAATGCTTTGTCTGAATCTCTCCTTTGACCCTATTTATTACCTTCTACCTTATATGGTATATGTCTCTGTGTATATATATGTATCTTCTCCCAGAAGATTGCACAATCCTTAAAGACAAATATCTTTGTATCACTAACTTGTAGTATTGTACCTTGCATATAGTAGGTGCTTAATGTCTAATTAAATTGAATTCAAAATTATAAATTCTTTACATGAAAGGAATTGACTGGTGGATAGAGCACCGACCCTGGATTCAGGAGGATCTGAGTTCAAATCCGGCCTTGGACACATAACACTTACTAGCTGTGTGATCCTGGGCAAGTCACTTAACCCCATTGCCTAATCCCTGCCCGCCCCCAAAAAAGCAAGGAATTGACTTGACAGAACACAGAAACAATATAGATAATAATTAATGTTGCACAGGTATAACAAATTCTGAAGAAAAGGAAGTGGTATTGGGTTTTATGCAACCATTTTTGCTTGTATATTGAACACAGTATTATATACTTAGTTGGCAAACAGGAAGAAATTGTTGAATGTCTAAATGAATAATTGTCTGGCCTAGATTAAATTGCATTTATAAACAGAAAGCACTTCAGGAAAAATCTTGGAATCTGGATGTTAATCTACTCAAGCTCTGTTTTGTCCTTTAGCAGAAAAACTCACAGTGAGGCAGATTTCAGCTTATTCTATGGGAAAACTTCCTAATAATTAAAGCAGTATAAAAACATCATGAACTAATAGTGAGTTCCCCAGTACTTGGAAGTATTCAAGTGAAGGCTGAATGACCAACCACCTGCCAGGGATGCTCTGGAAGGCATTTATGTTTCAGGTAAGGGAACAGCCTAGATGATCTCTGAGATTCTATAGTTCTGAAAGTCTGTCTATGACTTCATTGTCATTCTTAGGGTTATTAAATCAGATTCACCTGAGTCTTCCTATACTGTTGCTATGAGACAGTAGTGATGGCTTAGCATCTTGAAGGAGTTAATACTCATCCTTATGACCAGAAAGTGACTTCACCCCTGGAGAGAATCTGGCTTAATTAAATTGTTCTTTATTTACATAATTTTGCAGCATAACATAGCACTTAACACAATGCTTTATTCAAATGTCAGGCAATTCCCTGAGTCTATAAATTACAGAAAAGTTGCTGATCTGCAAAAGTTAAAGGAGTTTTCTTACTTGGCATTCCCTAAACCAGCAGAATAACTGATCCCCTGTGCCCCACAACATACATATAATGTGCTACATAGTGATCTAGGTGCTAGGGGTATAAAGATGAAAAAAAATCCCTGTCATCAAAGAGCTTACTGGGAAATGCATCATCAGTCAATCAGTCAACAAGCATTTATTATTATTATTTCAATCAGTGAACAAGCATTTATTGAGTATTTATTGTGTCCCAAATAATGATACATCAGTGATACAAAGAAAGGCTAAAATGTAGTCCCTGCCTTAAGAAGCTCACTTTCTATTAAAAAGCATTTATTTTCCTGATACCCATCTTCCCCAACTAACTCAACAAAAAAGAGGGATGTGTGGTGTGTTCATGGAGGATCAGCACCTCTGTGTGTGAGGGCTTGCTGAGCTCTTTTCAAGGCTACTTATCCACCTTTAGTGTCCACCTTCACCCAACTCTCACCTGTGGCTCCAAGAAGCCATAGCATATGCAGTGGTCACACCCTGGTAAAACTGTCTTGACAGATGAGCTAAACCAGGTTGAAGGTCACCAACAGGCCTCAAACCCATCAATGACCCCTATGGAATGGGCAGATGAGAATACTTTATTCCAAAGGTCAGGAAGGAGGCTAAAGCGAGCACAGTGGAGTACTCTGAACTTGATAAGACATCAAAGACATCAAGGTCATTCACTGTGTCCCTGACCATCGCCAGTCATCCTGATTTTTGTCTTACCACTGGACTTCAATGACTCTGGAAGAGCGCGAGGCTGACAACTTTGTGCAAATCTGCCTCACTTAAATCCAATTCATGCACAGGACAAGAAATCACCTTGTGATGTCATGAGTCCTCTTCGAAAATGAAGGGCAAACAACAGCAAACAAAAGGAAAGAAAGGAAGGAAGGAAGTGTCCTTTTATCATATAAGCATAGACAAGCAAAACAAATTTCCACGTTAACCAAGTCCAAAAATAAGCTTTCTGTTCCGCATATTAAACCATCATCTTTCTGTCTTGAGGTGGACAGTATTGTTTATCAGTCTTCTGGAATCATGTTATATTATTTTATTGATCAGATTTCTTTTTCAGAATTGTTCATTTTTATAATATGTGCAGTATAACTATTTATGATGATATTTAAAACATACTCAACATCATTAAAAATAGTACAATGATATTCTGTCAACAAGCATTTATCAAGAACCTTGGTGCCAGACTTTGAGCCAGATGTTGGGAAACAAGGACAAAAGTGTCACAGTTCACCCCCTTAAGAAGTTTATAAGAGAATATTTGTAACTCAACAACTTTATTACTATAAGAGCAATTAGAAGTAGTATATGTAGACAGAGGGTGTGGATATAAGGTGATTTTGATGGGATGATATCCTAAAAAGCAAAATAAAGGGGTGAGAAAGAAAATTGCACTGGAAGAAGAAGGAAGGGGGAGATTGAATGGGATAAATTTTCCCACATTAAAAAGGCATGAAAGAGCTATTATAATGGAAGGGAAGATTGGGGTGGGGAGTGGCAGACAAAACTTAAAATTTACTCTCATCAAAATTGGCTCCAAGAGGGAATAATATATACACTCAGTTGGATATAGAAATCTAACTCTATAAGGAAGTAAAAAGGGACAGGGATAATAGAGGGGAGAAGGGGTACTGATGAAAGGGAGGATATATTGAGGAAGGCAGTGATCAGAAGTAAAACACTTGTGAGGAGGGAAAGGGTGAGGGATAAGAGCAAGAGGGGGATAAACAAGGGAAAAATAGCATGGAGGGAAATACACAGTTATCATAACTATAAATGTAAATGGGATGAACTCACCCATAAAACAAAAGCAGATAGCATAATGGATTAAAAACCAGAATCCTACAATATATTATTTATAAGAAATACATTTGAAGCAGAGAAATACACACAAAGTAAAGGTCAGGGGCTGGAGTAGGATCTATTATACTTCAGCTGAAGCAAAGAAAGCAGGGATAGCAATCATGATCTCTGACAAAGCAAAAGCACAAATTGATCTAATTAAAACAGATAAAGAAGAAAACTATATCTTGCTGAAAGGTACCATAAGCAATAAAGTCATATCACACTATGACCAGGTAGGATTTATACCAGGAATGCAGGCTTAGTTCAATATTAGGAAAACTGTCAGCATAATTGAGCCTATCAACACCAAAACCACATGATCATCTCAATAGATGCAGAAAAGGCTTTTGATAAAATACAACACCCATTCCTATTAAAAACACTAGAAAGTGTAGGTATGAATGGAGTCTTCCTTAAAATAATAAATAGCATATATCTAAAACCTTCTGCAAGTATTATATATAATGGGGACAGGCTAGAAGCATTTCCAATAAGATCAGGGGTGAAACAAGGATGTCCATTATCACCACTGTTATTCAATATTGTACTGAAAACGTTAGCTTTAGCAATAAGAGAAGAAAAAGAAATTGAAGGCATTAGAATAGGCAAAGAAGAAACAAAGCTATCACTCTTTGCAGATGACATGATGATATACTTAGAGAATCCTAGAGGATCGAGTAAAAAACTACTTGAAATAATAAACAAATTTAGCAAAGTTGCAGGCTATAAAATAAACCCACATAAATCATCATCATTTCTATATATTACCAACAAAGCCCAACAGCAAGAGATAGAAAGAGAAATCCCATTTAAACTTACTGTAGACATTATAAAATATTTAGGAGTCTACCTTCCGAGACAAACCCAGGACCTCTATGAACACAATTACAAAACACTTTTCACACAAATAAAATCAGATCTAAATAATTGGAAAAACATCAGTTGCTCATGGGTGGGCCGAGCTAACAAAATAAAAATGACAATCCTACCTGAGCTAATTTACTTATTCAGTGCCATACCAATCAAACTACCAAAAAATTGTTTTATAGAGTTAGGAAAAATAATAAGAAGATTAATTTGGAAAAACAAAAGGTCCAGAATATCAAAGGAACTAATGAAAAGAAATGCAGGGGAAGGTGGCCTAGCAATTCCAGATCTTAAATTGTATTATAAAGCAGCAATCATCAAAACTGCTTGGTACTGGCTAAGAAATAGGGAGGTGGAATCAGTGGAATAGGTTAAATATGCAAGACACAGTAGTCAATGACTATAGTAATCTATTATTTGATAAACAATGAAGTCATATCAGTACTAAACATATATGCACCAAATGGTATAGCATCTAGGTTTTTGAAGGAGAAGTTGAATGAGTTATGGAGGAAATAAATAATAAACTATATTAGTGGGGGATCTCAACTTTCCCCTCTCAGAACTAGATACATCTAACCAAAAAATAAGCAAGAAAGAAGTTAAGGAGGTGAATAAAATTCTGGAAGAATTAAATGTGATAGATTTCTGGAGAAAGCATAATGAGAATAGAAAGGAATATACCTTTTGCTTAGTAGTACATGGCACCTAAACAAAAATCAACCATGGATTAGGACATAAAAATCTCACAGCCAAATACAGAAAAGCAGAAATAGTAAACACATCCTTCTCAGATCATAATGCAATAAAAATTACATTCAATAATGGACACTGGAGAGAGAGAGAAAAAATTAATTGGAAATTACATAATCTATTCCTAAAAAACAAGTGGGTCAAAGAACAAATCATAGAAACAATCGATAATTTCATTAAAGAAAATGACAACAATGAGAAAACATACCCAAATTTATGGGACGCAATCAAAGTGGTATTTAGGGGAAACTTTATATCTCTAGTTGTATCTCTGATTCTCAATAAAATAGAGAAAAAGTAGATCAAAGAATTGGACATGTAACTAAAAAAACTAGAAAAAGAACAAATTAAAAATCCCCAATTATACACCAAATTAAAAATCAAAGAGATTAATAAAACTGAAAGAAAACCACTGAATTCATAAACAAAACTAGAAGCTGATTTCATTAAAAAAAACCAATAAAATAGATAAAACATTGGTTAATTTGATTTAAAAATGATAGAAGAAAAACAAATTACTAGTATAATAAAATGAAAAGAGTGAACTTACCACCAATGAAGAAGAAATTAAGACAATTGTTAGGAGCTATTTTGCCCAACTGTATGCCAATAAATTTGACAATCTAAATGAAATGGATGAATTTCTACAAAAATATAAATTACACTGGTTAATAGAATATGAAATAAAATACTTAAATAAATCAATCTCAGAATAAGAAATTGAACAAACCATCAATGAACTTCCTAAGAAAAAATTCCCAGGACCGCATGGATTTACAAGTGAATTCTACCAAACACTTAAAGAACAATTAATCCCAATACTACATAAACTATTTAGAAAAATAGGTGGGGTCCTACTAAATTCCTTTTATGACACAAATATGTTGCTGATACCCAAACCAGGAAGAGCCAAAACAGAAATAAAATTTTAGACCAATTTCTCTAATGAATATTGATGCAAACATTTTAAATAAAATACTAGCAAAAAGATTACTGCAATATATCACAAAGATCATACACTATGACAAGGTGGGATTTATACCAGGAATTCAGGGCTGGTTCAATATTAGGAAAACTATCAGCATAAATGATCACATTAACAAAACCAAAAGAAATCATATGATTATCTCAATATCTCATGAAAACCTTTGACAAAGTATAGCACGCATGCCTATTTAAAACACTAGAGAACATAGGAATAAATGGAGCTTACCTTAAAATGATAAGTAATATTTATCTAAAACAATCAGCAAGCATTATCTGTAATGGAGATAAGCTATAAGCCTTCCCAATATAATCAGGGGTGACACAAGGATGCCCATTATCACCTCTATTATTTAATATTGTACTAGAAATGTTAGCTATAGCAAAAAGAAAAGAAAAGGCAATGAGGAAACAAAACTGTCATTCTTTGCAGATGATATGATGTTATGCTTAGAAAATCCTAGAGAATCAACTAAAAATTACTTGAAATTATTAACACTTTAGCAAAGTTGCAGGATACAAAATAAACCCACATAAATCATCAGCATTTTTATATATTGCCAACAAAATCCAACAGCAAACAATAGAAAGATAAATTCCATTTAAAATAATTGTAGACAATATAAAATACTTTGGAGTCTGCTTGCCAAGACAAGCCCGGGAACTATATGGATACAACTATAAAACACTTCACACAAATAAAATCAGATCTAAACAACTGGAAAAATATTAATTGCTTATGGATAGGCTGAGCCAATATAATAAAAATGGCAATTCTACCTAACTTAATCTACTTATTAATTATTTTATAGAACTAGAAAAACAATAACAAAATTCATCTGGAAGAACAAAAGTTCAAGGATATCAAGGTAATCTGTGAAAAAAAAATGCAAAAGAAGGTGATCTAACCTACCAGATATCAAACTGCATTATAAAGCAGTAATTGAAACAATCTTGTACTGGCTAGGATTGGTTGGTTGATTGCTGTCCTTCTGTCTTGAAGAGGACTAAAATGACATCACTATGCTACAGTCAAGTTACAGAGTGTCTGACTGGGGCTGATCACACCAATATGAGCTCAGAATGCTCTACTACAAGTTGGCCATAAATAGTCCATGTGAACATCTGGAGTGGATTCTCTAAATCTCCACATCTCACATTTCTTTAGAGCTACTTCAATTCTGCTTTGCTTATAGAACACATTACCTTTTCTGATGAGGGCACACCATGCTGAGCAGTCCTGTGCCAGTGTCTCCCCTGTCACACAGTCAATTCCAAATTTCTTTTTTTTAATATAAATTTGTTTATTTTTAGTTTTCAACATTCACTTCCACAAGTTTTTGAGTTCCAAATTTTCACCCCATCTCCCCCTCAACCCACCCCAAGATGTCATGCATTCTGAATATCCCTTCCCCTAGTCTGTCCTCTCTTCTATCTCTCTCCCCTTCTCTTATCCCCTTCCCCTTTTATTTTCCTGTAGGGCAGGACAGATTTCTGTACCCCATTTTCTATATTTCTTATTTCCCAGTAGCATGTGAAAACATTTTTTTTAAAAAACATATGTTTTTAAAACTTTAGGTTTCAAATTTTCTGTCTTCCTCCCTCCCCACCCACCCTCATTGAAAAGGCAAGCAACTCAATGTAGGTTGTACATGTGCAGTTATGCAAAACACATGTTGTGAAAAACTAACTCTATTTCCCTTAATCCTATCCTGCTCCCCATTTATTCTATTCTTTCTTTTGACCCTGTCCCTCCTCAGAAGTATTTGCTTCTGATTACCCCTTTCCCAATCTGCCCTCCTCTCTATCACTCCCCTGCTCTCTTGTCCCCTTTCCCCCCTATTTTCCTGTAGGGTAAGACAGATTTCCATACCCAATTGAATGTGTATATTGTTCTCTCCTTAAGCCAAATCCTATGAGAATAAGATTCCCTCATTCCCTCTCACCTTCCCCTGTTTCCCCTCCAGTGTGAGAGACTTTTCTTTTCTGTTTTTTTTTTTGTGAGATAATTTACCCCATTCTACCTCTCCCTTTCTTCTTCTCCAAGTATCATCTTCTCTCATCCCTTAATTTTATTCTCCAGATATGACCCCTTAATCTTCAACTCACCCTGTGCCCTCTATCTATCTATATATACATACATAGAATTTTTTTCCTTCAACTACCCTAATACTGACAAAGTTCTCATGAGTTACAAATATCATCTTTCCATGCAAGAATATAAACAGTTCAATCTTAATAAGTCTCTTATGATTTCTCTTTCCTGTTTACCTCTTCATGTTCCACTGGAGTCCTGTATTTGAAAGTCAAATTTTCTGTTTAGCTCTGGTCTTTTCATCAGGAATGCTTGAAAGTCCTCTATTTCACTGAACACTTATTTTCATAGAAAAGAAAAATACTCTAATTTTTTTTTTCAGGGCAAAGCAATTGGGGCTAAATGACTTGCCCAGGGTCACACAACTAGTAAGCGTTATATGTCTGAGGTCAAATTTGAACTAAGGCTGGTGCTCTATCCACTACACCACCTAGTTGTCCCTCTTGTGAATGACTATGAAGGAGCCATAAACAGGCCTGACTTTTTCCATAGACACACTAGAAGTCTACCTAAAGAACTATGAAATGGAGGTCACCAGAAAGACCCTCCTAACCCTTGAAATACCTCCTTTTCATTCTCATTAATATCTGCAACTGCTTTAATAAGGGAAAAGCCTTTATTTCTACAATTAGAAATGTTTCTATAAAGGATCTGTGATTATATCAGCCTCACAAACAATCCTTTTGTAACTTAGTAGGTAAATTCTAGAGAGAAGCATCTGAGAGTCCAAGAGGTTAAGTGATTTTAATATGGCCACAAAGCTAGGACCAGAGAGGGGATGACCCCACCCCTGCTCTAGCCTTTTGCAATGAAAAACATACTCAATTAGATCTGTGATCTCATCAGTTTGAAGTTCCCTCCCATAAAATATTTTTTTGTTGTTGTTTTTGAATTTTGCTAATCAATGGGGTTAAGTGACCTGCCCGGGGTCACACAGCTAGTGAGTGTCAAGTGTCTGAGGCCACATTTGAACTCCGGTCCTCCTGACTCCAGGGCTGGTGCTCTATCCACTGAGCCACCTAGCTGCCCTGCTCCCATAGAACAGATCACAGCTCATCTGTGTCTGTCTGTCCTGTGTAGCTCTCCTCTGTATCCTCTCAAACGTTCTCCACAGGGGAGTAACTCACCATGCTAGAAGCCTCCCTTGCTTTCTCCTGACATCATGAGATTGCCAGTGGAACCCTCTGTCATCCCATGCTCTCATCAGCTGGCCAGCCCATTTTCTCTTTCTGTCATACAATTCAATAATATCCCATACGCCTCTTCTTCAGAGTTCCTCACTGGGTACATGGCAGCCTGATTATCCACCATAAACCGATCCGTTGCCTTTGTATAATGCCCGTTCTTTGTTCTCTGGAGGCATCGATGTTCCCAGTCTCTGCCATATGACAACACAAGTGAGATGTGTGCATTGAAAAAAAAAAATGGGCTGTTATAGGAAGGTTGGGGTCAGTAAACGTAGAAATTAAAGATAATATTTAAACAATAAAAATTATATGTCCTAAAACCTCACAAATTTAAAAGATAACTTAGACCACTGGGTATGATTGGATTTACAAAATGGCAGATATCTATTCTTAAGAATGAGTTTCCATAGGTATTATGGGGAGGTAGAAAGCAACACAACCACACTGGGAGGGAAATAAAAGGGACACAAAGAAGTTAATTAGTTTGATGATCTCTAAGATCTCATTTAACCTAAGATTCTCTAATTCTGTGGTTTTCTTAACCCACAATTTCACTCAGGCCGGGCCAGTTCTCCATTTTAGGAACTTGGACTTCACCTTGAGCAAGTCTATAAGAACTTTCTGTCCTTTAGTAAATCCATTTCTTTTATTTACTGAATGTCCACATGGTCTCCAGCTCAGAGACCTGTCTTGTTGGGAGTTGCAGTAGGCTGTGACAAACCAGGGGGACAAGCCACAGCCTAAGGCCAATGGAAACTTCCACCATGCAGAACTTCACTGTTTTTCTGCCACCAGTAGTATCCTTGCCCTTTAAGGAGACATCCATGTCACAACAGCTAAAGGACCAAACCAAGCCCCATTTTTATAAAGTTAGATCGGTGAAGGAGTAGCCTTCCTGCCCGTTTGATGACTGGGTCAGTGGACACACCTGGAGGGCCGAGGCATCTTGCTTTATTTTTTTTTGTGACCAAGGGAGGAGGAGCAGTGGCCTGTGACCTTGCCAACTTTGGCAGCCTGGACATTGGCTTGTTTTCTGACTCTGTGGAAACTGTCCAACTCTGTTCCAACCAAGAGGCTATTATGGAAATTCATTAAATTTCATCTTTACTGAAGATAGGATCATAGGTTTAGAGGCAGGAAGAATTTGGAAGCCATCTAATTCTACCCTCTCATTTTATAGATGAGGAAAGTCAGGCCTAGAGAAGCTTAAGTAGACCAAGTAAACTCAGAAGTAAGTAATAAGTGACAGAGGTGGTGGGATTCAAACCGAGGTCCTCTGACCCCAAATCCAGCATGCTTTCTACTGTACCATACTACTTCCCATGCATCTGGCTTTTCCAAAAAACAGCCCCATGAAGGAGAAAATGATATTAATTTATGTATTTTTCCCTTAAAACAATCCATGTAGAAAAACACTCTTTGACCTTAGTTTACTTGTGAAGGTGATAAGTATAAAGCTAGTGAGCAATTCCCTGTATGCTGGCTCATCTTTGTTTTGATTATGAATCACAATGAGTATCATATATCTATTTCCAAAGTGTAGGAACAAAACAAAAAGCTATGTAAGATTTGTGATTGTCAATCAGCACATAATTAATTCAGTGGCCTCTTAATTAGTCGCAATTATCTCTTATGTCTCCAAAATTAGAATTGTTGCTGTACCTACCTAAGTATGCAGTCTCTCGAAATTTGGAAGAAAGGAAGGAAAGTAGGAAGGAAGGAGGAAGGAAGGAAAGAATGAAGGAAGGAAAGAAAGAAAGAGGAAAGGAAGGAAGGAACATTTATTAAGTACCTACTATGTTCCAGGTACTATGCTAAGTGCTTTTCACATATATTGTTGTCATTATTAACATGCTGCAATCTGCTTACCCCTGTCTTTACACCTACTGAGTCTTTACATGGCCGTTTGAATGGTTTATAATACTGATCCTCTCAATATTATGGCATCTCAAGATTTGCAGTCATATGGCATCAACAACAAAATATTGCTAGGGATCTTGTGGCAGCAAACTCTTGGGGTCAATTAAGCACAATGCAAATAAAACCCAGTCTGAACCTACAGCAAACAGGGTGGAATTTGATCATTTATCTGAAGGTATCTGTTGCATCCAAACAATCCATGAAGAATTGAGTTCTCAGATAGTAGAATAAAAGAAATGAGCATTCTTGACCACTTACCCCACACCAACTTTTGCTGACCACATCTGTGGCTACTTGCAAGGCTACATTCAAGCTATGCAACCAAACTGCTTCCAGATCTGCATTTGTCAGAACACCCAGAAAAGCGACCCAGAAAAATGATGGTCATTAATCATCATCCCAACCTTGAGTAATAAGCTAGAGTGAGCAAGACTAAATGATCACCACCATGTGTCCTGACACAATTTTGGAGTAGAAACAACATATAATAATATCTTATTTCCCCAACAATTATTGCCTTTAGAATCCCTGGGAAATGAGAAAACCAGGGATGTGTCAAGAGCCCACATCAGAGTTGGAACTCCTTTTGTTCTATAAGAAATTATCTGAGAAGGCATTGTAGTATTGCTAGGGTACACATGAAAAATGCATCTGAGGTTGTTGGCATTTAGTAGTGCATATTTCTGACATAAGATTTAATCCATAGACCTAAAGCAAGACACATTCTTTCTAGAATAATGCCTAGCATTTATATAGCACTTTAAGGTTTGCAAAGCACTTTAAATATGTTATTTCATTTGACCCTGACAACAACCCTGTTATGTCGGTAGTATTTTTACATATGATGTAACTGAGGCTGAGAGAAGTTAAGTAATTTGCCCAAGTCACACAGATAGCCAAGTGTCTGAAAAAGGATTTGAATTCAGATCTTCCTAACTACAAATACAACACTCTATCCACTGAGCCACCCAGCTGCCTAGAAGAAAATCAAAGTGCTGATATCTTTAGCTTTCTATTCTTTGCTAAGAACCTGAGCTGACTATAAAATGTCCTTCAACAGCTCTCACTAGGCTACATCAATTTTGGATGAGACCTGTCCCTTATTTCTCTGGTTGGCTGGAAAACTTCTATAACCATCCATTTAAGATGGACATATTTGCTACTAAATGGTGGGGGAAGGAAACATGATACTGATCAGCTCTTCAATGTTTAAAACTGAGCTGTCTGGGACCTTCCACAGGCACCTCTGCATAATTTCATTGTAATTAAGGAATGCAAATATATTTCCCTAAGTCAGGCCAGCAAGGTAGCAGGACTATCAAAGGCAACCCATGAGACGACTATGAGGCAATCACTGCCACAAGGGACCAGAGCAAAATCATCAGGCAGAGGAAGTTTGTATTTGGTAATCTCCTCCCAAGCTAGCCCAGAGAGTTCCCTCATCCTTAAAGATGCAGCTCAGACACTGCTTTCTACATGAAGCTTTTCTTGATCCCCCTGACGCTAGCACCCTTCCTCCTACAATACCTTGTATTTAATAGCACTGCGTTTGTGTGTATGTATATATGTGTATGTGTTTGCGTGTGTATATGGATATATCATTGGTTGTTGTCCTTCGTTCTTGAAGGGGACCAAAATGACATCACTATGTTAGACTCAAGTTACAGTTTGTTCGACTGCGGCTGACCAGACCGATTTGAGCTTGGAATGCTCTACCACAGGGCGGGCACAAATAGTCCACGTGAACATTTGGGATGGATTCTATAAGTTTGTGCATCTCATGTTTTGTTTCGTTTTTAGCTACTTCAATTCTGCTTTGCTCATAGAACATAGCACCTTCTTTGATGTGGGTACTCCATGATGAGCAGTTCTTTGCCAGCATCTCCCATGTCACACTATCAATTCCAGTTGGAATATAGATAATATATATACATATATATGTATCAATATGTCTGTGCATATATACACTTATATACCTATATGTGTGTATGTGAATTTATCAACTTTATCTGTGTTGTATTTTTTATATGTATATTTCTTGTCTCCATCAATAGAATATAAGCTCTTTGTGAGTAGGAAATGTTTCGTTCTTCATAACTGTATACCTACTATAGTGTCCAGTATACAGTAGGTGCTTAATAAAAACTTCTTATTGATTGATAACTTCGTGTGTGTGTGTGTGTGTGTGTGTGTGTGTGTGTGTGTGTGTGTGTGTGTGTTTAAAAATGAGGGAGATAGGGATAGCTGGGTGGTGTGGTGGATAGAGCACTGGCCCTGGATTCAGTAGGACCTGAGTTCAAATCCTTCCTCAGACATATAACACTTATTAGCTCTGTGACCCTGAGCAAGTTACTTAGCTCCATTGCCTAGTCAAAAAAGAAAAAAATTTTTAAAAGTCGAAAGAATGAGGGCGATGAAGACAACTTCAAAAGACTCATGATGGAAAATGCTGTTCCCTTCCAGAGAAAGAACTCTCAAGTCTGAATGCGGATTGAAGCATACTATTTTTGCTCCCTTGTTGTTGTTATTGTTTTGTTTCTTCTTTCTCATGGTTCCTCCTATTGGTTCTAATTCTTCTTTACATCATGACTAATGTGAAACTATGTTTAATATGAATGTATATAGAGCCCATATCAGACTGCATGCTGTCTTGGGGAGGGAGGAGGGGAAGGGAGGTGGAGAAAATTTAAAACTCAAAAGCTTATGGGAGTGAATTTTGAAAACTAAAAAATAAACAAATAAATAAAAGAATGAGGGAGATGAGCACATATGTAGGCAGCAAGAAAATAACCAGTAGGTAAGGGGGATGAAAGATGAGAAAGAGAGAATGACTGAGGAGCAAACTCCTAGAGGAAACAAGAAGGGAAGGGAACAAGAACATAAGTACACAGATATTAACCTTGGCTAAGAGGACAATTTTTTCTCAAATATTAGAACAAAGGAGAGTAAGAGTAAACTATGGGAGGTATGGATTAGGTGAGATGAGGGAGCTCACAATGAATGA
Source organism: Phascolarctos cinereus (assembly GCF_003287225.1). Taxonomy (NCBI): domain Eukaryota; kingdom Metazoa; phylum Chordata; class Mammalia; order Diprotodontia; family Phascolarctidae; genus Phascolarctos; species Phascolarctos cinereus. Next base: position 441,739,356 of record NW_027555847.1, on the reverse strand, counting down.
CCAACAATTTGTTAGTGATGTAAGAAGTGAGACCACCTATTAAGGAAGGGATGGAGGGCATACTGGACACTTGGAGAGAGAGGAGAAGCTTTGGCATTGCTTCTCTGGGGATCATAAAAAGTGGTCAATCAGGGAAGAAAAGAACACTTCCATGAAGCAGTGTAACCTGGATGGGATCAAATAGTATGAGTCTGTATTAAACCCCAGTGCTGTGTGACTTCCTCTAGCACCATTAATCATTAGCGGTAGGAACTAAGGAAGCATAAGATGGGAATGACCCAAGGTTGAGTACTGACAGGAGAGGAATGATATAGCAGAAGGGGCAAGGGATTCAAGGGTGGAGAGCAGTGTGTAGTTGAGCTTATTAACTATAAAATCACAACTGTAAAGTGAGCAAAGTAAAGCCAGAGCAGGAGGATCAGAGTAGGAGAAAAAGGAGGTGTAGAGTACTGGAGGTCATGGTGAAGATGAAGAATAGGTTTAGGAGGAGTGTGTTAGGAGAAACTGAAAAATAAGAGAGCATGAGCAGAGAGGGGATTCTCAGAGTTCAAGAAAACTGTGGTACAATTTTGGCTGATGGTAAGGTCTAAAGGGTGACTGCCTCCTGTGGTTAGAGTCTTATGATGAGCTGAGGAGTTGGCCAATTGAGAGGCTATGGTATTTGGTGGTATAATCAAGTGAATATTGAAGTTCACAAGTATGAGGGCAGAGAGAGGTTGGGATGTGCATTGCTATTCTCCAGTCTGTACATCTTGAGATAATGATAATAAAATAATTGTAAGGAAAAATCATAAGAGCTTCATAAAGAAATCCTAAATGTGATCTAAATCTTTGAATTCTCTCCTCTGTGCCAAGAGCAGTTTCCAGATGTCATTCAAAAGATGGTGTTATCTCTTACTTTATTCTTTCTCATGGTTTCTTTTTTCCTTTTGATCTATTTCTTATTTCACAGCTGTGACTAATATGGAAATATCTTTACATGATAGCACATGTATAAACTATATCATACTGTCCACCATTTTCAGAAGAGGGGAGAGGAAGGAGGGAGAAAAATTTGGGACTAAAAATCTTATAAAAATGAATGCTAAAAATTTTCTTGACATGTAACTGGGGAAAAATAAAATGCTACTTAAAAAAGATGGTGTTATCTATTTATTTATATCAATCTCTTTGGAAATTTGCTTAGGATCCTTTTTTTTTCAATCTCAAGATTTTAAAGTCTTCAGTAACAATTGATTGGGGGAAAATATCCACCTACACTCTCTACTTTTTTAGAATAATGGGTGTGGGACTAATTTGTCGTTGCATTTTTCAATATCTTACTCAGTGGTTTCTATGATTGCTCCATTGTTACCTACCTGTACTGTGTCATTAGTCATTAACTAACATCTACCAGGGAGATGATTGTGCTTTTATGTAACAACCTAAGAATACATCCAAACATATCACATTCGGACATGTTGCCTTGGGTATAAGAGGAATAAAATGGAATGTAGTTTATAAAGTTTTTCTTTAAGCCAGGGCTTAAATTGTATAATGTGTCACAGGATCTCATATTTGTTCCTTTTTCTAGGAGGTTATAGAATTACACAGAATTACAGAGTTGAAGGAACCCCAGAGGTCATAAGTTCATACATGTAGAGCCAAAAGGGATTTCAAAGACCATCTAGTCCAGTCTTGTGATTTTACAGATGAGGAAAATGTCTCAAAATCACTGGGCTTTATTCAAGAAATAAAAATCCTACATGCCAACTAATAGTATCGTGATGTGATTTGTATTTCATGACTTAAAGTCTGAATATTCTCTCATTAGAGTTTAGTGAAATATTTGGATCAGCAATACATTTATTGGCACTTATGCTTGACAAAGAAATGGTCAGTAAAGTTAAATGACTAGCCCGTGGTCCCATGGTTTGAGAGGCAGAATTTGAATCTAAGTCCTCTGACTCTACCAATCAACAAGCATTTATTAAGAACCAATTCTGTGTCAGGCCAGGAAAACAAAGAGAAAGCAAAACAGTTTGTGACCTCAAGGAGCTGAGAGTCTAACTAGGGCAAACAACATCTACATCTACATAGAAATATATATGATAGATATGAGATAATTTTGAGGGAGAAGTACCTGCTAACTGCTCTCTTGCCACCATACTACAATAATCAAAGTCTTCATAGCAGATTCATGCAAAATACTGGAGGCCTTCCTCTAGTCCTTTCAGTATCTTGAAGTACCAGTGTTCCACTCTGGTTGTCCATTTGATACCTCATATTCTTGCTAACTGACCAGGACCATCTTTTTTATAGGTCATGCTGGTCATTGACAATGTCTTTCATGCCAGTTCACTCATGTAAGTCTTTGTTGAAAATAAGTTGTAATCTACTTAGACCCACTACATGTGTCTTTATTGCCCTTGGGATTGCTTGTCATTTGGATCTTTATAAGAACAGTATTTGAAGCCATATAGCATCGCCACAAGAATTTTGGTGCTAAAGACACATGCTTTTGTGGCAGCAAAAAGTTCTGAATCATTCAAACCATTATGCAGTTTTCTAAATTAATGAAGTCCAACCTCATTGTTCTATTTAATTCTGTGTTCAGCTTATTGTTCATCTGCAACCCCTTTTCATACATACATACACACATATTTTTATATATTCATATATGTATATATGCACATATATAGTGTATGAGAGAGAGAGAGAGAGAGAGAGAGTAATGGATTACCTCAGTGAGCTGTCCATCCATCTTCATATCAAAGTTGTTGCAATCTGCATTATTCATCACACTTTATTTTTCCAGTGTGGTTAGACCAATTTCTCACATAATTGTTTATTCCACTGAAAAGTGTTCCAGAGTCCAATACAATTACTACAAGGTAATTCAAGTGCCTGAGACTTTTTTATTTTCCCACTTACTAATGGTACACTTCCAAAATTATCTTGTTTTTACTACACATACACACACACACAATACACACACACTTTAATTATATAATAAATATTTACTTTTTTTTTTTTTACTATTTGTTTATATATAGTGGAGGATGGAGGAGAGAGAAAGAGAAGAGAAGAGAAGAGAAGAGAAGAGAAGAGAAGAGAAGAGAAGAGAAGAGAAGAGAAGAGAAGAGAAGAGAAGAGAAGAGAAGGGAAGAGAAGGGAAGAGAAGGGAAGAGAAGAGAATTGAATTTATGTCTCTACAGGTTGTCTGTCCCAATGGAATGTGGGCTCTTTGAGAACAGAAACAGTTCCATATTTGTCTTTGTATCTCTAGCACCTAGTGCAGGACTGACACACAGTAGGCACTTAATAAATGCTTGTTGACTTGACATCTGAGAGGTAACCAGAATAAAGGCACAATGGGAAGAATGTTTTGGGATGGACTGCTATGGATAGTCTGGGCTCTCTGGCATCACATTTTAAGGTGTTGGAGAAGTATATTTCCATCTCCCTTTGGAGGTGTGAAGATCTGGGTAGATTGTGATGCCAGTGCAGACTCCAGGCAAGTTGAATTCTGAGAACAAAGCAGTAGAAACTTGTCCTCCAAAACCCATGTACATTCACACACACATGCATGTGTGTTCACATGCTGGAAGCTCTGCCCTGCCCATCCCCTATGAGAAGAATGGGATCCAAGGGTCCAAGTTCCCAGACCTTTTGGGGGTGATTAAGGTGAAAAGGTAGGAAAGTAATCAGAGAGATATTAAGAGTTTCCCTTCTGGGTTTGAGGAGAAATTCTTATGGGAGTTTAACCTGGGTTCCTCAAACCTGTCCCACCCCCAATCAGACACCAGTGATGAAGTACAAAATCATCTACGGCACATTCTTTCATACTTGGTACTTCAGTGTTTAAAAGCTCTGTGAATTCCTTGGTTTGGTCAATCCTTCCCAAGATACAGATCTCAATCCCTCTGCAACTCAACAGGGCATCTTCAGAGTTACTGTGAAAAGCAACAACAGCAGCAACAAAAATCTTCATTCTTGGACTAGGCCAGGGATGGTCTTTCATCAAAATAGGGATAATGATTGAAGGGGAAAGTGACAAATGTTTGGAGGGAATGTGGAGAAATTGGGACACTAATTCACTGTTGCTGGAACTGTGAACTGATCCAGCCATTTTGCGGAGCAATCTGGAATTATGTCCAAAGAGTTATTAAACTGCCTAGACCCTTTGACCCAGCAATACCATTACTAGATCTCTTTCCAAGATGATTAGGGCAAAAGGAAAAGAACCTATTTTTAGCAGCTCTTTTTGTGGTGGCAAAGAACTGGAGGGATGCCCATTATTTGGGGAAGGGCTGGACAAGTTGTAGTAAATGATTGTGCTGGGGTTTTTTTTGGGGGGGAGTGAGGCAATAGGGTTAAGTGACTTGCCCAGGGTCACACAGCTAGTAAGTGTCAAGTGTCTGAGACCAGATTTGAACTCAGGTCCTCTTGACTACAAGGCCAGAGCTCTATCCACTGTGTCACCTAGCTGCCCCCATAGTAAATGATTGTGATGGAATACTATTGTGCTATAAGAAATGATGAGCTCCATGGTTTTAGAAAAACATGGAAAGACTTGAATGAAATAATGAAGAGTGAAATGAGCAGAACCAAGAGTATGTTGTATACAGTAATAGCAATATTGTTTTTGTTTGTCTGTGGCTGGGTAATGGGGTTAAGTGACTTGCCCAGGGTCACACAGCTAGTAAGTGTCAAGTGTATGAGGCTGGATTTGAACTCAGGTCCTCCTGACTGAAGGGCCAGTGCTCTGTCCACCGTGCCACCTAGGTACCCCTGCAATATTGTTTTAAGAACAACTTTAAGTGACTAAGTCATTTTGACTATTATAAGCACCCAAATTAATTACAAAGGACCTATGAAGAAAGACCCTATCTGCACCCAGGGAAAGAATTGATGAATAGAATTATGTATAGAATGGTTTTACACATATATGCATATTTGTGTCTAATGGTAGCCATCTCTAGGGTGGGGCAGAAGAAGGGGGAATAAAAGAAAGTTACATGTTAACTTTATTATATATTTTAAATGAATAGCAAGTTATACATAATAGACGTGCAGTTTCACATACAATCATCTTTTTGTTTATTCTATGTTACGGAAATGCTTGTTTTATTTCTTAAGTTCAGAATGAAATAAAATTTTTTAAAAAAGAAAAAAATAAAGATAGGGACTATACCAACAATTTTATTGGTGTAGGAACTTCAAGATAAGAATACTTCCTTTACAGATTATGCAGGTTGTCACCTTCTCTGTAATTTGTAATCAGAAAGCACTGAAGGATTAAGCAACTTATTCAGGGTCACAAAGCTAATAAGTATCAAAGGCAAGAACTGAACCCACATCTTCCCGATTTCAAAGCTAGTTCTCTATAATAACATAATAGAGGCCACATTGCCTCTATTTCATAAAAATAAAAACAAAATTTAAAAAACTGATAATATACCACCAAAGGAATATGGGGACAAATTAGTAAAAACTGAATAGCTTTCATTTTAAAATTAGAGAATTTATTCCTTAATGTTGTTTAAATAGGTAACTTGTCTATCAGTAAATTTTGGTAAATAACTGAAAATGCCTTCACTTCATGGGTAACAATTTAGCTTTCTAATATGCCTGGCATGCAATGGGTTGTCCTTAATGTTGTTACACAGGAATAAGTTGTTAGTCAACAACCATCAAGGAAAATTTATGGAATTCCTGTGGGTGCGTGGCAGTTCTCAGGCACATGGAACACATTCAAGAATTAACTCAGTCCTTTCCTTCTAGGATTGTCAGTTAAAACTGACATGTATTTATTTAATATAATTATGTGCACATAAATAAAATAATTAGAGAAAATATTTAATCTGAGGGGTAAGAGAAGGGAAGATGAAGAGGACTAACTTGAAAAAGCTTTTGGAATGAGATACACCTTGAATTATTTGGCAGGAGACAATATCCCTCATATATCATTGGAGATCCATTGGGGCCCAAAACCCTACTCCACTAATTATTAAGTGAAACTCTCATAGACATAAAGAGGCTGCCTAAACCCTGTTCTATCTCTCTGATAGGGATTGGGGGCATGGGCAGGGATGGCAAAGGGATGGTCTTTAACTCACCCACAGACCTAAAATTTAGAGTCCCCTTCCCAGATGTAGTCACAATGAATCTCCAACTTTTAAATCCATCAGACAGAAAATTATGTTTCAAAGTGCCTCTTCAGTACTATATGAGGGTGAATAGTGAAATTATTAATTTGATAACTCAAAGATAAAGCATTATGCATCCAGAGGACCAAAGATGAGTCATGACACCCACCTCCTACCAGAGAGGTCATGGACTTAAAATGAAGAATGAGAGATGCATATTTGGACATGGCCAGTGTGGAATTTTATTTTCTTATCTTTTTTTTTTTTGCTGTACTATCAGGATTTATTTATTGTGAATGTTTTGGGAGCTTCTAGGCAGCTAAGTGGTATAATGGATAGAGTTCTAGACTTGGAGTCAGAGAGTCCCAACAGCATAACCCTCTCTTGGACATTTACTAGCTGTGTGACCCTGGGCAAGTCATCTACCTCTTTTAACCCCAATTTCTTCCCATATAAATAATAATAGCACCTAGTGTAAATAATAACAGCATCTACTTCACAGGGTTGTTGTCAGTATCAAATGAGATAACATGTAGAACTTTGTAAACCTCAGGGCACTATATAAATGCTAGCTATTCCTTTGTTGTTGTTGTTGTTCTATGTGAGAGCAAGGGCAATGGGAAGGAGAGATTATATTTGTTTGTCTTAGTGACTAGGGTCTGAGATATGTCAGTGACCACGTGAATGGAGAGGAGACCAGATATTGTAGAGGTAGAATTGATAAGATCTGTTTGTATATGGGAGGTGAGGGAAGGAGTTGAGAATAATACCAAGTTAAGAACTCAGAGGAGAGAGAGAAATATGGAAGAGGAGAAGTTTGGAGGCACCAGGAAGAGGGAGAGATGAGATCTGCTTTGGATATGTTGGATTTGAGAAGCCAAGGGGAAATTCAGATAAAAATGTACAACAGATAGTGGGAGATGCAACACTGTGGTTCAGTAGAGAGATTAGGGATGACTATACAGATTTACAGCTATACAAAAGTAAAATGGTCTATTGCCTATTTGCCAGGTACGTTATTTCTGTCAGAATTCTTTTTCGGGTATAGTTTGGACGATGAAAAAAAATCAATTACAGTTAACCCTTCTACATTGTGACTTTCCCCACCGTAGTTTGATATATCATGAATCAAAAAAAGAAAGATATATCATGAATCAGCATAAGAAATTAAATTGGGAGTTTTACAGAAGGAGCAGATACCATGCAAAGGCCAGCAGATGATGCAGAAAAAGTTTAGAAACTCAGAAGTGCATAAGATATAGATATAGATACAGATATGTACATATATTATTATTATTATATAATATCAACATATTTTATCTTTTAATACCATAATAATTCAGACTTCTTCTCTGGTACAAAGGGAGGGCAATAAATTTTACATGGATTTTCCACATTGCAGGGGTGATGTGCCCCTAACCCCTGAGATGTGAAGGGATAACTGTACTGATCCAAGGTTGAATGGAACTATTTCAGTGATATTACAGGCTTTTGACTATGATCTGAATGACAAAAACAAAACAAAACATGTTTACGATACAGGTAATTTTTGTTCCATCAAGCCCTTCAGGTATGAAACTGTGCTGAAAGAAGCAAAACCTGATGAGATGATGGATACCAAACTGAGATATATATATTTGAAATACCCAAAGAATATAAGTTATGGGGCAGCTAGGTGGCATAGTGGATAGAGCACTGGCCCTGGAGTCAGGGGACCTGACTTCAAATCTGGCCTCAGACACTTGCTAGCTGTGTGACCCTAGGCAAGTCATTCAACCTTGATTGTCTCCAAAAGAAAAAAAAAGAATATGTTAATAGCTATGGAGCCTAGCAAAGCTATTCTACTGAAGGCATCTAAGCAAGAGGCCCCAGGCCAAAACCCATGGTATTTCACTCAACAATCCTGAAATAAGAACAGTAATGGAAGAGTCTATAAGTATATAAAACTTTGAGAAGAATGATGAAAATATCAGAAGAAAGGCAACAGTTGAAAAAGGCTCAGAAAGGTAGCACACATGAATAAATCTGGAGCAAGCCCAGCCATGTCTTTCAGAAAGAATGTTGCCAATCCTCTTCCTTCATTGCTTTTGTAACTGAAGCTATTTTCATTGTATTCTTTCTAGGGAAATTCATCTTGTAGAGTGAAGCATGCAGAGACTTTTTGCTTACCAGCACAGCCCATGGTGACACACAGTGTGTGTGTGTGTGTGTGTGTGTGTGTGTGTGTGTGTGTGTGTGTGTGTGATATAGGCTTTGCCTTTAATGCTCTCCTATGGCCAGAAAACACAATACAAACAAACTCTTCAGCTATTGGAAAAATGTATATTATTAGATCACCAATAGCAGATATCAGTTGCACATTCAGTCATTTATGAAATTCATAAATAAAAAATGAAAAATTTTGAAATATTAAAAACATTAATAAAAGTGTTTTTAGTGTTCAGAGTCTTGTAAATGTTATTTTAATAAATGCTTTCCATTTTGTCTTCTGCTGCTACCTCTTGAAATATGATTTATTTAGATTGCATACCCCACAAATTCAAAGATATGCTAGGAATATTCTGTGAGAAAATGTAGCCTCTCAAAGAATGTATTTTCTCTTTTACTTCTATTAATGTCATGACACAATTTTCTTTATTATCCCTTGTGAGATAGTTGCTGACTGACTTTTCTATCCTGATGATACTGTCCATGGTATTTAACATAAAAAGATTGTCCACAGGTTCAACAAGAGACTCCCTGAGATCCCAGTCACACTAGATTTAAAGCTTAGAAATTGAGTCTAGTACCCTGATTTTACAAATAAATGAAACCCAAAGAGGCAATTGGTCTTATCTAAGGCCACTCATGCAAGGAGTGCAGGTAAGATTTGAACCTAGGTCTTCAGACTCCAAATCCTGTGCTCCTCAATCAACACCATAGTGCCTCTATTTTGGATGTGGGCGGATAAGTAGGAATGGGCTGGCAAGAGTCTAACAGAAAGGGAGCCAAGATGGCAATTTAGAGGCAACTCAGCTGAACTCTCTCAACATTCACCTCCAAACAACTTTAAAATAATGCCTTAAATCAAATTTTGAGGGGGGGAGGGACCAACAAAAGGTCAGGGTGAGACATTTTTCCAGCCTAAGAAAACTTATGAGGTCAGCAGAGGAAGTTGGTGACATGGAGTAGAGGCCTGTCCAAAGCCCACATATGTAATGGCAGAAACAGTAGCTACAGCAGCAGCTTCAGGAGCTCTTAGCCTAGGGATGGCAAAGGGGTCAGATAACTGATCAGAAAGAGATTACATGGGACCCTTTGCTGATGCTGGGTACAGCTGACACTGATTAGCAATTCTATTGCCCATACATAGTTCTGGATTGCTGTTACAGCATGGAGAAGAGTGCTGGGGGTCAGTCACAAGGGAGCAGGGGTCCTGGTCTCAGTTCCGAGGCAAAGAGAACATTAGCTCTTGCAGCTGCAGAGAACCAGAGGTTCTTCCTTCATAAAGACCAGAGCACAGACTAGGAAAGCAGTGACCACATCTCTGCCCACATCACACCACCTTGGAAGCACCAAAAAACTTGCAGACTCCCAGAACTAACTCTGAAAACAACAGCATGAAAAAACCTGAAGCTTGGGGCAGTGCCTCCCCACCCCGACTTGAGCAGAATGCAACCTTAACATAAAATTCAAAGTCGAGAAATAGGCTGAGGAAATGAGCAAACAAAAAAAATTGACCATAAAAAATGGTGGCAGGGAAGACCTAGACACAAACTCAAGAAAAGATAACAATGTGAAATAGTTACAAAAAAGCCTCAAAGAAAAATACTAATTGGACCCAAGTTCAACAAGAATTTCTGGAAGAGTTAAAGAAAGAGAGAAGAGTGGTAGAGGAAAAATTAGGAAGAGAAAATTATAGTGATGCAAGAAAATCATGAAAAGATAATTAATAGCTTGATAAAAGAGGTGCAAAAAATGCTGAAGAAAATAACACCTAAAAAAAAGAATTGGCCTAATGATAAAAGAGGTACAAAAATTCACTGAAGAGAACTCCTTAAAAAGAAGAATTGGTGAAATGGAAAAAGAGATGCAAAAGCTTAAAGAAAATAATTCCTCAAAAATTAGAATCGGGCAAGTGGAAGTTAATGACTCTTTGAGACATCAAGAAACAATAAAACAGTAAAAATAATGAAAAAATAGGAGAAAATGTGAAATATCTCAACAGAAAAATCAACTGACCTGGAAAATAGATCAAGGGGAGAGAATTTAAGAATTATTGGACTACCTGAAAGCCATGATCAAAGAAAGAGCCTAGGCATCATATTTCAATAAATTTTCAAGGAAAATTGCCCCAATATCTTAGATCCAGAGGGTAAATTAGAAATTGAAAGAATCTACCAAGCACATCTTGAAGGGGATCCCAAAATGAAAACTCCCAGGAACATTACAGCCAAATTCCAGAGCTCCTAGGTCAAATAGGAAATCTTTCAAGCAGCTAGAAAGAAGCAATTCAAATACTGTGGAGTCATAGTTAGGATCACACAAGATCTAGCAGCTTCCACATTAAGGGATCAAAGAGCTTAAAATACAATATCCTGGAAGGTAGAGTAGCTAGGATTATAACCAAGAATAACCTACCAGAAAAATTAAGAATAATGGGGGGAGGGAATAGATATTTAATGAAATAGAGGACTTTCAAGCATTCCTGATGAAAAGACCAAAGCTGAATAGAAAATCTGACATTTGAACAAAACATTCAAGAGAAGCATAAAAAAGTAAACATGAAAGAATAATCATGGGGCAGCTAGGTGGTGTAGTGGATAGAGCACTGGCCCTGGAGTCAGGAGAACCTGAGTTCAAATCCGGACACTTGACACATAACTAGCTGTGTGACCCTGGGCAAGTCAGTTTACCCCAATTGCCTCACCAAAAAAAAAAATTCTTAACATTAACATTATTAGGGCAGTTAAAAGGAATTTACATAGAGACCATGGATGTGAGTCGATTATGTTGGAATGATCTCAAAAAAAATGGAGTGAGAAAGAGAGATGTACTGGGAGAAGGAGAAAGAGAAACAGAATGGGGAAAGTTTTCTTACATGAAAGAGGCACACAGCGAAGAGCTTTTACAATGAAAGGGGAAATGGGGGGGTGACAGGCAATGCTTGAACCTTACTCTCATCAAAATTGGTTCAAAGAAAGAAGAAAATATATACACACTCAGTTGTATATAGAAATTTAACTCACCCAATAGGGAAATAGGAGAGGAAAGGAAATAAGAAGAAGGGGTGGGGTAGGGTGAAAATGATAAAAAGGAGGATAGATTAAGGGAGGCAGTGGTTAGAAGCAAAAATGGACTTTTGAGGAAGAACAGGATAAAAAGAGAGAAGAAACAGAAGAAAATGAGACGGAGGGAAAAACACAGTAATCATAATTGTGAATGTGAATGTGATGAGCTCACCCATAAAACAGAAGTGGATAAGAGAATGAATTGGAAGTAAGACTCCAACAATATATTGTTAACATGAGATTACCTGAAACAGAAAAACACTTAGAGAATTGAAATAAAATACTGGAGCACAATCTAATATGCTTCAATGTAAATTAAAAAAAAAAGGCAGGGATAGTGATCATGATTTCAGACAAAGCAAAAGCAAAAAATCAACCTAATTAAAAGGGAGAATCAGGGGAACTACATTTTACTAAAAGATACCATAGACAATGGTGTATATCAAAAATTTTTTTACAGCAAGGTTGTCTGATAAAAGCCTCATTTTTCAAATACATACTAAGTATAGAACTGAGTCAAATTTATCAAAAAATAAAAGCCATTCCCCAATTGATAAATGGTCAGAGGATGTAAACAGGTAGTTTTCAGAAGAAGAAATCAAAGCTATCTGTAGTCATATGGAAAAATGCCCTAAATCACTATTGATTAGAGAACGACAAATTAAAACAACTCTGAGGTACCACCTTGCACTCACTAGAAATGACAAATGCTGGAAGGAATGAGTGAAAAATAGGTACACTAATGAACTGTTGGTGGAGTGGTGAACTGGTCCAACCATTCTGGAGAACAATTTGGAACCAGGCCCAACGGGCTATAAAACTGTACATACCTTAAAGTAGCAATACTACTGCTAGATCTGTATCTCAGATATCAAAGAAAAAGGGAAAGGACCTATACATACAAAATACAGCAGCTCTTTTGTGGCAGCAAAGATTTGGAAATCAAGGGGATGCTCATCAGTTGATAAATGATTGAGCAAGTTGTGGTATCTGATTGCGATGGAGTACTGTTATGCTGTGGGAATGAAAAGGAGGTGGTTTCAGAAGAACATAGCAAGACCTGTTCAAATTGATTCAAAGTGAAGGAAGAAGAACCAGGTCATTGTACACAGTAACAGCAATGTTATAATGATGATCAACTGTGAAAGACTTGGTTACTCTGAATAATACAGTTATCCAAGATAATCCCAAAGGACTCATGATGAAAAAATGCTATCCACCTCCAGAGAGAGAACTGATGAACTCTGAGTGCAAATCGAAGTATAATTTTCTCACTTTCTTTATTTTTCTTGATTTTTTTTCAATACGACTAATATGGAAATATTATATAATTTCACATGTAATTGATATCATATTGCTTGCTTTCTCAGTAACTGGGAGAAAGTGAGAAGGAAGGAGAGAATTTGGAACTCAAAATTAGAAAAGAAAAGAATGTTAAAAATAATTTTTTTTTAAAAAGAGTCTAACGGAAGGAATACATGATCTGAATCAGAATTTGTTTCTCCCAGATTACCAAACCACCAGGAAAATGCCATAGAATCTTGTTATTGATGCTGAATTCATGTACACTGATAGATAAAATACATTATTGGATGATTTTACTTAAATAGGCCTGGAAATATCCTTAGGTCCATTATTTTTCTTTCCTGTCACTGCTCTAGTGATCAATGCTCTTTCCTGATAACTTATGCCATTTGCTGCAACCCTACACTGAATTTCAGAATGGAGATATAGAAGGAGTTGGAAATGGAGACATTAGATGCATATGTGTGTGTGTGTGTGTGCGTGTGTGTGTGTATGCATGCATATGGAATATTAACAACAGGGCTCCAAGAGGGAGGAGAGAAGTCAGAGCTGCTGAGTTGGCACATTTGACTCTCTCCGTCCAGTTTTACTTATATGTAACAAGGTGTCTTCTGCCAATGTCCAAGATTCAAGTCTATTTGGAAAGTGGATGCTGCTTTGCTATATAATCATAACTTATAGTTACATAATACTTTTAAAATTTGTAAAATGTTTTTTCTTTTTCTTTTTTTAATTTTTTATTTACTTATTTTTAGTTTTCAGCATTCACTTCCACAAGATTTTGAGTTCCAAATTTTTCCCCCTGCCTCCCCTCCCCCCATCCCAAGATGATGTGCAATCTAATATAGGCTCTACATATCTACTCATATTAAACACACAAAATTTTTTTTCTTATAACAGCCAAGGGGAGGATGGGGTACAACTATTAACATACCCATTTTACAGAAAAAGAAATTAATATTCAAAGATAGTTATTTTGTTTATTTGTATTGAGAGGCAGCAGGGAGTAGTGAGTAACCCCTAAATTTGATCTCAGGACACCTGAGTTCAAATCCCACCTCAAACATTTACCAGCTGTGTGATCTCTCCAGGCCCTCAGTTGCCTCATCTGTAAAAATGAGTATAATACTTTGAACTACTTGCCTCAGATAGTCATTGTGAGAAAAGTCCATTGCAAACATTAAGCAAAATATAAATGTTATTTCTTAGTTTGTTTTCATATGGAATGTCCCAAAAGTCTTAATGTATTTTTAAGCTACTACAGGCTACTAAGGCTTACAAAAACCTAAAAACTGCACCAAGACTTTTGGAACACTGTATCTATACAATTGGGAAGCACATCACTTCACTTGAGCCTCAGTTTCTTCATCTGTAAAATGGAGGTGATGATATTTGTTATTTGCTCTGCCTATTTCACAGTGACAACTATATAATACTTTGAGGTCTGCAAATTACTTTAAATACATTAACTCAAATAGTCCTCCTGATAATGCTTGGAATTAGCTAATACAATAATGCTACAGGTATTATTATCCTTAGGTTTCTTCAAGACAGATCTCTAGCTTTCTTCCCTCCTTTAGAAGCTTATCCTGAACATCTCAATTGCTAATACCCTCTCCCCAGCTCCCAGAGATCCAGATCATATGCCTACTTTGTACTAACTACCAAAGGTACTAGTTTCTGTATCTTGGATGCTGAGATGTGATTAGCCTAGCAGAACCCATGGGACTCATTCTTTGAATTACAGAATCAGCATTGTATAATGGAAAGAGTGTTGTTCAGTTGTGTCCAACTCTTTGTGACCCCATTTGGGATTTTCTTTACTATGTGTCTTTTTCTCCATCCTTTTTTCCCCCATTTGTGCTTTTCTTTCTCCTTTTTCCTTTCCCCCCTTCACTAGTGTTTTGCTTTTGACCACCGCCTCCTTCAGTCCTCCTCCCTTTTATTATCCCTTTCCTTTTTCTTCCTCTTTACTCTTACTGCTTCTTCCCTCCCTTCTTCCCCCCCCCTTTTCTTTCCCCCCTCCCTTTTCTTCCCCCTTTTCCCTCCTACTGCCTATAGGGCAAGTTAGATTTCTATACCTAACTGATTATGTTATGCCCTTTTTGAGCCAAATCTGATGAGAGTAAGGTTCAAACAATGCTCACCCCCCTCCCTTCTTTCCCTCTGCTGTAATAGGATTTTGTGTCTTTTCCTGTAATGTAATTTACCCTTGTCTGCCTCCTCCTTTCTCAATACATTTTCTGAGATCAGATTGATCCACTTATTTCAATCCATTTAACCCACTTGATTAGATTCTTTTTTGTCAATACATCAAAGTCATCTAATATCCACCCCCTTTATGTATACTCCTTTACCATGGTGTAATAACAATGCAGTTCCCAAGGGTTGCAAGTGTCATATTCCATTTGGGATTTTCTTGGCAGAGATACTGGAGTGGCTTTCCATTTCCTTCTCCAGCTCATTTTACAGATGAGGAAATTGAGGCAAACAGAGTTAAGTGACTTGCCCAGGGTCACACAGCTAGTAAGTATCTGAAGCCAGATTTGAACTCAGATACTCCTGACTGCCAGCCCAGCGCTCAGTCTACTGAGCCATCTAGCTGCCTTTCATGGAGAGAGGACCAAGTCTAAAGTTAGGAGGCAAGGATGTGAATCCTGTCTCTGAAACTTGCCAGCTACAATACCGTATCACAGTCTCGTCACATCATAGATCTAGAACTGGAAAAGACCAGAGGCTGTCTGGTCCAACTCTCTCATTTGACAGATGTCCCAGAGAAGTTAGGTGACTTGTCCAAAGTCACAGAGGTAGTAAGGTTAAGTGCCCAAGGTCATGGTGTCAGGAATGGGGTTTGAACTTGGGTCCTCTTACTCCAAATCCATTGCTCTTTCTACCATGTCAGATAGTTAGACTGAGAACAAAAAATAACCTTACAGGTGATAGAATTCAATCCTGTTGTTTTACAGTGAGGAAACTGAGGCCCAGAGAATCCTCAGATTAAGTGATTTCACTCAAGGTCATGCTTTAATAAATAGTGGAGGCAGTATTCAAACCCAAATCTAGTGTTGTTTCTGTCACTGCCTTTTATCTTTGTGTCTGAAATATCTGCTCATACCATGATCCACCATTAAGGGCTCATGCAATCATTTGAAGTTATGCTTGTAGTTTTGTCTGTTCATTACAGATTGCATTTTCTTGTGGTAGTCAGCTGTTCAAGAAAGGTGTTCTTCCCATGAAACTTTTTATAAACCATTTCAACATACTTCCAGATAAGAAAAATCATGCAATAGATTGTTGTTGAGCTATAGACCCCATTGTGCTGCTTAATGGTTGCTTCCAATGAAGCCCATTACCCATTGTCCCTAAGACCAATAGAAATTCAAAAATATTTTACACACATCAAAAATTCTTCCTTGTACTACCATAAACCAACAGGCAAACTAAGACTCTGCCAGTAATCTATGCTCTGAGAAAGAAAGGGTGAACAAGATTTTTATTGTTCTCTGAACTTCAGTGTATGAATCTCCTTTTAAGAATGTTGATGTATGAATGTGAGAAGTTGTTATAGAAACCATACTGATTCATTGTTGGTGCCCCTCCACCACTGCTCCATGTATTGTTGTAGAATTTCAGATTAGGGAACTGATCTTATTTCTTTAATAGAGGTGTGGTAAACTTAAAACAATCTTGAGAAAAAAATATGTTGCAGTTCTATAATTATTGTGCTGTACCTGGTCCAAATGGAGCCAGTTCAACCAGTTTAATATGTATTTTTTCCAGTGTTAAATGTCACATTGTGCCCATTTGAAAAATTTCCTCCCCACCTGAAGAATGAGTAAGAGGCAAAAATATCACCTGTTTTTCTTTGAGATTTCACTACCTTTATGTTACTTTTATGTACAGTTGTTCATCTAAAAGAACAAAAAGTGAATTCAAAGAGGAGGAGGAGGAGGAAAAGGAGAAGAAGAAGAAGAAGAAAAGAAGAAGAAGAAGAAGAAGAAGAAGAAGAAGAAAGGAAGGAATAGAGAAAGAAAGAAAGAAAGAAAGAGAAGAAAGAAAGAAAGAAAGAAAGAAAGAAAGAAAGAAAGAAAGAAAGAAAGAAAGAAAGAAAGAAGAAAGAAAGAGAGAAAGAAAGAAAGAAAGAAAGAAAAGGAAGGAAGGAAGGAAGGAAGGAAGGAAGGAAGGTAGGAGGGCTGGATTTGGTTCCAAAGGACCTAGGTTCAAATCCTTGCTCTGATATTTACTACCTCTGTGGCCTAGAGCACATGTATCTTCTGTGGTTCTCAGTTTTCCAAACTGCAAAATGACAGGGTTAGACTAAATTATTTCCAAATCTGTAATGCTATGGAAGGAGCAAGAGAGGAAGTGGATGTGAGGAGTAAAATGAAAGGAAATTTGTTGATTAGGGAGCAGACATTCCAGAGAGCACAGTAGAATGGGAAGACAGAGATGGGATTTTGGAGGGGTTGCATTAAGGTGGGTGGGAAATACATTGCTATTGAGGGTACCACCATCCTACCAGTCACTCAGGCTCACATTTCTAGGGTCATCTTTAATTCCTTACTCTCTCTCACCCTGCAAAATCAGTCTATTGCCAGATCTTCTAATTTCTTCTTTCATAACATCTCTCACATATGCTCTGTTCCTTCCTCTGATAGTGTCATCACCCAGGTACAGGCCCTCATAACCTTACTCCTTGACCATTACACTAGCTTTCTGGTTGGTCTCCCTGCCGTATTTCTTCCCACTCCACTCCATTTCCACTCTGCTGTCAAAGCATGTCACACCCCTCCTCACACACATTCAATCAATTCTAATGGCTCTCTATTATCTCCAGGATCAAATATTAAATCCTCTGTCTGCGTTCAAAGTCCCTCTCCCCATCTTTCCAGTCTTCTTATGCCTTATTCACCTCCATGTACTCTGTGATCCAGTGACCAGCCTTCTGGCTGTTCCTCGAACATAACATTATGTCCCCTGACTCCAGGCTCTTTTACTGGTTGTCCTCCATGCCTGGAATTCTCTCCCTCCTCATTTCCATCTCTTGTCTTCCTTAGATTCCTTCTCAAGTCCCAGCTAAAATCCTACCTTCTACAGAAAACCTTTCTTGATTCTTCTTCATTCTAGTGCCCTCTTCTGTTGATTAGTTTCTATTTATCCTTATATGTTATTTGTACATAGTTATCTGTACATTGTCTCCCCTATTAATCTGTGACCTCTTTGAGAACAGGGAATGCCTTTTGTCTTTCTTTATATCCCCAGCATTTAGAACAGTGTCTGAGGTACCTAATAAATGTTTATTAACTGTGTATCTCTCTCTCTCTCTCTCTCTCTCTCTCTCTCTCTCTCTCTCTCTCTCTCTCTCTCTTTTTTGGCAAGGCAATGGGGTTAAGTGACTTACCCAGGGCAACTCAGCTGACTGTCTCTTAAAGAGGAAATGATAAGGGATATATGCCTGCAGACCTGATTTTCCCCCATCAAATCTAGTTACACAAAAAACCATTAAGAATAGTGAATATTAAATATGTCCACTTATCCAAGCAGTCTCACATCACCAGAGACAGAACCAATCCCAAGCAAAATGATGAAGTAGGTAAATAATAACTATAACAATTTATATTCATGTAATTATGCAGGCTATCTCATTTGATTCTCATAATGACATCCCTATGGGGTAGATAGGGCAGGTATTATTATTGCCATTTTACAGATGTGAAAATTAAGTCTGAAAGGGGTTAATAGCTTATCCAGGGTCACACCTAGTAAGTAGTAGGCCCAGTACTCCAAACTAAGCCTTTTTCAACAAGGCTAGCACCCTTTCTTCTCCGCTACATGGCATCTAGGTGAAGCTATTCTTCACCTCCACCCCTCCTTTGGGCATGACTTTACCTTTTTTTAAGAATACTCAAGTACTTAATGCTTTCATGCCACTGCCAGATTTCCTAGGGATTGGACCTTAATGCTTCTTATTTTCAACCTTGCCCTCCTTCCTCCCCGATCAAAACTTGCCTTTTGCAGATTTTTTTTATCAGATAAACTAAGCAAATAAAGATAATTCCTTAAGCAAGAAAAACTCACATATCCCAGAAACCCTTTAAAAAATGACTACAATAAGGGGTAGCTAGGTGGCACAGTGGATAGAGCACTGGCCCTGGATTCAGAAGGACCTGCGTTCAAATCCAGCCTCAGACATATAACATTTACTAGCTGTGTGACCCTGGGCAAGTCACTTAACCCCACTGCCTTGCCAAAAAAAAAAAGTGACTACGATAGTGAGAGCTAGTTTGTACTTTTAATTAGAAGATGTGGCTCTGTCTGTGTGAACCTGGACAAATCATTTAACCTATTTGGGCCCCAGTTTCATGATCTAGTAAACAGTACATATTTTAAAACAAAAGATATCATTAAACATAATGGAAAAATGCTTTTAAAAAGTCTTTATAGTAAGATTAAGATTAAAGCAAGAATATCCACTATCACCATTACTATTTGATATAATTTTAAAAATGCTAGCTATAGCAATAAGAAGAGAAAAAGCAATTGAGGGAATAAACAAAGAAATAAAATTATTACTTTTTACAGATGATATGATGGTCCACTTAAAGAATCCTAAGAATTCAACTAACATTAATTAAAATTAGTGGTAACTTCAGCAAAGTAGCAGGATATAAAATAAACCCACATAAGTCATTAGCTTTTCTGTATATTACCAACAGGAAAATGTAAAGTATTGCTCCTTTTGTATGTGAACAGTTTATTTATGAAGGGGGTAGAAAAAGAATATTTGTGTAAGGAAAATCATTAAAAATCCACTTTTGAAGAAAATTCAATCTCTCAAATAAAATGTGAGGAGATATAAAGACTGCACTGAGAACCTGATAGAGAACATCACATTGAGAGGACTTACTTGAGGGAAGAGCAGTACCTTACAAAGAGATAAAAATTCTATTGAAAATAATTACAGAATTTATAAAATATTTGGGTGTTCACTTACCAACACACACCCACAAAATATCGAGATATAACTACAAAATATTCTTTATGGAAATCAAAGTAGAACTAAGTAATTGGAGAGATATTAAGTGTTCATGGTTGAACCATGCTGACATAATAAAGATAACCTAAACAACCTAAATTATTTTACTTATTAAACTGAGACTTGTCAAATGGAATGTGAATTCCATCTTCTTTTTTTGTTTGTTTTAAATTTTTTATATTCTCATTCTGAACTTGACAAGCACCAACACACATGAATATTTCCACATGCAAAGAAGAACAGAGAAAAGAAGATTGTATACAAAACCAAAAAACTGTATTAGGTACAGCTCTTTTTTTTTTTGAACAAGTATATAATGCAGTCAACATGGTTCCACAGTTGTCTTACTTGTCCATGTCTCTCTCTGAACTTCTGTGCTTTTTAAACATGCTTCATTGACCTTCTTTTCTCTTAAGTTATTGCAAGGGAGTCAAATGATCACTTAATCTTTTTACTCCCTCCTCCCAATAAAAAAATAAATGAAAGCAATAATCAGATTCTTTCCAGACCACACCTTTCTGTTCTTTGTTCCCAGCCTCTCCCCTGACCTTCTCTTGGTGATAAGAAATATGGTCTAAGGCAATGCAGTCTAGTTACAACAATGGCTTTATTAGTTTTAGCATAAAGGCAAAGTAGTCTAGGTTAATGTGAATATTTCAGCTATTTTGAAATGTTGTAAATAAAGGCTATTAATTTTAAATCACCCTCATCACCATATAACTCACAGTCCTCCCAGTTGGAGGCCTTTTGCTCAATGCTTCATATGGTGAAGTGTCTCAGACCATGAGATGGGTCAGGAGGACATTTCCCAGGGCTAGAAGAGTCCCTAATACAAGAAATCGGATTAGATGATCTCTTACGGCTCTTCCAGGTCTCAAATATTTTGGCATTGCATTTGTGGAAACAGACATGAATGGCTGGGGGGGACATCATATTTTGTTTGTATTTTTTATTTTATATGTTTTGATACATCTGTAAGTTCACAACAAACAACTCCCCCTCTTACTTATAGTACCATCATATAAAAAAACAGTTAAATGAAAATTTCATCCCAGCCTATAACAGCAGTTTGGGGACTTAAAAAAAGTTTCACACAAGACTATCCATAACTCATTCAAGGGAAGATTTTATTTGAGATACCTGGGAGTGGAAGCTGGAACAATATAGGATACAACCATGGAAATTACTGAAACATTAGGCCGTGGCAGGAGAAGAAATTGGAGTTGGGGAAAGGATGATCTGAGATGATCCTGTAAGAGACCACCCTTGGAATTGGTATACCTAAGTTTTATTAAGCTCTTATCTCTCTCTCCTAATCAAAGGGTGAGATCCATGGGTAGCTCCAGTGTTACAACTCTTCATGGTGAGGGCCTTGGTTTTGTAGGAAGGGAGTAGATTCTTTCTCTCAGTATGTCTTATTGGTTTCCTATCTTTAATGCCATCAACAGGAAAACATCAAACATTGGGCTGGGAGAAGCCCTGCTACACAACAAGCATGGGTATGAAAACTTCAAGTGTGAGAATTTCCAGGCCAGGGGCTATGTTTTTGGTTTTGTTTTTGTTTGGGGTTGTTGTTTTTTTGTTTGTTTGTTTTATCTTTTGTGCTTTTCAAATGAGACTCACATTTGTTGTTTGTTCAATGTCCAATTCACTGATCTCTTGCTTTTCTTTTTTATTAATTAATGTGTTTAGAAATATGAATTTCCCCCTAAAGACTTTGGCTGTACTCCAAAATTTTTATTTTACATGGAAGGTTTTTTTAAAAGGAAAGGAAACCACTACCATCACAACCACCACCTCCCCCAACTTCATCAAGAGTAGAAATCTGCCAAAAAAAAAAAAGGATAATAGGCCAGAAAGGGGGAAAAAAAAAACAGGGAGGGTTTGGGGACTACTACATTCACCTAAATGAGTGTGACTGCTAAGTGTCCATGTCATTTACCAGTTTTATAGTTCACAGTAAGGAAGAATATGTGTGTTTATACTTTGGTTGTGTCAACTGAACCAGACTGGCCTCTAACCTGTGGATGGCCAGAGCTGAACAGAGCAGGTTAGAGACAGGAGAGTCAGGAATCAAGCAGAAGTTTAATTTCAAAGTGAGGGAAACAGCTTGCAAGCGAGGACACATGTGCCGGGCTCCACCCCTACTGGGAGGACCCGCTTTAGTGTGGCCAAATTTCAATAGTTATACCAATGGCTATACAGTGAGATGGAGCCCAGACGATGAGAGGTAACAGCAATGATGTGACAAGTTTGATTCATGGCAGGGCTTCGTGACCAGTACATCGATACGGCAGGTACTTGTCCGAGCTCAGAGAACACCTGGTGACAGTCAGAGCAACACGATAACTATATGAAACAATTCTGGGATTTTGCTGTGGCTGAGATCATCCAGCTTGCTTGGCAGGCCTTAGCTCTGGAAAACAGGGTGTCTCCTAATATCTTGACAATTGGGAATTAGATCGGACCTGTGATTTCACTGGCATAAGAACCCAACAAAGAAACTCCCTCTTACCAAAGTGTATAGTCACTGTCTCAGCAACTTAAAGCCTTAAACCAGAAGTTCTTAACCTGGAGTCTATGGATTCATGGATAGATCTCAAGGGGATCCGTGAATTTGGATGGGAGAAAAAAAATCCTTATTTTCACTAACCTCTAATAAATGAAATTTAGTTTTCCTCAATAATGAATGTAGGCAACGACAACCTTCATTCTAATATCTTTTTTTAATATAACTTTCCTATATTTTAAATATTTTCTTATTTAATGTGTCAATAAAGCATATATTTTATTATATTGAAAATTATTTTAATAACTCTATTTTGATGTAATTGAATGTCTTTGTATTTGTATCTATTTAATTTTGTGCACTTAAAAACATTTTTCTGAGGTGTCCAAAGGCTTTATCAGATTGCCATAAGGGTCCCATAGATTAGGAACCTCAGCTTTAAAGAATTACCAAAGGCACAAAGAGATAAAGTGATTTGCTCAGGATTATGCAGTTAGATCTTGTCTGAGACAGGGATTTAAACTCATGTCTTTACTGATTCTAGTACTATCTTATCTCTCTATCTACTACTCCATAGCTACCTCATCTTTTTAACTTTCTTAAATTGGAAATAAACATTGTTCCTTATCTTTTCCCTGAGTTCCCCAGGGAACTCTCTGAGACTATTAGTTTGTGAGCTTCTTAAGTTCAGGGACTGTCTTCTTGCCTCTTTGGTGCATTTTGCACAGTGCCGGACACATAGGAAACACTTAATATATGCTATTTGATTGATTGACTAGAAATTGTAAACAGTTGCCCATCTGCACTGGTACAGGGAGTTTCCTCACCTGAACATTTCCTATACCAAAGAAATCACAGGTCATGTTCCCCGCCTCCAAAAATTGTTGTCTTCATTTATATTATGGCAGTCATTGTCTATAGACTGTTTAAAACAAACAGTAATTTGTTTTAAACTCTGCCCCATCTACCCTTTGAAGTCCCTGCTCTGAGTGGTGAGATTGGGGACATGAATTTACTAGCCTACATTCAGCCACAGAGCTCAGTTAGAGTGATAGCTTTCCTGGCCAAAGTCCTATCAGTGCCACAGCTGATCCTTGCTTCCTTCAAACCCTGTAGCGCTTACTGCTAAGCCAAGCTGGGCCCAGGAGTTTGTATCTTACAATAAAGCAATGCCTGTGAAAATTCACTGGGCCTTCTATGCCCCTTTCTCCTCAGTTCCAATCTCTAAGGATGCTTCCACCCCTTGGCACATCTCTAGGGGAAAGGCTCTGAAATTTGCCCTCTAGAGATAAGGACATCACGAGTAGTGCAGTTAAAATAATCTGGAATCTTCTGGGAGGAGTTGGGGAGGGGAGAGTAATGTCCATCCTGTGCACTGGTGAAAGAAATCCTCCTCATAGGGAGGGAGCTGCTGACTTCTTCCTTCCTCAGAGTAAAGACATAAAGGGGAGGTGGGACAGTCTTTCCCACAATTTAACACCTTGTTCAACTCTTCTTCACAGCGGCTATTGGGTTGTAGAGGAGGAATTTTCCCCTTAAATTAGATTCTATAGGAAGGAGAAAGTAATAGCATTTCTAGCTACCATAAGGTGTTAAAGGCATTAGTGAAAATTGAAAAGGTATATATTTATGGGGGCAGCTAGGTAGCGCAATAGATAGAGCACCAGCCCTGGAATTAGGAGGTTCTGAGTTCAAATCTAGCCTCAGACACTTGACATTAGCTGTGTGACCCTGGGCAAGTCACTTAATCCCAATTGCCTCACCACCACCCCCAAAAAAAGGTATTAAACCTATGGTTAGAAGACATGAACCTTGATTATGTAGCCATCAGTGAAAGTCACACAAAAGGGCTCTTAACCTCTACCACTGCTCAAACTCTCCACCTAAAACTGATGAGAAGTCAGGCAACTTAAGAGATTTTTTCCAAGAGAACCTGACTATATGTTCAAAACCTTATGGGATGATTTTAGAACCTATGCCATCCTGCCACCTCATCCCCAAAATATGACTTTTCTGTATTGTTCTTTTTTTGCACTTTGTTCATGCTGAATCAGTTCAGATGTCTCTGAATTCATATTTGTACTTTCTTGCGGCATGATATTATTCCATTACATTTAGAGATCACATTTTTTTTTCTTCAGTTATTAGGCATGTGCTTTGTTTGTTCCCATTTGTTTTGCTTTACCAATAAAATTACTATGAATGTTTTGGTATATATGGAAACTTTCTTTCTGTCATTCACCTCTTTAGCATGTATACCCAGTAGTGAGATTGCTAGGTCAAAGGTATGAGTAATTTAATAATTTTTTTTGATGAGACAAATTGTTTTCCAGTAATTAATCCAAGGCCCACCTTACAGGGGTGCTTTTGGTGGCATTTTTTAAAGAAAGGTTATGTTGATTTTTTTTCATTGCTGCCACAGAGCCTTGAACATAGTAAGTGCTTAATAAATGTTTATTGATTGATAATACCTCAATAGTGGTCTCCACTGTTCAACAAAACAAAGGCTCATTGATCTTACCTGACAGCAGGTACCTCCTTTCACTCCTGTGTGATCACCACTTTTCTACTGGGAGGAGAGGTCTATGTTTCACCATTGGTCCTATGCAGTTAAGACTGGTCATTATGTTGATCCAAATTCCAAAGAATTTTAGTGTTGTTTTCTCTTACATTATGGTGGTAATTTGTGTATATTATTCTCTTGGTTCTATTTATTTCACTCCTTATGAGTTCATGCAAGTCTTCCCAAGTTGCTCGGACATTTACCCCATATTCTTTCTCATGAGTATAGAAATTACACTGAATCTGCTTCTTTCCACTGTGTACTATCAGAAGCTGTTTCTTCTTCCAAAAGCCCCAGAGTGAAGCAAAAAACTGAGAAGCGTTTTGAGGCAGATGAAATGTTCCAGCTATGGAAAAGTAATCCTTCATCATACACTGTTGTCTGACAAGTATCCAGAAAAGGAAAGTAGAGTTGACCAGAAAAGCACATTGATGGTTTGTTTCCACTAACCAGAAAATATCTATATGAACATAGCCTGGGTTTAAAATCAGACACACAATATTACTATATTTAATTTGCCTGGAGCCTGGGTAGAAGTGATAGAAACTATGACATATGGAGCCACCTGGTGGAAAGTTACATGAGAAGTTCTAGGTTCAATGGATCTCTGTTTAATCATATATGTGTATATGCATATATAGTATAAATTATATTAATATTTACGTAAGAATGCCAGAATCTCAGATCTGGAAGGGAACTTGGAAATAAAACCCTCCCATTTTATAGATGAGGAAACTGAGGCCCAGAAAAGTAGAGTCAAAAAACTAATAGAGTTGAGAGGAGAAGCAAGGTCTTCTGAATCCCAATACAGTGTTACCATACCTAAGTCACCAAGACAATGTAGCCATGAAAAGAAAAAATAACAACAACTCACATTTAAGGTACTTTGCATATATTAGCTCATTAGGTCCCCACAAGAATAGCTGACATTTATATAGCACTTTAAAGTTGACAAAACATTTTACACATGTTACTGCATTTGATCCTTGTCACAATCCCAAAGCACAAGTGTTATTATTATGCCCATTTTGCAGCTGAAGAAACTGAGACTGAGAGATCTTCAGTGACTTGCCCAGAGTCACCCAGCTAGTATCTAAGTCAGGATTCAAGAACAGGTCCTCTTGACTTCAAGCTTGTTATTTTATCCACTATATCATGCCATAGTTTGAGATATGAAAATAAAAGTGGCAACACAGATCTTTGTCCTTCTCAATTAAGCTGTGCCTGATATATTATCAGGGAACTAAGTAGTGCAGTGCATAGAGTACCGGGCCTGGAGTCAAGAAGACCTGGATTCAAATTTGGCCTCAGACACTAGCTGTGTGACCCTGGGCAAGTCACTTAACCCTGTTTACCTGAGTTTCCTCATCTGTAAAATGAGCTAGAGAAGGAAATGGCAAACTACTCCAGTATCTTTGCCAAGAAAACCCCAAATGGGGTCATGAAGAGTAGGGCATGACTGAAATGACTGAATAAGATATATTATCAGCTAATGTAACAGTTAAGAGTTAGTTATACTTTTGAATAGATGTCTTCTATGGTCCCTTCCCACTCTAAATCAATCAATCTGTGGATACTTCTTTCAAGGATGCAGATAACAGCAATCCATGCCTTATCATCCTAAGAGATTCTTGCCCATTTCCTCCCTTAAATCTCTCATAGAGGATTTTCCTAAAGTGCTGAGGGATTTCCTCCAGGTAAACTTTTAATATCCCTTGGTTGAAGCCTTTGGACTTCCTTTCTGTTATCCTTTGTACTCACTACAGACCAGGCTTATCTCCTTTTCTGATAATTATATATTATATATTCACTATATATAATGAATATTATGGATTTATATGGATTTTTATATATGGATCCATTTATATGGATTATACATTTATATGGATTATTGGTCCAATCTTTCTGAGTAACCCTGGATCTCCTTGAGGAAGCTTGTAGAATAGTGAGGCTTTATCAAGTCATCCTAATGACACTGAAAACATGAAAATCTAGAAAGCCTTCCCGTTGATGGTAAATCCCTCTTCCATTTGGACTCCATGCAGGACATCCTCCATGATAGTAGCAGACACCTGAGGGAAAGAGTGGTACAGTAGAAAGAATATTGGATCTGGTATGAGAGCACCTGGGTTCAATTCCTGGCTATGCCATTTACTACATGTGTGACCTCTCTGGGCCTCGGTTTCCTCATTTTTTAAAAACATTTTATTTTTAGTGCATGGAATAAAGCAAGCATTTCCATAACATAGTATAATAAAAAAGATAATTGCACGTGAAAGTGCAAATCTGTTATGTACAACTTGCTATTCCTTTTAAATATATAATTATGTTAATTTCTTTTTTTCTTTTTCTATTTTTTTCTTCCCTCCCCCCACCCCACCTTAGAGATGGCTACCATTAGACACAAATAGGCATGTATGTAAAATTATTCTATACTTACTTCTACTTATCATTTCTTTCTCTGGATAGTGTCTCCTTTATAGTTAATTTGTGTGTTTATAATAGTCAAAAGGGATTTCACTAGGTGGCCTCAGACTCTTTCTGCTCTAAATCTATGATCCCATGACCCTAGTGGGCATATTTTTCCTTTTATACTTCAGTTGAGGTGACTCTTCAGAGCATTATTGAGTAAAGTCATCTCCATAGTCTTAACAATCAAGAATCTTGCAATCCTAAAATACATGTGAAGGAGACCTTGTCTGAGGAAAATATTTAAGGATGTATTAAATGCTTTTAAAGGAAATTATAATCAGATTATTATTAGATTCAGTTCTTGTATTCCTTATACCTTTCAGTCAGTTGTGTAAGGTCCTTAAAGATAGGAACTGTCTTTTTATTTGCATATTTCTGTAACCCTACCCCTTAGCACAGTGCTTGGCACATGGTAAGCACTTAGCAAATGATTCTTTTATTTTTTATTTTATTTTTTAGGCAATTGGGTCTAAGTGACTTGCCCAGGGTCAATGTAAGGGAAACTGAGGAGGATAGATCCTCCCCAGCTCCCTGTGTAACCGTCTTATGACCTAACAGTGTAACTGCCTCATGACCTGTCATAAAGATAAAATGGAGTCATCAAAGCATGGTCAGGATCAAGGAGACTGGAACATTAAGTAACAACTAAACAATGTTACCTGGGAAAACAATCTATCTCAAGGAACGTTTTTCTTGAGAAAAGCATGTAATTGCCTAAGGAACTGATCACCCCTTGGACAATTACACAATAAACAGGTAGTTGGAGATCTAATCAAGCTCCAACCATTGTTAGAATATGTACGTACTGTGGATCTGAGTACTCACCAAGGAGACATACACAAAACAAAATATCAAGATTGTCTTTCCCTGGTTTACATGGATATAAAAGGGGGCATTTGGAAAGGGATCTTTGGAGACTTTGATGTCAGAGATAGAGACGCCAAATCTCTGTTGGGTTCAGAAGCATGCATGATTTCTGTTGAGTTGGAGCAGGACACCTCTCTGTTGGCCTCCCTGACCAGACCTTTTGCCGGTTCTCTAGTCTCCCCAGTCTATTAGGTATTTGAGCTCACCTGGTCAGTGGGTGTGTATCCTTTTTCTTATGCCTGCTTTCCTTTAGGTTGATTATTACTTATTGCATTGAATGTTATTCTTACCTTTATTGCTTGTGTGGTTTTTAATCATTATTAATCACTGTAAATAAATGTGATTATTTGTTAAGTTTATCCTGAGTGTGTGTTATAATATCTTGAGATCTGAACCTAAATTGAATCTTTTCAGTACGTAATCCTTTCGATTACAGTCACACAGCTAATAAAACATCTGAGGTCGTATTTGAACTCAGGTCCTCCTGACTCCAGGGCTGGTGCTCTATCCACTGCACCACCTTAACAAATGGTTCTTGTCTCATCTTGCCTCCCTTCAGCAGCTTTCCTCTGGATCACACTTATATGTCTTTCATAT
Source organism: Phascolarctos cinereus (assembly GCF_003287225.1). Classification (NCBI taxonomy): domain Eukaryota; kingdom Metazoa; phylum Chordata; class Mammalia; order Diprotodontia; family Phascolarctidae; genus Phascolarctos; species Phascolarctos cinereus. The sequence continues at coordinate 441,710,606 of NW_027555847.1, read as the reverse complement.
TAGCCTCTCCCAATCTACTGACTCTTTCCCTGCTGGCTACTGGCATATTCAGGTCTCTTAAAAATAAACGAAAGAAAGAAAGAAAGAAAGAAAGAAAGAAAGAAAGAAAGAAAGAAAGAAAGAAAGAAAGAAAGAAAGAAAGAAAGAAAGAGAAAGAAAGAAAGAAAGAAAGAAAGAAAGAAAAGAAAGAAAGAAAGAAGAAAAAGAAAGAGAAAGAAAGAAAGAAGAAAGAAAGAAAGGAAGAAAGAAAGAGAAAAGAAGGAGGAAGAAAGAAGAAAGAAAGAAAGAAAGAAAGAAAAAGAAAGAAAGAAAGAAAGAAAGAGAAAGAAAGAAAGAAAAAAAGAAAGAAAGAAAGAAAGAAAAAGAAGACCACCTCTGTAATATGCTATAGGTCTCTTCCATTTCACATTCACTTTTCAATCCCTCACAAACTGAATTAGGAACCGCTACTTGAAATTGCTCTTTCAAAGGTCATTAGTGTGTTACCTCTTAATTGCTAACTTTAGTAGTATTTTCTCTGTCCTCGACCCTCTTGACCATTCTGCAGCTCTCAACGCTTTTGTCTACCATGTTTCCTGCACATTTTCTCCTCCCTGGGTTTCCCTGACACTGCGGTATCCATAAGTGTGGCCACTCTTCCTCAGTCCTCTTTGCTGACTCATCAACCTTTTCTTGGCCCCTCAGTGTGGGTAACCCTCAAAGTACTTCCCTAGGTCCTGTTCTTTTTCTCTCTTTACTCTCTCTCTTACTGATCTCACTTCCTTTCGTAGGTCCAATTATCACCTTTATTAAGATGAGCCAAAATAGATCTCCTCAACACTAATTCCACATTTCCAACTATCTACTAGATATTTTAACCTGACTATCCCACTATCACAACAGTATGATGGTAAATGTTTAACAACAAAGAAAGTATGAAATAACACACTTTAACGTTTATTCCACATTATTTATTTTTTTACAGTCTTGATGAAAATTAAGTTTATTTTAATGATCATCCAGGACCACGCCCTTTGATTGTTACAGACAACAATCATCTGTCAAAAACAAAACAACGCAAAACATATCCAGAGCACGAGGCTAAATTAAATGTAGTTTTAAAATCGAATTTCATGCCAGTTTTATGAATTATCTTTTGCATAATTAATGAATGTTGAGATTTGAGGGATTAGTCATTTTTGATCTAGGGCTTCAGTTACCTTCACCTACCTATTTCCTAGTGTTCATTGTCATATACTTGTGTTTATTTCTAATATGAAAACCATCTTTATTCAAAACCCTTTCATATCTACCATGTAATTTAATTTTAATAACATACTGTGAATTAGGCAGGGTAAGTGAAAGCATTCATATTTTACAGATATTAACATTTTCTCCATCACTTTCTTAAGTCTAGATACAACCAACAAAACCATAAAAGTCCTAATTCATAATATTTGTTCATTTCCAGGTTGTAAAAATGCTTACATTGAGAATTTAACAACCAGCTTTCCTAAACCCAATATGAGCTGGCTCTGGCAGATCCCTGCACTAGTACCTGAAACTCAATGTGTGCAAAACCATGCTCATCATCTTTTTTCCCTATACCTCCTCTTCCCAAATTCCCTGTGTCTGTTGAGGGCACACCATATTCCCAGTGCCCCTGGCTAAATGCTTAGATGTTTTCTTAGACTCTTCCTTCTTTCTCACTCCCCCGTATCCAAGCACTTGCCAAGTCCTGTTGAATGTACTTCTATTTCATCTCCCAGTAGAACGTAACCCTGAAGGCTGACTGTTTCATTTTTCTTTGTTTTAAAAATGCCTTAATAAAACTTACAGCTCCTCAGTACTCCCTGCCCTTGAGGCCCTCCCTCCAGTCTGGAGAGAGTGAAGGGTAGATATCAGAGAGCTCCTCCCAGAGCCTGTATTTAAGGAGGGACCCCAGGGCAGATGTATCATTTCCCACCTGGCTGCGGGACTCCAACATCTCACCTTCCCTTTATGTGTGGTCTTCCCCATTCAATTGCAAGCTCGTTGAGGGCAGGGGCTCTTTTGCCTTTCTTTGTTGCCCCAACTCTTGGTTCACTCTCTGGCATATAGTAAGCACTTAATAAATGTTTATTGACTAGCTAACTAATAATTTTTTGTTGAATTGAATTGAATTGAATGAACCTCTTCATCCCCTTCTGGTGCCACAATCCTAGTTCAGGCCCACCTTAACTACTGTAATACCCTTCACATCTGAGTGTGCCAGAGCTATCTTCCAAAATTTGTGCTAGATAAGAGGGATTCATCTAGTTAACAATAGCTCCCTATGTGGCTTAGGGCAGCTAGGTGGCATGGTAGACAAAGCACCAGGTCTGGAGTCAGGAAGACCTGGGTTCAAATCCAACTTCAGATACTTACTAGCTGTATGATCCTAGGCAAGTCACTTAACCCTGTTTGCCTCAGCTTCCTCATCTGTAAAATAAGTTGGAGAAGGAAATAACAAACCACTCCAGTATCTTTGCCAAGAAAACTCCAAATGGGGTCATGTAGAATCTGAAACAACTGAGCGACAACAAATGTAGCTTTGAGATTTTCAGAGTTGCTTCACACCCATTATCTCACATGATCTTCACCACAACCCTATGATGCGTTATTGATTATATGATTATCATCCTCATTTTAAAGATGAGGAAGCTGAGGCTTAGAGAAGTTTGCCCAGAATCAGACAGCTAGTAGGTGTCTTGAGGCAGAATTAGAAACAAAATCCACTATGCAACACTGCTTCTCACCCTTTGTCCCTTGAGTCTCGTTCTGCTTCTCAAGGAGCTCCAGCTGGATGGTGCTAGAACTGCCCAAAAGTGGAATGAGCTGTTCATTACTAGGCATCCAGTAGAGTCTGGATGACCTTCTATAGGCCATACTGTGGAAGGAATTGCAGCTTGGGCATAGCTTGGAATAGTTGGCCTCAGAGATCCCTTTGTCTTCTGAGATTCTGGAATTCCCCTTCAGTCACTAGCCTATCTAATACAATTGTCACACAGCTGCCAAAATAATCTTCCTTAAAAATAGTCCTAATCAAGCCACTGCTCACCTCAGAAATCTTCAGTGGCTCACTGTTACTCTTGAGCTAAAACAGTGATTGTGGGCCTCCACAGTCTGGCTCCAATTTTGATTAATATCACACATTTTCATGTGTTCTCCTTCCAGGTCGCTGCTACTACTTACTTCACACAACCATCTTGTACTCTCCCATCAATGCATTCTTTTGTGAGATGTACTCCGTGTCTGGGATTCACTTGCTTCTTGATTCTGCCTTTTTCGGTATCTCTATTCCTTCAGGGTTTGACTTTGATATGATCTTCTCTGAATATTCTGCCAGCTGAAAAATGTTTCTTACATTTTCCTAGAATGTTTTGCTTGATCTCTCCTTTGCCCCCATGACTGGGAATTTGTATTTACTTATGTAACCATATCTTATCCTCCCACCCCCAGAAGAATGTAAGCTCCTTGAAGGCAAGAAGTAAGTCATTTTTATTTTTCTATTCCCAGAACCTCACAATGTGCCTTACACATGGTAAATGTTTAATAGACAATTGTTGAATTGAATTGTAGCTTTTGAATGTCACATGGTGTGATGAAATGCCAAATAAGTAGCACAGACGGCAAGTATTTTGATATTATAAGTTCAAAAGAAAAGAAGGTTACTATGGTTGCAATGGTCTAGAAAGACTTAAGAGAGGAGTTGGCTATGAAGTTAATTTCTATGTTTATCTTTAAGAGGAAATAATACATCTACCTTCTCAACACCAATGTTCCAGGGAATGGACGAAGAATAGTCATTACTGTTGGGAAGACACTTTGATCTCCCTGCACAAAAGGAAGAGTGCCTAGATGGCAGGTAACCTAGAGATGGTTATTCCAGGCCAAGGTGCTTTGTAGGTCTTAATCTACTCAAAACCATAGATTACAAGCTCCCACATATATGTTTAAACATAATCAGTCATCTAGAGGATACAACTAATTCAACACAAAGGCAATTAATGAAATGATATAGTAAGAAAAATCGCAATAAAATATATCTTTCCCTCATAAAATTGGGACACCCTCCCCAAAATACACACAGTATTCCTGGGAAAAGTAGACACCTATACAGAGCCTGTTAAGAGAGGCACATGTGCAGCGATCCTTTGTTGACAAGGCACATGCATGGAGGCCTGCATACTCAGGGAATTCCTGTGGCCAGGACACACACATGGAAGGGTAATTCCTGCTTCTGATGCTGCCAGGCTGCTGATGTCTTTAATGGTATCATCCCCCTGCTTTCTGCAGGCCTCCTCCCCCCTGGTTTCTGCTGCCTGCTCCTCCCCAAATGCTGCTGGTCTAGAGGCAGGGAACAACCCTCTGGAAATGCAACTATGGAGATTCTCTGCTCTCTGCTTCCAGCTCTAGCTGCAGACCTTCCTCATGAGAACAGTGGACTATTATTCTCATCTGGTTCAAAGTCCAAAGGCCTTTTAAATAGCTGTTTTTGAAAAGCAGCCACCACAGCCATAGGCTAGCAACAAGGAGTAAAAGAGAGAATGTCTCCATTTTTTTTTGTCCTTTGCAATGAGGCCTATCTTCAGGATCTTGGGTATGAGGTGTCTCATCTCCAGCAGGAGATACTCAGCCCTAGTCACAAATCCCTTTAGAACAAAGACCATGGACATTCCTGGCTAAAAAGCTAGTGCACTCAACTTCCTTCTGACTTGTTCTTGAACAAAGTTTCTTGTTCTCTCGCCTTGAAGTCTCCATGGGCAACTTCATCTGGCAAGCATCTCATGTACCTCCTGACTTGAATCTCCGAAGGCCAGTCTCTACCTGCTTATTATTCATGTGAAAGTGCTGTTAAATAACTACCAAATAGCTCTGAGGTTCAGGGTTCCCCGGTTTTTCAACCCCAAGCCTTTTCTTTTCTCTTATACAGATAATTAGGCTAGGAAAAGATTTCAGGGGAAAAGTGTCCTAGTCACATTCTTGGCCTTTCATATGTAGATACAGTCAGCAAAGCTTGAAAAGGCTTAGCTCTCATTATATATCAATCTCAAAAATGCAAACAGCATTTGGTGTCGCTTTAAAGCACTCCAACTGAGGCAAAGACCTCCTAAATTCAGCACCAACCATCTCTGAGGCTGGCAAACATGAGGCACGATCAGGTGCTCACTGAGTGCTGAGTCCTAAAGAAGGCAACTCTGGGTGCAGGGCTACGTTGAACTGAGTTTAAGATTCAGAACTTCACTGGCTAACAAGTTTTCAATCTAAAAATTACTCCCCTCTTCAGCATTTTGAAAGAATATGAATGAATAAGTAAATGAATGAGAATTAGTGAATGAATGGATATCATTTAATGCTTCAATGTGATAAGTACTATGCTAAACACTGGAGGTATTAATAGAGAAGTGAAACAGACCCTGCTTTTAAGGAGCTCACCTTCCAAATGAGGAAACTAGCACATAGAGGAGAGTCCAGCTGCAGAGTGAAAGGCCTAGTGATCCTTTGGGTTCCGTAGCCTGATGGATAGCAAGGCCTACAAGAGCCCTGAGGGTGTATCAGCAGGTCATGTGGCAATGCCCAGAGGTCTGAGAGCTGGGAGGAACCTCAGTGGCCAAGTACTACAGTACACGCATGAAAGAAATCCACATACCACCCTTCCTACCCCACCCCCAACAACACACCCAATAAATAGCCATTCAAATCTGTGACAATTTCTAATGAGAAGGAACAGGACACTTTTTTTTCTTTTTCTTTTTTTTTTTTTTAGGCAATTGGGGTTAAGTGATTTGCCCAGGGTCACACAGCTAGTAAATGTCAAATGTTTGGTCTGAGACCAGATTTGAACTCATGTTCTCCTGACTTCAGGGCCGGTGCTCTACCTAGCTGCCCCTAGAACAGGCCACTTCTTAAGGAAAACTATGTTGACTATTATAAATACCCAAATTAAATACAAAGGACCTATGAAAGAAGACTCAATCTGTATCCAGAGAAAGAACTGATAAATAGAAGTATGTATAGAATGATTTTATACACACACACATACACACACACACACACACACACACACACACACACACACATTGTGTCTAATGGTAGCCATCCCTAGGGCAGGGAGTGGGGGAGGGAAAAAAAGAAAAAAAAAAGAAAATTACATGACAACTTTAATACATATTTAAAAGGAATAGCAAGTTGTATATAATAGATTTGTAGTTTCATATGCAATCATCTTTTTTTCTTATTCTGCTATGTTATAGAAATGTTTGTTTTATTTCTTAAATTTAGAATAAAATAAAATTTTTTAATTAAATTTTTTTTAATTTTTAAAAAAGGGAGAGCTACTCCACTTTTGGACAGTTCTAATTGTGAAAAAGTTTTCTAACTTTAAGCCTAAATTTCTCTCATTACATCCTCCTCCCATTGCTCCTGGTTTTTCCCACTGAAACAAAACAACAAATCTCATCCGTCTTCCACATGAGTCCTTCAGATTCTAGAAGATAGCTATCCTTTCCCCTTCTGAGTCTTCTCTTCTCCAGGCTAAATATCTATAATTCCTTCAACTAGTCTTCACGTGACCTGGTTTCAAGGTCCTTCACTATCCTGGGTTGCCCGCTTGTGGATGCTCTCTAGCTTATCAATAGCCTCCTTAAACCACATTACCCAGAATTGAATATTAATGCTGCAGATGAAGTCCAATGAGACAGAGTCCAATGGGACTTTCACCTTCTCCCTGGAGGTTATGTCTTTCTTAATGCACCCCTAGGTCACATTAGCCTATTTGGCTTCTACATCATTTTACTGACACATGTTGAGCTGGCTTGACCAGACCTATGTTTTAGGAAAGTCATTTTAGAGGCTGAAAGGAGGATGGATTGGAGTGGGGAGAGACTTGAGCATGCAGACAATAACCAAGGCATGTGGTGATAAAGGCCTGTACTAGAGTGGTGGCAGTGTCAGAGGAGAGAAGAGGTTGTATTGAAAAAGGCAAAATCAATAGGCCTTGGCAGCAGATTGGATATGGGAGGTGAGAGGTAGTGAGGAATCCAGAATGGTTCCTAGGTTGTGGACCTAAGGGACTGGGAGGATTTGGTTTAAATTGAGTTTAATTTATTAAACTCATTTATTAAATTTATTAAATTCTAAACTAATTAAATAAATCATTAAATTAAACAATTTGAGTTTAAAGTGTCTGCTGGACATCTAGTTCAAGATGTCTAAAAAATAGCTGGAGATGCAAGATTGAAAATCAGCAGAGAGATTGGGCAGGAAAAGTAGACTTGAGAATTGTCTGCATAGAGATGGTAATTAAATCCATGGGAGCTGATGAGATGACCAAGTGAAGTAATATAAATGGAGAAGAGAAGAGGGCCCAGGACAGAACCCTGAGGGATAGCTACCATTAGAGGGCATGATCTGGAGGAGGATCCAGCAAAAGAGATAGAAGGAGGAGTCAGATAGGTAGGAGAAAGACCAGAAGAGAATGATGTCCCCAAAATCCATCAAGCAGGAGAGCAATGAACCTGTTCAAAGGCTGCAGAGAGGTCAAGGAAAATAAGGAATAAGAAAAGGCCACTGGATTTGGCAAGTAAGAGATCATTAGTAACCTTGGAGACAGTAGTTTCTATGGAATGATTGAGGTTGGAAGTCAGATTATAAGGGATTAAAAAGAGAGTGAGAGGATAAAAAATGTAGGCACTTATTGTAGATGGGCTTTTTGAGGAGTTTAGCTACAAAAGGCAGAAGAGATATAGGAGTATAGTTAGCAGGGATGGAAGGATCAAATAAGGGATTTTTCACAATAGGAGAGACATGGGCACATTTATAGGCAGTAGGAAATGAGCTATTAGAGAGAGATTGAAAATAAGTGAAAGAATGAGGATGACAGAGAAGGCAATCTGTTGGAGGAGATGGGATGGAATGGAACTGCTGGAATAAGTAAAGGGTTAGCCTTGGTAAAAAGTTAGGCCACTTCATTAAATGAGATAGGGGTGAAGATATAGTGACAGAAGACTTCTGAGTGATAGGAGATGAGGAAGAGGGGAGAAAATGGAGTTCATGGTGAATGGCCTTAATTTTTTTTCTGTAAAATATGAGGCAAGGTTCTCAGCTGAGAGAGTTGGAGGAAGGTGAGCCATAGGAGGCTTGAGGAGGGATAAAAAGGTGATTATCATCACCTCATCTATGCCAAGAAAATGTCCTCTTCCTTCTTTGATACTCTTTTTTTCTCTTAATACAGCATTTTTTAAAATCAGTCTTTTTTGTTGTCCTTAACTTTCCCTCCCCAGCCTCAGCCCATTTTGAACTTTAACTAAAATTCCTGATACTTTTTTAAAATTTTTAAATTTTTTTTCCATATGCTTTTGAGTTGAAAATTTTTCTCCCTTTTCCTCCCTCCCACCCTCCCCAAGACAGCGCACAATCTGATATAGGCTTTACATTTACATATCCATTAAACACATTTTCACATTAGTGAAGTTGTAAGTAAAAATTAAAACCAATAGGAGGAACCATCAGAAAGATGAAACAAAACTCAACAGAAGGTAAAAATAAGAGAGCGATTCAACTTCCATAGTTCTTTCTTTGAATGTGAACAGCATTATCCATCCCGAGGCCTCTAGAAATGTCTTAGATCCTCATAATGCTGAGAAAGGTTCAGTTTAACAATCTTAGTCACTGCACAACGTGGCTGTTATTGTGTACAAAGTCCTCTTGGTTCTGCTCACTTCACTCAGCATCAGACCATATAGGTCTTTCAAGGTTTTTCTGAAGTCAGCCTGTTCATCATTTCTTATAGCACAATAGTATTCCATTACATTCATATACGACAGCTTGCTCAGCCATTCCCCAATTGATGGGCATCCTCTCAATTTCCAATTCTTTGCTACCACAAAAAGAGCTGCTATGTATATTTTTGTACATATGGGTCCTTTTCCCATTTGTTTGATCTCTTTGGGATATAGCCCTAGAAGTGCTACTGCTGGATCAAAGGGTATGCACATTTTTGTAGCCCTTTGGGCATAGTTCCAAATTGTTCTCCAAAATGGTTGGATCATTTCACAACTCTACCAACAATGTATTAGCGTTCCCTGATACTGTTTTTACAGAATTGTACCACATTTTTATATTTATTCTCTGTTAGCTGGACTTGCTTCCATTTTCTGCAAATTTCTTTTTTTTCAAATCCATATTGGTCAATGAGTTCCCTGTGCATACACATTGATTTTTTCAGGCATATCCAATTTTTCTTTCTCATTGGGATTGTATGCTTTCGTTTCTTTAGAATTTCATTCTTAAGAATATCTCTTCCCTCTTAGACAGACATCTTCTGAAACATTGGTCTCCAGGAGATCCTGCCTATTTTTCCTATGAACCCTTTGAAATCTCCTCTCCTAAAATGCAGGATGTGTGTTGGACTATGCCTAGATTTCCTCTACTTTTTCACAAATGCTACAATGCACTGGTCACTTCCTCCCACCCCAGGATTTCATCACTTCCACTTCTGAATCCAATCTGGAAAAGAATCTCCCCTTGCTGGCTCCTTCATCCTTTAGAAAGATGAAATTATCAAATAAGTCCAAAAGTTATTAGCTGTTCTGCTCCTTCTTTTTTCGGTGATGCAATTGGGGTTAAGTGACTCACCCAGGGTCACACAGCTAGTAAGTGTCAAGTGTCTGAAGCTGGATTTGAACTCAGGTCCTCCTGACTCCAGGGCTGGTACTCTATCTACTACACCACCTAGCTGCCCACTTTTTTCTTTCAAGAGAGAAAGCTCCAGCAGATGTCTGCATAGCTAAAGTCTCTCATTCCCATTGTATCATACCTCTGTGTCAGAGTTTTGATCTATTTCCCAAATTCTTCAACTATTTCTTCTTTCTATCCAGGAAACATTTCTATGTTTCTACTCCAGTTACAAAATTATAGGACCATAAGACCATAGGATTGTAAAACTAGAACTTTCTCCTTCTTTTGACCTTTACCCCTAAATGGTTTATTATATTTCCTTGCTGTGGTTCTTGGGTTCCTTCACAGATTGGTAACTCCCAGGTCATTCAAGTGACATGACTGGCCACGGTTGCTCTCCTCCCCCAGGGGGAAGAGGAAGGGAGTAGGGAACAGCAGAGGGACCAGGGCGATGACCAGTGGGCAGTGGGCAGTGGATATGAAGGTTATAGTAATGCAAGGACTATGGGTTTGCTCCAAAAGGAGTGAGGATAAGAAGTAAAATTTAGTTGAAATAAGGAAAAAGGAAGGGGTCCTTGATGGGAAAGATGAGAAAAAGGTTACTCATGAGACCTGCTCCAGCTGGGCCCTTTGGTGCCTGATATAATCTTGGTGGGAAGTGGGCTGAGGTGGGGGAAGGGGAGGTCTTCCCATGAGACCTATTCCTCCAGGGCCTTCTGGCCTCCAAGGGCATAGGACATTCAGCTTGTGACATACTTGAGAAAGCTCAGCATTTTAATAAATTACTAAGTTCTAACAAGAATTCTAATTGATCATTAGCCCAACCTAATTAAGTAAATTTTTAACAAAAAATATTTTAGGTTACTTAACTATTTTCACTTAATCATTCATTCATAGGATGAACATGAGAACATCCTACCTTGACAGATGAGGGATTTACTTTATTAAGCTTGTCACAAATGATGCAATCATGAGATTCATCATTTGTTCTATTCTCCAGTGGGGATTTGATAGAGTTTTGGTTTACATTGAATGCTGAATTGTAGCCAGTCTGTGAAGCAAATGTTTGTTTGGTATACAGCATGTTGTGAAACATTAGTCAGTCAGTCAGTATGAATCTATTAAACGCCTTCTATATTTCAGGCACTATGCTAAATGTTGGGGAGACAAAGAAAGGCAAAAGATAGTCCCCACCATCGAAGAGCTCACAATCTAAGGTGAGAGACAGCATTCAAACAACTGTGTACAAACAAACTATATCTAGGAGAAACAGGAAATGATTAACAGAGGGAATGAGTTAGAATTAAGAGGGGCTGGGAAAAGCTTCCTGAGGAAGGTGGGATTTTAGCTGGGACTTGAAGGAAGCCAGTGAAGCCAGTAGGTGAAGGTGAGGAGGCATGGGGAACAGCCAGTAAAAATTCCCAGAGCCAAGAGATGCAGTGTCTTGTTGAAGGAACATCGAGGAGGCCAATGTCACTGTCCTGGGGGTGACAGGTGGGGTATAAGGTACAAGAAGACTGGAAAGATGAGGGGGCAGATTGTGAAGGGCTTTGAATGTCAAACTTGATCCTGGAGATAATAGGGAGTCACTAGAATTTTTTAAGTAAGTGGGTGACATGGTCAGACCTGTACTTCAGGAAAATTACTTTGGTGGCTGAATGGAAGATAAACTGGAGTGGGAAGAGACTTGTGGCAGGCAGACCAACCAGCAAGTCATTGCAACAGTCCACGTGTGAGGTGATGAGGGCCTGCACCAGAGTGGTGGCAGTGTCAGAGGAAAGAAGGGAGTATATATAAGAGGTGTTACAAAAGTAAAATTGACAGGACTTAGCAAGAGATTGGATATGGAAGGTGAGAGTAAGGAGTCAAGGATGACCTCTAGGTCCTGAGCCTAAGTGACTGAGAGGATGGTGATATCCTTAACAGCAGTAGGGAAGTTAGGAAGAGAGGATGGTTTGAGGAGAAAGGCAATGAGTTTAATTTTGGACATGTTGAGTTAAAGATGTCAGGATCCCCATGCCAAGACCATTTCTCCCCCTTCTTTTTCACTCCTCTCTTTTTACTATTAAGAGACACTTTGTTTTCCAGACCTAAGGCCCAGCAAGCAAGCTGTGCCCTGAGCTTGGCATAAGAACAATCCTTTGTCCTCACCCTCTGAGGGATGAGCTCTGCTGCAGCAAATCCCAGAACTGTTTCACACGAGCCCCATGTGGTCCCTGAGCTTGGACAAACGCCTGCAGGAACCATGTTCCAGTCATGAAGTCCTGCTATGAATCAAACTTGTCTCATCATTGTTGTTACCTCTTATTGCCACAGCTACAATTTATTGCATGTTTCTTTGTCTAACCATTGCTATATGTATCAAGGCTTGGCCTCACTGTAGTGGGTCTCCTTGGTATTAGAGCAGACCCCAGGATGTGTGTCTAATTTCCCTCCTCCAATGGAATAAAGAAAGGTTTTTTGCTTATAATCACTGCTAGCTCTTTGGTTTTATTTTTATTTTATTTTATTTTTCAGAGTTAACAGGTGAGGTATTACCTCTGTGAACTCCCTGGATTTTTTTTTCAGAGCTAACAGCAGTTTCATAAGTTCAGTGACTGGTAATTTATTTTCAGAATTGGCAATGTATAGGGGGACATTGAGTTTGAGGTGTCCAGTAGGTAGTTGGAGATGCAAGTCTGGAGGTTGGGAGAGAGGTTAGGAATGGATAAGTAGATTTGAGAATCATCACCATAGAGATGAAAAGTGAATCCATAAAAACTGATAAGATCACCACGTGAAGTAGTATAGAAAGAGAAGAAAAGAGGGCCCAGGACAGAGCTTTGGGAGACACTCACAGTTAATAGACATGACCTGGATGAAGATCCAGCAAAGGAGATAAGAAGAAACAGAAAGTAGGAGAAATAGGAGAGAGTAATGTGCTGAAAACCTAGAGAGAAGAGTAAAGTCAAAAGTGTTAAAGATTGCAGAGAGGTCAAAGAATGAGGATTGAGAAAAGGCCATCATGTTTGTCCATTAAGAAATTACTGGTAACTTCAGAGAGGGCAGTTTCAGTTGAATGATGAAGTTAGTACCTGATTGTAGAAACTTAAGAAGAGAGGAAGTGGAGGCACCTATCCTAGGCAGCCTTCTTGAGGAGTTCAGCCACAAAAGGCAGAAGAGATATGAGATGACAGCAGAGATGGAAGGATCAAGTAAGGGAGACATGGGCATGTTTATAACAGCAGACCAGGAGAGATGAAAGATAAGTGAGAGAGTGGAGGGGATAGAAGGGGCAATCTCCAGAGGAGATGAGATGGAATGGGACTACTTGTGCAGGCTGGCCTTGACAAAGGGAAGGGCCACCTCTTCATGTCAGATAGGAGTGAAGGAAAAGATAGTGGCAGAAAACATGTGAGTAATATGAGAGGGAGGGGTGAGGAGGGGGCTGTCAACAAATGGCCTCAATTTTTTCAGCGAGATATGAGACAAGGTTCTCAGCTGAGAGGGTGAGTGGGAAGTGGAACCATAGGAGATTCGAGGAGGGATGAAAAGTTTTCGAAGAGCTGCTGTAGAGAGTGGGAGAATGAACTGATTAGGGAGGTGTAGAAGAATTGCCTTCTACAGCAGTGAGGTCCCGGTTGAGCTTATGTAAAAGAAATTTGTGGTGGATCCAGTCAGAATGTTTACATGATTTTCTCCACCTACCTTTCAGCAGTATTTGTTTAGGAACAAAGGCAGTAGATGGTAGGAGTGATACAAAGCTGAGGTTTGGCAAGGCATGATCTGTAATATGATAAGGGAACAAGGAACTCAAGAGAAGAAGATGGTGTACAGTTGAACTGGTTCACCAAAGGGTCAAGACGGGAAAGGAGGAGAGTGAGGCTAGTGCAGGGGCAGAACTGAGTGGTTGAGGGATTGGAGGTCACAGTGATGACGAAGAGCAGGGTTTGGTATGGGAAAGCGGAGAGAAACAGAAAGCCAATAGGTTGTTATGGTAAAGGAATGTCAGAATTCTTCAACATGTAGGTGGTACATTTGTGAGCGATGGCAAGATCCAGGAAATGATCATTTCTGCGTGTGGAAGAAGAGGGATGGAACAGTATTGCTGTTGTTGTTGCTGTTCAGTCATTGCAGTCATGTCTGACTCTTCATGACCCCATTTGGAGCTTTCTTGGCAAAGATACTGGAGTGGTTTGCCTTTACTTTGTCTAGGATGGAAGAGCAGGTGATAGGAAATGAGTAGGTTGAGGAGCCGAAAGTTTAGGGCATTTGAGGGAGTATCAATATACATGTAAAAGTCTCCTAGTGTAAAAGTAGGAGTTGGAGAAGAGAGAAAAAGATTGTAAACCAGGTCCTGAATTCTTTGAGAAAGAAAGGGGAGTATCCTGAAGGTCTGCAGAAAACAGCTATCAGAATTTTGATTGAGGTGCAGAGTGGGGTAAACGTAGATCACACGGACCTCAAAGCAGGAGATGTTACAGAGTGATAGTGGTAGGGAGAGAACCTGGAAGTAGTAATGGGGAGCAAAGAGTATTCCAACTTCCCTAGAGGAGGAAATGGCAAACCACTCCAGAATCTTTGCCAAGAAAACCCCAAATGGGGTCACAAAGAGTAGGACATAACTGAAAAAATGATTGAACAAGAAACTTGGCATTGAGGGAAATGAGTGAAAGTGCAACCAGCACTGAAAAGAGTGGCCAGGAAGGCTGTGTCATCAGGAGGGAACCAGGTCTCGGTGAGAGCCAGAAGATGGATGACTGGTGAGAGGAATGATCTAGGAATGAGAGAAATAATTTATTGTACCCCTATTTTATTCCCACCCTATTAATCAGTTTAATGTGATTCCACAGGGGTAGTGATTATACTTGCCTACCGATATACCTTTAGTTAGTCTAGTCTTTCTTATAATAGACCCCAAACTTTAAACTACAAGATTATAAGTTTACTTTCTTGTTATGAAGTTTATTTGCTTAATCATAGGAAGCAAACTAGAGGACCTCCACTCTTGTTTTTCCTTGTTATGGTGACCAAACCCAGCATGGCAGAGGTGACTCAATGACATGGAAAATGCCCAACATGGAAAAATGGCCAGGAGCACTTGACCAACAAGGAGTCCTGTTTGCCAGCCTGTAGCCTACCTGTCTACCAGCCCATTGGCCCATCTGGATGTTTTGGCATCTGTTCATTAGCCCAGCCCACAGGTCCGCTTGTCAGCTCAGTAGGACCTCTTGAAAGGACAAGATAATTCTGTCAAGGTCTACTAGTTGGCTCAGTAGAACCTCCTGGAAGATCAAGATATGGGTTTGTCAACCAATGTGATTCTCTATTTTATGTAGATGCTTCTGGACTGGAAATTTGATGGAATGACACCCTTTCCCCACATCTCAGCAAAGAGAATCTGCTAAGAAGGAATAGGACTTCTTTTCCCATTGGAAGCCAGAAACCAAGCAAGATATGAACAAATGCAATAGTTAGGCACCCACCTATCCACTACACAATTCCAGGGGAGACTCAAGATTAGGCAGAAGATACAGCTAACATAATAGAAGTACAGATTCCATGAAGGGAAAAAATGACTCCCAGGGTCAGAAGTCATGAAATATCCCTTGACCTCACACATTCCCTACCTGTGTACCTCACTACCTTGTGGTTTAAATTTGAACCCACTTTCCGAAGGGACTGTGTATGTGCACACCCTTGGTTTGGGGAGTATTTTGTAACTTCCGTCTTTCTCAGCAAATATTCCTTTTGAAAAAATTGAGGTTAGTAAATATTCCATTTGAAAAAATTAAAGAGAATATCAGATGGGAGCTCATCAGCAACAGTACCCCAAAATCTGTCCACTCAGGGTTACCCCTAGAACCT
The DNA here is from genome assembly GCF_003287225.1 of Phascolarctos cinereus. NCBI lineage: Eukaryota > Metazoa > Chordata > Mammalia > Diprotodontia > Phascolarctidae > Phascolarctos > Phascolarctos cinereus. Next base: position 441,695,081 of record NW_027555847.1, on the reverse strand, counting down.
TGAGGAGAGAGGTGGTCATTGCCTTTTGGGAACCTAACCCACCAGTGAACTTCACTTGGGAGAGTGAACCCAGAGGGGTGCATTTAGTTCTCATTTTACACTACAAAATTCAGACACCTGAATACTAAAGCCTGCTTTGTGCAATTGTGCTTACCAAACAATGAATTTTCTATATTATAGGATCTTAGATTAGAGCTGAAAAGGACCTTAGAGTGCAATTTCCTCATTTTACCATTGTGGAAATAAGCCCAGAGAAACTAAATGTTTTGTAAGTGGTAGAGCTAATATTTGGATCCAGGTCTCCTGATTTAATCTCCCCAAGACCTCAATTTCTTCATCTATAAGAGAAAGGGGTTAAATTAAATGGTTTTCATCTTCCAAGTCTAGATCTATGTTCCTACTGGGGGCTTTTTCCATTATATCTTGCCATCCACCTAACTGTAGGTGTTATGTATTATACTTAGGATCATAGATTTGGAACTAGAAGAAAACTTGGAGGTAATACAGTTCAAAATCCTCATTGTAAAAATGAAGAAACTGAGGGCCAGTGAAGTGACTTGGCCAAAGTCTGATTCTGAATTTAATGTTCTTCAGATTCAAAGGGCTATGATCTGTCTTGTTAATTGCAGTTCAAAACTTTAGGGAATTCAAATATAGCTTTCAAATGTTGATTTCAAATACATTCCTCAAATGCCATCCTCTTTATTGTCTTCTGGAGAGAAAAGCAGAGCAGTTCATTGAATTGAACACAAATGATTATCAGGGGAAATATAACTGGCCTCACTAGATGGCACTCTAGCTACATTGATTTCCCAACACTAGGTCTCTCCTGACCACAGATATCAACTGAAAAGAAAAGTTTTCCTGATGCCTTTTCTTTTTATATCGAAATTTTCCCCCAACATACCCTACCCTAGTCTGCCTCCACATAGAACTCATAAAAAAGAAATGCAGTTAAGCAAAATTGTCTAATATAGCACCCATGGCTCCAGGAATATGCAAGATTTTGTTCCTATGGTCCCTAATGTCTCTATTGAGAGAATTGTACCTAATTATGTGTTCTCTATGGCCATTGCATTTCATCTGAATTAAGCTGAATTTTAGTCTCAACTTTATTTCTATTATTAAAGTCATTGTATATTTTCTTTTTTCTAGTTCCATTTTCTGTTCTGTATCCATTCGTATGTTTTATCTCATTTACCTCATCCCTCATGTTTACTATTTTTGGCAGCACAATGATATTCCATCATTTTCATATACCACAATTTATGCAGTATTTTCCCTATTTGATGGGCACCTACATTCTTTTTAGGTTTTTGTTTTTTTCTTTTTTGCTACCACACAAAGTAATGTTACAAATAGTTTACTATATATGGCATGGAGTACTTCATTTAGAAAATGTCATTCTGGCTTTTGCAAACATTTTTCTTTGGGCAGAGTTGGCTGTATGGTATGGAACCTGAATAGAGTTGGTCTCTTGCTTTGGTCTGAATCTCATGATCTTAGACATTAGAGTAGTGACAAAGTCATGGAAGGCACACTTATCAAATTTGTTGTTAATACAAATTTGGGAGGAATAGCAAACACACTGCATCAGGATTCAAAAAGAACTTGATAGGTTTCAAGGTCAAATCTAATAAGACAAAATATAATAGGTATAGGTGTAAAGTTTCACACTTAAGGTCTAGAAATGAACTGGGTTTTTAAAGCTTATGAGGGAAGCAGGACCGGAGAATGGTTTGTCTGACAAAGATGTGACAAGCTTAATGTAACCTTAGGATGGATTGAGAGACAGTGTCCAAATGTCTGGAGTATTGTGTTCATTTCCATATACCACATTTTGGGAAAGTCTTTCAGAAGCAGGGGAGGATGGAGAAAAGAGATCGTGTAAGGACTCAAAATCATGCCTATAAGGCTCAGTTGAAGGGATTTCTGGAAGATGAGCATTTACTCTGGAGAAGAGAAGAATGGGTCGGGGTGGAGGTGGAGGAAGGTGGAGGTGGAGGCAGCATGACAGATTGTATCATATGAAAGAGGATTAAATTTGTTTTGCTTGGTCCCAGAAGATAAAGTGAAGAGCACTGATTGGAAATTACAAAGAAATAAATTTAGGTTTACTGTCAAGAAAAACTGTTAACAGCTAGAGTTATGTAAACACTTACCCCTTCATTAACCATCTTCAAGTAAAAGCTACTTTTCTACTTATTGGATATATTGCAGCAGGGATTCTTGGTTAGCCATGAGTTAGACTAGATCCCCCCTGAGCTTCCAATTCTTAGATTCTGCAATTCAGTGCTATATTCTCTCAAATTCTGCTGATTTTTAACATTGGTTTTTTTGGGGGGGTTTGTTTGTTTTTTTTTAAATCAGCTCTTTGAGCTCAAGAGCTTTGTCATATGCCTCTTTGTAAACCCCCACATAATTTTATCTCAGGACCTCAAATATAGTAGATAATCATCAAATATATTTTTGGTGATGGAATATAAGCTCCTTGAGGTCAGGGACCATTTAATTTTTGTCTTTGCATCCCCAGAATCTAACCCCATGCCTGGAAAAAAAAGGAGGTCCTTAATAAATGCTTGTGGATTGATTATCAACAGATACAGCAGCGGCAATACTTCCCCAACCCACTGCTGTCAGCAAGCATTCACCTTGTTTTATTCAGATATTCGGTTTCCCTGCTGCTCTTACATTTGTTTACTACCAGGCAGAGAAAAAGGTCTATTGGTGTCCTCATTCTTTTTTTTTTTAGGGAGAAATTTGGAAATACAGTATAGCCTGCCTTCTACTTAGGCAACAAAGGCAGCTGACTGTGCCAGAGAATGTGTAGGTTGCCAACAAAGGCCTTCAAATGGAAACCTGCCTCCACCTGTATAGAGAATTTTGATTAGAAGGGATGGGAATCAGGAAGGCCAGTCACCCTAAGACTAGGTAGGGAACCAAATGGTTCCAAATGGACATGCCTACTTATGGTTGGCTATAGTTAGTTACCTTTGATAGGAGTCAATATAGTGGGAAATTACCCATTTTAATTTTCACTTTCCAATGGGCTGATCTGAGCATAGGTTTGTCTCCCAGTAGACTTCAACAAGGGTTGTGACATGCAGACATCTACCACAGCAGAAAGAGTAAAATCACAGGATCTAAATCATCGCTCCAGAGCTGGAAAGGCCTGCAGAGACCATCTAGTCTTACCCTCTTGTTTTACTGATGAGGAAACAGGCCAGGAAGAGTGAATGCTTTTTTGTCCTAAATTGTACAATTGCCAGAACTAGGATTTGAACCCAGGGCCCCTAACTCCAGAATCAGTTTTCTTTCTTTTGCACCTCAAGATGAGAATTGTGTCTAAGGGCTTCATAATTTACTTTAAACATAAAATGGTGCAGAAACTAATGCTCAATAAGAGAAAGCAATCTTCTTGAAAAGTGAAACATAATTTATTATAAAAACAGAAAACAATTTGTTTTGTCCAGAGCTTGAGATATAAAGGGGCTCCAGGGTTCCTTTGTCGGCCTTCTTATTTCATCCCATCTTAGTGGGTGAAAATACCACAGAATATCCTGTTTTGTTTTCTCCCCTTTCCTCTCTTTGATAAGAGTTTTAAAAGAGGATGATTGAGGGTGGGAAAGTGGAACATGAGGAGGGTTTGGGGGATGGATGAAGTGTATAGTGAAGGAAAGGAAGCAGGATTTGACATTTGGGAGCTGTGAGACCCTAGGCATCCAGGATGGAGAAAAAGGCCTTGAGAGAATTTGGTGAAGAAAGTGGGGTAGTTTGGGGAAAAAGACTGGAGGGACATAATAGCTGTCTTTGAGTATCTGAAGGGCTGTCATGTGGAGAAAGGATTGGATTTGTTCTATTTGGCTCAGAGGGCTGAAGTAGAAGAAAATCAGCAGAAGTTGCTCCTAACAACGAGAGCTGTCCAACAGCTACCTAGAGCAGTAATGGATCCCTTCCTCTTCTTAAGTCTTCAAGCACAGGTTGAACAACCACCTGTCAGGTAATGATTCTTTTTACATATGGATTGGACCACATGGTCACCAAAGCTCCTTCCCATTCTCAAATGTTCATTTGAGCCTCAAAATTTCATCATCTCTAAACTTCTAGAGTCAGACCTCTCTGTCCCCTTCATCTTTGATATTCCTATGTGTTTTTCCCCTACAATAAGGGTTGATTATGACATTTAAAAACTGAGAATGTTATATAAAGTCACATCAATTGTGTCCTCTTAAATGGCAGGCATGATAGGAAGAAAGCTATAGACATTTAATTTAATAATACTTTTATTCTGAATAGGATAAGGTGAACTCAATACCAAAAACATGCAGCAAGAAAATAGAGATGGAAATTAAAGCTATTTATAGGACACTCGACAGAGGATCCCTGTCACAAAGTAACCCATTAGTCAAGGAATCATATTCCTTTTGCCCAGAATTAACAGATGGATCTGTGTTGTGCTAGTAACTTACCAAACTTGCTTTACAAATGCCCATTAACTCCAAATCCCAACCAAACCCTTCACTGAATCAGTCCCTCAAGTTAGAAACATCATAGAATGGTAAAGGGTCAAGAGCCCTTTATGATTTGAGTTTTATTCTGCAAAAACCTACCAAGTTCCCCTTCTTTTCCCACCATCATGCCAGACAAGAGTCCAATTCCCAGCCTTTTTCTTCCCAAGCTCAAAAGGTCTTTTTAGTTCAAATTGTAACAGATTGCAAGCATTGGAGGGACCTGACATCAGGTGTCCAAAACTCTTTTGTTTTCACTTGGAATCCACTGCTACCTTTTGGTGGGCACAACACCAACCAGATACACTCTAGGAAAGAGTTCACCCTCTGCAACAACAGACTGCTTTATTCTCTAGCTAGAGCCACTAAGCAGAACTAAACCAAATGAAAATTTCTGTCAAGACCCCATTTTTGCATGGCTTCTAAAGTCTGCCACAGACCCCCATATTCCCAGCCCAGTCAACCCTTGCACTGCCCTCTGTAATAACATCAGTGAATCACATGCACTAAATCTTTCACTCCATCCAAATCTGCACCTAGAACTAGCCTTACCAGAATTTGCTACATCTCAATGACCAATGGCAGAAGCTCATCCCCTGTAGATGGCTCCTCTGGAGATGTTTGAGAGTAGTCCCCAAACAAACAATTACCAAATAAATATTTATATCTGTATGATAATTTTTTTGTTTAAAAAAATTCACCTTATTCTCTTTTTTGAGAAAGGAGTGAAATAAAAAAATAGCTTTAAACAAAGAGGGCTATTCTATGTGATGACTGCATATGAAAAGTATTTATTGCTCCCTGCTCCAAAAATATTAATAACATGCCAAAGTTAGAAAGTAATTCTCTGGGTGCAAAGTTTATAGAAACCTGCACCTGTGTAAAAGTCAGGGTTAAGGAGAGCAGAATTTTCCAAAGAAAATGATATTGCGTGTTTTGTTGTGCCTGATGACATAAATAAATGGGTGGTCAGCATTGAATTCATCTTTATGTTGCAGGATTCGAGATCCTGGTACCTCTATAGAATCGCCACCATCTTCTGATATTTCTAAACAGGCTTTGTGGATGACATTGGACAAAGCCACTCCCTTAGTCTCTGATAGCCCTGAGAAATCACTTGTACTTTCATCAAAGACATTTTTCATTCCAAGGCTCTCCAGATCTGTTTTAGGGTCAATAATTTTTTCCACCTTAAATTTAGGAATTGAAAGTTTCACTTTGGCACTGGCCATTGTACTGGGGTTGGTCCACTCCTGAAGAGTCTCAGGGCTGAGTTCTTTCTCAACCTGAAAGAAGAAAAAAGCAAAGCATAGTTTATTACCAAGGGGCATAAGAGGAAAAAAATCCTTCTTTACCTCAACTCCAAACATAAAAATGACAAATCAAATCAATAAGCATTTATTAAGTACCTACCATATGCCAGGAACTGGCAAAGGCACCCGGGATATGAAAATTAAAAAAAAAAATACTACTGTCCCTGCCCTCATGGAGCTTGCACATGCACATCTAAGTAGATACAAAATACACAAAGTAATTTGAGATGATGGGATTTCTTGGGGCAAAGATACTGGAGTGGTTTGCCATTTCCTTCCCCAGCTCATTATACAGATGAGGAAACTGAGGCAAACAGGGTTAAGTGACTTGCCAAGGGTCACACAGCTAATAAGTGTTGGAGGCCAAATTTGGATTCAGGAAGAAGAGTCTCCCTGACTCCTCTTCCAACACTCTATTCACTATGCCTCCTCGCTGCTCCCCATCAAGGCAACCTAGGTTTCATCAAATCCCCAAATGGTGGATTTTATAGCTGTTTTCCTGTTACAAGGAAGTGATTATATATGAAAGCATCACCTTGATTCCTTACCTTTTCCAATCCAGTTGAATCATCCTCCACATCTTTTGGTAGTAAAATGAGCATGCTTAGGTGCTTATTTTGAAAGGGAAGTTCTATGACCTTGCAGTTTATATCTTTGATGTTGCCCATGCAAAATGTAGCTTCTATATTCATCATTTGCACTGGTTTAGTGTCTGTCTGTAAAACAAAGGAAACTTGTAGGTATGTGCCACAATCAGGAAAGACTGCTTCTGTGCACAAGTTAATTTGCCTTTATCAGAGGGCTTAAAAATGACATCTAATCTCTCCACCTACTTCCAAATAAGATCACTTTCCCAAAGCTCCATAGAACATTTACACCCTCACTTGGTAAGGCATTCCAGGCTTTCACAATAACCTATGCCTGGATAGGCAGAGAAACTGTTAACACCAGCCTTCAAAGCGTTTATATCTTAACAAATAAAATAAGTCCTCCTGTCTTATAGTCTGGAGCAGGGCTGGAGAACCTGCAGTGTGGCCTTGAGGCTGCAGGTCCCTCACCCCTGGCCTCAAGTCACCTTGAAATCATCTAGCCCAGGGATTTTTAGCCTTTTTTGTGTCATGGACACCTTGGACAGGCTAGTGAAACCTATGGTGCCCTTCTCAGAGCAATGTTCCTAAAATATATAAAACACATAGGAAACTAATTATAATGAAATCATTTTTAAAATATTTTTTAAAAACCAAGTTCACAATACTATTGTTCTATAAGAAATGATGAACAGGCTGACTTCAGAAAAACCTGGGAAGACTTACATGGTCTGATGCTGAGTGAAGTGAGCAGAACCCAGAGCACTTTGTATACAATAGCAGCCACGTTATACAATGACTAAGAATGTTAAACTGAACCCTTCTCAGCATTATGAGGATCTAAGACATCTCCAGAGGCCTCAGGATGGAAAATGCTGTCCACATCCAAAGAAAGAGCTATGGAAGTCGAATCGCTCTCACTTAATTTTACCTTAAGTTGAATTTTGTTTCATCTTTCTGATGGTTCCTCCTATTGGTTTTAATTTTTACTTACAACTTCACTAATGTGAAAATATGTTTAATGGGTATGTAAATGTAAAGCCTATGTCAGATTGTGCGCCGTCTTGGGGGGGGGAGAAAAAGGGAGAAAAAATTTTCAACTCAAAAGTATATGGAAAAAAAAATTAAAAATAAATAAATAAAAATAAACAAATAAATAAATAAATAAAATGTGAAAAAAAATAAAAATAAAAACCAAGTTCACAGACCACAGATTAATAACCTCTGGTCTAGTCCAAATTCCCTGTTTACACACCCAGAAACTGAAGTCCATGGAGATTATGTGATTTGTCCAGATCACACAGTCCAATGCTTTCAGTGCTAGGATGAAAATCCCAGGCTCCTGACTCTTAGACCACTTACTACTACTCTTTCTCTCCATTTATATGTACTATGCTGCCTTCTCTTCCATAATTCCTGCTGGAGCTAACTTCAGTACCAATAATGATGCAAAATTACATGTCTTTTTTAATAACTACTTTGAAAAGTTCAGAACATCCATGTAAAGTAGAGTAAGTTGCCTCTAAATCAGGGGGTGTGGAACCTGCGGCCTTGAGGCCACACATGGCCTTCTAGGTCCTTGAGTGCAGCCTTTTAACTGAGTCTAAGTTTTACAGAACAAATCCTTTTATTAAGGTGATTTGTTCTGTGAAGTTTGGATTCGGTCAAAGGGCCACACTTGAGGACCTAGAGGGCCACATGTGTCCTCAAGGCCGCAGGTTCCCCACCCCTGCTCTAAACCTTCTGATTGTATTCCTTCTGGAAACCACAGAATGTGGTTGGTCCTGGGCAACAAAGTCAGTAGTTAGCTCATATTTGCCCATCTGCTTTTTTTTTTAAATTTTCCTCTCCACTGTCCCTTTGCCACATGGTTGATAGAAAACAATATTAGATTAGGAACCAAAAGACCCAGATTCTAGTCTCAACGCTGCCATTAGCTCATAAAGTAGATGCACAACTTGGGTGAATCACTTAAACTTCTATGGACTTCACTTTTCTTCCTCTGTAAAGTATGGATTAAATGGTCTCTAAGACACCTTTCAACTCTTAATATCCTTTGACCTGTGGAAAATAAACCGTTTCCATACATCTCTCTCCTTGCTCCCTTCTCCCACCTATACACACACACACACACACACACACACACACACACACACCATCAAAAATTACCAGTCCTTAGTTTCCTTCTCTTGTTAATCTATGATTACTTAATTCACACTATGGAATGAAGAATTGACAATTCAGTAATTCACCCTTCCCACTGAGGCACTGCCTTTTCAAAGGTTTGAAATTTTTCTGGTAAAAAAATTCAATGGTCATGTTAAGTCATCAGGGAAGATATTCATGGGCAATCTCGGAATCACTGGAAGGCAATCATCTCCTTCACTTTTCTCATATGACTGGAAACCTCTAGAGTCAGCATGGGTGAAGTAGATGACCAGGTTCTTCCTCTGGACTTACTATACTTAAAATAGGTCAGGGATTAGACTCCAGTTTTAAGATCTCTATCCAGTTAAATAATTGACAGCCCCTAAATTTAGACAGAGTTGTGGTTTCCCAAAAGCTTCATTTATTTCATATGCCAGAACTGAATTTGGGTCACCTACGTAGGAATAGCCAGATGTACTAAACTACTCATAAATAGCTTCAAAAATTTAGGGCAAGCCTTGAAGGAGATGGCATAAGATGTGAGAAAAGCTTTAATAATGTGACTCAAAAGTGCAAGGACTGACAGAAATCCAAGCAATCACAGGAAAGTAATAGCTTCTGCTGTCCTCAGGAAGAAAGCATCACCGGCGTCTGCCAGTGACATTTTATTGCCCTATTAGAAGAAACAGAGAAAGATCGCTCACATCCTAGTCCCTTATTAATCCTGTTCACAGAGTCAGGGTATCAGGCCTAGATCCAGCTTGAACAAGCTTTAAAATTTAATAAATGAGAAAGCTGGAGTGCTAAGGTTTTCCCCCATCTCAAAGGGCATCCGTTCATATTTTTGACAATTCAAAACTGGAAAGCCCATGGAGATTTCAGAGAAAAAAAAAGTCAAGGATGCTCTGACCTCTCCCTCTTCTCCCCCTCCCTCCACCATTACAATCTAGTTATAATGTGCTTCATTAAGTTTATAACTGGCACTAAATTCTACTAAGGGGTACCATTTAACGGCAGGTTTGAATTTTCATGTAAAAATTTTAAAAATAGGATATTTTGTAGAAATATTTCTAGTAACTTCTTAGATAAGAGGATCAATAGCCAGCCCAATGATAATCCAACATGATGTGAGAGTGGCTACCCACTGTAAGAACTTGCTTCATTAGGAATCTGGCTAGCACTGATGTGTTCTACAGATAGATTCTGGCCGATCTCTAGAGGATTCTCAGAGATCACACAGTCCAATGCCTTTATTTTCAGAAGAGAACACTGAAGCCCAGAGAAATCAAATGACTAGGGCAAGTCACTTAACCACTGTCCACCTCAGTGTCTTCAATTGTAAAATGGTGATCATGACATAACACCTACCTCCAATTTGTGAAGATCAAATGAGATAATATTTGTAAAGTGCTTAGCATACTTCCTGATGTATAGTAGGTGCTTAATAACTGCTTGTTTCCTGACTTCCTGTTGAACCCAAGTCTCCGTGCTCTCTCTCTCCCTATACTTTGCTGATTTTTGAGTCACTGCTATACCTCCCTAACTCAAAGTTCGGTACCCTCTCATTTCAGAATGAAAGCAAATAATGAAAACATAATTCACAAGACATTTGGGAAACTGGGGGATTTGTTTGTAAAGACTAAGAATAAAAGTTGGGGGTCTTCCCCTTTGGCATATCAGGCACCCCTTTCTTAATGAAAGAGGGGGCAAGTATTCTCTTCTATAGTCAATACCACTGATATTGTGTAGACCAGTGGTCTCCAACCTTTTTGGTGAGAAATAATTACTTTTATTTTCCTGATTAATTATTTTACAAATGTAACTGAGACCTATTCTCATGATTTGCTATTAACTATCAGCCTTGTTTTTTAGTAGCTATCAGTTATTACTGATAGTTTCACAAATAAGGAAACAGAGAAGTAAATTATTTTCCTAAGGTTACTCTCAATTTCAAATCTACTCCTTAATCTCAGGCAATAACTAACCTCTCATCAAAAGTAGAAATATCAATTTGCTTTTTAATGTCTTATGTAACCCAAGCCCCAAAGCCCATTGATATGGGACTCTTTCCTCATTTGTAGAGATCCATGACCCACATCTGTGTGAAGGGCAGGGCGGAGTTGGCAAGAGTAAGACAGAGGAGAGATTCAGTCTCTTCAGTCCTTTTGTATTCTTCCAGATTCCAGAATGGAAAGAAAAAATGCATGGGATTCCAACCTCTCTTCAGGACCATAAAGAAAAAAAGACTCCAGGAAGAAGCTGACATGGGAAGAGCTGAAAGCCTCCATCATGTCCCTACCCACAGTGCTGCTCTAGAGCCTTCGGGGAATTTCTCTTGAGGAAAAATCAGGGACTTTCCCTCTTGGTTGAGCTGAGTTACCTCACTCCCAATGGAGAGCTCATTTACTCTGTATATTGTCTTGAGATACATATATATGTGCGTGTGTGTGTGTGTGTATGTATGTGTGTATATATTTGCATTTATGTTTGTATGTATGTATATCCATTTATTTATATTTTCCTATGTATACTTTCTTTGATTTCTGTTTTGCTTCTGACTCGGATAAATGGATTTATTTGCTATTGGCTATGTATATTCATTGTGGGCCTAGCATTTGATGGGAAGGGAGTCGAGCCTTCAATATAAAGCTTGGAGTCATCATTTATCCTTTTAGATATAGCAATCAGGAGTTTAGATTGAACCTAAAAATTACATCCCCTAGACTAATAATATTTAAGGAAGAACATAGAAATAATTCTAGCCCAGTACTCCTTCTCTCAGAGGAAACTGGAGTGGTGGCCAGCCTTCAGACCCAACTTCCTACTTTCCCTCCTAATAGGAATTAAAATTTCCCTTGGAAAAAGGTGGAGGGAGGAGATGCTAGATATATAACTATTCTAGACATTCATGACACTTATATTTATATTTACCAAATGGTTCAGCCATTTTACAAACCAAAATATGACTGTTCCCATTCCACAGATGAACAAAGACACTCAGAATGTCAGTGGCTGATTGTGGGAACACCCAAAGGTGGGGCTTGAAATATAGGTATACCAATAGTTCATTATCCTCTGCAGAATTATTATTTCATTTTTTTAGAGCCCCAAATAGTTTGGGTCCTTTTCTAAGGAGTCATAACTATTTGGGACCTCCCCTACTGAAATATAAAACCTATAAAATCTCTCCCAGTTCAGTCTTTGATAATCAACACTTATGACTCCTAGGACACCTGGAGCACATACCTTGTTGATTCTAAATGGACATTCTTTTGTTTCAGATTCAGGAAATTTCTTCATCCATTTTCCTATGAAATAGGCTGCATTCACCACAAGGATCTTGGTTTGATCATTTACACTGTCATCACTCAAGATGTTCTCAAAATGGCCTGAAAAGATATTTTAAAAACCCACACAAATTTCACAAAATGAATTTTCTAAATTTGACATCTTATATTTTTACCTATTGGTTTGTGAAAGTGGAAGTGAAGTCATTCAACGCCTCTACCTTTTTCCTCAGACAGCCTTGGGTAGGATGTCCATGAGCACTTGTGATAGGAATGGGAGAAGCACACAATATGCTCAAAATTTCCCAGCTAGCTAACTGGCTGAAAAAATTTCTTTGGGGAAGGAGAAGGAATTTAGCAGGGAGTCCTTGCTTACACATTAACATAGAAACAGCGGGCATCTCTATTAGCCAGGGATATTCAGGGAAGCAGAAGCCATAGGACATAAACCATGCCACCCACAGAAGCATGGACATGGGAGAACTTGAGTTGGGAGCCAGGGGACTTGGGTTTTAGTCCCACTTCTGACTCTGACTCTGTGTGGCATTTGGGCAAATCACTTCCTTCTCAGGCCCTTATTTTTTTCACATTTCAAATGGAAGAGTTGGACTAGATAATGGCTAAGGCTAGTTCAAATCTGAAATTTCATGATTTCTGTGATTCACATATCACATGAGATGCTAAAGCTCAGAGTGAACTGAGTCTGTCCAAGAAAGTCAAAACAATAAAATTTGCTCTGGGGGAAAGAGGTGCTTGCTTTTCAAGTTAAAGTAGAAGATCATAGGATAGATAAGGAGATAAAAGCAAATGACATGAAGGTAAAATTACAGAAATATTATTTTCCTTCTCTTTTCTCTGTCAAAGTGAATTATCATTAGACTGAAATAGAATAAAAGTGGTTAATAGGTACAACCACTTGTCAGGTAAGTTATAGTGGAGATACCTGTCACATATGGTTCATATTAAATGGTCACTGTGATCTCTTCCCACTCTCAAATTCTGTGATTCTGTGACTGGTCATTCTGAGTTAAAATACAGATTAATAATCAATTCCAGTTACCAAACCCAGACAAACTGAATCCCAATATAAAAAAAAAAATTTTTTTTGGTGACTGCTGAGGCCAAGGTCTTCAAAAGATCTTGAAGGAGGGAAGAGGTGTCACATAATTAAAGGGAAAAATTGTCCCAATTTTTTTTCTTCAAAATAAAAAAGCAGGAAGGGGAATAGAGTATACAAACATAGGCTAATGAGCTTGACCTAGCAAATTTCGAGAACGTATCATAAGAAACAGTCATTAGCCATCATTTAGGAAAAAAGTGGTAATCACAAGGTTTTGACAAGGTTAATAGCTTAACAGATCATGGAAATTCTATAGATATTATTTACCTAGATTTTGAAAAAATACTTGTTTTGGTGTTTTTTGGTGAGGCAATTGGGGTTTAGTGACTTGCCCAGGGTCACACAGCTAGTAAGTGTCAAGTATCTGGTCTGAGGTTGGATTTGAACTCAGGTCTTCCTGACTGCAGGCCTGGTGCTCTATCCACTGTGCCACCTAGCTGCCCCTTGGAAAAATATTTGACCAAATCTCTCCTGCTATCTTTGTGGACAAGGTAGAGAAATGAGAGTTAGATGATAGTATAAGGAGAGAGATTCAGAACTGGTTGAACGAGCAGACCTAATGATTAGTTATTAATGGTTCAATGATGGTTTGAAAATTGATCTCTCCAAGAATCTCTTCTTAGCCCTGTGCTATTATTTAACATATTTGTCAATATCTTTAATAGAGGTAAAAATGGCATGTTTCTCAAATTTCAAGATGACATAAAGCCGACAGGTTCCAAAACTTTTTCAATAGGCTGGGCATTGGGCTTAATCTGGTAAGATTAATTTCAGGTCTTATAATTGGTTAAAAAAATCTACCTCATAAACTCAAGCTAGGGGAAGATTTAGCTAAATAACGGTGTGTCTGAAAAGGATGTGAGAGTTCTAGAAGACTGCAAGTTCATTGTGAGCCAGCTGTGCTCTATAGCAGCCAAGAAAGTTAATATAATTTTAGGCTACATTGAGAGAGGAATGGCAATAGTCCCTCTGCACTCTACCCTGGTCAGGCACACCTAGAGTATTGTGTTCCATTCTTCATGCCACATTTCAGATTAAGCATCAATAAGCAACCAGAACAGGACAACCAGGATGATAAAAAGGGCTTGAGATCACACCATATGAGGATCCATTGAGGAAACTGGGATGTTTTCCATGAAGAAGACACTAGGGGTGGGGAGGATAGGGCTAAATAACTAGCTGTGTAGCCCTAAGCAAGTCATCTAACCAGGTTTGCTGTAGTGTCCTCATCTGTAAAATGGGCTGGAGAAAGAAATGGAAAACTACTCCATTATCTTTGCCAAGAAAACCCCAAATGGGGTCATGAAGAGTTGGATACGGCTGTAACAACTGAACAACAATGAAGGAAAACTTCTTAGTAGCTCCAGCTATCTCTCACTGGAGGTCATGAAGCAAAGTCAATATGAGAGCTTGTCAGTTATTGTCTACAGGGGATTCTTGTTGCATGAGGTGGCTTCTAAAAATCCTTCCCACTCTGGCATTGCATGATTATACAGTTCAAACCTTGAGAGTTCCAGTGGGACCCCTACTTCCCCATTCCATGACAAATTATCCACTGACTGAAAAGAGTGTGATAAGAATATTCTAAGTACAGAATTCAGTTAAGAATTTTCAAGAAGTAAATGTTACCTTCGACCTGCCAGTCTGACTTAAGGAAACTCTATTTTTTTGTTGTTGGTTGTTTTTGGATAAATGTAAGTTGCATCCATTCCAAAGTGTGCTCTGCACAGTGAAACTAAAAACTAACCGTTATGTCTTCAGACATAATCCCTAGTCTATCTGAATTTTAAATTATTGAAACCCTTCCAAGAAGATATCTGTTAAACTGTTCTAAGGAGCAAACCATTTAAGTGATTATGCCTAGTAAAGGAAAAATTATTTGCACTGTGACAGATGTTTTAATCCGTATAAACCTATGGGTCTTTATACCAAATTTTCATTTAAAGTAGGGGTTTTTAACCCTTTTTTTGTGTCATGGTCTTATAATCTGGCATAGCCTATCACCCCTCTCACAATAATGAGTTTTTTAATTCATAATTGAAAGAAATACTAAATTTTAATTAGAAGTTAGTAAAGAATAAGTGTATAAATGTTTCCCTTCAAAATTTATTTCCCCTGAAATCTATCCATGAACCCATTGGAGGTCAATGGACCTCAGGTTAAGAATTCCTGTTTAAATAGAAATGAAGAAAAAGCACAGTGGAGAGGGGAAAAAAACAGAAGGAAAAAATACTGTATGACAGATTGGTAAATCACAAAATCACACTTGTGAAGAAGAGATTTACATTCTCACAAAGGCAAAATAGGTCTCTGATTATGAGATTTGATTTGAGAGCTTGACCCTTGTCTAAAAAAACCTCTCCTTGACTCAAATTCTATAATCCTTGAAATGCTCATTATTAGAATTACTTCCCTGGGTTAAAGATTTGTCCCCAAAAGGCTCCCATTAAAATACAAATGTGCTGCCTGGGAAGAGAAGCCCATAATCATATCATTTTAGATTCATTTAGAGATTTTCTAGGGAAAACAGAACACTGAGGCTCTGTTGAACACAAGATTCATAAGCTTTTAAGGGGAAAGCAGAGGGATGTGCTCAAGTATAAGAAACAGAAAGAAAGATGGGGTAAGTGCATGGTATTACTAAGCACGGTGAGAGCTGGGTAGGCCCCTGGAGAGGAGCCTTCATTGGGTTATAATGATGCATTGATAGACTATAAGTGCGTCAGTAACATACAGAGAAGGAGGCAGAAGTAAGGCAGTTATAAGAGATGGCTTGAGAACTAAAGACACATTACACCTGCTTCATGATGCTGCCTAGATCCGGCCTGGAAGAAAATAATCTTTTTTTTTCTCCTTTTCATTGAATTTTTGGAACAGAAGGTAAAGGAACTGACATGAGATATATTATTTAATTATCTTAAACACATGAGGGTAAAGAACACTGGCCCAGAGAACCTGAATCATGCCTCTTAAGCTTACTACCTGTGTGACCTTGGACAAATGACTTATGTTCCTCAGGCCTCAGTTTGTTCATCTGTAAAAGTAGTGTGGGTGGTGCAGCAGATAGAGCACCAGGCCTGGAGTCAGGAAGATCTGAGTTCAAATCCAGCCTCAGACACTTACTAGCTGTATGACCCTGGGCAAGTCACTGAACCCTGTCTGCCTCAGTTTCCTCACCTGTAAAATGAGCTGGAAAAGGAACTGGAAAATCACTCCAGTATGTTTGCCAAGAAAACCTTAAATGGAGTCACGAAGGGTCGGACATCACTGACTTAACTGAACAACAAAATGAGATGGTTGGAGTGGATGACCTCCAAGGTCTTTCCCAGCTCTAGATCCTATCAGCCTATGTAGACTTACACACATGTACGCTTAAACAATGAGAGCTGACCTAAAGGGGAAAAATAAAAATAGAAAAACGATGATATGAAAATGAAAGGAGAAATGCCTTGATCCTGGGGAAATCACCATAGTAAGACCATTTGGTTCTGCCTGAAAAAAACAGTCTTAAACTAAGTGACTACTCCAAGTTTCTTACAGGTATGTAATTATAATTGATCTGATATGTGTTGGCTTGGGATGATAGAAGAAAAAGCAGACTCTGGTCACTACTACAGCACTGAATTAGAAGGTACTTGCCATCTGTAAGGTCCTTAATAGATTTGTTGATCTGGCCTTTAGTTTCTTCCAGTTTATCCTTAAAGTCAACAGTTTCCATTTCATTTGCATAGGGCCTTTTAGTGGCACTGACAAATTCCTGAAAAACATGAATTTTACAATGTAGACTCATTACACATTATTTAAAAGAGAAAAGAAAGTCTTGACCTACTACGCACAACTATCATCATTCTACTACATTTTACACAATTCTGTAAAAAACTTTCTTTGTCTGATGCCTTATTGTGGCATGGAGGTAGCTCTGAGTCCCTGGAAAATATGGTAACAGCTTATGTTGTTACATATGCCAACTCAGCAACAGACAATGTGTCTGCTTCTTGATGACCAACCCTGTGTTTGGAGAAGCTCAACACCAGGAAGTTAGACACCAGGCACTGAACTGTTTGACCACAGCAACTCATTGAATTGCCTACTAAGGGTGAAGAGCTTGTGATCAACATTTGTGGAGAGAGCACCCTGACCCATGAAAACACAAATCCTTTGAAGTATTGAGGAATAATCACAACTATCTTTTCAAATGCTGTAGCACTGTGTATTTTGAAGAGGAAAAGAAAGAGAAGGAAGAGGAGGAAGAGAAGTGAAAAAGGAATAGGAAGAGGAGAGGAAGAAAGTAGAAAGGAAGGAAAAGGAAGAAGGGAAGATGTAAAGGAAAAAGAAGAGGGGAAGATGGCAGAGAAGGAGAAAGAAAAGGAGGAAGAGAACAAGGAAAGAGAGGACATGGAGGTAAAAAGATGGAAGAGGAGGAGGGGAAAGAGAGAAAGGAGAATAAGGAAGAGAAAGAAAGGCAAAGAGACAAAGAAGGAGGAGAAAGGAGGAGGAGAAAAAGAGGAGGCAAAAAGAAAGAAGACTAGGAAGGAGAGAAGGAGAATAAGAAGGAGTGGAAGAAGGAAGGGAAAAAAGAGGAAGAGGAAAAGGTCAAGAACGAAGAGGAAGAGAACTGATTATTTATATAGAGAAGTCAATGGATTTTTCTAAGCAGGAAACAGAATTACTAATAAAACATGCAAATAGCACACAACCAAAACTAGCAATGGAAAGTAAATAGCAAAAACCAAATTCCATGAATTTGGCCAAAACGATTCATAAGCTTCCAAGGTAGCAGTACAGTCCACCTATGAAACAGATCACTTTCCCTCCTAGTACTATCAAAAATCTTATGCAGTATTACGCCATATAACAGCTTAATGGTAACTACTGTAGTGGTTGCCACCTAAATAGTTTATAAGAGCCAGCTTAACTGCAACTCTCAGAATGAAGTAGCTTCCACTAAAGCCAGTGGCAACCACTCCCACCTCCACCCCAAGGGGGAAGAGCAAGGAATAAACATTTATATAACACCTACTATGTTCCAGTCACTGTACCAAATGCTTTACAACTAACTAGAACAGAAGGAAACTTTATCCATATCCTAAAGATGGATTCTCACCTTCAACAAATATATATATTTATATATGTATGGAGAGAGAGAGAGAGAGAGAGAGAGAGAGAGAGAGTATGTATCATCTATTAAGTTTAAGCATTAATATTTTACAATAAATGAAGTCTGTGGAAACATTATTTCAGTCTATAGGTTGGCAAATTAGGGCAGCTGGGTTTCACAGGAGCTAGACCCCTGGGCCTAGAGTCAGGAAGCTGCTGTCAGTTTAGTCATTTCAGTTGTGTCTGACCCTTTGTGACCCCATTTGGGGGTTTTCTTGACAAAGATACTAGAATGGTTGGCCATTTCCTTCTCGAGTCTTCCTTATCTATATCTTGTCACAGGACTCAGATGGCTCCAGAGGAGAAAGTGAGCCTGATGACTTTCTTTCTTTCTTCCTCCAGAGGAGGAGAAAGTGAGGTGGCTTTGCACAGCCCTCCCTCACTTAAATCCTATTCACTCGCATGTCATGGCATCACCTCCCTAATGTCATAGTCTTCTTCAAGAACAGAGGACACACAACAACCAGCTCGTTATACATGTGAAGAAACAGACAAATGGGGTTAAGTGACTTGCCCAGGGTCACAGAGCTAGTAAGGTCTGCGGCTGGATCTGAACTCAGGCCTTCCTGACTCCAGGCCTGGTACTCTATCCATTTCACCACCTAGCTGTCCAACATTTGAAATTACCTGAGCCTTAAGAATGGGCATCTTTCTTATCTGCTGCCCAAAGCAGTAAAATTATGGTAGGGTATTTAACTTAGTGGTCTGGTAATTCAGTTTAGAATGCTTGAATCCCACAGTGCTTTATGTGGAGAGAACATTCTATAAGGCTGAAATTCTGGACATTTTTCTGCCCATTGGAGTCAGAAGTGATTTTCGTCCAACCTAAAATGACACTACTGATGTTCATTTAAGATTGGACTAGCTATTGATATCACTAACTCCTGACTACTGAAATCTGTGCTCTGACATGGCTGATCTTCACTGGTAATTAAGGAAGGTTAAAACAAAACAAAATAAAAGCTCATTGCGTGTAGTCAAAATGAAGAAGACAGATGAGCAGAATATCCAGATATCTGAAGCAAAACACTGCTGAGGAAGAAATGAGCTCGGCTATCAACACTGGTTAAATTAACCAGAATGTGTCTGGTTTTCCAGCTGTTTTCGCCCATGCGAATGTAGTCTAGGAGTGAGAGTAGAATGGAAGTATGTTAAAGACAAGATGTGAAAGAGAAACAAATGATCTTCTTGTCTTATCTTGTCAGTTTCTTGTGTTAATTGAACCTAGCCTCTTAGGATTGCCTTTTTAAAAAAATAATGCACTAATGATAATAAATAGTAAATTGGGATCATTCCAATAAAAGCTTCCTCATAACACTGTCTGCTGAAATAAATCTAGGGGAAGAACTATATGCAAAAATTTTGTATAAATGTGGCATGTAAAAAATAGAGGGTAAGGTGATTTTCTCTCCTGTTATATTAATATCATTGGCTAGATAAATGATCAGAGAGCATTAGGCCAGTCAGGAGTGGGTTGTTATGTCATCAACGGTTGGCCTAATATTTACCGAAAGTTGACATATAGTAGATAGACTATCAGGCTGTAGTTAGGAAGACTCATCTTTTTTAGTTCAAATCTGGCCTCAGATACTTACTAGATATGTAACCCTACATAAGTCACTTAACCCAGTTTGCCTCAGTTTCTTCATCTGTAAAATGAGCTGGAGAGGGAAACAGCAAACCATTCTGGCATCAATGCCAAGAAAACCTCAAATGGGGTCATAAAGAGTTGGACATAACTGAAAATAACTGAACCAAATGTTTAGTGACAGGTCAGTCAGCCATGGACAGAAATTTTTTAAATGTTGAAAGAGGATATGTGTATCCTGCTCACCTTGGGATCATAGATTTGGAAGTGAAAGAAAGACCTTTAAAGTCATCTAGACTAATTCCTCATTTTACAGAATATAAGTAACTTGCCTAAGGTCACATAGTAAGAGGCAGAACTGAGATTTGAACCTAAGCTCTCTGATTCCAAATCCAGAACTCCTTACACTGAACCACTTCGTGGTTCAACAAAATGTGACGATCCCAGGGTACATCTGCTGCTTTAGAAATTTGGGGGCAGCAGCAATTACTGCCAGATGCTCAGGCTTTAATGAGTGGCTCCCTAGTCACCCCATAAATAATTAAGGAGAGGGTTAGCTGAAGCTCAGGTGTCCCTAAATGCCCCTGTGAGGCTACAACCCTGTATACAGCTCTAAAAGTGTGAAAAGAAACATGAGCCAAGTTTTGTTTTAAACGTTTTTTAAAGCAACTTACCGCACATGGGTTCAGAGATTTATCTACATAGAGTCGCTTGATTAGCTTCAGGGAGTAGAAAGAACTGAGTTTGTTTACGTCAGAGGTCACTGTTTGAAACCCAAAAGGTACATCTTTGACATTTTCAAAGTGAAGGACCTGTGAACAAAAAGAAGAAGCTGCTTAATGGAAACTATTGATCTTTTCTGTCGCTGTTGGACAGCTCAGTTCAACCTTCATTTATTAAGTCCTGGCCAAGTTCAATGTCCTGTGCTAGGCACTGGGTGAGGAATGTGCTTGGGGGAAAGGGGCCAAGACACAAATCACATGACTCACCGTTCCTGACTTCACAAAGCTTGTAGTTTAATAGGGGAATATGGTACATGCATAAATAACTACACTCCATTCTCTTGGTTCTGGGCAGATGGGTGGTGCAGTGGGTAGAGTGCCAGGCTTGGAGTCAGAAAGACTCATCTTCCTGAGTTAAAATCTAGCCTCAGACACTCACTAGTTGCATGATCCTGAGCAAGTCACTTAACCGTCTTTGCCTCAGTTTCCTCATCTGTAAAATGAGCTAGAGAAGGCAATGGCAGCAAACCACTCCAGTATCTTTGCCAAGAAAACCCCAAATGAGGCCACAGAGAGTCAGAAAAATTAACAACAATGACATCGTCTTAGTTAGTTGTGTTAGGAATGATGTTCCTAATGTTAACACTGGACGATTTTCAAACATGATTAAGTTTCAAGTTCCCTCAAAGATGAAACGAGGATCACGATTTGGAGAAACAATATTTCATGAAAATGGTAATATTTAATAATAATAAATGATATTTTATAGCACCTTAAGGTTTCCAAAGTACTTTACACACATCATCTCACTTAGGCTTAAAAAGCTCTGTGAATTGGGTGTGATAGGCATTATTATGGCCATATTATGGATGAAGAAACTAACGTAAAGAAAGGTTGTGACTTGCCTTGAGTCATACAGCTAGTAATCATCAGACCTGGGCTTTGTACTGCTTCTTCAGTCTGAGTCTATTATGGCACACTACAAAACCCTGGGGAAACACTAGCCCCAGACAGGCTGTATGATTTAAACAAAGCCTCACACGTGAAGGGGGCAGAGTCCAGGGTAGAAGGCAGAGCAAGACGAAGCATGTACTGCCACCCCCAGTCCTTTCAGAAATACTCCCCTGAGGGAAAACAGACTTATTGCTAAGGTGAAACCAGGGAAATAGCAATATAATAAGAATTTGTTTCCGTCATTTTTCAGTCCTGCCTGATTCTTTGTGACCCCATTTGGAATTTTCTTAGCAAAGGTACTGGAATGGTTTGCCATTTTCTTCTCCAGCTCATTTTACGGGTGAGGAAACTGAGGCAAACAGGGTAGGAGACTTGTCCAGGGTCATACAGCTAGTAGATATATGAGGTGGGATTTGAATTCAGGTTTCCCTAACTCCAGACCCAGTGCTCTATCCACTATACCATCTCATTCCAAGGAGAGTCATGTGAGTATAGTTCTCTTCTACTCCATTGCTAATGTTTGTTAAATAAACCATACATGGCCAAAAGAACTTGTTCTAACTGATCTATCACAGACATATTTGAAGTAGGCAATGTGGGGTAGAGGAAAGCACAATGGATTTGTGGTCAGAAAACCTGGGTTCGAATCCTGGGTCTGCAACTTATTACTCTGGACAAGGCACTTAAAATTATTGGAGTCTAGAGCTTTCTTATCTGTAAAAGGAAAGAGCTGGACAAAATGATCTCTAAGGTCCCATTCAGCTCTAAATCTATGACCCTATCTTTTTTCTTTTTTCTTTTTTTTTTTGCTTTTTGGTGAGGCAGTTGGAGTTAAGTGACTTGCCCAAGATTATACAGCTAGTAAGTGTCAAGTGTCTGAGGTTGGATTTGAACTCAGGTCCTCCTGACTCCAAGGCCGGACTAATATATCCACTGCGTCACTTAGCTGCCCCTGACCCTATCATTTTTTTAATCTCTTAGGGATCCTCCCTTCTCCCCCGGTTTTTTTTTTTGAGGGAAATGAACTTTGGGGAGCTTGGCATGGAAATTGCACCCTGCCAGGCACTGTGCTAAGTGCTTTATCATCATCATCATCATCATCATTTGATACTCACAACAACCTTGGGAGGTAGGTGCTATTATCATCCCCATTTACAGATGAGAAAACTGAGGCAAACAGAGGTCAATGACTTGCCCAAAGTCACAAAGCTAGTGAATGTCTGAGGCTGGATTTGAACTCAGGCCTTCTTAACTCCAGGTCTGGATCTCTACCCACTGTGCCCCTTCGCTTTCATAGTTTCCCACACTGTGTCTAATGTAACGTTTACACGTGCTTCGTTAGATTGCATACAAGGATCCATACCATAGATTTTTACTGTTGTTGTTGAAGGTGAGAGTCCATTTTTAGGATCTGGATGAAGTTTCCCTAGGTTCTAGTTTGGTTGTAAAGTATGTAGCACTGTTCCTGGAACACAATAGGTGCTCTATAAATGCACACATACAAGGTAGTGGGATTTTTCAGAAAGCAAGCTTAAGGTGCCTTTTGGTAAGAGCCTCTATTTCTTTCTTTACAGCAATAGGTGCCAGGTTGTCTTGCATTTTATTCCAAAAACAGAGCCCCAGCTGGGTGTTATGAAAACAACAGAAAAGCAATTGGCAGAGAGAGTAATAATCCTAGAAGAGGAGAAATGCGTGGTAAGCCCAAGAGTGCTGCTCTGAACTGTTCTAAAGTTGGCCTGTGTAAAAAAGGAAACTTCATAAATCATACGTCCTACCACCTCAAGGACAACCCACCAAGGCCCTCCCTAATCCACTCAGCCTTGTCAACCTTGTCCACTGCTAGTCTTCTGTATACAATGTCTACTTCCTGCAGCCTCTCTTCACTCCCTTTTGGCCATGCCCTATTCAATTCCACCTTCATCTTCTGCTACCTGGCTCACGCTCATTTCTCACTTCTCACCAACACCTTTCATGGAATCATACATTTAGATCTGGAAAGAATATCAGAGGCTGTCTAATACAAACAGATTTTTTACAGATAGGGAAACTGAGTCTCAGAAACATTAAGTTTCTTGCCCAAGGTCATACAAGCAGTAAATAACAGAGCTAAGATTTGACCTGAGGTTTCTCTGACTTCATACCCAGAGTTTTTTTCACTATACTGTGCTGCACAAATTTTGCCCATCCTTTAGGACCTGGCTCAAGTCCCATTTTCTCCATAAAGCCTTCTCCAATCTTTCCAACCCTGGTGTCTTCTTTCCCCTGAACTCTTACTGCACGTAATTTTAAAGCTCCAGATTAGCAACTAAGAATTATCTGATTGTTTCATGTAGTTTTGTTTTCTCAAACAGAATATAAGAACTAGTCTTATAACCTTTCTGTATCTCATCCATCACACAAGTCTAAAGGCAGTGCATCTAGTGGAATCACAGAATGTTCAAGCTAGAAGGGATGTAAGAGAGCAAGTCCAACCTTCTCATTGGAATAGGCTGAGGCTCTAAGAATCTATGGCTTGTATTGTTCAGTTGTTTTAGTCATGTCTGACCTTTCCTGACCCCATTTGGGGTTTTCTTGGCAAAGATACTGGAGTGGTTTGCCATTTCTTTTCCAGATTGTTTTATAAATGAGGAAACTGAGGCAAATAAGGTTAAGTGACTTGGCCAGGGTCACACAGCTAGTATCTGAGGCCAAATGTGAATTCAGGTCTCCCTGACTCCAGGCCCAGTACTCTATCCACTGTGCCACCTAGCTGCCCAACATGGCTTACTCAAAATCAAATTTAGTGACTATTTAGTGACAGAATTGTAATATTATGGTAGAATTTTTAAAAATCCTGGATTTGGACCTGAGTTCAAATCTTAGCCCTACCTTTTGAGTATATTATTTTACCATTCTGGCCTTTATTTTTCTCATCTGTAGGATGAGGGAATTGGATGAAAAGATCCATAAAGTCCTTTTGAGCTCCTAATTCCTAAAATCCTATGAATCTGGTTCTCTGACTCCTCGTACCCATTACACCACAAAGCCTTGATGCCACATATAACCACTCAATAAATATAGGTTGATTGGCTGGTGAGTTGACACGATTGAAGCATTTTGTCCCTTTAGTCCTTACTTTAACTCTTTGGGTACCACAGAAGGTTCCCCTAAGCCTCAGAGAGGGCATCCCAGAAAACTGTTTCAGTTTCTTCAGGAGTTGCTACAACCTGGCCATGCCTCCAGAATCTGATAAGTATTAAATCCTACATTTTCACTCCTGATTTGAATCACCAAATATTCTCTCTCCAGTACAAACTAATCTAAATACAAAGTGCTTGTAACCTCACAACAAATAAAGCGGAGACTGCATACTCGAGAGACCTACACCATCTGACGATGAGAAGTCATGTTGTCACAATGTTCCCAACTCTCATTGACACACAGCAGGGCCTCTGGCTGGGAGATCAGAAAACTAAACAACCAAGCTGACTGCTGAGAAGATCACTGGGGAGGCAGCTGGGTGGAAGGGGTGTACAGGACCACATCTCCTTTTTGTACTTTGTCTCTTAAGGTTGCCCTATTCCCTTATGTTGTTAAAGCTCTGTGTAAAGATTTATTATCATTACTTATAATAATAATAATAATTTAGTGCTTTATGCATTGAAGCATTATTATCGACTCATTATCAATTTTGAACTTTAAGGAAATAAAGATATTTTGCCAGGGATAACACTCAGGGGAAGGTCTTAATTCAGAAAGGCTAAGGTCACCCACTGCATCCCAGGGCATCATCGGTCATCTCGATTTTCATCTTGCCACTAGACTCCAATGGCTCTGGAGGAGAAAGTGAGGCTGACAACTGAGACTCTGCCTCACTTAAATTCCAATGCACACACAAGTCAAGACATTACCCTCATGATGGCATTGGTCCTCTCTGAGAACAAAGGATAAACAATGAACAACTCTCCTATGCATCTGTACTTTCCAGAAAAATGGATTGAATGGGGGAGGGGGGATGTGGAGGTGGAGGGTTGATAGGGAAGAGACAGATGAGGCAAGGGCTACTGTCTTGGACTTTTATCTCTAGGCTTCATGTAAACCATGACCCAGACAGCCCCAGGAATGTTTAAGGGCTCATCCAGAGACACTGGGCTCAAAGTTCTTAAGAGTTCCCCGGAGGGGAAAAAAAGTGCTACTGAACTACAAAATGATCATTAGTATAGTAATGCTAGATTATAGGAAATTTCATCTGATGACTAAAAGTAAATGGGGGTATGAATAAAGATAATAAGAAATACACTCTATGGAAATAAGCATTGGGTGGAAAAAGACTAGGGCAAAATAAAGATTTGCAAACTTTCCTGCACCTTACCACCAAGGGAACTAACTCATCCACGCTAGCACCAAAAAGCTTTAATTAGATCTCATGCTTCACTGAGTGTTGACAAAAGCTGCACTGACTAAAGGAAGAGAATAATATTTTACATTTGCACAGTACTTGGGGAGGAAGGTCTCTAGCATGTTGGGTGCACCCCCAGTGGCCAAGGTATGAAAGAATATATCTAAGAGTTGGCCTACATGGATTGGGGGGATGGTAATATGGGTTACTGGAGGGCACATCCAAGTTGATGAGATCACAGATCCGTAAGGGCATGGTGCTTCTCGAAATGTTTTCAAAGGCATTATGTTATTTGACCTCACCACGTGCCCTATGAAATTGTAGGGAACAGGAACTATCTTCTCCATTTTACAGATTAGGAAATTGTGATGAAGAGAGGTTAAGTAACTCAATGTAATTATTGGCAAAGCTTGGACTAGAACCCAGTATTAGAGAGTTCAGGGATCTTTCTATTATATCACAATGCCTGATATGAAACACTTTTCTTGGGGCTGCTGTGGTCTCAATCAGATAGAGACCACCAGGACCTATTTTAAAATAGCAGAGCAAATTCCACAAAACCATGCTATTCAACTGCAGAAACTTCCTGTTCAACATGGGAATGTAAGTATGAAGAAAATTGGCTGTGCCTTAATTCTCGCAGTAATGCTATGCTAAAATTCCTCCCACTTTCCCCCTAGATATTATCCAAGTAAAAGTAAATGCTATTAGCTCTTAAAAATGAAAACCAAGAATCCAAAATGCACCTTTCCGATTTCATTTGCTGTATCACCTTTGGTGCCTACTTGAGCCAGGGACAGGGAAGTAGAAAGACATATTGGAGAGAAAAGGACGTTGCCTGCCACTTCCTTGTCACATAACTGTTTGAAAAGGTCAACAGCAAAAGCTGAATTTGCCAATCGTAGAGCATCCATTGTGAGCCTAGGATAGAAAAGTAAAGGAAAATATTACATTCATGCAATCACAAGGCATCTCAGAGTAGGGAAATCTTTCTGAGTCAATTTAATCCAATAAGAATCTAATCTATAGCATAGAAGATAATGCAAGACCTCCACGGTTGGAGGATAGGGAGACTAAGGGAAGGGGACAGACAGCCTCTTTCAAGCAAGAAAAGCTAAATGATTATTCTCAAAAGAGAGTCTTTCTTTAAAATTTCGGTGTTTAAAGCATTTCTGAATTGTTCCACTTCAACACTAGAATGATTCTGCCTTCAATGAGTAATTGTTACCAAGCATGGTGGCACACATCTATGAGCTCAGTTAAGGAGACTGAGGCTAGTAGACTGCTTGAGCTCTGAGTTCTGAGCTGCAATGAGCTATGCCAGTCAGATGTCCACCCTAAATCTGGCCTCAGTATGGTGAGCACTCAGGAGGGGGTGGAGATTGACTAAGGAGGGGCAAAGTGGCCCAAGTCAGCCAGTCAAAGCTTAGGTACCGTGGAGAGTTCCCTTCTCAGAATAATGTTTTAAAATGTATAAAATAAAATAAACCGAACTACAAAGGAAAACAATTATATTCTGAATCCAGAGAAAGAACTGATAAATAGATGTATAAAATGACTTTATATATTTATAAATTGTATTTACATATTTGTAATTGTATTTATACACACACACACACACACACACACACACACACACATTTGTATCTAATGAAAGCCATCTCCTAGGGGTGAGGATGGGGAAAAAAAAGGAAAAAAATTTACATGATAACTTTATTAAATATTTAAAAGGAATAGCAAGTTGTACGTAATAGATTTGCAGTTTCATGTGCAATCACCTTTTTAAAAATTATACTATGTTATGGAAATGCTTATTTTATTCCATAAATTAAAAATAAAATTTAAAAACAAAATACAGTTATCAAAATATTTTTTAAAACAGACTTACAAGCCCTTGAAATCTATACATGAAAATCCCTCCAGAATCTATGGACCCCAAGTTAAGAACTTCTGTCCTAGACTGTTCCTGAAATTTTGACCAATTCACTCACAATGACCATGCATTAAGAGTATAGTCATGCCAATTATGACAGTATATTTACTCATTCCTTCAACAAATGAGAGTATAATATAGTAGTAACATATTTATAAAGAAATTTACAATTTGCAAAGTGCCTGTGGCAAAGGTATATTATTGTCATAACAAACCTGTGAGGAAAGCAGTGTAGTATCTCCATTTTACAGATGGGGAAACTGAGGTCCAGAGAAGTTAAGCAACTGGCCAGTGGTCACAAATCTAGTGAGTGTAGGTGTGAGTCAATGAACTATCTGTTTCAGAGTCTATTAGCTGAATAAGATATAGTCCCTGCTCTGAAGGAGCTTAAAGTATAGTAGGGGGATGTGATCTATGCACACACCACTATTAATACAAGACAATGAGAATTCAGGGAGGGAGAGCTTACTTCTGGCTAAGGGGAATCTGGAAAGCTGTAAGGGAAACTGAGGAGGATAGATCCTCCCCAGTCCCCTGTGTAACCGTCTCATGACCTGATGGTGTAACTGCCTCATGACCTGACATAAAGATAAATGGAAGTTACCATGCATGGCCAGAGGTTACCATGGAGATGAAACATTAAATAAGCAACAAACTATGTTACCTGGAAAAGCAATTCATCTCCAGAAACGTTTTTCTTGAGAAAGGTGTGTAATTGTCCAAGGAATCGATTACTCCTTGGAGACTTACACAACAAACAGGTATTTAGGGGCTCTGATCAAGCCCCAACCTTTGTTAAAGATGGGTGCGTGCCTGAACATGAGCTCACCAAGGTTACGTACACACAACAAAATATCAAGATTGTTTTTCCCTGGTTTACATGGATATAAAAGGGATCATTTGGGAAGGGATTTTTGGAGTACTTTGATGTCAGAGATAGGGACGCCCAAATCTGCTGTGGTCAGAAGCAGAATGAGTGCACTGATTCTGTTGAGTCAGAGCAGGACTCCGCCCCATGGCCTCCCTGACCAACACCTTTTGGTGGTTCTTCAGTCTCCCTGGTCTATTAGGTGTTTGAGCTCGCCTGGTCAAGGAGTGTGTATCCTTTCTTTTCTTATTCCCCCTTTTCTTTATTTTGATTGCTATTTATTATATTGAATGTTTTTCTCATGTTTATGTCTGTGTGTTTTGCCTTAATCATTATTAATCATTGTAAAATATATGTGATAATTTGTTAAGTTTATACTGAGTACGTGCCATTATATCTTGAGATCCGAACCTAAATTGAAACTGCAAAGTAAGTAATCTTTTTGATTACAAAAGCCATCATGGAGGAGGTGGCATTTGAACCAGGCCTTAAAAGACAGAGAACAATCAAACAGGCAGAGATGGAGAAAGGACAGCCTGTTGTCGTCATTCAGTCGTTCAATCATATCTGACTTCAATCATGTATGACTTTTGTCCATGGGTTTTTCTTTGCAAAGATACTGGAGTGGTTTGCCATTTCCTTCTCCAATGTGCCCCCATTTTATGGATAAGGAGCTGAGGAAAATAGGGGTTAAGTGACTTGCCCAGGGTCACACAGCTAGTAAGTGTCTGAGGCCAGATTTGAACTTAGATGTTCCTGACTACAAGCCTGGTACTCTGCACCACCCAACTGCCCGTGAAAGGATGTTCTAGCCTGAAACAAGAGCATTAGCAAAAGCACAGAAATAGGAAAATGAGAAGTGCATTCAGAGACAACAATAATAGTATGGTTGAAACTTAGAGGGCACAAAGAGGAGAAATGAAGCTGAAGAGGAAGGATTGGGCCCAATCATGATGATCCTGGGCAGGTTTTATCTCTTTTAGAACTTTATTCTACAGGCAATGGGGAGCCACTGAAGATTTATAATTTCAAGGAGGATTTAACAGGATTGAATTAAAAAGATTAGAATTAAGTTAAAAAGAATAACCCAACTAAAATGTGTAGGATGGAATGTCCTGGGGGAGACAGGTCAGAAGGTTATTACAGTGATCCAGATGAGG
This sequence comes from Phascolarctos cinereus, assembly GCF_003287225.1. Lineage (NCBI taxonomy): Eukaryota > Metazoa > Chordata > Mammalia > Diprotodontia > Phascolarctidae > Phascolarctos > Phascolarctos cinereus. The sequence continues at coordinate 441,665,358 of NW_027555847.1, read as the reverse complement.
TGACAGGAGCCTAAACCTATTTACATGGCAGGAGGGAGAATGAAAAGGCCCAGGGTGGAGCACAGAAAAGGCCCCACCGAGGTTGTGATCAGACATTTACTAGGTCTCTGATCCTGGGCAGCTTCCTTACTGTCTCTCAGAGCTTCAGTTTCTTTGTCTGTAAGATGGGGATAATAACATTGGAACCACCTCTGCACAGAGTGGTTGTGAGAACTGCACTTTGCAAACCTTTGAGTGCTATAAAAATGTGAGTCTGGGAGCTGTAACGGGCAGGACTTGGGCATGGACAGGCTAGAGGAGGAGCAAGGGCGAGCCAATGACATTATGAAGCCCAGGGGACCAACACAAAACAGGGAAGGCAGAAGGAAAGACAGGTGAAAGGACAGAACTGAAATACAGGCATGGGAGCCACCTGTCTGCAGAGGGGCAGCAGAAGAAGCCACAGGAACAAATAAAATTACCAAATGAGAGACTGAGGAGAGAGAAGAGAACAGGACAGGGATCTGAAACCTGGGAAGAAAAGACATTTTGAGGGTGGGAAGAGGAAGAAGAGTCATTGGAAGAGACAGTGAAGGAGCAACTCAAATAAGAGAAGAAAACCTCGAGAATTCAGCATCAATTAAGCCAAGGGAAGAGTTTCAAGGACCAGATGGGTCAACAGAGTGTTAAAGGTAGCAAAGATTCAAGAATAAGAGGTAGATCATCCCTTGTGAAGGTTCTGAGCAAATGAATATTTGATTCAATTCAACAAACACTTATTAAAACCCTATCTGTGGGGGCAGCTAGGTGGCTCAGTGGATAGAGCACTGGCCCTGAAGTCAGGAGGACCTGAGTTCAAATCCGGCCTCAGACTAAACACTTGACACTTACTAGCTGTGTGACCCTGGGCAAGTCACTTAACCCCAATTGCCTAAAAGCAAAAAAAAAACAAAACAGAACCTATCTGTGGAGCATGGCAGTTGGTGATGCTAGCCTGGAATTCAAGAGTGACATTAGTCAATCAATAAACCCGTACATGTTATGTTATATAAATGTAATTATATTGTATGTACTATTTGTACATTGCATATTTGCAAGTATTAGGACTGGGTATATAAATTTAAAAGTCATCTACAAAGAGAGAGGATAAAAGAAGGTACGGGAGGTGATAACATAATCAAGCAAGAAAATGCAGAGAGAAGTAGATGAAGAATAGATAGAGCAATGCCCACACTGAGAGGGTGGGAGGAATTCCATGAATCAGCATAAGAAACCAAGAATGTTTATTGAGTACTTACTACTGTTTGGCACTGGAAAATGCAAGGAAGCATAAGATACAATCCTTGACTCCCCACAGTTTACAAACTAGATGAAGAAATCACACAGATAAAAATAACCCCAATCCAAGAAGTGTGTGATTGCCATCAGGTACAGATAAAAAATGGGATTTGTTGTTGTTAAGTCATTTTATCAGTCATGTCCAACTCTTCATGACCCTATTTAGGGTTTTCTTGGCAAAGATTCTGGAATGGTTTGCCATTTTCTTCTCCAGCTTATTTTACGGATGAGGAAATTGAGGTAAACAGGGTTAAATGACTTACCCAGGGTTACACAGTTAGTAAGTGTCTAGGGCCAGAATAGATTTCAGGAAGATAACTCCCAACAAATGGGATAAGAGTTCATATAAACAAAAGAACATATGGCATGGAAAGAGCACTGAATTTAGAATCAGGGGACTTGGTATTGAATCCTGGTTCTGTTCTCTACCACCTGTGTAAATTTGAACAAGTCACTTTAATCTCTGTAGAATAATTTTCCTCATCTATAAAACAGAGGGATTAGATTAGATGCACTCCAATATCCCTCCCAACTCTAAATCCCATGATCCTATGATCCATTCCCATCTGAAAAATATAGGATGCTTGTAAAGAGGATATTGTAGCTAATAGTCACCTAATTAAAGGCCCATTTTGTCTCCTACTCTATACATCTAGTCTAAGTATGTCTAGGTGAAATTCTCATTTTCCTTTGAAGAATATCTATAAGAATAAAGCCTCTAAGATCACTTGCAACTCTGAAATCCTGGTGAATGAAGACATATGTAACACCATACTTCTGGTTTAACCATAGTCTATGTAGAAGCAGGGGCTTAAACTAGATTATCTCTTTGAGTCTTGGCTTCTAGGTGGCACAGTTAATTAGAGTGCCAGTACTAGAGTCAAGAAGACGAGTTCAAATCCAGCTTCAGATATTTTCTGGCTATGTGACCCTGGGCAAGTCATTTAACCTCTGTCTACCTTGATTTCCTCATCTGTAAAATGGGTATCATAATAAAACTACTTTGCAAGGTTGTGAGGATAAAATGAACAAATATTTGTAAAATATTTAGCATGTAATAGGCATATAATAAATGCTTATTCTCTTCTCTTACCCTCTCACCAAAATCTAGGATCATGTGGTTTGGGAAACCCTTTGGATGGATAAAAGCTTAAATAATGAGAAGTCTACACCTCTCTCCCTCTCTCTCTCTCTCTCTCTCTCTCCTCCAGACCTGTAATTTTATCAGTGTGGGAAGAGGCAGATTGGTAACTCCTCTTGGTCTTAACCAGTTGCCTGGGTCACTAAGAGCACAATTACAAAGGGGAAGGGAATGTGTATCTCCTATACTTTATAAATATTACCTCATTTGATTGTCACAACTCTGTGAGAAATTGAGGCAGACAGAGGTTAAGTGACTTACCCAAGAGCACACATCTAGTAAAGGACTATCAAAGGATTTTAACTCAAGTCTTCCTGATTCCAGACCCAGTAATCTATCCACTGCCCCACCTAGCTGCCTCCGCCAATGTATGTCAAAGGAAGGATTTATACCTTCTTGATGCCAAAATTAGGCTGTTCAGCCTTTTCAGTCATGTCCAACTCTTCATGACTCTATTTGGGGTTTTATTAACAAAGATACTGGACTGGTTTGCCATTTTCTTCTCCAGCTCATTTTACGATGAGGAAACTGAGGCAAACAGGGTTAGTGACTTGCCCTGGGTCACATAGCTAGTAAGTGTCTGAGGCTTGATTTGAACTCATGAAGATGAGTCTTTCTGACTCCAGGCCCAGCACTCTATCTGCTGCACCACCTACCTGCCAAAGATTATGTATGGTCAATCAAATTAACAGAGTCCAATTGTGATAGGTTATAAATGCAACTTCAGGCACTATGCTGTCATTTATGTAGGTTTTGATCATCATTTCTATCAACTACATCACAGGAAAGATGGTTGAGAGCTTTCTTTTAACCCATCTTTAATGACAGTCCAAATCTCAAGGCTAAAGTCATGTGTATGACTATGACCTAAATTTGCAATTTGAACAAAAATGTCACAAGCTGACAACTGAGAAAGAATGTCACTAGTGAACCCCCTAGAACTGAGCTCTTACTAGTAACTGCACCTTTTCACAGAACCTAGCACATGGTGACAAGTATAACACAAAGCTCACACAAAGCTTAGAGATCTTGAATGGAAGACAGTCTTACAGATAGGTTTCCCCAAAAATCTCTCAACCTGAAAAAGCTGTTCAGAGGAAAGAGATGTTTCCATTGACAACATTCAAGTTTCCCAATGTAAGCATCCTCTCCTAGACATGCTGTCGTCTTCTTCCTCCTACTCTCTACATCATTAGATTAAGGAAACAGAAATGCAGCCAAATGTACTCAGTGCTGGCTCCCATTCAGAATTCTCATTGGAAGCATAGGGAATCTAAAAGAGGGCCAAAGCCTCCGATTTCTTTAAGGCCTGATTTCTTTTGCCCTCTAGGCAGGTGAACTATGTGCTAGCAAATCACGTGGTCCCCACTCAATGGGATTATACCATCCATTAGACAAGTAAAATACTGAAAGAAAGAAGATATTCATTGCAAAAGATCAATAGATATGTCTCGAGTTGTTCAACTCCTTAAATTAAGTTCTATCTTTAATCTGTATTGTTTTTCCCTTTACAAAAGAGAAAATCCAAGTATGATTCATCTCAACAAAGATTTATTAAGTTCCTACTATGTGTCCAATGGTTTTTGTGAATTTCCAAGCTAAGTTCAAAGCAGATCAATAAACCTTTCTCTAAATTAAAATAGTTTAATCTGATAGAAAAAAAAAACACCTGCCCCATCTCATCATTTTTTTAAAGTAGGTGTTTGCTTTAAAGACCAGGAAGGTTCACAAAAGGCTGTGCTCTGTATGACTCATAATTTCATTTAGCTTAGTTGACATTAGCAAATTGATAAAAAAAAAAAGAGGTTGAGAGTATGCCAAACAGAAAATTATTATTAAAGTTAAAGCACATGGCATTCCTTTCTATTAACAAATAGTGAACTACAAAAGTGGGAAATGCCATATACTATCAGGGAAGATTACTATTATACAGTTTTGCTTAACTCTTTTGGAGAGATTTCTTTGGATGCTTGTCATATAGAGGTGACGACTATGTAAAAACAAAATGCATCAATATTGCCTTTTAAAAGAAAGTACACCAAACGTAAAATATGAGGCAGGAGTCTCAAACCAGTAGTTCCCGATAAAGTAGCAAATCTGAAAGTTTTATCTGGTAGATTTTCAAGTAGTTACCAGTCAATCCCACCCCACCCCTCCATCCCACAGCAAGGATTCACAGAGGGAAGGTAAGCACAGCTGACCTCAGCTGACTTAACTGTCAGCAATTCCCCCTTCTACTTCACCTAAAGTGGCACTATTATCAACCAATCATCCATCTCCAGTCTTCAAGAAAGTGAGAAGTAGCTCCAAAAAAAATTTTTTTTTAAATACTGAGGATCCCTATTATAGGACTCTCTCACATAGCCAAATGGATTCCATCATCTCATCAATCCAGAAGTTGGCACTAACGATCCAGGTCACAATCCATCTATACCTGCCCATTCTGTGATATCCTTGCCCATATCATCCTGAAAGATTACCACAAGAGGTGCCCTTTGTTATGCTACAGGCCTTCCTTACTTTGTCCCAGCATCCCAACAGTACCTATGGAGAACACTAGTTGAGGAGGATAGAGGATAAAAATCCATAATCAGACAGCAAAGCAAGCTTGTTACACTCACTCACACACACACACACACACACACATTCACTAAAGAAACCATTATTTTCATTTTTAACTATTTTCTTTTGCATTTTACAAGCCCTCCCAAACCTTGAAATAACAGCTTCCCTAATATGAAGTGGCACATAACCAAGTTGGTTTTAAAAATCAATGCTTAGCAATGCAACTGACTAATAAGTAACTCCCACATGTCTTTTTTGTGTTGTTCCCTTGGGAACCTAAAATTGATGTAATTGCATCATCAATAGTAAGCTCTCACTTAAAATTTTTTTTTCTCTTTCTTGGAAAGGAATGCTCTGAATTTTTGGAATAACTGATGAGGGCATTTGAATGCAAAGCTTCTTTTGTAACTGGGGCAATATTGTTCTACAAGAGCATTTGGATACAATGACCTAAACCTGCAAAGAAGAAAAATTAACTTTATTTCCTCTTATGTAGCCCAGGCATTATTCATTCTCAAAAACATTTTGCAATGCATTTAGCTGAATGACACTATATGAATAAAAGACTCTAGTGGCTTTTAAGGCAATTCATGACATAATTCAATTAATACTGCGTTTCAATTAAAGGTTCAAAGCTAGCTGCTTGTTAGAAATTTAAGTCAGTGCATACCTCACTAAAGATGATGTATCAGAGAGAGAGCTTTGCCCCTAACAACCAGTCTTTCCATTGAAGATGTTTCTTCCTGTTAGATAGGAATGACCATGCATGAGTCACCCATGAGATCAGGCCTCCTTAGTATGGTGACCTGTGCCTTTCCCATAAAAATTCTTCTTTGTGTTTTGGGAAGGTCATTTCAACCATTAACCTTTGATGTACAAACTAAACAGCCTTCCTGAACACTCTCTTCTAACAGTGGACACCATTCAACCAGTTTCTATTTAGCTTAGGCTACATGCAAAGCACTGGGCTTGGTGCTGAGGAGGCAAAGACAAAAATAAAACATCCCTTGCCCTCAGAAGCTTATGGTCCACTACTATTTAATGTGATCAAAAGCATCAACACAGTAGAGGACAAAGCAAACAAATACCATGCCTAAAGGCAACATGGCTGAGTGGATACCAGAGTACTACCAGTAATTGAGAAGATGTGAGTTTGATTCTGGCCTCAGACATTTACTGGCCTGGAAAAGCCATTTAACCTCTTGGTCTCAGTTTCTTCATCTGTTAAATGGAGGTAATGATAGGACCTACCTCGTAGGGTTATTGTCAGAATCAAATGAGATTATATATATATATATATATATATGGTATTTTTCAAACCTTAAAGTGCTATATAAATGTTAGCTATACATATTTAAATAAACCCTACTAGGCTCTGTGGTTCTATGTACTTTTAAAAAATAATATTTTGGTTTTTTGCCAATTACATATAAAATAATTTTTGGTTCCATATACTTGTCAATCCTACGATCCTATAACTAAATTAACCTTTACTTGGATTATGATGACCAATCACACATGGTACTTAGAATCATCTGCCCAGTGATTGGCCCTAAGTGACTGATAATAATGGGTTCAGTGTTATATCCACATGGGACCTAAGTTAACACAAGTTTGACAGTGGTCACAGCCAGGTATCAACCCAATGATACAATGACATAACAAGGTCATTTAATGAAATGGCAGCACCATGAGCAGCATGTCAATTTCCTACAAAAACAATTATCATTTTAAACAGAAATATGGCACTGATGGTCAATAGACAAGTGGGAATTTTCCTCCTTCATTGTAGTTCAGTGTTTTCATGACTTCCATACAAAGTGTTTCATGTAGCCAGTGCCGGGGCTTCCAGTTAGTTACTCCCTGACTTTAAACAGCTTTTTTTTTACTTGGTTTCTTTTGTAATCCCACATTTTTTTAATTTTATGCTTTTAAAATATTATTCTGAGAAGGCATCCATGAACTTCACCAGACTGCCAAAGGAATTTATAAGCCACAAAAGCTCCAGATGACATTTAAGGGCTTCTTCTGCTTCTAAAATTACAAGTCTGTACTTCTCTAGGCCTCAGAGAACATACTCTACATCTCTATTAATCACATTGACTTTCAGAAACTGCATTCCTTTCAGACTTTCTGGACATCTCCAGCCTTGATCTCTCTCCTCCCCCTTCCTGTTCTCTTTCATATGTTGTCTTCCTGCATTAGAACATAAGGTCCTTGAGGGCAGGGGCTGTCCTACTTGTTTTCACTTGCATCCCCAGCACTTAGCTCAGTTCGTAAAACATAGAAAGCACTTAAGAAATGCTTTATCTAAAAAATTTAAAAATGCTTTATCTTGGGGCAGCTAAGTGGCGCAGTGAATAGAGCACCAGCCCTGGAGTCAGGAGGACCTGAGTCCAAATCTGGTTTCAGACCATAACACTTACCTAAATTAGCTGTGTGACTCTGGGCAAGTCACTTAACTCCAATTACCTCACAAAAAAACCCCCAATGCTTTATCTATTTATCTTCCATAGGAAAATTGAGGAATATAAACCTAGTTTTAAGAAAAAGTGCCAATCTTAGAAGCCACTTCATGGGATCACAAAATTTGAGAACTAGAAAGAACCTTAGATATAATTTTGTATAACTCCCTTACTTTATAGGCCAGAAAACTGAGGCCTAGAGATGTACATAATTTTAGAAACAGAAGTAACCCTTGGTATTATCTGGAGGTCCTAATCTTTTTTTGTCCCATGAACTCCTTTCATAGTCTGGTGAAGGTTATGGACCCCTTCTCACAATAATCTTAAAAAAAAGTTTAAATTTATTTTATTTTTAGTTTATGGAATAAAACAAGTATTTCCATTATATAGCATAATAAAAAAAATATGATTACGCATGAAACTGCAAATCTATTACATACAATTTGCTATTCTTTTTAAATATATAATGAAATTATCATGTAAATTTCTTTTTTCCTTTTTTTCTTCCCTCCCCTCCCCCATCCTAGAGATGGCTACCATTACACACAACTATGTATATTCACATATATATGTATATATATGTGTGTGTATGTATGTATATATGTCTGTCTTAAAAACATAAAATAAAAGCCGTAGGATTACAAAGGAAACCAAGTATATTGAAACATAGTTATCAAAATATTTGAAAAGCAAGTTCATGGTTTCCAGGTTACAAAACCCTGAATCACACAATTAGTCAAAGGCTGAGTAAAGACTAGAATCTCAACCTCTTCTTTTTCCAAACAATGCTCTCTCCAGTATGCTACTCTGCCTTCTTAGCTCCTGTCTTGATAACAATGACATATCTGAGAGGTTCAATTTTCAGAAGTTCTAAAGATTTTATGTCTTTATGTATCCAAAATTATTTCTTTAGGAATAGAGACTTTTAGCCTTACTATTTTTAAACCAACACTGATTTTTCTTACTCAAAGGCTATTACTTATCATAGAACTTGTAGTGTTGGAAGGGATATTAGAGATTACCTATTCTGACTTTATTTTGACAGGTGAGAATTCCCCAGATCACAGTAGCAAGTTAGAACCTGCAAATCCTGTCTGTCAATCTAATACAGGTTCCCATACACCATGATGCATTTTTCAGTCATTCTTGTGGTAGATCCACTGGCAATGTATCTGTTGAACGATTTCATCATTGCCGCTAAAGTTTTTGTTTGTTGAATCTTTCAATGATCTTTTGTCACACTGCATTATCATTTTACGTAGAAGCCCAGCCTGGGAACAGAGGGACAAAGGCTGATTAGCAGAGATCCTCTTCCAGGGATCAAGAGGGCTGTTACAGCTTGCTTGTATATGCATAGGGTTTCATTTGCTTTTCCCGGCTAAGTTTAAAAAAGCAGCTTCCTTGACATTTACCAAACCTCTCTTAGCAAACCCAAGTCTTAAGCAGCCCCCAAACATCTTTTTTTTTTTTACCAGCTGTGTGAAACCTCATAACTTCATGTTCTGACACTGGTGACTAGTTCCTCATCTTAAAAAGTGAGCTCTAATTTTCAATCCCCAAATATCTAAAACCATAAGATTGAAAACCTCACCACTGTCAGGCAAATAGGATATTTCATTCAGTCTTTAGACTCCAATTCATTCAATATATCCTTGCAAATGTTATGCATTTGCTTCCCATATTGAGAACACAACATCTTGTCTGTCCTTCTTTTGGCTTATTGAAAAGATGGATTCACTGTGTATTAAGCAAAGATAAGCAGAGGGGATAGAGAAAGGAAAGTGAATGATTAAAGTACAAAAAAGTTAGTGCCTTTAGCAGTAACTGATTTGCTTATTACTTTCTGTTTCTCTTCATCATTTGTAGTGTCAACTCTATAATTATCTTTTGCTTACAAAAATTGTCATGTATAGGTAATAACTATAATATTGTATCTCCCACATCTGTCCCCTCTCCCCACCATTCTCATGGCCATCACCCTAGTTCATATTCTCATTACTTGGGTGTGAGGGGTCAGAAGAAGTGATACAAGGAACTCTCAAAGTCTGTCTGAAGAACTTTGCTATCAATTGTGAGACATGGGAGACACTGGCATAGGACTGTCCAGCATGGCATGCCTTCATCAAAGAAGGCACTGTGCTCTATGAGCAAGGCAGAATAAAAATAGCTCAAAAAAAATGACTTTCTCAAATTTAGAGACATCTCCATCTCAAATGTTCATACAGACTATTTGTGCAGAGCTTATGGTAGAGTCTCCGAGCTTGTATTAGTCTGATCAGCCACACGTGGACACACTATACATTGACCACAGACATAGGGATGTCATTTTGGTCCTCTTTGAGCACAAAGGACAAACAACAACTTGGGTGGTGGAGAGCGGAGGGCTGTTGCCATAGTCTGCCTCTCCACCCCCCCCCCCCCCCCCCCCCCCCCCCCCCCCCCCGTCAGTCTCTCTTCCAAGTCATCCTCCATTTGGCTGCCAGATTAATCTACCTAATGCACAACCCTAATCACATCACACTCTCTTCAATGCTTAGTGACTCAAAGCCTAACCTTCAGTATCCTCCAAAATCTGGCTCCAATCCACCTTTCTAATCTTATCTCACACTGCTTCCACACACATTCTCTATATTCCTGCCAAACTGAACAACTCACTGTCCCCTGAACACAGCCTGTGCTCTTCTGGCTATATGCATTTGTTTGCACTATTTTCTAGGCCAGGAAAGCCCTATTTGCCAATTCAGTCTACTGAAATTGTACTCAGGACTGAGTTCAAATGCCAGCTCCTAAATGCCTTCATGATCCCACCTAGTACCTTGTACTAGTGTTACCCATTTTATGTACTTATGATATTCTCTTTTCATGATATTTCTGTTTGTGTCTCAGCTACAAAGACTGTAAGCTCTTTAAGGATTAAAGCCATGTCTTAGTTTTCTCATCTCTGCTCAACCTAGCATAGCTTCTTAGTAGGAGTAGGTGCTTCATAAATGTTGAATGAATGAACGAACAAATGACATTTGCCATGAATACATAATACATTTGTCAATAACGCATTTGTATTTTAAAATGACAGTGAGGGCTGTTGCTGCTAATTACCTTCGAACTAACTTGTATCTACTCTAATTAGCTTTCTAGTGACTTGGTCTTACTTTTCAAATCAGTTTGCTCACAGTTACACTTCATGACAGGTCTGCCAACCTTTCTTAGTATTGAGAAAAATGAAGTCACCAATACTATTCAAAGAAAGGAAATAGAGACGATCAGGAGCACAGGCTTTCAAAAGTTTGGATAAAAGTATTTGCAACCATAAACCCAAAAAAGCAATGTTCAATTTGAGCTACTGTGTGAAACAAAACTGGATAACTGGTTCTCCTAATTACTCAGTCAAGGATAAGTGCCAATTATGTGCTAGGTACAGGGAGACAGAGATGAAATAGTCCCTATCCTCCAGAAGTTTATATGCCTTCTGGGGGGACAATATGCACATATTCAAATATATACAAAACATATAGAAGGTAATTTGGGAGAAGTCCTGTTAACTGGAGAAGGGAATCTGTAAAAAATGTATGTGGGCCTTCCACAAACGAGACACACAAAAATAAAATCAAATAATTTTGCTTGGATAAATAACCAATTTTATAAATATATCTCAAATGTTTTTATGAATTTTAATTTGTATTTAACATTATATTGGAAAATAATTTTTAAAATGTATTCTACTTTATTCTAATGTACAATATCTTGGGAATTCATGCTATAAAGAATTTAAAATAGTCTAATTTGTATGCTATGTACCTAGCACATAGCATATAATTCAAGAACTATTTTTGTGTACATATTATGTACAAGACATTACTCTAAACACTGATGAGGAAAAGAGAAAGAAAAAAAAATAGTTCCTACCCTGATGAGAGGCAGAAAGAGTATTAAATTTGGAATCAAAGGTATTGAATTCAAATCTAGATTCTGCTGCTTAATTTCTATATGACCTTGGACAAATCATTTAACTTCTCTGAGTCTCAAATTCCTTATTTGTAAAATTAGGCAGTTGAACTAGATGACTCTAAGGTGTCTTCCAGATCTAGAGCTACGATGCTAAGAAGCTTACAACCTACAGCATTTAGCAGATGGCATTAAGAAGTGTGAATTGAGTTCAATCAAATCAAATCAAATCGACTCATGAAATGCCTAACAGAGAGCTTCTGATGCTGAAGAGTTCTGTGCAAAAAGCAAACAACCAGGGCCAGAATGCAGAAGTCTTTGAAGCCCTGAGATAACAGAAATTTTAGAAATTCATTATTTGATTTTGTGTGTTTAATTACCCTCTGCTCTGCTAGAATAATCTAAAACACCAGTTTTCTTTATCATTGCTATAGAAGACAGATCTATTGCCACCAGTGATGTTGCTAGGTTGCAGCCCTGTCCCAATGACCAGAACTTATTACAGAGCACCAGCAGCAATCCTAGAAGGACTGAAACAATCACTTTCAAAATATAACCAAGCAAAGTTAGAAATATAGGGGAGCATTTTCTGTTGGCAATCCTTAATTTGGATTAAGCAAATCCATAGGACAAATCCTCTGCTTCTCCACCCACAAGGAAATTACTCAGCATCTGCAATATGGCTGGGAACTGGCATAGTCTTCTTAAGATCAGAGCTCAGTTAACTTTGAGACACGCCCAACCTAATTCAAACTTGCTTGGCTAAAATAAGTAGGCATTAAAAAAAAAGTCTGGAAATACAGAGTACTTAGAGTACTCTGTATATGTAAAATCAATGTGGATGATGAATAAACATTATAACAGTTAGGGAGAAAGACCCAGTAAATTATCTAATTCATTTGCCCATGGCAAAGTAGAATTGGTACCACAAATTATCCTCTCCAATTTCATGTAGTCTAAGCTTCAGTGTTCATAGCAACATAGTTTCTATCATTTCTTCATTTCACCCCATTCTTCTTAGTCCCAATACCTTCAACCATCCAAAAATTCTTTGGGCCTCGCTTTCCTTGTATAAGAAATGAAAATGTTAGATTATATTGCACCAAAAATTCCTGCCCACTCTACGTCTATGATTCCATGAGGCCAGACGGCTTTTTGTCAAGTTTCTTTTCACTGTTGTTAGGATGTAACTGCAATGATTGTGGGAGTGTATGATGCCTTGTTGCCAAAGAGAAAATGTGGATTAAATACTGCAATAAGAGGGACTCATGAGGACCCATTTACCCATAAGAGAAGATTCATTTCTTTAGCTAACATTTGTTTAGTACTTTAAGGTTTGCAAAGCACTTTACGAATATCTCATTTGATCTTCACAATAACACTGGGAGGTTGATGCTATTATTATCTCCATCTTGCAGCTGAAGAAACTGAGGCAGACTAAGGTAAAATTATTTTCCCAGAGTCACATAACTGATAAGTGTCTGAGATTGGATCTGAACTCAGGTCTTCCTGACTCCAGGCCCAGAGCTCTCTCCACTGCAATACCTAGTGCCTCTTTCACCACTTATACCTGTGGGACCTTGGGCAAGTCACTTATCTTCCTCTGGAGCCTCAGTTTCTTCATCTGTAAAATGAGAGGGTTAGACTACATGGTTTCTAAGGTCCCTTCCAGATCTAGATCTAATTCTTCATTCTCTGAAAGAAACCAACAAATCAATTACTTAATTCACTAAGTGAAAAAAAATCCCTATGGTTATTGTACTAAATTTTGGTACTTTGGTGTATCTGTGACTTTGCGAGTGTGAGTATTCCTTTCACATGTGCAGCTCACAGCCTTTTCCCATGAATCCTACAATCTTCTGATCATTTTCTAGTATACATTTTCCCAGAAACAAGGTCAAATGACATAATGTAGGCAAAGCATTTTGCAAACTTTAAAGCAATATATAAATGTTAGTTGGGTATTATAAAGTATTAATAATGTTAATTGTAAGCCTCCATAAATTATCTACCCATACACTAGAAGCCTTCCTCTGATTTTTTTTTCCATATTTAGGATACAAGTGTATTATATTAATAAGGTTAAATCCCATTTAAGCAGTACCTGCTAATAAGAGTGAACCAGTCATTCCAGTGGTTCCCTTGTAATTAGCAAATTAAGAAGTGGAAAAAAAAACTTGCTTACTTTTAAGTATACACACCCTTTCTGAAACTGATAAGAAAAAAAAAGACTTTAACAAAATGCATCAAAGACCATCAATCTGAATTCTAAAGTAGAACATAATCGGAATACTGGGCAAACCACTTCTACCTTCATGAATCAGTCGTCACTTACCTGAAGAGATTATCTCTACGTGTTTCTGCCTTGTCTGGTTCAATCTGATTTCCATCCCTGAAGCAGAATTCCCAGTTAACAGTGGGAAAAGTAAGACAGATCGGCTGGCTTACGTGGAAGCAAAGCGATGGGTAGGAAACCAAGATTCCTAAGAACTGGCCATTGCATTGTTTCGTTAAGCTTCTCTCCCTTCCTAATCAAAGTTATTGTTTTCTTTTAAGATTTCAGAAGTTAAGAAGGAAAATTCACCCAGGTCCCTCCCCTCCCCTTACCTTGCTATGCAGTAATCCTGGGGAAAGTAATGGCAAAAAAAAAAAAAAATTAAAGAATCGAGCTGAGGAACTGGGTGTTGAGGCAATGCCTTTCAGAACAGAAAGAGCCAGTTAGCTCACCTGAGGCCTGCGGCCACTCCCACTGTAACCACTCCTAATTTGCTCTCTCTGTGTCCCTCCCCTCCCACTTGCTTTCTCTTCTTACTCATACACCTTGGCAACTTTTCCAAAATTGAAAAAAAAAATGATTCAGCCTAAAGTTGCTGTTGTCTGCAGAGCTTCCAAAGGCTAACAACATGCTACAGCAAAGAGGGCATGTGGAAAACTTGGGACAATAATGCTCTGTTGGTGGAGATGTGAATTAGTATAACCATTCCAGAGAACAGTCGGGAACTATGTCCAAAGAGTTATGAAACTTCATACCCTTTGGTCCAACAATACCCCTGCTAGGTCTGTATTCACAGATACTTTTTAAAAAGGAAAAGGACGTATGTATTTAAAAAATATTTCCAGCAGCTCTTTCTGTGGTAACAAAGAATTGAAAATTGAGGGGATGTACATCAGCTGGGAAACGGCTAAACAGGTTAAGATAATTGTGATGGAATACTATTGTGCTATAAGAAATAAGAGCAGAATGGTTTCAGAAACTCCTGGGAAAATTGACATGAACTCATGCAAAATTAAGTGAGCAGAACCAGGAGAACACCGTACACATAACAGCAATGTTGTAAGCATGATTTAGCATGCTTACATTAGCACATTTAGCATGACTATGAAAAATTTAGCTACTCTGATCAAGACAACGATACAAGGCAATTCCAAAGGATCCATGATAAAAAATGCTATCCACCTTCAGAGAAAGAACTGGTGAACTCTGAATGCTGATTGAAGCACACTTTTTTTTAAACTTTCTTTATTTTTATTGTTTTATTTTGTTTGTGTTTTCTTTTGCAACATGGCTAATATGGAAATGTTTGGCACGATCGCATATGTATAATCTAGATCAAAGTGCTTGCCTTCTCAAACAAGGGGGAGGGAGGGTCAGAAGGGATGGAGAGAACTTAGAACTCAAAATTTTTAAAAATCAGTGCTAAAAATTATTTTATGTGTAATTGGGAAATATTTAATGAAATTAAAAAAAAAACGCGTTCCAATAGGAAACAGTTACCTATGAAGTTTGACTACATACACACACACACACACACACACACACACACTAACATCAGACTAGAAAGGGGAAAGAAAATGAGTAAAGGGGAGGGGGGGAGCTGGAAACCTCATACTAGACTTTTTTTTTTTACTTTATGACTAAACCCTACAATTCAGAAAGACCTTAAGAGAGCAAATACCTGTAAAATCACATATCTATAAAATCTCTTAGCACACAGTGCCTGGAATGTAGTAGGCCCATAATAAATGCTTTTTCCTTTCTTCCTCCCCCCTCCCCATCTCCAGCCCCTTGCAAATCATAGATATTAGAAGGTTAGCCCAGGTTAGGCAACTGTACTCTATTCAAATATCTGTGTTTTTTTTTCAGAAGGTGGAGGGCTGGGGCAGGAGGAAGTAGACTACTCTAAGACAGCTGCCTGACACACATAAAATTTAAGTGACTTGCCCAGGACCATTCAGCTAATAAGCATTAAGATTTGAACCCAGATGTTCCTGTTGCTAGGCTCAGCTTATTATCTACTATACCAGGCTACCTCTATGGAGCCATCATTATTTCCTTCATTCTCTCACACAACAAACATTTATTGAGTAGCTTCTACACGTGGGCAGTTAGGTGCTATAGTGGATAGAATGCCAGCTAGGCCTGGAGTCAGGGGAACCTGAGTTAAAATCCAGCCTCAGACACTAACTAGCTGTGTGACCCTGGGCAAGTCACTTACTCCTGATTGCCTCAGTTTCCTCATCTGTAAAATGAGCTGGAGAAGGAAATGGCAAACCATTCCAGGATCTTTGCCAAGAAAACCCAAAATGGGGTCACGAAGAGTCTGGCATGACTGAAATGTCTCAACAACAACAATGACTACAGGTTCCTACACACCATGCATCATGCTAGATCATACGGAAGATTCAGAGGTGTTTAAAAGGAGATCATCCCTGCACTCAATGAGTTTACAATCTAGTGGCGTTTGATTTTGGGGGTGGAAGGGGTTTGAGGCAATAGGGGATGAGCGACTTACCCAGTATCACACAGCTAGTAAGTATTGAGAACACATTTGAACTCAGGTCTTTCTGACTCCAGGGCCAGCGCTCTATCTACCGTGCCATCTAGCTGCCCCTTCTGGTACCATTTGAAACAGACTTTTAAATTTTTAAATATGAGGCAGCTGAGGCCTAAAAAGTTCAAATAGCTTGCCCAAAGTCACATAGATAATTAGTGGCTAATTATGTCCTGGTCCATAAGTTCAGATCATCTGGATATAGAAGCTTTCTTAGAATTAAAAGAGAAAGCTCTTTAACCTCAAGTTTCTGGTATTTAGGTGACACATTACCGGGAGAAAACCTGGCTTCTCATTCTTTCTCTTCCTCTTACTAGCTAGTTGGACAAGTAACTCTGAACCACAGATTACTCATCTCTGAACACAAATGATGATCTTCCCTACCCCACCTACTTTGCATGGTTGTTGTCAGGCTCAAGTACACTTGAAAGACTGTGAAGGTACATGTAAAAGACCACTTTACTGAAGTATGAAAGGAGGCAAGGGCCATATTGGAATGCAGGCTGGATTTGGAACCAGAGGAACTGAGTCCAGGTCTTGGCACTTAATACTTGTGTGAAATCTCTCTGGGGCTCAGTTTTCTCTTCTGTAACATGAGGAGTTGGTGCCTTCCAGCCCTCAATTTAGGATCATAAGAGATTATATTGATCATAAGCTCCTCAAGGACAGAGACCGTTTCCTTTTTGTGTCTATGCCAGTGACTCTCAAAGTAGGTTTTGTAACAAATGTTAGTTGAATGAATTACTACATGAATGAGGACCATGGCAAACACTGAATCAATGACAGATGTTTATTATGGGTGACGTAAAAGTTGGTGATTGTTTTTGAGTAATAGAGGATTTATGTATGTAACTGTTCACTCATTTATAATAAATAACCTTAAAACCTCTAGATGATATAGCAGTGGGCCTTATAGAAATAGTGAAAAATAAATAATTTCCTTTAAATTTGTGTTATCTGAACTGGGTCATTACTAATGTGACACAATCCTTTTACTCTTCCCTACTGTTTTTGTTTGTTTGTTTGTTTGTTTTGGTGAGGCAATTGGGGTTAAGTGACTTGCTAGTCACACAGCTAGTGAATGTTATTTGTCTAGGGCTGGCTTTGAACTGAGATCCTCCTGACTCCAGGGCCAGTGCTCTATCCACTGCACCTAGCTGCCTCACTCCCTACTGATTCTTTCTCCTGGTCCCAAAAAAAGACTGTTCCAAATCTTCTCTTCTCTCCTCAAACCTCCTATGCCACTTCTTTCCCCCAGCTTTTCAGATGACGACCTCCCCTTATAACTTCCTGAGGAAATGGAGGCCACTTGCCATGAACTATCTTCTCTCCTCTAAATCCCAAAACCTCATTCCCTGCTCCTTTATTATCCACTCTGGTGAGGAGTGACCCTTCTCACAAAGACCAACCCCTCTTTATGTACCTTTTAATTCCATTCCTTCCCATCTTCTCCAGCAGATCTCCCCTCACTCTCTCTAATCATCAATCTCTAGAACTAGCTACAAACATGTCTAAGTGCTCTCCCATTCTTCAAAATTTCACTAGACCTTACCACTCTATCAAACTGTTATGATCCTGTATCTCCTTTCACAGCCAAATTCTTAGAAAATGCTGACTACACTCATTGCCTTCGCTTCCTCCCTTCTCTCACTTCTCAGTCCTTTGCAATCTGATTCTGACCACATTGCTCAGATGAATCTGCTTTCTCCAAAGTGACCAATGGTCTCTTAATTGTCAAATCTGATGGTTGAGTCTTGTCCCAACTTTCTTCCTTCTTGACCTCTCTGTAGTTGTTGTCCATCCTCCTCTCCAGGATTCTCTCTCATCTCTAGATTTCATGACACTGCTCTCTTCTTCTCCTATCTATCCGGCTCTTTCTCAACCTCCTCTGCTGATTCCCATGGGTTTAATTATCATCCCTCTGAAAATGACTCCCAGACTTCAGCTGTAGTTTCTCTTTTAAGCCCTAGTCAAGTGTCTCCAACTTCCTATGGCTGTTTCCAAGTGAACATCCCTTAGGAATCTTATACTCAGCATGTGCATAACAAAATTCACTGTCATTCCCCTAAAACTCAGCCTTCTTTCAAATTCTCCTATTTCTGTTGCTATCTGTCTAGTCTTCCAGGCATACAAAACCTTGTTGTTATCTTCAGCCCCTCACTCTACCTCACCCCACATAGCCAATCAGTTGCCAGATCTTGTCATTTCTAACTTTACCCCTTCTCTTGGATCTGCCTTCTCTCTCTTTACACCACAACCCCACTAGCTCGGGCCCTCATCACTTCTTGCTGGACTATTTTAGTGATCTCCCAACTAATCACCCAGCCTGCAGTTTCTTCCCTTGCCAATCCATCCTCCACGTAAAAAATTCTTAAGTAATTCCCTCAAACACAGGTCTGATTTCATCCCTCTCCTAATCAATAATTTCCATTGCCTTGTTGTTTCAAAGATCCCAAATAAACTTCTCTATCTGGCATCGAAAGCCCTTCACAATCCCACCGGACTACTTATCCAGCCTAATTACACAACACTCTCCTTCATGCCCAAATTAGCCTTCTTGTTGCTCTTTGAACAGGGCACTCCATCTTCCATCTCCACAATTTTGCATTGGCTGTCACCCACTCCTGGAGTGTACTCAGCCCTCATTTCTACCTCTTAGAATATCTTATTTCCTTTGAAAGTCAGCCCAAGGGGCAGCTAAGTGGCACAGTGGATAGAGCACTGATCCTGGAGTCAGGAGGATCTGAGTTCAAATCCAACCTCAGACACTGTGTGACCCTGGGCAAATCACTTAATCCCCAATTGCCAAAAAAAAAAAGCAGCTCAATCACGGCTTCCTACATGAAGCCTTTCCTGATTTCCTCCAGCAGCTAGGGTCTTCCCCTTAAATTTACCTCATTTATTTTGCATATATTTATATATATTTACACACCTAAGTATCTCCCCCAATAAAATGTAAATTCCTTGAGAATAGGGACAATTTCTCTTTCTTTTATTTGTATCCCGGTACTTAGCACATAGTAGGTACTTAATAAATGTTTTTTGATTTATTGATTAATTGATCAAATCCTTTAATTAATACTAAGAACATAATGTAAGTCATTAATCCTGTGAGCATAGACATAATACTTGTTCTGGTAATTTCAGAGTAAAACTACCTTAGGATTAAAAAAGTATTTAAAAGACACCAGACTGAGCAAAACTATGACAGGCCAGGATATGGCAGCATATGGCACTGCGAGGGTTCAGTCATTGATAACTTGCTTCTGTGGTCATAGAAAAAGAAGGTAAAGACACGACAATGTATCAAACTGCCAGTTTCGAGATAATTGTGAATAAGGGCCTTCATGATTGGCAAAGATATATGAAATCAAGAGATATCATGACATAGTGCATGGGACACTAGACTCGAAGCCAGGAAGGCTTGAGTTTAAAGCCCATCTCAGATACTTATTGGCTGTGTGATGCTGGGCAAGTCACTTAACCTCTCCAAGCCAAAGTTTCTTCATCTATAAAATAGGGGAGGAGGGCAGCTAAGTGGTGTAATGGATAGCGTGCCAAGCCTGGAGTCAGGAAGACTCTTCTTCCTGAGTTCAAAATTTGCCTAAGACACTTATTGACTCTATGACCATGGGCAAGTCATTTAATCCCATTTGCCTCAGTTTCCTCATCTGTAAAACTAGTCGGAGAAGGAAATGGCAAACTACTCCAATATCTTTGCCAAGAAAACCCCAAATGGGGTCACAGAGAGTCAAATACAACTAAAATGACTAAACAGCAAGATAATGCTGTCAGGCACCAATATGGTGAGCCCCAAGGCTTCCTAAGGAGAGGCAAACCAAGCCAGACAGAAAAGTAAAGCAGGTTAAGACTTCTGTGTGGATCACTATTGGGATCAGGCCCATGAGCAGTCACTGCACTTACAGCCTGGGTGAGATAGGAAGACCCAGACTCAAAAACAAAGGAAAAAAAAGAAAACAAAAAAGAAGAAAATGAGAAGAGGATCATTGAGGCATATTTTTTAAAAAAAGAGAGAGAACAGAAAGAAGGCCAGACAGAAGCATCAAGGAACAAGACAGCTTTGCGAGCTACAACTAGAACTTATGAA
The DNA here is from genome assembly GCF_003287225.1 of Phascolarctos cinereus. Taxonomy (NCBI): domain Eukaryota; kingdom Metazoa; phylum Chordata; class Mammalia; order Diprotodontia; family Phascolarctidae; genus Phascolarctos; species Phascolarctos cinereus. The sequence continues at coordinate 441,644,988 of NW_027555847.1, read as the reverse complement.
TTTGAAAAGAAAAGCAAACCACACATAACAGATATTTGCAGTATCATGCACAACACAATTTTTGTGTTCTGCTATGTATATAGAAATACCTATTTTATTTGATGTTTTATATATACATATATATAGACATATTATACACATATATATATGTCTTTTCATAAAGGTCATTGAGGCTAATTTTCCAAAGTCCCTACCTAACTTCCAATTATTGAAACAATGGTTTGCATATCTGTCTTCCCTCAAGGTTATCAATGTCTAGTTGTTATATATTCTTAATAAATTTCCATTCTTGTTTTCAAGGAAGGAGTTGTATGTATATGAGCTATTGGCACAATCTGCCAAGTAAGCTCATAAGACTCTTGTAACATGCATAAGAGACAGACATGTTCACAGAAGGAGGGTTGATAACAGTCAATTACACCATACTCTGACTTGTCCCACTGTCCAAGGAGTCTGTGGGCATTGTAGATATGGCCCACCAATTTAGTTGTATTATTAAAATGAGCTGACATTTTCTATTTCAACATTCAATTTAACTAGTATTTATTGAGTACCTACTGTAACTGTCACTGACTCCCACCCTCTAGTCAAACCATAGAATAATAAGGCTTAATGAGAGATGTGAATATAAAATTCTAGATAAAGTCATAATCTACACAAAACTTCCCATTTTAAAAATTGGGTTTGGGCCTGATAATGACTTGGGAAACATTAACTAGTACTATATAATCCACTTTAACCAAAATGTTAAGACCTTTTAAATTCCATCTGATGGATGACACATTTGAAAATAGAGAAAAGACAATGGGCGAGAGTTATTTAAATATTACATGTAAAGGATGTCCTTTATTATGCCCATACTTTCTGGTGTCTCAACTACAATGTCAACTATAACAGCTGGTGAATTTGAGAGCAGTGACCACTTCTTCTAACCTTCCTTTATCCCTCAGTCAATGGTCTTTTCTCTTCCCTGACTTTTCACGCAGATCTTTACTACCCTTACTCATCTTCACTTAGACTAGGGGTGGGGAACCTGCAGCCTCCAGCCCACATGTGGCCTCTAGGTCCTCAAGTGCAGCCCTTTGACTGAATTCAAACTTCACGAAACAAATCCCCTTAGTAAAAGAATTTGTTTTTTCAAACTCGGACTCAGTCAAAAAGTCACACCCAAGGACCTCGAGGCTGCAGTTTCCCCACCCTGGTAGGTAATCTCTAATGTCCCTTCCTGATCAAAAATTCTGTGATTGCATGATTCTATGGTCTAGTGAAATGGAAAGTAGCCAGGGACCCAGGAGGAATGACTGAATGGAAATTGGTGTTAGCAGGGGACTCAGAGTCTGAAATCTAATGAGAACATAGAGGATGGCCAAAGACTTGAGGACATAGGTTAGAAACACAGCCTGTTAGAGGCAGCTAGGTGGTGTAGTGGGATAGAGTGCTGGGCTAAGAGAAGGTCGAATCCAGCCTCAGATACGTGTGACCCAGAGCAAGTCACCTTCTCAGCCTTAGTTTCCTCATCCATAAAATGAGGATAACAATAGCTCCTACCTCCCAGGGTTGTTGTGAGGATAATGTTTGTAAAGCATTTTGAAAATATTAAAGTGCTACATAAATGCTAACTATGATTGTTATAATCCATTTTAATATCTCAGAAGGCAGGGAAGCCTCAATAACTATGCTACTTTTATCCAGTTAAGAGCTTCTAGAAGCTTTCTGCTGCTTCACCTCATGAAAACCTAACTATGAAGCTCTTTTGATCTCCCTTCAACTTGAAGAAGCTTCTATTTGTGCTAGGCATTTATAAAATCCATGTAAACTTTCTTATGACTCTGTCAGCAAGATGAACTTGGAGTAATTAAAACCTCAGGATGTAGGAACCAAAAAGACCTTAGGGTCTAATTCTCTCCTTTTACAGATGAGAAAATGGAGTCCCAGATAGGTGAGGTGGCTTTTCCAAGATCAAGGGCATAGGCAGGGCTAGAACCTCACCAGGGGTCACCAGATCCCTAGCTCAGTGTACTTTACATTACAGTAGGATCAGGGGGGAGGGCCGTTTTGATAAAGCACTGACTTTCATAGTTCTTAATTCCCAGGACCTTAAAACTTAAGAATTCAGAATCAATTGGCCATTATTCCAAAAGACTTCTGCCCTATAGCTTGTGTCCCTTCTTAAAATCCACTTTACATACACTATGATTATTGTGACTGGCACTTCCCAATTGCTTAATATTCTTGTAAAAGATTTTAAGCAACAAAAAAAATACTTGGCACTAATTGACATGTCTGGGTTTTTTTTTTTTAAGTATTTCTTGTACATTCTTATGAATGAATTTTCTTCTTTCCTTCATTTTATTTGCCATATGAATCATTTTACTAATTTCAGGTTTGGAAAACATTTATGGAGAAAAATAAGTTTAAAGAGGAATTAATTGCCTTATGAAATTTCATTAAACAATTCCTCATAGCCTAATGATATTAGCATTCAGCCTGAATATTTAATGACATAGAAGACTCTCTCTCTCTCTCTCTCTCTCTTTGTCTCTCTCTCTCTGTCTTTCTGTCGCTGTCTTTCTCTCTCTCTCTCTCTCTCTCTCTCTCTCTCTCTCTCTCTCTCTCTCTCTCTCTCTCTCTCTCTCTCTCTCTCTTCTCTCTCCCTCTCTCCCTCTCTCTTGCTGTCTATAGGTTGAAATATTGCAAACATTACTATTCCTTTACTCAGCATTCTTCTGGGGAGATGTCTTGACACACCCTGCCTCTCCCATTGAGCAATTCAGAGGAGCCCTGTTTCAGCATGTTCTGGAATCACCTCTCTTTTTTTTTTCTCCCTCTTATAAAAAGTTCAACAGGAAATTCTTAATCATTCTCCATTTAATACTTTCAGTTACTCAGGGGTTCATTTACCCCCTAATGGGTAGCTGGTGGGTGGACCCGAATCTTATTTATGAGATTTCTCCCACATATTGATAAAGGAATAATCATAAGCCTGTACATTTATGGCAATTCACAAAAATTACTCAATGAGGGTTCCCAATGAATAATTAAATGTGATTATCCTTATTTCATAAGTGGAGAAACTGAGGTAACAGAGATGAAATGATTTTCACATGATGAGTCACTGAGTAAGGCCAAAACAAAATCTCATAGTCCCCTAAACTTCCCTGATTAGTAACTGTTCTTCCATATAAAAAAATAAATATTTTAATATGTCTTGTTTTTTTAATTTCACATCTTTTAAAACTAATATAGAATTGAGAACATGGCTTAGTGGCCAGAACACTGCACTTGGAGACAGGAAGATCCAGGATCAAATATCATCTCCAGTACTTCTTAGATGTATGATTATGAGCAAGTCTCTTTTCTCTGAGCCTCAGTTTCCTCATCTGCAAAATGGGGATAATAATAGTTGTAGTGTCTACTGTATAAATTGTTTTGACACTCAAATGAGGTAATATGTACAAAGTGTTTTCCAATCCTCAAAGAATTGGGACCCAACTGGAACTGACCAACTGGGAAAAGTTATTTTTAGTATTATTAATTCTCTTCTAATTTGATAGCATTCAGATAGAAATAGTCTGGGGACAATTTGGCATACTACTATTATTCCTTTTTATTAAATGTTATAAGGACTGCTACCTAGGCATATACAAAAACTGGTTTTCATAATTGAATAAAAATGTTAAGACATAAGCTCATGCTCTGTAGTCTCACTGAAAGCATCTTCAGTACAATTCCAATAGCAGATAATAACACAAGGATGACATGTGCCTGATCCCTCATGATTTTGATCTCTCTTGCTAAGCCTCTATATTTTAAAAGCTTTCTGTTCTGAGTAGCTTAGAGATTATGAATATTTGCTAACAGTGACATCTATTAAAAATATTCTTAAGTTGTAGATCAATGTGATATCCAGAGGAGCATGGAAAACAGCTCAGTCATTATTCATGCTCTGATTCCAGTACGATTTATTGGTTAAGGTATCAAGGATACTTTGAGGTCTGGTATGGTAGTATTGGGAGTAGGATGGTATTTTGGTAGTATGGGAATTTGTCATCTGTCAGTCCAGAAAGTTAGCAAGCCTCTGATGCATACTTCTAGCCGCTGATCAGATCTTGTTAGGCATTTTACAGAAGCTAAATTTTATGACCTACAGTGATGTGTTGCACAGTTTCTACCACTTCTGCGTTAATCACTAACTATGGGCTAGTTAAGGATAAATCTATAATTTCTGGTAGTATGACTTAGTTCTGATTTAGTAGCCTCTTCCTAACCATATTTACTCTCCAATCCAGTGACACTGGCTTCCTTGCTGTTCCTCAAATGTTGTTGTTGTTCAGTTGTTTCAGTTGCATTCAACTCCCCATTATACCATTTGGGGTTTGCTTGGCAAAGATGCTGGAGTGGTGTACCATTTCCTTCTCCAGCTCATTTTACAGATTAGGAAACTGAGGCAAACAGGGTTAAGTGACTTGCCCTAGTGTCCGAGGCCAGATTTGAACTCAAGAAGATGAGTCTTCTTGACTTCAGGCCTGGCACTCTATCCACTGTGCTTCCTAAATGTTCCATTCCTCAAATAAGACACTCCATTTTCCCCATTCTGGGTATTTTCACTGACTGTTCCCATGCCTGGAATGCTCCTTAACTCTCTCTCCTGGCTTCCCTGGCTTCCTTCAAGTCCCAGCTAAAATTATACCTTCTATAGAAGCTTTTCCCAATCCCCTTTAATTCTACTGCCTCTTCTATGTTAATTATCTTCAATTTATCTCATAAATAGTTGGGTTTGGGTTTTTTTTGGTGTATAGTTGTTTGCATGCTGTCTTCCCCGTTAGATTATGAGCTCCTTGAGGGCAGTGACTGTCTTTTGCCTTTCATGGTATCCCCAGCACTTAGCACAATGCCTGGCACATAGTAGGCACTTAATAAATGTTCATTGACTGACTTAGTCTTTGTCAACATATTATTGGCTAAGTCTGTGGATATATATCAACAGCACAGGGCATTTTGAGTCAACTCTAGTATTTTAGTAGTTTCAAAGGATCCATCTGAAAGAAAATATCTTTTGGTTACATTCAACAAATGTAAAAGCATGTACCTGTTGTCAATCTTTATTATTGCTTGGTGAAGTTATGGCTTCTCATTCCAAAAGTATTTCTATAGATTTTTTAAAACATTTTTATTATGTGCTCCAAGAATGTATATCCATCATCTTTCTCTTTTTTGATGAAGTTTTCATTTTTCTATAGCTATCTTAAGATGATAGGTCTCATGTTTCATTAATATTGTATGTGGTTTTGTTAGGATACTTTGCAAATCTGCTATGGTTCATTTTATAGTTTTGAAAGTCTAAATTAACACTGGCATTGCAGAAGTGCTAATTGTTTTAAATACGTTCTTCCAATTCAGCTTTGACTTTAGGATGTCAGTAAGCTTCTTGAAATTCAACCACCACCATCTTGGGAAAGGGGGAAGGAAGTGAGGAGGGGGAAATTTGGAACTCAAAATCTTACAAAAGTAAATGTTAAAAACTAAAACTAAATAAATAAATTTATTTTTTTAAAAAAGAAATTCAACCATCACCTTCTCCTAGATATCTTTATGCTTGATGTATCTGGCCTAGAGGATACCAAGGTATTTGTATATATCATCTTCATCCCTCAGTTCAATTTGACATCTATATTCAAACCTGAAACCTTCAGTCTCTATCTTTCCTTGGCAAATAATAAGAATTTCACCCTGCTGAGTGCAAATGATATTTAATAACATTGGAGAAAGATTTCATGAGATGAAGGAGCTTTTAAATGTGCTTTTTGTTGAAGCCATATAACATGTCATTCTGGTGTATCAGGTGATTAATAATATGTTATAGTTCAACTGTTTAATCTGGAAGTTATATTTTCTTCTGTTCAAGAGATATTATAATAGATTTAAGAATAGACAGAATCATAATAAGCTTAAACTATTTCACTGAAAAAATCATATTTCATATCAGTTTTGTTGATATTATTGTGTCAGGGTCATGTTTTATAGAGAGAATATTTTTCTAGGTAGACACCAAATGCTCTAGTATTCATATTAAACTTGGGTCTATTTAACATATTTGCAGTGTATGGATATGCCATGAGTTTGGAATGGAGTCAAAGGCTTAGGAATAATCAATGAAGACTGCATAAATATTATGGCACTTTGGAGCAATTTGTTCAGTCATTATTGAATTGATATTATATCAATGGGACTTTAGAGCATATTCTTTTTACCAATCAGTCAATATATAACTTCCTTCTGTTTATAGATTGTTTTACCAATATAAGCATATTATTATTAAATATTCTACATGGAATATAACATAGAAAAAAAAACAGAAACAAACTTTTAAAAAGCAAATCTAAGGCCATAGTACATAATGAATTGAAATCAGGGCCCTATAGGACTTAAGCAACCTAATTTTCCTACTGATGCTTTTAGATGAAAACCTCATTTGATGAGCTCACTCTATTTAGAAAACCATAATACATAAGATGAAAGGGGTGGGAGTGGGGGGGGGAAGGTAATGAGCATTTATATAGCACCTACTATGTGCCAGGAACTGTGCTAAGTGCTTTATATATATTACCTCACAGCAACCCTTTGAGGTAGGTACTTTATTATCCCTGTTTCATAGTTGAAGAAACTACGGCAAACAGATTAAATGATGTACCCAGGATCACACAACTAGTATGTGTCTGTGGCCAGATTTGAATTCCCACCTTCTGACTCTAGGCTGTATCCACTGTACCACCTAGCTGCCTCTGATAAGTTTGATAAACTATTTATCTATTTAGAAGGTCATATGGCAATAAAATGTGGATGGACTCATAGAATTTTAGAACTAGAAGAGATCTGTCTCCACCCAGTCTCAGCCCTTCCTTTTACAGATGAGGAAAAGAGATCCAAGACAATGAAGTTACTTTCCCATGATAATGCAGTTGGTTAATGGCAGAGTTGAGACCCAAACCCAGGACTTTTGACTCAAAGTACAATGATTGTTCCCCTATATCAGGCTACCTTTCAACAGCAATCCTTTTAGTTAGATTTGCCAGCTAGATGTGTGAGATCAAGGCATGACTTCTTGACATATCTTATCCAAACTTTGTATTTCTCCCAATACCTCTGCACTCAGCATAAATTTAAAATGTGTTGTTGAATTGAATTACTGTAAAAAAAAAGTAATAGTTATATATGGAAACCAATAGCTGCTGATATTGATACAAAGAAGACCAAGTATCCAAAAGTCAAATTGTGTATAATATGGAAGACAAAAGATCATGATGACCATATAGTAGACCTTGCAGTTTGACAAAAGATAGATTGGTAACTTTATAAATGTACCTCTATTAGCAAAGAGAAATAAGAAATATGGTCTCATGATAAAAGGTTTGCACGGTACTGACCATATGACTATTAATTTGAACATAAGTGTTAGAAGATAAAAGCTTCATAGCCTATGAGTAAGTCCTTTTAGGATATATCAGGTCATTAGTGATTGTATTCATTTGTTAATAAATGGTTCTATGTGACACTTCACACTGATTCTTCAAAGATTTTTACAGAGAAAAAAAAATATGTACACACACACCATTTCCTTCTTGGAGGACCCCACCATCCATAGAGAATCTCCCTTCAATTTGGACTCAGTGTTAGACATCCTCCAAAATGGTGGTAAAGCTTTTTGAACACCAAAATCATTCAAAAGAGTTTGTCCTAGCTCTCCATACAAGAAAAATAAAATACTCAAAGGCTGCCTATTGTTCACATAATTGTATACAGTTAAATGGACAACCCATAAAACTGGTCCATCAGCATGTGTAGCTTGGACAGACACTGCAAAAGACCTGGAATTGAACAATAAGAGACAATTAGGATGAATTGCCTTTGGAAAGTTGTGCAATACTTTTAACAACCCTTAGTTCTTTCTGAACGGTCTTTTTAAAAAAAAAATTAATATTCCTCTGGTGATGTTGTATAGCTCTTTAAGGATATGGACCTGTACCTTATTTCTATTTTTACTTCCTTTGGTGCTTACCACATAGGTGGAATTTACTAAATGACTACTGAATGTTGAGACAGATATTCAAAATCTGATTAATGAAAAATGGATTTAATATGATATTAGCCTAGATAGGGATTTGGGAAGAAATAAAAATTGAAGATTGTATCTATACATAAAAAGCAGTTTGCCTGAATTTTTTACTTTTCAATTGATTATTCTGATGCCATATAGAAAGTGAAAAACAGTCTCAAGAGAGAAAATTTGAGAAGTAGGGTAAAATGAATTTGCTAACGGTGATACAGGAAGATTGTCTTAAAAAATGAATAAGATGAAAAGACATATGAACTAATGCATAGAAGTGATGCAACTGATGCCAAATAAGCAGCACTGAGAGACAATGATTATGACAGTGCACGTTTTTAAAACGCTCAAAGGTAGTCAAAAGATGTTATTGCAGTGACCAGTCCTGGTCATGGGAAACAGATAATAAAACTCATTTTCTTCTTGCTTTTGCTACATTCTTTTTATTAAGAGTCAGTTTAGTGAAAGCAGTATATCGAGAAATGTCTGTGTTGTTTAAAATAAAGATAATTGGTAAACTTTTCAAAGATCTTTTATTTCGTATTTTCTATATTGGAAAAACTTACATGAATTAAGAAGTTTGGGGATATAGTAAATATGCAAGAAAACAAGCAATAGATATGAATGACGTTAAAAAGAAGGGTTAATGTATTATAAATTTAAAAGCCACATTTAAAGGGAACAAATTGGTCAAAGAAAAGGGAACGAATGGAGGAAAGAACCAGTTCTTTTTTATACAGTTTGTGTTTACTTATCCATGTACTTATTGGCTCCCCATCTCATTCCTAGAATGTAAACACCTTGAGGGCAGAGACTATTTCATTTCTTTTTTTTTTTAATTCTCAGCATCTAACATAATGTCTAGAACAAAGTAGGTGGTTAATAAATGCTTACTGAATTAAATTGATCTAGGGGCAGCTAGATGGCAAAGTGGATAGAGCACGGGCCCTGGATTCAGGAGGACCTAAGTTCAAATGAAGCCTCAGACATATAACACTTACTAGCTGTATGACCCTGGACAACTCACTTAACCCCATTGCCTAGCCAAAAAATAATAATAATTAAATTGATCTAAAATAACACAATTCAATTTCACATCAATTTTTTTTCTCCTAGGAAAGCATTAGAAGGAGGAAGACTGAAAAAGTAAAAGAGAGAGAGAGAGAGAGAGAGAGAGAGAGAGAGGGTGGGGGGAGGGAGTCCATTAGAGAAGAAAGGAGTTATTCAACAAGAATGTGCTAGGAGTATGTACTGTGTGGCAGGAACTTTTCTAAGTGCTAGAAGAAAAGATGATTTTACAATGGTATCTTCAAAAATCTCTGATTTTCTCCAAACAGCAGAGTGAGATTAGGACATAAGTAAATGAAGCAGTAGAAAAATGAGTGAAAGTGAAATCAGTATAAGGTTTAAAAATGAAGGTTATTGTCCCAGTGTAGAAGAAAACACAAATGTTCAATGCATCAGACCACAGGTCCAGCCAGCCTAGTGTTCTGTAGCGACCCAGAGATGCTGTGGTTCTCTGTGATACGATCTCAAATGACAGATGAAAATCTCCTTTCATTTCTATACAGAGGAGTTGGTCCTTGAAAGCTCAGGACCTAATCTTAGAAAAAGGGCTGACAACTAACTAACTGTAGAAATGCAGCCACTACCAGGTATGTAATAGTATATACCTTCAGGAGGTACCCACAAGTCCCCTCAGTTAATTAGAAAGGAAATAATCATAGGTCAATGATTGTCCATACCCTCCAGGTAACCTTTAAAAGTTGGTTCAGTAAGTTGGAGTGGAAGTCAGACCCAGAAAGGAATCCAGCTCGTAAAGAGTGCTGAAAATGCCTAGAGCTAGAGACAGCATAGGAAGCTGAGGACTGCTGTGAGGGGGCAGCTAGGTGGCACAGTGAAATGCCAGACCCGAAGTCAGGAAGACCTGAGTTCAACTCTGGCCTGAGACACTGACTATCAGTGTGACCCTGGGAAAGTCACTTAACCCTGTTTGCCTCAGTTTCCTCATCTGTAAAATGAGCTGGAGAAGGAAATGGCAAACCACTCCAGTGTCTTTGCCAAGAAAAGCCCCCAAAGGGTCACAAAGAGTCAGGCACAACTGAAAAACAACTGAACAAAAGAGCTATCAGTGTTAAAGAAAGAATGAAGGAAACCACTACTAAGACAGAGGTTAAGACTCTAGAAATGTGGTTATTTGGCCCTATCAATCTCTATGTCTGGACACATGCAGTGTTGCTTAACCCCTCTGCCCACCTCCATCTCCCACCACTGACCCCAAGGCAATAATCTTGTATCTCTCTCCCCTGACTTCCTCAAGGAGGCCTAAAATGTTTTCCTCTGGGCAAAGGAAAGTTTATTATCTTTCTGTAAGATTCGGAGTTGTGAACTTTTAAAAAAATATATTTTTGTACCTGTATTACAAAAAAAATTGTCTTCCTTTAAAATCCCATGTATTTTATTTTATGCACTTAAAAACATTATTCTGAGAAGGGATTCATGACAAAAAAAAAGGTTATGAATCCTTGCTTAAGATGTTTCCTTTGTCTTTATAAACAGTATTAAACAACAGGACTTTGCTAATCTGGATACACTTGTTAAAATACAGGTGGAAGGAGACAATTGAAGAGGCAGCATCCCCAGAGAAGAGAGAGAAAGATGAAACAAGGAGGTGTCTTGCTAAAGCCCCATCTTTGACTGGAGGCTCAGAGCCAAACAATATAGAGAGAATTGCATATCACTTGAGTCCCCCTCTAAGGGAAGAGAAGGAGTATTTATGTTCCAGCTTTCTAGGTAATGATTCAGAAAGAAGGAGGAGAAAAGGAGACACAGGAGTGCTTGGACAATGTCCCACTACACCACTGCTATACCCAGATATCCACTGGACCTATCACTCAGCATTTTATCTAAACCTTTATTAACCTATTAAATTTACATTGATACTCCATCTGACTTGGAATAACAGTTCTAAAAGCATACGATCTATTTTTTTTACTTATTCCAAAGCTATCTCTCTCAAGTTGCAAGAGATGCTTGAGAGCTAGTATTCTAGCATTGAATAATAAGCAAGTCCATGTTCATCCTTTCATTACCTTTCTTGATCTTACAGAACTATACTAGCTAGATATAGAAGAGTTCGGATAAACATGAAGAGGACACAATTGTGTTTTAAGGAACACAAGAGTTTGGTAGAAAAAGACATGGTCCGTCTTCCATCCTCTATGACTGTCTGCAAGTGCTATGCCCTTTTAAATAGATTAAATAAATAAGAAAGCTTGTAGTTAGGAAAGGAGAAAAATTAAGAAGGTTCTTTTGTGAGGCAATAAATTAATTTATTGGCACAAAAAAAAGTATAGCTCTTTGAGGCTTTAAAAATGCTTTACATATATTACCTCATTCAAGCTTCACAACAACTTTGTATTATTATATGGCTTTTTACGGATGAGGAAGCTAAGCTCTGAGAGGTCAAATTACTGGCCTATGGTAACACAGCTAGTTAACTTCAGAGGTAAGATTTGAATCCAGGTCTCTTGACTCCAAGCATTCTTGCTTCTACCTCTCTTGCCAAACGCTCAGTATGTGGCCAGGCATAAAACACAGACAATACAGGGCAGGTATTTGCAGTTCTTTCAAAGGAAGAAGGGAATCGCTGATTCATCAACCAGCCACACCACATGAGAGTTGCTTTGTTTGGGTTACGTTGTCAGGGTGACCTGTTCGCAAAGAGAAAACTCCTTTGACAGAAAGAAGGCTCTCAGTTCCCTCCCTTTGAACACATCTTTTCTTTATTCTCTCTATGACAGCAGTGTTATGTGCTGATGAGGCACACTCACCCCAGGCTCAGCCAATTACAGTCTATTTGGGTAATTAATGTGGGTGGAGGACATCTTTCTAGCTCAACAGTATTGGGTATTTTTTTTTAATTTCCACACTTTTGAAGTATAAGAGAAAAACCACCACTTTCCTAAAGCTGATGCTCAATAAACAACATTTACTTTGTGCCAGGCACTGTGCTAAGCTCTGGAGATATAAAGATAGGTAGATTGATGGTTAGAGAAATTCATAGAGAGACAGAGAGAGATAATAGACTCCCAATGTATGTTTGATTTCCATGAAGTCACATCTTGTTTTCATGGCGTCAGTAATGAATCTGATCTAGAGTTATATTTTATTTTTCATGTCCCTGAGTTTACTGAAAGTTTTCTTAACAAAAAATGCTTGTTTTCATCTGGTAAAAAAAAAAAGTAATCCACATACACCATATGTAATTCAACAGAGAAGATCAAAAAGTGACACTTTTCCCCTGTGAGCTGTCTTCACACTGACAGGGAAACCTGTTTTGTTTTTTGTTTTTAATTTTCCCGAAATTTCAAGCAGCTCAGTAAAATTGGGCCAAAAAAAATTCCTCTCACTCTAGCACTCTCTGAAGTTCTATGAACATTACAAGAACCAAACCCAAAACAGAAACTCTCTGTCTCCTCTCTTCCCTGGGAGTGAAATGGAAAGGAAATTATATGAACTATCAGTTCAGCCCATCTCTAAAGTCGCCACCCTCTGTAGCCTAAAGCAAATCCCTCTCCCGTCTCCATTTTCTTATCTGAAAAATGAGGATAATACATGCTTCTCTGTGGAGATGGGGAAAAATGATTAGTCCTAAAAGTGCTTTGAAAATGAAAACTGCTCTATAAATACCACATTTGTCATCTGTGCCTGTTTTAAGGACATAACGTGCAGTTCCAAGTGTTAAATTTGCATCTAATCATTCTTCAGGTGAGCAATAGGTGGTTTAGACCTATGCTTAGAGTTGTTGGTATGTCGAAATGTGTTTCCATGGTTAAACTTTGGCAAAAGACCCAAGCCTTTCCATATTTGTACTCCTCAGTGTATAGAATGCACCTCTAGCCTCTGATCAGAAAGGAAGGAGCTGGGAATAACACCTACTATAATGAGGGAGTGAGAGGAGGGGGAGACAGTACAAAGTAAGTGCAACAGTACAAAGGATGCTGGACCTGGAGTCAGTCAATCAATAATCATTTGTTAAGATCCTACAATGTACCAGGCGCTGTGCTAAGCAATGGAGATACAAAAAGAGGCAAAAGACAGTTCCTTCTCTCAAAGACCTGAGTGCAAATTCGACCTCAGACACTGAGTAGCTATGTGACCCTGAGCAAATCACTTAACCTCTGTCTGCCTCAGTATCCTCTTCCATAAGATGAGGGTAATAATACCTCCCTCTCAAGGTTGATGTGAGGCTAAAAATGATATAGTATTTGTAATGCATCTTGTAAACCATAGCTATTACTTTTGAGGAAAAGTCATTCATTGCCTTGGATGAAGAAACAGTGAGTTTCACAGGATTTAAAGCTGGGACCTTAGAGATCATTTAATCTAACACTTCTATCCCTCATTCCCATTTTTCAAATAAGTGAAGGGACTTGGCCAAGGTCTCCAAGCAGAGCTAAGAGTTGAAGCAAGTCCTCTAACTCCAAACTCAGTGAATATCCTTCGTTTCCCCAGCACAATATGAAAAGCAAGATCTATCTGTAGTGAGGAGCAATTTGAAGAGTGTGGAGTTGGTAGAATCAAAGGCAGGGGATAAAAGCTGTTTCATATAAAAGTGACTTGGAGATTGGGAAATTCACCCAAGTCATATTCATAGGCTTTGAAACAGAATTAATTATGTTGGGCAACCTTTAATTGTCTAGGCTTGTTTTTATTCTATACTCTCCCTAGAGTCTAATTCTATTATTATTGGATCACAGACCATCTTACGAAATATTTTTAAAGTAGGTCACTAGAGGACAACAGCCACTAAAATAAAAAGAAAATAAGGTTGTGACCCAAAAAGATATAAAAGATTCCTGTGGGGCAAGGAGAAATGGGCTTGTTCACATTGTAATAGTCCAAAGAATTGCCTGCTCTGGGAAGCAGGAGTAAGCCATAATTACTGACAGCAGGGAATAAAGCAAGCCCCATTCACATACCCTGCCTTGCAGGAACTCAAGCTTCAGCCCTGCCCTGTGAAGTACCAGTAGTAGACACAGGAGGGAGCCTGGCCTGAGTGGCCAGAGAGGCCTGAGGGCAATCCAGGTAGTTTGTCAAGGACAAAGCTCCCACAAAGGGTACCGTTAAGGGCAGCCTTTTTGCTTTTGAAAAAAGAGGGTCTGCTCTCTGCTTAAGAGCTTCTAATGATCTGGGAGTAGAGAAAGAGATGCTATCCTCTCTTCTTCACTATCAGAACAAACATAGGCTTATTATAATTGGCTCCTCATTATTGGTCTACAGCTGGAAGTAACCTCAGAGGCCATTCAGTTCAACCTCTTCATTTTACAAATGAGGAAACTGAGACCATGAGGGGTTAAATGACATCATACAATTCTCTGGAGTTTTTTTTAGGAAGAGCAATTTTGCATTCCTAAATATAAGAAGCTTCCTTATGTCAGCTATTGACAGAAATCCAAACCTCACCTTGACCCCCCCAAAAAAATTCAGAGTTTTCTAAATCATCGTGTTTGCACTGGAGTTTTTTCAATACATAAGCAATTTGCATTATTGGAATACATAGAAACTTATAGAAACATTTGTGAAATGAGAAAACAGTGGTGTTCAGGACTCCCAGAAAAGATTATATATTGAGGTAGACATATATGTGTGAGGTAAGGGCTGGAAGTGTGGAGAGAGAGAGAGATGGAAAATCTGACTCTAATGTGACAGTAGGCATAGCCTAGTACAGTGGGAACTTTACTCAGAGGGTTGTGTACTGACCCCAAGGGACATATGATCAACTGGTCAGAAGATGGAAACGTGGGTCTTATTCTCTGTGATAGACAATCATGTTATGGACAATCTTCAATAGAACTGCACCTACCCTCATCCCCCAAAATCCCCCAACTCAGTCCCTTCCTTTTGCTGTTCAAGCCTTCCCACTTCTGAGCACCGAAAATTCCCTCAGAGTAAGTGGTACTAAGAACTGGCACCAAAACTCCAATCTGGTTCTTCTAATGCCAATTTCAATGTTTCACGCCAATGGTCTCCAAATATTTTTGATCACTTACCCACATCAGCAAAACTTTTGAACATGTATCTCCAATATGGGTATCTTTGTTTATATATAAATTATATAAATGTACTACTATAGTAATAATTATGTACATTATGAAACACAAAAATAGAACTTCTAAAAAGAGAGATATTAAACAATATTTGAATCTACTGTTAATATGTGTCAACCTCCAGAGTTTGATCTAAGAAAGACAAACAGACTAAAATTGTATGCATGTTTATTTTCTCTCAAAATGGCAGGCATGCATTCGGAGCTGCAGTCAGAACTGAGCTTGCTTTGGGGATAGGCTGCACAGATTATAAAGACAAAAAAAAACTACAAAGCTGGGTTGGAAAGGCTGTGTCATGGCACAATCAGGTACTGCCGCTGTGGGTCTGAAAATCCCTGCCATGTCATAACCCAGTCAGGGCTGCCACAGTCCCTCGGGTTCAGTTTCCGTTTCCCAGGGAGGAGCCATTTCACAGATCAGAAAACACCTATGTGAAATAAGGAAGAGGGTCAGACTGAAAAGTCCCCAAGGTCCTGGAGTAGGATGCTTGTGCTGGTTCTGTCCATTAGCAGTGGTATGAATGGGCTTAAGTCAGTTCTGTGGTTGCCAGCACATTGGAGGGATTTCCAGGTTCAGCAAGCAAACATTGCAAAGGATCTTTGATATATCACTCTTAAGGGATGCTCAGTCTGCCTCCTGATTGGCTGATTCTGACTCCCAAGTCAGTCTGGCCTCCTCTGGAGAATAAGGAAGCTCAAGTAAATCAAAGTGGTTAGTAAAGTCATTTTTCACATAGGGTACTTACAAGTTGTTTTTTATATTTGTATTGAATTTCATGATTACAAAACACTTTCAAGTAATTTGTCCAACTATTCTGTGCCTCTATTTCCTTATCTATAAAATGAAGATACCCGTACCCTAAAATTGTTCTGAGGCTCAAATAGAATAGCATGTGTAAATGTGAAAGTTTTGCAAAAATGAAGTACTATATAAATGTAAGGTAATTTACAATGTAAAGTAGGAAATGTTAAATAGTTATGAGTTATAAAGGGTTATAAGAAGGAGCAATTACTTCTTATTGGAGGAAAATGAGGGAGATAAGGGAGAATTTGAGGTGGGCCTTGAAGGATGGGAAGCGCTAACATGTAGAAATGGAGGGGGTAGTATCCAAATGGAGCTACTAAATAGTTAGGTGGAAATATGAGACTAGAGATCAGGAGAGAGTTAAGGGCTGGAGTCCTAAATGATTTTGATACTAGCATTAGAAGCCTACTGATAAGGTATGAAGTAAATCAAAATTGCTACTAGTTATCCTATATCAGTTTTGATCTGGTATATGACTGTCAATACCTAATATTCTATTTTCCATTAACGTTAGCAGCAATTCTTTAGCCAAAGTGCTAATATCTGTGCATATTCTGACCCACACCCAGTATTGCTGTCAAAATTTACACAACACATAGAACTAGAAAATATATAGGTATGAAATTAAATCAGATCAAACTCTGGCATGAAGAATGATGTAATAGAATGAAATCTATCTGTAGATCAACATTTCAATTTAATCAACATTCTAGAAGAATGAGATATTCTGGTTAACTGACTCTTTTGAAATAAATGAAAGTTTAGTCTATATCTAATACTTATGCTTTTAAACCCAACATAGTAAAAATAGTTTTAATGTCAGACTCTTCAATATTTATTGAGATTTCATGCTAGCCTTACCAGAACAGGAAGTTCATTTGTTTTCTTCCTTTTTAAGGATGAAAAGATAGTATTTGGTTAATGCCTGTGTTTATAAGCCCAGGGTAGAATTTTTAGCACTGTCTTTTCATATTTGTGAGTCAGTGTGAAGGAGTAATTAGAGCCTGCATATGAAGTCAAAAAGTTCTGGGTTCAAGTCTTACCTATGACACATTTCTATATCATCATGCCTGCACTCCAGCTGTAAATCCCATCTTTCCCTTCTCCATCTGAACCTTTAACTCTGCCCCAGGAATCTGAACTCTGAGAGGTGAGGTTTCACCCTATCTTGCCTGAAACCAGAACACTCACTTTTCAGCCACCAAACCATGCTGCCCACTCCCCCCAGCCCCCCGCAAAAAACCCACCTACTTTCAAGATTTCATTTTGTGTGTTATCTTTCCATATTAGAATATACATTCCTTGAAGGCAGACACAGTCTTGTGTGCTTATATTTGTGTCCCCAGCACTTAATACAGAGCCTAGAACAAAGTAAGTGCTTTACATTCTATCTATACTGGTTAGCGACCCTCAGCAGGTCATTTAACCCCTCAGTGCTCCAGAAGAGTACTGGTGTCAAAAATACTGATTTTTCTTTCTCATGGGTTTTCCTTTTGGTTCTGATTCTTCTTTACAACATGACTAATTTGGAAATACATTTAATATGATTGTACACGTATAGCCTACATCAGATTGTACGCCATCTTGAGGAGGGGGGAGGGGAGGGAGGAGGAAAAAGATTGGAACTAAAAATCTTATAAAAGTGAATGTTTAAAATTAAAAATAAATTTAAAAATTTTAAAATATTGATCTTTGTTTCAAAGGTAAGCTTGTCATCATTTTTTAAAAAATCATACAGTTTCCCAAAGATCATTTAGCTCTTTCTAATATTCCCCTTTAATTCTGGGCCCAGCTCCTTGCCCAACTGCAGTGTCTCTCCAAAATATATGTACTGATAGATGAGTTCTATAAGTTGCCCATCTCATTGTATGGCATAGTGTGGCCACTAGACACTCTTCATGTACTTGGCAATTCCAGTGTGGATAGTTACACCAAACTCTTTTGAGTAATTATTCATCTCACTTAGGAGGCTCTGCAGTGTTCCAAGGTTTGATGCAATTAGCACAAGGTCATTCACAATAATTTGACAGCCCTGCCTATCTAGAAGGAACTGTTTTACAATAAATGATTATATAAACTTTATCAAATGTGTGCATATTCAACAGGTTATAAATAAAATGCAATTCAATTCAACACACTTTTTTAAAACAGTTTTTAAAGTGCTGACTGGGCCAAGTAGTATACTAAATTCTGGAAATACAAAAAAAAGGTAAAAAAAAAGTAGCGTACATCCTAATGAAGGAGGAAAAAGTGACTACTACTACATTCAAGGTACTTGGTAGGAGCTGAGAATATGAAGAAATAATCCCTATGCTAAACAAATTATAGCAATGTTTCTCCCCTTTTTATACGTAAAAGACAGCCTCCTCCTTCTTCCCTTCTCCCCCCCCAAAAAAAATCCCAAGGAATTTATCTATTAATAGGTTTTGTACATATCTCTCCCTGGATTTTTTAAACAGGGTGTGAAATTTCAAGATTTATTACCCTTAATGACTATAATTAACATAAGTCCTCAAAGATAACTTTTAAGGGTTATTTTCTTTCATCTTAAAGGTCATGCAGGTTCTTTTTATTGTAGAATTTAGATCTTGAAGATCTTCTGATGATTCCCACGTTCACCATAAGCATTCCTTTAAGAGCCTTGTAAACTATTGCCAGGTGTGTATTAGAAAGCCAACTGATAAATTTTCAGAGTGAGCATTTACACCTTGAAAATCAGCAAATGCTACAAATTAGAGACTGATTTTTTAAAACTTTTTTTGTTAAATTTTGCATTCTGACTTGTCTCTTTCCCTCCTTCCCAACCCTATACTAGAGAAGGTCAACATTTAATAGAGATATATATATACGTGGAACCATATAATACATACTTCCATATATCAGTTCTTTCTCTGGAGGTGGATAGCATTTTCCTTCATAAGACTTTCATAGCTGATTTGAATACACACACACACACACACACACACATATATGTGTATGTATGGATGTATACATATGTACCTGGAATAGCTTAGTCATAGTTATTCTTCTAACAATATTGTTTTTACTACATACAAAATTATCTTAGTTCTACTCATTTCTTTCTGCTAGGATTGACTTATTGTTTTGATGATTATCTAGACTTAAGAAAGTGATGGAGAAAATGTTAATGTAGATTATCTTAAAAGTGTGTCATGCTTTTTTTTTTGAGAATCATTTGTTAAAACATTTGCCAGCACCCCTGACTAATGCTCTTTTTACCTTGACAATAGTGTGTTTTAACAAAATGTACACATAAGTTGTACACAGACTTCTCTTTGAACAAAGGAATTTATATCTGTCAAATTCACAAGTCTAGTCACTGAACCTTTAATAAGCGTTTGCCATGTGCTGGCATATAAAGAAAGGCAAAAACAACTCCTGCCCTCAAGGAGCTCACATCCTAGTGGAGGAGACAAGAGTCAAACAACTAGAAATGAAATATATGTGGATTGCTTTTGGAAAAACTTCTAGCTCAAAAACAAATATACTAGAAGATGTGTCTGCATGGGAAATTTTAGGAATAATGAAATCCTAACAAAACCTTCACATAAACAGGATTTAAAGTTGCAGAGCACCTCAAGAAATGGATTGGGTGGCACTGGACTCAGGAAACAGGAAGACCTGAGTTGGAATCTGGCCTCAGACCTTTCCAAGTTGTGTGACCCTGAGCAAGTCACCCTCTCAGCCTCAGTTTCTTCATCTGTAAAATGGGGATGATAATAATACCTGCCTTCCAAGACTGTAGTAAAGATCAAGTGAGATAAAGCGGTTGGCCAACTAAATGCTAGCCATCATTAATGTCTCTCTATCCTACTGGAATTTGGGCAACATTACCCAGAAGTTCTCAACTTCATTTAAGTCTTCAACCCTAGAGAAGAGAAAGAAGCAAATATCAGCTCTCCAGTTTCACATTCTTTTACCAGATTCCAGCCTGAGATATTTCTGACCTACTAAAGGTAGATCCCACTTCTCTTCCCACCCCCAATCTTGTGAAAGAGAGAAAAGAAGATAGGAGGCCAGAAGAAGCTCTTAGGAGAGTAGACGAGGTCAGCGATCTTCAGCCTTTTGATTGACTTCCTATAGTCGGTCAGTGAGACAGTCAATTACTACGTCCCAGGTAGAGTGCTAAGTTTGGACGGGTGCTAGTTACTTCTCCCTTCTCCATCCTGTATGTCTGCAGCTAAGCCCTGGGAGGTTGAAAATCAAGAGAGTTGAGGTGAGCAGAGGAATGTGGTCTACAATGCAACATGGTGAAAGTAGTCCTACATTTAGAGTAAGAAGACTTGGATCAATGTGGTGATCATGGTAGGAAATTGATAATGGAATAATGGGAAGGTCTTTGTTCCCAATGGTTAATAGGAAGCAAAATAATTCTGTGGCAAGCTTGAGCAATACAGACAAAACAAACCACATAGTTCAAGCCAAGAAATTAAATCAACAAATATTTATGTGCCAACCATGTGCAGGCATTATGCTTCTTCTCACAAATAACTGGGTAAAGGGGAGGAACTGTCCTATAGTCATCCAATTAAAACTAGATTGTTAGAAAAAGAAAGGGGGGAAAAAAACCCAGTGTTTATAACCATGGGGGAGGGAGTAAAAGAAAAATCGGAATAAACTCAGCATGCCCTAGACCTGAGGACTCATCCTATACTATTCTTAAGGACTTCTGCTCCTTTGAATCTAGGAAAGAAGGTGATATCTCAAGGTTGGAGCAGGGAGTAGATGCATACTTGGGAAAGGGCACTATTTCATTCCCATAAATGTTTATCTTTCCAAGAGCTCAAAGAGGCTAATGTAGAGGATGGGGCAGAAGAGCAGGGGGAGAATCTAGGTAATATCTGCTGTATCAAATGCTAATACTGAAAGGGCAAGTGTCAGAGATACCCAGATAGGGAAGCAGTATCAGGGATGGGAGACAAGTAATAGTAAAAAGGAGAGGAACCTCAGAAGACAGGAGAAAGTTTGGGGAATGGGCGGGGAGTCTGGGATGTATCTCAGCCTTACCCCAGCACTAGGTATACCTAATAACACAAAGAAAATGTAAAATGGTTCAAAAGACAACACAATTAAGCATTCCATTTCTAAAGAAAGTTCTCTCTTAGATGTGTGCTGGTTATTACATGAAAGACAAAACCATTAGTTTTGTAACCATTAAGAAGATTCCTGATTTAGATTCCTGATCTAGAGTACGTTCGCAAAATATGTACTTTAGCCGAAACAAAAGTCTATTACATACTAAGATATTCATAGCAGCACTCCTTGTGGTAGCAAAGAAATGCAAACATTGGAGAATAGTTAAAAATTATGATTTATGAGAATAGTAGCATAGTATTCTGTAGGAAACAATGACAATTACAAGCAATTTAGAGAAACTTGGGGAGATGATGGAATCATAGATTTCTGGAAGCATCCTTAAAAACCACTGAGTCCAATCCTCCCATTGTATAGATGAGGAAACTGAAACCCAGAGAGTTTAAATGATTTGCCCAGTTCTTAAGCATCTTAGTTGGAACCAAACCCAGGTCTTATTTACTCCAAGTTTAGTGCTATATCTACTTAACTACATCAACTGTGGCAGTACAAAATAGGCCAAAGCAAAAGAATAATATAAACAATGGCTTCAGCAATGTAAATAACTTTTCCTTTAAGTATTTAGGTGTTATGTCATTTGGGGAATATATATTATTGATTATTGATGGTGTTTTTAAAGAGGATATAATTTTTCTATTTCTATTTCTCTCTTTTAATCATGTCTATTTTCATCTTTACCTTGTCATGTTTGATGCCCCTCCTCTTTTGAAGTCAACTGATGTATAAAAGATTTTGCTCCAGTCCCTTATTTTAACTCTGTACGAACCCTTATGTTTCATAGAATCACAGCATTTGAGAACTAAAAGGATCCTCAGTGGACACCTAGTTCAAATTACACATGAAGGAATCTCCACTATAGCACCTGATAAGTGGTCATCCAACCTCGACTTGAAATACAAGAGGAACCCATCATATCTTGAGTGAAACTGTTCCACTTGGATAGTTGAATTCTGTTTTGTAATCCATTCTGTTGTCCTATTCCATTTTATGGGTGAGTTCCTTCCATTCACATTCACAGATCATGACTGTTAATTGTGTATTTCCCTCCATCCTATCTTCTTATACTTTTTTCTTCTTTGCTCCCAACATACCTGTTTACAAAAAGGGATTACAAAGACTTACTTAAGACTATCAAAACAGAACCAGGCCCTCTGTTTGTCTTATTGAACTCCCTCTATGGCCCTTGAACACATTAAAGTTCTGAAGGATACTTGTTCCTTCTTCCTATTAAAAGAGAAGGGGCAACTAGGTGGTGCAGTGGATAGAGCACCAGCCCTGAAGTCAGGAGGACCTGAGTTCAAATACAACCTCAGACCAAACACTTGATACTTACTAGTTATGTGACCCTGGGCAAGTCACTTAACCCCAACTGCCCCCCCCAAAAAAAATTTTTTTAAAGGTAAGCACTTCCAAACAAAGTGATTAAAATATCCATACCCTTTGACCCAGAGATTCTATTACTGGGCCCATACCCCAAGGAAGCCATTAAAAGAAGAAAGTTCCCACATATACCAAAATATTTATAGTAGCACTTTTTGCAATAGCAAAGAATTAGAAACAAAGTGGATGTCCATAGATGGAGGAAACAAGGTGTAAATAGAATGTAAAATGTAATGGAACATTACTGAGCTATAAAAGATAATGAATAATGAATACAGAGAAGCATGGAAAGATGTGCATGAACTGATGCAGAGTAAAGAAAGCAGAGCCCAGAAAACAATATACACAATCACTACAATAACATAAATAGAAAAAAAAACCCTCATACACACAAAAATCAAAAGTAAATTTGCAAAAATATAAGGAATAACCATCACTCAGAAGAGATATGAGAAGACAGTCCCAATCACTCTTTTGCACAGTTTGGAGGTCCACAAGTGCTATACATTGTACATATTTTTAGATTTTTTCAATGTATTGATAGATTATACTGATTTCTTCATCTTTTTTTGTCTTAAAAATGCCATTTGTTATATGAAATGGCTCTCTAGGAAGGGATTGGGGAACAGGTACTGGGGAAAACTTTTTAAATTTTATTCATCAGGAATAGGAATTAGACCTGTGATTTCATTGGTATAGGAAACCCCCACCACCAATGCAGGTTAGCATCTTCTCTTCAATTTATAGTCTTAGAGAATTGCTTAGAACAATAAGAGGTTAAATGATTTGCCCAGGGTCACACAGCTACTACTTGTCAGACTTGAATGCAAGGCTTCCCGATTTAAAAGCTGGCTCTCTATCTAATATGTATTACAATTTCTTTATTTTATTCATTAATGGTACAAATGATCTTTTTGCTCTCAGCAAAATAATTATGACTTTAATAACCTTCTTTTAAAAATGTTTTTCATGGCTGCCTGGATGAGGGAAATAAGAATGGCCTGACACCAGGCTGACTGGATAAGGGAAGTGGGTAAGGTTGGAAGAGGAAGAAATCTATGAGGTAAAAAAGACCTTGGGTCTTGAACCAGTGCAATAGGATATGTGAGCGGAGTTGGGGGACAGGCTGCTTGAGTAAGGGGAGACAAATAAGTATACACTTATAAATTAGCAAATAAATAAATTCTTGGTCTAGCATCTGGCCCGCCGAGGCAGTGGCCAAGGCTGCAGCAGCCCAGTAGGGGGTCTGATGGTAGAAAAGGATGCAGGTGTAAGGACCGAAGTGTGATATTAGGGAATTTCTCAGCCTGGGTTCATAGGGAAAATCTTACCCAGAAATTCCACTTGACCAATGTGAGTAGCCAAATTAAAGAAGAAATTTACTATCATGCTAAGGAAGACTGCTTATCGTTTCCTGCTTCCTAGGGTAAAAATTTTACATATGTAGTTTTTTAGGCCTACTTTGAGTACATAGCCAATCAGCAACATTCTGTGGTCTTTGAAGGGATCAATGGTATGCCATCTCTCCCTATAGGAAAGTTGATATAAAAAGTCCCTAGTTGTCAGGTGGAAGCAGCATTTGTGGGATCCTTTGGAAAATACTGTGAGAATAACAGTGAGGATCTAGGAAATCAAATGACTTCCTTGAATGACAACAGATGTTCTAGCTTTCTGTGCAATTGCGTTCACTTCTAAGGAAACATTCTCTGCCTGTAAAGTTTTTGCCTGACGTTAGAGGAGAGCAAAAGACACAACTCCCGTTCATTCTCACTGGGGCTGAGGCAACATTGGGCTTTCTGAGTCTGACACTAGACATCCAAAGGCAGGCTTTCAAAACCATTTGGGAAAGCTTTCAAGATCACTATAGGATGAACTGAAATAAAGCAGTGTCTTCTTTGCCTTGGAATATTCTTTCACAAAGGGATTTTTCCTCCCTTTGTGAAAAATACTGCAAGCCCCAGGGTTTTGTGTATTCGGCCTTGCCAGGATGGAGATCGTGGAGCTAGGTTTTATTATTCCTTGTATTGCAGAAAGGGAGGCAATTCAGTCAGGTTTTGTTATTTAATTTACAGCTGAATGAGGAGTAGTTTAGTCAAATAGCACATTCTCATAACAAGAATGTTTTTCCTCTACAATGGGAGCAGAGTGTACTACAGTCTGACTACTCCTCTGCAAACTAAAGAACAGAACTTAATTGAATGAGGGGGATATGGTGGGACCTCCATTATGGCTATGAAAGCAAAAATGGTAGATAGAGCAAAACCAGCAGCAGCAAGTAGAGCATGTTGCTACCAGCCTCCTTCTTCCTCTGCCAGGCATCGGCTGGCTATTTGGGGTGGTCGTAATTCCCCCACCCCACAGCCAGCATACACACAGCCTACCCTCTGAATCACCTCCCACCAACAGCAGCTTTCTGTTTGAGGTATGCCTCACAATTGACTATCCTGGCAACTTGTAAGATGTGACCTATTTTCTAATTGATTGGTCTTGCAAGATACCCCCTCATGGATTACCTCTTTAATGCTCTTCTTCCTCATCTTCACTTAGTAGCTTCCCTGGCTTCCTAGAAGTCTCAGCTAAAAAACATTTTCTATAGGAAACCTTTCCCAAACCCTCTTCATTTTAATAACTTCCCTCTTTTAATGATTTCCTGCTTTTCCTGTATGTAGTTTGTTTGTATGTATTTGTTTACTTGTTGCCTCCCCCTTAGATTGTGAGCTCCTTGAGGAGAGGGACTGTCCTTTACTTCTTTTTGTATCCTAAACACTTAGCACTGTGCCAGGCATGTTTGTTGTGGAGTCGTTTCAGTTACAACCAATGCTTTGCTACCCCATCTGGGGGTTTTCATGGCAAAGATAGTGATTTGCCGTTTCTTTCTTTCATTCAGTGTACAGATGAGAAACTGATGCAGGGTCACACAGTGAGTAAGTGTCTGAGGCCAGATCTGAACTCTGGAAAAGGAGTCTTCCTGATTCCAAGTTCAGTGCTCTATCCATTGTACCATCTAGCTGCCCTAGGTGCTTAATAAAGATTAATTGATTAATTATACCTTTGGGGCCCATGCACCCTACTTCAGAGACCATTGCATTAGAGAACTCAAAGGCTACCCTGGAAAATCCAAGTATGACCTTTCTGTCTTATGCCTCACGGAAAAGAAACAGCTAGAAAAACTTCAATTGAAAAAATAAAAATTCAAATACTTTCCTATATTTATCTCCACAGAGCCCCTCCCTTAATTCACAAATTGGCTGGGGCAGTCAGTCCCATAGTCTGACCAAGTACTTAAATGCTTTCTTTGAGTAAAGACAATCAATCCAAACCCTGGACTTTGCTTGTTTGGTCTAGTGGCCAGGACTTCCCAGGTAGTGAAGGCTGCCACATGGGGCCACTTCCCACACTCCCTTTATGTTGCTTATGTGGCACAGGAAGCAATCGTTCAAAACAAGAGACTGTGCTAGAGATTAGGGATTACATTTTCTTTCTTGTTACTTTTACCAGTGAGTTCATATTGGATTTACTTTCTTAGCAACTACTTCCCAATGTGGACTGGGGGTGGGAATGAAGGAACAATGGACCATTGTTTTAGAACATCTCTGCCAAGGACCGAAGACCATCCAGGAGAAAAAAAAATACTTCAGTGTTTTGGCTTTAAGAAGTCTGCAGATATAATGCTGCAGTGTCCTGGTTTTAATAATTCTGCAGCTATGGCTCTCCAAGTAGCATTCACAGTGAGGAAGACTAGATCAAATCCAACAAAGAGAAATGATCCATTTGTTAGGTTGTTTTAGTTACTGATCAAACCAAAAATGAGGGGAGTGTACTGGATTTCTATAACCCCTTCCAGTTCTACTCTGTTAATAGAATTATGTAGGTAGGGGATTTTAGACATCATCTTATGAAAATAATAACAGGCTTTTGGGATAGGACTAGACCAATGATTTCATTGGTACAGGAAATTCCTGGATGAAGAAATTGCTAGCTCTATTAATTCAGGGACCCCCACTTCATAGTCTTAAGAGAGTTGCCTAGAGACTTACCCAAGGTCACACAGTCCAAATGTCAGAAGAGAAATTTAAACCCAAAGTCATTTATATCTCCATTAAGTTTTTATTAACTAGCTTAGGTTTTCTACTCATAAATTCATATCATCTGCAAGTAGAGATGTGTTAGCTCTTCATTGTAAATGCTTAATCCTTTTAATTTTTTTTCATTCAAAATTGTAATTTCTAAGAGGGGCAGCTAGATGATGCAGTGGATAGAGTACCAGCCCAGGAATCAATAAGACCTGAATTCAAATCCAACCTCAGACACTTACTAGCTATGTGACCCTGGGCAAGTCACTTAACCCTGTTTGCCTCAGTTTCCTCATCTATAAAATGAGCTGGAGAAGAAAATGGCAAACTACTCCTGCATCTTTGTCAAGAAAACCCCAAATGGAGTCATGAAGAGCTGGACTTGACTGAAAACGACTAAACAAAAAAATTTTAAGATATTGCTAAGCTGAAAGCAGTTATACGGTGCAGTGGATAGAGAGGTGGACTTGTGGTTAGGAAGACCTGAAGTCATCATCCAGCCTCAGCTATTTATGAGCTATATGACAAGTCACTCACTCTCTGATTCCTCATATGAAAACTGTAGAGAGATTGTTTCAAACTCAAATAGAGATGGATTCCTACCTGTGCATATTGGCTTAGAAAATCACAAATTAACGTTATCTATATTGCATTGTATTTTAAACTTATTTTGTTAAACATTTCCCAATTATATTTTATTCTAGTTCAGGCAGTATTCATGAATTTTACTGTCAGTTTGATACCTCTGCTGTAGGTAATAATAGTACCTACTTCCAAGGAATATAAGGATAAGTTGAGATAATATTTATAAAGCACTTTGCAAAATCTTGAAGCCTGTCTAAATGCTAGCTATTATTGTTTCCAAAAAGTAGACCCACTAAGACTGGCATGAGAGGACATTCCTACGTAACACTTTTTTTCATTGAGAAAGCTTTCATTATTTCTCCATCACACAGAATATTAGTTTATGGTTTTAACTATGTACTGTCTTATATTATGGAAAACTACTGTGAAGTCCTGTATAGTTTACACTTATTCAAACCAAGATAAATTAAATATTTGTTTAAAAAAATTGACAGTTCTTTTCCCTCCCCTCCTGACCTACACTCTTTTCCAGACACATTGTTGAGGCTATAGGCAAATTTATATATACTATGTTGCAAGGTGATGGTTTGATGTATAGTTCTGGGAGACCTAGGAAATAGCTGCCCCTATAATGTCCTGAAAATGTACTTCCACTTCTATAAAGGAAAGACAGCCAGAAGAACAACTGAGGCAAGGATCACAATAAGGAAGGAAAACAACATTAAAAGACTTCAGGACTCTCATCAATGCAGTGACTGACTGTGTTTTTGGCAGAGAAGTGACAGGCTACAGGTACAGAATAAGATGTACATTTTCAGACAATAGATACACATTTCAGAAATTTTCAGATTTTAGACATGATTTATCTTGCTTCACTGGCCTTATTTGTCACAAGAGAAGGTTCTAGGATAGGGGTAGTCATTAAAGGGTAAAAGTGATATTTAAAAAAAAAAGTGAATCAATAAAATACTTTAAAAGAAAAAAAGAAACTTATTTCCCTGAAGCCTTTCTGAAATATTAATAACACATGTGGGGACTATGAGCTTGAAATTCACACCCATGCAGTTCTGTATATGGATGATAAAAGCATTTTCCTTTAGAACACAAAAGTGTGAAATCAAATTAAGGCAAGCTGTGAAAACACCTGGATCTTAGAGCCCTTATCACCATTTAATTTAAAAAGAGAGAAGAAAAACATTGAACCTCCAACTAGAAAAAATTACTAGCTATTTTAAATTAACCATTTTCTTTTGGAAGGCAGTGGGATGGGGGAGGGGATCTAGAACTGTGATTTCAATGAAAAAGAGAACTTCTGGTATGGAAACGCAGATGGACTGTCATAACATGAGGTCTTGACATTGCCTGAGGTATTGAAAGTTTAAGTGACTTTGCCCATGGTCACAGAGCTAGTATGTTCAGAGGCCATGATGGGACTTGAATCTGATGAACATGATGGCATCTTCTTGACTCCAAGGCTCCTATTCACTATACCTCACTTCCCACGTAAGTAGATTACTTCCCATATGCAATAATAGCCCTTTGGGTCTATAAATGGTAAACATACCTTTTTTGGTTGCCAATCCTTTAGCGGCAAAAGTCTAAGTAATATACCACTAACCTCCAGAGTTGGAAGGCACCTGAGAGACCTCTAGTCCAAATTCACACCTGAATAAAAAAATTCCTCTATACCATAACTGATGCATAAGCCTCTCTTTAAGGGCCTCCAATTAAAGGAGACCTACTACTTCCCAAGGCAGCCTATTCCATTTTTGGACAGCTCTATTTGTAAATTTTTCTTCACATAGCCCAAATTTGCCCCTTAATGGATTTGACCCATTGTTCTGCCCTCAGTGACCGAGGAGGAGTCTGTCCCTCTTCCCCTGGACTATCTCTCAAATAATTGAAGACATCTCTCATCTTGACACTAAACCTCTTGCTCAGTTTAAACATCTCCACTTCCTTCAATTGATCCTTATATGACATAAACTAAAGGCCCTTCATCATCTTGGTTTCTCTTCTCTGGATACTGTCTAGTTTATTAGTGTCCTTTCTAAAACATCTGATTTTGGGCTCAAGTCCTTCCAACAGTGGAAGTAATCAAGCCATGCCTAGACGACAATCCGTAGGTGGTAGGAATTTCTAGGAAGTTGGAATAGATGACCTTTGAGGGCTTTTCCACTTAAAAATTCTGTACTTCTAAGTGTGACAAACACAGGAGGGGAGGTTTTCTTTGGGCCACAGTTTCACCAAGCCACCAAATTTCAGAGTTAGAAGTGAAAGGAAAAAGATCAGTAATCAATGCCTTGAGTTCTTTGTTCTTCATTGCCTTGCTAATATTTTATCAGCTATAATCATTAGGATGAGAAGTAACTGTGTGATTTATAGTAAGAGCATGGTCCTGGGTAAAAACAAAACAAAAAACAAAAAAAAAACTTGTGTGTAACCAAACTATGATGTAGTCCCTGGGAAATTCCTGTGTTAGTTAACCTTAGAAGTGTAACTAAGTCATTACAAAGTGTGATTCTTAAATATATGACCATAATAATCATACCTGTATATTAATCTTTACATTAAAATGATAAAGTATGAAAGTCCTGTAAAGGACTGATTGAGACATCAAAGGGCTAATTGACACATCATGGAAAGTTACAAAGTTAGGAAGTCGCAAAATTAGGACATAGTGACCTACAAAATGCAATATTTCATGAATCAGCATCTAGAGGACTTTGTTACACCATACATGAATCAAGAGACCTACAAATAACTGTGATTTTGTATGGCGGGGCGTCGGACCATACTGGGCAGACTGTAGACTCCACCTTTGTTTCTCTCAATAAAAGTTGGTTTCTTTGCTCAGAGAGGCTTCCCAGATTCTTTTTTTACAGATGGGACCTCAGAGGTCATCCATTCCAATCCATATCTAAACAAGAATTCCTCCTGTAACATACCAGATAGGTGGTCATCCAATCTTTGCTTAAGGCAGCCAGCTCCACTTTTGGATAGCTCTATTAGATAGTTCATTCAATTATAAAGGCGTTGAATTACAGGATTATAACTGAACAGGTTGAATTACAGGATCCTTAAATTCCCTTTCCAGTCTAAAATTCCATAATTCTTCACTTTTATTATGAATCAATCAATTTTCTTTCTTCTCTTTCTCCCCAGGCCTTTCTACCTCTCACATCAGCCAAATCTGCTCATCCCAACTCTCCCAATTCCCTAAAACATCTTGGAGATCTCATAACTTCCTCACAAAATAAGAAGGAAGATATCAGGATACAAATCCAACTGGACAAGTTTTCAACTTTGTGGATCTCAATATAATCCTTATGTGTTTTTCTCCTTCCAATCTGATCTGCCTCAACAAGCCCTCACCAGAGGACTGTTGGATTTCATTTTCAACGAACAAATGTGTTTCTCTCACACATGCAATGAGACTTTAAGCAGGGCATGTCCTTTCCTTAACTGAAATCTCAACTGAACAGCATGAGCTTACTTTCTGAGGATTAGAGGGAAAGGATTTTCTTGCCCTTTCCAAGTTTTAAGAATTTATTTCTCCTCAGGCCTGGGCCACTGAATTTGCACTTCATAAGGGTGAGGTTTGTGTGCACCAGCCTGCCATAACATGTCTCAGGCTTAAAAAAAAAATAATGATGGCAAGAGCTACAGTGCAGATTTATACATGTCTGTAAAGATTTACCCTTTCGAGGGTGGGAAGCAGATCAGGGTGATTCCCTTGGAAGACTGCTCTTTAGAACTCCCTGCCAGCCCAGACCTGACAGGGCCCACACTTGTTTACTGCCAGAGTGGTGCAATCATTATCGTATTCAAATGGCATGTCTGGTTGGTAGAGCAAATTGCATTCACTCTTATACTGGCTTTTAATGGTGCTTTCAAAAGGCTCTAAGCTATTATGTTTTGAAATTTTTCATTTCTATCCATTGATTTAAGATAATTAGCCAAGTAATAACCCCTAAAGACTAAAAATTAAAATAAACAGTCTATATAGATACCCCCAATATACCTTAAGAGGCCAAAAAAGGATAGAGGTAGGGTTAGGGGTCAGAACCCAAACTTTTAGGAGCCAGAGTTGTCAAGGGCATGGTAAATTAGTTAGGAGTGATAGCTAGAGCACTTTAACTTGCTCTTAAAAAAATTACAGACTCTTAGAGCTATAAGGAACCCCAGAGACAATCTATTTCAACCCAAGAATTTACATATGATACAGAGATGGGATGCCCTCTCTAAAATCCCCAAGAGATAGTCATCCAGACTTCAATGGAAGACCTCAAGCTAGGAAAAATCCTCCACCTCCTGAGTCAGCCCCATCTTCTTTTGGGTGGCTCTAATTGTTAGTAAGTTCTTCTCTACAGTAAATCTAAATCTACCTTTCAGAAAATTCTATTCAGTGTTCATAATTCTTCTTTGGGACCAAACAGTACAAGTCGAACTTTTTCCCACATGATGACACTTCAAATCAAAACACATGTTTAAAGTTAACCCATCAGCAGCACTCTGCCCAGGTACTTGTCCCTTTTAAGTCATGATGGCCCAGACATTGGCACGTCCACATTGACCTTGGGAGTTGTGCTCCCAACCCAACACCAGAGGGCACTCTGGGAGGGTTCCATCTGAGTCTCAAAGATGATACCACTTCCACCCTTTGATGGGTTGCTGCTATTTTCCTCATTAGGCAGCTGGATGTAGTCAGTGCAGATCCATCTTCCAGCCACCATTCCTCCCCCTAGATCTTGAACCACCACCTTTAATGCCCAGATCTGTCATCACTTCAACATAAGTCCTTTATTCTAATTGTTTCCATCTTGGTTCAGGACTGATCTGAGATTTTGTGGGCAATAACTCAACATTTGGAACACACACACACACACACACACAGTGTGTGTGTGTGTGTATATATATATATGTATATATATATATGTATTCATGTACATATATACATTATGTACATATATATTCATATATATGCACATATAATGTATTCAAAAAAGTCACACAAATTTAAACGAGGGCACCAGAAGCAACATAAAGAAGAAGCAAGGCAGATAGATGGCGCAGTGGATAGAGCACTGGCCCTGGAGTCAGGAGGACCTGAGTTCAAATCTGGCCTCAGACACTTGACACTTACTAGCTGTGTGACCCTGGGCAAGTCACTTAACCCCAATTGCCTCACCAAAAAGCAAAAAAAAAAAGGCAAAAACATGAGTAGAAGCAGAAGCAAAACAAGAAGAGGAGAATCAACAAGATGTGGTAGTAGAAGGAGCAGTTTGAATAAGTTTAGAAGAAGGAAAAGGAAAAAAAAGTCACACTATTTACAAATAGCGCTTGCCTTTTCCCCTTGGCACCAGTCACCTTCAGTATGAGGAAAACCTTCACTTTCTTGCCCTGAGCACTTCATGATGTGGTAATTAAAGGCAGCAAGTTGGACACTGGATGTTCTCCCAGTCCCATACAAGGGAGACCTCACTGAAGTTCCCAACCTAAGAAAGACACCCAGACTTGGAAGGCCATCATGCCTTCAACCTTCCCTGTCTGCTCTTGCAAATCATAGAACCTTAGAACTGGAAGGAACCCAGAGGTCATCTTGTCCAACCTCCTACCATGCAGGAATCTCTCCTATGAATCACTGACAGGTGAAGAACTACCACCTGTCAGTAATGATGTTCAACAACAGTGAATTCTGTTACTTGCCATGGACTACATTCAATGACAGTGGACTTATTACTTCATGAGAGGAGCCCATTCCATTGCAGAATGTTGTTGTGGAAAAGCTTTCACTAAAATTTATTCTCCTGCAACTTCCACCATCTTTTAGACAGTTGTATTGAAACTTTAGACAGTTTCTGTTCTACATGGTCTGTCCTCAGTTTCAGCTGCTGGAGATGATCCCCATAGAACCAGGAAGTTAGATACAGGGAAATCCTGGAGCCAGGACTGTAGGCAGGGGAGTGCACCCAGCAAGCCAGGTCTGGAAACCTTGAGAAAGAAGACAGCGCCTGGAGGAATCCTTGGAGGGTTTTGGACTTGAGACTGGGATGGTGCTGTATAGGAATGAAGCTAGGCTACAAACTTAATCATCTTCCACTTGACAGAAACTAAGGTGGTCAGGGTGGCAGGAAGATTGCACTTCCCACATAATGGTTTCTTTGTAAATCTGTTAGTGGCTAAATGGAACTAAGGTGCAGGGGATCCCTACACATAGACTTAGGAACACCATCAGTATGGTCTGGAGCCACTCACATAGAACTTAGATATCCCCAAATCCCCTTAAGAGTATCAGAGAACCCTGGGAGGAGAGTAGAAATGTAACATACTGGGACTTCAGGTGGTAGATTACAGGGTGGTCAGTGTTACATGTATTTTATCCTGCAGACAATAGAGAGTCATTCACTTTTTACGAATTGGAGGGTGCATGGTGGGATAAGTGTATTAGAAT
The DNA here is from genome assembly GCF_003287225.1 of Phascolarctos cinereus. Taxonomy (NCBI): domain Eukaryota; kingdom Metazoa; phylum Chordata; class Mammalia; order Diprotodontia; family Phascolarctidae; genus Phascolarctos; species Phascolarctos cinereus. Next base: position 441,611,361 of record NW_027555847.1, on the reverse strand, counting down.
CACTTGGAAGATATGAGGAGGATGGATTTGATAGGGAAGAGACCTCAGACAGGTAGACTAACTAGAAGTTTATTGTAGTAGTCCAAGAGAGGTGATGAGGACCTGAATTAGGGTAGAGGTGTATGAATGGGGACAATAGGAAAGATAGAAGAGATGTTGTAGAGGCAGAATCAACAAAACAAAACTCAGTAATGATTAGAAAGTAGGGCTTAAAGCAATGGAAAGAATAAAGAATGGTTCCAAGTTGGCAAACCTGAATTACTGGAATAGTGGTGGTGACATCAACAGAAATGTGCCTGTCACATAGTAGGTGTTTAATAAATGTTTATTGTTTGATTGGATGAGTTTGAGAGGAAATAAAATAAGTCCCATTTTGGGTATGTTGAATCTAAGCTACCAATGTGATACCCAGGTAGAAATGTCCACTAGGTAATTGATAATATGGAACTTGAGCTCAAGAGAGAGACTAGGGTTGGACACATAGATCTGGGAGATTTTGTACAAACCCATAGAAGTGGTAGTGAAAACTAGGGAAATAGTTTGGAGGGAGAAAAAGCCAATGGTTTGCCGGAGTCAGATGAAAACCAATTGGGAAATTTTCACAAATTTCATGAACCGGTTGGTCAACACAGCCAGTTCTCAATTCAGTCAGCTTATACCAGTAATGTAACTTGCTGCTTTAAAAGAATTAATGTCAACCACAACAGAGTGTATTTTCCATACATTATTGTCTACTCTAAAGGATTGTCTTCAATAATGAATATTTTCAATTAAACTTAATTGCACTTAGTTCTTTATTTTCCATCAGCAGCTCTGTTTGGTGTTCTGCCACTAATGTCATGCCTTCTCAGCACCCTCAGTTGCCTCTCCTCTCTGACCAGGGGCTGGAGGGCAGAGCCACCTCTCAAAAACTTTTTTCCCAGAGGGCTCCAGACTTTCCTGGTAATTCCTCAAACACTTGCTCCTTTCAGCTTCTTTTTGAGTATTGTCTTCCTCCATTAGGTCAGAAGCTCCTTGAGGGCCTATTTGTATCACCAAAGTTTAGCACAGTGCCTGGTGCATAGCAGATGCTTAATAAATGTTTATTGAATTGAATTGATGAGGCTAATTTGATGTCAGGAATAAAGTCTGGAATAGCCAACAACCAAGTTATTAGAAAATTTTTCTAAAATCATCATTGGCGCTCTTTAAATCAGAGATTGAAATTCTTATTTAACATTCAATACTTGAAATGAAACAAGTTAATCATTTAAAAATATTTCTAGATAAAATTTATTCTATTTATCACCAATATAATAAAATTCATATCAAGATCAGAACTGTAGCTAAAGAACTTGATGTTGAAATTATTAAAAATTGAGACCAAGATGGGAGTAGTTTACAAGCTGCTACTATTATATCTTGCATAATATGTACAAGATGTATAAGGCACATATCTTGCACTTTCTCATTCCTCTTCTTAATGTGGTTTGGCAAAGAGATTATCTAATATTAACTTCTTTTAAGATCTTGCTTTAATGATTGGCATTCTTTTTCAGTGTATTTTATTTTTTCTAGTTACACACAAAGACAGTTTTCAACCTTTATTTTTTATAAGATTTTGAGCTCTACATTTTCCTCCTTCCCTTCTCTTCTGCTTCCTCAAGATGGCAAGCAATGTGATATAGGTTACATATGCACAAAATGATTGACATTTTTGAAGAATTTTTGTTGTTTTCAAACTTCACTGTAATCAAGACCAAATAAAATTCAAAAACTATAAAGATTAATCAAACACACTATAAGAGCTTCGGAAATTTTTAAAGATCGGTACTGGAAAGCATGAATCTCAAGTTGAAGATCTGATTAAAGCAGGTAAGTTTCAGGACATTCCATTTAATAAAAATAATAAATTTAATGTTCTACTAGAAAATATAATTCAACATGTGAACTTATATCTTTGATTGCACAGAAATAACAATGCATCTTAAATTATTTTGATTATTAGAACCATCTAGTTGGCTTTATGAAGAGCTAATTCACCATGAATAGCTGGTAAAAAAAAAAGTTGTATCATGTAAGTGAAATTTTAAAAAATGAAAGTGAATTGAACAATTTTAGGGACTTTGTAAATAATAATTTAAAATCCAACCAAGTTCTAATCCCTGAAAATATACAAAAAGCTAAAAAGATAATTAGCATTATTGAAATCAATAGCACTAAAGCTGAAAGAGGCTTCAGTTTAGTGAATATAATTTGTATGAGGATGAGAAATAGTTTAACCTTAGATCACACAGCCAATTTTATGATGATAAATTTATTGAGAAAAAAGTTAGCCGATTCTGATGCAACTTTATTTATCGAATCATGGTTTAATTGCTATTGTAAATTGGCTACAGATACAAAAGTTCAGCAACAATCAATAAATAATCTATAAGAAGCAGATGCCCATGTGGAATTTAGAATAAAGAATGGTGCATTATTCACTATCATTTGCAATATTAGTAAGTTGTGTACTACACATACTTTATATCAGTATGTGTGTGTTAATTTTTTTTTCCAGAGACATTTACTAGAATAACACTGGAAGAAGCCCATCTTCCTTAAGCAGTCTATGCTTTCCTTACTTTTCTTGCTTCAAACATTGCTTTAGAAAGAGCAAGAAAAAATTATTTTGTTTTCTTTAACACTTTTCATAATACACATATATTCAAAGAAGCAAGGAAAGACTGACATGAACCAATTTAAACTGAAATAAGCAGAGCCAGGAAGACAATATGCATGACCATAACAATATAAACAGAAAGAAAAATGACCACAGAATGTTGAAAATCAATGCTGCGAAATCATAACAAACAGATCTGATGCCAAAGAGATATAAGAAAACACCCATTCTTTCCCCTCCTTTGCAGAGGTGGAGGGAGGGGTAAAGGTCCATAGGTACAGAACATTGCATTGTCAGGAATTTATATACATATATGTGTGTGTGTGTGTGTGTGTGTGTGTGTGTGTGTGTGTATATTAATCACCTCTGAGGAATTTTGTCTTTTCTCTCTCTCTCTCTCTCTCTCTCTCTCTCTCTCTCTCTCTCTCTCTCTCTCTCTCTCTCTCTTTTTAAAAGATAGCTCTTTGGGAGGAGAGAGGAGCAAGGATATAGAGGGAAACCTTGTTGTTGTTGAGTTGTTTCAAGTGTGTTCAACTCTTCACAACTACATTTTGGTGTTTTCTTTGCAAAGATTGTAGAGCAGTTTGCCATTGCCTTCTCCAGTTCATTTTTCAGATGAGGAACTGAGGCAAACAGGGTTAGGTAATGTGCCCAAGGTCAGACAGCTAGTAAGTGTCTGAGGCCAGATTTGAACTCATGCAGATAAGTCTTCCTGATTCCAGGAAGCCCAGTGTTCTATCCACTGCACCACCTAGCTGCCCAGTTGAGGGAAATCGAGGTGATATAAACACAAATGATATCAATTAAAAAAAACTTTAAAATTTTTTCAAATTTGAAAAAGTAACAGAAATAAATTCCTCTATCCAGTCCAGAATGGCACTGTTAAAACAAAATTTATATGGATGAGGGAATGGGGATCAGGAATCTAAAGGGAAGTAATGAAAAGGTGGGGAAGATGAGGGCCTAATAGTGCCAGACCTCTAACTATGTTACAAACCAGTAATTATCAAAATGAAATGCTAATGCTTTAAAATTATGTAAGGAAGAGGGACTATGATCATTTTCTGTCTACCCTACAGCTCAACTAACATAATCATAGAAGGCCCAGAACATAAGCACTGAATCTAAGATAGATATTAAGAAATTTCCTTACAATGTGACCACACTCTGAATAATTCTTTAATTAATTTGAGAGGATTATAGGACTTTGGCTCTTGGATGAAGCAGTGAATGCCACAAAGGAAACATTTTAGGATTAGCTGAGAGAATCAGTCCTGTCCCCCTGTGAAGTTTGGATTGAGTCAAAAGGCCACACTTGAGGACCTAGAGGGCCACATGTATCCTTGAGGCCTCAGGTTCCCCACCCCTGATTTATACACTCAATAATCATATGTATTCTACCTCTAGCCACGTGGTCTGCCAGATACCCCCCACAACAATAACATTCTCTTTTCTTCTTAACCAAAGAATCTTTGCCATGCTTCTACCATCAGGTTTATGGACTTCCATACAGGTACGCATTCTTATTATACAGTGCTATTCTCCTTTCCTATTACATTTCTCTGTAACAAAGTATGTATTTTCATTGCTATATTCCAGGCATGACTCATATCCTGCCAAGTGCCAGGGAATCTTGTGAGATTATATGTCAAGTTCATTTTGTTACCCCTGCCCTGAGCATTGGTGTTCAGACCTGAAAGCCATATGCTTTGTTTCTAGCCTTTTTCTCTATTTTCCACCAAGATTTCCTAACTGTGACCTCTGTTATGCTGCCTCTATCCTCACATTTCCTCCTACTCCTCAAATAAAGAAACTCCTCTTTGACTGTGACATCCCTTGCTTTAAAGACTTGAATCATTACAAATCATATTTCTTAAAACCTTCATACACCAGACATAAAACTCTCACTGAAGGGCTATACCCTGGGCTATGGAAAATGAGACAATTGTTCCAGGTCCTGCATTTTGGGCCCTTCTTCCCATTTATTGCTAATTTAGTAGTGACTCACTGAGGAAACAGAGACCTAATGCAATTATATATAAGATCAACTAGTAAATCCCTCCTAAAATTAGACTGCCCCTCCCTACTTACATCCTTCACAGTACATGTTGCCATCACACCTTTTTGTGATTAATTTCATACTCAAGACTATCCTTATGATTCATTGTAATCTGATTCATCTCTATAGAAATGGTGCATGGTAAGAAGGAGCCACAGTGTATGCTAATTGTGCATGCTTTAGCCCCCTCCCCTTTCTCTGAAGTCCTCTGATACCCCAGCCCAATACACGACTGGCTTTGGATCCTCAAAAGACTAATGCAGCATAAGCTCCAGCATGGTTCACCAAGATGGAAAGATCAGGGAATATAGATCTGGAGATAAACTGTGTGCCTTTCATTCACAGACTCGCTTAAGTTCAGAGTTTTATCACCAAGTTGACTATAGGGTGATGAATTTCTCGGGAGCATCAACTTTTAAAGATTAAATTACAGAAGATCTGTGGTCTTCATTGGTGTTATTTGTGCCCACATGAAGAAAATCAGAGGTCCTGGAAGAATTAAAATAGATTAACCCACTCCCAGGGATTGTCTCACAGGGCTAATACATGATTCAGCATCAGGGGAGGATGAAACTCAGGAGATATTCCTCCCTTTGTTCAAGAGATACCTCTCTCCTTTTTAACAGTATCTCATTCTGATATGGTAAATTCTGGTATGTTGTGATCTGAACAGAATACAAGGCCTTGACAGGTCCCAAATACCTTGCCTATCCACCAGTATTGTATGGGGCTCCTTTCTGCCCTAAAATCCCTACCACTTGAGTGACTAATGGGCTAGATGACAAAAATGAGGAACGTTGTCCCCATTACTCCACAGTTAAAATGCAAAACGCTGTACAGAATAATTAAGGTCCATCTGTCAGATTTACTAGTCAAACCTTGAGCTCTGAGGGGATGAAAAACAGAACAATAAGTTGGAGGAAATGAACAGGGAGTATGGTATCTCTTAGTTGTGAATGAACATATGTCAGGTAGGACATTGGGACCTCCAAATCATGTTAGAGTTGAAAAAATGAGGTTCAGAATAAGTCAAATCAAATCGGAAGTTTTCCCTTCAGTTCTGGTGGCCACATTTCCAGAATGACAGGGGCAAGCCAAAGTGTATCCTGAGAAGAACAATCAGGAGGTTGAGAAATCTTAAAACCATGACATATGAGGATGTCAACACTCTATAAATAATGAAAGCTAACATTTATCTAATGATTTAAAGTTTGCTAAGTGCTTTATGTGCATGATTTCATTTGATCCTTACAGCAGTCCTGTGAGATAGTTCTATTTTTATCCCCATTTTATAAATGAGGAAACCAAGGCTAAGAAAGTTGTGACTGGCCCAAAGTTACACAGCTAATAAGTGACTGAGGCAAGATTCATACTCAGGTCATCTTGACTCCAGGTCACAGCACTCAATCCACTGTGCCACCTATATGTTAGCCATTGTTATTGGGAATGATTGGCCTATAGTAGAAGACACTTAGAGAGGCCATCTCTTCTGTCTTCAAATTTCTACTAATTATCATATAGAAAAAAGATTAGATTTATTGTGCTTGAGCCCAAAGGTTAGAACTAGGACCAATCAGAGGGTAGATTCCAGTTCAGTGTAAGCATGACTTTCCTAACACCTGGAGCCATGCAAAAATGGAACATGTTGCCTCAGGCAAGAGTAGTTTATTATCCAAGTAGAAGCTGGATGAGCATTTGGGGTCATTTGTTCAGCTATTTCCCAAATGAATGCAACCACTATCTGGGGAAGCAAATCCTATCAACTGCCAACCAACTGCTACCTACAGGGCAAGCAAGCTGGGCTACCTGAAGCATCAAGAAATGTTGAGAAAGAAAGAGACAGAAGGCAACATTACCAGGCATAATAAACAGCCACAACCACAATCTTGACCACCATCTTTCCTCAGGCTCCAGGCCAGGACTCTGATCCCACAAGCCCTATACAGAGCAGTGACCTCCAAACCACCAGACCTGCTTGGAGGCAGCCCCTGCAGTTATCACTGAGAGGAGAAATCATTGCAGAGAGGGGGTACACCACAAGTAACAACTTCTGGCCAACAGTCACCAACAGGCACCAGAGTCTTAAGAGTGGCAGCATCCACCTCACTCCAGACCACTGATTCTATTTCCAGCCCAGAGCTCACAGCCATCATGTGGAGAGCTAGCTCCTGTGGAGAAAAGACCAGCCATCTTCACCAACTGCCAACCAAATGCCATCCACAGAAAGGCAAGCCAGCCTAGTTAAAGCCACAACATCCAGAGGGAGAGAGGGGAAATAGCATGTCAGGTAAGTCAAACCCCCATCTTGACTACCATTTCCTCTCATGTCTCTAAGGAGACAGCCCAGAATCCTGAACCCAAAAGCCTTAGGAATAGAAAAATGCTTTCAGGCCAGTGCCTGCAGCCGTCACCCTGTGAAGAAACCCTTGTGGAGATGCAGCCTGGCAACTGCTCCTGCAGGTGCTACAGCCACTTCTATTGAAAACCCAGAGAAGAAAATTTTTTCACCAAAGTCCTTAGTACTATCAAATGGTTCGACATCAGAAACATATATGATTTTGTCAATAGAAAAGACAGTAAAGAAGAGGTGTTCCCATCTGCTTTGCTGCTGCACCCTAACGACCAAGGGACATTTCCATCTAACTTTCCCTTGAGACATTTCATATGTGTTAGTTATCTCCCCCCCATTAGAATGTGAGCACCTCAAGAACAGACTGGCTTCCTCTTCTCTTTGTATCCCCAGTACTTTGCACATAGTAAGCACTGTTTTATTCATTCATTCATATTGTAGAAGAAACTAAGATTATACATTGCAGAAGATTTATTCATCTGTATCAGTAAAAGCCATCATGAGTTCCCTTTGCCAATAAAATTTAAGGTCAAGAAAGGATCCTGGAGAAATAACTGAAGTCTCTTCCAACTATGGTATTCTATGAGTCTATGAAAGCCCTGGTGATGAGGAAGTTAGGAGATCTGTGCTCTAAGGATGAATCTCCTACTAAGTAGTAACTAGCTCGAGTACTTCAGGCAAGGCTATCTCTCTGAGTCCCCATTTCTTCATCTATAAAGTTGGACTAGATGATCTCTAAAGTCTATATCAGACCTGAAATTCCATTATAAAAATCCAGTGATGTACCTGTAATTAAAAGTAAAGTGTCTTGGACAGGATTCTTTAATGTGCCAGAATATGATGCAAAATGTGTGTGTTTAACCATTCCCAGAAATGTACCAATGACCCATCTAAGAGATTTAACTAGTTCCAGATTACACCAGGTTTTTACTGAATTACACAGCCTAGTGACATACCCAAGATACAGAAAGTCTGAAATTCATTCTTAGCTCTGTTAATAATTAGTTCAATGTTGGACTTTACCTTCCACCCTCCCAATGCCTCGAAGGCAGTTCTATAAGGATGGGAATTTTTGCCAAAGTGAGACAAAGAAAGTGCTTATAATCGAGGGGAAAAAATTGAGGCATTATGAATGCCGGCATTCCTGAATAGCAATTAAATATGAAAGGAGCATTTGTCTCCCTATGGGACTTCCCTCAATGTCAGTTTCAGGATCAGAGAACAGAACAGTATCCCACACAGAGGGTACTATCTGCCCAGCCTAGGAGAATGGACTAGTCCCAGACCCAGGATATCTTTTAATGCCTTTTCATGGACATTTGTGACAAAGGAGAAGAATACAATGTAAGCCACACTAACCTTCCCAATACATCTGTCCAGGAACCCAAATAGAGGTAAAGATTATGAGATGGTTCTGATACTGGGAAGGGAACTAGAGACAAATTTAAATTACATACTTTCAAATGGCCTGGCTTTTGGATCTAGGAAACTGAACAATCATTCACACTGGTGACTCAGGACTCATCTTTCTATTCCTCCCTCTGTTCAGACTTCCTTATTTCTATCAAAGGTACCATCCTTCTTCCTATTTATATAGTACATAACCTTGGTGTTACCCCCAAATCTTCTTTCTCCCTCATCCTGTATATTTTATCAGGCACCAAAATTTGCCCTTTCTACATTCATATCTTTCTAGGAGCAAATACTGTTATTCCCATTTTATAGATGATTTTATAGATGATGTCGGTGGCAGAGAGTGGGATTTGAACACTCTCCTGACTCTAAATCCAGCACTCTATCACTCTACTACTGTTCTGTTCTCTGATCCTGAAACTTTGATCATTAAAACAATGAGAATTGATGTGGTCACAGAAAGAGTGTGTAGACAGGGAAGAGAAGGGGAACCTTGGACAAAGCCTTGGAGAACATCTACATCTATCTATAGAGGGTGTGATGTGGATGATAAATCAAGGGAAACTGAGAAAGAATAGCAGAAGGAAACAGATAGAAGGAGAGCCAAGAGAGAGTAGTGTCATGAAAATCCAGAGAGGAAGAAGTATCCAGGTGATCAACAGTGTCAAATGCAACACATAGGTCAAGAAGGGTAAAGACTGAAAAAGACCAACAGATTAGGCAATTAAGAAATCATTGGTAACTTTGGAGACAGCAGTTTCAGTCAAGTAGGAAGCCAGATTGCAAAGGGCTGAGAAAAGAATGAGAGGAGAGGAAGTGGAGAGCAAATCTAGGCTACCTTTCCTAGCAGTCTTGCTGATAAAGGGATAGCTTAATTGGGTGGCTGGATGCAATGAAAGGTTTTTGTGATTTGTTTGTTTTTTATTATGTATGGAGCTATAAAAATGGTGTGATTCTTAGCACCATCTGCCTCTTTTTAATGCCTCCCTCTCACTATCACTGCAGAAACAAAAGGTGTAATACATTTTAGAAATGTTTCCACTCAAAACGACTAATTTCTTTTTTTTTTCTTTTTGGTGAGGCAATAGGGGTTAAGTGACTTGCCCAGGGTCATGCAGTTAGTAAGTGTTAAGTGTCTGAGGCTGGATTTGAATTCAGGTCCTTTTGACTCCAAAGCCAGAGCTCTATTCACTGAGCCACCTACCTGCCCTGAAAATGACTAATTTTTTTTAAAGTACATTCATCCTTAAACTGGTAAGCTTAAAGTGAATAGCTTAAGTGGTAAACCCTTAGCTATCAAGAAAAGATGTTTTTCCAAAAAGATTCATTCCTCAAGTGGTCCTAATGACCAAAGTTTTAATGAATGTTGCCTGTACACTAGATATCAACATCTTAAAATACTTTCACTTTAGGTTATCAGTAGCTATTTAGAAATGTTTGTAACTTCCAGAAATAACTGTCAGAGATAATAGAAGATTGATCATCTTTGGCTGAAGTGTCAATTAGAAATTTTGAACAATATTGAATTAATGCAGAGTAGAGGTTTGTGATGAAAATGAAATTATATTTTCAAGGGAAAATATTGGAGAGTATCTATAGCAACGCTCTGAGCATGATCTATTAGGAAGTTATGAAAGGAATTTAGTTCCTTGGGGAAGATGACAAATTGACTTTGATCATATTGATTGGGTAATCTAAAAGGAGATCCTGTATGTAATTGAAAATATGGGTGTGGAATTCAACTGAGGAGTTAGGTATGAGAGATGTTGATTTGGGAGTGATCAAGACAAGGGTTATAGCCGAACACATTAAAGTATGTTGTATTAGAGTATAGCATATATATAGGTGGTGAGAATGGGTCAAGACCTGAGTTTTGGAGAATCCTCACAATTAAATGGCTATCTACTCATATAGTCATTTCTAAGAAGAGAAATTCCATTCTCTCTCTTACGCAAGTTTTAAGTCAGTTAGCAGTCTTTTCAATGCCAATGAACTGAGCTGGTTGTGTTAGAGTTAAGGGAACTGAAAACAAATTTAGATTATGCCGTTTTGGATGGCATGAGAATTGGGCTTTGAAGACAGAACATCATCTCCCCTGTGACTCCAAGACTAAACTTCCTTTGGAAGAAAGGGAAGAGAGAGAACAGGTTAGAGAAGAATATCCTGTCATCCTTTGTAGGTCACAGTATCAGAATTTTCACCCCAATTCAGATCATAATGGCTCTTGAGTATCAGACTCCAAGTCATTCTCCTTCTTTTCTAAAAACGTTCAATACATGGCTTATTGTCTTCCTCTCCTCTTCAACTCCTGTTCTTGTGCTAGGCAATTTCAATATCCATCTTGATTCTCCTTCAGACTCCCTAACTCATAATTATTCATTCTCCTTAAATTTCATAATTACTCCTTTACTTCACTTCAGCCACACATAGGAATGGTTACATACTAGGTATCACCATTACCCACAAGTGTTATGCTTCCTAAATTAAAAACTATGACATGCCTCTATCAGACCATAACCTCCTGTCATTCCATTTCTTCCTATGCCTTATCCCTCCTAAACCTATTTTTTGACCCTCAATACTTAGATCATTGCCCCTCTCCTGATTTCACTTCTTTCCCTCTTTAGTATTTACCCCATAGTTAGCAATCCAAGTATACACTGTTCACGACTTTCTAATCCCATGGCTTCTTGTCCTTTTCTACTCAGCCCTTTCCAAGCCTTGGTCCTGCAGTCCCCCCATCCTATTCCTTTGTAATTATATACTACAGAATATGGTAAAGGTGGGTGGGGAGAAATTCATACAACCATGTCAATTAGGTACTAAAAGTCAAACGCTTGAGGAATGAAATCTTTTTGGAAAAACATCTTTTCTTGATAGCTAAGAGTTTACCACTTAACTATTCACTTTAAGCTTACCAGTTTAAGGATGGGTGTACTTTTTGAAAAATTAGTCATTTTAAATGGAAACATTTCTAAAACGTATTACACCTTTTGCTTTTGCAGTGACAGTGAGAGGGAAGAATTAAAAAGAGGCAGATGGTGCTAAGAATTGCACCATTTTTATAGCTCCATACATAAAGTGTTTGACTTTTAGTAGAACAAAACACTACTTGAAAGGCTCTTCTCCAAAAAAATTGTTCCTATGGCTACATCAAAATTATACAAGACATTCTGAAAGCTGTAACCACAGAGACAACTTTAAAACAGTGAGGCATATGTTCACCAAAGGTGTTTAACGCCATCATGGAAGAGGTCCAACACTGAGTCTGTGTTGAAGAGGGATTCCCTATTGTGAGATCCCACAGATGCTCCTGTCTGTGGACCACAGTGTGCTAATTTTATCAAGCTTTGGAATGCTGCAGAAACCCATAAAGAGGAACCATAATCACTTAAATGTTTAGCCCAGCCACAATGGAAAAAAACAAGGACATCAAGAATGCATTTGGTACAGATTATGATATGAATTGAGATAGAGAACCTTTAAGTAGAGCTTGTCCATTAGTGTTATATGTATATATATGGGTGTACACATACATTTATATGTATCTACATACATGTATGTTTATGTGCATACACACATGTAATACATACATATACACACATAACACTAACAATCTGTAAGTTCTCTAACTTCATACCATGATCACTATTATATGCATTACTTATATCTTTGTTTTCTCCATATGTATTTTCCTTGTTTTTATATATATGTGTATATGCGTGCTATCTATATATGTATGTATCTATGTAATATATCTATATATGTGTTGTGTGAATTTTATATATGTATATACTTGTATCCCCAATGCTTAACACAGTGCCTAGTATGTCATAAGTAGTTAATAAATACTTGATTGGTAAATTGTATATGTTGATAGATGTATATATTTATAGATATAGATATAGACAGATGCTTGGCACATAATAAAAGCTTTGCCATTCATTCATTCACAGAAAGCTATAGATTATGATTGAGATATAGTCAGTCAAAAGCATTATTTAGCACTTACTCTATGCCAAACTCAGTGCTGAGTGCTAGGGATATAAAGAAAGGAAAAAACAACTCCCAACATCAAGTACCCCATGCTCTAATAGGGGAAACAATATTGCAATCCAATCTAATCTGATAAACATTTATTAAGCCCCTACTATGTGCCAGGCTCTGTTTTACGAACTAGAGATACAATTAATAAAAAGAAAGACAATCCCTGACCTCAAGGGGTTTACCATACAAAGGGGGAACAATATGCAAAAGGAGGCAGGAAAACAAGATGGGGATGGTAGGTGAGCAGGACACCAGGGAGTATCTTGTTCTGAGGATCTGAAACCAGAGTGGATTATATATACAAGATATATATGGAGTGTATGGAGATTTCCTCAGAGAGGAAGGCACCAGCAGCTATGCCAGTGCTGGGCACATAGTAAGTACTTAATAAATATTTATTGATTGTTTATTAATCTATTGATTGAAAAATCTCCTCCAGAAGATATGATTTCACTGGAGTTTTGAAGGAAGCCTGAGAAACTAAGACATAGAAATGAGGGGGCAGAGCTTTCCAGGCATGGGGGACAGGCGTACACAGACAACGAGAGGAGGTGAACTATTCAAAGAATGGTAAATAGTCCCTTGGAGTTGAATTGTAGAGTATGGGGAAAGGAGCAAAGTGTAGGAGGACTGGAAAAGTACAAAGGGACCAGATGTACAGCTTTAGATGCCAAAGAGGCCACGACATTTGATCCTAAAGATAAAGTGTCTGTTGTTCATTGAAGTGGGGGTTGATGCCATGGGCAGACTTATACTGTTCTAAAGACAGTTCTCAAGGGAAGAAATCCAATTTATAGAGAGATATATGAAAAAAAAATGCTCCAAATCACCAATAATTAAAGAAATGCAAATTAAAGCAACTCTGAGGTTCTATATCACAGCTCTTATATTGACAAAGGTGACAAAAAAGGAAAATGATTAATGGTAGAGGGGTTGCATGAAAACAGACACATTGATGCATTGATGATGGCGCTGTGAATCAGTCGAGCCCCTCTGGAAAACAATCTAGAATCATGCCCCCAAATTACTAAACTATGCATAACACTCCTAGCCCTATACCTCAAAGAAATTAGGATAAAAAAGGAGGAAAAGGAATGACATATGCAAAGATATTTATAGAGGTTCTTTTTGTAATGAAAAAGAACTAGAAACTAAAAGGGTACTCATCAGTTAGGGAACGGCTGAACAAATTAAAGTATATGAATGTAATGGAATACTATTGGGCTGCAGGAAATTTTTTAAAAGACAGTTTCAGAGAGGCCTGGGAAAACTTGTACAAAGAGATACAAAGTGAAGTGAGCAGAATCAGAATTAATACTATAACATCAATATTACAAAGATGGATAATTCTGAAAACCTTAAAAACTCTGATCAATGCAACGATTCCATGACTGAGATGATAGATTACCAAACAGAAAGAGAAACATACTTTTGGATGTCACCAATGCGAGAATTTTGTTTTGCTTGACCGTGATTATATAATACAAGAGTGTTATATTTCTTCCTAGCTTTCCAGCTTCCTTCCTTTCATTCTTGCTTTTATCTCCCTTCTTTCTTTTTTTCAGTAGAGGAGGGAAAAGCGATAGGGAGGGGAAAATGCTTAATAATTGAAAAAATAAAAATGTATTTTAAAAAATTAGAACAGAAACAGATAACTGGGGTATTGGAGGAATCTTTGCAGCAAGTTTCTCTAATAAAGGTTTGATATCCAAGACATATAAGGCATTGATCTAACTATATAAGCTTGAGAGTTATTCCTCCCAATAGATAAATGACCAAAGTTATTCCTCAAACAAGAAATGTCAGATATCATTTACCATATGTTACAAACCAGTAATAATTAGAGAAATGTAAATTAAAACAATCCTGAGGTTCTACCACACCTACCACATTGGCAAAGATGACAAAAAAGGAAAGTGAGAATTGTTAGAGAGGCTGAAAAAAGACCCAGACACAATGATTGGTAGAGTTGTGAATTGTTCCCACAATTCTGGAAAGCAATTTGGAACTATACGCCAAAAGTCACTAAACTGTACATATTCTTTGATCCATAAATACACTATTAGACATATACACCAAAGAGTTCAAACACAGATAGAAAGGATCCACAGATACAAAGATATTTATAGCAGCTCTTTATATTTACAGCAGCAAAGAAAAGGAAACAAATAGGGTGCCCATAAGTTGGAGACTGACTGAACAAATTTTGGCATTCAAATATATTGGAATATTATTGTGACACAAGAAATGACCATTTCAGAGAAACCTGGAAAGACTTGTATGAACTGATGTAAAGTGAAGTGAGCAGAACCAGGAGAATAATGTATGGAATGAGCACAACATTGCAAAGCTAAACAACTTTGAAAGACTTAGGAACTCTGATCATTGCAATTAACCACAACTAAGAGGACCAATGATGAAGTAGGCTGCCCACCTTTTGACAGAGGTGATGGACTCAAGGTACAAAATGAGACACACATTTTTGGACATGGTAAATGTGTGAATTTGGTTTGCTTGATTACGTTTATTTGTTACCAAACAACAAAACAAACCTTAAAGAACTGTATAAATATTAGCTATTTGCCTTCATACATTTGTGGTACCAGGAGATCTCAAACCAAATTTCTATGGAGTGGGAAGGTCTAACCTGGCCTAACCTAGGACTTAACTAAAAACACAAATTTCTTTTGGCAGTCATTCTGACTCCAGACTTGGTTTCTGCAGTGCTTTCATGATAAGGGATAACCTAAAGACTGTTCTGGTACAATAGGTCCCTCTGTCAAAATCAAGGCTAACCTAGTACCAATGTAAACCCATACAGTTTAAATGGAATTGCTTCAACGTCCAATATTGACTTAATCAAACCATTATTGTGTCACAACTAGATGCAAATCTCTTTCCACACGTGATGCTGTTGGTGGTTTACAAAAGGCCTATGCAGCTAATCAAGATAACGACAAAACTCAACAGCTAGGCTTTGAAAGGCCAGATTGCAAAAAGTGAAAGTACTCCACCCAGATCTCAAATTACACATGAATTTCAATCCTTTGGTTTTAACTGTGAACCATATCCTTTTCCTAGAATGCTCTATTTCTAGGAATTGCAGAGTTAAAAATATTTCTAATATTTTTTACACATGACTTCTATAACTTTTGGAGATTTTTATATAGAGAAAGGAAGCAATCTTTTTCTCATAATAACCAGCTTATTTACTCAGTCACTCACTACTTTGGCCAAATGGATTGGCCAAATGGCATCCTACCAAGATTCACTGCTGCAGAATTATATTGTCCACATCTGGTTCCATGTAACATTTTCCTAGCATTACCTTGTTGGGTAGAATGCTGTGATTCTTTGGTTTGGCCACACGATGGAGTAATTCCTTCATGAAATACAATGTCAACAACAACAACAAAAAAGGCCTAGGCACTGTAACTGGCTTCTCAGATTTCTATACACTGAATAATGGAGTTCCAAAGTTTGCTAGAGAAATTTCTAGAAATAGGGGTTTCATTTTCATTTTTAAGTACAAGGCTTGGAATCAGAAGACCTTTAGGTTGCTTCAATTAGTCAATCAATAAGCATTTATTAAGCTTTACTAATTATTAATTTATTTATTAAGTGTCAAGAACCTCCATTTCTCCATTTTTAAAAAAAGGGACAATAATCTTCCACTGTATCCGTAACTCACAGGGGTTTTGTGAGGGGAGCACTTCATAACATGTTACCAGAGACTAGTAATTAGTGTCCAGTCATTCTGGGAGGCAATTTGGAGCTTTGCCCAGAAAATTACCAAACTGTATACATACTCTCTGACCCAGCTATACCACTGCTTAGTCTATTCCCCAAATAAACCAAAGAGGGAAAGACCTATAACGTACAAAAATATTTATAGCAACTCTTTTCCTGGTAGTCAAAATTTGGAAGCTAAGGAAGTACCCTCCCATTAGGGAATGGCTAAACAAATTGTGGCATATGAATATAATGGAATACTATAGTGTCATAAAAATTATTAAATGGACAATTTCAGAGGAAACTGGGAAGATTTTTATGAACTGATACGGAATGAAGTGAACAGAACTAGAAGGATAACTTATATGGGGATAACAACATTTTAGAGAAAAACAACTAAAACAAAGGCCTTAGAACTCTGGTCAACACAATGATAAATCACAAGTAAAACAAATGAAGATGAAAAATGCAACTTACCTCCTGACAGAAGTGAGGAACTTAAAATTCAGAAAGAGGTACACATTTTCCTACATGGCTAATGTATTGAGGGATTTTTTTATTTGTTTAATGGCAAAGGGAAGACTGGGAGGGACAGATTAATTTTTTTTTAAATTTGGAAGAAATTAAAAAACACACAAAAATATAAAGCAATATAAACTTATTTCCATAAAATTTAGTTTCATTTTTCAAAATGGCATTCTGATCAAATTTTTTTCCATTATTTACCATGAAATGTTTGCACCAGTCTTACATAATTATACTCTAAGAAGCATTTTTTCCAGAACCATTCATTCTCAAATCATTTTTTTTGTGTATAATTCTTCCAACAAAGTAAACAAAGATGAATTAGTTAGTTTGGAAATGCCCCCTTGGTTTCTCCTGGATGATAAGCTTCATTGATGAGGATACCATTTATATAAATTGATTGGCTTGAGGTCCTGAGAGGACAGACTCTTGTTTCAAGAGTCATCCTATTTTACTTGACTATATAATCAATTAATCAATTGATAAGCATTTACTAAGTGCCTACTGTGTGTACTAGTACACTCTACTAGGTACAGGGATACAAAGACAAAAATTTAAACAGAGCCTGTGCTTGATAAGTTTACATTTTGTCAAAGAAGCCCTCATCCAGGATTGGGAAGCATTTTTTAATGTGATCCCAGAATCTAGTCTTTTAGAGAAAGAACAGAGGTTTCTTGGGCAGCATCAGCCCTGGGAGTTATAATGCAAGTAATCTCAAATTCAAGAGTTCAGAAATCTAAACTTCAGCTTAAAGGATGGGAATTTCCTGAACAGCATACCTCTTAGAAAAATAAGAGAATAATTATAATTAGAAATAAGAAAAAGTATGTATAGCAGCTCTTTTTGTGGTGGCAAAGAATTGGAAATTGAGGAAATGTCTATCAATTGGGGAATGGCTGAACAAGTTGTGGCATATGATTGTAATGGAGTACTATTGTGCTATAAGAAATGATGAGCAGAATGATTTCAAAAAAACCTGAAAAGACTTACATGAACTGATACAAAGTGAAGTAAGCAGAACCAGGAGAACATTATACACAGTAACAGCAATATTGTATGATGATCAACTGTGAATGACTTAATTATTCTCAGAAATACAATGATCTAAGACAATTCTGAAGAACTCATGATGAAAAATGTTATCCACCTCCAGAGAAAAAAATCAATGGAGTCTGAATGCAAATTGAAACATACTATTTTTCACTTTACTTTTTGTGGGGGGAGGGTTTTAATCAGTATTTTCTTTTCACAGCATGACTAATATGGAGCTATGTTTTGTATGATTACACATTTATAACCTATACCAAATTGCTTACCATCTCAAGGAGAGGAGAGGTGAGGGAAGGAAAGAATTTGAAACACAAAATTTTAAAAAACAAATGTTAAAAATAGTTTTTACATGTAATTGGGGGGAAATGAAATATTATCTAAAAGAAAGAAGAAAAATGAGTCCCTATAGATGAAAGGATAATGAGAGAATAAAGCCATGACAAGAGACACTACTTTTAGTGGAATTTGAGTCTATAGGGCAAAA
This sequence comes from Phascolarctos cinereus, assembly GCF_003287225.1. Taxonomy (NCBI): domain Eukaryota; kingdom Metazoa; phylum Chordata; class Mammalia; order Diprotodontia; family Phascolarctidae; genus Phascolarctos; species Phascolarctos cinereus. The sequence goes on along the minus strand of NW_027555847.1, from coordinate 441,593,057 downwards.
CAGATACTATAGAGGAACCCATGGAGAGGTGGGACCCACAAGATTGGGAGCATTGTACTGATTGCTTGTGGGCTACTATTACTCCTTTATGTGTTTTCTACATTTATCAGCTCATCGGGATCCTTTACATTTTATAATTTTCTATGAAATGAAATTGTCTGTCCTGTAACTGATAGCTGCATATATTACTTTAGATATTTTTATGGGAGCTAGACATACCTTTAACCCACTGTTGTGGAAACCCAGACATAACACAAATTCTAAAATTTCCCAAAGTAAACTCTGGATAAGGGCAAAGCGGGCCATAGAGATAGTGATCTTTTAAGACTGCCCCCAGGATGAGATGTGTTTCATATACACGCAGGACCACAGGTTACACACAAATATAGAAATTGAGTCTGTGAGAGCGTGAGTGATTTCTCTACAGCCACAAAGCTAGTGAGTGTTGGAGCTAGCCCTAAGGCCTGTTCTCTTTTCACTAGGCAATGTTAAAGAATATTGACCCATCAGTTGATAAGTGCTGACCACATAAACAGTTGCTTCATGCAACTCACTTGACTCCATTTCACCTGACTTCTCATGAGGCAGATCTATATGTCTGAGGCCTTCCTATTCACCTTTTTCCTTTCCTGGTTTGAGGTTTAGGTTTGGGCTTTTTGTCCAGTCCTGAGATTTTTTGGTAGGTGGGGAACCTGAACCTGTGACCTTGAGGCCCCATGTGGCCATCTAGTTCCTTGGGTATAGCCTTTTGATTGAGTCCAAGTTTTACAGAACAAATCCTTGTATTAAAGGGATTTGTTATGTGAAGTTTGGCTTCAGTCAAAGTGCCACACTCGAGGACCTAAAGGGCCACAGTTCCCCACTCCTGGGAGAAATCCCAGGAAGAACCCTTCCTCTACCACTGGATATTCTGCAACTTAAGAGTTTACTCAGCAAGTTGCCTAAAGCACTGAGGTGTTAAGGGTCACATAGACAGTATGTTTTTCAGAGGCAGGTCTTCCTGACTGGCCTGCTGTCTCTTCAATACACCACCCTGATTCTCACTATTCTGTTCATGAAAAATAATTTTGGCTTGCCTTCTCAGCATTTAGAAGGGGCATTTCCTTATATCTCGGTGTATGTGTGTGTCAGCTCAGGTGGAAGGTGGTGGATGGCTTATGAGTCTTAAACAAGATTTCCAGAGAAATCTGAATTGATGTCTTCTTTTTCTCAAATAAAATGGCAAGCAGAAATAATACTAATCATGCTACTGACCATTATTTTTTTTAAATGGCCTTGCAGCATCTTGCAGTATGGACACACACACACACACACACACACACACACACACACACACACACACACACACACTGTCCTAGGAGGTAGGAAACCTTACCTACTCTGAACCTCAGTTTCCTAATCTGCACCTGAATGCAGCTCAACAACTATTTATTGAGATCACATAAAAAAATTTCTATGCATTATTCCTTTGCTCTTAAGAAATTTGCAATTTAATGTGAGATATAAAAGAGATGAGTGAATATCTGCAGTTCAAAAGCCACCAGAGAGGTGCAAACTCAATGTTGAATAGCTTCAGGGACTGATCTCATCCTAGGGGGAAGAAGGGATTGGAGAAGGAAGATAAAAATGAGCTGGACCTTGAAGCAAGGGTAGCACTTCAATGGACAGAAAAGAACAGTGCGAACAAGGAAAGACATGGAAGGGTGATAGAAGAGCTCCAGATTGGGATAGAGTCCACTGCGGTTGGAGCATAGAGTAAAGATAAGGAAATACTTGGGGGAGGTGGGGAGAGAGATACAGGACTGGCCAATTTTGTGGAAGGACTTGAATTCTCTGTTGAGGAGTTTGGAATTGGAAGGCAGTGTGACATAATGAATAGAGAGCTGGCCTCAGAGCCAGAAAAACCTTGGATTCAAGTCTCATTTCCGTTACATTCTGGCTATGAGACCTTAGATAAGTTACTGAAGTCAGCATCTCAGGCAAAAGCCTGAGAAGCAGTAGAGAAGACAACTTGCATTTGTAGAGGTAGTTTCCTCTCCTGGGAATTCCCTATATTAATAAGATCACTGGTCTACTGTATTATCTCCTCTCCCTGTAAACAATACGGCATCACTGAAAGGTTTCTCAGCACGTATTCTTGGTCTAAGGTACTTTTTCTCTCATCTCTTTCCAAATATAAAAATTCTGTATTTATTTGTAGGGATTTAGAAAGCAGGAATATTTTGAATCTTGTCCTATTGTTCAATTTTCCTTTGTTTTGTTTACCCCTTTTTCCTCTCACTTGCCTAATATCAAAGGCTGTATATAAAAGAGAAAAGAAGTCACAAAAGGGTAGCCCAAGTACCCTCCCATCTCAAGAGGAAATCTTCAGAAAGAGAAAACAGGGCGGAGGTCAGATGCTCATGGACTTGGGTACAAAATCTGGGCAGAATTTAATATTGTAATTTATCATCAGGACTCATTCCATACTGATGACACATACATGACAAACGAGGAGAGTCCTCAGGACTTCAATTCCCATGACGCTTGGGGCCCAGAAAGAATTACTACTGGGAGAAAATCTCTGGACTACATTTCCCAGAAGGTTATCAGAGTGGTGGTGTCACCAGGTGAATACCTGGAGAGATGGCTACTAGGAAGCAGGAAGGAAGGAAGAAAAAAAAAAGTAATATGGACTGTATTCATTGTGAGCAAAGACCGGAAGTTGTGTCCCAGCCCGCAGCCAAGGAGTAACGGAAGGGGAAAGGCAATGCTCTCATGTCACCCTTAGCCTAAAAATCTCACCTGAACCCTTATAATCCCACCGCTGAGCAAAAAAGCCTCTTCAGCAGTTTTCCAACATACCCCAAGAGGCTTCTGACAATCTTCTTGAGATGGATGGAGAAGACTTGAACTCTAAGTTTCTGTTACTAGGATGTGAATTCTAAAGTGACTGTATCCTCCCTCAATACACTGGGTACCTAGGGGTAAAGAGGGGAGATTATATGGTAATCTCCTTGGAGCTTATAAGGGCCTTTAGAGTTTAGATTTGGATCTAAAAGAGAGGTTATCTAGACCAAAAATGTCAAACACACTGGCCTGAAACACTCCTGAGTGAGGACCCAGATTAAAATATAATTAAGAAATATTTAACAAAATACATAAACATGAAATAAAACATAGATAATGATGATAGGTGGTTTTCTAAGTCAATATGCTGCCCACAGGGATCCTTAGGTATGGCTTAGGGACCCCTGCTTCTTTTTGAGTGACACCACTAATCTAGACCAACTCCCTCATTTTACAAATAAGAAAACAGACCCAGATAGGTTGCTCAATTTTACACAAGTAGTAAATGGTAGAGATAAGATTTGAACCCAAGTCCTCTTACTTCAAATCTTATTTTCTTTCTATTGTATCATGAGTCTACTACCTTATTCTCACTTGTTATTTTTACTTCTTTTACTAAAAGTAATTCCTTTTCCTAATGCGATTATGGGGTTTTCATAGCCTATGAACAGAGTGTTGCACAGATGTGGGCTTAGATCATGACTTGCATAATTTATTATCCAAAACAGTACATCCTGAACCTGTCTCTCAAGCCACTCCCTCTCCTCTCCTACCACATCCTCAAAGTACTTCCATACTGCCCAGGTCCATATTCACAAATCTTGCTCCCAGGCTAGTTTCCAAACCTCCAAAGATGTGCACCTGAGGCTACTTCCAGATGTTCTTAAACACCCCCTCACCACAACTCCACCCCACCCCCAACAGAATTGCAATCACACTTCCCCCTTTCAGCCATCCTTGCCATTAAAGGAAAAAAAATCTTCTGGGGCAGCATCTGTGTCTCCCTTCCTCTATTAGCCCACAATGTCCTGAGCTCCTGACACCCAGGTTACATGCGGAAGTAACAAAAGAGCAGACTCATAGCTGTTTTTAGTCTAACGTTGTGGGCTTGATGGGCTAATTATGGACATTAATCTCGAGGCTTTTTCTCACTGGCTGGAAGAACCACTTCTTTTCTTTTTTTATTTTTCCGAGGCAATCAAGGTTAAGTGAGTTGCCCAGGGTCACACAGCTAGTAAGTATCAAGTTCCTGAGGCAAGATTTAAACTCAGGTCCTCCTCATTCCAGGGCTGGTGTTCTATCCACTGCATTACCGGCTGCCCCAAGAAACACTTCTTTTTAACCCAACAGTCCCTTACTGAGCAGCTACCCCTTGTAGAAAAAAGTTCCTAAAGGTCTGGTGAAGTAGTTATACATACAGATGGGGCACAACCAAGGATTTTTTCCTCCAAAATTTAACATAATATCTTGATTATAATAGGAAACAAATACTAATAAATACTGTTTATTAACTTATTGGTCACCGTAATTATTTAGGTCTCTATCAAAAAGTGTTGAAGAGATTCAGTTCCCAGAGAGATGGTTTTCCTTTCCACCCAAGTATGTATTTGCAATATGGGGCAGCTAGGAGACTCAGTGGAAAGGAAGACACCTGAACAACAAAATTATATTTGCCCTTAATTAAATATATCCTCCATGGCATCTAACAAATGCCCTTTTCTACAATTCCTCACTTCCTCTGCATAGGGTTGCTATGTAAATACTCTTGTGGATCCTTTTCTACAGTTTGGTGATTTGCTAGCCCTGTTACTTTAAGTCACTTAATATATCTGAGGCTCAGTTGCCTTATCTGTAAAATGGGAATAATAAGGCACTATCTACCTCATGTTCTTCTTGTTGTTATTCAGTAGTTTCCAACTCTTCATGACCCCACTTACTTACTAGCTGTGGGACCCTGGGTAAGTCACTTAACTCTGTTTGCCTCAGTTTCCTCATCTGTAAAATGAGCTGGAGAAGGAAATGGCAAACCACTCCAGTATCTTTGCCAAGAAAACCCCAAATGGGGTCATGAAGAGTTGGGCAAGACTGAACAACAATGACTTCTGCATCCAAATCCAGTGTTCTTTCCTCTACACCAGTACTTCTTAAACTGGGGGTCACAAACCCACATGGGGTTGTGTAACGAATATGGGGGTCATGAAAAATTTGGCAACAGTAAAAGGCTTCTGAACACACAACAAAGTTCAAGGGGACAGCCAGATGGCACAGCAGATAGAGCATCAGCCCTGGAGTCAGGAGGACCTGAGTTCAAATCCAGCCTCAGACACTTGACACTTACTAGATGTATGACTCTAGGCAAGTCACTTAACCCTATTGCATAGCGAAAGAAAGAAATACTTCCCTTCAAATTTTGATTCTAAAAAATTAAGTTGGGTTCATAAACCATACTCAATTAAAATAAAAATTGGCAGTCATCTGCCATTAAAAATTCAAGAAGAATTTACTGAGTTATTAAGTGATACAGGTTTAAAACTTGCGTTTCCTAAAAAAATCATTAAGTGAATTTTGACGGGATCAGGACAATTTCCAACAATTTCTAAAATAGCCCTAAACATACTTTGGCTATTTTGTACTATGTATTTATGTGAAACGGTGCTCTCAGCATTGATGATTATAAAATCAAAATATCACTCAGCTCTGAAAAAGGGTGAAGATGCTCTACGTCCTGCAGTATCGCATATTTCACTAATTTAATTCTTTATGTAAAAATAAATAAGCATATCCATCTCATTAGTGTGCAAATTTGCTTTCATTTTTAATAAATGGTAAAATTATATGTATACTAAAGAATTGTTTTAAAATAAATTTCTGTATGATTTCTTATCAGTAAATGTTTGATTTGTATATCTGTTTTATATACCTATATACCCAAGGCTGAGCAAAAATTTTCTCAGGTGAAAAAGAGTTGTGAGTGGAGAAAATTTAAGAAGCCCTGCTCTATACTACATGATCCCTGAGTTTTTCTTCATTTAAATAGAAGTCTATGGCTCAGATGAAAACTGAAGTTCACCCACTCTGAAAATGAAAAGACTGAAGTATAATCTATAATTCAAGAATTTCATAGAGATGGAAGGGTTTGGAATGGCTACAGTAAACTGAGAATGTATGTAGAATTGAGTAATTCTACTAAACAGATGCTATTTGGAGCTATCAATGGTGCAATGCTAAATTCTGAGCAGGTAAAATTATTCTAAAAAAGTATAATCACTACTTTCCACTGGATTTCCTTTTTTTTTTGTAAGTAAATTTCCCCAATGTCTTTCTTTTACCTGAGTCTTGTTGAGTACTTATTGAAAAAACTTTTTACTCACTTACTTTAATTATTAACCTGTACCATTCCTGCTTGCTTGCTAGCTCTAGACTATTTGAAAGGGAAGCAAAAGCAAAAATTCACATTCCAGCACCAACCCACACCCTGATAAGGACTTTGAGACAGAGTCAAACCTTGAGGGATGCACTCCTAAGATAAGCTGCATTTATTACTCTAAGGCACACTTATATACTCTATGCAAGGCAAAATTCCCTAGTAAAGTGTTTCAAAATCAAAACAAAAACTTTTGAGCTAATAGGGGAAGCTATTAGTCTATAATATTTGCTCTTTATAACTGCATAATTTTATATATCCATGAGTACTAGATGTTTCTTGACATTAAACCTGTATTTTCCTTCCTTAACCACAGTACTCCATTATCTTTGGGTGTTTTCTAGATTAAGGATATGTTTATTCATATGAAAGGTAATTGTGGCAGGAATTATGTGATATGGGTTTAAAGATGAACAGTGGAGCTGTTCCTTCTATAACTAGGGTTTTATACATAGCTAGACCTGTTTTGTGAGTGCCTTGAACTTTGACTCAGGATAGTTTCTGGCAATAAACTTATACTTGCTGGGACATCACCATTCATTTTCAGACTTCTCTGGGGTCCTAGAATCTGATCAGTCCCAGGGCTCTGAAAGCTAACTGTTTACAATGCTAGTCAGTTAAATATGTAGATATAGAGAGTCAAGGGGCAAGTAGGTGGCTGGGTGGATACAGTCCTGGGCCTAAAATCAGGAAGACTCATTTTCCCGAGTTCAAATCTGGTCTCAGACATTTACTGTGTGACCCTGGACAAGTCACTTAACCCTGTTTGCCTCAATTTCCTCAGCTGTAAAATGATCTGGAAAAGGAAGTGGCCAACCATTCCTGTATCTTTGCCAAGAGAATCCCAAATGGGGTCACAAAGAGTTGGATACAACTCAAATGACTGAACAAAATAAAGTCAATAAACAATTTAATCTCACAAGTATTTATTACTCTATACATATTTATATGCTCTATGCAAGGCAAAATTCTCTAGTGAAGTATTTCAAAATCAAATGATAAGTTGTTGAGCTAATAGAGGAAACTATTAGTCTTCACAATATTTGATCTTTGTAACTGCATAGTTTTATATATGCATGAGTGCTAGGTGTTTCCTTGACATTAAACCTATGTTTTCCTTCCTTAATCACAGTACTTATTAATTGCCATTTCTTCCAAATATTTTTCCACATATCAGTCCATTAAAGTGGCTTTATTATTATTTTTGTTTATAACTATGATTTCTTCAGTGTTGAAATATCCCCCACCAGTGAAGATTGCCAGTTCATCTCTACTTTATAGTTGATGGCTCAGTATGTGAGGTCACACTAGAAACCAAATCTTGATACCAACACCAGTCCTTTATCCGGTTTGCCATAACTCCCTACAAAACATATATATTTATTTTAAAATAAATTTTGTCCTTTTTTACATCACCAAAGTTTTACCCAATATCATTCTTCTTCCTCCCTCCCAGAGAGCCATTACATATAACAAATAATATTTTTAAAGAAAAAAGGAGAAAAAAGAAAAAGAGAAAAAAAAATCATCAAAACTGATCAATACTGAATTAATCGAAAAAATCTGAAAATATTTTCAGTGTACCACAGTGTAGTACCTCTTACCTCTGCAAAAGAGCAGAGTGACATATATAATTAGAAAAACAGGAACTGGTTCAGTATTTCCCCATGATCATCTTGGCGATGCTGGTGTCTTATTCATTAGAAGACATGGTATAACTCTCACTTTGCAAAAAGTGCTGTATGTTCCTGTTGGCAGAAAGCTATAAAATACAGTAAGTGAAAAGCCATAAAAACTTAAACTCTGTGAAAGGTGGAAGCCTGGGAAGCCTGAACATGATGATCTGTTTACAATCATAACCTAGATACTGAATTATATTTTAGACACTGAGTCATAACTTAAGATAATATGACCTATGAAAGCCATAACAAGAATTTCCTGACCTATATGTGACCAGGACATGATTGATACACAAATTTATGTTTGGGCATAACATAGGCTTAACTCCCAAGTTCATTACTATGTAGAAAACCAAAAATATCTACCAATCGGTAGTGATGCATTCAATAGGTCCTCCTCCCTTTGTCTGTTTTCTATAATTATTATGGAGATTTTGGGGGTTCAACGGTCTGACCAAAGATTGCCCCTATTTTGTAAGTATTTATAATGATTGATTAAACTACTACCTATAATCAATTTGGAGATACTTGGCCTCTTCCTTTGGTATCAAAAGAACACCCCATGATTATGGGGTTCCCCAGTCAGGGGAATTCTGGACCTTACAAGTGCCCTTGGTGGATTGCATAAAATCTAATGTATCTACTCTGATTTTTCTTACCAGGAAGTGTTTTGGTCAACATGTCCTGAAATTCTGGATATAACTCCCCCAAATTACCTCCTTTTCCAACAACTGTTAAATTCTGATTACCTCCTTGGAGCCTTTTAAAGCTCTTCCCACCCCCACCCCCATCCCCAATTGTTTCTGTCTCTCTATTTAACTGCCCTCTTTTTCTTTGCCATATTAATGAATACACTGCCTGTCTGACCACCTTGTATATGTCCATACAGCTGAAGTTGGGAGTAGATGTAGAAGTTTACATATTTCTGTTATGTGTTAATATGTCTACATCTTTGTTTCTGGTGCTTAAAAAATCACAAATGTGTTGTGTTCCAAAAATTCATTTGCAAGTCAAATGCTTGCAACTTGGATCACATCTTCCCACAGAAGCAATTTTTTAAATGGTAGTTAAATTCCAAGGCTAGTCAAGGTCACAAAATAGCAGAACTAGAAAGGACCTTACTAACTATCTGGTCGAACCCTTTTCATTTTAAGATAAGAATACTGGGAGCCAAGGAGTGACACTAACTTGCTCAAGATCATGCAGTTAATAAGTGACAAAGCTGTGACTTGAACCACTGACTCAAATTCCGCCTTCCTACTGTGTACACTGCACTGCATCATCACGAAAATCTATTTAATGAATTGTTGAAATCGTAAATATTTTCAATAAAAAGATAGAAACCATAACGTGCAATACTACCATTTAAAACAGAAAAATAACAAATTGGATAAGAAATAGGTTGGTTTTTGATCTCGAATGCTTGTTCTTGAAGAAGTGTTGGCTTACTTCAAAGGATAGACAGCCTTCTGTAGAGATTCTGAAAGGAATTTCTAAGCATTTTCAAAGGTTTCACAGATTAATAGCACTAGTATTTCATCATGCCTATTTCTATGTACAGATGAAGCCAATGGTTTTAAAAAGCAATAAAACTCAGGAAAATTCAGTGGACAACCTTAGATTTTTTTACTTACTAAAGTGAAAAAATACATCCTTTCTGTTGTTGTTCTGAAAGAGGACCAGTGACATCAGGAGGGTGATGTCTTGACTTACAAGTGAATTGGATTTAAATGAGACAGGTCTGTGCAAAGTCATCAGCCTCACTCTCTCCATCAGAGTCCAGTGGCAAGACATAGGTCAAGACCACATCCTTTCTGTTAACAAATGGTAAACCACAAAAAACAGAAATAAACATGCTACCAGTCACAGTCTCTATATTAGTTGCTATTTCCTAACTTTATTTTTTTTTATGAGAAAGTTTTAGTTAGGAAGTGATAGGTGCACCCAAACAAAACGTATGGATAGAAAAAACATTGTTATGAATTGGGATGGAAATCTAGGATAAGAGGAGGGGTACCTTATACCTTCCTTCCTCCCACCCCTTGAATCACAAAAGTCAGCAGGGAGGAATCAATGGTTCAGCCTGGCCCGGAGGTGCTGCCTTAAAGGTTCTAGACTGTTATGATTCTCAGTTGGGAAGAGGGTTCCCATCTTTACCAAAGAAAAAGTGAGGGCATGTGCCTGCTGTTGAGTTCATTCTCCTGTTACCAGCCAAGGATCATGATTCCACAGATAGGATTCTACACATATTGACTTAAGACATCGTCTGTGTTTTAGTGTATCATTATTTATTTTGCTAAACATTTCCCAATTACAGTTTTACCTGCTTCAGTCACACTGGGGAGTATCACAGCCTAAGAGTTTGACATTTCTGGTCTAGACAGCCCCTGAGGTCTTTTCTCACTCTCAGTCTATGATCCTATTATCCTCTACCTGCATAATTCAAGTAGGCTGGCCCCACTCTACCCCACCAGCCTGGATCTCACTCCTTTGAGATCCCTTATTTTCCTTCAAACTTCACCTCAAGTATTCCTTTCTTTATGTAGCTTTCCCAGATCCTTCCAGCTGTTAATTCTCTTGCTCAAAAATTCCTAAAACACTTTGTATTCTCTCTTGTCCTGCTTTACTCCCTACCTTATATTATATTCAGGCAGCTAGGTGGCACAGTGAACAGTGTCAAGCAGGGAGTCAGGGAGTCCTGAGTTCAATCTGGTCTCACATGCTTACTAGGTGTGTGACCTTAGGCAAGTCACTTAACCTATTTGCATTGGTTCCTCATCTATAAAAGGAAAATAATAATAGCACTTTCCTCTCAGAGTTGTGGTGAGAATCAAATAAGATAATAATTGTAAAATGCTTAGCAACAGTGTCTGGCATCTAGTAAAAGCTATATTAATGTCAGCTATCATCATCATCATATTCATCTGGGTAAATATCATCCCCCTAGTAGAACTCTAAGCTTCCTGAGAGCAAAGTATATTTCATTTGTCTTTGTCCCCAGTACATAGCATAATATTTATACATACTAAATGTTTGCTGAATTGAACAGATAGAAATGGAGAGAGATTTTCTTAAGGTTACTGGACAGGAATCAGAAGAAAAAGAAAGGGGAAGAAAGTCTAAAATGGATTATCTAAAGTAGAATTAGGATCATAGGACTTAAGAACTAAGAGATACCTTAGATATTATTTAGGCAAACAAACTTCCTCATTTTACAAATGAAGAAACTGAGGCCCAGATAGGTTAAGCAATTTGACCAAGATCACAAAGTTTGTGAGTAGCAGAGCCAGGATTAAAACTGAGAGCTGTGACATAAGACAAAGGAAAAATAAGGGTATCATGTTCACAATCCTTTTTTCAGGAAAAAAAGGAGATGATAGAGAAAAGCCACCAGAGGGTACAATTCCTCACATTGACTATTGGGTAGCATAGCCAGCCCAGATGTGCTTAGTTGTTGACTGATGCAAAAGCTTGGATAGTGGGGAATGGGCAGGTCCAATGATGAGAAGATTAACTGGTGTGGTCAACTAGTCAATAAGCATTTATTTTAAGCACATAATATGAGCCAGACACTGTGCTAAGTATTAGGAAGGGGATCTGCCTGGCCCAGTCCATTTGTAGCAGAGGGGTGAAGTTATCCATCTATGGCTATGCTGAGCTCAGACGTGAACTCAGTGGAGCAAATGCTATGTAAGAAATGTGTTTCTCTACATTCTCCCAGAGACTGAGGTGAGTAGAGAGGTAAGTGTACCTCCGTGTGTTGGGGAGAAAGGTTTGTACTACTGGTCTTGTTATATCTTCAAAGCAACTATCTCTTTGTAAAACCTGATTATTGTTAGTTGGTTAAAGGAAATGGGGTACTAATCACGGATGACTCTCGGTGGTAGAAACACATCAGAATGGAAGCTCATGATAACTTTGTTATTCTGTCACGTCCAATTCTTTGTGACCCTGTTTGGGGTTTTCCTGACAAAGATACTAGAGTGGTTTGCCATTTCCTTCTCCAGTGGATTGAAGCAAAAAGAGGTTAAGTCACTTGCCGAGGGTCACATAGCTAGTAAATGTTTGAAGCCAGATTTGAACTCAGGTTTTCTTGATTCCAGGCCCGGTGTTCTAACGACTGTACCACCTAGCTGCCCTAGAAATAAAATGAGTGTTCATTAATTGGGGATGTGGTATATGAATGTAAAAGAGAATTATGAAGAATTCAGAGAAATGTGAGATTTGTATGAACTGATGCAAAAGTAAAGAAAGTAGAACTAAAGAGAACAACATACGCCTACAATACTAATGAAATGTAAATGAAAAGGAATTTGAATTCAAAGTAATGGGGGAAACAATATTTCAGAGAAAATATAATAAAATATATCTCTTCTCTCATGACTGAGAAGTGAGGAACAACTAATGATGTTAGATGGTCTCTGTATTTGGTATTTTGCTTACCTGTTCTTCAGCACCAGGCTGGATTCAATGGCGGGAGGGGAGGACCATGAGTTAAAGATAAAAGGCATCAATAAACCAGATCTTCCAAGCATGTAATACTTCCTTTACACATTCCACCATGAGCCTATGATTGAGACGACTTCATATTTAAGTAACACAAGCTCCACAGTTGGGATATGGGTTAATATGAATAAAGAACAAGCAAAGACCTGGCTGTTGGGTAGTTCTGAAGATTCGTATAGAGGAATGTTGCCACCTATAACCAAACAGGTTTTCCTTTTGAGAATTTGTGAGTCACTTCCTTTCCATGAGTAGCACTGCCAGGCTATTGCATTCCTTACCCCTGGCTTTGGGTCTTTGCTGACCAAGGATCTGATTGCTGAGTCATTTGGGTGCGTCCAGGTGGAAATACCTCCACTCTTTTTGTTGTCTATCCTTTATTTCCACTCTTTTCATGCAATAACAACAAGAGCTTATTAAACAAACAGCTTTGTTTGTTTATTTTGGCTGTGGTGATCAGTTTTGCTGACTTTTTTTTTTCCTTCTTTTTTAAAAACCTTTGTTATAAAGTATGGTTCTCTGGGAGGAAAAGGGGGCAGAGATATCAAGAGAAATCTAGGTGATTTTAAAACAAAAGACATAAAAAAATCTAGAAAAAGAACTTACTATGCCTGATCATGCCATTCCTTTGCTAAAGCATCTTCAAGGCAATTTACATTCAGTGACTTGACTTACAAACTAAAGTTCAAGCACTTTTGCCCAACATTTGAGGGCCTCTGTAATCTAACGTCTCCTGACTTTTCCAGCTTATTTTAAATTATTCCTCTTCATGTACTCTCTATAGTCAAACTCAGGTTCTTCCTCTGACCTCAAACACAATCTTCATATCCTGCCCTTCTTGATACTCTCACTATCCACGAAATGTCTTCCCTTCCCCTCATCATCTGTTAAATGGCATCTTTTAAAGTGAAACTAAAAGATTCCACAGGAGCAGCTAGGTGGTGCAGTGGATAGAGCACTGGCCCTGGAGTCAGGAGGACCTGAGTTCAAATCTGGCCTCAGACACTTGACACTTACTAGCTGTGTGACCCTGGGCAAGTCACTTAACCCCCATTGCCTAGCCAAAAAAAAAGAAAAGAAACAATAAAAGATCCCATGAAAGCTTCCACAATACTCCATTAGCATCACATGCCTACCTTAGACTTTATACAGAACTTTGTTTTGTATTTCTCTCATGAACTTATGTGTGATTATATATTTTAATTATGTTTATAATGTGTTTTATTAAAGCATAAGCTCCAGGAAGGGAGAGGCCATCTTTTACCTAAGCTATTTATTTCCCCCAGTGCCCAGCAAAGAGCTTTATACAATAAACAGGGAAACCTTTGATCACTTCTGGCTGGAGTATAACCCATGGAACATTGCTGCAACTAGGCCCCTTCTGTAGCATTTTATATAACATGCTTTCTCTGAAACTTCCTGTGAGGGGTGGGACAGGGGCACTCTCAAAGAGAAATAGGGATTGCTCTTACATTTGATCCAGTGACACCACCTCCTTGCCTTTCAGTCACTCCATCTCTTGGCTTTGGACATTTTTTATGGCTCTCCCATATCTGGAATGCTGCCCCTCCTCATCTCTGCCTCCTGGACTCCCTGACTTCCTTCAAGGCACAACTAAAATCTCATCTTCTTTTCCCAATTCTTTTTAATTCTAGTGCCTTCTGTTAATTATTTCCTATTTTGCTTGTTGTCTTCCTCATTCGTCTGTGAGCTCCTCAAGTCGAGTCTTCCTGACTTCAGGCCCTGACTTCCCTGCAGCTACTAAAGTGCTTTTAAGAGAGCTCAGGAGAATGAAATACAACTTCTGGCCTACCTTGGCAGAGGTCATGGACTTGGAGAGAGAAATTCAGGCAGTGTAGAGCTGAAATGAAGGACTGGGTGCTTCATGCTTTAAGTATCAGTTTCGCTGTGTACAGACCTCTGCTCTGCTCTTGGCATTTCTCCTGGAGATTTTAGGCAACAAACACCATATCAACCATTCCTCGGCCCTTTCTGAAGCCACACTGGCTCTCAGGTAGATGACCATCTACCAGGTGAAGGATCAGCCTATTAAGGAGGGCTCTGGCCAAAAAATTTTCAGCAAGGGGGCAGTTAGGTGGTGCAGTGGATAGCACACCGGCCCTAGATTCAGGAGGTTCTGAATTAAAACCTGGACTCAGACACATAACACTTATTAGCTGTGTGACTCTGGGCAAGTCACTTAACCCCAAATTGCCTCACGCAAAAAAAAAATTGTCAGCAATAACTAAGAGAGACACACCCCCACACACACACCATGATTGTCACAGGACAATATATTTCCTTTACCTTTATAGAGATGGGCAAAGGAAGCATCCTTGAACTCCTGGGGGATAATCTCCTCTTGCCATATAACCTGGAAAATTTCAGTCAGCTTTTGTATGATCAATGGGATCTCCTCCATCTTGTAAATCTCAGCTGGAATAGAATCAGCACCAGGTGCTTTGCCACACAAAAGGAGTCTAATGGCATTCAAAACCTCTTCTTCAGTTGGAACTTCAGGTAGAGAGGGCCGGCCATGCTGTTCATATGCCAAACATACACTTGCCAAAAAGACTATTTTATGGAGAACTCACACACAGCCAGCTTTCACATGGTGGTCAGAAAAAGCAATACAAGGACACTTTCAAGGTATCTTTTAAGAACTTTGGGATTGATTATGTGACGTGGGAGACACTGCACAGGACTGCCCAGCATGGCATGCCTTCATCAGAGAAGGTGCTGGGCTCTATAAGCAAATCAGAATTGAAGTAGCTCAAAAGAAATTCGAGATACACAAATTTAGGGAATCAACCCCAAATGTTCACATGGACTATTTGTGCCCAATCTGTGGTAGAGCATTTTGAACTCACATTGGTCTGATCAGCCACAGTCGGATGCCCTATAACTTGACTTTATAACATAGTGATGCCATTTTGGTTTTCTTCCAGAACAAAGAACAACCAACCATCAGTTTCATAGTAGTAGTTACAAGGAGTTGTTTCATGATTAAGTCTTTATCAATGCATGCTTATGAGTCTTTTACATTTTAAGCATTTATTTTGTGTGGAGGAATAAGTAACTGCCCTAGACCTGATCTACATTGTACATTGAGTATCTTTCTAGTCCCTTTTGGGGGAAATTTGAGATATGAGTCAAATCCAAGTTTTAAGTAACTCTTCTTGGGGCTCATGGATGGAGGGCAGAGTGTGAAGAACCAGAAAGTACAAGAAAAAAGATCCTGACCAACTGGTATGCTGCAGCCAGTTCATACTGGCTAGAGAGATGGCTATTAAATTTTCAATGTGAGCATCTACACTTCAGAAATCTGCAATGCCACAAATCAAGGTTTGATTTATTGTTTTGTTGAATGTATAGGTTTAAGAAAATTATAGAGAAAATGTTAACAATTCAGATTAAACTTAAAAGTGTGTCATGTATATGTTTTTTCACCAGAGAGCCAATTGTTAAATGTGTACCAGCACATCCCTGTAATATCCCTCTTTGGAGGAGATCAAATGTTTGTAAAGCACTTAGCAATGTCTGGTACATCGTAAGAGCTTAATAAATGTGTAGTCCTCTTTTCCTCCCTTCAGAGGCCATAGTCCAGGACTGAACATGGTCCCTGGATGTGGGTCCAAGACTAGTAGCCCCTTTAGGGAGAGAGAGCACGCACGCCATCCTGCCTCCAGGCTTAGCAGCTATTCCGTTTAGTTACACAAACATCTTGGTACTGTGAGAAGATCCTCAATCTAGTAAGGAGATCTGAATTAAATTCCAGCTCTTCCACTTATTACCTATGTGACTTCAAGGAAATCACTTAATCTCTCTGAGCCTTTTCTCTCATCTATAAAATAAGAGGGTTTGGATAGATGATTCACTTTAGGTCCCTTGCAACTCTAATTACTATGAATTTATGAATGGAATTTCAAAGCACTTTCCCAATACCTGTGATAGCCCTCTCCTTTTCTTCACTTGTACAGCCTCTACCCTAGTTCAGGCTTAATCCTCTCCCAGTTAAAAATCATCCAGTTGGTCTCTTAGTTTCCAGTTCCTCTTCCCTCCAATCTGTCTTCTGCATAGCTTCCAAATTAAAATTCCTAAAATAGAGGTCTGATCATGATCAAAAATTTTCAATGGCCTGAAGGATAAAGCATAAATCCCTTATTCTAGAATTTAAAACCCTCCAGAAACTCTTACCCGTCTTTCCAGGTTTATTAATTATTATTTTCCCTCACCACTATATTTCAGCCAAGCTGAACTCCCTAACCTCTCTCCATATTTTTGTACAGGTTGTATCCCATGCCTAGAATACACTTCCTCTACATCTCTGCCCCTTAAAATCCCAAGCTTTTTTCAAGGTGTTTCAACTGAGGTGTTCCCTCCTACAGGAAGCCCTTCTTGAAGTACTTCCTTTCCAAGTGTAGATTTATTTCTCTACAGGAAGAGAAGATGAAGAAACAGAACAAGAGTTTGCAACATGGGTCCATGGATAGATTTCAGAGCATCAACGAATTTAGATGGGAAAAAAATTACATTTTTATTTTCACTAACCTCTGATAGTATTTCCTTCAATTACGAATACAGGCAATAAAACATTCTGAGAGCAGGTCCATAGGTTTCATCAGACTGTCAAAGGTGTCACTGAAACACAAAAAGTTGTGAACCCCTGGACAAGAGGAATGACTCTCCACACTTCACACTGTTAAGGACAATGAAGCCATCCTAAAGGAAATGGCAGTGGGGCTTCAATGAGGAAGGAAAAGTGGATCTGAGGTAGAGGAGAAGAGATTTGGCACTTGTTAATAGGCTGGAGAATGGAAGAATGTCACACAAAGGAGCAAGAGAAGAAAAGAATAGCTAATATAACACCACCACCAATAAAAGGAGGGACAAATACTTGGAGCTAAAAAGATGTAGGAAAGAGCTGGAGGATCTGAGAAGGAACACATTTCTTGGGAGGTGATGTGGTACAGTGGAAAGTACTCTGGGATTTGGATTTGCAAGAGTTGAGTTCAAATTCTGGCTCTGCTGCTTACTGCCTCTGTGATCTTGGTTAAATCACTTACCCTCTCTGGGCCTCAGATTCTTCTTCTGTAAAATGAGGGAGTTTAACAAGGCAACCTCCAAAGTCCCCTCCAGTTCAAAATCTATGATCTCTCAAAGAATATCAGTGAGGGAGCCATTGCTACCATATGAAAAACCATCCAAAAAAATTAGAGAATGAAGAGATGAGCACTGGTGACTGGTGATTCCATGCTTAAGTAATCTAAAGCAGCTACTGACTTGACCTGCTAACAATAGAGAGCTCTTTTGTCTTCCCATGGCATGTAGCCAAGATAAAATAGAACTTCTCAAGACATTTCAAAATATATGACTACTATCCACTTCTGGTGAGTCATATCAGCACAAATGACACTGCTCGAAGGAACTAAAAAGTATTGCCAAAGGTTATTCCAAGAAACTAAAGACCATAGGACCACTGTTGTATCTCCCTGAAGGAAAGCATGAAGAGAAGACAAAGTTCATTTCAGAAGTGAACATTTGGCTAAAAAGATGATGTCTTAAAAAAAGAGCATGGGCCACAGCTTCAAATAGAGGGATTATGGACTCTAGGGCTGATAGGAATGCCTTACAAATTGCATCAAGAGGACTTAAACTAAAGTGGACAAGGAGACAGAAAGATATCTCTGCAATTCTACTAAGCTAAATTACATAGCAAGTAGCTACAGTAAGGGAATAGCAGTTGAGACACCTGAAAGTTCAAAGGTGTCAAAAATCCAAGAAAGGAGACAGTAGTAAAAATCCATGGACTTACATATAAATATGTACCAAGTTTAGGCAATAAACCAGAGGAATTGGAGGGCTTAATGAAAGGAGACAAATCTAACCTCAGCAATATCACTGAGATTTGGAAAAAGGAAACAAACATCTGGAACACAGCAAAAGCAACAGAGTAGGTAAAAGGGGGAGGAAGGAGAGGTGACATTATATATTAACAAAGTATATTTATGAGAGAAAACTGGGAAAGAGTAGAGAAGAATAGTGAAGAGAATTTGGATAGAAATCAGTGGAAAGAGAAACAGAAGCAATTATGTCATCATGGTATATTAATGAAAACCTAGACAGTAAGGGAAAAATAGATAAATAGTATAGGAAACAGGTTACAATTGTGGCTAGAGGTATGAAATTAGAGTGAGACTTGAATTGTCCAAATATCTACCAGAGCTCTCCCTCTCTCTGACAAAATCAAAGCAGCAAATAATTAATCCCAATATGAAGGAAAAATGTGACTTGTCTCAACAGAGTGGTATAGATTCACCAAACAACTTAGACTTTAACAAATACACATACCGAAGGTGGAAACAATGTCTTCCACCAGAAGGAAAAGTATAAAGGTAAGATATAGTCCCATAAAAATAAATGTCAGCAATAGCAAAGAGCCCAAGCTGTCAAGGAAAGGTAAGAACAACAAGAACAACAAAAGGTTTGGGGGAAAGAGGAGGATCAAACAAGGGACAGAACCACTGTTTGGGGTTGCCAGGAAAATAACAAATGACAGTAAAGATAAGACCAAGCTGTTCAATCCTTAATTTGCTTCTGGTTTCCACGCTTGGAATGATCTTTGCACTAGAGATGACAGAGAGCAAAAATGAATTATTGGGAGAAGTAAGAATGCAGTAAGAAAATACTTAGATGTCCCCGATAAATTCAAGTCAGCTGGCACAGATTAACTAAAATCTGGGGTACTGAAATAACTGACAGTTCTGATTGCTGATCCATGGTCAGTGATATTTGAAATAAATGCTTATTGATTTGATCACGGAAAATGCGAAAGATACTGCAAGACTAGAGAAAGATAAAGATTGTTCCAATTTTCCAAAAAAAGGGGTGGGGGGATAGAACACATTTTAAAAACTACAGACCAGTTTCTTGCTCTCCTTCTAATCTTGGTTGCATTGGTTTTGTTTGTACAAAAACTTTTAAATGTGTAGGGTACTTTCAACGAGTAAAATCTAGGGGTGCAGTGAACTTCAAGGATAAAGAAGTTTCTATGGGATTGTAGAGAAAGTCTGGAGGATAGTCCAGAGTGTAACCTGAAAAGGAATGGTTTTCAATATTGCATTCGTTCTACTGTCACATGCATTCATTAAAAAATCATTTCATTTTCCTTAAAAAACAACAACAAAACTATATAGGTCAGTGACCTTGATTTTAATTGCCTTAGAAAGTGAATATTGGTATCATTGGTGAACATCTAGAAAAGGAATCCACGATTATAAAGAACTACAAAACTTCAAGAACAAGTCACGACAGACTAACTTTACTTCTTTTTTGAACAGGATTACAGAATGAGGAGACCAGGAGAATGCTGTAGATAAAATTTGCCTAGAGTTTTTTTAAAAAGCATTTTATAAACTATCTCACACTCTTCTAGTGTAAAAGACGCACGTGTGTGCCCTAGGCAATAATATAATTAGATCAATTTAGAATTAGTTGAATAACAAGACTCAGACTAGTCATTAATGGTTCAATATCAATTTGGCAGGAATCAGTGGGGTCCCAAGGGATCTGTACTTGGTTGGCCCTGGGCTTTTTAACACTTTTATCAAGGACTTAGATAATGACATGGATGGTATGCTCATCAAATTTGCTGATGATATGAAGCTAGGAAGGATAGAGTCAGGATCTTAAAATGTTTGGACAGACTATACTCCTGTCTAACATTGTACTTAATCTAATAGGATGAAATTCAGTAAGGAAATATGTATGTGTGCACGTGTGTATGCATGTGTGTATATGTTTTTAAAGTCTTACACTTGAGTAATAAAAATAAACTCCACAAATTCAATCTTACATAATTACCCCAACTCCACGAAGGGTCTCTTGTAATAAAGAAAACAGTTAAGTAAAACTAATACAGTAACTTCATCAGAAAGTTTATGTAACATTCCATTTCTGTAGCAAATATCTCCACCTTCCCCTCACCCCTTTATTTAAAAAAAAAATTAATCAATAGAAATCTGTTTTCTCTTCTACTCAACCCACACCCCATTGAAAAGAGAGAAGAAAAAAAAATCTTGTAACAAAAACGCATAGTTAAGCAAAACAAATTCCTTCATTGGCTATACACAAAAATATGTGTGTCTCATTTTGCATCATACATTTATGACATCTCTGTCAAGACAGCAGATAGTAGGTTTCATCACCAGTCCTCTGGGATCATAGATGGTCATTGTATCAATGATAGCTCTTAATAGCTTTCAAAATCATTTGTCGTTATTATGTTTTTATCGTATTTTTTTTCTGAGTACTACTTATTTCATTCTTCATTAGTATATAAAAGTCCTCGAGTGTTCATTTTTACACTGAAGTTATAGTATAAATTGTTCTGGTTCTGCTTACTTCATTCTGCAGTTCATGTAAGTCTTTCCATGTCTTTTTGAAATTATTTACTTCTTCATTTCTTGCAGCACAACAGTGGGCAGCTAGGTGGCATAACTGATAGAGTCACGGACTCTAATAGGAATATCTGAGTTCAAATTTGGCTTCAGATGCTGAGAGCAAATGAACCCCGGGAAGTCACTTAACCTTTGTCTGCTTCAGTTTCCACATCGATAAAATGGGGATAATAATAATAGCAGTACCTCCCAGGATTGCTGTGAGGATGAAATATTTGTAAAGCACTTAGAACATAGTAGGTATTTAATAAATGCTTGTTTAAAAACTTTTATCATACTCATATGCCACAATGTATTCAGCCATTTCTCAATTGATGGGCATCCCTTTAGTTTTCAGGGGTTGTTTTGTTTTGGGTTTTTTGCCATGACAAGAAGTACTGATAGAAATATTTCTGTACATACAAGACCTTTTTCTTATTTCTTTGATCTGTTTTGGGTATAGGCTTACCAGCAGTACATATATCTGGGTCAAAGGACATATACTATTTATTAACTTTTGATGTGTTCTGCTTTCTTGAATGATTGTACCCATCCACGAGTCCACCAATAATACACCAGTGTCCTTATTTTCCTCACAGTTCCTCCAACATTTATAATTTTCATTTTGTATTGTCTTTGTAATCTAATGGATATGATGAGAAACCTTGGAAGTACTTTAATTTGCATTTCTCTATTATGATTTGGAGCATTTTTTTCATATAGCTATTAATAGCCTAGGTTTCTGTCCTTGAGAATGGCCTGTTCAAATGGCCTTAGATCACTTGTCAATTGGGGAATGGTTCTTTTTCTTATAGATTTGAATCTGTTGCTTATGTATCTTGGAAACAAGACCCTTATCAGAGATATTTACTGCAAAGGTTTTGTCCCATTTAAAATATTTTAATCTTAGCTTTATTGGATTTATTTATGCAAAGACTTTTTTACTTCATGTTATCTATTTTATTTTCTGTGATTCTCTCTATCCCTTTTATGGCCATGAACTTTTCTCCTATCCATAGATCTGATAGTTAATGTTTTCCAAATTCCTCTAATTTGTTTATGATGTGCCCTTTTACATCTACTTCACTAACCCATTTGGAACTTATTTTGGTATAAGATGTGAAAATCTAATTTACTACATGCTACTTTACAATTTTCCCAGCAGTTTTTTCAAGTACTTTTTCCAAAAACTTCAAGGTTGTTTCAATGTTCATTTATCTAACTATTAGTGTTTTGGAGCATTCTTTTATCTAGTATTCAATAGTTTGCAATTATTTTGACAACTGTTCACATCTTTTAGCCACTTATTTAGTAGCTGAGATCTTTCTGTTTATCTAAACTAGGGTAGTAAATACATTTGCTTCTGTATATTGTGTAGCTAATCTGTTCTACTAATTGATCTCTCTATTTTTAAACTAGAACCAAATTATTTTTGAGAATTATTGCTTTGCAGCATAGTCTGAGATTTGGCACTGGTAAGTCCCTTCAGTTCCCACTTCTTTTCATTATTTTCCCTGAGATTCTTGACTTTTTCTTAACCTCCATGTGAATTTCATTATTTTTTTCTAGTTCTATAAAGTAAGCCTTTGGTAGTTTGATCAGTATGGCACTGAATAAGTAAATTAACTTATGAAGTATGGTCATTTTTCAAATATTGACTTGTCTTTCCCATGAGCAAATTAATATTTTACCAATTATTTAACTGTCTTTTTTTCCTGTAAATAGTGGCTTATAGTTGTTTTTATATGTTCTTGTGTATATCTTAGAAAACAAACTCCCAAGTATTTTATGTATTCTGTAGTGGTTTGATTTTTTTCTTTAAAAAAAATAAATTTTTAATGGATGATTTTTGGTTTTACATCACCACAGTTTCTCTCTGTAACCCTCTCCTTCTTCACCCAAAAGTCATCTCATAGAAATAGTATTAAGACCAAAAGAAAGAAGAAAATCAATATAACTGATCAATATATCAAAAAAGTTTGAAAATGTGTGCAGCATACAACACTTGTGGACTTCCCACCTGTACAAAGGAGTAGGACTATCTTTCCATTTCCTTTTTTTTCCTAACAATGCCCATGTTTTGTCATTTTGTTTTTTTGTTTTGTTTTTGGCTAGGCAATGGGGTTAAGTGACTTGCCCAGGGTCACACAGCTAGTGAGTGTTACGTGTCTGAGGTCGCATTTGAATTCAGGTCCTCCTGACTCCAAGGCTGGAGCTCTGTCCACTGTCCCACCTAGCTGCCCCTCTTTGTCACTTTGAAACGCTCACTTTTGACCTTTTCATTGCTTTTTTTTTTCAATTTACATTTTTGTGATTACTGCTCTTATATTGTTTTCTTGGTTCCATTTACTTAACGTTGTGTCAGTTCTGCCTCAATTTTCATCACATTCATCATTTCTTATAGCACAGAAATATTTATGTACTACATACAAGTTGTTTAATAATTCCCCAGTCGATGGGCATCTACTTTGTTTCCAATTCTTTGAAATCACAAAAAGTAATTGTGAATATTTTTTGTATATAAGGACTTCCTTCTTATCAATGACCCACTTGGATTATAAGTCTAGTAATGGATTTTCTTGGTTAAAGAGTATGGACTCCAAATTGTTTTCCAAAATGGTTGTACTGATCCACAGCTCCACCAACAATGTGTTAAAAGTGTCTATCTTCCTACAACCCCTCCAACATTAACTATTGCGATCTTTAGTTATCTTTGCCTATTTACACGGTGTGAAGTGAAACTTCAGAGTTGTTTTGTTGTGCATTTATATTATTATTAGTGATCTCGAGCATTATTTTATGTGGTATTTAATTGTATGCAATTCTTTTGACAACTGTTCTTATCTTTTAACCACTTTTCTATTGAGGAATGGTTGTGTATGTGTGTGCATATACATATCTGAGTGTACATATAAGCATATATACATATATATATATATATATGTATGCTTACATATACATATGTATATATACGAATTTGATACAAAGATTTTTTTTCCCTATCAACTGCTTCCCCTCTTATCTTAGGTTCATTTTTTTCCTGTGCAAAAGCTTTTCAGTTTCATGTAATCAAAGCTACCTATTTTATCTTTTGTAATTGTCTCTATCTCTTGTTTGATTAAGAATACATACCTAATCCATAGCTGTGAGTTATATGATCTGCTTCTGTCCTTATTTTTTTGTTAGTATAACTTTAATATGATCAAGTGTCTATTTAGGATGTATCATAGAAGATGATGTAAAGTATTGGTCTAAGTCTAACTTCTGCTAGACTACCTTTCAGTTTTCCCAGGTTTGTTGGTTTTGGGGTTTCTTTTGGTGGGGGGTGGGGGGAGTTGTTTTATTTTGAACAAATAAGGAGTTCTGTACTATGTTTCCCAATTTATAGAACACTGGGTTATTGAGCTGCATTGTTTCTGATTCTCCTTGCCTACTCTGTTCCATTGATTCACCTCACCATTTTTAACCAATACCAGATGGTTTTGATTACTGCTCTTTTATAATATCGTTTGAGGTATGGAATGGGCCAATTCCCCATTCATTCTTACCTCTTTTAAATACTCCTCTTGCTAGCTTTTTTTATTTTTCCAAATTAATTTTGTTATTATTTTATCAAGTTCTATAAAATCTCCCTTTGTCAAATTGATATGCATAGCATTTAAAGTATAAGTTAACTTTGGTAACATATTCACTTATATTCTATTAGCACATTTCAGCCATGAATACTGAATTTTCTTCCAGCTACTTCAGTTTTCTTTATCAATATACTTCATTCTTCTTGACATCTTGTGTGCCTCTTTACCTTCTGGGAACAGCAAAGGTGGGCTCAATTTTTTTGTCACTCACTTAAAAATAAAAAACTAAACAAAAAACTCCCATCTCTTGCTTAAGTATCATGGACTCATTGAATTAATTGGAGGTGGGTGGTGTTAATACTCCCTTCCCTGAGCTGCAGTGGACCCCTCTAAAGACTGCCAAATCTGCTTACTTCTCTCTCTCCAGCGTGGTCCAGGCTCCATAGCGCGTTGTGATAATGTGGGGGTTACACAATATCCTTCCCAAGGACAGAAGGAAAAGTCTCCACTCCTCCAATGACCAACAAATTCCATAACAACATCCCCCTGTCTCCTTCAGCACATTATACACTCTGAAGTTTGTTGTTGTTAGGAGCACTTTGTAATTCAATCAGTCTTTTGTGTGCTTTGGTACATGGATTCCCAAATACCCTGTAACTGTTGTGATTATTTGGAATGGGATTTCGTTTTCTATTATTTTCTCTTGGATTTTGTTATTATGTAGAAATGTTGATTTTTGAGGGCTTATTTTATAGTCTGAAACTTTGCTAAAAATAATGTCTCAATGATTATTTTTGCTGATTCCCTACGATTTTCTAAGTAAAACACCATATCATCAGCAAATATGGATAGTTTTACCTCTTCTTTATCTAATTTTATGCCTTTAATTTACTCATCTTGTCTTACTATTATTGCTATCACTTTCAGAATTATTTCAAATAATAATGGGGGAAGTAGACATCCTTGCTTTATTCTTGTATTTACTTTGTAGTTGTAATTTTAAATGGACTTTCTCTTTCTATCTCTTCCTGGGGGGTTGTTTTTTTTCCCTCATTATAAAAAAAACAGCTGATTTATGCAGACTGTAAGTTTGCTAAAGATATTGTTTCAATTAGCTTTTTAGTTTACTCTCTAGGATTCTTGAAGCATACTACATATCATCTGCAAAAAAAAAGATAATTTTATTTCTCCTTTATGTATACTTATTCCCTTAATTTCTTTCTCTTGTCCTACTGCTATTGCATATCAAAGAGAAGTGATGTCACTGGGCATTCTTGTTTCATTCCTGATTTAAGTGAAGATTCCAGTTTATCTCCATTCCATACAATAGTGGCTCTTGATTTTAGATATCTACTATTTGTTATTTAAAGAAACATCCATTTATTCCTGTTTTCTAGTGTGTGTTTTTTTTATTCTATAACAGAAATGGGTATTGTATTTTGTCACAAGCTTTTTCCATATCTTTTTATATAAACATACGAGTTTTGTTTTTGTTATTAACATGGTTAAGTAAGTTTATGGCCTTCCTAATTTTCAACCAGCCCTGAATTTGTGATATATATACCCAGTCTGGTCATAATGTATAATGTATAAAATTTATGATATGTTGTTTTAGAATATCTGAATTTAGTAGGATACCTGCTTCTGCTATATTTGCAAACAATTCATGTAACACTGGAATTACTTGTTCCATGAATGTTTGCTAGAATTCACTTGTGAATCTATCTGATCCTGGAGTGGGTTTTTTCCCCCCATTTATTGCTTGTTCAGTTTCTTTCCCTTAAACTGAGCTGTTTAAATTTTCTATTTTTTGCTCTATGTTATATTTTTGCAAATATTAATTTATTTTGTTTTATTGGCATTTAGTTTGGCAAAATGATATTTCCTAATAAATATCTTTTATTTATTTGTTGAAAATTCTTTTTAATTTTTTAAGCTTATAGTTTGGTTTTCTTTTTAAAATCAAATTAATGATCTACGATATTGGTTTATTAAAAAAAATTCCCACTTTTATTAATTCAATTTGTAGTATTTTCAATTTTGGTAATCCCTTCTTTTTATTTTCAGGATTTCTATTTTGTTGTTTAATTGGGATTTTCAAATTTGCTGGTTTTCTAGTATTTTTGTTGCATTTCCAATTCACTGATCTGTTTTCTCTTTTTGTTTCAAGTGTTTGGAGATGTAAATTTTTCCCTAAAGACTGCTTTGGCAACACTGAAATTTTTTTGCTACATTCTCTCATTGGTGATATTATCTTTAATTATCTATTGTCTCTGTGATTTGTTCTTTGACCCACCACTTTTTTACTACCCCCCCCCCTTTCCTGCATTTGTTTGTGAGGTTCGTTCTTCCTCACACAGGGCATTCCATCTCTCTCTACTCTGCATCTCACTGGCTGTCCTCCATGCCTGAAATTCTCTCTCCTTTCTCAGCTCCGGGATTTTTCTCTAGCTGTACCCCAAGCTTTGAAGGCTCTTCCTTCTCATCTTTGACTCCCAGCTTCCTTCAGGTCCCACCTACTGCAATAAGCCCTCCCCAACACACTTCAATGTTATTGCTTTCCTTCTAAGATACTTCCAATTTATCCTGTATGTATTTTGCTTGTATGTAATTGTTTGCATGTTGTCTCCCCCACTAGACTGTGAACTCCTTGAGACCAGGATCTATTTTGGGGAGCTTTTTTGTACACCCAGTGTTTAGCACAGTGCCTGGCACATAAAAGATGCTTAACAGATGCTTGTTGACTTAACTTGTATTAAAAGGCATAACTTCCATGAATTGGTAGTTCCTCTGTACTCTGTCTTGGTCAGATCACATCTGTACCATTGTGTTTAGTTCTGGGTGCTAGCTTGTAAAAGACACTGATAAGCTAGAGTGTATAGAGGAAGGCAACGAAGATAGTGAAGGGCCTACAGGCAATGGCACTGAGAATATAATAAAGGAAATAGGGGTGCTTAGCTTGGAGAATACTCGGAGGGAAGATGATAGCAGTCTTCCAGAACTTGAAGCACTGTCATGCAGAAAGGGTATTAGACTTGTGTTTGATCCTAAAGGGTAGAAAGAACCAAGAGCAACGGATGGAAGTTGTAAAGAGGCCAATTTAGGCTTATCAGGAAAAAAAAACACCAAAAAACCAAAACTTCCTAACAATTGTACAGAAGTCAAATGGGCCATCTTAGGAGAAGGTAGGCTTCCCATCATTTGGAAGTCTTTTTTTTCTTTTTATTTATTTGTTTGTTTATTTATTTAGGTGTGGCAACTGGGGTTAAGCGACTTGCCTAGGGTCACACAGCTAGTGTCAAGTGTCTGAGACTGGATTTGAACTCAGGTCCTGCTAACTCCAGGGCCACCTCCCTGCCCCTCACTGGAAATCTTCAGACCGACTGAACAACTACTTGTTAGGTATGTTATTCCTTTCGGGAAGGAGTTGGGTCAGATGGCTGCCGAGGTACCTTCCAGTTTCTAAATAATTCTATGGTATTGATTCCCCCCAGGTTTGAGTGCTTTCCCCTCAAATTATCTTATATTGAACTACTTGCAAGTGTCTCTTTCTGGCAGAAGGCAAACTCCTCAAGGGCACCTTTGTTTTCATCTTTAAATCCCCTGCTTTGCACATAGAAAGCACTTAATGTTGGTTTTTAATTAAATTGAAAAAAAAGGACATGGCATTAAAAAGCTAATAGTTTTATATTTCCAAGCATAACTAGAATGCAAAGTAGGATATGATATTGCAATCAGAGGTTAAAAAAAATACTATGGGAATTCCAAGGAGAAGGGTATTCTAAGCAAAAGGTACAGAATGAGCAAAGGCAAACAGCTAGGGAAGTGAGAGTCATAGTCAAGGAACAGCAGATATTCTAATTTAGCTGGGGTTTTCTAGTTTCCATAAAGACTCAGATCAAGTACCCCTTTCCTACGTGAAGCCTTTCCTCATTTTCCCAGCTGCTAATGCTTCTCCTAAGGTTATACTGTACTTTTTTTGTCTGTGTTTAGAATACACCTATATAAGGATGTTGTCTCCTGTGTTAGGCTGTAAATTTTGGGGGGAGGGCCAATGGTTTGTTTCTATCTTTTCACCTCCTCGTGATAATTAAGTGTTTGCTGATTGACTAATTTGGTGGCCATATAAAGAATAGATCAGAAAGGAAAATGACTGGAGATAGGGAGATATTAGGAAATTATTTAAATAGCCAAGTCAGAATTAGTGAGAAACTGAAATGGGATCATACAGTGAGTATGGAAAGAGGGCCACCCAAGTAAGAGAGATTTCTGAAACAGAATGGACAGTTTTCTCAGCCACTGAATGGATATAGGAGGTGAGGTTCAAGGAAGAACTCTCAGAGTGCTGGTACCATTATCAGAAATAGAGAAGTTAGGTTTTTAAGAGGAAGATGCTGTGAGAGATGAACTCTCAGAAGTGAAACCTCCTCAAAAGGTCCATAATTCTTGATCATTCTTTCAAAATCCTTCCCCACTCAGACCCTGTTTTTAAGCTCGGAACAGAAAGAATAAGCCCTGCCCCCCCCAATCTGAGCCATTTGCCCTTCGCTTCCTGCCTCTTTTCTCCTCTCTGGGATAGGGAAGAAAGGGGGGATTGGGGAGGATTTCAGTTTCCTAGGAATTGCCTAGCTCTTGGGAATTTGACCCTAAACCCCTCGCCCCCTCTTGATACGCCAGCATCAGGTTCACTGAATGGTAGTATGTGTGCTTGGATTGGCTATACCCCATTTCCTTGTCTTTGAAATTCGAGCTTAGAATGTAAGCCCACCCCCCCAGATAAGGGGAATAAGGGATAGTGGTAGGTGGGGACTTGTTTGCATTAGGGTTTATAAGGCAGCTCCTGTTGCATACCAGTCTCTCTGTCCTAGGTGTATTGAAGGAGCAGACAGCTGTTTCCAGAGACTGTAATAAAGGTAACCTTTGCTTTCCACCTTGAGAAGTCTCTGAGTTCAATTTGGGTTAGGGTCGCTGTCCCACACAAATTTAAGTTCAACTTGGAATACTTTCTAAAGTTAACAACAAACTTGGGCTATGTCCACAAAGATCTGTGATATAAATTCCTGTGTTTCTTTGTCACAAGCAATTTTCATGTTAACAGGCTCTTCTCCTTATTCTACCTGACTCTATATATCCTACCAGGTGCTAATTCTTGCTCTTTCTATAACATCCTTCATATCCAACTCTTCCTCTGTACTCACACAACCACCAACTTAGTTCAGACCCTACTAAAGCTTCAGTTATGACTCCACATAGATAACACTCAAATCCAAATTTGTAATCTTGACTTGTGCCACATTTTTAATTTTTTGTGGGACATTTCTAACCTCATATTATAATTATTGTCTAAGGTCCTATCTCCCTGGGTGGACTGAAGGAAGAGATTTGATCTTATCTATCCCTCCTAGAGTCTCATATTAAGGTTACAACCTGGGGTCTAGAAGAATGGTACTGGCTTTGACAGAAATTGGAAAGTTTGGCTAAAGGGTGGGGCAGGAAGGAGGAGTGATGTTTTGCATATGCTGAGCTTGAGATGTCTCCAAGACATCAAGTTTGAAATCTCTAATAAGCAGTTGAGGGACTGAAGCTCAGGGGATTGAGGAGACTGGGACTGGATATTTAAAGGTAGGAACCAACTAGACTAATGCAGATAATAGAGGTAGAGATAACAATTAGATCCGTGGTAGAAGGCAGCAGTATAATGTCATAGAAGTCGAGCTCCAAGGGGCCTTGATTAAGAGTGTTAAATACTACAAAAAAGGTCAAGGAGTTAATACTGGAAAAACGATTAGGGTTTTAGTGCCTTAGAAGTAATTTATGAACTTTGAAAGATTCCAAGGTATTAAAAACTAGAAATACGGAATAGTCTTTTGAACTTCTGAGCTATGGAGGAAAAGCATTTAAAAGAGTAGCAGAATCAATAGCCTTGCCACTGGCCTCTTGCATTGCCTTGGAAAAGGCAGTTAATGTCTTTGAACCTGAGTTTTCTCACCTATAAAACAGGGATTCAAAATAATGCAATGCAACAAGCATTTATTAAGCACCAACCATTTTTCCCGATACTGATGCCCTCCTAGGGTACTAAGGATAACAAAGAGGGGAGGAAAAAAGGAACAGTTTCTCCCCTCCAGGAGTGACTACTACCAACAACTAGTTAATTACCTTTAATGAGTACCTAAACCTAGGAGCCCTGAGTGGCCCCCCCCAGAAAACCAGCCCTGATTACAGCTTGGCTCTCAGAGCCATCATCCAGGTAAGCAAGTCTTGTGGAGATGGGCCTCTCAAAATGGGCCTCTCAAAAGCTTTGAGACTGATGATGTACCCACTGCAAGGAACTCAGAAAAGAAAATGCTCACGACACAAATCCCTGGCCTGTCAAATTCAACCACAAAAAGACAGGATGTATTTTACTCTGTTTTGTGACTGAAGAATCACTGGGCCTTTCCATGTGATGTGCCATAGAACTTTTCTATACGCTTTCTCCCCTTAGCAGGTAAACTCCTTGAGATCAGACTATTTGTATCTATTTGTATCCCCAGCACTTAGCAGTTCATTGCACATAGTAAGCTCGACGTTTTTTCATTCATTCATTCATTCATTAACTCATAGAATTTACATTCTATTGAGAAGAGCTCAAATGATTGGGAAATCAAATAATGATCTGGAAAACTGACATTTATATAATGATTTTAAAGTTCAATAAAGATTTTACTTAAACTATGTCATTTGATCCTCACAACAACCCTGTAAAGTACTATAATTATTATCCCCACTTTAAAGATGAAATTTGGGGATATTAAGTTATTTGCTCATAATACAGCAACTAATAACAAGCAGACTTTGAATCAAAGTTCCTTACGACTCCAAGTTGAGCATTCTTTTCATCATGCTAAGTCCATATTAGAGACATGCAATGATTATAATCTTCCTCACCCCTAGGTCACCTCATGCTTTACTCCTGTCAGTTTTATCACTTGGGCAATGACGATTATTTTGGTTAAAAGTGACTTCCAGATTCACAAACATTGAAGTTCAAGCCAATATGGTCTGTAATCATCTTGATTCTTGGAATCACTGTAAATTACAGAAATATAACAAATTTAATTCTACCCAAAATGCTACTTGGACCTAAGTATGTGACTCTTGGGAGGCGATATGGTATAGTGGTAAGTAGTCATAAAGTACTGGGTTCAAGTCCTACCCCTGACAACATACTAGGAATGCCTCAGGTCACTCTAAGACAATAAAGTATTGCCCAGTTATCGCTCTGTGTATGAAGGATGTCACAAGTCCAGGCAGTAACAAAACCCTGAAACTTTACTCCTCTGCTGGTGCACACATCCTCATTCCTGCCGTTCTCCACAGCTCACGCCCTTCCACCCAGGGAAGCTTAAATGACTCGGGCAAGATAAGTTGTCTGATTAAAATAACCAGGGTTGCTTCTGCGCCCAGGAGCCACTGACTAATCGAAACCCTAGGCGAAGCCCCACGGTTCTACCTTTTAAACCCCACTAAGCTCCTACAAGTGTGCATTCATTAAATACCTACTGAGTACTGTGCAAGGTATTCAAGAGGGAGGGGGGAAGCAGCCTCCACTCCGGCCCTTCCCACCAGTCATCTGAGTGCGCCTGCGCTCTTATTCCCTCCCTTCGGACTCTCCCCACCTAACCCTATGGAGGACCGGACAGCCCCGCCTCCTGAACTGGGCCAGGCATTCCCAAGCAGGAACGGGATGCTGACGTCACGGCGCGCTGCGGGTGACGTAGAAGGAAGTGCCTACTGAGTGGGGGCGGGACAGTAACTCGATTGGGGGGGTTGGGTTTGAGGAAGTAGTGAGGAAGGTTGGGGGGAGGGGTCCCGCGGGACCCTTGGAAGCTGCCGGAGAAGGACCGGAAGAGATACCGTCTTCGCGGGAGCTGAGAGGCGCTGTCCGGCCTCTATACCCGCGGCGGACCCGACGCCGTTGTGGCTTCTCGCCTTCCACCCTTCTTCCCTGGCTGTGGACTCCTCCCGCCGCCATGGCATCTATCAATCTCCAGGTACCCGGACCCCCGCCCCGGCTCTCCAGGGGGCGCGAGGTCACGAGGTCACGAGGCGGGATTGGGGGAGGGGAGGGAAGGGGCGGGGCGCGAGCCCGGGGCGGGGGGAAGGGGAGGGGGAGGAGGAGGAGGGGTTGTTTGGGGCTGTGGTCGGTGCTGGGGGCCGTTGTGTGGGACTCGGGGGCCTCCGCAGCCCGGGCCTAGTGGACCAGAAGCCCACCTGTGGTGCCAGGTGCTGAGCTCCGGGGATGCGCAGAAAGGCAAAGTAACAATAATAAATAAAACCGGCCCCTGCCCTCAGGAAGCAGCTAATCTAGGGGCAGCTAGGTGGCACAGTGGATAGAGCATCGGCCCTGGAGTCAGGAGGACCTGAGTTCAAATCCAGCCTCAAGCCAAAGACTTCACACTTACTAGCTGTGTGACCCTGAGCAAGTCACTTAATCCCCATTGCCTTAAAAAAAAAAGCTGCTAATCTAATTGTGGGCTTCGAGAGCCCAGCCCTCGTTTGGTACTGGAGTGGGGGGGGGAGGTCTGGCCATCAGCCACTAGGGACTCCGTTTTACTGATGAGGAAACCGGCCCAGAGGAATGACTTGCCCAAAGCTCAACAGCTGGGGTTGGAAAAGTCAGGGCAAAAGCTCAGGTCTTGGGGCACCTAGGGGGCGCAGTGGATAGAGGACCTGAGTTCAAATCCAGTCTCAGACACATAATACTTTGTAGCTGTGTGACTCTGGGCAAGTCACTTAACCCCAATTGCCTTAGCAGAACAAAAACAACTCAGGTCTCCAGGCTCCCCAGATCTTTGAGGACTCCTCCCACCATCCCATGGAAGATGTTGGGGTGAGGAGGGAGAGAAAGATAGACAGGAAGGGAGAGAAATGGGAGGGGAGAGGGAAAGACTGACAGGAAGAGAGAGAGATGGGGGGAGGGATAGGGAGAGAAGGAAGAGAAGAAAGAGGGGAGAGAGGGGGAGGGAGAGAATGAGAGAAACTTTTCAGGTTTGGCTCTTACAGTAGAGTATCAGGGTATTGAAAAGCAGTGGTACTCATAAACTTAAGTGTCAATTTGGGGAGGTAGATTTCACTGGCTTTTGGCCCCTCCCTTTAAATTAGATCAGGACCCCTCTGGTTAGTCCTTAAGATCCAGTTTCCTGGACTTTTTGGATTAGAACTGGCTTTTGGTTTCTTATGAATATATGTGACAACCTGGTTTATAACCTGATGTGTGTTTATATAGCTCCAGCTGGACAGGACTTACACACACCTTTTAGAGTAGAGCATCATTCCAGCCATTAGGTAGCTTATATTTACCTGCATACAAGCAAATGATGTATATATAATTGTTTTATTGATATTAGTAATACAGAGTATCTTGCCTATATTTATGGTATTCCCAAATGTGAAAAACAGAAATACAATTTTGATTATAAGCACAAGGAAGTTTGCATAAGTTTGACTAAAGAAACACATGCATTTTTTCCTTTAGACTGTACAACTCTATCTGCTTGATTTTAAATGTTCTTTTAAAACCAACTTTAACAGCATAACAGTTGTCTAACAATTGTTGCCCAACAATTGGCCTGAAAAATCCTTTCAGTTGATTCCATAAAGTTACTGACTTGGAATCAATTTTTCCTTATCTATTAACAGCTAGAGACAGTGTTGTATAGAATGCTAGAGTCAGGAAGGTGTGGGTTTACATCTCACCTCTGACACTATTTGATGAGGCAGTCTCATTTCTCTGAGCCTCTTTAGAAAAAATTTCTGGACTGGTAAAGGGAATCCCCAACCTGACAATCACAGATCCTTGCTTTATTGGTAGAAGTGTTAAGTGGTACTTGTTCAGTCTGTTTTCCCTCTTGTTTTTTTTAATTGGATTTTCATTGTTTGAAATGAAGGAAACAAATTCTTGTATTAACTTTGCCAACACAATGGGAATTTCAAACCTTGAAGTTAGATTTATGGAGACCTGGATATGAGTCCTCCTGATGCAACTAATTTCCTCTGTGAAAGTGGACAAATATCAGTTCACCTCTGTGGATCTGAGTATCTGTGAAAAGAAGTGATTGGCCCACATGATCTATAAGGTTCTGCCCACCTCTGAAATTCTCTGATTCTGCTGTAACATATTGCAGAAAATATTTGGGTTTTACTGGATACCATAAAAAATTATGAAAATTAATGATATTTCAGATCTCAAAAAAATCTAATCTGACCCCTTCATTTCATAGGTTACCCAAACTTAGGCCCAGAGAGGTGATGTCACTTATAACTGCTAATTAGTCAGTTACTCCAAACATTTACAATTATTGATGGAATGGGTTCCTGTTTAGTTAACAGTGAAGAAAATAAAGAGAATATTACCCAATAATGGATGGTGGTTCTTGCAGTAGATAACATTTAGTTTGTTTACAGTAGGTATAAACATGGTTTTTCCCCCCTATTTGTCTAATTTATCTTTTTCCTTTCTCTTGTAATATTTGAATTCTTACTGTTTTTTATGGAGTTTGGTTTTATTACTTCAAATTGAAAGCTTAATTCTTGGCTGCTATACTTTAAATTGAACAGTATTTGCTTTTTGTATTTTTTTAGAATTGTTCTTTGATATTGGGTGATTTTGAAAGAACCCAAGATTTGTTTTTTGAATTAAATATGTGTAGAAATATTCATGATAGCTATGAGATAAGTATTATATTTAGATGGTATTTGTAATTTGTTACTAGTTTTGTTTCACTGAACTAAAACAGTTGGATTTTAGAAAACATGAATAGAATTTGGTTTGTTTTAAGATAATTTGACCGTTTTATGGAAGATTTTCCAAATCGATTTGACTTTATATTGCTTACATTATAATCATCCTACTTTGTTTTTCATTACTTGGTTATATGTGTCTTCTTGCAGAAAGCAATAGACCTTGCTAGCAAAGCAGCACAAGAAGATAAAGCAGGGAACTATGAAGAAGCCTTCAATCTATATCAAAATGCTGTACAGTATTTTCTCCATGTAGTTAAATGTAAGATTTCGCCAGTTAATCATTTTTTTCTTTAACTTTTCTTAAAAACAAAAGAAAGATACTATAATACTTCAGGGATCTTTGATTGCATCGTTGTGGATACTCTCTCCATTAATGCATATCACAGTCCCCTCTATGCTTTTGCAGATGGTCTTCAGGACTTGCTATTACCAGATATGCATGTTTTGTCATTCCTTTTACTCAGAAATCTTCACTAGTTCTTGCCTGTTAAGTAAAGTTTAAACTTCTCTGCCTGGCATCAGCAGGCTTCCATTCCATCACCCTACCTTTCCAGACTTAACTATTCTCTCTAGCTGAAATGACTACTCATTGGCTTTCCCCTATATAAGATTAATTTTACCTAACATAAAGCATTTTAAAGTTAGTAAAGAAACTGTTTGGCATAAATTATCTTACTTCATTCTAACAGCAGTCTAGTAAATAGGTCTGTAGGTAATATTTTCTTTATTTTACAGATAAGGAAACTGAGACTTATAGAGATGAAGTAACTTGCCCATAATCATGTGGCTCCTAATTGTCAGAATTGATCCTTGGACCCCAGGTCTTTCCCTGGCTCCAACTCTTAACACTCTTGGCTATACATCACTGCCCTCAACTTTCCCTGTGCTTTGTCTCCACACCCTTGTCTGTACTGTTTTCATGCCTGAGGTCTCCCCTACCCTGTCCCCATTCCCCATTTTATTCCTATCCATGTTTTAAAGCTCAATTCAAATACTGTCTCTTTCATGAAATCACACTTTATTCTCCAATCAGTAGTACTCTTCTACCTCTTAGAGATTACATGTAGCACTTTTATCTTTCTAAGAGATATATAGATATATCTATATATAGATATATATAGATATATCTATATATATATATAATCATATATTACAGTTATTTCTGTTTTGAAGTATGAGCACGTTGTCATATACATCTTCCATGAAAGCAGAGATTGTATTTTATCTAAACTTTGTATATCCTCAGAGCCCAGTTTAATGCTCTGCATGTTTTTTAATTAAATTGAAAATTTGTATCATCTGAGCCAATATTGAGCGCTCAAGCTTAGGTAACAAACACATCTACAATATAGTATTTGATGTGTGAGTGGTAGTGTGTTTAAATTTCATGGAATTGGTATATATAATTTTTGAAAATTAAGCTGCTAACTCAGATGAGTTTTATTATATGAACTTTTAAATTTTTTCTAAGAATGTTTGGAAATATGGAAAAATGGACATTTGGAAATACGAAAATTTGGAAATACAGTACCTATGTATTTAGAAGGAATTTCCTTCAAAAATAGGTGGAATAAGAACTTTGTGAATTAAGAATTGTTGGTAAATGCCAATTACTTGTAAATCCAACAAATGAGTGTTTGTATTATATAAACTTTTAAACTCCAGTTTTCACTTTGTTACAAAGCTGATAGATGAAAGATTAATTTTAATGTGTACTATTTTTTCAGGAAGTTTTGTGTCTGGCCAGTTTAGTGTACAGTATGTATTTCTGTCATTCACATTTCAAAATTATACTAGTGCTTTTTTGTTGTAAAGGTGATAGATGTAAGATTTATCTTTAATGCTTATGTAGTAATTGTTATCAGTAAAGATTTTGGATATAAGAGAAATGGTTAATATCTCGTGATTTTCATTTATCTTATTCATAAGTGGTTTTATTGGGAACAGGGAGCTGTTGATTATCTCCTCTAAATGGAGAAAAGGTATATATTATATAGACACTAGATAAGTAAACTTACACACTTGATTTTTATATACGTATTATATATTTATACATAAACTCAGTCACAGTGATTTAAGTACTCCATTGGTGTCTTGTACCCATCTTTATTTTTTTTTTAAAGAAAAGACTTTAATTTAGTTTAATTCATTGGCTGAGGTAGAGACAATCTTTCAGATCCCCAAATGCTATTTTCATAATTTAAAAAGTATGGTTGGATAGTCAGCTTGGATAGAACATTGTTATCTCCAAGGTACTAAGTAAAAGCTCTACGCCACATTGGACAGATTCTTTTGGAAAAATGTGAATAAAAGTCACAAAGTAAAAAGAAAAGTATTTACAAGGATTAAGGTCTAAGGCATGGAGAGTGTACCCACGCCATTGAAATCCTGAATTCTTCGAAATGTCAGAGCAGAAAACACAGGTAAATGTTCACTTAATCTTCTACTTAAGTTGTTAACAAAGAATCTCTCTCTCTCTCTTTTTAATTAGATGAAGCACAAGGTGACAAAGCAAAGCAAAGTATCAGGGCAAAGTGTACAGAATATCTTGATAGAGCCGAGAAACTAAAAGAATACCTGAAAAAGAAAGAGAAAGCCTCACAGAAGCCAGTGAAAGAGGGACAATCCAGCCCAACTGATGAGAAGGGGTACGTCTTGTAGGCAGCTATTAAAACCTTTATTTTCTGGATCGAGTACGCAAGATAAAAATTATTTGTTTAAAACCATTAAAATCTTAGGTAGTGATAAAACAAAAATCTTCCTTAAATAAACTGGAGAAAAGGAGTGGTAGCTTCCACAAATGGAACCATTAATTTTCACGGTTACCATGTTTTCTAGTAGTTGCCTGGGACCGGTTTCCTCTGCTGTCATCACTAGTGGACTTTAAAAAGAATCATGAAGTTCACTGAGAAAATGATCTCTCGTCTTTATCTTTTAGTTGTTAAGTTCCAGTTTAAAAGATCAGTATTATATCACTTGCAACAAAAATATAGACCTTGACATTACTGTGCTGAGTGGTATATATTAAATTAGTCATATTTGAGCTCTTAAACTGCAAATAAATAAATTGTTACTTGGCCCATCCTCATAGTTTACAGGAGGGAAAAAAATTCATAGAAAATTATCTCGTATGTATTTACTAATTTTTTGACTTGTTTTATGGTTATTTATGTACATGCTTACTAGATTTTAAGTTCCAGATTATAAGCTCCTTGAGGATGATAGAAACTATCCTTTTTCTTTCTTATTAAAAATTTTATTTATTTATTCTTAACTTAAGAAATAAAACAAGCATTTCCATAATGTATTAGAATAGAAAAAAAAGGTGATTGCACATGAAACTGCAAGTCTATCATGTACAATTTGCTATTCCTGTTAAATAATAATAAAGTTATTATGTAACTTTTTTCCCCTTCCTCTCTCCACTTGTCTAAAGATGGCTACCATTAGACATAAATATGTGTGTATGCATGTATATACACACACACATACATAAAATCATTCTATACATCTTTTTATCAGTTCTTTCTCTGGATACAGATTAGAAAATATAATTTTTCATCATTATTTTGTCTCCTGAATACATCATTATGCCATGTACAGTTGGAGCTTAATAAATATTTTAATTGAATTTTTAAAAATAATTGATTTTTCCCTATAGTTTCAGATTTTGTATTATATAAATGTAAAAGGCCTCAGATTGTTTTGTTTTGTTTTTTTATAAAATGCTTTATGGCATATATAAATTTCTTCTTTTAAAAGTTAAAAGTCTTTAAAAGTTTTGAAGTCTTAAAGTTTATTTTTGAGTAAATTGGAGTTAGTGTACAAGTACAGAAAAACAAGAAGAAACAATATATATTCTAGTTCTTTTGCCCTCTTAAAAAAAAAGAAAAGGAAGCTTTTTTTATGAAATAAGTATTAACAATTATTCTTTATATTTAAACTATAAAGATAGAACAAACAACAGAGTATTTTAAAAAATCCTTGAAACGTTTTCAGAGAAAAGATTAAATGCTTTTCTAATATTTTCTAACTGTAAAATAAATTATGTTTTTTTAATATATTTTTGTAACTTTATAAAAAATAAAATTATTTTATAAGTCAATAGTAAATTAGTAGTCTGTTAAGGTAAATTAAGCAAACCAAAGTTTGTTGTCTAATAAGCTATATGTGAAAGACAATTAACTAGAATTTGGAGCTCTGGTTCAGGGTTTCTTAAATCTTTTCTTTTTCATTCAAGATTGATCATTTGACAATATATATAATATATATATATATATATATATATATATATATATATACATATATATATATATATAATGGATTTGATGTTTTGATACTTTTTATTTTAATCTGTTAACACAAAATGACAAACTACTTTCAGCATTTAATGAATAATATACATATTTTGAAATTTCCCCCTTAAAATTGTAAGCATCTAAAATTTGAGTTTTCTACTTATTACTGATATCTGTCTTATTTTATATTCTATCAGTGAATGATCATTTTATTTAATTCTTTTTATTAGGAATGACAGTGATGGGGATGGAGAATCAGATGATCCAGAAAAAAAGAAACTGCAGAATCAACTTCAAGGTTTCTTTAGAATTCCCACTTAAATTTGTTGCATTTTAAAAATAAATCCATAATTAACTGGCAAATTTAAATGATACATTTGAATGAGATTCAAGAGCCAAAATTCTATAAGTATTAATGAGATTGGTATCAAAATGATCTGCAAATGTTTTGATTTAGAACATTAAAAAGGAATCTCCCCCTCTGATAACTATTGATGGGGCTTTTCACATAACAACAATTGTTTTTTTGTTTCCCCAGTAAGTGATAGACTTACAGTTATTTTCTTTTTTATTTTCTGCCTTGACTCTGTATTAGCTAAATTAAAAATCTGTCAGAGATCTGTAACTCTTATGTGGACATTAATGATGCAAAATTCAGTCAGGTGGATTAGAGATAAATACTTCAAACATATTACTGCTGTGACAATGTACCTAGTGATTATAAATAAAAGATTATGAGTCTTACTATTTTAGCAGACAATTAAAAGGAATAGATAAACCATTATTTGGGCAAAATGAAAAAAAAAGTGCTTTTTATGTGAGAAGCGCTGTGCTAAGCCCTGGGGATTCAAATGAAAAAGCAACACAGTTTTTGCTGTCAAGGACTTTACGTTCTAATAGGAATAGGCAAAATGTAAAGGAGGTTTCAGCCGTTAGGTATAAAGGCCCAGTGGCAGAACAAATTAAAAATAACTTTATTCTGATTATTGCCATAGTTTCTTTTGCTGCAGCCTTATTCTTCTTAATCTCTACTTACCTTCGTAAATAATTTGCAAATAGTTTATCACTTTATAAAATACCCACAGATATTTTTCTCCTTAGCCCTTCTTCATCTTACCTTCTATTCCTATAAAAATCTTTAATTATCTTCTTAAATCAGTGATTCAGTCTTGACTATTGCTATCTGTAGGATCTGCAAGACATTGTAACCTTCATGGCTTATTTTTACAAATGAGGATAGTGTTTGTTTTCTATATCCCAAAGATGTTGCAGGTAATGTAAATGCGACTTGGGCAGCTAGGTGGCTCAATGGATAGAGTGCCAGGCCTGGAGTCAGGAAGACTCATCTTCTGGAGTTCAAATCTGGCCTTAGACACTTGGTAGCTGTGTGGCCCTGGGCAAGGCACTTAATCCTGTTTGCCTCAGTTTCCTCATGTATAAAATGAGCTAAAAAAGGAAATAGCAAACCACTTTAGTGTCTTTGCCAAGTCAATCCCAGATGGGGTCACGAAGAGTCAGACACAGCTAAAAATGACAGCAGCAAAATAGTACTTAGAAGCAAGTCACTCCTGTAATGATTATGCATTTACTAAATATGGACAGTCAGTACCATGTGACATAGAATTTAATTATCCCATAATGTTAGAGAATGAAAGGACCTGAAAACTCTTCTATTCCAAACCCTTTTATTTTATGTTTGGTGAGACTTCTCAGAAAGATTTAAGTAGTTCTCTGAGAGTCACACAGCTAGTGACCCAGGACCCAAACTTGGGTGTCCTGACTCCGAGTCCAGTGCTCTACTATGGCTCTATATTAGTGGCAAAACATTTTCCATTTCTTTATTTTATGGTATTATTTCTCATGAAGTAGACATTTACAGAAACTGATGTCTTCACTTTTGGAAGAAATGGAAACTACATTTTCTTTTTTTCATGCCTTACCAGTTAATATATTCTAGCCTAATTTTTGCTCCTCTGAAGAAAAATACTTTAAACTACTGATTTAATAAATAAGGACATAAAGTTGGCATTTGGGTGAAAATTAAATTTGAAAAATAGGTAAAAATATTGCTGATAACAGTTCTGTTTTCCATTTTTATTTGCAGTCTATATGTAGGTCTAACTTTTATAACAATGCCTCCCTTTATAGAGAATGTTTTCTTTCTGTTTCTCTTCCTTCAACAAAACAGTTCTTTAAATCCCTTTGCACTGGAGACGATCTGGTTATTTTCTGTGTGTGAGGATGTCCCAAAACCCAGCCTCTTAGGTGTCCTGGACAATTGTCTAAGATTATACTTTGATTAGAGAACAGTTGCTGATTGCTCTGATACAGAGAATTTCTTAGGAGAATTTCGTACATCTGTGGTATCCAACTCAAATAGAAAGGATCTCCTCAGGCCTAATGTGATTTAGAAAACCACACGTTAACATTATCTGTCTTTTATTGAAGTCTTTGACACGTCTGCCTTACACTAATGACTGGTCTGGGCCAAAAAAACTAAACCAAAACAAAAAAAAACAACTTGTAGGTTATACTGTTTCTCTGCTGTGCCTTGTAGTCTTTAAAGCACTGTAGAATTACAAGCTATTATTATATTATACTATCATATCTTTGAAGAAACTGAGACATAG
Organism: Phascolarctos cinereus; assembly: GCF_003287225.1. Lineage (NCBI taxonomy): Eukaryota > Metazoa > Chordata > Mammalia > Diprotodontia > Phascolarctidae > Phascolarctos > Phascolarctos cinereus. The sequence continues at coordinate 441,550,893 of NW_027555847.1, read as the reverse complement.
GCAGATTAAGTGACTTTCTCATTTACACAGCTAATTGTTATCAAGTGAGGACAAAACCCAAGTCTCCTCACTCATAAGTCCAGTCTTTCACTTTGTCACATTATTTATCAAATAACATTTCTAGCCTTTCTAGGTAGTTTTATAATGCACATTTTCAGTTTTTCCATTCCACACTTTATTATCTCAGGGATCTGTGATTTTGTATATTCCCTTCAGTAATGAAGGTTGCAATTGCTGTGACTTAAACAGCTTTCAATATTTTCTGTGGCCAAAAAATACATCACCTTGCTGATAACCTATTATGAGCCTGTCAGGATTTAGCTAGGATAGTCCTCAGCTGGCATTTCATCAAAGAGCCCATATTGCCAAGCCTTCCCTCCTTGGTAAAATTACTAGAGTTTGCACGTAGACAGTTTTATGTTCCACGAGCCTGTTACCTCCACACTCATAGTGAGGAATTGGAGTAGTACTTTGGTGGAGGGTCTCAGGTTATCAGCTTTTAAATTAAATGAGATCATAGTCTTTCTTAATTTGATTTATAACATAATTGCTATTTTAGGTGCCATTGTTATAGAACGACCAAACGTAAAATGGAGTGATGTTGCTGGTCTTGAAGGAGCCAAAGAAGCTCTTAAAGAAGCTGTGATATTGCCCATTAAGTTTCCACATCTCTTTACAGGTGAGCTTACCAACTCATTTCTGCCTTCTGGACATTTCTGCATTCTGGACATTCTGGAACTTACAGAATATCAGAACTTGTTTTTTTGTTTTGGCCGATTTAAAAAAAAATTGCTCGTAATTGCTTTGCATCAGCTTGCACAGTACTTTCCGTATCTTTGTATTTGTCGTTTTTTACAGCATGACATTCTATCTCAATGTGTTATAATTTAACCATTCCTTGGTCATTGGGAATGTTTTCCAGTTTTTTAATATTAAAAATTAAGCAATAATAAATATTATTTGTGCAGATAGTTCTTCTTTTCCCCTTATTGATATCTTTAGCATATAGTCCCAGAAAAGAGATCACATTGTCAAAAGGTATGATCAGTATTATGGTTCATTGCATATTTCCAAATTATTTTCTGAAAGTTTGCCTATCCCAACAATAGTGCAAAAGTACTCATCCTTCCTTGCTAAAAATTATTTATCATTTTTTTCTGTTTTTGCTTCTTGATAGATATGAAGTACCATCTTTGAGATTTTTGATTTTCATTTCTTTAATTATTACTGAAAATAAACAGCTGTCATGTGGTTGTTAATTTTATTTCCTCCTTCAAAAAGGATTCATGTTTTTTGACCGGTTCTCCATTTGGGAAGTGAGGAGTATTTATTTCTCTCATGTGTATCATATCCTTACATTCATGCATATATATACATATAAACACTTAATTATATTTATATGTAAATATATTTATTTTAAAAATTAATCCTGGTTGTCATGCTCTTTATCAGATCTATTCACCACAAATATTTTCCCCAATTTTTTCTTTTCCTTATATTTTAAAATTGTTATCTTTTTCATGTAATATCTTTTTAATCTTTATAGTTGTACATGTTATTTATATTTATTTTATTTATTTGCATTTTTGTATTCTTTGTATTTATGTGTATTTGTATTTATAATATATTCTTGATTTATTTGAGAATTTCCCCTTTTCCACAGTTAAGATAAATTCTTTTAATTTTAATGATTTTTTAGATAATTGAGCAAGTTACAGCAGCATATTATGTGTGGCTTTAGACCCAGTTTTTGCCAGATAGCTTTACAGTTTTCCTCAGTTTTGCAAATCCTTTACATAAATAATAATCTTTAATGAATTTTTGATTATTTGTGTTTTAAGTACTCATTTAACCCAGAAAAGCAAATTGGCAATTTTCATTTAAATAGTGAAGCAAACATGAACAAAAATATTAATTTGGTAGTTTTTATATTAAGCAGTAAAGCTTGCTTTAAAGCCTAAATTCTTAATTTCTGCATTCTCTCCAAGTGGTATTTAATATAATTATGTATTAAACAATAAACCTAACTCTCTATACACATAGTCTTCCTAGAAACCAGAGTTGAGCAAAACCACATGTGATTGAAATCATAGAAATATACTTATTACCCAAATATTTTTCCCCTAAGAAGGGATATATCCCTATGACACCTTAGTAAAATGCATTACACTTGATATTTAGTCAGGAAGTGATTCACTAAACAACTTAAAGTAAGTAAGAATGATATCTATCTATAAAATGATGATGAAAGGAATAAAAAAGATATCCTGTATTGAAAAATAAAAAGTGAAATAGTTCAAATTTGTGTCTGTATAAGACTGATTTGACTCAGTGTTTTTACGCTGTGGCACTGCAGGGTTTCTGTGTCCCACAGGTCAAAAGTGGTTTTTTTGTTTGTAAATGTATCCCATAGCATTGTTTACCACCAGAGTTTAAATTTTGAATAATGAATCTGGTTATAATCCTGTATCAAAATTAGCAGTCTTAAAATTCATATTTTCTACTCTAAACTTTAGGTAAAAGAACCCCATGGAGAGGCATCCTTCTTTTTGGGCCACCTGGAACAGGGAAATCCTACTTGGCCAAAGCAGTTGCTACAGAAGCCAACAACTCAACATTTTTTTCAATATCTTCCTCTGACCTTGTCTCCAAATGGCTAGGTGAAAGTGAAAAGTAAGTCATCAACTAGAGTTTATTAAGACATATTCCTTCATAATTCTCAAGGATTATCTGGTAATAATCACTGTTATAAAATGCCACTCCTACAAGAGTTCAGAAATTTGTCATGCTTTTGCTAATTGCTTTTTGGAGTATTTACTTGTATTATGGTTATTAAGTTAGATAATTAGTACTAAGGTGTTGTCGAAGCATGATACCTTTGGAGGGGAGAACATTTAAGTAATAAATTTATTTCTTTTGTTTAAGTTCCATGAGCTCACTAATAAAGATCTTTCTGCAGAAAAGTAGAACTTCTATAGTAGGACTCAGTCTCTGGTCTTAGAGACCTCAGGGAGGAAAAGAGGACTGGAGAGTGCAAGTTAGGAGTGAAATTGGCAATGAAATCAGAAGATAAAATGAAATTGCAACTAAATAGTTCCTTCTTGGAAAGTTAATGGGAGGAGTTGGTTTTATCCTATGTCCAAAGCCACTGCTCTTTATATCATACTCCCTATCTGTTCTCCATCATGCTGCCTCTTCCACATGACAGCCCTTCAAAGCAAGACCCCTGAATTGAAGTAGCTACTGAACCACCCATATTGAAATGGGCAGCAGAAGCAACAAGAGAAAAAAAGCAGAACAGGAATTGAAGCAGAGCCAAAACACAGTAAAGGAAAAGCAGTGCAAACTCACAGCAGCAAAAAGAGCAAAGCAACTAGAAGAAGCAAAGGGGGGAAGTTAGTTCCCTGATGCCAGTATGATCCTTGGCTTTTCTCCTTGATACTATTCACCTTTGCCCAAAGTAAAACCTTCACTTTCTTACTTGAGTATTCCATGAGGGAGTAAGGTAGACTCTAGATGTGCTTTCAGGCCTCTATGAGGCAGGACTTCATGCCATCCCCACCCCTGAAACACATACTATAATAAGGCCTAAATCTGCTTCTTTGAAACTTTTGCTCAGTCAACCTAGGTCTGCTCTCTAGGGTCAAGGAGTCCCTTTCCTCCATATGACACAAAGTCCTTCAAATACTTGATAGTTATCCGATGCTTCTTAAGTCTTTTCTTCAGGCTAAACATCTTTAGTTCTTTCAACAGTCTTCTCATTGCACTGTCATGAGACCCTTCTTCATTTTTGTTGCTATCCTTTAGGTACTTTTCCAGACTATTGGTCTAAATAAAATGGAGTGCCCAGAACAAAACCACATATTCCAGAGGTGATCTGATCAGGGCAAAATGCAGTAGGACAATCTTGCATTGTTCTAGACCCTTTACTTCTCTATTAAATAAAGCTAAAATTGCAGTAATTCATTTGACTGCCATGTCACACTGTTTACTAGTTGAACTTGCAGTCACTAAAACCCCTAGATAATTGTTGTATGTTGTCTGGCCCACCTCTCTGTTCTTATCTTTGTGAAATTGAACTTTTGTTCCCATATGTAGAACTTTAACTTAATCCTTTTGAATTTCATCCTGCTAAATCCAACCCAAGATTCTACTTTTGTGAAAATATTTTTGGATTCTGTAATCTGTCCTATCCAGCTTGGCTGTTATCTGCAGATTTGATAAGCCTGTCATCTGTACTTTTGTCCAAGTCATGGATGAAAATGTTAAACAGCATAGGGCCAAAGACCCTTGGGTCACCCTCCACTAGAGTAGTCTTTCTAGGCTGAAATTGATTCATTAATAACTATTTAGGGGTAAGATTATTCAACCGATTCTGAGTCCCTGAATCCAAGTCTACCCAAGACAGATGTATTCGTATAATAGCCACTTAGTATTCCAAATACAGTGTTCTTAATATTTATAATGATATCTTTGAGGCACTGTATATTTCAAGTGCCTTCTGAATAATCTGAGATTAAATTATAGTTTTTAATATTAAAAGTATTCTATTCTAATTTTTTAAATTAGCAGTTCATGTATGTTATATGTGTCACAGAATCTGGGTTAGAGAGGACTCAGAAGTTTTCTAGAATCCATAGTTAGTGGGGTTTTGAGAAGTTGAACCTATACCTGAAAATAAATTCTCTTATCACATGCCTAACAAGTGGTTGAACAACAAACACCTTTAGTGATAGAGAAATTACTACCTCCTAAGGTAGCCTATTCCAATGTTAGGTATTTCTATTTGTTAAAAGACTTTTTCCCCCTTATACTAAGCTAGTATGATATTGGTGAGCTAAATGGAACATACTGTTCTCCATGCATTCTGCATAAATGGGGATTGGCTGCTTTTGGTTGCAATCTTAAGCAGCAGGTTTAGAGACATGTCACATCGTAATTACTGTGGTTTTCTACTGTTATTTAACTCTATCTAAGAATTATGAAATTTTAATTGATTCTAATCTAATACCAATGAATATTTTCCTGGGTAGTTTAGGACAAAACTTGTCAGGTAAAATCTGTAGAGTTCAAATGAAACTATATTTACAGATTATAAGACTTATTAAAAGCTATAGCATTTGTTATTATTACTAGTACTTAACTATAATAGGTCCTTTTTCTTACTGCTATTATTTATTTCCTCAAATCTTTAATGTTTTATAAGATAGAACAGAAAGAAGCTGTGTGGAAAATGTGAGCCTTGTTGCCTGTGTTTAGTAAGTGTAGAAGCTTAGGCCATCTACAAGAAAGTACCCCCCCTTTTATTTTTTTAAGAAACAGTGCTCTTTGTTATATCAGTATTTTGCCTTTTGTTTCTTCAAACCTATAGACAGCCCTCACATGTAGACATTGGAATACAGCCTGGACCTGTGATTTCATTCATTTCCTGACCTCTTGGGTGAGGAACATCCTTCACCCAATTCAGTTTGGCAATTTCTCTGCAATTTTTAGTCGCAGAGAGTATCTTAGCACACTGAGAGGTTCATTGACTTGCCCATGGTCACCAGCCAGCATGTGTCCTAGGTGGGATTTGAACTCATGTCTTCCTTACTTGAGGCTGGCTTTCTGTCTACCACAGCACTCTGCCTCTCTGCACAAAAGGGGCACCCAAACTTTTTTCAGATGGCTAAAATGAATGCCATTGGGAACAGTGTAGAAGGTTGATGTGACCTTTTTTTAAGAGCAGAACATTTTACCAGGCAATGTATCTACTACAGGTGGATACCTGTAGTCCCTGCTAGTGGAGAGGCTGAGGCTGGTGAATCACTTGAGTTCAAGAGTTCTATGCTGCAATTGGGCTAAAGCAGATTGGGCATCCGACTAAATTTGGTACTAATGAAGTAGTTCCCCTCCTGGGGCCCATTGGCAGTGGGATCTGATCCATGAGTGCCAGCTGCACTTGGAGCTTTGGTGAGGTAGAGATCTAGTCTCCTCCAAAAAAAACCAAATAAAACCCATGACATTTTTGTATTTGTGCATGGACTTAGTTTCAGATAGGCTTTTTAAAAAAAATTAACTCTGTTCAACTTATTTCCCATTTGGTACTAAAAATCTCCAGTGTGAAGGTGACTTTAGATTTGTTTAGTGAAGTCAACAAGTATTTGTTAAATGTTTGCTATGTGCTAGGCTCTATACTAAGCACTGGAGAATACAGTTAGGCACAGAAACAGTCCCTGCCCTTATGTGGCATATGTAGGGGAGCTGATGTGGGGGAAGCCAACACATAAAACGAATCTGGAAAGTAGGAATGTGGGCATGGTAGAGAAAGTCCTATAGAAATGAGTCAGCAGTGAAACCTGGAGAGGAATGAAAATAAAAAATATTTGCAATGCTACAACCCTTTTAAAATTCTTAGGTAGATTTTTTGGTCAGACATGGAAACTTTAATGCTTGAACATGAGCAAAACCTGTTTTGATTTGTACAGATCTTAAGAGGTCACAGTGGGAGAACTTAGACTGTGCATTGGAGATATCTCTATAATAAAATACTCTATTCAAAAAAATCTAAAATTGTGAAACAGATAAATTAGGGGCTAATTCTTTACAAGATAATCTACTCAGAATTTCTTATAAATCATATGCTGCTTATTAGAGGCAGTAGGGTACAAGAACTTTACACTAAATTAAGCTACTATCAACTCAAATTCAAAGTGAAACAGTAAAGTTTCTTTGTAAAACAGTAAAATTTCTTTACCTTATAAACCAATGGAGAAATGTGATTTGATTTACACGAAATTTTCCAAGAAAATATTTACTGTGTAAAGTAAGGTGCATTATATTTCTATATGTGAGTATGTGCGTGTCTGCGCATTCAGATACCATAAACCAACAGTGTTTTCTTTGTTATAGCCGAGAAGATTACTTAATTTGGTATAAGAAAAAGACTGTTTCTCTCCTTCTCTTTTTCCCTAGGTCTTAACTCCTCTCATTAAAAAAACATCAAACCTTCAGCATAGAGATCTTGCTCAAGATAATTTTCATAACATTTGTAAACAATGTATTCTTACGGTTTTTTAAAAACAATTTATAGTAAATAAGAACCTAAGTTAGACTTTAGCCTGCCATAAAAACTGAGTAACTTTTTTTTGTAGATAATTAGCTGAATTTTTCCCTTTAGGGATCTTTCTGAAGCTTGGGAAAAATCCAACCATCATCTCCATAGTAACCAGTTATTAAAAATATGGGTGGAAATAGTCCCTTCTTTGCAAGAGGTCAGAGAGCATTGCATATATTGTCAGACTTGGCTGATGTGTTAGTTTGCTAAACTCCTTTTTTTTTCTTTATATATTTAAGAAATAGTTTGCTGGAAAGGGAATATATTCAGAAAAGAAAGTTATATAAAATCAAAAGATATCAACAAGGATGGACTAGCAAATTACTCTGGCTTATTTTAGATTTTAAAATGTCAAGTATAACTGAGTCCAATCGTTTAACAAATATGCCAAAACTTATACGTACAAGTAAATGAATGTTGTCTTCATTACAGTATTCATTGAGGGAGAATATATACTTAATCTAAAAATGCTACTATGAATCAAAATATTTTTGGAACTCCTTTTGGAATTTTCTTCAGATTCTGTGGCACATCCTTTTGATGTCCTCGGTGGTGGCAAAAGCTCTATCTTTGAGGGTGGATTTGATGTCCAGAAACAAATAGAAGTCATTCATATCCAAGAGTGGAGAATAAAGATGGGTGATCAGGATGGTAAAGCAGTTTGGGGAGGCAAAACCAAGGTACCACTGTGAAGTAATGATTAGACTGATTTCTCCTATTAACTTATGACTGGTTCTGAAGACAACTCCAAAAATAGCTGGAGAAATGGTATCAGTGCAAGTTATATCTGGTATTTTAACATAGATGTAAACTCATTTACATGGCACTTTTTTCATGTAAAAAGTTTGTTTAAAAATAGTAGTGTTACATTAGAGTCACACTTACATGTTATAGTACATTTCTTTCTGGAAAATGGCAGAACAAGACAAACTAAAGTATTTGTTTTCAAAGTGTAATTGTAAGAAGAATAGATCTAAACAGAGATAGGATGAAAAGGCTTTTCTTTTTAAATAGAGTTGCCTAGCCAAATCTCCTAAGGATCAGCAGATTTTATAAAGAGAAATATTCCTCAAAATTGTGAAGATCTTTAGCTCGTACTTCAGAGATCTTGGCAGAGGATGAGGAGGAGAATTGTAGAGATTAGGATTTTTCTAAATAATGTATTTATAGTAACACCAAAGATTGTTTTTGTCTCCTTATTTTATTATGTGACACATCTACATCAAAAGTAGTACGTGATTTGGAATCAGATGGCCTGATTTCAAATGCCAGCTCTAACCACCTGTGACCTCTGTGACCTGGGACAAATCATTTAACTTCTTTGGGTTTCAGTTTCTTCATTTGTAAAGAGAAGAGATTGGACTAGATTATATACCTTCCAAAAATCTATAATGCTATGAACATTATGAGAATTTGAATAATCCTTTTTTTCCTTCAAAAGGCAAAATGTTAACAAAAACTCTTTGTAGCATATTGTTACACTTTGTCCTTAACCACAAGTATCAAGACTTACTTTATATAAAACAGACAAAAACCCCAGTATTTTTCTATTAGATAGGCTTTGTTTGCATAATACTATTATAGCACTAGGTCAAATTAACTAGCAGATCTTGTTTGGACAGAATACTACTGGGGACAACAATATTTTTCCTTGTCAGTTTTGTAAAATGTTTTATATTATTGCTTATACCATTATCCGTAGTTGTTCCTTTGTCACCATAGGAAAAAAAAATAGAAAAAAATGAAAGTTTTGTGATTAGTATTTATATAGCTCCTATAATTATTTTAAAGTCAGGCACTCTTTCATTTTTGTCTTTTGTATCCCTAGTGCCTGGCACCTGGGTACTTTTAAATGCATGTTGAATGAATGAATGTCAGAGAGGCAACATGGTATGATGAGCAGACGACTTGCCTTGAAGTCAGGAAGACATGGATTCAAGTCTTGTTTCTGGCACATCTTAGCTGTGTGACCCTGAGCAAGTCACTTAACAACTTAGTGCCCTAAGCAACTTTCTGAGACTATGAATTAGAGATGAGTTGCCAGTCTACATTGTTGGAGGGAGTCTTGCCCCTCAAATTCCCTATGCCATGAACTCACAGTTTAAGACCCATCCACCCTCACATTAAAAAACAAAGTCAGTTATGAGGAGAGTACTTGATCTTTGATCAGTAATAGATATTCAGAGAGATGAAATAATGGAGATATTTTTGTTGTCAAATAAACTTTTTAGAACATCTTAACAAATCATTGAAGAGAATGGAAGGGAAAGGAATGAGCATTTATATAGTGCCTACAGTGTGTCAGGTGCTAAAGGTTTTTTTACAAATATTATCTTATTTGATCCTCGCAACAGCCCTGGGAGGTGGGTGCTATTATTATTCCTATCTGATAGTTGAGAAACCTGAAACAAACAGATTAAGTGACTTTCCTGGGGTCACACAGCTAATTAAGTGTTTGAGACTTTGAACTCAAATCTTCCTGACTCCAGGCTCCGCACTGTTTAACAAGTGGGCCACCAGCTACCTCTGTAGTGTTGCTTATTTTTTAGGATTGTCCCTTCTGTCTCTTTAATCTATCAACCTATGTTCTTTATTTTTCTTGCGTGTAAAACATTATGTTGTTTTTTTCTTGCCCCTCCTTACTTTCCCCCAAAGAACAGATATCAAATACCAAATTAGTGCCTATCTTACTAAATTAGAAAGTGAAATGTCTGGCATGTTAAAAACTCACTCATCCTTTCTTGGAGATGTTTATGTTTCTTGTGCCTTTTCTTCAAAAAGTTTTATAAACTTAAAAATAATTTCTCTTTAAAATAAGGAGTTCAATTTCCCATTATTGTATGTTTTTAGCATTATTTCCATTAATATCTCTTAAGTAAAATTATAAAATTGAATTGAAAATATTTGTTTATTTTCAGGCTAGTTAAGAATTTATTTCAGCTCGCCAGAGAGAACAAGCCTTCTATTATCTTCATTGATGAAATTGATTCTCTATGTGGCTCTAGAAGTGAAAATGAAAGTGAAGCTGCCCGGCGAATTAAAACAGAATTTCTAGTTCAAATGCAAGGTAGGATTACTTATTCAAATAACTCAGTAGCAAGATGATTAATCAGTTTGTGACATACTGTGAGCATGGTGAGTAAGAGATAAAATATTTCACAATATGTATTTATTTTGTTGTAAAGTATATATTATAAATGTCAAATTGTCCACAGCTTGCTGAAAGATTCAAGTTAAGAGGCTATTTGTACAACTATTTTAGTAATATAGATATGTTCTATTAAAAACAATTTCATTTTCAGCAATTAAACCAGTCAGGGAATAGTTTTAAAGAAAAGAAAGTTGACATAACATAAATCATCTGCAAAGTACTATTTTCTAGGCATGACATATTGCATACATGTAGGTATGATTTAGAAGAACAGCAAGATAAGAAGTTATTGAATATAATCTTTATTTTGGTGCAGGGGTTGGTGTGGACAATGATGGAATTTTGGTACTGGGAGCTACAAATATACCCTGGGTTCTGGATTCTGCTATCAGGCGAAGGTATTGTAACCATCCTGCTTTTCACTAAAGATTCAGCCACTACATAATAATATCCCTTTTTTTGTAATGAGAGACAGAATATTAATTATGTTTTGCAGGGCTACAGTTCTTGCATGCTCATCTGAGTTTTCATGTACTGGAAATTTTCATTGCTTAATGTTCACCAAATAGTGTTATTAATTAAGTTTAGTAAAATGTGGTTTTACTTTTCTTTGAATCCCTAATGCTTAGTTAGCACAGTGTCTATCATATAGTAAGTGCTTAATAAATGTTCATTGACTGACTGACCAGGTACATATGCCATAGACTAGAGTTTTACCAATGCACCTTAATTGGCATTTTATTTTCTGTCATGGACTTTTCTAGAATATTCTTTTTAAATATATGTATGTATATGTGTGTGTGTGTGTGTGTGTGTGTGTGTGTGTGTGTGTGTGTGTGTGTGTGTGTGTGTGTGTGTGTGTATGTATATATTTTTTTTTTCACAAGTACGGTAAAAGGCAAACTGGGTTAGTTTCCAAATAGGAAAAAAAAGGTTATTTCTCTAACTTTCAGATTGAACCATGAGTCTTCAGGTGTGGGAGGAAAATATATAGTATGCCACTTTCTTGTTCACTTGATGATATTCTACATTGCCTAATATAAATCTGTGTTTTCTTTGCATTCATCTAATTCATTCAGCAGGAAACCTGGCAAGAGTGGATAAATATAGGATGTATTTGAAAAGCACAGTCTAATTCTGAATGAACACTTAAGATCAGTGGAATGATTTTGAACTTCACAACTTTCAAAAAATAATCCTGAACCACCGAGTCATCCCCCAAACCCTTCTCATTTATACATAGGCAAATAAAGCTCATCTTTACGTGGTACTTTAAGGTTTACAGATTTTTTTGCAGCTGGCACTAGTGTTAAATTAAATTCATAAACATGTAGTGGCTTTTATTTGTGTTGTATCCCTGCAAGTCCCAGCTCTCCCACATTCTGCTTGAGTGACCCTGGACAAATTACCTACCCTCTTCCTACCCCAAGCAGCTCCCTAAACTTTAAGTTGCAGGGAAGTTGTCAAATTTACATTAGTAGCATTGTTAATATTTCTTAAAACAAAGGTCTGGGGGGAAGATAGCTGGTTTCTTTTTGAAGCACCTTGCATATTCTGTCTGTACAGTATCTTCATATCCATCTGTTCACATTTGGAATTTGTTTTTACTGTTTTGAATGGTAGTTTGACTTTGCTCTTATGACATAGATCATTTATAGGAGAAAAGGTGAACTGTTTTTATGACATATCATGGTGAAAACTGGGGACTTTTGGAACAGCTAGGTGGTACAGTGGATAGAGCACCGGCCCTGGAGTCAGGAGGACCCGAGTTCAAATCTGGCCTCAGACACATGATACTGACTAGCTGTGTGACCCTAAGCAAGTTACTTAATCCCGATTGCCTCACCAAAAAAAAAAAATAACAAAGAAAAAACAAACTGGGGGCTTTTTGGATATCAGATGATTAACTTGACTATCCTTTTAAAAAGGTGTTTCATGGACATTTTCTGCAAAGAAAAATGAAATAGTCAAATGCAAGACCTAACTGCCAGATTCAGCATATTAAAAAATTTATTTAGCCAAACTTTACATATGTAATTAAGATTATCACCTGCCTAGCTCTTATTTTCTGGATTTTTTTTGTAAGTATATTTTATGTTCCTTCTCATATTTTTCAGATTTGAGAAACGTATTTATATTCCTTTACCTGAAGATCATGCCAGGGCAGCAATGTTTAAATTACATTTGGGGACCACACACAACAGCCTATCAGAAGCAGACTTCCGAGAACTGGGGAAGAAGACAGATGGCTATTCAGGGGCTGACATCAGTATCATTGTACGAGATGCACTGATGCAGCCTGTGAGGAAAGTTCAGTCAGCTACTCATTTCAAAAGAGTAAGTCAAATGGAGCACTGTAGCTGTTAGAACATGGTTTCTTTTTTCTTTTTTTTTTCATGGTATGTTTTAAGTTCCAAACTGTCTCCCTCCCTACCCTGCACTAGAAAAGGCCAGCGTTTCATGCATATATATACATACGTACGTACGTACACACGCATATCTCAATTCTTTCTCTGGAGGTAGATAGTATCTTCCTTTATAGGTCATTTGTACTTGATTCTGTATTTATAATACTCAGAATAACTTAGTCATTCACAGTTATTCTTCAAATAATATTGCTGTTACTTTATACAACATTCTCTTGGTTCTACTTATTTCACTCTTTGTTGTTTTGTGCAAATCTTTCTATGTTTTTCTAAATCATTTCTTACAACACAGTAATATCCCATTACAATCATATACTACAACTTAATCAGCCATTCCCCAATTGATGGGTATCCTCTCATTTTCCAGTTCTTTGCCACCTCAAAGAATGTTGCTGTGAATATTTTAGAACCTATAGGTTCTTTTCTTCTTTTTCTGATCACCTTGGGAAACAGACCTAATAGTGGTATCTGGGCATAATTTCAGATTGTTTTCCAAAATGGTTGGATCAGTTCACAGTTCCATTAACAATGTATTAGTGTCTCAATTTTTCCACATGCCCTCCAACATTTGTCATTTTCACCTCCCATCATTTTAGCCAATCTGACAGGTTTGAGATGATATCTCAAAGTTGTTTTAATTTGCATTTCTTTAATCAATAGTGGTTTAGACCATTTTTTTTTGTATGACTGTATAGCTTTGTTTTTTTTCTTCCAAAAACTGTTCATATCCTTTCACCATTTATCAATTAGGAAATGACCCATTCTTACAAATTTGACAAAGTTCTCTATATAGTTGAGATATGAGACCTTTATCTGAGAAACTTTCTAAAATTTTTTCCCAGTTTTCTACTTTCCTTCTAATCTTGGCTACATTGGTTTTATTTGTATAAAATCTTTTTAATTTAATATAGTCAAAATATCCATTTTATATCTTTCAGTATTCTCTGTCTCTTGTTTATTCATAAATTCTTCTCCTATCCATTAGTGTGATAGGTAATATATTCCATGTTCTTTTAATTTACTTTGATCTCTTTATGTCTAGGTCATGTATCCATTTTGACCTTATCTTGGTAAATAGTATAAAATATTGGTCTGTACCAATAGTTTCTGCCAGACTGCTTTCCAGTTTTCCCAACAATTTTTGCCAGATAGTGAATTATCCTGAAAGTTTAAATTTTTACATTCATCAAGCACAAAGTTACTATACTCATTTACTATGTATATCTATCCTATTACACTGAACCACCATTCTGTTTCTTAGCTAGTACCAGATAGTTTTGATAATTATTACCTCATAATATAATTTACTTTTCTTTCCTTTTTTTCATTAATTCCTTTAATATTCTTGACCTTTTGTTCCTCTAAATTAATTTTGCTATTATTTTTTCTACCTCAGAATATTTTTGGGTAATTTAATTGGGATGACAGTGAATAAGTTGATTAGTTTGGGGAGATTTGTCATTTTTATCATATTGGCTTGGCCTTCCCATGAACAATTCATATTTCTCCAATTATTTAGCTCTGACTTTATTTGTATAAAAAGTGTTTCATAATTACATGGTTCATATAGTTCCTGGGTTTGTCTTGACAGGTATACTCCCAGGTACTTTACGATGTCTAGAACATGGTTTCAGTATATTTCATAGCTGGGTATCTGTGTCTCATGGTTTATATGATAGTATCATGAACTTTTTGCTGTCCTGGGTTTGTTTGTTTGTTTTTTCACTTTGGATTAAATGCTTTAAAATGCAATTTCCTTAATGCAAGTAACTTTCACACTCATAGAAAATAAGTTGGATCCAAACGGCTGGTAAACATTTGTTCCTAGCACATCTACAATGTGCCAGGCACTGTGCTACATGCTTGGGGATAAAAGAAAGGTTAAAGACAGTCTGCTCTCAAGGAACTTTCAGTCTAGTGGGGGAGATAGCGTGCAAAAAAGTAGTACAAACAAGTCATATACAGGATAAATTGGAAATAACAGACACTAGAAGTAGTGGAGATTGGGAAAAGCTTCCTATAGAAGGTGATTTTAGCTGGGGCTGGAGGGAAGCCAGCAAATGGAAATGAGGAAGAAGAGCATTCCAGGCATTAGGAATAAATAGCTAATGAAAATGCCCAGAGTTGGGAGATGGAGGGTCTTGTTTAAGGAACAACCAAGGAGGCCAGTGTCATTGGATAGTAGAAAATGTGAAAGTATATAAGGTATAAGAAAGACTGGAAAGAAGTGGGGGTAGAGAGAGCCAGATTTTGAAGGACTTTGAATGCCAAACACAGGTTTGTCTTGACAGGTATAGTCCCAAGTATTTTTATTTATTATTATATTATAAATTATATGCCATAATTTATATACATTTATCATATATATAAATTATCTATTATAAATTATAAAACAGTTAATTTGATTATTATATTTGATCCTAGAGATGACAGAGAATCACTGGAGTTTACTGAGTAGGGTACATGGCATGGTCAGACCTGTAATCTATTTAAGACCATTTTTGATAACAGTATTATTTAGGAATTTTTTAATGGCTACATATTTCTAAAAATTAATTTTATTCTTTATGAAATTACTTTTTAAATAATCACAGTGTTTATAATTAACATTGATACATTTGTTCCAGTGTGAAGGCCTAAGGTAAAATTTAGTAAAATTTCATCTGTATAAATGAAGTACAAAAAAACCTAAAAGTGTTTCTAGTTTGAATTATCAGCTATTTTTAGGATCTGACAATTCCTTTTAAATTGACAGCATAAGATTAAAACTGTTGCTAGATTTTTGTTTAGCTTCTATATTTAAAACAATAACAAGCTCAAAACCCAAGGCCTCTTTGGGCACGTGGGCCATTGGAATTGGATCTTGCCTTCACTGGCACTATAGACAAATTTTGGGATTCAGAGAACTTTCTAGATTATCAAGGTCATCCTATGTTCTGGCACTTTATATTAAATGCTGACCCTGCTCCTTAGAGCTTGTCTGACTTTGGACAAGCCACTTTCCCTCTCCGGATCTCACTTTCTTCACCTATAAAATGAAGATGTTGAATGAGATAATCTTCTAGACCTCTTCTAGCCCTGTGACCTATGATTCAATCTAATTTTGAGTTCAGTGCTACCACTTGCCTTGAACTGACCTTTACATTAGGATTGGAACTGGTAGGATGTAATGCCAGCTTGATCCTGCTCAAAATTTGTAATGGGGCAAATCTAGAAGAGAATTTATAGTCTTGTTCTCTAGAGTATATGAGACAGGCTATGCATCTATATATATATGCAGTTCCTCAGTATCCTCGTCAGGGGGACAGAATTACAGAACATTGGATAGGGTTTCTGTGGAGGATTTATTGGGTAACATGGACAAGAATCACTGAGGATGAGAAGCTGTAGATGTATTGCCATCTGCATCATTGAAGGACAGTTGCATCAGTGGAACCAGGCTCCATAGCCTTTAGCCATCTAAGAGGCAAATAGTTTAATGATTCGTAATGATAAATTTTACTTATTTTTCACAGACAAAGTATTTTCTTCGTATTCTTAACTTTTATAGCTCTAATCTGAAGTTTCATTTATTTTTCATTTAACTAAAAGAATCCATATTGTTATCTTTTCTAGGTTAGGGGTCCTTCACCCACTAATCCTAATGTCATAGTAGAAGATTTACTTACTCCGTGCTCTCCGGGTGATCCTGATGCCATTGAAATGACATGGGTGGATGTCTCTGGGGATAAACTTTTGGAGCCAACTGTTTCCATGGTTTGAATTTTTATTTTGTCTTTTTAAAAAAAAGTTTAGTTATTACATGTTCATAAATTTGAGAACTGTTTTAAGTATTTTGTTCCTTTTTTTTAAATTTTTTTATTTTTTAGGCAATTGGGGTTAAGTGACTTGCCCAGGGTCACACAGCTAGTAAGTGTCAAGTGTTTTAGTCAGAGGCCGGATATGAACTCAGATCCTTCTGACTTCAGGGCCGGTGCTCTATCCACTGTGCCACCGAACTGCCCCTGTTTTAAGTATTTTGTGAGTTATATTTCAGAATTAGAGGCAACATGGTGTAATGGAGTGCTGGAGTGGGAGTCAGAAAGACAGCTGAGTTCACATCCCACTTCTGACACTACTAGTTATGTTGATTGAGAGGCCTCCATTTGGAGTCATGGAATCTGAATTTGAAACCAGACTCTACTACTTATTACCTTTGTTGATGAAGGCACTTTATGTTTCTGAGCTACTCTTTGCACATCTGTTAAATGAAAGAGGATTAGAGTAAATGACATCTCAAGTGTCTTCGAGCTCTAAATCTATGATTCTGTGATGATCCTATGATTGATAAAACAAGGAATAGTTATTAAATTAACAGAAGTCCTGTATGTGGTTCTTGGAGATTATAGTTTTTAATTTGCTTAAGTAAAACACTAATATTTACTGAGAATTAATATTCAGAATATAATCTACACATCATAGTTTATTTATATGTTTGTGGAGATGTACAGCTATTTCCATCTGCATATGTTTAGATAAAGCATTAAAAGAAATTTGTATTAGGGTAAAAGTTATTTTTTAACATTTGTTTTTTAAAATTTTGAGTTCTGAATTCTCTCACTCCCTTCCTTTTCTCCCTTCCCCCTTGAGCAATTTGATATAGAGTATACATATGCAGTCATGCAAAACATTTCCACATTAGCTGTGTTGCAAAAGAAAACACAGACCAAAAAACCAAGAATAATAAAGTTTTAAAAGTATGCTTCAATCTGCTTTCAGACTCCATCAGTTCTTTCTCTGGATATGGATAACACTTTTCATCAAGAGTCCTTTAGAATTGTCTTAGGTCATTGTATTGCTCAGAATAGCTAAGTCATTCACAGTTGATCATTGTACAGTATTGCTATTACTGTGTATATTATTCTCCTGGTTTTGCTCACTTCATTTGTCTTCCCAGGTTTTTCTGAAAGCACCCTGCTCATTATTTCTTATAGCACAATAGTATTCCATCCACACCACAACTTGTTCAGCTGTTCCGTAATTGATGGGCATCCCCTCAATTTCGAGGTTTTTGCCACCACAAAAAGAACTGCTATAAATATTTTTGTACATATAGGTCCTCCCTGCCCTCTCCCCCCTCCTTTTTTTAATCTCTTTGGGATACAGACCTAGTAGTGGTATTGCTGAGTCAAAGGGTATGCACGGTTTTATAGCCCTTTGGGCATAGTTCCAGATTGCTCTAAGAACAGTTGGATCAGTTCATAACTCTACCAGTAGTGTATTTTTCCACATCCCCTCCAACATTTATTATTTTCCTTTTCTGTCATCTTAGCCAATCTGATACCTGTGAAGTGGTATCTCAGAGTTGTTTTAATTTGCATTTCTCCAGTCAATAGTGATTTAGATCATTTTTTCATATGACTAGATAGCTTTGAGTTCTTCTGAAAACTACCTGTTCATATCCCTTCAACCATTTGTCAATTGGGCTGTGACTCATATTCTCATAAATTTGACTCAGTACACTGTATATTTGAGAAATGAGGCCTTTATCAGAGAAACTTGCTGTAAAAAATTTTTCCCATTTTTTCTGCTTTCCTTCTAATCTTGGTTGCGTAGATTTTGTTTGGCAAAAGTTTTTTAATTTGATGTAATCAGAATTATCTATTTTATATCCTGTAATGCTCTCCATCTCTGGGTCATAAATTCTAACCTTATCCATAAATCTGACAGGTAAAATATTCCATGCTTCCCTAACTTGATGATATCACTCTTTATGTCTAAATAATGTACTTATTTTGACCCTATCTCAGTATATGGTGTGCGATGTTGGTATATATGTAGTTTCTATCAAACTGCTTTCCAGTATTCCCAGCAATTTTTGTCAGATAGTGAGTTTTTGTTCCAAAATCTTGAATCTTTGGGTTTGTTGAACAGTAGATTACTATGGTCATTTAGTATTGTGTACCTAATTTATTCCACTAATCCACCTTATCTTATTTCCACCTTCATCTTATTTCTTAGGCAGTACCAGAATGTTTTGATGATTACTACTTTGTAATAAATTTTGATATCTGGTACTGCTAAGCTACCTTCCTTCACAATTTTTTTCTTGGATTCCCTTGATATTCTTTACCTTTTGTTCTTCCAGATGAATTCTGTTGTTATTAGAAATAGCTGTCAATTAGAATAAAGTAAGCTGTGTGTTTTTACCATTTCAACTCAGATTTTCAAACTTAAATTTTCATAGTATATAACAGTCATAAGGTAAGACTGCCATTTAAGCCATCATGGGAGAAAATGAGATTAAATTCCATAGTATAATTTTATAGCACTTCTTAAAAATGACTGAAATATAAATACTTGGAAATGAGATGGCTCTTTTTTAACCAAGGCCAAAGTCAGAAGCAGAATTGTAAAAACTGCAAACTCTGCACCTATCTATCTATAGTCAGAATTCTGTCAGAGAACAATCTTCATGAAATGAATTGGTAACTTTCTTGATATTAAGACACAATTTTTTATAAAACTAAGAGTGTTCTGGTCAACAGGACCGTGAAGGCTATAGTAAAAGTTATTATGATGGCAGTTTCAGTTTAGTATGTGTGAAAATGCCCTAAAGAAAGACATGATTTAAAGTGTAATTGAACATTTGGCATAATGGGATTTTGTTATGTTGGCTATGGCTGAATGTATAATTAAATGTGGTCTTTAAACTATGTTACTCTTATTTGCAATCACTTCTTGAACATTACAATGTAAGGCAATGGTGTCAAACTCAAATAGTAACAGGGGCCACTAAACCATATATAAGGATCCCTGTGGGCCACATACTGACTTAAAAAGCGCATATTAATATTATCTATGTTTTATTGTATTTTTATTTATTTTGGTCAGCATTCCCCAGTTAAATTTTAAACTGGTTTGGCTTGCTTGGGAGTGTTTTGGGCTGCATGTGGCCTGTAGACCATATATTTGTTACCTTTTTTGTTATATAAGGGATATTTGTTTTTGAACATCATTGCCCACAGTATCTTTTAATCTGCAGTTCTCTACTAGATTGTAAGCTCCACAGGAGCATTTGCTAGTTCTTAATTAAACACTCTTTCTCTCTTTTCACCCATCACAATGCTTTGCACACAGTAAATGCTTGATATTTGTTGAATTTAAATAATTTTTAAAGACAAAAGTGGGGGCAGGAAGCATAGTGGATAACAGGACTGGCCTTGGAGTGAAGACCTGGGTTCAGGTTCTGTCTCTGACATATAAATAATTGACCATGGGCAAGTCACTGCGAGTTACAGTTAAGTTGTGTTTCAGATCAGCAGAAATTTACTGTGGCTGTAGACCATGTTGTCTACGTGGATCAAATCACAGATCTGGACCCCCAGAGTCTGTCTTCATTACCATTTGCTTCATATTTCTCAGTGAACCTTTATTTTTGGGGGAGGGGTGGGCATTTTTCTTAAACAGATCCATGATTTTGTTGGTACAGGCAGCTCATGGTGAGGAACTTCCTCTATCAATACAAATGGGCACCATCTCTGAAAGTTTTAGTTTTGGGGTATTGTTGGAGACACTGCTAAGAGGTTCAATGACTTGTCCAGGGCCATGGCCAGGATGCCCCAGAGCCTTCCTGAGTCTAACAACAACCTTCTTCTGACCACTATGTCATGCTGCCTCTCAGGATTTTACTTTAATAAATTATAAAGGATAACCCTTTATAGTTGAAATATGAGCAGGACTTTTGTTAATCAACTTGATCATAATAACGGTCAACAAACTATCTGTTGAGTAGCTACTATGTATTTGGAAATGTGGTGGATTTTCTTTTCTTTTTTTTTAAGGATATGCCACAGTCTCTTCTCTCAAGGACCTCAGTCTAGTAATGGATATTAGCTGATTTGACATTAGTTACTTGCTACATTCATGGAAGAGAGGCATTGTGCACTTTAAGTTGAAAAGCAAGTATTGATCTGCTTTGGCAAAGGAATTTTATCACTGGGAGTATCATATTCTGATAAAATTACAGGTCCTTTCCAAAGAAAACAGTGTTTATGGAACTATCCACACATGTGGTTATAACTATATTTGTGATACCTTTGTTCAGGGAAAAGAGTTCCTTTGTTTAATTTGTGGAGGAATATATAAAAAATCAATGCCAAAAACTCAATTAAATGGAATGTCTAGTAATGGAGTATTAAATCTTAGGGTCAAAAATTAATTCCTTTTTGTTACCACCCTTGTTAATTGACAGTCTTTACAAAATATATTAGTGCCCTTTGTGGCCTTAAGTAGAATGTTCTAAACACAATTTCCTTCATTTAACAAATATTTTTAAAGTGCCTGCTAGGTTATACAAGATATTGTGCAGGATAAAAAGGTCAGTAGGACATAGTTCTTGATCTCAAGGAAATTAGAACATCTCTGTCTTTGAATGATAGTTACTTGGGGTTATCATTATGAAGTTCATTTCTTACTATTGTAGATTTAGGAAATACAGGAAATTTGTCTAGCTCTAGAATGTAGTGTTAATAACAACTGCAGATAATATCCTAGGAGGTTTTTTTTTTAAATAAAATCTGCGATGTTTGTTCTCTTACTGTTTGGTATTTTCTTCCCAGAGGGAAGTGCATTGAAAAATATCTTGATCATTTGAGCATATTGGTTTTTTCATTCAAGTATATAACATTGGTAGATAAACTATAATTTTGACTCCTAAAGTTTTAGTAAATTACTTGGTTAATAAAAATACTGTGGTTCATCTTATTCAGCTTAGTGATGCTTTTCCTTTTTTCTCTCAACAGCCTGATATGTTACGGTCATTAGCTAGCATAAAACCAACTGTTAATGAACATGACTTGCTAAAATTAAAGAAGTTTACAGAAGATTTTGGTCAAGAAGGCTAAACCAAAGACAGCCGGGAGACTATTGGCTATACTTTTTCTTTCTTAGACACTCTTGCCTCTTTGGGGATGGCATTCAAATATTTGTGGATTTTTCAAAAAAATTTTTTTTTCCTTCTCCCCAGGAAAATGAAGATCTCTTTTGAAAGTTCCTTTAGCTTTATGTTATTTTTCTTCCAATTTGTATTAAGTATCTCCTGTTTAACAAAAAACAAAAATACTGAGTGGTAGATATTAGAGTTCTTACATGAAAAGCAGTAATGAATATTACTTTTTTTTTTTTGTACCTGGCATAAAATACAGTCACATAGAATTGACGTAAAATGAACTGTGGCATGTGCTTTGGAGAAGAGATCATCTTCAACATCATTTTTGTTGTCTAAGTCAATTGATTATCCTAGAAAAATTACTGTTAAAAAAATTAAAATTTGGTGGAGAGATCACTGTAAAAAGCAAGGAACACTATGATTGGATTTAGAAGATTTTTAATTATGTGATGACCAGTACTCATATTGAACACTGATGAGTTTCGTACTGGGTTTTTTCTCTGTGTGTATTTAAATATTGCCTTAAAAAAGCATTAAGCTTTTGTTTTTAACTTTACTAGTTGATAGGAACCTTTCACTGTGCAATCTTGGAAAACTTATAGACTTGACATCGTCTTACCCTGGAGAAGAATCTTCTCTATCCCAGTATCTTTTTTATAGAAAGAATTGACCAAAACAGATTTTAAATATATTTGTAATTTTGGAATACCATGTCATGAAATACTGTTATGGGAAGCTTTAAGGTAATAGAGTGGTCAGCCTTTCATTTGTAAGTGATGACATCAGTAAATATACATATAGATTACATACATACACACATATGTACATGTGTGTTATATATATGCACATATATAAAATTATACATTTATGTGTATAATTTTCTTTCCAGTGATATTAGAGTAGTAGAGCTCTGGTCATTTAGGCCGTACCCCCATTTTATACATATCAGTGTGATATTTAATCAAAATTTTGCAACTAGGCTGATGTCATCAAATTATTAATTATAAAAGCAACATTTGGTTATTTCTAATAACCATCTAAGTATGGATTTTAAAGACTGTAAGATACAACACTAGCATCAGCATTGAGTGTGCCTTGTAAGTTTCTTTGGCTGTAATTTTTAAAAAGATCATTGAATTATATAGAATGCAGTACATTCCATGATTATTATAAAGTTCTCTACCTTAGAAATGCTTTAGAACAACTTTAAAATATTTGCACATTTCAAATATTATGCATTATGGTTGTCTTTGGGTTTTTTCTTTTATGTACAGGTTTTTGTGTACTTTTTAGAAATCCTAGGTTTGATGAAACATGCTGTTCTTACATGAAGTCAAATGATGATACACCATCAGCTATATTCTTTAGTCTCTTTTGGAGCTTCCAAGAAAATGAACCCAAATCCTTTACATAAGGAAATCTGTAAAATTGTTCATTAAAATTATGTACATGTAAACATTCTTCTTATTTTTCAAATTACTGCTTTTGTACTGTGCATGAGAGTTACCTTAGCAGACAGCCTAATATGGGGGGGAGGGGGCGCGGGGAGAGATTGTTTTGCATAAGATATTATATGCTTTTAATGTTCATAGTCTCAAAC
The DNA here is from genome assembly GCF_003287225.1 of Phascolarctos cinereus. Classification (NCBI taxonomy): domain Eukaryota; kingdom Metazoa; phylum Chordata; class Mammalia; order Diprotodontia; family Phascolarctidae; genus Phascolarctos; species Phascolarctos cinereus. The sequence goes on along the minus strand of NW_027555847.1, from coordinate 441,527,691 downwards.
TATAGCATGTTACTGCAATTATGTAGTTAATAGAAAATTTACAAATTTATACTGTAATGTTCAATTTTAGAATTTATGGTAAAGCCACATTTACTTTGGACATGAGTGAATACTACTGTCCAAAAATGATAGCATGTAAGTTTACTGGCTAAAATAAGTATTGGACCTTAGAATTAGATTTTCAAGATCCTTGCCTTCAAGCCTGATCCTAATTCATTACAAAGATTTATGAGCCTAAAAATTTTCCTAGAATTATATGACAGCATTATGCCTATCTTGGAATAACAGACCAGCAAATATGATAGAACAAACCCATAAGCACATTTCCATGACATAATTTAAAAAGGGAATATGGTTTTGTGGACAGCCTCAATGAATGCCTACAGATTGGAATTTAAACCCTGAGTTGCTGTGGGCACAAACCAAAGGGAAAGGCCATGTCTCAGTAATAATAGCCAGCTGGCCTATGAGTCAAATGGACCTGGGTTATAATCCATGCTCTGATGCAAATCTGAGCCTTTTCCACCTCTGTAAAATGGAGAGGGTAGACAAAGAGATTGCTAAGGTTCCAGCCAGCTCTAAGTCTTTGAATCTGAGATCTGATTTCTCTTTTAACTCTTTTCAGTGATCCACTTTTCTTCTCCACAAAATAAAGGAGATACTAGGTTTTTATTCCTGCTTTTAACAGTGTTCTCAAAATCCTTTATTTTCTTTAAGGGTCATCACTTCACCCTAGCCCTCAGTAATCAGGCTTCTTAAATGGCAATTGTGAAGAAACAAAAAAACTGTATTTGGCACTTAGGAAGAATGATTAGGCAATGGATGCAATGGATAGAGTTGTAGGCATGAAGTCAGGAAGACTCATCTCTCTGAATTCGAATCTGACCTCAAACACTAACTGGGTGACCCTGGGCAAGTCACTTAATGCTGTTTGCCTCAGTTTCCTCTCTAAAATTGAGCTGGTGACGGAAATAGCAAACTTTCTAGTGTTTTTGTCAAGAAAACCCTAAATGGGGTCACAAAGTCAGACACAATTGAAACAACTGAACAACAAGAATGATTACATAGGAAACTACCAAGTGACTCAAGTTGGGGGAAGAGGAGGAGTTTTCACATCAGTGGCCTGGAGTCTTTGCCTCCCCTCACCATTTGGTTGTGTCTGCCTTATCGCACATCATGCTTTGGGTGCCTTACATTCTATCTTGCCTGAGGGCATGGTTTGTGTTTGTCCTAGGTATAAAAATTTCTAATTGGGGCTAAAGGAAAAGGAATAGACATGCAGGAAGAAAGCCAGAATATGGTGGTTTCACAGAGGCTTTACACATTTATTAAGAACCTGCATGTGCTCACAGGAGCAACAAGATGGAGGTCTAGACATTTTCTTCAATCCACATGACCTCTCAAACCTCTCCAAAACAGAAAGATAAACAAAAGGGAAACTATGGCACTGAACACATTGCTGGAAACAAGTGAAAAGACATAAGGCATCCTCTAAATGGGATGGCAAAAGAATATACAAGTATTGCTCAGCACCACATGGAAGTTTTACAAAAATTGGCCATGCTAGGGCACAGAGATATAGCAAACAAATGTATAAAGACAGAAAGATGTAATACACCCTTTACAGGCCGTAACACAGCAAAAACAAATGGAGACTTAATAATTAAATCTCATAATGAGTGGATCAAAGGACAAATTGTAGCAACAATAACTATATAAAAGAAAATTATAATGATGAAACAATATACCAAAATTCCTGGGTTGCAGCTAAAGTAGTCCCCAGTCCTACAAATGTACATAAATAAAACAGAAAAAGAGAGGATTAATAAATATTCATTTTTTAAAATGAGAAAACCAATAAGTAAACAAACCTAAAATAAGCACAAAAGAGAAAATAACAAAAATTAGAGAGAAAATTAATAAATTGGGGGGGACTATAGAAATAAAATTAAAAGCTGATTTTTTTGAAACAAGATTGATAAACCCTTATCTAATCTGGTCACAAAGGAGAGTAGAAAATCAAATTAATGTAAGAGCAAATGAGCAAAATGAAATCAGCAAAAACAGAAGAAATAGAAGAATCAGAACACGTACAGTTAGATATACTCGCAAAGCTGAAAACACAAAAAGTAATAGAGTAACTTTAAAATATAAAATACTGGGGGCAGCTAGGTGGTGCTGTGGATAGAGCATCATCCCTGAAGTCAAAAGGACCTGAGTTCAAATGCGGCCTCAGACCTAACATTTATTAGCTAAATGACCCTGGGCAAGTCACTTAGCCCCATTGCCTAAAATATACATATACGTACATACACACACACACACATATATATAATTATATATATATATATATGTGTGTGTGTGTGTGTGTATATATATATGTATACATATATATATATATATATGTATGTGTGTGTGTATATATATATGTATACATATATATATGTATATATATGTGTATATATATATATGTATATATATATATATACATATATATGTATATATATGTATATAAAATACTGAAAGTATCAGAAGAGTAGATATTTTTTAAAACAATCTCAGAAAAAGAAAGAGATCTAGCTGTAAATGAACTACAAAAGAAAAAAAAACTGGTCCTGACGGATTCACAGGAGAATTCTATCAAACTGTAAAAGAATAATTAATATCCGTATTTCACAAATTATTCTCAAAAAGTTAGAAAGAAAACACCCTACCAGAATCCTTTTATGAGACAAATATAGTCCAAATACCTAAACCAGGGAGAGAGAAAACACAGAAGGAAAACTATAGGCCAATATCAGTAATGAATATTGACATAAATTTTAAACAAAATCCTGTCAGATTACAACAATGTCCCCCAAGAAATCATTCATTATAACCAAGTGGGATTTATACCAGGGATGCAAATCTATTTCAACATTAGGAAAACAATCAACATAATCTTATTTTTAAAAAATCTAAAACCACACGATCACCTCAATAGATACAGAAAAAGCCTTTGACAAAGTACAATATTCTAAAAAGTTTACAAAGCGTAGGCATAGAGGGACTTTAAAAAAAATATTAACAGCATCTATCTCAAACCAAAAATCGTGCAACAGGGATACACTAGAACCTTTTCCCAATAAATGTGGGAGTGAGGTAAGGAAGCCCACTCTCCACTATTATTGTAAATAGGGCTAGAAATGCTAGCAACAGCAAAACAAGGGAAAGAAATCAAAGGCATCAAGACAGGTAAAAAGAAGAGAAATCCCTATTTGCTGATGATATGATGGTATACTTGGGGAAGAAAACTAGAGAATCAGCATATGTACTAAATGAGACAAGTAATAGCTTTAGCAAAGTGTAGGCTACAAAATAAATCTGCAAAAATCAGTAACATTTCTATATAATAATAACAAAACACAAGAAGTAATAATAAAAAGGTAAACTCCATCTCAAATAATTACAAAATATATAAACTATTTAGGGATCAAACTACCAAAGCACACAAAGCTTGTATAGATTCAATTACAAGTTGCTCCTCAAAGAAATTAAGAACTTACATAGCTGGAAAAATCAGTGTTTTTGACTAGGTTTGTCAATATAATGAAAATAACAGTACTATGTAAATCAGGAAGAGCAAAAATAGAGAAAAAAATTATGGACCAATTTCACTAATGAAATTCACAAATTCACTAATGCAAAAATCCAAGGACCATGGAAACAGATTAAAAATTAATTGGAGGTAGGTGGCCCAGTGGATAGAGCACAGGACTTGGGTTCAAATACAGCCTCAGATCAAAAACTTGACACTAGCTGTGTGACCCTGGGCAAATCGTTTAACTCCAACTGCCTTAAAAAAAATTAATTGGAGACTAAATAGCCCAATCTTGAAGAATGAGTGGGTTAAAGAACAAGCCATAGAAACAATAAATAATTTTATTAAAGAGAATGAGAATAGAGAAAGAGTAGATTTATGAATGGGATATGCAATTTTAGAACTATGAGGAAAAATAAATTAAAAATCCATAATTAAACAACAAATTGGAAACCCTGAAAATTAAAGGTGAGATTAATAAAATGGAAAGAAAACCATTGAATTAGTAAACAAAAGTAGAGTTGATTATATGAAAAAAAACAATCAAATAGATAAACCATTGGTTAATATGATTTTTTTAAAAGAGAAAAGAAAACCAAATCACTAGTATCAAAATGAAAAGGGTGAATATACCACTGATGAAGGTGAAATGAAAGCAATTGTTAGGAGTTATTTTGCCCAATTATATGTCAATAAATTTAACAATTTAAGTGAAATAGAATACTTACAGAAATATGAACTGCTCAGATTAACAGAAAAGGAAATAGAATGTAGAAATAAGCCTATTTTAGAAAAAGAAATTGAGCAGGCCATAAATAAACTGCCTAAAAAAAAGCATCATGACCAGATAGATTTATAAGTGAATTCTACCAAACATTTAAAGATAACTAATTCCAATACTGAATAAATGATTTGGCATAGTAGGCAAAGGAGTGCTACCAAATTCCTTTTATAAAACAGATATGGTGCTAATACCTAAACCAGGAAGAGCAAAAATAGAGAAAAAAAAATGTAGACCAATTTCACTAATGAAATTCACAAATTCACTAATGCAAAAATTCTAAATAAAATACTAGCTAGGAGACTACAACAATATATCACAAAGATTATACATGTGACCAAGTGGGACTTATACTAGAAGTGCAGAGCTGGTTCAGTATAAGGAAAACTAGTAACAACTAATTATATCAATAACAAAAGTGACAAAAATCAAAACTTCTGACAAAATACCACATTCATTCCTATTAAAACACTTGAAAGCATAGGTATAAATGGATTTTCCTTAAAACAATAAGAAGAATTTACTTAATCAGCATTTCTCCAACAAAGCCCCATAAGAAGAGATAGTAAAAGATATTTTATTTAAAATAACCATAGACAATATAAAATACCTGGGAATATACCTGCCAAGACAAACCCAGGAACTATATAAACACAATTATAAAACACTTTTTGTACAAATAAAGTCAGATTTAAATAATTGGAGAAATATTCATTGTTCATGGGTGGGCCAAGCCAATGTAATTAAAATGACAGTTCTACCTAATCTACTTATTCAGAGCCATCCCAATTAAATTACCAAAAAAAGTATTTTATCGAGCTCAAAAAAAATAAGAACAAAATTGATTTGGAAGACCAAAAAGTCAAGAATATCCAAGGAACTAATGGAAAATTATGTAAAGGAAGGAGGTTTAGCAGTACCTGATCTTAAAGTGTATTATAAGGTGATAATTATCAAAACTATCTGGTCCTGGCTAAGAAATAGAATAGTGGATCAGTGCAATAGAACAGATATACATAGTAAATGACTATAGTAACCTTGTATTTGATAAATGTAAAGATTTAATCTTTGGGGATAAGAATTCACTATTTGGTAAAAACTGTTGGGAAAACTGGAAAAGTCTGGCAGAAACTAGGTATATACCAATATTTTACACCATTTATCATGATAAGGTCAAAATGGACATATGACATAGACATAAAGGGAGATATAACTAAATTAAAAGAACATAGAACATATACCTATCAGATTTATGCATAAGAGAAAAATTTATGAATAGACGATAGAGAGAGCATTGTGAGATGTAAAATTGATCATTTAAATTACATTAAGTTAAACAACTTTTTGTATAAATAAAACCAATGTAGCCAAGATTAGAAGGAAAGCAGAAAATTGGAGGAAATTTTATGGATGCTTTCTTGGATAAAGGTCTGATATCTCAAATATATAGAGAACTTTTTCAGGTTTATAAGAATATAAATCATTCCCCAAATGATAAATGATTAAAGGGTACGAATAGGCAGTTTTTGGAAGAAGGAATCAAAGGTATAGTCATATGAAAAAATGCTCTAAATTGTTGTTGATTAGAGAAATGTAAATTGAAACAATTTTGAGATACCACTTCATACCTACCAGATTGGCTAAAATGATAGAAGGAAATGACAAATGTTGGAGGGAATGTGGAAAAATTGGGACACTAATACACTATTGGTATAACTATGAATTGATACAACTGTTTTAGAGAGCAATCTGAAATTATGCCCAAAGACTTGTAAAACTGTGTATACCCATTGACCCAGCAATACCACTATTAGGTCTGCTTCCCAAGATGATCAGGAAATAAGGAAAATAACCTATATGTTCTAAAATATTTATTTATAAATATAAATATTTATATTTTATATTTCTATTTTGTGGTGGCAAAGAACTTGAAATTGAGGGATGCCCATCAATCGGGAAATGGCTAAGTTGCAGCATATGATTGTGATGGAATACTACTGTTTGTAAGAAATAGTGAGTAGATTGACTTGAGAAAAACATGGAAAGACTTGCATAAAATAATGCAGAGTGAAACAAGCAGAACTAAGAGAACATTATATATAGTAACAGCAATGTTATTCCAAGAGTAACTGTGAATGATGAAGCTATTCTAAGTAATATGAATATTCAAATCATCTACAAAGGACCTATGAAGGAAGATGATATTAACTTTTAGAGAAAGGACTGATATATGGAAATATGTATTGTATGTTTTTTCATATATATATGTGTGTACATATATATGTATATACATATATATGTTTTTCATATATATGTGTGTGTACATGTATATGTATATACATATATATCTGTGTGTATATATTTGAGTGTGTATGTGTACATATGTATACATATACATATCTATATCTGTGTTAAGTGTTGGCCTTCTTTCATGTGGGTTTGGGAGAGAGGTGGGAAACAGGTTGGAACTCAAAATGTAACAAATAAATAAATAAAATTTGTAAAGAGTGAGTGTAACAAAATTACAGAGATCAAGCAGGACTTAAATGAAGAGATATGAGAAGATACCCTGAAACCATCTCTTTGTGGAAGGTGTTACACATTTGTACAGGTTTTCAGACTTTTCCAAGGTATCAATCAGTTTTGCTGATTTTTTTCCTCTTCAAAAAATTCTATTTGTTATATGGGATGGCTCTCTAGGAGTCAGTGGGGGTGAGATACTTAGGATAACTATGATGATGAAAGAAACAAAAATCATAAATAAAAATTAATAAAAAAGAAAAAAGCTATGTGGGGGTACAAAGACAAAAAATTAAATAGTCTCTACTCTCAGGGAGCTTACAATTGTCTCAAGGAAAATAATGTGCTTATATAAGTGTATACACAATAAATATAAGGGAGAAAGGAAGGAAAGAGGGAAGGAAGGAAAGAGGGAAGGAAAGAGGGAAGGAAGGAAGGAAGGAAGGAAGGAAGGAAGGAAGGAAGGAAGGAAGGAAGGAAGGAAGGAAGGAAGGAAGGAAGGAAGGAAGGAAGGAAGGAAGGAAGAAAAGGAGGGAAGGAGGGAGGGAGGAAGGGAGGGAGGGAAAGAAAGAGGGAGGGAGACAGAGGGATAGATTCATCAAAGAAGACTGAGAAGGAACATTCAGACAGATAGGAGAAGAGTCAGGAGAAAGCAGTGTCCTGAATAACTAAAGAAGAAAGATTATTCAGGAGGAGAAGATAAAGGTGATCAAAAGTGACAAAATGGCTACAGAGAGAACAAGAAGGATAAGGATTAAGAAAAGGTCTTTAGATTTGACAGTGAAGAGACTGTTGGTGCCTGGAGTAGTTTCAGTTGAATGATGAGATTGGAACCCAGGTTACACAGTGTAGAGCATAGGAAATAAAGGTACCTGTTGTAGACAGCTCTTAAAGGTTTTAACTCAGAGGGGAAGGAGAGCTATCAATGATAACAGGGATGGTTGAATCAAGTGAAGGTTTCTTAAGTCTGGGGAAAACATAAACATACTTGTAAGCAGCAGGCAAGGAGCCAAAAGATAGGAAGAAATTAAAGATGAGACAGAGAGTGGGAATGCTAGTAGAGGCAATCTGCTGAAGAAGATGAAAGAGCATGGAATTAAGAGTGCATGTGGAGAGGTTTGCCTTGACAAGAAGGGCCATCTCTTTGGATGGGACAGTAGGGCAAGATGTCTGAGTGATAGGAGTCAAGGAGCCAGGAATAAGAGGGAGCTTTCAGTAAATGGCCTCCATTTTGTGTGTGTGTGTGTGTGAAGTATGAAGTGAGCTCCTTGGCTGAGAGGTTTAGGAAAGAGAGTGCTGTAGGGGCTTTGCGGAGTGATGAAAAGGTTTGGAATAGCCACGTTGGTGATTTAGATAGCAAATCATTTTAGGGACGTGTAAAAAAAACATTGCTTCATTTCAATGAAGCCCCAGCTGAAATGAAGTAACATCAATTTCTAGTGGACCCAGTTTCACAAATGTATCTTTGGCTCTGATGAATAATTCATGAATAGGAGTGGAAAAGGAGGGAGTAATTCAAGGTTTGTACCTGGCAAAGTATCAGAGACTGGCAAGTTGGCAAGGGATTTGAATGTAAAGGATAGTGTAGAGTGAAACTGATTTACAAAGTGGTCAAAATAGGGAAGGTAGGGGACTATAGCCAGAATAAGGGGAAAGCCTGGGAAAGAATTGAAGGGTGTGTGGACAGATTAGAGGTTGTGCTAGAAATGAAATACAGAGGTAGGGGTCACAAGGCACATGAAAGATGGAATGATAAAAGGAATTATCATCTAATGCAGTGTCAAACTCAGATAGAAACAGGTGCCACTGAGTCATACATAAAGATCTCTGTAGGCTGCATAGTGACTTAGAAAACCACATATTAACATTATCTATGTTCTGTAGTTCTACGGAGCAGCAAGGTGGTGCAGTGGATACGTAAAGTGCCTGGCCTGGTAAAGAAGACTCATCTTCATGAGTTCAAATCTAGCCTCAGATACTTACTAGTTATGTGACCTTGGGCAAGTCATTTAACCCTGTTTGCCTCAGTTTCCTCATCTGTAAAATGAACTGGAAAAAGAAATGGTAAACCACTCCAATATCTTTGCCAAGAAGACCTTAAATGGGGTAATGAAAGTTGGACATGACTGAAACAATTGGATGATAAAAGTTCTATAGTATTTTTATTTATCTTGTTAAATATTTTACAATTACATTTTAATCTAGTTTTGGCCCCACTCTAAGGTTTGCAGGCTACAATGCCATGTTTGACACCTGTGCGACAAAAGACATTAAGAAATGTTGCACTTTCTCAGGCTAAACATCCTCATCTACCATTCCTCATGTGGCACAGTTCTATTCTCTTCACTATTTTTTTTAGTTAGCCTCTTCTGCACGTAATTCTGTTTTCTAGCATATTTTCTAGAATGTGGCACCTAGAACTAAACAATATACTGCAGATGTTGCTTGACCACTGCACATCATATTTCTCAATTGTTGTAGTTCAGTTGTGTTTGACTCTTCATGGCCCCATTTGGGGTTTTCTTGGAGTGCTTGGCCATTTCCTTTCACTGCACTATCTAGCTGCCCAGTACTTCTCAATGCAACATAAGTTTTCAGTATACTTTGTACCCCAGACACATTCATATTGAGCGGATTTCCCTCTATATGGATTCTTAGCAATATCCTACTTCTATCTTATAATTAAGATCTTTTTACATCTTGACTCTCTCATCTAACATATTAGCTTTTCTCTCACATGAGGAAATAAACTTAGCAGTAAGAACATGCCCGGTTGCAGAGGTTTAGAAAAAACAAAAACAAACAAAAAACAGATTTAGATGAGAAGGGTGCCCCAGTAAGCAGTGAGATTTGACCAACATTATTGTACCTTTCATCCCATATGATTGCTTAGAGCAGCAGTGCCTAAGTTCAGTCCACTCCTGATTTTAGTTATAGCTAGGGAAAGAAATGATAGAGATAATCTTATAAGTCATCAACACACCCTTTCCTGAAGCCTTATGATTTAGTCTTATCATGCAGGCCTCATCATGGCTGCAGAACTCTGGGTTCTTAAAGGTCTCACCAGCAAAAAACAGTCTAGATACAGGGATGGGGAATCTGCAGCCTTGAGGCTACATGTGGCCTTCTAGGTCCTTGGGTATGACTTTTTGACTGAGTCCAAGTTTCACAGAATAAATCCTTTTAATAAGGGCATTTGTTCTGTGCAGTTTGGATTCAGTCAAAGGGCCACACTTGAGGATCTAGAGGACCACGTGTAGCCTTGAAGCTGTAGGTTCCCCACCCTTGAAGAAAGTCCTGCCAAGTCAGAAAGAAAGGCTTCTAATATGTCAGAGACTCATCACCAAAAGACCAACCACCTGGTGGTAAGACCCTCCATCTCTAGAGCATTTCCACCAGCTGATTCCCGTGTCTGGAATGCTCTCCTTCCTCATCTTCACTTCATGGTTTCCTAGGCTTCCAATAAGGCCCGGCTAAAATCCCATCTCCTACAGGAAGCCCTTCCACACCCTTCTTAATGCTAATGCCTTTGTTTTTCTGACTATTTCCTATCTATCCTATCCATAGCTTGTTTGAGCACAGTTGTCTGCATGTTGTCTTTCCACAAGACTGTGTAAGTTCAATGAGGACAGGAGCTGTCTTTTGTCTTTCTCTGAAGGCTCGGCACTCAGTGCTGTGCCTGGCATGTAGTAGGTGCTTAACAAATATTTATTGATTGACGGGGAACACAGCTATCCACAAAGAATGGTCTGTTCTGGTGCAGGGGAGTTGTTGTCTGAATCAGTAGAGAGAAGGCTCTTCCAAAGAAGTCATTAATCCTCCAAAGTGTCACAGTCATTTTTACCCCCTCATTGGATTACAGACATGGTCCTTGGCAAAGTCTGAGATCACTCTCCTGGGCTCACTGGTTGTTCTATCCCATCGCTATTTTACAAGTCTGTGCCATGATCAAGTTTGTTGTTATTCAGTCACTTCACTCATGTCTGACCCTTCATGACCCCATTTGGGGTTTTCTTGGCAAAAATACTAGAGTGGTTTCCCATTTCCTTCTCCAACTCATTTTCCAGATAAGGAAACCGAGGCAAACAGAGTGAAGTGACTTGCCCAGGGTTACGCAGCTTTTAAGTGTCTGAGGCCAGATTTGAAGTCAGGAAGAGGAGTCTTTCTGACTCCAGCCCCATGTTTTATCCACTGCACCACCTACCTGTCCATGATCAAGGTATACAATTCATAAGCAAGGCAAATGTAACACTGGCGATTATGGCAGGAGACACTGATTTGGAAACAGGAGTGGATAGCTGTCATCCTGTGGTCCCGGGTGAACATAACAAGTTTCTTTAATCATTTCTTGTATGCCATGGTCTAAAGCAGCTAGGTAATATAGTAGATAGAGTGCCAGGCCTGTTAGGAAGACCTGAGTTCAAATCCAACCTCAGATACTTCATATCTATTGAACTCTGGGCAAGTCACTCATCCCTGTTTACCTCAGTTTCCTCATCAGTAAAGTGAGCCAAAGAAGGAAATGGAAAACCACTCCAGTATCCTTGCCAAAAAAACCCCAAATGGGATCAAGAAAAGTCAGACACGACTGAAACAAGTGAATGAAAACAAAAAGGCAGAGTGGTCAAACATATGGCCCTAGGGCCATTACTGCCACTTTGCAATATGACTCAAACTAGATTAAAATATAGTTGGGAAATATATAACAAAATAAATAAAAATACAACAAATCACAGCTAAGACTAATATGTGATTTTCTAAGTCAATATACAGTTCACAGGGATTGTTATGCACAGGTCAGTGGCACCCATTCCCACTTGAATTTGATACCACTGGGCTGAGGTTCCAGACTGTTCTAACTCTCCCCTTTGGCCACTGTGTAGCTTGCCAATATTCTTTCTAAAATATTACATCCAGAAATGAATCTAATACTCCAGTAGAGGACAACCTAGGTCAGAGTATAATAGAATTATCACCACCTTTATCCTGGACCCTAGATTGCTTTTCTGAAGGCAATCTAAGATTACAATAGGCCATTTTGTTTATCACATCACAGTACTGACTAATGTTGAACTTACACAAAAACCTCCAGATCTTTTTTCACACAAACTGTTGTATAACAATCCCTCTTTCATCTTGTTCTTCAGAAGTTCAGAGGAAGTGATTTGCCCAGGGTTATATATGTAGAATGTATTAGGGGTGGGATTTGAACCCAGATCCCAAGTGTAGGATTTTACATTAAATAGAGGCACAAAGAGGTTAAGTGATTTGCCCAAGGTTACTTAGGTAGTAAATGTCAGAGCTGGGATTTAAACCCATGTTCTCTGACTCCCAACCTGACTTCTCTCTTTTCTTTTCATCTAAACCCCGCCCAGTAGCCTAACTAGGTGGACAAGTTTGGGTTCACTCCATGGTAGTCTCATTAATGAAGAAATGTTACATATTTAAGTGGCTAACTTTGTCCTGACTCAGATTAGAATTCTAATGCCATGTCTGTCACCATATACCATGTAAACTACAAATTTGAGTCATTAGCTAAATAATGGAGGTTGTAAAATATTTTCTCATTGACTTGTCTTGCTATTCTGGACAAAATTACTTTTTTTGCCTAAATCATTTCAATTATAGCTTCACTTCCCTTCGTTTGTTTTGTATACACCATACTTGTAAGTCAGGATATAACCATCAAGATGGGGATTCCATCTCTCTTATCTCAGTCAACCCTAAGTCTTGAATCTTTTTTGAATAGTACTGAATAAAATTCAGAAAATCAATTCAAGAAATGCATTAACCCTAACTCCAAGCCACCAGGAGGTATAAGAGAAAAGTCTATTCTGGGGTTTACAGCCTGTCAGTCCAACTTTGAGATTCTGATGAGAAGCCTTTGGAAACCAGTCCAACAACAGTTGAGATAAGGACTCATCTGGCAGCAGTGCCGTATTTGGATTGTTGGGGGCCATGATATGGAGAAGCTGTCTCCCTAGATCTTCAAAGTAAATATCCCTTTGTAAAATTTAATGTTGCTGTCTAGTTAAATGGAACCAAGGTACAAATCAGTGGAAACTTAATAGTAGTGAGAACACCCCAGATGGAGGCTTCAACTGATAGCATGAGAAGAGGCATCTCAACTCCTAAGGGATATCCCTAGAACTGATGAGGAGTACTCAGTCTGGTAGATTGAGACCAGTATATATGTTAGGGATCATCAGGAATTTAAAGTTGGACTGGTTGGCTGCAAACTGGTTCGGACTTCACTTCTGTGTTTCCTGGTGGCTCCTGCTGCTGATCACAGCCTCTCATCTTATCCTAAAGTGAAAGAACAAATCCTGGGGCAAAGAACTAAGGTCAATATTCATGGCCATATGTCAAAGGCCTAAGTCCTTTTGCCTTATAGCACTGTTTCTTTTCTCTCTTAAGATCAACACCTAGCAGGAAGAAATAAGCCAAAAAGAAGGACAGGTTCTGGTTGATTGGTGCTTCTGAAGGTACTCCCAGCAACCAATCACAAAGGCCCCTTTTCATCGTATGGCTAGCAGGGGTGTATGGGGTGTTCAGGGAGGACTAGTACCTCTGGCATAAGGGTTTGCTGAGCCCTTTTCAGGGCTACTTATCCACCTTTGGTGTCACCTGTGACTTAACTTAATCTGTGGCTTCGAGAAGCTGTAGCATGCAAAGCAGCGACATCTGAGTAGACCATCTTGATATGTAGGTTGAAGGTTGAAGATAACCAGAAGGTTTCAAACCTGAGTTGGTGGGTTGGGGGCTACCCAAACAAGTGAAGACTTCCCCCAGTGAAAAAGGTGGATAAGAACAGTTTGTTCCAACACCATGAAGGCAGCTGAAGCAGGTGCTGTGAAGCTTGGTAAGGTATCAAAGATGCCAAAGTCATCCACTGCATCCTAACCCATCATCAGTCACCTTGACTTGTCCTGCCACTGGATTCTGGAAGAGAAAGTGAGGGTGATGACTTTGTGTGACTGCCTCACTTACATCCAATTCATACAGGAGTCAAGACATCACCCTGTTAAGTCTTTGGTCCTCTTTGAAAATGGACAAACAAAAGTAGGCCAGATCAGTTACAGAATATCTGTGCATGTTCCAAAGTCACCCCAAGATACTTTCATTACTTCCTAATTCTCTTAAGTAGATTCCCTATTGGGGTAGCCAGGTGGCACAATGGATAGAGTGTCAGGCCTGGCATCAGGAAGACTCATCTTCCTGAGTTCAAATCTGGCCTCAGATTTCCTATGTTCCTCAGTTTCCTCATCCATAAAATGAGCTGGAAAAGGAAATGACCACTCCAGTATCTTTGCCAAGAAAACCCCAGATGGGTTCATGAAGAGTTGGATAAGACCAAATAACAAAGACTCCCTACAAACTGTTCTCCTGGTTCTGCTCACTTAGTTCTTCCTCAGTTCATTCTACCCAGGATTCTCTTGTATCGTCTCTTATGTCTTTCATTACAGTACAATAATATTCATTAAAATTCATGTGCCACATTTGACAGTCTGTCAGTTAGTAAACTAGAATTTATTAAGTAACTTCTATGGGTCAGGCACTGTGCTAAGTGCTGAAGATACCAAGAAAGGCAAAGTCCCTGCTCTCAAGGAGCTCACAGTATAATGGGGGAGAGAAAATGGAAACAAACAGCTATGTACCAACAAGATATATACAGGATAAATTCAGGGTGATCTCAGAGGGAAGATACTAAGAGTTAAGTGGAATGGGAAAAGCTTCTTATGAAAGGTATGACTTCAGCTGAGAATTGAAGGACTCAAAGGGAACTTGAAGCTGAGATGAGGGGGGAAAGTGTTCTAGATATGGGGGACAGTCAATGAAAATGTTGGGAGATAGGGGGCAGCTAGGTGGCACAGTGGATAGAGCACTGGATCTGGAGTCAGGAGGACCTGAGTTCAAATCTGACCTCAGACACATAACACTTACTAGCTGTGTGACCCCAGGCAAGTCACTTAACCCCATTGCCTAGCAAAAGGAAAAAAAGAAGAAAAGAAAATGTTGGGAGATTGAATGTCATGTGCCAGGTACAGCAAGGAGGCCTGTCACTGGATCATGAAGTACATAGGGTGAGTAAGGTGTAAGAAGACTTGAAAGGTTGAGTAGGGGCTTTCTCAAGGAGTTTAGCCACAACATGGAGGAGAGATATAGGATGATAGTTAATGGGGATGGATGGATCAATGAGTTTTTGAGGATGGAGGAGACAGCATGTTTGTAGGCAGTAGGAAGTAGTCAGTACATAGGAAGTAACTGAAGATTGATGAAAGAATAGAGATGATAGAGGGAACAATCTGTTTAAAAAGTGAAATTAGGAGAAAGCAGGTCACTTGTGCATATAGAAAGGTTTACCTTGACTAGGAGAAAGGCCACCTCTTCATGTGAAATGGGCGAAGAAAGGATAGTGACAAAAGGCCTCTGAGGGATGTGAGAGGAGCAGGAGGATAGAAGGTCAAGTTCTCTACCAATGGCCTCAATTTCTTTTTAGTGAATTATGAGGTAAAGTTCTCCACTGAAAGGGTGGGGAAAAGGGGAGCTGTGGGAATTTTTGAGGAGGGATGAAAAGGTTTAGAAAGCTACTGTGGTGAGTGGGACAGTCAATCAGTTAGGGGGGTGTTAAATTGTCTTGATGCAGTGAGGGCCCAAATGAGACAACACAAAATTGTAGCGTACTTAGCACAGTTTCTTGATTTTCTCTAGTTGTGTTCACTATCATGTGAGTTGGAGCAAAGGAAGCAGATTGTGGGAGTAATTCAAGACTAGGATTTGGAAGGGTAATATCTTCAACAGGATAAAGGGGCAAGGAACTTGAGAGATGGAGACAGCATAGAGTTGAACTGGTTTACTGTGGGGTCAAGATGGGGAAGGGAAGATAATGTAGTCAGTTCAGGGGTGATGGCCTGGGAAAGACCTGAAAGGTTGAGGGGTTGGAGGTTTCAGTCAGGATCCAGAACAAGGGTTGGAGTTGCAAGGTAGAGGCAGAATCAGATAAAGGAATTTCAGAGTTCATGAACAGATATGGAACACCTATGAGCGAAGGCAAGTTCAAGAGAATGACCTTCTCTGTGTGTAGCTGAAGTGGGCTGGAAAAGTAGTTCATGAGAAATGAGTAAATTGAGTTAGAAGGTTTTGTTGTTGTTCAGTTGTATCTGATTCTTTGTGACCCTGTGGACCATGGCATGATAAAGCTTCTGTGGGATTTTCTTGGCAAAGATGCTGGCGTGCTTTGCCATTTCCTTCTCCAGTGGATGAAGGCAAACGGAGGTTAAGTGACTTGCCCAGGATCACATAGCTAGTGTAGGGAGCCCAGTCCTTATGGAAAATCTCTAAGTTCTTATAGACTTAAGGGGTCAGTATGTATAGAGGCTTGCCTGGGATAAATGCTTCCTTGACTCTTGCCCAATTCCACTTGTTACAGTTTGTTGATTCTAAGTTCTCACTCATGACCAGCGTTGAGGCCAGGGGGCTGACTTGGGCAGATAATACTAAGAACTGGGCAGGGAAACAATAGATATGAATTTTGGCATTAAAACTACTTTCTCATGAGAAAATGAGGGTGTTTAGCTGCTTAGTTTGTGTATGTTATTAATTAGTGCCTGTGGATCATTTCTCATGGTACAAAGCTGTTTTTCTATGGGTATATAATCAGACAACTCCTGAAATAAACTAGTCTTGAGCATCAATCTCAGACTCACCTAGCCAGACTTTTCTTTCTCCATTTTTCCCTTTCCCGTTTTTCTTTCACCGCTCTGTCTTGCACCACGCCAGCTGCTGGCAAGCTAGTAAGTATCTGAGGCCGGATTTGAACTCAGATCTTCCTGACTCCAGGCCCATTTCTCTATCCACTGAGCTGCTTCAAAAGTATTTTAGGGAGTATTTATATGATGCAACCCCCTAGTATAAGAGCAGGAGTTGGACAGGAGAAAAAGACTGTGAACGAGACTTAGAACTATTTGAGGAAGAAAGGAGAATGTCCTTGAGGTGTATAGTCGAACTACCAAAATCTTTATTGGATGATAACTATGGATTGAATGAATTTCAAAAGAGGAAAGATTACTGAGTGATGATGATAAAGGGAGAATATAAAAGCAGCAGTGGGGAGCAAGGAGTAATTCAACTCTCCTACCTTGACTAAATGTCAAGTATGAGTGAAAAACAACTAGTGCTGGAATGGGTAGCCAGAAACTGTTATCATCAAGATGGAGCCAGATCTCAGGGAGTTAAAAAAGACAGGAGGAAGAAAAGGTTTAAGATTAAATTTAGTTTTTACCTATCGAGCAAGCACTCCAGAGAATAGAGTGGAAGGGTTGGGTGGTTTTCCAAGTTGGAGATGGGTGGGGGAGGGCAGTTGTGTTGAAGAGGATAGGAATAAAGGAGTAGTCAGTGGGAGATGGAGCCCAGGACATGAACAATAGCAGTCCCTAGAAGTTCAGAATTACTGGGTTGGGGTGAATATGATGAAGTGGAGATATGTTAATCATTCAGGAAAGTGTTGAAATAAGTTATAATTGTCCACAGGGGTTCATCCTTAGGCAGAGTTGTCCCAGGGTGTCAGGCCACTGTTTGTGGTTGTAAGTGGGGTAGGAATAGAGCAAGACAAGTCCCATGGAACTGTGGGCTGGAGAGGGTGTCTGCCTGGAGTGGGATCAATTTGTTCAGCCATTTCCCAATTGTTTAAGCCATCCCCTTAGATTCTAGTTCTTTGTTTTCCTTTTTCCTCCCTTTTAAATTCCCCTGAAAGATCTGGAAATTTGTTTTGTTCAGAACTGTTCCCTCCCAAGTGTTATCCTTCCTCTTATCCTCCGCCATTTGTTTGCCTGTTGAGGTATTTCTACACCAAACTATGTGTATGTATGTGCATGTGCTTGTATGTTTGACCCTTCTTTGTCCATTTCATATAAGAATGAGGTTCATCTGATGTCCACTCCTCCAACACCCTCTTCCAAGTTTGTTTATTTTCCTCAGGCACCCTATTTATGAGAAGTAGCAACTTCTACTCTCTTCTTTCTCCTTTCTACAGTAATATATTCCTTACATCTTCCTTTCTCTTTTTCCTCTCTAAGCCCTCTGAACAGAAACAATCCACCCCCTCCTCTGGGAGACTATTTTTCTTTTAACTCCTTCATTACCCTTAGACAGCAGGAAGGTTCTAAAGGGACAAATTTCTTTCTTCTATATTAGAATGTTAGCACTACATCATTATATAATTCCTTCCAGTTGCTCAAATAAATTTACCTCCCTAGGTTTCTCTGTACTCCTGTATTTGCATTTCAGAGCACCTACTCAGCTCTAATCTTTTCTTCAGAAATGCTTAAAAGTCTTCTACTGCATTAAAGATCTATTTTCCCTCTGTCATGATAGAAATTCTGAGAGACAAAGTTCTGAGCATAATCTATTTATTAGTAAGGATAGTGATCTCCAATAAATGGGGTCAATGACCTCTCTCAATGACCAAAGACCCCCAGTTAGGGATGATAGGCTCTTTTATATTGACAGAGCAAAATCTCCAGATGTTTTCAAACGATCTCACATTGACCTGTTTTCTAAGTCATTTTGTCTTCGATATCAGATCTTGCTTTTTTTTTGGTCTATTTTTTTTCCCTCACTCATTTGATTTTGTTTTAACATTTCTCTCTCTCTCTTTTTTTAAGGCAATTGGGGTTAAGTGACTTGCCCAGGGTCACACAGCTAGTGTCAAGTGTTTAGTCTGAGTTCAGCTTTGAACTCAGGTCCTCCTGACTTCAGGGCCGATGCTCTATCCACTGTGCCACCTAGCTGCCCCCTGTTTTAATATTTCTTGCTGTCTCTTGGAGTCACTGATTTTTGCTTGGCCATTCTATGTCAAAATACTAGGAGACACCCTGTTTTGCGGAGCTAAGGCCCAGCAAGCAAGCTGTGCACTGAGCTTGGCATAATAACAATTCTTTGTGCTCACCCTCTGGATAATCTAACCCTCTAGAAAAAAACATAATTATTGTATTGCTTAGACCAGCACCAGGTGTTCTCTGAACTCGGACAAGTAACCATGTTCCGGTCACGAAGCCCTGCTAGGAATCAAACTTTTCTCCTTGTTGTGTTACCCCTCATTGTCAGGGCTAGGGCTCACTTAGAATCCACTGGTATAAGTACTGAGGTCTCCACACACTGCCTCAGGTCCCCCCATTAGGGGCAGCCTGGGGCATGTGTGTGCTTGCTTATAAGCTGTTTCCCTTTTTTTGAAATTAAACTTCTGTTTGGTTCCTGACTCTCCTGTCTCTAGCCTGCTATGTTCCCCTAGGGCCATCCATTGGTTAGAGGCCGGTTTGGTCCCGTTGACATGTTTTTAGGGAGTCAGTTTCTTCTGTAAGGTTTTCCACTTTCTCTTCTCAGCTTTTTATTCTCTGTTCCATTCTTTCATCCAGAGATTTATTTCATTTTCTGTCTCTTTCATTTCTTCTAAGTAACCCTCATGGAAAATCCATTTTTTCCTTTGAGTCCCTGCTGACAACTGTTATTTAAATTAAAACAAATGGCATTGAATAATTTATTTCTGGGTGGATTAAAATAGGGATCTGGGATCTCATTGAAGCAGGGAACTCTGGAATGAGGACAGTTGCCTAGAGAGCAATAAAGAGATTAAGTGACTGGCCTAACCAGCCAGTACAAGAATCAAGGTCTGGACTTGAACTCTAGTTTGCTTGACTTAAAGGTCATTCTTTTATCTATTACACCTCTAATCGATAAAAAAAAAAAGTTTAAAAAAAGGATAAGACTCTAATCACATTCATTTTATTAGCACTTCTAGTATAAAATAAACACATGGAAGAGATTGAAACTTGGTCCAATTCACTTTTTTTTATGCCCTGGGAGTTTAATTTATGAATGGTCCTGGTGTCCCACCAAAAAGTGGGAACTACTGGTAAATAGTAATGAGAAAGGGTAACTCCTATAGGAAGGAGCTCTTGGCACCCTGGGTCCAGCTCTTGGGAGGCTCGAATGAGCCCGAGGGCTTGGAGCTCCTCAAGTAGAGGCCACAGCAAAAATACCCACCCTAGGGGCAGCTAGGTGGCGCAGTGGGTAGTGCCTGGAGGCAGGAGGACCTGAGTTCAAATGTGCCTTCAGACACTTACTAGCTGTGTGACCCTGGGGAAGTCACTTAACCCTGATTGCCTTGTGCAAAAAACCAAAAAAACACCTACCCTTGCCACTTTGGGAATAACTGAATTATTTTGAATGATTAAATTATTATTCAGTTATCAAGCAAGTATCAAATCAACCAACAAAGGAGACCCTCCCACAGTCTAGCAGAGGCTTAGGAAACAAGAGCCTGCTTCTGCATGGCCGTGGCCGTGGCCATGGCCAGCCCGGGCCGAAGGCGGAGGGGCTGCAGGGGCTGCGCGGGGACCTCGGGCCTGCGATGGAGCCTCGAGGCTGCGATGTCCTCCAGGGGCCGCTCTCCCGCTCCGCTCCACGCCGGGAAGCCCCCGCCCGGGCCCGGGCCGCGCCTCCTCCCCGGGCTCCTCCTCTTCCCGTCCTACTCCCATCTCCGCCAGCCTCCGTGGCTAACCCAAACACTCCCGGTTCCTGCCGTGGGCGCCCCTCTCAGCCCACCCCCCTCGGGCTCCCCAGCGCCGCCGGCCCCCGCGCCCGCGGCCAGAGCGATGCTGCTCCTGACGGCCGCCTTCATCGTAGCGTTCGTGCTGCTGCTCTACATGGTCTCTCCGCTCATCAGCCCTAAGCCCCTCGCCCTTCCGGGGGCCCATGTAGTGGTGAGTGCGCCGAGAGCCCAAGGGGACGGGACGGGGCTGGGGGAGAGGGCGCGCCCCCAGCCGGGGCATCCCCGCCGCCTCCTGTTGCTGCTTGCCCTCCCCTCCTCCCCACCTGGCTGCTCCTGGCTCATCTCCCGCTCCTGGCTCCGCCGCCCTCCGGCGGGGGATTCTGCAGGGCAGCCGCTCTTCCCTCGTTCCTCGTTTCTCCTTCCCCTGCTGCCCCTTTCCCACTTCTTGAGGGTTTTCTCACCCCCTCCCGATGATCCAGCGTTCTCTAGGTGCCCCTAGGTAGCCTCCCCCACCCCCATCTGTTGCATCTGCAAATACCAGGAAGACCTTTTGTGACCGCGTCGGCAAAGCCCTGGAAGAGCGAGGGGAGAGGGGTGCGCCGGCGCGAGCCCGCGTTTGGGGGATACCGTCCTCATCCTTCCGGGTGCGCCAGTGTCTGCTGTCAGGCCCTGGCAGGGATGGAAAGGAGGGCCATTGCGAAGGTCACCTGACACAGTCTGCCCCCCTGGGCGCAGCGAGGCTGAGGAAGGACCGGGAGATTTGGTTTGCACCCTCCCTCACCTGAAACAGACCAGAGCGTGACACATTATCCACTGGGTCCTCTACTTGTATCTGTACCTTACACATACAGCATGCCTGTTCAACTAAGCCCTGGCAGGAGGAGGGGCCATTATGAGGAGGTATGGTAATAGAGACCCAGGCAGGATGGCCAGGGACACATTAGGGTGGTTGTCTATCTAGACATACTGCCTTGTCCTTTCTAGAGTACTTTCACCTCTTAAGTGCTTTTAGATACACAGTCATCCTTGAAGCAACCAGGGGAGGCAGATATTTTTATCCTCAGTTTTACTGATGAGTCAGCTGAGGCACAGAGAGATATGGAACAAAATTTCACCAAAGCCATTCAGTGGACAGCTGGGCCTGTAACTCATCTCTTCTGACATTTGGGCCGGGGCATTGTCCTTTACACTCCACAAGGCCCGCTCTGAAGAAGGGGCCTGGCAAAAGCACACTTAGCTAATGTCTGTTGAATTGAGAAGAATCTTTGCCAAGCCTGGCCACTGAAGGCAGGACCGGGTGAGGTAGCTGAGATCCATGGACCTTCTCTTGTAACAAAAGCAATAGGAACCTAGGAAGTGACTCCACTAGGGCTTTTGCCTGGGGAAGGATCTTCCCCAAGTCCCAGTGAGGTAGGTGACTGCTGGCTGTTGTTGCTTCTTTTCCACACCCCCTCTCCCCCCAATCCACGCTATGGTTCCTGAGGTCTTTCTCACCTTATTTTCCTGTTGTTGTACCTACCAATAGTGTCTTCAGGTCTGGAATATGATTAGGATTTTGGCTTTCTCCAAAAGGTTAAATGCCATCCTAATGTCCCTTTAGAAATGAAGAGGAGAGTTGTTGTTGTTTTTTAAAACTTGTATTTGATGGACTTAACATTCCCACCTTTACTATGATGACTGATGATATCACCTCACATCTTTATAGCATTTTATAGGACCTTGACATCTGTTTTCTCATTTGACTTACACAACAGCCCTGTGACAGTTTGGAAGAGTGAGAATAAAGAGAGGAGAACCTGAGTTATGAATAAACAGTGTGATGGAGGAGGATTTAGGAGGGAGATTGAAAGTAGTGATATTCTCAGACTATACAGATGAGGAGTGCAGTGACTTCCCTCCGCCCTCTGAAACCTGAGTCCCTGTACTAGCAGTTTATTATAAAATACCTCTCCTACTTTTGTCTATATTTGTAATTAGGACAAGAGCTGGTGAGAGGCAAAATTTATTTCTTTACATTTCTTCTTCATAAAACTCCTAGTTTATTTTCAACCACTGCTCTGGTTAGAAAGAGAAATAAAAGGAAAGATACAGGTTAAAACAAAATTAAAGGTTAAAAAAAATTCAAAAAAATTAAAAATTCTGATCCTTCAGTTTTTTTAAGAAGACCTGCCTCAGGGCCAAGTTTTTAAAAGTTGTGTTTTCTTAATGGCTGTTTTTCCACTTTTAATCATAGTTTGATAGATCCATCAGCTCATTGGTGATATTTCCTCCAGATTGCAATCTATCCTTGCTTTTTCATCTTAATGAGGTTTGTTTTTTTTTTTTGGTGAGGCAGTTGGGGTTAAGTGACTTGCACAGGGTCACACAACTAGTAAGTGTCATGTGACTAGGGCCGGGTTTGAACTCAGGTCCTCCTTACTCCAAGGCCGGAGCTCTATTGTGCCACCTATCCGACCCTTAATTCGTTTTTCATCTGATTCCTTCCACAAATCCTCTTGAGACAATTTGTTATGAGGCAAAGAGCACTGGACTTGGGAACCAGAAGAGACCTAGGTTAAAATCCCACCTCCCATACTTAACTTACCCTTACCCTCTTTGGGCTCCAATCAACTTTCCAAAGTTCTAAATTGTAGAGGGATTAATGATATTCTAAGCATGGGCACCAATGAAATCACCAGCCTCAATTCCTCCCCCTCAAGCCCCCCCAAAAGTACCTACATTATAGAGTTGTATCAAATGAAATATAATGTACATAAAGTATTTTGCAAACCTTAAAATGATGTGTAAATGCCAGCTGTTTGTACTGTTTATCATACTTTAGTATTTCAGGAATTTTTCATTGCCCATATATCTCTGTATATCTGTAGATGGTCATTGGAGAGTTGCTGTGAGCGATCAGCTCTTCACAAACTCAGCTAGGCCTGTCCGCAGAAAACAGATGTAGTATGTCACTGGTCCTATTCTCGAAGATTTTCCCACTTGGTAGGGTTTCTAGGGGCAGTTAGGTGGAACAGTAGATAGAATGCCAGGCTTGGAGTCAGGAGGATCTAAGTTCAAATCCAGCCTCAGACACTTACGAGCTGTGTGATCCTGGGCAAGTCATTTCACCCTATTTGCCTCAGTTTCCTTATCTGTAAAATGAACTGGAGAAGGAAATGACAAACCACTCCAATGTCTTTGCCAAGAAAACCCCAAATGGGGTTATGAAGAGTTGGACATGACTGAAATGACTTAACAACAGGGGCCTTCTAGAGTTTTGCTTTGCTAATATAGCCTTCAGAAACCCAGGATTCACTCTATATCTGGAATGAACTAGAGGACATCAGTGGAGCAGTTAGTTCTTTTTTTTTATTAATTTATTTTGATTTATCAACAATCACTTCCATATGCTTTTGAGTTGAAAATTTTTCCTTCCCCTTCCTCCCCCCCACCCACCCCAAGACAGCGCACAATCTGATATAGGCTTTACATTTACATACCCATTAAATATATTTTCACATTAGTGAAGTTGTAAGTAAAAATTAAAACCAATAGGAGGAACCATCAGAAAGATGAAACAAAACTCAACTGAAGGTAAAAATAAGTGAGAGCAATTCGACTTCCATAGTTCTTTCTTTGGATGTGGACAGCATTTTCCATCCTGAAGCCTCTGGAGATGTCTTAGATCCTCGTAATGCTGAGAAGGGTTCAGTTTAACAATATTAGTCGTCATATAACGTGGCTGTTATTGTGTACAAAGTCCTCTTGGTTCTGCTCACTTCACTCAGCATCAGACCATACAAGTCTCCAGGTTTTTCTAAAGTCTGTCTTCTCATCATTTCTTATAGCTCAATAGTATTCCATGACATTCATATACCACAACTTGCTCAGCCATTCCCCAATGGATGGGCATCCTCTCAATTTCCAATTCTTTGCCACCACAAAAAGAGCTGCTATGTATATTTTTGTACATATGGGTCCTTTTCCCATTTGTTTGATCTCTTTGGGATATAGCCCTAGAAATGCTATTGCTGGGTCAAAGGGTATGCACATTTTTGTAGCCCTTTGGGCATAGTTCCAAATTGTTCTCCAAAATGGTTGGATCATTTCACAACTCCACCAACAATGTATTAGTGTTCCAATTTTCCCACATCTTGTGGAGCAATTAGTTCTAAGTCAGAAAAGTCAACACTTTATTTCTTGTTTTAAGTGATTCAAGAGACTTCAGCTACAAACCTATTTTCCTTAAAATTGTCTGGACTGTAGCCCATACATTCAGAGCAGTGTACTCTGAATATTTGCTGTGAAAGAAATGGAGAAATGTCTTATTTTAACTGTCGCTTATGAACAAATCTATAGAGTTGGAGAGTACCCTGAAAATAACACAAGAATCTCAGAAACAACAGATGTGCTAATTTACCTGAGGTTACCATCAATTTGTAAGATTCTATTAGGGAAGAAGCTGAAAGCAAAATTGCCCCTGTGAGATTTACTGGGAAGGGCCAGGATGGAGAAGATTAGTTCTTACATCCATGGAAGTGCTCATCATCTTCATTTCCTTAGCCATTCCCAGAATAGTCCTTGTTACTGTTTATTTTTTTCCCTCATTTTATAAATGGTAAAATTGAGGCACAGGAAGGACTCTAGGATTTGTTGAAGGACACTCCACTAATCACAGTCTGCAAATGTTAGAAAACCTCTACAGCTGGCTTTTCAGAAAGAATTAGAAAATAAGCAGTATGATGCAATCTGTGAAAGACACTCCACTAACCATGCTTTTCATCAGAATTTTTTTTTTCCTGGACATTGAATGTCAGGGCTGGAAGGCACCTTAGAGACCATGCCTTTATGTCTCTCATTTTACAGAATCCATTTGGCCAACCAGCCTTTCTAATTGCCCTTAATAAAAGGCAGAAACTGTGCATAAGGGAAAGAATAACCTTTTAAAAAATCTTACAGTTCAGAATGATGGTGAGGGAGAGGTTGTTTTTTTTTAAAGTCTGTTAAACTATCGCCTTTAACTGTCTATCACCTGTGCTTAGTACAACTGAAGCTGACATCATCTTTTGTCTTTCAACTCAAACAATAAATAGCATAATTGCTATTTTTTAATCCAGCATCAACAGTTCCCTTTTTAACCTATACATTTAAAACAACATAGTAAAAATATGATTTTTAAAATGATGTTTTTGGATATCTTTTGTTTGTATAGAACACTGACTTCTGAATGCACCCCTCTCCATTTCCTTTCCAGCAAGGGCTAAATTTATAGTGATGTCATGTGAATTTTCACATGAATTATTATTATTACTACTACTACTGCTACTACTACTACTACTACATTCTTGAATCATTTTCAAAGGGAAAAGCAGTTCAGTAATACTAACAAACACCATCAACCAAATCTAACAGCACATGCATTGTTGTGTACCTGTTACTCCCCCACCTCTGCAGAGACGGGGAAGGAGGTGCATTTTCTCATTTCTTTTCAAGGCCCATCTGGGTGATGATAATTAGGCAGCATTTAGTTTCCCATTTTTGATTCTTCTCCACCTTGTTGCACTAGGCAGTGCAGTGGATAAAGTACCAGGCCTGGAAGGCTCATCTTCCTGAGTTCAAATTTGGCCTTAGACACTTGCAAGCTGGGTGACCCTGGGCAAGTCACTTCACCCTATTGGCCTCGGTTTCCTCATCTGTAAAATGAGCTGGAGAAGGAAATGGCAAACCACTGCAGTGTCTTTTCCAAGAAAACCCCAAATGGGGTCCTGAAGAGCGAAGAACACTGTGACTCAACAGCAGCAACAACGACGTCGTTGTGTATAGTGCTTCCCTGGTTCTGCTCGCTTCTTTCTTCACCTGTAGGCTGACTCTCAAGGCTCTATGTCGACTCAGATCTGTGTTAAGGAAGAGTTTTACTTGGATGCTGACAAGATTACTTGGGATTGTTAAGCTTGCTGCCAAAGGAGCTTTCAGCTTAGCTGTGAATCTTGAACGCCATCCACTCTTGTGATGCAATTCCACCCTATTTCGTGGAGAATGCCGTAGATGCTGGAAAACAAAATTTTACATTTACATGGTGCTTTACAGTTTGCAAAGTTCTTTCCCATGCCTTCTCATGTTGATCCTCACCACAACCTTGGGAGGCAGTAACCGGAGCTGTAATCCTGCTTTGGAGGAAAGAAGGTGACTTTTACAGTCAGAGGATCCAGGTTCTAATCTTAGCTCTGCCATGTTACCTATTTAATAATGGGCAGTTCTCTTTACCCTTTTGGACTCCTTTTTCCTCATCTATAAAATGAAATGGTTACAGTACTATAACATATGCAAAGCATGTTGCATTTTTTTGATTCCCTACAACAACTCCATGAGGTAGGCGCTATTATTATCTCTCTTTTTACAAATGAGGAAATTGGGGCTGAAGGGATTTCTCTAGGATCACATAGTAAGTGTCTGAGGCAGGAGTTGAACTCAGGTCCTCCTGACTCCAAGTCCAACCTTCTATCCACTGTTCTACCTTAGGTGTCTTCTAGCTTTGATCCTCTGATAACTTTTTTTTTTTTAGGCAGTTGGGGTTAAGTGACTTGTCTAGGGTCACACAGCTAGTAAGTGTCAAGTGTTTGGTCTGAGGCTGGATTTGAACTCAGGTCCTCCTGACTTCGGGGCTGGTGCTCTGTCCACTGTGCCACCTAGCAATCCCCCTGATCACTTTTAACAGATGAAGAATTTGAGCCCCAGAAAGTAACTTTAGTAACTTGTCTGAAGTCACAAGGCTAGTAATTGCTAGGGCAGAGATGAGGACTGAAGCCTTCTGGCTCTTAGTCCAATGAAGTGCTATGATTGATTACAGCTATTTGCAATCTTTTGGGTCTCAGGACCATCTTACATTCTTAAAAAATTATTGTGCACTTTCCAAAGAGCTTTTGGTAATATGAGTTTTTACCTATCAATATTTACCACCTTAGAAATGAGAACATCTTAGTATTATTTTGAAAATAGTTTTGACCTCATGGACCCCACTGAAAGGGTCTTAGGGACCTCAAGGGGTTCCCAGACCCTGCTTTTTTGTTGATTTATGGCTGCTGATTTATTGAATCTTGTGGGAAGAGAGCTCTACTTGTTAGGAAGTCAGGAGCCCTAGATTCCAGTTACCTCTTCTTCACTAATCAGCTATATGAGTTTAAGTTAGATAAATTGCTTCTTGGGGCAGCTAGGTGGTACAATGGATAGAGTGCCAGGCCTGGAGTCAGGAGGACTTGAGTTCAAATTCAGTCTCAGACACTATCTATGTGACCCTGGCAAGTTGCTTAACCCTATTTGCCTCAGTTTCTCATCTATATAATGAGCTGGAGAAGGAAATGGCAAACCACTCCAGCATCTGTGCCAAGAAAACTCCAAATGAGGTCATGAAGAGTCGGACATGACTGAACAACAAAGTTATTGCTTCTTTGAATCTCAGTATCTTCAGCTGTAAAATGGAGGGATTAGATAGGGTGTCTCTGATGTCTCTTCTAGCTCTGATATCTTAGGAGTCAAAGTAGGGGAAAACTGTATTGGAAAATTTTGCTATTAATGTGTCTTTCAGAAGTGACCTCACCCAGCTTTCTATGATTTCTAACGTGTCATGTAATGGAAAAGAGGACCTGAGGTATTCAAGAGGGTCACGTCAGTCCAATGAGCACCTAGTATTTGTAACCAAAGGTGCTTTTACCTTTCCAGAAAGCATTTACTGCTGCAAGTTGGGTATAAGTTGGAAAACATCTTTGGAAGAGGTGATGTAGTTCTGTAGTCTTTGACCTTACTAGTGCTGAATCACCAGTTGTCCATCCTTCCCTCTGACCTGTCTTCTACTTGGTGTCTCTCCCGGTCATTCCAAAGGTCTCTTCCTCTCTCTTGTTGAACTCTAGATGTTTACCTGTCCTGTACCTCTTACCTTCTAGATCATTTCACATTTCAACTTCCCACATAAACTGGGTGTAGGAAGGGCACTGTGCTTGGCATGCAGGGAGACATAATGATAATAAGTGAGCAATATAAATGTGAGTTATTATTCAGGTTTACAAAGCTCTTTTCCCACATCTGCTCTTTGAGGTACTGGTAGTACAAGAATTATTGTGGTCATTTCATTGATGAAGAAACTGAAACTGAAGCTGAGAGAAAGACTGAATGACTTGCTCAGGGTCATTAGTGAATGGCTGAGCAGGATTCCAACCAACTCTTCCATCTGCAAGCCCAGTGCTTTTCCTACTGCATCACAAATGCCTTTCGAAGATCTAAAAAGTGAAGACAATTCACAATCTCTGCCCATATGGAGTTTTACAGACAATCATAACTTAACGTACATTATAGAAGGAGTATGTTAAAGACCTGCCAAGCAAGATGCTGTGTAAGGTATGAGAGGGGTAGGCTGTTACCCAGTGGTGAGTCAGAGAAGGCTGCACAGAGATGGCATTTGGCTTCCATTTGAAGGATCAGTAGGAGATCTAGGCCAGATGAAGATGGAGCAGGAGAACATTCCAGGTATAGGGAATATTGTGAGCAAAGATAGGAGATAGGAGAGCCTATACTTCTTTTGGGTAGACCAGTTTGATTAGAGTAGAGAGTTCAACAAACCTTTAACATTCTTTTTCTTTTTTAAATTTTGAGTTCCAAAATTTCTCTCTCCCTCCTTGAGGCAGTAAGCAGTTTGTTCTAGATTATACCTGTTCAGTCATGCAAAACATAGTACCGTATCAGTTGTGTTATGAAAGAAGGGGAAAAAAACCGTGGGAAAAAATACAGAAAGTGAAAAATAGTAAGCTGCAATCTGCATTCAGACTACATCAGTTCTTTCTCTGGAGGTGGATAGCATTTTTCATCATGAGTCCTTTGGAATTGTCTTGGATTATTGTATTGCTGATAATAATTTAGTTATCTACAATTGATCATCATACAGTGTTGCTGTTACTGTGTACAGTGTTCTCCTGGTTCTGCTCACTTTATTTTGCATCTATTTATAGAAGTCTTTCCTAGTTTTTCTGAACTCCAATTGCTCGGCATTTCTTATAGCACAGGTTCTTATGGCACACATTCCATTATAATTATTTACCACAACTTATTCAGCCATTCCCTAATTGATGGGTATCCCCTCAATTTCCAATTCTTTGCTGACATAAAAAAGAACTGCTATAAATATTTTTGTATAAATAGAACCTTCCCCCATTTAAAAAATCTCTTTGAGATATAGACCTAGTAATGGTAGTAGCCAGGTCAAAGGGTGTCCCCAGTTTGATAGCCCTTTGGGTATAATCCCAAATTGCTCTCTAGAGTGGTTGGATCAATTCACAAATCCACCAACAATGCATTAGTGTTCCAATTTTCCCACATCCCCTCCAACATTTATTATTTTCCTTTTTCAGCCAATCTGATAGGTATGAGGTGACACCTTAGAGTTGCAGCAAACATATAAATGAGGCACTGTGCTGAGGGCTGAGATATAAAGAAAAAGCAAAAACAGCCCCTGCCTTCAAGGGGCTTATATTGTAAAGGGGAGACAACAAGTGTTTGTATACATATGTTTATGTATACACACATATATTTATATACATATATGTATATGTATACATACACACACATATGCAGTAATATGTATGTCTACATTTATAAATTATATGTCTCCATATAAAAGATACATACAGAGTATATAACTTTAGGCATTAAAAGCTGTTGTTCATCCTTCAATTTTTTTTGAACTTTTATTTATTTATTTTTTACTTTTTGCTTTTTGGTGAGGCAGTCAAGGTTAAGTGACTTGCCCAGGGTCATACAGCTAGTTAAGTGTCTGAGGCCAGATTTGAACTCAGGTCCTCCTGATTCCAAGCCTGGAGCTCTATCCACTGCACCACCTAGCTGCCCCCTTGAGCTGATTCTTGAAACAAGAGGTGGGGGTAGGAGATTAAGCATTCTAAGCATGGAGAATAACCAGCTCAAAGGCCGATGGAAGTGGAGCTGCATGGGTGAGGGACAGCAAGTTGGTCAATATGGCTGGACCCCAGAGTGTGGGGAAGGGAGGAAAATTAAGAAGACTGAAGAGGACTGGTTGTGAAGAGCTTTAAAGCCCAAACACAAGAGATGACATCAGGAGAGGTAATAGGGAGGGAGTACAGTTTATTGAGGAGTGGGGGTGGGGATGGGCATTGATGCCACTCAGACCTGCTCTTCGGGAAAGTCCTTTCGGCAGCTGGGTTGCAGGATGGTTTGGATTAGGGAAAGGCTTGAAGGAGGGAAACCAATCAGGAGACTATTGCAGTAATCCAGGTGAGTGGTGAAGAGGGGCCTGAACTTAAGTGGTGGCAGTGTGAATAGAAAGAAGCTAAGTCTAGGTACAGCGAGGGAGCACTGGGTGTGGGATCAAGAAGACCTGAGTTCAAATGTGACCTCAGACACTTAATATCATTGTGACCTTGGGCAAGTCACTTTACCTTTGTTTGCCTCGGTTTCCTCTGCCATAAAATGAGGATAATTGTGGCACCTACATCCCCAGGTGGTTGTGAGGATCAGATGAGACAGTAAGTATAATGCATTTAGCATAGTGTCTAGCACAGAGTAAGGGCTATATAAATGTTAGCTATTATTGTATGTTGTAGATATAGAAACCACATGATCTGCAACTGACTGGAAGTGAGTTGAGAGTGAAGTAAAGGATGACGTGGAAGGTGGGAACCTCAGTGGACAGAAGGATAGTGGTAGGAGGTTAATAAGATGAGATAGGGCTGCAAAGGTAGGATGGTGCCAGATTGTGGAGTGCCTTGAATACCAGGCACAAAAATCTACATCTTTCTCAGAATGCAAAAGGGGCTATTCAATGTTTTAGAGCAGAGGAGTGGAGTGCAAGCTCTTGGAGGACAGGGAAGGACTATTTTCATGTCTGTGTTTGTATTCCAGGGACCTAGGTCAGTGACTTGTGCATGGTTTATGTTCGTTGAAGTGGATGAATAAATCTATATGTTAAAAAAAAAAAGAGTCTGGTATGATTAGAGGGAAGAGAAAATGGAAGCAGGAAGCCCTGTCAGTATTTCGCATTGTTGAGCACTGCTTTTGAGTATTTGTTTCCACACTCTTAGACTTCTCTTCTGCATCTCTCACCACGTCTGGTCTGGATCCTCATCTTTCTGATCCCCTGATGTGAGTGTCTCTCAGGGTGTACAGTCTCCAACTAATTCTTCTCTCTTTGCACTCACTCCTCTGACAATCTTAGCGGACACTGTCATCTCTATGATGATTACCCTTTGTTGTTTAGTCATGTCTGACTCTTCATGACCCCATGTTCGGTTTTCTTGGCAAAGATACTGAAATAGTTTGCCATTTCCTTCTCCAGCTCATTTTAAAGATGAGGAAACTGAGGCAAACAGGTTAAATGACTTCCCAGGGTCACAATCCAACAAGTATCTGAGATCAGATTTGAACTCAGGTCTTCCTGACTCCAAGCCTGGCATTCTATCCACTACACCCCCAGCTGCCCAATGACTCCTAAATATTCATTAAAATTTATCCATAACATGGATCCCACCTACATTTCCAAGCTTGTTTCATATTGGAACCAGCATGGTGCAGTGCTGAAGTTCTTAACTTGAGATCTGTGAACTTAAAAAAAAGTTTTAGATGACTATATTTCAATGTAATTGATTTCCTTTGTAATTCTAAGTATTTTATCTTATACATTCAAAACATTATACTTAGAAGGGCTCCATAAGCTTCACCAGTCTGCCATAAAGGTTCGTGACACAGAAAAAGTTAAGGATGCTTGAGGTAATAGAGTACATCTTGTATTTGGAGTCAGAAGACCTGTGTTCAGATACTGGTTCTGCTACTTACAATCTGCATTACTGTAGAAGCAGCCAGGTGGTGGAGTGGATAGAGCTTTGTGCCTGAAGTCAGGAAGACCTGGATTCAAATCCTGCTTCAGACCTTTAGAGCTGTGGGCAAATCACTTAACTGCTGTCTGTTTCATTTTCCTCAGCTGGTAAATGGGAATAATAATGGCACCTACCTCTCAGGGTTGTTATGAGGATCAGGTGAGATAAATTTGAAAAATGCTTAACTGATTTATAGGCAGCCTGGTGGCGCAGTGAACAGAGTGACAGACCTGGTGTCAGGAAGATTCATCTTCTTGAGTTCAGATCCTGCCTCAGACCTTTCCAGCTATATGACCCCGGGGAAGGCACTTGATCTTGTTTGCCTCAGTTTCCTCATCTGTAAAATGAGCTGGAGAAGAAAATAGCAAACCATTCCA
This sequence comes from Phascolarctos cinereus, assembly GCF_003287225.1. Lineage (NCBI taxonomy): Eukaryota > Metazoa > Chordata > Mammalia > Diprotodontia > Phascolarctidae > Phascolarctos > Phascolarctos cinereus. The sequence goes on along the minus strand of NW_027555847.1, from coordinate 441,495,014 downwards.
GTATCTTTGCCAAGAAAACTCAAAGTGGGGTCATGAAGAGTCAGACACAACTGAAAATCAATAGCTGCCTTATAAATGCTTGTTCCCTTCGCCTTCCTTTAGGCAAATCACTTCATCTCTCTACAACTCAGAGGGGTTCCTCATCTGTAAAATGAGGGGTTAAATTAGATGGTGTCTAAGATCTCTTCCCCCTCTAGATTAATTATCCTATGGTTCTCCTCCTTCACATACTCTGTACTCCTGACAAATTGGCCTATTAACTATTTCCTGAAATCAGTATGCTATTTCCCATCTCCATGCCTTTTTCAAGGGCTATTATCTCCTATGTGTAATGTATTCTCTCATCATGTCCAAGTTCCTTCATCTAGAGCAGCTCAGGGGCTAGGTCTAGAAGCCTTTCCTGGTCCCCTCTTTCCCTCCTGGAATTACCTTGTATTTACCTTTGTATTGTGTTGCATATTTCCATAGAAGGTGGTAAGCTTCTTGAGAGTAAGGACTATGTTTTTTTTTCTTTGTATCTTCAGCACTTAGGACAGAGGCTGGAACATAATAAACATAATAAATATTCACTGAATTGAATTGAATGACCTTGATCTCTCACCTGACCTCCAGACCAGCATCTCCAACTGAATATCCATCTGGTACTTCAAGGTCAAAGTTGATCTTATTTTTCCCTCAAATCTACTCTTCTTTCACTATTTGTCAGTGGTATTATAATTTCCACAGACAATGGGTAGGCATTATCATTTACCCAGTTGATTTCATTTACTCAGACATATGTCTGGAACATTTGCTGTATAACAGGGGACTACAGTAATAGCTTTGATTTCTTTTCTTATCCCTCCCCTCATATTTTCTTCATTACTGAATCCAGTCAATCGTACATAATACCTTTCATGTTCATTCCTTTTGTTCCATTCATACTACCCGCGCTCTAATAGTGCTCTTCATTAGTATCTGCCTGGGCCATTGTAATAGCTTTATATATAGCATCTTTGCTCTTCCCTCAAATGTCTTCTTCAGTCATCAGTCTGCTTTCAGACATGTTTCTTATGCATTGATTTAGTCAGTTTGCTCAAAACCCCTGTGCTGCCTACCAAGAAAAGTTCATACTCATTTCTGATCAATCAGTTCCTTCTGGAACTGCCATTTTAAGAAAGTGTCCAGGCCAGCAATGTTTGCTTCTTCATTCTTCTCTGGGCTCTACTGTGACCTTGTGATCTTCCTTCTCCATCATGCCCTGTCTTCTCTACAATGATCCAGCAGCCTTCTGAGATCTCTCTCTCTCTCTCTCTCTCTCTCTCTCTCTCTCTCTCTCTCTCTCTCTCTCTCTCTCTCTCTCTCTCTCTCTCCTCTCTCTCCCTCCCCCCCCCACCCTTTCTTTAAAGTTCAACTTAAATGCCACCTTCTTCAGGAAGACTTCCCTGGTTTCTACAAGTTAGTAATGGTTTTTTTCCCTTTTAGATTTCACACTATGTTTTGACCTCTCCAGTGTACTTTTCATATATAAGTTTGCGCATGTTTCCTGTTCTCCTACTAGATTGTAGGAGAATGGGGAAGGTGCTTTATATAAACTTTGTATCTCCCTAGTGTCTTAGCACAGTGCTCTGGACACTGATACTTAGCATCATTAATTGAAATGAATTGGACTACTTCTGAATTCTAATGGTGATCTTTTGTAAAAGTGCCTGGCCTTTCTAATTTAACCAGGCATGCCTCTAATTGTACGAATTTTAGGTGAGATAAAAGGGAAAGAGAATGCTATACAGGATACTGTGCCATTCAAGGGTAGTTGGTTGAACAATAATGATATCTAATGTTTACAATAATGTAATAATAGCTAGGATTTTCATAGCTTTTTAAGGTTTGCAAAGTGTTTTACCAATATATCCCATCTGATCCTCACAACAGCTCTGTGAGGTAGGTGCTGTTCTAATCCCCTTTTTATAGATGAAGAAACAGAAGCAAATGGTGGGTAAGTGACTTACCCAAAGCCACACTGCTATCGAACATTTGAGGCCAGATTCAAACTCAGGACTTTTTCACTCAAGGCACATCTAACTATCCACTGTGCTACCTAGCTGTTGAAAAAAGTAGGGGTGTTTAGCCAGGAGAAGACTTACTGTCAATAGGACAGGTGTCTTCAAGTACTTGAAAGGGTGTCGTGTGAAAGAGGGATTCTTCTGCCTGGCCCCAGAGGGCAGACCTAGGAACGGAGGCTTACAGAGAAATAGAAGTTGGCTCCCCTTAAAGAAGTCCTGGCTAGTGCTGTCCAAAAGGGGGCAGGGGCTGCCTTGGGAGGCAACGGAAAGACCTCATTGCTGGAAGTCTCCAAGTAGAATCAGGCAGGGATGTTGTGGAGAGCATTCCTGTTTAGGAGCAGGCTAGACTGGATAACCCTGGTCTGTCCCTTCTAGTCTTGAGCTTTTGTGACTTTGGCATAGTAGGGCTGGGGAAGAGTCACATTTATTTAGATTGGGCCCAGAAGCAGAACAAGTTAGTGTTTGCTAGATTTATAAAACATCTCCCCTGGAAAGGGCTTAAGGATAAATAGTTGTAGGTGTCTGATTTACAATTTGAGACTGGCAGTGTGTTTTTTGAAAACATTTTTATTTAGGATCAAATGCATCTTTACTTTTGGAATTTCTAGAAACTACAAGATAGCTGAAATGTTTATCCCTTACAATGTTGCTTCCTTACATCTGTTTGGGGTTATACAGTCTGTAAACCACTTTCTCATGTTTGATGTGATATAGACAGGGATTATTATGTACATTTTTATAGAACCAGGTGTATCAACTCTTGGTCCAGTGTGTTTTCTACTGTATCCATGTTTTTCATGTCCCTTTTTTTTTAAAGTCAATTGGGGTTAAGTGACTTGCCCAAGGTCACACAGCTAGTAAGTGTCAAGTGTTTGGTCTGAGGCCAGATTTGAACTCATGTCCTCCTTACTTCAGGACTGGTGCTCTATCCATTGTGCCACCTAGCTGCCCCAGATTTTCATCTTTTGATAAGTATCTGTCTTAAGTAATCGTCCCGTCAAAGGAAATGAAATATTGAGATCTTATTGCATGCATTTGTTTTTGTTTGTTTGTTTTTAGGTTACTGGAGGATCCAGCGGCATTGGAAAATGTATTGCGATTGAGTGTTATAAGCAAGGGGCATTTATCACCTTGGTTGCAAGAGATGAGGTAAAATTTTTCATTTATTATTATTATTAGACTCACCCAGGGTCACACAGCTAGTGAGTGTTTTGTGTCTGAGGCCGCATGTGAACTCAGGTCCTCCTGACTCCAGAGCCGGTGCTCTATCCACTGCGCCACTTAGCAGCCCCTTTCATTTATTATTTTTAACTTAGCAATTCACTCACAAGTTTTACAGGGGGAACCTTCATGTACTTCTGCTAAAAATGGCTTTTATGTCCACAAATATGGTTTGCTTTCAGACTACCAGTGGTCTGAGAGGGCCCTTAACATGGTTGCTTGGGCTTACTTATACTTTGAATGTTTATAGAAGGAGAGCCAGTAAATTTTGTTATGGCATGAATTAATAATTTTAATAAGGTCTCATGGCTTGTAATTGGCAGAACCAGGAGTGGAATAGCCCAAGTCTATCTTTTGCTCGCTGTTTTTTGGTATCTCATCAGCTTACACATGCTACTTGTATATCCAAGAGGCATAGAATGTATCGAGCCTCTGTCTGACAGCCTCAAATCCATTGTGTATAGTCAGACCATCGGCTGGTCAGAGCTAAGCTCAGAATTAGTTGAAAACAAGAATAAAGTATAACAGTGAGAAAAAGATAACAGCGTACTATTGAAACAACCTATCAAATGTGTACTGGACAGTGGAACTGACACTGACAATAATGTTTTTATTCAAAAATTTAACCAGTATAAATGAATTGCTACAATTGGGAAGCCAAAAGTACCTGGGAGGCATCTTAGCAAACATCTGAGTTACTTCTCAGAGAGAGATCGCTGCTAAATGCAACATTCATTTGTAAAGTTATTTACAAGCTCATTTGTAAACTCATTTACAAAATCTTATGAAGAAAAAATAACAGACAGTCACGAGCAGCATCCCAAAGCAGAGAGAGACGATAGAGAATAAAACAAGTTAAAAACACCACCAACAACACCCTGGCAAGATATCCAACCAAGCAAGTCATCTGAAGTATTTTGGGGGATGAAAATGAAGGGAATACAACAAAGAAGAAAAGTCAAGAAGATTTGTAAAAATCATGATCACAAGTGATCTTCTACACTAGGACCCTAATGTCACAATCCTGCTGTGCATGTGGTGGGGTAGAAATGGTACCAAAAATAACAAACATGGGGGAAACAGCCAGATTGAACCAAGTACGCACAAGAAGAGTTCCACGCTGGAGATGATACCTTTGTGAGCACATTGAAGGAGTGATACAAAGTATCTGAACAAAGAGATTACAAAAGGTGTGGGAGAAAAAAATCTTGTTACCTTATTAGTACTGGAAAAGGAGACTGGGAGAACATCCATAAACTTTCTACCTATATTAGCTGTATGACCCTAGGCAAGTCACTTGACCTCTGTATGACTCAGTTTCCTTTACTATAAAGTGGGCATAAAATAGCACCTACTTGCAGGATTGTTGTGAGAATTAATTAAAATGCTACTTTTAAAGTACTTAGCACAGTGCCTGGCACATAGTAGGCACTTAATAAATGCTTGTTTCCCAAAGTAGATATGCCCATCGATTGGGGAATGGCTAATCAAATTGTGGTACATGAATGTAATGGAATATTGCTGTGTTGTAAGGAAAGATGTGTGTGATGAGTACAAAAAAGCATGGGAATATCTACATGAAAGTAAGCGGAGCCAAGAAAACAATATATTTGGTAACTACAACAATGTCAAGGGAAAGAACAACTATACATCGAAAAATAAAAAGTGAATGTAAGATCAAGCAGGACCCAAATGAAGAGATGTGAGAGGACACGCTTCCAACCTGCCCCTTTAGGAAGCTGGGAGGTCTACAGGTGTTACAGATTGACCATGTTTTCAGATTTTTTTCAGTATATGACTCAGTTGTGCTGTTTTTCCCCCTCTTTAGTTATTTGGGATGACTTTCTGGGAGAGACTGGGGGAGACATATTTGGGATAAGTATGATGATGTAAGAAACAGAAAATAATAATAAAAACAATTAAAATTTTTGCAATTTTAAAATGCTTGTTTACTCTTTTTCTTCCTTCATTCCTTCCTTCTTTTCTACCCTCCCTTTTCCCCTCCTTCCTTCCTTCTCTCCCTCCTTCCTTTTTTTCTTTCTTCCAAGCTATCTTATATTTAATTACCTTATATGTAATATATTTCTATTTTTTCACTTTATATTGATGCTGTATATATTTATATATGCATTTGTTTCCCCCATTAGAATGTGAATGGGGATTGTTTCATTCTTTGTAACTGTAGCCCCTGGGCCTAGCACAGCATCTGGCAAACAAAAGGAATTTAATAAATACTTGTTGATTGATTGATAGAAGAGAATGCCACTTTACAGGCTCTTTTACAACAAAATGTCTCCCATCCACCCATCAAAATCATTCAAGATTCCTTGAGAGACGTGACAGAAATAACTCTGTGATAATAAACACCAGGTGAGGCATCAGTGCTTGCCAGTGATGCTCATCTCTGTGGTGGAAGAAATCCAGTTCAGTGTCCAGGCTGAAGAGGGATTTTCTATGAATGTGACCATCCTTCCAAAGCTCCTGTTTTCAAGTGGTGTTGTTCATCCTTTGTTCTCGAAGTGGACCAATGACATCAGGAAGGTGATGCCTTGACTTGCAAGTCAGTTGGATTAGAATGAGGCAGGGTTATGCCAAGTCATTAGCCTCCTTTCTCCTCCAGAGTCATCAGAGTCCAATGGCAAGATGTAGTCAGGACAGCTGGTTTTCAGGTGACTTATTACTGATTGCATCAAGTCCTAGAGAGAATTTGACCTACCCATCCTTATAGGAAAGGTGGAGAATGTCTATTTCCCAGATTATAACATATATTTGAATGGACAACCTATAGGGCTTGTTTTGTGTGTGTGTGTGTGTGTGTGTGTGTGTGACAGACAATACAGTACAATTGGATGGCAGGGAGGAAAAGAATGGTTTGGGTTGCCTTTCAGGAAATTATAAAGCTTTTTTATTGACCCTAAAACTTCCCATGAAAGCAATGGTCCATCCTTTTTAAAACTGTGTTGCTGTATGGCATTTAGGCATGGAGTATAATAGTCTGTGAAGAAGTAAAAATGAATCTTACACAGGGGGCAGTGGAGAGGCCATTTGAGGCACGAGCAGGTGGTACCATAAGACCAATGTGAAGCCCTGAACACTAGAAGTAAAAGATGTCATCAAGGAATCATATGGTGGAAGATGGGCTGGTCATGTGAGAAATCAAGGGTTGACAGATGCACAGAGTGCTCTGCTGTTACCCTGACTACATTAGGAGACAGTGAGGAAAGGCTTCAGCACTTTGGGTTGGTTGATGTCTTGAAGTGTGAACTTATGGGAGGAGAGAGGCAAGGGTCACAGAGGATTGCCAGGCATGTTTAGGTTGTGATCTGCATCATGGAAGGGAATTTCTGAATGTATTAGATACCAGATCCATTTGAGTTTGAGAGTATTCTCATTATCTAGCCATACTCTCATTATCTAGCCATGACTATTTCACCAGTTGCTCTGTAGTCATATGCAAAACAATAACTTACAAAGTTAATAGAAGAGATATAAGTGAATTTCACAGTATTTGCCTTTCGGGTACATGAGGGTAAAATATGTGACTTTTTTGTATTGCAGACTTATAAGAATACGCATCTCTTATTTGATAGGAAATTATAAGACTGGTCTAACCATTCTGGAAAGCAGTTTCAAATAATGCTAAAAAAAAAATGACTTAAATATCCATACCATTTGGTCTAGAGATTTTTCTTCAGGGTATATAACCTGAGAAGGTCAAAAGATACAAAGTAAAGTCCTGGATATGGAATTGTAAGTTCATATCTATAGTAATTTGAGCAATGCTGAGTCACAATATGCTTGCTTTTGTGTCTTTGCATAATGAAATAGGACTGATTTAAATATTCATATGCAATATGTTCACTCATCTATTAACACTGTAATTCAAGCTTTGAAAAAATCTTTTTTTTCTTGTTTCTGCTCTCTTACAGGAGTAAGTTTAATAAACTGATGTCTTTAGACAAAAGAAATGGCTCTTTCTATAGGCATAGCCTGTAGAATATCAATTGGTTCCATGAAAATATAACACAAAAAAATTGGGTGTGGGGTAGAGTTTGGAAATGACAGTTCTAGAGGAACAATCATAAATGAGAGAATAGGTTAAATGCTATTCTGTTGAGATTTCAGAACATTATAGAGAGGCTTGGTTATAATGTGCTAGTTATAGGATTGTGAAGAGTTGGTGAGGGCCATATTGTTCTTTTTTAAGGTTTTTTTTCCTCCCAACTGTTTAGTAAATGTTTATGGTATGAGTTACTTCCCTCTTTCTAAGAAACAAAAGAAATCACACAAATTAATTATTTTCCATTGGTTTCAGAACAAGTTGCTCCAGGCAAAGAAAGAAATTGAAAAATACTCTATTAATGATAAACAGGTAAATCACTTCTCTGTACCCTTTTTGTTTACTAATCACCCTGTGGCTGGTCCAAGGTAAAACTGTGGCTTCAACTACTAACACTTACTTGAAAGTTTATAGAATTTTCCTGATTAAAGTGCCTGTTAGACTGTTTTAAAGTGGCTGAAATTCTTTTTAGTTGTTTTGGAACTGGAATGATTAACAGAAAACACATATAGACAGAAACATAGATGTTCAGATAACAGAATTTCAGACAGGAGAGCCATTTTCCCAGGCAAGGCTTGAGCTCAGTTATTTGTTGAATGAATGACCACACAAACTCCCATGGGGCAGGTGGCAAGAAATGCCTTCTTTTACTGTATATCTTGGTCATATCTTTGCTTGTATAGGGGAATTTTAGAATTTGGGGTATCTGTCTAGGTAGGCGAGACCCCTGGGAGCTGGCTTCTAAAAACTATTTGAAGGTTTAACCCCAAGATGGGGTTAAAAACTTCAACTTTTCAGATGCTCTTAGTGTGTTATGGATCCTCCATAATTAGTATCTTTTTTTTTTTATTGTGGAGTATATGCTTTTTCTTAATGATGTGACTTTTTATTTCTTTGGTTTTTGAGAGGAGTTAGTGCTAAGAATATTCAGCCCTGTTTTAAAAGAAACTCAGAAGAAAAAATAAATCATTGTATGATATCCAATTACTAAAAAAAAGAAAGTTAAGATAGAAGTTTTTTGGTGCTTAGTGAATTCCTTTTCTATGTACCATCCAGGGATCTTCCCTTCTTTCTTTTTTTTTCTCTTTCCTTCCTTAAACTTCATCATCCTCCTCATGCTATGTCTAGTGCCCCTCTCAAATATGTCTGCCTCCACTCAGGTCCCTACAATAGAGTGAAGTACCTAAAACAGATTCTTTGCTTCTTGGGTCACCATCTGGTTTATTCAGATTCTCTTATGGCTTGGATGTGCAAGCACTTGAAAAGTTGTGAGTTTGGGGCAGGACATGCTTCTTTTGGCATGTAGCCAGAAGGCTTCCTGTCCTCTCCACCCCTCCTGTCATGTCATATGGCGTTTATGACTGACAGAGGGGTGTTTTGGGTTAGAAGCTGCTTTGCAGAGGATATATTCCTAGGCATACCTCCTATTCCCAAAGGTCTTCCCCATCTGTCCCTGTGTTTTCCCCCATTAGGGGCTACTAAGCACCCTTATCCTCCTTATCAGTTGAAAGGCTTCAAATGAGAAACAAGAATATCTCTTTATTAATGAGTATAAGCTCATTGAGGGCAAGGAACATTTTATTTTTTGTCTTTGTATTCCCAGCACCTGGCACAGTGCCTGGCAGATAAGTGTTCAATAAATGCTTATTGATTATCACAAAAAGATTATCAACTCCTGCTTGAGATTAATAGAGGGATTCAAGGTTGAGAAAACACTACCTAGCCCGATTGCTGGATATGAAAACCTATTTATTACATCACTGCGTTGTACTCACATAACTTCTTTGCTACTGGTAGATGAGCAAATTTTAGCCAAAGGATTTCCTTTGTGGTAAATGGTTTAGAGCCAATCTAAAATAACCTACAGCAAAAAGAATTATTTTTAAAAAATTGATCATGTGATTTCCAGATCCCTTTTCCTTTTGATGTTTTATATTTTGTGCTAGTTGATTAAAAAAAAAACACAACAGACCTGCTTCTGTTAAACTGAGGCTGATCCTTGAAGTTATTTTATTTTATGGAAATGAATTGTTTCTGTCTTGATTTCTTAGGAACTGAGAACAATTTATTGTGGTTGACTCATCTAGGGAAAGCATCCTATCTGACATACCCAGTGATAGTATTTTCTTTTTATTTGGTCCCCTACCTGAAAACTTTTCCTCAGTTACACCATAGAATGTCAAGGCTGAAACAGATCAGTCAGGTCCAATCATCCTGGAGAACAATTTGGAACTGCGCCTAAAGGGTGATGCATACCCTTTGACCTAGCAAAACCTCTACCAGGTCTATATCCCAAAGAGATCAAAGAAAAAGGAAAGGACCTATTTGTACAAAGATATTTATAGCAGTTCTCTATGTGGTGGCAGAGAATTGGAAATTGAGGAGATGCCCATGAGTTGGGGAATGGCTTAAATAAGTTGTAGTATACAAATCTGATAGAATACTATTATGCTATAAGAAATAATGAGCAGGATGGTTTAAAAAAGACCTGGGAAGACTTATATGAACTGATACAGAGTGAGGTGAGCAGAACCATCAGAACATTGTATACAGTAACAGAAATATTGTGTAATGATCAACTGTGAAGTAACTTGTCTATTCTGATCAGTACAATGACTTAAGACAGCTCCAAAGAACTTTTGAAAAAAGCTGTTCACCTCCAGAGAGAGAACTGATGGAGTCTAAGTGAAGATTGAAGGATAATTTTTTCACTTGCTTTATTTTTCTTGCCTTTTTTTTTAGCAGCATGGCTAATATGGAAATGTTTTGCATTGTTTCACATGTAAAATTGATATCACATTTCTTAACTTCTCAATGGGTGGGGAGAAGCTAGAGGGAAGGAGAGAATTCAGAACTCAAAATTTAAAAAAATTAATGCTAAAAATAGATAAATAAAACTTTTATTGTAAAGAAAAGAAGTTATTAGTCACTCAGTAGAGAAACATTTATTAAGTACGTGTCAGGCACTATGCTAAGAGATCTTAGAAAGGCCAATCCCCTAATTCCCCAGATACAGAAATTGAGTCCTAAAGAAATTAAGTGACTTTCCCAAGGTCACATTACTAATTTGATGCCCAGGATAGACTAGAACCCAGTTTCCCCATTTCCCAGTTCAGTATTCTTTCTCCCTAGCTATACTGCACCATAGACCCCTAGCCCACCTCTCACTGAAAAAAACAACTTTGAGTTCCCTCCTTCATCTCCTTCTGTCTTTGACAGCAGATTTTAATGGTTAATAACGGTAGTTTACATATATATATGTCTCAGTTTCATATATCTATATACACCCCCCCACACACGCACACATATATATTGCACCACACCATTAGCAAAGAGCTTTCCCCACCAAAACTTCTCTGTGAAGTCATGTAAATATTGAGTATTGGCCTTTCTCTCCTCCTACAAAGGGCCAGAGTGGGTTGACTGGTGAGAGAGAATAGGCTGTGTTTCTTTGCATTGCACTATTGTACCAAAGTAGCCTGTGCTGGTATGATTGGATTCCTGTCACTCTCAGTGACCTGTTCTGTGCCACCTCTGGTCCAGAGGTCCTTTGGATAAACTCGTCAGTTTCTCTAGACTACCCCAGACTGCAGTTGTCTTTCTCTCAACCACTTTCTATTCTTTGTTCCACTTGCCACCAAGGTTATTCAGGTTCTCATTACCTTTTCTCCTGGACTAATTGAAATACTTCTTAACAAGTCTCTCTGTTCTCCCCAGTCTGTACTTCATACAGCTGAAAATCAATCTTTCCACAGCATCACCATTCCTTTGTCCTCCTTGTTTGAAATCCACTGTGATCTCTCTTCCTGCAGACACATATATCTCTGGTGGCACCTCCTCTCTGAAGCTTTCTCTCTAGCTGCTCCCTCCCTCCTCAGGTCTCTCACATCATCCTGCGGAGTCTTTTCCTTTGTAGATTTCATATTTCTCCTTGTAATATGCTTATTTGTATACATTTCTTACCCCCTCCCCCATTAGATTGTAAATTCCCTGAAGGCAGGAATTGTATTGTTTTTCATTTTTGTATCTCTAGAACTTAGCATAGTGCTTTGTACATTTTTGGAAGGAAAAAGTGGGAACTTCTGGAGTGCAAACTCCCTCTACCTATGCAGATCAGTAATTTATCTATAACTTTTAGGTTTAGGTGGTTGTCTGGGGACACTGAGAAGTTAAATGACTAGTTCTTATTCACATAAGCCAGCCAGGTCTTCCTGACTTAAAGGCTACTCTTGTATTCACTCTTTGCACTTTGCTTCTTGCCTTGCACATAGTAAACCTTAATAAATATTTCTTATTGGATCATTAGGTCCGAGGTGGGATTCCTACTAAGGGATCCTGACATATAGAATGAGTACTTTTTTCCTCCAGTATATTTTTATTTCATGAAATATTTCTCAAAATATTTTTATTATATTAAATATTTCTCAGTTTCTCAAATTAACATTCGTGTTTTCCTGGAAGCTGAATAAATGGTCTCTTAGCTCATTTCAAATACCATGCCAGTCCTTGTATTCAGATATCTTGTTGGACTTGATTGTTGAAAAAAAAAACTTGCCTCTTTTTTTTTTTTGGTAAATAGTGTTTTATTTTTTTCCAATTACATGTAAAGATAGTTTCTAGTATTCATTTTTTTTAATGAGATTTTGACTTTCAAATTTTTTCCCTGCCTTCCTTCCATCCTCTTCCTTAAGACAGCAAGCAATCTGATATAGGTCATACGTGTGCAATCTTGTAAACATATTTCCACATTAAGCGCTTATCTCTTTTAAAAGTAAAGATATTTAAAAATAGATTAGCAGGTGCTTAAACATGTTTCACAACTTTCTTTCTTAGGTCGTACTTTGTATATCTGTTGATGTATCTCAAGATTATGGACAAGTAGAGAACGTCATTAAACAAGTAAGAGCTCTGGCCCACTGGGCCTAGGTCATCAATGTTCTTTTTACATTTATTATTTCATTATCTGGGCTAAATGAAAGACTTGTTAGCATTTGCAACTATTTTCTTGCATTTTTAAGAGTTTCACATCTTTCATTAATCAAGACATCTGCAGCAATGACCTTTTTTCTAGGCACAAGAGAAGCTGGGCCCTGTTGACATGCTCGTAAACTGTGCTGGGACGTCGGTTTCAGGAAAATTTGAAGATCTTGAAATAAATTATTTTGAAGTGAGTAAGAATGCTTTTCCTTTAATAATTAAATATGTGAAATGCACTCTAAGCCTGCCTAAGAGGGAATAAGGCTAGTTGAGAACAGTAGGTTATATCCTGAATCCTTTAGAATTAGGGGAAATGGATGGATTAATGATAAATGCCTGCTCTTAGAGCCATCTTAACTTTTATTTTTTTCCCCCGAGGCAATGGCCCAGGGTCACACAGCTAGTAAACATCTGATGTAGGATTTAAACTCAGATCCTCCTGACTCCAAGGCCAGTGCTGTATCCATTGTGCCACCTAGCTGCCCTTATCTCAGTTTGTATATAGACCTATCACCATGGAAGCACATTTACAGTTTCACTTCTTCCCCAAAAGAAAATGTTTTTATATTAGTTTTATTGTTATTAGGTTATATTATATATGCTATAATATTATTATATGAGTTTTGTATTCTCTAAAGTATAATTTTTAACCTGATACCTTATTTTTTTTCTTAATGTATTATTGAAGTCTCCATCCCAGTGTGAACAGTGACTTCTTCCTCCTTTGAGATATGTTGGTTACATATTCTTGTTTCAGCTAAGAAAATCAGGAGACCTAGAGTCCAGTTCTCTTGATCTGAGGTCAGGGATGAAGTCTCCTAACCCCTCGTCCACCTGCTTTCCTACTTAGTCAAATCATCAGGCAGTAAACAGAGTAACTTAAAGCTACTTTATCAGTTAGATAGAAGGGGTACTTGGCAAGATTCATCATCCTTTTAACCCATGAAAAAAAGAGTTGATGAAATAAAAATTTTCCCGTAGTTGTGTACTTAGAATGGATTGGGAGGAAATATCTAGGAGAAAACTATAATAGTCAAAGCATGAGGTGATGAGGGCAGGGAGGGAAGCTGACTGTGGAAATAGCCAATTTAAGAACCAGTACAGAAGAGATTGGCTAGGCCAGGTGTGGGGAACCTGAGGCCTTGAGTCCACACGTGGCCTTCCAGGTCCTCAAGTGCAGCCTTTTGACTGAGACCCAGTTTTCCAGAACAAATCCTTTTATTAAGGGGATTTGTTCTGTGAAGTTTGGATTCAGTCAAAGGGCCGCACTTGAGGACCTAGAGGCCACATGTGGCCTTGAGGCTGCAGGTTCCCCACCTCTGGGCTAGGCTTTTGTACTGGTTGAGACAAAGGGAAAAAAGGAACTTTAAAAATTATTCCATGACCATGATTCTGTATTCCTGGGGGAAATATGTGCACGTCTACATGCTGGCTACAGAAAATTAAAATGTGTGTGTGTGGTGAAAGTATCTACAACAAAAACAATAATAATAGCATGCATTTAGCTAACACTAAGTTTTACAAAACACTTTACATACTTTCAAAAATTTGATCTTCCCAATAGCCTTGTGATATAAGCATTATACGTGTGTTTTTGTGTACATTTTTGATTTTGGGAAAGATGATTGAGGAAGTAAAGTATGTAAAGTAAAAGGAGTTGATGAAAATGAATTCCCATTGAAATAATTGAATTCCCATTACGCAGTTTCACACAGAAAATTAATTTTCATCAACTCCCTTCTTGTTCTTTATAGGTTAAGAGGAAGATTGGCCTAGACGTACTTCTATCCTGGTTTCCAAGTTCAGTGAGGAAGCTCACTTAGAGCTGACCCTTGGAGCCCGATTCCCTCTTCTGGGCCCTATGGCTTTTTAGCTCTTACATCTTCCCATAAACAGGCCTTTTCCCCCAAAAGATCATGCCCATAATGCAGAAAAGAGGCTGATATTGTGCGGCCTCTGTTTCTTGCTTAGCTTGTACTGTTTCCACTCCCCTCCAGGCATTTCCTGGAGGGGAATATGCTATTCTCTGACATAGTGAACTTCAAATGTGGATTTATTATGAATATGGAAGGTGCAAATAGCATATTAGATTCATTCTCTAAATTAAGTGGTTTATTTCTATTTTAATTTAAGAAATTCTATTCCAACTATTTCTACATAGTAAATTGCATATATGGGATAATATTCCTTGATTGATTTTTAAATTCAGATTAGAGATTATTTCTTAAGTTTTGCCAGGTTGATGGGATTTATCTAAAAGTAAACTATGTTCCCCATTCCCATGCAGAATCTTACCTATCTGTCTTTCTTTGAACAAGATCTAGTGTTGTTGGGATTTTCAATGAATTTTTTTTTTCTTGTCAAAACACTTCTCTTTTTAAAAAGAGAATCACCACCCACCATTGTTTGCAACACACCTAAGTTTATCAGAAGCAAGCTTGTTTGGCCAGCTTTTACTGAGGGCATAAATAACTTCAGTTGCCAGGATATGGCTCTAGGCCAGTGGAGTAGATTGTAGTGTTGTATTAGATGGTAGAATACTGACGTGATGTTTAATTTCTAGGGTCCTTTTTTTTCCACAGTTGAGTTTCTTATTGAGAGACAGCTAATGTTTATGCTTGCAGTAGTCTTCTAATTGTCCTCTTTTCTTCAAGTTTCTCCCCTTTCTACTGAAGTCATCCTCAGTGGCCAAATTGATTTTCCTAAAGTATAGATCTAACATATGCCTTTCTCCTACTCAAGAACCTTCAATGGCTCCCACTTCTAGGATAAAGTGTAAATTCCCTCTTTGGCTTTCAAAGCCTTCTACAATCTGGTTTTAATCTATCTTCTAGACTGATTTTGTATTACTTTGTCTCAAGTACTCTACCAGGGGGCAGCTAAGTGGCGCAGTGGATAGAGCACTGGTCCTGAAGTCAGGAGGACCTGAGTTCAAATCCGGCCTCTGCCATTTACCAGCTGTGTGACCTGGACAAGTTGCTTAATTTCTGAGGGGCAGATTTCTCATCTCTAAAGTAAAGCCACTGTCTTAAAGCTGTTTTATATTTACCTGTCTATGTGTTATATCTTCCAATAGACTATAAGCCCTTTGAGGGCAGGGGTTCCTTCATTTTTGCTATTGGATCCCCAGCACCTAGTGCAGTAGCTTGCATATGGTGGGTGTTTAATGAATACTAATTGAATTGAATGTGTTAAGTGCTTGAGGGTTGAAAATTTTCAAATAATCCTTGTGACCTTTTTTCCCCATAGAGATTAATGAATATAAATTATTTGGGCAGTGTGTACCCCAGCCGTGCAGTGATAACCACCATGAAAGAAAGAAGGATGGGCAGAATTGTCTTTGTGTCGTCCCAGGCAGGACAATTAGGGTTATTTGGCTTTACTGCATACTCATCATCCAAGTTTGCTCTTAGAGGATTGGCGGAAGCTCTGCAGATGGAGGTAAAAAAACATTTTTACTTTACTTTTTTTTAATCTTTACTCTGAATATACATATGTACATACATACATACATATATACATATGTATATAAAATTTTCCCTCAAGGTGCTTACATTCTAACAAGAGAAGGCAACAGACTCGCCTATCTATAGGTCTATACAAGAGACATACAAAGTAGAGACAAGATAACTTGAGAGGGGAAGCCATTAGCAGCTGGGGGGACCAGGAAAGGTCGCCTGCAGGAGGTTGCTCCAGAGCCTCATCTTGAAGGGTAGCAGGGATTCCAAGAGGTGGAGGTGAGGAGGGAGAAGCTAGGTGATTTCTAAGTGTTCTTCCTATTCTTAAATCCTTATTTTATGCTTCTTTCTAGTTGGTGTTAGGTTAAGTTACAGGAAAGCCAAAGGTGTGATCAAAGAGGTAGGAGGAAAACCAGGGGAGAGCAGTGTCCCAGAGGCTGAGGGAGGAGAGAATATACAGGTTTGGGTGGGAGGAGTGTTGGGTAATGGAACCAAAAGAGAAGTCAAGGAAATGACGACTGAAAATATTATGGTTACCTTTGAGAAAGTTGTTTCAGTAGAGTGGTAAGGCCAGAAGCTAGATTGTATGAGGTTGAAAAATGAGTGGGTATCCATGAGGGCCTATGATGATTGATGCATGAATCATCAGAGTCATGAGTCATGGAGAGATAATGGACTCAAGATGTTTGGGCTCCTGTGGGCCAAAGAATTTATTAACAAGTGAAGGAGGAAAAAAGAAGATGCAAAAACCTTATCATAGCCTCTCTGTGACAGACATACAATTTTGGAAATGGCCAATTTGTAAATTTGTCTTGTTTGCTTATGAATATTTGTTATAAGGGTTTAGTTTTTTTCTTTTTTTTTTTCAATTGAGGGTTGGGGGAGCTAGATGGGATATAAAGAAAATAAATTGTTGTTAAATGAAAAAACTTTTAAAAAATAGAAACAAGAACACTCAAACACACACAAAAGAAATGACTGGGTGGTGAGGCCGTGGATGCAGTGAGTATTTCTAGGAGTCTGGCTAGGAGAAAGAGATAGGACAGTAGTATGAGAAGAGGAGGGTTCAAAGGAAGGATTTTTTGAAAAATTTACACTTATTCATTTTTAACTTAAATGCAAAGAGACCAAAAAAGGACATTTCCATGTACACAACACAATATAAAATGAAGATTCAATATAAAACCATGAATTTTCATTTCATTTTTTTACTGCCTATTTTTTAAAAAACTATATAATAAATAATAGACATTGTTTTCAAAGCTACATTGCTTTTCTATGCTTTCTTTTAAGTTTTCTTTTGTTCTGCTGTGCACTTTTAATTCTTTTTCTCCCTCCCTCTCCACCCTACCCTAGAGACTGCTACCATTAGACACTAATATGTGTACACACACACCCCCCAACACACACATACATATACATATACATAAAACCATACTATACATACTTCTATTTATCAGTTCTTTCTCTGGATGTAGATAGCATCTTCTTTTGTAGGTACTTTGTAGCTGATTTGAACATTTATAATACTTAAAATGACTTAGTTGTTTCTCTCATTGCTGTTGCTAACCTTTCTAATACACTACTGAATAATATTGGTGATAATGGGCATCCTTGCTTCACTCCTGATCTTATTGGGAAGACTTCTAGCTTATCCCCTTTACAAATAATTCTTGCTGATGGTTTTAGGCAGATGCTTCTGCTGTCAAGTGTTTTTAATAGAAATGAGTATTGTATTTTATCAATAAGGAATGAGTACCATATTTTTCTGCATCTATTGATATAATCATATGATTTTTGTTAATTTTGCTGTTGATATAATCAATTATGTTAATAATTTTCTTTATGTTAAATAATCCTGGATTTTTTAAAGATAAAGAGAGCAAGACATGTTTGTAGTCATCAGAAAAGGAACCCAAGGAAAGGGAGAAACTAATGAGAACCGGAAATGATTGCTGGGACAAGGATCCAGGATGCCTATACAGAGTATATATAGTCTTATCAAAGGAAAAGGCTACCTCTTCATCATAAGCATAGAGGGCAAGTGGAGCTACAGCGAGCTATGAGAGTAGAAAGAGAGGAGCTGACAGAGCTCATGATGGATGAATGGATGGCCTTGATTTTTTTTTCCTTAGGAAAATAGAAAGGGCAGTCACCTTATGAGAGAGAGTAGGGTGAGGCTAATATGGGCAACTTGAGAAAAGAGAACTTTTGAAATACTAGTGGAGGTAGTCCAGAAAGAATAGAAGGATTAACATGTAGGAATGAGGACTTATTTGAGATTAGATAATTTGAGTACAGGAGACCCATTTCATCTCTATTGTGTGACTTTCTCTCATTATTATTCAGCAGCCAGGGAAGGAGGAAGTTGGAGGTGGGCCAGGAAGTCTGTAAAAAAAAAAAAGATCTGGGTAAGATAGATGAATGGAGAGGGAGAAGAGGAGAAGAGGTAGCAGAATCATTTCAAGAGAAGGGAGATCTGGAAGTTGCAGTATCGGGCTGAGGAGCATGAGAAAAGCAGACATCCACACTGTAGAGAAGGTGGTCAGGGATGGCTCTCTAAAATGGCCAGATTTCCTCGATAACCAGAAGACAGAAGGAGGCAGCAATGATGCAGTAGATAGAGTGCTGGATCTAGAATCAGGAAGAATTGAATCAAATCCAGCCTCAGATGCTTATTAGTTATGTTTCCCTGGGCAAGTTATTTAACTTCTGTCTTCAGTTTCCATATCTGTAAAATGGGAATAATAATAATAAGGATCAAACGAGATAATATTTGTAAAGCACTTTGCAAACCTTAAATCACTATGAAATGCTAGCTATTATTATAATGATGATTATTATAGAAAGAATATGAGATGAATAGACCTAGGATGAAAGAGTTTGTTAAAAATAAAGGGAAGGTTTCAGAAGATAACAGTAGAAAAGGAGAACAGAAAAAGACAAGGGACCACCAGGAAGGGGCAAGGCTTAGCTGAATTAAGTAGGAACTGTGACAAGGATAGGAATGCATCTGGGGTAACTGAAATAAGGAAAATTATGTACTCTGATAGCTTCATTTTGGTTCATGTGGGCCCCCAAAGTATATTAATAAGCAAAGGAAAAAACTGAGTAAAATGTTATCAAAAACCTTATCATATCCTCTCTGTAACAGAGGACTCATTAGTCATTTAGCTGAAGGAGGCCCAGCGAGCATCCTGGATCCATTCTACCCATGCTTGGATTCCATACCACATTTTAAATAATCAATTCTCGCAAAATGGAGGGAGCAGAACCAGGAGAGCATTGTACACAGTCACAGCAACATTGTGTGATGATCGACCATAAATGACCTAGCTGTTCTTAGCAATACAACGATCCAAGACAGTTCCAAAGGTCTCATGATGAAAAATGCTACCCACCTCCAGAGGAAGAACTGATGAAGTCTGAATGCAAATCTAGGCATACTATTTTTCACTTTATTTTTCTTTCATGGTTTTTTCCTTTTGGTCTTTTTTTTTTATTTTGACAACATGACCAATATGGAAATGTGTTTTACATAGTTGCACATATGTAACCTATATCAAATTGCTTACCACCTTAGGAAGGGGAGAGGTGAGAGAGAGAGGGAGAAAATTTGGAACTCAAAATTTTTAAAAACGCATGTTAAAAATTGTCTTTATATGTAATTGGGAAAAAATAAAATTAAGGAATACTAAAAAAAAACCAGTTCCTCAAGTATTCTACCCCTAAGTGCTAATAAAAACTAAAAACAAAAACAAAATCCTATGAATAAAATTTAAATACTGTTTCCAGTATTAGTTAATTCAGAATAGCGAGTGATTCCAAACAATTGCCATTTCCCAGCTAACTTGAAATGTCAGATTATCTCCAAACCCTGACTGAATTATTTGAATTGTCTGTTTTGTCTGGAGTTCTGTTTCAAATAAATGAAGCCTGACAGTATTTCTTGCACTTCTGATACTTTTTTTAGTGTAGCCCATTTGGAACTCCACAATGACCTCCATTTTGAGAAATGTTGCTTTTGATGATAATCTAAACCTTGTTTGTATTTCATTTTCTAATTTCCCTGATATGAGAGCATAGTTATGACATGGTTCAGCCTTAGATATTATGATATGTTGTACAAGGTCATGGCTTGAAAAGAACTAAGTTCAAAAGGACCAGAATGATCTACGTCCTAGGAGACTACTCCAGGATGGAGGCTCCTTTCAGTTGGACTTGTCTTGATCATTTTCTCTTGGGCAGGTATGGAAGAAAAGGGGCAGTAAGTAGAACCACCATAGGTCATCCTTCTGGAAAGAAGTAGAAATGAATGGGGTACTTTTTTATCATCCTCTCTACTTGGCCCAGATCCAGAAGTACTTATGACTATAAACTGGGCCTTAAAATGGCAGGTCCTATTGATGTTGAGGCCCTAAGCTCCACCTATCAAGGGAAAACTTGTGGATGGTAGTGTTATGTTTTCCTCTGTGATGATTAATGTCATATTGGCCCTTCCTGGGCTGGAACCAAACTGAAGAGACTGCTTCTTCTTATCTCTCTCCTCCCCTGGGCAGCTAGCTGTTGCAGAATTCAAACTTGCTATACAGGACCTTCTACCCACAGGTGATGCCTGCATTTTCTTCCAGAGGCTTTTAGCATGGGATCTGAGGGAGGAAGGAGGCCTGGGTGATAAGCGCAAGCCCTGGGATATTCTCTGAGGCTGTTGAGTGTAAATTTTAATTTTTAGCTTTGGGTTTTTAGCCTCTCATGAAATAAAGGGTATCATCCCATTGGGAGGCAGCTCAACTGCTTCCTGACCTCTTAGGTGTTTGAAATATAAACCTGCCAATTCCAGGAAATTAAAATTCTTGCAGATTGACTTAGGTGAAACACATCATGGCCCATTAAAAGTGAGTTCAGGATTGGGGAGATAGAGAGGGCGTTCATGAGTTAAACTGAGTTCTAGTGTCTAACTAATCCTCTCCACCTCTCTTCCCACTTATTTTGCATGCATTTGTATGAGTACATTCTGCCTCCCTTGACAGAATATGGTACTTTAGGACAGGGACTGTTTCATTTTTGTCTCTGTAGCACCAGTACCTGGCTCATAGCAGGCACTTAAATAAATGCTTCTTGGTTGATTGCTATTTTATGAAGGAAGTATCTTGTTTTCCCACTGTCTTTTAAGACTTTAGAGTAGAATGCTGAG
Organism: Phascolarctos cinereus; assembly: GCF_003287225.1. Classification (NCBI taxonomy): domain Eukaryota; kingdom Metazoa; phylum Chordata; class Mammalia; order Diprotodontia; family Phascolarctidae; genus Phascolarctos; species Phascolarctos cinereus. The sequence continues at coordinate 441,474,062 of NW_027555847.1, read as the reverse complement.
AAGTGCCTTGAAATGGGTGATATGAAGTAGGGATTGAGGGTAGCAAGAGCAAGGGTTTGGCTTCTAAGATAGGAGATAGTATCCAGATATGAGAGGCGTAGTACTAGGAAGAAGGGTTTTCCCTCAGGATAAGAAATTATTTCTTTAAGAAGGGAGCTACAGTGGAAGATGGCATGCCCTATTCTTGTTCATATCTGGGAGTCTGTTCAGAGAGATGTCTCAGATTAGGAATCTCTATCTGCAAGGGCTCTGGATGCTTTAAGATAGAGATGAGGGAGGATGGCCTAGAATGAGAACTATACCCAAAGTAGAAGAGGTCCTTGGAGTAGTATTCGTTCCGAGGAAAAGGATAAAAAGGACTGGCAGGGATGAGTTGAGTGTCTATGATGACTTAGGCTAAGCATTACAGAAGATAATGGTGGAAGATGCTAAATGTTATCATTTTACAAAACACTGAAAAGTAATTGAAGAAGAGGCAAGGCTGCAGAGAGAATGGTATGAGCCTCCGATAAGCTAGAACATTTGTAGATGAAACTTGAGGGAGAGCCGCACACTGATGTGAGAGAATGGTTTGCCAGGATTTCTGTTGTAATCTGTTCCCATTGGTGATAAGAGTGGAACCACCACAGTACCCAGCACATTGTGTGAGCAGATGATAGTGATGCTTCATGATAAAGTTGGGGGGATTGCCTAGACTTGACTTGGAGTGACACACTTTTACAGGCACTTGGGAATTGATTTAAATATCTCTCAGAAACTCTAAGAGAATAAAAAGCAGCATGAAGATGCTTTTACTAAATAAATAAAAGGTCATTGAGAATGTATCAGCAACTGCCGCCTCGTATGCCTGCTTCCTTATCTCTATAAAATGGTAGAAAAAGAACTGCATACATCGAGGCTATGTCTGAGGAGAACAAGCAGACTTTTGCAGATGATTTTTTATAGCAGACCACATCTTTACGATCATATAACTCACCAAAAGGCCTGTGAAATATACAACTCTGCTTCATTTTTCATTATGATTTGATTCCGTAGAAGAAAATACTGCTTTTAAATGATCTTCAAATAAAGCTGTCTCCCATGCACAAAATAAGGCAAGATTCTATGACCTATGACAATGGATGTGACTTTATTTAATGACCCATTGAGTATGATCATCATCTGAAGCAAAAAACAGGTGTTTATCTGTTTCATGGATGGATCTGTGTCTAGAATCTAAATAGAAGGACTCCCTCCTTTGCTTTTATTCACAGATGATATTTTTCTAATTGCATCAAACCCCAGAACACCTCAATGCCTCATCAATGAAATCTGTAATTATTTTAAGAAGATTGATTTAACTGTCTACAAAGGGAAGACAAAGTTGATGATATTGCTCAGATTATGAGATATGATTTGACAGACAGTGGAATTAGTGAATCCATCAGGAATTCCAGCTAAACCATGTGTTGGTCCCAGAGTTGAGTAGAAAGAGGAGATCAGGCCAGTGGATATCTAGATGACAGCCCTGCTTCAAAAGCCTATCTCTTTAACACCAATATTCACATCTCCCCTAATGTGCATGCATCTTTGATGCTTTCATTTTCATGTGGTGCTGACCCTGAATTCTTGAAAGATGCACCAGTGGATTACACACTCTGTGAGGTCTTACCATTTGGGCCCAGCATCAAACTCTCAGTCTTGTTATCCAGGCACCAGACTACCTTAATTTGAAGAGGTTAACTATCAGGTTGGCTACAAGGCATGACTGTATTGGCCATAGCTACTCTTTAAAGATCATTCACTGAGAGAGGTGTTAATCTGTGCTGGTGGAAGGAGTACCCACACTGATGAATCGTGAACTCTGGTAGAATTGAAGCACTCCACTGATGTGGCTTTATGGAGCTGTGAGTCATGGAATAGCATTCTCTGAAAGAAATAAACTATTCAGATGACCCAGAAGAGAATGGAAAGATACATGGAGGATATAAATAGGCTACAACATTGCCAATGATGACAACTTGTCAAGTATGTTGGATTTTTTTTGTTTGTTTTGTTGTTGTTGTTTTGTTTTGTTTTTTGGCTAGGCAGTGGGGTTAAATGACTTGCCCAGGGTCACACAGCTAGTAAATGTCAAGTGTCTGGTCTGAGACTGGATTTGAACTCAGGTCCTCCTGACTCCAGGGTCAGTGCTCTATTCACTGTGCCGCCTAGTTGCCCCTAAGTATGTTGTAAATGAGATATTTTTCTAGGCAAATCTTGGACTAGATGATTTCTGAGGTCCCTTCTCCCTCTGAGTTTTTATTTTTCTGTTACGTTGTCATAAAGAATGGTGTAAAAGATATCATCAAGGACATATAGGATGGTAAGGGAAATGGACTGATCGTATAGAGAAAATGAAAGACACTAAGCGGGCAATGTAAGCATCACATTTGGTGACTTCTAAACAGTAAAAGAACCAGAGGAAAGTCTCTAGTATGTTGGGTAGTTTTTCTGCATTGGCTTTATGGAAGGACAGGGGCAAGAATATTGTAGATTGAAAAAGCACTGAAGGATTTTGATCTGTCTTGGTGAAGGACAGTGCTCATAATGAAGAGATCACAGTGTGGTGACCTAGAATATTGTGACCCGAGGGAGCAAGTCACTGCTAGGTCAAAGATACCAGGGTGCATGAAGTTCTGAAGGAGATGCCCAAGTAGGAGATTGTCTCTGGGAAGCAGAATTAACTTGAAAATTTTAGAGCTAGAGAGAACTTTACATACTTTCAGACTTGGCTCCCCTACCCCAACTACCACAATCTTTTTAAACAAATTAACTCAGGCCCAGAGTAAGGAGTGTGTTTTTGGCCTGACCTTTCCTTGGTCCTTTATCTTTTCTTTCTGGAGGATCTAAGCCTGCCTTCTTAATTCTTAGCTCATTTCTTAGGAAATATATAAAATCTTCTTTTGCTTTCTGGCTTATGCTCAGTTCTTTTTAAAAATAGATTTTTATTGATATCTTTCATCTTTATATCACCTGGATTTCTCCTTGTATTTCTTCCCTTTCCCTCTCCTAGAGAGCCATTCCTTATAATAAAGAATTAAAATAAAAAAGACAAAGAAAGAAGAGAAAAAAATTTCAGCAAAATAAATTAATAAAATTTTTAGAAACCCTCTTCTTTGGGGCCAGTCTTATTCTTTAAAATTTCTCATTAGGTTCAGGTTGAACAAATAAAGAAAGAAACTAGCTAGAGGACTAATAAAGCTTGTATGCTTTCTGTTTCTGGCTGTGTTCCATCCTTCAAGCTGGACCATTGGAAAGTCTGCTTAAGAGGACATAAGCCACCCCATTCTGTACTCCCTAGGATCATGCCTTCTCATCTTCAGCCTGGACATATTCACGCCCCTGCCCTCTTCCCTTACAAATACCCTGCCCTTCTTTCCTTGCCACCAGTTGCCTTTACATCTTGCCTTCTCCTATTAGAGTGTGAGCTTCTTGAAGGCAGGGAACTTCTCAATTTTGTCTTTGTATTTTCATCCCTTAGCTTGGCATATTTTAAGCACTTAATGAATGCTTTTTCATATATCCATTCAGATGTGCAAAATGTCAAGAGGCCATCTGTAGTGAAAATTCTTATTGAATTTGAGGTATTTTAAGTAACATATTCCATAGTGTGTAAAAGAACTTTCTAAGTAGGTGTTCTGGAGAAGGGTAGTCTAATGTCCTATCCAGGGAATATCCAGGGTATGAAAATTCTTCCTATATGAAGGAATAATCTCCCCTGGATTGATAGGATTCAGGGAAGGGAGGAGAACAAGTAGGAGACCTTATGGTTAAGAAATAGCTCAGGAAACAATAGTATATGCTTTTCTGTTCTGTAGGGTTGCCTCAGGAATGTGTGGAAGAAGGTGTCTTTGAGGTCCAGGGTTTTACTCTGAGGAAGAGGTATTGGAGGATGAGTATATGGCCCTGGGAAGATTTGTTCAGAGATGGAAGTGTACCAGTGAGTGTCTCTGCATCAACAAGGGGCATATGGGAAATGTGTATCTGGCCTATAATGATAACAATAATAAAAACATCAACAATAACAATACATGGCAATTATATAATACTTTAAGATCTGCAAAACAGCTTTAGCTATGTTATCTCACTTGATTCTAACTACAGCCCTGTGAAGTAGTTGCTGTTAGTATGCCCATTTTACAGATGAGAAAAATGAAGCTTCAGTGACTTGTCTGTGAACCACATTCAAGCTACTTTTCTATAACCTTATACTTCTGTGGTTGATTTAAAAAAAAATCAATGTAGCTAGTGGGATTCAAACCCAGGTTTTTGCTGATTCTACATTTAGGACTTTTCATTATATCTTGCTTCCTCTTCCTTTGATCAGTAGTATGCTGATCAAAAGAAGCTATATCAGATTTTCTTTTTCTTTTCATTTCTTTTTTATGGGGGAGGGGTGTATGGGGGATTGGGTCTCCCTGCCTTGTCTAGCCTGGAAGCACAGCAGCCACTTACAGGCAAATTCCTACTGCTGACTGTCAAAGAAATTTTAATCTATTCCAGTTATGCCTTGGGCCAGTTTGCCCTGCTTAAGCAGCCTGGTGGCTCCCTGCTTCTAGGGCTCACCACATTGCTGCTGGACTTAGTTTGGACAGCTAATTAGTTTAACCCACTGTAGCTCAGAACCCCCCAGCTTGAGCAGTTCACCAGTTCAAGGCCTCCTTAGTAGTAGAAATTACAGTGTGTACCACCTAGCTCCAGTTTTGTTTTTGTACAAGGGCTATTCCCTGGGCAGTGAAGGCTGGGACATAGTTACCTCATCCTCCAGATTTTTTTATACAGGTAAAATGAAGTTAAAATGATAATTAGTAGTGGGTTTGTAGGGAAAAACTAGTCATAGAAACCAGCATGTTGCCTGAGGGTAGGAAGGGTCAGTAAGCAGTATTACTATCTGGTCTCAGTGAAGGGAGAGGTGAGGTTTGAAGGAATGAGGTTTTATGTCTGTATGTGAGCCTTATGTTTTGTGCATGTGTTTTCTTTCAAAACCTCTGGTGGTTGAATCACCTTCCTCTCCATTTTTGGATTTCTCCTTGAGTGGGGATGAAATTGTTGGATTTCAGGAAGGTTTTGGCAAAAGGTGATTTTTCTGTACTTTGGGGCTGCTGTTTTCTGTGAAAAAGGTAAGAATGAAGGTACCAAATGATAACCATCTCTATGGTCCTGTCCATAATGAACCTCACAGAGAAGATGTGGCACCTTGGTTCAGCAGTGCCAAGTTCTTAAATTATAAACCTTGAATATCATTTGAGAATCATCATATTTATTTATTATATTCATGTATGGCATATGAAAATCAGCATGTAATTTGGAAAACTATATTCTGTTTACTTATGAATGTTGTCTTTTAAAATGCAGGTGAAGCCATATAACATCTATATAACAATTGCCTATCCACCAGATACAGATACCCCAGGTTTTGCAGAAGAAAAGAAAACGAAGGTAATAATATATTTGTTTTTGTATGTGCCTTTTGAAGTTGTTTTATAATGCTGCAGATTCCATGTTTTTCTGATAGGTAGGTGGTGCAATGGATAGAGTTCTGGATCTAGAGTCAGAAAGACCTGAATTCAAATGCAGCCTCAGATACTTCCTAGCTGTGTAACCCTGGGCAAGTCACATGAACTGCTTTTGATCTAGCTTCCTATAATCCTGTATTTACATAGTTGATTTAAAAAAAAAACACCTTACTGCATTAGATATGATATCATCTTGTATTAATTGGGGGTAGTAGAGATGCAAGAAAAAAAAACCATGTATCAATTTTAAGAAATCAGTAACATTAAAAACACAGCAGAAAAGAAAAAGAAATTCAGGAAGGGACACAAAGAGCCATTTTGTTACTACCTTGTCAATTTTAATTATTGTTTTCCAAAAAAAAAACCAAACCCAAAACCCTCAAACTGTAACAGAAGTTCACAATTTCATACATATTCTTCTTTTGTTGTCCTTTATATATTGAAATGTTTGTGTTTGTTGAAAAACCTGCCCTTTCTCTGAAGGTTTCTATTTCTGATAAGGGCACCACAATTCTCATAATCACCCAAGGTCTTAACCTCTGAGTTGTCTTGGGCCCTCCCATTCCCCTCCCACCAAAATCCAACCAGCTGCCACATCTTGTCAGTTCTTCTATAACATTCTCCACACTTCCAGTTTTTCCCTTCTTCAATGTGTCATCCACATAGCTGCTAAAAGAATCTTCCTAAGGTACTGGCCTGATTGTGTTATTCTTATACTCAAAAGTTTTCAGGATAAACTACAGACTCCTCAGGCTGACATTTCTGGCACTCTGCATTTTTCTTTTCTTTTTTTTTTTTTAATAGGCAGTTGGGGTTAAGTGACTTGCCCAGGGTCACATAGCTAGTAAGTATCAAGTGTTTGGTCTGAGGCCGGATTTGAACTCAGGTCCTCCTGACTTCAGGGCCGGTGCTCTAGCTACACCCCTTCCACATTTTTCTAGATTACTTCACACTGTTCCCCTTCATGTACTCTCCTTTCCTGCCAGACAGGATTACTAGTCACTCCCTGAAGCCTGCAGTTTCTGTCCTGCTTTCATGCATTTGTACAAGTAGTCCTAGCTCCTATGTCCCTGGAATGCAGCCTCTCCTTCTGGGCCTCTTGGCATCCTTGTCTTCCAGGCTTAGCTCAGGTATCACCTCCTCCCTGACTACTTCCCTGATCTCCTCCAGTCTTAACACTCTTCTCCTCCTTGAATTACCTTGTATTTAGTCATTTGTGTACATGTTGCATCTCTCTTGTAGTATGTGGTCTGTGAGGGCGGGAGCTGTTTTGGTTCTGATTTTTTATCTCTTGCACTTAGCAAAGTATACCTTGTACAAGCAGAGTTATATTGCAGTTGCTGTGTGTGTGTGTGTATACAACAAATGCTTGTTCAATAAAATCAAATATTCGGGGGCAGCTAGGTGGCACAGTGGATAGAGCACCAGCCCTGGATTCAGGAGGACCTGAGTTCAAATACGGCCTCAGACACATAACACTTACTAGCTGTGTGACCCTGGGCAAGTCACTTAACCCCATTGCCTAGCAAAAAAACAACAAATCAAATATTCATTTGCTCAGAGCCTTCACAAGGGATGCTCTAGCTCTCATTCTTCAATCTTTGCTACCTTTGACACTCTGTTGACCCATCTGGTCCTTGAAACTCTTCCCTTGGATTAATTAATGCTGAATTCTCGAGGTTTTCTTCTCTCATTTGAGTTGCTCCTTCACTGTCTCCTCCAATGATGCCTCTTCCTCTTCCCACCCTCAAACTGTCTTTACTCCCCAGGTTTCAGATCTCTGTCCTATTCTCTTCTCTCTCTCCCCAGTCTCTCATTTGGTAATTTTATTTGTTCCTGTGGCTTCCTCTGCTGCCCCTCTGCAGACAGGTGGCTCCCATGCCTGTATTTCAGTTCTGTCCTTTCACCTATCCCTCCTTCTGCCTTCCCTGTTTGTGTTGGTCCCCTGGGCTCCTTAATATCATTGGCTTCATACTGCCCCTTGCCCCTCCTCTAGCCTGTCCATGCCCAAGTCCTGCCCATTACAGCTCCCAGACTTACATTTTTGTAGCACTCAAAGGTTTGCAAAGCTCTGTGCACAACCACTCTGTGTCAAGGTGGTTCCAGTGTTATTATCCCCATCTTACAGACAAAGAAACTGAAGTTCTGAGAGAGAGAGCACAGAAGCTGCCCAGGATCACACAGCTAGTGAATGTCTGATCAGAACTCGGGAGAGGCCGTTTCTGTGCTCCACCCTGGGCCTTTTCATTCTCCCTCCTGCCATGTAAATAGGTTTAGGCTCCTGTCACCTCATCTGGATCACTGTAATAACCTCCTGATCTGTCTCCACCAGGGCATCCCACCCTATACTTAATCAGATTATTCTTTTTAACTTAATTCTAATCTTTTTAATCCAATCCTGTTAAATACTTCTTGAAATTATAAGTCTTCAGTGGTTCCCCATTGCCTGTAGAATAAAGTCCTAAAAGAGATAAAACCTGCCCAGGATCTTCGTGATTTGGCCCAATCCTTCCTCTTCAGCTTCATTTCTCCTCCTCTTTGTGCCATCTAAACTTCAACTGTACTATTATTGCTATCTCTGAATGCACTTCTCATTTTCCTATTTCTGTGCTTTTGCCAGTGCTCTTATTTTAGGCTAGAACGTACTTTCACGGGCAGTTGGGTGTCACAGCTCACCAGGCTTGCAATTGGGAAGATCTAAGTTTAAATCTGGCCTACATTCACTAGCTTTGTGACCATAGGCCAGTTACTTAACCTCTCTGGACCTCAGTTTCCCCATCTGTAAAATGGAGATAATAATACACTACCTTCCTCACAGGTTTGTTGTGAGAGAAGCACTTTGGAAATTGTAAATTTCTTTATAAATATGTTATTACTATATTATATACTCACATATTTGTTGAATGAATGAATATATTGCCATTATGGCCCTGAATATTGGAGAGTATATATACTGTACTTGCATAGTAGATACGGGTCAGTACTAGCTATACTATATATAGTTTACTATACTATATATAGTATATACTATACCATATAGTATATAGCATATACAGGTCAGTACTAGCTTTGTAACTTCATCGTAGAGAGTCGCCTGGGTTGCTGAAAAGTGAAGTGACTTGGCCACTGTCACATTGCCAGGAGTGTATCAGAGGCATGACTTGAAACATAATTCATCCTGACTCCAAGGCTCATTGGCTCTCTATGCTCTATGCCAAGTGTTCTTAACCTATTTTTGCATCATGTACTCCTTTGGCAATCTGGTGGAGCCTATGAACCCCTTCTCTGAGTAATGTTTTTAAATGCATAAAGTAAAACACAAAAGATTACAAAGGAAGCCAATTATATTGAAATCCAGTTATCAAAAAATTTTTTTTTAAATTTATAGACTTCATTAAATCTTTCCATTGATTCCCCTCTTCCTTGGGAGCTGGTGGACCCTAGGTTAAGAACTCCTGTCCTAGAGCGTTCCTGAACCTGAAGTTTGATTAATTCACCCATAACTACCATTCATCAGGATAGTATGCTGGGCCTAAAGTCAGGGAGACTCATCCAAGTTCTAATCGGGTCTCAGATACTTACTGGCTGTATGACCCTGCACAGGTCACTTAACCCTGTTTGCCCCAGTTTCCTCATCTATAAAATGAGTTGGAGAAGAAAATGGCAAACCACTTCAGTATATTTGCCAAGAAAACCCCAAATGGGGTAACAAAGAATCAGACACAACTGAAATGACTGAACAACAATACAACAACAACACACACACACACACACACACACACACACACACACACACACACACATATACACAGACATGGCACATTTGACTAGAACTGATATCATGCTACCTGATGGCTCCAACTTATTCTTAGTATTTCACAAGAAGGGCCACAAAAAAAGTCTGCCCCCACCACTTTGCCTCAACTGAACAGGGAATTTCCAGACTTCTAACATGAACCTCAAAGCCATCAAAATAATGCATACTTATTTATTTGTTTATAATTTTTAAAGGCTATTGTTCTATTTTATTGATGTTTAATTTTTACATTACAACCATGTACAGATTACTCTCACCTCCTGAGTGGTCTTTTGTAACAAAGTAAAAGAGTTAAATTAAACCAATATTGGGGAGACCTCATCTGAAAGTACATGCAACATTTCACATCTGTGGCACCACCTGATCTCTTTCTTTTTTAAAAAAATTAATAACTATACTGTCTCTCCCTCTTACCTCCACCTCATTGAAAAAGAAGAAAAGAAAAACAAATTTCTTATGACAGATATGCAAAGCATGCATATTTAAAATATCAAGCAAGACATAGTCTTTCCATGGTTGTATACAAAAATATTTATGTCTGATTCAGTGCCTTTAATCAGTCATCTCTCTAGAATGGATAGCACCAGTAATACAAAATAATACAAAGTGATTTCCAGAGGGAGAGAGCAGTAAGGACTAGTGGGATCAGGAAAGGGTTCACATAAGAAGGGAAATCTGAACAATGTCTTAAAGGAGGCTAAGGAACCTAAGGGATAGATGAGAGTTGCTTCCCAGGCATGGGGGACCATGTGAGCAAGGACATGGGACAGTGTAATAGTGTCATGCATGAGGGAAAGCCAGCTAGCCATCCACATCTCTGATAACCTTTTTACCTAGTATAAATGTCATGTATCATTAGAAAGGATCATAGTTGACTGTGTAAGTTTTCATACATCACTTTAAGGTTAGCTAACACCTTCTGAATGGATTCTTTCCCTTCAGTTTACAGATTGTCTAGAACCATTTTAGAATTCCTGGAACTTCTATTAGGAATTCCAGAGAGTCCATTTTTCCTTAAAATGCCACAGTTCTTTTGTGCATAGGATAAAAATACCCTGTTCTTTTATAAATTCTCTTATTCTTTTGTAAAATAGGCTATTTTTGATAGTTCTAAATTGTCCCCCATTTCTAACCTATGTCTTATGATGGAAGAAAAACCAACCTAACAAACCAGCACTTGAGTCAAAAGACCTAGGTTCCAGTCCATACTTGAACATTTACTAATTAGGTGACTAATTAGGAGCCTTCCTGAGCCTCAGGAAAAAAACCCCAAAACAATAATATCTACTTAATCTGATGGTTGTATGAAAGAGTTTTGTAAAGTGCTATAAAAATCCAGTTGGTGTCTGAGGAGATTAGAAAGTTGCAGTGTCATTTTTTAAGGAAAAAATGTTTCAGTGTTTCATTATAATTTGCATTTACTTTGTGTTTTGTAGTTTAAAAAAGTGAAATTTGTGAGAAGGGTCCTTACAGCATCCTATTGAAGTTAGCAGTGAAAGTATTGTCATTCCAGTTTCATAGATGAGGAAACTGGGCTTCAGAGAGTTAAAGCTGATTGCAATCAAATACTAGTGTGTAGAACCAAGACTCCAACTCTGTTTTTTTTTTATAATTTCATTCATTCATTCATCCATTCATTCCATTTATTTATTTATTTGGTGAGGCAATCGGGGTTAAGTGACTTGCCCAGGGTCACACAGCTATTAAGTGTCAAGTGTCTGAGGCCACATTTGAACTCAGGTCCTCTTGACTCCAGGGCCAGTGCTCTATCTACTGCACCACCTTGCTGTCCCTTATTTATTTATTTATTTTTAAATGTTTTGATGTACCATGTTAATTCTGGAGTGATTAGCCCTTAGCACCTTAGATTCTGGAATCTATGATAGTTTCCTTGCTATTTTATAAGAATGCTTAAAAGGGGGGGTGGAGCCAAGATGGCGGAGCGAAAGCAGTGACTTCCTTAAGCTCTTCCCCAAACCCCTCCAAATACTCATAAAAAATGGCTCTAAACAAATTCTGAAGCAGCAGAACCCACAAAAAGACAGAGTGAAACAAATTTCCAGCCCAAGACAACCTGGATGATTGATCAGAAAGGTATATCCAGGCCACAGCAAACCAGGAGCAGGCCTCAGAGGACTGAATCGCGGGCAGCTGTGGAGGTTTCCAGAGTCCTCAATCCACCAATGCCAAAGACAACTTAGAAGGTCAGTGGGAAAAGTCTGCTCAGAGAGGAAGGCAGGGTTTCATCTCCATTCCCCAAGAGCGTGGCCCGGGGGAGAGGGGGGCAGCTGCTTCCCGAGCTTCCGGCCCACAGACTGAGGGGGAATACAGTGGCTGATCAGAGAGGGACTGCAGGGATCTCTTTGCCAGTGCAGAGGCAGGAATCTCTTGCTTTGCCCTTGTGTGGATCTGGGTCACAGTTCTGGGCGGGGTGCTGGGGTGAGGAGGAGCGCTGGCGTGGTGGAGCTTGTAGTGATCGTGGAGAGGAGCCCCTCCTCACAGTTACGGGACAGAAAGGAACACTTGTGGTCACGGGCCCGGAAAAGAGTAAACACCTCGCCCCTTATCATACCACCTTGGAAGAACTGAAAATTTACAGGTCCCTACAAGTATCTCTGAAAACAGCTACACAAACCCCTGAAGCTTGGGACAGTACACTCTCCACATTGGAAGCAGACTCTTACCTTAACAAAGAGTTTAAAACTCAAGTAATTGGCCGGGATCATGAGCAAGCAGCGCAAAAAGAGTCAGACTATATTATCTTACTTTGGTGAAAAAGAAGATCAAAATATACAACCAGAGACAAAGCCTCCAAGAAAAATATGAATCAGTCCCAGGCCTTGGAAGAGCTCAAAAGGGATTTTGAGAAGCAAGTAAGGGAAGTAGAGGAAAAACTGGGAAGAGAAATGAGAGTGATGCAAGAAAATCATGAAAAACAAGTCAACAGCTTGCTAAAGGAGACCCAAAAAAATACTGAAGAAAATAACACCTTAAAAAATAGCCTAACCCAAATGGCAAAAGAGGTCCAAAAAGCCAGTGAGGAGAACAATGCCCTAAAAAGCAAAATTGGCCAAATGAAAAGGAAGTCCAAAAGTTACTGAAGAAAATACTTCCTTAAAAATTAGAATAGAGCAATTGGAAGATAGTGACTTTATGAGAAATCACAACACAGTAGAACAAATCCAAAAGAATGAAAAATTAGAAAACAATGTGAAATATCTCATTGGAAAAACAACTGACCTGGAAAATAGATCCAGGAGAGAGAATTTAAAAATTATTGGACTATCTGAAAGCCATGATCAAAAAAAGAGCCTAGACATCATCTTTCAAGAAATTATCAAGGAAAACTGCCCTGATATATTAGAACCAGAGGGCAAAATAGAAATGAAAGAATCCACAGATTCCTCCTGAAAGAGATCCCAAAGGAAAACTCCTAGGAATATTGTAGCCAAATTCCAGAGTTCCCAGGTCAAGGAGAAAATATTACAAGCTGCCAGAAGGAAACATTCAAGTACTGTGGAAACACAATCAGGATAACACAAGATTTAGCAGCTTCTACATTAAAGGACCGCAGGGCATGGAATATAGTATTCCAGAGGGCAAAGGAGATAGGATTACAACCAAGAATCACCTACCCAGGAAAACTGAGTATAATCCTTCAGGGGAAAAAATGGTCATTCAGTGAAATAGAGGACTTTCAAGCATTCTTGATGAAAAGACCAGAGCTGAATAGAAAATTTGACTTTCAAATACAGGACTCCAGTGAAACATGAAGAGGTAAACAGGAAAGAGAAATCATAAGAGACTTATTAAGATTGAACTGTTTACATTCCTACATGGAAAGATGATATTTATAACTCATGAGGCCTTTGTCAGTATTAGGTAGTTGGAGGAAAAAAATTATATGTATGTATATGTAGATAGATAGAGAGCACAGGGTGAGTTGAAGATTAAGGGGTCATATCTGGAGAATAAAATTAAGGGATGAGAGAGGATTATACTCAGAGAAGAAGAAAGGGAGAGGTAGAATGGGGTAAATTATCTCACACAAAAAAAAAACAGAAAAGAAAAGTCTGTTGCAGTAGAGGGGAAACAGGGGAAGGTGAGAGGGAATGAGTGAATCTTATTCTCATAGGATTTGGCTTAACGAGGGAATAACATACACATTTAATTGGGTATGGAAATCTGTCATACCCTACAGGAAAATAGGGGGAGAAGGGGACAAGAGAGCAGGGGGATGATAGAGAGGAGGACAGAATGGGAAAGGGGGTAATCAGAAGTAAATACTTCTGAGGAGGGACAGGGTCAAAAGAAAGAATAGAATAAATGGGAGGGCAGGATAGCATTGAGGGAAATAGAGTTAGTTTTTCACAACATGTCTACTGTGGACATGTTTTGCATAACTGCACATGTATAACCTATATTGAGTTGCTTGCCTTTTCAATGAGGGTGGGTGGGGAGGGAGGAAGACAGAAAATTTGAAACCTAAAGTTTTAAAAACATATCTTTACAAAAAATGTTTTCACATGCTCCTGGGAAATAAGAAATGCAGGAAATGAGGTACAGAAGTCTATCCTGCCCTATAGGAAAATAGAAGGGGAAGGGGATAAGAGAAGGGGAGAGAGATAGAAGAGAGGACAGACTAGGGGAAGGGGTATTCAGAATGCATGCCATCTTGGGGTGGGGGAAGGGGGGAGATGGGGTGAAAATTTGGAATTCAGAGTGAATGTTGAAAACTAAAAATAAATAAATTTATATTAAAAAAATAAATAAATAAAAATAAAAATAAAAAACCAAGAAAAGCAAAAAAAAAAAGAATGCTTAATAACTCTTAAGATCTTCAGAAGAAAATTAGCACTTAACATGCCATGACCTCACCATTTGTAAGATATATTTATAGTTTAGAAGTTTTTTCCCTGTGTTTCTCTTTCTCTGTCTCTTTCTCTTTCTCTATGTCTCTCTCTCTCTCTCTCTGTCTTTGATCTCTTTGTCCCTGTCTCTTTCTCTCATTTCATCCACCATTTAAATTTAAGCCAGATGTCTTGTTTTAAGGTAGAACAGATTAATCTGTTTTTAGAGAAGCTCTGCTAAACAGATTTATAATATTGGGTAAATAGACTTTTGTTCCTGGAATGGGGATAACAGTGCATGATGGTTTCATTTTTACTCAGCCTCCAGGATAAATCTTTAAATGGGGTTTCTTTTCCCCAGCAAAATGCTGCACCAGCTACTGTGGGTGAGGACAATTCTCCACTGGTCCTTTGGGTGCTTGGGGAGATATCACCACTCATGTGTACTGGAGAACTAGTTAACTCAATCCACAGCCACTAGTATCTACTAGAGAACTAGTTAACTAGCTTCTATAGTCCCTAGTGTGTGCTAGAGAACTAGTTAACTAGCTCTATAGTCACTAGTTTTGCTAAAGAACTAGTTAACTAACTCCATAACCACTAGTGTGTGCTAGAGAACTAGTTAACTAACTCTAGTGCCAGTGAGCTAGAAGGATTGGTACCCTCCAAAGAGCCAGCATCTCAATCTTAGTGTGATTCCCATACCTCAGGAATTGTTACCTCAGTCCTATGACTTGGCTTTTCTCTTTCAAAACACTTCATAAAGAACATTGTTATTGTTCAAATTGTTCAGTTACCTTCAATCATAAAATGCAGCTGCTTTTGCGAGTTTGGCACACCATGATTTAATGGTATGTGTGCCATAGTGCTTGTGTTGGGCATTTCTGTTCCAAACATCCCTGTTCGTATTCTCATCAGATTGATTCTGATGCCATAAATAATGCCGTTCCAAGCATACGTAGTCTTAGGTTTGTTCTGTTTTGTTTTGTTTTGTCTCATGCAAATATCTTATCTCAATAAATGACCTTGGTCACAACTTAGGACCGCCTTTCAAGGTGACCTGTTCAGGTATGGGTCAGACCAGATAACCTCTGAGATCTTTTTCAATCCTGATGAGCTTACAGTCCTTGGGAAAAGGTATCTGAACCTAGGAGCTCTGAGGCATGAGGTACTATACGTAGAACTTTAGGGTTTGCAGAGTTTTTACATATGCTATCTCATTTGATCCTCAAAACATTCCTGTAGAGTAGATACTGCTATTATCCCTATTTTGCATTTATAAAGTATTTTAAGGTTTGCAAAGAACTCATGGACTCAATTAATCCTCACAGTTTTGAGAGAGGTGTTACTATCATTCCTATTTTATAGACTAGGAAACTGAGGCACAGAGCAGCTAAGTGACTTTTCCAGAGTCATACAAAGTCTTTGGGACTCCAAGTCCAAAGCTCTACACCACTTAGTGACTTGCCCAGGGTCACATGCTAATGTCTAAGGCCGAATATGAACTCAGATCTTCCTGACTCCAATTCCAGCTCTTTACCCACTTGCACCACTTAATGACTATATTAAATTATTAAATGTGCTAGAAAGCAAGGTGCTCGACTAGAAGAATGGGCCCCTTATAGATAACTAGTATTTACATAGCACTTTAAGTTTGGCAAAGTCCTTTTACATATGTTGTCTCATTGTTGACAGACCCAAAAGCTAAAATTTTATTAGGTCATCTGTTCATCAGTTAATATAGGAATAGGGATAAAGAATAGTTTCCTATGGACTGATTAGTGATTCATAAGAAGACTCCTCCCCTATTTCCTAAGAATCCTAATAAGATTCCTTGGACTGATACTGAACTGTCTCTTTGCTGAAGTCTTCAGCTAACAGATAAGGCTCAGTAGACTGTCATCCAAGCCTGTTCATAGTGAAGATGATGAGAACCTTAGTGCTAATCTTCAGACAAAACTTTTCTAAGCCACAAAGTCCAGTCTGCCCTCTGTCCAAGGTACTACCTGTCAATTGGCAGCCTAGAGGGGTGTGTCCAGAGAAGGACGGTTTCTGTGTATGCACCATGTACTTCCTCTCCAACTGGGGTGACAAAATACATGTCCTAGAGAAAGCTGGGCATCACTTTACTTCTACTACCCCCACCCCCCACCCCGGGAGAATTTTACTGTTATGATGAAGGAGGAGGCACTCATAAATTTCAGACCTTTTCCTGAATATAAGAACTTAATCAAAAGGGGAACATTAAAAAACCTAGAAAAGTATTTCCCTAGAAAAAGTAATCTCAGCCTTTAATGTAATTAGTATTATATTGATAGTGACACATATACTTTTTTCTTCCTAAGCCTTTAGAGACTCAGCTTATTTCAGAGACCTCATCACTTTGTAAACCAGAACAAGTGGCGAAACAAATTGTCAAAGATGCCACAGTAAGTAAAATCTCTCTTTTTTTCTTCTTTTGCTTCGATTGGCAGCACCACACACTTAGAAAAGATATGTGCCCCGAGCTTATTTCAAAACATAAATAATTATATGCAGTTTTTAATGGAACTGAATTAACTTAGCAGGGGAATAGAATTCATAATGTTTAATGTCAGATGCTATTCCTTCTTTCTCTCTTGAACACTCTCATAACAGAATTCTGAGCACAGTGTTTCTTGACATCAAAAGCAAGTTTACCAATATAGTCCTTAGAGAATCCAAGTTTGTTAAAAAGACTCTCATATAATCTGAAACTTGAGAAGCTTATGAGGTGTTAAAAATCATGCACACTATAGATGCCACATGTTATAGATCTGCTTCTTCCTTTTTAAAGCCATTTTTTTAATTATTCAGAGGTTTACTGTCCTATTTAACTCACCAGGAGCCTACTGCCTCTTTCTTCCTCCTGTTGTCCATTACTATTTTCCTGAATGTTAACTAGTAATTGTAAAATGTAGTGGATTTTCAGGGTATCTCATTTCCTCTTGGCAAATGGGTTTTCTAAAGTAGTGGTGTTAGTTCACTGTTAAGAGAGGGCTTATAGTAATATAGCTATCAAATTATCTTGGATTTGAGTTAATCAGAAAAATCAAGACAGTGAAATTGATTAGAAAGTGTTTGTGAGTCATTCAGCATTTTAGAATCATAGGATCATAGATTTAAGGATGAAAGAACCTTTGAGGTCATCTAATCCAATGCCATTTCACAGGACAGGAAACTGAGGCCTGAAGAGGCTAAGTGGTTTGTCCAAGGGGCAAAGCCAGTTGGGACTTGAACCCACATCCTTTAACTTCAAATCCAGAATTCTTTGTAAAGTACCATTCAATATGCATCTATTAAGTATCTACTCTATGCCAGGCAATATAGTAGATGATAGATATATAATAAAAAATGAAGTAATCCCTGCCCTTAAGGAGCTTATATTCTACTTGGGAAAGCAGCCCATGTACAAATAAAAACAAATTTTTAAAATTCAAAGTAATTTCAGAGGAGCACCAACCACTGAAATAATTAGGAAAAGCCTTTTGCAGGAGTGGCCCTTGAGATGAACCTTGAAGGGAGCTAGGAATCCCAAGAGGTAGAGGTGAGGATGGATAGCATTTCAGAAATAAGAGCCAGCCTATGCAAAGATATGGTGGTGGTAAATGGCTTTCCATGAATGGAGGACAACAAACAGGTTGGTTTAACTAGAATATGGAATGTTTAGGGGAATTAATAAAAAAAAAATTGGTCTAGAAAGGTACATTAAAAGCAGGTTGTCAGGGGCCACAAATACCAAACAAAAGCGTTTTAATTTTATTCTAGAGGCAATAGGGAACCATTGATGTTTCTTGAGCAGGGGAGTGACTAGGTCCAGCATAAGCTCTAGTAATAGCAAATTGGCAGTTGTGTGGAAAATAGATTAGAGAAGGGAGATACCTGAGGCAGATAGAAAAGCTAGGAAACTATTGCAATAATTCATGTAAGAGGTGGATGAGGGCTTGAACTATGGTGAAGGCTGTGGGAGTGGAAAAAATGGGGTTAGATATAAAAGATGTTAGGAAGGTAGAATTAACAAGATTTTGTGGATTGGAAATAGGGGAGGGGTGTTTGGGTGAGTGAGGGGGGGAAGTGAAGAGTTGAGGAGGATGCTGAAGCAAACTTAGGTGCCTGGAAGGGTAGAGATGCCCTTGGCTGAAGAGGAAAGTCAGTAGAATGGATGGGTTTAGAAGGAAAGATCAAGAGTTCTGTTTTGAACATGGCAAGTTCGAGATGCCTATGGCACAATCCAAGTATATGTCCAGCAGGCACTTGGTGAAGGGGAACTGGAGCATAGGAGAGAGGCGAGGACTGTATATATAGATTTGGAAGTCATCTTCATAGATATGGATAGTGGAACTCAAAGCAGCTAATAAGGTCATCAAGAGTGTAGCTCTAGAGAGAAGAGAAGGCCCAGCTAGGGGAGCCTTGGGGTATACCCACACAGAGAAGGCAGGCCATGGATGATGAATCCTGTAAAGGACTGGTCAGAAAGGAGAGAACCAGAGAGAGCAGTGTCATGACACCTGTAGGGGAAGAGGATATTGAGGAGAAGGAGGGATTTGCCAACATTGCATAGAGGTCAAGAAGGGTGACCACTGCTAAAACTTATAAAGAGAAGTAGAACTATTTCTTAGCAGGGAAAGAGGTTGTTTATCTTACTTTATTTCAAGTGTAGGGTTAATGGTCCCAATGTTTTAAAGTAACCCTAAATGGTTCTCTGCATTTGGCCAGTGTCCACAGAGCCAGCCAAAGACTTATCTGCATAAAAGGCTCGTGTGTCCATACCTTAGCTTGCCTAACAAAGTAGGAGTCAATAACTGTGAATTCAGTCTCCAGCCAAGGTCAGCATTAATTTGAGCAAGGGAGTGAGTAGGGAATATCTTCTTGCTATTGACATTAACCTCTCCTTTTCTTATTTTCCAGCAGGGAAATTTTAATAGTTCCATTGGCTCAGATGGATACATGCTGTCCTCACTGACCTGTGGGATGTCACCAGTAACTTCTATTACGGAAGGTCTCCAGCAGGTAAGTTTGGGATGGGTCAGTATATAAAGAAAGTATCTCATTTTTAAGCCTAGAAGACTGAGGGGTGAGGAAAGCATCAATCACAGCAGCTTTGCAGTATATGAAGGATTCTTATTGGAAAGATTAGCTCTTCTCTGTTTCTGTCAGGAATGTAAAAATGAAATAGGTTTAAATTACAGTGTGACAGCATTAAGTAGGGAAAATTCACTGCTAATAAACATTATAAGAAACTGTGGAATAGGTTATCTGGAGGTGGTCATGGAATCCCTTTTCTGAAGGTCTTTTAAAAAGGGAAAGGGAGTTTCCATTCACTGGGAGTGACTGAGGTGTGGTCCTGTCCAAAAGGGAATGTACTTTGGGACTGGAGGAGTAGGGGAAAAGATAGACTAGATGATTTTAGATTATTCATTAAGTATGTATGGAATGCCACAGGTTGGTGGTACAGTGGATAGAGTGCAGGCCTGGAGTCAGGAAGATTCCTCTTCCTGAGTTCAAATTTGGCCTCAGACACTTACTAGCTGTATGACCCTGGTCAGATCACTTCACTCTGTTTGGCTCAGTTTCCTCATCTGTAAAATGAGCTGGAGAAGGAAACGTCAAACCACTCCAGTATCTCTGCCAAGAAAACCCTAAATGGGGTCACGAAGAGGGAGACACGCTGAAAAGAAATGAACAACAACAAAATGTATGGAATCCTTCCACATATCCAGCTCTGTGCTATGTAGCCTGGGGGGTTCAATTCCTTAAGGGCAGGGACTGTTTTCTTTTTAGATTTGGTTCTAGATAGAGGATAACGGAGGACACCAAGGAGGGTAGAATTAGGAAGACATAAAAATGCAAATTAATTTGTATTGGGAGAACCCAGAAGAGATTGGCTTAACTGTGGCTAAGTTTGAACAGTAAAAAAATTAGGTTGAATACTTTGATGGGGAGCTGATAATAAAGTGCTTGGAAAATCTGGCTAGGTGGCACAGTGGATAAGAGTATTGGACTCAGGAGTCAGGAAGACCTGGATTCAAATTCAGCATCAGAAGCTTTCTGTGTGATCCTGGACAAGTCACTTAATTTCTCAGTGCCTCAATGTCCTCCATCTGTAAAATGGGGATAACAATATAATAGTACCTTCCTTCCAGGATTATTGTGAGGATCAAATGAGATAACATATATATACAGTGGGTACATATAAATTTTATAATTTATTTCCGTAAATTCTAAACCATACATAAATATGTAAACCATATGTATTTTTATTGTTGTTGTTGTTAAAATAAGATGGAGGAGATGAGACTTGATCCTCATAGGCAATGGCAAGCTACCATAGGTTCTTATAAATCATGTATTTGTGGTGAATGTAGTATTTTTAGGAATGTTGATTTGGCAGCAATGTGAAGGATGTATTGTTGTGGAGAGTGTCCAGGACAGGAAAACCAGTTAGGAGAGCTAGACCACAGTGGTATCACTAAAGATGGAGAGGAAGAGAAGGAAGGAAAGACAGATGGACAGACTTATTAAGCACCTACTATGTGTTGGGCACTATGCTAAGCACTTTACAAATATTGTTTCAGGTAGGTGCTATTTTAACAGTAGTATCAGTAGTTACACAGCTAATCTGAGGCCAGATTTGAACACAGGTCTTCTAGGACATATAGGCCCTGTGCTCTATGCATTGTGCCACCTGGCTGCCCCCCTAAATCCAAGTGGTATTTTGTAAGAAGAATCAGAAGGACTTCATGACAGGTTGGCATAGCAATAAAAGAATGAGCCTTTAATACCCTAATACTTCATTCAGTGTATCTAACGATCAACCAGTACTTATTAAGCTCCTACTAAGTGCCAGGCTCCAGGGATACAGAGAGAAATGAAACATGTCCTACCTTGAAGGAACATATATTCTATCATCTCTGTGTGTGTGTGTGTGTGTGTGTGTGTGTGTGTGTGTGTGTGTGTGTATAAGTATATAGAAAATAAATGCAAGGTAATTTTGGAACAAAAGCACTAACAGCTTGAGGGAGTCAGGGAAGGCCTCATGTAAAAGGTGGTCCTTGAACAGAGTTTTTAAGGAAAGAAAGGATTCTAATAGATGGAGATAAGGAAGGAGTACAGTTCAGGCATGAAGAACATCCAGCCAGCATAAAAGTGTAGAAATCATAGAAGGTGTATTGTGTGTGAGGAGCAGCAAGCAGGCTGATCTGGCTGGGCTGCAGAGTACAGGTTGGAAAGGTAGATAGCTAGACAGAGCATTTATTAAGCTCTCACCATGTGTCAGGCACCATGTGCTAAGTGCTGCTGATCCTAATATAATCAAGCAAGAAAGTTCCTGCCTTCATGTAGCCTACATTCTAATGGAACAGGGAGAAGGGAGATAGTAAAGGGAGATGCTGCAAAGTAGAGGGGACACAGTGAAAAGATAGCCTAGGCTCCTTGTAAGTTTTTGGTTTTGTTTTTTGGAGGCAATTGGGGTTAAGTGACTTGCCCAGGGTCACACAGCTAGTAAGTGTCTGAGGCCAGATTGGAACTCAGATTCTCCTGACTCCAGGGCCAGTGCTCTATCCACCATACCACCTAGCTGGCCTTTGTAGTGCTTCAACTCTTTAAAAATACTTAAATAAAATTTTTGGTAAAACACGCATGCTTATGTATCAGGCATTTAATGCTTGAACATGAGCTGGACCATTGCCGGTCATCTTGACTTATGCCTTGGCAATGGACTCCAGTGACTGCGGAGGAGAGAGTGAAGCTAATGACTTTGCACAGCTCTGCCTCACTTAAATCTAATTCACTCACAAGTTAAGACATCACCCATCACATCCTGATGTCATTGGTCTTCTTCGAGAGCAAAGGACAAACAACAAACAAACAGATAAGGAAATTAAGGCTTGAGAAGTTAAATGAATGGGCCAGGACCATACAGCTAGTATCTGAGATAGGATTTGAACTCAGGTCATCCTGATTCCAGGTTCAGTGCCCTGTCCACTGTGCTACCTAGCTACTTCATACAAGTGGAAAACTAGTGGGTGATGACAAAGCTGAAGGCTGTGACCATTCCTCTGTAGAGCTGAGGTAGAGTGGAATGGGGGGGAGGCAAAGGAGTTGAAGAGATGGGGGACTTGGGGAATTAGAGAGTATGAGTGGATATCTCCTGGTAAAAAGGCAGGATTTACATTAGAGACAGAGACATTGGGGGACTGAATTCCTTGAGAAAGGAGGTAGAATGACCTGTGGGCTCATAGCTCTAGGACTGGGATTGGGTGATAAATCTGGAGATACAGTGAATCTCAGAGGACCAGAGGTCACAAATGCATTGTAGTTTATGTGAATGTTGTTTTTACAATTGAGGTTCTTAGTAGAGCTTTCTTTGATTTAAAGCAGATTAGAATGTGTCTGAGAAAATCATCCAGTCCAATGTAGGGATGCCCTTAAAAGCACTTTTGATGTGACTAATGTGGAAATATGATTAATATGATTGTACATGTATAACTTAGATTGCTTGCTGTTTTGGGGAGGGGAAAGGGAAGGAGGGAAAATTTTGAACCCAAAATTTTTTAAAAGTAATGTTGAAAACTATTTTTACATGTAATTGGAAAAAAATAAAATACTATTAAGTGTAGGGGGGAAAATACTTTTGAAATGATCTGTTGAATGAGCTGAAAACTCTCAGTCACTTCCCTGCATCCCATCTCCACCCCATCCTTCCACTTTCTCTTTCAGATAGTCACCATGGGTCTTTTCCGAACTATTGCTTTATTCTACCTTGGAAGTTTTGATA
The DNA here is from genome assembly GCF_003287225.1 of Phascolarctos cinereus. NCBI lineage: Eukaryota > Metazoa > Chordata > Mammalia > Diprotodontia > Phascolarctidae > Phascolarctos > Phascolarctos cinereus. The sequence goes on along the minus strand of NW_027555847.1, from coordinate 441,451,064 downwards.
GCATCATCCGACGATGTATGATCCAGAGGGCAAAGTCTGAAACTGTGGACAAAACAGCTTGATCGTCATTCCAAAAAGCAGAGAATGGTTATTCAACAATTTGGACAGCTTGCTGCTTACTGAGATCTGACCTATAATGCAAGGGGATTTGTATGCATGGAGTTTGAGCAGCTGTTTTTTCTTCGGGAACCTGGATGAAAGCAAGAAGACAAAAGTACAATTCCAGGAAATATTAATACTATGCAAATATGAGAATGAAGACTTTTTGATTCTCTGGGTTCTGAGGTGGAGAGATGGTGTGGGAAATGATGGACTGTAAGAAGTGGGAGAAAATAGGAATTTGGACTGGGTTACTTTTTGGTAATTCTGAATAATGACTTGTATTTCTTTTCTCTTATTCTTTCCCCACCCCCCTACCCCTGGTGGTGATAGAGACCAAAAATGAATTTTGTGGCACATAAAGTCATGAAGATTTTTTCAATTATTTAGGTCTCAACCAATTTTTAGGGTGGTTTTCAAAACTCAGCTTACTTGATTCATGACAATTTTTTCCCATTGTCAGTAGGTTTAAACTGATACCCGTTTACAGTATAGCAATCATGCTTCTGTATGCTCCTGGTGGAAAAATGTTAGATGGCAGCCTTATCTCTCAACGATCCCAAATGGAAGCAAATTTTGCCATATGACCACAGCTACAAATTGGGGGTAAGAGGAGGTGAGGGGAGGTAGAGAGCAGAGTGGTAACACAAGGCATAATTTAAAAGACAAGTATTTCCTAAAGAGTTTTAAAAAATTTCTGTCCAGGTTAAAATGCTTGGGAAATTTCCCTCTACTAACCTATGGTGAAAAGGCAGTCTTCTAAAATGGTTTTTTGAAGAAAAAATAAAATTTTAGAAACTTCATTGTTTACAATATCTTAAATAGCCATAACCTGAAATTCATATATTCCCTTTTATCCTATTCATTTCCTTTCCTCTTTCACTTTTACCTAAGATACTACTGTAATACATAAAAAAATTAAATTTAATAAGAGAATTTGTGTCAATTAAAACACAAGTTGTGAAATTCTTGCAGTGGCATATGCTTAACTTTCATGAAGGCTGAAGATTGAATAGATAAATTTTGTTCCCTAGGGTATCATTCATTGAGATGGTAAGTCCCGTGATTTGTGATGCATCTGTTCACAAAACCAGACAACACACAAAACCAATGCCACACTTTTCTATAAATTTATTAGGAAAACCCACACTTTGCTATGAGAGGGCCTTACCTTTGCACCATATGTTAACGATGCCTACATAACCTACCCTCACAATGCTTTTATAAGCTGTTATCTCTAAGAGCCCCCTTGCTCCCAGGAATGCTGTTTCCAATGAGCAGGACCATTGTTCATTTAATGGACTTTCATAGTAAGTGCCTATGATGAGCTTTAGCAAATGCTGCTTGTTTCATACTGGCCATTATTAGCTCTTCTCAATTGGAGGGCTGTTGTCTGCATTTCCATTCTAACATCCTCTCCTAGGTGCATTTGTGTAGTGAGGCCATTTGTATTCACTTTTATGGAAATAGGCCTCTTCTAGTGGTCACATAGAAAGGATTTTGTTTTTTAAAAAATCTTATATATGTATGTGTATATATACATATATACATATAGGTATACATATATACTTGTAGCAAAACTTGGGAGGAAAGTAAATATATTGGTCTCGATCTTTGGAACTTCTTGGCTTAATTTTAAAATAAAATGGTGTTGAATGCCTTTAATTCATGATAGCTTGATGTAATTTGCTTGCAGTGACTTCATAACATTAGACAAGGTGAGAATAATACTTTCTTAGTTGTGGCATCCAGGATAGTCTAAAGATATGACTTTTAGACCAAGCAAAGTTGCATATGACAGCAGATCTGTGGTATTTCAAGGAAATATCAGGCTTCTTTGTTACATATGTATTCCTTGTAACATACAGCTATACCATTAAAAGGATCTGACCTCAACCAAAGCATGAGAATGTTTTAAAGGCTATAGCTCTAGTTTTTTCCCAGCTGGCTCAGGTAGGCAAATAACTCTCATAACATTAGCCTTTTTCTTTCAAAAGTTTCCTGAGCCAGATTATTTTGATAGCACCCCTTCTTAGGGTCCCTTTCCTTCAGAGATCTCATTTTATGCCTGCAAATAGGGCAAATTGTGCCCATGGTAAAAGATATTCAGTTATAGTTATACTCAAAAGCTGGTCTTCTCTATGTGATCTGCAACAGTTTATTACAAGAATTTCAGTTCTGGAGTCCTTGGCTCTGAATGGTTTGGGTTGCATTGTTTTATTATATGTATATTTATTTTTAAAACTTTTAATTGCATTCAGTCTTAAAAGTTCTATAAGAAGTTTAGAGAACCATTCATTTTGGAGAGAGATATAAAAAAATTTTCCTAGTTTTTAAAGGAAAAATCCCTGTTGACCATTTTTTTTTGTCCAGGTTAATAATTTGCACAGCTGATAGAAGAAAAGCTAAAATATTATATTATTGTGAGCTTCGCAGGTTGACATCCTAATGACATTAATTTTTACATGTTTACTGCAGATTCTTTCTTTGGTTATGTTCAGTGTATTACTGACAGTTTCTGCATAAGCCTTTCAAGAGGATTTTTCAGTAGGTTAAATGGCAAAAGTATTATTTTGGTGAAGATACAAAGAGAGAAAAAGTAGATTGTGTGTCTCTACCAGGTAAAATGGATACTAAAATAACTTTTTCCCCCCACCATTATCTGAACCACAGATTTAATCAATTTGTTGTGTCATGTTCTCAATAAAAAATGGATGTCCATTTGTGACCAACTTTCAAAATTTGTACTTTTTTTGATAGTTGTATCTTTCTCGTTCCTCTATCATTCCCAGGAGGCATTGCATTTAATGTATACACTGATCATGATGTAACTCTAACTATCCTAAATCTCCCTGCTTATAGCCATGGTGTGGGGCAGTAACAATAGATTTGATATTTTATTAAGTCTAAAAAGAAGGGAATAGCTAGTTATATTTTTCTTGATGTGAAAATTCTACACTCTTTTAAACTGAAAAGGATGTGTGTATATGGCTATTTTGTTACATACCAGAGCTTGGGCTTGCTGCTTCATGAGCATTTGTGCCAGAACTGTAAACTGATTTTCATATCTTGTATTTCTCAGAAACAAAAAATAAATGGGGAACGAGGTTTACAGATTTGAGGGTTTATTTTTACACAGATGGTGCTTTCTTTAGATACCTGAGCACAATAAAAAAGAGTTTATGCTATCTAACCTTTGCATCCAAAGCACTTGGAGAGTATGGCATTGGGGGGGGGAGCTAGGCAATGGGGTTAAGTGACTTGCCAGGGACACAGTGTTATGTGTCCGAGGCTGGATTTGAGCTCAGGTCCTCGTGAATACAGGGCTGGTGCTCTAACCACTGCGCCACCTAGCTGCCCTATGGCATTTTTTAAAAGCACATAATATGGTTGCAATAAATGTTTCATACATTTATCCTTTTTCCCCCAAGGAAGTAGAATATGAGACTAGAAATTAGAAGATCTGAGTTCAAGTCTGTTAGCTGCATGGGCAAATCATAATCACTCAGAAACTGTTTCCTCTTACAAAATGGGGATAATAGCTTGAGCTCACTTTTCTAAAATGTATTGGAGTTTATGAAGTGCTTTCCTTAGAAGAACCCTCTAAGGAAGATAGGGAAAGGATATTTATGCCCATTTTATAGAGGGGGAAGTTGAGAATCAGAAGTTAAGTGACTTGCTCAGGGTCACACAACTGGTAAGAGAAGAGAACCAGGACTTAAACCCAAGTCGTCTACTACACCAGCTTAAAACTATATCTCAGGATTGTTGTGAGGATCAAATGATACACAAGAAACTGCAAAGCATGAGGTAAATGTTGACCTGTGTTTGTACATCCCTTTCATTGGAAATTCAAGAGAGAAAGAGGAAAGAAGTTTTCAATTTCAATTAAAATCCAATGATTTGGAGTTTAAATGCAAAGAAATATCTGCCCATACACAAACAGTACTCAACCTCTGACTGCTAAGTTGTTCCATCCTTATTTGACTACAAATGGCAACAGATTACAAATACACAATATATAAATACAGCTCTTTAAGAACAACTAATTTTCTTCCTCAATCTTTACCTCAAAATTTTTAGATTTTTTTTCAGTAATGGCCACTTAAGAAAGTTAGAATTGATCATTTAAGAGCATTTTTCTCTCTGGGTCATGTGAATACCGAGATGGCAGACTAGAGAGTTTCTCTAATCCCCACAACCTCTTGGGACTCTATAAAACAGAAATTATGCAGCAAAAATAAAGCAACTTCAGCTGAATCCAAGGGCTAGGACACCCAGAATCCAACAGAAGACTTAAGGGACATCACATTCACTGACTCCTGAGTTCACTCAGCACCCCTTCCCTACCTCCCATGGTACCAGCACTGAGGATACACTAGCAGACCCAAGACATGGCGGAGGCTTACATCAAAACCCATCCCTGTACTCCATGCTCCCCTCCCTTTTTCCAAGGCTGGGGAGACCCCAGCTCCAGGCTGCAGAAGTTTGCTTGGGGATTGACAGGCAGCTTGGCTACAGCCCTTTGGGAACAAAGGCTTCCTGGGGTCTATAGCCCAGAAGCACTAGCACTGCAAAGCTCTAGACTGGTGGTGCCAGGCCAGAGCACTGAGGAATTAAGGTAGTGAGATAGTTCACCGAGATAGGACACCATGCGTTTGGGGAACTGTGCAGCATTCTTCCAAGCCTGAGGGAAGAGCCCAGCATCCAGCTGACCAGCCAAAAGTCATTTGGGGCAGAGATCTAGGCTGTTGAACTCAAGCCCTCTATGAAACCACAATTAGAGGGAAGGGCATCAGGAAGTGAGTAATAATGAAAATGTGGGGGAAAAGAACTGAAGCTACCAAAGATTTCAGGAAGAAGGAATCCCAAAGACCTTGAACATAAGCAAATAAATCAACAGAAAAAACAGTAACAACAGAAGGAAATATGGCCTCTGGATATAATAAACAAGTTCAGGCATCCATGGATAAATACTACAAAACAAAGGAAAATGATGCAACACTTAAAGAGACACAGGACCCTGTTGAATGTGAGGAGAACAGAGAAGCACAACGTGCTGTTCCTGAATGGTTTAAAAGAGAATTATGAGCAGAATTTATACCCTACTCCACAAAAACAAGGAGCAGAATAGGAAAACGAATCTGCAATGGCAAGCCTCAGCAAAGAAACAAAAGAGGGAACAATAGATTGGGAATGCAAATACACAGAAGCAAAGGACAACCTAGAAGAGGAGCAAAAGGCAAGAATATTAAGAGAGAATGTGCTCCATATGCAAGCAAAACATGCTGATCTGAAAGACAGGCTGTGTAGGATCAACCCAAGGATCATAGGTTTTCCAGAAGAATGTGGCAGGCAAAAAAAAAAAACACCATAATGAAGGAAATAATAGAACTGTCTAGAACTTCTGAACCTAGAAAATGAAATTTCAATTGAAAAAATTCACAGATCACCTCTAGAAAACAAACAAACAAACAACTTTAGGTCAGAAACTCCAAAACATATAGTGGTTAAATGTAACAATTCATTTTAGAAACAACAAATTCTAGGACCCATCAGGAGAAATACTTGTAAATTCAAAAAGGAGAGGACATTTGAATAACAAAACTATTCTGCACCCACTAGAAAAAGGAGGAGGGAATGGAATAATATATTCTGAAGAGCAATGGAGCTCAAGGAATAGTCCAGAGTGACTCATCCTGCAAATTTGAGCTTAACCATACAAGACAGAAGATGGACGTTCAATAACAAAAATATTTTGAAGCATTTAAAAAATGAAAATCAGAACTGAAAGAGTATTTGCTTCTCAAACACTCCAAACAACAGAAATGCAACAGGAGTGAATAAATGCAACAGGCAAGGACAGTAATTAACAACAACAGAGTGATAACAGAGACAAATAAGAAATTTCTCTTTAGATGTAAGCAAGGAGACTGTAAAAGCAGAAATTTGGTAGAGGTAACAACAGTGAAGAAGCAGATGGGGCATAGTGGACAGATGTTCACAACACTGCCTACAGGTGAATACTTCTTTTGTGGGACTACGTTACAACATGGGAGGAGGGTACATAAAAAAGAGGGAGAGGAGCAGGGGGGATAGAGAAGAGTGTGTAATGGACTGGGGTCTAATCAAGGGCTAGTAATGAGGGGAAGGTGACCTTTCTGTTCTCAGAAAGAGAAAAGCCTACAGGGGAGTAGATGAGGAGTAGGATGGAAAGATTGAAAGAAGGGGAAAGAAAGGAAGCCTGACTTTGGAGGTGGGAAAGGGCTCCACTGATGAATGTTCCTGTGGGTGAAGAGAGATAGTTGGTGAAGGAGATGAAGATCTTAACAATGGATGAAGCCTGGGGGATTTGGGCTTAAAGGTTTACTTGTCCTGGGAGGGAGAAAGTTGGAACCCTTAAGGGCAACTGACACCTGGAGAAGTGGAAGAGCATGGACACAGGGAGGAGATTTTCAGGCAAATTTAGAAGAAAAAAAAGGATCAATAAGAGAGGTATAGATCAATAGGGAGGAAGGGGCCCTGCCATGGGGCAGTGTCCTCTTTGATACGTGCAATACTTGGCAGTGTTTTTGAGTAAGGCACAATGGAAAAGGGGAATCCATGGACTAAACCCTACAAGCAGTGGAAGAAATTGCCTAGAGGTGAGGAAATGGAGGGGATTGGGACAGCAAGTGGTTAATTGTGAGAACTGAGTGAACCACAATGACTCCAACTTGTGACTCAGTTCTAGAGCAAGTCAGTTCCCTTTCTATTCAATTATGGGTCTAGTCCAATTTATGTCTTGTGAGAAAAAAAATCAAGTGTGGGAATTGGGAGAAAACCTTATTTTATTGTTTAAATATAGCCCTGTGTGTCTGGGAAACTGGACCACCTCTACCTGCTGTTTAGAGACCCTTAACTAAGGACCTAGGTTATGCTGATCAGAAACTCAGATCCAAAGAATGACGAACAACCCATATGTCTTATCTGAAAACTGGCCCCTACAGATCAATCAGGTATTGTTTTTGTGTTCCTTTGATTGTTTACAGACACTTAGGGGAGTAGGACATTTTTTCTGAATTCAGGGAATTGCAGCTGTTCACTTTTCCTCTCCCAACTTGGAAAATCCCCAATCTTTCCTTTAATTAGAAATCAGATTACCTAATGGTGTAGAGGTTCCTTTTAATTAATTAGCCTTATTTGAATAATTTTTTTAATGTATAAAAGTCTGTCTACCCCTATATTTGGGGTCCAGCCCAAGCCAAGGAAGCCTGGTCCTGGTTTGTTGAGCAATTGGCATGCATTGTTTAATAAATTGAAATTCACAGAACTTTGGACCTTTGTTTCCACAGTCATTTCATCTTTCACAGGCCACAGAGGGGACAGCCTAGAATGGATACCTTAGGAGCTTTGATTACATGAAGAATATAGACAAAGAGAGAGACCAGATAATTATAGGGGGCATGAATCAGAAAATGAGGGGCTAGAGAAAACAGAAAGAGAAAGTGGATAATGAAGAGTAAGAGAAATCCTTTTTAGAAAGGGGCACAAAAACAAAATTTAAAAACTATGAACAAGACTAGCTAAAGGGGAGGAGACTATGAGGGTATGTATTTGACTAACAGAAAGGAAAAAAGAGGGAGAAGAAATACATAACCAGATTAAAACAGCAGAGAAAAAAGAACGAGTAAATGAAATCCTAAAGGGAAAAGGTAACATGTGAAGTGGGGACCAGGGGTAAAGGGAAGAGACCCAGTGAAAACAAGGCCACCTTAAAGAAAAAAAAAAGATTATAGTAAAGAAACTGAAGAAAAATAATACTGTTTTTATAGCAGAAAGAGAAAAAAATTTTAACTTGAAAAATGCCAATTTTAGAGACAGATGGATGAAAATATAAACCTACCATTTATAACTTTAAATGTAACTGAATTAAATAATCCAATAAAGTGAAAAAGAGCAACAGATTGTATAAGAAAACAAAATTCTACAATCTGTTGCTTACAAGAAACACATTTAAAAAATAAAAGACACAAAATGAAACTGAGAGGATGGAAAAAATTTACTATGTATCAAGTGAAGTTAAAAAAGCAGGTGCTAGGGGCAGCTAGGTGGCGCAGTGGATAGAGCACCAGCCCTGAAGTCAGGAGGACTTGAGTTCAAATCCAGCCTCAGACCAAACATATTATACTTATTAGCTGTGTGACACTGGGCAAGTCACTTAACCCAGGGCAAGTCACTTAACCCCAATTGCCAAAAAAAAAAAAAGCAGGTGCTGCTACCATGCTGTCAAATAAACATTAAACAACTAAAAAGAGGTAAACAAGGATATTATATTATCCTGAAGGGAAACAAACCACAAACCAATATCAGAAATAAACTTACATGCTCAAAATACCTTAGCATGCAAATTCTTAAAGGAAATATCTGAGCTTCAAGAAGATATAGACAGAAACAATAGTGATAGGAGACTTCAGTATTCCTCTATCAGTTTTGGATAAAACTAACAGAAATAAAAGCAGTAGAGAAAATATGGAACTGAGCAAATTTCTGGAGAAATGAGTTTAAAAAAGCATATGGCATCTTCTAAATGTGACAGCAAAAGAATATACATACTTAACTGCACCTCATGGAGCTTTGACAAAATTTGACTATGTACTAGGATACAGAGATATTACAAACAAATGCAAAGAGGCAGAAATAATGAATATATCTTTTATACACCATAATGCAATAAGAATAGAAATTGGTTCATGGACTAAAAAGAAAAAAATGTACAGACACAGATGGATACAACAATAAAATCTTACACAACGAGTAGATCAAAAAACAATCATAGAAACAATAACTATATAAATAACGATAAAAAGATACCAAAATTTCTGCAATGCAGCTAAAGTAGTCATCAGGGAAAAAAATCATTTCCTCAGAATCATACCTTTAACAATATAGAAAATGAAGATTAATGAAATGAATATGCACTTAGAAATTAGAACATCAACAAATAAACCTAAAATATGTGCAAAAGAGGAGATATTAAAAGTTAGAAGGGAAACAAATTAGAAACAAAAAACCCTATAGAAATGATAAATAAAACTAAAAGCTGGTTCTTTGAGAAGACTAACAAAATTGATAAGCCTTTAGCTAATTTTATTAAAAAGAGAGCAGAAAATCAACCAACAAAATAGCAAATGAGCAAAGTGAAACCATAGCAAAACCAGAAGAAATAAAAATATTAAAAACATATTATGCACAGTTATATGCTAAAGAAACTGAGAAAACAAAAGAAATAGAGGAATACCTTCAAAAATATAAAATACCCAAACTATAAGAGCATTTTTCTTCATAAGCACTGCTTCCTCTCCTTTTCATTTTAATAATTATTTCTCATTAACAGCTTTGTCCATAGCTTTTGTTTTTATATTACCTTCCTTTCCCAACATTCCCCTCCCTCCTGTCCCACGAGAGATCCATCCCTAACAAATACTAAAAAAGGAAGAGGGAAAAAAAATTCAGCCAAAACCCCCTTTAACTCATCCATCAATTCTAATGGTAGTACTACTTTTCATGTCCATATTCCCTACCTATGCAAAGAAAGGGAGTTTCATTTTAGCAATCACTTGTGCCCTACATGTCATATAGTGTCTAAAATAACGAGCTTGGACTTTGAAGATGCCACAGCCAAAATCAATTCTCATTTCCCCCCCTCTACCCTTGCTTTTTTACTTTTTCTTTTTTCTTCTTCCTTGTCTTCCTCCCCAGTCCCTGTCAGATTCTCACAAAAGTCTTCTCAGAAAAAGAAACCTTGACTTCCTTGGCTAGACTTCTGAGTATTTCTTTACCCTCTTATTGGGGAGGAATAAAAGAAATAAAAACATAACAGCCTCTTATTCAAAGTTGTGAGCACCCTGGTGCTTCTGAATAACAGTTTGAGAATCCTCATATAATTTGGAAGATGCCATATAAATCCTGAAATGGTCATTCTAATTGCCTTTACTGGGTATTAATTTTTGAATGTCTACAATGTGCAATGTATATTGTGTGATTGAACAAAGCTGACAACACAGAAAATATAAATTCTTTACCTACACCATTTTAATACGGTGGCGTCACAAGGCACTTACTCCCTTTATTGCAGTTCAATCAATAAATTAAGCATTTATTGAGCACCCACAGTGTGGCCAGATCTGTGTTAGGCTTGTGAAAGTTACAACAGAAGTTTCAGACATGGACTTTGTCCCTTTGAATCATATTTAGTTAGCCTGATTTATATATTGCCACTGGACCCAGTCAATCCCAAATTGCCTCAAAAAAAAAAAGCAACTTTCATATACACTCCTTTTTCTCCTCTGACACTGTCACCTCCTCAGTGCTGGTTATCATCACCTCACACCTGGACTATTGTAATATCCTTTTGCTTGGTCTTTCTGCCACAAGTGTTTTCCCCACTTCAGTTCATCTTCTACCCAGTTGTCAAGCTGCTCTTCCTAAAGCACAGGTCTGACCATGTCACTCCCCTGTTCACTAAACTCCAGTGGCTCCCTATTACCTCCAGGATCAAATATAAAATCCTCCGTTTAGCTCTTATAGCCCTTTATAACTTGGCTTCCTCCTACATTTCCAGTCTTCTTACACCTTACTCCCCACTACATCTTTTTTGATTCAGGGACACTGACCTTATTGCTATTCTTCTCACAAGATACTCCATCTCCAGACTCCAAGCATGTTCACTGGCTGTCCCTTGTGCCTGGAACTCATTTCTTTCTCATCTCTACTGCCCAGCTTCCCTGGCTTCTTTCAAATCTCAACTAAAGTCCAATCTTCTGCAGGAAGCCTTTCCTGCTACTCTTTAATGTTTTCCTCTAAGTTATTTCCAATTAATCCTGTGTATATTCTGTTTGTAGATAATTGTTTGCCACCCCCATTAGACTGTGAGCATTTTGAGGACAGGGAGTACTTTTTTTTTGCCTTTCTTTGTATCCCTATTGTTTAGGATAGTGCCTGATAGGTGCCAAATGCTTCTTGACACACATATACATGTATACACTTATGTATCTACATATATATGCATAGCTACACATATACATGCAAATACATACAGGTATTTAGATGATAGATAGATAGATAGATAGATAGATAGATAGATAGATAGATAGATAGATAGATAGATAGTTCCTATTCTCCAGGCTAAGTTTCCTCATTCCTCATAGTATCTGGTTTCCAGAAGTTCCAATATTCTGCTTGTCCTCCCCAGGAGACATTTGTTTCTCAATCTATCATACAACAATTTATTTGTCTCCTACTGTGCTCCAAGAACTGAGCTAGGCACAAGTACAAAGAATGAAACAATCCCTACTTGAAATGATTGAGACACTAATTACACATAAAAATTATACAACATATCAATATCAATAACTAAATACAAGGTAGTTTGGGAGGGAGGGCACTGGAAGTTGGAGGCATTGGGAAAGGCTTCCCACAGAAGATGGTGCTTGACCTGGGTTTTAAAAGAAGAAATGAACTACATGAGGCAGAGGCAAGGAGGGAGGGCATTACAGAAATGTTGAACAGCCAGTACAAAGGCATGGAGGTGGGAGATAGTGCTGTGTTTGAGGAACAGAAAGATCATTCTGACTAGATCAAAGAGTACAAGACAGTGAGTAATACCTAATGAGGCTGGAAACATAGGTTGGGCCAGATTGTGAAGGGCTTTAAACACTACACATAAGAGTTTATATTTTGTCCTAGAAGAAATAGGAACACACTGGAGTTGATTAAGTAGAGGAATCACACGATTAGATCTGTGTTTAAGGAAAGTTACTTTGGCAATAGTGGGTAGTACGGACTAAAGTGAGCAGAGATTTGAGTCAGGGAGACCAAAAAATGAAGGCCAGAACTTAAGCTTAGTATCCAGACAAATTTAGAGTACAGCTAAATTCTGATACTTATATATGTTAATAAAGCCTATGATTACCTTAGGATTTGGGGGGGTGTAGCCATGTCATTAAGCTTATAGCCAGTTTTAAACCTGGGTCATCTTTACATATCTTATGACTGTTCCATCCTGTGCTCGTGTTATTACTTTATTGAATCTAAGAGTACAAATTCAAAATGTATATAATCCTAGTCAAGTCACTTAACCTCAGTGCCTCAGGCAACAACCAAAATGTCAGAATAGTTACCAAGCTGCATTAATAAAGGAGGCTTCCTAAATGTAAGTTTCCCATGCCAATTAAATCATAGATATTTACCAACCCCTCCTCTCTCCCCCACCTCCCCAAAAACTTTTAGTTCTTTTGTTTCATTATTCTAGCCTAACAAGTTCTTTTTAAATCCTATTGGGATATCTGATAAGCTTGCCTCCTGTGCCTTCATATTGGGGAAACTCAGGAGCCCCGAGTTTTTCATTTACAGAACAGGGATGAACCTAAGCAGTAGGGGGTGAACTTTGATAGTACAGGGAAAAGAGCATGCTAAAGACTTGAGCTGTTGCCCCAACACTATTTTAACTTCATATGTAACCCTGGGCAAGTCACTTTAATTTCTCCTGACCTCAGTATCTTCTATATGTAAAATGAGGATGGTGGACTAAAGTATCTTTCAGCTCAAATATTCTATGATTCTTTTTTTCCAACTTCCTCTTTTCTAGTAGCTACTCTACCACTCCCTTTTGTTTCTAAACTAAACATTAAATCATTGCAATAATTAAAATGTAACTAATTAAACATTAGCTCTAAATATTACAATTAGCTCTAGAAAGATTAGAATTATGCCTTTGCTTGTTAACTGACGCTGACTTTCTAAAAATACAAACTCTGATGTTGAATGTGAAGGGGGAGAAAATTTTTCATCAAACTAAATTATAATGTTGAAAACTACCAGTAGCAATTCCTCACTTGCTAAACGGTCAAAGAATATGAACCGGCAGTTTTCAGAAGAAGAAATCAAAGTTAGCAGTAATCACATTAAAAAATGCTTTCAATTACTAGAAATTAGAGAAATGCAAATTAAAACAACTCTGAGATATCATCTCACACACTTCTGATTGTCTAATGTGACAGAAAAAGAAAATGACAAATGTTTGAAGGGATGTAGAAAAATTGGGACATTAGTGCACATTTGGTGGAATTGTGAATTAGTCTAGCCATTCTGGAGAATAATTTGGAGCTATGCCTAAAAGGCTATAAAACTACGCATGCCTTTGACCCATCAATACCACTACTAGATCTATATCCCAAAGAAGTCAAAGAAAAGGGAAAAGTACCTACATGAACAAAAACCTTTTTTTGTGGTGGCAAAGAATTGGAAATAGAAGGAATACCCATTAATTGGGGAATGGCTTAGCAAGTTGTAATGGAATACTATTGTGCTATAAGAAATGACCAGCAGGATGGTTTCAGAAAAACCTGGGAAAACTTATATGAACTCATGCAAAGTGAAGTGAGCAAAACCAAAAGAATATTATGCACAGTAACAGCAGTATTGTAAAGATGATCAACTGTGAAAGACTTAGCTACTTTGATCAAGACAATGATCCAAGATAATTCCAAAGGATCTATAATGAAAAATGCTGTCCATTTCCAGAGAGAGAGAAATGACCAACTCTGAGTACAGACTGAAGTATACTCTTTTATTTTTTATATTTTTCTCTTTTGTTTTGTTTGTGTTTTCTTTTGCAACATGGCTAATATGGAAATATGTTTTGCAAGACTTCACTTGTAATCAATATCAAATTGCTTGCCTTTTATGTGAAGGAAGGGCTAGAGGAAGGAAGACAATTTGCAACTCAAAATTTTAAAAAATGAATATCAAAAAAAGTTTTACATGCAATTGAGAGATATTTAATTTATTTCATTTTTAAAAATACATTAAAAAAAGAAAAAGAAAACCACCAGTAGGTGGCGAAGCCAAGCAAGTTTCAACATTTTGGTGAACTGAAGTGGATAATAAAGGGAGAATTATTAATCTTTCAGTTAAGGAAAAATTTGATTAAATAATGACCACTTGATGGCAACAAAGAATAAACACTACTGAGAGATAAGACATTCCTTTGATTTCACTCTTACAGTCTAGAAACATGTTTAAGAAACATATATGGGAAGGAAGGAAGGTTGGAAAGAAGGAAAAAAGGAAAATACTTAAGAAATATGTATAGCAAGAAAGGAAGGAAGGCTTTACTAAGGGCTTACTATGTATCAACCACTGTACTAAGCACTTTACAAATATTTTCTCATTTGATCATCACAACAACCCTGAGAGTTGCTATTATTACCCCCATTTTACAGGTCAGGAAACTGAGGCAGACAGCGGCTAAATGATTTGCCCAGGGTCATACAGCTAGTAAGGATATGAGGCTGAACATGGGTCTTCCTGACTCCAGGCCTAATTTCTATCCCCTGTGCCATTTATATTTATTTTTAAAATAAAAATATAGTTTTAATGAAGGTAACAATTATATGAAATATATTTGTTAAAGCCTCAGCATTTTCTTATGTTGCTGTTAGTTTAATAACCATTCAATAATGCTTGTCAATTAAATACAAATACCTTTACTTCAAAGCCATAAAGATGAGAGTATTTCTGTATTGTTTTCATGTAAAGGACAATCGTGCTTTCTTAACAGAGCAGATTTCTTCATGAGCACTGAATCAATTCCTCATTACTTTTTTAAACAAAAGGACAAGATTGATACCAAATACAGAAGTCAGCATGGGCCTAAATGATTTGCATAAGATCATGGAGTTAGTAAACGCCAGAAATGGGATTTGAACTTGTCTTACAGACATTCTATTAAGCGTATGATTCCAAAATACCTTGATATCAAATAACTGGGATTTCAGAGACATAGTCAAATTAGATATTCATATGCTTACCAGACCTCATATCCACTATCACTTAATACCTAACACAACATGGCCCCATAACTATAAGAAAACAGATACATTTTACAATTTGGGCTTACGGCCTCCTCCCATGCCATTAATATTATTACTAGTACTTATACTCTTCTCCCCTACTGTGAGTCTTTTTGCCTCCTGTATTATTGAGATAGTAGCAATAGTACTTAAGAGACCTCAACTTCTTCAATGAATATTTATGGGATCAGTGTTATAAAATTCCTTATAGCACTGTTGGGTGTAAGACTATATCTTACTTGTTTTAGTGCCCACCTAACTAATGATAGTGCTTTGACTGTTACCCATAAAATATTATATTGATGAGGTATTGACTTTTAATCCATACTGTCTTGTTAATTTTAGGTTTTAATACATTCGAAGCTCTTCTTACTCTCTGCCCTCATTTTTTCCCCCCTTGGTGGAATTCTTTTGGAATTTCCTTATCCTTGTGGTCTAGCAGTGAATCAGTTCTGTGGGCCTATAGAATAGATGTCAAAATGTTTCATTATCACTTTTTAACTCCTGTCAAATTTGTTAGAAATTACCATGCAAGATTTATGAATGAAGAAACTTGGCATGTGAGGGAATTAGAGATAATATGGTTGCTTTAAATAGACTAAGTTAGTAGAAGTAAGGATTATAACTCTCTGTTCTTAATTTTTTCCAATACCGTTAACAGCTGAGTTATCATTACAAAAGGTCTCTTGACTTTTGTCTGAATTTAGGGGAGTCCTGAAGATTTAGTAGAAGTTAGTAGAAGTAAGGATTATAACTCTCTGTTCTTAATTTTTTCCAATACCGTTAACAGCTGAATTATCATTACAAAAGGTCTCTTGAATTTTGTCTGAATTTAGGGGAGTCCTGAAGATTTGATAAACAAAAAAGGTGTTTTAATTACATTTATGTGTTCAGATTCAAGATAAAAATGAGTTTAGAAGATGGAAGGACACGTTCTAGTTTGGTGAAAAGAAGACATTGGAGCAAGAACATGACAAAAGTATAAAGAGTGTGATGAAAATAATGGTGAAAGGTATTTTTTGAGCCTAAGAAAAAACTGATGGCATGAGTTTGGGAATGAAATTAAAGTGATTTTATCATTTCCATATCTGTTTTCATGAATACACAACACCAGGTAGCATTAAATGTAATATGAGTAACTTCACCCTTCCTTCAAATATCCTTGTTTTTAAAAAATCTTTTAAAATATTTGAGCCTGTAAACTAACAAAAAAAAAAGCAATGGATTTTCACCTTACTTTTTGTCTTAGGCTGATTGGGACTTGAGAATGGAATTAATTGTACTTAAATATATATCCTTTTCCTTGTCTTTTGATCACAGGGTGATGAAAAGGATTGTGAAAATTGCTCAGAATATTCTGGCTTTGGGGTAAGAGTACACATCCCCATGAGGGATTTCTCAAGTTAAATGCAGTAACAGTGTAAACTTAGGGAACTCATATTCTGTATCACTATCGTGACATGACACAAAGTTGAGTATGTTTAAAGAGAACAGCAGAACTACTTAATGAATATCTTCTAAAGAACTCATTATGAGAGAATACTGATTAAGGAGGGCAGTCATATTCCTAGTCTAAATGGTACCTGTTACTTCTCTATGGGTTATTGAAACTATCAGCTTTGAATTCTAATGAATTAATGAATAGCCTGTTGACTCAAAAGTAAATTTTAACCAATGAATAGCCTGTTGATTCAAAAGTAAATTTTAATCCAAAGAAATCACTCAATGCTTAATAGCTCAAATAGGTCATTTACTCATCCAAGTCAGCCATGGAGAAGAGTCAACATAAAGGCATCAAGCTTAGAAACAATATGTTTCAGAAATATGTAAATCATCATAGCATTATAGAGGTAGTATTGGCCTTAGAGTTACAAGATCTGGGTTTGAATCCTTCTCCAATACTTAACTATGTTACCTTGGACTTGTGACAACCTCTTTGGAGCCTCAGTTTCCTCATTTATAAAATGGGGAAAATAATATTGCACTAACAACCTCACAAAGTTGTTGTAAGGAAAGTGCATTGTAACTGTGAGTTATAAGTCAAATGAGATCATATTTGTGAAGTGCTTAGCACAATGTCTGGCACATCGTAGATGCTACGTAAATGTTTATTCCCTTCCTTAATAACTATTTGGAACTCAGAACACATTTCCCTTCCCCCCTCCATTTTACCAATGTCATAAATAGGGAAAGTTAGTTTCCCAGGTTGACCAGAAGAAGATAATTTAACTCATAAGACTGCCTCATTGTTTCTAAAAGTTCTTCATTGTTTCTACTAGAAAATGTATCCAGAGGTCAAACTGGGAACTTGCAAGGCTAGGAACTTATCTCCTCCCTTCCCTATTCCCTCCCCTTCCTTCCCGACATACCTTGAGAGAGGATTCATATTTTTCCTTATTCTGAAGAGCAGTTGGTAAGGAAGAGGATTTTGGGGGTGTGGGTGGGAGTTCCCTGGCATTGAGGAATAGTGGAAAGAAGGGATTCCCATCATTGTCACCAGTTTATATGTTTTATTGTTCATATTTTCAAGGCTGTCTATATTAAGAAAAAGTTCATTAATTTGGTCATGGGTTGAAATTATTCTTTAATTCGGCATGTATTCTCATCACTTTATTTCTTCTTGTGCTTTATAATATGAATACGAAGATATATGCATCTGTCCTAAGCTTCTCACTTTACCTTACTCATTGTGCAATTTGCTTTTATAAGATACTATTTAGCAAATTACTATGATTTTAGTTCATTTGAGGTTTGGGTTTTGTGTTGTTGTTTTTAAATACAATCTATCAGACTCTCAAAAATAAAAATGTCCAAACACAAGTAATTGATGAAGTTGCTAATAAAATAAACGATTACCTCTTTGTCCTCTCCTCCTGGAAGCTGCTCCTAGGTCATAGATTGGTAGTTCCAGACATATGGGCCACAGGTCAAGGAGTTATTGCAAATGATCTGAAGATCAATATGACTTAATGCATTGTCATCTTGTTCTTCCTTTAGCTCTAACAAAATCTGAAGCATACTAAATAATGTTTTCTGTAGATGCATTACTATTTTTCAAATATATTTGTATACATACGATTCAAGGGGTGAATAAAATATAAATGAATCTAAATGTGTTTGCATTCCTAGTAGCTTTTTGTCAATAGTTTATCAAGCAACACATTAGAATAATATAACTGCTTTCATGGGGCCCTGCAGAATTTCATGTTTAAAAAAAAGCCTTAATACTTGAAAAAGTTTGGAACTGCTCTCATAAGTCACAGTATTAGAATTGGAAAGGAAACGTAATCAGTCCAAGATATTCATTTTACTGATAAGGAAACTGATGCCCAAGGAGGTTGTAACTTGCCTAAATTTACACAACTAATTAGCAACAGAGATCAAATTAGAATATCAGATTTCTCACCCCCAAGTCAGTTCACAGCTCTTTATCTTCTCACCTTTATATTTAATAGGGTCTGGGTCTCCAAAGTCCATCTAATCCAACCAACCCATTTACTTTTTTTTTTTGAGATGAGGAAACTGAAATCCAGGGGGGTTAAAATCAGAAGTGGGATTTGAACCCAGGTTCCCTAACTCCTGAGCCACTACTCTTCTCTCTGTACCAGGCTGCCTCCCTTAATATTGATAAATACAATTTTTGATGATAATTTTTTATTTCCTGGTGAAGGGAATTCTCAGTGACACAGCTCCCTTTATCAATACAACTTTACAATCTATAGTTTTAGAATTTTCTGGGTAACCGACAGGTTAAGCAACTCGCCCAGGCTCACACAGCTAGTCCTTATTTAAGAAAACCGCGAACACGCTGGCTCTGTGGCGGGATGGCACTTGAGAGTCTACAAGCCTGGGCTCTTTAATCGCTTCTGACACTAGCTTGTATGAACAAGGGCAGCCCGCTTCTTCTCGTCTGGGGGTGGGAGGCCAGAATGGTCCTGTGGGTGGGGATGACGCATCCACACCTTCCCGCCCCCGCTGGGTCTCTAAGTTTCACAAGTCTCTAGGCCTCTGGTATAAAATGGAGATAATTAACACCTACAGCAAGATTCAAATGAGATAATGTATGTAAATTGCTATATTACCTGACAACTATTGTTAGTAGCTGGCCTAGGGAATAGGGCGAGCTTTGTCAAATATACTATCTCCCGTCGGATACACTTTTTGGGGGGAAGGTACCCTAAGGTTCCAGGACTGTCTCCCTAAATGCTCCAGGGCCACCAGCTCCTGGACCCTCCAGAGCTAACTCCCGGTCAAACTTCTGAGAAAGAGGTAAAAGATGAAGAGAGGGGGAAGAATATATACTTAAAAAATCATTATAAGCTCCCCCCGAAACATTCCTTTCTTACCACACCCCCTATCCCAGGTACACACAGTTACATACACACAGCACACACAGACAACTACATTCAGCATCATTTGAGAAATAGTTTCGGAGGTGAAGGCTCCGAGGGGCTCATGGAAGCAATTGCAAAGTAAACACGCCTGCGGAGAGGCCTGATGGCCAGTCCTGAGTCAAACTCCCCTGCTTTGCGCAGGGCGCGCGCCAGCAGAGTGGGGGGCAGGCCAGCCCAGCCCGCGGCCTGAGCCAGGGTCCCCCTTGCAGGAGGCTGGCAGCGAAATCCAGACCGTCTGGCGGCATGAAGGCGACTTTTTTTTTTAATAGAATTGATTTTCCCAGACCTGCAGCTGTCTTATGTTTTCTCCCCTTTCATGATTATTTTGTTCACAGTACACCAACCCAGCCAACCGCTCTGTTTTCTGTAGTTGTTTGCATGGGTTTTTCTCCGGTTAAGTTGTTTTTGTCATTTTCCTGCCGCCCCCGCCTTCCCGCGCTGCCCCCCCTCCCCTTCCAGCCTGGCATCTGGGACGGGAGCGCTGCCCTCCCCGCTTTCCCCGGCTAAGGCGCGGAGAGCCCGGTGCCCCCGGAGCGGCGAGGCCATTATGTAATGCGCGGAGGCGGCCAGCTCCTGCCCGGCCCAGGAGGCTCCCGAGGCCGTCGCCGTCCGCGCGGTCGCCTCTCCCCCGTCCCCGGCGGGCCCGTCGGGCTCCCGGGGCCAGGCCCCGCGCGCGCCAGCAGCGGGAGGGAACCGAAAGAGAGCCGGAGCTCGGCCGGGCAGGGCCGGGGGGAATGCACTCAGCTCGAGGGGCGGCACCCCACCTCCCTCCAACAGTGCCACCCACCAGCAAGTCTTGGGCGGGCGAGCACTCGGCCCACCCCGGCCCCCTCCCCCTTTCCTAGCCCAACCCGCCTCACCCTGTGGGGGTGGTGGGGGCGGGGAGAGAATGGGACGGGGATGGCCCCGGGGGTGGGGGGTGGGTGGGGATGACACGGCCACACCTCCCCCCGCCCCGCCCAGTGCACTCGCGGCTGGCACCCCCACCCCACCCTCTCCCAAGGACGCTGGGCTCCCTGATCCCAGCCTCGTCGCTGTCCCTTTAATTGGGGAAGGGGAAGCTGGAGGAGTGGGGGGGAGGGGAGTCGGGGAAGGAGGAGGGTTTCTTTCTTCTTTTTTTTGAATGAACAGTGACGTAGCCCCCACAGGAAACCAGTTGGTTAGTGAGGAGAATGAAGTAAGAGGCCAGAATATACCCCCGCCCCCTTCCCCCAGTTCTCTTCTTCTCCTTCCACCCCCGCCCTCCCCGCCCCCCCTCCCCATCCCTCTCTGTCTGCCCCGCTGCAGCTGCACCGAACTCTCCCTGTGGCGCTGCTGCTGCTGCTGCCGCCGCTGCCGCCGCCGCCGCTGCCGCCGCCGCCGTTGCCGCCGCTGCTGCTACAAGTGAATGTGCATTAGCCGCCAGGACCTCCCCGCCGGCGGCGCACACAGCCGACTCAGTCACCCCAGCCCTGACTTCGCTGCACAGGGGTGGAGGTGGTGGAGGAGGCCAGGAGGAGGCGAGGAGGGGGGAGGTGCCGGTGCTGGTGGTGGAGGTGGAGGTGGAGGTGGTGGAAGAGGAGAAAGGGTGTGCGACAGCGGAGGGTGCCCCGGTGGGGTGCAGCGGAAGAGGGGGTTTGGAGGGGAGAACTTCGTAGCAGTCATCCTTTTTAGGAAAGGAGGGAAAAATAAAACCCTCCCCTCACGGCTTTACCCACACCCCTTCACCAGCACCACCACACACAGCGAGGTCTCCTCTCGTGGAGCACACGGTGGTGTCTACGCTTTCTGCCTTCATTTATCAAGCAGCTTTTTGGAAAATGTCTTTTCTGTCCGGAGTTTAATCAGAAGGGGATTTTTTTTTCCCTCTTCCATCTTTTTTTTTTCCCCTCCTCCTCTCCTCTCTCTTTTAAATGGAGACGTGAAGCAGTCATTGGAATAGAGATCAATGCCTGTACGCGCGCGCGTGTGTGCGTGTGTAAATTGTACAGGGAAAACCACAGGACTTCTGCAAAATACTGGATTGAAAATTGTAATTCATCTGCTGCTGCCGCCGCCGCTGCCTTTTTCTTTCTTTCTTTTCCCCCCCTCCTTTTTGCTCCTGGATTCTCCGATTGGGGTTTCTAGGGTTTGACATTTCTTTGGAGATGTCTGAAACAGAAGTCTGGGAATTAATTTGGAAATCCTTCTAATTTTTTCCAACTCCTGATTCATTTGGAAGTTTCAAAGCAAATATAACTTGAAAGTCCTGAAGATTTGTGGGATTTTTTCACCCCTTATGAGCTTGTTCTGTTTTCACAAAAAGGAAACTTGACAGAGGAGCATACAGTACTTAGAATACAAGTAAGTTCTTTGCACAGGAAAAATTACTTTATATAACTTTTAATAGACCTTTGAGGTTTTACCTAAAAGTGCATTAGAGTATGTTTGATTCCAAGGCTACTAAATTCTTATAAGTTGTATAATGTGTAACAGTAGTGGTAGTTAGAACCACATTCACTTAGAGTATCAAAAATGCACCTGATTTTGACTCAGTATGAGTTGTTTTTTTTTACCTTTCAGCATCACCGAGGAAAATAGAATAAAATAATCTAAATAATAACAATAGCGTGCCTCATGAAATAAAAAAGATACAAAAAGGAATTTAAATCATAAAAATACTGTGCATCTCATACCAAGGGGGAAACACCAGGAAGAATAAAATATTTCAGAGACAAGACTCCCCCAGAGACAAGAAATGAAAAGCACATCCAATAAAATAACTGGATTATAATTATTATTCTGTATTTTGGGGGGTGTGGGTGGGAGAGGGAATAAGAGGTGGGTGTTGTCACCATTTGGCTGCTTCCCTTGTATTCACTACTCCCTTCTTTGGGAACGATGGCTCACCCTGGAAGAAGAGGGTACGATAATCGGGAGATAGTGATGAAATACATTCATTATAAGTTGTCACAGAGAGGGTACGAGTGGGATGCTGGAGATCTGAGGGCACCAGCCTCTCCAAGTCTTCCTCCTGTTGTTGCTTCTGCCCCTGCTGTTGGGATCTTCTCTAACCAGCCAAGACATACACCTCTGCCTGCTGAACCCCAGGACTTGGCCACTTCTACGACTGCTGCTGCTAGAAACTCACCTTTGCCTCCTCCTCCTGCCGTTGCTGCTGCTACTGTTGCCGCTGGACCTGCTGTCAGTCCAGTGCCACCTGTGGTCCACCTGACCCTTCGTCAAGCTGGAGATGATTTCTCACGAAGGTACCGGAGAGACTTTGATGAAATGTCAGGTCAGCTGCACCTGACCCCTGTTACTGCTAGGGGACGCTTTGCCACAGTAGTGGAGGAGCTGTTCAGGGATGGGGGTGAACTGGGGGCGGATCGTGGCCTTCTTTGAATTTGGTGGTGTTATGTGTGTGGAGAGCGTCAACCGGGAGATGTCGCCCCTGGTGGACAGCATTGCCCTGTGGATGACTGAGTACCTGAACCGGCACCTGCACAACTGGATCCAAGATAATGGAGGATGGGTAGGTGTCTGGGCTGCATGTCTTGTTCGCTGTGAGTGTGAGCGTCTGTATCACAGGCTTGTCCCTGGATGCTGTCCCTGCAGTGTGTGGTCACTGCCCTGCCAAAGATGAGGGCAGCTAAGCCCTTCAAGGTGGGAGCAAAGGTTTTCCCTATGTTTTCCTTTACTTTTCTTCCCCCCCTCCCCTTTCACACCCCACTGGATGACCCCTTTCCATCAACATGGTTTCAGAGTATTGCTGCAGGTGAAGCATTTGCCAACTTGTAGTGGCTTCTGATAAGTTATCCTTGATAAAGGTTATGGGGCTCAACCTATCACTTTGTGGGGATTAAACTTCACTAGAGTACCAGGGAATGCCTCCTTCAGTTTCTATACCCTATACTGATTCACTATTAAATGTATAATCTAAGGAGAGAAAATGTGGGATGCCTTTTTCCCTGGAAAAAAAGAAAAAAAACTTCAGAGTACATTTTAAAGCAGGAAGCTCACATTCCAGAAGTTCCATTGGCTCAAACTTGTAACAAACAGGACTGTGAGATGTGTGTAATTTGTTACATGATTATGGGACTTGTCCACATGTAAGGAGATTGAAGTGTACAACAGTGTATTCAGGAAAGAACTTCAGGATATTAATGACTCAGTTCTGGTGGTGAAATACTTTGCATTTTATTTGTATAACTGGTTAACCCTAAGGCTTTGTTTTAGAATTTTAGATTCTGTTCAGCACATAACACCTGTTTCTTTTGATGAACTATTCTGCTAGGCAGAAATACTCTTTCTGATAGGCTAAATAAATGCTTTGTCCATTTTGTCAAATTGGCATTCTAATCCAGAACTTGCTGACAGTGACTTGACCATGTCATTGAAACTTGAATAAGATTCAGAACTAAATTCCGACCTGGAATCTCAGGGCTCATTTGAAGTGCAGAACTTTTGTATCCAAATTTCACTTATGGTAGACAAATAAAGCTTCTTGTTCTGAGTTTTAATTAAAGAATCCTTTTCTATGTTTCTGGGGACCTGAAAGATCACCTTAGAAGATGCTCCCCTCTCCTTTTATCCTTGGGAGAACTATTAATATTGCTCTATAAGACCTGAGAACAGAAAAAGGCCTAGGGATGACTGAAAGTGAAATTTTATGCACACATCCACAATGCACAGATGTTTGTACATGCACATATAATTTATGCAGAGTATTTAATATTTTATTGCAAAGTATGCTAATCATTTGTGTAAGGGAGAGAAGGACTGTAAAATGAAAATGGCACAAATATTAAGACATCTTTGTATTTAAAAATGAAATTAACTAGATTTGCATAATTAGCTTACATCTACTACATGGGGCAAATTTATTCTTAAGCTAACTCCCATTTAGTTAGATTTTTGGCTTTTTGGAAGAATTATACAATGTGGTTTGTGTGTATATGTGTGTGCTTTAAAAAAAATAGACATCAATTATGAAAACAAAAGGTTTATCACTGAAAGCACAGTTTCTCTGAACTATAGTTAAACATGTTATGTCAAGAAGCTAGGTTTATTTTTTCATAGCCAATGCCAAAGAGTATTTATTGTTAGGACTTGTGGTCTCCAAAAGGATCATCTCACAACTAAAACCAAACTAGGAATTGCTGAGAATATACTGTCAAACCCTCCCATCAAGTGGGAGAAAGCCCAGATGGCAATTGGCATCCATCAACTAATTTATTAATAAAAGTGGTAAAAAGAACATACATTTAGAGATGGTTGCTAAATCATAACATTTATCTTTGCAGTTTAGTTATAGCATATTCTGCTCTTTCCCTCCCTGTGACCTTGAGCAAATCTTCACCTCTCAGAGCCTCAATTCTCTCTGCTGTAAAATGAGAACTTTGGCTCTCAGGTTCTTACCAGCTTTAAATCCTATGACAGTCAAATCATATGCTTGTGAATCTGTGTTTTTAATGAAGACACTTTTTGGTCTGGAGGGGAGAAAGAGCTATCAAGTTTTCACATCTTTTCATGGTCCACAGGTATTTAAGATTGACAGTGACTACATTTATGATGTTAAAACATACATACAGTGAAAAGCCCCAAGATAGTGAAGGCAAGTTGTGACCAAACTTTGTTAGCTAAAATAAAATCACAAATGGCTTAAAGCAGGCATTTTGCTAGCTTTCAGAAGGAAACAGTTTGGTGATTTCAAGGAAAACTAAAGGGTTTATTGAAAAAAAAAGTCACAATGTATGGAAATGATAAGTGGTGGGAGTTACTGAATAAAAATTGTGACATGTGGGATCTTTGTTTA
This sequence comes from Phascolarctos cinereus, assembly GCF_003287225.1. Lineage (NCBI taxonomy): Eukaryota > Metazoa > Chordata > Mammalia > Diprotodontia > Phascolarctidae > Phascolarctos > Phascolarctos cinereus. The sequence continues at coordinate 441,425,901 of NW_027555847.1, read as the reverse complement.
AGGAATTAAAATATTTAAAGTATTAAGCAAGAATGGCCAATTGCAAAGTGCAACCTTTCCCTACATTTCATTCTCTCCCCCCTCTCTCCCAGTAGCATGATCTCTCATAGAAAATCTACCCATAACCTTCTATTTTAGAATACTTTCTCATTTACTGCTAATCCAATGTAATCTAACCTTGTTCTGCCTTTCTCAAAATGTCATACAACAGCTTATTCAGATTTAAGAATAAGCCACATACAACTCAGTTTATTGTTTATTATTGTTTGCATTATCATTTCCAACTTGTTTGCATTATCATTTTGTATTTTTAATTTAGTATTTTAGTGGCACAAAAGAAGTAATCATTTGACATTCACTTAAGTCATCTGTGTCACCTTAGGCAAGTCACTTAACTTCCTTAGACCTCAGTTTCTCCACCTGTAAAATGAGAGGCTTGGATTATATACCCTCTGAGGGCACTCTACATCTGAGGTAATATACTGCGATACTAACCTCTTTAAAAGCTGATCATTTTCAATCTGCAGTTTTCCCAGGACTTAATAAATCAGTTTTTAAACTGCTTTATTAGTAGGTTAGCCTAAACTTGTGGGATTTTGTTGCTTTGGATACAACGTAACTTTTTGACACCAAACAAACTTTCTAGAGCGTCTGAGCCTTGGGCACTTAACTAAAGGCGAAAAATATATTACCTGTTTGGGAAATCATGGATTTGGCACGGAATGTCACACCTCTTATAGATCATCGTGACATTTACAGACAAAATCAAAGCTAAAGGGTCGAAGCCTGATATTCTTAAATCTGAAGAAGGTGTTCTGTGACATCTTGAAAATCACAGAGCAAGGTTAGACTATGTTGGGTTAGTAGTTAAGTGAGGAAGTTTTCTAAAATAGAAGGTTATTGAGTAGATTTTCTATGAGAGATACTGGGAGAGAAGGGGGAGAAAATGAGATGTTGGGAGAGGTTGCACTTTGTAATTGACCATTCCTGCTCTCCTGACAACCATCCCAAAAGTTCAGGTGCCTGGATAAATTCCTGAATGCCCACTGGGGTAGTCTAATCCTGGGAAGAAGTAAATTAGAAGTGGAGAGAAAAAAAGAGGCCATTCTCAAGGTAGTCAGGCCTATCTAATCATCTGTGTTTCCCAGGGTACCAAAGCAATTTGCATGGGCATCAGTGGTCCATTTCAGGTAAGTTAACATTTCTGTTTAAGTGTTAAAATTTCAAAGGAGTTGCCCCAGTGACGGTCAGATGGTTTAGCTCTTTTAATGACCCTGTTAACCATTATTTTATCATCCTGCCAGTCTGATTTTCTAAATGGCTACGGGGGCTCTGGGACTTTACTTAGGGACAAAGGAGCTCTTACAAGTTAAGTGTTACTAATATAGGCAGCTGATGGTCAGTGCAAACTGTTACACTTCTGATACTGCCGTGAAGTGAGAAGACATTCAGCTTGGTGTCTTACCATAGCGTAGTAATTAATTAGAGGATGAAGATCATTCTATAGGGTTCTTATTGTTTCCATTCCATATGCTTGCTGAGATAGCAGTGTCTCTTTTTCAGAATCTCAAATTTTCGTTGAAGATAGCTTTTGCGAGGCTGTGCTTTGGAGAGTGGGAATTTAGTTCTCTGCAACCCTTATTGGTTCCACTCAGATTGTTTGGTTACCAAGCAGTACTACGGCCAAGTTGAATGCAGTTCACAGCCACTGAGGCATCTGATTAACTGGATAGTCAGAGCATTCTCAAGCCAGTGTGCCAGATGATATGTGAAGGGACATCAATTTTCCAGCAGCTAAACATCAGCTGCTTAGAACCAATTTTGGCATCAAAATGTTAGGATTAAAAATAGCCCCAAAATATCTAGCTTTAAATAAAATAATGATGAACTTTCCTTGGGAAAGTACATTCTTTTAGCTAGTTAGGAATCACATGACACTCTTTAATAATTCATTGTGTAGATAAAATATATTGGAGCTCCTACAATTTTTTCTTTTTGGATTGATGTATAAGAAGAACTTCTTTAGGCCTGGACCTTTATGAAAGTTTATTGACTCCATTGTTAGTAAATCTAATTACCTTTAGTTTGGAGCCTGTTTTGTTTATCGTTGAGTTCCATCATTGAAAATGTGTTTTCACTCAACCACCAGGTTTCTATGGTGCTTTCTAATGAGAACTTGTTTTTGGTATTTCAGATTGCTTAAATGTCACTAGGCTACCCCCCCCTTCCAGGTAATAAAAAATACCCCAAAACTCCTACCTTGTTTCAGATGCCTCACCAAGTAGGTGAGTGGGTACTGCATATATTATTGGTGGTTTCTCCCCACCGCTGCCCTTCTAGGCTCACTTCTAAGGCCAATAATCATATTATAGAAATAGTGCAGCTACTAAAATTTATCAAAAATGCATTTGTGTTTTTTTTTGTTTGTTTTGTCTTGTTTTTGGTGAGGCAATTGGAGTTAAATGACTTGCCCAGAGTCACACAGCTAGTGAGTGTTATGTGTCTGAGGCCAAATTTGAACTCAGGTCCCCCTAACTCCAGGGCCAGTGCTCTATCCCCTGTACCATGTAGCTGCCCCCATGCATTTGTTTTTTTTTAAACAACACTGTCTTTGTTATATACAACTAAAGTTTTTTTTTCTTTTCGCCAGAGATGTATTATATTTAAAGTTCAAAGGTTTTGTTAAACCCTTTTAAGGTAAACTACTGTATTCACATGTAGCTGTGACCTTCTAGTTTCTTAACCTCATAAGAGATATTATTGAATTCAGATTTATTAATATAACAACTGACTGCACTTGTATTATGATATTCTTATACTCATTGAGATGAAGTTTGTGTTTTTATCTAAACAAAGCTGATGATGATCATTAGAGGGTACTATTAATAATAGCTAGCATTTCTATAACACTTTAAGATTTGCAAAGTGCTTTACAACTATGACCACATTGTTTTCCCTTTCAAAAACCCTGGGTGGTCAGTGTTAATTATTACCCCAATTTTACAGGTAGGGAAACTGAGGTAGACTTGCCCAGGGTCACCCAGCTCATAAGTACCTGAGCTAGAATTTGAACTCAGGTCTTCCTGATTCCAGGTTTAATGTTCCATACATTGCAGCACCCTCTGAAGACTCCAAGTAAGGAGAGACCAGAATTTGAATCCTGCTTCCTATCCTTTCAAATTAGGCAACCATAAGTGGTTACTTAATGTTCCTGAACCTTAGTTTCCCCCCTTGTAAAATCAGAACAATAATTCCTGTGGTATCCATACACAGGGCTATTTTAATGTTTAAATAAGATAATATTATAAAAAACACTTTTGAAAAAGTGCCACATAAATGCTCACTTTATTCTTGGGAGGCAACATGGTCCAAAGGCAAGAGTGGTGCATTAAGTGTCAGAGATCTTGGGTTCAAATCCATCTTGAGGAATTTACCACTTCTATAGTAGCAGGAAAATCACCCCGCCTCTCCAGCCCTTAGTTTCTTCAGCTGTAAACTAAGATAGTTGGCCACTGAGGTCTCTTATAATTCTAAGTATATGATCTTATTATTACCCTGAGGAGAAAAAGAACACCCTCATTCTGAGAATTTGTGTTATATACCACCTGTTTTATTTTTGTATGATCCTTAGAAGGAGTGAGAGCTGACATTGCAGAAAAAGTTCTATTCTTCAGGAAAACAATATTGTTCAGTTGTACTAGGCCTATGCAAATACTATATGAATGCTCTGTCTCTGTTTTCATTTAACATCGCTAGAGACTTTGAGTGTCATGAACAATCTGGTTTTGTTTGTCAGTTTAAAGAATGAGAAGCTTAAGAATTTTGTAAGCATACCCAAGCCACTAGGGACCTATGCCGAATAAATAAAAATCACTTACTATATTCTGGCAGAAAGAACTCAACAATACTTGGACTACTTACCTACAGGAGTGTTGCGAGAAAAGCACCTTGTAAACCTTAAAACGCTATTAAAACAACATTTATGTGTGTGTGTGTGTGTGTGTGTGTGTGTGTGTGTGTGTGCTCGCCTGAGTTTGTCAATGTAAGCACTTTTATAACTGTGGGGCAAGTGCAGAATTGAGATAATTTTCTACATCAATGGTGTCAAACAAATAGAAACAGGGTCCTCTAACCATAAATAAGGATCCCTGGGCACACATTGATTTAGAAAACCACCTATTAACATTATCTATGTTCTATTGTATTTTTACTTATTTTGTTAAATGTTTCTCAATTCCATTTTTAATTTTTTAAATTGAGTTCTGGCTGCACCAGGGAATGTTACAACCCCCCCCCCAATGTGTTTGTCTCTGTTCTACTTAATTCAAACCCCTCCCTTAAAAAACAAAAAAGAAAAAAAGAAAGGTCATGTTATCTTGTATGTGGATGCTTTGGGCATTTTTTTTTAATACTCAAAACAACCAGAGAATTTCTTTAAGTTCTTTACTCGCATGTTGAGACATAACCAACTCTAATATTTTAGTGGCTTATAAATTTAGGACTGGAGGGGAAAGTAGATTATTGAATCTCACCCCCTCATTTTACAGATGAGGAAACTATGGACCAGGTAGCTAATAAATGCCTGAGGGTAAGATTGGAATCTAGGTCTTCTTCACTCCAGTCCAGTGCTTTATAGCACACTGATTCCCACATTGGGAATCTCAATGATGTGGATATATCCTCTAATGATTCATCCAGTGCCACATTTGTCGGTGGCGTCCCATAAGTTAGCCACAGAGGTGCACTCTGTGCTGGAGAGAGGGGAATCTTTCTTCAGTTGGTCAAAATAAATCTTTAGGAAGTAATTTTCATGTGAAGCTTCACCTTGCTTACAGCACTGGCATCCATTTACCACCCATCCCCTTTTTTAAAGAAGACTAAATTTAATTTTTGGGTAGCTAAGTAGTGTAGTGGATAGAGTGCCAGCCCTGGAGTCAGGAGGACCTGAGTTCCAATCCAGCCCTCCGACACTTACTAGCTGCTGTGTGACCCTGGGCAAGTCACTTAACTCTGTTTGCCTCTGTTCTTTATCTGTAAAATGAGCTGGAGAAGTAAATGGCAAAACACTCCAGTATCTCTGCCAAGAAAACCCCAAATGGAGTCACAAAGAGTTGGTCACCACTGAAACGACTGATCAACAACAACAATAATTTAATTTTCACACTAAAATATGTTACTATTTCAAAAGACCTGTGATTTCGTTAGTATGGATACTCCTTCCATGAATCCATATCACAATTCATCCCTTTCTTAGTAGAGAGGTTCCTCAATTATTATGTTGTTCCAGATTTATCTCCTAGTAACCTACCTTTTGGTGATGAATCTCTCATTACTTAGCTAGGCTGGTCCCCCCATGACATTTATTGCCCAGGTCAGGACTTAAGACCTTTTCAGTTTTGTGCAACCTGCCATGGCTTGTTCTTTGTTGGCATGATGTTTGAGGGTCACCTCCCCACCAAGACAAGGCACTTGGAGGAAGTCTTATGGAGGCTGCTGAGTTTCGTTTGTGGAATAAATCATTTGGATTGTGGTTTCAAGCTGAACATTCTTTCTGGTTTCCAACCCAGACTGAAAACAATAATGACAACAAATCCTTGCTGTGGGGCATCCCCAAAGACGACCTATGCTGAAATTCTGTCCCTGCAGTATCCCTTTTTATGTAACATATTTTGTCTCTAAGTGTCAAGAATTCTCTGTCATTGTCTGGCCAATAGTTCTTCAGAACCTTTTATTTTGGGCAATATTTTTCTCTCAGCTTTTCTGAGGGCTATTCTGTTTAGTGCCTCCGTGTGTGTGTGTGTGTGTGTGTGTGTGTGTGTGTGTGTGTGTGTGTGTGTGTGTTGTGTGTTGGTGTCTTCCTACTCTTTGCCATCTGTAGACCAAGTATAATTTGGAGGTTTTTGAGAATGTGTACCAGTAAATTCCTTGTATTCCTTCTCAGCTATTCTAGTCCATGGCCAAAAGGCAGTGCTTTCCTACCTTCCCTCTTGTATCTAGGCATCCTGCCACCAATCCAACACAGTAGTATAATATTAATCCTGGATTATTCTAAATAGATTTTTTTCAAGGGTATCTCTACCTTCCACTGGAAGGGTCCTTTGCTTTTACTTCTATGGCTATGCATGCACAGAATATGAGTATCTATCAAGCTAGCGACCCTTGTGCTTAAAAAATACTGGAACTTACTACAAAATTTTTCTTAGCCTTTGGACTAGATCACTCAATAAATTGTCCTAATGATGAAAATTATTTCTATAGCACATTTCTTATGCAGCCACTATTTTGATGACCTTTTCCTCTTAAAACAATCTTCACAATGAAAAACTAGTTTCTGTAGCTGATAAGACAGTTGTATGGTCAAGGATTTTAAAGAGGAGAAAAAAAATAATTTGGATTTTTATTGTTACTGATTGTGTGTATTTAATTTTGCTTTAAGCTTAGGGCTATGGTTTCTTTTTAAATGATTTTACTCAGGTGGCTGTTCACTTGTGCATTAGGCTTGAATTGAAAGGAAGAAAAATGTAGATAACTTTTAACGAATACTATAACTTAGTTAATTTAATATGTATAATAAGAGAACTGAAAGGGAGGGGAACTTCCCTTTGTTAAATATTTGCCCAACTAGCACTATTTATATACAATTAGACTTAATAAAGACTCTAAAATATCTAGAGCATTCTTTTAATTTTCTTACTGAAATGGATACAAATTTCTGAGGGGAATAATTAGAACAGCATAAAGAATTGTTTATTTCATATAATGTGTTTATATACCAGGAAAATGTTTGTGACAGATCTCCATAACAAAGGGGCTCTTCCTTTAACAAAAAACAAAGAAACAAAAAAAGGATGGGCATTTTTAGGCTATAGTACTTTTCAGCTTATCAGAAGCTAGCCTACTAAAATGCAATTTGTAAAGATTCACAGTTTCTTAGATTTTATTGGAGAGTTTTTATTCAATAAAAAACTTAAATTCTCTTGTATACCTAGTCATCTGTTAAATTTTCAAAGGGGAACTATTTCTCTTTTTAGATAAAAAAAAATACTTTATAAACTTAAGCGTTTTTATGAAATCTTTTGACAATGATCCATCCACCCAACCCAAGCCCTTAACTTACATGGTTTCTTTCCTTTGCTTTGTATGCGTGCTAACAAAGAGATAACCCCCTTTGTCCTTAAGGACTAATGGTTGCCTCATTTGAGCTGCCAGGTAGACTTTTGGGTCTGTGTCTACCTCCAGCTTGTCATCTGGCCTCACTATATGTTCTAGAAATAGTTCCTATTACTTGTCAATGCCTAATCAATCAATCAATAAAGCATTTTATTTTCTAGTACATACAAAGTACCATGGTTGACTCTGGATAGACAAAGACAAAAGTGCAGATTCCCTCAAAGAGCCTATATTCTATTATACAGATAGCATACACACATGTTTCTGTATATGGCATGTAAGCAAAGTAGAAGTAGAATCTGGTTGAAGAAGGCAAGAATACAGAGGCAATGACCTTTGAACTTAGAAGCCCTGGGACTCAAGTCCTGCCTTTGGCACATTGTAGCTTTGTGACCCTGGGCAAATCACTTCACCTCTCAGTACTCTCTGTCTTTTTTTTTTTTTTATCATGTCTGACTCTTTGTGACCCTATTTGGGGTTTTCTTGACAAAGATATTGGAGTGGTTTTCGACTTCCTTCTTTAGCTTGTTTTGCAGATGAGGAAACTGAGGCAAACAGGGTTAAATGACTTGCCCAGGGTCGCAAAGCTAGTAAGTGTCCATGGCTATGTTTGAACTCATGAAGATGAGTCTTTCTGGTTCCAGGCCTATAACTCTATCCAGCAGGCTACTTAGCTGTCCTCTCGGTACTCTAGGTAACTCTTTAAGGACATAAAGTACAATGAAGGTGCTTCCCTTCTTTGACAGAATTTCCTCATTTGAGAGTGCCTTCTGCCCTCAATGTACTCGTAATACAATGTATAATACTTGCAAAACAATATATTTGTAATACAAAATCTCTTTAGGGGTTATGGTCTTTCCTCAGGTAGACAAATGTTGAATTTTTAAATCTGAATATGCAAATTTAACTAAAATAATCTATTATAAATGCTGATCCTCCTGAAAAAGCTGTTGAACCTGTTAGACAGCGCTAGTCACTTGTATGCTGGTGTGGAAAGGGAGCAGTATTGCCGGTGTTACTTACATTATTTTCTTGGATTATCTCTTCTTGATTTCCATATGGAAGTTACTATGGAATTTGCCTATATCACAGACATCATCTGGCACATTGCATTTGCAGCATGTGCCTAAATGGTTGGGGTGAGGGTGGTAAGGAATGAGGGGGAAGCTCTTTATTTGGAAAATCTATGTTTCCATTTATGTCTCTTCTTCAGCCTCAGAATTCCAGTGATAGAACCATGTTCCATCTCTAGTTAATAATCAGCTCATGAAACTCTCTGGGGCTTCAGTGTAATGAGTCAGAAGCTTATGACTGAGCTTTACTCGGCTCTTTATTATGTCTCTTGAAAACAATAAGAAACCACAGTGTCAAGTAGAACTTTAATTTTTCAAGGGAGATTTTTCCATTGAGACCAATTCATCTTTCTTTTTTTATGGAGTCTTAAACACTTCATTTCTCTAACTGTGTTTTTAAAAAAAAACTGTGACAGATTGAAGAATCTCCAAATACTTTATAAGATTAACTGCCTAGAGCAAAAATCAAAAATGTGAGTATTAAAGGTTATCTTTTCTTGTCTTCTTCTGTATGTGATCTGCTGGCCTAAGATATTTTTCTATTCTCTGTCAGAAGAAGACATATTATATATTAATCCCTAATTTAAATTGTGGGCAAATATGCCATATAACTACTTGTATACCTATGTTAATTCAGCATTCAGGAAACATTTATTCAGTATATAGGCATGTACACGTACACATACATATATGTATGCACGTATGTGTGTGTATATATATGTATACATGTACACATATATATACACAGAAAAGAAAGTATGCAATATATGTAAGATAGCAGATTCGTTTCTGGGTTGAGTGGGGATATCAGGGAGGATTTCTGGAGGAGAGGATACCAGGTAGGATTTCCTTGGGCTGGGCTTTGAAGGAAGCTGGGAATTCTACCAGGCATGGATTCTATAGTCTGCAAAGACTAGAGATAAGATGTCATAAGTGGGAAACAGCAAGTGGGACAGTGTGGCTAGGACATAGCATGCAGGAAGAAGTGTAATATGGCAGATCTGGAGAGGCTGGCTCGAGTCAGGTTGTGAAGGACTTTAAAAGTTAAACAGAGGAGATAATATTTGATCTGAGAGATGCTGGGGAGCCACTGGATCTCCTTGAGCAGAATAGTGACCTGGTCAGACCCGTGATTTAGGAATATCAGTTTGGCTGCTATGGGGAGGGTGGTTCAGACAAGAGAAAGATTTGATGTAGCAAGACCAATTTGGAGGCCATTGCAATAGTGTAGGCAAGGAGTAATGAAGACCTGAACTGGGTGGTGGCTAGATGTGTGGAGAGAAGGGTGTGGATATGACAGATATTAGACAGGAAGAATCAACAAGACTTGGCAACTGTTTGGGTGAAAGAAAGGAGAGTCGAAGATGATCTTTATGTGGCTGGAAGTCTGGTGATAATCTGAACAGAAATAGGGACATTAGGAAGAGGGCAGGGTTCAGGTGAAAAGATAACAAGTCATGTTTTGGATAAGGTGAGTTTGAGACGCCTACAGAATATGCAAATGGAGATGTCCAATAGTAGTTGGTAATATGGTTCTGGAGCTCAGGAGAGTATATCTAGATCTGAGAGTCATATCCTGTGAAATAATAGTTGGACTTAATAGGAATTGATTTTATCACCAAGAAAAAAAGTACCCTCCCCAGGACAGCACATAATCTAATGTAGTCTGTACATATACATTCCTATTAAATATATTTTCAGTGTTGCTATGTTTGCATAATATCACTCCTAAAATCCCTTTGGTGGATTCCTCTGAATTATGTCCAAATTATTCATTGTACTTTCGAGATAACTAACTATCCCAACATTCCATGATCTGTCTGCTTACTTTATCAAATGAGGTAAGATGAGTTTTTTCCTTGTCTCCACTAAGGGCCCTCTCTTTCTGATTCTTCATTAACCAAAGTGAATCTTGCTTGAAACCTTGTTCATTATTCGCTCCACAAATTCCTTGCTTCTTTTAAATTCAGTTAAATTAGACTAAAGGAACTTGAGACTTAAATCTCATAGCAACTTACAGAATCCTACCATAACCTTTATTGTATAGGTGAAGGTTTCAACTAGTGTTCAGTGAAGACTAATACCCATCAATAATATGTAAAGTCCACAACTTTTTAGTGGAAATTAAAACAATCTACAACATCCACTTAAAACATGATCACTGTTGGTTTTAAGATTTTATCTTTTGTATTTGACTTGGCAAATGAAATTGTATACATCTCCAGAGGGAGATTATCTTGTATTTTAATTTATATTAAATATTGAACTAGGTATTCAGGGTAATGTTGGATATTTTTCCCTTGTTGAGGATTACCAAATATATACATATATATCTGTATCTATATAAAATATGAAAAAAACTATAATTTATTAAACACAAAGTTTATTGAATTAAATTGAGTAATCTGTAACAGCTACATCTATTTTGTTTCTGCTTTATCTCTCAAGCCTAAAGATTTTAAGGTTCTCAAGGGTAAGATTTCCTTTTCCAAATATTGTGAATTTTTACCTTTAATACAAATTGAATGATTAATTCATTTTTTCATTCAATGAATATTTCTTGAGTACCATACTGTATGAAAGATACTATGCAAGACACTGTAGAAACCATAGGAAAGAAATTTGATTTGAATTGCAGGCATTGTCTCTGCTCTCACAGAGTTTGCAATCCAGTATGATTCACTGATTATATTGATGGTGATTAAGGAATTATATTCAATTCAGCTCCACACAGAAGTCAAAGACCTGTCTATAGATTACTCATTTTCTTCATTTTATATATCACGAATTAATTCCTCAAGAAGAATTGGAAGTCACCGGATGTGGAAAGCAACAAGAAACATCACAAAAAATGAAATTGACTGTGTTATGAGACAGGAAACAACTGGTTACCGATATGGAGTAATTTCAGAATCAGTGCTGTCTGTAGTCAGATCATCAACTACTTAGAACAAAGGTCAAAATCAATACCAAATGAAAGAGGGATTCCCCATAGATGGTGAAGTTCTCTGGGGTATTCTTTTTTGTAGATAGCATTGTGCTGATTGCATTAATTAACAATCAATGAGCATTAAGTACCTACTATATACCAGGCACTGGAGATACAAAGATAAAAATAAAAACCAGCTCTAGCCTTCATGGAATTTTAACTCTATGGGGGGAGATCCCCCCAGAATGAATACTTAAGAATATTATAGGTAGGTTCTCCTCAATAATATCAGATCCATGGCTTCTCAAAAAAGATCAGCCTATTAATCTGTAGAGCAAAAAGTACATGGATTAAGAATATGTTGCCCAGTTTTCTAGATAGCCTGTTGAATTAGTCCATCAACCCATCTTCAACAGGCACTGCAGAATCAAAAAAGGCCCAGAATTGAGTCAGACAAGGAGAGAGGGATGGATAGCATTTGGGAAATTGTGTAGTACTTTCAATGATCACAAGTTGCTTTATAATGCCAAAACCCACTTTTTCATTATCACTATTCTCCCAGAGATGATATATAGCTGTGAATCATAGAATGACGTTATCTCTGAAAAATAAAAATTGTAGGTGACTTAAAGGCATTGGAAATTCATTGTGGGTGTCATTTAAGTTGCAACATATTAGCAGTGACTTGTGCATAAGAAGTGGGATAAAAGACACAATCCAGGAACGGTATGATTGGGACAAAGAGATGGGAGAGTCATGTAGCAAGAGCAAGGGAGAATAGAGTGATATTTTGCTATTCTGGGTATTACACAAGTTTCCATTCACTATTCAAAGCCCTAGGCAAAACCCTCCAGTTGTTTGAGTGGATCTTTTATGGAGGATGTATGGAACGACATTGATGATATTTGCACAGGACGAAAAAAGTTGGATGGGCTATGATTCATATTGGTTGAAGGAGGGCCAACATCAAGTGAGATCCTGGGTCCATTGTGGTTTCAAACTCAGTTGATAATGTTATTGTGAGATATAAATAATCTCAGTTTCTCCCGATGCCTAGTTGTCTTACTTGAAGCTCATTGTGTCTAAAAGCAAACCAATCATCCTTTCCCTCAAACCTTTTTCTCTTCCTAATGATCGTATTTATTTTGGCAGCATCATCATCCAGGGGAACAACCTTAGAGTTATCTTTTAACTATGACTTTTCCCTTGTCCCTGGCATCCAATAAGTCATCAAATCCTGTCAACTCTGCATCATCTCTTGCCTCTGTCCCTATCTTAACATTCTCATTACCACTATTCTAATTCAGTTCTCATTATCTGCTAACTGGTCTCCTCCTTCCCCTCCTTCTAATGCCTAGCCCTGATCACATCATTCTACTGTTCAAGAATATCCAATGGATTCCTAATTTCAATGTTCATAGCCAAGACCTTCTACAATCATCTCCAAACTACCTTTTCAGCCTTATCTCGCACTATTTTGCCTCATTCCTATTATGTTTATCTCAGCCAAGCTAATGTATTCATCCTGTACTTTCCTGCCCCTGAACCTATGATCACAATGTTCTCTACAACTGGAATGCTGTCTTCTGTGCTGCCTAGTTCTGCCTATTGAAATTTTATCCATCTTTCAAGGCCCACTTGAACTGCTACCTCTTCCAAGAACTCTTCCCTCAAGTTGGAAGTGACCTTTCCCTCTTCTGAACTCTAATAACATGTTGTTTAAAACTCTATGAACTTAACATTCTAGTTTGTGTCATTATTACTTGTATACATGTTTTATCTCTCCATACAGATTGCTAACTCTTTGATGTTTGACAATAGGGATTTTATCTTGTATCTTCCCAATGTTCAGCATAATTCCTTGCACATAGCAAGTCTTTAATAGCTGCTTGCTGAATGTTTGAGAGAATACTTAGTATGCCAGATTAACTTTGCTCCAATTAGTAAGTATTTTTTCTTTTGTAATATTTTATTTTTATGATGAAAAGCAACCATTGAAATTTCAGTGTACAAAGATTAGAAAAAGAGTTGTACATAAAATCGTAAACTTGTATGGTTTGTTTTTAAGAAGGTATGGTTTGTTTTTAAGAAGAGATACATTAAATCAAATACATTAGTAACAATTATTTGCTTATTTCCTCTTGTGGATTTCTTTTCCTTTTATTCTTTGTATTTTAAAATGTTTCATTATTTATTTATTGTATTTCATGTAATTTCATTTATTTTTTACTTATTAAATTTCATTATTTATTTTAAAATGTGTATTCCTTCCCTAGTCCCCCTTTTTCTTTTTTCTCTCTCATTCTCCCTTTCTTTTTCATTCTTTCCTCCTTTCCTTCTTTCTTTTCTTTCCTTCCTTCCCACCATCCCTCTCTTTCTTCCATCTTTCTTTCTTTCCTTATTATCTTTCCCCTTAATCTTACCTTCTTATTTCACTATTTGTTTTGAAGCCTCAGAGTTAACTTCCACCTACTTTTCTTATGTACTCAATCAGTTTTCAATTTCTATAGGCTCTATTCCTTCCATCCCTCTATTCCTACCACCATCACCCTCATTATTTTATTATAGGGCCTCAGCACCACCCCGCCCCTCCTGAATGATCTTCCTGCCAATAGACTCTTCCTATCTAATATGTCTCTCAGACCATTGCCAGAATAATCTTCCTTAGGTGTTGAGCTCATCATGTCACTATTTAGAAATCTTCAGTGGCTCTTTTGCCTATTGAATAAAGTTCAAGCTGCTTTGCTACACATTTGGGACCCTGGATAATCTGGTCCCACCTTGCTATTTCAGTCTTCTATTACTCTCTTCCATGAATTCTGTGCTCCCTCCAAACTGGATTACTCTTAAAACCCTGAAAATGTCCTGTAGTCCCCATCTTCGTATCTTTGCACATACTGTTCTTATGCCTGGAGTGTGTCCTCCCTTTTATTTGCCTGCTGAATTCCTTCTGTTATTGTTGTTCAGTTGTGTCTGACTATGACTCTATTTGGGGTTTTCTTGGTAAAGATATTGGAGTAGTTTGCCATTTTCTTCTCCAGCTCATCTTACAGATACGGAAACTGAGGCAAACAGAGTTAAGTGATTTGCCTAGGGTCGCACAGCTAGCAAGTGTCTGAGGGCAGATTTGAATTCAGGAAGATGAGCCTTCCTGACTCCAGGCCCAGCACTCTATCCACTGTGCAACCTAGCTGCATAACTGTTGTTCAGTCCTGTCCAACTTTGTGACCCTCTGGAGCATAGCACGCCAATGCTATCCGTGGATTTTTCTTGGTAAAGAGGTTTTTCATTTCCTTCTCTAGTGGATTAAACAAACAGAAGTTAAATGACTTGTCCAGGGTCACACAGCTAGTAAGTTTTTGAGGCCAGATTTGAACTCAAGTCTTCTTGACTTCAGGCCTAATACTCTATCTGTTGTGCTGCGTAGCTGTTTCCTACCCATCCTTTAAAGTGGAGCTCAAATGCCTTCGCTTCCATGGGACTTTCCCTGATTCCTCTTATCAACCAGAATTTTGCCTTTGGGAATTTATTTATTTTACTCCTATCTAATGCATTAATCATAACCTATAGTGTGTTATCATTATTTATGTATGCATGCCAGCTCTGTAATAGACTGTAAACTCCCTGAAAGCATGAGACCTGATCCTATCTAAATTTCGTATTTCCTTCAGTGCCTCATGCACTGTCATGTTTGTGCACAGTCATCTCTCAATAAGTGTTTGTTGAATGAATCCTTTTTGCAACCCAAAGATAAAGGAAACATAAATTCAAAGTCACAGGGAGAGAAAAATTTCCCTTACCACTAGCCTCATAGAGATGAGCAGTTAAATCAAGCATGAACTTTGGAAGTCAGTAGGCACTCATTGCTCAGTCAGGTCCCAGAAATGAGAGATTCAGTCTAAAATTTGAAAGAGGAATTTTATTGGCCACAGAGAATCACCAATCATGAAAACCAAGAGAACATCATGGGCGAAATTCATTGTGCTTTTGGGTATCTGCCACTGACCTTAAGCTGCTAGATAAGAGCAGATTCCTGAAATTACATTGTTTGAAGAAATGGTAGAAGTCTCATTTGGAGAAACTTCATCTACCTGAAAAAAAGCCAAGCTTGTGATTGCTTGTCACTTATCATCTGTCAGTGGATGATTATGTGATTTCACTGCCAGTAGTGGATCTTGACTGTCTTTCTCCAGAGGCTCTCTTAAAAGGGAGATGTGTATCTCACAGTTTTCCTTGTGGGGGAAAAATGTGCACATGCGAACATACTTTTTCAGTGGTCATCGAGTGGCTGTCTGTGTGAGTGAATTCAGAAACTTGAGAACTTAAAGATAAGTAGCCCTGCTTTCTTAGTATCTGCCCGCTCTGTTGATGCCAGATTCATCTTTAGTGAACACATTCAGTGACAGCAGCATCCTTGAGTTTGTCCCTGTGCGTGAGAAAATGAGTTTCCCTGTTTTCTAACAGCCTACCACTCAGAAATAAATGACAGGCAGTGAACAAGTTTTTATTGAAAGTAGTTGTCATTTCCATGAATGATACTTGGAGACCATAGTTAAGGGTTATTCGTTTTCCTTTTTATGCTTGGCTTGTGTGTGAAAATGACAAGTTGTCATGACAAAGTGTTAGGTAACCATCAGGCTTTGTCTTGTTAATGTGAATGTTTGGAGTATTCTTCATTTGGTTCATTTAAAAATTAACTAATGAGATGATTGAATGTCAACTAACATTTGGAAACACTTTCTGTCAAGTTCTGGTTGAATAAGCTAGATGATTTAATACTTTCAGAACTGGGAGAGGAAGGAAAATTTGAAAGAAGAGTTGAAGCCCTTGGGTGGTACTTCCAACTTGTACCTGCTCTGCCCTAGTCAAAGCAGGGTGCTCTTATTGAATAATCCACTTGAACCTATTCCTTTCCCTGGGATTTGTTGCTTTCTGACACATTATCATGACAGGGCATGACAGAAGTGTATCAAGAAATGCTTAAGACTTCTGATTCACTGGCTTTTTGTGATAGAGTTGTCAGGTTTTAATTTTTAATTTAATTTTAAATTAAATTAAATTTTAATTTAATAAAAAATAAGGTAACATACCTTAAAAGTCTATGGTAAAAAGTCTGATCAGGTAAAAGTCTAAGGTGTTTCTTACTTCACATTCATTTAAAATGCCATCATGAAAGTAACTAGATGCCACAAGGGATACAATGCTAGCATAGGACCTGGTACATAATAGATGCTTAATAAATGTTTGTTTCCTGGCTGACTGATTTCTGACTTGTAGCTTACTGTGCTTTCTCCTATACCACACTGCCTGCCTAGGCATATTTTAGTGATGATGATAATGTTCTTTAACAGAATAAAAAGTTACTTCAAAAACCGTGTTTATATATGGGGAATATATTTAATTTTGAAAAGTAGGACACATTAATAACATCCTCTAATATTTCATGTCACTGATCTCTTCAAGATAATTAAAATGGGCCTAGTCTTGCCTTTCATGTTATTTTTCATCCCTAGAATCAGCTTTTATGTTTTGTCATGTTTGCAGCATGAAAGAATTTAACTGCTTGGTGTTTTACACATGCACATACTCACAGATCTCTTGAGGGTGTGTTTGCAAAGTGTTGTTTGGGGCTTGACCATATGATTCTTATTAAAGAAAATGGGAATGATGTGTCTAAAACCTCTAAAAGGGCTTTGAAATCATAAGCCCCATGAAAAAGGGAATAGAGGGAGCTTAGAAAAACAAGCCATTTTTGTTAGTTTTTGTGATATTCAAAATAGCTCTTCCTTTTGTACTTTATTTTTAATTTTAATTGTTTTTTTTTAATGCACTGCCTCAGGGGTCTTAATGTTTTCTCATATACGTGTTGTCCTTGTACAATAAAATGATGATTCTCAGCCACCATCAGTAATTATGAATGCAATTGAACAAATGCAAATTTGTTGGTAAAACCTTTAGGATGGCTAACTATCATTGCCTGTGTGGTTCCTAGAGTCATATGGAAATTTGCACAAATGGATGTTTAATTTTGATTTTTTCCCATAGCTGAAAAAACCCCCACCATCATACTCTGACTTACTTTAGCATTCTGATGTTGTCAACATGTAACATTTTAAAATTGTTTTGATTCAATCCAGTTCAACAGCACTTACTGTGTATAAGGCACTGGTCTAGGTGTTAGGGAGACAAACACAAAACTGAACAGGCCTTGCCCTCAAGGAGCTTATATTCTATTGGGGTTCAGGGATGGACCATTTATTCCTAAGAAAATACAGGGTATATATAAAGTAATTTCAAGGGAGAACACCAGCAATGGGGTAAAGTGGAGAGTGGAATGTGTAGGGAAATAGGAAAGATCTCATTTATGAGAGATACCTTTTGACCTATGTGCATTGAAGGAAACTAGAGATCCTAAGAGGTGGATAGAATGAATTCCAAACATGGGGAACTACTTGTGGAATGTGATATAGAGTCGGGAAGAGCCAAGGCCAGTTTGACTGGAATGCACAAAAGGGAAGAATATGAAATAAGACTGGATTAGTAGGTGGCAGTCATATTCTGTAGTGTTTTAAATGGCAGTCTGAATATTTTATCTTTTACCCTGAGGGCAATAGGGAGCCACTAAAGATTTTTCGAAGAGAGTGCGGTGGTCATAACATTTTAGGAATATCAACTCTACAACTGTGTGGAGGATGGAATGGAAAAGAGAGAGCTTGGAGGCAGGAAAAGACAATTAGGGAGCTAATGTAGCAATTAAGGTGAGAGGTAATAAAAGGGAAGAACTAGGGTAAGATTAGGCTTTGGGAATGGAGAAAAGGAGGCCAATGGGAGAGATATAGGGGAGACTCCACAAGACTTGACTGATTAGGCATAAAGGGAGAAGACTCAGAAATGATTCCAAGTTTGCAAAACTGTATACCTGGAAGGGTGGTGGTACCCTGAATAGAAACAGGGAAATTTGGAGGAGGGAAGAGTATTAGTGGAAATATAATGACTTCTATTTTAGACCTGAGTAGAATTTCATATACAAATGATACCTCCAGGTGGAGATGTCCAGCTGATAGTTGGGGCTGAATGTATAGATTTAGGAGTCATCTGCATCGTTATTTATTGTGTCAGATACCTTGCAGGATATAGAATTAAAGGTGAGATTTTAATTTTCTTTGCTAAATTATTTGGGCTATTCTCCTTCTCCTTGTCCCCTTGTTCTTTCCCAGTTCCCTGGATCTCATGTCTTAAAACAGTGATAGTTTGCTTCATCAAGGGTCAGTAGTTGATGTGGATTTTATTTAGTTAAGTAAAGCATTAATTGGCATTTTCTGCAATCAAAATGGTGATAACATCAAGAAGATAATTTTCCAGAGAATTTTAAATCTATAAGCACAAACTAACTAGTAAAAATTTTTTTGATTTAATGCTTTTCCATCTTCTGTCTCTTCTATGTTTGTTTAGGAAACAAAATCATTTTTAGGTTTCTTATTTTTATTTGAGTAAGCTTCTAAAATGAATCTTTCCCAGAACACTGAAGATTGCTTTTAATTAAAAAAAAAAGGCCTTGGTTTTATTTTTTTGATTGTTATATTCTGCCTTTTTCATCTTTGGCCCCAAGATTTTATGTTACTAAGATCTTTGAAAATAGTTATTAGCTTCTAGATTGATTATACAGCTTGAACACTCTGGCTCACTGTTCCAGAGCCAGGCTGGTCTATTTGTTCCTTGGAGTTCTATTTGTCTTTTTCTCTACTGCCATTGGCTTAAACCTACACCGGTTACATTATTCACCCCTTCCCCCATCTCTTAAGGACCTATGACTTGCTCCCTAGTTTAATTTAACAACTTGATATGAATTAATTTTTACAAAGAGATATTTACTTTAAAATTATAGTAAGAACAAATAAACATTTTCTCTCAATACCTCAGCAATATCATCTCTCCTATACTACCTTTTTTTTTTTGTGGGGTGGGGAGCATGTGGGGAAGGATAGGCTTAACTTAGCTCAGTTCCCACATAGCATTGGTCCCATCAAGTTCATGTGTCTAGATGCAGCACGAGTGCCAGATAAATCCTCATTTAAATTTCTGCAGGCCTGGATCCGGAAGGTCATTCCCAAAGCTTGCTTCTTACTCTTTGTGGTAATATCAGTTGAATAAGCTGAAGGGGTCAGTGCATTTGCTATATCTAGATTATACTTACATCTAAAAGAAGAAAAAAACCTGAATTTGAAGCTCCCATACAATTAGCAATATTTAAGTCACTTAGTCAAATACACCATTGCATTTCTATGGAAGAAAAAAAATGCCCAAGACATTTGTAATTCAGAAAAGATTACTGTCCAAATATTGTGCGTTTAATATTGGCTGTGTTTTGCCTTTGAAATTCTGTAGTAAAAATGTGGAAAATTCTTCAGCTGTACCTTTTTTGCTCCTTTGCCCGTTTTCCCTTGTCTTATTTTAGACTTGATGTTTGTGTTCTTTTTGTGGTCCATAGGTGGAATGGCCTGTCATTCAGTTTTACAATATGATAATGGATCTGTTTTTATATTTAGCTATAAATTTCATAATTCTTGTAAACAAGCCCACCTACAACATCCACTCTGTATCAAGGGAGAGAGTTGTTTCCATCCCTCTTGGTTTAATTTGGATGCATTTGGCATAAAACAGCACATTATTTCCACAATAACATTTGAACAGGATGCCTGCTGTGTTGATATGCAGGTCTAAGTGAGTTTTACCATGTGCCAGGAAACTATGTTCTTAAAAAGAAGGCTGAATACTAAATTCTGAGCATAATATGAAGTAATCATCCTCCTTCTCCATTCTGTTTTGTTCCCTGTTTGAGTTAATTTGTGTTAACTGTAAATCAGCCTGAAACTTTTACTAAAAATTGAAGTGTGAAGGGAGAATAAAAAGCAACAGAAGTTTGGGGGGAGCGTTGGGGAAGAGTCCTTTGGGGTTTGTTTAATAAAGCACCTGCAAAGGAAAAAAAAAGTGTTGAGTCTCTAAGGCACAAGCTGGTATGATTTTTTTAAAAGCTAAAAACTTCACGGCATTTTATAAGGAAGCAAAAAAAGGAAGGGAAATTATTATTCAGGGCAGTGGGACAATAGTAACCTTTCATTAAGTGAGAAATAGTTCAACTTCTGAACTCCCCAAACCCTGGGCTCAGTATTAGGTGCGTGGAACTAAGCACCAGGTATTTCCTTTTTCTTGTATAGACTAGTGTTAAAAAACAAAACAAAATAAAATACACCTTGGTAGAATGTAAATTGTAAGCTTTAATTTATATCCTGTAACATTCTAGTATAACGTTAGTTAGGGAGTCTTTTCTGTTATTTGTAACTTATGGAAAGTGCTGAAGAGTTAAAATAATTTAGATCTGTTTTCTTTATTTTTTCCCCTCCTTCCTACCCTAAAAAAAGGCTACAATTAAGCATGGATATATATACATGTACATAGTATTTATGAACATACGCATATATACAAGACCATACTATGCTTATTTCCTCCTGTCACTGGTTTCTCTGAAGGTGGATAACATCCTCCTTCATAAGTCCAAGTATTTCCATGTCTTTCTAAATCAACCAGCTCATCATTTCCTATGCCACAGCAATATTCTAACCCAATATCATCCTATCCAAGAGATTGTCTCTGAAAGTTTTCCCCCAATTTTCTGCATTCCTGCTATTCTTGGCTACATTGATCTATGATTTTTTGTTTGTTTTTTGTGAGGCAATTGGGGTTAAGTGACTTGCCCAGAGTCACACAGCTAGAGAGTTATGTGTCTGAGGTCACATTTGAACTCAGGTCATTCTGATTCCAGGGCTGGTGCTCTATCCACTGTACCACCTAGCTGCCTTGATAGATCTATTTTCTTAACAGTTACATGAGTTATAAGGATAGAGTATGATACCAGGAAAATAGATATGGATTCTGAGCCCAACATCAGACCCACATATTTTCAGCCTACATGAAAGAAAATAATTTATTCTTTCTTTTTTTTTTCCAGAACATTAGAGAATAAACACTGTGTTTGTAAATCATTTGTAGAACTCTTGAATGGAAGGCTTTAGATTAGTGTTCAATAAGACATCCAGAGCATACTTATCTTGTAACTTTAATTATCTTAAGCAAAAAAGAGCTTCTGAGCAAATAAAATAGATTTCACATAAAATAAAGTCAATGCTACAAAGTTAAACACTTTACTCATGGACAGTAAAATGAATTCCTCAGGCTTTTACTCAGATTGTTTACTCTAATTTTATTGTAATTCTAACAAATTTAGGTGTATGATTTCTTAGCTCATAGAAGATTAGAAGTGGCAAATATGAGTAAGGGGTGTTTGAAGGAAGAGTCCTGCTAGATATGAGCATACTAACAAATCTAAGAAATAGTGCTTTATAGAAATACCATTAAAATAGGCAAAGAATTAAAAGCGTAGCAGTCTGAGGCTTAGTTCAGATACCACCTACTCTGTGAAGCCTTTCCTGATATCTTCCCCCCTTACCCCACAAAATTTTCCTTATACTATGGTTATTTGTTTACTCTTGTATTTTCCACTACAATATAAACTCTTTGAAGATGAGGCCTGATTCATTTTTGTATTTGCATCCCCAGAATTTAGCACAGTGCTTTTGTATATAGGATGTGCATAATATCGATTTTGTTGAAATGAATTATAGTTCAAACAGTTTAGCATATCCCAGTGACCCCTAAGGACATCTCATAAAATAATAATAAAAGATCATAGTTTAATGAAAATACAATAATAATTGATATTCACAGGTTAAATCATGGGATGTTGCATATACTGTGTATATTACAAATACAGAGGTAGCATCCTATAATATATAGGGAGCCAGCCTTGGATTCAGACCTGTGTTCAAGTCCTTATTCTAACACATACTAGCTTGTGTGATCTTGGACAAGTCACTCAACCCTCTCTATCCACCAGGCATGTCTCTAAGACTGTAAGTTGTAGACCAGGTGCCCACCTGCATTAGTACAGGGATTTTCTTAACCAGGAGCTTGATTGGAAGTTCCATATACCAATGTTACACCAAGTTTAGTTCCCCACCCCTGTTCCCACCTCCCACTCCCAACAAAACAATAAAATTACAAAACTTTCTTTTCAAGAGTCTGAGAAGTGTGTAAGACATTTTGAAGAATTTTCATACAAAATGATTAAAAAAAAAAGAGTTGAGGTACCCAAAAGGATAAGCTTCAGTTGTCTGGAAAATTCACTTGTGTGCAATGGCTTCTTCCCCAGTGATGCTGAATAAGTTGAGGGGCTATTATACCTCTTTAAAACCATTCGAATATATCATAGAATAGTTGGTTTAGTTTGGGTTGGTACAAACTGAAATTGTACCTGAGGCTCAGTGACATTTTCTTGCCATGTTTGCTGTTATTCTCATCATAAATCACTTGCTATTAAATGCTTTTAAAGTTGAGAAATAGTTAGAAACTTGCCAGAAGTGTTTTAAAAATATTATTAAATCATGACTCTTTAAAGTTAGCTAAAACTACTCTTTTGAGTGTATGTGTTGTTTCTCATATTACATGGGTTTAAAATTTGTTTTTCTTAGATTTGTCGCCAGTTGGCAATCCAACATTTTGTAAAGGATGTGAACCAATACATGTAGGTGGGAATGGGTCTTAATGTAAACACCAGCCTTTTCTTTTTTTAACGAAATAAATGACTAAAAACCTGACTTCAATTCAACGTGTTTGTCTTTTTTAAGAAAAGGTTCTCTAGTGAAATGTTTGCCTTCTATTACTAGGACACCTGAATTCAGTTGGCTCAGGCTGTTCTGTGCCATTCCTTTCTTCCTGCTACCCCACACAATCCACTTGAATGTGGGGGATGGGAAGTGTCACATAACAGTTCTGCTTATACTTGGGCTCCCCAACTGGAAGGCTGTTGTGAGGAAAGGACTTTGTAGACTGTTAAGTGCCATATCGGAATGAGCTATTGTTGAATGAACAAAAAGGCTTTTATTAAGCACCTATTATGTGCAAAAGCACTGAGTTAAACACTGGGCGTCAAACAGAAAAGCAAGACTCCTTTCTTTTGAGGACGTCATATGTCTCACAGAGACACCACATAGAGATAGTTTCAAACCGAAAATCAGATGCCTCATGGTCCTTAGGGCACAGCAGCACAGGGGATGGTAATTCGTCTTTTTAAATGTCATTTCCGTGAATAAAATCATACTGCTTCCTGATGTTGAGCCATTTGACAGCACCAGGGACTTTGATGGTGAGAACTTTCTTTTCTCTGTCTTCAGTAGCTGTGGTTGCTTAGGAGAGGGCAGTTGTAGAACCAGCAGAGGAAATTGTCAGGTCACCTCTCAGCAAGAGTGGATTCTTGGGATTATAGCTGGGCTAGCCAGGCTGGAAAGCAGGTTAGTGATCTCAGCCATGCTGTTCTTGCCAGAGCTTTTGAATTCAGGAATCTGGGTTGCCTCAACTGTGGTCTAATGGGAGAGGATGGTGGTGGTTTGACTGGCCTGGCACATATCACCTCCTGTCTCTCCTTCAGAGTGGCTTGACTGCCCTGTGAGTGGCAGTTGGTTGGCATTAGATAGATAGATAGATAGATAGATAGATAGATAGATAGATAGATAGATAAAATATGTTTAAGTGCTTACTATGTGCCAGGCACTGTGCTAAGCACTGAGGATACAAATACAACCAATCAGGACTGTCCCTACCCTTAAGGAGCTTACATTCTAATGGGGGAGTTGGAAAAGGGAGAGTATAGAGAGGAAAGATGAGGAAAAAGAAGAACTGAATATTGCTAAAATAATGGTCCAATCAAGGGAGCTTTATCACTAATGATGAAAGAAAGGCTTCAGGGAGGAGGTTTCATAGTTGGTGGAGATGGTTGGCTCTTTTCCAAAGGATTTGTTCTCCTAGATATGTTATGGGGACTGGGTTGAAAGCAGGACCAGTGATCCCAGAGGCACTGCTATTCCAGAAGATGTAGAATTTGTCTTTCCATCATTGTCACTCGTCAGCAGTTGGTGTTTATGATGACAAATATAGCATGTCCATTCTCCATCAGAGTTGTTCCACTCAATGATGGCTGCTGAGGCCATGCTGGAAGTAGAGCCAGTGATCTGGGGTATGCTGTTATTTTCAGAGTTTTTGGGGACCCTAGGATCTTAGGAACTTAGGTCACTTAAACTGTTTGCCTCAGTTTCCTCAACTGTAAAATGGGGATAATGACAGGAATTATCAAGAATTCTTTGCAAGAATCGCAGGAACGTTGTAAAGATCAAATGACATAATGTTGGTAAAGTACTTAGTCCAGTGCCTGGTACATAGTAGGCACTATATAAATGCTTATTTCCTTCTCCTCTTGGATTTAGAGTCAAGGAGATGAATTCAAATCCTGCCTCATGTATTTTCTAGCTGTACGAACCTGGGCAAGTCGTTTAACCTGTCTGAGCCTCAATTGCCTCATATATAAAAGAGAGATTACTTTCCCTATAAGATTGTTGTGAGGATTGAGTCATTTCAGTCATGCCCATCTCTTCATGACCCCATTTGGGGTTTTCTTGGCAAAAATTCTGGAGTGGTTTTCATTTCCTTCTCCAGCTCATTTTACAGATAAGGAAACTGAGGCAAACAAGGTTAAGTGACTTGCCTAGGGTCACACAGATAGTAAATGTCTAAGGCCAGATTTGAACTCATGAAGATGAGTCTTTCTGATTTCAAGCCCAGTACTCTATCCACTGTGTCACCTAGATGCCCAGGAGGTTACGGGCAATAGTTCTAACTGTTATAATGCTCTAATTCCAATTCAGTTTATTTGTTGAATTCCCAAGGATATTGGGAAGGGGGAGAAGGGAATAGAGTTGGAGAAGCATTTATATGGCACCTACTGCGGTCTAAGTACTCTACTAAGTGCTTTATAAATATGATCTTGTTTAATTTTCATAACAACCCAATGTGTAAAATCCCATTTTACAATTGAGAAAACTGAGACAGGAAAAGGTTATACTACTTGCTCAGAGTCTTGACTGAGACTGAATTTGAACTCAAGTATTAGGCCCAATGCTGTAAACACTGCAACACCTAGCTGCCACTGAGGTTTGCATTTGCAGTTCAGGGATTTGTTGACTGTTGACATCTGGTGTACAATTATGGCCCTTTGATCACATTCTTTTTAGGTATTCTGCAGGTGCCAAATCTTGCCACCTTCGGTGACATGTATTGCAGAGTTTATGTTGTTTCCTTGTTAATTTTCATGATTATTATTGTTATTATCACTATCATCATCATCATCATCAGTGGAAGACTCATCCAAGTCCTTTCAGTTTTTTTTTAATATACTGAAGTGCCAGTTGTTAAAAAAAAAAAACAAACCTACCCCTAAATCCAAATTATTTTAATTAGTTAACATTTTCACTCTGGCTGTCCATATGCTGTCTTTTATTTTTACTACATAACTGCCCTACTTTCTTTTCCAAACATATGTGTCCTCCTGGATAATATGTTCTTGTTAGTTCTCTTATGTCAGTAATCACTGGGGATATGATATAATGCCACCTTTCACCTGTCCTTTTGTTGCCCTTTGGATTCCTTGAAATTTTGATTCTTCTGAAATCATGGCATTCTATGCTTTGCCACCTATGGAGCATGATCAAAACAATATTGGTGTGGAAGAGACTGGCTTTTGTAGCAGCAAGATGTTGGGATCATTTAAAGCATCACGAACTTTCCCAAATGTGATGGAGCCATTCTCTTTTCTGGGACCTACTTCGTACGTATGCTTCCGTATTGATTTATTTTTTAACAGACCTCTGATTTTGTGGATGTAGGGAGCTCTGGTTGAGTTCTGCCCATTTAGATTAACGGCTCTCCTACAACTGATAGTCTGGGGGAGTTCCCTGAGTCATGGAAGAGTTCAGTGTCTTGCCTCGAGTCACACACCCAGTGTGTAAAGGCAGAACTTGAATCCAGATTTACCTCACTTTAAGGCCAGCTCTCTATTCTCCATGCTATATTGCCTCTCATATCTCTGTGTGTAGAATGATAGGGATTGGCTTGTGATTTCATTGGTATAGGGAACTCCCTGCTGAGAAAACTCTTTCTGTCAATGCAGGTTGACATTCTCTGCAACTAAGAATCTTAGAGAGTTGTTTAGAGCACTGGGAGGTTAAGTTACTTGCCCAAGGTCATAGAGCCAGTATGAGTCAGATAGGCCTTAAAACCAGGTCATCCTGAGTTCAAGGTCACTATATCATATTGTATGTCATACATATATGTAGAGGTATGTTTGTGTGCTTGTGTGTATATGTTTATATACACATATATGTATATATAGCATGTTTGTGATCTATAATTATAGTTTTCTTATTTGAATAAATAAAAGTAAACTTAAAAAATTAATCTAGTGCTTAGCTACAGGTATGCCAAGCTCAGTGGCAATTCAGTTCAAAAAACATTTGCAGATCACCTACTGTGTCAGAGCATCATGCTATATACTGGGAGAGTTCCAAATTTGCTAGGGTCTTAATTTTGTTTTGCCTCTGATGTGTACACATATGTATGTATATACACACATATGTATGTACACATACGTGTATGTGTATACACACAGATACATACACACGTGTATGTATGTTTATGTATAGCTTTGTGACCCTGGAAGACCTGAGTTCAAATGTGGCCTCAGACACTTATGTACTCTTTGATCCAGTGACATTGGCCTCTGTTCCATGAACAACACAGTCCATCTCTTAACTCCCAGGCATTTTCTTTGTCTGTGCCCCATACCTGAAATGCTCTTTCTCCTCTACTCCGACTACTGACCTTCCTGGCTTCCTTTAAGTTCCAACTGAAAGCTTACCTTTTGCAGGAAGCCTTCCTCTCTTAATTCCAGTACTTTCCCTCTCTTAATTATTTCCTATTTATCTGTATATTGCTTCGTATATATTTGTTTGCATATTGTCTTCCCCTTTAGATTGTAAGCTCCTTAAAGGCAGGGGCTGTCTTTTGCCTCTTTTTGTATACCCAGCACTTAACACAATGCCTGGCATGTAGTAGGTACTTAATAAATGTTGATTAATTGATTATTTGAATGATCCTCAGCAAGTCACTTAATCTCAATTTCCTCATTTGTAAAATGGGAATAGTAATAGCACCTAACTCCCAGAGTTGTCGTGAGAACAAAATGAGATAATATTTGTAAAGCACTCTGTAAGCCTTAAAACATCATATAAGTGCTAGCTATCATTATTATTATTATTTATATGCACACTTCACTGCTTCAAGGTACATAATTTCATTGGTATGAGTGTTTACACTGTTGGTGGAGGTCACCAACCTATCTACACCGTACTAGACTATCTTCATGGGTTACTGTGGCCCCCAAAACCATTGTCTAGTGGCTAACATTCTGGTAATGCGCTTACACAGTTTTTATAAATATGATCTCATTTAATTTTCATAACAACCCAATGTGTAAAATCCCATTTTACAATTGAGAAAACTGAGACAGGAAAAGGTTATACTACTTGCTCAGAGTCTTGACTGAGACTGAATTTGAACTCAAGTATTAGGCCCAATGCTCTAAACACTGCAACACCTAGCTGCCACTGAGGTTTGCGTTTGCAGTTCAGGGATTTGTTGACTGTTGACATCTGGTGTATAATTATGACCCATCATCAGGCCAGTACTCCAACTTTTTCCAGCTTGGAAGGATCTGATAGAGTTTGCATTCCTTAGCATAATCTTTGAGATCAGCATCCTCTCCACATTGTAGTGATTCATCAGTCATACTGATCAACCAATTAATCATCAATCATACTTTTGTGGAGTAGTCCAAAGATATAATAAGCAGCAGTAATAATAGTCTCAGTACTACCTCCTTTCCAGTATAGAGGGCTGCACCAAAGTACATCCTTATTATAATAGGATTTAGAATATAGTTCCTTTGGGAAGATCAATTCATGACCTAGGAAAAGCTGCGGCAGAGACAAAAGAATGGACCATGAAAGATCTAAAGATAACTTCTCTGTGGGTCTATCATCCCCTTACCTCCTTCACATTTGGCTTTGTCATTGAATTAACTTTGTTCCTTCCTTCCTTCCTTCCTTCCTTCCTTCCTTCCTTCCTTCCTTCCTTCCTTCCTTCCTTCCTTCCTTCCTTCCTTCCTACCTTCCTTCCTTCCTTTTTTTTTTTAGAAAGACTCATACTGCACTTGGGACTGTCATCTCTCACACCTAAGGGGAGGATAATTTATAGTTGTGTTAAGGCACCATTTCACTTTTGTGTGAGTATGTGTCCTATCCCCACCCTTTTCCTTTCCCCTATGCCTTGGTTGTGATTATTATTATTGCTAATAATATATATATATATATATATATATATATATATATATATATATATATATATATATATATATATATATATATATATATGTTATTAGCAATATTAATCACTTTAGGAATAGGAGTGTGTGTACATGCATGTTTTGCTGGGGAATGGATGGTTGTCAGTACCAGTTCCCAAGCTGCATCTGTTCTGGTCTCTGAGAACCATGGCGTTCAAGTGTGTGTGCTGTCATGGATCATTAGAGTCTGAACTGAAGCTGTGTTTTCCTGTTACAGGTCAGAGTCACATAAAATAAACTCTTGTCATAACAAATGATACAGCAGCCAGATTACAGCTAGGAGCTCCTTCACTGATCCACAGTTGTTAGGACACTGATTTATATTTCAGGTTAGGAAGAAAAGGCCATGATTTGGTGACCTAGAATGAGACTCTAGTTTACTTTCCCTATATTCTCCAATGGTCTGCTGTTGGGGATGGAAGCCAGTGAAAACACTTTAAAGAGCTCTTTGTTCTATCTGTATGCAAATTATTTAACAGAATGTGAAGGATTTAGCAGTCGTAAAGATCCAGGAAGAGTCCTGCCTCTGATAGGGACTGGATGGGAACCCTAGGCAAGTCATGTAACTTCTCAGTGAGCTAGGCAACTTTTGGAGACTGTACTTTTCAAAGAAAGAGCCAACCTGCATTGGTAGAGAGAGTTTCCTTTCCCAAAAGCTCTCCACACCAATGAAATTACAGGTCCAGTCTTTGTTCCTATTCCTATATACCTAAGAAAGCATGCCTTTATGTCCTCAGCAATCTTAAAATTAGACCAAAAGCACTAATTTCTAAGGTATCTCTAATGTCTGCAATAGGTCCAGATCTCCTTCGTCTCAACCTGACTGCCAAACCATCAAGCTATAATCCTATATTTCTGCTTCCTTTCACAGCCAAGCTCCTAGAAAACATGTATTTGTTATCTTAATTTCATCTTCTCATTAATTTCAACCCCTCATAGGTTCCCAAAGTGGGCAATATTACTGCCTGGGGGGTGCTGGAATGATCTGGGGGGGCCAGTAGTAGCTTTGGGTGCAGTTGGAGGGTGTTGAATAAAAATAAGGTGGTGTTGGAAAGAAGGAAAGAAGAGAAGAGAAGAAAATTTTGAAAAATCATTCATATATGTTTCGTCTCTTGTGTAACAGAGTTAAAGTTGTAGTGATTACATTATTTTATAAATAAACACACAAAATGCAAGTTATTGATCAGTGGTCAAGTGCTCTGCCAGGTCTTAACAAGCAAGTGTTGTCAGGCAAGCCCTATTGGGCATTGTTGGGAAGTCCAGTTTTCATTAGGAGGAATATGTGGATGTAATGACTTGTTTACAATATGATACTATAAGGTTACATGATGCAATATTGCATTATCAAAATTTCAATGCAGGAAAAAACCCACACATTTACAATAAATTATTAAATTTAAGATATGTCATTTAAAACTTTTAATTTTTTTGAAATGATGCAAATTTAAAAAAAAATGTTTAAGGGTCAAAGAAAGTAGATTTCCAGGGGAGTGCTGAGTAATTTTTTTTATGAGGGGGTGGTAGGCCAAATACATTTGCCAACTTCTGCCTTAGAGTTTAGTTTTTAACCTCATTACTCAACTGAAAGGCAAAGTTACCAATAATCTCATAATTGGATCGAACCCAAGGGTTTTTTCTCACTTTCTCCTCCTTGACTTCACTCACTGAAACATTTGGCATTGTTGAGCATTCTCTCTGCTTTGATAGGCTCTCCTTTCTGGGATTTCATAAAAGTGTTTTCTCAGGATTCTCCTTCTATTTGTCTGGCTATTTCTTCTCCATCTCCTTTACTGTATCATGATCCATGTCCTGCCCCCTAACTGTGAGTATATCCCAGGGTTCTATTTCAGTCCTCTTCTTTCTCTATAATCTTTCTTTTGGTGATCTCATCAGTTCTTGTGGGTTCAATCATCGTCTCTATGCAGATGGCTCTCAGATATCTCTCTCAAAAGGATTGTAAACACACGCCTACCTCTCACCCCCCGACACCACACACTCACACACACACACACACACACACACACACACACACACACACACACACACACACACACACACACACACACACCCCATCTCTTTCCCAAACCCCAGTCTCACATTATCAAATACTGATTAGATATTTTGAATTGAATGTCCTCTAGGCAACTCAAACTCAAAATACATAAAACAGAACTTGGTATCTTTTCTCCTAATCCCAATTCTCTTTCTAATTTCTCTACTTCTCTTGGCGATGCCATTGTCCGCTAGTGATCTAGATTCACAACCCTAGAATCATCCCCAACTCTTTATTCTTTCTCATCCCATCTCTAATCAGTTGCCAAGTCTTGTCAATTCAACCTCCACAATATCTCTCACATATGGACCCTCTCTCCACTCATGTGGCCACCCCTCTAGTTTAAACCCTCATTGCCATTTACTTGAACTATTGCAATGACCTTCTAACTAGTCTTCCTGCCTCAGCTCTACTGCATGTTCAATCTGCCCTCCATGTAGCTGCCAAAATGATTTTTCTAAAGCACAGATCTGACCACATCACTCCAGTGCTCAAAATGTTCTAGTGGTACCCTCTTATCTCAAGGTTAAAATGAAAATGCCCGTCTGACTCCAGGCTACCATTCCAAAACTATTATACATTACTGCCTTTGCAGTAATTTGGATTGTGTGGTCTCATTGAACTGGCATATTTGTTTTCCCTTGTATATAATATTCCATCTCCTGACACTTTACTTTGGTACTGGTTGTCCCTCCATGCCTGATAAGTGCTCTCTCTTTACCTTAACCTTCTGGAATCCTTCATTTCCTTGAGAGCTCAATTCAACTGCCCCTTGTCCCTGAGGCCTTTCCTGATCCCTCCATTGCTAGTGCTTTCCTCCCATTGCCTTCTATTTACCTTGTATTCATTGTGGTTTTGCTTATACATGGGCATCTTATTTCCCCTCTATTGGAATGTAAGCTTAAGGGCAGAGAATGTTTCATTTTTGTCTTTGTCCCTCTACTGCCTGGGTCAATAAATACTTGTAGATTGATGGATGGAAGTAACATGAAATGAATGTTTTCTGCTGTCAGGATATTATCTGTTGTCTTGACATTTCATCAGTAGCAATAGAGCAATCTTGCCAGAAACGGAGTAATAGGACAGGAGCTCAGCTAAGCAGGAAGGGTATTGGCAGAAAACACAGGTTAGATAGGCAGAAGGTTGAGTATCAGAGAAGCTTCCGGAGCTGGAAGGATTGGAGCTAGTCTGGCGAAGCAAGAATTCAATTCAGGGAGGCCAGGGCAGGCCAGTCAGGTAGGTTTAGGCAATGTTCAGAGCTTGAGAGGTCAGAGCAGCACCAGAGCTGGATTGGTTGCCTTTTGGGGTTTGCTAGCTTTGTACTTCTTAATGGCTATGAATGGGGCCAAAGCTATTTATTATATTCAGAAGGAGGCCAGAAGCTTGGAGGTTATTCCTGCCCCCAGTGGAGGCCTGCCAGAGGTGCTGGAATTACCTCACAGTTTAATTCATTCATGTACACATCTGTGTTTGGTATTCTTTGAATCTATGCACTTATTTTTTCTCCCTCTTTTATCCTCTTCCTTTCCTTTCATTATCTTTCCTCTTTTCCTTCTCCCTTTGAGATAGCCTGGATTCCTTATCTTAAATCTTAAGAGTGCAGTGCTGCTCATGTGCCACCTCGATCACTGGAGGTGTTCCAGAAGAGAGAATGGGTGACCGACTTTCTGTTAGAGGTGTTCTAGGATGGCATCCATGCACCTGGGAAGGAGTTGGATTAGATTAGAGATACACAGGTGTCCCCTGTAGCTTTAAGCTCTCATCACTTACAGGACACCCTATATCTCTCAGGTTCTAAGATAATTTTCCACTCCTATCACATTTCCTGTCCATGAATAGTTGCCTCATCCATTCTCTTCTTTTGAATTAAAAAGAAATACTGCTAGGATTCAGGTTAACTTTTCAATCATTTAACTACTTTTTCTCTCTTAAGTCTGTATTCTTTTTGTTTCCCTGCAATGAGGTTAAAAGAAAAAAAAAACACCACACACTTGGGTCTGTCTAACAGTTGTTTTTTTTTTCTTCTGAAAAGTCCCATGCCCAGAGAAAGTTCCCCAACCAGAGCTAACAGGGCTCTCCTTTTATATTCACAGTATGCTTGGCATCCAGGGCGTGGTTTCGATGCAGTGACATTGCTTTGGTTAGACTTGGAAGTGATGAATGATGACCCAGACAGGATCATTCAAGAATCCTATGGCAGAAGGTTTGGTCTACATACTCAGGCAGCTGAGGTGCTAATCAGATTCTGTGTGATTACAGAATAAGGGCTGAATTATTCTTTTAGTGTACTGTGTCTTAAGAATGACAGGATTTTTGCTGTGCCAACTTTTTTTTCTTTTTTTATGATTCAAAACATACAGAAGTGTGCCAGATTTTATAATTATAGAATAAGATTAGGATGAGCTTCTAAAGGCCAGTTAGAATAGCTACTCTTTCCAGGAAGGATGATACTTAAAGCATCTTAACAAAGATACCTATCTAGGCATACTTCGTTTTATTGCACTTCACTATATTGGCCATTGCAGATATTGTGGTTTTTACAAATTGAAGGTTTGTGACAACCCTGCATTGAACAAGTCTATCAGCACCATTTTTCCAACAGCATATGCTCACATTGTCTCTTTGTCACATTCTGGCAATTCTCGCAATGTTTCAAACTTTTTCATTATTATTATATGTTATAGTGATCTTTTGATAAGGCTGTCTTTGATGTTATTATTGTAATTCTTTTGAGGCTTGATCGATAAATGTTTTATGTATTCTGACTGCTCCACTGACCTGCTATTCCCCCATTTCTCACCTTCTCCTCGGGCCTCCCTATTTCCTGAGATACAACAATATTGAAGTTAGACCAGTTATTAACCTTATAATGACTTCTAAGTGTTCAAGTGAAAGGAAAGGAACAGTCAATCTATACAGCAAACTTCACTGTTTCTTAATTTAAGTAGTTGCCACAGCCACCCCAACCTTCAGCAACTGTCACTCTGATACCTCAGTTGTCATCAACATTTAGGTAAGACGTTCTACACAGCAAAAAGATTACAACTTGCTGAAGGCTCAGATGATGGTCAGCATTTTTTAGCAATATTTTTTAATTAAGGTATGTACAATTTGTAAAGACATAATGCTATTGCACACTTAATAGACTACAGCATAGTATAAATGTAGCTTTTATATGCACTGGGAAACAAAATTTCATGTGACTCACTTTATTGTGATGGTCACTTTATTGTGGTAGTCTGGAACTGAGCCCATAGTATCTCCAAGGTATGCCTGTATAAGATCTTGGTGGGAAGAGAGTTGCAATGAGCTTCTTCCATAATTCAATAATGCATTTAAAAAATAATATTTTCAAGAAGTAGTTCTTATCAAGTAACCTGAATTCTATCTACTAAGTTTAAGTAAATTTCCTTATATTTGCCTAGAAATGGGAATTGGTCCCCTTTTTAATCACCCTTAGAAAACATGAAGATAACTATTAATTCTTCCTTTTTCAAAGTGAAGTAATCAATCCAAATTATAATTTTACCTTCTGTAAAAGTGACAAATAGCATTGAATCCTGTAGGACGAAACCTATTAATTACTTGTTGATTGAGAATGCTCTCTTGTGTACCTATCTAACAAATAATTTGGCCTAAATCCTGTTTTCCAATATTATTACTGAATATGCTATGTGCCAGTATCAAAAGTCCTACAAAAATCAAGACAGGTAACATCTATCTCTTCTTGATTAATCAGTATATTCACTCTGTTAAAGGATATTAGATTAGTAAGTTAATAGTAAACACTTATTAAATACTATTTACTTGGGATTCAAAGAAAAAAATGGAAACATTGAGAGTTTAGCATAGTGTCTGGCACATAATCGGCACTTAATAAATGTTATTGGCGTACTGACTGAGAGAGCTTACATTCTATTAGAGAAGACAGTGCACGTATCTAGGTAGATGTAAAACATATAGAACATAAACCAAAGGTAATTTTTTTTAGTGGGTGTGGGGTGAGGAGGGAAGTGAGCTGAGACCCTAGCAGCCAGAGAGATCAGGAAAGCAGCATGTGAGCTGAGCTTTAAAGGGAACCAGGTATTCTAAGAGGTGGAGGTTTGGAGGGGAATATATTCCATCAAGAGAGATACCTGTGTTAACGTGCCTGTTTAAAGGTATGAAGTCCAGAAATGGATTGCCACGTCTGAGGAACAGCAAAAATGGCCATTCTACTGGACCATAGAGTATGTGAAAGTGAGTAATGTACGATAAGCTGAGAAAGGTAGTTGGAAGCTAGGTGTGTGAAGGGCTTTAAATGTTAAACAGAGGAGTTTGCATTTGGTCTTTGAGCTACTGGAGTTTATTGAAAAGAGGAGTGACCTAGCCAGACCTATGTTTCAGGAGAATCCCTTTGGTCCCTGTGTGGAAGATGGATCAGAGAGGGAGGAGACAAGGTAGGAAGACAAGTTAGGAAGCTGTTCCAATGGTCTAAAGTGATGAGGTTCTGAATGAGTGGTGGCATTGTGAGTAAAGAGGAGGCTACCAATGTGAAGGATGTTATAGAGAGATAATCAACAGGATTTGGCAATTGATTGGTTATGTGGGGTGAAAAAAAGTTTGCATCAGCTGCCCTATCTGGTTTCAACTTTCAGGAACAAGTTGCCCCTCCCAGAATAAGCTTACCACTCACCACTCACCACTCAAGCCCTGATTGATGCCACCTCCCAGCCTCTGTTCCTTTCTGATTGGAGGACAGAGTACCAAACTCCTCCCAATGCCTTCATTTATAGAGGGCAGAAACTGGACTCAGTTCACCTCATTTTGCACCTGCTGCTCTACCTGTTTCAACTACCTGGAACAAGATGCCCCACACCAGGTACCCCCTGGTGTACTGTCTCCCTCCACCCCTTTGCTGCCCCTTTTTTGTGTGTTGTCTTTCTCTTTAGATTGTAAGCTCCTTGGGGCAGGGATTGTCTTTATTTTATTATTTGTATCCCCAGCGTTTAGCACAATCCCAGCCACATAGTAGGCACTTAATAGATATTTATTGGATTGGATTGGATTGAGGGAAAGTGAGGAGTCAAGAATCATTCTTTGGTGGTGAACGTGGGTGACTGGAAGTGAGCCTTGAAAACATCGGTACTTTATGGAGTCAATGGAACTGGATTCCCTTGCTAGTTCTATCATTTACCAGCTGTGTGACCTTGGACAATTCACTTTGCCTTTGTGGGCTTAATTTCCTCTGAGAAAAAATGAGATAGTTTAATTAGATGACTCTGCCAGCCCTAAAATTCTAAGTGTCATGTTCTTTCCACTGTATTTACAATTTGCTTGTCTAAACATTCTGTCTAGGGACAATAATATATTTGTCTATTCCCATGTCATCCTCTTAGGACCCTCTTCAATTTAACTCTTTTCAAATTTCTGGGTAAAGATATCAGCCCTCTTCAAACTTTCAAAGTTATAGCTAATGATTCTTTAGTTCTTGACTATCTTGGGATCCAAGTCATTGGGGTCTGAATGTCTGAATGCTTTTTAAGTCTATTTAAGTAGTCTTTTACTAGTTCTTACCCTACTTTCTTTTCATTCTTGCCTTCCTGATATGTGTTGCTTGTCCTTTCTATTTCACAGTTCACATATAAATTTAGTGTGCTATTGGTTTTAAAAAAAACCTGTAATTCTATTGGACTCTAATTGCACTTCCTTCCCATGAGATTATTCTAATTATTTACTTAAGCCACTTTCTTAAAATTGATTTTGTTTAGGATTCTGAGAAAAGGAAGGTGGAGCACAAGCCAACTTCTATCAGTTTCTCACTCTTTTCTCCCAAGGTTGTTTTCTAATGACTGTTCTCTACTCTTAAATTGAATACTTCAAATTTTTAAAAGGCATTAATTCTAGATATTTTTTCCCAACATCCGTAAGGGGAAAAGTACCTTCACACCCACCAGGAACTTGCTAGATAGTTTGAGTGAAACCATATGTGATTTGTTTGGCTGTTTGATATATTTGGTGTATGTTTTGTACAATTCCACGTATAACTGTGTATGTTTTCATGTTTGTATAGGGCAGTGCTGTTTGGTTTAAATTGTAATCTTAAAAGAGGATGGGGATAGTGTTTGCTTAACTGTCTGTATAGCCCCCAGATCAGTTGATGTTTGATAGTTTACAATGCAAATAATGATCCTATAGTAAGTGGCAGGTGTAGATGATGTCCTTGTAGACAGTGTATGTGATAGATATCCAACTAGTTGAAAGTTCATATCATCAGTAGGTTATTAAAATTTTGGTAAGAAAGCTGATGACTTATTATAAGATTGGGTTTTTCTTTTTTTTACCATATGGTAGCTTCTCCAAAGTCAAATGTGGGCTTTATAAACATTTTAGAAATTCCTTAACTATAAAATTGGCCAAGTAATTGAAAATAAAAATGGAGAATTACAGAAGGGAAATAAACTAACTTGTTAAGATAAATGAACATTTGGAAGAAAATTAATTCAATGTTACCAAGTGACTCTTGTGGGAAAAAAAAAACTGGTTGTAGTGTTGCATTATCCTTTTCTTTTTTTCTTTCTTTCTTTTTTTCGTTTGTTGCTTTTTTGCACTTTCAACCTGCAGCTAAATTAGGCCACAGGAAAAGGATGGTGTACCTTCAAAGAAACAGTTGGGTTGGTTGTGTTCTTTATATTCGTGGAAAACAGCTGTGGGTGCAGAGGGTAGATGTCAAACATTTGTTCCACGCAAAGATAGGAAGACTTCGTTGTGAGACAAATCAGTCTCTTGTGGAGGAGTATGCAGTTGTGGAGCTGCATTATCAACATCTTAGAGGTTTTAGAAATGTGGTGATAATGGCCCTAGGAAAAATATTCAGGTGGGATAGAAGTGGGAGGAGGAAAGGAGCAGACATCCTACACAACCCTTCTGTCTCATATTTTCTTGATTCCGGTAACTGGAGATTAAATAAATTAGACAATTCTTTTCCATTTTCTTCTACCCGTTAGAAAGTACTGCTTTACATACTTCCCCCCCCCCCTTTTTCTGCTGAGTGAAGCACTAACTCAGCCTTCTAGAGGAAATCTATAGAAAGTAAAGGGTTACATTTCCTTCTTTCCATCACGATGGTCACCTCAAATGAATTTTTAGCCTTAGAGTTGTCATTGTTTTGGCAAAAATGATTACTGACGTATGCTTCATTATGAATAATGTACTCTTTAATGCACCATAAATACCAGTTTCAGTTCATTATCATAGGATCATAGATTTAGAACTTGAAGCCCATTCCCCTCATTTTTGGAGAAGGAATTAAAATGAGTTCAGTTTTTTAAAACTTTTTTAAAAAATTAAATTAAAATTTTTTCAGTAAACAAAAATTTGTTCTTCTTTCCCTCCAATCTGCTCCCCCTCATTGTTACAATACATAGTCCATAAAACACATTCTCTCATTAGTCATTTCCAAAATTCATACGTCTCATTCTGTACTCTAAATCTATTACCTCTCTGTCGTGAGGTTGGATAGCATGTTTTATCATCAATCTGGAATCATGGCTGATCATTCATTTATCAGTTAACTCTTAAATCTTTCAAAGTTGTTTGCCTTTACATGTTTGTTGTTATTGTATAGATTTTTTTTCTTGTTCTGTTCACATTACTCCAGATCAGTTTATACAAATCTTCTTAGTTTTCTCTGAAACTGTTCTTTCATAATTTTTTATGTCCTGATTGTATTGCATTACATGCATATTCCATAATTTCTTCAGCCATTCCCTAAATGGTGGGTACTCATGTAGTTCCTAATTCTTGGCCCTCACAAAAAGAGCTATTACTAGTATTTTTGGACGTATGTATCCTTTTCCTCTTTCTTTGATCTCTTTTTTGAGGGTATAGACCTTGGAGTGGCATAGCTGAGTCAAAGAGTTATGCATAGTTTGATAACTTTTGGGGGCATGGTTCAAAATTCCTTTCCAGAATGGCTGAACCAGTTCAAAACTCCACCCACAGTGCATTACTGTTTCTGTTTTCCAACAACTTCTCCAGTATTTCTCATTTTCCTTTTTTGTTAACTTTGCCGATATTATGGATGTGAGGTGTAACCTCAGAGTCACTTTAATTTGCATTTCTCCAATTATTAATGATTTGGAACATATGGCCCTCTAAGTCCTCAAGTGAGGTCCTTTGACTGAATCCAAACTTCCCTTCCCTTCCCCAAGTCCCCTTAATAAAAGGATTTGTTCTGGAAAACTTGGACTCAGTCAAAAGCCAGTACCCAAGGACCTAGAAAGTCACAGGTTCCTGACTATGCAAATGACCCCTAAATCTGTATTGTCATTCCAAGCTCTGCTTCCTCTTGGACGTTTCCACATGGATGTATCCCCAAGACTTCAGACTCAACATGTGTAAAACTGACTTATTTTCTTTCCCCCAAAACCAGTTCTTCCTCTTGATTTGTCTGTTTCCCATAACGACACCATTTATCCAGGTTTGAAATCTTGATGTCATCTTTGGCACTACTTTATTCATCGTTGCTTGTATGTGTGACCAAATCCTGTTCATTCTCCCTTCTCGGTGTTTTTCACATCTGTCATTCATTCATTTAACAAACTTTTATTAGGCATACTATATGGGGTCAGTGCCTTGATGAAACTTCCTCTCTGTTCTCACTGCTACTGTCCTGGTTTAGATTGTTTATCATATTTGCCTAGATTGT
Source organism: Phascolarctos cinereus (assembly GCF_003287225.1). Taxonomy (NCBI): domain Eukaryota; kingdom Metazoa; phylum Chordata; class Mammalia; order Diprotodontia; family Phascolarctidae; genus Phascolarctos; species Phascolarctos cinereus. The sequence continues at coordinate 441,386,583 of NW_027555847.1, read as the reverse complement.
ATTACAGCCATTGATGTCTCATTCATCTTCCTAAAGTACAAAACACATAAGTGATCATTTCTCTTCCGATCAGAAGCTTTCCTGAGTTTCTCATTGTGTATTGATTAAGATCAAATTCCATTTTGACATCAAAGATTTCCATGACCTTGTCCTAGTCTACCTTTCCAACTCATATCTCTTCATTTCAAAACCCTGCTTATCCTTCAAAACCCAGTTCAAACCACCCCTGTTTCATGACATTTTCCTGATCTGCCCAGATTTGAAAGCACTCTCACCTTAGAACTCCTCTAGCATTTTCTTTCTACTCCTATCATGGCACAATTACATACTGCCTTGTGTTTTCTTCTTATGCCTTATTGGCAAAGGAGCTGATGGAAAATATAGTTTCTCCCAACAGGAGGGAGGGACCAAAAGGTCATGGAAAGTGGAAATATGACATTCAAAAAGTTTGAGAGACATAATTTCTGGGTAATTAATCATTTTATCAATGATACTAGCATTTTATTAATAAAAGAGGTGAGTGGCACTCTTGAATGCCAAAGACCCCTCATGGCAGTGGGCTCACAGTTTTCATGTCCTTGGAAGAGTGAGTGTTCCTAAGGATGGCAATCAACCCTGATTAATGAGAGAAGGAATATTTTAACGAGACATGGGTTATGTTCCACTGATGGTCTTGAGGTACATGACACTGAGTGCCCAAATCCTGGTCAAAGAGTCTTATCCATCTGTCTATCTATCTATCTATCTATCTATCTATCTATCTATCTATCTATCTATCTATCTATCTATCTATCTATCTATTTAAAAAGAGGGAATCTACTTCGACCTCAGACCTGTCTGACCAAATGCAATGAAAAGGAATTCACCAATTCTCCCAAGCTTAGAATTTCTTTTACTGTCTTTGGTTAGATCTTTGTCTGGGTAAATCTTTGCCCAATATTTCACATACCAGTTGATTTCTGAATGAGGAATTAGATAAGGGGAAAACATTGGTCCCAATATAATAATAAGTTATTAAATACAAAAGAGAGATAATCATTTCTCTCAGAAGTTACTGGGAACTGGTCAGCCCAGGGCTCACGAGGCCAATGGCTAGCCAACTTCAAGGGAATGACATTACTGTCCTGAACCAAATATAATTATAGCCATTTGGAGTCTTGTCACACTCACTTGACCTGCATGGATAGAATTTGCTGTCCCACTGAGACCTGGTGATTTTATCCCCTCTCTACTTCTTCCCATCTCTGCCTCACTACCTTTTGGTGAACTGACATTACTTTCCCCAAGGAGTTTCCTGCTCTTCAAATCTTGCCTATTTGCTGCCTGAACTTTTATGATGGACTTTATCTCCTGGTAAAGACAAGCTAGTTTTTCTTGCATTCTGAGTACATTTTTGCTGTAAATTAATGGACCACACTATGGGGAAGGACACAAGGGGATTTTTGGACCAAAAGACCTCAACTTAACTGTGAGGCTTCATTGAAGCTTTCTCTTACTCTTTTAAGATAGAGAGATTCCCCACCCCTGAATTAATAAAAGATATTATCTCCTCTGCTATGTTGTAAACTCCTTGAGGGTAGGGAACTTTCATCATCTTTGTTGGCTCCTTAGCACCCAGCATAGTGTCTGCAGGTAGTAGCCTCACAGAAATATTTTAAATGAATGTTAGTACTTTTGAGTAGCCTGTCTTTTAGATCTTGCTAAAAGATATCTGTCATCCAGCTTCTGCTTAAGCATCTCTTTGCTTTTTTTTTTAACATACTTTATCTAGTATCTATACCTTTGAAAGAAATGATTATTTCTCTCTTATATTAAAAATCAATTGTTGAATTAGGACCAGGATTTTTTCAGAAATCTGTATATTGTTCAGTCTCTGGAGGACATTGTTGATGGATGAGCTTGCCCAAATCTCCTGAGTATATGCTTTTCCATCCTGGGTGGGAGACCCCATCCAACTAAAAAACCTTACAAAGCGTTTAATCTAATCTGGATGAAATCTGGCCCATTGTGTTCTAGTCAGCCAGGTCTGAGAGGTCGAAGTCAAGGCTCCCAGCCCCTCATTAGAATAGGTCCACCTCTCATTATAATATTCATAGTCCTCATTAGTTAGTAAACATCTGAGTTGATTGCCACCCTCAGGAACAACCACTCTTCCAAGGACATACAAGCATTGAGTGGGTTCCATGAGGGATCTTTGGCATTCAAGAGTAATGACCCCTTTAATTAATTATCTGCTAGCATAATTAATAAAATGATTAATTACTCAGAAACCATGTCACTTGAACTTTTTATACATCACACCTTGAAGAATCAGGAAACAATTCATGTTAATGTTCCTTGAATTGGAATCTACTGTTGCAGCTTTGTCCCATATTTATCTTTGTTTTCTAGGAAATTGTGCCTCTTGGATAGCTTAGCTTACAAGAGATACATTTGAAGTTCTATAATCAAAACTTTGATGGGTGCTCTGGTATTGCTTTCAGGTTCCTCAGAACTACAGCCCCCTTTTTTTGGGTCCCAGTTTAAGTGTGAATGGTAGATAGAAACTCCCGTACTGGGGGCAATGGATGTAATCCCGGCAGCTTTCCAACAAGGCAGTAAATAATGTCAGATTGTCAACTTAAAGTTACCAGTAAAGGACTCAGTGTGCAAAACTGTGCTTATAAAACATGGTTTTAATGTCCCCCTCCTAAATCTCTATATTTTGAAAGCTGTTTATTTCACGTAGTTTGGAGGTAATGAGGGTTTGGTATAGTGATATCTATTAAACACGTTCTCGAATTTTTACAGAGAAATATTATTTCCTGGTGATTGTGGGTAACTTATTGTTATTATTGCCATTATTATTTGTGGACAATGGTTTATTATTATAGGTTTTAAAATATAGCCATAACAGAAGAAATAAAAATCATGTAGACACGCTATGAAATGCAGATCATCTCCATTATTTTGTCTGGGATGGGTGTGGTGCCAAAAATGGTACAATTTAGTGAGCCTTCAGAAGATGAGCTTGCATCCTAACGCTTTTATTCAACTATAAAAGTCAATTATTTTATTCATCTGTGCAACAGCATACAGAATTTAAATATAAAAGAATAATAACTGGATAGTGACTTTTTTTGTTTCTGAATGAATTATTTGCCTTATGATTTAAACAAATTATAATATCTGACATCTTGACTGGTTAAAATTAACCACTGGAAAACCTGCATTTTGATGACTGTTTCAAATACTTGCTAATGTACAAAGTGGAACCTTCCTAGGTATTTGCTTTGTAAAACAATCGCTCATAATGTACACTAGTAAGAACAGGATCTCAACATTCTCTTTTCCCTCTGGAATTAGACTCTAGTCCAGAGATCTTCAACCAGTATATTATGATCAGGAGGGCTCCTTGAAGCACCCAAGTGTTTTCTCATTAGCACCACTTCTCTGGCTTTATTGAAGGTACATCCCTAAACAAATACCTCCCCTCCCCCACCCCATGTCATCACTCATCAAAGCACCAGAGAAGGTTATTATTAGGATGACTTTTGGTTAACCAGCTGTAGCTAGAAAATAGGAAATCTTTTGATTAACTGCCAACTACACAAAGGATTGACTCAAATTTGCTTGAGGCCCAGAAAAGTAAGGATTACTTCCTATTGCTGCCTTCTCTGAAATACAGGTTTTCCCACTGGAATAGGAAAACAAATGCCTAGTTTATTTTTAATGGGTTCTTGATCTACCTAAGCCTGTGAAGTACCAGGAAATTCCATGGGAGTTGGTCTGGTCTCCTGTTAAAGGATTCTTTGAATCCTCTAAAACAAACTTTTAAAAGTTTATCCTTTAGCAGAAAAAGATCTGTGGCTAATTAGGTAAAACATCAAACTTGAAATTCTGGAGCTGTGAATTCTAATTTCTGCTGTATTTCCCTAATTTTTTGTACCCCATAAGTAATTTGAAGATTTGCTTTTAAGACTAACAGACTCCCCAAATCCCAGTCTGCCTTTTCTCATTTGTAATGCCCTTTAGGTAAGATAATTCCTGGTATTGTATGGTTAAAGTTATTGTTTATTTTAAAGCTCCAAAAAAAGTAAGAGGAGATGTAGTGCATTTTTATTCTATGAACAGCCACAAAAATATTTTGAAGTCAAGAATATAAACAGTAGGATCGGTAGTGTTTTATTAGGCACTTTGGCAACCAACTCTCCCTCTGGTAAGAAGAAGTTTGGCCCCCAAGCTTTAGAAGGGCAAGCCGATTTTTTTTCTTTTTCTTTTCTTTTCTCTCTCTCCCCCCTTCCCCCCACCTTTTGTTTTGGCTAGGGGACAGGAATTAAGAATTGGAAAAAATAAAAACTCTCGAAAGGTTCAGTTCTAATGATATGAGAAAATCATCCATTTGACCCTCAAAAGTGTCCAGAGATTTCAAGAGCATGTAAAGTTTCTCCTAGTTCTCTGAGAACGAGGCTTTTCAGACCTCTGAAATGACATTAATTTGGGCATTTGGTGTTTTCCATGCCATGTTTATGGGCTCTAGGTCCTAGTGGGAGTAGTTTTCTGCCCCTCATTACGTAGGAGGCAAAACTGAAAAAGCAGTGGGGGTGGGGAGGGGCAGGCTGAGGCGATGTCTTGAAAGTTTCACTAATTGCAAAATGAAGTTAAATAGAGCATTCAATAAAAATACTTCTCAGAATTGATGGAGTACTTCTCAGAAGGGAATCCATTAAGTCTGGTTTCTCTAAAGTAGTGGAAATCCCAGGAACAAAAGCCAAATGCCTCAAAATTAAGTTACTGGAGAATTTTTGCATCGCTGAGGCTGAGCAACTTACAACATGGAACAGAGCAGCTGAATGTTCTAAAGTCTGTACAGTTGAAATAGGATAATATATTCAGGACATATAAAGCTTACATGGACTATAAACATTCCACCCTAGCTATAACAAAGATTCAGTGCCTATTCCAGAAGCCAACAGTGGACTGAAGAAGGGTCAAAAACAATGACTATATGTTATGTTGAGTATATTGTATAACATCCAATGCATTATTTAGAGTTGTGTTAGATCAGCCTTAAAAGGAAGCTTACTGGACTGTCCCTGGGGGGAACAAGAGGAGAAGAATAAATGAAATTAAATTTCTTTGCCCTGACCTACTCTAGTTTCCTTATAAATCACTACTTGCCATGGGTAATTGGGCAGGTGGCTGATTGCAAACTTTTTTTTAATAAGAAGTTCAGTGAAATCTGTACTGTGTAGGGAACTAGAGATAAAAGGCAAAAATGAAATAGTTACTTTCTACTTTTTACTAGAGTTGTTATTACCTTTAACTATGTATAATAACATACGTGACTTCAAAGGGTTGACTGTTATCTTTAATGAATAGATAAGAATGATTTTTAATTAGACTATTGATTGTTTATAATGCAAATCATTGTTCAGTGTCTTCAAAATGAGCTTTTTTTCTTGTCATTTAAACAGTTTGCCTATAACCTTTTTTACAAACTTAATTTCTACTCTCAGTGACAAGGAAGGTATTAAGAAAGAAGAAATAGTTTTACCTAAGGAACTGTCAAGTGTCATGATAAATGTCCTAAGTAGGGTCCAAATAGAAGAAGGATTTCCTATTTAATGCAAGGCTCCCCAAATTTTCTGACTCACAGAGTACAATATACTAATTGCATTGAACCTTAGAGCTATAAGCACTCATCAGTGAAATTCCCAACAGTTTGCAAAAGACTTCTTTTGGCTATTCCATATTGGAAGATTTTATTTTTTGAGCATTTGGAAACAATCCTGATGATTTTCTGTAGCTATGTTTCTAAACTTCTGGCAAACGGGAGAAATTGATTGGAATTGAAGTTTTAATGAAAATGCAGACATCCATCACCATAGAGCTGTCCTATAGGCTCTTAATTCTGATCTTAATTGTATATGTGCCACGAACTTGGGCTAATGCCCATAAGTGGTTAGCTATTAGCAAATTCATGAAATAAGATAATGTCCATGCTTCTATTATCAACCATTTGCCAGTTTGAACTGAGGTCTTTATAGTTTATTATAATCATTAAGGTTTTCAATGAGAAATGGGGCTGGGGGGGGGGATAGTGTAGAGGCCATTGTTTTCACTAATGAGAGTTTTCAACAAAGCCTAAGACCTTACCAAAGCTGACAAGTTATTATTATCCTTCAGAGTAGAAAGACAAAAGAACTCTCATTATTGACTTTCCTAATTATTTTTTCCTCATTTTATGGGCATTAACCCTATTTAAGCTGTGTGTAAGGATGTGCTGATATATGTGTAACAACTGTCTCAGTGTGGGGGAGGAGATGTACGTATCTTTTAAATTTAGTATGCATTATTAACATTTTCTCCACTACCTTCTTAAGTCAAGAGACAATAAAAAACAATAATCAAGCCTTGATTTGTAACATTTGCTCATTCCCATGGTGTAAATATGCACATTAAAAATTTTAACATCCAGCTTTCTATATACCCCTTGCCTGTGAACTATAACTTACTGTAAATCTTACTGTATGTACATTGTGGATGAAAAGGACCTATGTGGAAGCAATATTGTTTTCCACAGTATGAAAATGAAAAATCCACATGGTTTGTAGCCATGATTATGCTTGACATGGTCTGATACTCTCATTCTTAGAAGACCTTCCTAATAATTTTGGTTCTCCAAAATAAAATTTAGTCTTTGGAAACAAGTAAAAATGACTGTGAAAAAACCTGCCTGGAGCAGGCTGAATATATAAGAGTATAATGGTGTCTGAGGCAGCTAGGTAGTGCAGTAGATAGAGTACCAGGCCTGGAGTCAGGAAGATCTGAGTTCAAATCTAGCCTCAGATACTTAACAGCTGTGTGATTCTGGGCAAGTCACTACCTGTTTGCCTCAGTCCCTCATCTATAAAATGGGGACCCACTGAAGAAGGAAATGACAAACCACCCTGATATCTTTGCCAAGAAAACCCAGTGGGCAAGTCCATGGGGTCATGAAGAGTTGGATGCAACTGAACAACAACAAAGTGATGTCTCCTTAGTAAACTTTATCTCTACCCAGCTCTGGGTAAAGACTGTATGGACATAAGAAAAGCCAGTCCTTTCATGTCCTTTTTGAGTGGCTCTTGTTGACTTAATGATATCAGAAAGTTTGGTAATTTTTCTTGTACATCTGCCTGTAGGAATCAGATGTCTGCGTCTGGTACTAAAGAGAACAGTTGTGTGCATTCTTGCAAGAAGATGGATTAAGTGACCCAAAGACCTAAACCATTAAGTCTTGCATGGAGATCATGTTTCCTGAGAAGATCATGGGGATAAAATTAAGGGTGTTCTTGACTTATCCTTACAGTGGCCTCTTTGCCTTTTATTTCTCTTGGACTTGGCAAAGTTGAAGTGTTGAGAGCCAGGGATAGTAGTGGACAGAATGCCCTTGACCTACAAAGGTTCAGTTGAGCCTTCTCCAATCCCAGGTACTTTAAACCCAACTCGAACATGAATTGGATGGTGCATGGACCAAGGAGCTCATTGTCTTTGCCTGAAACTCACTACACCCCTTTTATGTTTTGCAGGCCAACCAATGAGATTTAAAGCTACCCTTACAGCCCGAGCAATCCAGTCATTTAACTTTTGTTTCCTCCCAGATGTTGCCTGCCAGATCATCAGGAAGGTACCTGTCACAAAAGCCTTTGCTTCTGTCTCAGTGATTGTGGAACCCTGGTTTTAGAGTACTTCGTAGGTTTTCAATAGTGGCATTGAGTTTCTTTAAAATTTTCTTTTGGAAGTATAGATTCTGGCAGTCACCTCAAACAGATTTTTGTATACACACACACACACACACACACACACACACACACACACACACAGAGTACTGTTAGATTCAGTTATTCCCATCCCCAGATGCTCCTTCAATTAAAATAGTGAGCCAGTGGTAAAAGTAGTTTTGTAATTAGATCTCACACTACTTGCTGGTCAGTTGACGTTGTATTTTTAATGGTATATGGTTATTTTGTTAGCAGGCTTCACTTTCCAAGTCTTCCCCCCTTCCAGCACCCCTAGGTACAGCCCTATTGGATCAGTTACCATCTGCTCTAGTGTTTGCATTTAGCCTGCAGGGCCTGTGATCTCAGAAACATTTCCTGTAAATGGAATCCCCCATGCCAGGCTTGTCAGACAATAGATATATAATTGGATAAATCCTAAACTGGAAACTACAAATAAAAAAAGAAAACTACACACAATGTAGTATGTACAGTTCTCTCTGCGCTCAACTGTTTACATATGAAACTACTTAAGTAAGCCCTTAATTTTTCTAAAACAATGAAGCTGGCTTAGATGTGAAGCTCATAGGCAATTTAAAAATATATTTATTTAAGAAAAGGAGCAGAACTCTAGTGTTGAGTATCAGAATGGAAATCCAGGCACTATTTCTTTTAGTAACCAGTGATTTGGTTAGTGATGACAATGAGGAGGAAGAATACCAAGGTCTGTAAAAGCATAGCACTTCATTCACTATGTAACACCTCAACCACTTAGTGGATGGCCTTTAAGAATTGCTATAGTGAAAAAATTCATTGCCTTATGGCAGGTTACTGATAAAGTTCTCAGAATCTAACTAAGTTGTTCTTTGAATGACAAACATATAACCCATTGCCCTTACACAAAACTTTTTGGTTTGGTAGTATGTACCAGAGCTTATATTCCAAAGGCAGAGCATCAGAAAAAGTCTTTAATGGAGAAAAATGGCATTGGAAATAACCATATGATTCTGACATACTCAGTGGTTCTCGGACAAGGACATTAGAGTAGGAAAAGCACTGTTGTGCTTTAATATACAAACAATAATACATAACTCACTTTACTTTGGCTTAAATGGCTGCATGTTCTGGCCATAAGAAACTGCAGTTGACTTTCTGCTGTCTTTGAGTGGATGGGCATTCTAGCTGAGTGGTGACTCAACAACAGTATCATTCACATGTAGCTGCTTACTAGGAAAATAGGAGCATGGATCTAGAGATGGCAGGGACCAGCTCATCCTATCTCCTCATTTTATATATGAAGCCCAGAATGACTTGCCCAAAGTCATAAAGTAAGCATCAGAGGTAGGATTTGAACCTGGATCCTCTGTTCATTGGCCCATTAGGATAGGAGAAGGTTGTGGGAAAATGCACTTCAAGTCTTTTCACCTGCTATTCTTCATGCCTGGAATGTTCTCTCTTTATATCTCTGCCTCCTGGTTTCCCTGACTACCTTCAAATTTCAGCAAAAATCCCACCTTCTGCTCGAAGCTTTTCCCAACCCGCCCGTAGTTAGTGCCTTCCCTCTGAGGTTGTCTCCAATTTATCCTGTATAAATATTGTCACAGTTGTCTCTGCCATGAGACTGTGAGCTTTTTGAGGGCAGAGACCATGTGTTTGTCTTTCTTTGTATCCCTTGCATTTAGCAAAGTGCCTAGCACATAGTAAGCATTAACTTTACTTGGGAAGGTCTGCTAACATGAACAGGGCACAATTGCTCATCTTCCTGAATACAGACTTAATCCCAGTTTAGGGGAAATTTTTCCATTTTCATTTTTTTACTTCAGAGATCTGTGATTACATCATCACACTTGTACTGCCTGATCATGCAGATCGCAACCCAGCCATACTTTGCTACAAATATACCTTCATGGACTGGCTTCCTGAGTTGATGTCTTCTAAAACAAAACAGAACCATTCCTTGGTAGCTAACTCTTTGGTGAGGATTCCATTTGAATTTAACTAAGCTGGCCCTTTGATGACTAAGATATTGTCCATTCCAGTCTAGCATTCTCAGTTATAGGATGTAGGATCATAGGAATTAGAGTGAGAAGGGACACAAATCTTATCTAGTGGGACACTCCTTCATTTTATAGATGTCAAAATTGAGACGCAGAAAGGAGAAACACTATAAGATCATACAGGTAGCAAGAAGCAGAAAGGGAGTAAAACCTTTAATTCCAAATCCAGAGCTGCTTCCATCATCCCACATTGCCCTGCTCGAACTCTACTCTTCTGCCTTAGCCTTCAGAAACCCAGGGTTACTTCTCCATTATAATGAAGCATTGGGATGGGACTTTCAGTGGATATCAATTTATACCTTGCAGTAGGTGTTATGTAGACTATTCCCAATTAATCAACATTTATAAAGTGTCTACTATGTGCCAGGCACTGTGTTAAGTGCTGGGGATACAAAAAGGGGCAAAAGATAATCCCTGCCCTCAAGAGGTTTACAATCTAATGGAGGAGTTTATAATTTAATATAATAAGCTCCAAATGAATTTATATTCTACTGGATGAGATGGTGGTGGACATGACAGGTATGGAAATAATACAGCACAAGGTAATGATTTTGGGAAAAAAGTTATTTGAATTGGCATTTAAGTGTAGTAATTGATAACCTTTGAGATGGAATGTTCAGTCGAGTGGTAGGGTTAGAAGAAAGACTACAAAGGCCTAAGAAGTGAATGGTAATAAGAAAATAAATATCTAAGCAAATTTTTTTGGAGTTTGGCAGTGAAAAGAAGGAGAGATTTGTTTGAGGAGATGAAGCAGGGAAGGATTCAGTAGATTGACAGTGAGAGGAAGGAGTGGAGAAGAAAGGTGAGGAGAGTGGGAGAGGGAGAGAAAGGGGGGACAAAAGAGAGGGAGGTCCTCTTGAGACTTTCAAAAAGGAGAAAAGCATAGGTGAAGCAAATGCAAATACATTGCATTCCTTTGCATTGGTAAAAACTTTCTAAAAGAAACACAAATTCATTTTAGTCACTTTTAAGAAATATAGCCAATTTCCACCCATTTTCTGTACTTAAATTCTGAAATAGATCTGTGAACTCATTGATGTAAGTACTCATCCCAACAGTATTATACTTTCTTACGTTTACTAAAATCCAAGGTGGGGGGGACCCATACAATTTAATGGCTTTTATGCTCCTACTTATGTGGGCTAAAAACTAGATGCTTGGTTTAGGAACTATTGTCTTCAGTTTTCATTGGTTCTCCAAGTGAGTGTTTGTAATCTGTGATCACAGGCACATTTTGATTCAAGTCATGTGTGAAGATGTTAATTCACAACAGGGCTCTTACATTGTGAGAGATTTTTTTTAAAGAGTAGAAGAAAGAATTTTGCTAAGTTTTGTATGACTGCATTACTACCACTTTGTGGTGGGGAAGAAAGAATAATATAAAATTCTAGAAAAAAAGAACTATTTTATTCAGCTTGTATTTCTGTATTCATTGTGTTATCATAACTGTGTCTGATTTTATATTTATTTAGGTGAGTAAAAGAAAAGCCAAAATGAGGGTTCACAAAGGCTACTTTTATGACCTGAGGACTTCGAGTTGTCCACTCCTGAGCTAGAAGATGCAAGATGAATTAGGCATGGTCCCCACCTTCAGGTAGCTTATAATCTTAGTAGGAATATAAATTGTTCTAGGCAGCCGGATTGCTCAGTGGATAGAGCATTGGGCCTGGAGTCAGGAAGATCTGAGTTCAAATCCGTCCTCAAGCACTAGCTGTATGACCTCGGATAAGTCACAACCTATATTTGCCTTGTTTTCCTCAACCCTCTCAGAGAGGGTTGTTATGAGGATAAAATGAGATAAATTTGAAAGTCCTTTGCAAACCTTAAAGTACTATGTAATTCTTAGTTATTATTATTTTCTCATTCCCATTCTCATTCACTGATGTTAGTCTGAGATTAACAATGATAATAATAATAACTAACATTTATATAGCACTTACTATGTGCCAGGAACTACGATAAGCACTAGTCATTATCACATTTGATCCTCAAAACAATCCTGAGAGCAGAGGTGCTACAGGCAAGCAAAGGTTAAGCTACTTGCCTGGGATCATACCAGTAGTAAGTATCTGAAGCCAGATTTGGACTCAGCAGTCAAAAACAGAAAATATAACAATGATCAGAAGAATTCTGAGTATAGTTATGAGCACAGCCATAACTAGGGAGGAGGTGGGGTTAAATGTGGGGAGGGAGAGGGAAACTTTGTCCCAGGTGATGGCTAGAGAAGGAGAGGACGGGCCACTATGATTTCCCCTCCAACCTCACCCTCCCTTCACTGCACCAGAGGTGACAATGTTTCTCCCAGGGCTTACCTGCCTTATATCTCCCAGGTTCTCTGGAGAATGGTACCTGGAACTACATCTCACCTTCTATCTGAAATTGCTTGTTACAGTTCTAATCATGGATATGACTCTTGGTTTTTGGCTCTTGATGGTGGTTTCAAGAAAGTTCAAGTTAGGAAATCATTAGTGACTAGTTCGTCAAAAACAACAACAACAACCCAAAACACCAGAGAGAGCCAATTTTTAATTTTAACTTTTTAATTTTTTTGTGGAGGAATAGGGCACCTTGATTTTAGAATCACAGTATATTATTTCTAAAGACACCTTAGGGTTCAGCCAGTCCAACCAACTTATTTTGCAGACGAAGAAATGTGGGATTCCAGAGAGATTTTCTGACTTGCCCAAAGTAATCCAGTTGTTTAGTAGCTGAATTGGAACCAGAATTGAGTTTGGATCTTTGATTAACAACCTCCAAGTTCTTTTCTTCAAGCTGAGAAGGCTCTTATTTTATTTCTGCAAATTAGATTTTAAGCAGCTTCAGGGTATCGACTGTCTTTTGCCTCTTTTTTTCCCCTATCCTCAGTGTTTAGCACAGTGCCTGGCACACAGCAGGCACATAATAAGTGTTTATTGACTGACTGATTGACTGACTAAAAGAGCATTTGTCATAGCAAAGTTGGAAAGATGCCTTGAACTGTATAGTGTTTTTAATCTTCTTCATTGTCAATTTTCTTTGGGCTGCCTTTGACCTTTACCACTAGCCCAGCTGTAAGTGTAAACTGCAGCTGTTACTGTGCTTTCCTTGACATGTTTGTGGGAGACAGACAATCATTTTTAAGGGGGTGGTAGGGTTTAGAGGAAAGGAGTGTTGGTTTCACGTTCCTCTCTTCTTCCACAGCATTCTACCTGGTGCTGTACTTTCAGTTTACACTAATGCTCCTGGTAACTTGACATGATGCAGGCCCCATCCCATTTTCCTAAAGAGTTTGCATAGTACCTATGCGTCTGGTTGTTTTTGTGTTAAAATTTAGCATCACCTCTCCCCCATCCTAGTTAAAAAAAAATTCTGATAGTGATATTATCCTCCCTTTTTATGGACTCACTCTGCATTCTCTATTCCTTGTCCATAAAAATTGTTCCTAAGAGGAAATATCATCTGTCTTAGAAAAGAGACTCACTTATTTTATGGCATTACGGAAATTTTGATGCATTACCAAATCCTCCTAAATGGTTGGAAAGTTTATTTTTATTTGATCCCTGTCATTCTTGTGATTCTGGAGTAGATTGTAAACAAGCTGTAATATGGAGAGGATTGTTAAGAGATATACAACAGAAGCAGCATCAAAAAAAATTGAATTTATATCCAGTGAGATAGGCTAATTAGTTTTTACATTTAAAAATATCCTCGAGCCAGATGGTTCTTCTGTCTCTGAAAGAGAATAGAACTGAGTTTGACTCCCAGTACTTCAAATAATAAGTCTAGGGTCTGCTTTGTCTGTGTACATGAATGTGTGTGCATCATTTATTTTATTTTCCCCCCCAAACAGGCTAATTACAGTTTCAGTGTAACTTCCACCTGGTAATTATTTGTATAAATTCAAATCCAAACTTGATATTCTAAAAATAATTTTCACTTTTAAGTTCTTAGAATGAAAGACTAAACATTTTTGATACGGCTAATCTGACCAGCCTACCACCTGCCCTTTTCTTTATTTGGACAATGAATATTTACATGAAATTCAGAAAAACAGCCCAAAAGTTGTTGCCTATCTCTGGGTGGAAAGAAGGAACTGTGTTTACTATTTGCCACAAGTTTAACATCATCTATCCATGTCAGTTTGATAAAGAAAGTACTTTTTAAAGAACATGCATATGGTTAAGACTCAGGTTCCCCACCCCTGGCTAACACCATCTAAAATGACTTAGAAAACACTTGTAAGGATTTCCTCTAGTCTCTTGAAAATATTAAGTATCTATTGATCTTAACTCTCTCTCTCTCTCTCTCTCTCTCTCTCTCTCTCTCTCTCTGTATATATATATATATATATATATATGTGTGTGTGTGTGTGTGTGTGTGTGTGTGTGTGTGTTGTGTATGTATTTAATCCAATTGTAAAAGTTCCTACTGTAGTCATTAGTCAAACAATAACTCATTATCTGACCTTTGGCAAATCACTTCAATTTTTGGGACTTAGTTTCCTTATCTGTAAAATGGTTAGTAGAAGAATGGACTAGATGAGATCTTCTTTCCCTTCTCTCTCCAAGATTGTGATTTGAGGGAAAAAGCTGCTGTGTGACATTGGCAGAATCCTGGTTATGTTCCTGGATGGCATACTGTACTTTTCTGGGTACCATCGTGACCCTTAGGATGGCAGATTTTGAGAAATATACAACCCATTCATTGTTGCTCAGTGGAGACAAGAATAACTCTGTCGACTGTGCTGGAACACACATGTGAAGTGAGTCACGGTTCCTTTGCTTAGAATTCAAGTCATCAAAATTGCTACTGCTACTAGTGGTATGTTTGGGTGACGAAGGGAGGGCAATGGAAGGGAAGGGAAAGGAGGACAACGCTGATTCAACAGAGGAGAGGGAAGAATGGGATGAGTCTGAAAATGAAGTCTTTTCTGACATTTTCCTACTACTCTCCCCAAGTTCATTGAAAGGTAGCATTAAGGTATGGTACTGATTATTTCATATCATAGATAATAATATATAATTACATAATAATTATTGCATATAAATAATTACTTTTATATATTATATATTACATATATCATAATATGTAATTATTTAATAATTATTAGCTGATTATACTATTATTTGGGCAGCTAGGTGGCACGGTACCTGAATTCAAATATGGCCTCAGACACTAGCTCTATGACTTTGGGCAAGTCACTTAATCTGGTTTGCCTCAGTTTCCTTATTTGTGAAATGAGCTGGAGAAGGAAATGCAAAGCATTCCAGTTATTCTTTGCCAGGGAAATGCTAGCAAATAGAGTCACAAAGAGTCGGGTACAACTGAATAACGACTGAACAGTAACAACAACCGATTACCCAGGGAGTGTGTCTTTATTCTAGGGCTTAGCTGAAGATTTTGATCCCTGGAGATCTCATTTTCAGCAAACACTTTAAAAGTGCCTCCTTTGTGCAATGCTCTATCTGAGGCCTCAAGAACAGAGATGATGCAAATATATTATTTATGTATAAATACGTCATATATTTATATATAAAGAATGGACTTTAGATGAGAGAGAGAAGTGCTTAAAATCTGGTGGAGAAACTGTTTCTACTACAAATCTCAATTTCAAAGTAAAAAACGGGGCAGTTGCTAAAACTCCTCTTTTCAGTGACCTTCAGGTCAAATCCTGTTTCATCAAACTGAAAGGGAATGTTCAAGTTCTCTTGTTGTAATGGAATGCTGTGTAGGTTATTGTTTGCAATAAGAGAGTTAATCCCCTGAGGGTTAGAAATCAACCTGTTTTATCAAGACTTTGGGGGTATTGCTGAGTTTGTTGTTATTTGTGGAGACAAGAAGAGGATTCTTTGCGGGTTCAAAAAAAAAAACAAAACAAAAAAGCTAGATCTGACCTGTGATTACTAATACTTTTCTAAAGCAGTAGTGTTTACTGTGCCTGAGAAGCAAAGAAAAGATGCATAGCAGAGTCCAAAAGAAATTTGAGAGCTGTTTTCATTTAGTTACATTTCCTTTTGTTGAAATCTTCTTTTAGTTAGCTGAAAGCATTCACTGTCAGGTCAGATTTTATTTGTTGCATCCTTTTATATTTGTTTTTATAGACTGTTAATTTCCATTTCAAGTTGTTCTTTTATACAGTAATGCTCTGTATTAATTAAAACATTTATCTCTTCCTCATTCATCCGGAGAAAGGACAGATGATGATTTATGTCTCTTTAATTAGTGTTCCTCTGAACTACTTTCCTTGACTTATTACGGCTTAATAAGCAGAAGTGGGGTTAGACTATCAGGTCTACTCTCCATAGCTTTGGTAATTCAGACTTTCTCACTCCACTTAAAAAATGTTGTGGCTTTGAGGAATATGGTCATTGAAGTATATCCCTTAAGTACTAATGCATCATGAAGGGCAATACTTGTTGATTATTAAGAAACTATTAAAAGATTTAGATCATTACTGATAGCTGAATAAATATAGTATGAATTTCCATGACAGAAGTGCATTTGAGCATTTCCCCCACCCCCTCAAGGCTCCAGTAAACTATATATATTTTCTAGTAAAATATATGCCTAATTTCTATATTGGTATGTGATTACCAATAAATCTATGTGATCAACATTGGAAAGTACCCATTGTTCTCCTTCATATGGCTACCAGAAAACAAATTGCTCAAATGAGATTTCTGCTAAAATTATTTATCAAAATAATTAATTTCATAGTATTCTATCAGTTTTCATATTTTATACATGATAGTATAGATTTTTTGGAAAAGATAAAGTGAAACAAATTACCTTTTAAATAGAGATAGGAACTGGAGCTTCAAGTCCCTCTTCGTCATGAATCTTTCGCAGGCAACTGCAACCCCAGGATTCTCCATCCTCTGAAATCATTGACCTTGTTTCTCTTACTCATGGAATCATAGCTAGAACCACAGAATCATCTCTAGATTTAGAGCTGGAAGTGACCTTAGAGGTCAGGGGCCAACATGATCATTTTACAGAAGAGGACATCAAGGCTTAGATAGATTGAGGGATTTCCCAATAGGTCACAGCTAAAGCGTCTGAGATGGGATTTGAACCCACGCCTTCCTGACTCCAGCATGTTATTGATTCTTCTACACTGCCTCACAAAACCTAGTGACCCTAGAATTTTCGGGCGGTCTCCTCTCTATGGACAGATTCTGCTTAACTTGTTGGCTACTGAGATCAGACCACATTGGGCTCATTCAAGGTGATACACACATGCTTATCTGGAAGTGAATCATATGGTACCTTGAGATATTTCCTATTCTGTGTTGTTATTCCATTTTCTGGATATGTACCTGTGATTTCTCTTTCCAAGTAAATTTTAACTTTCTTAAGGGAAAGGTATTTATACTCTCTATTGCATGTAGCACAGGTCCCTGAACACATAAATGCCCAATATATAGTTTTTTGTTTTTGTTTTTTGGTAAGGCAGTTGGAGTTAAGTGGCTTGCCTAGGGTCACACAGCTAGTGTCAAGTGTCTGAGGCCGGATTTGAACTCAGGTCCTCCTGACTGCAAGGCCAATGCTCTATCCACTACACCATTTAGCTGCCCCCCAATAAACACTCTTAACTGATTGATTCCAAAACCCCTATGAAAGCAAGCACTTTGTTTTTTCCTTTAAAAACAGTTCTTCCTTAACATGGACTAGTCAAAACCAGACACATAGAGATAGTAGGATATAGTATACTTTGGAACATTTTCTTCTGCTTGCTTGTAAATGCAGATATATCCAAGTGTTCAAAGGCAATTTTCTCTGTGTTGACTGGGCTGATTCAATTCAATAATAATTAGATTGAAGTGAAAAAAAAGGACAGAAAACTTAGCAGATTTAAATTGAATTATTTACCCTCATTTGGGGTAGGAAAAATTGAATCAGATTTCATTAGAAGAAAATTGTGTGATGTTGCCACCATCTTGCTTCCTGAAACTTGGTATTGTCAGAATTCTTTTTTTCCCCTTTCAATTGGATTAGGGAATCATTTGGAAAATTGGATATTTCAGGTTCAGTAGGGTACTTTGAGTCAAGAATAGTATCCTAGTGGGACATTAGTAGTAATTATACTGGGGAACATAGTGTTATTACTGATTTCTGGGAAAACCCAAGTCTGGGCCTTCTTTGTTCTTTATTGGACCAATTCCCCTTGTGGATTTAATTGAAGCAAGAGTATTATGTTTTTTTCTGTGCTGGCCCCGTGCTCTATTAAGTAGCTATAATGATAAAATGGACATAATTTTTACATGAATAGAGCACAGGACAGAGTTTCAAGAGATCTGAAGTTCTAATTCCAGCCCTTTAGTTTCTGCACCTGTTAAGTGGGAGTGAAATAACTTCCTCCTCCCCAGGGATGGTATGAACATAAGGGCCAAAATGCTTTTATGCATTTGAAGGTCAGCTATTATATAAATAAATTATATTTCATTACTAGTGCAACATGAATGTGGTAAATAATATAATTGACAGAGCCCAGGACTGACATTCAGACTTCTTCTAGGTGTGCAATCAACTAATAAGTAGTTGAAATTATGCCTCTGAACAAGATGTCCCTCCCAGATTAAGCTCATCACTTCTAAACTCACCACCCTGCTGCTAATTAGAGCCTTGATTAACACTGCTTCCCTTAGCTTCTTCTCCCTTCCTTTTGGAGGGCTGGCAGGTAAAATGCGTTCCTTTACAGAGTGCAGAAAGTGGATTCTCAGCTCACCCCACTTTGAATCTGCTGCCCTGCCTGGTTTTAATTACATGGAACAAGATGCCCCCCATCACTAGGTAGGTTCCCCCTGCTATCCACCTCCATTCCTGTCCCCTTTCCTGCCTCCTTTTGTGTATTTTTTCCCCTTTTAGATTGTAAACTCCTTGAGGGCAGGGACTATCTTTTTATTAATTGTATCCCCAGTGCTTAGAACAGTGCCCGGCACATAGTAGGCACTTAAAAATTTTTTTTTTATTGGATTGGATTAGCTATGTAACCTTGAGCAAGTTATTTCATTCTTTACCCCCACCCCCAACTCTATAATCTATGCCCTCCCCCCATTCCTAGAGTGTTCTCCCTTTTAACTACCTGGTTTCTTTCAAGTCTCAGTTAAAATCCCACTTTCTGGAGGAAGCCTTTTCAGATCCCTCCTAATGCTAATGCCTTCCCCTTAGTGCTTAATTTGGAGATTATCACCAAATTATTCTTTATATCTTATTTGTACCTAATTGTTTGCATATTGTCTCCCCCATTAGCCCCTTGAGAGCAGGGACTGTTTTTGCCTTTTTTTGTAACCTCAGCGCTTAGCACAGTGCCTGGCACATGTTTTTTGGTGTTCGGTAGTGTCTGACTCTCCATAACCCCATTTTGGGGATTTCTTTTGGCAAAGGTACTGGAGTGGTTTGCCATTTCCTTCCTCCAGCACATCTTACAGATGAGAAAACTGAGGCAAACAGGGTAAGTGACTTGCCCCAGTCATACGGCTAGTAAGTGTGGGGGCCAGATTTGAATTCAGGGTTTCCTGACTCCAGGCCTGGTGCTCTATCCACTGAGCCACCTAGTTGCCCACACCTGTCACATAGTAGGTACTAAACAAATGGATGTTAGATTGATTCCTCTGGGCTTCAATTTCTTCATCTTTAAAATGGAAAATTGCATTAGATGTTCTCTGAAGTCTGTTTAGGTGAGAAATGTTTTGTGAGTATTTCTCATTTGGAGCCCATTTGTCCATATCACTTACTGAATTCTACCGAAGTAATAGAAATCTTTGTGGTTAAAAGGGGATGTATGCAACCATTTTCTTAGAATGGTTTTTATTTTCTTGGTTAACTTTTTAAAACTAACACCTGATACCTTTAAAGGTAGAATATCTTCAAACCTTGAATAGTTTCTTATGCCAACTTGTGTTCATCATACTGTAAGACTATTTCTATGATCAGTATGAAATCTGAAAACTTAGTGCCTGGTAGGTTATTTGTAGTGTTTCTTTTTCTTCGACCTAAAAATCCTTAAATTTATCATAACTCTTGTGGATAATAAAGTGATAATATTTCAGTTTCTAAGAGTTAAACTGTGGTTATTATGTCAATTTACCTCTGGAACATCAGCTGTTTGAGGGCATTTTTGTCTTTATATGCCTAGTACCTGAACAGTGCCTGGCACATTGTAGAAGCTTAACAAATGGATGTTGAATTGAATTAAAATAAAATCAGCTTGAATTCCTTAATAATAGAATTGAATATTGGCATATTTACTGAAAGTGAGATATTTAAAAAGTTGATCTTTTTAAAAAGTTGAACTATTTAATTTGTTATTTACCTTCCAATTAAACTTCTGGAAAGGTAATTTCTCCCTTCCCTCCTTATATTACATATAACTTTACTCTTTCTTTTTTGTGATGACACCTTATTTGCCTCATTTTATTTATTTATTTGGTCATGAGACCAATTTAAATCTATTTTCAAACATTTATTAGTTTTTTGGGTTGTTTTTTTTCATGAATGTTTAAAAACAATTCCCCACCCCTGCCACCTCCTGGTCAGGATATACTTTCAGAAATCATTTCAGAGGCATTATTTTGTCAAGAGCTGATGGGATCTGATCCTGTGTGTGAGCTGGTTTACTAGCAGCCATCTTAGCATCAGAAGAAAACCATTCTAAGCAAATTTCAAACACAATATAGGAGGGCTTAATACTTGTTTAGACAGGGAGTTACTCTTTTTAAATCCTTTCTGGTTGCTAAAAGATGGGCATAGGAATTTTTGCTGTTGTTGGGTAGATGTGTACAAATGTCCATAATATCTTTTGTTTTGGGTCACGTGTAGAAAAAGAAGTGAAAAAAAAAGATCAGGGAAAGTAAAAAGATAAATTCCCTTCCTGTTATTAGCAGGGAGCAGAGAAAGGAAGACACACTGACCCAAAGTGGGACACTTGCATTTCTTCCTAATCCAGAAGCATACATGTCTTTGCAAGGGTTTTTGACGTTCAGTTAAGGGAAGGGACTGAAGGATCATTTTAATCAAAGATCAATGAACAAGATTAGGAATTAGAATGAGTTGGTAACAGTTACTAAAATATAGCTAGGAACTTTTCTTCCTTAAAAAGCTTACTCTCTACTGATATCTCCTTTTAAACATAAAGCTTGTTAATACTGCTAAATGATTATTTCATTTTTTAATAAGGAGTTCTATTTTCACATGGGAAAAAGTTTTGTCATCTTGATCTCAGGTAATCATGCCAATGACAGAGCATTGTTTATACCACATGGCCATAAGGATAGCATCCATACCCACATATTAACAGATTACCTGAACTTTGTTACCTGAACTGGTTCAGTTCTCTTGAGTTGTGAAAACTCCTTAAAAGTTTAGCCAACATATATAAAGTTACAGTGGCAACAGCCACATTCGCACTTTTATTTCTCTTTCTACCAGGTTAAGCTGTGACCTAATAATTTAGTTGGTAGAATATGGTACTGAGTTTAAGGGAGGTAGGTTCAGAGATAGCTAGTAATGTAACCTTCATATTTTGCATTAATAGGTAATATAGCCTTTATGTTACATATAAATAGATAATTTAGCTTTTATAGTACATATAAATACCCTTTAGTTCATCTCTACAGAACCAAGTAGACCATGGTCAACTAAGAGAGAAATTTAATATTGTCTGAAATCCATAGAAGATAGATTTAGACTCTGAACATTAAATTTCAGCTTGTATTTAGCAGTAGACCATTTTATTCTTTTTACATGCTTAAATGCTTGGTAGGCTGTCTCACAGATGCATATTGTTGGTGTAAGGGAAGCTAAACAAGGAAGTTTAGATGGATCAGCACAAATCCATCTTGGTTACTAGAAAAATAGATGATAAAGAAGGAAACAAGAATGTGTTAAGCACTTACCGTGTGCCAGCACTTTACAAATATTGTCTCATTTGATCATTACAACAACCCTAGATGGTAAATGCTATTATTATCTTTATTTTGCAGTTGAGAAATCTATGGCAGGCAGAGGTTAAATGACTTGGCCAGGGTCACCCAGCTAGTTAAGTGTTTGCTGCTGGATTTGAGATCAGGTCTTTCCAACCCTAGGACCAGCACTGTATTCACTGCACCACCTAGCTGCCTCAGGTAAGCCCTGTTGTCAATAGAATGGTAGATTCAGAGTCGACAGGAACTTTAGGGATCATCTCATCCAACTCTTTCACTTTGTAGTCAAGCTGAGGCCTTGGAGATATTTTAAAAATTTGCAAAGGGTTACATAAGTAGTACTTAGCAGAACAGAGATCTGACCCCAGGCCTTTAGGTTCCAAATCTAGCACCCTTTCTTCTTTACCGTGCACGCTACCCATGAATGCTTTGTTATTATTATACCACTATTTTGGAGTTCGTTTTGATTGTTTCATCATTTATTTTGCCTTCTGATTGAATTTTCGTGATCTTGAAAGTGAAAGACTAGTAGCTGTGGCCAGAGCCACCTGGGAGTACAGGTGTTTCCCCATTGAATATTGACCTGCAGGGCACCTGTTAATGCCAGCCTTAGGAAGAACCTGGCCACATTGCTGGGGCTTACATGTTTCTTTCTCCCATCAGGTCCTCTGTTAGGCTCCATTTTGCTTTGCACACCCTACTCTGAATAAGTGTTTAAAAACCATTTGTTGTCCAAATGCGCTATATTTGTACTTGTTAATATCTAGACCACTTTGGATGTTCCCAAATTGTTTAGAGTTTGCTGTATCTCATTGGCCATGTTATATAGAACAATTCTTTTGAATTGTTCTATAGGGCTTAGTTCATTGAGCTATCCACAGTAGACACTCAATAAAAACCCCCTTTTTTGCCAAAATAAATATGGTCAGAGAAATCATAAGCAGTCGTGAACATAGGTAATTTCATTTACCTTCTCCTGTCTGTTAGGGAGGTGGCCTAGAGTGGAAAGCCAGAGCTGGGGACAGAATTCCTAGGTTTGAATCTTGCCTGTTACCTACAAGCTGTTATCACCTTGGGTACCTTCTTTAACATCTCTGAATTCCTGTTTCCTCATATTTAAAATGAGGAAATTAGATTAGATGATTGTTAGAGTCTTTTCCATTTAAAAAATCCTATATGAGGCAGTGTGGCTTGTAAGAAGGAGATTCTGCCCTGGAGTCAGGAAAGGTAAATTTGAATTCCAACTCATACTATGGCCTTGAGCCACTGAGGCACCCAGTCTCCTACATCCTCACAGAGTTGTAATAAGGAAAACACTTTATTAACTTTAAAGTCTTACGTAAATGTGAGGCCTTCATTTTTCTAGCTGTAGAATGGACCTTGATTTCCTGTTGCTTCTTAGTAGTTTTCCTTGAATCCCCTTCACCTGTTTAAGGTATTGCCTTTGCAACAGTTATCTTAAACGCATTCTCTTTCTTTTTCCCATGACAGGATATTACAGTACAGCAAAAAATGTGGCAATCAGCAATCTAATTTTGTGACCACTTGTGCCATTGATGAAATAAAAATTGTCAGTAAAAGTATAAAGTTCACTTGCTAGAAATGTAAAATGTTTAACTATGGCTAACCTGAGCCTTTTGAGTTACTTTTACTAATAAGCTGTGTGACCCTGGGCAAGTCACCCTCTGTTTGCCTTAACCCCCTGGAGAAGGAAATGGCAAACCACTTCAGTATCTTTGCCAAGAAAACCCCAAGGACAGTATTGGTGAGACATGGTCCACAGGGGTCACAAAGAGTTGGACATGACTGAACAACAAAATCAGAAAGTAAAAATCAAGAGCTTAGCTGTGAGGCCTTTGACAAATTCCTTAACTTCTTTGAGCCTCAGTTTTTCATTTGTTGTAAAATTAAGGTTAAGACTATATAATCGCTAAGGTTCCTTGCTGTTCTGAAGTGCTGTTATTCTAGGTTTCTGTTGGTCAGTTGCTGCTGATACAGAAAGGAGACATTTGTCCACATTTCTACTTCTAGTTCCCTCATTTCTAAATTTCAGGAGTCCATTTCAGGTGCCTGGGGAATACTCATAATAATGCTAATATGGATAGATCCTATGCACAGGCTCCAGTATAATCCAGAAGTGAGACTTTCTGCTATTTTAATTATTACTCATTTTACTTCTAAGTTTTCAGAGAGGTTTCTCCAACATGGGAAATTTGTTATAGGCTTTGAAACTTTTATCCCTAAACCCTAAAAATAGTATTGCCCACCTTATACCAGGTAAGTGGGAGGAAATGCCAAATTTATTCATCTTATATACCAATAAAGTTCCGTAAGAGCAATACACAATGTAAAAAAATGAATTGTGGGCTGATTATTTATTTGTACTCAAAAGACTGCCCTAAGTGGAATGTCTCTAGAGCATTTTTTCTTTTCCTATCTTTTAGAATAAATAAATATCCATTATCAGTTTGTTAATAAAAACAAATATTCATATGAATTAACATCTAAAACATTTAAATATTTTCCCCCTTTTATCTTGTTCTAATTTATTCTATTTTTGCATTTTTAGAATTTTTCTATGAAAAGAAAATGTATAATCAAAGATAGGTGGAGAGAAACTCAATCCTTCTTTTGATTCTTTCTGTTTTTAGGTATTTGTGTGTGTGTGTGTGGTTATAGAGCAGCCAGCTCTGAACAATATAGTGGGGGAAATACTCTATTCCCTTCTTACTCCTCCCTCCTACCCCGCAAAAAAAAAAAGGTACTTGGGTACAGACTCGCTGACAGCTTTCAAAACAGATTTTAAAAATAGGTTGTACTTTCCTGGCAATAATCCCAGTGGAATAAAGCAATATTAGAAGTACTTAGAACCAGTGAGAAATAAAGAAAAAGATCAGAGTTCTTGGTTCCCTATGTCAGTGGAATGTTCTATAGCGTTGTAAACTCTTTGGCTTTGGACTATTCCTCGTCCTGCACCTATTTGTTGTGTCTCGGTCTCCTGGGAGAGAAGTCATTTGACTTTACCCACACTCTCCCTTGCCTACCCATGCTGGCCAATGAATGCTCAGCTTTCTTGTCCCCAAGAATGAAGAGGGTTCAGTCCGTGTCTTTTGAGGAATTTTGCAATTGTCTCTCCTGTTTCCAGAGGCAGCTTTACTTAGGCTTGAGGTCTCACTGTATTCTGGAGTGTTTTGGAAACAAAATGTACAGAGAAAAAATTCCTGCTTTGTGACTATTAGATCACGTTGTTCCCTGGCATGACAGACTCTTGTTTGTATTAGACATCTGAGAACAGAAGTCCTAAATAACATGTTTCTATTCCCTGTTCTTTTATTAAACTCATTTGTTGATTAACTGGAATTATTTTAGGGTAATAGTTGATTGTTTCTCTATCAGAGGCGATGTGCTTCCCTTATCGTAGAAGATTGCATAGCGTAATGGAAAGAATGTTTGGGGACTGAAGACTACCTCTCTGCCACTTTTGAGCTGTGTTACTGTGGGTTACACTTACCCTCTTTGGCCCTCACTTTCCTCATGTGAAAAATGAGGAAGGAAGCAAACATTTATTAAGCATCTACTATGAGCCAAGCACTTGGTAAATATTATTTCATTTGATCCTCACAACAGCCATGGGACGTAGGTACTGTTATTATCCCCATTTTATGGTTAAGGAAACTGAGGCAGACAGAGATTAAGTTTCTTGAACAGAGTCACACAGCTAGTAAATGTCTAAGATCAAATCTGAACTCAGCCAGGCCCAGGACTCTATTCACCATGCCACCTAGCTGCCCTTGTAAATAAAAGGAGTAGATTACATAACATTCTGGGTCCCTTTCAATGCTAAATCTATCATTTTAAGATGATGCTACTGTTTTGACCCTGAGTCATTTTAAAAATACATTTCTATTAATATCTTTTTTGTATAAAGTATATTTTCCAGTATATCCTTCCTACCTCCTCTATCCAGAGAGTCATTCCTTAAAACAAAGAATAAAGAAGAGAAAAAAATTGAATAAAAAACTAATCAACATATCAAAAAAACTGACATTATATGCAGTGTTCCACACCCATAGTCTCCCACCTTGGCAAAGAAGGTGGGAAGGGGCAGGTGTAAGAGTGCCTTCTCATATGTTTTCTTTGGGGCCAAGTTTGGCCACTGTAATTTTTCAGCATTTAGTTTTGATTGTATTACTGTCACCCTTTTCATTTATATTGTTGTAGTCATTGTGTAGGGCAGCTAGGTGGCGCAGTGGATGGAGTGCCAGGCCTGGAGTCAGGAAGTCTCATCTTCCTGAGTTCAAATCTGGCCTCAGATATTTACTAAGTGTGTGACCCTGGGCAAGTCACTTCACCATGTTTTCCTCAGTTTCCTCATCTGTAAAATGAGTTAAAACCCCAAATGGGGTCATGCAGAGTTGGGCATGACTGAACAACACTAACAGGTCATTGTGCAG
Source organism: Phascolarctos cinereus (assembly GCF_003287225.1). Taxonomy (NCBI): domain Eukaryota; kingdom Metazoa; phylum Chordata; class Mammalia; order Diprotodontia; family Phascolarctidae; genus Phascolarctos; species Phascolarctos cinereus. The sequence continues at coordinate 441,360,427 of NW_027555847.1, read as the reverse complement.
ATTTTTTCTCCTGGTTCTACATCATTTTGTATCAGGTCACACAAATCTTCCCACACTTCTCAGTAGTCGTCATATTCACATTTCTTAAAGTATAGTAATGTGCCATGACATTCATGTACCATAATTTGTTTAACTGTTTCTTAGTCAGTGAATATTAACATTGTTTCCAGTTCTTTTCTGCTACAAAAAGTGCTAATATAAATATTTTAGTGTTTATAGAGCCTTTTTTTTTAATGATGGATCTTGGAATATAAATCTGGCAGTGGGACACTAAGTTGTTCTTTTAAAAAAGGAATTTGTGCTAATCTGCCCCTACCCAGAATTAACAATAATACCGACAATAATGTGCATTAATGAGACCAGGACTGGCTAGGTTCAGAGGTATAGCACGTGACTTTGGAACTGGTCCATTGTGAGCCCACACTAATGGCTGTGGCCTCATCATCACAGTGATCTAACCAGTGTAGCTGTACAGCCACAGAGAGATCGAAATAGCTTCTTACTTAATCATATTCTTGACAATGGATAAATCTAGTTAGGATGGTTCACAAGACCCCAGTTTGTGCAGATAATACAAAATACAGAGTTGATTTCATAAACAATGGCTATTGTCAGGTTTATTACCGACTATTATTAATTGGTAAGTTAGTAAGCACTATTCACAATGTGATTTAACTCACAATCTCCCCCCTCCCAAATTTTCTGCAACAGATTTTTATTGTAAAGTAACATACCCCTGTAATTCTTGTTCATAGCTATCAAAAAGAAACGTTTTGAAATTGGCATTTTATTGCATTAAAGCAGAAGTGTATTTCTTGGTCCACTTTGCAACTGCCTTGAGTCTCTTGATTAGGAATCATTGTTAATGGTGGTACTTGGTTTTAGATATTTTGATGTTTTTTTCATTGGAGAAGTGGCCAATGGAGCTTCCTCTCCCTCCTCCCACCTCCACCCCCAAACAAGCAACTGGTACTTGGGACAGCTGTCACATCTCTTAGAGGTTTTAGTGCATCCCCCTATAGGGCCACTTGGCTCTCATGAGCTTCAGGCACTTTTCACTCAAAATGCTCCAGAAATTGGATTATTTTCTACATGGAGGAATATCCTGGTTCTCCCATTTAACCTCTACTTAGCAGCAAGCTGAAGAGAGGGAAATTGTTATATTATCAGACATGTTAAAATCATGATAAAAAATATAATATTCTAGGAAGCTTGACAGTACCTGCATGAGTCAACCAATTTTTGGATAAGAACCAATCCCTCAAGGGAGAATGCAGTCCTGCCCTGGACCTTAACTGGTTTTTATGTTCATTTTGTTTCTTCTAATTCTTTATGAAACAGTGATTTGTAGAGCAAAGTGGTTTTTCTGTGTAGTGCACATTTAATTATGTGATGCAGTTCTTATCAAAAGATCATTTCTGCTTGCTTTTCCATTTATTTCTCATGTTTGTTTTTCTTTTTCATTTGATTTCTTTTTGTTTGTGTTATTGTTGCTTCTTTCCTTCCCATGTACTGGGAGCAGAATATCCGTGACTTTCTGTAACAAGAACAATATTGGTGCCAACAGCAGATTTCTTTTGCTGTTATTAGCTGACACAAAGCTGTTTTTGTTCATCCTCACTCTAATATAAAGACTTCAAGGAGGAGAATCTGCCCATTTAATTTGCTAATATTTTTGATCAGTTGGCTGGGTAATGAGCACCTTCCCCCTCATCATTTTGTCTGTATGATGCAAAGCAACTCATTATTTGTGAGCCCACTCTAAAAAGATGGTTTATGAACGAGGAACTGGGATTTACCAAATAACTCTGCATAGTAGATAGAATACTGGGTTTGCAGTCACGGAGACTTGGGTCCAAATCCCATCGCTGACACTTATTCATGGGCGTGTAACAACCTCTCTTTTTCTATTGGTAAAATGGAAATGGTAATATCTTTAGTACTTACCATATATAAAACCATATCTATATATGTATATATATATGATACATACAGTGCTTTGAAAACATTAAAGTCTTTGTAAGCTTTAGTTATTTTTATCTCTAAGTTTACCATTTTAAACCAAAATGAGACCTGCTTTTGTACAGAGAAAATGCTTACATTTTAAAAAAAAATAAGAAGGTTCTATAGAAGGGTAGCTATTACTTGTGTCAAATACCTGTGATTTCTTCAGAGTTGGGGAACTGCTAATAAGAACTCCCTTCCCTCCACCTGGCTACTAGGGTATAATTTACAGTCTTAGAGAGTAGCCTGAGTCTCAGAGAAGTAAAACGACTTGCTCATGGTCACATAGTCAGTAAAGCATGAGAGGCATTTGAACCCTGGTTTTCCAGACTCCGACTCTAGATGCTATCCACCATGTCCTGCTGTCTCTCAGGCTGTTCTTTAAAAATGTTATAAATGACAGGTCCTTTATTAAAGTGAGATTTTGAAATGATACTTTCCATCACGTAGTCTGTTAAATAGCTTATATAATAAACTTGAAACTTGCAGCCCCAGAATCTGTTTGCATGTTTTCAGTTGTGTTGCTAGGGAACTTAACCTCACACTGTGTCTGTCAAATGGAATATGGCTCCTTGCACGTATATATTTTAAATAGTATGAGAAAGTTATATATTGATTTTATATGACATGTTTTAAATTTGTGTAGTTAAAAGAGCTTCAGGCTTGAAGTCAGTAGATCTGTGCTCTACTCTTGGCTCTGTCATTAGTTGGTTGTATGACCTTGGGCCTCTATCTTTTCATCTGCAAAATGGGCTAGCTCAGAGGTGCTTAACAGTTTTTATGTTTCATTAATCCCTTTGAGAGCATAGTGAAGTCCTCGGGATAATGTTTTTAAATGCATAAAATAAAATAGAAAGGAAACCAGTTATATCGAAATATAGTTTATCTATTTTTTTTTTTGGTGAGGCAATCACGAAAGTGACTTGCCCAGGGTCTCACAGCTAGTAAGTATTATGTGTCTGAGGCTGGATTTGAACTCAGGTTCTCCTAACTCTAGGGCCAGTGCTCTATCCACTGTGCCATCTAGCAGCCCTTCTATCTTTTTTTAAAATGCCAACTTCACAGACACCAGGTTAAGAATCCTTGGGCCAGATTATTCTTGTAATCTTTTCTAGTACTAAAATTCTTTGCTTCTATTCCACTTTTTCCTCTACGGGCTATAATTAAGGATTTATGAGCATTGTTGACTTTAAAAAACAGTAATGACATAACTAAGATGATGATGAACTATCATCATAATGACTAGGTGATACAGGAGATAGAACAGGGCCTAGAGTCAAGAAGACCTTCGTTTGCCTAGCCTCAGACTGTTACTAGCTGTGTGACCCTGGGCAAGTCACTTACACCTCTGTTTGGCTTAGTTTCCTCATCTGTAAAATGGGGATAAAAATAACACCTACCTCCCAGAGTTGTAAGGATCAAATGAGATATCTGTAAAGTGCTTAGCACATAATAAGTGCTATATAAATATTAGATTATTATTATTATTATTATTATACTAAATAGAAGTAATGCACAGGCATCTTCAAAACATAACATATCAGGTTGTTTTCCTGTAACATGTGAAGTCTGAGAGTTTGATCTTTATCACCATATGTTGAGAAGTAAGATTTTAAAACAAAATACAGCTAAGTCAGCTGTGGAGAAAGGTAACTTTAACAATAAGACAACAGATGTGCAAGAGTTAGTTCGCTCAGCTGTAAGTGGATCCAGACTCATCTCCACATGAGAGACATGAAGGTAACACTCCAATGAAGTTCACGTAATAAAGAGTGGAGTGTTCTATGGGGGGGAGGGAGCCAGCCTCAGCTTCATGTCGGTAAGGTTCCTTTAAATTTAGATCTTGCTTCTCATCGACAGGATTCACAGTTGTCCTGAGAGGGCCATTAACAAAATGATCCCAGCAACTTGCAGCTCAGAGTAGGAGACAGTGACTTTCTTCCTCTGGATCTCTGATCACTAGGCATTTAGAAGGGGCAATCAGTCACCAGAGATGTTTGCAGTAGGCAACCAAAGAAAACTGAGGAATTGACTAAAAACCTAAGCAAATGACTTACTTCTCTCAGGCTGTGACTGTAGGTAGAATTCTGATCTAATGCATAGTAAATACTGTGCCCTTGGTCTGATTCCAACACTACCAACAATAGTCAGAGCAGATAGACACTTAATTTGGTTTTCATACTGCTGGTGATGTGTCAGAGCCAACCAAGGGTCTTTTTCAGTTGCCATGGGGCAGTTAGAAATATACTTTATTTACTAGAGGGCCTATGACCTGACAACTGTTATACTGTGCATTTTGAGTTTCGTTTCCCTTGCCCTCAGAATGTGTGGTGAGCCCACTAATAAATAATACATGATACTGATTAGATGTCTATCTGTAATGTGTTGATCTGCCTTAGATTCTCATTAGGTCATCATCGACAAACTTGTTCATGAAGGAGATGACAGTATTTTGGGGGCAACATTGCAGCATGTGAAGCATCAATGTGACCATTATTCCTGGATTGACCAGAGGGCATAGAACCGGTTAAGGCTGAGAAAGTCACACACTTTCCTTCCTATAAAGGAAACCTCATCTCGGCATTAGTTAAGAACTTGGAATTTTCTATCAGTCAAGGGAGGCTTGATGAGTAATTCAGATGGTCATGTGCTTTTATGAGTAAGCTCTATTATCATGTTTGCTTTAAAAAAAAATAAAAACAAACTCAGGCATTGTTTTGCATATTGCTGGTGACACACTCTGTGGCTTTTCTTTTTCTTCTTCCACAGTCAGTTCTTTATTATCCATGCCAATGGAGGTGAACAGACAGCATGGGTCATACAACCCATAGATTACTCAAAAAATAATTTTTATTTGACTTTGTAATGTACCCAGAATAGAACTCACAACCAAGAGAGACCTAGAAATTGATCGAGCCCCCTCCTTTCTCCAGATGAGGAAACTGAGGTCCAGGACGGTGAATGGTTTTCCAGATGTGAAGTTGCTTGCCTAAAGTAATACACATAGCAGAGAGAAGAATCAGATTCATAGGATCATACATTTCAAGCTGAAAGGAGAAGTTGAGTGAGTGGTCTGTGGGCACACAAAAATTAAGGAGAGGATCCAGGATTGGAAGCTAGGTCCACTGACTTCAAATCCAGTTTGCTTTCCACTTCATGGCTTCTAACTTCTGAGCTAGTTCACACACTAATGTTCCTCCATTGCCCCCAGTGTCCTAAGTAGATAGTTGTATGTATGAACATCTCGGGAAAGAGGAGGATGAAAGAAGATAATCCCCAAAAGGGATAGTTTAATCATGAATAAAATTGGCCATTTAGGGTCTTTTGCTGTTGTCTTTCAATCATTTTTCAGTCATGTCCAATTCTTCATGAGCCCATTTGGGGTTTTCTTGGCAAAGATACTGGAGTGGTTTGCCATTTCCTTCTCCAGCTCATTTTTACAAATGACAGAACTGTGGCAAATATGGTTAAGTGACTTGCCCAGGGTCACACAGATATTAAACATCTGAGATGGGATTTGAACTCATGAAGTTGAGTCTTCCTGATTCCAAGCCTACCTAACTGCCCTATTTGGAGTCTTATTATCAGTGAATCAATCAACAAGCATTTCTTCAATAGCTACTATGTGCCAGGTGCTCTTCAGGGGCTAAAGATAACAGATATGAAGAAAGAAACAACCTCTGGTCTCAAGGTGTTTATATCCTAACTTCCAATGGATATTTAAAGAGGCAGGGGCTTACAGATATACTTTCACTTGGATCCAGTCAGTTTTGTGAGTCTACATATTCATTTTTGTATCATTCATTAGGGTAGACATATTATTTTAGCTTCAAATTTTGGAGATCTTTTGCAACAGTGCTGTTTGGATCAACCAGTTATCAGAATCAACTTGATTTGTTGTGAACCTAGCTGATTTGTGAAAATCTAGCTCTAGTGGGAGCATTTTCTTTTGTTTAAGCTCTGAACTTAATGAGCACTAAATAAAATGGTCCATTTGCATAGTATAAAAGAAGAAGAGGATGGTTCACAAAATTGGGTTTCTATTATGTAGAGCTTGCTTTTCTTTTAAGACTATAATAAATTCAACATGTAACTTTCAAAGTAGTCCAATTTGTCTATGATTCTCTCTGGCCTTCATTCTGTTTTCTTCTGTGCATTTTTTTTTAAAAAGATACTTCAGTGACTTTGTTTTGTTTTGTATTGTATATTTTTGTTGTTTTTCTGTTTTTGTTTTTGCTATCTATCTCTACTTTCACTTCACTTGCTTCTGCTCACTCTACTTGGCGTCAATTCATATGTCTTTCCAGGTTTGTCTAAAGCTCTTCATTTTAAAATTTCTTTTGGCATAAGAATATTCCATTACATTATGATGTATGGCATTATTTTTTTCAGTAATTTTTCCCATTTGATGGATGGAACTTTAGTTTCCATTTATTTGCTATAGCAAAAAGAGCTCCTTTATGTATTTTTGTATATAGAGGTTCATTTTCTCTTTCTTTGTTTTTGTGGGGGGCAAAGGCCAGCATTGATATCTCTTGGTTCAAAGGGTATGCACAATTGAGTGACTTTTTGGGCATGGCTCCAGACTGCTTTCTAAAATGCCTGGACCAACTGATTCTCAGCTCCACCAACAGAAAAATATGGAACACTTTATGAATTTGAATTCTGCTACACACATACTAATCTTCTTTTCTCTATTGGTCCAATTGCAATTTATATGCTACCAAAGCATTTTAATGCCAGGTCTTGACAGCTGTGATGGACCTTGTGAAATGACTGCCTGATGGGGATGGGTGTAAAGGTCTGTTTTATGAGCTCCAGGTTGATGGTGGGTCAGACTGGAGAGCAAATGTGACTAAAACTGGTGATCAAGAAATAGACTGTAGTCTTGTAGGAGTTCTTAAGGTGGGGTCCATAAACTTTTTTTTTAATTTTGAAAACTATATTTAAATAACTTGTTTTTCTTTCTAATGCTAAGTATTTTATTTTATGCATTTAAAAGCATGCTGAGTAGAGGTTCGTAGACTTCACCAGATTGGCAAAGCAGTCCATGACACCAAAAAGGTTAAGAACCTTGGGTCTAATGAATGTGGTATGGGAATTAGAGTCAGGAAGTCCCAGGTTCAGATTCTGTCTGGGAGTCTGATTAGCTATGCAAGCATAGGCAATGCATTTAATCTTCCTGAAACTCAATTCCTTCATCAGTAAAATAGGAATAATGAGACTGGTCGCACTTGCTTTCAGGATTGTGATGCTGAAGTAACATAATGTATATAAAAAGTTTTACAAACTTGAAAGTGAAATATATAATTCTTTATTATTATTATTATTAGTTAGTCTGTGACTGGTTAGATGCATAGGCTGAGGCCAGGAACATGGGTACCATCTTCCTAGCTTTGTCTTCTCTGACCTCTCTGTTTCACAGTGACATTCCATCTCCCATACTAGGAGAATCATCTGTGGGTCACAAGAGGGAATGACAGAGAATGTGGACAGACCAGTGCATATCCAATGCCACTATACCTTGACTATCTTAATATATGTGAGTGAGTGTTGAGTCCATGTTGAGTGAGTGCTTTCTCACCCCAATTTCTCCTTTAAATACCTATGAAATCCCATTTAATACTTAACCTGTGGTCTCATTAATGTAGGGAACTCGAGAGATGGAGACTCTCTTTACCAATTCAGGTGGGTATAGTTTTCTGTACCTCAGAGTCTTAGAGAGCTGTCAGGTAGCTGAGAGTTTAAGGGATTTGCACAGGGTCACACAGCCAGTAGATGTAAAGGGAAGTCTCGAGGGTCTTTCTGACTCCCACGCCTGCCAGTGCTTTTATACACTATCCTATGGCTGCCTCTTGCCAACACCTAAATACCTACATATGAAATACCCATATGTATTTAACAGGGGTGTTACCTTGATCATTTTGTGATCTATAGAAATGTATCTATAGTCATTTATGAGCTTGAGCTGTGTGATCCTGGAGAAGTTACTGAACCTCTGTCTGCCTCAGTTTTCCTCATTTGTAAAAAGAGGGCTAGTAAATAGCACCAACTTCCCAGGGTTGTTGTGAGGATCAAATGAAATGATATTTGTAGAGTTCTTTGCAAAACCTTAAAACCCTGTGTAAATATTACCTATTAGTATTGTTATTATCTTTGGCAAAATTTACAATTTAAGTACTCGTTATGGAAACAAGAGCCACATTTCTACAACTTCCTAAAATGTTTTAAAGTCTATCCTAAATAATATTCTCATTATGAAATGTATTTCATCAGTTATGCAGATAGTCCAGATCTTTTCTTCTTAGAGAATCTATTTACTAGGAAAATTTTTTTTCTTCTTTATTTTATGAAAAAGACCACTTACTCTGTGTTTTGTAGACCTAACTCTGAGTCTGGTATTTGGAGGCTGTGTTACTATATGTACTGTGGTACAGTGTAAAGGATACTATATGTGGTATCATGGTGCCTGAATTTGATTCCTAGCTCTCAAACTTAATCCTTGTGTGATCTTGGGCTCATTATTGAACCTCTCTGGGCTCCAGTTTCCTAATCTGTAAAATGAGGGAATTGAACTAGATGACCCAGGATTAGATCTTTGATCTTTATGCTCCTGATACCTAAGGAATAAAAAATACAATTGTTTCTTTATTGAAATGTGGAATTAAATTTGATAATGAGAATGTTTCTTATATTAAATACTCTTATGCTAGTGATTCACAATTCTGAAAATACTAACTGAATCAATTCCTTTTTTAAGGATTTTTTTTTTGTTTAATTTTGTTTGGGGTTGGTCTAGAGGGTGGCAAGAAACATTGACATACACTTAAAGCCAGCTGCAAGTGATCACAATGAGGATAACATTCAGTGCTTTGTTCTTTCTTAGGACCACAGAGTTTACAAACATTAATTAGCTAATCTTCAGAACACCCCTGAGAGGGAGATAGACATAATTTTCCCACATTTTCATAATGGGAAATCCAAGGTAGACCAGGGTTAAGCCAGCAAGTCAGTGACATACTGAGAAAGTTCAGGCTCCTGATTCCTCCATTCTCTGTCCTGCCCAATCCAATAGCATTTTCTCTGAATTTTCCTTCTTTCTTAGGATGTCACTTTAGGTTATTCCTGTCAGTGAGAAATGGAAGACTTAGATGAAAATAATAGTTATTTTACTGTGGCTATTTTTCAGGCAGAAGGAAATAAGAACATAGAAGAGTCTTTAGTTATGAAAGAAATATATAATGTATTAAGTATGCTTTATTGGTTTGAATATAGACTATCTCCAAATCTGATACACAGATACATGTATAAATGCATGTATGTATCTATATCATATGTGTGTGTATGTTTATAGGCTATATCTAGGTTTTATATATGCCACATTTAGGGGAAAATGGCAGCCTATGTTGAAATGAATTCAGTAGTGTCTCTCACTCTGTCAGATGGCATACCTCATTACTTGACCCTCAAACTGAACATTTAGTATGGCTGGGTTCCAGTTGCTTTCATAGCAGTGATTCACAGTATCATAATTAGATAGATTCAAACCTGGCTAAAAAGCAGGACCTAAAGAGTATTTCCATGATGGCTTCCTATCAACTTGGAAGGATGTCACTGGTAGAGTGCCCCAAGGTTCTGCCCTTAGCCCAATATTGTTGAGGTTTTGTTTTTAGTCAGTGACTTGGATAAAAGAATAAAGGGCAATCTTATTGAATTTAAAGATGATCCCAAGCTAGATGGAATAGCTAACATGTTGGAGGATCACGTAAAGAATATAGAAGATTTTGACATGTTAGAATATTGGGCTAATAAGATGAAATTTAGCTGGGATAAAGGTAAGGACTTACAATTAGGTTCAGGAGATTGAGCTCATTAGTACAAGATGGCGGAGGTATGGTTAGATAGCAGTTTGGAAAAGATTTGGCAGTTTTACTTCACTGTGAATCAACATTGTGATCTAATAGTGCACAAAACACTAATGCAATAAGATTACATTAAAACATGTATAAGAAAGGTGATAATCTTGCACTTTGTTGTGGACACACCACATCTAGAGCATTATGGGAAGGACATTGATAATGATAATCCAGAAGAGAACAACCAGGGTAGTAAGGGACCTTGAGATCTTGTCATAGGTAGATTAGTTGAAGGAACTGAGGATGTCTGGCCTGAAGAGAAAAAGACCTAGGAGTCAGCATGGTGGGAAGGGAAGGGGAAGAGAATAACATTCATATGAAACTACTGTGTGTCAGGCACTGTGCTAAGCAATTTACAAATTGTATCTCTTACAACAATCCTGCAAGTTAGGTGCCATTATTATCCCCATTTTACAGTTGAGGAAACTGAGGCAACAAAAAACAAATGGCTTGCCCATGGTCACACAGCTAGTGTCTGAGGTAGGATTTGAATTCAGGTCTTCCTGACTCCAGGTTCAGCACTCTATCTACTGTGTCAACTAGCTGCCTCATGACAGTAGGACATGCTGCTTTTTTTTTTTTAAACGGTGCTGCTCTTTATTGGTCATCCAGAGGTGGCACACCAGGTGAGCATGGCCAAGTCTGGCCCTGATAAGGCAAAGGTAGATTTGTCTTTTCCTGCCGTCCGGACTGTTGACTTCATCCTGGACTCAAGGCACTCACATTTTCCCAGGGTCCTCCTTCAGAGTGACTGTCCTGTTAAAGACAAGCTTTCTTTCCATACTGTCTGGATCCACAGAGAAGTAGCCCAGGCGTTCAAACTGGAACTTATCAAAGGGTTTTGCACCACTGACTGAGGAATCCACCAAGCCATCTTCAATCACACTCAGAGGGTCTGAGTTCAAGTCACTTAAGAATCCACCAGGGACTTCAGAAGGATCCTCAGGGTTTTTGTGTCGGAATAGCCTCTCATAGATTCAGATCTCACACTGCAAGGGCTCAGATACCCAGTGTATAAAAGCTTTGGGCTTCTCAGAAGCATCTGACTTGCTGCATGTCACTTCCAGCTCAGTCACCTGGCCACTGGCATTCTTGATGATGTTCTGTACATCGATACCATAACCCGCATGTCTCAAACCTACTGGCTGGCCCGGCACAAGACGTTTGTAACCCTTTTCTGGCTCCTCTTTAAAGTCTGTGTGCTCAATGTTGATTTTGGGTAAAAAAGGAACCCGGTGAAAGCCTTTGGTCTCATCAGCTGGAAAGTTCTAAGTATTTGAAGAGCTGTTATGTGGAGGAAGTTTTAGATTGATTTTGATTCCATTCAGAAAGGAAAACTAGGAGTAATGGGTAAAATTTGTAAAGAAGCGAATTTAAGCTTAATATAAAGAAAAACTTCTTAATAATTTGGGCTGTCCAGGAGTGGAAGAGTTGGTATAGGAGATTGTATATTTCTCTCCCTCTAGGCTATCATTTAATCAACATTTACTACTTAAAAATTTATTATGTATTTAAACATTCATTTCTTTTTAAATTTTGAGTTCCAGATTCTCTTCTTCTCTCCCATTGAGAAGGCAAACAATATAATATCAATTATACATGTGAAGTAATTTAGAACATTTTCATGTTAGCCACATAAAAGAGCAAGTTTTTTTTTAAAGTGGAAAAATTATACTTCAGTTTACATTCAGTTCATCAGTTCTCTCCCTGGATATGGATAACATTTATTCATCATGAGTCCTTTGGAATTTTCTTAGATCATTCCATTGATCAGAGTATCCAACTCTTTCACAGCTGATCATCATTATAACGTTGCTGTCACTGTGCACAATGATCTCCTGGTTCTTACCACTTATTTTTGCATCAGTTCATATAGATGTTGGCACTTTTTTCCTGAAACCACCCCCTGCCCTTGTCATTTCTTATAGCACAATAGTACTTCATCACAATTATATGCCACAACTAGTTCAGCCATTCCTCAATTGATGAGCATCCCCTCAATGTCTAATTCTTTGCCACCATAAAAAGAGCTGCTACAAATATTTTTGTACATATAGATGCTTTTCCTTTTTCTTTGATCTCTTTGGGATCCAGACCTAGTAGTGGCATAGCTGGGTCAAAGGGTATTCCCAACTTTGGGCACAGTTTCAGATTGTTCTACAGTTCATTAATGTACCTATTTTCCCTCATGCCCTCCAGAATTTGTCATTTCTAATAGGTGTGAGGTAGTGCCTTATGGCTGCTTTAATTTGCCTTTCTCTAATCAATAATAATTTAGAGCATTTTTCATGTGACTATAGATAGATATCTTTGATTACATCATAAAACTGACTGTTCATATTACTTGACCAATTTTCAATTGAGGAATGACTCTTATTTTTACAAATTTGACTCAGCGCCCTATATATTTGAGAAATGAGGCCTTTATCAAAGAAATTTGCTGTAAATTTTTTGGTATTACTTCATTGTCCATGGTACCTTATAGTAAAATGAGGTTTCCCTGATTATCCCTTTTAATTAGGTCTAGTTTTGCTTTTGTTTTGTCTGAGATCATGGTTGCTACCCTTGCCTTTTTCACTTCAGCTAAAGCACAATACATTCTACTCCAGCCCTTTATTTTAACTCTTTGTGTGTCTTTCTGTTTCATGTGTCTCTTGTACACAACATATTGTTGGATTCTGGTTTCTAATCCATTCTACTGTTAGCTTCCATTTTATGGGCTAGATCATCCTATTCATGTTCACTATTATGATTACTAATTGTATATTTCCCTCCATCCTAATTTCTTCTGTTTATCCTTCTCTCTCTCTCTCTCTTTTTTTATCCTATCCCTCCTCAAAAGACTGTTTTGCTTCTGACCACTGCCTTCCTTAATCTGCCCTCCCTTTTATCACTCCTCTCCCACACCCTTCCCCCTCCTATTTCCCTATTGGGTAAGATAGATTTCTATACCCAAGTAATATATATTTTTCATTCTTTGAATCAATTATAATGAGAGTGAATGTACTTGCCACCACCACCCCCATTTTTTCTTCCCCTGTAAAAGCTCTCTCTTGCATTCCTCTTTTATGTGAAAAATATTTCCCCATTCTATTTCTCCCTTCCTTTTTCTCCCAGTGCACCCCTTTTTCCTCACTCCACATTTTAAAAAAATAATCATCTCAACATAATCAACTTACACCCATGCCCTCTGTCTAGGTAGACTCCTTCTAACTGCTGTGATACTGATAAAGTTCTTAGGAGTTACATAAATCATCTTCCTATATAGGAATGTAAGCAGTTCAACTCCACTGAGTCCCTTTGATTATTCTCTCATGTTTATCTTTTTATTCTTCTCAAGTCTTCTGTTTGAATGTCATTTTTCTATTTGGCTCTGGTCTTTTCATCAGGAATACTTAGAAGTCCTCTATTTCATTAAATATCCATTTTCCCTTGAAGGATTATACTCAGTTTTGTTGGGTAGGTTATTCTTGGTTATAATCCTAGCTCCTTTGCCTTCTGGAATATCATCTTCCAAGCCCTCTGATCCTGTAATGTGTACATTTCTAAATCTTATGTTATCTTGACTGTGGCTCCATAGGTATTTGAATGGTTTCTTTCTGGCTGCTTGTAATATTTTCTCTTTGGTCTGGTGGGAGCTCTGGAATTTGGATATAATATTCCTGAGAGTTTTTATTTTGGGATCTCTTTCAGGAGGTGATTGGTGGATTCTTCCAATATAGATTTTATCCTCTGGATCTAAGATATTGGAGCAATTTTCCTTTATAATTTCTTGAAATGTGTATCTAGGTTCTTCTTTTTGATCATGGCTTTCAATAATCCAATAATTCTTAAAATTATCTCTTCTTAATCTATTTTCCAGGTCAAATGCCCAATTCTAATTTTTAAAGAATTATTTTCTTCAGTGAGCTTTTGTACCACTCTTTTCATTTGGCCAATTCTGCTTTTAAAGGAATTCTTTTCTTCAGTGAAATGTTGTGCCTCTTTTACCATTTGACCATTTCTGTTTTTTAAGGTGTTATGTTCTTCAGTATTTCCTGTGCCTCTTTTACCAAGCTGCTAATTCTCTTTTCATAATTTTCTCATACCACTCTCACTTCCCCCCCAATTTTTCCTCTACTTCTCTTATCTTTTTCTTTAACTCTTCCAGGAATTCTTGCTGGCCTTGGGTCCAATTAGCATTTTTCTTTGAGGCTTTGCTTAAAGCTATGTTCATATTGTTGTCTTTTTCTGAGTTTGAGTTGGTCTTCGTGACACCTTAGTAGCTTTTTATGCTCAAGTTCTTTTTGTTGTTGTTATTATTTGCTCATTTTCTTAGCCTATTTCTTTACTTTGAATTTTATATTAAAGTTGGGCTATGATAACCCTGAGGGTGGGGAGGCACTATCAGAGGCTTTAGGCTTTTTTATGCTTCTGTTTTCAGAGCTAGTTCTGGGGATCTGCAAATTTTTGGTGCTTCCAAGGTGGTGTGATCTGGGGAGAGGTATAGTCACTGCTCTCCTAGTCTGCTCTGGTTTTTTACCCAGGAAGGGCCCCTGCTTCCTTGCAGCCTCAAGTACTGGTGCTCTTCTTGGCCCTGGAACTGTGACCAGTTCCCCACTCTCCTGCAGCATATAGTGCCTGCACTTTTCTTGTCCCTGCAACTGTGACCAGGACCCCAACTCCTTTGTGACTGATCACAAGCATTTCTCTCAGTGCTGGAACTGTGACCCAGAACTGCTTATGGGCAATGGAGTTGCCAGTAAGTACCAAGTGTACCTGGCGCTAGCAAAGGGTCCCCTGCAATCTCTTTTGGACCAATTGTCCAACCCCCTATCTCTCAGCTGAGAGCTCCTGAAGCTGCTGCTGCTGCAGCTGCCTCCATGGCCCACCACTGCCACGTTCACTCTGGTGTTATGGACCTCTCCTGTGGACCTCCCAAGTTGTCTTAGGCTGGAAAAATGTTTTCCTCTGGTCTTTTGTTGGCTCTGCTGCTCCAAAATTTGATTGGAGGTGTTATTTTGAAGTTGGAGGGAGTGTTCAATCAATTAACATTTATTAGCTACTTATTATGTACTAGGCACTGTGCTCAGTGCTGCACATTCAAAAAATAAAGGCAAAAGATAATCCTTTCCCTCAAGGAGATTACAATCTAATGGAGGAGAACACACACACACACACACACACACACACACACACACACATACATATATAATGTGTGTATATACATGCATATATATACACATGGTTTATATATGTGTATATATATAATATATGTGATAAATAGGAAATAACAGAGGAAAGGCACTAGGATTAAGAAGGGCTAGGCCTATTATTAGAGTTTGGACAACAACTTCTCAGGTGAGCTCTAGAGGGGTTTCATGTTCAGGTACTAGATGGCCTCTAAGGTCCATTCCCACTCTTAGAGTCTATGGTTTGGTGAGTTCAATAGGAGAAAAGGAGCTGGAAGATCATTCTGGATACTGGGAACAGTATAAACAAAAGAGGGGAGTGTGTGGAGAATCTTAGGATGTGTTCAAATGGCATGGTATAGTTGAATTAGAGCACTGAACACAGAATGTGTGGATGGGTGGAATATGAGAAATGGAGGACAAATATCAGATGGAGGAGGGTCTTGAATGCCATACATAAGAGTTTGAACTTTATCTGGTGTACAGTGTCTCAAAAATAGGAGTTTGGGGGACAGAGGAATCAAAGGACCAGACTTACGCATAATGGATGTGTCCAGCAGCATTGTAAAGAGTGGATTAGAGTGGAGAGAAAGTGGAGATGAGAGGAGCTGCATATAGGTAGGTTATTGTAGTAATCTAGGTAGTTGGTAACAATAGCCAGCATACCCAAGGGTCATGGCAGTGGGACTAGAGAGTGGGAAACAAAGCTGAAAATGGAGGTGCATTCAACAGGAACATGGTTACAGTCTTCCTAGCTTTGTGGAATCTGTTCTGTCTGTTCCATGACCAAAGGCTATCACCCATGATTGAATATGAGAGAAGAATCAAAAATAGCCTCAGGATTATAAACATGGGATTCAGCGTCATCTGTAGAACCCTCAAATCCCTACATTTCCTGCTTTGCATCTGGTGGCTCTGCATTGTACCTTTCTTTGCATTTGATGCCCTCCCATACCTTCACTTCAGCTCTTGACACATGGTGCCCATACATTTAAGAGTTTCCTCCAGTGTCTGAACTCAACCAAGAAACCAACAGTGGACACATAGTAAAGGTACAATACCCATATAATCAAGATTTCACCACACAACCAGGAGAACGTTGTACACAGTTAACGGCGATGTTGTGTGATGACTAACTCTGCTAAGAAGGGCTAAGTCTATCAATGCAAAGATCTAAGATATCTCCAAAAGTCTCATGATGGAAAATACTATCCACATCCAGAGAAAGAACTATGGAGTTGGAATGCAGAGCGAAGCACACTATTTGCCATTTTTTTCTTCTATTTTGTTTTGTTTCCTCTTTCTTGTGGTTCCTCCTATTGGTTCTAATTCTTCCTTACAACATCACTAATGTGAAAATGTTAAATGGGAATGTATATGTAGAGCCTATATCAGATTGCGTACCATCTTGGGGAGGGAGGTGGGAGGGAGAGAAAAATTTAAAAATCGAAAGTGTATGGAAGTGATTGTTGAAAACTAAAAATAAATTTAAAAAAAGGTTTCATCTTAAGGTGATCTGCTTTAACAGGTGGTCTCCAGGGGTACAGTCAACTAAAGTGGCAGCCACCTGCAACCATTTATGTAATATTTCTGCAGGTTTGGTTTACATTGAAAATTAGAAAACCTCTCAGATTTTTGCCCAGAAGTCTACTTTAGCCTATCTATGGCAAACTCCTAGAACAGGGGCAGGGAACCTGTGGGGAAGCTCAGGTGTGAGGACCCAGAGGGCTACATATGGCCTTGAAGCTGCAGGCTCCTCACCCTGACCTAGAAGGTAAAAACCCAGGAAGCTTCATTAGCTAGACATATTTGTTAGCAGCAAAATAATTGGTGTTCATTATGAAGACCCAGAGTTGCTGCTGTATGGTCTGAGAATGCTTTATTAATCACTAAGAGATAGGGACCAGACCTATGATTTCATTAGTATAGGGAAATCCCAGGTGAGGAAACTCCTTCTACAGAAACAGGTTAGCACCATCTCTGGAAATTACAGTCTACATGAGTTGACTAGAATGACTTTCCCAGGGTCATGCAGTCAGTATGTGTCAGTGACATTTTTATGACTGAGGCCAGCTCTGTATTCACTATGCCAGCTACCTCTCTATGAATCATCAAAGAAAGATCAAATTCAACTTATTTTCTGTGTTAACCATATTTGATCATGTTTTCATTCTTTGTGGTAGTTTCCATTTAAACAGAATATTCATTTACCCAGGGCCTCCATTATTGAAACATTTTACAGGAATGGGACTTTACATAGGAGACGTCTTTCATTTAGTAACATTCAAACACTTGTTTTCCAGACCAATTGTGATGCCTCAGAACAGAGACCAAGTAAAGTGTCCCTTAAACAATTTTCTAGGGATGGAAAATAAACAGTGATTTTCTGTGTAGTTCAGGAAAGATTAAAAAAAAAACAAATGGAAAATTCATTTCCCCAACTGATGAACAATGTCTCAGTAGGGAAAAAAAATTACAAATGTCTTCTGCAGTTTATTGAGAAGTGAAAGTCCAAATAATTTTCTCTTTTTTTTGATAGATATTCACAGCCACAAAAATGTGTATTATTTCCTTCTTGCCCACAACATACTAAGAATCACCTTGGAAATATTATCAATGAATTCTGTCCTTTCCCTCCCCACCCCAATCTCATTATTTTGAACACAGCAAAAGCCTTAGCTCTACTTACTAAATTGAGTTATTCATATCTAGAGTTTGAAAGAACTAGCATATTTTGTATACTTCTTTACATTCCACAACAAATATTTTGCTCATTTAATAGTGTGTTAAAAATGGTTCAAGAGAGTTTGGGAACAGGGGTTGTTAGGGATGAAGTCCACATAGACCATCTTTTCAGTCTGTAGTTTCAAAGACCAGTAAGACACTCCAGTTTATGTAGTCCACAAAATAACATGATTTATTCAGAATTTTCCATGAGGGGCAGGGTGACACAGTGGATAGAGGGCTTTGGAGTCAGGAGACATGAGTATAATCCTGCCTCTGGCACAAGTCAGTTAACTCCTCAAGGCCCTCCCAGACAACTCCCTAACATTGTATGTAGTCTTAACAATACTAAAATAACAGGTTTGGACCAAAAAATATTCCCTTTTAAAAATTTTGCAAAATGTTTTCAAATAAAGAGTAATAAAAAACCAGAATGAATATTCTTAGTATGTAAACAGTTAACTGTAAATACAGACTTTTAAATGTCAGTTGTTCATTTTAATAGAAGGATTAGAAGACTGGGTTATCCAGATTAGCAAATTATTCCACAAATCATTTATAGTTTCCATTTGGGATGGATTTTGTGCATGTATTTGAATACTGATTTTTTTTTTATTTCTGTGAATTCATTTCAGATAATATCATGGAAGCCTGAACTTGGGAAGCTATCTATTTTGCTCATCTTGCTTTGCTTTTTAATGTTTCCTTACCACACATTTCAGTGGTGAGAACAGAAATCTTTTTTCACATGAGGCAGACTGACTTTGGAGCAGAGGCAGTAGCTAAGCTTTTATTATTTCAAGACCTTCCACACTGGGTGACAGGTTGTATGCCCAGCTAAAGTAAATAGAGGGAGTTTTAATGGTTAACAAAGTAAGTAATAAAACAGAATAGGTGCTAAATGTCAACAAACTTGAAAGCAGGATGTGCTGCCTATAAGTCTTGCTGTGGATAGTGAAGATGACTAATTCTTTTTCTTTTCAAGATGGCTCTGTTGTTCATTTTTATAAACCAGGTTAGTGAATGCAAATCACTTTGAAGCAATTTAGAATCTTAGAACAAAATTAGCATTAATTATACTTCTAGCTGGTGAAGAAGTAAAGGCATGAACTTTACCCCTTGAGAACAAGAACTTGTTTGTGGTTTGGGCTTTTATTTACCAGATGAGAAACCTATAGCTTAAGTATACTGCTTCTTAGCTAATGAAAATTCATGACATTCAAACTCAAAATGTCCTTCTAAGTGTTAGTCATTTCTTCATGGTCACACAATCATCGATGACTTTTAAAACCAAAGTTAAAAAATCCTCTCTATTTTCCTCTGCCCAGTTAATCTAGAAACTCCCTGTTATCTGTTGTGGTTTGTCTTTCTTTCTGGAAGAGGACTGTGACATCAGGGAGATGATGACATGACTTTCAACTGACTTTGATTTGAGTGAGGGAGGGAGGGCTGTGCAAAGTCACCAACCTCACTTTCTCCTCCAGAGCCATCTGGGTCCAGTGGCCAGATATAGATGTGGACAATTGGAGTTGACCCTTGATGCAGTGGGAGTACCTTGGCCCTTTTAAACTAAGTTCTTTTCAGGTTCTTCTTTGAGTGAGGCAATACCCATTCAGTGAATAGGCCTCTTTTTGTTGTTGTTGTTGTTGGCAAGGCAATCAGGGTTAAGTGACTTTTCCAGGGTCATATAGCTCGTAAGTGTCAGGGGCCAGAATGAACACAAGTCCTCCTGACTCTAGGGCTGGTGGTCTATCTACTGTGCCACCTAGCTGCCCCAAATAGGGCTCTTTAGGTATTCTTGTGCATTCATCACTATGGTTTTGAAGCCATGTTTTATGATTAGGCAACAGTCCCTTGAAAGCAAAGTTTTCACCTTGTAAAGTAGCTGAATAGTTTCTAGTATATGATTTGATCCAAAGAAGAAAATATCTTACCAAAAGATGAATGAGAAGAGTTGATTTTCTTCATAGGATGAATGACTTTAATTAATACGTGAAAATTCCCTGGTGCCACGATTTTATATTATTCTGCTCACCATGGAATAAAGTTCATAATTCTGGTTCTTGACCTTTTTTTTTCTTTTAAATGTAGTTGGGAAGTCATATCTATGTGGCAGAAAATTTCTGATGACTTTAGAAGTTCTCCAGAAAAATAATTTTTTTAAGAACTCAAGAAAAGAACTCCCTTCCCCCCGGTAAATTCAGTGGTAAAGGCAGGTGCTGTTCTAGGCCTGGTTCTGTTATAGACTAGATGTGTAACTTTGGGCACGAGACATCTCTGAGCCTCACTTTTCTCATCTGTAAAATGAAGGGAGTGGAGTATATGATCTAGAAAGTCCCCCTTCCAACTCAAAAACATATTGAAGAGATTCTCTGTAGATTCTTGTACTTGGAAGGACAATGTAGACCTGAGGAAAGAAAGTTGAGAAATTCAAGTTACTCTACAAACTTTAGAAATGATGCTAACCTTTGTAAAATATATAATTGCTAAATCTGTGTACTTCACCTTGTAATCATACCTAACAACTCTTCTCTGTAAATCTCCAGTAGCATAGAATATAAACTCCTTGAGGGCAGGGAAAATTTTCAGTTGTATCCCCAGTGCTTACCATATACCCTGCACTTAAGGATACTTATTGTCTATTGAATTAAAAATGCATTACTATAGATGCAAACTCAAATTGCTATTCTGGTAGTTGGGATGAAACCCTGGGGAATAAAAACAAAAGCCAGTTTTTGCACAAACAGCAGAAAGACAACACAGGCTCAATTTTGTTTATGAGTTTGGGTTTGGATTTTTTTTTTCATGGGAAGTGGGATGTGTTCTAGGAAGAAATGTCTTCTTCCAGAAACCCAGTGTGAACCGTTCTTGAAGCTAGTAATCATTTCAGGGAGCATTTAAAAGCCTATACCCCTCCTCCTTCTAAAAAACAATTGTTTACATCCTTACTTGAAATTCGCAAGTTATGAATATAAATTACTTTACTTGTAATTAGCCACCAGCAAGCACAGCAACTGAATAAATTCTAATGGTTTCTAATTCTAATCTCTTACAATTTATCTACATTCTCCCTTTTCTATGAGGCAATAGAGATTAAATCAGTTCCAGCAATTTGAGTCTGTGGTAGCTTTCTAGTTTAATTCTACTGGCCTTTCTTTCCACTACAAGGCTATCTCTTTAATCTATGTATCTTGATACGGACTGGGGAAGTCAGAGAATATGGAGGTGGAAGAGACTTAAGGATAAGTTTGACCAGACCTCAGATCTCTAATTTTACAGATAAGGAAACTGAGGCTCAAGGCCAGGCAATTAGTTTTCAGTCATGCTGATATTCAAATCCTGACCTTCTGACCAATTCTAGTACTTTTCCTGGGGCACCAGTTATTCCCATTGTCTTCAGAATTAAGCATTTTTTAGTATAGGGAACTCAAAGAGCTAGGAATTCCCAGATTTTGGTGACTAAAATAGGACCTTAGATCTAGAGCTGGAAAGAACTTCAGAGACTATTTAGTTCAACTCTTTATTTTACAGGTAAGGAAACTGAGGCCGCATAGCATTTATGATAAAAGTATTATCATAATCAGTTGATCATTTCTGGGGAAATTTTAATTGGCTATTGGTTCCATTACTGCCTTTATTGCATTTGTTTTAATACACATATATCACATTAGATAAATATGTGCTCCTAGATGCTACATTTATGACTCATTTCATGATAAATACAAAAGTAGACTAAAACTCAATAGGAGAAACCATTGTTGAAATCACTGCACTATAATTGTATAAAATGATTATACACAACTTTACTAATATATTAAGTGCTTAGTAATTTCAAACCTTCCTTTTCTAAGAACCACACCATTTCATACTTGACCTTCAATATATTTTTCATTAATAGGGGAAATTCACATTTTTTCTGTTTATAGACTGTAAGTTATAGAATTTTTGATGGAAAATCCCACTAGTTCCGATTCAATAAATCAACCAATTAGTAAGCATTCATTAAGCTCCTTGTTAGTGGCAGACAGTGTTTTAAGCTCTGGGAATACAAAGAGAAAAAATGACATAATCCCTTTGCTCAAGGAATTTACATTCTATTGGGGGAGACAGCATCTGCAATTATAAGTACCTATAGGATAAATAAAATAAGTACAAGGCAATTCGGGAGAGAGGGCAGTAGCAGTTGAGGAGTTTAGGGAAAGCTTTTTGTAGTGTGGTGTTTGAACTGAATCTTGAGCGAAGTCATGTATTCTAAGAGGTGGAGGTAAGGGCTCTCACAATAATATTCTTTACTATGAAGCAAGTGAAAATTCGTGAGGTCATTATTGTTAGAGCAGCATCCTGGGAATAAGGAAATTGGAACTTTTCCTTTATTTTCTCAATACCTCCGTATCTCTTTGTAATAATGTTTCACACTCTAAGGATGCTGCCATCTGAGAATTAAAGTATATAATATGTTCAAGGGTTATTAGATGGATTTTTGTTAAATAAGGAAGTAAAAATATTATTTTATCTCATGAGGGAAATTATAGTTGAATGAACATTTTCAGAAAACCAACTTTTTAGCTCATAGTTTTCAACTGTCATACCTGGTTTAAGGTTAAAGATTGTCCAGAGATGTATATCTGCAGAATGTGTAAGTTGGGACCTTGTTCTTTTAAAAGTGATGGCCTCAAATATTCATTAAGTGCTGGTGATCTGACCCCATATTTCATCCACTTTTTGATAAACATTCATATTTTTATTGGCATCTGTTTTACTAGGAGATCTCATTTTTTTTTCCTTAGACAATTTGTCTGAGTGTCTCATTTTAGGACTTTTGCAAAGTCTGTTGATACATAGCAAAATGTTGGACAGGTAGGAAGGTATTTTGCTTACACTGTGATAAGCATTTCTTTGACCTTTTGCTATTTACCAAAACAATCTTGCCTGTTTTCTTCTAATAAGGGTGTGAAATGACAGGGAGTCAGCACATGATGACTTTGGTACCAGAAATCTCCCTTACTTTTTACTAGTTCTTCATGTACACTGATAAAAATTATGAGGCCATTTGTTCTGTTGCTTCTTGTTCTCTAGAAAAATAAGAGACTTGATAAACAAAATTTATGTTAAAGTGATATGTTTGGGAAAGGGTTTTCCCCATTAAAATTAGACAAAGGTAATGACATTTCTTCTTCATACATTTAAAGTATGTTATATATAAAGTATATATTTCACAATATTAGGTGTCCTGAATCATTAGTTAATGTGAGCAGTCACATACTATGGCCATTTATACCTGGAGTAGGATTGGATTAGGGAAAGGGGTCAGTAAAAACATTCAAGCAGTTACTAGGAGTAATTGGTACCACCCTACCTTGATGTGGTTAGCTTCTAGTAAATAAACTTGAACAACAACAATAATAACAACAATAATAACTAAGACATTATAAAAATTACATACATCTATCCTTGAAAATTACTATGGTCAAATGGTTAGAGCACTGCCTTGGAAATTAGATTTAAGCTCCAGCGCCAGCTCCACGATGGACCTTGTATGTTTTTGCAAAATAAAATTGCTGTTTGATGTGTCTTCACCTCTCTCAGTTATTTTGAAGATAATGTATCACCCACTAAAATAACAAACAAATACTGCTTGCTTTGGCTATCGATCAGATGATTGTTTCTGTTTGGCTTGGTTGAGTTCTGTGGGCTGCCAAGATACTAGGTCTTCTTGACTGGGAGGCCAAGGCATAGACTGGGAACAATAGGCAATGTGTGGGCAGTTATTATAGGACTTACTGAAAAAAAAAATAGATTGCTTTTTCAACTAGACTTGAAGTAAATCTGTATAGTATATGGTCTGTATGTCTATTGGGAGCAAAATCGCCAGGTTCAAAGGATAAAAGTACCCAACAGGATTCTCTTTATTTACATTAATCCCTGCTTCCAGGCTAGAGCATGTGCTGATACATACATCTAAAAATTAGGATTATAGTGAGAAGGAGAAAAGCCCCCTAAAAAATACCGTGTTTCACAGCAGGGCCCAGTCCTGCTTTCCTTTTTCTTTACTTCATCGGCTGACAAATGGGATGACTTTGTGGGACCTGTAAATTGATCTGATATAAAGAGCATCTACCACAGCCTAGAAGCCAGGAAGTACTGGCCTGAATTTGTGCATCAGCAACACAGTAGCAACCTAACAGATAATTGATCTTGGTACCTAAATGATCTTTTTTGAGGAACTGCACTGTTCACATGACCCCGAATAGTCTACTTCTAAAGATGAGCTAAAGCCCATTCTGGCGCCACCCAACTTTGGGGACTAAATAATTTATATGATGCTTTTACCACAGCATTTAATGCACGTGGAAGGAAAAAAAAAACCAACAAGCCAGGTAAAATGGTAACAGGTTATCTAATCAATGCATTCCCAGGTAATGCAACCTGTATAGTGTGCAAAAAATCATATGTAGAGATGAACAATCACCAGGATTGGAAATAATCACTAAGACCAAAGAAAGGTACAGGCTGAAATAGAAACATGTCATAAACAGATTAAGAGAGAGACAAGAATTATAAGGGAAAACATCTGCCTGTTGGACTCAACATCCAAAAGCAGTGTATGTACATGAGGATCAATCTCAGAATGTATTTTTAAAAGATTGCAGAGGGGCTCAAGAAACAGCTCTCAACAGTTTTTCTCCTGAGATATTTTTTTCTCTAAGAATCCCTTTTTTGCTCTGGCCAGGATACTATTCAGGACCTGATGCAATGAACTTATAAGATTGATGAAATTCTTCTTTTCATGTTAAGGAATCCTTTAGAAGTCTCATTTAGAATCATGAATTTCAAAGTCATTACATCTATATTTGCCTCTCTACATATTAAACAAATGACCTATCTGCTTTGCTAGATGAATCTTCCAGAATTCGTGGGATGAATCACTTACAGCAATAATCTTTAGTGTTAGTTTGGGAGCTTCCCTTCTTAGGAAAGGTGGAAAAGGTACCGATGAAGGCTCAGAGAATATTAAGGCTGTATCTCCAAGTGCTCAGATGTAACAAGCTGATTTTCTGATGTCAAAGGAAACTAGTGATTGAGATTTTTCTCCTTTAGTTAATTGTTTTGGTACAAAAAACCTAGTCTCCAAAAAGCATCTTAAAGAAAGGGGAGGTAAGGTGTTCTATGGAGGACTTTGCACAGAGTTGGTAACTTTGAAACATCTATGAGTTGGAGGGACAAAAAGCTGAAGCCAAATTGAGGTCATACATTTTGCAGTAACCTAGCATCTTTTCTCATACATTCTCCAGTGCTATAACTTTGGGAACTGATATGAATACTTCACATTAAATTATTTCACCTAAAAAGCTTATAGGTATCTGTCGATGTTACATATGAAGTAGACAGATTTTTTGCATCATTTTACTCACCATATGTAAAGTTTAGTAATTTTCAACTTCACAGACTCTTCCTAATTCTCATCTTTTCTTTTCTATGTCCCAATGCAGACCAAGTCTGCAAAGAGCACATAGAGAATTGTTGTACTGATCTATCTATTCCTTGGAAGCTTTGGGTAATGAACATTAAGCTCTTTAAAAGGAAGTAATTTCATATTGATTCTAACTTTAATTGTTTACATTTACACAGTACTTTTTAGTTTTCAAAGTGGTTTCCTCATCACACCTACAAGTAGTAGATTAGATAAAGGGATAGTCTTAGAGGAATAAAATGACCTACCCACACTAATCCAGCAGAAAGTAGTAGTCAGAACTTGAACCCAGGTCTTGTGATACCACGAAATCCTGCTACTTTCCTTAGTACACAGGACTAACATTATTTACCAGAGACCCAATTCTGAACAATGAGGAGAAATGGACAATAAAAAGTGGTGTGATGTAGTGGATAGAATGCTGGGCTTGGACTCAGGCATACCTGAGTTCAAATCCCTCCTGAGACACTTTGTACTTGTGTGACCCTAAACAAGTTATTTACCTCTCTCATCTTCCTCATTTGTAAAATGAGCAGGTTGGACTTGATGGTATCTAAGGTTCTTTATAGCTCTAAGTCTAGCATCCGGTCAGAAGAAGGATGATTCCTTTTGTAGGGAGGGGAACTTTCTGGTTAGTGGTAGGATAGAGCCAGCATGGGGGCTTACAAATACATCCAAGAACTGTGAAGGAAGAAGCAGTCGGATGTCACGCGGTTCCTTCTGTATAGGCACTGCTGGTGGTACCTCCAGTTATCTGCCCTCCACCAAGTCCCCCCGGCCTACCAGACCCAATAAAGCTTACAGTCTAGGGCACAAGGCCAACCCAGATTATGTCATCTACCATATTCATGTCCATCATGGTGGGCGAAAGCATCCCGTTCGCAAGGATGCAGCTTAGGGTAAACCTGTCCATCGTGGTGTCAGTAAGCTGAAGTTTGCCAGCAGCCTACAGTCTGTAGCAGAAAAGCATGCTGGCCATCACTGGGGATTCAACTTACATTTTATAAAGCTATGAGGTGAAACCCTGACACTCAGCTGATCACCAAGCCAGTGCACAAACACAGAGACATGCGTGGGCTTACCTCAGCTGGCCAGAAAAGCTGGGGTCTTAGAAAGGGTCACAAGTTCCACTGTACCATTGGGGGAACTCGTGCTACTTGGAGAAGGCTCAGGACTTTCCAACTACGTAGATACTGCTAATTAGCACAAGTTAATTTGTAAACTTAATGTTTAATAAACACAATTTAGGACAGTGTGGGGAGGGGAATCTAGAACCAAGGGAATCTAGGTAAGTTTGGAAGTTGAGGAAACGAGGTAAGCAAAGACTTGGAATGTTGGGGGGGGACAAAAAAATAACAGTGATTTGTGGGGTAGGATATGCTAGAATTAGGGAACATAGTTTATTACATAAAACACTTGATTTTCACATTTCTGTTTCACATTCATGTGTTCTTCATATATCTGTGAAGATACTACATCAAAATAACATCTAATAACTTGCCTTTGAGTTATATGTTTTAAGTGATAAACTAGGGCTCTCCTGGCCCCTATTTATGCCTTCTATTTGTTAGAACAAGTGGTTGTCAAACTTTCTCATAATTCTTATCTTCTTTTTCCTACCTTGGAACCTAAATATAGGTGTAGTATTGGGATGGAGATTGGGATAATGGAGACTAATTAAACTTGTCCATTCTTTCAAGGAGCATCTAGAGACTAATAATTTTATGCACATTCACTTTTATAAAGATCTTCTGTGTTCAACTGAATGTCTATGAAATAGACTTAGAGGTACAGGTAAGCTCTCTATCAGCTTATCAGATGGTATATACAAAATCATAAGCTTGGATTGCCACTTGAGTTTTCCAGGATGATCAAAATTTCTCGAAAGACTGAGAAACAGATGTGCCTTCCAAAGGAAACCTAAGCCTTTCTGAGAGTTTCAAAAATTTACTGAGATTTAGGAAAGGCAACTAACATCATAGACATTGTTATAGTGTTCATTTATTCACCAGACATTTTATGAGTGCCTATTATGGATAAGACACCGTGCTTAGGTTCTGTGGAAGATGAGTAGGACACACAGTTTCCACCCCTGAGAAGGTTACGTAGGGAAATAAGGTATACATAGATGATGGTAACACAAGGGATGGTTCAATAAGAAGGACAAAGATGAAAGTCATAGGAAAAATATGAAAAAAGTACAATGAGGGGAAAGAATTAATGATAAAGGAGAGGAATTGGGAAGTGTTGCTTTCTATAAATGGCATACAATAATTTTCAGCTAGGTGGCACAGTGGATAGAGTACCAGGTCTGGAGTCAGGAAAACGCATCTTCCTGAGTTCAAATCTGGTCTCAGACACTGTGTGACCCTGAGCAAGTCATTTAGCCCTGTTTGCCTCAGTTTCCTCATCTGTAAAATGAGCTGGAGAAAGAAATGGCAAGCCACTTCAGTATCTTTGCCAAGAAAGCCCCAAATGGGGTCACAAAGAGTCAGAGACAACTGAAAAATAACTGAACAACAAAAACCCTAGAAGAACAGGGAGTTAAAAGCAAAGTGAGATTAAAGAGAAACCAGGTTAGAATAACTCGGTGACAGTTGCATCTGTCTTATCCAGAGTGCCCTTGAAACTCAAGACAAATACTTTACCATCTTTTCTGGCCTCTGGTTTTGTGAATTTGTTGCTTTTGAGACTATCAGGTTAGCCTTGTAAAGCTAAAAAAGATAGATACCTCTTCTCATCTGTATCCAGCAACAGTATCCAAGTTGTCAACTAAATTCTAGTCATACAGTTTTTTGTTATTCTGTAATACAAACATCAGAGTGGATGCCGCTTAATTTTTATTCTGGTGGACAAAATGAGCGAGTTATTCAAGGAGAAAATAATACTGCACCCTCACCAGGTTGTTCTCTGGAATGCATCTTTTTTATGTAAGCCATAAGCTCTGTTCTCTCCCTGTGTTCAGGGAACACAAACTGATGTAAACATACTTGGAACAGGCAGAAGACAATCCACATTCTCTCCTTCCAAGCATAAGCACTGTGGTGGTATGTGCTGCTTACACATCCATCCATATACCCAGGCCTCCCACTTCCAAAGCAGCAGAGCTAGAGGAGGATGCAAGAAGTGTCCCACCGAGAGAATTTCCAATCTTTCTGAAAGCTGTATTCTCAGGTAGTGTGTCTTCTGTCCAAAAGTACTGCTTAAGAGAACATGGGATGGAATTAGAAGCTGCTTCTTCCCTCTAGCCTTGGAAAGAGAGGTTGCTATTCCTTCCTTCCCCTTCACAGACTTTAAGGGGAGAATCAGGCTCACTGTTTTTTAGGAATAGGGTTCAAGGCTTTCACCTTCATGTCGGTGTACCTATCTTTGTGCACCTGTGTGTATTGTATCATGTAATAATCCCTGAATAAATAGAGACTTTGCTATTTCTTTTTGAGTCATGCGATGCATTTACAAATGATTTTGTTTCAACATTTTGTAAATATTAAATATTCCTGCTGAAACCAGTATGGAGCTTCAACATCCGTGCAGCAGTGAAGTAATCAGAAAGTTTTACCACTAGAGCAGGCAAAGAACCTCACAAATACATACATTTCTAGCCAGCTGCAGCAGGAACCAGTAAACAAAGTTACTTCATCCAGTCATGTGCCAGATCCCTGAGGGATTTTCCTAAGTTTCTGATTTATAACGATCACTTTTGAGGTACTTAGAAATGCTTAGGTGAGGTTGAATTACTGATTTTTTTTCTGAAGTTCTGTTTTCTCTAGAGTCTCTTCGGACGGTTTCTGATTCTGTTCCGTTTAAAGCCTTTTGTGGCAGGAACTCACTGTGTTTCTGCCCACATCACTGCATTCCTGGGATGCCTTTCACAGGCCTTAGCAAGATCATCTGACAGCAGACAGTGAAGTCAATGAACTTTATACATAATTAAATACTCAAAGCTGGGAGAATTAATTATTTTTTTCCATCTGTGAAGTTGAGAAAGAATACATGTTATGTTACCCTCCATTATGGAGTAAAGGTTATGTATAGGAACCAGGCTAGTTTCACATGATTTAATACTAAACAGAATAAGAAAGTGATTGCATCCTTTACATGGGCCCCACAGAACAGTCACCACCCACACTGTTTATTCAGACTCGGATTTTTGCCATTCAGGGTTTAAGCCAGAAGAGGGGGGAGGAAAAAAATGAGAGAGAATCCTGCAATGAACGTTTTTGAAACTCTGTATTCTCAGTGAAAAGCAACTGAGATTTTTGTTAAACCATTTAAAATCAATTAGTCTGGATCGGATTTTCATTTACAGCAGCCTACAAGCAACTGTTAATTTTCTCCATGCACTCATATTTGGAGTTAAGACCATGATAGATTGGAGCTGGGATAGTAGTTCTGATTTGCTTAGGCATCTGATGCTACCCTTAAACTATGTATGGGTAATTGGGCAACCCTGACCTTTGACCAGTTTCTGTAAAAGAGCAAGAGAAGGTGTTCAGGAGACAAATAAATTCTATGAAAATGATTGTGGGGTTAAAATAAGCATGCTCTGCTTCAAAGGAGGAAAAATCCATGAGTAGGGTCAGAGGAAATACAAAATGTAGAAAGAGAGAAGTTGGGAGTGAGGAGTGGGGAGGAGATATATAGTCTTAGACTTGAAAGGATTTTGAGAAGGTATCTGTTCTACCTTTATGTTTCTGGGACTGTATGTAAATCATTCTAAAGAGATGAGATTTGCCCCCCCCATTTTAAAGGATATCCAGAAAAGATTAAGAAATTTCCCTTGGTAACCCTATCTCAATGATTAGCAAGCACTTCCTTGATGATTTGATGGATCCATGATTTATTTGATGTGGGTATTCCTTCCATCAATATGTTTCCTCATTGCCCCTATCTTTCCATAAACCTTCTATGGATAATTCACTTAGTGCACTGGAGTTCTGTTTCTTATAATATATTGGGTGTACTCATGTAGCATACAAGTTGTCTGTTCTCTCTATGAATTCCTAATGTCAGAAAAATGTTTCCTATTTTTAACACCCCCTGAATGTGCATGTAGGATGGTTCTAGAGTTCAGTGTACCCTAAGCTGTAACTCCTCTTGGGTAAAGACATTTGCCTGGGTGGTAGGTCAAGAGGGGCAGCAATATAGAGGACAAACTGACCACAAGCCCTGTCACTTGGGGAGAGAGGTTTAGATCCTCATCTCAGTACAATCTATGAGGAGAGGGGAGCCTGAGAGAGGGTCACTACAATAGGACCCTGGAAGTTGTCTTAGAATGCATGTGCCACTTGGTAGAGCTGATTATTGATGGACTGAGAGGTGGAATATAGGGTTGGCAATTGATGCATAGAAAAGCATGCTATGAAGGAAACTCCTCCCCCCCTTCTCCTTCTTTCCCTTCCTCCCTCCCTTTCTTTCTTCCTTCCTCCCCTCTTTCCTCCCTACCTTGCTTTCTCCCTTCTTCTTTCTTCCACTATCCTCCTTTCCCTCCCTTCCTCTTTCTCCTCCTTTCCCCCCTCTTTTTTTCCTTTCTTCCTTTCTCCTCTGCCTATTTTTTCTTCTTTTCATCCTTCATTTCCTTCCTTGTGGACAAGATGAAGATATGTGACTTTGATAATAATAGCATTAGATAGCTTTAAAATGGTTAGATCTAGATTTCTCTTCAGTGATATGACTTAGTTTTCCTCTTTTTGAGTACCATTCTTGCCTTTTAGGTATGGATCTACCAGGTTTGGTTTTAAGTTAACTATCCAACAATTTTAGATCAATCCATTAATTATGATTGTTTAGGTTTTTGCTTTTCAACCAGTCTTGAATCTACCTGACTATACTATTATCTAGTATGTTTCTCTCCATCTTTCCCCAAGGAGAACATGAAAGATTTTATCAAATGTTTTGTTGAAATTTTGGCAAATGCAAGTCTCTAGTATTTATCTGATCTGGTAACCTTTTCAAAAATGGAAAGGGCTTAGTCTCATGTGCCCTATTTTTGATGAAGCCACATTGGCTCTTTACGATCACTGTTTCTGTTCCTAAATATTCACAAATGATATCTTTAATAATGTGTTATAGAAATTTTATTCACTCTTTGTCATGTATTCTCATCACCCCATCCACACCTATTTTGTATCTATCAAACCTTTCACTGCCAGACCTCTAAAATGAGTCATCTATGTTCTACCCTCTTTTCTCACTCCCCTCTCATATTCCAGCCCATTGCAATCTGGTTTCCAACCTCAACACTCAAGTGAAACTGCTCTGTACAAAGTTACTACTGATTTCTTAACTGCTGTGACAACTTTTTCTTAGTCTTTCTATTCTGCTTTTGATATTGTTTTACATTACTCCAGTCAGTCTGTCAACTAGCATTTAAATGTCTACTATGTGCCAGGCACTGTGCTAAAAACATTGTCCCTCTTGAATTCTGTTTTTTAGTCAAACTGGCTGTTCCCTTTATATGACATTTAATCTCCTGCCTCCATTACTTTGCACAGGCTGGGCTGCATGCCTGGAAGGCTCTCCCTCCTCACCTATACCTCTTGGAATCCCTACCTTTATTCAAGGCCCAACTCAAGTACCACTTCCTTACAAGAGGTCTATCCCTATTCTTCAAGTTGTTGGTGCTTTCCTTCTTCCAATTACCTTGTATTTATTTTGTTCTTACTTAAATGTGTATATGTTTTCTTCCCCCCCCCCCCACCAAGTATACTATATGCCGCTTGAGTTTAGGGGACTACTTCATTTTTTTAACTTTCTCTCTATCTAGCACCTATTGTTATGCCTGGAATGTAGTAGATACTTAATAAATACTTTTCCAATTAAACTGAACTGATTTGAATTTGCCACTTTCTCCTCCTGCATATCCTTTCTGCCTTGACTTCTGTAATACAGCTCTCCCCTCTTACCCCTTCAGGTTTGATCTCTCTTTCTTAGTCATCTTAGCTGAGTCATCATACATCTGTCCCTTAGATTAGACTCTCCAGTCTCTTTCCTCTCTACACTAATTTTTATTGGTGATCTTTTCTTACTCCCGTGAGTTTTAAATAGTATCTCTATGTAGCTCACTCCAAAATCTATATATCCAATACAAATCTCTCTCTTGAATTTCAGTCTGACATTGTCAGTTCCCTACCAGATATCTTCAGGATGTATCTTAAGCAGCTCAGTATGTCCAAAGCATAACTCATGATCTTTTCCTCTCCAAAACCAATCCTACATGTATTATAGGTGCTCAAGAAATATTCTTCATTGATTCATTGATTGAGAAAATAGCCTATAGGCTATAGGTCATCTGCTCAGAGAATCCAGAGTTCTGCACACTTGAGCTGTACTGGTAAGGAAGTCTAGATCTCATTCCTTTCATTGCATTGACTCAGTGTGTAAACTTGGACAAGCTACTTATATTATCACTTCCTATTTTTTTTTTGTTTCTTAAAGTAATAATAACTGTCTTCTTTAGAGGGATGTTCTGCTGTTTATTGAAACAATTCTCATAATTCATTTTGTGATATTTGGGGAAAAAATACAACTCAACTGTAGTAAAGACTTCTGAATGGCAAACATTCTTTTATAATTACTATCCCAAGCAGAAGTTTTAATTAGCCTGTGTTTTCCCCATGAAGTCTATATTTCTTCCCCAAGAAGGCTCCACAGGTAATACATGAGCATCCTTTCCTAACCAGTGCCTACACATAGTAGACACTCCGTAAATATCTATTGAGTTGAAATTTAATTCCTTAATTACTAGGCATAATGCTCACTCACTTAGCATAATTGTTACTCAACCTCTCTAAGGAGGTAAGTTGCTATTTTCCAGACCAAAAATGGTCTTTTACAACTTAAAGGTAAGGCAGACAGTGATAGCCATGAAAAACCTTCTCCCCCTTGCCTCCACCAAAATAATATTGCTGATACCTTATTTTTCTACCTTAACCATCCCTCAACCAATTAATAAATTAGCAAGAGACTGGGGAAAAACTGGGACTGGGTGTATAGAGGTGAGAATCATCTGCATAGAGACGATAACTAAACCCCTGAGAGCTGAAGAGGTTACTAAGGGAGAATTCAGAGAAGAAAGAAAGGACCAGGACAGAACCTTGTGGAACACCTCAAGTTAGGGGTGTGATATGAATGAATAACCATCCAAGAAGACCAAAAAGAGTGACCAGACAGCATAGAAGAGAACTGGGAGAGAGTAATGTTATGAAAACCAAGAGAAAGATAGTAACCAGGAGGAGAGGGTGGTCAGCAGTGCCAAATGGAATACACAGGTCAAGAAGGATGAGGAATGTGAAAAGCCCATCAGAACTGTCAATGGTTGGTAACTAGAGTGAGCAGTTTTAGTTGAGTGATGGGGTCAGGAGACTACAAAGGTTTAGGAGTGAGTGAAAGGATAGGAAATAGAGACAGAAGTGGAAATAACTTTTTTCTAAGACTTCAGTTGAGAAACTGAGAAGAGATGTAAGGAGATAACTTGAGGGTACAACAGGATCTACTGGTGGGATCTCTTGCTTTTGGAAGCAGCAAAGAAGAGTAGCCAGTTCCAGAGCTGAAAACTGCCATCCTTCTGAAAGCCTCCTGAAACTTTGACTTCTTTGCCTACCACTGCAGGAAATGTTTAAAAATTATTATTGAGTTACAAGGATAGGTTATTTTTCCAGGGGGGAATATAGGAGTTGATTAGGTGGATTACCATATTAAAGGGAAAGTATTTTTTAGGAGATTCTATTCTGAGCCTGAGTAATCAGTACAATCTCCTGATAACATCCTTTTCTCTGCAGAGGAAGTGAATTGATCGTTCACCAAGATGCACTTTTGTTAAGATTTCTTAGATTTCAATGGAGCACTTTATTTTTTATCCAGTAATTTATTTATTTTTAGTTTTCAACATTCATTTCCACAAGATTTTGAGTTCCAAATTTGTTCCCCATCTCGTCCCTCCCCCAACCCCAAGACAGCGTGCATTCTGAATACACTTTCCCCTAATCTTCCCTCCCTTCTCTTATCCTCTTCCTTTTCTATTTTCCTGTAGGGCAGGATAGATTTCTATACCCCTCAATGTAGCACTTTAAAAGGAGAGTAATGGGAGGTGCAAGATTATACTTGGATTCAAGAAGCCATTCTCTTGGTAATAAATGTGATTCTTTAGTCATGAGGTGAGTTTCAACATATGGCTTGTAGGCTCAGTCTCAGCATTTTATAGTCACTGTTTTACATACTATTTTATTCTTTTCATGAATTGATAAAAGAGCAAAATGTGTAAGCAAGGTTTTATGGTATATTTAAGTTCTATTTGGTGATATATCCTAATGGAACATGTACTATTGCAATGCAGTGGCAAGAAAGCTAGTCTTGGAGTCAGAAGATGTGGGTTCAAATTCTGGCACTGCATTTTATTTGCTATGTAACTTTGATCCTTTTGGGACCTCAGTTTCCTCATTGTGAAGAGCAGGGGGAGGTAGGTGGGACAGTGGATAAGAGTGGTAGACTTGGAATCAGGAAGACTTGAGCTAAAATTCTGCCTCAGACATTTAGCTGTGACCCTGGGCAAGTCATTTAACCTTTGTCTGACTCAGTTTCCTTATCTGTAAAATGTGGATACAACAAGGTTGTTGTGAAGACCAAATGAGAAAATATATGTAAATCATCGTGCAAACCTTAAAATGCAATAAAATGTTAGTTACTACTGCTATTGCTACTATTACCACTACCACCACTTCCAGCACTATTACTACTACTAGAACTACTACTATATGACCTTTATGTTCTTACCTAGCTATAAATCTAATGCCTTTTGAATTCCTTGGCATGCCCAAATTATAGTAATTATGTTTTCCCCCTTTGATGTTCTGTCAGTGAATAAACAACATCTTTTATTGAGCATCTCTTGAAAGAAGAGTTGGAATATAGTATTTTTTGGAGGTGAAAGAGACATACATGAAATGAATAAAGAAATGTTTCATATTTGGAAAAGACTACTCTGGTCATCAAGTTCCACTCCCACCTGAAGCCTGACTTTCTTCTTTTTTTTAAAAAAAGGTAATTTTTATATGAATTTATAATATGTCCCTCCCACAACTTCCTCCACTGAACCAACCAAAAAAACAAAACCCTGGTTAACAAAACTCACATCATAGCATGCATAGTCCAACAAGCCTAAATCTCTTCTGATAGTATCCCCAACAGGTAGTTATCCTGCCTGTGGTCAAATAGCTATTAAACGTCAGGTGTAGGTTTTGATCTTAGGTCTTCTTTGACTCCAACTTGCTGACTCCTGAGTGTAGCACTGTTTAATATACTATGCTGCTTCTTTGAGGTGCTCAGGTGGTAACTGGATGATCACTTGTTGAGGATGTTGTTAAAGGATCAAGACTTCTGATAGAAGTATGTACCTGGCATACAACAGGCGCTTAATAAATGTTTCTCGGCAGAGTGATTCAGGTAAGGTTTGGACTTTGTAATTTGAAATGTTCCTTAACTATTCCTAGTCTCAGTTTCCTTGTCTGTAAAATGGTGATTATAGTATCCCTCACTGAGTTGTTGTGATACTCAACTATGACAATGTATATAAAATTTGGGAATTATGTGATTTTAAAATAGAAATGCATAAATTGTATTTCTGAAATTGCTTGCTTTCATTTGAATTGTCTCAGGCATTCAAGACACAAAGATAATTTCATGATACCTAATATCAGTGATACTTGATATCAACCAATAATCAATGTCAAACAAGCTTAGGTTGTCAGGCCCTCTAAGTGGTAAATCATATATTTTAGTTTATTCACTATCAGAGATCAGGAAAGGAAAGAAGAGAGGAAGGGAGGGAGGAAGGAAAGAGGAAGGAGGGAAAAGGAAGGAAGGAGGGAAAAGGAATAGAAGGAAGAAAGGAGGAAGGGAAGGAAGGAGGGAGAGAAGGAAGGAGGGAGGGAGGGAAGGATTTATTAAGCATCTACTATGTGCCAGATGTTGGGCTAGGTGCTTCTTTGCAAATATTTTCTCATTTGATCCTCATAATCATTTGAAGTAAGTGCTATTATTATACCTATTTTACAGATGGAGAAACTAAGGCAAACACATATTAAGTGATTTTCCCAGGGTCACTAGATTTGAACTCAGGACTTCCTGACTCCAGGTCTAGCTCTCTATCTGCTTTGCTACCTTGCTGCCTCTAAGGAGTGTTGGACTCCATGGGTGTGAGTATGATTACAAAGTGAGGGAACAGGTTGGGAGCTTGAAGATTCAAAGGAACCAGAAGCTGGATCAGTGAGTAGCCTGACTCACAATATGTTTTGTGCCTCATGTGTGGATAAATACATGGCACTTGTTTCTCATTTATATGCTAAACACTGAAATAGATTATTGAAGGCAGTTCCTGGAGGTCTTCAGGAAAAGTGTATGTTAAACTTTAAATGCCTTAGATAGACATAGCTATACTTACCTGAAAGTGGGAGGTGGGAGAGAGGTGGTGAAACCTCTAGGTCCTGTCCAGCCCTTAGGATTCTTTGATTAGATTCAAAGCTCAAAAAATGTGTTTGATGGACTATCTACTGCAAAGTGCCCAGTATTTGGTGGTTAGAGTAGTATGTGGTGTGGTAAGATCTCTGGACCAACCATCAGGAGAACTGAGTTCTACTTCCAGCTCCACCACTAATTAGCTGTATGACCTTGGGTAACATACTTCATTCTTCTCTGAAACAAAAGTTTCTTCCTCTATAAAATGGAGATGTGAAGGGGTGGAGACACAAGGTCCCTGGTAGATTTAACATTCTTTAATTCTCTAAGTGAGTAGAAAGTACAGCTTGGAGAAGTATGTCTCCCCACATATGGACAGGACAGATATCCATCCCTAAGAGGCATGGCCATGTGCTAACTTTTGAGCTGATTCACAGGTCAGGCCCATACTATATCCATGGCTCATATTTGTGGCTTATTATTAGAGTTGGGGCTATCAACAGACAAGGTTGGGCACAGTACATGTATGGGGGAGAGGAGGAAGAGAAGGGAAACCACAGTAATATAAACTTTTCATTAATGGATATGTTTTTAAAGTCAGAAAATTCCATTCTCCATGGCATGCAGATATTTATTTTGTGATATCAAGTCATATGTGTTATGGTAAAGACTTAAAACCTCCAGTGGATATGGCTACAGGAGGAGGGCATGATTTTCAAATCTAGCCAAGGACAAATATGCCTGTTATCGATATTTATTTACTCTGATGTCCTTCTACAGCCATGGGCTTCTCAGTCACATGGTGAGTAGTTGTTCATGAGAGCCAGTGTGCTCTGGAGACCCAGAACTATACTGGGGTGCTCTCAACACTGCCCAGAAGCATTCAGGATGGCACAATTAATCAGTCAACAAATAGTTATTGAACTACTGTATGCACAAGACCACAAAAGATGCAGAGAATCAGCCCGGCTTAGTTAGTAGATAAAATGCTGGAGTTGGCATCGGTAAACTTTGATCTGAATCCCACCTCAGGCATTTACTAGCTCTTACCATAGACAGTCACTTAATCACTGAGAACCATAGTTCCCTTATCTGTAAAATGTGAATAATAATATTTTTGTACTACCTACCACACCCAGTGTTGTTTTGAGGAAAGCCCTATTCAAGGAATTATTAGTATTATTGTAAGTCATGGCCCTTACCCTCAAGGACTTAGAATTTAAGTTGGGGAGACAAAACACATAAGAATGAAAACATAACTAATAGTCTAAGTCCTGGATGACAACTCTTACCAAAAACCACTTGTGGATTCCAAGAATGCCCCTCTTTTATTACCTGATAGGCAATCTGTGTTCAACACTCACTTGTAGCTTTTAGGAAAACATCTCCAGACTGTTACCTGGCTTTTCCTGCCATGCCCCCTCCTCCCACCCCCATTGCCTCTCAGTTGATAGGGCAAAGATGGGCTTCATGAGCTGGGGAGAGAGTGCTTCTGTGCACGCCTCACTCTGCCTCCGGTGGCTGGGCTGACGAGAACAGATGCTTGGCAAACTGCCGGACGGACATCTGTTTTCACCAGTCCAACCACTTGCCACCAGAGGAGTCCGAGGCTGAGGCAGGTGCAGAAGTGCTCTCTCCCTTTGTCTCCAGGGACACAAGACTGGGCTGAGCAAAACAGCTGTCCAAAAGTTAGCTCAACAGCTGTTTTCCTCAGCCCATTCAGTGGGACAGATTTTTGTGGTGGCTGGTAGCGTCCTGGTCGACTGTTAATTCTAAGTTCTGATTATAATCAATGATAATGATGAAATGATGGTTCCTTGGCATAAGTGAACATTGCACCCTTGCTTACAGTAACATTAAATGTGGAGTTGGCAAACTTAAAATTATGGTTTAAAAGCCTGGGTAGGGTACCCAGGAAAGTCTCATATTTGAATTCAGTCTAGTCACATGACCTATATCTTAAGTCCTTTGAATTTCCCATTCTTAGAAAGGATGTAACATTATTTGTTCAGTTTCCCTGGATATGATGAATTTGAACTAGTTCAGGAGAATTATGGCATCCTTCAGTTTTTCAGGATCAGCATCAATACTGTAAGGGTCTATGATTTTCTTGGTGTGGGAATTCCTTTCACCTTTTAGATCCATGAGTAGATAAATATTAGAGTTGCCTAAGGCTCAGAGAGGTTAAAACAGCAAGTCAGTGCCAGGAGCAGGATTTAAACCCAAGATTTCCTGACTCCATGCTACTATGTACTATACTACGGTGCCTGTCTATGATCTTATTTATTTTATAAAGTAAGGTTACATACAACTGAGCAAGTGAAGCTAAATGTCTTACTGGGAATGTGCTCAGTAGCATTGCTACTGTGGGCAAAGACCATCCTCTGATGTGGTCAGTGGCTGCCTTCTCTCAGATTTTGGTTTCTTCGTTTGTCCATGCCATTTCCCCATCTCCTACCTGCACCCTCTTACTAGCAATCCAATAATCAATAAATATTTATGAGTGCCTGATGTGTTCAAGAAACTTTTCAGTGACCAGATAGCTTCTTATAAATTTTATCAATAAATCAACAGTCATTCATTAAGCTCTGTCTAGAGCCAGACACTGAGAATATAAGTACAAAGAATGAAATAATCCCTACTTGCAGGGACCCTACATTCTAACACAGGAGACAGCAAGTACATATGTAAATATGTGAAGGATAAATATAAATACAAATATGAAGTAGTTTGGGAGAGAAAGCACTTGCAGTTAGAGGATGAGAAAAAGCATCATGCAAAAGATGATGCTTGAGCTGGGTCTTAAAGTAAGAGGCAGAGCTAAGGAGCAAGTGCATTCCAGTCACATAGTATGACAGCAAATGCAAAGAGTCTAAGACGTGAGATAGGATCTCATGTGTGAGGAACACAGAGAAGGCCAGTTTGGCTAGATTTCACAATACATGAGACTGAAAAGATAGCTTGGGACCCAAGTTGTATAGGACTTTAAAAGCTAAACAGAAGAGTTTATATTTTATCCAATAACAATAGGAAGACAGGGTAAGAGAGTTTCGTGGTCACGTCTTCACTTTAGGGAAAATTGCCATCGTCACTCTATAGAATGGATTCGAGTAGAGAGAGAGTTGGAGCAGGGAGACCAGTCAGGAGGCTGTTGCAATCATCTAGACATCTAGACCAGAAATGAGGAAGGTGTGAACTAAGGTGGTAGCTATGTGAGTGGAGTGAAGGGGTAAGATAAGAATTGTTGTGAAGGTAGAGACCTCAAGATTCGGCAACTAACTGGATAGGTGGGGTAAGGAAGAGAGAGGAGTTGAGGAAATTGAAAATATGGTGTTGCCTTCAACTGAGAGGGGGGAGTTTGGAAGAAGGGTGGGTTTGGGAAGAACAATGAATTATGTTGGACATACTGAATTTGAGATGTCTCTGGAGTATCAAGTTTGAAATGTCTAGTAGGCAATTGACAATATGCGTTTGACTCTTTGGGGAGAGATGAGCTGGATGCATAGATCTGTGAGTCATCTACTTGGAGAATTGAAGAAGTGACCAAGAGAAAGAATATAGAAGGGGAAGAGAAGAGAGCATAGGACAGAACCTTGGCACACATTTAGTTAGGGATTGAGAAGGCAATTGAGAAGGAACAAATAGATAAGCAGGAGAACCAGGTGAGAGTAGTGTTACAAAAACCCAGACAGGACAGAGTCAATCCAGTCAATCCACGAGGAAAGAATGGTCAATGGTGTCAAATACAGCAGATAGGTTGAGAAAGATGAGGACTGAGAAAAAGACGATCATATTTGGCAATTAAGAGATCATTTACAACTTTGGAGAGAGCAGTTTCAGCTGAGTGAAATGGGTGGAAGCCAAATGAAGTGGAAGCAGTGAGTGTAGACAGCTTTTTCATGTAGTTTAGCTGAGAAAGAAGGGAGAAATTTAGCTTGAGGGGCTAATAGTATCTAGTGAGTTTTTTTAAGATTGGGGACAAGCAGTAGATAAGAAGTTGAAGACTGAGCATGCAGTGTGCTAGAGCAGAGAAGAGGGGATGGGATCAAGCAAACATGCAGAGAGGGATTGCCCTTTGAAAGGACAGCTATCTGTTAGAGACCCAGAAAGGAGAAAAGAGTAGGAAATGCCAAGACAAGAACGGAAGTGAGAGCTCTGGGCTCAGGTGCTCTTTAAGGTACATGAATAAAGGCAAAATACTAATCTCATAGTTAAAATGTCTATTTAAGCTATTTAAGAAAGCTCTTCAGAGTTGTTCCTTAAAGCTACTTTCAACATTCTTTAAAAAGAAAAAGCCTTAAAATTTTACAATATGGTCCAGGATCTGTTACCTGCCTACTTTTCCATTTAGGAAAATTATCATTGTAAAAGTAATTTCCACAAACTTTCCTTTTCTTTGTAGCTCCATAATCATAGTAAGAAAAATATAATTACATGTTTATTGTATATGATATATAATTATACATTTATTATAAATAGTAGTTATAACATAATTATATCAGTAGTTATATCATAATATCTGGCATATATTTATTGCTTTAAGTTTTACAAAGCACTTTGTATACTTATTTTACTTGGTCTTTTGAAGTAGGTACAAGTTTTGTTATTCCTATTTATCAAAAAGAAAGTGAGGTATAGGGAAATAAACTGCCCAAATCCACATAGCTAGAAAGTGTCAGAGATGGGATTCGAACCCAGGTTTTACCTGACTCCAAGACTTTTTCCAGTGCTTTTTCCACATGTATTTATTCTGTATCAGGTAATCTCTTTCTTTTCTTATCATTTTCCGATATGCTGTAAGACTTTCTACAAGATCACATTTCTTACCACAAGATTAGCTTGGCTTCTGTTTCAGAAGATTTGACTCTTTCTTCTTTGTCCTCTGGGACCTCAGTTTTCCAATCTGTTAAATAAGGGGGTTGGAAGAGGCAAAGTGATATGCCTTTATTAAGCACTTAATATGTTCGAAGCACTGTGCTAAGTTCATCTTTTTTGTCATACTATGTTATGGAAATGCTTGTTTTATTCCATAAATTAAAAATAAAATAAATGGTGCGTGGCTAGATGGCACAGTGGATAGAGCACTGGCCCTGGATTCAGGAGGACCTGAGTTCAAATGTGGCCTCAGGCACATAACACTTACTAGCTGTGTGATCCTGGGCAAGTCACTTAACCCCCATTGCCCAACCCCTCCCCCAAAATAAATGAATGTTAAAAAAAAGAAAGGCAAAAATAGTCCCTGCTGTCACAGAGATCACACTAATGGGGAAGATAGCCTGCAAACAATAATGTACACACAAACAATAATGTACATACAATGCAGACAGGCTAAATCAGAGATTATCTCAGAGGGAAGGACCTAACATCAAGAGGGATCAGAAAAAGTTTCTTGTAGAAGATGGGATTTTAGCTGAGATTGAAGGAAGCCAGGAGGCAGAGATACAGAATTCCAGGCAGAGAACACCCAGTGAAAAGGCATGGAGGCAGCAGGTGGATGTCTTGTTTAAGGAACAGCAAAGAGGCCACACAGAGTACATAGAGAGGAGTAAGATATAAGCGGACCGGAAAGGTGAAAAGGGACCAGGATAGGAAGAGATTTAAAAGCCCAACAGAGGACTTTACATTGATCCTGGAGGCAATAGAAGTCTGGAGGAACTTATTGAAAAGAATGACATGGGTAGAGCTTATGCTATAGCAACAATGCTTTGATGGCTGAGTGGAGGATGGATTGGAGTAGGGAGAGACTTGAAGCAGGGATACCAGCCAGCAGGCTATTACAATAGTCCAGGGGTGAGGTGATGAAAGCCTACACTAGATGAGTGGCAGTGTCAGAGGAAAGAAGGGGACATAAAAAGAGATATTATGAAGGTAGAATCAATAGGTTTTGGCAAATGATTGGATGTGGAGGGTTGAGAGAGAGAGTGAGAGTTGAACCTGGGTGATTGGAAAGATGGTGATGGGTTTGGCAGGAAAAATAATGAGTTCAGTTTTCGATAAGTTGAGCTTAAGATGTCAACAAGACCTTAGAGGCAGTTGGAGATGTGAGACTGATGATTTCTAAGGATCTTTCCAACTTCAGAATCCATGATCTTATGATCCCAAATCACCATACTTCAGGCTCCAAAATGGGTGTGTATTTTTCCAGCTATCTGTGCAAAGATTTACAAAGTTAATACCAATCTGTCATCACATTCAGTTAATTATTTCTTTGTAATAACTCATTTCTAGCCCTTTCTATTTTCATTAATACCATGTAGCTGAGGGATAAGCAACCCATCTATAATCTAACCCTCTTATTGTACAGATAAGGAAACA
The DNA here is from genome assembly GCF_003287225.1 of Phascolarctos cinereus. NCBI lineage: Eukaryota > Metazoa > Chordata > Mammalia > Diprotodontia > Phascolarctidae > Phascolarctos > Phascolarctos cinereus. The sequence goes on along the minus strand of NW_027555847.1, from coordinate 441,317,375 downwards.
AAAGCTTGGAGTTGTGATTTGCTGTGGTTACTTGCCTTGCTAATAAATGTTAGAGGTGGGATTTGAACCCAAATCCAGCACTCCTACCATGATGCCTTCCATTATTTACCAGGAAAAAACCAATTTTTAACTTTTTAAACCTCAAAAGTCTTATTTTAAGCTATGTGTGTTACATTTTGGTTTTTTTTTAAATGCAAATCTTTCCAAATTGTATTGCACATTGCTGTTTTTAGTGCATTAATTTTACTGAGCATAATTATTCAGTGCCTCATTATGTGCCTTATTATTTGGGGAATTATTTTTTTGTAATGTGCTTTAAATATAGTGAGGTCCTAAGGGAGTACTAAAACAAACAAGCTATTTTCTGCTGTGCTAAAAATTATCTTCTGGCCCTCTCTTCATCTGCACTGTCAATGTCTGCTGTTCTTCAGCGTGGCTCTTGCTTTTAATCTCTGTTGCTGCTGTGGCTTTCTCTCACTGCCACATCTCTCCTTCTAGATCACCTCTTCTCTGCGTTCTTTCTTTTCTTTTGTTCTTGTGTTTCTGTGTTCTCGTTTGTTTTTTATCTTCTGTGTCTCCTTTTCCTCCTGTTTCTTCCATGAATCTTGGCTTTTACACCAAACAGCTTGCCTTTTGTAGTCACAGTGTGATGTCCTGGAATGAGCACCAACTGGTCTTAGAAGCAAAAGGCCTAACTTTCTTGACCCTTCTAGGTGTGCAATGCTGGGCAAGTCGTTTAAATTCTTTGAACCTCCGTTTCCTCATTAGGAAATTACATGAATACTATTTGCATGATCTGCTATATCTCAAAGGCTTGTTGAGAGGAAAACACTGTAAATCTTTTTTTTTTCTTTTTAGGCAATTGGGGTTAAGTGACTTGCCCAGGGTGCCACAGCTAGTAAGTGTCAAGTGTTTGGTCTCAGGCCGGATTTGAACTCAGGTCCTCCTGACTTCAGGGCCGGTGCTCTATCCACTGTGCCACCTAGCTGCCCCAAAACACTGTAAATCTTAAGAGTACTACCAAAATGGGAGTTAGGATCATCTACAGCCAATGAATACTTCACTTCTGGTTGATGAACTAACCTGTCATTGGACTTGATAAATCTCAAAGATCACTTGCAGTCAATCAATCAATCAACAAAATTTATTAATAATAACTTTCAGCTCTAACATTCTCATGTTAAATCAGTGTAAGTAGACCGTAAACTCAGTGTGGATCAACAGAGCCATATGGAAGTCAAGAATACCGAGGCAGTTTTAGGTTTCATCTAGAGAGGGCAAATGCCCAGAATGTGGGAGTGGATAATACTTATATACTTTACCATATTCAGCCCCCGTGTGGAATACTATACAACTATCCCTTCCACATTGTGACTTTCCCCATTGTGATTTCACGGGTGTTTCATGGGTCAGCATATAAATTAAATGGGATTTTTGGGGGAGTTTTGTGGAAGCTGCAGATGACACATGAAGGCCAGCAGACAACACAGAGCCTATGACCAAATACTTCACTCAAATTTTACAGTAAGGTACTGTAAACACCCCATAAAAGGAAAAAAGAAAAATTCAGACTTCTTCTCTGGTATGAAGGGAGGGCCAAAAAATTTTACATAGATTTTCCAGATTGCATGGGCACCATGCTTCTAACTCCCACAATATGGAAGGGATAACTGTACTCAGTTATGGAATCCCAAAGAAGTAAGCATATTGATAAGCGAGAGAGGTTCTAGAGGAGGACGCTATGCTAAAGAGCCTCGAGATCATGCTGTATGAGGATCTTGGAAGGTCCCTAGGATGTTTAGCCTGGGAAAGAAGAACCAGGGGTAAGCCAACAACAGTTTTCAAGTACTTGAAGGCTTTTCATGTGGAAGAAAGATAAGATTTGTTTGCTTAGCCCCAAAGGGTTAGCTCTAGTAGCAATGAGTGAAGCTGCAAAGAGGCAGTTTTCAGCTCAACGTAACTAAAAATTTTCTAACAATAAGAGTCGCCTCAGAGTGGAATGGGTTGCCTTGGTAATGGCTTATCCCTACTAGAGGTGTTCAGGCCAAGGCTGGACGAGCCCTTCTTGGGATGCTGTAGAGGGCATTCTTGGTAGGATTAGGTTGGTCTTGATGGCCCCTGATATTTCTTCAGACTATGTGATTGTCTGGTCTCAAGACCTTTGACTCTTTGGGAGATGTTTTCATCCCTGCTGACCACTCAAGAAATTCCTTCCTGCAAGGTATGCTGCTTCTTTTAAAAGTGGGCTTTGCATGGGAAGCTTCAGGTTGGTCTAGGTAATTGAAGCATTACCATATTTTGAAATGGAGAAGCAAATTCTGCCATAACATGGTCTATGGCCCTTCTAACTTATGCATTCCTCCTGTTATATTCACATAACATTTTGTTTTGTAACTATCTAATCAACCTATAAATCATTATGAAGCAATATTGCTCTCTCTGATGGTATCTTAGCCCTCTACTAGATTGTAAGTTACTTGTGGACAGGGATTATGTTTTATCTCTCTTAAGTGTAGGCACTTACTAGAAATGTGCTATTTTTGTATCTTACTAAAGAACATTGAGAATCTTAGCAATATGTCGCATCTTAGTTTTATGGATAATGGATCATTCTAGAATGGCATATCCTTAGAAGCTGGGTATAGAATTCTTTAACATGGTTTCATCATTATAGTGAAACTGGGATGGAATTCCAGCCTTAGCTTCTGAATTCTGAATTCCCTTATGTTTGTGGGTTTGCCAGACCCTTAACAGTATTTCAGTGTAGTTTTTTGTGGTTTAATGTGTATACCAGTATGAACTCAGTAGCTCTGTGGTTTATCATTTACTGAGAACTGTGTTTTTCTAAGAAAATGCTTTCTTCCTGGTGCATTTCTAAACTAAATCCTTTTTTCTGTGAGTACATCAGCTTTAAGGGTTACTATGTGGGGCACCGTTGGTGGTAATGAGACTAAACAATTGCCCAATTCACGCTGCAGGTGACTTTAACAGAAATCATATTGACTGAAATAGTATTAAGCACGTGATGCCGGCATGTGACTTTTGAACATTTGCCAAGAAAAGCACACAAGTGGCTAAATCTGGCTGCAAAAGCAAGGGATTTGCTTGCCTTGCCTCATCTGTAAGTAAGGTCCTCCCACACACGTTTATTGGGAATGTGAACCTAATCTTTATGGCTTTGGAGGGAAAATAATAACATATACAGTCCACATGAGCCTGCAGACATGCTTTCCACTTTCACTACCTTCAAGTATTTAGGTCATTTCTTGGGCTCTGGACTTAGTAGTGGGGAAGTATATGTACCATGAGAAGAAAACAACAAACTTCAGTTGCCTTTTACATAACTTCTTTCTCTTTATGAAATCAGACTGGGAGGAGCCCTGGATTTTTTTTTTTTTAGGGAAACTCAAAATTTCCCTAACAGGAAAGGCGGTGTTTTATGAGGCAGGCACTCATTCATTTTTTTCGCAATTGGGCAACAACTCATCAACTTGCTATTCTTGTGATTATTATTATTATTATTATTTTTGGTATACCCTAGACAAGGCTTAAGTAATAAAAGGCACGTGTTATCTGCTGTTGTATGATTTAATGGAAGGAAGCTTAAATGACTTGAATGACTATTAACTTTATTTTTTTAACAAGAGGGATTCAATTCAGTGTCATTGAAGGAAGTAGCCTTTGTTTTGGCACTGACTCCTTAGTTCATTCAGTGACCATTTATTTTAAGTGCCTACTATGTGCAGACTGTGGTGCTTGAGCATTGAGGGACACAACGAAGTTTAGACAACTCAATAATCTTTTCCCACAAGGGATTTATAGTCTGGGAAGGGGATAAAAAATGCAAATAATCATATCAGCAGAGTATGGACACAACTTGCTGCCAAGTTAAAGTAATATGAAATGCCATTATATTTTACATTCCGGGGAAAAAAGTCTCACATCAGCTATATGTATTATGTCTTACTACATATGTTACTCTGTATATCTAAAATGCTATATAAAACCAATACAATTATGTCCAGAATGGATTATGGAAAATAAGGGCTTCTTAAAATAACAGTGCTTTGCCAATGTAAGTTGTAGTCAGAGTGAAGGATGAAAACATAGAAACTAGGTTTGCAGACTCACTGTCACCTGGGAAAGTATCCATGCACAGAATCATGTTGGTCAAGGAGATGTAGAGGAAGACATTACCATTAAGACACAAGTATGAATACATAGCACTTTTTTGGTATAGCTTCTGAAAAGTTCAAAGAAACTTAAATGTCATAAATTAAGACTGGTGCAAAGAAAGCAGAATGGAAGTATGCTGGAGCCTAGCACTTCATATTTGGGATGAGTTGAAATAAGGGAAATAGGTAAGCTAATGAGGTCAGTGAACTGGGTCAGAAAAGAATCAGATCACATGTGAGGATCCAGGGTGTGGGTTACAGGGGCTGACTGTAGGAGAGCAATCTTAGAAGTGGTTCTAAAGGAGAAACAACCAGATTTAACACAACCCAGCAAAAATGAATGGGAAAAAAATAAGAGGATTCAGATATCTGAAAGAATGAGAGTAAAATAGGCAAAGAAAACAGTGAGTTGAAAAGAGAACAGAAGGCATTTGAGAAATATCACTTAGTTTGGACATATGACTGAACTGAAACTAAGATAAAAATGTTATCTTTCAATCCAGCTTCTTTCAGTAGTCAGTAATTCAGTTTCTTCTTTTTCATTCACAAAGAAATGACAACAAAAAAATTAAACACATTTGCCCATAGAATCATAGTGTTAATTTGGATTATGTAAATTAATATTCATAAAATATAATATGAGGGTGTTTAAAAATCATTAAATAAGATATTCCAAAAAGTCAGTATTTTGTCATAATTAGTCAGTTAATATTAATCTTACATTTACCGTATAAAGATTAAAATCTTTACTTCTTGAGCCCACAAAACCAGTCCCATCTCCTCTCAGCAGAAGACCACAGAGATCAGAGCTACCTAGTGTGAGTTTCTCCTTCTTCCTCTCTCTATCTCTGAATGTTTTTGACCATGTCATACCTTACTCAGTAAATTTTAGTGTCTCCCTATTACCTCCAAGATCAAATATAAAATCCTCTACTTGACATTTCACAACCTGGACCTTTCCAGTGTATTATACTCCACTCACCTCTACACAAACTATGATCTAGCTACGTTGGCCTCTTTGCTGCTCCTTATACACAATACTCCATGTTCTCTGCATTATTAGATATGAGCTACTTAAGGGCAAAGACCATTTTTTTTGACTCTTAGTATCCCAGTGTTTAACACAGTGCCTGGCAAATGGTTACGAGCTTAATAAATGCTAATTGACTGATGATTTCACCCAGTCTGGTTGTAACCTACCATTCTAGATATACATTACTCTTCAACACACTCTCTGGCCCAACCAAACTGTTCCATAACCCACCTCCATGCCTTTTTAAGTACTCTGTCTCTCTTCACCTTTACCTCTTAGAACTATGTTCTTCCAAAACTCAGTCCAGGCACCACTTTATGGAATGTAAACTCCTTGAAGGCAGGGACAGTTTCATTGCTGTCTTTTTATTCCCAGAATCTATCAGGGTGCTTGGCTCTTTCTAAAAGCATGTTAGTTGAATGAATAAGTAACTTTCATGGTTTCCTTGGGAAGAGGTAGATTACAACAGTATGTATTACACATGAAAAAGATCCATAGTAGAGTTCAGTCAGTGGGCCAAAGACTTATCATTCACCAGTCACCACAACCCTTTTGCGATTTACCAAACCCCTTTTGTATTCACAAAATTTCTAGAACCTCTGGGATCCATTCCCTGCCCCCCTTTAAAGCACCCTTGGATAGTTCGCATAGGGTCTGTGAATTTGGATGGAAGGGAGATTTGCTTCTCTTTTTATTCAATTTTTAAAAAAAATTTATTCTGAGAAAGGGTTAATAAGCTTCACCAGGCTGCAAAGGTATTCATGGTTTTACACAAAAAGGTTAAGAGTCCCCACTCTTAAGTATATTTGTATTTTAGTTTGAAGTTCCTATGTATTACCAAGGATGTTACTACCTTTCTTCCCTTCTTCCCCACTCTTCACCCCCTTCCCAGTCCTCCACAAAATGACTAGAAGAGACTATTTTCTTCCGATAACAACCCCCCAGAACTTATCCACTGGCAGTCTCTACTCTTTTGGGGATGTTGCCATCTCTCTGCTTTGATAAGTAAATAGCAAATCAACAGGGAAGATCTATATATGTCTTATTGGTCAATCCATTTCTTATAGAGAACTAGGTTTTGCTTTTTTACTGTTACATTCTCTGTTTCTAGCAAATAGGTTTAGTTCAGAAAGTCGTGGCTACCTTAATTAAGCCTTATAGATTTTTATTGTGTATGAGACCCTCTTGCCTTAATATGCACTCTCCTGTATGGGCCCACCTGAGATGAATCTTTCTGCATTTACTGGCCATGAAATTGGGAGGGAACCTTGTCTTTGTTTTTCTGGTTTCTTATGTGAGAAAGACCTTTCCTTCTTGTGCTTAAACGAGATTTTATCCCTTGGGCTACCAGCTGCAAGCATTTGTTGTCCCATCACTTACCCCTCTTGAAGCTCTCAGGGCCCTGAACTGGCTGGGACTTCTCTCTCCTGCACTGTTGCCTTATCCTTTTTGTCCGGGTTGGTTTTAATTTAATTCAGTTTAATTCAATTAAACAAACACTTACTCAATATCTGCAGTGTGCAAGGCATCGTGTTAGTTGAGGGAGATAAAAAGTAGGTTAGTTTTTGGGAGACAGACAAGTGCATGAAGAGTTGTGATAAAAGGGAAATAAAAAATGTTGGTCAATCAACATTTATTAAACATCTTCTATGTGCTAGACACTATGCTAAGCACTGGAAATACAAAAAGAGAAAAAAGACAGTCTCTGCCCTCCAGGAGCTTACAGTCTAATAAGGGAGAGAACATTCAAACAAATATATCCAAAGTGAGCTATGTATAGGATAAATGTTGTGTTCATTAGTTTCAGTCATGTCTGACTTTTTGTGACCCCATTTGGGGCTTTCTTGGCAAAGAGACTGGAATGGCTTGTCATTTCTTTCTACAACTCATTTTTATAGATGAGGAGACTGAGGCAAACAGAGTTAAGTGACTTGCCCAGGGTTACACAGATACAAGTGTCTGAGGTTGGATTTGACCTCATGAAGATGAGTCTTCCTGACTCCAGCTCCACTTTATCATCTAGCTGCCCTCACAGGATAAATAGGAAATAATTTAAAGAAGGAAGGCACTGTAATTAAGAGGGGTTAGGGAAGGCTTCTTGTAGAAGGTGGGATTTTAGTTGAAATTTAAAGGAAGCCAGGGAAAATGGGGACATCCAGCAAAATGCTATGAGAAATTTGAAAAGGGATTGTGATCAAGCATAAAAATAATAGTTGTTTGCTTAATTGTTCAGTTTTACCTGGGATGGGAATAGGGAAAGAAGGAAGGATCAAGGAGAGTTTGAAGGGATTCTTCTAACCCCTCAAAACAATTGTTGTGCTACTCACCTGTGAAGTGGGCTGTGATACTTACTTGTGAAATGGGCTTTTCTGCTCAGTGGCCGTACATTTGCATCTGAGCCCATTGCTTTCTGTAGACTACATCACAGAGTATGGTACAGGCCATCACAATCCCTCTCCCAAGCCTGAAGTACTCAGGTTTCTCTTAGCACAAGTCTTCCTTCCAGATCCTTAAACAAAACCCCTCTGGTGACCCTCCCATCAAATTCTTTTTTCACACTCCCTTGGCTTTAGGCTCATTGGTAGCTGGAAGGTGGCGGACATAAACCCTTGGCCAGTTCACACTGGATCCCTTTTCTTGGCTTTTCCTCTTGTTCTAATCATCTCTGAATCTTAAGTTGTTATATCATACCTGGCGCACGTCCTTCCCCTGAGCTGGGAAGTTGTTATGTTGCAGGTTTCACAAAGTAATGCAGTCATATAGAATATTATTAGAACTGGAGGAGACCTTAAGACCATATAATGCTATGCCTTCATTTGATGGAGAAGGGAACTGAAGAACTTACCACTGAAGTGGTAAGGTGACCTTTCTAAGGTTTCACAGCTAATAAGTAGAAAACTTGGGACACATTTGCTATACATAGTACATATTAACCAACTTTTCTTCCTCAATAATCAAGACTGGATCATGCTATCCCTATCTAATTATTTTAGGTCTTTAAAAATATGTTTTGTCATTGGTTTACATCATAAATTCCCTCTTGTAAATATTAATTATTGCATGAATAGGCTCACTTTTGTTTGTGATTAGTTAGCTCTCTGTGTTCATGAGACCAAGACCATAGATTTGGTCCTTGTATTGACTCCTTAGATTCTCTTCCTTGTTCAAGTCTAAACCAGGGCCATAAATCTTGCCAATGTCTTAGTACTCTTACTCACCAAATTAGATGGGTTTAGAATGTGAGCATGGATCAGTGCAAATCCATCACCAGTACTGAAAAAATACTCAAGGCATATGCCTCTCATAATAAAGGGCAGGATGATGATGATGATGGGTTTCTCAGTAAATCTATATTTTTATGATTAAAATGAGCTATTTGTTTTTCAAAAATCATGTGAGTAAAAGGAAAGCTAATCAATGTTCAGTTTGTTACATGTTTAAGATATTCCCTTTTATAACAGGTAATTTTTCAGCTTGAAGAAGTATGATAAAAATGTGTCGACCAATACCTAACAGAGATCTCGAAGCAACCAAGTAATGATGGAAAATGTTTGTCTGCCATGGTTACTCTATTAGCATTTTTTCAAATTTTTTTTTCTTCTGTCAAACTATCCAATTTTCAGCTGCTAGAGGTATATTCAGTATCTTTGATAATAACCTTTTATATAAATTATAATTGTTGCATGCTTATTTCCCTCTTTTTATGAGTAATCATGGAAGAATTATGTCATCCTGGTTAAGATACCCTAACTGAGCTAACACAATACAGCTTGAACTTTTTACATTATCTTTCAAACTGGTATTTTAGCATTTAACAAGAATATATATATTTTTAAATAATGTTAAGATAATCAAGCCTAAGGGTTTGCTTTTGCACCTAACAAAGCCACCTTGGTCATATGTACTTAGTCATACTGATTATACTTATCATGGCAGAACTTACTGCAAATATTAGTCATCTAAATTCAGTCTTATTTGATTATCAATATAAATAGCCATCAGAGTCACTGCTATGTAATCTAACAATCTGGAATGTTAGATGTACAGTTTCTAAGAAAATATCTCCCATGTGGGATCTCTCCATCATTTGACATTGCTAACCACTCTCTGAAATCCTCTCCTTCCTTGCCTTACTTATGGAACACTACATCTTCCTTGTCTATTTCCTTCACTTCTTCCTCCTGACCTTTAACTATGGACACTTCTCAGGGGTTCTTCCTTCACCATGTTTTTCTCTAGGTATTCTTCCTGGAAGAGCCTTTCAATCTCCATGCTTTAGTTATCTCCCAAATGACAACTTCCAAATCTGTATCAGTAGTTATTTGGTTTTTTTTCTCATTTGAGCTCTAGTCCCATATCTTCAGAAGCCTTCTGGAATTTTGCTTGCAAGCATTTTTTGGTGACCTCAAATTTTTCAAATTTCAGTCCTCAAATTTTGGACACCTCAAAATTCAAAATCCAAGTCCAAATCTTGCTTTATTGTAATACCTCTTAAACCAGCCATTCTTTACAACTTATCTCCCTTTGTCAATGACACATCTAGGTTCAAAACCTGGAAATTATCTTTGGCTCATTCCTTCTCTCTTATCACCTGAAATCGACCATTCATTATTATTTTCACTTTGGAATCATCTCTTATTTCTGCTTTTTTTATATTTTCATCACCAAAACCATTTTACTTTATACCTGGATTATTCCGGTAGCCTCTTAGCTGGCCTCAATTCTGCCCACATTTCGTTCTACCCTGTATATACTATTGATGTGCTAATCTTCCTTAAATATTCTTTCACAATGTCATTCCACTGCTCAGAAATTTTCAGTGGAATGGCCTTCACATAATGCTTAGCATGTGGTATGCCATAAATATATGTGGATTGATTAAAAAGATGCTAAAATGAGCCCATGGTTCAAGATCACTCTTCTGGGCACTGTTCTGGTTTCTCTTTCTGCAGCATCTCCAGTCACTGGCTTTACAAGGCACACACAGTGGTTTATTGGCAAGCACTGTGAGCTTGGACTCACAAGCTCTGGATGGGAGGCCTGGCCTTGCCACTTTCAACCTGTTATTTAACTTCTCCAAATTTTTCTATCTATAAAAAGTTAAATATAATCTCTGCCTATATGATAATGCTGTTGTGAGAAGCAAATGAGATAAAGCATATAAATGTGCTAAAATTTACATGTCAGGTATTATTATACTTTAAGAGCTCTCACTATTTTAGTTATAGAGAAACAATAGAGGTTCTAGAGAGCCATGAAAATCACCTATTTGAAAATGTAAGCTGTGGGCAAAGTTAAAGGAATTAGAATGATTTAATATGAAGAAGAGAAAGATATAGTCTGACCTGATAAAATAAGGGCATTATCTATTCTCTGCCTCTAAGGACAAGCACGCTTTTTATATGAATTATGAATTTTTTTCTGCTTCATCTGCTTTGTTAGAAGGCTCTTTAGTCCAATACATGAGAAGTAAAATTTACTTCATATGAAACAACAAATGCCTTTCATTTCCTTAGATTTCCATTAGTCACCGGTTGTTGTTGATGTTTAATATCTGAATGGAGCATTAGCATATATTCTCTTTTTTCTGTCCAGATCTACCAGCGACTGTGCTGGGAGGAGCTAAATCATTTGTCTCTGTGCTCCCTGGAACCTGGTTCTCATCTTCATCTCCATCATTTTCAGGCTTCTCTCACTCCCCTTTTCCATATCTTACTGCTCATGTTGTTTCCCACATTAGAACATAAGCTCCTGTTAGGGTGAAGAGTGTCTTGCTTTTGTATTTGAAACCCCAGTTCTTAGCACAGAGTTTGTTACATAGCAGGTGTTTAATAGCCATTTTTCATTCACTTTTTTTTTTCTGAAAGAAAGGAACCCTGTCTATCTGTCTATTTGAAGCTCTGTCTTGGAAAGAAAGAGATGTCAAGAATATATGTGTTTATGTTCTTCTCTGAAGGGATGGTACTTTAAAGAAAGGTTTTCATATTAAGTCTTACCACTTAACAGACAGGTCTGTTTAGTGATAATTAAGTATGCTATTTCTTCATTCAAATATAAGATAATCAATCTGAAATCCACCCATTTAAAGTAATCACCAAGCATACATATGTAACATACAGAAATGGTTCTTTGCTCATTTCTGTGGGCCACAAAGAGCCGGCCATGACTGAAGCAACTAAGCCATGACAAGCTTGGCAAGACCTGTTATCTGTGTATAGAATTCTGCCCCCTGCCCCTGCCCCCATTCCCATGCCAAAATATATTAAATTAGAGGTGACTAGAAACCTAATTGCTGTTTACTAGAAGTTTTTTGTTTCTTAAATCTAAAAAATAAAGATGAATTAGAAATTAGTTTTTAACTAAAATGAATTTTAATTTAGCTTTTGATACAGAATATATGTGTGAATCAACTGTATTATGTTTGTATATCAGGATGGTGATGTGTCTTATATGTATCCAAACTTATAATGTAATTTTACCATCAGCCAATTGTTGCATTAATATGTTGCAGTCACATAGTACATCTGGTAGGTATTTTTTAAAGCATGAACTCACTTGCTACAGTCTGTCTACTTTCTGAATATTTAAAAATTCCTTTATTCTTTTTGCTGTATAAGTTTGATGGTAGTTTCCAAACAAGTCCTTGATATTAGTCACTAAGAAATCTTGGATGAATTCTTCTGAGGCATATATACTTACTTTCAAACATCTGAAGATACAACATACAAGAAGGAAGAGTTGTTTTGAAATAAAATTTTGTCTTTTGCATATAAGAGTAGATATAGAGGGACAGGTAGGTGGTATAGTGGATAGAGCACTGGGCTGGAGTCAGCAGGACCTGAGTTCAAATCCAGCCTCAGATATTTATTAGCTGTGTGACTCTGGGCACTTTACCTTGTTTACTTCAATTTCCTCATCCGTAAAATGAGTTGTAGAAGGAAATGGCAAACCATATCAGTATCTTTGCCAAGAAAACTCCAAATGGGGTCATAAAGAGTTGGAAGTGACTGAACAACAAATAGAGAGTAAACTAAAATTTGATTTCCCCTCCCATTTATTCTTGACATTTTCAAAAGGATATTGAGACCTAGCAAATATTACCCATTTTTTTAAGGCATGATTACTGAATGAGTCTCTATAGTGCTAGCACATTTGGCCTTTTCACATGTGCCCAGGATATTGATGGATACTTTCTTCCATGGGTTTTAGCATGGGATTTAAAACTGTTTGCAAGTTGCAAAGAGTTGATGGTTGAAGTTTTTCATTTAGTGCCCTGGGTTGGCTAAAGCATCAGAAGAAAGGTATGGGTAGCTTGGTTTGGAAAAGGCGAAGTTGTTTAATCCATGCTTGAAGTCTTGGGGTTGCAATATTATTATAGTCTAGACCAGGGGTGGGGAACCTGCAGCCTCAAGGCCATATGTACCCTTCTAGGTTCTCAGGTGCAGCCTTTTGACTGAATCCAAGTTGTACAGAACAAATTCTTTTATTAAGGGGATTTGTTCTGTGAAGTTTGGATTCAGTCAAAGGGTTGCACTTGAGGACCTAGAGGGCCACATGTGGCCTCGAGGCTGCAGGTTCTCCATCCCTGGCCTAGACCATGCGTGCTTATACTTGTATGAGGAGAGTTGGAGAACCAGCACTCTTGTGGAAGGAGAATGCATTGTTGACCAGGAACATTCTTAGAGCATGAAAGTTTATTCCGTGTAATAGCTTAGAAAATAGTAGTCAAGAAGTAGGAAGAAGTTGAGTGTTGGGCCTGGAATCAAGAGTACCCAAGTTTGAATCCTGCTTAGATACTTACTAAATGTGTGACTTTGGACAAGTCATTTAATTTCTCTCAGCTACAGTTTTTTTTAATCTGTAAAATAGGGATAATAAAGACACCCAACTCACAAGGTTGTCATGAGTGTCAAATGAAATAACATGTAAAGCACTTTGCAAGCCTGAAAGTGCTGTATGTTAGCTGTTATTATTCATTATTATTATTTAAGTCGTGTATATCTAGAAGGCAGCCCTTGACTGCTAGAAAATTTGGGGTTCTAAGTGGGTATAATAATAGTGATAATTATATGACTTCCGCAATTATGATCAGATCCTCTAAATAACCATTTGAATAGGGTCCTCTGAGAGAGGGAGGGAGGGAGGGAGGGAGGGAGAGGAGAGAAGAGAGAGAGAGAGAGAGAGAGAGAGAGAGAGAGAGAGAGAGAGAGAGAGAGAGAAAGAGATGTGAATTTATAGATAATTGAAATGGAATGGCAACCATTGATTAGGATTTGGAAAAGGGTTCAATCAATAGCCGTGTAAACAGGGTATAAGTGTATCAGTGATGCCTGATACACTTAATCAATCAGAGGCCCTTCCTTTAATACCTGAAGTTTATTCAAACCTTAGTTTTTATAAGTTTGTAAGAGTCCTAACAAGTATACTAATATTTGTTCTCGAGCTCCTTGAAGGCAGGGACTATTTATTTTTTGATCTCTCATAGTGCTGAGTACAGCCCCTTATTTCACATAGTAGGTACTCATTAACTATTACCTGAATAAATGAATTTTTTTCTTAATAGATTTTGCCTTTCTTTTTATTTGTTAAAGTCCCCTTATTAAAACCATATATATCTGTAGGATATGTCCTTGGGGCATGAATTGGCAGGATCATTAATAGCCTGTATGTGACATTGAAGCTGACTTAAAATTTTAAGCCATGGCCTCCAAATCCTACTCTCACTCCCAGATATCTCTATTTTAACCAGCTCTTCATTTCCTCATCAGGCTTTCTTCTCTTGGGCCCCTTTCTTCAATTAGCAGTAGGGAAAAATACCACCTAAAAACTTTCGCTTCTTGCCCAGAGATGTATTTACTCCAGCAATGTTTTCTGGATTTCTTCTAGCTGTAGTCACGATGTTAATCAACAGGACGAATTAGTGGTCTTCGGTTTTGGTCACAATAGGTTCAGTTGACAAATGATTTTTCTAAAGCACAGGTCTGACCATATCACACCCCCATCTCCCTCACTCAGTCAACTCCAGTGGCTCCCTATCACCTCCAGGATCAAATATAAAATCCTCTGGCCTTTGAAACCCTTCATAATCTATTACCTCCTCTCTTTCCTTATTTAATTTATTATTATTATTATTGTTATATATCATATATGTTATTATAATATTTCTTATTCCCACTTACATTTTTAGTCCCTTCCATGTACTCAATCCAGTGACATTGGCCTTCTTTCTGTTACTCAAACAAGATATTTCATCTCTCAGCTCCTGGCATTTTCTCTGGCTGTCTCTCATGCCTGGAATTCCTGCCCTCTTCATCTCTGCCTTCTAACTTCCTTCAAGTCCCAACAAAAATCCCATCTTTTTGTTTGTTTGTTTTTGGTGAGGCAATCAGGGTTAAGTGACTTGCTCAGAGTCACACAGCTAGTAAGTGTTAAGTGTCTGAGGTCGAATTTGAACTCAGGTCTTCCTGACTGTAAGGCCAGAGCTCCATCCACTGTGCCACCTAGCTGCCCTCAAAAATCCCATCTTTTAGAAGATGTCTTTCCCAACTGCTCTTAATTTTAGTGCCTTCCCTCTATTGATTATTTCCTGTTTAAGTTGTATGTAACATGTTTGCTTGTTGTCTTCCCCATTAGACTGTGAGCCTCTTGAGAGTAGGAACTGTGTTTTGATCCTTTTTGTATCCTCAGCACTTAGTATAGTACCTGGCACATAGTAGGCATTTGATAAACATTTATAGCTGTCTCATTTCTTGGATCCATACTGTTCAAGCCAGATGGTCAGTTCTCAAGAAGACAGTCATACACATGATATAGCTTCAGACCATTGGTGGTGCCTCTTTCTTTCCTTTCTCTTCATTCCAACTTTTAACACAAGGTAGGATTCCCTTTTTCCTTTTTCTCTTTGAATTGCTTCTTCCATTCTTTATAGGAACCCTTCATTCTACCTGATAACTTAGAGAGGAGAGAGACATTTGTCATGCTAGTTTATTTGTCATGGTAGGAAGGAGATTAACCTGTACTTTCTGTATTCATAGGCATTAGTTACGGGAACAAACAATAACAACAAAGGCATACTCTATGCAGATCTCTACAGAATCACTCTTGTCTCCATACTTGCTGCAAGTGAAGACTGTTGATACTTTGGGTAGCCAACTCTTATGTAAAATGTCCCATTCACTTTGTTCAGTGCACTGAAGGTGCAGTTGCTGGGGGTCCCTGAATGAGGCTTTGCTTATTCATTAATTATGGGACTCTCAACCCTTCTGGAGACACGACACTGCATTTTGTTGGTAATTAACAAATTCTTTCTGAATCTCCAAAAGCAAGTAGAAGCTGCCCACAGCTGTTGTCCCCAAGAGGGTCTTGAGCAGAATCCAATTACCAGCTACTCTATTCTTCCTATCAAGAGACTTCTCAATACTATTTCTTGTCGATGAGAAGTGGCATTAACCATGTTTAGTAAATGGAATATAAACATAATAACCAGGACTGAAATCCCCCAGAGCGGTCAGACTGGTACAAGATTACACCTTAAGTCTGAATCATCTGTTGTGATTCTGTTGTTTCTATTACATATTAAAGATGCTTAATATGATAGTGGCAGTGGTGCTGCTGGTGGTGGTGATGATAGCTAACACTTCTAGAGCACTTTCTAGGTGCCAGCCACTGTGTTAAGTGCTTTATAAATATCTCATTTGATCTCACAACAACCCTGGGAGAGTAGGTGCTACTATTATCCCCATTGTACAGATGAGGGAAAAAAGACAAAGAGAGGTTAAATGATTTGCCCATGGTCACACAGCTAATATGTGTCAAAACTGAATTTGATCTCAGATCTTCCTGTCTCCAGAGCTGGCATTCTGTCCAAACTTAGGCTTTTGGGTGGAATTTATGGACCAGCAGTTTGAGGTATTTTATTCCTCACTCAGTTTTACAGCTCTAGGTCAGACACAGATCTTAACTATTTTACTTCCTGTTAGGAGAGGGAGTAGGACATTTTGTGAGTTCCTGTTTAAAAGTGTCTGCAAAAGAACATCTGTATCTGAACCAGTCCATGGAATTCTTGTGAACAAAGTATAGCACTTGACAAGTGAGTGTATAAGAAAGGACTTTAATTTTCTCTAAAAGTTTTAAGATGTTTACTGTTAGATCTTTTTCCTGTGTGTGAATTTTTATGTCAACCATCTCATATTTGTATGCATAGATAACATTTACTCTGTTGACAGCCATTAAGAATATCACATGAGTTTATTTATCATTATCTACAGCAATGTCTCATGTTTGGTTTCCTGTGTTTTAAAGAAAAGTCTGTAAATAGCTTAAAATAGGAATTCCAATGAAATGTGGGTTCTACTTCATTTTATTTGGTCTGGGAGGCTATATAAGCCTAACTCTAAGAATACCGGTAGTGGTATATATCTACATTCTAAGAATTTAGGGAGGCGAGGTTTGTTCAGAATTAAATCATCCTGTTGTATCTGTGAGGCTTCCTGTACAACAAACCAAAACATACATACACACACAACATAAAAAAATACAAACAACCCCCCAAAAGGGAAAATGCCTGAAAGTTCCATTTATCTCACAATACTCAAAAGTCCTTTGTAGTCAGTTATTTCAGAACCTGCATTTATTTCTTTGATCAGTGATAGGATTTTAACTGATATATGCTATCTTGTGTATATTTTCAAACGTGAAAACCTTCTTGGTAAAAAGAGAGGAGAGTTGAGAATTTGTGAAGCCTGTGTTGCAAAGGACAGCTAAAGATCTGAATCATTTAAATTTAGCCTTCTTGGTTTATTAAAAAAATTCAATAATTACATGTATATATTTAATTCTTTAGCATTAGTGTTCCATTTGGAATCTGCTTTGTTTTCTTTTCTTTTTTTTTCCTTTTGCTTTCTTGCTAAAGAAACATCACATCTAGATTGGATTATTTCAGAAAAAGGAAAAGCAGAGTCAGAATCCACAATAAAATTCACCCTATGCTACAGCATTTTAAGCAAAATAAAATGATTATTGGAATACCACGACGAAAATCCTAGGTAAGGCTATAAAAAAGTGGTTTTAGTAATATTTTTAATTTGGACTTTTGTTTTGCATTCCTTCTATTCAACCATTCCATAGTTTTTCAACAACATTCCCAGAATCACAAACTTCACATTTTAATAACTTCTGATTCTTGATTTATTATTGTGATTTTGGTGGTGGGAAGAGAGTAGGAGTGAGACATAAAATACCGCTTTGTCTTCCAAACACTTTTTGCTTGTATGATGCTTGCTGTCGCTGATCAGATTTGGAAATACAAGGCCAGCCTTCCTCCAGGCCCTACACTTATAATTTGGATGGCTGCCACCCTGTGAATGGTGGAGCTTGCTAATAGGTCCATTAACTTAAAGTTTTCTTTAGATGTGAAAAACTAAGAGCATAGGTAATCTAAAACAATTCTTCTTCTTAATCCTTTTCCATAAAAATATAGCTTAATTAAAGGAACATTTCACTATATGCTAATTGTTAATTATTAACTTGTCAAAGGCAAGATAAAGCAAGATTTTCAGAAATATACTGGGGAATAAATCTTAACTTTTTTAAAAGCTAATTTAATTATGATCAATCACTACTTAACTAAACCTTGACTTTCTTTTCTACTACTCACAAGAGAACTTTTATTATATCTCACCTACAGTGCTTCCAGGTATTGAAAAGTCCCAGGCCCTCCACTTCTCCATAACTTCCTAATAGGCTATGGTGATGATGATAATGATGATGATGATATTAACTACCTATGCAGTGCTTTAAGGTCTTCAGAGCGTTCTCTATATATTATCTCATCTGATCCTCTAGAACTAACTGGATGAATATATGAAGGGAGATTGAGAGAATATGGCATTAGAGATGCTCTGGAGGTAGAATAAATTCAAATTCAATGAACATTTAAAGTGTCTACCATTGCTGGTTGCAATATAAAGATAGACATTCAGGTGGTGCACAGTAAGCACTGTTAATTTAATATCTGAGTAAGGGCTATTGGAAACAAGGAAAGGAAGAAGGAAAGAAACATTTATTAAGTGGCTACCCACGTACCAGGTTACTGTGCTAATCACATTTATAAATACCATCTAATTTTATCCATAGTACAATCCTGAGAGGTCAGTGCTATCATTATCCCTATTTTACAGATGAGAAAACTAAGGTTGAGAAAGCTTAAGGGATTTGCCCAGGGTCACACGCTAGAAAATGTTTGAGGCAGGATTCAAACAAAGATTTTCCTGCAGTACTAGGAGCTTGAAAAACCCTCTTTTGGTTCTTCTATTGCTCGTGTTCATAGCAATGTAGTGAGTGTCTCAGGTCTCACAAATTAGCTATATGGCTCTTGAACAAGGCATCTTGATAGCTAAACTAAGGGGAAACCTCAAATTGCTGTTTGCTTACATCCTTCATCTTTCCTATTCCTGATCAGAAGTAAAAATGACAAAGAAAGGATTATATTATTTTTTTCTCTCAGTCTGCTTCGAGGCTCCTTAATGATTTTCTCTACAGTTAGAAAAAAGCTACTTTACCAAGTTTTTAATTTATTCATTTAACTCTTCCCTTCCTCCTTTGTCAGCACTCTGACACTAGCACAGTTTAATAAACCTTGCAGTGACATGCTTAGGTCACCAGTTTCTGTACAGGGCCAAAACTTCCCCTCCATTTCCCCACCCCATCCCCCAATTTTTGACACATTTGAACATAACAAAACAGTTTTCAAATCGGTTCTTCAGTTGTTTCCTCACAGCATTTATTATTGCCTGCTGCTGTTTTTTCCCCCTAACATATTTCCCATAATGATTCTTCAGAATGTGAATAAAGTTTCAAATTGTTTAACATATGCTGGTAAAATTGTAGTTTCATTAAACATTGATATGACTTTTCCTTCTATATATAGTAAAATACGCTATATATATATTACTGTAGTGGCTAATTAAAAAAAAAAACCCTTAACCAAATACCAGATGAGAGAGTTCATTATATAATTTTATGCTCTATTTTTTTTTCATTTAGGGCTTGGTTGGCTGATTGATCTGAATTCTTTTATTAGAGTTTTTCTTGGTTCCAGCCATTATTAACTGTGTGAACATGGGCAAGTCAGTGAACCTCTTTGAGCCTCAGTTTCTTTATCTATGAAATAGGAATAAAAGCATATGACTGGCCTCAAATGAGTGAGGAAAATGATTGGAAAATAGATAGGTGATAGCTATAGATATGTATGTATGAACATATGCATGGATGCATGTATATGTCTACATGTGGGTGTGTATGTGTGTAAGTATATATGTATATTTGGATGAATGAGGGGGTATAAATTTTAATCATTTGTGAAGACATTCCCTGCTTGTGAGGCAGCATGATGCAGTGGACAGAGAGCTGCCTTCAGAGCCAGGAAGAAGTTCAAGCTCTGTCTCTGACACATTCTGGCTTTGTAACCCTGCATGAGTCACTTAACTTCTCAGTCCCCCAGGCATTAAGACTCCAAAATATAGAGACAATGCTGACCTTCCTTAGAAGAAGTTTCTTTACCTGATATTCAATAAAGTCACAGGTACAGGCCCTATCCCTAGTCCCTGCCTAACATTCTTCTTTGAAAATGATCCTTCAGGGGCAGCTAGGTGGCACAGTGAACAGAGCACCAGCCCTGAAGTCAGGAAGAGCTGGGTTCAAATCCCACCTCAGACCAAACACTTGACACTTACTAGCTGTGTGACCCTGTGCAAGTCACTTAACCCCAATTGCCTAAAGAAAAAAAGAAAATGATCCTTCATAGAATCATTATCCATCCCTACCTCAATGTGTTATCATCTGAAATACAGACAATATGCATAACATGAGCTTTTCTTATAATACACAACTTTTAAGTTGACTCAAAATTTGGCAAGAGATTGTTAAAAATCTTTCATCACTGTTTATGACATACATCATGGTGTACTGATATTATTGATGCTTGGGAATGATTCCCTCTGTCTCAATCACCCAGTATAGCTGCAGAATTTATCAGAATTTCAGATAGTATACACATTTTAATTTTTTACCCAATTAAATTGTATTGTGTGGCCATAAAAAGTATGGAATTTGTCAGTTTTGGGAGGCTTAAAGGTTGCTATCTCCTTATGACTCTCCATGCTTCACCGCTCTCATGCCTGGATGCTTTCTGGATGTCTTCAGTACCCCTGAAGTGTTTTCTTCCTTCATTAGATTATAAGCTCCCTGAAGACAGGAATCAACTTGCTAGCTTAGATTTGTATCCCTAGTGTGTAACCCAGTAGTTGGCACCCAGAAAGCATTTCACTCTTACTGTCTATCGCAAGCTCTGATTTGTACTCAAAACATTGATACACAGTCCTGTACAGTATCAGAAGGGCCTTTTTTGTTTGTTTTTGTTTTTGCCCGTGAGCAAAAGTATTTTGGTTATTTACATTTAGAAGCAGAATATACTGATGTTATCTCATGTGACTATGACATGTGTGACCACAGCAGTACATGAACTCTCTGGTATCTATTGTGATTTACTTCAGTGGTACAGGAGCTGTGAAGCCTCCATATCAGCCCCATCTCCTTCCTCCCTCCTCACTAATCCCTTGGGATCTTTAGTCAAGGCAACTTCCTCCCCTTTCCTAACCTAAGTTATAGCCCTAGTTGTGGCCAGGAATGGGCAGATCACTTTTACCCAATTGTGGGAACAATATTCTGAAAAGAGCAAATTTGCCTTCATCATCATAGTACATGGCAGGTTCTGTCTTTACTCCCTCTGAGAAGGGACCCTTATTTCTATAACATTTAGTTGATAGCAACTGGTTCCTATTCATCAGAAACTAAAATGTCTTTATCTGTCTTCCTAATGTTGATTTGCCTAACCCACTCCAACTCCATAGCCATTCAATTGCTGAATGTTGTTTCTACTTCCACAGTATCTTTTGTATATATCCCCTTCTCTCTACTCACACAGCCACCACCCTCGTTATCTCTTCCCTGAGCTGTTGCACCATCTTCTGAATTAGTTTCCCTGTCTTAAGTGTTTCTCCTTTCTAATCTATACTCGACAAAAATGCAAAAATGATTCTTACAAAGTTCGTCTGATCATGTCACTGTCCTATTCAATAAACTCCCTATTGCCTTTAGGATCAAATATAAACTCTTCTGTATGGCTTTTACAACTCTTCACAAGCTACTTTTCCAACCTTCTTACATGTTACTCCCCTTCCTACACTTTGATATCCAGCCAGACCCAGGTTCCTCACACATGACTTTCTATCTCCTTTCTCCATGATTTCACACTCATTCTCCTTCCTTACTTCTACTTCTTAAAAACTTCTACTTCTTCAAAACTCAGCTCAAATACAACTTTCTGCATAAATCCTTTCCTGATGCCCTTAGCTGCCAGGGCTTATAGCCCAAATTACCTTGTGTTTATCTTGCAAATGTTTTAATATTTGAAGCTGCATGTTGTCGTGTGTGGAGAACTGATTGGAGAGCCAAGAAGATCTAGGTTCAGGTCCCTCCTCTTACAAACGTTGGCTGTGTGACTTAGCAAGTCACTTGACCTCCCAATGGTCTAGGCAACTATTTTTTTTTTATAAAATAAGTTTTTATTGATTATTTCTGTTTCTTACATCACCATAGTATCTCATGTGCCCTTTCCCCTTCCCCTCCTCCTCCCAGAAAGTCATCCCATACTACAAATAGCATTTTTTGGAAGAGGGGAAAAAAAGTCAGCACAATTGATTGATACATTGAAAAAGTCTGAAAACATTTGCATGGTGTGATACCTGTGGACCTCCCACCTCCATGAAGTGGTAGGTTGGATGTGTCTTCTCATATCTTCATTTGAATCCCACTTGATCTTTATAATTTTGTTACATTTCCCTTTGCTTTTTTATTTTTTGGTGTATCATTGTTCTTTCCATTTACATTGTTGTAGTTTCTGTATGTATTGACTCTGCTTACTTTATTTTTACTCTGCATCAGTTCATATAGCTCTTCCCATGCTTCTCTGTATTCAACACACACATCATTTTTTATAGCTCAGTAATATTCCATTACATTCATGTGTCCCAATTTGTTTAGCCATTCCACAATCTATGAGCATCTCCTTTATTTGCAATTTTTAGCCATCATAAGAAGTGCTGATGTAAATATTTTGGAATATATGAGACCTTTTTCTTAGATGGCTTCTTTTAGAATGGCTTTCTTAGAGTATAAGCTCAATAATGGAGTGTCTGGTTTAAAAGATATGGACATCTCAGTCACTTTGTTTGCACAGTTCCAAATTGCTTTCCCAAAGGGTTGTACCATTTTACAGATCCCCCAACAATGTATTACTGTGCCCATCTTTCCTCAAGCCCTTCAACATTCACTGTTCCTGTTTTTTGTCATTTTTGCCATTTTGCTGGTTGTGAGGTGAAACTTCAGGGTTGTTTTGATTTGCATTTCTCCCATTATTAGTGATTTGGAACATTTTTTTCATGGGGCTGTAAATACTTTACAATTCTTCATTTGAGAACTGTTTATTCATATCCTTTGACCATTTATCTACTGGGAAATGGGCATTAGCCATATATGTATACATATGTATGTGTATTGTTTATTTTTCTTGGATACTAAACACTTTTCAGAGAAATTTGATACAAAAATTCCACTCCCCTCCCATTCAATCACTTCCCTTCTTATCCTAGATTCATTAATGTTGCCTGTGGAGAAGCTTTTCAGTTTCAAGTTCCCTCTTCAGCTGTAGATACAGCATTATGTTCCTTCAGTTACTTTCTTTCAGTCTCCTTTAGGGTGGCCCTGTTCCCATTGGCTCTCTTCCCCTCACCTTTGATCTTCTCTTCTCATTTTATATTCTCCTTTCCACTTCTCCCCTTTAGCTAGTCCTGTTCCTTAATTTCTTGATTAAGAAGCATTCACTTGTAGACAGGGTGTTATCAGGTTCTATCCACAATGCCCTCATTCTCCTCTCTACTGTCATCTGTACCAGATTTCGGTCTTCATCCCTGTCTTCTTGTATACATTTAGAAAGAAGTTTCCTGCTGTCATTGTTGCTGTACTTGCCTGCTGCATTTATTTACTCTTTATGCATTTCTGTCATTTGGGGTGTTCAGGAGGCAAATAATCTCTTCAGTTCTGGTTTTCTTTCTAAAAATAATTTATTTCCCTGTTATTGAATATCCATCTTTTGCCCTGTATAGTTAAGCTCAAATTTACAGGATAGATCACTCCTGGCTGCATCCTGAGCTGCATTTCTCTTCAGAACACATCATTCCATTCTTTCCTCCTTCTTTAAATGGGTATAGAATAGCCTTGTATTATTTGAATGTCCTTTCCTTTGTAGTAGATGATCTTTCTCCCAATTAGGCCTGTAGAACTTGTTGTTTCTAAATTGAATTATTAAATTTAACCACTACATATGTTGGAGTTTTCAGCCTTTTTTCTGGCAGTGATATGTGAATTCTTTCCATTGAAATTTCATATTCTGTGTTCAGAAGTTCTGCACAGTTCTCTTATTTTTTCCTGCATTATTGTGTTAAGATTTTTTTGTCCTATTGTGTTCTTGTTCTAATTTTTATTCTGAGACATGGTCAAATTTTCACTTTAAAATTAGCAGTTTGACAGTTACATAGAAAATGGACTGGAGGAGGGAGAAACTTAAGGCAGGGTGACCATCCATAAGGGTATTGCAAAAGTTCAGGCATAAGGAGATAAGGGCCTGCACAAGGGTGGTGGCAGTGTCAGGAGGAGAGAAGGGGACATTTGGAAGAGCTGTTATGAAGGTATGAACAACAGGATTTGGCAACTAATTCGATACTGGGGGTGAAAAGAGGGTAAGGAGTTGAGGACGACACTTCAGTTGTGAGCTTGGGTGAATGGGAGGATGGTGGTACCCTCCATACTAACAGAAAGGCTAGGAAAAGGAGAGATTGTGTAGAGGAGAGAAGCTAACAAGTTCAGTTTTGGACATGTTGAATTTAAGATGGGTAGGAGACATCCATCAATAGGCAACGGGAGATGAGAGATGGAAGCTCAGAATAGAGGTTAGGGCTGAGAATCATCTGCCCAGAGATGATAGTTGAAACACTGGGAGCTAATGAGATCACCAAGTGAAATAGTGTAGAAGGAGATGCCTACAGTTAATGAAAATGACCAGGATAAAGATCCATCAAAGGAGATGAAAAGAATTGGTCAGATAGCTAAGAGGAGAAGCAAGTGAGATCAGTGTCATGGAAACCTAAAGTATTAATGAGAAGAGAGTAATTAATAGTGTCAAAGGCTGCTGAAAGATTAAGAACTAGAACATCATTATGTGCTGTTTACTAGAAAGCAGCATTCCACATAAGGCAAGCTTCTCTTAGCCCTTATCTAGGAGGCTGATTTATACAAATAATGAACCTCATTATAAGGTCTTTTCATTTCCAAGACAGGTCCACTTTATAAATCCCAAAGACAGCATGTTTGAGCACAGGATATGGCATAAAGCTGGGGAGATTCACACAGCTAAGGGATTCGGTGGATATAGTGCCAGGCCTGAAGTCAGACAGACTCATCTTTTTGAGTTCAAATCTGGCCTCAGACACTTACTAGCTGGATGACCCTGGGCAAATCACTTAACACTATTTGCCTCAGTTTCCTTATCTGTAAAATGAGCTGGAGAAGGAAATGGCAAACCACTCCAGTATCCTTGACAAGAAAACTCCAAATGGTGTCACAAAGAGTTGCATATGACTGAAAACAACTGAATACAACAGTAACAATAGGGAGATTCACCCACATAAACTGCTAAGCAGTTATGTATCTATCTCTAGAGCATAATAATGTTCTATGGTAACTGTAAAGCATTTAGCATGATCCCTTTCAGATAGTTAGGGTTACAGAAATGTTAGCTGTTATTACTATGTTATTATTACTAGCCATTATTACTATTAGAGCAATGGAATACAGTTTTTGGTCTTAGGACTCCTTTATCTCTTAAAAATTATGTAATACCCTTCCTCTCCAAGAACTTTTCTTTATGTAGGTTATATATGTGAAATGTTTTCCCTCCTTGACTCTTCCTATTGGCTTCCCTGGCTTCCTTTAAATCCCACTTTAAATCCCATCTTCTACAGGAAACCTTTCCCAACTCCTCTTAATTCTAGTGCCTTGCCTCTCTTATTTATTTCTTATTTATCCTGTATGCAGCTTATTTGCACACATTTGTTTGCTTGTACTTTTTGTGCTATACTGGTTTTAATTTTCAATATCTACATGCATTTTAGGAGTAAATCTAAAATCAGGAGTTACTTATATTTGGACCAAAAAAAAAAACGCTGAAAAACCCACCTTTCAAATTAGAGCTGAAGTTCATAACCACTGGGCCATCCTACTGGGAGCAGGTTAAATTAAATGCCCCTTAAGGTACATTTCTGTTCTTAGATTCTGTGTGACTTGCCCAAAGTCACACAGCTAATTAATTAAATATTTTGATTAACTGATAAACCTCCAAATCTTGATTATCATTTTATAAGATACATAATACAATATACTTAACAAAACTAACTAAACACAATAGAATTTTTCTTTGAAAATTCAAAAGGCACTTATGGCTCATCTAATGCTTAATAGTAAATGGTACTCATCCCAATATTACTAATACAAAGTAGTTTTGTTATTCTTCCTTGCATAGCACTCCAGCATTCCTTCTTTCTGCTCTTTGCCCTCGCACAGGCTGCTTTTCCTGCCTCCAATACATTCCCTCCACATCTCTACCTCTTAGGATCCCTAGCTTCAAGGCTCATCTCAAACACCACCTTCTACATGATGCCTTTTTAGATAGTCCTTCCTTCAGTTTCAAGTGCCCCCATTATCTTTTTTTTAAATTTTATTTATATTTCACAGATACTTGTGTATAACATACATGTCTCCCATGACTAAGTTTTAAGCTTCTAGAAGGTACATACTATTTCCAGTTTGCTTTTTTATACCCAGGACCCAACATAATGCCCACAACATAGTAAACACTTAATAATTGCTTATTTTTTGACTGAAAAGCATTAATTGGGTTTCTAGTTGATAAAATTTTAGATAATAACATAGCTGGTAACTGAAAGCAAGAAGAATGTTTCCTGGATGAGATAGTATTATTATAGCACAATGCAGCAGAGAGAATGCTAGACGTGGTATCAGGAATACTAACTTTGAATCCTGCATCAGATACTTACTAGCGAGATGACCTGGGGTGTCACTTAACCTTTCTCAGCCTTAGTTTCTGTACCTGTAAAATGGGATCAATAGCACCTACTTTACCTGGTTATTATGAAGATCAAAAGATATAATATATGCATATATAAAAACACTTTATGGAGTGCTATATAAATGTTAGGTATTATTATTGTTATACTATATTCAAAAATGTTATTATCTGCTAGAGGTAAAGGATAATTTATATTTTTGGGGGTTCTAAGAGGCAATGTGTAATGCTTCTATGATTATAAATGCTAAAAAATGGGAAGGATTCAAACCCTGGCTATAGTTGTATATATCCCAAATTCTGGTTTTTCTTTTACTGGTCAGATTTTTCCTTATTTGGATCAGGTTGACAGGCTAACATGTGACAAACAAAACCTTCATAACTAATAGCATTTTAATTTTTAAACTTGCTATATAGACAAGATCCCACTGATCCAAGAAGTTCAATGAACAATTATCCTTTGAAATGACCACAATTAGCATGAAATGACCAAGATTTAAGTCAGCTCTTCTTTTGTCTTCAAGCATTGAGGGAAAGTAAGAAAAGGGAGGCATATGACTCTAATAATTTCACTTCTTTTGACAAATCTGTTTTGCTCTTACAACATAGGAACGTTGTAGAATTCACATTATAGGAGACTTCTCCCTGAATTATTTATTCCCTAATGTTTTGCTTTCTTACATGGTCCATTTTAGTTCTACCATTCTTATTTATCAATTGCCATGTAGTTCAAAGAATTAGAATAATCGTGTTTGGTCTGAGGTTTGATCACATATTTACAAACACATATGGAAAATTCCCCAACCTCCTTTGATCCTGTTTGTGCTTTTCTTCAGGATAACAGCATGGAAACAATATATCCAAAAAAGTAAAAAATAATAGCAAAGTGAGAGCTCTTCTCATCTTAGACTCATGGGATGTATTTCTCAAATAGGTGTTGGTATCTCCTTTGATAGATGGAGAGAGTAAGGCGCAGAAGGGTTGAGACCAACCTAAAGTCAAATGATGGCAATAGCACAATGAGGATTTACTCCTAGAGAGAAAATGTTGTTTCCTCACAGACTCTTGGAAATTCTGCATTACTCGTTCCAATGTTTTCAGTACAGTAGATGGGAACTCCAGGGATGGTTCAGAGAACACTGTAGCTGGTTATGCCTGCCTTGCCTTAGATATCTAGCAAGGAGTTCACTAGCCAAAAGCAGAATGTGCAGGAAGTAGGTGCAGATCTGAGTTGCTTCTCAGAAAGAGATTCCAGTTACTACTTGTTCATTCTTGAAAAAAATCAAGTGAAAAAAAACTGGGCTATTTATGTAGGAGCAATGAATTTATAGGATCACAGAATGTTAGAGGTGGAAGAGACCATAGCAATCACCCAATCCAGTCCCTTCATTTTACTAAAGAAGACAGGAAGGTCCAGAGAGGGAACTGCTTGAAGTCTGTCCAGACACTATAATTTCCATTGTCAGTGGCAATGATGATAAGCAGGAAACATTCATGAGACTCATTTGGGAAGGACCTTAAAGATTCACCATTACAGGAGTTCTTAACCTGGTGTCTGTGAACTCTGTGAGTATGTGTGTGTGTGGTGTGTGTGTGTGTGTGTGTGTGTGTGTGTGTAACTCCACTTTGATATATCTTGTTTCCTTTGTAATCCTATGTACTTTATTGTGTGCATTTAAAACATCATTCTGAGAATAGGTCCAAAGGCTTCACCAGTTTGCCAACAGAGTCCATGAAACAAAAAAGATGAAACTTCCTGCTCTGTGGTCCATATTCTTCCTTTTACACTTGGGAAAGTGAGCTCCTTAATTAACTCAAGTAAATAAGCATTAATTAAGTGGCACTGGAGCAAAGAATGTGCCTTTACTTCATCTTTATCTCCCTCCTGTTTGTGTAGCATCTTCTATATTCTAGGAACTTAACAAATAAGTATATGTTTATTGAACTGAATTAATTGACTTGTGACTTTCCCAGGTTTATGCAGGTATGTGAGAGAGAATGAAAAAAATATATATATATATATTTATATATATGGTTCTTAGAGTGCTTTTTATATCTTTCACCTGAACTAAAAAGAGAGTTGAATTGAATTTCTTCCGTCTTTTTGATGTTTTTCAGGATTTAAAGCCTATTACCAACTCTTGACTTCCATTGGCCCCTAACAGGATATTCAGCTAGTTAACTCACTTATGTTCTCCTTGGCTTCAGGCCCTTCACTTCAGCCCAAAGAAGAAAGCTCTCTTTGGAGAGGTTATTTTTTTTTTTACCCTCACTATGACTTTCTCATTATCTAACATTTTCACCTGTAACAGTTGCAAATAGTGACGACCAAGGTTGGAGGCTGCTGGGCCTCCAAGATCTAAATAACTATGTGGAAAAATAAGCAAAAAGTATGTTTTATGTATTCATGACCAGGCTTTGGTAAATCAGTTGAGTGAAAAAGAAAAACACCCCAGGAGTTTAAAAATAACAGATCCAATGTAGTTCGTGGTAGCCATAAAAGGAAATTGTAAGGAAGAGGATAGGAAAATCATGCATGATTAATATTTAGGGAGAGGAATGGTTAGGCCGTGTGCTAAGAGCACCAGGAAGAAACCTTGTTTTAAAGGAGAAATGGCTTATGTGGGGAAATGCTAAACACTCAGTGGAATTTTCAGCAAACCTATTTTAATTGTAAATTAAGGGCTGTCAGTAAAATCTATAGAACAAAAAGATAGCTGAAAATATGCGGATGTGTAAGAATAGCCTGTTGAGTACCAGACAGTCATTAGATGCATATGACAATGAATATAAATCTGCTGAAATATAGATAGGATGAAATAATTGTGCATAAAACACTAGGCTCTGCAGAAGTCAGCTAGTCCTCTATAAATAGAAAGCATACTCAGGCACAGACAGATAAAATCAAGAACTATGTTAGTGCTTGGGCAAGTTATCATTTATTGGTTGAGTCTTCTAGTCAAGTCAATGTGTATGAACTGAGTCAAAAATAGTCCTTGCATGTTACTGTCTTGGATTGATTACATAATGATCAACAGAGACTGCTGTATCAAATGACCCTTTGGCCAGAGCAGAGGGATTGGTGGTATTTTATATTTATATTCCTTTTGAAAGTGTGATCTGTGTTATCACTGATCCTTACCAGGTTGAAAGGGAAACAGTTTAGAGAGACTAAAATGATTTGGTCAATGACCTCCTCCAGGAAGTCCTCCCTGGTTTACATCATCCAGCTTTGTTGGTGTCGCCTTGGTATTCATCTCATCTATTTATACCATGCTTTGTTATTATGCTTTTGTTGGACTCTTTAAGCTTTTTAATGTATGTTTAATATGTCCCTCTAGCTACACTGTAATTCCTCAAAGTCAGAAGCCACCATGTTCTCTATTTCTTTTCTATCCACAGCATATTATTAATATAGTAGTCTGCATACAATGGGCACCACATATATGTTTTGTACTGCAGCTGATAGAATTGATGATAGTAACATCAGCCATGACTGAAGGATTCTAAGAACCATTTGGGCACATCATGAAGGCTGCCATTATGATCCAGAGAGTGATACTTCCAGATTCTCTTCTGCTTATTATGAATTATACTCATATATAGTAATGTCTGATTCTCCTTGTACTGACAGTCAAAATTCAAACTGAAATAATGCTTACTAGTCACATTTGGACTGGCATATCCTGCATTTCAGTTTTACTGACTCTTGAATTTTTTCTTCCTTCCTTTTACAATGCTACCCCCTGTGTTCTTGCTATGTGCTTTGTAGCTGATATCCCTGCTTTCCGTTTGTCTACACACCCTCCTACCTCCCCAAATACACTCATCTTCTGTGTTAGCTCCTTGAACTTCCCGTTCTTCCGGCCAGATGAGCTGTTTTTCCCTGCAGCATGCTACAGAGTATCTGGTGCAAGGCAGGCAACCCAAACACTACCCCCAAATTAATCATCGTAAACTTTTGCTTTCATTATGTCACATCCTTGTTTCATCTGGCTCCCCACTGAATCAAGTCCATACACCTCAGTCTGGGGTTCAAGGACTTTTATAATCTCATCTCACCTGGCTTGTTGTAGAGCCCTGGACCGGGAATTAAAAAGACCTGAGTTCAAATCCAGCCTCAGATACTTATTAGCTGTGTGACCCTGGACAAATCACTTAACCTTTGTCTGCCTCAAGTTTCCTCAACTATAAAATGGAGATAATAATAGCACCTACCTCCCAAGGTTGTTGTAAGGATCAAATGAGACATTTGTCACATGCTTAGCACAATGCTAGTGTGTAGCCATTACTATTACTTCTCGAGTGCCCTCGGCTCTGCTTGGAGTGGTTCCATACTAGCCCAGCATGTCACACACATTCTCAGTTTGATGATTTTGCTCATGCTATTTCCCTCCCTTTCCTCCTCTGCTCTGCCAGTGCCAACTCTATCCCTTCTTCAAGGCCCAGCATAAATCTCACTTCTCCCACAAAGTCTTTACCAGCCACTGCAGCCCGCCTACTTCTCTCCCTTTTTCAGATTCCTGGTATAATTTTAAGGCAGTGTGGATGTTGTAGTCAATGGGGAATTAAAGAGAAGCAAGTTAAACCATCAGTTCCATGCCCAAAGAAGTTGGCTTCTGGACTACCAATGGTGTAATGAGAACGGACTCAGACTAGAAGTCAGACAACCCAGGTTTAAATCCCGGCTCAGGCACTTACTAGCTGTGGAACCATGAGCAAATCACTGAACCTCACTAAGTTTCATCTTCCTGTAAAAATAAAGTTGTTGAGTCATTTTCAGTCATGCCTGGCCCTTTATGACCCCATTTTGGAGTTTTCTTGACAGATACCAGAAGGTTTGCCATTTCCTTCTCTAGCTTATTTTACAGATGAGGAAACTGAATCAAACAGGGTTAAATGACTTGTCTAGAGTCACATAGTTAGAAAGTGTCTGAGGCCACATTTGAACTCAGGTCTTCCTGACTCCAGGAGGGGCCTCTATCCACTGTCACCTTGCTGCTCCATAAGTACTAACTACTTAATAGTGCTGCTATGAAGATCAGATGAAGAAATATATGCAAAGTTCTTTGTAAAACAATTAAAATGCAAATTATTATTATTATTGTACAATTTAGCCAATTGTACAATTGTACACAATTGTACCATGTAGTTATTTCATGCACATATCATTGTCTAGACTTCCCAACAAGATTTAAAGTTGCTGGAAGATAAGAACTTTTGTCTTCTACTTCTTGGTACACCTTCACCACACATGGTTCTATAACCATGCTGGGCATGTAGGCACCTAGCAAATCTTTACTGCATGATTTGTTCTGATTTTCTATATTGGTAGAAGAAAGTAAGAGAGTAGTATTTAAGGAAAAAAAGAAGCTGTTGAAGGGCCAAGTACATACCATGTAACATTTGAAATTTTTGGAAGACACCTCAGGGCTCATCTAGTCCAAGCTTCTCATTCTACAAATGAGGAAACTGAGATCTAGACAGGTCCTCTGACAACAAAGCTATTGCATGACTCTGTCTAATCTAATCTTGTAAGCAAAAGTACTATTAGACAAAAACTTTTAAGTGTTTTGTCCTACTTTTCTATCTCACGTTACCTTCTCAAGTGTAAAGAAACAAGAGTAAAGAGGCAGATTTCATTCCTTCTTTGGAAAACAAGTAATAATCTGAAGAGAGATGTATTTCTTGGTTCCTGGTTAAAGAAAACAACATAAATCCCAAATGGGAAGGGTTGCATGTCACTTTTAGCATTTAGGCATTGACTGAAGGCCACACCTATGTGCTTTTTGCTTATATGGATTACAAGTGAAATCAGAATTCAGCTTTCTGGAACAGTGAATTGCCACTCCCTAGCTGTAATCGCTGAAACTGCATTTTTTGAAAGAGCGTCTATTTCTTCAGCCTCCTCTTAACATTCAGGTTATTGTTGTTGTTCAGTCATTTCAGTTGTGTATGATTCTTTGTGATGCCTTTTGGGGCTTTCTTGGCAAAGATAATGGAGTGGTTTATCATTTCCTTCTCCAGCTCATTTTATAGCTGAGGAAACTGAGGCAAATAGGATTATGTGTCTTGCCCAACTCAGGTCTTCTTGACGCCAGGCCCAGGGCTTTATCCACTACATCACACACCTGGTTGTTGTTGTTTTTCTGTCATTCTCAAAGAGGATCATGACTTCAGGGAGGTGATGCCATGACATGCAAGTGAATTGGATTTAAGTGAGGGAGAGCCGTGCAAAGTCACCAGCTTTGCTTTCTCCTCCGGAGCCATCTGGGTCCAGCAGCCAGATGTGGATCAGGACAACTGGAGATGGCCCTGGATGCAGTGGGAGACCTTGGCCTTTTTAAGTTAAGGTCTTTAACAGGTCTCAGTTTGACTGAGGCAACACCCATTCAATGATTAAGGCTAGGTAAGAAATGTAATACAGTACAAAGGCATGTATAAAAGATGTTTCCCTGAAGTTCAAGTTCATATAATAGATGGCATACTTGGAGGAGACATTGCGCCTTTGATCAATCAACCATCCAAAAAGTTTCTTATTTCGTGTCCCCTATTCATTCAGGCACATACCAGGCTGTGTAGGGGATACAAAAGAAATAGAAATGGGAGGAGAGTGAGAGGTCATATAGGAAGGGGGAAGCAGCCTTTGACCTGAGGGGGTAAGGGAGAGCCAGGAGATCTGGGCCCTAGTTTCTGATCCACGACTTACTAGCTGTGTGACCTTGGGCAAGTGGCTTCTGCCCTCCAGGCCTCTGTTTCTTCATGTACGGCAGTAAAAGGGTTCATTGGACCAGACAATCTCTGAGGTCCCTTCCAGTCCTGGAATTATCTGGTTCAAAATCCCTGCCTTCCAAAAGCTTCAAATCTAGTGGAAGAGACAAGGGTTCTACATCTGACAGAGAATGGAGATGATATGGAATTAAATGCCCAATTGTGAGGCAAAGATGAAATATGCCATAGAAATTAAGAGGAGACAGATTTAGTACCATTGCCACTCTGTGTGGGGTAAAAAGAAAAAGATGTTTAAAGACCTCTATTCTTTATATGGACATAAGGGACACACAGAGTTTGAATAGTAAACATCTGCTTAGAGAGTGTTCTTTTGCTTTGTTCTTTCTTCATATCTCTTGTGTATATTAGGCTGGGTAATTTATTTTAGCAAGGAGAATTGTGCTCCTATAATTATTGCCCTATTGAGCTCTGCTCGATGGCAGCTCATAGCACTAACACTGACACTCCTCCAGTAGGTAGAAAAAACCAGCACCACTGCCTCACTTCCTCCAAATATGCCTGGTATCTAGGACCACACAAGCATTAGAGAGAAGGAGGCTCCAGCTTGGTGAGAAATAAATTTCCAAAGGAACTACTATCCTGCCATTAAACCCATGTACTTTGAATGTAGCAATCCTTTGCAAGATTACTTTGATTCTTAATCTCTTTCAATATTCTCACTGTGGCCCCACAGCAAATAAGTGATGGACACAGCCAGGTTGGGGGTGTGGGGGGGGGGAGCCCATGCACAGCTCTTTTGTTCTGTCTGTAACAGATATCTTAAGTGAAGAGAGCAGGGTCTCTGTCACCTAAACAGTTCCCAATTTTGTATTCAGCCAGATCTTCCTTTGAGACACCGTGGCTCCATTCCTCTCCCTGCTACAACCCGGGCAGCTTATTGTAGGTGCCAGGGCCAAAGTAAGGTTGCTTTGAATCTGGTGCGGCACCTACCCCTGCCCTTCATGCCTCTCAGTGGATCAAAAGTTTCAGTCTTTATCTTTAATAGGGGACAGAGAACTAAAGGAAGGGACATATTTATCTAACTGACCCTTTCCCTTCAGTATCCTTAGCCCTATGCTATAGAAAGAGGAAAAATGGGAGAAAGGAGCAGAATTTAGAAGAGTATATTACTAAGGCTTCCTTTTCCCTTCCCCTACACACACACACACACACACACACACACACACACACACACACACACACACACACACACACACACACACACACCCCTTACTCTGCCCAGAAGGCCTCCAACATACCCTTCCCACCCTTAAACCTTACTTTCAATGTTGCTGCTGTCTGCCTATGCAATAGTGACTACTCCAATGGTTGAAACCAATTTCAGAGACAAGATTAGGAGCTAAAGCATTGTATGTTCCTTCTCTCTGGTGCAGTGCAGTGA
This sequence comes from Phascolarctos cinereus, assembly GCF_003287225.1. NCBI lineage: Eukaryota > Metazoa > Chordata > Mammalia > Diprotodontia > Phascolarctidae > Phascolarctos > Phascolarctos cinereus. The sequence goes on along the minus strand of NW_027555847.1, from coordinate 441,282,738 downwards.
CACAACACCTACATAAGAGAGAGACAGAGACAGACAGACAAACAGAGAGAGAGAAAGAAAGAGGGAAGAAGATCTGAACCTGTGACTTCATCAGTATAAAGAGCTCCCAGGCAAGGACACTCCCTTAAAGTTGCCTTGAGCACAAGTCAGGGAAGTGACTTGCCTAGAATCACACAGGCAGCATGTGTCAGAGGGCAGACTTGAACCCAGATCATCTTAGCTTCAGAGCTAGCTCACTATCCATTATACCATGCTGCCTTTCAGATGTACCAAGAACATAATAAGCAAATTAGATAAGATCCAAATGTTCTGTGGCTATCCTGAAATAAAATGTTCTTGACCTTGAACAAATGGATTTGTGGTTTGGCCATGGTCAGCAGCCGTGAATCTAACTTTCCTGTGACGTGGTTGTGAATGATGCCATCAGAGAAGTATCAGATTGACGGGGATCGAGACTGGACCTGTGATGGCACTGGTGAAAAAACTACGTGACTGGAACAAGGTGGGCCACAGGTCGTGCGCTCTATTGGCGTCCTTGCAATATCCATATAATGTTACGAAAATCCCGAGTATTTTGGGTAGATCCCCTGCAGTGGAGTCATGGGTAGACTCTGAATGAGAGTTACACCAAAAGGAAAGGGATGGATGGATTGCAATACACATTGTTGCAGGCAATACATCATTGAGATCACAGAAAGTTGGAATATGTTTTAGAAAAATTTTACTGGCAAACAATTCACTAGGATAAAGTAAGTGTGTGGGTGTATGGGTGTGTGCTTGTTCATGCATGTGTTTGTGTGCGTAAAATATGTGTAAAATAAAACTGGAAAGCTGGTCTGTAAAATTGACCTACAAAACCAGTTTTACAATCTAGTTTATAGCATGACTCTCACTGAGGTCTGTGTTCTCACAATCATTCCTTGTTCCCAGTGGTTTAAATGGAAAGAGATACTGTGGTCACTGTGTACCCACCACCACATACTCCTTGGACTGATCTAGACATTAACGGTGGCTTGACCATGGTCTTTTTCCCCCAAGCCATTTTGTGGAATCCAGGTCATGGTGCTTTACAATATTTATAGCTGCAGTTTTTCAGACCTTAGAATAGAGTTAGGTAACTTCTCTTGTGGCAGCTAGCTGGTGAGCATCACCCATTTCCTTAGCATGAGACCAACAAGACAAAACTCATAACACCTTTAGGAACTTGACCATGCCTCTTGATCTGCTTCTTCCTTTAAAATGGTATAGGCCATAGGTCGGCAACCTCTTTATCCCTGAGTGATTCTGTTAGGATCTGTGATGCCCCTGGGCAGCCATCATTAGCCCTAGAGCACAGGCAAAGGAGAAAGAAAAAGAAAGAGGAGAAAAGGAAAAAGAGTCAAAGAGGATGGGAAGGAAAGGAGAGGAAAAAATAGCAAGAGAGAACGAGAAAAAGAAAGGAGGCAGGTGCATGTGGTGGATAAGGGTAATACTTCTAGCAGTAGCCACAAGTTCTATAAAGTGTCAGCATGACCATGAGTGGTTTAACCTTTATGTTGGTCATAAGCAATAGAGCCAGTGCGGGGGAAAGGAATTATTGGACAATTGCTACAGTATGAAGAACCTTGAGGAATTTATTTATAACACTGTGCATTTAATATAGTTTTAAGAACTTTTATGATTGGCTACTCCATTTGTTCAAGGAAGAAAGATTGGAACAATTCCCTACCCCCCCCACCCCAATTGACAGACGATTATATTGAAGCACAAAGTGGTATGACCTGATTAGCTTTAGAACTCTGCAGTATTGTAAAATGCTGAACCTGGTTGCTTCCCATAGCCCAGTTTAGAACTCCTAGTTACCTGACCTTTATAGTGGGTTTAGACAACTCCATGTCCCACCCCAAAATAGAAAAGAAGAGGTCTGAAGGACGTGTTTGGGCCTGCAGTTATGTGGCTGGGTAATTTTGGCTGGATGAGGTCTTTCATTTCCAAATCAAACTGAGTAGGACTCTGAAGCTGGCGTCCTATGAATCAGTAACCTCTAGCCAAGCAAGGCAAAAAACCTTTTCATTTCTGACTGCAGAGGAAAAAATGAGCAGTCTTTTTTTTTGCACTTGATTGCTTTGAAAGCTTTTCATCTAAAGCTTTCGATCATCAGCTACGATGGCAAAAAATGAAACAAAGAACCTTCTCAGTATTAATATTTATTTTCTAAAAACATAAAATCCCTTGGATCAAAATGAATAAAATAACCTGCATCATGAAAAGTTTCCATTAGGCTTTTTGAGGTTGTGAATCTGTGGCTAGCCCATTTATAAACTAGATTGTCTTCTGGTGTATTGTTTTACTGGAACTATGATAGTTTAGATGATGCTTCTGCCCATAATAATGTCTGCTGTCAGATCAACCACTGTAATACCTGTAGGTCCAGAAACTGAAGCAGCCTGGCTCATAGCGACAGGACAGCACTCTAGGCTGCTCTAAGGGTTTTCTAATTCAACGGAGTATGTGTGCAGACTTTTATCAGACCTGTCTGTCTCCTTGAAATAATTCAATTCATTATTTAGTAAGTGTAGGCACATTTACTAAGTGCCTAGAACAAGTCTGGGGCAGGGAGAGGGAGATAAAGATGGAGAAGACTTAGTCTTTGCTCACCAGATATATGTATAATTTTATAGGGGACACAGAAAAGGCACTCAACTAAGTTAAATACAAAGTAGATTATAAAACAAGTGCATAGGAGAAGTAGGTGACTGAGAGAGGAGGATGCCCAACTGGACTTTGAATGATGAGTAGGCACAAAGGAGATAACACATGTACAATGTTTTGCAAAGTTTTGAGTACTATATAAATGTCAGTTTCTATTATTTTGATAAGTGAAAATGGAAGGGAAGATATCCTGGTTACAGGGAATGGCATGTTCAGAGATGTAGTGGCAAGGAAAGTAAAACACATATACTGAAAATAGCAAGTCTTCTACTTTGCTTGGAGTGCAAGGTGTGTGAAAAGAAGTAGTAAGAGAGAAGACTGAAAAAGTAGGTTGGAACCAGATTGAGATGGGGGGGGGTGTGCACTGAATACTAACCTAAGGAATTTAGACTTTATTTAGATTCAGGCTGAATTATTACCCTCACGAAATATTTATGGGAGTACTTGAAATGGAAAGGAAGGCAGAGAAATATAAGATCTGAAGAGGAAAGGATGGTTAAAAAAACAAAAATGTTATGAGGTAAGAAGAAGAGAGCTCAAATCAAATTCCTAGGTCATCTCAATAAATTAAGAGGCAACATCATTTGCTGAGCAAGGTAGGGATGAGGACTTGAGTAAGTGGACAAGGCTTATAATAGTCACTGTGGGGAATGTGATAGGAGGCATAGATTAAGAGCTGGAAAGAACCTTAAAGATCTAACCCCTTCTTTTTGCAGATGAGAAAATGGCAGCTGGGAGAAGTCACTTGACTCACCCAGGTTGGTTAAGTAGCAGAGGCAGGATCTGAAACTAGGCCCTTTATCTCTAGATGCAGTGCCCCACTGCCTCCAGTGAATAGGATTACTGAGAAGCAGTGAGGCTCTGAATGATGTTAAATAACCTCAGTGTGTCTCCTAGTTAGTAGTGCTTGCCAGTATGGGAATACAAAGAGTAGATGGTGGGGATTAGCAAGGGGGGTATGGAGGGAAATCAAAGAGGCACGGGATTCCAGAATGTTAGGGAGTATATTGCTGGGACATCTAAGTCTGTGAGACATCTAGACTGGATAGGCAGTCAAGGGAAGAACAAGAGGCTGACATGTGGGAGAACAGGGAACAATTGAGGGGCTGTGGGTCATAATGAAGACAAAGAATGGGGTCAGTAAGAGGGAGAGAGTGGGATAGATGGAAGGACAGGAACTTGTTAAAAGAATTTCAGAGTTCACGGTCTTGGAAGTGGCATGAGGACAAAGTCCAAGGAGTGGCCACAGTGGTGGGGCAGCTTGGTTTGTTGGTCAGTAATGGATGTGGATCAAGTTGAAGTGAGGGGCTATTAAAGTTGAAGATGTTGAGACTGTGAGGCTAGGGTGTGAGACAAGTTACCAGTGCATCTGTCAAAATTATTGAAGATATAGACAAGGAAAGTGGTGTATGGTAGGAGAGGTACAACGTTTATAATGATAAATAAGTGCAAGGTAATTTGAGAAGGGCGATAGGCCTAACAATGGGGGGTGTGGTTAAAAGGGTGGCCTCTGGAAAGGCTTTTTCTGGTTGGAAGTGACTGTTGAGTTGAAACTTGGGGGAAACTAAGGATTTGAAGAGAGAGAGGTGAGGTGGGAATATTTTGGTTTTTTTTACACTTAATACTATGTTTGTGCCCATGTCCCTTTCAGCTTATATACAAAGGGCTCATTATCACCAAAGATCAAAAACTCAACTTAGCTCAAGACACTTTGATCTTCATAAAAATGTAGACAAAACCATGGAGGTTAGTCGTAGAAAGCCATAGAAAGGAAAAAAAAATCCTGTGTCCTGCCTTCTTCTTCATTCTCCATGAATGCAAGTACCACCAAAGTGGACCTACAAAGCAATTCACAGTACAAAAAAGATCTTTTCTAATATTTTTATTTGGGAAGAGAAATTTCTAGCTATACCAACTCATTTCTTCACGGGCTATTGTTTTACCATTTCACTTTTCTCCCTGAGTTCCCCATTTTGTCTCAGGAGCTAAAGGTTGGCTCAGTTTCACTCTCATATTATGAAACATGTATGCATATACATTTATACTATCCCCACATCATTAAACCATTTGGTCAGCATTTTGATTAAGTGTTATATATTTGGAAAGAAAAGGGAGAGAAAAAAAAGGGAAGGAAGAATTAACGCTTTGGTGGATCCATGGTTTTGTTGCTGGGGGTACTCCCTTTCTTAATGCAAATCTTACCTCTCTCATACTTTCTCATACAACCTTTCTCATTTAGGTTTTCCTTGAAAAACTCCATAAAAGGTCTTTCTAACATATTAGAAGCCTTCCTATTACTCATAGGATTAATAGAAACAGAATTTGAGGGAACTTTAGAAGACATCCAGTCCAAATCAGTAATTTTACAAATGAGGAAACTGAGGCTGTAGGTGGTTAAGAAACTTCCTTAGAGTCATACAGAGACTAAGAATCAAAGATAGGATTTGGACCCAGGTCCTCTGACTCCAGACCAAGTATTCTTTCCTATGGTACCATTACACTATTTGGTCTATATGTTGTCATCTTTCATTCTTGCTATATTATTAGACCACCTCCTTTCTCCCCTCATACATGTCCTCAGAACTGGGTTTTGTTTTTTCTTATTCCACTTCTTGCTGTCTGTGTCATCATCCAAGTCACGGATAAAAAAATGGTAAATAGAATGAGGACAAGGAAAAAACTCTGGGGCCTCCTTTCACATTGACATTGATTCTTTAACAACTACGTTGGTTCAGGTCATTAATCAGCTCTGAATGTGCCTGACTAAATTATCATCTAGCTCATACCTCTCCATATTCTCTACCAAGCCAAAGAAATAGTGAGACTGTCAAATGTTTTGCTATATTGCTGGCATTATATGACACTCAGCTAAATTCCATTCAACTAACATTTATTAGGCACTTATTACATGCAAAGGAAAGTCTCTGTCTAATTCAAGGAGCTTCATTCACTGACATTCACCTGAGTTACCAGTTTTATATGACTTGGAGACCTATCCTGTATTATAAGGCCTGATTACTGCTTCCTTTTCTGAGTGTTTACAAACCATCCCTTTAATAATCTATTCTAGAAGTTGGCCAAGAATTGAAATCAAATAATCTTTTTATTTATTGTTAATATCAATTCCCTTTCAGACGTTTTCCTCCTATACTTTCCAATCTGAAAATAATTTTCATTTATCATAGTTCTGCCTTTTGTCCATCATTATGACATCCATTCTACTACAAGCACCAGAGCCCCTCGAAAAGCTAAATAAATAAATCCTACTTATTGTCCTTAACATTTGTCACTTTTTCCAATCCTTTCTCATCTTTTGAGTTCTTGAAATTGTTCTTACATAAATGTGTCACTCTCTTTTATTCATTCTTAGTCATCATGTTGGTTACATCTTCTATTCATTTACATCTGTCTCTATAGACAGCCTCCTCATTTCTTCTCCATTGGAATATCTTGTCCTTACCTAAAACCTTGAGATAATCTGGGAAGAATATAAGAGAGTGGAGGAGAAAAGAAGTGTAAACTGTGAATAACTCAAGTGCTCTAAACAGCTCTTACTGTCACAAGAATTATTCATGTAAAAGACTGCTTAGGTCATTGAAAATACACATACTACATCAGAGCTGGAGGGTGTTCACCCCAAAGTAAGAATCTTTGCTCAGTATGTAACAGGAGCTCAGAATGTGTATTCTGGCATTTTAAATACTCTCGTGTATCTTGCTCCTTTTACAAAAGGCTTTAAAATAAGCTCTGGCAAGCCATCTTCTGCAGATGGCTAACAGAGATTTTCTTCCAATTTTAACAGTGCTGCTACATAGAATGATACCCAAATCCTGTCTGTCCTTCCCAGCCCAGATTCTCCTCTTTCTCTGACTACTCCCTCAACTCTCATCTTTTTCCATCCCCCAGAATTCTGACAGTATCATCATCACCTGTATCAGTACAAGGTAGCACTTAGTCAATCAATAAGCTTTATTAAGTGTCAACTATATGGCAGACATTCTGCAGGCACTTGTATTATGAAGACAAAAATAAAACAATCCCTTTCCTCAAGGAACTTTCATTCTGTTGGGAGAGACAGGATGTACACATTTAAGTATAGACCATATGTTCCCAAAGGGTGTGATACCCCCCCCCCCGGGCACTGGAACAATGGGGGAGTACTCGCCTTGAGTGCAATGGGGGGGGGCATTGAATAAAAATAAGGGGTGGTGGAAGCACAAGGAAAGAAGACAAGAGAAGGAAATTTTGAAAAACCATTCATACGTGTTTCATCTGCTGTGTAACAGAGTTAAAGTCATAGTGCTTACATTATTTTCCAAATAAACACACAAAATGCAGGTTATAACTGATCAGTGGTCAAGTCCACTTACAGGTCTTAACAAGCAAGTATTGGCAGGTGAGCATCGTCAGGAAGTCCAGCATGCATCAGCAGGAATATGTGCACATAATGACTTCTTTAGAATATGATATTATGTAGTTACATGATGCAATATTGTGTCATTACAATTTCAATGCAGGTAAAAAACCCACAAACTTACAATAAATTATTAAATTTAGTATGTATCATTTAAAAATATACATTTTTTAAAATGATGCAAACTTTAAAAAAAACATTAAAAAGTTAAAGAAAGTAGATTTCCAGGGGGGCACTGAGTAATTTTTTAAAAAAGGGATAGTAGGCCAAATAAGTTTGGGAACTTCTGATCTAGACAAAATATATACAAAATCTGTCACTATTGCTTCCCATTTGCCAGTCTCCTATTCCCAACAGGTTTGGAAGTATCTTACATTTTTTCCCAGCTCCCCAAAGCACCCCCATTATTGAGTAGCAGAAATGGAATTCAATCAATTCTTGATGAATGGATTGTTGTTGTTATTGTTAGTTGTTTGTTCTCAAAGAGGACCATGACTTCAGGGAGGTGATGCCATGACACGCAAGTGAGGGAGGGCTGTGCAGAGTAGCCAGCCTTACTTTCTCTTCCAGAGCCATCTAGGTCTAGTGGCAAGATATATAGATCAAGATGACTAGAGAGGGCCCTGGAATGGATATAAATGGATAGACTTAGGCCTTTACCGCTTTCCACTAGAGACTGTTTCGTATCAAGGACAAATGAGCAAGTGAAAAGGTCCCAAACCCTGATGCTTTCAGAAGGCTACCCTTTAATGCCACAGCAGGTAGTGAGTATAAAAAGTCAATGGACATGGGCGTAGAGAGAAAGGATAGCATTGCAGATTGATTTATTATTTGTGGGTTTATGTTTTTCCATTTCTTTTCATTGCGTCAAGTCTCATGACTTTTGCTATCCCCAAATCCTCCACAAACTTGCTACAGTTTACTTCCCTCCATGCCTGGGAACCTGCCCTTTAGATTTGACATGGCTGGGGTTTTAATCACTGCTCAAAGACACAGTGGCAATTTCACAACAAAAGGGGGGGAGGAGTTTTGTTTTCTGCTCTGATTAGGAAGGAGAGCAACTGTTCTCTCTTTGCCCCATGGGGCCCATTCTTGGCACCAGGCTACAGAGACCTCAAACTTGGTGTTGCAACATCCACCAGGCCCAAAGTCAGGCTGGGGCTCCTCAAAGGTGAACTGCAGCTGTTTGGAGAAAATTCTAAAAACTCGTTTGTGAGATTCTCAATCTCCCATTTTAAAACGACTATACAGTGTTGCTCTCCTTGGCACAGTGTCTGGGAAGCTTGAAGCTCAGCTTTCTCAGGATCTTGGGCAGGTAAATTGTTCCTTCAGATTGTGCTGTAATCAGTAGTGGGAATGGAAATTCTTTACTCTGGGAACAATACATCTATACTTATACACCATTTGTACTGCAGTATAGGGATGGTATATTGGGAGAGGCAGATAAGCCCTGGAACTATATTCCAGAACTTCCGCAGTCCTGCCTCTTCACATTTCCACCTCTGCTTATAATTTGGGACTATTTACATCTCTAAACAGCAATTCTGAGCTTTTTTTTTTTTCTGGGGACTTCCCTATTAAATGACCTGCCAGATGTTTGAGGATCCCAGGAGAATTCAACCAAATTCCTTTCCTGGTGCTACTTTTGAACCCAACCAACTTACACTTGTGCAAACTAGTACAAACTCTATGAGCCCAGTCACCAGAAAGGTTGACTAACTTCTAAATTTTCTGCGGAGGGATCATGGCCTAGGGCTGTAATATCAGAGTCTTGATTTGGTTCCCAGTTCTAACACAGATTTACAATGTGAACTCAGGTAAATCCTTAATCATTAAATGCCTGGATTAAAACTTGCTAGAACTACACATCACAAACAGCCATGCACCGTGGGCTCAGTCATGCCCTGCTAATGCTGAGAAGAGGTGATTTAGAAGTCTCCCTCCTTATCTCTGCCACTTAGAATCTACGACTTCCTTCCAAAATCAGCTCAAGCACCGCTCCCCCCTGCTGCCAGTCCCTTACTCCTCCAAAAATTACCTTGTGTTTATTTCACATATGTATTGTATATACTTATACGTACATGCTTTCCCCCCCAATAGAATGTAAATTCCTTGTTGGCATTTCAGTATTTAGAACTCTGGTACTTAGTATAGTACCTGACACATTGTAGTAACTAATAAATGCTTATTGCTCAGATTGAATGAATCGATTTTTCACTTTTAAACCATCCTGAAGCCTTCCCATGGATTTTCAAGATTCTATTTGTGGCATAATTTCAGTGTTATAAACCACTGGATAGTGATTAAGCAACTAATATGGAATGTAAAAGATCGTCCTCAGTGGTAACATAGTAGGACCCAGAGGGCAGAATCAGAAGCCATAGGTGGAAGTTACAAGAGGTTCTCTTTGGATTGAGGTAAGGAAAGCTTCTTAACAAGTAGAGTTGTCCAAAAGTAGAATCAGCTGCCTTAGGAGGTAATGGGTTCTGAGATGTTCTGGAATAGTTAGGTATGCCAACCAATCGGGACAGAAAGTAGCAGAGCCTTTTTTGCATATTTATTGAAATATGCCAAAGAGAAAATCACTTGGTTTAACAGCATACTCCCAGGTGATCGGGAGGTATGTACAAGGGAAGGGTAATAAGTTTGAACCTCCTTTTAATGAGGCCAGGGACAACATTAGAGCAGACCTTCGTCCACCTTACATGGATCTGGGATTTATATCTCCAGACTCTGATAGTCCACTGATCCCACTGGAGAGCTCCAGACATATCTGACATATTATATAGTAAGGATTCCTTTTAGATGAGGGCTGGTCAGGTGGCTTCTGAGGACTCCTTTCAGCCCTGAAATTCTTTGATCATATGGTTCTATGACTTCCATCAGATGAGGCTAAGATTAAAACCTCCGGAGAGAAACTTAGAAGTGATAGGAAAGGGGTTCAACCAGGGACAGAACATCTCCAGTTAATGAGTTTAATTAATAAAAGTAACTTAAAAGGAGGAATCTGCCTCATTGCCATATTATTCCATTGGACCTGGAATTTTCACAGACCCTCATCACATTTTACTACCATGGCCTATACAAAATTGTGTATTTTCCCTCCCCCTCCCCATATTTAACTAAAATGAAAAAGTATTTGGAGGATCAAGTTCAAATGTTTTCAACCAATAGATACTCGTCAAGTATCTGTTACACATAAGCCACAGTGAAGACACTGTAAGGGAAACAGAAAAATTTAAGGCGTGTTCCTTTCCATCCATCACACACTAGTTGGAGAGACACATATGTCCACCTAAAACATAACTAAGAGATGCCAATATGAAAAAGTTCCAGACTGGCGGTTCAGACAGCAAGTGCCTTAGGTAGGATAATTTTGAACTTTAAAAGACTTTGTGAAGGAAGTGAGACTTGAAGGAACAAACAGAAGGCAGTAAGGAAGGACGTTTAAAAAAAAAGCATTTATTAAGCACCTACTATGTGTTAAGCAATTTTGTAAATATTATCTCATTTAATCCTCATAACAACCCTGGGAGGTAAGTGCTATTATTATCCCCATTTTGTAGTTGAGGAAACCAAGGCAAACAGAGGTTAAGTAACTTGCCCAGAATCATACCGCAAACAAGAGTCTGAGGCTAGATTTGAACTCAGGTCTTCCTGACTCTAGACCCAGAACTCTATCCACAGGGCCACCTAACTGACTCTAAACAGAATTTAGACAGTTTGAAAAAGAGGGTCTCTGTACAATCTGTAGTGATATCATGAACAAGAACCTTGCCCAAGGCTTCTTTGGGGACATAGTGTACTAGTCTGGTTGGCTCTGTATCATCATGCATGGTATTTAAATACTTTAGATTCAGAGCTCTTGGCTTATTTATTTTTTGTTTCTTCAAGGTGACTCTTTTTATGGAAATACATAAATGCTTGTGATAAAGAACACAGGAATAGGTAAAAGGATTAAATATTCATAGGCTGAATTCCTCTGTTCTGCAGGCAGGGATTTCTGGGGTTAGAATTTGTCCCCACACTTGGGACAAGAATCTTCAGGCATCTGTATCATTCAGACAATATCTGATGTTTCTGGCACAGCCTCCTAGCAATCTTAGCCAGGCCACAGGAGTCATCATGCTTATCATAATAAAGTGGTCTGTGCCATGGGCAGGTCAGTGAGCAGCACTGCTGTTCAAATTGCCAAGGCTAGCAGTGTTAGGAAGACTTGAGTCATGTGTGTGTCTGTCTGGAATATACAAAGTTGTCACAGAGGGGTGGAGTGTGGGTAAAAATAATGGAGAATTAAAAATTTACATGTACAAATATCATTTACCATCCAAGTTAAGCATTGGTGTCTTTCTTGAGTGTACCTCTTTCTGTTCTTTTCTCTCTCTTTTTTATCTTTTCCCTGTGTCTTGGTCATGGAATCATAGACACATAGTAATATGATGTTAAAACTGTAAGAAACCAATAGGGACCATCCAATTCAACACCTTCATTTTACAAACGAATAGACTGAGGCCCAAAGTGTTGAAAGTACTTGGGAACATCCTGCTACTTGTAAGAAGAACTCTTGTAGCATCCAGAGCATTATTTAGCCCTGTCTGGGTAATACTCAATGCCAAAGGAATGGCTCAGCTACATTTTAGGTCAGCTCCATTTCATGGTTCATCCATAGATTTTTTAGCAGCAGTATTTCTCTTGAAAATTCCTCTGCTGGATTGGCTTCTCAGATCTTCCTTTTATCCTGTAATTTGAATCATTGACCTGGTTTTACTTAATTCTGTATTTCTTCATTTTCCCCCAGTGGCATACAAGCGACTACGTTGCCATGTTCTCCTGCGTGAGAATTATTTTTCAACTTTTTTTTTTTTTGCTGTATCCTGTTGAAAGTTTTTTTTGTTTGCTGTGCCAGTTGAAAAATGTAGTATTCACCTAATTATGAGCCTCTCCCTGCCTCCACCCTGCCTGCCCCTGAATCCTTTCATTCACTCAGTGGTTCATTCATTCAATAAGCATTTATTAAGGGCTTACTATGTGTTAAGCACTGTACTCAATGTTAAGGAGATAGGGACAAAAATAAAGTAGTCCCTGCATTCAAAGTGCTCACATTTCACTAGGAAGAAATGAACTAAGTAAATTTTGAAACAAACAAATAAATACAAAATACATGCAAAGGACATACGAAATAATTTTGGGGAAGTGGGAGAGGGCACTTCGCACCTTGGCCTCTTGAAGGATCTGGACTTGAACTGAACCTTGAAGGAAGCTAAGCATTCCCCTAGTTGAAAGTTAGGGGGATGTGCATGGAATTGGAGTCTATAACTTACACAAAGGCCCTGATCTAAGTCATGTATGGAAAACTTCAGGAAGAATGATTTGGTTGAAATGTAGAATGAGTGAAGGACAATAACACAAAGTAAACTTGGAAAGGTAGGCTCAGGGCTTTAAATGGCAAACAAGGGCTTGTGTTTTCTCCTACTAGCACTAGAGAGTCCTTGGAGTGTCTTGAGCTAGGGAGTGATATGGTCAGACCTGTGCTTTAGGAATATCACTTTGGTATCTGTGGGGGGATGATTTGGAGAAGGGAGAGAGACCCAGTGGCAGGCTCCTAACCTGTCCTGCATTCCCAACACGAGAAACAAAGGAGAGACACACAGCTCGCAGACCTGATTCCAACCATTATGCAAATTACTTAACAGCCTGCAAATGCTTTTACAATGAGGCTTTTCTGAGAAAGTAATTTCCATTCTCCTCACTCTATCCCTCCTTCCAAGTTCAGATTAATAAAGCTACAAACAACATGATATTAATAGACATCAGAGCTTGTTGATTTTTAAGGGTAAACTGAAAACCTGGTCTGAAGAGAGAGAGAGAAAAAAAAACAAAACAAGTGTGGCATTACCAAGACGTGACTATTTCATTAATGCACACACTTGTTTTGTAAATAGTATCTATCCCCATATACTTTTAATCTTCCATAATTCTCATCTGCCCCACCCCCTCCAACAGATTTGTATATTCCAGGCACATACATGCCTTCATCATATTGCAGGAGTGGCAACTGCAGTAAAGTGAGTTGATTCCCATTGACCTGCCCCAGATAGAGCCCAGATGACTCTATCTGAGAAGCATGATGACCCCTGTGGAATGACTTGAGATTGCCAGGAGGCGGTGCTCGCTGCATTCCAGCCCCTGGTTTCCAGTAGTTCAGTGAACTCAAAGGATGTCTGGATCACCATCAATTCACCCGTGTTGAGTCTTTCCACCTCCTCACTGCAAGACACCCCACCCCCAGGCAACTTGGCCACCCCAGGGCATATTCTTTTGGTCATCTATTGACATTTGGGCAAACTGTTATTTCTAAGGCTGGCTTAGAGCAAGTTAGCTGTGTACAGTCTATTTTCATACACAAACCAATTAATTTAGGTTCTAAAAATTAACAGCCTGGTTTTGAGAATCAACAAAAAGAATGTAGATATTTAAGATGTAACTTTTATAGGCTGCGTGATGACTCCCTGTATACTCAGAAAATAGTTTAAATTTGAGCTCTTAGGCTGAACAAATAAGTAAGGTCTTTGTTTTGAGTCTGCTGCCCAGAATTTTATATTGGCCTGCCTCCCTACATTTGTTCCACGATCATCTGTTGAAGAAGTTGACTGTTTTGATGAAATCTGGTACATTACAAAAGGAATGCAAGATGCACCTTAGTTTAAATTTGGATCACCACTTTGGATAAGCAGAGCTGTTTAAAGTTTTGTAGAGGTTTTTCTTCCTTAATTTTTAATGGACTTCCATGAAGTTGATTTGTAGTAGAGATTACAGAGAGATATGATTGTTTAGAGTGGCTTTCCCTTTGGGGAGACAAGAAAATGTGTTGTACCATCTTAAACTTGGGAATGATTGTTCTTAATCCCGAAATCTGTTGGGCTGTCTATTATCTGATGCATTTACTAACTTAAGTACTCTTGGACCCTACCAACAGAATAGAATTATATATCTTTCTTAATTATTCACTTGCTTTGTAGCCTTGCCTAAGTCCTTTAGCATTTCATTTGTCTCACTTCTTTCAGTTAATAGAGGAACATAGAATAAAGCCCATCTCAGCCAATGAATTATAACAAAAGAAAAGTCTAAGCCTCTTTTGATGTCCCACTTAGATAGATAACCTAAGAAAATTTAGAGATAACCTAGTGCAACATCTTCATTTTTCATATAAGTAAACCAAGAAGCTAATTGACTTACCAGAAGTCACATTATGAGTTTCTGGCAGTTCAACAATATCCAAAGCAAGAAAACCTTAGTATAACCCAAGATCTTATATGATATGGAGAATAAAGATCTGGACAAAAAATCAGTGTGAAGAATGAGATATGATTTTCTGTCCCATAGCATAAGATATAGAAATGAGAAGCCAGGGATGGGCAGAAAGTCTAGTGACCCTAAGTGAGTTTTAAACTAAAAAAGAGGAAAAGTATAAAGACACAGAAACAAAGCTAGTAACGCACAGAATCTAGATCCATGGTGTCAAACTCAAATAGACATGGGGGCCACAAAAGCAAACATAAGGATCCCTGCAGGCCACACATGTTTATTAATTTCTTTTTTAAATGAACGTATCAACACATTAAGACCAGACAGGATCTACGCATATTTGGCAACTCTGATTAAGATAACAGCTAGTATGACATAGGAAGAAGACTGAGTAGAGGTCCTTCAGTATAAATATAGGATAGTGACCCAGAAAGAGGGCAGAACCCATATTCATCAACTGAGATATCGTTATGCCTTTATATAGAGCATGAGTCATCTTAAAAGTGGGGAAGTAGAAATTGCCTCATAGGTATAATTGAGGTGCAGTTGAATACAACTCATGACTGGAATAAAACAACTAAAGACAGAAGAAATAGGTTATTAAGCAGACAGGTGGGTGGGGTAGCACTGTCAATAAAGAATGTATTTGCAAAGATTAATCCGAGGGAGGACAGCACATGTGGGTGAGGATCAAAGAAGGGAGATAGGGAGGTGGGAGTATGCTACAGGCCTCCAGACCAGCTGGGAGAATTGGATGAGTTCCTGATAGAGATCACAAAGCTGGCACTGGGGTAGTACATAGATATCACATGGGACTTCAGCCACTGAGACATCTGCTGGACGTCTCGCTCTGCTACAAAGCAAGGTAGCTGACACGTTCTTGACTTGGCCTTCCTGATAATTTCATCTTTCAGAAGGGGGAAGAGATGACAAGAGGATGATTATTTTCATGGACAAGAGGATGATTGACTGTGTTCGTTAAGGAAAAACTGGTTAGTGAAGTAGAAATGTCAAAAGCCTTGAGAAACTACCACCCTATTATCTTAGAGCTTGTGGATAGGAATGAATAAGGTGAGGTCCTTGGCAATAGTGTGATTTGTACCCTGCCTTTAAGAGAATTTAACTTTCAAAGAATTCAAAAGTAGGATTAATGGGATCCCATGGCTTAAGATTAGAAAAGGGAAATTAGCTCAAGGGAGATGAAATTCAGGTGGCGCACTAGATAGAGCTACAGCATTTACTAAGGCCTTACTAGGGGCCAGGTTTATTGTGATTGAATGACAGTGAGAAAGGAAAGGGGGGCACTGATGTGGCTAAACAGGAATGTCATCAACAATCTCATATTTTTAAAAGGATATTTATAGGAGAAGAAAGTAAAGGCAGATTAAAATAATAACTAATAATTAAAATAATCAACATGTGATAATAATAATAGCTAACAGTTGTATAGCACTTACTATGTTCTAGGCACTGTATTAAGCTCTTTACAAATATTATCTCATTTGATCCTCACAAAAACCCTAGGAGGTAGGTATTATTATTATTCCCATTTTACAGTTGAGGAAACTGAGGTTCAGTGATTTATCTAGGTTGGCACAACTGGTACCTTTCTGAGGCTGGATTTGAACTCAGGTCTTCCTAACTCTAGGCCCAGTGCTCTATCCACTGTGCAACCTTGCTTCCCCTAGCATATGTATAATCTCATTTGATCCTTGCAAGGCTACTATTATCCTCATTTTGCAAATAAGGAAATTGAGGCTTAGAAAATTGAAGTGATTTGCCCAGGGTCACAAAGCTAATAAGCATGTGTAAGGTGGAATTCGAATTAAAAAAGACCTTTCCAACTCTTATGCTCATAATGTTCTATACTATCTAGTATCTAGTATCTATACTACATCACACCACCCAATTGTCTAAGGAAGAATACAATAATAATAATTGGCACTTATATCATGCATTTAGGTTTGAAAAGTGCTTTACATACCTTCTCTCGTATCCTCTCAACAGTTCTATGAAGTAGGTTTTGTAAGAAGAGCATCTAAAGTTTAGTATGAACTGAAGTTTGTGATAAATGTTAAGAATAACAAAAGGGGATTTTTAAAAGAGATGTTAAAAGCAACAGCAATGGCAACAAATATTTAGAAAGATCAAGGCCTACTTGGTGTGCCTGCATCATGTGAATGGAATGATAACAGATTACAGTACAATTTCACAGCTTTAGTTTGGGAAGGACAGAACAAAAATGGTAAACAAGGAATTGAAACCTAAAACAAGGAAGGAAATAGCATGAGAGCTCCAAGTTGCCCTTAATGAGTTCATGTCACCAGGCTCTGATGAACAGCATCACAGGATACTGAAATAACTTGCAAATCGGATTGCTGAGCCAGAGTCAGTGATCTTCAAGGAATCTTGGAAAGTGAGAGAGATGTCAGATGACCAAAGACAAGCAAATATTAGTTTGATTTTTGAAAAAGGGGAAGAAAGTGAATACTTCAAACTTTAGACTAGCAAATTTGACTTTGATTCCTAGTAAAATTCTAGAACAGATCACCAGAGTGATGGTTTGTGAGCAATTTTAGAAAAGGAAAAGATAATCACAAAGAGCCAGCATGGATTTGTTAAGAACAAGTCTTGTCATACTAATATTAACTTCACTTACTTTTTTGATCAGGTTACTAACCTAGTAAATAAGGGAAATACCAGGAATATAGTGAATTTCAGCAAGGCATTTGACTTGACCTCTTATAATATCTTTATGGGCATAAAGGATTGGAGGGCTTGGAATATGATATTCCAGAGGGCAAGGGAGCTAGGATTACAACCAAGAATCACCTACCCAGCAAAACTGAGTATACTTCTTCAGGGGAAGAAGTGGACATTCAATAAAATGAAGGACTTTCAAACTTTCCTGATGAAAAGACCAGAGATGAATAGAAAATTTGACTTTTGAATACAAGATGCAAAAGAAGCATAAAAAGGTAAACCGGAAAGAGAAATCATAAGAGATTCAATAAGGTTAAACTATTTATATTCCTACATGGAGAAATGATATTTATAACTCCTAAAATCTTTCTCATTATTAGGGTAGTTAGAAGGAGTACACATAAACAGAAAGCAGAAATGTGAGTTGAATGTGATGGTATAATTATCTAAAAAAAATAAAATTAAGGGATGAGAAAAAAAAGAATGCCCCGAGAGAAAGGAAGAGGGAGAGATAGAATGGGATAAATTATCTGACATAAAAGAGGCCTGAAAGAGTTTTTACAGTAGAGGGGGAATTGGGGGGAAGCGGGGTGGGGAGCACATGGATCTTACTTTCATCAGAATTGGCTCAAAGAGGCAACAATATACACACTCAGTTGGGTGTAGAAATCTTTCTTACCATACAGGAAAGTAGGAAGGGAAGAGGATGAAAAGTGGGAGGGGGGAGCTGATGGAAGGGAGGGCTGATTGGGGGAGGTAAAAGTCAGAAGCAAAACACTTTTGAGAATAGACAGAGTAAAAGGAGAGAGTAGGATTAACAAGGTGAAATACAATGGAGGGAAATACATAGTTGGTGATCTTCATGGTAAAAAAAAAAATTCTTACAGTGAGTTTCTTTGATAAAGACTTCATTTCTCAAACATACAGAAAATGGAGTCAAATTTATACAAATAAGAGCCATTCCTCAATTGATAAATGATCAAAGAATATGAACAGACAGTTTTCAAAGTAATCAAAATTATCTAAAGTCATATAAAAACTCTCTAAATCACTATTCATGAGAAAAATGCAAATTAAAACAATTCCAAGCTACTACCTCACACCTGTGAGATTGGCTAATATGATAGAAAAGGAAAATGATAAAGGTTGAAGGGGATGTGGGAGAATTAAAACAGTAATGTACTATTGGTGAAGTCGTATACTGATTCAACCATTCTGAAGAGCAATTTGGAACTATGCTCAAAGAGCTACAAAACCATGCATATCCTTTGACCAAACAATATTGCTACTAGGTCTGTATTCTAAAGAGATAAAAAACAAAAAGGAAAAGGATCCATGTGTACAAAAATATTTATATCAGCTCTTTTAGTGGTAGCAAAGAATTGGAAATTGAGGGGATGTCCATCAATTGGAGAATGACTGAACAAGTTGTTGTATATGATTGTGATGGAATACTATTGTATTTTAAGAAATGATAAGCAGGATGCTCTCAGAAAAAAAAAGTGGAAAGACTTACATGAACTGATGCAGAGTGAAATGAGCAGAACCAGGATAAAATTGTACACAGTAACAGGAATATTATATGATGATCTACTATAAATAACTTAGCTATACTCAGTGATCCAAGACAATTCTGTAGGACTTATGATGAAAGGTACTATCTATCTTCAGGGAAAGAACTGGTAGAGCCTGAGTGCAAATCAAAGATACTTTTTCTTCATTTTCTCTATTTTTCTTGGGGGTTTTTTTGTCTGTGTTTTCTTTCACAGAATGACTTACATGGAAATGTGCTTTGTATGACTATACAGGTATAACCTATGTCAAATTTGCTTGTTTTCTCAATGGTGGGGAGGGGTGGCAGGGAGAGAATTTGGAACTTAAAATTTGGGAAAAAAAAAGAATTTTAAAATTGTTTTTACATGTAATTAGGGGAAATATTAAATAAGTATATCTTTATGGACAAAAACGAGAGTAGTGATTATTATCCCATTTGATCCTTACAGATCCTTGGTTTCAGAATCATTTAATTGATTGGATCCAAAAAATATTGATTATTGGTTTAGTGTCAACTTGGACCAAAGTTTCAAGTTCAATGCTTTGTGATTCTGTCTTTTGCCCTGTTCTGATCACAGTGTTTATCAACAACTAAATGAAGGAATTGGTAGCATGCTTTTCAAGTTGGCAGATGACACAAATCTGAGAGAGTTAGCTAATGATTCAATGATAACAGAGTATGGTTCTGGAAAGATCTCAACAGTCTGGAAACGTGGGCTAATTTTGATAAACTGAAATTTGCTTATTTCCATATTTCAAAGATACATAATATTATCAATTTGGATATTTCTTCTACTCCCCATGCTGTTGTCGTTGGTCTTCATGGGTTGCTGAAGCAAAAAAAAAAAGGAAAAAAGAAAAACAACAACAACAAAATTACATTGTAGTCAACCTACTGGTGATGATTTTCTCTGTACTTAGGTTGCCTGGTCGCAATCAGTTGTTAGGCTCCAAGTAGAGACCTTTTCAAATTGGCAATACCTGCTGGAAATTGTTTTCCTAGTATAGTGATCCTAGCCTAGGATTGCTTCCAGGCCATAGTGAGGCATCAGAGTAGGATTTTAGTGGAAGAAATTGAAATGTTATAGGGGTCAATGTAAAGTCCTGCATTTGGGTTCAAAAAGTCAGTTATACAAGTATAGAATCAGGACACATTTAGAAAGCAGTTCATGGGGAAAAAGACCTAGGAATTCTAGTGGACTTAAAGCTCTGTGTGAGTTAACAGTGTGATATAGTTTAACAATTCAACGAACATTTGTGGATGTGGCAGCTAACTGATCTTAAGCAACATTAATAGAAGTATGATGTCCTGCCCTGTAGTCAGACCACATCTGCAGTATTGACTCCAGTTCAAGGAACTGTGCTTAAAAGGGATGTTCACAAACTATAGTTTGTTGAGAAGAGAGCATCCAAAGATGGTGAAAGAACTTGAAAAGATGCCATAGTCAAGGTGAGTTGATTAGGAATGTTTAGTCTAGAGAAAAGAAAACTTGAGGGAAGGAGTGTTTATTTGAATATTTGAAGAGTTGTCATATGGAAGAGGATTTAGATTTGTTCTGATTGACCCAGAAGGGTAGAACTGTGAGCACTTGGTGGAGTCAGGGAAACAGATTCATCACAACACAAGGCAGAACTTTAGAGCTGTTCAGAAGTATGATGGACTGCTTGGTGGGATAGTGAGGTTCATGGCATTAGATAGCATCAAGCAGAGTCTGAATGATCACTTCCTGGGGGCATTGGCAAATAGATTTGGGATTTAGGTAGGAATGGACTAGATTATCTCATAGGTCCCTTTCAATTCTGATTTCTAACTGTGATTTTTAGGATTTTGTAGAGGTAAGAATGTTATGATTTGACTTAGAATAATTACATTTGGGGAAATGAGAGAACAGTTTAGGTATGTTTACGTGTTAATTGTATAATCTGTGTACTTTCCTTTATTCATAAGCTCATTAGTCAGTTAATATGGGGAACAGGTTTTCATAGATCACTACACATTTGTGAAGCACACAGACATACTTTTCTATTTCAACTTGTTTTTCCATTTCTATTTAGAGCAAGCAAAATAGGAAAGCTAGAAAACAGGTCTTGAAATGTACTTCCTTGGTTCATTTTCTGTACTCTGTTCCAGCCCTGACTAATTTAACTTTTTTTTTAAACGTGCCATTTACTTTTATTTTAATCTAAGCGTCCTTTAAAAAAAATAGCAGAGGAGGAAAAACATTTTTAGCTTGGCTAAGAAAAACAAACAAGCTTAAACAAATAGCAGATGCAAAATATTCAGGTAGAGTCAGTATTTTTGGTTTCATTTTGTTTTTACAATGCTTTCTGTGTGCTCCAATGGAAAACAGAATTTCTTTCATCATTTTAAATGAACCCATTCCTCCCCGGAATAAAGCAGAAAACACAATTGGTCACAGCCTCTGTCATGTGACTGGACTTTTTGCAATCTATAATTTCAAACTAAAATAAAAATAGTCATTTCCCTCCATTGTTCTTTACTGTTCCTGATCATACCACTTAAAATTAGGTGATTGCCAGATAATGGTGGAGGTGAAGAAGAAGGCTAGTTAGCCAGGTTGCAAGCTGTCATTTAGATTCATTCGTTATACCATAAATACATGCTTGTCTAATTCCATGAGATTCTTTTCTATTTTAAAGTTGGAATTGATTATTTAAAGCATACTACCTCAGCTAAGGCCATGTGTAAGCAAGGTAGGCAGCCACCTAGAATACTCCTGATGGAGCTATTGGAGGAGAACTTTTGGCAGGGCTTGGTTACTTTTAGTTTTACATTTTACAAGTGTGCATTAACATTTTTTAAAATGGAGAAGCATTTATTTTCTCTCCCTCCCACCTCACTCCCCACCCTGAAAAAGAAAGAAAAACAAAACTCTTGTAACAAATATGCATGGTCAAATATGGCCATTTCCAAAAAAACTATATGTTTCATTATGTATCTTGAGTCCATCAGCTTTCAGTCACAATATGAGTGACTGTTTCATCATTAGTCCTCTGGAATCCTAGGTTGCCACTGCATAGATCAGAATTCTTAAGTTTTTAAAGTTGTTTACCTTTCTAATGTTGATATTATTGTATAAATTGTTCTGGTTCTGTTCACATCATTCCACCTCAGTGTATGCAAGTTTTCTCAAGTTTCTCTGAAACCAGTTCTTTGGTTGTTTTCAAACTAACCAAATATAATAGTAATAACAACAACATCTAGCATTTATACGGTGCTTTAAGGATTATAAAGTGCTTTACAAGTACTACCTCATTTAATCCCTATAACAACCCAGTGAGGTAGGTGTTATTAATACACCCATTTTATAGATAAGGAAACTAAATCAGACAGAGGTTGTGATTTACCTAGGGTCACACAGTTAATAAGTGTCTGAGGTAAAATTTGAACTCAGATTTTCCTGACTCCTGATCCAGTGCCACCTCATTACCATCATTTTTATGGCATTATAATATTTTGTGACATTGGCATACCATTACTTTGCTCCCATTCCCCAACTGCTATAGTTTCCAGTTCTTGGCTTTACAAAAAGAACTGCTTTCAATATTTTTGCTGATATTTGGTCCTTTTCCCCTTTCTTTGATCTCTTTGGGGTATAATCTTAGTAGTGGTATCACTGGATCAAAGGCTATTCTCATATTTTTAATGCTGGAAATTTTCACTATCATAGTACTTAGTATTTTATTTTATGACAAGTCAAGTCATATTATGTTGCAGCAAATGTTTAAAGCCCTTAATTGGAGAAGGTACAATTTTCAAGCAAGTTGAAGTTTATGGTGGGGTCAGGGCAACACAGTTTTCAATCCATATCTAGGACACAACAATTCTTGATCGTCCCAGTTCTGTTTTTTCCTTGATACTTTGGCTCAGATTCCTGAGTCTGAGCACAACCTGCCATCACCTCTCTCCTTCTCGTTGTCCATCTCCTCCACCCTCTCCTCACCCTCCATCATAGAAATGAAGATTGTATTGACTTCATAAAGGAGATTAAAACATAGGATAATATTTATATTTTGCTTTGAAAACAAGGCCTATACAAGGCCCTTACAACCTCTTCAGTGCCTGGCACTCTGGATTTTTTTTTTTAATGCCTACAAGTTAACAACTAGTATGAGGTATATTTATAATCCATGGAGGGTAATGTAATCAGACAGTCTGTGCTAAAATGACCCTAGCTTTTAAGTCTAAACCAAAAACACCTTTCTACTGCCAACTACTTTAAAGTAGCCAGCTAGGAAGAGGCTGACTCCTTGAATATAATATTCCTTATTTATGAGGGAAGATTTTAGAGATTTTTCGACATATAATGGAAGAATATCTGAGTGCTTTTCTATCTAAGGGCTGAGCAAATTTATCTTGAAAACTGCCTTTTTTGCCTACTATCAAATTATCAGGTAGTTATTTTTGTAATTAATGGTCATCATTTCATGAATACAAACATATTTCTGCAGTTGTAAGGCTTAAAGCATTCTTGAAGCCTGTGTTACTATTTTTCTGTGTCACTTCTTCAGTTTTTCAGTGTTAAAGTTTCTAGATATTTTCATTACCACCATTATCTTAATTTATTGGCCCATCTTAATTCAATTGTATCTTTACTCAGAAATGAGTTGGGCACATTCATATTATGATAATATTGTTGAGTGGATATTATGGAATTTATAAATAGGCTATCTAAATCTTTAGGATGCTCTTATCCTTCCATTTTCATTTGCTATGAGGATAAAAGGTTAATTTTTTTTTTTGATCCATTAAGAGAGCATGGTGGTAAGAACATGAAAAAACTCTTCTTGTGAACAGGACAAGTTCTAGTTACCCCACCTTGTTGTCCAAGTCCTCTTTTAGCAAGGAAAGGGCAAAAAGTTTCATTGACAAGAGGGTGGCTCCCGGGCAATGAGTGTTTTTGGTCACAGCAATTCATTAACACTGACCGTGAACATAAAGCAGGGGTGGTGATTTGCAGCAATGGGAAGAGTACTCACCTCATGAACTTTTTTAAATGTTGAAGATTAAATAACTGTGGGTGCAAGCTTGGGTTTTGGTTTTTTTTACTTATGCAAAGATAAAAGCTCAGTTTGAGCACAACATAGAAAGAGAGGTTAAAAAACAATTCCAAATAGTAAGAAAATTCTGTTGATTTAGAAGATGATTTTCATCATATTTTATTAAGTACATCATAGACTTGGGGTTAGAAGGGACCTCAGAGATCTGCTAGCTCAACCTCCTCTTTAAACAGAGGGGGAAACTGAAACCCAGAGAGGTTACTAACAAGAAGCTACTTCCCCAAGATTATGCAAATAACAAGCTAGGGTTTAAACCTAGGTCCTCCAACTGCTAGGAGCAACTAGGTGGCACAGTCTGGGTCTGGAGTTAGGAAGACCTGAGTTCAAATCCAGCCTCAGACATTTAACAGCTATGTGACCCTGAGCAAGTTGCTTAACCTTTGTTTGCCTCAGTTTCCTTAACCTTAAACAACACACCTACCTGCTAGAGGTGTTGTGAGTATCAAATAAAATATTTGTAAAATGCCTGGCAAATAGTCAGGGCTATATAAATGCTTAATCCCTTCCCCATTCCTCCAAATTTCCCTCTGTACAATCATTAGTCCAACAGACAAATTCAATTATATTCAATACACATTTATTAATCAATCAATAAGGCTTTATTATGTTTATTACAATACTCTTACTATGGGCAGCTAGGTGGCAGAGTAGATAGAACACAGGACCTGAAGTCAGGAGAACTCATCTTCCTGAATTCAAATCTGGCTTTAGACACTTAATAGCTGTATGACCCTGGAGAAGTCACTTAACCTTCAGTTTCCTCATCTGTAAGATGTACTGGAGAAGAAAGTGGCAAACCATTCCAGTGTCTTTGCCAAGAAAATCCCAAATGGGGTCACAAAGAGTTGGACACAACTGAAATGACTTGAATAACCACAACAACAGCAAAAACAAAGCTCTTACTATAAGCCAGACCCTTTGGTAGGCACTGGGGTAGGGGTGTGGAACCTGAGGCCTTGAGGTCACATGTGGCCCTCTAGATCCTCAAGTATGGCTCTTTGATTGAATCCAAACTTCACAGAACAAATCCCCTTAATAAAAGGAATTGTTCTGTAGAACTTAGGCTCAGTCAAAAGGCCACACCCAAGGACCTAGAAGGCCACATGTGGCCTTGAGGCCACAGGTTCCCCACCCCTTGAAAAAACCCTATGCTCAAGAATTTTACATTCTAATGGGGATGCAAGTACACTTGTAAATATGCACAAAATAAATAAAAAGAGGGGCAGCTAGGTGGCACAGTGGATAGAACACTGGCCCTGAAGTCAGGAGGACCTGAGTTCAAATCTGACCTCAGACCAAACACTTGACACTTACTAGCTGTGTGACACTGGACAAGTTACTTAACCCCAATTGCCTAAAACAAACAAACAAATAAACAAGTAAATAAATAAAGAGAGAATAATTATCAATGGATTCAAAGCAATTCAATAAAAGGTAATGTGGGAAGGAAGTAGTAGCTAGGAGTGGGGAATTAGGAAAGATTTGCAGAAGCTGATGTCTGAGTTGCATCTTGAAGGAAGAGGGATTCTGTGAGATTGACATGAGGAAGGAGTGCATTCCAGACTTAAAGGCCAGCCAGTAGAAAAGCATGCAGAGAGGAGATGGAGGGTAATGTGTGAAGAACAGAGAAAAGACTAGTTGGTGAGATGTTTTTAGTTCAGGAAGGGGAGTGGTATATATAGAGAGAGGACCAAAAGATAGGTTGGGTCCAGGCTGCCCAGGACTTTAAAAGCCAAACAGCATTTTATATTTTATCCTAGAAGCAGTGAAATTATCATTACATTCACTTAGAAATTTATTAGCTGATCTGCTTTTGGCTGAGAGAGAACAGTGGCAAATGTCTAGGTGGTTAAAGTTCCCTGTTACTATTCTATCATGCCCATTTGTCAGGTTTGTAATCTTATTTCACCTCACTTCTGTTTTTACTTCACTTCTCTTTTTTCCCTTCAGTTCAGGTGGCCTGTAATATAGCCCTGTGGCAATATAATTCCATTTCTCTCTCAATTGGTTTTTATTCAAATATTCTCTGCCATGTTTCTTCCCTCCGGTTTCTGGATCTCCTCATTCAAGTATATATTTTTTCCTTTTTTTTGGGGGGGGGGGGCTAGGCAAAGAAGTTAAATGACTTGCCCAGCTAGTAAGTGATATGTGTCTGAGGCTGGATTTGAGCTCAGGTCCTCCTAAATCCAGTGCCAGTGCTCTATCCACTGTACCACCTAGCTGCCCCTCAAATATATTTTCTTAATATACAATGTTACTTTAGATCCTCTTGTGTCTGTTCTGTTACTTTCTATCCAGTTAGTTTTGAATAAGTTCACATTCTAGTTATGAGTTCCATATTCCCAGGTCTGGTTGATAACTCGTGGTTGCATTTGCCTCATCGTATTAGGATCTCTATTTACCCTGTCTAGTCTAGAACTTCTTGCTCTCAACTTTCATTGAGTGGCTAATGAAAAGAAACAAGTCATTTACTAGCCCAGTCAAATACCCAAGGAGACCTGGCATTATTAGCAAAGAAAAGAATTATAGGCATGGAAGAGACCTTGAAAACCCATCTAGTCTTATCTTCTTCTCTTCAGAGAAGTACTTGCCTAAACCTTGACAGTCAGAGGACAATTAATCCTATTTCTAAATATCTCCAGAGAAGGAACTCCTACAGCTATCCTCCGTGACACATTGTTACTTAACAATAATAACATTTACTCTGAGAAAATAAACATGTCAGGTTATATTTAAATGAACAACAGATCTGTGGGGGGTAATCAAGCCACCAGATGTGGAAAAGTAGTCTTAGAACCAGAGGGAATGCTGGAGGTCATGCCATCCACCTTGGAACCAATCAAGGCACACACAAACAAATTATATACACAAATCTCCCATGTGATGATAATGTTGCAGGAGTATGTCTGAGAGATTTTGACACCATGGAAAGAGCACTGCAGTTAGTGTTCTTAGTTTGAATCCTGGCTTGGGCTTTTGTTAGCTGTATAAGTTTGAGCCATCTTTATCTATCTGAACCTCAGTTGCTTTATCTATAAAAATAAATGACTGGGTGACTTCTAAGGCACCTTTCAGCTCCAAATCTTTGATTTTCTTTCCCCCATATATGTCTATTACCAGATAATGCCCTGGACTCTCAATATTTTTCTTCGCCCTTGTTTGTCAAAATCGACTTATAACATCTCTCATTTCTCTCAATTTATTATCAAATTCAGAAGCAAAATGATTAGCTAATTTCCCTTACGTTATTAGTGGCTAATAACTTAAATGCTGAGTTACCTAAAAAATCTTCCTTCCCTCCTTCTTCTTCCATCTATCCAAATACTGCCCAGCCTTAGTGCTTTTCTGGATCTCCCCAACCCACAGGGATAGCTTCCTTCTCTGAATTTAAAGTCCTTAAGATGTAGCCAGCCAAGCTCCCTATACCATACTTTCCTCTGACCATCTGTCTGCCTTGCTGCTTCACCATTTTAGCTGTACTTCCAGTACCCTGAGAAAACCAAGCCACTCAGCTTTGAAACTGCTACTCTAGGGCCTTACTCTCAAGGTTGGTGAGAGACCATCTAGCCTTAACACCTTGACTATACTACACTGAATCATTTTCCTGATCTTGAAGTTTAGTGTGGAGAGGGGGGGAAAGGAAGGATGTCACACTTCTTACTCAGAATACAGTAACTAAATTCACATTATCATTTACTTTTGGGAAGGACACTTGTACTCTTTGGTACAATTCATCATCCCTGTGGTTTCCAGGCCAAAATATGACTTCTTAACCTTTTTTATTCCATTGACCCCTTTGGGGAGTCTGGTGAAACTTATGGAGTTATTCTCAGAATAATATATTTTTTAAAGTTCACAACTGAAGGATATGCTAAATTTCAGTTAGAGGTTAATAAAAATAAAAATGTAATTTTCCCCCTACCAAGTTTATCCCCCCTTTGAAATCTATTCATGGGCCACTTATGGCTTTATATAGCAATAGAAGATAACAAAACAAGAGATATATTAATTGCCAAATTTTTGGAACCTAAAATTATTTCCTTTTGAAATGAGAGGGTAAAACTAGATAAAGACCTGTTGAACTCTAAAATTCATGAAGAAATTAATGAAATAAAAAGCATTTAAGTAAATACTTACTGTGTTCCAGATACTTGTTCTAAGCACTGGACATATAAATACAAAAGACAGAAAATGGCCTCAAAAACTTAGATTCCAACAGGGAAGGAGTTTCTGACCTAGTATGTTCATATAGCCAGAAGTAGCCCGTGAATAGATTTTGTGGGGAAGGTCCTTAAATTTAGTGGGAGAAAAAAATTAACATCTCTCCCAAAGTTCAGACTCTGTCTTTTCTGCCTAACTAGATTTTAAGTACACTAAAGGCAGGCACTATCTTTTACGCTTCTTTTGTATTTCCCAAAGCAACCAATGTAGAATCTTATCATGATATATTCTTAATAAAAATATGTCGAATGAATGAACATGTAAAGGATTCCTAGAGACCAAAAAGCCTTAATCCCAAGAATTGAATTTCTAGTGGTTGAATTTCAAGAAATTCAGCAAACTGGTGGAAGAGATTCTTTTGGACACAAGACCCTTTGTATCACCCTCAATCAGTATAAAACTGATTTGCCTCTAATTTTTCTGGAAAGTTAGAAAAGGACTTTGAGCAGGGACAGAAAGGAAGGAAAAGCCCAGGACCAAGGATAATGTGGGAGGGGCAAAGATAGAACATATGGAACTGGTATGTCATGGAGGGAGACAGTCAGAGGGAGATGGGGTAATGGAAAAAGAGGGAGGGAGGGAGAGAGGGAGATAGAGAGACAGACAGAGACAAAGAGACAGAGACAG
Organism: Phascolarctos cinereus; assembly: GCF_003287225.1. Taxonomy (NCBI): domain Eukaryota; kingdom Metazoa; phylum Chordata; class Mammalia; order Diprotodontia; family Phascolarctidae; genus Phascolarctos; species Phascolarctos cinereus. The sequence continues at coordinate 441,254,141 of NW_027555847.1, read as the reverse complement.
AGACACAGAGAAAGAAGCAGGACTGTGGCAGAGACAAGAAAAATAAGATGTAGACCCAGAGAGAACCAAATGTCAGATACCCAGAGAGACAGGAAGAATTACAAGGAGTCTGTCATACCAAGAGATTCAAAGGAGCACATTTCACATGCTTTCTGGTTCTGTTGGCCCTGAATGACTTTTTAAAGGTCTCCAGGGGAAGGGGGAAGGGGGCAGTCCATGGCTTGGCCTCTCTACAGAACTCATTCCTTTTATGCCAAAAAGTCCTTAGGAAAAAAAACATTCTTTAAGAAAGGTTTGAATTGTCCATAGCAGCTCTGACGTTCTATGAGTCTATGAGTAGGTGCCCAATAAATATTTATTGAATTGAATTAAGCTTAACTGTGTTCTCTTGATGCAATTTAAACCCATTATTTCCTCTTGTTCATTGTAAAATTCACATAGTAATACATAGCAAATCAGGGAAAAGTAATGCCTAAAGCCTGGATTTAATAAAATTAATTTTTTAAAATAAAGATTTTAGCATCTTCTGTCATAGATAGTGGTCTGGGCAGGGCTTTTTATTTGATTGAATCCAGCTGAATAGTGGAACTATACTAATAATGGTCTTTCACTCTCAAATACCACCTCCCCAACCCTTTCCCCAGCAGTGTTGTCATATGTAAGCATATGTGAGTGCATGTAGTTATATGACTGGTATCACATCATGCTATCCTTTGATTCATAGAACCGGATTCCTCTTATGTCAGACAACCTGAAATTCACATATGCCGCATTTATTCCTTCAGCACGATACCAGAAATATTTTATAGAAATCTAATGGGAATTGAGCAATGAGTAGTCTGAGCAGAATCTGAGAATTAAGGCAGAGTTGTGGGCTAAGTTGTGTGGTACTACTAGATAGTAGGGACTAGGGAATCATAGAAAAACTGGGAGATCATTAAGGGCTGCAATGATCAGGGGATGCTTCAGAGAGGAGAGAGTACCCTCCTTAGAGAGGGCATGAGTGTAGAGAAGGGAAAGCCTGGGTCAAGGTAGTGGAAAGGGTATCTTGGAAACTACACTGGATTCAGTCAAGAATCTGAACTTGAATCCCATTTCTCCCTACTTAATAATTTCACATAAGGTGAGCTTAATAACATTAAGACTAACAACAATTTTTAATTACTCATTTTATAGTAAATCAATGAAGTAAAGTGGATTATTCCTTTTATGTAGGTGAGGGAACTGAGGGTTAGAAAAGTGAAATCTTTAGATGGTTTGGTTGTTGTCCCTCATGCTCAAAGAGGACCAAAATACATTACTATGTTAGGGGTCAAGGTAGGGAGTGTGCAACTGTGGCTGATCAGACCAAAATGAGCTCAGAAGGCTCTTCCATAGATCAGGCAGATATATAGTCTATATCTCTAAGCACAGGCAGATGGATGTGTTAAAACCCAGGCCTTCTGATACCGACTCAATCTGTCTTTCCACTGTACTTATGACTATTGTAACACTGATACAGTCATAAGAAAAGTTCTAAATGCCCATTTTTGTCATCTTAGCCCCTTTGACATCTTTCCCCACTGCCCTTTTTTAAGCAATAACTTTCTTTTCTTCAAGTCAAATGTGACCAAAATGTAACAGAAGCAATATGATCTAGGGAAGAGAACACTGGGCTTGAATCAAGGTTCAGGGCCCCGACATTTAGATGCTGTGTGGACCTAAACAAGTCATTTCATACTTCTCTGAGTCTATTTCTTCCTCTATAAAATGAAGGCATTGCACAGAATGATTTGTAAGTTCATTTCCAGCTCTAAGTATTTATGAGAATGGATTAAACCAGAAACTACGTAAGACCTTGAAAATTATATTTCACTTTTTGTGTTTAAAAAACCCCAATGCTAACTAAAAACACATGTTACCATGTCTTATTATTAGGAAGCTTCATCAATCAGTTACTTAACAAATATTTACTAAATATCTACTCTGTACTCAGTACTATGTTAGGCACTATGCGGTCAACAAAGAAGCACAAGACAAGGTCTTTGTCCTTCAAGAAGCTGTAATATTGTGGAAGAGACAAGATTATCAGATGTAACAAAGCAACAGCAAGCAATGTAGGAATGGATGTAATTGAGTGCTAAATTGTTTGGTACCACCAGACGGTAGGGACTATGGAATCTTAGAAAAACTGGGAGATCATTGAGGGCTGAAATGGTCAGGGGATGCTTCAGAGAGGAGGGAGTTCCCTCCTTAGAGAGGGTGTGAGAGTGGGCAAGGGAAAGAAACTGGCCTGGGTCAGGGCTAGTGGAAAGGGTATCTTGAAAACTATACTGGATTCAGAGTCAGAGAATCTGAACTTGAATCCCATTTCTCTCTACTTAATATCTGAGTGATTCTGTTGGGGAGGTGGGGGAGAGTGGATCTTTTTTGCATTTCAACATTTCTAAAATAAAGGGATAGGGACTAGATAATCCCTAAGATCCCTTTCAGCTTTGGCTGCCATGATCCTGTGACTGAAGTCAGCAGGGCCAGGTTATAGATAATGCCTTGAAAGCAAAGTGGATGTGTTTAGACTTGATGAGATAAAAAATGAGAAGTAAGCAAACAGGTAGGAAGCAGCTGGGAGGATCACAGCAGGGTTGTTTGTCTGCCCTGTCCCTCTTGGTTCTTTCAGCAACATGAAGTCCACAAGCCTAGGTTTAGGCTCCTTATCTCATAGGTGGGATAATGAAAAGGTAGAGAAGTACGTATATCTTCCTCTATGTGAGTTACCAATTCAGATCAAAGGACAGTTCTGTTTCAGAAGGAGATGAAAATGTCTCCTCGAAATGTCTTCCTCATTAGTGGTCAGTTATCCTTGCTCAGGACACACTCTCATTTGGTATACTATGCTCCTGGAAAGCATTTGGTTTATTGTGCACTTGAGTGGGAAGGGGAAGGGGGATTAGTTTCTCTTTACAATTCTCATTTCAGTGGTTTGTATGAGCTTTTCTCAGTGGTTCCAGATGACCTACTATTGTGGTACATGCCTCTTTCATGCTTCCCCACCTTTTCCTTCCTCTTCTCCTTTTCCCCTTCCCTTATCAATTATTGGCTAATTTCCTTGGTATCCCCAAAGCATATGCCAGTTTGGGTTGCAGAGTCAGCAGTCTGCATCAGCTCATCTGTATCCTCTTACCTCAAGGTGAAATCATGTATAAGAAAAAACACCTTGGGGGTGAGGGAGGGGTGAGATGGGAGTGGGTGGAGGGATGGGAAAGACAAGGATATCCCATGTTCTAACAGCTGCTTTGGTTAATACTTCTGTAGATACACTCCCCACCAACACTTGCTGATCACATGTACTAACTAGTAAAGCCGAGGGTGAGTCACTTAAAATAATTCATAGAAAATAAATAGATTTTTAAAATCAGAAGCTATTTGCTTACACATGAAACTGTGATGGTGAGCAGGCAACTTTGTGAAGTGTGCTAACTGCACATGTCATCCCATGACAGCTGACAAGCACAACAGTCCCCATCAGGTGAAAGGAAGGGGTCATGGGACACGATCATTCTTCAACCATGGAGTGTGGTTAGTGATTAGCATCAGGCATTTGTATCTGCAGTCTTAGCAGAGAGCTTTGCAGGTCATAAGTGCCTAATAAATGCTTCATTCATTCATTGATGGCTGCAGTATGCTTGTACAATTGATGATTCTGTTATAAGTAAATGGGAAACTTGCCTGAAATGTAAGCAGCCCACTTATCCATAGTTTTCTCTCATGTTTTCATGTGGTAAGTCAACAGAAGAAATGACTATCAAATCAATCATAAATGCTTGTTGATTTAACCAAACCTAGTTATTTGCTTGCAGATGGGGCACAGGGTTTGTTCCCAAAAGAACAATCTAGTTAAGGAGACAAAGCTAAGAAGCATACAGTGATTGAAAAGCGAGTATTGAGGTATCCTGTACTGACTGGAAATACAGCTAGAGTTCAAAGGACAAGATTAGTGAGGGCTGGAGTATTGCAGGAAGGCTTCTTAGAGAAGGCAGAACTTGTTTGGGGCTCTAAAACAGGGATTCTTAAGCTTTTTTTGTATCATGGTTTTTTTGGGCAGGCTGATGAAGCCTCCTTAGAATTGTATTTTTAAATAATTGAAGGGAAAAAAATGATAAATTTCAATTAGAAGTTAGTGAAAATAAATATTTATTTTTTCCTTAACCAAATTCATAGATCCCTTGAAATTTATCTGTGCATCCCTGGTTAAGAGCTATTGCTTTAAAGGATTTTTTTTTTTTTGGCTAGGCAGTGGGGTTAAGTGACTTGCCCAGGGTCACACAGCTAGTAAGTCTTATGTATCTGATGCCACATTTGAACTCAGGTCCTCCTGACTCCAAGGCTGGTGCTCTGTCCACTGCACCACCTAGCTGCCCCCTAAAGGATTTTTTAATACATAGGTTATAGATTTAGAACAGGACCTTAGAAGAGGGATTAACCAGCCCAATCCCCTCATTTTTACACATGAGGAAACTGAGGCCCAAAGATGTGAGGTGACTTTCCCAAGGTCATGCAAGTAGCAGAACTGGAATTTAAAGCCAGGTGCTGTGACTCCACTTCTGAATCACCTCAGAGAGAAGGGAAAATAGATCTTGTGGAGGGAGCAACTCGAGCAAAGAAATGCAGACTCAAGTGAAGGGAACAGCAGGCCAGGATATGCTCCTTTTACGTTCTTTTTAAGCTTGATTTATTTAAGGGAACATGCAGCAAGCAGGAAAGCAGTCATGGAGGAAGCCTGAGGCAGTATTGGGTCCAGGGGAAGGGGGAGGGTCACCAAATGCAAATGAACAATATGTGTGACTCAAAATACCCATTGTGCCTTCAGTGTGAGACTGTGGGAAGCAAGGGGGCTGACCTTTTAAAGGTATTAAAATTGCAAACGTTTTTGACTACATTTTTTTTATTGCTAGCGTATTTAAGCGTATTTAAGTGAAGAGCCCCTTCGGAGTCTGTATGGGGAAAGTGATTCCTTTGACTGTGTCCCAGATAATATTTTGATGATGTTTTCCTCCTTGCAATCTGGGCAACAAAAAGCCAAGAGTCCGATCATCCCTGGTCTCCTCTCGGCTCCTGGACCTAATCCCCAAACTGCAATTCTTCCTAAGTTATACAGTGCCAGGAAGAGTGAGAAGGAGTCTGGATAAGTCAAAGTAGTGCTGATGAGAAGGTAGGGCCCTGTGGCTAAAATGTTTTCCAGCCAGTTCTTTCTATGTGATACAGAGGGCTGGAGTGCTGGACTTGGAGTCAGGGAGTCTCAAATTCAAATCCTGCCTCTGATACTTAACAGCTGTATGACCCTACACTAGTCATGTAACCTCTTTACTTCAGTTCCTTCATTTATTAAATGAATGGGGTTGGATTCAATTGGCCTTGGCCTCCAAGGTCCATTTCTTATATATATATATATATATATATATATATATTTAAAAATTTTTAAGCAATTGGGGTTAAGTGGCTTGCCCAGGGTCACACAGCTAGTAAGTATTAAGTATTTGGTCTGAGGCTGAATTTGAAGTCAAGTCCTCCTGACTTCAGGGCAGGTGCACTATCCACTATGCCACCTAGCTGCCCCTCTAAGGTCCCTTTCACCTCTTGAACTAATGCTTGTCTCTAAACATATAAACCTTGTCCTAAAGGACAAGGCCAAAAAAAATTAAATGACCTGCAGCCTCTCTGATAATATTACAACTACTTTATTATTTCATCCTAAAATAGCTTGTGGAAGCCTCCTTGTATGGTTGAGGAAATGGAGAAGGTCACCAGAAATACCCCTAGAGAATAGGAGTCCTTCTAGGCAGACCTTTTGCCCCATCTTTGGGAACTTCTCCAAAGTTAGCCAAAATATTTATTACCAACACAACTACTACATAATTGATAGAGCATCTTGTACATCCTGCCTTGATAGTTTCCAGGCATTCAGATAAATTCTCTTAAAAAAAATAAAGTGAGTGGATTATTGGTTTTTCATTTGGGAGGAAAAGTGGACAAATGAACCAGGTTTTGAAAGTACTGTGTGACACAAGAGAGCTGGCTAGCACAGAAAGAACAATGAGTCCAGTATTGGCTGCCCTAGCCGTATAGGAAACTAGGTGAACCCTGGATTTTCAGTTAGAGGACCGCTATTCAAAACCAGGCTCTACCAACTAACAATATCTTGTGTGACTTTGGGCTGAGGGTGTTGGACAAGATGACCTCTACAATCTCTTCTAGCTGCAAATACACGATCTTACGATCATTATGAGTACAAGTTGGGAAACACCAGCCTAACATTCAGAAAACTACATCTGTTGTTGGTTATATGTGTGTGTTTGTGTTTACTTTTTCTGTATCTATTTACTTGTGTTTGGCCCACTTCTCCTATTGAATTGGACTTTGTCTACTATTTTCTTTGTGTAACTCCCCCATAGCACCTAATGGAGCTATGATTTGGTGACTCAATAAATATCAGACTACCAAAAGAAATGGATCTATTTCACTTTCTCCAGAACATTTTATTTAAATTGGCAAATGGAGACATGTCCTTAATGTAAGAGTAAAAATGGAACATTAAAGAGGAAACAGCTTTACCTTTCCTATCCTTTGTAAAAGTTCTTGCAGATCCATCCATTTAAGAAGCAAATTCCAGGTCTTTTGCTTAGGAACAAAATGAATTCTTTTAGTCTGCAAAGGTAAAACAGGAAAGAAAATGTGATTATGTGTGTAGATGTGTCCTCCTGTAGGAGAAAGTAAATTAATGGTCATATATGTTAAGGGGGGGCAGAGGAAATCATAGGGTTTTTTGTGACATTTTTCCCTTTTATAAACAAATTTGGAATGGGAATTCCCCGCCAAGTTACTCTGTGTCAGTTTGTAGATTTATACAGGGAGTTTTAGTTTCTTTTTTTTCTCTTTTTCTGACAAATCAGCCTTTTTGTAGTTGTATCATCTTGAAACTAGAGAGGAAGGGAATGGAGGGTTGAATTGCTAATATCAGTGACTTTTGGAAATTCCCCTTTTATGATGCATGAGTCTTTCTTAAAAACAAGAAATTTTAGCTGTATTTTTAAGATTTCATGGCGAAAGTAACTGACCATTTCTAATGCCTGTCTACAGGAAGGCTGAGCTTAATTCAGAATTCTCTCTCTAGGTATTTGTTAGGGGAGAATAAGAAAATGGGGAGAAGAATATTGAAGAGAATTGAGTTGCTTGGAAGAAAGGTGCTACACACATGCATAATCTTTTTAAATGACTCCCCATATATTTGATTCCAAACAATGGATAACATGTGAGCAACAATCCAATACCACATGATCCTCATTTAAGATCTGGTTGTTATTATATTTAAATCATAAAAATACTTGCTTATATTCTTGAAGGAGATGTTAAATCCCATGTGCGTTCACCAAGAGCCACTGTCCTAGGGAATGTACATGCATACATATTCATGTAAATGTGTGCGCATGAGTATATATGTGCATATATGTATATATATGTATATATATACGTATATATATGTATATATATATACGTATATATATATATATATATATATATATATATATATATATACGTATATATATATGTATACACACACACACACATCAGTATTTGGCATGGTAATATGCCCTAGTGACAACTTGCATTCTTATTCCAGACAGAATATATTTTAAAGCCATTACAATGTAAGGTTATCCAAAATAATATTCAGTTTAATACAAAAACTCTTGGAGAGAAATATTAGTTGAAAATGGATTATTTCTTAAGGTCCTAGGCACAGGCAAGGCTTGTGTTTAGTCTGCAAAGAGCTGCTTCCAGGTAGACAGGTTTAGCATAGTTTTGGCAGAGACTGTTCAAGGAAGGAAAAATCCATTGCTCATTGGTTGGACTGCTGCCTAGAGAATGTGCAGGTCCCAGCTCAAATTGACAGCTGGAATGCACGTTATAGTGTGACACCCAGTCTAAAGAAGGATGAGGGGGTTATGCTAATTAATTTAAGGCCCCTCTGGGATCAGTTCACCAGTTGGCTAAGTAAACAGTATCAAGTTGTTCTACACTGGCAAAGGGATGAGAGTGGTCACATGCCTGCAGTAGCAGACTTGAATTTGGCAGTTGGTTATTATTTGTGCCTACCCCAGGCACCTTCACGTTAGGAAAGAGGAAAGTTCATTCAGTGACTTTCAATGTTTTTCATTCCTCTCCCACCCCTGTTTACCACCACCTCCAGCCTCCCTGAGAGAAAATTCTACTAGGAAGGAAAAGACAAAGGAGAATGTCTCCTCAGGAAATCCCTTTTAGGGGGGTGGGGAGGGAGGGGATGACCCTAGCGTTCAGTCACCATGGGCTTTCCCAACCTCCCCAGTAAAGAGAATTCTCTGATATATGACTTCTGCCAGGTGAGTCAAAAAAATACTTAGCTTTTCTTTTGAAATGTCTCCATTCTTGGGTTTCTTCTTCCTCCTACGTTGTGTTTGTTTTACTTCTAATTTTGGCTAAAAAAAGAATGTTTGGGTACAGTGTAAAAGTTTTCTCTATTCAGATTGGAAACTCCCTAGTCACTCTGAAACTGGACAGGTGCTGAGATGTATTTTTTACTCTGTCAATAAACAGTGTGTGTGTATGTGAACTAAGAGTAAACCCAGGCCAGCCTATGGCAACAGGGTGGTAGTAGGCCCATTTCAAATACAAAATCTGAAAGATAATTTAAATAAAGAGTGATGACTATTTCTTGCTGTTTATTTTTGGATCCCCCGACAGAAGCCACACTGTTCTCTTCACTGGTAGTTAGTGGACATATGGTGCAGAAACACAGGTGTGACCCTTACTCAATGCCTTATGCATTATAATAAGTGAAAGAAGATAAAGTCAGCTGCAGTTTAAAACTAAAGCAAAAGGCTCCACTAATGTTCATTTTCATTGAAAATCTTGAAGGGGTAGCTGCCTTTTGCTATGATGGGTTTCCATTTATTTAATCATCTCTGTTTTTCTCCTGCTGCTTTGCTTTCTGCAGAGCTTTCCCTGAAAAGGCAAACTCTTGGTGTTTTATAAATACACAGTTGAGAGCTGAAGATTTACAGGATTATACTCTAGATTACATGTTGGGTCCCGGGCTGAATGGTAGGGGAAACTTGGTTTAACTGTGCTCAGAGGGAAGCAGAATGGTGAAGGCCAAAGCAGGCTTAGATCAAAGGTCTAGTCCTGCTTTCCTGGGGTTCTGCTACCTGTGTGACCCTGGGCAAATTTCTTAACCTTTCTTGGCCTCAACTTTTTCATCTCTAAAATAAGGGGGGGGGGTTGGTTTAGATGATTTATAAGGTTCCTTCCAGCTCTAAAATTCTCATCATGATTATAGAATCAGTTCAAAAGTACCTGGAAGTCTATCCCTTAAGGCATACTGAATTCTTCAGGTAAATTGCCTTTTCTCCTCAATAACTATCTACCTAATTAATGCCAATAGCTAATTAGCTAACTACTTATGGATGCAAATTATTTATTTTATTTCTGTCAGATTTACTACCTAAATTTTGAAATACTACATTGCAAAATTGTTTTGAGACAGATTTCTTGAAATCTTTTTCTTATTGGGTACCACATAATGACCGATCCTAAATACCATCTCAGGGACAGAAGAAGGGAACAGGTAGAAAGGAGAGCTCCCTCAAGGTCCTAGATCCACACAGCCTCTCCTTCATGATGTCTTTCAGATGCTATCTTCTGAATACAACCTGTAGAATCATAAACTCTGGTGCCAGGCCAGAAGTGGCTGGAATCAATGGAATAGCATTCACTTGACCTAGCACCATAACCACTACCAACTAGCCAGCATATAAAGGGAGCTTCACCTTCCCTCAACTCCCAAACTCCCAGTCTGGCCTTTCAAGGTTGGGTTTTTTTTTTTAGTTGTTGTTCATTTGTTTTGGTTTTGGTCATTTGCTTAGAGATTTCTGATGTTGAACTATTTGAGTAAATATATTACAGGTAGTTGGCAGGAATACTGGTTTTATGATGCTCATCTAATTCATTCACATGATAGGTTTGGTGGGAAATGAGAGGCACAGGAATCAAAACATTTTAATGCTACAATGGAAAGGACACCATTTTATTTGTACATAGTAATGTTTTGAGAGTTAGAATCAGAGTTATTTAGAAAGGAAGGAGGACTATGGCAGTTTGCACCATGACATCTCCCAGTCTTGTTCCTGGACTGCTATTATTGGATAAGAGGGCATTATTGGACATGAACCATTATGTTAAATATGACTCTGAACCACAAACTGATTATGGCAAATGGAATTTATCAATTTTTGTTGGGGGGGAAACTTCATTTTCTGCTAGGTTCTATAATATTAATTCTTTGAATTCCACAGTAATACAAGGGGAAAAGCCTCTGTGAAGCTTAACAGTGAGAATTTTGGAAGACCCTACATGAGATGTACCAGTAGCCTCATCCATCTCTGTGATGTTCAGTCTTCTACACAAACATGTCAGTGGTCCTGCACCCTGCGTGGGCCATGTCAGCAACATTCTGACCATCCCTTTCAGTGAGACCAGCTGGCTGGAGTTCATTAACATGATTGCACCCAAACGCATCAGCACCCAGAATAACCGTCCCTTTCTCATTTGTGAACCCCATCTATACCGGATTCTATAGGATCTTCCATACTGCAAAAACTACCTAGATTGACTCTCAGCCCCCAGATAAGGCTACTTCTTTATGACTGACATAATTAAAGGATAGTGAACATGCAAAAAGTGATGCAAAAGTAAACTTTGTGTATTTAAGAATGAGAAAAGTAAAAGTATAGGAATCATGTGAGTACCTGGGTAGTGGGTCTGGAGGACAGGACAGTGAGAGTTCAAAATTGGCTAAGTGGGATGAAGAAGGTGGCACTTTTGATAAGACAAAATGAAACGATGTCCCTACTGTCTCAGTAACAGGTGTGAATGGAAGCTTATTAGGCCCAATCTAAGGCCAGAATTGCAATTGTTGAGGTTGTACTAATATTATGTTTTCTTATTTTTTTTCTTCTGAGAGAACATTTTGATGATAGAAAATACCCAGCCACATATAGCAGCAAAGGGGTCTCTAGAACTCAGCTACCATTGCTTATAAATAAGCTTGTTCCAGTCTGATGCAATAAAATCATTTCCTTTTGGGAAAGAGGAACACGTAGCAGTTACTGAAAATGAGAATACGGTTGTTTGTATTTACTTTACATTCCCTTGCCTGCCAGGAAAATGTAATGAATGTTAAACATTTCAGGTTAAAGAAGGTGCAGCAACTGTTTGGTGCATAGGTTGGCTGATTCAGTACAAAGTTCTCTCAGACTTGGTCTAGTGGAAAAAACACTAGTCAGAGAACTGGGTTCAAATCTCATCTCTGTCACTTAGTAGTTGTGTGACCTTGGGGAAATCACTTAACTTCCTTAGGCCCTAGTTCCCTCATCTGAAAAAGAAAGGGGTTGGATTAGGCCAAGGGTCCTTATGGCTCTAGATTGATGATCTCATATCTGTATCTTGTGTCGTTCAATTGCTTTTCGGCCATGTCCAACTCTTCATGACCCCATTTAGGGTTTTCTTGGCAAAGATACTGGAGTGGTGTGCCATTTCCTTCTCCAGCTCATTTTACAAATGAGGAAACTGAGGCAAACCGGGTTAAATGACTTGCCCAGGGTCACATAGTTACTAATTGTCTGAGATCATATTTCAACTTGGGTTTTCCTGACTTCAAGCCTGGTGCTCTATCCACTGCGCCACCTTGCTGCCCTCCTCTATATCTTACTACTTCCAAAAATCAAATATCATTAGGTGATTAAAGGCGTCTTGGGCTGATGGAGCCCCAACTAATTCGTCTATCATTTTGATCTCTATACCACAACACTTTTGAATTAATGACAAACCTTCCTTTTTTAGGACATACTTAAAAGAAGTTCTCTAAATCAGTGCTGTCCAGCAATGAGGGCACATAAGGATCCATGCCTCATTATTGATGTAGTAGAGATTCTGCTTTAGTGAATAGATAAGAAAATTTCATAAATACTACACCAAAGAACCCAAGCTCATGTCACAGTTATTGATTTTGTGTGTGCGTATTTTTTACTCTTGATGCAATGGATAGAGTGCCGGGCCTGAAGTTCAGAAGATTCATCTTCATGAATTCAAATGTAGCCTCAGACATTTACTAGCTGTGTGACCCTGGGCAAGTCACTTCACTCTGCCTCAATTTCCTCATTTATAAAATGATCTGGAGAAAGAAATGGCAAACCACGCCAGCCTCTTTGCCAAAACAAAACAAAACAAATCCAAATGGGGTCATGAGGAGTCAGACATGACTGAAAAATGACTGAATGCATACATATATTTTTTTCTCTTAGTTATGTAAATGATCCCTTTGATACTTATTTATTCTGTAATCTTTGTCATAGTGTTTCAGAAATAGCCTTCAGCCAGCACTTGCCAAAATAATCACAATTAGTGGAATCCACATTTATCTTTTGAAGCCATTGTACTATCTTTCTGCTGCACTTCATGGGTCCAGAGGAGCTAGCTAAGGCCCTTTCTGCAAAGATAAACAGCATGGTTCTCTGTCTTAGCTCTGTTCACTTGGTGCACTGCATCAATAAAGACCTTCAGATAACAGAATCCATGTTTGAGGGGCATTTGTTTCTACTCACTGATTTTTAAACATTTATAAATCATTTTAAAAACTATCCAATTCTGCCAAAATAATGAGCATAAATCTACATTACAGGGATATATTAGGAAGTGGAGTAGATCTGAAGAAATTGAATAAGTTCTTCCTTTCCTTTCTGTTAACTTTTCCTAGGTTTTCATGACATCTTATCTTTATAGGCACCTGCCAGTTAGGCCCATCTACTGTGTCCCACCTGCACCAGCCCATTCCTGCCTATATAGCTTTTCATTAATATTTGCCCAATCTAGAATCCCCTTCCCATAATCCTTCATATATGGACATCCTATCCATCCTTCAAGTTACAGCTCAATTACTAGTTTCCACAAAGCTTTCTCTCATGATTCCCAGCCAGTAATCTCTTTCTTCTCTGAACTCACAGCACTTAGAGATCTATGCTATGAAACTTGGCACTCAATTATATACTGTTTTGATTCACGTATCATAGTTCTTTTTTTTTTTTCAACTGGTCTGTAAGTTCCTTAAGAGCATGTCCATAGTCTGGACAGTAGACAGTCTTCATCTACACGGCTTTCCCTTTTCTGGATAGAGAGATGGAATTCTCTTGGGTGAAAATGGATCCCATTTAAGAGGCTTTGTGACTTGATGAAATTGGTACTATGACTTTCACAAACTAGCATCCACAAATGGTTAAAAGACCTAGAGAAAGGCCCCTAGCTCAAACCTATATGAGAATCCACAGACAAAAGCCACAGAGAAGGCACTGATGAGTCACAAACTCTGGGGCTGGAAAGAGTCCGCGCATCAGTGGGGTCAGAGATCCATTGAAGCAGTGCCTAGAATAATGGTTGCTCAATGTTCAACACTGTATTTGCCTACACCAACATGATATGGGTAGCAGTCAAATAGGATTGCACAGTAAGTGTAGATGAGGGAAATGATAGGGGAAATTTGGGAAAGGTTAGTAGAGAAATTTAAATGATTTATAAAGCTAATAATTCCCCTTCACAATATTCCTATGATGCATATAGAGAGGAAGGTTCTCATTTTGACAAGTAGACAGCCTTGGTGCATATACAGGGAAGTCTCCTGTAAGTCTCCTGTTTTACAGAAGTTTTAGTGACATATAGAGTACTTTATTCAAGATCACAAGTGTGTGTGTGTGTGTGTGTGTGTGTGTGTGTGTGTGTGTGTGTGTGGTAAAGCAGGGATGAAAAGAGGCCCTTCTGCCTACTTGATTGAGACAGCTGCTTGGTATTCTCCAATTAAGGGGTGTTGCCTGTCATACCAGAAAAGCATGTTGGAAGTTGCCAAATGAAACTTGGTGAAGCTGGTCCCCCAGTTAACTCATTCCTGCATATCACAGCATTAAGTTCCAGACTTCTGGCTGGTTCATAAAGTGTTTTCACTGCCTTGTGTTATCCAAAGTCCAGGTAGCCTGGCAGGTCCCTTTGTCCATCCCCCCCACCTCTGCCAATACCCTGCCTCCCCAATGCTCTCACCATTGTTAGTGCAGTCTAGCTCCTCCGGAATTCATGTTGAGGTCTCTTCTCTAGCTCCTGTTCTAGAACTGGTAGAATAAGACAAAACTTCTCCATGCATCAGTGCAAGGAGAGGCCAGTTCTGGAAGTGGTGGATGGCTTGAGGGGAATGGACAAAAAGGGAGTGGTGATGGCAGTTTCAAGAGTTGAGACATGACCTTTAGGAGATAAATTTGAGAGAAGATGGAAGGAGAATGGAGAGAAACTGAGGAATTGAATGAAGAGAGAGTAAATGTGATAGGAAAGGGGAGGTTTTAAGTAAGGCATTGAGGGGAAAATAAAAGAAGATACATGTGGCAATAATAATCAATAATAACAATAGCTAATATTTAATACCAGTTTAAGGTTTGTAAATTACTTTGCAAATATCCCATTTGATCCTTGCAACAACCCTGTGAGGTAGGTGCTAGAATTATCCCTATTTCTTAGATGAGAAAACTGAGGATGAGAAAGATAAAATGACATATAACACAACTAGTAGGTATATAAGGAGGAATTTGAACTCAAGTCTTCTCACTGCAAGTCCATTGTTCTATCCAGTGCACTCATGAGACTGATAAAAGGAAGGAAAATGTGATGCTGTTACTGGAGAAAAAACCCAAATATTGCCTTAAAAGCACTTTCCATTCTTTAATTCCCCCTAGGACCACAAAATATTAGTGTGGAGACAAGCCAGGCACTTTCCTTGGGGACCATCTCTGAAGGCAGAGAGAGTGGAAGTCAAGAGGGACTTTTTACTTACCTGCTGTTTTTCCCCTCTCTGCACCTGATCCTAAAAGGAGAAGATAGAAGAGGTTTGGTTGGATTGGTTGAACCTCTCTCCTCCTTCATCACAAATGATAATATAAAAATAGCTTTTCTTGGAGAAATATATGTCTTTAAACAACATGGCTTGTCTCTACAAAGGGAAAAAGAGGAGAGAGAAAAAGCAAGAAGGGGGAGATAGGAAAACAGAGAGGAGAGAGAAATATAGGTTATAAATGTGCAATCATGTAGAACATTTCCATATTAGTCATATTGTGCAAGAAAACTCAGGAAGGGAGAGAGAGAAAGAGAGAGAGACAGAGAGAGAGAGAGACTGAGAGAGAGTCAGAGTTGGGTTATGAATCCATTTTATTACTTATAGTCTCATTTCTTCTCTATTCCTGACTGAAAATGTGCAAGTCACTTGACCGTTCTCTGACTTAGGTTTCTTTGCTGCCAGACAGACATAACAAGGATGCTATCTCATGATTTGAAGTTTTGACTATTTTAACAGAATGCTGTACTATTTTTATTAGTAGTCATGGAAATAACATTAATAACAATAATGATAACATAATAGACAATTCCCTCAGCACAAAATAAATAAATTATTTTCTTATAAGTGATTTTAAGAGTGATAGTAAATGGACCACCAGGATAGAATTACCATAAGAAGTAGAAACAGAAATTTAAATCAGATTCTCATTCAAATTTTTTCCACAGCTATCCAATATACATTTACTAAAGCACTTACTCTCAAGCTGACCAAAGCCCCTGATTGAAAGCTTACCTTCTATAGATACTTTAAACAACCTTGTTTTTTTTTCCCTGAAATGAAGGATATAAGTCAAATCACTTCCATATTCAGTTTGGTAGCACAAGTTGTTTCACATAATTCCATTTACCTGTATTTAGCTATATTTACCTAAATTTATGAATGTTCAGAATAATGGGAAAAGAGAGTTTTGTTTTTTTTAGATTGGAGAGGTATGATTTGTCTAAACCTATAGTTTCATTCGCGTAAAAAATTCCTGATGAGGAAATTCCTTTCACTAATGTCAGTTCACAACTCAAATGCATTGTTTCAGAGTTGTGTGAGGGCATTGTGAGATTAAGCGACTTGCCCAGAGGCACACAGCTGGTATGTGTCAGAGGGATCATTTGAACCCAGGTTATGCTGACTCCAGGACCAGTCCTCTATCACCTACCCTGTGCTCTCCCTCCCTGGAAAGTGTGTGAATTTATGGAATTATCAGCAAATATATGCTTTAGAGCCTCACAGTCCCACTACATAGGGCTGTGTTACAACCAGACTAGCTTTTTTGGTTATCCTATTGATTTCCTCTTCCATTATTTTGCTTATATGTTCCCAAATAGCTTGATCAGTCCATCAAAGATTGGGCTAAGGTTCAGCAACCAGAGACAGATTAAGTACTAAGCTAATTTGAAGAACAATAAATCCTCTTTTCTATTGCCTCTTCTCATTTATATGTTGTGCGAGTAATTTTTTACCATTTAGTTTTCTTTTTGGCACCTTATACCTAAAATGATCAGGTTCTCTCTGTCTTCCTTACTTGGATTTCTTTTGATTCTAGTTTATTATGACTTGCGTATCACTTACACTTTTTTTCCAGGAATGTTAAAAGTATATATCATTCAGCTCAAAGGGAAAAAAATAGTCATTTTTAAAGCACCAGAAAATTGATATTTCTTTTTTTTGTTCCAAACAAGGCAAAGTACTTATTCCCCATTCCTAATACATGCCAAAGTTGATGTAATGAACCCAAACCCGTTTTGAGTTATCTGAGCTGAAAAAGGCAGCCCAACAATTTTCTGAAGCTTGAAAAACAACATTTTCCACAGTCTGATAACTCAAAAATGACTGAATGGATTTTCTTTGCACTTTCCAAGAAGAGAAAAGAAAACATTCTGGGAAAAGACTTTAGTATGGAAAGTTTCAATTCAATGGAGAATAATCTCAAAGATATAAGTAATTGTAAAGAGAGGCACTGAATGCATAGCATTAATAATCAACACACTGCTGTTACCACAATTAATAAGGATGAAGGCTGCACTGCTCTTTAGATGTTTGTCATAACTGGTCAAAAGAGGGTACCATTAATTAATTTGGGGGAACAAGTGGTTTTTCCTGTAGGAAATTCCTTTTACCAAAGCAGATCAGCAACTATCTATAATCTACAATCATAGAGAATTGCCCAGGGACACTGAAAAGTTTAAGTGATTTGCTGATGTTCAAATAATTAGAATATATATGTCAGGGGCAGGATGTGAGCCCATCTTTCTTATTCTATCCATTCTCTCAAATTGCCTCTGGTTGATTAATTAATATTATTTGTATCAGTCTTGCAAGATGTGCAAATTTACAGAATCCACCCCAAATGTTCACATAGACAATTTGTGCCCAACCTGTGGTAGAGCATTCCAAACTCATATTGGTCTGATCAGCCACAGTTGGACACACTGTAACTTGACTCTAGCATAGTGATGTCATTTTGGTCCTCTTCAAGGATGAAGGGCAACCAACCATTTCAAACTTGATATGTCTTATTAGATCTTTCAATGTTGGAATGTCCAAGACATATTTCATTATCTTTCCCCTCAAACCCAACCCTTTTCTAAAATGCCCTATGTGCATTGAGGTTACCACCATCCTTCCAGGCACCATCCTTGACTCCTCATTCTCTCTTATCCCCCATATCCAATCACTTGCTAAGTCTTATTGATTTTCTCTCCACACTCACACAGTCATCACTGGCTCAGGTCCCTCACAATATCTCAACCTGACTACTACTTTCATTTTCTAATGGCTTCCAGTTTCTCCCTTCTCCAATCCATCCTCCACAGAGCTGCCTACATGATAATCCTGAGCATGGATTGGACAACGTCAGCTCCTTGAACAGTAAGGGTCAGGGTCTCCTTATTGCCTCTAAGATAAAATGCAGATTTGCCATTTAAAGCCTTTCTCAATTTAGCTCTTGCCTACATGTCCAAGGTTATTACTACACTTTTAATCTGAATAATCTCAGCCATGTAATGAGATGTGGATTTACTGCTTTTTCACAGTGTTTTTAATCACATATTTAATCCTATGAAGGCTATATGCCTACTATTCTAGGCTCTAGTCACTTAAGGATTTTGGCAAGTGAATATTAGTGTGTTTACTAGTAACTCAAACATATTAATACTTTATATTTTGCTATAGTTACTTTTTGGTTTCCCAATATAAAACTGCCTTTTGTGAATTAGTTAAGTTCTGGCAGCTAGGTGGTGCCATAGTGTGCAGAACACTGGGCCTGGAGTCAAAGAGACCTGAATTCAAATTCGTACTCAGACACTTCCTATATATTTTACTCTGGGCAAGACATTTGACCTCTGTCTCAGTTTTTCCAGCTGTAAAATGAGGGTTGTTGTGAGGATCAAATGAGTTAATATTTTTAAAACTCTTAGCACGGTGCCTGTCATATAGTGTGTAGCTAGGTGGCACAGTGAATAGAGTGCCAGGACCAAAATTAGGAAGACTCATCTTCCTAAGATCAAATCTGACCTTAGACATGTATTAGCTGTGTGACCCTGGGCAAGTCACTTATCCCTGTTTGCCTCAGTTTTCTCATCTGTAAAATGAGCTGGAGAAGGAAATGACAAACCACTCCATTATCTTTGCCAAGAAAACCCCAAACGAGGTCATGGAGAGTTGGACACGACTGAAAACAACTAACCAACAATAACAAACGGCACCTAGTAGGCACTTAATAAATGCCCATTCCCTTTCCCTTCCCCTCCTTATTTTTGTTATTAATACATATGACCATAACCCTTTGATCATAAGCTTTAACCAAAAATATGAGACCCAAAGAGCCAGCACCAGAGAACACAATCACCCAGTTGCCCAGTTGGATTAACCATTCCATGCCATTTTCTATGCATTCAATCTGTGGTAACCCATAAAGTTAGAGACACTACAGAGTATAGCTTCCCAGCCTATAACAAATCCATAAATATGTAGGGGAAAATTAACCTCTAACACAAGATTCCTAATCCTAGCTTTGCTACAAAATAGTTGTTGGACCTTGGTTAAGGTATCCAACTTCTCTGGGTCTCAGTTGTTTCATCTGTAAAATGGGAGGGTTTGGACTAAATGATCATTAAGTGACCTTTCCAGCTCTAAACGTATGATTCTTTGATCCTTCCCACCTTGAAAGCTATGATACTAAATGTTGATCCTGTCTCCTAATATGACCATCAGAAAGGTGCTCTTCCATAAAACACAAAGAAGCATCTTGTTTTTTCTTAATAAATCATTAATCAAAGTAATAGTATAGGTAAAGGACTGTAATTATTTTTCTTTTTTTCTTATGATGTTAAAACAACAGTTTTGGTGATAAAATTATAACTTTATATGTGTGTATAGTCCTATTTATTTAGAGTATGTACAAGAAGAGACAAGTAAGTCCTTCCCCAAGATTACATTCTGACACCTCATGCTGATCTTGAGTTGAAGGCTATGTCATTGGAACACAAACTATACCAGATTCTATTAAGGTGGAAAAGTCTTGAGTAAAAAAATCCATCAAAAGATGACTGCTGTCTGAAGAGCTGCCTAGCTAAGTACTGAAAGGCTAACTACTAGGTGGAGGTTTTTTTTTTTTTGGCCATTATGATCCATGAAACATCAAAATACAAAACAGCCTTCAGGCTAGCCCTTTCCACTTCAACGATGGTGGTTGCTGAGGGGGAGAAAAGGGCATAGAGGGTTCATAAGTTTTAGGCCATACGGAAACATTAATTTAAAATTTAGAGATGCCACAAGACAGTGCTTTAAATGTGAGATCCTTGTCGACAACCAACACAGATTGAAGCATAGCCAGAGGAGCTGAACCACATTCATATTGATCATCTTGGTGTAAATGAAATCAGAAAACAAAGAGATGCAGACAAATGGAAAGGTGGCTCACAAGTTCTTCTCAGAGGAGAAGATAAATGAGTTGGCAGACTTGGGACGAGAAACATCATTTCATGGACACTTGGTCATTTCACCTTTATGTTGTTTGGTGAGCAATTGATGAGAGAACCAGCCAAGTCAAATTTTAGATGATTCCATTTTAGATGATACTGGAAGGAGGGCAACAAATAAATGTGAAAGAGAACATGTTGACATGTCTACAGTGAATAAGTTCTCATCAGTAACCATCACATTTTGACAGATGTGAGCAAAGAGATAATTTGTTTAATGATTTTTCATGTCAATAATGAGTAAGGCATACAACAGAACAATTTGCTTACCTAAGATTTTTCCATTGTTGTGGGAGGATCCGCACAGTCCTTATAGAAAGATTCCTTTTGTTGGTGAATTTCATGTTGGAAGATTATATTGTACTAATTGTATAAAGCCCTGAAATACTACACAGACTTTTCAATTAAATTCAAATAAACCTATTTTACAAGGGATTTAGTAATCACTGCTATGCTCTAAGAATTTTATTAGGTACTGGGAATAGAAAGACAAAAATGAAAATTGTCACTGTCCTCAAGGAGTTAACATTCTAAGTGGAAATCTATAAATCATTACCAAAAGCTAAGCATAAAAATCCACTTTGGAAAAACTAAGTAAAATCACAACACAGACTTAGATAGGTAGCCTACTGAGTCATCATCAGGATTGCAGTGGTATGCATGAAATTGTCAAAAACTCGAGGAAGATCTCCAGCGCACTGAATAGACCCTCTATGGAGAATTTTTAGACAAACATGGGCAAAAATCACACAAAATGAGAAGGCAAAAAGGAGTTGCATTCTGCACCAATAGAAGGATGCCCACACCAGTGAGTTCTTGGATTCACCAGAGTATCAAAGTATGTTAAGTACAATGTATTGAGTATATTAGCCATCTGTTTAATTAAGAATCTACATTCTATTTAAATCTTGAAACTTGGGAAAAATATATTTCCTCAGAACCCTCCAAAATTTGCACTGTGGTATAGTAGAAAAAGTGCTAGATTCCGATTCAGGACACCCGAGTTTGGATCCTGGCCCTTTGTGACTCAGGCTGGTTAATCTTTGAGCCCCAGTTTTCTCAGATGTAAACTGATAATAATATTCCCACTACCCACATCACAGAATTTGGAGAGGGGAGAGGAAAGGGATTTATAGAATTTGGAGGGCTAAATACATATGAGTTACTGCTATTGTAAAAGTGTGTCCTTTTCACTCTTTGGAAGTTTTTTCTGATGAAAAGGGGAAAAGACAAAGACAAAGGTGAAAATTGTATAGGAAAAACTCTTAAGAAAACAGTCCACAGAGACAGCGTACTTGTTTAAAGCAAATGCTAGCCTCAGTGCCTTGCTTACCAGCTGATTGTTTGCATGTGACCAACAGAACTTCAGTATTAGTCATTGGGCATGGAATATTTTTTATTATTGGACAAATGGATATTACCTGGTTATGGATTAGCTGGCAGAGTTGAAGATTTGGTAGTACACTAGTTAATCACCATAAGCTAGACAGATAGACTGTTTCTCATTGGGAGGACCCAGCTCTGAAATAGAAATGGCTGGTTGAAAAAACACCTCAGAGCCTGGTAGAAGAGAGGTTATACCTCTCTTCACTACCACCTATTACCTGGAGGAATTGGTTGACAAAAGAGAGGCTATATCTGCTGCTTTGGACTTAGAGAAGCACCTCAGAACACAGGTAAGGAAACAGAACTGGAAATGCTTCTGTCAGTCCTAGAATAAGCATCTCTGCCCTTTCTGAAAGAGCTTACATTAGTGTGGCTGCGAACATTTAGCTGAAGCTAAAGCAGGAGTTTTCAGAGACCCATACAGCTGCCATAAAGGAGCGAGCCCACCTGGGTGGGGGTACAATCCAATCTAGCCGCAGAGCCACCCTGGAGAGAGTCTGTGTAGTGAATGCAGCCCAGCTTTGTAACAGCAAACAAAAGGGGCAATAGGGGCTGAGGAGATGTAAGGACACCGACCATTTCAGCTGGAGGTGGTCAAGTAAGGCTTCACAGAGGAGGCGGCACTTGTTCTGGGTCATGAAGGTGCAGAAAGATTCCAACAGATACAGATTTGGAGGGAATATGTTCAGGCCTGGGGGACAGTAGCACAAAAGCATAGAGATGGGAGAGGGGGCTTGATGAGATAGAGGAAGAGTTAGTAGTCCAATTTGTTTAAAATAGAGTATAAGAAAGGCATTGTCATGAAATAAGCCTGGAGAGATAAGCTGGAAGCCCTCTTGTAGAAGGCCACAGATATTATACACGATTGAGGAATTTGTATTTTATCATGTAAGCCAAGGGAAGTCACTGATGGTTTAGGGGTAAGGGAGTGACATGGTCAGACCTCTACTTCCTACAGAAAGATTATTTTGATGGCTCTGTGACAGATGGATTAGAGATGAGAGAATAAAGGTAGAACGGCCAAGTGAGAAGCCCTAAAATAGTTTAGATAAGAGATAACAAGGACCTAAACAGTTTAGATGGAGAGGAAAGGGCTGAAGGGGAGATATTGTTTAGAATTTACAGGATTTGGTTTCTCTGACTGATTGAATGTAGAAAGTGAGGAGAGAGGAATCAAAGGTGATAACTGTGTTTTGAGCATGAGTATGTGGGAGGATGATGGTGTCATAACCCATAGTTAGTTTATTGGAATAGGGAAGTTTCAAGAAGGTGTGGGTTTTGAGGGAAAGATGATGAGGAAGGCAGCAGCATGGCATAGAAGAGAGGTCATTGGATTTAGGGTCAGGACCTGAGTGTGAATTCTACTTCTGCCTCCTTAGTACCTTTGTAACCTTGGGGAAGTCACTTTACCTACATGAGCTTTTCCCCCTCATCTGGAAAGTGAGAGGGTTCAGCTAGATAAGTTCTAGGATCCCTAACATCTCTAAATACAATAATCCTTTGATGAGATCACCAAAAGGAATGCAGAAAGAAAAGAGCAGAGCAGAGAACTGAGGACAGATTATTGGAGAGCATCCATTCTCAAGAGGCAGGAGAGACAAGCCGAATCTGTAAAAGAAACTGAGAAAAGACAGTCAAAGCAGGAGAGGAGAACCAAGAGAAAGCAGTGTTACAGACTCCAAAGGAAAAAGATTCAAAAAGGAGGGATTGTTAGATACTGCTGAAAGGACAAGGCTGATGAGGACTCAGAGAAGACCACTGGATTTAGCAATTAAAAAGCTCTTGTGAAGAGTGTTAAAAAATTTGAAGTTAAATGAGCTAATTTAAAAATTAAATTAACAAGTAATTAAGGCAATTAAAAGGTTCTCAGTGAAAAGAACAGTTTCAGAAGAGAAGTGGCTTACGTATTGATGTAAGGAGCCCCAATATTTTCTCTCAGAGCTTTAAGGTAATTTACTGAGTCAAAATTATCTCCAAGTGGTATTTAAACGATGCATTAGCTTCAAAAGGAAATGAAAAGTTCATAAAGTTGTGATACAAAACAATTTTGAGACTGTTAGATAAGAGAAAGAAAAATGAAAAACAAAAACCCAACTATGAATTTTTCCTTCCTCTCCCCCCGCCTGAAAAATTCCCCGTAGTTGTTTCTTGATTAAAAATCAAACACTCTTCTCATGTAAGTGTTAAATCAAGTAAGCAAGCATATATTGAGCACTTACTATGTGCCAGGCACTAAGCCTTGGTAATATGAATATGAAACAAAAGCTAATTCATGGCCTCGAGGAGTTTCCTTTCTAAGGAGGATCACAGAATGTGTATCTGGTTGAGACTGCATAGGAATTCAGATCTGGCTTTTTGTCACATTTGTTGGTCAACTAAAAACAATAAAAAATAATGCATTGCAAAATGCCACCTTTTTTCTAGGGACTTAGCTGACGTTTATATCATAATGTTTTTCGATGATGCTCACAGTAGGTCACCGCTGTACTGTGAAAATGATTGGAATGTTCAAAAAGAGCTAAGGTCAACTCCTCCAGAAACAAATACTGGATTATTGGTGTAATTTCACATTTTAAAAAAACCACTCAAGATTATCACATTAAATCCTAGAGTCACAGAATTTCAGAGTTGGAAGGGACCAGAAAGGTCATCTAAGACAAAAACACACCTGAGTAAGAGTCCATTTTATGATATTCAATTCAACAAGCATCTACTATATCCCCCATACATGCTTGGAATGCAAAGACTGAAATGAAATGGGTCCTGACCCTCATTGAGCTAATAAAACACTTCATGAATACAAGTAAGTAAATACAGTGTAGTGAGACAGGAACAGAGAGATCTCAGTTTTGTCAACTAGTCTTCTCACGGCATTGGCTTCTCATCCCTTAGCCAAGCAGGTTTCACTACCCTGAAAACTCCCCAGCTTTTCAGTGCCCTTCCTAAAAGGTGGTACTCGCCCGAACACAATTCAAGGTGTGTTCTGATCAGTAGCTTATAGGAGTACTATAATTTCCCTTGTTCAGGACAGTCTGCTTCTATTGCAACAGCCTAAGGTAGAGACTAGTCCCTCTTTTTAGATGTCACTTTATGCTGTTGCCTCACATTGGGTTAGCAAGTCACTAAAACCCCCAAATCTTTTTCATACAGATTTTTATAGACACATTTCTTCCATCCTGTACTTAACCTTGTGCTTTACTTTCTGAACCTGGTGTAGGGGCTAGGAAGCTTTACATCTATCCCTATTAAATTTCATTTTATTGGATTCAACCCATCTTTATAGCCTATAAAGATCAGTGTGTGGGTGGGAGATCCTGCATACCCAAATGTAGTCTATCCTTGCCAACTTTGTGCTTTCTGATCATTTCATAAGCATATTATGTGTGCCTTCAACTAATTCGTTAGTAAAAATGTTTACCAGAACAGACCCATGAAAGTCCCGTGGCACCCCACCAGAAGTGTCCCTGAAACTTACCACGAATCTTTAAATAATTATATCTAAATTTGCCTAATGGTATGACCATCTAGCTCACACCGCCCCCCACCCCAGATTTTCTACAAGTATCATTACTTGGTCCAATACCTTGTTGTAATTCAGACATACTGTGTTTATGGCATCTCCTAAACTATTGTTCTTGTAAGGATAAGAACTAGACCTGGGATTTAATGGGTGTAGGGAGCTCCCAGGGAAGAATCTGCTCTGCCAATAAAGGCCAACAACTTTTCTTCAACTCAGAGTCTCAGAGAGTTGCCTAAGCAATGAAAAGTTAAGTGACTTGTCCAGGGTCACATGGCCAATAGATGTCAAAGGTGAGACATGAACCCAGGTCTTCTAGACTCCAACACCAGCTCTCCATTCACTATACCACACTACCTCTCACAACCCTATCAAAAATGGAAATGGGGTTAAACTGATATAGTTTATTCTGAATGAGTTCAAGTTGACTCCAAGTGACATATTGATTAATTTTTAAGAGCAGGTCACATTTATATGCTTTTTTCCCCCACAAGACAGTCAGGGTTAAATAAGTTGCCCAGGGTCACACAGCTAATAAGTATCAAGTGTGTGAGATCAGATTTGAACGCAGGCCCTCCTAGCTCCAGGGCCAGTGCTCTACATGGTTTCCTAAAATGTACAGAATCACAGCTAGGAAGTCTCACTCAGAGAATAGGAAAAAAGATAATTGTACATGAAATTGCAAATCTATTATGTACAACTTTCAATTCTTTTTAAATATGTAATAAAGTTCCCTCCTCCCTCCCACCCTGCCCAGAGATAGCTACCATTAGACACAAGTATGTAAAGTACGTATAGCCATTCCTTTAATAAGTTCTCTAGAATTCTGTCTGGGATGGTAATCAAGTTCACTGGCCCATAGTATGAAAGATCAACCTTCCTCCTTTATTAGAAAATTGGGATAGCATTTGCTTGTGTAGCACTTGGTTGAGGCCACTTCCCCTATTCAGCCTCTCACTGGCAGCTTGAGTCATTACCCGAAGGTCAATGACTAATGCTTTCCTCAAGGGTCAAGGGGTAACCCTAAAGGGTTGGGATGTCTAGTACTGTTGCTCAATAGTGTGCTTCCCATTATCAATAAACTAGTAGAACTCTATTAGGGTATTTAGTTTAAAGGTGTAGCAAGAACAGTAGTTATAAAATATTTCCCCCAATAAGGGGCACATTCTTCCCTTGTACACACACTTCCCCTAAGAAGGAAGGAAACGAGCATTTATTAAACACCCACTATATGCCAGGCACTGTGCTTTACAAATGTTATTTCATTTGATCCTTGCAACTACCTTGTGAGGTAGGGGCTATTATTATTCTCATTTTACAGTTGAGGAAACTGAGGCAGACAACTGTTAAGTGACTTACCTAGCTGGGAAAGTCTGGGGCCAGATTTGAACTTAGGTCTTCCTGCCTCCAGGCCCAGTACTCTATCCCTCTATCCACTGGACCACCTAGCCACCCCTAGGGAGAGTGTACTCAAATTCAAAGTACAATGAGAGTAAGGCTTATATTTGAAGTGGCCAAGATGTACCTCACAACTTCTGGCCATGAAAGTGTTTTTGTCCTTTTATGGAGTCCTCATACGGTCCCCCCATAAGGGTAGCTCCTTTCTGGGCCCTGGGGATCAGTGTCTTTCTGGAGCCCATAGCCAATATTTTTCTCCATGACAAGGGGATCACAATCCATGGAGCTACTGCTGCCTATGATGGATTGACTGTTCCTTCTGTCATCAGTGACTACCACTGGCAGATGAATAGGACTTTTCTGATGTCTTCTGAACTCACTGATCCCATGGGCATTCTCATGTCAGGATATTGTCATTCATCTAAGATGAGAAAAGAATAAACACAGAAGAAGTAAAGGCATCTGGTACTCAGGGACATGTGGGTTCCAGGTGTGGGGGGGGGGAGGTCGGGAGGGGGGTGGTGCTAGCTTCCCTTCCCCATGCAGTGGCTCTCAACCATCCTCTTAACTTGAAAGCTGCCGGAAAAGAAAGTGAGAGATCCTAGTTAGCTGGAATATTTTGCATGCACACTCAGTTTTGCTCCCTTCTAACCCCCCGCCCATTAGTAGATTCTTCATCACTTCACAGGGTTGAACCAGAAGTAGGCTCACCAAGCTTCCAGATGTTGGAGTAAGCCAGACAGGCAGAAAATACGTGTGTATGTTCTGTATAGCCCACCAGGAAAGGTAGATCTGAGCACACTCTAAAGCCTGGCCTCTCACTGGTCAATCTCCCAGTTACATTTATCTCTGGTTCATCTCCTCTGCCTCTAGTATTACTTAGTGATCACTGAAAGTGATAGTAAAATTGGGAGAAGGAATAAGAGAGCCGGCCAAAGAAACAGAATGAAGAAGGGGACGTATACGGGAAAGGGGAGAAAGATCATAGTATTTAGGGCTAGAGGACATTTTGGAGATCATCTGGTTCAAATCCCTCACATTCTAGGTGAGAAAACTCTATCTTGGACATGTCTTCTATAAGATCACACAGGTCATGAGTAGCAGAGCCAGGATTCACCCCCAGGTACCCTGACTTCAAATCCAATGCTCTTTGCATAATGCTATATAGCCTCTATGATGAGTTGGGCATGTCATGCCAGAGTCTACAATAGCTTTAGAATCCCTGAATCAGAACCTTTCATGAATCTTCAGTCTGGTGTTGCTTTTGCTGTGAGAGTCCTTCCCAGAGATGACGTTCCACGAGGTACCTTTATGTCCATGGGCTGCCAGAGTTTGAGGATCTTAAAATCACTTCTTCACCTGTAAAATGAGCTCTCTTTCCAGTTCTAGATACCATGATGCTATATCTGGAGCTGTGTTGAGGAAAAAGCAGACTAAATTGCAAGCCCTTTGAGAACAGAACCATGTCTCAGCCTTTTCTTAGATCCACAGTGCTTAGCAAGGATCAAGGCCCAAGATAGGACTTCTACCAACACCAGCTGATTAAATGCTGACATTTTTGTGAGTTAGTCCAACAGGGGCTGAGTCTCAGACCTTTTTCTGTTCCCAATATGTGTATATTTATGTAATCCTACTTCTGTTTCTTTAACTCTTAAATGGAAGCAGCAAGGAGGTCTTCTTGAATGAAGCATCCCTTCTCATTGTCCAGTAAAAAAGGCAATGGGGAACATGTAAAATGAACTTTTTTTTTTGTTTTAGGTAATGGGGTTAAGTGACTTGCCCAGGGTCACATAGCTAGTACGTGTTATGTGTCTGAGGCCGGGTTTGAACTCCTGAATCCAGGGCTGGTGCTCTATCCATAAAAGGAACTTTTTTTCAAGATTTCTTTGGTCTAGTACTCCAGTGACATACTTGCTTCATAAACCTCATTTCCTTCAGGAGTAAACCTAATCTGAGTTAAAAAGCAGATAAATCTACCTAGAGTAGATTCACAGGCATTTTTAAAGAGTCACCTTTGTAAATTGATGGAGATAATTAACTTAGGACAATAGAGTGACCTATTTACAGACTAGAGGTGTGGGGGAAGGGATGGGCATTCAAAGGAACACCAAGAAATAATGATGGCGATCCCTTCACTGACTGAGAGTTAGGGCTGCATTGCTCTGTTTCGCAATTATGCATTCCCTCCCACCTCAGTATTTCTTTTCTGCCTCAGTGTTTCTTTTCTGCCTCGGATATCCAGGGAACTCCTTCCATTTATCTCATCATGGACACAGTTGCCACTGTTGATCCTAAGTAGAACAATAGGATCCCGACCCTTGTGGAGACTCCAATCAATGGCGAGATGCTGTTTCTTTCCGAGTGTCCTAATTGGGCAACACTCTAGATTTCTTTCCTATGGCTCAACCCAAGTTCTGCTTTTCTTTCTATTCCCAGATCCTCTTTCAAAGGGAGTCTGGGAATGCGGCAACCCAAAGGGCAGGAAGGTGAATCACTGAATGGCATTGAGAGTAGGGTGGGGGGGTGGAGAAACCCTCTGTCATAGTAAAAGAAATGCCAGACCAAGCCTTTCGAGGTTCACAGGGGGTCTGTGCCTCAGACTCAGTGATAGCAAAGCTAAGGCTGCAGACTGTTGCAAGGTATGCCCAGAACAGGAGCACTGGAGAGTAGACAGCGGTGACATCCTTCAAGAATGGAGGACTGGACGGAGCCAGCCAAGTGTTGCTTTGTCTGTCTGCCTGTTGCCCAAAGGATGATGTGCAAATTCCTACGTCCTGCTTTCAAAAGCACTTGCTCACATTTGTCTAGCGCTTGGAGATTTACAAGCACCCCATACACAATTTCTTTATTGGATCCTGACAACCACCCTGTGAAGCTGGCATTGAAAATATACATATTTTCAAATGAGTCAGACTCACAATAACCTGTTAGGTAGGTGAGGCAGGGATTATTATATCCGTTTTGCCGATGTAGAAACTGAGGCTCAGATAGCAGACATGACTTTGGTCTAAGGTGTCACAGCTAGAGAGGGATGAGGTTTGAGAATCCCAGGTCAGATCCAGACCTCTTACTTTACTTACTTCTTCTGTGCCAAACTTTAAGTACTTCCCATTTGCAGACTGTGGCTACAAATAGATAGGTGGTTCAAACTCAATTTCAAATCCAATCATAAGATCATAAATTGAGCATCTGCCATTGGAATGGCAACAGATGATACCTGCATTGTTGTCCTTAAGAGTACAGCTACCAGGCGTACAAACCCCACCACCACCCTTGGTCATTTTAAAGGTTTTTGTCTAAATCACAGCCTTGCCTTACACAGGTCATAAGCACACATGGGTTTTCTGAATGTGTTTACTCTGATGGCAGGCTTGTTTTATTGCAGGAGGAAGCCCTTTTACCATATCTTCTCTCAGCTGCCCCACTGGAGATTTGCCTGCTGGAGGATGTTGTGGCCTTTTATTCTTTGAGATTCATCTACAGTTTCTTTTGGGGATCTTTTTCATTTTTTTTTTTATAGCTTAGATTTATTGTGCTAGCAGTTTAAGAGTACTAACCGTCATAGGTCATTGACAGCAAATATCTATTCAAATGAGAGGCCAAATCAGGGCTCTCCATCCATGTGTTAATAAAGTCTGAATCCATGAACCGTTGAACTGACCTTGCCCTGGGTTTTTTGCACTGTCCCCAGCAGCTGCTGTCATTGATGAAGATTTTGTACTTTCCTGTTCACAGAGGATTCTAGAGTCTCCCTGTATCATAGAAAGATTTTCTTCTTCTTTGTCTTCTTCTTCTCTTTTTTTTTTTTGATGGAGAAGGAAAGAAGGCTGTCAGAAAACCAAGCAGTGTTGCTAGAAGTGCATCTGTTTTTACTCATGTTGAGTCTTTCCAGGTGAACTGAAGTAAATCATAGACTACAAAATGAAAGCAGATTTTCCTAAAACACCCATTTGGAACATTGTGGGAGAGTTCAGTCCCCGTCCCTTTCCCTAACCCCTGGCCTAGGCCACTAGGTATATAATCCTTCCTTGCTTTTTATGATGGTTTGATTAATCACGTTGCTAAGATCCTTTTCTCCTCATGAAAGGTACCATCAGTATTTTTGGCCCTCACAAAATCATCAAAAAGATCAGAGAAACTTAGAGGTAGGAACAGAGAGCAGAGGCATCTTTTTCTCTGTCTGTCTGTCTGTCTCTGTCATAAGGCATACTGCCTCTCCAAAAAATAAAATAAAAATTGATATAAATCATATATACAATATATACATGTTATTTACAGATATCCTTATATGTGGATTATATACATGCATACATGCATATATATGTACACACACTTAGCTAGTTGCATTTTGGAGCACGATGTTAGTCACAGGACGTGAACTTTAAACAAAGATTGTCTCAGTAGTTGTCCTACGCCGAGAGCAGCTGGGCTAGCACCATCAGAGAGCCAGTGGAGGCCTAGACAGCTGTTGCTTAAGGATGAGGGTTAGGTCGGTCAAGGCAAAGGCATTTGGAACCATGGCAATACTGTGATTTAACAGGAGATGGCTAAAACACTATTTCCTAATCAGCCTTAAAAAGTAAAAGCCAGCAGAGGCATGACGGGGAGCACGTGCTGTTCAGCTGAGGGGACAGCTTGCTCAAACTAGTTCCATTTTGCTCTTTTCATTCTGACATCCTCCTCCCTTCTTACCTGCCCACCCCCACCCCCCCAGCAAATTTTCAGCAAATTCTTATTAGAAAATACATGGTCTTTGTCCTTTCCTCCCACCAACCTCACTCAGCACTTGCTGATTGAAACAAGTGAGAATCAAACCTTCACCCCCACAACCCCCACTTCCAGTTCTGCATGTTTAATAAATGAACGACCAACCTCCCTCCCCCAAGCATGGCCTGTCCCAGCTCCCCTACCTCCCCAGGCATGGCCTGCCGATGACAGCGATTAAGCCAGGCTGCAGAAGACTTAAAAAGCATCTGCTTTCAGTTCCCATTTTTGGCATATTTTAATGAATTAACTCTTGCAGCAGTCACAGTACAATAAGGCAGGACAGCAAACTCTTGCAGGTGTCCCTGCCCTGCAGGTCTGAGGATCTCCTTCTAGCACTAAAAATTACTCATCTCCTCTGCTGTCGTAGAGAGACATTACCCTAAGCACCTGAGGACAAATCAGTGTGGTACTGTAGGGAGAGGTCTGGACTTCCAACAGGAGAATCTGTGTTCAAATCTCTGCTCTCACATGTGTGATTGGGAGCAGTTCACAAGCTGTCATATTCTTGGTTTCCCCATCTGTACAATGGAGTTAATGACAACAGTTCATATATAAACATTGTAGTATCTATAGATTCAGACAAAAGCCTATGCTGCTCAGAGATTACATGATATAAATAATATTTGTCAGACATTTTCTATTTCCAAAATCCTCAACTCACGTCAGATAAGAGAGAACCCTGTCGAGTACTTAAGGTCATGCTTCTTACTCTTTTTCGCTCTGAACAAATTCTTAATTTAGACTTGTTCTGCTTGTCTCCAGAGGGACTCACAGGTCTGGTGGATGGAAATACCAAGGGGTAGATTTCAACTCAATATAAAGAAGAACTTCTTAAGAATCAGAGCTGCTGAGAAGTGTAAAAGGTTATTTGGACAGATATGAGTTCATTGTTACAGGAAGTATTATTGGAGGGACTGAATAACCACTCATCAAGGGTGGGATAACAAGAGTTTCCAGCTTTAGGTTGGAAGTGCCTTCTAACTCTTGATTTTCCGTGGGCCTCTAAATTATATTTAACTTATGACAAAAAAGGAAATAGGGGTGGGGTCAGCCTCTGAAAAGTATTTATGAAAATAAAGGAGAAAAAAAATAGAATATACTTGCACATACAAAAGCTAGAAAGTATAGGAGATTGGCTGCCATAGATAAGGTTCCGAATTGCAATTATATAAAGATCTGCATTCCAGTTCAAGAAGATTTAAGAAGACACATGAATTAAGGAGGAAGGAAGGAGAGAAGGGAAGGAAAGGGAAGGAGAGGGAAGGGAAGGAAAGGGAAAGGAAGGGAATAGAAACAACTCTAATAAGAGGAAGATTTGTTCCTGTATATAAAGATCACAGCCCAGTGTGATGGGTTTTGTGATATACTGGTGTATGCTAAACCATTAGCTGGGAAATAGAAGATTAGAAAATTGGAATCATTATGTTCTCCTCAAAATTAAAGTGGGGTTTATAGATTTAGGGCTGGAATGGACCCTAGAGTTCCTCTAGTCAAGGTATTCTTAATATTTTTATGTCATGGATCCCTTTGGCAATCTGGTGATTGCCTATGAATGCCTTCTCAGAATATTTTTAAATGTATAAAATAAAGTACACAGGAAACCAATGACATTGAAGTAAAGATTAAAATTTTCCTTGGCAAATGCACAGACCCCCTAAAATTTATCCACGGATCTCTAAAAGGTCCATATTCCCCATGTTAAGAAACCCTCTTAATCCAATTCCCTCATTTTATGCACAGAGAATTAAGGCTGAGACTTAAATTATTTGCTTGAGGTCACACAGATGAACTGCATGATAATAATAATATTATAATAATATCTGTCACTTATATAGAGCTTTAAGGTTTGCAAAGCATTCTGTGTTGACTGTATCATTGATCTTCAAAAGCCTGTGAAGTAAGATCTCAACTTTACAGATGAGGAAACAATCTTAGGGAGGGTAAGTGATTCTCTAATTGTCAAGCAACCATACTTCACTTCCACCCAATCCTACAATGGCTAGATGGCATTGAAGCCTACCAGCAAATAGCATCCCCTTTACACTCTTAAAAAAAGTATTGAGGACCCCAAAATACTTTTGTTCATATGGGTTATATCTTTTGGTATTTATTGTGTTAGAAATTAAAATGGATAAATTTGAAAAAATGTCTTAATTTAAACAACAATAATAAACCCATTCTTTAGGACAGTTTAAATAATATAAATAATAAAAACACCTCTAAATAATTCAAATCCATGATTATTTTTGTGTTCAGAAAGATGGGTTTAAAAAATAGAAGTAATGTTCCCCCAATGAATAAGGGAAATGCATAGCCCCAGAGATGGCTGGATGCCATCCCACTCAATGGCTTTGAGCAGCACATGGTCCAAAGGGCAAGTCTATAAAGAAGGGAAGAAGAGTAATCAGAGGACTGGAGGAACTCTTGCTGTTAAAACCAGGGACTTCTGGGAAGGCACTGGGAAGGCTGGGCTAAAATCTTAGCTCAACCACTGACTCATGCTCAGTTCCTTCATTAGGATCATGGGGAAGTCACTCAGCTTTCCATGCCTTCATTTAGAGGATGACAATAAAATGTGGATAAGAGGACTAGTCTCGTCATAACTCACAGGTATTTTATAGAGTAGATGAATTCCTGTTTCTGAAGGGCTTTTGGCTCCCTGAAGAAACACCCTAAATGGGTTGTTGGCAGCATTTTTGTTACTCTTATTGACAGTGATAGAAGACCCTAGAGAACAGGGACAATCTCTTATCCATCCTTGCATCCCCAAGTCACTAGAACATTGTGGACATGTAGAAAGAGCCTCTAAGAGACATGGGGTTGAAATGTCTCTCCATGTCAGATGATCTTCTAAGACAGGAAAGTTCTATGAGATAGGAGAAAGAACGCTAAAAAAAAATTGACATCATAGGGCCTGAGATTGAGTCCTGTTTCTGTGTGACCTTGGGTAAACCATTTCATCTGCCTAGGCCTCAGTTTCCACACATGTAAAATGAGGGAATTAGACTAGATGACCTCTAATGCCTCTTCCAGCTTTAGATCTATGGTCCTATGTCTTCCTGATCTGTGATCTAGACCAGTGGTTTTCAAACTGTTCAGGATAAGGACCCCTCTATGCCCTTTTCTTTTTTTAGGCAATTAGGGTTAAGTGACTTGCCCAGGGTCACACAGCTAGTAAGTGTGAAGTGTTTAGTCTGAGGCTGGATTTGAACTCAGGTCCTCCTGACTTCAGGACCATTGCTCTATCCACTGCACCACCTAGCTGCCCCCCATACCTCTTTACACTCTTAAAAGTACTGAGGACGCCAAAGTGCTTTTGTTCGCATGGGTTATATCTTTTGGTATTTATTGTGTTAGAAATTAAAATAGATAAATTTGGAAAAGTATTTATTAATTCATTTAAACAATAATAATAAACCCATTACATGTTAA
Source organism: Phascolarctos cinereus (assembly GCF_003287225.1). NCBI lineage: Eukaryota > Metazoa > Chordata > Mammalia > Diprotodontia > Phascolarctidae > Phascolarctos > Phascolarctos cinereus. The sequence goes on along the minus strand of NW_027555847.1, from coordinate 441,219,676 downwards.
CATAAATTTTTATGAAATTTGTATTTTCTAAAACAAAAAAAAATTAGTAAGAAAAGTGCCATTATTTTCTGTAGTTTTGCAAATCTCTTTAATGTCTAGCTTAATAGAAGCCAGCTGGATATTCTTTCATGTTCAGTCTGTTGCAATATGTTTTGTATGCAAACATAAAGTTAACTTCATCAAGTTAAACATATTTAGACAGTGTATACATCCTGGACCCCACTCCCCATATGTTGTATTCCTTTCTAGATGCCCCAAATTCTAGAATGCATTTTGGTAACTTGACTTTTATACTTTTAAGTGTTACCTATATTTAAGTACAAACTATGATTATATTTATGTATTGATGTGTTAAGTAATTCACCTAATTTTCCAACATGGTTCATAAACTGGCAGAAGGTAATTCTGAACGAGCAGGTCTGAAGGTGTATTAAACAGTAGCAACAATGATATAAGCTATAGATGGCCTCCCATACTGATTGTTTTAAAGGAGAGTATTCATTTAAATGTAGGAGTTTTGGCTTTTTTTTTTTAAATAATGGATCTCCATACTTCGTAATCACCTATCACATATGAGACATCATTGAACACATTTTGCCTTAGATCATGAACTAGCAACTCTAGGCAATTTTAGTATTTCAGTCAGTTCTGTTCCTGTAAGAATTTAGCAACTGCCTCACATTGCAACGTTATCATTGCTATTATTTTTTCCCTCTGAAACCCTGAGTGTCTTCCTCTCTCAGATTGATTTTATTTATTTATTTTTTTGACTAGGTAAAAGAGACCATTCTTTATCTCATTTCCTACCTAGCCTTAATCCTTGAATTGGGTGTTGCCTTAGTCAAGCTGAGACCTGGAAAGGTCTTAGCTCAAAAAGGCCAAGGCCTTCCACTGCATCCGAGGACATCTTTAGTCATCCTGATCCATGTCTGGGAGGAGAGAATGAGGCTGGTGACTTTGCATAGTCCTGCCTCACTTAAATCCAATTCACTTGCAAGTCATGACATCTTCATGATGTCATTGTCCTCTTTAAGAACTAAGGACAAACAACCAACAAACAGCATTGTGTTATTTTGGCTGAAGTGTGTAAAGAATGTCCAGTCTCACACAGGTATGTAGTTGGAAAATGGAAGAGTATTTTAATAGACAATGTCTTAATATTATTATGAAAATAATTTTGACCTCACAGACCTATTAAAAGTGTATCAGAGATCTTCAGAGCCTATTTTGAGAATCACTGTTCTCTAGACAATGGATAAACTTAAGGTGTACAACTGGGATACCTTATTTTCATTCAGGTTTTTCCTATAATAAACTGCAAAAACCTTAGCTTTTCCAAATGAAGTAACACATTATTTTGTTAACTTGGGATGAAAGGTAATTTCTCATTAATTTGGTTAGAAATAGAATAAGATTAAATACATCATTCCTCAGGCCCTTAGCAGGAACATGGACTTCAAGATTTTCGTTCTTTTGGCATATTATACCACCACATTTTACTAATCATATATTCAATTATTCATCTCTCCTTAACATGATCTTCTCCTTCAATATATTTGTTTGCCCACATGATCATACTAGTTTTGGCACACTGGACTGAAAAACTAAGCAGTCATGAAGAAACTCGATAGTATATCATTCATTTAGTTATTCTTCCCTTAGCCCAATTGTTTGCGAATCTGCTACAGGCTTGGTAGTTGACCCTTTTCTACAGATAGAACTTACAATCAGAAATGGAAAGTAATTGTACATGAAAAATCCTTTGACGCTGAGAGATAGATCCAGTAGTATGTGGCCAAAAGTCTCACTTTATAAATTGATATACTAGAGAATCCTCTGAACCATTCTGGTAGCTATAGACTTTGTTGAAGGACAAGGCTCCTTTTCAGTTCAGGAATGAACACAACAGTTTATCCTGTCAATGGCAGGACTTTCCAACATTAAACTTGTACTTTGATTGCTTTAGACCTTATTTTCATACTTATCCAGTGTTGGTATAACTAAATACACCAAAACTATATTGGGTCAATTGCAATGGAAGTCAGAGTTTTGTTTTTGTTCTTTTATCTTAAGGTTTCTAGTTTCAGCCCAGATGACATAGGGTTTCCATTTTATGCCATTGGCCTGTAACTCAACTTACTCCTTTCCCTTTCTGCCCCCAAAATGTCTCTAAAATCAACCACCATTCATAGAGAAAGCATTTGTGATCAGCCCTAGTGTTCAGATCCTGGAAGAATGCAAAGTCATTCAATTCCTCACTCTTGGCTTGGTTCTCTCCCAATGTACAGGCTAATCAGCTGCATGTCCTTCAGCTTCTTTTGTGAGGCATTTGGGATGCCTTCTGACCCCCTTCTCTGACCCCCACCTGCCTTTTCCTTCCCTTTTCTCCCCAGTCCCCCCCATCCCAGAATCAGTATTTTTGGTGTAATGTCAGTAGGAGGGGGTGAGGGGAAGAGTCATGATGAGGACAAAATAGCAAAAAGCATTACTAATTCAGTACAAGGAACCCTCAGCCCTTCATTCAACACAATGTGGCTGAAGAGGATATCCTGTCAAACCAATGATAACGAGGGAAATAAAGTCACTTCCTCACCAGCTGCTTTATTCAGGTATAAAAAGGAAGTCTTTACTTCCTCATGTTGCTCTGCCCACCACCCACTCAGGGCAGCACCAGGGCTGCTTCTCCCTTTTTCACAACTTAATTTGTTGCAACTTGGATCAGGGTTTGTGGAACTTTTGTTTCAATGGCACGAACAGTACTCTACTGTTTTCCTGGTCATTGCATGTTATGCTTTCTTATGTACCATAAAAACTGTATGTCAGTAGTTGTATGCCTGTATTCATTGCCATGGGAATAGTAGGAGGGAGGAAATATCTTCTCTGGCCTCTGCTCAAAGGATAGGAAATAAATGGGTAAACTAGAAATATAAAGAGGTAGATTTAATCTCATAGGTACCACTTTCTACTGGAATATCACAGTAGACGGGCATACTTTATTCAAAAGGAATGTACTAGGTATGAGAGTGGTAGAATCTCTTTGGGTCTTAAGAAAATATGCTTAGGCAAGGAGATAAAAGAAAATGGCAAGTAGTGGGAGGAACATAGTAGGAAGGATCTGAATTAAGGATCAATAGGGGGGAAAACAGTTGGAATGTTATCAGGGGTGTACTGCAGACCACCTAGACAGAAGGAGGAAATAGATGAGAGAAATTTTGGAAAGAGATCACAGACCTTGAATAAAAGGATGATATTGTTCTGATGGTAGACATTTGTAGGAGCGCTCTCTCTCTCTCTCTCTCTCTCTCTCTCTCTCTCTCTCTCTCTCTCTCTCTCTCTCTCTCTCTCTCTCTCTCTCTCCCTCTCTCCTCCCCTTCTTTCTGCTGGAGAAGATCAGCTGAGAAATTCTGATTTGCCTTGATGATTTCATCCTTTAAAAGGTAGAGGAAGTGACTAAAGGAACTACTATTCTGGACTTGATTCTGACCAATAAAGAGGAACTGGTTGCTGAAGTAGAAGTGACAGAAACTTTGGGAGTTAAATGACCATTGCCTCATGATAGAGACGCTCAAGATAGAAGAAGAGAGTAATGCTTAGCATAGTCTGATGTGCACTTAAAATAAAGCAGATTTTAAGGGGTTGAGAAAAAGAACTGGTAGAACCTATTAGCTTAATACTCTTCAGGGGAGATTGACCAAAGAGGAATGAGAAGGTTTTAAGAAATCTCTCCCCACTCCAGTCCATCCTCCAATCAGATGTCAAATTGATCTTCCTGAAGCTCAGGTTTGACCATGTTACGTGTCTCACCACCACCACCACCACCTGCACACACTCTCACACACACACACACACACACACACACACACACATACATTCAAAACATTCCATTGGTTCCTTATCACCTCCAGGATCAAATATAAAAGCCTCTGGTGTTCAAAGACTTTTATAACCTCATAACTCACTGCCACCACCTTTCAAGTCCTCTTTTATCTTACAGCCCCTCATATACCTTACGATTCAGTAACATTGGCCTCTTTGATATTACTTCTACAAGATACTTCATCTCCCATCTCTGAGCATTTTCTCTGGTTGCCCCTCAGGCCTGGAATGAGCTCTCTCTCTCTCCTCATCTCCTCCTCCTAGCTTCCCTGGCTTCCTTCAAGTCCCAGCTAAAATCCTAAATTCTATGGGAAGTCTTTTCCAGTCTCCCCTTAATTCTGGTGTCTTCCTCCACTGATGATCTCCAATTGATCTTGTCTATAGCTTGTTTGTACATAGTTGTTTGCATGTTATATTCCCCATTATGCTGTGAGCTGCTTGAGAGCAAGGGCAGACTTCTACCTTTTTTTGTGTCACCTGAGATTAGCACAGTGCCTGAGACAACATTGGTGCTTAATCAATGTTTATTGACTGTTTGATTGACAAAAGGAGAAATTATTCTATTTTGAGAAGGAAGAGGAGGATCTGTCTAATGAAATCAATGTGGCTGTTGTCTAATGAGTTAGGTGGCTCAGTGGATAGAGTAATGGACCTGAAGTCAGGAAGACTTGAGTTCAGATCCAGCCTCAGACCCTCACTAGCTGTGCAACCCTGGGCAAGTCACTTAGCCTCTGTTTGCCTTAATCCATTGGAGAAGGAAATGGCAAAGCATTCCAGTATCTTTGCCAAGAAACACCATGGACAGCATGGTCCATGAGGTCACGAAGAGACACATATGACAACAACAATCATCTAATGAAATCAGTATGCTTGTATATGATCAACAAACTCATTGATCAACTCTAGATTCTAATTTTTAAAATGGAAGCTAGGGTAAGTATCAGGGTAAGCAACTCTTCAAAAGAGTGACATGGTACTTTAAGATTGGTACCAGAAGCCCTAAGCCTCAGAATGAGATAATTGTTAAGAGCAACAAAAAGGGGTTTTCTAACTTTATTGGGAGCAAGTGAGGAGTCAAATCAGGGGTAAGATCCCTGTTGGGAGTTGATGTGCTGATGATATTGTCACTAACAGTGAAAAGGTCTCTATTTTCTCATCTAAGTAAAATTATCTTTGGCCAGGGAAAAGTGGGATGAAAATGTTGTGAATGAGAAATGAATGAGTAAGAACACAAGATATGTGAGAAGGTAAACATCATATGCTTATGCTCAGTGAGTTCATTTCCCCAAGCCCAGACTAACTCTGCCCGAGGCTCCTGAAAAACTGATAGGTGTACTTGACAAGCCATTGCTACTGATGTTTAAAGATCTTGGGAAATAGTGTCCAAGCATGAGGAAGACCAAACATCCTGATTTTCAACAAAGGAACAGGGGCACGTTCTGCAAAACTATTGACCAGTGAACTTGACTTCTATTCCTGGCAAAATTCTAGAACATGGTAGTAAGGGGACAGCTTACGAGCACTTAGAAAGGGGAATAGTGACCGCCAAAAGCCAGCATGATGAGAACAGCAAGAACAGTCATGCCAAGCAAACCTCATTTCCCTTTTTCATTAGGTTATTAGACAGGCAGATCAGGGAAGCATTGTGAACAGAGGATACATTGATTTTGTCCTAGCATTTGACAGAATCTCTCATGTTATCCCTGTGGACAAGATGGAAAGATGAAGGACTAGATGACTGTACTGTTAAATGAATTAGGAGCTGATTGAATAACCAGATCTAAGCATAGTCATTAAGCAGGAGATAGCAGTGTGAAAGATGATCTTCAGTGAAGTGCCTCAGGGATCTCATGACCTGATGCCATTCACCATTTTCATCAGTGTTTTGGAAGGAGGCAAACTTGTCCAATTTTCAAATGATACAAAGCTAAGAAGGATACTTAACATGTTGATTAACAAAGGTGAGATTCAAAAAAGATCTTGACAGGTCAGCACGATGGACTGAATCAGTCCTAAGACCTCAGCTCAGACCCAGCTCTGCTACTTACTACCTATGTGACTTTGGGCAATTCGTTCATCTCGCCTCTCTGGGCCTCATCTGTAGAAGGAGAAGGTTGGACTATGGTGCTTCTGAAGTATTTCCAGCTCTAATTCTATGATCCTGTGATGATAATAATAAAAAATAACATTTTAAAGGATAAGTGGAAAGTTCTACAAAAGTTAAGCAAGTCAACCTTATAAATACAGAATTGGGGAGGTATGGTGGTAGAAGCCAGAGGAAAAAGATCCAGGAATTTTAACCGACTCTGGGCACAATATGAGTCAACAAAGGGGACGTGGCGGCCAAAAAGTTCATGCTCTTCGGTATCACATTCAATGGGAGCATAGTGTTTGGAATAATGAAAAAACAATAATTTTTTTCTACTCTGTTCATGTCAGACCACATCTAATGTGTTGTGTTCAGTTCGAAGCCTACTTTAGGAAGGACATCTGCAAGCCTGAGCGTGTACAGAAGGGGACACCCAGAATGGTGACAAATATAGACAGCACATGCTATATGAGGATTGTTTGAAAGAATTGAGCACTCTCTTGACAGAGAGGTGATGCACTAGACACATTTCCAGACATGGCCAATGCAGAAATATGCTTTGTTTGATGCATATTTGTCATAAGGATTTTGTTTTTCTTTTCTTCTTTTTTTTTTCCCAGTGGAAGATGGAGGAGATAGGAAGAAAAATAGATACCTGATAATTGAATAAAATTTTAATTTAAAAAGAAATAATTAGATATGTTTAGCCTAGAGAGGAGACATGCCAGTTCTCTTTCTTTGAGTATTTGAAAGGCTGTCCTATGGGAGAAGACTTGTACTGTTTGGCCTCCAAGGAGCAGAATCAGGAACACTGAGTCTGAGGGGTAGAGGGATGGGTCTAGACCTGATGGAAGAAGAATCTTTCTAACAGATAAAGCTGTTCAAAAGTGGAATGGGAGGGAAAGGGCTTCTCCTTCACAGGAGCACTTCAAGCAGAGGCTGAATGACTGCTCATCAGTGATCTTGTAAAGATTCTGAGTTAGGTTTAGAATGGACTAAAAGACTTGAAGTCCCTTCTACCTCTGACATTCTGTGATTTGCTTTTTGCACAGTGGTTGGCAATCCAGTGATGCATGCACTAAGTAATCTTGTTTAGAACGTAGGACTTTCCAGCAACTGTAATAGCGTTTCTTTCATGAACATTTAGAAAGACTTTATCTGCTTGTAAAATTAGCACCAGGTCTGCCCACTTGTTAGGGCTATAGCCACCTAGAATTTCTTCTTTAGTTACTCTAGATTAAGAGAAATGTACTCTTTGATTGAGTACACATGCCTATAGCCAAATCCACAGAAAATAAAAGGCCTCTGATCATCAGCATATCCTAAGGCAAGTGGATTAACTTTATGAGCCACAGTTATATCATCCTTAGCTCAGATACCTACTAGTTGTGTGACCTTGGGCAAATTACTTAACCTCTGCCTCAGTTTATTCAACTGTAAAATGGAGATCATAATAACATCTACCTCACAGAGTTGTTATGAGGATCGAATGAAATAATGTGTATAAATCCAAGCAGCTAGTAGATATTTAATAAATATTTATTCCCTTTCCCTTAAAAAGAAGATAATGACATTCCACCTACATAAAAGAGATGGGAGGCAGAGCCAGTCCAGATGAGCTCTTTGGGATGATTCCAGGTTAAAAGTCTGGATCTAAACTCTTTTCCTTTCCCTTCCCTTGCTATAATATTAGGCAGCATTTATATAATGTTTGAAGGTTTGCTTTGCAATTTTGTGCTTTACAATTATTAAATCATTTTATCCTCAAAACAACCCTGAGAAATAGGTATTATTATAATACCCATTTAACAGATGAAGAAACAAAGATAGACAGTATTTAAGTGACTTGCCTGGGGTCACACAAGCAGTAAATATTTGACGTAGTATATGAATTCAGATCTTCCTGACCCCATAATTTTGTAAAAGCTGATATTTCAATATGGTTTTATGGTTTTCATGAAAGATACCATTTAATAAGGATAAATGAAAAACAGTATGCTAAAGTTACACTATAAGGCTCCTGTGCAAATTTACCATTGGAGACGGGAGTTAATGTGTATTGGTGGGGGGCAGGCAGGGTGTACCAGAGGATGTTAAATTTTCAGTATGAACATTTATGCCTTGGAAATCTGCAGTTACTACAAATCAGGGCTTGATTTATTGTTTTATTGATTGCCTAGATTTAAGAAAATGATGGAGAAAATATTAATAATGCTAGTTAAATTATAAAGTGTGTTCATAGGAGAGGAGGTTGTTTAACATTTACCAGAATACCCTACATATGGGTTATAGGCCAAGCAAAATCACAGTACCTGTTCCCCATGCCCAGCTTCCTCTTACACAGTCCAAGGTACTTTTCTGTGGCCAAGGGTACTTTTTCACTACAGCTGGGGAAAGGGAGAAAACCTTGTTATACCCCTTACCATGGCGCTGAGTACATATTTGTGGGCTGATTATCATATGCATGTGATTCTTCTCTGAATAATTGTTCAAGATGTAAGAGTGTGGAGTGGTGTTGTGGGAAGATGTCTGGATTGGACAGAGGGAGCTCATCTAGGTTTGGAATACCATTTTAATGGTGTTAGTTCATGTCCAGAAAGGTTGTGACTTCTTCATGTCATACCACTATAAATTCCTTAAGAAGTTTCATTATTTTAAGCCAAGCATTTTATATCAGTATTTCTTATTTTCAGCCAAAACATGTGACTTAAACATTTAATGAATGTGATATAGTTGTCAGCCACTGATCATCTTTGTGGCAGCAAAAATCCCCTTAGAAATTGTGATTTGTTTCTATAATAAATTAGTTTTAATACAATGGAATTCCTGGTAGAGAAAAAAATAACAACAGGGTTAGCACTTATGGGGCAGAGGCCAGTCAAAGGGGTAGGCTGTAGAGACAAGCTTTTAATTATATGTTCTTAGCATTCCATCAATGTGAATCATTCATTATGTGCCATCTGAAGAAAAATAGTTACTTCTTTATCTCATTCGATACCAAAGCACAATTTTTTTTATTGATAACATATAATAGAAATAAAATTATTATCTAGAATGTGACTAGGGTCAGACTGTATTTATGGCTGTGTGTGTTGTGGGGTGGGGTAGAGAGGAGGTGGTTGGGGGAAGTACCTAGGCAGAGCCCCAGGGACAGAGATGGGGTGGAGATGTGCAGGTGGAACTCTTATAGCCCATGACACAGGGTACCCTTCCAAGTGAGGAAGTGATGACATTGGTGGGGCTTCCCTCATATTATCCCCACCCTTATCCTTGTCCCCTTCCAAGTGCAAAAAGGGTCTAGGTCAGGGGTGGGAAACCTCTGGCCTCAAGGCCACATGTGGCCCTCTAGGCCCTCAAGTGTGCAGCCCTTTGACTGAATTCAAACTTCGTAGAACAAATCCCTTTAATAAAAGGATTTGTTCTTTGAAGTTTGGATTTGGCCAAAGGCCTACACTTGAGGACCTGGAGGGACACATGTGGCCTTGAGGCCAGAGGTTTCCCACCCCTGGCTACAACTTCTCTGAACCTCAGTGCCCTTATCAGTAAAATGGGGATGATAATATCTGGGCTGCCAGCCTCACAAGGCTGTCATGAGGATCATATGAGGTCATGTTTGGTGACAACTTGTTGAAGACTATCAAGCCCTGTACAAAGAGAAAGAAGAGATAATTGCCCTTTTAAATATTCAGATAACTTCCCTAGAATAGGGAATAAAAATAGCCTCCAGACCCATCACAAACCATCCTCCTAGAAAACTGCATATCTTAAATACACATTTCTCTTAAAAACATTGTCAGAAATTTCTAAGAGTCAACTTTATTAAAGGTCTATATGAAAAGGTTAGAGGGAGTCCTTGCTCCCTCTTGTGGCAAAAATGTGACTTTGCCTAATTGAAAAGCTGAAGCAACCAATTGTTTGTGGTCAATTAGCTCAGTCTGGTTAGATTCTCATCAGGATTAAGCTAATCATGGCTTTGCCCGTCACTCATCTATTGGTCCACTTAACCTGACTTTGTACTATGGCAGAAGACCGGTCCTTGCTGGCTAACCAAGTGAGAGAGTGTAGATGAGTCAGCTGAATCCATCCTCACTCCTTGAAACACAATTTGACTCCTACAGGAAATGTACAAATGGGGTTTGGGGACTACAAGGCACCTTACAGGTCAGTAGCGGACATGTGTTGTGGTGCTGCCTCTGCTGTGCCTAGCTAAGTGAATTTCGGTAAATTGGCTAATCCTGCTAGCTCTACCTAATGACAGTGGGGTGCATTATGCCATTTTTATATCTGAAGGACATTTACTAACAACTTAGCTCAAAACCTTCATCAAGCCTTACTGGAGGCTGTTACAATTTATACAAGTAACTTAAAACAGAAAAGATTAAAATGCTGACCCAAGGTCTTAACAGTCAGGTCAGTGCTGACGTCAAGGACTGAATTTAGGAGAGGAAACCTAGTTCTAGCTCACAAGCCTGGCAAGAGTTAAGTCCACAATTTAGAATCCAAAGTGGTGCATTCCCCATGATTTTCATAAGAATATATCGCATAATGATATCTCAATGAACGATGTGCTACTTTCACCTAACACAAAATGTTAGGACTTCATTTAAAGCCTGTTGGAAACAACTTACTCCTACCCCTTCTTTTTCCTCTAAATACCTAAATAAAGGAACAGTTAAGTGCTAGTGTTGTTGTTGCTCTTGGGCTGCTGTTGATGCTAAGTATTTTAAGTTGTAAGTGCTAGTATTCCAAATGAAAAGTATTTGATGCCCTGTGCTGTAGACAGATGAAACTTAAAAGAACTTTCATCCATAACTCAATTCTTAGATAAATTAAGAAAAGAACTCATATTTCTGTAGTGTTTTAAGGTTTACAAAGTCCTTCATCACAACAATGTTATAGTGTAAGTAGTTCAAGTATTACTATTCCATGTTGTTGTTTTTCAATCATGTCTGATTCTTCGCCATCCTGCAGAGTATAGACCATACTGTCCATGAGGTTTTCTTAGCAAAGATACTGGAGTGATTTGCCATTTCCTTCTCCAGTGAATTAAGGCAAATGGAAGTTAAGTGACTTGCCCAGGGTCACACAATTAGCAAGTGTCGGGGGATAGATTTGAACTCAGATTTTCCTGACTCCAGGCCCAAGGGTCTCTATCCACTGAGCTGTCTGGATGCCTCCCATTTTACAGATGAGCACATTTAGGCTCAGGGAGGTCAAATGCACATAATTTGTGCATGTTCCCAGAACATACCGTCAAAAGCTAGGTCCAAAGGAACTGAAAGATAGAAGCTTTTCATTTTTTTCCAGCCCCCAAAGTGTTTTCATTCCAGCAGCTATACAACATTGGATGCTTTATAAACTTCGCCACAAGTTCAGGGCAGAAAGCTGTTGTGCCAACTTTTACATGAACCAAAATGAAATTGTTCACTATCTTTCCCATGGAAAGTTGTGACTTGTGTTACAGAAGCCATTCTTCCCGTCCGTGATCTCCTTGTGGTTACTCTGAAGGTACCACCTTCAATCAGTTCTTTCTGGAACTGATTTCGCATAGACTTGGATGTCATCCCGTTATATCCAACTCCTTTGGACTCAGTGGGCCCTAAATCACTTACCCAAGAGGCACTGACTGATTCAAAAGACATGGCTCTTATCTGATTGGTCCATGGAACTGGGGGCGTGTAGCCTCAAAAAAAGAAAAAAAAACATCTAAGGAAAGGGTTTTCATGTGGAAGGGGGATTCAATTTGTTCTACTTGGCACCAGAGGAAAGAATTGGGAGCAATGAGTGGGTTTTGAAAAAATGCATATTATGACTTGATAGAAGGTGCAAAACAACTTCCTAATAATTAGAGCTCTCCCAAAACAGAATGGACTACCTTGGGAAGCAGTGGGTCCCCCCTCATTTTCAAGCAAAGACTGGATGACCCTTTGTTGGGGTTGTAGCTGGAGACTCTTGGACAGCTGCAGATAGGTGACTACTGAGGTCCCTTCCCACTCTTTTCTGTGATTCTTTGAATTGGTGTGACATAATTCCTACTGACATCCCACTTTTTTCTTTTTTTCTATCCAGGATGCCTTTGTGGAATTGTATGGCAACAGCATGAGGCCTTTGTTTGATTTCTCCTGGCTGTCTCTGAAGACTCTGCTCAGCCTGGCTCTGGTGGGAGCTTGCATCACTCTTGGTGCCTACCTGGGACACAAATGAATCCGCAAGCACGCAGTGGACAGATATGCAAAAGGCTCACTAAACTGTAGAAATAATATGTGTTTTTTTTCGGTGATACATAATGAAATTTGGACGTGGTCTCTTTAAGAGAAGAAAAAAGGAAAACATTTGAGGAAAAAAACAAACTTTCGGGCAAAATATTAAATCAGCTATTTACTGCCAAAGGGAAATATCATTTATTTTTACATTATTAAAAATTATTTATTTAAGACATTTACATTTAACCTCCTGTCTTCAGAAACTCTGCCGCTTAGAGCAAAGTAACACTTACTATGGCTTCACACGGAATCTCCTGTGCCTATAAACGCTGATTTGTTTTAAACGGAGTTGGCTGGACTGACTCAATCTCCGAAGAACAAACAAACTGACAAAGGACCTTACTGTCGGGGAGTGATTTTTTAGGCTGCTTGAGGTTAGGGAGGTGGGCTGCATTTTATGTGCATTTATTTGCCCTGAATCGAAGTAGAATTATTTCCTCCTGGGAAAAACAGATGCTTTGCATATGATTTGCATGCTACACACACCATCCAAGGGGGGGTAAAAGGAAACCTTGGGGCAGACTTATGATCCATTAAGATTCTTCACATGTCTTCTGCCTCCCCAGGACAGCTATGGGAAATATAATCTTAAACCATAAATGAAAGTATTTTTTTAAGCTACCAATTGTGCCGAGACAGCCTTTTAACAATTAAGACAATATCATCCAATACCTTAAACACTGATTTGTCTATTTAGACACTCAGAGATACGTCAGTCCAAATACTCCCTTTCTGAGTAGGAAACTGGCTCCTTTGGAACGTCAAGAAATCAACATGTCAGTGATTTCTTCAGCATCAGGGTGTTTTTTTGAGCTACTCACACAGAAACATCAGGACACCGTAAGTGCCTGTTTCTCCAGGGTGAGACTGCAGCTTGCAGGCCTGTCTTGTGTCCCAACTAAGTGGGCTCGTTCCTGGAACCAAGCCCATGCAGGCGCTGGCCTCCATGAGGGTTTCTAAACAGTGCAGTGTGGTCTCTGAATCTTTGGAAGTTAGCAAGGTTTTGAATTCCATTGGCAAATAAAAGAAACATTTTTCAATTCAAGAAAGAACTCTAAGTGGGGCTCTGCTAGGGGCTGTTTATCAAATTGGAGATAATGAAATCAATTTAGGCTCATTTTTCCAATTTAAAGTGGAGCTTTGGGACGAAAATGTTTTTTTTTTCCACGTTGGTCATTTCTTAAGATTGCCACTGAAGAAGAAAAGGCTCACAAAGTCACCACCCAGATCATCTTGACAGCTTCAGAAAACTGCTTCAGTCCAGGAGAAGGCAAAAAAGGGAGAGAGAGAGAGAGAGAGAGAGAGAGAGAGAGGAGAGAGAGAGAGAGAGAGAGAGAGAGAGAGAGAGAGAGGAGAGAAGAGAGAGAGAGAGAGAGAGAGAGAGAAAGAAAGAGAAACATGGTAAAGGAAGGACTTGAAACCCTTTTTTATCCAGATTATAAATGTATCTCAAATAAGGCAGACAGATGAGGAGTGGTAAACTGTACCAAATACTGTCCAAACAGCATGCCTGTATGTGGGGACTGAGCCTTTGACATATCCATGTGGTTCAAAGGAAGATTTTAATAAAGAAGGGAAATGTCAAAAGGAATGTTGTGGACTAACTGACTTATGCCTATGGAATTTGATGGTAAAACTCATGAACTTATTGTTATTATTGTTTGTTTTTATTTAAAAACCTGGAAGGGGGTGAAAAAATTCCAGGTGTGGAATATGGAGATTATCTGCACATCTTGGGAGAAGAAAAGAAAGAAAAGAGAAGAAAAAAGAAATGGCTAGAACTGTAGAAGAATCTCAAAAAAGATCCAGCCTCCAGCTCATAAACTAGAGAAGAATTTGTGTTTTAAGTTTAGATTTCACTTTGTGATGTATATGAAATACCTTTGAGGCATTATGGCATTATATACCATTTATCTGTATTAACTTTGGAATGTTCTTTGTTCAATGTTTAATGCTGTAGTTGATGTGTTTTCAAAGCTGCTTTTTTTTTTTTTTGGTATGTACATCTCAGCATTTAAAAAAAATTCAGTTATGGCCTCTACACTATTTGTTAGAAAGGATGAGGATTTTCCATTTGAAGTTTTGTATTTTGACTCTCCAGAAACTCTTAACAACACCTCTCGTAGCCTTTGGACCTTAGACAGCTAAAGGAGAGGGAAATGTAGCTTTTGAGGGAGTTCGTCTCAACATGATTATATACCTTAGCTTTGAAACAGAAATGTTGAAACAAAGCAAAATGACACTTGCTATGGTCCCCCGACCTTGTTCTTTGCAGATTTACTTGACCTGGGCAGTTCTGAGTTTAGTAACTCGAGTTATTTGAGACAATGTGCACATTTAGCTATAACCATGGGGTCTATTTGGATGAAAATTATTTTCCAGGGCCTTATAGCAATTAAGAATCTGGCCCTGGGAGTGTTTGACTTTTACAGAGTTGCATCAAAATGGCCCGTTTAAATAGAGGTACCAAGTAAAGCCATAGGAGCTGATTTAAATGGGCCATTTTTCATAAGAGTTAGCACTTATGGGTTCACACTTGGAACAGAATAGACTTGTAGAGTGGAAAATGGTATGAATTATAAGTCACTATTCAGAATCAAATCAGTGAAGCAGATGAAATGATTTTTTTGGTTTGAATTTTGAAATGTTTTATTATCTTATGAAAGGTTTACATTATCAAAAGTGGCAAATATTGAACCAAAAGCCCCATGCTGCTATGCTGACAAGATCACCTGCATGGAGTTGGTTTTATAGTTCACTCCAAGTGTCAAGATTCTCCACGCTGCTTTAGAAGTAATATGAAGTACCTTATGACATTTAGAAGATAAAGTCTGATTGGTGTTTGGTTGTCTTTGTGGTTGTTGTTGTTATTGTCCTTAAAAAAATTACAACCTGGGCTTCCCAGTATATTAGTAAAGTGTATATATATTAAAAAAAAAAGTCACGGTGGTTGAAGTTTGTTTGGTTTTCTCTTGCTATTGGGGATCTCGTTTCTGATAATCCCCATGAAAAACTTTTGCCACCTGACTCTAGAATTGTACAGTATTTCCATGCCTGCACTTGCTCAGAGACTAGTTGATAATTAATGCATTTCTTATTGTTAAACATACTAGAAATGATGAATGTATATAAAAGTCTGAACTAATCAAACCTTTTCTCCCTCTTCTTTCGTGATGTATTGTTCTCTCTCTCTTATTTTGGGCATACCCTCACTGAATCATTTACACCTGATTTTTATGTCATACACACACACACACACACACACACACACACACACCTCACACTCAGTGTTGACTAATAGCCATTCCTCCATCCTTGACTTAAAGTGATTCATATATTGGCTAGGGCACAGATATAAAAGACACACATTTTCAGTTGGGGCCACTGGCCTTAAGAAAAAGCTATGAGGGAAAGAGCACTCCATTGTTGTCATGAATAAATAAACCCTTACTTCCAAAAGGACTTGAAAACCTTTCATGTAGAAAAGGACCACTTTTACACTAAAGCATCTCTAATGTAGAGGAAGAAAAATGCTATGTTGGGTAGTCAACCAAGTTCCACCAGCCAAAATATTCATAAAGAGCAGAAATCATTTTAGACTCTCTTTGTGGAAAATGATGTTCAGAAATGTAACAAGTACCCAGATAATTCTGGTAAAAACAAAACAAAACCAACCACACAACAAGAGTATGCCCTCAAGTCTCCATTTCACCTTGTAAATTTCAGACATGCCCACTTATTTAGAAATGGCATTTAATCACGCAGTCAGTCATCAAGCATTAATATTGAGTGTTTCTTCCATTCCCCGCACTAGATGCAATGATTATAAAATCAAAAGGGACTAAGAGTCATGTTTAAAGGTGAAGAATCAGGACCTTCCCAGCAATCTGACATCAAGGATTGACTAAATTTTGAAGAGGCCAGGAATGCTTAATTTGCATTGAAACAAATAATTAAGAACCTCCATCTTAAACCCCAGTTATAACCTATTGAGTCCTTTCAACGTTGCGGCTATGGTTCCCTTTCTTATCACTTACATTGAATGATTTACATGGGCTGTGTGAAAGACCGAGGAAGGCCCTTGGAAAACAAATGGTTCTAAGGACATTAGGGAACATAGTTGAAGCTCTGATTCCAATTCTGTCCTTTAGTATCTTAGGCAACAGGAGATGAATGTGATTGCTCACATGAAAAACAACAACAACAACAAAAATATCCACATAGGCCTCAAATTCAAGTCCAAGTAGAGTCTAATCAGATTCTTCTTGTTACTTTGACTTGTATGTGTTTTTAGGAGTTTTTGTTGTAATAATGTGTCTTTGGAAATTAATAATAATATACCAGAACATTTCCTAAAATCAAATCAATTTTTTTGTTGTTGAGGCAGTTTGGGTTAAGTGACTTGCCCAGGGTCACACAGATAGTAAATGTGAAATGTCTGAGGCCAGACAAGAGCTCAGGTCCTTCTGACTCCAAGGCTGGAGCTCTATCCACTGTGTCACCTAGCTGCCCCCAAATCAAATCAGCCTTAAAAGATATAGAATAAATTGACCTGACTAATTTACTGTAAAGTAAATGTAGGAAAATTGAAATAGAACCTTTATTAGTGCTAAACATAATATCATATGATAATGATCCAGTGTGATAAGTGAATGTATAGCATCTAAGAGCATTTTACCACCCTCATTCATATACAGCTCTACTGGTACCAGTGGACCTTGAAGTCCATTTCAGTATGCTAGCTTGATGATCAAAAAACTCTCTTGAAAGTTGCCATTCTGCACACAAATTGGCATTCTGGGTATATGTGGTAGGTATTTAAACAGTCATGTGTTTGAACTAGTGGGATAGTCATTGATACAACCTTCCTTACAGTAGAGATATTTCTTCTTTCCTTATTTGCCATCGTGATGCTTTCATAGAGCATGATGATAATGATGACAATGTAATTCATGATTCTTTCTAATTAAACTGAGTAAATAATGATACCAGTCAGGTGTGCAAGAAAGAAGCGTTCTCTCTTGTCATCTGGTTCCCTTTTCCATGATCACTGAATGTATGGGCCCTTACAATTAAGTAACCTGTCAAAATATGAATTGGACATTGTAGATGGTTCAGTAGAAACTCATCATTGCTCTCAGAAAAACAACCCAGAAGTGTCTGTTCTGCTGCTGGCAAGTCAATCATGCCATCTCTATATACAACAGACAGCACATTAATGACTTCTAAGGCTGAAACAGCAACTTGGTATCCAAGTCACTTGTTTAAAGGTACGGGAATTGTGACCTTGCAGATATATGGCAGAGAGGCTTTATTATAGCAGTGATTCTTAAGGTTGCAATTACTACAAATTGACTCTTATGCAAGTGGGCATTAACTCCATGTATTTCCATTCTTTCCTTGGGAAAAAGTTTGTGGCTAGTTTGCTTGATGGAAAGTAACATGATCTTCATTTATATTGGCCAAGGTAGCATTGTGAAGTGGTTGTAGCTGGTCTGATTTCCTTTGGGGAACTTAAACAGCTATATTCATTACAATTTTCTGAAGCTTTCAAAACATCCAGATACTATCTGCTTGGACTCTTCCCCCCCCCCAAGTTAAACTTTAAACAGAATTCAACTTTCTGCAGAGTATTTTGACTTTTATCTTCCAGGAACTACTCTAAGTTTTCTGTTTTTAACTTTGGAGCTGAGTTTTCATTATCACCAGCATAATTGTACATAAAGCAAATTTTGTTTATGCAGTACCTTGGATATATATATATATATATATGAAGGTAAAGTAGTTTTTCAGTTTGCTACCATTAAATACAACAGCATTGTTTTTGTTAGTTGGGGGGAGGGGAATCACATTGCCATTAAATTTGTTGTGTCTGTCTGGTTATTATTGTGAAACAAGAACAATAAAGTGCACTGTGAGCTATTGGTTATATACCTGAATTGTTTTATAATTTGTTGCCATCAGCTTTATTAGAGCCCTGATAAATCAGATATACTACACACTGGTGCTATAATGATATCCCTGGAGACTAGGCTGTAGGATTCCCTTACAGGTGAAACCACCTTATACTGAGATTCTTTGGATACCCTGAAACTGATAGGATAAGTCTAAGGAGGACCTATCCTTGGATAGATCCAAGAAGATGTGACTTATACAGAATCCCACTCTCCAAAGGAATGCACTTGCCAGTGAGATAGCCCTCTGCCACATGCAGTGGGTCATTTGTGGGTTTGGAAATTCTATCATCCATTTCATATGACTGGGCTGGGGAGGAAGAATGTGGAAAATGAGGAAAGGACACATTGGAGAATTACATCCGAAACACTAACAAACTTAAAAGTCATATTTTGAAGCTAACATTCACCAATTTGGCCCCCACCAGCCCTTTTCTTTAGGACACGTAAAAGCTAAGTAGCAATGCCCCTAAAGGGTGAGAACCAATACTTCTGAAATACTTCAGGGATTACAAAGTTGTCTCCCAGTAACCTCAGACAATCTTGTCTTAGCATCTTTCCTTCCAAACTTTTCCCTCTATTAACTTCCCTATTACTGTTGAGATTGTCACCACACTCCCAGTTTCTCAGGTTCACAAACTTCCTCAGGTCCTCATTCTCACTCATGACTTGCATTCAATCAGTTGTCAAATCTTGTCATTTTTACCTTTAAAACATATCTCAAATTGGTTCCCTTCCCTCCAGCCACACAGCTCTGACCTTAATTCAGACCCTAATCAACTCTCACGGAGACGATTACATTAGCCTCCTACTGCCTCCCTTCTCCAATCCATCCTCCACTCAGCAGATAAAGTGATTTCCCTAAAGCATAGCTCTGTCCTCCAGTCCCTTTGCTTAGCAAACTCTAGCTCCAGGATCAATTATAAAGTCCTTGGTTTGGCATTTAAGGCTCTCCAGTTGTTCCCTTTCTATCTTTCCAGTTTCCAGTTTTCTGCCACTGTTCTCCTCTCTCCGTGCACTCTGTAGTCCAGCAATACTGGCCTAGACACCTCTGTCTTCTAGACCAGGGCTTCTTAAATTTTTTTCCACTTGAGACCTTTTTTAGCATTTAGGCAGCTGTTAGTTGGCCTTGCATGGGCTGAGGGCATGCACAGTACAAAACTGCATGCTCTGTGTTCAGAACCAAGGCTGCAGCAAAGTTATCTGATGCAACATGGGCAAGCGCTGCCAGAAACACCTTGGATTCATTGTGCGTTTGATTTTGAATTAATTTTTGGTTATTGTGTGTTCAGAAACCTTTTACTGTTGCCAAATTTTTCACAACCCCAAATGGGGTCATGACCTACAGTTTAAGAAGCGCTATAAAAGACCCATGACCCTCCATCTCCCATCTTTGAGCCTTTGCACTGGCTCTCTCCCATGCTTGGAAGGCTCTCTCCCTTCACCTTTCTGTATCCCTGGCTTCCTTTGAGATCTCAGCTCAAGTCCTGTCTTCTTCAAGAGATCTTCTTAGTTCCTCCTCACTCCAGCCACTTGAGTTTTCTCTTAAGTTACCTTCCCTCTACTCTGTATGTATCCCATAGGTACCTATTTTTTTTTTTACGTATTATCTACCCTATTGTATCATACACGAACTCCTTAGGGCAGGGATTTTTTTATGTTTTTCTTTTCTTTGTATTTCTAGATCAGTGCTTGGTAGGAGCTTTACAGCTGCTTGTGGACTGATCCCTGTTTCACAGATGAGAAAACTTACTTGCCCAAGATCATACAGAGAATGTAAAGGCCATGATTTGAACCCAGATCTTCTGAATAGTGCTTTTTGCACTATCCCATTCCAGTTCCTTTTCTGAGGAAAGCATTCCATCTCATCTTGGACCACACTAGATTCTCCTAGGCTCAGTCATACTGCATTAGACATGGTCATACTGATCGATCCAACCTACTCCATTAACTTTTATGTAATTTGTTAAGAGTGGAGGTCCTTATCTTAATTAAATGTCATATTCAACAACTTGGCAATGGAAATTATGGCAAGAAGTCATTTGAAAGCTGTACCTTTAATCCTTCTCTTAGGAATCACAGGATCATAGACTTAGAATTAAAAGATCCATTTTTAATGGTTCTCTCTCCCAAAATCCACATGGTGGATAAGCAATACCCCATTTTATAGATGAAGTAAAATGGAATGGCATTTGAATGATTGTTCAAGGATGGGTTGAAGCCAGCTCTTACAAACTCCCAAGGGCCAATTGTTCAATTTTCAACACAAGCATTTGCACCTCAGAAATTGTTGTTCAGTTGTGTCCAACTCTTCATGACCCTATTTAGGGTTTTCTTGGCAAAGATACTGGAGTGGTTTCCCATTTCCATCTCCAGCTCACTTTTACAGAAGAGGAACTGAGGCAAAGGGTCACACAGCTAGTAAGTGTCTAAAGCCACATTTGAACTCATGAAGATGAGCCTCCAGGCCCAGCCCTCTACTGTGCCACCTAGCTGTCCCTTAAAAATTGGCCAATGCTATAAATCAGGATGTAATTTATAGTAGACTCAGATTAAAATGCAATTGGGCAATGTTTAATAAAATAAAAATATAGTATAAAATATAGAGATAATGTTAATTTGTAGTTTTCTAAGTTGACATTCAGCCCACAGGGATCATGTAAATTTGACACTAGTAGTCTAGAATTGGAGAAGGAAATGGAAAACCACTCTAGTATCTTTGCCAAGAAAACCCCATGGATGGCACTGCTGTGCTATGGTCCATGGGGTCATGAAGAGTTAGACACAACTGAACAATTGAACAACCACAACAGTCTAGACTAAAGAAAGTGATGAAGAAAATGTTAATGTGGATTAAACTTAAAATGCTTTGTGTGCACATTTCCCCCCCAGAAAGTTGGTTGTTAACATTTTTCAGCACACTTCTGATTATGCTGTTCAGGATCACCTGATAACATCAATGCTAGATCAGGGTTGGATTTCATAGCTGTAACTTTCACATATATAAATTCCTCTAAGTTCCAGGTTCCACCCTCCCAACACTTTAGAATAGCTATCAGCAAATACCATTGAATAAGAGCTTAAATATTTTGCACATTTATAGTTACTTTTCTCCTCTTGACTCACCTTAGGGGCAAGCGAAAGAGCATTTATATAGCGCCTAATATGTGCCAGGCACCAGGCTAGGTGCTTTATAAACATTATCTCATTTATTCCTTACAATAATCCTGGGAAGTTGGAAAGAAGTTAAGTGGCTTGTCCATAATTAGTTGGTATTTGAGGCCACATTTTAACTCAGATTTTCCTGACTCCAGGCCCAGTACTCCATCCATTATACCACCTAACTATTGTTGTTAGTGACTCTGTTAACTCATCACATGAACATATCTGACCAATATCTGCCAAGGAATGATGGTCTGATAACTAGGTTGGTGGTAGAGTGGGTATTGAGGGCATATTAAAGCTTTCACTATTGTCTCACATGGTTTTCATGAGGACCAAATGAGAAAATGTCCTTGTAATATAATGAAACATAATGAAAACTACCATATATAGCACCGCGTGACATCGTCATGACCCAGTAGATCTTGGTTTGACCACTGAAGCTCCTGCTTCCCTTTTGAACATTCCCTTAACATTTGTCCCTCATCTATATCACATCCTCACATGAGCCATTAATTAGCTGCTCCCTCTTCACCTCTACATCATATTTAAACCTCTCCTACAAATTCTGGATCAGCCTCCCTGATCATTATAAAATGATAATAATTCCTGTTTTTATTTACTGGGCACATATACACTCGGTAGGGAGTACTGAAGTGATACCTTGATTAATGAATCCCCTGGAATAATGATAAAGAAGTGTTAACAACAACAAAAAAGATTCAACATCATAAATCGCACAGAACAGAGCCACACAGGACAAAAACACTTCCTTTGTGCTGTCCTGTTGAAGGTGTAGAGGGACGTGCTCAGGTAAAATTGAGGCCAAGAAAACTTGTTTCTGTCTTCCCTGGCTGCACAACTGACTTCCCACTTCCCTTGTCCTCCTGCTCTCTTCCTCCTCTTCCTCTGCCCCTTTCTATATCAGTTGGTTATAGTCATTGATTAATTAAAGATTGTTGTTTTGTTTGTCCTTCATTCCCCAATAGAACCATGACATCAAGAAGGTGATGCCATGACTTCCAAATGAATTGGATTTAAGTGAGGGAGGGCTGTGCAAAGTCATCAGCCTCACTTTCCTCTCTGGACCCATTTGGGTCCAGCGGCAAGATATAGAGCAGGACAACTGGAGATGGGCCCAGATGCAGTGGGAGACCTTCACCTTTTTAAGCTAAGGTCTTTCCCAGATCTCAGTTTGGCCAAGGCAACATCCTTTCAGAGGTTAAGGATAGGTAAGAAATTAGGCAAAGAATGGCCCCTACTACTGGTCAGAAAAAAAATCAATCTGGGAGGGCAGGCCCTCAGGGTTTCTGGCCAAAACAGTAACAATTGCTATTAGAGATTACATCATAGGTCTTCATACTCAAGAGTGACTTTGACCAGGCAGGTATAATGTGTACCTTTTATCTTTAGTTATGAAATAACTTTGTAATAATAATAACAAATGATGATGATGATGATAGCTAGAATTTATGTGGCCCTAACTATATGCCAGGCACTGTGCTAAGTGCTTTACAAATATTATCTCATTTGATCCTCACAATAACCCTAGAAGGTAGGTACTATTATTATCCTCTTCTTACAATTGAGGAAACTAAAGAAGACAGAGGGTAAGTGACTTGCCTAGGATCACACAGCTAGCAAGTGTTTGAGACCAGACTTGAGCTCAAGTCTTCATGACTCCAGGCCCAGCCCTTTATCCACTACACCTCCAAGGCTTCAGTGAAGTCTCACTTGAGGTGAGCCTTGGAGGAATCCAGGGATTCTGGGATGCAGAGGCATATAAGTAGTGTATTCCAGCTTGTATAAACTTATGGAAACAGAAAATAGAATGTATGCTATAGAAAACTAAGAAAACCAAGTATTATTTGGGAGATAGAAAAGAACTGGAGAGAGAACAGTCCCCAAACCATACATGTTATCTCCCAGTAAATTCCCTGGAGAGGACTGGTTAAAGGCTGGTGCCCTTTGCTTCCTAGAGGGGCCATTTTGCAGGAGCTGTGGGTAGTGAAGATTCTCTTCAGCATGATATGCTATTAATATACAGTCACAATTAGTTTTTTAAAGTCCATTATCCTTCTTGAGCCACATGTCTGGGGTACTGAAGCCTCTCATCTCTGGGTGGAGATTCTCATCCCCCAGGCACCATGTTCTTTGGAATTAAGAACAGGGTCCTCTCATCTGGTCTCCTGTTTCTGGTCTAGCAGTTTGGGCACTTCTGTCAGAGGTGTGGCCCTAGTTTAGGAGAGCTATCCACATACCTCCTAATTTTAATCTCTGTAAGCTAGACTATAAAACGGGTAGTAATTGTTTGCCCAATGACTGTCAAACACAGCTCTGGGGTTCAGGTCCTAGTTTTAGGACCTTAAGTCTCTTCGATTCTTCTATGTAAATTTGGGGGTGGAGGGAAGTAGGAAGGGGAAAGGTAGATGAGAAGACAGAGAGATAGCCAAATGCAGAGTCTCTTCCACTAGCGTAGCCTCATTTCTGGTATCTTCATGTGCAAACACAGGCAAAAAAGACCGAGGGGTGGGGTTGTAGCAAGTTCTTATCTGAGTAATTTTTGCATCTCCAGCTGATGATAGAATCAGAGGAGGCTTAGTCTGGCAGAGGAGACAAAAAGAATGTTTAAAAAATACTAGCCCATTACTGAAATAACTTCCTTAGCAGTGTGACAGGTTCAGCCAATGTTCAGACAGGAAGTTCCATAAGAAGAGATTAAGATTTCATTTGTATTTAGCCACAACTAGGACTCACTTGTTGGGAGGTTAGGACAGATGCATATGTCTGGAACCTAGACATTAGGTAAATCATTGGGGTGGGCACACAGTCTGGTAAGGTCATAACGGTGGCTTGGAAAAAGAAGTCTAAAAAGGTTTGTGGAGTGTTCAGAGACTTCAAATCAATGGATGATGAGTATCCAAACAAGCAAGCCGTCAAAAAATCCCTAGGTACATTGGTGGTGGTGGTGGTGGTGGTTTGCCCTTCATTTTGAAGAGGACCAATGATATCACAGGGTGATGTCTCGACTCTTGCACAAAATCATCAACATCACTTTCTCCTCTAGAGTCATCAAAGTCCAGTGGTGAGACAAAAGTTGGGACAGCTGGCAACAGCCTGGGATGCAGTGAATGACCTTAGTGTCTCTGAAGTCTGACCAAGTCCTAAGAACTCCACAGTGCTTTCTCCCACCACCTTCATGACCGTTGGAACAAATTGTTTTCATTGGCCCATTCTGCCAGGGGAAGTCTTCACAAGCTAAAAGCAGACACCCCCCTAATTCACCAACAGGTTTGAGATCTGTCAGTTACTCTCAACCTAGTTTATTCCATCCGCCAACATGGCATTGGGTAGGTGTCCTGGCAAGTAGGAAGGGTGTGTGTCAAGGGAGTCAAGAGAGGCAGGAAGAGAGTCAACATCAGGTAAATATAGGAATAATTCAACCAAAGGAGTTAGGTTTCTGTGTCTGGAATCTAGTCTTGAGTTAAGACAATATGAACAAGGCAGGATTCCAATCCTGGAAGGACTAAGTCACAGGGTGAACAGAATAAATCCCAAACCTGTGGCCTTCTAAGTTCTCAAGTGTGGCCCTTCGATTGAATCCAAACTTCACAGAAGAAATCCTTGTATTAAGTTGGGAAACAAGGGAATTCACATGATACCACTCAACTGATTAAGTACTTCCTCTTGGTGACATTATATGAGAATTTTCTCATGATGTCACAGGCTTCTCCGCACCCCCTGGTGGTGGTATGCTTGCCTCAAAGTTCTACAAAGCAGAAGTAAAGAAATGCCTCTTCCATATATTTCTTCCATGGACTCTACAGAGCCCTGCAATTTACAAGTCCATCTTTTCTTCTGAACTATGCAAATTAGCAGTTGAATTTTGAGCTTTTATAAATCTCTTCTCATCATGGAAACAATTCTAAGTAGAACCATTTCTTAGAGCTATAGGTTTGGAGCATCTACCATGTGCCCCTCCAACTGTCCTAGGAAACAGCCCACCCTTCACACCCACAGATGCCCCCACATTTTTACTTGAGATTCAGAATACTCCTGAGAGTCCTCCAAAGCTAGAGAGTGTGGCTGCAGGGTAAAGAAGATGCTGGGCTGAAGAGTATTCACAAAAATAGGTAAAGCAATAAGCATTCACTGTCCCTTAATTCTAGTCTCAGGATCCATTACCAAAAAAGCATCCATGGGTTCAAGCTGGAGATGCTTCTTATGAAAATGTGTGGAAGTATTAGGCAAATACTGAGGTTTGAGAACTTGCATGTCTAAAAATGGTTCTAGTCATAATGGTTTCCATGGCAAGGGTGAGGACTTGTAAAAATTCAAGGACTCACAATTATTTAAATCCAGAGAAGAACAATTCATGGGCCAAGTTGATACGGTAAAAATGACAATGCTATATAAATTGATTTACTTATTCAATGCCATGCCAATCAAACTACCAGAGTATTGTTTTATGGAGCAAGAAAAAAATATATAAAAAAAATTTGCCTGGAAGGACAAAGAACAAAAGGACAAGAATCTCAAGGGATGTAATGAAAAATTGGGAAGGGGTCCTAGCAGTACCATGATCTCAAACTATACAGCAGTGAGCAAATAAACATAATAACCTCGAATTTGACAAGTGTAAAGGCTTAAGATTTAGGGATAAGAATTCATTATTTGATAAAAAAAAATTATTGGGAAAACTGGAAGTGTTATGGCAGACACTGGGTATAGACCATTACCTCACACCATTTACCAATGGATGCATGACCTAGATATAAAGAGAGATTTTACAAGAAAATTAGAACGTGGAACATATTACTTAGCAGATTTATGGACAAGTGAACAATTTATGAATAAACAAGAGATAGAGAGCAAAGTTATGTGTAAAATGGATAATTTCAATTACATTGAATTAAAGAATTTTTGTATAAATAAAACAAATGTTGCCAAGATCAGAGGGAAAGCAGAAATCTTTTTTTGGGGGGGGGATTTACAGACAGCTTATCAAATAAATGTCTCATATATAAAATATATAAAGAATGTTGTCAAATCTATAAGAATACAAGTCATTCTCCAATTGATAAATGGTCAAAGGATATGAACAGGCAGTTTTCCAAAGAAGAAATCAAAACAATTTATAGTCATATACAAAAATGCTCTAAATCATTGTTGATTGGAGAAACTCAAATTAAAGCAACCTTGGGATGTCATTTTACATCCACTAGATTGGCTAAGATGATAGAAGGGGAAGGTGACAAATTTTGAAAAGGATGTGAAGAAATTGGGATGCTAATTCATTGTTGGTGGAATTGTGAACTGATTCAACCATTTTGGAGCACAATCTGGAATTATACCCAAAGAGTTGTTGAACTATCTATATCCTTTGACCCAGCAATACCACTACTTGGTCTATTTCCAAAGATGATTAGGGAAAAAGGAAAAAAACCTACATGTTTTAAAATGTTTGTAACCACTCTCTTTGTGGTGGCAAAGAACTGGAAATTGTAGGGATGCCCATCAATTGGGGAATGGCTGAATAAGTTGTGGTTTATGATTGTGATGGAATACTATTGTGCTATAAGAAATAATGAGTTCAATGGTCTTGGAAAAACATAGAAAGGCTTACACAAAATAATGAAGAGTAAAATGAGCAGAACCAAGAGAACATTGTATACAGTAACAGCAATATTGTTTTAAGAATGACTTAGAATGAGTGAGTTATTTTGACTATTATAAATACCCAAATTAGCTATAAAGGACATATGAAGAAAGATCCTATCTGCATCCAGAGAAAGAAGTGATATCAGGAACAGAAAGGATCACAGAAAAGATTAAAATAGACAATTTTGATTACATAAAATGAAAAAAATGCACAAACAAAAGCAGCTAAGATTAGAAGAGAAATAGCTTAACTGGGGAAAAATTCTTTGCAATGTTTCTCTGATAAAGATCTTATTTCTAAGATATATAGGGAACTCATTCAAATTTACAAGAATAAGAGCTATTCTCCAATTGATGAATGCTCAAAATATATGAACAGAAAGTTTTCAGAGGAAGAAATCCAAGCTATCAATAGCCCTATGAAAATGTTCTAAATCAATAATAATTAAAGAAATACAAATTAAAGCAACTATGAAGTTCTATCGCATATCTATTAGGCTGACAATGTTAAAAAATGAAAATGGGTTTAGATTCTTATAATCTATAATCCACATGGCCCAATCTCTGGTGTTCCCCTGAGACTATAATCCCATCAATTGGCCTTTCATTGTGGATTTTCCTATGGCCCAGGACACTTCCCACCCTTAATCCTATCTAGGCTCCATTCTTCCTTGGCCGTGGTTCAGGTCCCTGGAATTCTATTACCTCATAGACTACTTGGCCACTCCTAGATCTCTCCCATAGTCTTAATGTATATAAAGTCCATCTTGTCTCCATTAAGGTGCTTAGATTCTTATAATCTAGCCACTGCTCAGATTCTTACAATCTAATCAATAGCTCACAGATGCTCAGACTCCTTAACAGTCTTCCCAATATAATGGATGTTCTAATAAACCTTATCTTTGGCTGAAAAAAAATGAAAATGACAAACCCTAGAGAGGCTGTGGAAGTACAGATATATTAATGCACTATAGGTAGAAATATGAACTGGTCCAGACTTTCTGAAAAGCATTTTAGAATGATACTGCAAAGTTATACTTCGCATTCTCTTTGAGCCAGGAATAGCACTACTAGGTCTACACTCCAAAAAGATCAGATGAAGAGGAAAAGGACACATGTATACAAAATTATTTTTATTGCAGCTTTTTTCATGGTAGTAAAGAATTATAAACTAAGTGGGTGGTATGAATAAACAAATTGTGACTTATGAATGTGATAGAATACTATTGTCCTGCAAAAAAAATATAAAAGGAATAATTTCAAGGAAACTTGAGAAGGCTTTAATGATCTGATGCAGACTAAAGTGAGCAGAAAAAGGAGAATATTGTCAAGGAAAACAACTTTGAAAGACTTAATAACTCTGATAAATGAAATGACCAGCCATGATTCTAGAGGACTTATGCTAAAACATGCTACCCCTTTCCTGACAGAGAGGAGATGGACTCAGGTGCAAATGGAGAATACACACACACACTTGCGCACGCACACACACAACACACGTATAAATGTTTGTACATAGTCAATGAAAGATTTTTTTTGTGTTTGGCTATGCATATTTGTTTTGTACTTTATTTTTATTCCTTTTTCAATGAGGATGGAGAGACGTGGGAGGGAAAGAAGGTGGATTTGCACAAATTGAAAAATTAAATTTACAAGTAAATAAATAAAATATACAGAGAAAAATACAGAAGGGAAGAGAGATTTGTACATTCCAGGGATCCAGAAGCAACACCCTAAAAGAAGAGTATCCAGAGTAACATATATGTTGTTCTTTACTTTTTAATCATGGTAATAGAATTACCCCACCAGGGGGAAGTGATGACACCTCATTTGTATGCAGGATGGATATGGAATATTTTCCTGTCTCAGGTCCCAGGGAAACAGGAGATGAACATGGGAAAATTACCACCTGATGTCACAAAGGAACATGAAATACTTTGAATGTTAACGTGGAACATTATCCCGTGCCTGAACCCATTTAAACCACTTAGAATGTTACTGATTCTGCCAAAACATCTCAGAAGGAAAAAAGATATGAAATCTTCACTTTTAGGGACAAACCTTGGCCTCCATCTTTCATATTAATTTCCCTTTCTATCTCTTGATTTTCCTTGGGACCTAAGTTCATGTTATACCCTGTATATTCAATATATAAAATATGTATGCATATTGTTTTCCTTTGGAAATCCAGTCTCCTTAATCTCTTAGCTTCATTTCTCACCTTTGTAAAGAGGATTCCAAAATCTTCTGAGTTCCAGTTCTACATTTCCAGGTAATAACGAAGCAGTTTTACGTGGCTATATATAATACTACTCCTTCAAACTCACCATGTCCAAAAGTGAATTCACCTTACTGTCTAAAATGATGTCTTTTCCTGATTTGTGTGCTTCTGTTAATGGTGCCACCTTTCTTTCAGTCCCGAAACCCTGGATTCCTTCCTTTAAGATGCCCTTCATACCCAGTCAGTGGAAGTGTATGATCTAAGGTTACACTGGTTTAAGCATAGGCTCTAGAACCGAGGTGTAAAATACCATGCCCAATGTGGCATTCAACACTCCCAAGTGTAGCAAGAACCAAATTAAAATGTAATTGGGAAATATTTAACAAAATAAGTAAACATATAATAGAAAATAGATCATGTAACTATGTGGTTTTCTAAGTCAATATGTGGCCTGCAGGGATCCTTCTTAGTGGCTCCTGTTTCTATTTGAGTTTGACATCACTGACCTAGAACATGGAAGATCATGGTTACACTTCACTCTATCCTTCTCAGATTCCATCTGCAGTATTTTCTTCAGTTTTGGGCACCACATCTTAGGAAGGACATTGGCAAGCTGGAATGCGTCCAGAGGACATTGGCATGATGAGAGACATCAAAATCATGTGATATTAGCATTGGTTGAAAGAACTAAGGATGATTAGCTCAGAGGAAAGAAGCTTTGGTGGTGATGTAGCTTGTTTTTAAACCTTTTAAAGGTTGTATAAAGGAGGAAATAAAGGCCCTCCAGAGATCATACCTTGGGGGACTTAATTAATAAATTAGTGTTTATTGATTGATTATTGATCCACTCAGCTTTAGAACTCTGTCCTTGGGATTAAGCTATCCTGGTTGGTGAGTGAGCAAACCTAAATATAAGGTTTTGCATTTGTCTTATTGAATTTAATCTTATTAGATGCAGCTTAATGTTAAAATTCTTTTGGATTTTGATTCTATCATCTAGTCTATGAATTATCTATCCTAGCTTTGTGTCACCTGAAAATTTGATGAATATATCTGCTTTTATCCAGATAGCTGTTAAATAGTGCAGGACCAAACACAAATCCCTGTGGCACTCAACTGGAGACCTACTTCCAAGTTTGGTGGTGGTGGTAAGTTGTTTCAGTTGTCTGGACATTTCATGACCCCATTTGCATTTTTTTTTTTTTGGCAAAGAGTGGTTTGTCATTTCCTTCTCTAGTGCATTTTACAGATGAGGAACTGAGGCAACAGGGTTAAGTGACTTGTCTAGGTTCACACAGCTGAAGCCAGATTCGAAATCAGGAAGCCTCATCTTCCTGACTTCAGGTCTGGAGTTATATCCACTGAGCCTCCTAGCTGCCCTCACTTCTAAGCTGCCATGGTTCTATTAATGACTATTTCAAGTCCAGCCATTTAATCAGCTACACATGCCATTTTGAAATTTTTATTTATTTATTTTTAGTTTGCAACATTCACTTCCACAAGATTTTAAGTTCCACATTTTCTTGCCATCCTTCCTCTCCTCCTAATCCAAGACAGCATGCAATTTTATATAGACTCTATGTATACATTCATATTAAACATATTTCCGCATTAGTCATGTTGTAAAGAAGAATCAAAGAGAAAAACCATGAGAAAGAAAAAACAAAACAAAAAAAGAGAGGAAAGAGCATGTTTCAATCTGCATTCAGACTCCATAGTTCTTTCTCTGGATGTGGATAATATTTTCCATCATGAGTCTTTTGGAGTTGTCTTAGATCCTTGCACTGCTAGGAAGATCACATCTCCATTTTTTTCCACAAAAAATAGTATAAGATACTTTATTGAAGGAATGCTTTGCTAAAATCTAGATAAACTATGCCAGCAGCATTCTCCTTTTCTTATTGTTGTTGGTCAGTCGTTTTCCAATTATATCTGGCTCTTTGTGAGCCCATTTGGAGTTTTCTTGGCAGAGATATTGAAGTGATTTGCCATTTCCTGCTCCAGCTTATTTTACAGATGAGGAAACTGAAGCAAATAAGATTAAGTGACTTGCCCAGGGTCACGCAGCTGTTATGTGTCAAAGGCTGGATTTGAACTCAGGAAGATGACTGTGCCACTTAGCTGCCCCTGTACTACTGTACTATTCATTTAAAAATTCTCCTGTTCTAGTCATTTAAACACCTGTCAGAAAAGGAAATCAGACTAGTCTGGCACACCTAATGAAGCCATGCTGGTTCTTTGTGACCATAGCCTCCTTGCTCACTAATCATCTCTTGAAAAACACATTCTACATTTTTTCCAGGAATCAAAATCAAGCTCCCTAACCAACAAGCTGCAGCTTTCACTCTCTTCCCTTTAAAAAAAAAAACGGACAAATTGTCTATCTCCAGGCCCAGAATACCTCTGCTGTTCTGGATATTCCAAATATCACTGATATTCAACAAACATAAACTCTGGCTCTTTCAGTACCAGAGGATGTACTCATCTGGGTCAGGTGACTTGACTGTGAACAAGGAAGCTCTTACTATCTCCTTACTTGTCTTAGGTATCACTCCCACATAGACAAGTTTTGTTCTTGTCTTTCAGATCCCAGTCATTCTCTTTAGCAGAGAAAAACAAAATAAGATTCCTCCCTGCTGTCAGTTATCTCTGTCCCATCCTTCCTAAGCAACAGTGCTCTCTTCTTGGAGCCTGGATATAGCTAAGAAAAATAAAGCAGCCATTTGTCATGCTCAGCTTTCATTTTTGACACTATTCTTACAGGAATAGATTCCAGGCATTTATTTTGCTCTTTTGTTACCTTCTTTTGCTTCCATCTCTCATGTATATCTCTTTAAAATCTAAGCTGAGGGAAGGGGTACTTCTCTGTATGCACAACAATCTGTATCTTGCATATCTCTGTGTACATACTATATACAATATATACAATAACTAATTATGGTATTAGGACCAAGGGTTTTTCCTCTTTTCTACTTCCTCATCCAGAAACCAACCCGTGTGGGAAATCTCTCTTAAAGATTTACCCAGGCCAAGATCTAATCAAGCAGTAAAAGAAAGTCTAAGTTTGTGCTAATGAGTATATTCCTGCTCATTGTGTTTGCTCAGATAGGTCTGGAAAGTATTGATTCTCCCTTTTGTCAGACAGTGATTTGGAAATTGATGTTTCTTTGACCAAGATTTGAGTGACCTAAGTCATGGACCCTAAGACCCTCATTGTAATGTAGCCTAGCCTCTCATTTTAATATCTATTTTCTCATTAATTGTTAATCAGAGTTGATTGCCACCCCTTAGGAACACCTACTCTTCAAAAGACATATAAACTGTGAGCCCACCACCATTAGGGGGTCTTTGATCTAAGAGAGATAGCCAAATGACCATCCTTTCATTAATAAATGCACTGGCCTTATTAATCAAATGATTAAATTAGCTAGAAATTATGTCTCTCAAACTTTTTAATTGTCACAGTAGTCTTTCCCCTAAAGTTTTCATTCCAACAACTGGTTCCTCCCTAAATTTGTGGGAATCAGATCCAGATAGAATTAGTTCTTTCATCTTTTTGAAGGATAAAATTATCAATAAGGTAAGTCTGGGAGTTATTAGTTCTTAGTTGCTTTTGATGGAGAGAACTCCAGCAGATGACTAGATAATTTAAGTGCTTCATCAATACTATAGAACATCTCTGTGCCAGGATTCCAAGCTATTTGATGAAATCATCATGTTTCTTCTTCTGTCTCAGTGGTCTCTAGTAGGTGGAAATGACAAAATCACTTTTCTTTGCTCCTCTATTGTTTGTCTCTCCATATTCACTCAAATGCTCTCTAGCTACCAGGATTCTCCTCCTCTAATTCTTAGATTTCCTCATAAAAAGTTTACCTTGTTAAAATATGGTGCTTCTCACATTCACTTTTACCTATCCTATTTTTCTTGCTTCTTAGTTCAAGAGGCTTTTTAACCAGTGCCATGGAAGACTTGTAATTGTCAGGTCCTGTCCTTTACCTTGCTCCTAGGCAGAGCCAGTGGGAACATTACACCTTTACTCTCAGTGAAAATGTTCCTTCTTACTATATATTTGGAAATTGTAATGTCTGGCTAAATGTTACTCAATATTCTGTACTACTGTGAGTGTAGCCCTGAAACCACCAAAGATTACTTAGCCACTATTGCACTACTCTGGTTCTGAAATCCAATTTTTCTTTCTCTGCAGTTCTTAAATATGCTTTGCTATCATCACAGTTCACCCCTGTATGGTGGTTGTTATCAAGGCTAGCGCAGCACAACACAAAAAGGCGGGAGAGACACACAAATACATCACGTTTGCCCTCTTAGTTTCCTTTCTGTGGTTCAGTGCACTGGCAGAGTAGAAGAAATGTAGGGGAAAATATTAGAGAACTAAGTCAAATTTGTAAGAATACAAGTCTTTCTCCAGTTGATAAATGGTTAAAGGATATGAACAGGCAGTTTTCAGAGGAAGAAATTAAAGCTATCTATAGTGACATGAAAAAATGCTCTAAATCACTTGATTAGAGAAATGCAAATCAAAACAACTTTGAGTTACCACATCACACCTATCAGTTTGGCTAACATGACAAAACAGAAAATGGTAAATGTTGGAGATGTGGGAAAATTGGAACACTAATGCATTGTTGGTGGAGTTGTGAACTGATCCAGTCATTTTGGAGGGCAATTTGGAACTATGCCCAAAGGGCTATAAAATAGTGCATACCCTTTGACCCAACAATAGCACTTCTAGGACTATATGCCAAAGAGATCATAAAAATGGGAAAAGGACCCACATGTACAAAAATATCTATAGCAGTTCTTTCTGTGGTGTCAAAGAATTATAAATTGAGGGGATGCCCATCAATTGGGGAATGGCTAAACAAGTTGTGATATATTAATGTAATGGAATATTATTGTGCTATAAGAAATGATGAGCAAGTGGACTTCAGAAAAACCTGGAGAGACTTGTATGGTCTGATAACTGAGTGAAATGAGCAGAACCAGGAGAATGTTGTACACAGTAACAGCCATGTTGTATAATGACTAACTTTGATAGACTTAGTTCTTCTCAGCAATGTAAGGATCTAAGACATCTCCAAAAGTCTCATGATGGAAAATGCTATCCATATCCAGAGAAAGAACTATGGAGTTTCAATGCAGATCAAAGCACACTATTTGCTTTTTTTTTCTGTTCTGTTTTGTTTTGTTTCTTCTTTTTTGTGGTTCATCCTATTGGTTCTAACTCTTTGTTACAACATGACTAATGTGAAAATATATTTAATAGGAATGTATATGTAGAGCTTATATCAAATTGCATGCCATCTTGGGAAGGGAGGAGAGTAAGGAGGGGGAGAAAATTTACAACTCAAAAGCTTATGGAACTGAATGTTGATAACTGAAAGTAAATTAATAACAATAATAATAAAACACTAAGGAAAAAAAGAAACAAAATGTAAGGGGAGACTGTTCAGGACAGCAACCCAGCTACAATTTTGTCCTCCAAATGTCAATGGCTTGCTTGGGTCCATTTATCTCTACTAAGACAATTCTGCCCACTTTGAGGCCAGTCTTACACCCACTAGCAATAGTAATTGCCCCCTTTTCCTTCTTATATATTTCCCATTTAAATGTCAACCCCCTTCCTATCAGAAAGTCAATGGAATTACTCTGTGGCTCATCTTCCCCTTTGCTAACTTCATCTCCCTACTTGAATAGGTATCCCTTTATGTGCCTAGGGAATGTGATCAGGGACTCTGTCATCTCTAAAGAAAACTAGCAATAGCAGGCTGCCCAGTACATTTGATTATAGTGTGCACCCAGAGGATTTGATTTTATTTTTTAAAGGCAAACTTTTATTGAATACTCAATCATAAAGAATATAATTTTTATTCATAAAAAAGCTAAAGAAAGTAAATTTTAACTAAACATATCTTTAAATTAAACAACCAAACTTTACTAAAAAAAACCTTGCAAGGGGCTCTTTTCATAAATAGCATTTTGGTTTTTGCAATTACATGTAAAAACAATTTTTAACATTAATTTTTGATAAAATTTTGAGTTCTAAATTTTTTCCCTCCCTCCTTCACCTCCTCCCTCCCTAAGATGTAGATTATATATGTGCACTCATATAAAACATATTTCCATACTAGCCATGTTGTCAGAGAAAAAAACAGACCAAAAGGGAAAAAAAACACGAAAAAATAAAGTGAAAATAATATGCTTCAATCTGGGCATAATATGGGCCAGGCAAGTAGAAGAGTTAAACTTTAAAAATTTAAAAGCCTGGCCCATACCAAACAGAAGCCCAGGACTATGGATTTTGGGATGAGTTATAGAAAACAAAATGGACAGAGGACTCAAAGAGAAAAAAAAACATGTTTAGCTGAAACCTGACCCAGCTGTAGAAGCTGGAGTAGGAGAAGTGGATGGTAGCATACAGAGAAGTAATGAGGAAGGAGGAGAGCAGATAGCCCACTTGAGCAACAATAACTGGGATCTGGCAAGCAGAAATGTCCCTAGAGAGGAGAGGTAGCATCTTACTTAGAAGAGATTCAGAGACAGGCCCCAAACTATGGTGTGGCCAAATCACTAGTCCTACTGCTTCTTCTTCCTGTAACAGGGCCTTTCATGGTCATGTTGGAGGGGAAACAAATAGGAAGTGGAAGAAGGAAGCAGAAGTAGTGGTAGATGCAGCTGTAGAAACTGAAGGGTCCCCAGAGATGGGTCTCCCTGTTACTATGCCTGCCTCAACATTTATTGAGTAGCCCAGATTCCCTTCCAAAATGTTATTCCCAATTTATCAAGAATGCCATATGCTATATTTCTAATATACTTATTGGCAAATATGTGGGAAGAACTCATATACTACCTGAACAGATGAGCTTCTTAAGGACAGAAGGCATAGTGAATGGTGAATACTACCATTGGAAGAAGCTAGACCCACATTTCAATTATTGACTCACAGGAGTAGAGATCAAGCTGGAAGGACTCCAAAACCATCTGGCCTAATTACCTCATTTTACAGATAAGTAAACGTGGATTCTGGGAAATTGGACTTACCCAAAGTCACATAGGTAGTAAATATCAGAGATGGGATTTGGATATAGGTTCTCTGCAGCCCCCAAATTCATGACTTTGTAACCAGTGGACTAGTGGTAAGCTTCTCTGTATGTAGCTAAGCTGGCCTTGATCATCAGATATCTTCACTTGGATACCACACAATTTAACATGTTCATCACTTTCCCCTAAAACTCTCTCATAAACATCCCCATTTCCCTTAGTGGTACCACCATTTTCCCAGTGTCCTAGGTACCTAGATGACACTCATAGAATCAAATCATAGATGTAGACCCAGAAGCAACCTCAGAGGTCACAGAGTCTGTAACCACCTCTAGAGCAAATTTCCAATTATAAGTGTACATAACATATTTCATTAGGGTGTGCTCGTTTTAGAGATGAGGAAACTGAGGCTCAGAGGGCCTCATGGTCACGTAACTAGTAAGGGTCAGAGGTGGGATCTGAATACAGTTCTTCCATCCATTCTATCCATTTCCAGCATTCTATCCACTACACTGTTACATTCCACGTGATTGATTTTTAAACTATGCAAGTCTCAAAAGTACCTCGTAATGGATTTATGGCTTTCTACCTTGGACTGAATTCAAGTCAGAGGCACCTTGATGTTTGCATTGCTAACAGCCCTCTTCCAAAGTGCGTGGTTTCAAAACTAAGCAATTCTTCAGACTTGCGCAGGTTTCTGTAACATGGGCCATAACATTTCCATCTCCCCAGCCAGACATCAGACCTGTGTCTGAAACAACCAGTTGGGGCATTATTAAACACACACATTCTCTTCTGCATCATTTATTCAGCATTCAGTTGTTTTAAAATCAGTCCTTTGGAAAGCACTTCAAGTGTTCCGGAAGTCTGCCTCTGGGGCTGCAAGGAAAACAGGCAAAAATGTGAGCCCCAGTCTCTTTGATCTTCCTCCCCAAGGGGAACTTCATCTCTCCTATCCATGTGGAACTCTTTAGCTGATGAACAAAAGCAGGGGAAAGGGAGGAATGAAATATTGGTGGGAAAAATTATTTCTCATGAGCATTTATTCTAAAAACTGTTAGAAGTATAATTATTTTCTTTCTTTGATTTTTCTGTTTTTAATATTGAACATTTTTAAAGTCTCCTGCCTTTATTACCAGGAAGCAATAATGAATTCTGGTTTGGGGGAGTTATTGGAAGGCAAAAAACTATGCCTTTAGAAATGGAAATGTTTCTAAGGAAAAGGCCACATGGCTTTCAGGCTGCTTCTTTCTTGGGCGTGGACAATCAGAAGTATGTTCCCATAGGCAGGAGTTATTTTCTCTCCACCCTTTCTCACTACAGTCTCTATCCCTCCTTGATGCAGCTGAATGACTAGGCCTCCTCAAACTCATGCACTGACCCACCTGTCAAATGCTTATTCTAGGTTAATGAGAAATCACTGGATTTGGGGATTGGAGATTTATAATTCTAATGCAAATATGCATTTGTAAGCTATGTTTCTTCTCTTGCATCATTTGAAATGGAAGATGGAAAGTGCCTCCCTCCCTTGCTCCCACATCCCCACTGGCTCCCCTCTATCTCACCTCAAGGGATGGCACTAATAGCCCAAGCCCAGATATGCTGAACCCCAACCTAAGGCAATAGAACTGAATCATCTACAAAGAAAAAAGTGAACATTATTGGAAATATTACCACATACGGGATCTCAAACAGGTAATTTTCTGGCCTATTCAAATACTTCCAGTGTTGGGCAGCTCACTAGCTTACATGGAAAGCCATTCTATATTTTAAGCATTTTAATTATTAGGAATAATAAATATTTGTTTAATTGAATTTGAAGATTCTTTCTAAATATTTAACAAAACTCTCAGTAACTTTTACCTTCTTAATTCTGTTTCCTTCCTTTGGAGTTTAGAGTCAGTTCCTTAGTTTAGTTCACATGACCTTTCTTCAGATAATTTAAGATGTATGTCTTCTTTTCCTTCTGCCTTCTTTTCTTCTCTAGACTAAACATTCCTCTCACCTTCAGCTTCTCCTCCTGACTCAAGCCCAGTTCTATCCCTATCACCTGGCTCTTACAAATGTCCCTTTTCAAGTGTGATGCACAGGACGGAAGAAAGGAGTCCAGATGTGCTCTGGCTAACACAAAGTACGAGGGTATCGTTTCCTTTGTCATGAATGCTCTATTTACATTAAAGCAGCAACACCCGAAGATTACATTCCCATTGTTGGCAGCCTTGTCACATCGTTGGCCTTTATTGAGTTTGCAGTCAACTAAAAGCTATCAGGCTCTTTTTCCTCATGAACTACTGCTTACTTCCCTACTCAAGTACTTGTGAAACTGCTTGTTTTTAACCTAAGTGTGTTACTTTGCATTTATCCCTATGAAATGTCATCTTGTTGGACTCAGAACATTGTTCCTGCCTGCAGAGAGCTATCAGGCTCTTGATCTGGTCATCCAAGTTGTTGGTTTTTCCTCTAAGATTAGTTTGTCTACAAATCTGTTAAGTTTCCTCTCTCTGATCTTCCGCAAGTCATTCATAAAATGCTAACCATATCAGAATTGAGGACAGTTCTCTCTCTCTCTCTCTCTCTCTCTCTCTCTCTCTCTCTCTCTCTCTCTCTCTCTCTCTCTTCTCTGTCTTTTTTTTTTTTGGTCTTAAACAATAAGTGAAATTGCCATAGAAGTCAATGAAATGTTTAATGCAGACCTGGCAGGTTTGTATTTTGGTCCAATTAAATGTCTTTCTGTATAGTAAAACTTTTTCAAATGTACCTAGTGGGCATTGCTTTTCTTGCTAAGTCCTCAAAAATCTTTTCTTTAATAAATCAGTCTAAAATTTTGTACAGGCAGCAATGTAAAGCTCACAAACCCACAGTCTCTAGGGTTTCTTTACCTGTTTTGTGTACATCAGAGCCCCCTTTGACAGTCTGGTGAATTCTATGGCCTCCTCAGAATGGTGTTTGTAAATGCATAAAATAAAATACACTGGATTACAAAGGAAACTATTCTGCAACTGTTGCTTCACTCTCCAAAGCCTGTCCTCTAGAGATCAAGCCCAGAGCAACCAAGATATTCAGTTTTGAAGTCCTTGGGCCCTTGCAGACTACTCTTCATCTTTGCCTTGTTATTGCCCCTCCCCCATGCTCACATGCTTGCTTTGCCTTCAACACCTACTTTTCCCTCCTGTTTTGATAAGTTTTATTAAATCAATGCTATCATTTCACTCTGGAAAAGGCCTGCCCTGTTGTTCCACTCACCAACCTTATACATTCCAAACCAAAACACCCTTACTTTGCCACCATTCCCATATATGTGTGTGTATGTATGTGTATTTGTATATACATACACACACATATGTACAGTTATATACATATACACACACACCACACACACACACACACACACACACACACACAGAGTCTCCCTTCATTAGGATGTAAGTTCCTTGAGGGTAGCAACATGTCTTCTTCTTGTGTCTACATTTCCATATAGCACAGTGCTTTGGGTTTAGAAAGTGTTTCATAAATACTTTTCCCCCTAAATTCATCAACAAATATGAACATTTTAATATACAAAAACATATGATATTGTGGACTTTTATTCAGTAGCTTGTTTTATTTTAAAATTTATTAAACTTAATCTGGTAGTAACTTAAGGTGCTCATCAGATCTCCCCATCTGCACTTCTGCTCTCATCTATGTACTCTTAAAAATGCTTCATAGGCACTCTTTTCTTTCTTTTTTTTTTTTAATATCACTATCTCTGTAACTTCTCTTCAAGTCTTCCTTTGTAACAAAAAAAGTACAGTCAAAATAAATCAACACTCTGGCTACATCATAAAGTGTATATGAGTCCAGAGGACCCCTTCTCACCATTTTTGAAAACTGGGACATTTGTCACCTCTAGTCTCCCATTATTAGTTCCCCAAAGATGACTGACTGTGGTTCAGGAATCACATTATAAGTTCATTCAGTGATCTGAAATGTAAAACAACTATACCAAGGGACTTGAACTCATTTAAAGCAGAAGCAGCACACACTCTTAATATACTCTCATCTGTCCTGGGGAATCAATTCTCTATTAACTAGGCATATCCTACCTTTTTCATTTTGAAGATTATTCTCCTTGATAAAGAGGATGGAAACAAAATAGAGTCAAATCATTTAGTTTTATTCCATCTGTTAACATATGGACTGCAAATTCAGTATGAGTCAACAATCTGATAAGGCAGCCCCCAAAACCGATGTGATCTTGGGTTGCCTTGCAAGGCAGAGCTCCCAGAAATAAGTAGGTGATAGTTCCTCTGCACTCTGCTTCAGTCAAACTACATCTTGAACATCACATTCAGTATCAGGCACTACAGTTTAAGAAGGTATCAATTAGCTGTAGAGCGTCTAGGGAAAGACAACATGATCGTGAAGGGGCTTGGATCCATGAATCATGGGTAATGCTTGAAAAAACTGGGAGTATTTAGCCTGGAGAAGGGAAGGCATGGGGTAGGATATCTGATTTTAAGTATTTGAAGAGCTGTCATGTGGGAGGGGGATTTGAATTGTTTAGGCTGACCTCAGAGCAAACCAGAAGAAATGAGTATTAATGTCAAGGAGGCAAATTTTGTCTCAACATGAGGAAAAATTTCCCAACAATTAGAGCTACCTCAAAATGGAATGGGCTACCTCAGGAAGGAGTAGTTACCCTCACTGTCAGTCTTCAAGCAGAAGCTGAATAACTACTTATGGGATAGATTGAAATAGGGATTCTTTTTTGGAGTATGGCTTAGATGATTTCCTTTCTAACTAAAAAATCTTATGATTCATTAACTATGCATGTGGTTCTTTGATTCTATACAAAATAGAAAGGAGTAGTAGCTGATGCTAAGAATTTTGTTCTGACTAAATCAATCAATTAATACATAAACTTTCATTAGGCATCTACTATATTCTAATCACAGTATTAGGTGCTGGAGATTCCAAGACAAAAATGTAATATCTTTTTTGTAGTATTTAATTTTTTCCAATTACATTTAAAAGCAATTTTTAACATTCATTTTTACAAAATTTTGAGTTCCAAATTTTTCTTCCTCCCTCTCCTCCCCTCTTCCTGAAGTGGTAAGTAATTTGAAAGAGGTTATATACATGCAATCATGTAAAAACATATTTCCATATTAGTCTTTTGAAAAGAAACCAAACAAAAGAAAAAAATACAAAAAATAAAGAAAATAGTATGTTTCAATCTGCATTCAGACTCCATCAATTCTTTCTCTGGATGTGGATAGCATTTTCCATCACAAGTCCTTTGT
Organism: Phascolarctos cinereus; assembly: GCF_003287225.1. NCBI lineage: Eukaryota > Metazoa > Chordata > Mammalia > Diprotodontia > Phascolarctidae > Phascolarctos > Phascolarctos cinereus. Next base: position 441,178,106 of record NW_027555847.1, on the reverse strand, counting down.
AATTGTCTTGGATCATCGTGTTGCTGAGAAGAGCTAAGTCATTCATACATAATTGGTCATCACACAATGTTGCTATCACTGTGTAAAATGTTCTCCAGGTTCTGCTCATTTTGCTCTGCGTCAGTTCATACAAGTCGTTCCAGGTTTTTTTCTGAAGTCTGCCTGCTCATCATTTCTTATTGCACAACAGTATTCTATTACATTCATATATCACAGCTTGTTCAGTCATTCTCCATTTTCTCAATTTCCAATTCTTTGCCACCACAAAAAGAGCTGCTATAAATATTTTGTATGTAAGTCCTTTTTCCTTCTGTATGATCTCTTGGGGATACAGACCTAGTGGTCGTATTGCTGTATCAAAGGATATGTATGTGCAGTTTGGTTGCCCTTTGGGCATAGTTCCAGACTGCTCTCCAGAATAGTTGGATCAGTTCACAACTCCACCAACAGTGCATTAGTGTCCCAATTTTCCCACATCCTCTCCAACATTTATCATTTTCCTTTTCTGCCATATTAGGCAATCTGATAGGTGTGAGGTAGTCCCTCAGAGTTATATCAATTTGCATTTCTCTAATCAAAAGTGATTTAGAGCATTTCTTCATATAGATAGCTTTGATTTCTTCAACTGAAAACTGTCTGTTCATATCCTTTGACCATTTACCAGTTGGGGAATGGTTTCTAGTCTTATAAATTTGACTCAATTCTCTATATATTTGAGAAATGAAGCCTTTATCATAGACACTACAAAGATTGTTTCCCAGCTTTCTGCTTTCCTTCTCATCTTGTTCTGTTTGTGCAAAACTTTTTAATTTGATATAATCAAAATTATCCGTTTTTACATTTCATAACATTCTCTGTCTCTTGTTTGGTCATAAATTCTTCCTTCTTCCATAGATCTGACAGGCAAACTATTCTTTGTTTTCCTAATTTGCATGTGGTGTTAGCCTTTATGTCTAAATCACGTGCCCATTTTGACCTTGTCTTTGTATATGGTGTAAGATGTTGGTCTATACTGAGTTTCTGCCATATTGATTTCCAGTTTTCCCAGCAGTCTTTGTCAAATAGTGAGTTCTTATCCCAGAGGCTGGGGTCTTTGGGTTTATCACATACGAGGTTACTATGGTCATCTACTATTGTATCTTGTGTACCTAATCTACTCCACTGATCCACCATTCTATTTCTTAGAAGAGTAGTGAGACAAATAAGAGAACCAAGAGAGAAGAATGTCATGAAAACTCAGAAAAGAGAGAATAGCCAGGAGGAGGGATTGGCCAATACTGTCAAATACTATAGAAAGGCCAGGAAGGATTGAGAAAATTAAGAGCTAATTGGTAACTTCGTATAGTCCAGTTTTAGCTGAGTATGAAATGGGGAACCATATTACAAAGCTTTGAGAGGTAAGTCAGAGGAGAGGAGTTGGAGGCAAACATGAATAGTTGTTTGTTGCTTTTGTTCTTGTTTTCTGAGAGTTTGACTACAAAAGGAAGGAGAAATATAGGATGATAGCTTGAGGGAATAGTAAAGTCAAGTAAGGTGTTTTTCTAAGGATGGAAGAAATTGGGGTGTGTTTGTGGGCAACGAGGAATAAACCAACACATGTAGAGAGCCTGAAGATTTGAGAGAGGGAGTGAGAGTTTGGAAGATCTGCCAAAGCAGACAGAAACAGATGGGACCAAGGGAAAAGTAGCAGAGGCTTTTGGTGAGTCTCCATCAGAGACTAAAGGAAGACAGAATGAGAAAAGACATCAAAATATTTTGAAATCTAGACTAGGGGAGAAGAAGGAGATTATTGCAAATGATTTCTATTTTCTCAGTTAAAAACATTTTTTTTAAGGAGGGAGAACCATTCAGACACATTTTTGCATGCAATAGAATATTCATCCAAAAAAAGAATTTTTCCGCATTTAGAATGTTCGTGATATATGGTCCATGATAGAGACATACAGGAGTCTCCTTTAATGCTATCCATTTGGGCCAAGTCATAGGACAGTGTTGTAGGACTGATGTTTACCAGGAGTTCCTGTTCCTATCCCCTCCCCTCTCCTCCCCAGGCCCATAACAGGGGTTACATGCCCCATTCTCTCCCCCACTCCCACTCCCTCCCACATAGGTTATTTTTCCCTGAAAGGTGACAAAGCTATCCCTGAGGTAGCCTCTGGATATATTGATATGGCTTCTTGGTCACTTATTCATATGAACTCTGGGCCATCCAACTTTAAGGATGTCTAAAGACCACCCAAGTCACCACATCCTGCCCTTCTGACCAGATGCATTTCTTTTTTGGGGTAGGGGGAGCTCACCTGTAGCACCTAAGTGCCACTGTATATTTGTTTCATGTCCTCGCTGTATTGAATCTAAAGAATCTGCTTTTTGTCAACTGTTCAATGATATGAGTGCCTCATTCCTCCCATCACCAAACCTAAACTAACAGGGGTGCCAACATCAGGCCTACTCCTAACTTTATGGATTAAATGACATGATAGCAAAGTTTCTTCAGTATTTAAACTTCTTTGAATGAAGTCCAAGGACCTCCCAGCTACTGAAGTATGCACAATATTTCAGTACAATAAGTACTTATGGAATTCGTACTATATACCAGGAACTGAAATGGGAAAGAGTAGAAGGAAGTAGTTTTTGTTTCTAGAAGGAGTATCCTAGAGAGCCTTTTGGAGACTCTAATATTGACATGATCATACATACAGAGCTTGAATGGACCTTAGGGATGATCAAGTCCAACTCCCTCATTTTACAGATGAAGAAACTGAGGCCCAAAGAGGTAATCACTGACTCAGAATTCCTCTGTTGTCATTTCGTCATATGGGCCCGCAAAGTAGAGCATGCTATTGATCAGCTGACTCCAAGAGGGTCCTCTTCTATGAGTGGGGCTCCTTGGGTAAGAGACTCTCAGCTTCAATGTCATCCTCTTTGAAGTTAGCAGCTATTTATGTTTGCTTTTATAGCTAATTGAAACTGCAGCCCAACCCCCACCCACCTATAGGTAGGCCTTCATTGACTTGACTGCTCCATAAATAATAGATTCAGCTGAGTGAAGGAGACACTTATTGTCTGCCTTGGCTATAAGAGACCCCAAGTATGTAAGTAGTATGTTATAAGCACAGACATTGTGGTAAACCAACACCAACGTTTTCCCTCAGTGAAACTTAGCCAATTAAGTTGATTGATTGTAAATGTTCTAATGATGGGCCCTGTGATATTGTGGAAGGATAAACCTGCTGACCTGGGGATGTAATTGCTTCCCATTTCTAGGTACCGCCATAGTAACCCAATAGTGTCTCCCCCACAGTCCAGGAAGATCAACACACAGTAGAGTCACCTTGACTTTCACTTTTCCTATGACTTTCTAGAGACTGGTAGGGGTCTGAGAGTGATTTGAGCAGTCTGTGGCATACTGAGCATCTTTTGTTGATCAAGTATTTGCAGTTTTAATCCATATATAAAACATATATTGATTTTTAAAAAATACATTACAAAACATTTAGCTGCAATTCCATTTAACTACAGAAGCAAACAGCTAGTTGACTAACATTAAAACAGGCAACTTGGTATTTTTTCAACAGCTAAGAAATGGGGTAAAAAAAAATTAAATTCCTCCTCCCTTCCCCCCATAAGCCTTATAGTGCAGTGGAAAGAGCACTTGACAGGAAATAGAAAATGAGTTCTATCAGCAGCTTCCCCAAGGGTGAAGGGCTCATTGGGCCCCAGCTTCCTCATCTGTAAAATGCATATAATAATACTTGCCCTGCCTGTCTCATAGCAAGCCCATTTAGGGGCTTCATGAGTGTTTGCTGAATGAACAAATGAATGAATGAATTCAGCCCTTCATAGGGCTGTTGAGGAGATCAACGCAGATGACATACAGAAACATGTTTTGAAATAGAGGGCTACATAATAATATGTTATTATTGCACATGCATACCCCAACTAAGCCTACATCTGTAGACCATTCCTTAACTTCTCTGGGCCTCAGTTTCTTCACCTGTAAAAGTAAGTAGAAGTTAAACTGGCTTATCTTCAAGATTTTTTATGGGGAAAAAAAGCATTATACGTTTTCAAAAGGCCTGCCTGGAGCTGACTCTCCTGCCCCTCCCTGGGAGAACTATCACCATGGCTTTCTAGAGAAAAAGAATGAGGATCCCATTTATCTACAGGCTTGCTTCCTATCAGTAGTCAAGCCACTCAGAACAAAAAGGAAGATGGCTATAAAATCCAGATACTTTTCCTTTGCAACCAAAAATGAGGTTATCAAACGTAAAGGGATCAGAGAATTTTTATAGTGACAATAGGAATGGAGCTGCCTGCCACTCCTACCCCAAACACACCACTCCTAAAAGCCTCTTTGAGGAGTATTGACATTTCAAGGCCTTTTATAAGGCTTAGTTGCTAGCTTCAGGAGAGGGGGAAAAAACAGTTGAAAAACTATGCATGTGTTAATTCAATATGACCTGCAGACCAGCTGCCACCAACTAGCAGGTAAACTTATGAGCCCCCTGAATATTTGTACCCTGAATCATTGGCCCTGCTTGGAGTCCAGGCGCTATAGTCATCATTCAGAGAAGCAAGGCCCAGGAAGAACTGGCTAGCCCAGGCCCTGTAGCCATCAGTCAGAGAAACAACCCCAGGAAGAAGGGGCTAGTCTTCTTTGGCTTTCTTCTAGACTCTCTCGGAGATACTGCCTCACCTGTTCTGGAGGAATTTGTGCTTGCTGGAGAACATTTCCGGAGAGGGTCCAGTAGGCTGTCTGTTTTCTTCCTTCCTGACCCCAGGAGGACTCCTCTCCTGCCTAGTGACTCCAGTCAGGCACATCCCTAACCATGAAAAAAAAAATCAACTGGTTATTTTTCCGCCTCTGACTCCTCTGGCCATGTTATTTTTTTGTGGCTCAGTCTGTAGTGTGTAGACCTGGCACTCTGATTGATACAGAAAAGGGAGGCAAAATTTTTAAATTTTAAAGGATTCACCTGGGCTAAGGGATTAAGGTACAGTTGGAAAGATGCCTTTTTTTTTTTAGCCCAGAAGGCAAATCTAATTTTAGGAGAAGAAAAAGGATTTGATTAAAAGGAGCTCTTTGCAAAGTTTGTATTTTTAAGTTAGGTTTGCTCATTTAAAAAAATTAATTTTTGTTTCTTTTGTTTGGTGAGTAAAAATAATGTGTTCATAATTAAATATTTGATAAATGTTTCTTTTAAAATAAAATTAAATTCTTTAGGTATATACTCTCATGGAACATTCTATACACTCCTATGCAAGAGATGGGCTAGAAGTGTTCTAGACAAGATGAAATCCTTCCTCACACTGGAGTAGGAGTTGTCCATGGAGTCTGTGAAAGATTGTCCCTATCTTTTGAGGTTACTCTGAATGATTCTACTATTAATTTCTTTCCCACTTATTTGCCTTGTTATTTTTTCTCCATTAAATGCTTTGTTATTTGATTTATGGTTCCTACCCATTCTGTTAGTAGGAAGGAAGAAAACGGCATTTGTTAAGTACCTACTATGTGCATTGCAAATATTTAATTTTCTTCTTACAACGCTGACAGGTAGATGCTATTACTAGCCCATTTTACAGTTAAGGAAACTGAGGCAGACAGAGGTTAAGTGACTGGCCCAGAGCCACACAGCTAATAAGTGAGACTGGACTTGAACTCAGGTCTTCCTGACTCCAGACCCAACACTCCATCCACTGCACCACTAGATAAGGACTCAAGCTATATTTATTTACCCCAAATGCTTCATACCAACCTGAGATAGCAGAAAGTTCCAGAGGTGAGGGGGATCCATACCGTATAGGCAAGAAAGAAGAAAATATTATCGTAAAGGTTCAAGTTTGACCATTGGCCAAGTCTAATTCTAACTACATTGCAGCTACATGGGCTGAACTTTTACTAAAGCAATGATTCCAAAGCTGGAAGAAAATGGCCACTTAGATAAGGGAGCTGGCTTCCTGCCACCAATCCATCAAAAAGCTTTTAAGAAGAGAGCTAATTAAATATGTATTCAACACAAAAATATTCTAATAGAATAAAGTTTTGCCCCTAAGGCCCAAATTTAAGGCCCTCCTAACCAGTCCTCTGCCTTGAAGGCTAACTTTTAGGTTTGGGCTGGGAGCCTACATTTTCACTGGGTTTTTAGAACTGAAATTTGTTGGGTCTTTTTTTTTTTTGCATACTCCCTCAAGGTCGATATCCTTTCTGAAAGAAACTAAAACTTCAGAAATATGCATTTGTGCTATTGTGTTTTGAACAATCCCATGCATTAACTGGGCAGAGTACCGATGGAGTTCAGTCACTATGTTTATTGTAACAGCCTTATGGGGCTTTAGTTTCATCTCAATCAACAAAGAATATGTAGGCATGTAATTCTGTCCTATCCAAAGTTGTTTTACAATTTAAAGCTCAATTAATTAAAATGTAGATTTCCTTATCTGGTGATCTTAATTTTTCCAGCTTCAGTAGATAAGAATTCAGAGGTTGAAGTTCAGCTCTTTCCAAAAAGAAAAAAAAAAAGGAATGGGGGGGGAGACATTGGGGGCTGGAGTGGAAAGGGGCCTACGTCCCTGCCCCCCAAGCTTTTAGACCTCCCCGAGAGATGTCTGGATTTTCCTCTAGCTTTTTCCAAACAGAAAACATATCTCCCTGAAAAGAGCTGATCACAATGGAACAACTTTTGAGAAAGTGAAGAGTGATTTTATCACCGTAAGCTGAGCCAGAACCCCAAAGATAGTACTAGCTATTATAGCTAGGAATGTGTATAGCCTGTATTTCTTTTCAAAGGGCCTTGGTATCATTTTTATTAGTTACTCCTCAAGAAACAAAACAAAACAAGAAACAGCCCCATGGCTTAGAAAGGAAGATCAGATTTGATCTCCCCATTTGCAAAGAAGGAAATGGCATTTAAGTGATTTGCCCTGGGTCACTTTGCTCTTCCGTACAGAGTGAAATTAAAAGTTACCTCAGCCATCCTCACTTTCTGAACCATCGCTGGAGTCCATGACTCAGGTACATGGACAAGAATACACTGCCTAGTTCAAGGCCAAGCTTTGTCACTGTTTGGTTGTAAGACCTTTGGCAAACCACTTTTCTCTGGTTCTCAGTTTCTGCAACTGAAATGATGAGGTTGTAACAGATCACTTCTAAGTTCTCTCAAGCTCAATCATGTAAAGATTCTATTCCATGATGATATAGACATATAACAACAAAGTGAAACACATGTTTGCTTCATTGCTTTGAGCCTTTCTTCTTGGTGAAACAGTAGAAAGTTTGTTGAATTAAATTGAAGTAAGTTGAATTTTCCATATGCTGCTATCCAGAGAACAAGTAGGGTTGGGGCAATTGAGGGTTTGACCGAAAGCCCCAATTTAGATGGTACTGGATGGACTTTTAGTCTTTTAATAACATAGAAAATTTAGAGATTAACACCTGGTTAGCAAGGATACTTAGCTAAAATTGGATGCTGCCAGATGGCGGAGCTCTGTCCTTCTCCCTGGATAGGGTACTATCCTGTTAAGCTTCCCTCAGCTGAGGGGCACTTTATCCCAGGTACAAAAATTGCTAGTTACACCTCAGGTTCTTTTCCTAGGGGTACCTTGGGAAAGGTCTTATTGGTGAAGCCACCTCCTAAAGAGGTCTTTCTTGTCCTTCAAGAACTGAATTTGTATGACCTTGGATAAGTCACCAATCTGTCCCAACTTCAATTTCTTCATTTTCTTCATCATGAGACAACACAGTTGTGCTATATGATCCTGAGGTTTCGTGCCAGCTCTAGCATTTTAAGACTAAACTGCCTTGGACGGAAGCCTTCCTCATCCCAAATTTTACTCTATTTAGCTTCCATATGATAAGACCAACTCTCCCCATCTTGGCAGAATATAGGCATCCTTGAGGTCACTGTCTTCATTACTTTATGCTTATGAAGACAAGGAACAGCTATTTTGTTATGATGTATAACAAGTTTGAGACATAATTTCTGGGTAATTATTTTATTAACTATGCTAGCAATAATTAATAAAAGGGTCAGTGTCACTCCCAAATGCCAAAGACCCCTCATGGAACCCACTCAACACTTACATGCCCTTGGAAAAGTGGGTGTTCCTGAGGATAGCAATCAACTCTGATTGGTTAATGATTAATGAGAAGAATAAATAGCGTAATGAGAGGGGACTTATTCTAATGAGGAACTTGGGGACTTGACTCTGATCATACAGTCCAGGACTAAGAGACTAATGTTTTATCCAGACTAAACCTGCCTAGGGCAATCTAGACAAAAGGGGGTCTACCTCTGCTAAAACCTGGCACAGTGGAACACAATGGACTGGAATTCACCTTAGATTAAATTTTTTGTAAGCTTCTGTAATTGAGTAAAGCAAAAACTACCAGCCAGGACAGAAAAGTATGCACTCCTGGGATTTGGATAATCTCATACATCAAAAATGTTTTTCATTTGCTGGCCTGGCCTAGTAGAAAATGAGGATCTAGGAAGGGGAAAAAAGCCTGGATCTCTCCAATACCTGGTTATTTAATAATCATTTCTCTCATATTTCTGCTGGTTAGTAGAGGTGGATTCCCACCCCTACCCCCATATTCAGAGACCAATTTGCTATGTGGAGTCACTGGACCTAGAGAGGAAAAGTGGTGCAGTGGAAGGAGACTGAACTTGGAGTCAGGAGATGTAGGCTTTGAGATCTAACTGTATCATTTTTGTGATCACTGTCACAAAGTCACCTACTTCATTTGCAAAATGGAGATAATAACACAAGCCCCACCTATTTCAGAGGGTTGTCAAGAGAATTAAATGAGAACATATATATAAAAGCATTCAGTTTAAGAGATTACAAATCTTGCCCATGAGATACTTGAAGAAATCACTGCCAATGACTTCCCAGCTGGAGCTGCACAACTATGGGCATACTAATTCAACGTGAGTCCAGACTTCTGTTCCTGCTCCCTAATAAGAGCAACATACTTTCAATTGTCTTCAACAGTGGCCAGACCTTAAGCATACTTTTCTGAGGCTAGAAGTGGAAACAGAGAATGCAGGAGGAGAGTGGAAAGAGACCTTTCTTCTCTTTGCCTGCTGAGGGACCATTTTGCCAGGATAGGACATAATGATTTAGAGGATCCTATTACTACTTCAAAATCAATGTGCCTTAAGCTTAATTTATCATTATCTCCCCACAAAAAGGCTCCTCTTCTCAACTATATTGTTATTGTTGGAGATATTAACATTCCCCTAGTCTCCCTGGTAAATCCTTACCCCCTAAGCAGTAGTAGTGACTAGGGGATAATTATTAGGGCTTGAAGGAAAGAACCCACCTGGGAAAAAAAAAGATATTGTCCAGGATATGATATGAACAAGGAACGGGAAAAACTATCTTGAATCAGGCATATGTAACCAAAACCCAAGAGCTAGATGGGGAGAGAACAAAAGAGTTTGTTAATTAGCAAATAGTGGTTAAAGAAGATACATTGCAAAGGAACCTGCAGGTATAGACAAGATGATATCACATAACCTTATTGGCCAAGACAGCTTTATTTTATGTTAGTGAAATATTAGCTGTCCCTCATCTTTTCTGTATGGCATCAGCATCGTCAAGATCCCAGATACTAGGAGTATCTGGCTCCTTTGTGCCTTTCTAGGCTTGCTACACATTATGCCCCTCCACATCTCTATGGTTCACACCTTCTGGCTGTTCCTTGCACACAACACTCCATCTTTGTGCCCTTGTACTGACTGTTCCCCATATGTGGAATGTTCTCTCTCCTCACTTCTATATCTGAGAATCCCTTAAAACTCAGTTCAAGCACCATCTTCTGCATGAGGTCTTTCCTGATGGACCCAGCTGCCAATGTTTTGCTGGATCATAGAGCACATGAAGGGATGTAATGTGCAAGGAGACTGGAAAAGCAGGAAGGGGCCAGGTTGTAAGGAACTTTAAAAACCAAACAAAGGATTTTATATTTCATCTTAGAGGTAATTGAAAACCACTGGCGTTTACTGAGTTGGGAAGTGGGGGGAGGTGACAGAGACCTCTGCTTTAGGAAAATCACTTTGAGAGCTGAGCAGAGGATGGTTTGAAATGGAAAAGGTCTTGAGGCAGGGAGACCAACCAGAAAACTATTGCAATAGTCACAGCACAAGATAATGAGGACCTCTATCAAGGTGGTAACGGTGTGAATGGAGAGAAGTGGATATATATAACAGAAGTTGTGCAGGTAGAAAGACTAGACAACAGATTGGATGTGTGTAATGAGTTGCAAGCGAGGACACAAGGATGATACTAAGGATAATATTAAGAGCCTGGGTTATAGGGAGTTTGGTGGTACACTTGATAATAATAGCAAAGTTGAGAAAGGGGGAGGTTTAAGGGCAAGATTCTGTTTTAGATGTGTTGAATTTGAGATGCCTATGGGACATCCACTTCAAGATGTCCAAAACACAGGTGGTGATGCACAAGTGAGATTCAAGAGAAAGGTTAGGATAGATCTGGGAATTATCCACATAGAGATGACCTCTGAACACATCTAGTAAGACAGTATGGAAGGAAAATTGAAGTGACCTAGGACAGAACCTTGGGGGATATCAGTGGTTAGTGGGCATATAGCTGTATAGTTCAATACATTTCAAATTGGTAAACTTTTCCTCATTTATTTATTTCCTTATTTATATTATTTCCTTATTTATTTGGTTTACTATATTCTTATAGTGAGGTTATTGAAATTTTGAACTATTATTCATTTTTATTTCTATTTTCATTTTAAAATTTACTCTATTACTTTGTGAATGTATATTCAAAATCAATATGCTCTTATTTTTAGTAATGCCTTTAGGCATGATGCAATGTTGATAATTTTTTTTTCTAAATGCAGTTTGGTATGAATGTAACATATACAACAATAAAAATGCAGATTTTTAAAAATTTTAAAACAAAAGCTCTCTATGTTTTCATTTTAAATCTAAATCTATCATCTATCTGTCTATGTCTTTTTGCAGTACATGTGTTTCCTGTGAAGAATATATTATTGGATTCTGATTTGTTAGTTCAGTTTTTAAATATTTCATAACCATTTTCTTTTTGTCAGGTAATTTAAACCATTTATATTTAATGTTAAAATTTACATTTTATTCGTAATAATAATTCAAATTTGCACATCTTTGTAAGGTTTACAAATCTTTTCTCCCACAATAATCCTGTGAAATAGATGGTACAAATGTCACCCTCATTTTAAAAACTATGAAATTAAGGCTCTGAAAATATTAATGCCTGTCCACAATCACCCAACTAGCTTCACAAAACTAGATATAGGATTTGAACTTAATCCACTCAAAGTTCACCATGCTTTCCAATACATCATGCTATCTCTTTATAATTATTTATTAATTTGTTCTTTATTTTGTTAGGAGTTAACTCAGACTTTCTCACTTTGTTATTTCTATATCTAAATCAAACTTAAGAACACCAAAAAGATTTTATATATTTATTCAATTAACTTTCTATGAAAAATTGTATCCCTTCTTCCCACCTTTTCCTTCCTTTTCCCCTTCAACTTTGTGAAAATGCTTTACCTTGGGAGTGCTACTATTCCCTCCCCTCTCTACTTTCATTCATCTGTCTATAATGACCTTTCAATTATGTTGTGTTTTTCTTTTGCTTCTTTTTGCTTTTCTATTTCTCTTCTTTTGTCTCAAGTACAAATGCATCCCTTAATAACTTAACCAATAACCTACTGTAGTTATTTTTATTCCTTTATTGAGGCACTTACATTTTGATGATAATGAATTAATCACAGTTGGAAAGTATCTATTGTTATCAGGTCTTTAATGATTCTGCAGGTGTTACTTTAACTCAATACTAATTTGCCTCTTTTGAAGTAGTTTCTTTTCTTCATGTATTCTTTAAGGTCATTTTGGTTTTTAGATTATTTGGGGTGGTTTTTTTCCCTACTCTTTGAAATAGAATATTTGAATTTGCTTGAAAGCTGATCTGAAATCAAGGTTGGTGTTTTAAAATTTGCATATGTGATTTGCTCTAATTTTGATCATTTCTGGAGGAAATTTTATGAGAACACAATGGTCATTTTTTCATGAACAATATCTATCTTCCTTCTGCAACTTGAAAAAATTCTACTTTCAATTGTAGTTATGAAGTTTGCTGATGATATGCTTGGTGCTCTCTCCTTTTTGAAGGCTCCCATGGATTCTTCTTTTTTTGCTCAATGTCTCTTATTTTCAATAGTTCTGAAAAAATGTTATTATATAATTTCCCTAAACATATTGATCAAATTCTTTCCTAATTTGACATTTCCTAGGACATCAATTGTTATAAGATTTCTTCCCTTTGACTTGTCTTCCAAATATATCATTTTCATCTGAATCTTTTTCTAGTTGAGTCATTCCCAGAATTTGTTTTTCCATTTCAATGGTGTTATCTGTCATTCTATATTCCACTGAAACTCTACTTTTTGTTATGTCATCAATATTTTTAAACTCTTGGCACTACTTTCCATTTTGTTGGGTTTTGTTCCTATCTCCTCAAGAATTCTGTCATTGCAGTTGTTGCTGCTGCTCCTACATTACGGTCTGCCTTAAATTTCTCCTAAGTTTTTTTTTTAGTTTCATTTAGTTCTTCATTCAGTTTTTTGAGTATGCTATTATTCACTTCATTCTATATCTCAATTTTATGTATTGCTTTTTTGAATATTATTTTAGTATATTTATATTCTGTTATTTTTCACTGGCTTCTTTTACCCCATGTTTTTGTACCATGTCAAAGTTCTTCATTTTGCTCATTATATTTTTTGTGAATTTTACTTTTCTTGTAAGAATCACTAATGGTTTTATCTCCTTGTTATTTTTGAGGGACATCACAAAAAGCCAAGCTCTCTCATATTTTCCCCTCCATTCTCCTGAAATTCTACTTACAGCAAGTTTGTTATTGAGTCTCCCCATGCTGGAACTTTGAAATACAACTTGTAGCTGAAGCTTTCTGCATGTATAGTCTCCCCATTAAAATGTGAGCTCCTTGAGGGCAAGGACTGTCTTACTTTTCTATTCTATATCCCCAGTTCTTAGGCACAGTGCTTTGTACATAGTAATTCCTTAGTAAAAAGATTTAATAGAGTTAATAGTAATAAAAGGTTAATAATAAAAAGCCTTAGTAAAGGTTTTTTTTCATTTATTCATTCATGAATGATGTTGATTGACTTCTCAAGGGGAATTGTTTTAAAGTCACATTTATTTCTTCTTAAACTTTATTGTCCTCCACATACTCTACAATCCAGTGACCAGTCTACTATTGTTCCTTGAACACAACATTAAATCTCCTAACTTCCATGACCCAGCTCCATGCCTGGAATGCTCTCCCCCTTCATCTTTACTTCCTAAATTCTCTGGCATCCTTCAAGTCCCAGCTAAAATTTTACCTTCTGCAAGAAAGCTTTCCTGGTCTCTTTTCAAGTTTGTGGGATTACCTCCAATTTGCTCTGTACCTATCTTGTATGTGCATAATTGTTACAGGTTGTTTGCCCCATTAGAATGAGCTCCTTGAAGGCAGTGATTGTTTTTGCCTTTTTTTTTTGGTATCCTTAAGTGCTCAACACAATGACTTGTACACAGTAAGTGCTTAATAAATACTTGCTGAAGACTTTTGCCCTTTTTTTTTAATTGCTTGCTTTAGAATGAGCAGTATTCACATCTGTAAGGGAATGAATAGGAAAGAAAAGAAACCACAGAACATTTGCCTGAATTCTAAATAATTTTCGAAGAGTAGGTCAGTATATTAGATGCATACTTGCTTCTCTATTTCCCCATGATCTTCAATTTATTGCAAGGTGAGTTGTCATATTCTATAATCAGTGGGATTACATTTTTAAAAAATATTTCACAGGTACCTCTTCTGAGAGTGAAAAGAAAGAGGGAATTCAGGAATTTAGACTGCTTTTGTTGTTGTTGTTGTTTCAGTCATGTCTGATTCTCCGTGACCTCATTTGGGGTTTTCTTGGCAAAGATCTGGAATGGTTTGTCATTTCCTTCTCTAGCTCATTTTACAAATAAAGAAATTAAGGCAAACAGCATTAGTGATTTGCCCAGGGTCTCATAGCTAGTAAATGTCTAAGGCAGACTCCTGACTCCAGACCTGGTGCTCTATCCACGTGTCACCTCACTGCCCTTTAGACTGTTTTACCTTGTTCTGACACCCCCTTCCCACAGTCCCTCCATCCCCACCTTCTAGTTAGTATAGTAAATTTTAGCAGGAAATAAGATTGCAGAGAGGACCCTAGAAGTCAAGTACAAACCGCCCTGAAGATCACAGGAGCATAATTTACAAATTGTATCCTATATCAATTAAAATTCACCTCCTGGGAATATGTGCCGAATTAGGAGAAATCATCTAAGTGCTGGTTGCCAAGGTTTCTGGTCCTATGATATGTAAATTCCAGACAAAATCCGAACATCCACAGCTCCAGACCCACAGAACATCAAAAAGGTGCTGATAACTTTGGAATGGTTTGGATATGCTAATAAACTAACCCCAAGGTGGCACAGATAAGAGTTGCTCTGTTTCCCAAAAAAAAACCTATAAAATTAGACCTCAAGCTCCTGTCCCCCAAGCACTCTCCCATCCCCCTTGGGTCCATGCTGCTGAGTGCTCTCAACTCTAATCCAGGGTTACATAAATGATGTTCTCTGCCTTTCCCCTTCCTGACCCTCTTTCCCACACTGCCTACCTTCTTCCACCATCCCATCCCTTGTCCCCCTACTGCCGCTTTTCTCTGTGCCTTAAAAAAGTATAATTGCTGCCCCATTTCCCACTGCCAATTATGGCTTTTCTTGGAGAGCACCCAAAGAACAAGGTGTGTCTGTCCCCATTTCATAATTTCATAATTTAATGATCGATTCATACCTTAAAATTAAGATCTCTTCAGAAAAGATTATTGTAAATTCTAAATATGGAGAATATGAAGGGGTACACAAGCTATGTGAAATGGACACAAATAGAAGAAAATCCTATTTGTGAATTATGGAGAAAACAGTATAAGATGTCAGCTGTTTGGGAGTGGTTTGGAACTTTTTATAGCAGTTACTTTTGACAGAGGAGATCTCTGATCTGAGATCACAGACTCTTTTTTTTTCCCACATATTTGCTGGTGAAGATCCTTCCAGTGATTGCTTCTTGAATTGATCAGACTTTATACGTAGTAAAAGTAAATGTGGCTGCTACTGGTGGCAGTGTTTTTAAGTATCTCTAAGGAAAAACTGAGAATTCAAATAGAAAAACTTTGGGTCAGGGAGTTTCCTCAGCTCCTTACAAAATGAAATAATAAGTCTGGAATCCACAAGTATACACACACGCAAACACAATATCTTACATGACATTATTTTCCTCTCTAGTAGGCGGTGTTCCAATTTTATCAGTTCAGTTTAAATAGAGGTGCCCCTATAATAGAGATACCTATAAACTCCTTCACTCATGCACACAGACAGGATTTGATATTGATGACATGAGTGCTTCACAATGACAAAGGACCTTCACATCCATTATCTTCTTTATGCCTTTCAAAACCCTGGAGGGAGATAATGCAAATGTCATTACTTTTATTTTAAAGATGCAGAAACTAAAATTCATAGAGTTTAAGTGTCCAAGTACTCTGAGCTAAGAGGAGGTAAACCCAAGCAAATCAATGAACATTTGTGAAGGGCTTACTATGTGCCAAGCACTAGGTTAAGCACTAGATTCAAATCCAGGTCTTTTTGTGAGAGTGAAAAGAAAGTGGGAATTCAATAACATATCTGACAAACCTTTTGAGGACCACAGCCAAGATCTATCATCATCGACAAGACTACCTGTGTTGGCTGCCCACCAACATCTTCATCCCACTTCCCAACACATCCATTTTTGTCGTTGCTGTTGTTGTGTGGTCATTTCAGTCATATCCAATTCTTTTGTGACCCTATTGAGGGTATTCTTGGCAAAGCTACTGGAATGGTTTTGCCATTTCCTTCTCCAGCTCATTTTTACAGATGAGGAAAGTGAGGCAAACAGGATTAAGTGACTGGCCCAAGGTCACATAGCTAGTAAGTGTTGAGGCCAGATTTGAACTCAGGAAGATGAGTCTTCCTGACTCCAGACCTGGCACTCTATCCACTGCGCCATCTAGCTGCCCAACACATACATAATAATTTTAATCTTGAAAACTGATCATAGCAGTAAAACCAAAACCAATCTTTATATTCTCTTTTAGAAAGAGGGGTTCAAAATCTTGATGAGTGGCTAATGGTCACAGAGGGGAAGGAAGAATGAGGCAGGAGGATGATTGATTTGCCTGGAATGGAGATTAGTTATTTGGGCAAAGCCAATGGAGGTCAGGCTGAGGTCATGCCATCCTTGACCACATCTGTTTAAATTCAGTTATGGTAAACGTCTAGCTGAGTAACTGCTGTCAGGGCTGTTGCTAAACACAGATTAAGCACCTTGTAGTACCCTAGGCCTGGTCCAGAACAGGTGGGCAGGAAGGTTTATTTGTGCTGTGACAAATGCAGCCACAGACATAGCCAAGACAGCCTGGCTTGGACCCAGACAGCACAATACCTCCAGGATCCTGACCGAGCAGATGACTTGACCTCACTGTGACCACATGGGATTCCTAACCACCAATGAATTTGGAGGACTCAATATTAAATGTTTAGGTAATGGCTGCACCATTAGGATCTGCACCAAGAATGAGATGACCCACCTCAATAAAACAATGAAGTTTTACAATAGGAACTATTGCAACATGAGGATTAATGTTAGAATGCAGGACATAGATAAGGTATCCCTATTTCAAGTAGCAATGTTTTTAGTACCCCCTCTCTATAGAGAACTTTCTTTGATGCTTTGCATAATTTTTTCATTTATTATAATTTCTTTAGAATTTAAAATGCAGTGTGTCCTCATTAATAGCATATCACTAAAGAGTGAAAAAAATATTAAAACTTCAGTTTGCTGAAAACGTCTTATTAGAATCTTTGAGAAAAGAATAGCCAGAATGGACAGGATTCATTAAGTGTTGAGGTCAGTATAGTTGAATCTATTTATTTCTGTACTTGTTGGATCCTCCAGTAGCATATGAGCTCTCTGAGGAGAGAGAAAGTTTTTATCTTTAGGTTTTGGGGTTTGTTTTTTGTCTTTGAATCCCCAGTGTCTAGCAACTGTGATTTGCACCGAGTATATGCTTAATAAATATTTATGGAATTGACTTGAATTAGATAAGACATTGTCCATACCCTTTGGGAGTTTAAAGTCCAGAAGAAAAAGAAGTAAGCAACAAAAGAATGATTGACTGTTAGAACTAGAATAAGAAGTGGAAACTGTATGGGAGACGCACTTATGAAATTTTCAGTGTAAGCATTTATGTCTTGGAAATCAGCAAATGCTATAAATCAGGGCTTGAATTATACTTTGTTGATTGTATAAACTTAAGAAAGTTATTGAGAAAATGCAGATTATACTTAAAGGTGTGATTGGCATATTTGTTTTCCAGAGAGCCAGTTGTAAAACGTTTGCCAACACATCACCAGTAAGTGACTTGCTTCAGGTCACACAGGTAATAAGCAGTAGGGCCAGTGCTTGAAACTCCAAGTTAGAAGTAAAGAAGGGAGACATTTCAGGCGTGGGGGGGGTGCCCAGTGCAAAAGACATAGAAATGGCCGATGAAGTGTCACCTATGACGAACAAAGAGAAGGCTAGTCTGACTGGATCACAGAACATGGGAGAGGGAGAAATGTACAGAGAGGATGGAAAGGTAAATTGCAGCTAGATTGTAAAGGCTTAACAGCTAAACAGAGTAGGTTATATTTTATCCTAGAGTCAATGAAAAGCCATTGGAGTTTACTGAGTAGGAGAATGACATTGTTAGATCTGCACTTAAGGAAAGTCACTGTTAGTAGTCCACACCTACAAAGAGTTTACATTCTACGGTGGAGTCAAAACATTCATACAAGTATTATACAAAGTAAATATATTCTTTGATTTAATATCAGCAAACTGAAATTTTTATTATAATTTTTAAGGTAAATTCCCTGTGAAGATAAGGTGTACCATTACTCTTTAAACACAAATGTACCATCACAGATGGTATTGGTGTTAGTGGTATAAGAGAGATCTGCAGTGAATTGGAGACCAATTACTTTTGTTTAGTAAGGGAAAGCTTTCTAGAGTTGGTAAGATTTCAGATTGGAAGGCTCATGGGGCAAAGTTAGGGATAGAACTCATAAGAGTACCTTTCCTCTATATCCCAAATGCTGGACCATTAGTGAATGCAACAACAGTCTTCAGAAGCCCAAGTTCACAAATTTAAGCATCTTTAGTAGTAAACAGATAGAACACTGGACATGAAGTTACTAGGTTCAAGACCTGCTTCAGAAACTTACTAGCTGTGTGACCTTGGGCAAGTCACTAACCATCTCTGTGCTTCAGAGTCTTCATTTACAAATGAGATGGTTTGATCTGATGACCTGTAGGGTCCCTTCCAACTCTAAATCTATTTTCCTATCCTTTACTCGTGTAAAGGTGATCCCTTTGCAATCTCTAAGATTCAATTGGCATTCACTCAGTAGGCAAAATCTTAGACTAGTTTCAATACTCAGACACATAGCCTGGAAAATTTTGAAAGGATTGACTTGCATTGTGTACCCTGAAAGAAGCAGAATGGTATTTTCTTGTACAAGAACTGGCAGTCCAATAAATAAATTTCTTGGATAGAGAAGTAGATATACATGTTCTGTTCTTGTGGATAAAAGAGAGAGATGTGGGTTAGAGAAGATCCACAAAGAGTAACCATTAGTGGTCTGAAGTTAACTTGGAAGGAGGTCCCTAATGGAGGACTGAAGAGATCTGTATTTGGCCCTGTGCTAACACTTTCTATCAGTTATTTGTCATGGCAATGCACATAAAGATTTGCACAGGTTGCAAAGCTTTCAGGGTTAGTTAACATGCAAGATGACAGATGCAGCATTCAAAAAGATCTTGACAGATTATGACATTGGCCTGAACCCAATAAGATTTAATCTGGATAAATATGTCAAGTGGTAACATCCAAAAAAATCAAAATCACAAGTGCAAGATAATGCAGGCATAGCTATGTCATACTTCATCTGAAAAAGAAATCTGGGGAATTTAGTGGATCACTCATTTGATATCAAAAATATGAGTAAATAGTGGGATTTGGAGTAAAATGAACTAATGAAATCTTAGAGTGTATTGGGAGAGGCTAGGACAAAATAAACAATAATAACTCACATTTCTATAGTGCCTACTATGCACTGACAGTGTTAAACACTTTTTTACAAATATTATCTCATTTGATCCTCATAAAAACCCTGTGAGATAGGTGCTATTATTATCCTCATTTTACAGGTAAAAAAACTGAGGCAAACAGAGGTTAAATGACTTGTCCAAGATCACATAGCCAGTGAGTGTCTGAGGCCATATTGAACCCAGGGCTTCTTGACTCCAAGCCTAGCATTCTATCCATTGTACCACTTAACTGCCTCAAGTGGATGACGGTCCTGTGGTGCTCTATTCTCATCAGACCACAGCTGGAATACTGTGTTCAGTTCTAAGCATCACATTTCAGGAAAGACTGATAAGTTGGAGAACATCAGAAGAGCAGAATCAGAATAGAAGCACTTTAAGATAATAATACCATGTGAGGAATATTTGAAGAAGTTAGCTGTGTTTGGCTTGGAGGGAAAAAAAAGGACTCAGATGAGACATGATTGCTGGTGTTCAGGATCTGAAGGGCTAAGGGATAGAAAAGAGATTTGTCCTGGTTGGCCCTAGAGGGCAAAACTAGAAGGAGGAGGTAGCAGAACTATGATGGAAACTAGAGATTTTAAGAGGTGAAGAGAAAGTGCATTCCAGGTATGGGGGACAGCTCAAAGAGAGGAGATTGAGGAGGGGAGTGTAGCTAGGTGGCACACTGGATAGAGCACCAGCACTGGAGGCAGGAGGTCCTGAGTTCAGATTCGACCTCAGACACTTGGCACTTACTAGCTGTATGACCCTGAGCAAGTCACTTAACCCTGATTGACTAAAGAAGAGAGAGAAGAGAGAGAGAGAGAGAGAGAGAGAGAGAGAGAGAGAGAGAGAGAGAGAGAGAGGAGACAGGGTGTCGTGTGTGAGGAACAACAAGAAGGCTTTTCTAGTGGAACCACAGAGCAAGTGGTGTAATGGATTCTGAGCTAGAGTATGGAGTTCTCACTGCTGTGGGAGATTTTAAATCATTCTTTGAAAGAGTGAGAAAGATAGATGCAGTTACACAGACAGGCAGGAAGCAGAGGTAAAAGTAAATGGCACTAGGCCCACACAGGCTCCACTAGATTGGTCAGCATCTTTGTCCACCAGGGGCAGACAGGTCAGCAGTGACTACAGGGTGACACATGGCTCATCAACCTTCCCTTGGCAGAGAATCAAGGCAGCTGCTTAAGTGCCTCTTCCCCTCCCCCTCCATTTAAAAGGTCAGGTGTTTAAGTCCAAATTTCTCGGTTTCTTTTAAACCATTTACTAGACTTTTTTAATAGTACATTAAAGCCAGCTATCCTAAGAAAAAAAGAAGGTTGATCTCAATCGCTTCTGAGTCGTGTATGTTTCTAATTGCGTAGACAGAGTACTAATGTGACTGGAGGAGGAGAATAAGAGTGGATAGTTTAAATATGCAGAGCTTAAACAGGTGAGAGATTTCCATCTCTGTCCCAATGTTAGGAGATCCCTAACTAAGGGCTTGATGACGTATATGAGTATGAGAAGATATTAAGGTGACGCTTTTTTAAATTAATAACCTGTATTCTTAAATAGAATATAAAATAGAAAATTGAATCTATGTGGATCCACTCCATTGCCCCAAAGCTAAAGTCATGTGAGTCTATAGTCGGGGCCATATCATCTTGAATGCAGGGTTCCCCACCGCCACTTCAAAAATCCTTAGTCTCCAATATGCAGAGGAAATCAGGTAGAGAGCATGGTGCTCCCAAACTGGTCTAATGAGAGAAAAATGATGTCATCTGGGGAAAAAAAAAGCCCTTTTCCTTTCCATTTGAGAGGCGAGAAAGTTCTTTTGTGACTAACTTCACCCTTTACAACTCTACTTTTTATTTACATCTATAAAATCGGGAAAATGATACCTATGGTGCATATCTTCCAAACATGTTGAATGAAATTCAAATGAAATAATGTATGTAAAGCACTATGCAAATAATAATATTATCAGTAAAGTAGTTTCTGTGAGCTAAAGAGAAGTGGGTTCTCACTGGTCTATCCAATTTCTCTTGCCTTGTTCTATTTCTGAGCAAGAGTGTGGCCATACTTTCTAGATGACAACTGGGCTTATTGCAGTCTGTGGGTTCAGGCTAACTCCAACAAGAATAGAAATATCCTCATCCCGCCAGGCTCTCTACCTAAACGAACTATCCCACCACACATGACTCTGCCAGAGACACTAGTAAACCACAAAGGATAAGGCAAACAGATGACTAGTAGATGAAAAAGGGAAAATAAATGCCCTCCAGAGAAGAATTAGAAACAATATGGTAAAGCGAACTAAAAATAAGACTTTTTTTTTCCTCTGTGGGGCATCAGGAACAGTTGTAAAGGAAATCTGTTTTGAAGGTAGGGATGATGAAGGGGGGTAGCCTTCCATCAGTTAGGAGGGTGGTTTATTGAGCAACCTGTGCTTCTTGAACCAGCTCCTCTTATCTGGGCTGTCAGTTAAACAGATGAAAAGGGGAACTCTGGCAGGAGGTGAGCTGCTATTAGTTTAACTGTCTGCCTGTTTGTTTGCAGACTAATGCTCCTTGACCTAAGGTGGCCTTGGGAGAAGACACTTCCTGATTCTCTTTTCCTGGCAGAAAGGGGACAGATTTCTGCAAAAGTTCTTTAGCATTTCTACTACCTCTCCACAATATGTTAAGAGCACCAGGGAGAGAGAGACTGAAGTGAAGAGAGAGAGAGAGAGAGAGAGAGAGAGAGAGAGAGACAAACAGAGACAGAGAGAAAAAGAGAGACATGTACAGAGACAGATGAGAGATAAAAAGACAGGAAGAGATAAAGAGGCAGAGACACATATACAGAGACATACAGAGACAGAGGAAAAGACAGAGATACAGAGAGATGGAGACAAAGAGACATATATACAGAGACACACACCAAGACAGAGAGAAAAAGACAGAGACAGACAGAGACAGAGACCAGACCTGAGTGGACTCAGCTCAAAGACTGACAGCACCTAAGCTTCATCTGGGCTGTGACCTGAAACTGCAGTGACATTAGACCCAGAGTCTGTACTCTTGTTAAGTTGGATGGCTTGTATTAGAATCAGCCTCTCTTCTCCTTCCTCTTCTTCCCCTTCCCAATCTCCACCCAAACAAGCACTTACAAAAAGAGTTTCCTCCATATTTGTGAACAAAAGTATGGACAATTTGGCATCCCAGCTTAATAATCTCAGTAAGTCCGGTTAATAAGTTAACATTTTGTATGCAGAACTGTATCCTTGGAAGATAAGAAATGCCCTAAATCTAGGCTTCAAAATGTGCCTAAAGACACAGTTTGGTCATAAAGAGAGGGGAGTCTTGAAAAAAGGATGTTTCCAGCTATCAGGGTTTGTCTTGCTTCTTCCTCTGGCTCCCTTAAAAGATGCATGAGAGCAGAGAATCCAAGGGATTTAAAAGTATTCTCATGTGAGGGCTTATAATGGTCTCTTTGCTCATTCATTCATCCACTGAACAAACATTTGGTAAATGTCTATCTTATGCAGGGAACTGCTAGTCACTAGTTGTTGTCATTCAGTCGTTTGCATCATATCCACCTCTTTGTAACTCCATTTGGGATTTTCTTGGTCAAGATACTGGAGTGGTTTGCCATTTCCTTCTTCAGCTCATTTTACAGATGAGGAAACTGAGGCAGTGACTTGCCCAGGATCACATGGCCAGTAAGTGTCTGAGGTTAGATTTGAACTCAAGGGAATGAATCTTCCTGCCTCCAGGCCGGGTGCTATATCCACAGGCACCTAGCTGCCCCGCAGATCACTACAGAGAGATACAAAGTTTACTTTAGGTTAGTTATCTACTTTTGTGGAGTCTGAGTCCAACAGGAAGGCCCTTCATAAAGTAGTGCCACCCTATCCTTCATTTTATTAGACATTACTCCCCTTCACTCACTCCATGGTTCAGCCAGAAGAGCCTTCTTGCTGTTCCTCGCACGCGACTCCCCATCTCCTCTCTTTGGGCTGATGGTCCCCTGTGCCTGGAAGGCACTCCCTCTTCACCTCTTAAAATCTCTAGTTTCCTTCACAGTTCTGCTCAAGGACCACCTCCTCCATGAGGCACTCTTGATCCTCCAGGCGCTCCTGCCTCCTTCCTGTATTACCTTGTATTTATTTTGTATATATTTTACTTATATTTGTATGTGTACATGTTATAGACAAAACACAAGCTCATACAAGGTGGAGGATATTTTCATTTCTTCCTTTGTATTCATAGTGCCTGACAGTGCCTGGAACACAAAAGATGATTTTAAAATGCAAGTTGATTGACTTATTGAGAGGGCTGGAAGATATAAAACAATTCATTGTAATAAACATACTATACCAAGCATCTGAAAAATGAGCTGGCGAAATAAATGGCAAACCACTCCAGTATCTTGGCCAAGAAAACCTGAAATGAGGGTCACAAAGAGTGGGATGTGACTGAAATGGCTGACCAACATCAATAACAACAAAATACCAAACACTACTGGGCATGTAAGGAGGCAGTCAAGGCAGCTAGGTGGCCCAGCGGATAGAGTGCTGGGCCTGCCGCCAGGAAGACCTGCCTTCTAATCCGGCCTCAGCCACTTAGTAGCTGTGTGGCCCTGGGCAAGTCACTTCAGCCTGTTTGTCTCAGTTTGTTCATTTTACAGATTGCCAAGAAAACTCTAAATGGGGCTATGGAGAGTTGGACGTGACTGAAATGACCAAACCACACCGACAACAAAGTATCAAGCACATTACAGAGCTAATAAGGAGGCACTCAATAAATGCTTGTTAATTTGGTTTAAACTCTTCTCAATTTTGTGACAATAGCTCTGGATTTTGGATGCTAGGCCCCTTCTTCTTCGCTTTTGACCTTGTTTGTGATCCAGGGTTATGCTTATAACTCCTGCCCTTTCTCCTCTACCTTGGACAGCAGCCTCCGTCCTTAGCATTCCCTCTTCCCATCCCAGATTCTAGCCCTCATTCTTAGTGAACAACTTCAACTTGAAACACTGGAGCCAGATACAATCTTCCAACACTTAAAGGTCTCAATTCTGAGGGTGGCAAAGTAGCCATATTGGTTAAAATGGGTGCAGAATGGGTAAGACGCTAATCTCAGAAGAAATCACTCTACAAGTACATAGACTCGGGTTCTAGTCATACCACGTTGCCTTAGGCAGATTTCTTTGTTCCTCCCTTTCCTCATCTCTGAGACACAGAAGTTAGACTAGATCCCTTTCTGCCTCTACAAATTGATGAAATATTGGTTGGGGAAAAAAATACACACTGTAGAATTTAAACTAAATTTCATTTCAGCTTGGGAACTTTGTTATTTTAATTCTGATATTTATTTTTGAAAATGGAATCCTTGGTGACTCAAGGATTCAATTCAATCCAATAGACACTAAATGTCTAGGTGTTGGGGACACAAAAATGAAAAATGGCACAGTGGCTGTCCTCGGGTAGCTTACATTCTACCAGGGAAGGAAATGAAAAGCACGTAAACAAAGTATGTGACAATGTAGTAAGGTGTGAGGGGGCGAAGGAGAGACCCAGCCCAAGGGTTCTAGGAAATGCTTTCATCAAGAAGGAAGGGGGAAATCAGGGAAAGAATTAGGAAGAAGCTATCTGGGCTGAGCTTTGAAGGATGTGAAAAATGTTGATAGGCTGAGAGGAGGAGACATGAGGAATGGACTCCAAGAAGGCTGGAAGGCAGGAAATGGAATGTCAAGTTTGGAGAGTGGCCTAATCTGGCTCAAATATAGGATGTGTGACAGAGAATCACTTGAAATAAGTCTGGAAAGGTAGGTTAGAGTCAGATTGTAGTAGATTTTACAAGTCACCTTAAGTGGTTTTTATTATATATCTTGTAGAAAATAGGGAGCCATGGGGCAGCTAGGTAGCTCAGTGGATAGAGCATCGGCCCCGGATTTGGGAGGACTTGAGTTCAAAGCCGGCCTCAGACACATAACACTTACTAGCTGTGTGACCCTGGGGAAGTCACTTAACCCCATTGCCTAGCTTAAAAAAAAACAGAAATAGGGGACCATTGAAGGTTTTTGAGGAAGGGTTGTGGCATGGTCAGAACCATGGTTTAGAAAGATTATTTTGAAAGCTGTTCAAAGGATAGATTAGAGAGGAGAGAAAATGGAAGCAGGGAACTGATAGGCAGTTAGGAGGCTAGTTCAATAGGCTGGGTGAGAGGTGAAGAGGATGAATTAGGGTAGCAGAAGAAGGAATTGAGGAAAGGAAGGGGAAAGGAGCAAACATTTTTAAGTGCCTATACCTGCCAGGCACTATGCTAAGCACTTTACAAATATTTTCACATTTGATCCTTACAACCTTGGGAGGTAGGCCATTGTTATGATCTCCATTTTACAGCTGAAAAAACTGAGGCAAGTAGTGACTTGCCCAGAGTCATACATCTATCAGGTGTCTGAGGCTGTATTTGAACTCACGTCTTCCTAACTCTGTGCCTGGCTTTCTATTGCCTATACCAACTAGCTGCCTGAATAGGAAGACATAATGTCTTTTCTCCAAAGTCCGAGATTTGAACCAAGTTCAGGTCTGTGGACTAGAATTCACTGACCACAAACTGATTTGTGACTTTTGGGTAACACATTGTTGGTTTGTGTACAAAAAGAAGCCACTATATCATAAAAACCACCCATGTCACTGCTTGTCTTGTTGAAAATGGAAATGAACAGGATGTGGGTTTGAACTGACAAACTCCTCCATGGGGGGGATGTGGAATGGGAGGCAAATGGGGACAAAAGGGGGGGAGGGGATGAGCCACAATCTTTAAGAGACCAAACCAACTACTCAGTTAAGTCAAATCAGGGGAGAAAAACAGTCAAAGTAACTGTATGACTTTTTTTTTTCACTTCCAATAATAAAAACACCTTGCATTTCCAATCCAATCCAACAAACATTTATCAAGCACCTACTGTATGTAAGACACTATGCGAGCTTCTGGGAATATAAAGACAAAAGTAGAAACTAGTTCCTGCTCTCAAGGTTTATACTGTCTTTATCGGGAAGAGTGATTGGGGGGTGGGATGGGGGTGGGGGGGACAGGTTGTCAAGAAAAGCTTCCT
Organism: Phascolarctos cinereus; assembly: GCF_003287225.1. Taxonomy (NCBI): domain Eukaryota; kingdom Metazoa; phylum Chordata; class Mammalia; order Diprotodontia; family Phascolarctidae; genus Phascolarctos; species Phascolarctos cinereus. The sequence continues at coordinate 441,151,730 of NW_027555847.1, read as the reverse complement.
GTAGGAGGTAGCATGTAATCTGAGTCTTAAAGAAGCCTAAGAAGCAAAAGTGAAGTACATTCCAGTCATGGGGGTTAGTCCATATCACAGAGGTGGGAGATGGAGCATTAGGGAAAGAGCTGATTGGCCAATCTGGCTGGAACACAGACCACTCGGAGAGACAAAACAGAAAATATGTTAAGAAAGGTAGGGACAATGAGGTGGCACAGTGGATACAGCACTGGCCCTGGAGTCAGAAGGACCTGTGTTCAAATCCATCTTCAGATACTTACTAAATGTGTGACCCTGGACAAGTCACTTAATTCAATTGCCTGAAAAAAAAAATGGGGGGGGAAGTAGGCTGAAGCTAGATTGTGAAAGTCTTTAAATGCTAAGCGTGGGTGCTTGAATTTTATTGCAAAGATAATGAGGAGTCATTAATAATTCTTGAGATGGGAAGTGGCAGGGTCAGACCTCCGCTTTAGGAAGATAATTTTGGCCCATAGGAGAAGAATTGATTGGAGAAGGCAAGGACTGGAAGCAGAGAATCCAGTTAGGAGGCTATTGTAACAGTCCAGGTGAGGAGTAATGAGGGCATGAGCTAGCCCCAGGAGTGGAGAGAAGGGGACAATAAGTAAATATTTATTAGGCATCTGCTATACCCAGGGCCAGGGGTGGGGAACCTACAGCCTCAAGTCTTCTAGGTCCCCAAGTGCAGCCCTTTGACTGAATCCAAACTTCACAGAACAAAGCCCCTTAATAAAAGGATTTGTTCTGTAAAACTTGGACTCAGCTTGTATATTTGATCCTCACAATATGTATACACATGTATATTGGATATTCACAATAATTCTAAGAAGTATGTTGGACTAGAACTGTTATTCCCATTTTACAGATGAGAAAAATGGTAGAGAGATTATGATTTATTCAGGGTCACATGTCTAATAGTGATAGATCTGGACATGGAACCGAGGTTTGAAAGTCTTGCATTTGTTTCTTTTGCCATTACATAGATGTAATAATGTCAATTCCATTTTAGGGAACGTAGATATATCAGTAGTGAAAACACAGAAATCAATGTATTTTTCTCTCCAAAGAGTGAGGAAGTAGAACTGAGTTACCAAAATCTTTGTGGTAGGAATTGTTCTGCCCTTCCTTTACACCAGCTGGTATAAAACCCACTGTTTGCCTTTCCTGGCAATAAGCGGTACTCACATGGAGGAAAGGGGAATTAGAACATTACAGAAAAAAATTGTATCTGCTCATATTTTACAGAGCTGGGGGAAGTGTCTGTGCTCACCCATACACACCTTCTCTGAGGCTAAAGAGGATTTACTCTTTGCCAAGGCTAACCCCCTCTACCTGTACCCCTGATCCAGGGGCATGCTGCTAAGTGTTTAACTGCCTAGCCTTGAGAAATAAAAAAAGTATATGCAAGACACACTTTTAAGTTTAATCTGCATTTTAAGCATTTTGTTGATCACTTTCTTAAGTCTAGACCATAAATCAAGCCCTGATTTGTAGCATTTGCCAATTTTTGAGGTGTAAAGGCTCACACTGAAAATTTAATAATCGCCTCTTCAGAGCTGGTCCAAGCCAGCCCTAGCATGTGCTTGAACCTGATCTTACTGGTCATGCCTCAGCTCTTATTTTCAAAATTACCTTCTCCACTGACTCCTTAGCCTCCATCTAGAAATATCCTCACATTTCTTAAGCAATCTCCCCTGAATCTTTCTACCTCAAAGCTGTTGTTCTATATATCTCTTCCTCTAATAGTAGGATTTCTTAATGTGGTTTTACCTTCTGCAAGAAACCTTCTCCCAATCCCTCTTAATGCAGTGCCTTCCTTCTTAATTATTTCCTATTTTATCCTGCATATAGCTTGCTCTGTGTGTGTGTGCATGCATATGTGTATGTTTTCGTGTTGTTTACCCATTAGAGTGTAAGCCCTTGAAGGTGGGGATTGTATGTTGCCTCTTTTTGTAACTCCATCACTTGGTGCAATGTCTGGCACATCGTAGACACTGAATAAATATTTACTGATTGATTGACTAATTGAATAGAGAGACTTCAGAGAGTCTGGGAACCTTGACAGGAAAAAAGTTATACTTTTATTTTATAACTTCTTTTATTATTATTATTATGATTATTTTTTAGGTAATTGGGGTTAAGTGACTTGCCCAGGGTCACACAGCTAGCAAGTGTCAAGTGTTTGGTCTGAGCCCAGATTTGAATTCAGGTCCTCCTGACTTCAGGACCGGTGCTCTATCCACTGCGCCACCTAGCTGATCCTATTTTATAACTTCTAACTGAATTTTAGCATTTCCTTCAATTATGAATGTAGGCCACACACCAGAGTACTAGTAGGCTTCACTGGATTGTGCCAAAGGGTCCCATGACGCAAAATAACCCCTGCCTTATAGGATCATGGGATTTAGGGTTAGAAGAGACCCTGGAAGCCACACAGTTCCGCCAAGCTCTGAGAGGTAAGCTTTCGTCCTGGCTGGCCTAGATCCACCTCTCACACCATGCTGCTGCCCTTCTCTCCAACTTTTGAGCTCTCCTTGACATGTGGTCTTCACCCATTAGGAAGTAAGCACTTGGAGGGTAAGGGCCCTCCTCTTTGCCTTACATAAATCCTGGGCTTAGCACAGTGGTGCACAAAGTAAGTGCCTTAATAAACTAGCTAGCTACTTATCATCAGTTTCATAGGTTCCCAAAGTGGATGATACCGCCTCCCGGGGGCAATGGAATGATCTGGGGGGGTGGTAGCAGCTTCAGGTGCAATTGAGGGGGGCACTGGATAAAAATTAGGAAAGAAGAGAAGATAAGAAAATTTTGAAAAATCATTTGCACATGTTTTATCTGTTGGGTAACAGAGTTAAAGTCCTAGTGATTACATTGTTTTCCAAATAAAGACAGAAAATGCAAATTATGATCAATCACAGTCAAGTCCGCCAACAGGTCTGAACAAGTAAGTGTTGGCAGGTGAGTGTGTGGCACATTGTCAAGAAGTCTGACATGCATGGGCAGGACTGCGTGTGTGTAACAACTTGTTTACAATACAATATTGTACGATTACGTGACACAATATGGCATCTTCAATATTTCAATGCAAGAAAAAAACACAATTTTACAATAAATTATTAAATTTAAGACGTCATTTTTTAAATTATTTTTTTAAATGAAGCAAATTTCAAAAAAAAGTTAAAGGGTTAAAGAAAGCAGATTTCAGGGAAGGTGCTGAGTAATTTTTTTAAAAGGGGGCAGTAGTTCAAATAAGTTTGGGAGCCTCCGATCTATCTACCTACCATCTATTATATGTATATATCTATATATCTATATATCTATACATATAGATATATAGATATATTTATAGATAGATAGATAGATAGATAGATAGATACATAGATAGATAGATAGATAGATAGATAGATAGTTAAATTTTGGGAGGCAGGGGCAGCTACGTGGCGTAGTGGATAGAGCACCGGCCCTGAAGTCAGGAGGACCTGAGTTCAAATCCGGCCTCAGACCAAGCACTTGACACTTGCTAACTGTGTGACTCTGGGCAAGTCACTTAACCCCAATTACCTAAAAAATAAATAAAATAAAAATTAAAAAAAATAAAGTTTTTTTTGGGGCGAGACAACTGGAGTTAAGTGACTTGCCCAGAGTCACACAGCTAGTAAGCATCAAGTGTCTAAGGCTGGATTTGAACTCAGGTCCTGACTCCAGAGCCAGTGTTCTATCCACTGCACCACCTGGCTGCCCCAGTATTACATTTTAATTGTAAAACCTAGTGATCTTTTCTTGATCCTCATCCTTCTTGACCTTTCTGCATTATCTGATGATAATGACCACTCCTTTGACTGCAGGGCTCACTTCTCCCTCCACTTTTCAGATATTACTCACTCCCAGTTTTCTCAGAGCACAGAATCACTGATTTTAAGAGCAGGTAGGGACCTCAGAGGTGGTCTGGTATGAACTGTACTTCAACAAGAATCCTCTTCATAACATTGTTAATAAGTGGTCATCCAGACTCACTCAGTTAATAGTCAACAAGTACCTACTATGAGCCAATAAAGCACCTACTATGAAGCAGGCATGGCACTAAGGCATTATTTAAAGACTTCTAATGAATGGGAACCACCACCTGTTGAGGCAGCTCCCTCCACCCTTGGAAAATTCCAGTACTCTAGCTTCTAATGCTCATATTCCAAAGGCCATGTGCTATTGATGCCACCTTCCCAACTTCTCTCTCATTCACTTGAACCTTTCACCTTATATTATCACCATCTTGTTTATGGCCCTCACCACCTATATTACTATTTTTAAAGTAAGTTTATTGATGTAATTCATTTTTACAGCATGGTAATTCCTGGAAATGACCCCAGACCCTGTAGACACACCCCAGCTTTAATCCTTTTGTAACAAAGGAAAATAATTAAACAAAAACATTCAATACAGTGACCTTCTTGAATAATAAATACAACATCTGCTTGAGTAGCTCCCCTCCTATCTGCCATGAGGAGAGAGGCTCAGTCTCACCAACTGCTCTCTGGAACCATTGCTGGTTTACCCAGAGTTACCCAGAGTTCTTTGAGGGGCCTTTCATTAACATTGTTATAGTCAATATGTAGATTTTAATTTTTTTTGGTTCAGTTTATTTTATTCTGCATCAGCTTGTACAAATCTTCCCATATTTCATTGAATTTCTCACATTTGTCATTGTTTACTATACAACAATAATTATATTTTATTCTTATGTTACAGGTTTGTTTTTATTTTTCACTTTTTTAGCTATTCCCTACTTTAGAGGAACATATTTTGTTTCCAATTTTTTTCTACTACCACAAAGAGTACTGCTATCACTATTTTGGTATATGTTGGGCTTTTTTGCTTTTTTTTTAACCTCTTTGGTGTACATTTGCAGAAGTCCTGTATCTCTCCTTTCTCAGTAAATCTCCTAGAAAAAGCTATCTACATTTGCTATCTCTATTTTCTCCCCTCTCACTCACTCCTCAACTCTATGCAATCTGGCTTCTTCCCTCATCCACTCAACTGAAAATGACTCTCTCCAAAGTTACTATCAATCTCTCACTTGCCAAATCTCATGGGTTATTTTTTTTCTCCATCCTCAGTCTTCTCAACTTATCTGCTGCATTTGATATCATATCACAGAGTGACATTCACTCTGCCACATCCTACCAAGCTGGGAAGGTTTCACTTGCAGTCCTAAATACAAACTGTGCCTGTGTCCAAGGACCACGTTAGCTAAGTAGAGTGGCACAACCTCCGTAGGTTACATACAAGTTGATTAAGATTTTGGCCATGGTGACCCACAAAACAAAGAAAAATGCAACATTTCTCTCAGTCCTGGACAACTCCCTCCCACTTCCACAGTGATGATGGTTGGAAGAAAAGCAAAAAAGGAGGAAGAGAGTCCTGAGAATCACATAATTTCTAGACCTTCTATAAACTTTCCCCTAGCCATTAGTGTTTTAAATATGAATTGATCAATGATTAGAATAATAATAATAATACTTTATTACTTACCTTTCATGGCTGTGATAAAAGTGTTTTTCAAACTTCAGCGTGTCATGTAAATGTAAGATGCAATTTAATTTATAATTTAAATTTATTATTTTATGAAACACTTGTTCATCTTACTTTGCAAAGCTCATGATTAGTTTAAGCCAAAAGATATGAAGATGATTGCAGCTTACATGCCAATACATATTGCAAAAGATGAAGAAGTAGAGAAATTCCATGAAAAACTTAACAAGAGCTCCCAACATTAACCGACATACACCTTGGTTCTTAGGAGCGTTAATCCAAATATTGTAACAAGAGATATGATAATACTCTAGTATAGTATGGTAATGCATAAAAATATAGTGGAATATCAAACTTGAGATTCTGAAATGAAAGAGAGAATAAAAGGCTTATAGCCTCACTCCTATATTTCATGAAAGTAATTGAATATGAGTACCTTCTGTGCTTAATGTTTGTTGATTGTGGGGAGGGGAGAAGCATTGAACAGAGTAGAGCAAAATGCAGCTTCAAACATTTCCCAACTTGTCTCCTATGCATCTCTTATGATTATACCAGATACTTTGATAGATGCAATCAGAAAGTGAAATTCAATATTCCTTTGATTATCAATACTGTACAAGTAAAAGGATTCATCACTGTAATGGGGGATATCCTCTACATACTCTAAACAGAAGAGGGATTCTGGACATATTGAAATTCACCAGATGCTTCTTTTTATGGATGACATTGTTGCTGATTGAATTTAACTTTAGAATACTAACTCTCTCCAATGAGATACATGCTTCTCAAAAGAGATCAGCCTAAAAATCCATACAAGAAAAACCAAGTGGATGACAAATTCATATTGCCAAGATTATTACATGCAATTGGATGAGGAGTCCCTTGAGTTAGTCTACCAGTGCATATATTTTAGACAGACAGTGCAAATGGACAATGAGCTAGACCCAGAATTGGATTGAAGGAGCAAAGTACATTAAATCAGATTTCAGAAATTGTAAAGTGCTTTCAAAGATTTCAAGCTGCTACCTAACAAAAAAAAAATCCATTTTTTTTTAGCACCAATATATTCTATGTGATGCTATATGGCCATGAATCATGGAACATTATAATCTCTGAAATTCAAAATGTGGGTGATTCAGTAGTTCAGGTGAAGATATGGACAAGAATTGTATAGGCAAGAAGGCAGACAGATAGCAGACTACATAGATGGTGGAAGTGTCTGCATTGATCTGCTTGTATGTTCTTAATGAGCCAATTTAGAGAAAATCTAGGTTAGAATCCCACCCATATCTGAAAGTTGCTACTTGGCCATGGGCAAATCTCTTAAACTCTTTGGACTTCAGTTTCCCAATTTGTAAAATGGGAATAATGATACCTGTAATACTTACCTCACAGGAGTGTTGGTCAAATAAGATTAAGTATGTGAAGTTTTATGTTATTATCAGTAATTACTGTTGAAGTACATTTCATCTTAGTTGGTTTGACCCCTTGAGGTATTTTTATGAGGTTTTTCCCCCCTACATGATCTTTCATTCAGATTTTTGTTTTTAACTGGACCTATGATTTCATTGGTATTGGGAACTCCTGGTGAGAAACATCCTTCTGCTGAAGCAGGTCATTCTTGGAGAATTGCTCTGGGCCCTAAGAAGTCAAATGGCTTAGCCAGGGTCACACAGCCATTACACACACACACACACACACACACACACTCATACACATGTCAGAGATGGAACTTGTACACAGGTTGTCTTGACTCAGAGAGAAGTTCTCTATCCATTATACTGCTGTCTCTCTCCATTTAAATAACATATTATTTACTTTTGTTATCACTGCCCTACCCATCTATATCATATTCCTTATTATCTTCTTCTGCTGCCTAAAGGCAGCAAGTAACACCATGGTACACTGGTCCTCTTAACTTACAGTGTTCATCATTAAATAATAATAATAATAATAATAATAGCATTTATATAGCATTTTAATGTTTTCACAATGTGTTATATATGTTGTCTAATTTTATCCTCAAAACAGCCCTGTGAGGTAAATGAGGAAATTGAGATTGATAGAAGTTAAGTGACTTGTCCAGGTTCATACAACCAGTAAGTATCTGCAGCAGGATTCAAACTCGGGTCTTCCTGACTCCAGGTTCATCATTCTATACACTGTGCCACCTAGCTGCCTCCCTTCAGATGCAACAAGATTACTGCCATAAAGATAAATACAGTTCGTTCCCAATATCTGATAAAGAGTGTGAAGAAGCAAAGTCTATGATGAACTCAGTGAGATCCTCTAAATTAATCCCACATACGTTTTAAACCCCAATGACTTCCACACAAAGGTACCATAGAGGAGAAAAGAGAAAAACAGTGGAAAGTATGGTTGAGGATTAAGAAATTAAAGAGGCCAACGGTTTGCTGACTGCACAGAATACTGTGAATGCTTTCTTCAAGAGGAGAGTTGGAGAGTGCTGAACACAGTAAGTGCCAAATAGCATCACAGAAAATGAAATTGACTATATCTTGGCAGACAGAAAATTACATTTGGGCAGGATCCAAATGGGAGAGGGATTCCCTACAGATGGTAAGGTTTTCCAGATGCTCTTGTTTGTCTGCGACCTTGTACTGATTGTATCAAGCTCCAAAGCACTATAAGGGCTCCTAAAGAAGAATCCACAACCACTTAAAAGAATTCAGCCTGACAATCCCCAGAGGAACAACCAAGAAGAAAAATCAATGTTGATTGATGTCCTCGACATATAAGATAGCAGATAAGAGATCTCTCATTGGAAAAGGAGGTGGGTCAATTGTTTAATGAGAATAAATCGTTATAGATGGACAGCTCAAGTGCTTCCCAGGTACTCATATACTGTAAGAAGACTCAGAGAAACATATTGGGTGGACCCCTCCCCTCATGGATAATGTAGGAAAGTATGTGGGCAAGAGTCACACAGGTTGAGAAAGGCCATGTCATTGGATGGAATACCTACAACGATGAGATCGTGAATCCAGTGACACATGCAAATATGTCACCTTGGCACACAGTTAGAAGAATATCTATATCTATATCTATATATCTATATATATCTATATATATCTATATATATAGATATAGATATATATTGAGTATTTATAGTCTAGGCCACACTTAAATTTTGTACAAAGCTAGGTAAGTCAGAGGGAGGGAAGTAGTGGATGGAGTATAAACTATATTCCTAGAATAGTCCAGTATGGTGACTATTGTCTTGACTGAGGAGTTGAACTAGCACTAGATGATCCCTTCCACATGATATGGTTGTCAGATCCGGAGGTCTTGTCTATTTAAGACTTTGTGTATAATATAAATATTATTAGTTCCATTTTACAGTAGAGGATTTCCTGACTCCGAGTCAGCATCCTCTCCCCTGTACCATGGTGGTTTATGTACTACCCAGGCTTTATTTTAAAAACCTGATATATTGACTGGCACAAGCTTTCACTAATGTGTATTTTTAATGACAGAAGCTCCTATTCACCTTAAAATGGCTCCCAGTGGAACAAAAGGCACTCTGTTGCCATGTTTCTGGTAAAACTATATCTCTCCTTTTGTTCAGACTAGTTACTGATTATATGCTCAGCATACTGATTGGTCTATGTTTAGATCGGGGCTGTTGTTTATGTTATCTTAGACTCGACTAGTACAATGCTAGTACAGTGCCTGGTACAATGCTTTGTACATAGTAGGTGCTTAATAATTGCCATCGGATTGGATTGATAGAAGCTTTTTTCAAAGTTTACCTAGTGAGGAGTAGAAGAAGTCAGAATAGGATGCTAAGCTCCTGATTTCTTTAGAGGTCTCTAAATCTTCATGAAGTTTTTATTAGCTTCTGGCAACCAGGAAAAAAACAAACACCTTAGGGTCATTTGTAAAGTCATAAAGCTGAACTAAATGGATAGGGTCCTCTAATTGACCTCAAGGACACTATAGATCAGCTGCAAATGACTTGTGATGTCTGGTCTTAGAGAAGATGTCTGGCTCCCTCACAATGTGTCTGCCCATAAATTTCCCGATTAGGCTAAAGGCCTTTGCCAAGACAGCCATAGCTGCAATTCTATGTGTCCTTCAGTTGAGCTAATATTATGGTTGAAAACATGTTCAACCTGGGTGACATAATATTTAAATTTAAGATTGTCCTCACGGCTCAATAATTCTCAAGGGACCAATTTGTTAGTCTGCATGAAGATGGAAATGAGGAGGCTATTTCTAGGTACTATTGTGCTTTCTTCAGTCAGCATCTGAGAGCAGTAAGCAGAAGTGTCCATCTCTAACATATCCTTATCTGTAATAAGTGTTTCCTTTAAGGATGGAGGTGGAGCAATTTTTCAGATGGGTGTTGTTCCATGTTCTTTATTAAGTTTAGGATTAATTGATGTGTTGGGAGACATAGGGACACGTGGTACTCTTGAGCAGGTTGTAACATATTATGAATTTAGGTTTCCCAAGATTTAAGGGGCATACTCAAAAGTCTATGTCTTCACACAACTCACGGGCAATGGAGGAAAGCCAAGAGCTTTCCATCAAGGGTGTCTCTACAGAATAATAACAATGCCATTTTATATTTATATATCGCTTTCCAGTTTCCAAAGGGCTTTCACAAGCATATCATTTGCTCCTCAAATAACTTGGCAAAGCAAGGTTTTCATCCCCATTTTATAGATGAGGAATCTGGAGTTGATAACATCAAGAGTTAAAAGGAACTTCAGATGTCATCCAGTCCAACCTGCTCATTTTACAAAAGAGGAAACTGAGGCCCAGAAAGGTTACGTTGCCTAAGATCACACAGATAATAACCATCTGAGATAGGATTTGAACCTAGGTCCTCTGTCTCCACTGCCCCTTCTACTGTATCACACTGTCTCCAAGAAGCAGAGAGGTAAAGCCACTTATCTAGGGTCACACAACTAGTTAATGGAAGAAACAGGCCTAGAACCAAGTCTTCTTCCTCCAAGCCAAAGGCCTCTTCCCCTTATCATACCATGTCTATACAATTCAATGACAGAAATTAGTGGTCACCCCAGAGGTTTGGAAATATATTGAGAACACTGATTTCTTTACCTGAGTTTTTCTTTACTCTTAAAGTACTGCAGTGGTATTGTATAGATATAGCCTAGGTGAATAGACTCTATTTGAAACTCATCCTTTCCTCCTTACTCACCAACCCATTAAGCCTTTTCTCCACCAAGAAAAATAAACTTGCAACTGGAGAAGGATGAAAATTTTACTTAGAAGCACTAAGAGTCAAAACTCCTAAGAATCTGTTTTTCCAAACCTGTCTTTGTAGAATAACTCTACTGTTTTCTTTCTTCTGGGCAGAAATGAGAGGTCTATTCACTGAAATTAAGAAACTTCCTCATCCAGGAAGAGTCTGACAGTGTATAGAGAGGTGGAACCTCATAAATCCTACAAGAGATGGTCCTGCTTTGGATAAAATTTCTCCTGGCCCAGGATTACTAACAAATGGTAAAGTTAAAGGAATTGAAATTGGATCAAATATCCATGCACATCTTAAATCAATGAAACATTAAAGAAACTAGATGTCAATCCCTTGATTGCTAAACATGAGAGGGAATACTCAGAGTTATTTCTCAATCTTGTCATCTTAACATGGCCAGGCTTCTCCTATGGCCAAGGCTTTAGAAATGGCTTTCTACAATAAGCAAATTTTGCAAATGCATAGTAGTTTTGTATTTTTTTCACCTTATCGTTTCCCTTGCTGTTCCCAGATCTTCCTTTTTCCTTTAAGATTTCCTGATTACATATGAAAAGAAGGTCAGACTATGCCTTTCTCTTTCAGTTATCTCAGAAGACCCCTGACTTTCCTCTGTAGGAAATACTAGAAGCACAACTCCCTCCCTTAATTTTCCATGGGTTTTGTTCAATTTCATCCATACCTTTTTCTCAAATAATTCAGTCTGATGCATCTTAACAAGCATTTATTAGACATGAACTACGCATGGCATACTATATTAAATGCTGGACAGCTTTTTGCAAGATCCTTGGTAAGCTTGCTTCTTAATTGGATTACAATAATCAACAAGAAGTCCATTAAAAAAACAAAATTAAAGAGACTCCATTACTGAGCTCATACCCCAGGGAAGCCACAGATAAGAAGAAAGTCCTCATATACACTAAAATATTTGTAGCAGCACTTTTTGTAACAGCAAAGAAGTGGAAACAAAGTAGATGTCCATTTATGGGCAATGGCTAAACAAATTGTGGGATACAAACATAATGAATATTGATGCATTGTAAGAAATGATGTATGTGATGAATACAGAGAAGCATGAAAAGAGCTACACAAACTGATGCAGAGGGAAGTACACAGAGCCAAGAGAACAATATACATAATTAATACGACCTAAATGGAAAAAACAACTATATGCCAAAAAAAGAAGTGAATGTAACACAATTATAAAGACCAAGCATGACTCCAATGAAGAGATAGGAGAAGACACTTCCAACCCACCTATTCTTGGAGGTGGGACACATTGAAAATCTTTTTGGATTTTTCTTCTCTTCTCTCTTTTTTTAAAAAAATTAATTATTTGTTTTTAACATGTTTTATTTTTTTAAATCTTGAGTTCCAAATTCTCTCCCTCCCTCCAGCCCTTCTTTTACCCTTTTACCTTCTTTCTTTATCAATTATACACATGAAGTCATTCAAAACCTATTTCCATATTAGCCATCTTGCATAAAAAAAGCAAGAAAAATAAAGTGAAAAAATACACTTCAATTTTGCTCAGAGTTCATCAGTTTTTTTTTCTCTAGGGGTAGATAACATTTTTCATCAGAAGTCCTTTAGAATTGTCTTGGATCATGGTAGTGATCAAAGTAGCTAATTTTTTTCACAATTGTTCATTGTTGTAGTATTGCTGTTACTGTGTACAATATTCTCCTGTTCTTCACATCACTCTGCATCAATTCATGTAGGTCTTCCCAGGTTGTCCTGAAATCATCCTACTCATAATTTATTATAGCAAATAGGGTTTTGGGACTTTTTCAATGTGTCAATCAGTTGTGTGGAGTTTTTTCCTCTTTTAAAAAATGCTACTTGTTATATGAGATGGCTCTCTGGAAGGAGAGGAAAGAAGACATCAATAAAAGATTATTTTAAAAAATAAAAATAAAAAATCTCTTGAACTTCTAGAGTTAACAATGAATCCTGATTTGAGCTCAGAAAGTAAAAGACAGGCAAAGCTGGCCTTAGAAAAAAAGGCAAATGGTGGCAATCTCCCTGAATTCTTTTCCTATATTGTTACAAGAGACCAGGAAGCTAAATCTGGGGGTTAAAAAAAGGCAACTTCCGGGAGGGGCAGGATCGGTGGATCTGGCTAGTACAAAAGGAGATCAGAGGTATATGCGTATATGTATATACATGTATGTATACACTCATGCACATACATATGTTGTACAGCATGTATAATTGTATTATGTGTATATAATACATGCATGTTGCACATGTTTGTGTTTCATAATACATAGGTATATGCACATGCATACACATAGGCATGTGTACAGAGAATAGGAGGGGCAAGAAAGCAAGACCAAATTTGCCACTCTTCCTAGTCAATTTCAGTCTTTCTAGGTAAACTTCCAGGGTAATTCGTATGGAACAGGGGGATGATGAGATTTGAAAGGAGCTGAAAAGAACTTTCTTAAAATAGACAGAATTCAAACAGTGGCAATTTAGGCAAGAGAAAAGACAGTTAATGCATAAGAGCTTCTCCTTCTGGTTGTCTGGCTAGCTAGAGATTTGAATTACAAAGAGTGATGTAGCCCTTGGAGCTATGAACCAAAAGAAATGAGACATAGAGAAGCTAAAATTTAGCAAAGTACTTGGAGATGATAGCTTCACAGGGCAGCTTAAGACAGCAGAGAAGAATAGGTTAGCAGATGCTCCTCCGCATCCCCCACTCCCCAGCACTTTGTAATATTGGAGAAAATCACTTCTACAACAACAGACCGGCAGATAACACAGTTAGCACTGAGGGGGAAGTAAGCAGCAGCATTGGAGACAGAGAATTTTTACTGGAGATGCAGCCCAGCTGAGTTGAGTTGAATGAATTGTTCTATCAGGGGTGGGGAACCTTCAGCTTTGAGGCCACATGTGGCCTTCTGGGTCCTTGGGTGTGGTCTTTTGAAAGAGTCCAAGTTTCACAGAACAAATCCTTTTACTAAGGGGATTTGTTCTGTGAAGTTTGGATTCAGGCAAAAGTCTGCACTTGAGGACCTATAGGGCCACTTGTGGCCTTAAGGGCACCAGTTCCCCACCCCTGCCTAGCTACATCTGTTCTCTTTCTCTGTGTTTCTACATGTGTTCCCTTTCCCATCAATTGTGTAAGAATCTGTAGGTGAGTGCATTCCTTGAGGAGAATTTTCCTTATCATTTATTTTGTTATGCTATTTAATTAAAAACAGTTTTTCTTTGAGCTCATCAAAGATATATCAATGGGGGGTCCTCTGATGCTGACTTAAAATATGCCTTAAACTTGGGACAGCTTTCAGGGGATCCACAGTCGAGCAGTTTTTGGTTTTACACACATATGCGACGTGTGTGTGTATATATATATATATATATATATATATATATATATATATATACACACACACACATATGCGTGTATATATATATATATATATATATATATACACATATATGTACACATTCACACAAAATGAAGGCAATGATGTGACCAGGTGCCTGACTAGAGCAGTTAAGACCCTCTGGGGATCCTAGGCACCAAGACTTTGTGGGCTTTTCTTCTCAATTTGGAATGTTGTTGTTATTTAAAGCACAATGGCATACAAAAATATTTTTTCATCTATACCTTATTTTATTTTTTTTTTGGCAATTGGGGTTAAATGACTTGCACAGGGTCACACAGCTAGTGAGTGTCAAGTGTTTGGTCTAAGGCTGAATTTGAACTCGGATCCTCCTGACTTCAGGGCCGGTGCCCTATCTGCTGTGCCACCTGACTGCCCCTCATCTATACTTTAAAAAATGGAAAATAGGCCTATTGTTCTATTTTATTTATGAATTTTTAAAAGCTTTTTAACTTCTATTTTATGTCAAAGTATTTTAAAATTCCTGTTTGTAGTTTTAACACATAACTTGCAAAGTTCTAAAATAAAAACTGTTCATAAAATATAAAAATCTTATATCTTATACATTGAACCAAGACATAACATAAAATCAGAGAAAATAAATTTGCAAAAAAGTCACCAAACATTAAATGAAATTAAAAATCTTGACAAAATAATATCTATTTTTCCAAATGACATGGGATAATAGTTTCACATATCAATTAAAATGACACAGTAGAGGGGAAAAGAGCTGAATAGAAAGCTGTCTCACTGAAATAATTACCTCATTAGGCTATAAGGGATTTAGTAAAGTCTTAACACATTTGAACCATTATTTGTCACCAGATGGTGGCTGGTGCAATATAAAATTCTTCAAATCAAGATTTAGCCACCCATAAAACTCTTTATGTTTCACATACATTTCAAACACACAGGAAACAAAAAAGCTTTTTAAAATGATACAACTACTTTTAAATGATACAATGATTTCTCTTTGTCTTCTGGATTGCTAATTATCTTTTTAACTGTCAGAGCCCACTTTAATTCCCAGGTGGCAGATAAACAGATGTAACACTTGTTACTCCTGCAATTTTCCCACCGATTAGGAGGAGGAACAATAAAATGGCCTTGTGGTTGTAACGATGCAGTGGCTACTCCGCTGGACATAGGTCGGGAAGCCTTGAGTTCAAATCCAGCCTCAGATTCTTCTTAGCTGTGTAACATTGGGCAAGGCACTTAATTTCTGTTTGCCTCAGTCTCCTAATCTGTAAAAGGAGGATAGTGACAGCACCTACCTCCCAGGATTGTTGTGAGGATTAAATAAGATAAATTGTAAATTGTGTGGCACATAGTAAGTGCTACATGAATATTAGCTATTATTATTATTTTATTCATTGTGGAGAATATATCAACATTTGATGGCTAGGCTGGTTATAGCATCATGTAACATACCATCCCATACAATCAAGCAGGCTTTCCAGATACAGACCAGAATTTGGCTCTCGTTGCTAACTGCTCCACTTCCTAACTTTGGAGGCCCCTCAAAAACCTACCTGAAGCCCTGGAGGAGAGGGGAGTAGGGTTGGGGTGGGGGGTGTTTGCTGGACCAAATGGCCACAAGCAGCTAGACCCACTGAAAGGACTGGTTGACTTGGAGTCTGGAAGACCTGAATTCAAATCCTGTTCTCAATTTGAATTCAGGTCTCAGCTGAGTGACCCTGGGCAAGTGGCTCTCACCTCAAGTTCCCTCA
Organism: Phascolarctos cinereus; assembly: GCF_003287225.1. NCBI lineage: Eukaryota > Metazoa > Chordata > Mammalia > Diprotodontia > Phascolarctidae > Phascolarctos > Phascolarctos cinereus. The sequence goes on along the minus strand of NW_027555847.1, from coordinate 441,135,825 downwards.
CCTATGAAATGGAGATAACAATGCCATCTACCTCACAGAGTTGTGATTATCAAAGGAGATAATATTTGTGCAGAGCTTTGCAAACCTTAAAGCACTATGTAAACAGTAACTTTTATTAGATAACCTGATTCTGATGTTTGGCAAACCCCATTTACACATATACACCTCAGTCAGCATATTGACCTTTTGTGATGTTTATTCCCATTTTTTTCCCTCCCAAGACTAGCCTTAATGTTCACTTAAACCGGATTTCTAATGAGACTAATGATGAATATGCTGGAGTAACTCTTGCCTGGTCACTGCCATCCTCCGTATGACACATCTTGCTACGGATCTGCTGTCTCTGGGTAGAATGATGATCTACCCATTACTAGAAACAGATTGTAAAGGAGACCCCAGGTAAAATGAACACTTTCATGGGTCTCATAATTTATACTTATTTAGTGTCTTGCCTAGACAGATTCCTTCCTGTGATTACTCTGGTCAGCTTGAACTCATATTATAAGAGGCAAACAAACTTAGTTCTAGGGATGTTGTTTTTTTTTGGGGGGGGGTGTTTTCTTTTTCCTTTTCTTTTTAAAGTTCCAGTATCAAAGGAGTTGTCTGCAGTCCCTGGTTATCCTGTTAGATTCTGCCTAAAAGATTCCAGGGAACTTAGACACACAACCTACTTGGTGCTCTTATTACTATTTATGGACACTCAGAATTAATTTTTCCAAGGCACCAGAAAAAATAAAAGCTATGTACACAAGTGACTAAATCCTCATTCATCATAGAACGGTAACCAGTAGTTGTTTTGCAGACAGAGTCCCAAACCAGACCTGAGCAAGAATCAGAAAGAGAATAGCACAGTGTACCTTGAAGCCCCCAGAGACACGGACAAAGCGTGCACTTGTCCTCAGAAGAGACATCAGCGCAACTGTTCTGCACGTTCTCTCCTTGGCCACCAGCTGCCAAGTGCTTAAATTGGAACAGGCACCCGACCAGAGGCTCTGCAGGCCAAATATATTCTTATAATTTCATGACAGCGCTCTCATCACTCCTACTCATCCCTGTTGCCTGAAAAAAAAAAAACCTGAGCACAAGAAAATAAACAGAACCCTGTAGACTGACCCCCTCCCTATCTGAGTCATCTCTACCTTTTAGCTATCCTTGGAAGAAACACTCAGGCCATTATGGAGTACCTCTATGTGGCAGCAATACAGAGCTGCCTGAAAAAGACAGTCATGGGGAACTCCAAGCAGCAATTAGGCAAAATCCTAAATTACAGAGTACTTTCTCTTCAGAAAAGCCTTGGGGAAAAAAACACAAATTATAATTCTGCCTCCTCAGAAAGTCCATATCCTTCCTTTGCTCTCTGTCTGCAAAATGCTTCCCTCCCAATCTTCAAGGGCCCTTCTTCTAATTCACACAAAAGAAGGGAAATGACAAGTTCATCCCACTTGTTCAAGGCCCTCTCTTCACTAACACCCATATACATATCTGTGCTGATTATGCAAACTTTTGACTGTTTTTGCCTTGAAGTTAAAGCAACAGACCACCAAACGTTTACTTTCTACTAACCTGAGCACCTGACGTTAACCTGGTGCTCAGTGCTGTCCATGCTTGGTGTTATGAGAGATAAAGGAGATAAATTATACAATCCTTGCCTTTCTGGGGCTTAAAATTGAAGAGGAAGGCAATCCAATGAATCAACAGTATTTTTAAGAACCTACTACTTGGGAAGCTCCACTAGGCTAGACCATGTTTTTATGTCTGCTCTGGGAAGTTGTTAAATATGAATTAATAATTCTCTTATTCAACTTGAACCCCCAGCCAGGATTTTCTCTGTCAAAATTTTATACTCCATCTGTGAAATCTCTCTCTCCTTCTCCTTCTTCTTCTTCTTCTTCTTCTTCTTCTTCTTCTTCTTCTTCTTCTTCTTCTTCTTCTTCTTCTTCTCTTCTTCTTCTCCTCTTCTTCTTCTCTCTCTGTCTCTGTCTCTCTCTGTGTCTCTGTCTCTCTCTTTCTCCCTCTCTCTCTCTCTTCCTCTCTTTCCCCTTTTCCACTACATGTGAGTAATGAAACACATGGACTAACAATGCAATGGTTAACCACATTTAACTTAGAAAATTGGCTTTAAAAAAATTTACGGGAAACAAAACAAACACTTAAAAACAACAGATATTTGGGGAACCGATTCACAATTTCTCAGGAGAGGAAGGGGGAGAGGGAGGAGGAACTTGAGGCATATCCAATCTCCATCTAAGCAGTCCAAAGAGTATCCGCAAAACCTAACATCTGCTCCATAACCCTTGTACATGGCTTGACCACACAATTCTTCACTCGTAGTGGGACATGGTTGCTTCTCTCCTTACATGGTTTCCCAGGGTGCTGCTGGTCCCTGGTGTAGCTTCCAGTCTCCACATCCGTGGCAGTGGTTTCCTGTCTCCTCTTGCTAAGGCATGCTCTCTGTCCTCTGTCTCTCCATTGTTGCTTACTGTGATGGACATGGTGACAACCACATGCCCGATAGCTCTCTCTGGCATGCTGCTATCCAGGTCCATGCTCAGGTGTGCCCCTTGGGTTGTCGCTTCCTCTCTTCCTTTCCCCTACCCAAAATAGAAAGGTGAACTTGTCAATCATAGTCTGACTGTCACAGTCTGTGTGAGAGTCAACTGCCTGAGTGAGGGTCAAGAGAGGAACTAAATATTATATCTATATCTATACATAGAAATATATGTGTATGTTGTTTAGTAGTTTTTCAGTCACATCCTAGTCTTCATGATGCCTTTTGGAGGTTTCCTGGCAAAACTACTGGAGTGGTTTGCCATTTCCTTCTCTTGCACATTTTACAAATGAAGAAACTGAGGCAAACAGGGTTAAGTGACTTGCTCAGGATCATATAACTGGTAAGTCTGAGGCTGAATTTTAACTCAGGGGAATAAGGCACAGAAAGAGCTTCTTGGGGGAATCTGGAAAGGCTTTATGCAGAAAGTGTAGGTTAAGTTAAATCTTGAAAGAAATTAGGTATTCTGTGAGGCAGAGGTGAGAAAGGAGTGTGTTCCTGGTGGAGGGCAGCCAGGGCAAAGACACAGAGATGACAGATGAAATGTATTGTTAGGTAAGACAAACACACATAAAACAATATAATATTGAACAGTTCAAAGACGCCGCACAACTAGAAGTTAAGTCTCAGAGCTGGAGGTACACAGAGGAGGGGAAAGATCTATAAAGATCTGATAGAGATTAACATGACATGTGGAAGAATAGTGCACACCAAACCATAGAGGTCTTGACTCATATGGAAAGGAAGCTTCTTGGAGAAATAAGATGTTATTCTCCATAACTTCCATGGAAACTACCCTTATGCAGCCTAATCTCAAACTCAACATGTCCAAAATGAAACTCATTATCTTTATACCTACAGTTACTCAACTTCCCTTTTCCTGCTAAGGTGCCACCAACCTTGGTGGTTCACAACCTCCATCCTTAAATTTCTGACTCCCCTACCCTCTGACAACCAAAGCTGCCAAAATTTGTCAATTCAAATCCTACAACATCTCTCTTTTCTGTCCTCTTCTCTCCATTCCCACAGCTGCTCACTTAGTTCAGGCCCTCATCACCTCTTGTCTAGACTAATGCAAGAGCCTCCTAATCAGTCTCCCTGCCTCCAGTCTCTCTCCTCTTGAATCCATCCTCCCAAAGCTGCCAGAGTTATCTTCCTAAAGTACAGATCTGACCACATCACTTCTCTACTTAAGGAGATCCAAGAACTCTTTATTATCCTTAGAATCAAATACAAAAAGACTTTCACAACCTGACTCCATTCTACATTTCCAGACATTATACACTATTCCATGACACATTCTATAGTCTAGACGAAGTAGCCAGTTTGCTCTCCAAATATAAAATTTTATCTCCTACCTCCACACTTTTGAACAAGATGTGCTCCACCATTCCTACAATGTGCTCCCTCCCTCCCTCCCTTGTGCTATGATGTGTATTTTCTATCTACTTATTAATGTTGTTTCCTCTCATAGAATGGAAGCTCTTTGGGGGCAGTGATTGTTTTGTTTTTGTCTTTGTATCTCCAGTGCCTAGTGTAGTGTCTGGTACGTAGTAGGTACTTAATAAATGCATGTTGATTGATCCATTGGACACTTAATATTTTTTTATGTAGACCTGAGATTTTATTGGTGTAGGAAACTCCCCATGGGCAAATTCTTTTCATTGATGCAAATCAGAAACTCTTCTGTAACTTGAGTCTTAGAGAGTTTGTTTCCATGAGAACAGAGGTAAAGAAGAATGTCCATTGTCACGTGATGAGTATATGTCTGAGGTAAGACTTGAACTCAGGTCTTTTTGATCCCAAAGCCAGCCTGAACCTGTGATAGTGAGATCATATTTCTGAGAAATTACATGGCAGAAATCCCATCACCTTCAGATTTGCTTGGTAGCTATTCCTTTCTTTGGAATATGTTTTAGGGGGCAATTAAGGTGAGAGTGATTGGGATGACTAAATTACTGTACATATTTATCAAGGGAAAGCTTGGGTTCCAGAGATATTAATAGTAAGAGATTGTTCTACTTTGGCTACTGTGGATAGATTATACCATAATGCCCATTAGGTTGTACATCATGAGTTATACTGAATTATGAGTTAACAGTTATCATAAACTATGAGAATCATTTAATTTCCTGAATATGAACTCAAAATTACATAGAAAAATTTTTACCCTTTGACCCAGGGATGCTCCCCCAAAAGCTCAAAGAATAAGGAAAATGACCCATAGTTACAAAAATATTTATAAAAGCTTTATTTGTGGTGGCAAGGAACTGGGAACTAAGAAGGTCCCATCAATTTGTAAATAGCTGAACAAAATATAGAATATAATGGAATACCATCGTGTTATAAGAAATAATGAAAAGAATGCTTTCAGAGAAACCAGGGAAGACTTGTATGAATCAATACAGAGTGAAGACAGCAGAACCATGAGGACAATTTACATAACAACAATAATATAAAAATGGACATTTTGAATGATTTAAGAACTTTAATCGATGCAGTAACTAACCAAAATTGCAGAGGATCAATGATGAGGTATGCTATTCATCCCATAAGGGCAAGGTGATGGACTAAATCTGGAGGAGACACATTTTGGGACAAGGTTATATAGGAATTTGTTTTGTTTGACTGTGCATATTTATGTATTTATGGACTTAAAAACATTATTCTGAGAGGGGGCCAATAAGCCTTATCAGGTTGACAAAGGAGTCCATGATATAAGAAAGAATATTAAGAGCCATATGAACAAAAGTTAAGAAGAATGTCCATTGCCACACGACTAGTGTGTGTCTGTGGTAGGGAATCTGCAAACATTGATTTCCCTCTTGTCATTCCAAAGGACATCATTGTTCAACAAGCTGTTGGGCTACTACAGGAACTGAACTACATTGACTTGACATTCTTGATGTAAATAAAACCAAAGAAGTCATAGACTTCACGTGGCATTTGGTCAACTCACCTTGCAGACCACTTCAAAGGTAATTACAGCTTGCTTGTTGACATCATCCTGGAGGATGAAGAGGCAGTAGAACTCCATGAAGACCTTGTCACACCTCCAAACAAGAGAACACAGACATTGATACTCAATGATAGCAATGGAAGAGTAATTCCTTACACAAGCAAAAGTGAGCTTTCCTTCTTGAACAGCACGAGGGGGTGGCAAATAAGCATTTATTAAGCACCTGCTATGTGTCAGGCACTGTACTAAGCAATTTGCAAATATTGTCTCATTTGATCCTTACAACAACTCCATGAGGTAGGTTCTATTGTTAGCCCCATTTTAGAGTTGAGGAAACTGGGGCAGACAGAGATTAAGTAACTTGCCCGGGATAAACAGCTATTAAGTGTCTGAGGCAGGATTTGAACTCAGATCTTCCTGACTCCAGGCCCAGCACTCTATCCATCTAGCTGCCTAGCATGATATTCTGAGCTTGACACTTCACTTTCAAATTATACCTTGTATGATAGTTATTTGGGCATGGCTTATGTTCACATCTTACCAGAATATAAATTTCCTAAGAGCAGGGACCATATCATTCCCTTCTCTATCCTCATTACATAATGCACAATATATATAATGCCTTGACAATAGTGGCAAGGATTTGTGAAACTGAAATTTAATTGAATTAGACATAAGCATAAGCCAAAAAAAAATCACAGAATCTCAGAGCTGCCTCCATTAATGCAGCCTAAGACCAAATTACCTTTCTGAGCTGTCACGTCATGCTATTAACTCACATTGAGTTTGCAATCCACCTTACCCCCAGACTTTTTTCACATGAAAAGCTGTTCAGATATGCCTCCCTAAGCCTGTACTGGTACAGCTGATCTTTCCAATACAAGTTCAGGACTTAATATTTAGCCACACTCTACTTCATCTTCTCAGATTCAGATGACTGCTGTAACCAGTAGAGGCCTTATTGGATTCTGCTTCTGCTATTCAACATGTTAGCTATCCCTTGCAGATGTGCATCATCTGAGACTTTAACAAAGATGTCTACCTATTTCTTCATCCGAGTCATCAATAAAAATAGTGAGCAGAAGAGGGCTAAGAATAGATACCTGGGCCATTCCCCTAGAGACCAGTCTCAATGCTGACCAAAAAAAAGCATTTTCATCACTGCTTTGGTGACGTATCAAATTAACCTAACTCTACCATCATCCAATCTACATTCTTCCATCTTATCTGTAAGTATATCATTAACAATTTTGTCTATCAATAATAGTTAATGATGAATAATCATCTTGATCAATAATCATTGTCATTTGGAATTTATCTAATTGACATTTGAAAAATAAAGTATCCAGCCATCACCATATTATGATTCAATCAAAAACTTCTAAATAAAATAACAGTAATCCATGATAAATGACATAAGCCTAGAACCTATTTATCCAGAGTTATTATCTAAGATAATAATAACACATGATATTCCCTAATTTACAAATCTAGTAACCTTTTGACAAAGAAATGATCTTAGACTGGCCTGACATATTTTTGATGAACTAATACTGACTCTTAAGGATCACTTCCTCTTCTAAATGCTTAAAACTATCCCTTCAATAATATTTTTTCAGAAATTTTGTTAAATAATGTTTTCCCTTAAATAACATTTTCCAGAATTATTATTAAATAGTATTTTTCAGAAATCAAAGTCAAGCATAACAGCCTATAATTTTAAGAATCTATACCCTTTAATTTTTTTTTAAAAAATCAAAACATTTTCCAGTCTTCAGGCCTACAGCAAACATCCTGTTCACTATGGTTTTTTAAAAGATCATTGACATGAAGAGGCTCAGCAATTGTATCTGCCTGTTCTTTAGTGGACTCATAGAATCTCAGAGTTGGAAGGGATGTTAGACAGCTAGCAAGACAATTTGTGTGCTAGGGTTTGGAGATTTTATGGATTGTTAAATTAATAAAATCTGACATCTGGACATCTGGATTAATCTGTAATTGAACAAAATTCCTTCCTATAATGTCCCCAACAAGTATTTATTCAGCCATTTTCTGGAAGAATTCTAGTAGTAAGTGCAAACTCTCTACCTCCTCAGGCAGCTTATTCCATTTTTCAGTAGCTCCAAATGTTGGAACATTTTTATTTACATCGAATTTAAATCTGGCTGTCTGCAAATTTCATTCACTCATCCCATCTCTGCTTTCTGGAGCCACTCATAGCATGTCCAATCCTCCTCTAAATGACTATCGCTTAAATACTCTAAATTATCTATCATCACACCTTTATTTTCTCTTTTCCAGGCTAAACATGGACAGTTCCTCTAACCAATCTTCATGTGGCAAGATTTCAAAACTTCTCTGCACACTTCTCCAATTTATCAATGTCCTTCCTATAGTGTGAGGCCCAGAACTAAATGTAATGTTTCATACATGGCCTGACCAAGGCAGGATACAGAAGGACTATCACCACTCATATTTTGGACACAGTGTTGTCTCTCTCAATGCAGCCTCAGGTCTCATATGCTGTTGGGGAATTGCTGTGTCACATTGTTGATTTTATTAATCTAACAATCCATAAAATCTCCAAACTCTAGCACACAAATTGTCTTCCCAGGTTTCCCATATTATTCGTGTGAAGTTTATTTTTTGAACCTTTCTAAGAGCTTTATGTTTATCTATTAAGTTCCATCTTGTTAGATTCATTTAGACATTCCAACCCGTTGTGATCTATTCAAATCCTAACTGTTACAAAATGCATTAGCCATTCCCTCACTTTTGTGTCATCTATCAATCTGATAAGCATGCCATCTATACCTTCAAATAGATTATAGATAAAAATCTTGAAAAGAACAGGATCAAGGACAGATCGTTGAGACACTCTACAAGAAACTTCCCTCTAAGTTGATACTAAGCCATTAATATTAAACCATTAATTTTAAACTACTCTATCTCTGACATGGGTTTGGTATCTAAGAGATAAAGACAACTAACAGAAATATATAAGACCACAAGGCATTGGTCAATAGATACATAGTCCAAGGGTATGAATAGGCAGTTCTCAAAGGAACAATTTATTAACCATTAACAACCATATAACAGAATGCTCTGAAGCATTAATAATAAGAAAAATGCAAATCCAAACAACCCGAGATTTGACCTCATGCACTTCAAGTTGGCAAAGATGGTGAACTGGTACAACCATTCTGGAATGCAATTTGGAATTAAACAGATAAAGTGGCTTAAACGTCTACACATTTGGATCCAGAGATTCCATTACTAGGCAGATATAGAGATGTAGATGGAGATGGAGATAGAGATAGAGATAGAGATAGAGATAGAGATAGAGATAGAGATAGATTTTTTTTAGGCTATTGGGGTAAGTGACTTGCCCAGAGTCACACAGTTAGTAAGTGTCATATGTCTGAGATCAGATTTGAACCCAGGTTCTCCTGATTCCAGGGCTAGTGCTCTATCCACTGCGCCACTTACCTGCCTCAACTAGGCATATATTTCAAAGAGGTCACTGACCAAAAAATAAAATAAAGGAAAGGCTCAATATACACCAAAATATTTACAATAGCCCCTTTTGTTGTAGTAAATGCCTAGAAACAAAGTAGCTGCCCATCAATTGGTGAATGGCTAAACCAATCGTATATGTTACAAGAATGTAATGGAATGTTACTGTGCAATAAGAAATAAACATAATGAATACAGAGAAGCATAGAAAAACTTGTAGGAACTGATGCAAAGTAAAGTGGGCAGGGCCAGAAAAACAATATACACATTGACTACAGCAATGTTGAGAAATTATGAAAAGCAAACAACTCAAAAAGGAGCTATAAAAAGACATCTCTTCCCATTCCTTTATAGAAGAATAGGCACGAAGGTAAATAAAAATGGATGACTATAGCATCAGATTTTTTCAATATATTGATCATTTTTGCTGACTTTTTTCTTTCTCTTAATTCTTAGCTATTAGGTATGGCTCTGAGAGGACAAAAGAGGAAAGATATAAGGGAAAATCTAGGTGATGTAAAAATAAAATATATCAATAAAATCTATTTATAAACATTAAATTGCTCTTTGGGTGTAATTCAATTATTCCAACAGACACCTAAGTGCATTGTCTAGCTCATAATTTGTTATCTTGGACATAAGAGTAGCATGAAAGATTTTCTCAAATGCTTTGTTGAAGTCCAAATAAACTATGACTTCAAAATCACTATAAACTACTCATGCATTAATTCTGATTTTTTTTTTAAAAAGTGAAGTTTGCCTAGCATGCATTGTTCTTGATAAAGTTCTTGGTAATCTCTGATTCCCTTTCTAAATACTCACTAACCATCCCTTCAGAAATTTGCCAGAAATCACCCAAGCTCATTGGCCTATAGTTCGAAAGTTATACTGTCTTTTCTGTTTTGGAAAGCACAGCAACATATGCCTTTCTGAAGACAGGGACAGCTTCCACATTCTCTATGAATTTTCTAAGTTCATTGACAGTGTCTCAGCAATAACTTCTACCACTCTTTTAGTACCCTAAAGTATCGTTTGTTAGAATCTGATGACTTGAATTTACCTAAGCAATCTAGGAAGTCACTTATGACTTTCTATTTTAAATACTTTCCATTATCAAATGAGAAAATGTATATAGAACACTTTTTAAACTTTAAAGCACTATATAAATGACTGCTCTTCTTGTTTCCCTCTCTGTATCTTTCTTCTCCCCCATCTCCCCTTCCATCTCTTCCTCTTTCTATTACTCTAACACTTCTTGTGTTTCAATTCCCCTTTTTTATTCTATTCTTTCCAATTCCAAAATTATTACTGTTAGAAAAGAAAACAGAACTAAGATGAGTTTCTATCTTTTCTCCATTCTCCACTCTCATCTTGTCATCTATACCAAACAGCAATCTTACCTGTTCATTTATTCTTCCATTAGAATGTAAGCTCCTTGAGGGCAGAAACTATGGTATTCTGCCCCTTTTTTGCATCCCAAGTTTATTTTTTATAAATGTATTTACTTATTTTTTAGTTTTCAACATTCACTTCCATAAGATTTTGAGTTCCAAATTTTTTTTGCAATCTCTCTCTTCCTACCCCAAGATGGCATGTAAATTGATATAGGCTGAACATAACGTTTGTATTAAACCTATTTTCCCATTAGTCATGTTGTAAAGAAAAATTAGAACCAATGGGAGAAACCATGAGAAAGAAGAAACAAAAAAAGAGAGAGAGAGAGCGTGCAAATAATATGCTTCGATCTATATTCAGACTCCATAGTTCTTTTTCTGGTCATCCCAAGTTTAGCACAGTACCTCACACATAGTAAGTGCTTAACAAATGCCTGTTGTTGATTGATTCTTCTTTTTTCTAGCATCACTAGAAAAGCCTTTTCCCTTGTCATTAGCATTCATTGCCAGTCTCTCCTTCCTCTGAGCATGGTGCCTCTAGCTTTACCATTATTATTGATGCTGTTGTTGTTATAGAACCATGTTACTTGTTTGCCTTCCTAATCCTCCATTGCTTGCCCTTGTATGGTACAGTGGACAGAATTTTGGATTTAGAGTCAGAATAACTGGATTTAAATCGCTTTTCTGCTACAAACTAGCCAGGAGACTTTGGACAAATTACTCGACTTCTCAGGCCCTCAGTCTCCTAGTCCGAGTTTTATCTCTAAGATCTTTCCAAGCTTTGAATCTTGGAATTCATCTTCTATATATGGCTTTTTAAAATCTAAGTTAATGGATGATTTCTAGTTTATCCACCTCAGTCTTATTATGTGGATTGCCTGGAGCCCAGATTGTAGTGCAACCAAGTTCAGTGACATAAAATCATGAATTTGGACGAACCCATGCAAATCCAACAACATTACTGGTAAAACAATTCATAATAGGCCATCATTTTCATATGGGAAAATAGTGCATACAAACCTGGATAACTTAAAAAGTAATTTAAAAACACCAGATTAAAAAGTGGTTGCTGGACATTTGGAAGTTATCTTAAATGAATAACCTGCCTACAAAAGAAATAGTCAAGCTGATCCAGAGATTTGTCCTTATGCCAATGAACTCTTTTGTTATTTCTCATTGCCATCAGAAAGTAGAATGTGGTATTTTAAATGTCAGTAATTTCTATGAAGATGAGTGAAGGTAGCTTCTAAAGATAGTCATGGAATATGAAAGAAAAAGAGTTTGTAAAACCTCAGCATTCAAGAATTCATGGCAATATCTTGTTCTGCATTGACAAAGTTTTCAGATAGCTGGAAGTATACCTATTTAAGCACAGAGACATTTTTTGTTGATCATTTTGGGTAGAAAAGTTCCTAGAATATATGATACATTCCTTATCTTCTTTAAACATACAGTTGGAGAAGAGGGAAGCAAGGAGGTCCAGACCTATGACTTCCTCAGTACAGGAACTCCTAGTGTGAAAAATTCTTCCACTGCAACTTGTATTCTTAAGAGGCTGTCTGGGTAGCAAATAATAGGAAATTGAGGGGATGGCCATCAATTGGGAAATGGCTGAACAAGTTGATATGTATGTAATGGAATTCTATTGTTCTATAAGAAATGATGAGCAGTAGATTTCAAAGAAACCTGGAAAGACTTACATGAACTGATGTTGAATGAAGTGAGTAGAACCAGGAGAACACTGTACACAATAACAGCAACATTGTGTGATGACCAGTTTTGATAGACTTAGCTCTTCTGAGCAATACAATGATCTAAGACAACTCCAAAAGACTCATGATGGAAAATATTATCCACATCCAGAGAAAGAACTATGGAGTCTGAATGCAGATTGAAACATGCTCTTTCCTCTCTTTTTTTGTTTTGTTTTTTCTTTCTCATGGTTTTTCTCTTTGATTCTTCTTTACAACATGACTAATGCGGAAATATGTTTAATATGATTGTACATGCATAGTTTACATCAGATTACATGCCATCTTGAGGAGGGGGAAAGGGGAAAAATTTAGAACTCAAAATCTTAAAAATTTAAAGAGAGAGAGAGTTGTCTGGGGTCCTGATAGGTTAGGAAATTTGCCCATGGTCACACAGTCAATATGCATCAGAGATGGGTCTTGAACTCAGGTCTTCTTGGTTCTAGTGCTCATCTATTATTATTATCTATGACATCATGCTGCCTCTTAGAATGTAATTATTTCAATATTTCAAAGATCTTTGGTATCAGTAATGGGAATACTCCTCCCCATCACCCCAGAGCCCACCACAACCCCTCCAAACAAGTAATGGTGGAATGAGTTACTGTGGCCAAAAAATCAATGTCCTGGTACATACCTGTGTTCTAGGTAGCTGAGGTCAAATGATCACATAAAATCTCAGATTTTATGCTGGAATGTATTTCAGAGCTCAATAAAACTGAATCCCTCCTCCTCAATTTTACAGGTGAAGAAATTGAGGGTTGGAGAAATCAAATGACTTGCCCGAGGTCACATAGGTACAAAATGTTGGAAGTATGATTTGAACTCATGTCCTCTGACTCCAAAGTCAGTTATTTTTTCCTTTCTACCACACAGCTTTTCAAACTAGAGAGCAAGAACGCTTCCCAAAGATGGCCTCTGGGTGAATGAACCCTAATCTTAGACAAAGACCAACGCGTACCTTAGAGTTTTTTCTCCCCTGAAAGTAAATATCTTATTATGGTCCCTGGATGATATCAGACAGCAAAAAGCCACTTGAGCAGAAAGAAAAACATAGAGATCGATCAGTCCAGACTCTCTCAACCTTTTTAATGTTCCTTTGGCAGAATGGTGATGTCTGCAGAACCTTTCTCAGAATGTTTTTAAATGTATGAAATAAAGTGCATAGGATTACAAGGAAACTAATTGTGTTGAAATACAGTTATCAAAATACATGCATTAAAAAAGTTCAGAGATCCCAATTTAGGAAGCCCTGATCTAATCTTCTCATTTTACAAGTAATGAAACTTAGGCCCAGGGAGATTTCGTGATATGTTCAAGGTTGCACAACTAGCTATTGCCAGAGCCAGGACTAGAATCTAGGCCCCTTTGACCCCAGCCCACCCCAAGACCAATGCTCTTTCCACTAGTGTAATAAAAGGAGTCAGCATTTTATTATTGTATCTGTTGCTGAATTTGTTTAGCTTGTAGTTTTAGTAGTAATTTCCCAAGCCATTTGTTTTTCAGCCTCTGACCCTTACTGCTCAACCACCTGAGTGCCAGCAATGCTTGAGAAACAGTCTCGAGGATGGGATTAATCTAATGATAACCCACCCAGAAACCCATGGCCACTTGGAGGCAGCTGAAGGAAAACTGATGGAAATACCCCTTTACCTTTCCAGATACCGGTGCTGCCAGTGAATACATACATGTAAGAATCAGGAGAAAAGCAGCTCTGCTCTTTTACAGAGAGGGACCAGCTTCCCTCCCAAGTGTTTAATTTCTGCTGCAGGCCTGATTACTATCAGCACTGGACTAGAACCAAGAGAATGGCCCGGTCATTACACAGCAATGTCACTGGTTATGCAGCTGCCCTGGTAGTTCATTAAGGAACTTTATTGGACTGGAGGGTGGGAGCAAACATTTTGCCAAGTTTGGAACCCAGTTTGGGCCTCAGAGGTCGGGGCTGTGAATGGAGCATATTAACATCATGCTGTTAACTCCCCTCACTCTTTGGCACAGCTTAGCCTTCTGTTCTGCAAGTAATGGCCTCAAGTCTCTCATGAAAAAATCTTATTGGAGATCAAAGCAATCTTGCATAACCTCTCTTTGATGAGTTAAGGGAAAACGAACCAGAAACACAAGGATTAAATGTCCCTTAAGATACCCTTGGGATTTAAATACTGAGGGGGAAAAGTGCTTGGCAAAACTGTTTGGGGTTTTATCAAACCTTAACTATTTGGGGGAAACAGCGTGAGCAGTATGACTAACCAAGGCCGGCCTGGGTCTGCCCATGCCTAATTGGCATGTTAATGTCCTTAAGGGGGAGATTTCCTCTTTTAATGGAAGGAACACCTGCGTTCTGGGAGAGTGCTGTTCCCACCTACACAATGTTACCTCTGATTAAGTGGAGCATAATTTCAGTCAAAAACCTTGTTTGATGGAGCGGATTCTGTAGGTCAGTTGGGTTTCATATATCTTGCTGGACTTTACATTTATGTTTTTCTCTTCTATTTTTTTCCCTAAGAAAGCAACTCTTGCATAAATTGTTCTTTAAAATCAAAACAATACAATTCAGTTTACATAGAATTCAGATGTTAATATGCTCCATTCTCTCTTAAACTTTCAAAATGTTTCCTTACTCATTAGAAAAACGATCAAGCTGAAACAATCATGTGAAGGATTCTCATGGTTGGTGAGTAATAGACAATAAACATTTATTAAGTGTCTACTATGTGCCAGGCACCATGCTAAGTGCTGAGGGTGCAAATACAAAAAAGGAAAGACAGTCCAACCCTCGAGGAGCTTGCAGTTTAATGGGAGAAAGGATGACAAGGGAGAGGGGAGGAGGAAGGTATCAAACTTGAGGTCATGATGGAAAAGTCAGAGAAGTCCCAGAGTAGAGCGGCCAGATGAGAAAAGAGGAGAGGTCTATCCTGGAGTTCGTGATCCCACTCTCCAAACAGAGGGGCTGGTAGTCATGAGGAGTCCTGGTAAAGCTTCAAGAGGGTGTCTAGGTGGCATCATAGGGCATAGAATGCTGGGCCTGGAGTCAGAAAGATTCATTTTCCTAAGTTCAAATCTGGCCACAGATATTTACTAGCTGTGCAACCCTGGGCAAGTCACTTAACTCTGTTTGCCTCAGTTTCCTCATCTGTAAAATGAGCTGGAGAAGAAAATGGCAAACCATTCTAGTATCTCTGTCAAGAAAACTTCAAATGGGGTCATGAAGAATCGTACACAACTGAAAAAATAGCTGAACCAAGAGTCTCAAGGCTGATGGGATCTTGAAGGATGATGAGGTTTTCCCAATGATGAGCTTCCCAGGGCATGATGCACAAGCACAGAAATCCCACAGTAAGACAGCCAGGTGAGAAATGAAGAGATGTCTTGAACTGAGCTCTCTTCTTAAATAGAGATTTGGGAGTTCATGGCTAATAGGACACACAGGAGTTTTCTTCAGTAGTTCTATAAATCTGAAAGTGAGCTTGGTGTAGTGAAGAATGCTGGACTTAGACCCAATGCTAGTCAAGAAGACCTGGGTTCTAATCCTACCCCAGATAGTCATTTAACCTCTCTGAACCTCTGCTTCGTATTGCAAAATGCTAATGATAACAGCTTCTTATAGGATGCTTCTCATCGTCTTTGTCTGGATCTGTGATTTGATCTGTGCAGGGACCTCCCAGTATAAAGATTCCCTCTACTGTTTGGTACAGATTGCCACGTCCTCTGAGAACTGAGAGATGACTTAGCCCATGGTCATACAGTCATTAGGTGTGAGAGGCAGGACCCAAATGAAGGACTTCCTGAGTTGGAGGACCATCTTTTATCTGCTAGGCTATACTGCTTCTCATAGGGCTCTTGTAAAGATCAAATGAGATATTATGTATATGTGTGTGTGTGTGTGTGTGTGTGTGTGTGTATGAGATGATATATTATATATATATATATATGTATGTATATATATATATATATATATATATATATATATATAAATTGCTACACAAATTTATGAGGAGCAAGTTCATAGTTATTAGGAAGAAGCATTTATTAAGCATCTAGTATGTGCCAGGCACTGTGCTAAGCACTTTATAAACATCTCATTTGATTTCTTATGACAGACTGAAGCAAATGGAGGTTGAAGTGACTTACCCAGAGTCACACACTTGGTAATTGCCTGCAGTGGAACTTGAACTCATCTTTCTGCCTCTGGGCCCAGCCCTCTCTCCATCATACCGCTTAGCTGCCCAGTAGAATACGTTCATGTTTTTGACCAAATTCTCCAGAGAGGTTGCATTAGGACACATTCTTTGTGACCTGTTGATGTTAATTTTATTCACCCCCTCAGATCTGTGTGAACACAAATTTGGTATTTATTATTCCGTATGCCTTTTCACTTATGGCTCTGACAACTTTTCCAGAGCAATACCATGAGCATCCTCAAGGGCCTGTTTCTTTCTTTTATTACCAAGTCATAGTGACTTAGTAATCCCTTCTCACTATAGATTAAATTCCGTGATAGAAAATGGATTCTGTATAAACATGTGATTTCCATGCCTCAGCAGATGGACTATAAGAATGACGTTAATATGGTGACAACAAATTTTTTGTGATCAATCAATCAACATGCACGTATTGAGTGTCTACGATGCCAGGCACTGTTCCAGTAGGCACTGAAGACACAAAGATACAAGTGAGACCCCAAACTCAAGGAGAGACAACACGTATACATACAAATATTGAGGAAATATATACAAAATATAAAGTAGCTAAAACACACTAGTCAGAAAAAGTTAATATGATCTTGGGTGGCATTAAGTGAAGCATAATGTACAGAACACGGCAGGAGATGGCCCTGCAGTCCTCTATCCTTGTCAGAGTACACCTGGGCACGGTTTTCCGTTCTGGGCAACAAATTTTAGGAAAGTCATTGATGAGCCGGAGGGCCTGTAGAATATCAGTCAGCATGGTGTAGGGATTCAAGATCATTCCACATGAGGAATAATTGAAGGAACTGCACATGTTTACCCTTGAAGAAGAAAAGACTTTGAGAGGACAGGATAGCTATCTTTGAGCAACTGAAGGGCTGTCACGTAGGAAAGGGCAGCTAGCTAGGTGGCATAGTGGATAGAGCCATGGGCCTGGAGTCAGGAAGTTGTTACGTCATTTTTCAGTCGTGTCTAACTCTACATGACCCCATTTGGAGTTTTCTTGGCAGAGATACTGGAGCTGTTTGTCATTTCCTTCTCCAGCTCATTTTATAGATGAGGAAACTGAGGCGAACAGGGTTAAATGACTGGTCCAGGGGTCATACAGCTAATAAGTGTCTGAGGCCATATTTGAAATAACAAAGATGAGTCTTTCTGGTTCCAAGTCCAGTGTTCTGGACAATGTTCCACTTAGCTGCCCCAGAGTTAGGAACATCTACGTTCAAATCTGGCCTCAGACACTTACTAGCTGAGTGATCCTGGGCAAGGAACTTAACCCTGTTTGCCTCAGTTTCCTCATCTGTAAAATGAGCTGGAGAAGGAAATGGCAAAACAGTCCAGTATCTTTGCCAAGAAAACCCCAAATGGGGTCATGGAGAGTCCAACATGACTGAAACTACTGAGCAACAACAACAACAGCGTGTGGGAAAGGGGTTAGACTTGGCTCCAGTGGGAAGAAGTGGGGAATAATGGGTAGAAATTGCAGGGAGACAGATTTTTACTTGATGTAGGAAAAATAATTCCTAACTAGAGCAATCCAGAATGGGGTGCCTTGTAAGGCTTCTCCTCCCTGGAGTCTGCAGGCAAAGGCTGGATGACCGTTTGTTAAGAATGGTAAGGGAACAGGGAATTCCTGTTCCAGTCCATACGGGACTCCGTGACTTCTGAACTGCCTTCCAGCGCTGAGATTCTGCGCCCCAGAGTCTTGTGCTACTGTTACCATTATGTGCACTCCTGCTTGGCCCCCTCTCTTCTGACTGCTCTGATAAAGTCATGTGGACTCTGACCTAGCCCTTTTCAGTCAGTTCAGCTCTTGAGAGTGAAATTGGTTTGTCTACCTTTGCCTTGTGAGATGGAAGCCAATGTTTGGCCCCTCTGGGCCAGGGTCTCCTTTCTTCACAGCTTTTCCCTCTAATCTTTCCCTTTGGAAATCTGGTGAAACCTATGGTTCCTTTATCATCACACTGTTTTTAAATGATTGAAGAAAATGCTAAATTTCAGTGAGAGGTCAGTAAAAAGAAATAAGTAATATTTTACCCTATCCAAGTTCATGGATTCCCTGAAATCTATCCATAGACCCCTGTGTTGGGGTGGGGGGACTCCATGGACCTCAAGTTAAAAGCCTTTGCTCTTTAGACTAACTTGCAGTCTAGTTTTGAATTTGAATTCCCAGGTGAACCAACTATTAGGTATTCAATATTCATTGAGGTAAGTTGATTGACACATCCTAGCACAAATAGAGACCATGTATTTTATTGTCATCACCATCATCATCATCCTCTTCCTCCATTAAAATTCTCCTCTGAGATTCCTTACTGTGGCATGGAGGTGACCTGATTTCTTGAAGGCTATGACAGTAGAGTATAAGTCCTAACAAATTCTGTCAAGCCAGAAAGACTTTGAGGACAGGCCCTGTGACATACCATATTGCTGTTGTCCAATGCCCAACCTAGTATAGTTTGTACAGGCTTATCACCAGGTTACAGGTTGGCTGCAGTGTGGTGCTATCTATCTGTCTATCTGTCTGTCTATCTCCATACTGCAGCCAACCTAGTGATAAGCCTCTAATATACATACATGCATATATATGTATATATATATATATACACATACACACACATATAAATATATATGCATATGTATTTATATGTATATATAATATGTGCACATATACACTTATATGTGTGTATATATGCATGCATTTGTGTATATACATATATGTTTGTCACAACATCTCTCAAACAATTTTCCACTAAGTTGTAGAGGGGTTGGGATCTGAAAGCACCCACATGATCTAGGCACAGATGCTTTAGATTTTGAGGCAATGGTAAGGACAAAACTCATGTTTATATCGTCTTTTAAGTTTTACAAAGGTCAGGAGTCACTGGTTCCTCTTGGCCTCCTCTACCCTGACTGTGGATCCCTAGGGTAACATGATGTTTTAAAAAACAAATGAAAGAAGAAGGGAGAGAATAAGAAGAGATAGGGAACAGACTGGATGAGAAAGTCAAGATTCAAAAATACACTGACAAGCTAGAATAAATATAACTAATCAAATTTAATTTAACAAGCAACATTCATTCAACCAGCATATACTAAATTAAATACCTCCTGTGTGCGTGGGACTATTGATGCAAAGACAAAAATGAAACAGCACTTGTCCTCAAGGAACTTGCATTTTGCTGGGGGAAACTTATGCCTTAATAAGTAAATACAAAGTAAGTTGAGGATGTCAGGAAGAGGGTACTGGCAACTAGGGAATAAGCTAGAACAAAGGACTAAGCAGCTAGGGAATAAGCTAGGCCTTATGCAGGGGGTGGCATTCTAAGCATGGCAGATGGTCAGAGAGGGCAAACAGTACAGAGTACAGAAAACAGCAGGTAGACCAGTGTGGCTAGAATGTAGCGTGCGTGAAGGTTAATGCGGAGCAAGCCTAGAACATTGGGCCAGGGTTTGTTTGTGAAGGGCTTGAAAAGCCAAACAGGGAAATTTGTGTTTGATCTTGGAGGCAAAGGGGGGCCTCTGGAGCTTCTTGGGCATGGAGGGTGGAGTGGACACGACTAGACCTGTGCTTTACAAATATTAAGACAACATTGATTTGGAGGATGGCTTGGAAAGGGGAGAAACAAGAAGCAGATAGATCCATTAGGAGACTTTTGGAATAGTACAGTTTATTGATGATGACAGCCTGAACAGTCATTTGCTGCATGAAGGGGTCAGATACAAGAGATGCTGTAGAAGTACAATGAATAAGACTTGGAAATTGATTTGATGGGGGAGGGAGGAAAGCGAGGAGGGTGACTCTGAAGTTATAAACCTGGGAAATTTGCAGCATGGTGGCACTCGATAGAAATAGGGAAGTTAGGAAGAGGGGAGGTTTGGGGGCAAATGATAATGAGTTCTGTTTTGTATATGCTGAGTTTGGCATGTCTATGTCATGTCCAGTTAATGTTCAGTAGGCAGCTGACAACATGGAACTAGTGGAGAGATTCGTGATGCTTCAGAAAGAAGTGGGCTCCCCATCACTGGAGGTCTTTATGCAAAGACCGAATGGAACATAACAGTCATGTTATAATGATGGATTCTTTTTGGGTGTGAGTTGGGTTGGATGGACACTGAGGTCCCTTGCAACTGTAAAAGTTTGCGTTTCTGTGATTCTGCAAATATATAGATCTGGGAGTCATTTGCTCCCAGATGGCAACTGGACCTTTTGAAACTGATATGTTCACCAAGAGAAATTATAAAGAGACAAGAGGGCCCAGGACAGAGTCCTGGGGTGCAACTGCAGTGGGAGACAGAGCAATAGATGGTGATTCAGCACAGAAGACAGAAGAAACAGCCAGAGAGGTAGGAGGAAAATGAAGAGAGAGGAGGAGGAGGAAGTATCCATGAGGGACTGGGTGGTCCACTGTGTCAAATGAGACATAGAGGTCAAAAGGATGAAAATAGAGAAGTCCACTGGATTTGACAATTAAGAGGTCATTAGTAACCTTGGAGACAAGCAGTTTCAGTGAGTGATGAAGTTGGAAACCAGATTGCAAGGGTCTGAAAAGTGATTAAGAGGAAAGAAAACAGAAGCAATGGATGTAGAGCCTCTTTGTTTTTCTAGGACCTTGCCTGAGAAAGTAAGGAAAAATAAAGGACTATAGCTTGAAGAATGATAGGGCCAAGTAAAGGTATTTTAAGGATAGAAGAGATGTGGGCATATGTTGAGGCAGCAGAGAAGGAGCTGATAGGTAAGGAGTTTGGAAATTACAGGGAGGGGATGATTGCAGGGAAAAGATGCCAGAAGAGATGAAAGGAGATGGGATGAAGGGCACAAGGAGGAAGATTGGCCTCAGTTAGGAGAAGAGTCCTCTTTGTCAGAGACTAGAGCAAGCAAGGAAAGAGTGGTGGATGTAGATAAAGTGTTTTAACAAGGAGAGAAGAAGGAGCTCACAGAATGGCCTCTGACAGGAATAAATGTCGGCTCAAAAAATCAGTTTCACTGGGACAAGATCAGAGCATAATTCCTCTGAAAAAATTCTGGGGGCATTAGAATCCCTTGATACCTTATCACATCACTGATCTTGCCCTGCAAAGTTTCATCTTTGTATCATCTCCACCTTCTACTGCCTTAGCTCCTTCACATGTCCTACTAAACAAAGGTGGAGAAAATCATGCTTCCTGGGTCTACTACAAATTTATGTCACATAACCTCACCTGGGACCTCATTGCTACAAGACAATCCTTCTATACCTCCCTAATCAACTTACTATCCCACTCACCACAGTGGCTTTTCCAAACCTTTTCATGCCTCCTGAAGTTTCCCTTAGCTCCTCTCCCTCAGCCTCTCAGCTAAGAATATTCCTTCATTTTACTGAAAAAAAAATTGAGGCCATTTGCTATGAATTCCCTCTCCTCCTCTCTTCCTCCTCTCACAAAGATGTGAGATGACACTATGTCTTTCTTCACTTCAATCTCACATGAAGAGGCAGTCTTTCTCCTTGCCAGAGATAACCCCTCTAAGTGCACAAGTGGTCCATTCTATCCTGTTTTCTCCAGCAGATTGCCCCTTCCATCATCCCCACTGTCTTATTTATCTTCAGTCTCTCCTTGACCACTGGCTACTTTCTTACTCATTACAAACATGCCCACATTGCTCCCATCCTCAGAAAACCTTCGATCCATCCATCCTCTCTGTCATCTCTTATCTCTCTTACCTTTTTTGGCTAAACTCCTTGAGAATGCCAGCTATAATATGTTCCTCCACTGCCATTCTTCTTACTCAGCTGTTATCTCTCTACAGTGTAGCTTCTGACTTGATCACTGAACCAAAACTTTTCACTCCAGAGGGTACTAACAATCTCTTAATTAACAAATCTAATGGCCTTTTCTCAATTTTCATCCTTTATCTTCTTGATACCCTCTTCTCTCTAGATTTTTGGGACACTACTCTCTTTTGGCTCTCTTACTTATCTGACTATTCCTTCTCACTCTTCTTTGCTGGATCTTCATCTAGGCGATGCCCAATGACAATGAATATCCCATAGGCCCTCTTCTCTTATCCCTCTATACTATGTTACTTGGGGGTCTCATCAGCTCCTATGAATTCAGTTCCTATCTCTTTGCCCACGATTCTCAAATCAACTCACCCAGCCCTAACTTCCCTGCTCAATTCCAGTCTCTTCAAGCGCCTTTTCGACATCTTGAACTAGATATCCCATAGACATCTTAAACTCAACATGTCCAAAACTGAACTCATTCCCCTTAAGTTATTCCCCACCCCATTTCAAACTTGCCTATTACTTATTGAGGGCACTGTGTCTTCCCACTCCTCCCGGCTCACAACCTAAAGGTCAGCCTTGACTCCTCACTCTTTCTCACTGCTAATCCCAATATTTAATCTGTTGCCAAGGCCTGTGGATTTTACTTTTGTAACATTTCTTGCATATATGTCCTTTTCTCCTCTGACACTGCCACCATTCTGGTGCAGGTCTTCATCAAATCAGCCCTGGATTAGATGGAAGCACAGTTCATCTAAAAGAATTCTGGGGACAGCTAGGTGGTGCAGTGGATAGAGCTCTGGCCTTGGTGTACAGAGGACCTGAGTTCAAATGTAGCCTCAGACACTTGACACTAGCTGTGTGACCTTGGGCAAGTCATTTAACTCCAATTGCCTAGCCAAAAAAAAAATCCATAGAAATAGAAGCTGTTATTTATTTGGGGCATCTAGGTGGCACAGTGGATAGAGCACTGGCCCTGGAGTCAGGAGAACCTGAGTTCAAATCTGGCCTGAGACCAAACAAACACTTGACACTTACTAGCTGTGTGACCCTGGGCAAGTCACTTAACCCCAACTGAGGAAAAAAAAAAAGAATTCTGGACCTGCCTGCCACAAGTGTCTCCCCACTCTAGTCCTTCTTCTACTCAGCTGTCAAAGTGATTTTCCTAAAGCACAAGCCTGACCATGTTAGCCTCAGTAAACTCCAGTGGCTCCTATCACCTCCAAGATCAAATATAATGTATTCTGTTTGGTATTCAATGTTCTTCATAATCTATATCCCCCTCGCCCCACACACTTTTCCAATTTTCTTATATAATATACTGCCCCACCTATCCCCATGTACTCTGAGATACAGTGACATTGGCTTCCTTCTTTTTCCTGGAACAAGACACCCCATTTCCTAACTCCAGGCACTTTCACTTGCTGTCCCCCATGCTTAGAACATTCTTCCTTCTCCTCTCCACATCTTGACTTCCTTCAAGTCCAAGGTAAAATCCCACCTTCTACAGGAAGCCTTTCCTCATCCCTCTTAACTCTTCTGTTAATTATTTCCAATTCATCCTGCATATATCTTGTTTATACATACTTGTTTACATGTTGTCTCTACCTTCAAATTGGGAGCTCCTTAAAGGTAGAGAGTGTCTTTTACCTTTTCTTCTATCCCCAGAACTTAGCATAGTGCCTGGCACATAGTAAATGATAAATAAATAAATATTTGTTGACTGACTGACAGAGGCTAGGTGCACCTTGTGGGAATGGCCCAGGGCCTAGGACATCATGGTCTATTTCAACACCTCCTGCCTCTGTGTTTGTGTTTGGGTCTTTTCCAGTGCTCTGGGATGAGTGATCTGGGATACAAGAGCTTGTGTGTGTGGTCCACGATTGGGTCGTGGTATTACTCCAGAGTCAAAAAACAAATCACACCAAAAGCTAGGTTACAGATTGAATGTGGGGCTGACAGCACCCTCAAAGAAGTCTATCCAGCTAAGAGGAAGAGAATGTGACATCCGATAAGTGCTCGTGTGCTACCTGGTATCATCAGGCTCACTTGTGCGCATGTTTCATCTCCCATGGTAAACTGTAAGCTTTGGGAGTGTGAAGACTGCAGATCATTCTATAAATAGACAATAGACACTTCTGGCTAGAGCAGAGAATTTCCTATGGGGAATGATGGGAGATAAGTTTGGAAAGGTAGCAATTCCACCTCAAATCTCACCATCTCAAATATCCTGGCTATCTAACCCAAATCGGTCTAAAATTCCACAACAACCCAGCATATCACTGAAAAATGATGTAGGAAGTAAGGGGGAAATGATGATGGTTCCTCCCTTTTCACCCCTTTAACATTTAAAGTTAATAGTCAATAGTCAATGAACATGTATCAAGCACTTACTATGTGCCAGGCACTGTGCTAAGTACTGAAGATACAAAAAGAGGCAACAGATAGTCCCTGCCCTCAAGAAGCTCACAATCTAATGGGGGAGACAAGAAGCAAACACATATGAACAAGCTATTTACAGTTTGTGTATATAAGAGAGAGGATATAGATAGATAGATGTAGATATAGATATAGATGTACACATAACAAGTGCAGAGAACATAGCCTCTGCCTTCAGGATGCTTACAATCAAATAGAGGAGCTAAGGAAAATAAATAATGAACTAACATGTAAATTGGAATATATAATATATATATAAGTTCTATGAGGTCAGATAATAGTAATAACTAGCATTTGAGGCCTGGGGGTTACAAAGCACTTTACAAATAGTATTTCTTTTGATCTTCACAACAATCCTGTAGGTGCTATTATTATCCTCATTTTATTTATTTTTAGTGAGGCAATTGGGGTTAAATGACTTGCCCAGGGTCACATAGCTAATAAGTGTCAAGTGTCTGGTCTAAGTCCAGATTTGACCTCAAGTCCTCCTGACCCCAGGACCGGTGCTTTATCTATTGCACCACCTAGCTGCCTCTATTATCCTCATTTTAAAAAATGAGAAAATTAAGGCTAGGAGTGGTTAAGTGACCTGCCTAGGGTCACAGAGCTAGTCAACATCTAAGGCATAATTTGAACTCAGGTCTTTTTGTCTCCAAGTCCAACACTCTATCCACTGCACCACCCTGCTGTGAGATGCCTCGTGGCTTCAAAAGGGTGTGGAAGCTAGTAACACAGACACAGCAGCCTCAGAGCTAGCCACCCCACAAAGCCGCAGCTTTGATGCATGCCTGCCATTCACTGAATGGGCCACAGGATGCCACTGTTGCATTTACTCTGAGGCAGCTCTTGCCTGGTGGTAGTGTTAGAAGGAAAAGGGAAAAGAAGAAGCCAGTCTTTACAATGTAAATATCTGGGTCACCCAAGATGAGACATAATTCAGACTTCTGCTTGCAAGATATGACTACATTTTTCATCTCTTTAGATGTGACTTTTGAAGTTTTGTGCTAACTTTAAAAAAAAAATAAGCCTTACACTCCTGAATTACTCCAGAAAGAGTTGGAGACACTTACAAATGTAAGAGTCAATGAATCTTCTGGCAGCCTGTAAGAGATGTTAGAAGAATCAACAGATTTGGTATCTGCTTAGTTATAGGATCAGAGTTTCAGGCCTGGAAAGGAACTTAGAGGCTGTCTGGTACAACCTTCTCATTTTACAAGTGGGGAAACTGAGGCCCCAAAGGTCTTAAGTTCAAGGTCATATCGATTCAAGTAGCAGAGTCAGGATCTGAATTTCATGCCTCTGCCTCTAAATCTAATTCTCTTTTCATTGCCTCAGCCATGGTAGACAGGAATCAAAGATCACTGCAAGGAACAGATCGTGGCTGGTTTATATCATCTACCTATTTTCCCCTAGCTGATCCAGGATGATCCATTCTATAGGATGAATGACAAATAAGCCTATTTTATCAGGCTAGGATAAGAGTGGCTATTTAAAAACAGTGCTTGGAATGAAGATGGAGGTAGGTGATAGGTGATAGTGCAGTTTAAAAGAACCAGCTTACATCCTATAATAAGGTTCCAAGCACAGTGTCCCTCCCTTCATCCTGTTTTATATATTGAATGATGATGAGATGGCCAGGGACCTTACCCAGCCCTCTCCAAACCATGGATCATGATGCTGCAGCCCCAACCCCAGCTGCAAACATGGTAGCTAGCAATGCCTCAAGGTCTTAGCTAATTTAGAGTGAAGATCAATTCTCTAGGTCAGAGTGACTCATCCGAATAGGGCATGAGCCACAGGGCAATAAATTTGGAAACTAAACTAAAATGGCCTGAGTTTGAATAATTCAGAGTAGGTTGCCATAGCAAGGAACAGTCACACAGGGCCTCAATCAAGCCTGACATAAATCTAGCTTGCCCTACACTAAATAAGAGCATCATCCTAGCTGGTGACTCAGAGATAGTGCCGCCTCTCCTTGCCACATCGTTGGCTTTCAAACAAAACCAACAAAGAAATTCATGGGTGGAAAAAAGTCTTATGAAGAGTATCTCAAGGTCTACTTAGACAAACAGAAGTCTTGAGTTCTCGTCCCAGGTTTGCCACTTACTGGCCATGCTATTTTGGGCAAATCACTTAATCTTTGGGAACCTCAGTTTCCTCATTTGTAACTATTCTACCCCCTAGGGATGTCATACAACTCAAGTGGGGAAAAGGAAGGTAGAAGCTGCCAAATGTTCTTCAGATATTGGGTGTTATTGGCAATGTTATTGTTATTATTGCCAAGATAAAAATGCGTGTTGATCCATATCATTAAGAAAACAATTTGGTTTAAAATCTTTTTTGCTCTTTTTTATTTCTTTAATTCTTCTAGGAATTTTTGTTGGGCTTGTATCTGATCTATATTTTTCTTTGAAGTTTTGCTTGTAGATGTTTTCCAGTCATTGTCTTCTTCTGAATTTGTGCCTTGTCATCATAGCAGCTTTTTAAGGTCAAGTTCTTTTTTGTTGTTGTTTGCTGATTTTTCCAACTGACTTTTTGACTTTATGTTATTGTTGGGCTCTGTTCACCTCTAAGAAAGATTCCTGGCCTGAGCATCAATCTTTCATGTTCTGCTACTTTCACAACTCAGTCTGGGGACCTGAAAATTTTTGGTGCTTTCAAGGTCATGAGATCTGAAAAGTTGTCTGCCTTCCCAGTATGCGCTCTGCAAGTTTGTTGCTGGATTCAGTCACAATAAGCCTGCTGGGAGATTCTGCAGGTTCAGAGCAGCTAAACTGCTGGTTTCCCCTTGGTTTTGGTCTTTTGCCCTGGTTTATTCCACTCCAGGCTTATGTGCAGAACTAAAGGTTAGAACTGAGTCACTACTCAGCCCTTGGGCTCAGACCCACCCTGCTAAGCTTTTGAAACTTGTTCTTTGCTGCTTACCCAGGTAGGGCCTCTGCTCCCTCAAGATCAAGATCATTCATCTCCACTCTGGAACTCTGACCCAGAACTAGGTAATGAGTGACGGAGCTGCCAGATGGCATTCATTCTTATGTCCAGTGCTAGAACAGGGGTCCCTTGGGATCTCTTTCTATCCAGGTGTTCAGTGAATTTATCACCATCAGGCACTGGACTGCTCTTTACCACTGCGACTGCTGCAGCCACCCCAGCCCACTGCCACTTCACCTGTTGTGGCACTGCTGCTGCTACTCTCCCGGCTAGGCCCCACCCCAGTGACCAAAGACTTCTCTTTCTGTCTTCCTCTGCTGCCCTGGGCTAGAAAAATGATTTACTTTGGCTTTTGTAATTCAATTAGGTGCATTTTCTAAGTTGTTGGAATGTCAGACAATGGATCCTCTGTTACTGTTGTGCACTTTGTAATTAATTCACATGACTTCACTCATGCAAGCTGCTTCTTGTTAATTTTTCTGATATTTACAGAAATAGCAGTGTTTATGTTTTCTTATTGACATGGGTCAACAAGCATTTTTATCACTGCAGTAATAACAACAACCCTGCCCCAAACACCTACTGTTTGAAGAACATTTGACAGCATCTACCTTCCTTTGCCCAGTTTGAGTTGTACAACATCTCTAGGAGGTAGAAGAGTTGTGGAGAGGGGTGTTGGAGAGCTAGGCAAAAATGTTAGCTTTCACTCCACCATTTTGACTCCACCCTCCTATTTTTAGAACCTGAGTGAAACATTTGTGGGAGATCTGAACTTCTCTATATCCTATCGCGTCTCCTTTTTTAACTGGAAATCCCCGAATGAATTCAGTTTTAAACACTTTGTGCTTGAGGTTATGGTGGGATATTCAAGAACATCTATCCAGGTGGAGATACACAGCTGGAAATATAAGACCGGAATGCTAGAGAGGTGAATTGCAGAGTTGCCAGCTTAAAGGGAGTAACTGAATGCAAATCCTGCCACTTCTAACTCCGTAACATCTTTTATGATCTATATCACATCTCTTAACTAATGTTAATATTAATAATAGCTAACAGTTATATAGCCCTTTAAGGTTTGCAAAACACTTTTCATTTGCTATCTTATGCAAATGTGGGTGTACCCTAAGGTTCTATCCTGGGCTGTTTTCTTTCTCTCTATAAATTTTCTCACTTGGTTATCTCATCAGTTCCTATAGGTTTAATTATGTTCTCTATGCAGATGATTTCATTTATATGTCCATTTTTAGCGCCTTTCCTAAGTTTTAGTTATGTATCACCAGCTACCTACTGGATGTCCTGGAGACTTCTAAAACTCAACATTTCCAAAAAAGAGCTCATTATCTTTCCTCTCAAACCTACCTCTCTTCTGAACTTCCCTTCATGACTAAAATAATAAGGGGTCATTAAGAGATTTTTTAAAAATACATGAGGATTAGATAATGATGGAAGTGGGATTTTTTTTAATAGAAAGAGTGATAGTGGAGAAGACCTGGAATGCCATGAACTAAACCCTACAACTCCCCTACGGGTGAATCAATGTATTTTTTGGAACCAAATTACAGAGTAAAAGGATAAATAAATGTGTAAAGGAAAGGTGGAGAATAGAAGAGAATGTATGATGTACCCTAATCAAGTCCAAGAATCAACAATGAAGGGGAGATAAATTCTGAAGTTTCTCAGCAATTCTCCTGTAAACTCCCCTTACACGAAAATGGGAGAGGTGACAAAAGCAAGGGACTGACAGAGGGCACAAATAGAGCTTTCAGTTCAGTGCCAAGTGGGGGTGTCTTCAATGGGACCTGTAGAGGTATAAGCCTGGAATGGGAGATGGGGACCTCATGATGGGTGTAATCTGGTGGGTATTGTCACACAGGTACATTACTTCCTCAATAATAACTGCCTCAAGAGAAGAGAAATTGGTGTAGAAGCAATTGCCACCCAGAAGAGTGGGAAGACACGGATTCAGAAAGGAGATTGCATGGCAAATGGGAAGGAGAATGATTGTGGAAAGGGAAGAGATCAGACTTAGACTGAACAATTTAAGACATAGAGTAATTTCTGCGATGGAGAAGTGCCTCTTTCCTTGTTACTTCCCTTATGAATTTGATACTTTTAAGAGTGAGGCACAACAGGAAAAAAGGGGATGAGAGATCAAGATCTACAAAGGCAATAACAGAAATTGGCTTCAAGTGGGAACTCAAAGATGGTTCCTTAGAAGCTCTAATTCTATGAACATAAAGAGACTAAAGAAGACATAAACAGGTATAAAGACTATGAATCAGAGGTCAGAATAAGTAGACAGGGAAGAAAACAAGGTAAAGACATCCTTCAACACTTACAGTAACTTTATGAACACAATTACAAAATACTTTTCACACAAATAAAGATAGATCTAAATAACTGGAGAAATATTAACTGCTTATAGGTAGACCAAGCCAATATAACAAAAATGACAATGCTGCTTATATTAATTTACTTATTCAGAGCCATGCCATTCAAACTACCAAAGAACTACTACATAGGGCTAAGAAAATAATAACAAAATTCATCTGAAGAACAAAAAGTCAAGAATACCAAGGGAATTAATTAAAAAATGGAAAGTAAGGAGGCTTAGTAGTGCCAGACCACAAATCATACATCAAAAACAATTTGGTACTGGATAAAAAAAAGAATGGTTGATCAACGAAACAGATGAAGGTCACAATATCAGGAGCAAAGGAATGGTGACCTAGTGTTTGATAAACCTAAAGATCCTAGCTATCACCATTTGACAAAAACTGCTGGGAAAACTGGAAAGTAGTCTGGTGGAAACTGGGCATAGACCAACATCTCACACAGCATACCCAGATAAGCTCAAAATGTGTACATGATGTCGATATAAAGGGTAATATCATAAGAAAATTAGTGGAGCATGGAAGAAATTGCCTGTCAGATCTATGGATAGTTGGAGAGTTCATGACCAAACAAAAGATAGAAAAGTTCACACGAAATATAATGGATAATTTTGATTACAGAAAGTTGAAAAGGTTTTACATAGATAAAATCAATGTAGTTAAAATTAGAAGAAGAGCAGAAAACTAGGGTGGGATAGAAATCTTTGCCGCAAGTTCTTCTGATAAAAGTTTTATTTCTCAAATATATAGTGAACTGAGCCAAATTTATAAGAATAAGAGCCGTTTTCCAATAGACAAACAGTCAAAGGATTTGAACAGGCAGTTTTCAGAGAAAGAAATCAAAGCTATCAATAGTCATATGAAAAAATGCTCTAAATCACTAGGGATAAAAGAAATTCAGATTAAAACAATTCTGAGATACTACCTCATACCCATCATATTGGCTTAGATGACAAACTAGTTCAACCATTCTGGAAAGCAATTTGGAACTATGTCCAAAAAGGTAAGTAAATTATGCTTACTCTTTAACCCTCCAATACCGCTACTAGGCTAATACCCCAAATAGACCAAAAAAAAAAAAAGGAAAAGGAAAAAGATCCATGTGTACAAAAATATTTATAGCAGCTCTTTTTGTGGTGGCAAAGAATTGGAAACTGAGGGACTGTCCATTGATTAGGGAATGGCTAAACAAGTTACAGTATATAAATGTGATAGAATGCTATTATGATGTAAGAAACGAAGAAAAGAATGATTTTAAAAAGACCTGGGAAGACTATATGAACTGATACAAAATGAAGTGAGCAGAACTAGGAGAACATTGTATGCAGTAACAGGCTTGTTTTGAGGATAGTCAACTGTGAAAGACTTAGTAACTCTGATCCACACTGTGACCTGCCACAGTTTCAAAGAACTCACGATGAAAAATGCTATATATAAAACATATACGTGCAAAATAAATACAAGGAAATTTTGGAGGATTTGGGGAGATCAGAGCTGGAGCAGCTAGGTGGCTAAGTGGAGGAAACACCAGGCCTAGACTCAGGAAGACCTGAGTTCAAATTCAGCTTCAGACACTTACTAGCTGGACTAAATGGACTTAGTACAGATCGAAGCATTTTTTCCCCAAAACATTGTTAATGCAGAAATTTGTTTTGGATGACTTCATATTTGTGACAGGTTTTGTATTTCTTGCCTTCTCAATGAATGAGGAAGGGGTTAGAGGTGGGAGGGAAAGAATCCGGAATTGAAAATAAAATAAAATGTAATTTTAAAAAGTAAAAAAAAAAACCTTCTAAAAAAAAGCATAGAAAAAATATTTTAAAGTAACAAACAAAAGAAGTTAGAGGAGAAGAGATGAAGGGGGAAAATTTTGAACTAAGCGTTTAATTGACATGGAAAAAAGGGGAAACAGGAGAAGAATTAGATGACTTTAAAAGAAGAAATCAATAAGTAAAATTTTTAAACTAGTATTAGGTTTGACAAATGGGAGGCGGAGTAAAGGCTATAGGAGACAGGAGAACCTGTAGGAATAAGGCTGCAGCCAAATCAATCAAAGGGACAAAGTACTCAGCTAAAAGAGGAGGTAGAACAAAATGCTGATTTAAAATACTACAGATAGGGGCAGCTAGGTGGCACAGTGGCTAGAGCACTGGCCCTGAAGTCAGGAGGACCTGAGTTCAAATGTGATCTCAGACCAAACACATGACACTTACTAGCTGTGTGATCCTAGGTAAATCACTTTACCCTAACTGCCTAAAAAAAAAAAACCTATAGATGCAAACACAAACCTAAACCCTATAACTCTAATATGAATGGATTAAACATTCCAATAAAATGAAGGCTGGCACATGGTAGGCACTTAATAAATGTTTGTTGAATTGAATGAAAGATGGGATAAGAAAACACAGTCTCACAATGTTGCTTACATGAAACATATCTTAAAAGCAAAGACATACATAGAATAAAAAAAGAAGCTGGAACAAAATATGCTATGCATCAGGTAAATCCAAAAAAACAAGAGTTGCATTAGATAAAGCAAAAATAAAAATGCACAATATAAACTGAGTTAAACAAGGAAATTTAGCTTGTGCTTAAAGGAACCAAAGATAATGAACCAATATCAATATTACACTTAGATGCTTCAAAAGGCATAAGACTGAAATTTGTAGAGTAGAAACTGAATTGCAAAAATAGATAGAAAAGACAGTACCTATACTGTGGTTCCTGAATTATTTACAAATCTAATCTGAGTTCCCTTTTTGCATGAGTAGTTAACAGTTAATTGTACTTCACTGGCTCCAGTTAATCAGAGGATGACAAGTTTGTTTATGACAGTCTTTGATACCAGCTCAAATATCTCAGCTGTCTGGACAGAGGACAGAGCTTAGTGAAGTAGACATATAACTCCTCTGGCACAGAGGTCCCAATTTTCACTCCTCTTATTTCTAAGAGCTGGGACAGAATGGGGTGAGTGAAAGAAGCTCCATGACATCCCTTAATGCCCCTCTTTCTTCTGTGTAAATGCTATGTACAGACTTCTGGAGAACTGGTACAGTACTAGAGTATGTTCCATGACATAGTGGAAGCAATGTTTGTTTTTTCCTAAAATTTTCAAGATTGGTTTATATAATACAGTTCTTTTCACTTCAAATCTATCTCAGACATGTGTTAGATACACTATATTACGCTTGTATAGGTGGCCTTATTAGATTTCCCACAGGCAACCTCTACATCTAACAATGAAAACACCTACTGGGCCCGGGTGACTGTACTATGGATATAAAGATATCCATACTGTGTACTATGGCTATGACTGTGAAGACAAAAAGAAATGATTCTTGACCTTAAGTACCTTGTATTTTATCTGAGGAAAAATTAGTATACATATAAATAAATAGAAAATATATGCCAAAATAAATACAAGGAAATTTTGGAGGAAGGAAAGTAGGAATAGGGAAATCAGATCTAGGGCAGCCAGGCAGCACAGTAATGAGCTAGTGAAGCCATTTGAGAAGAAATAGCCAGATACGAAGATTGGAGATGACGCTTGTGAAGAAGACTTGAGGGTATAGCATCAAAGGTATAAGTGGAGGGGTTGGCTCAGTATATGAAATCTAGTATATGAATAGTTCTTGTTTACTGAGAAGTGAGATATGGAATTAAACATTTTTTTCAGCAAATCCCACACTAGACTTGAAGTGGGGGGAGAAGGAAGACTATTTGGATTACAGACACCTAAATTCTATTACACAAGTGAAACAGAGGCCCTCAGGAGACAGAATCATTGTGTCTCTCTGTTTCACTATTCTGCCTCCAACTCCCTCCTCCCCTAAGCAAACAAATTATATTGGGTAACTTTAAGTTTTTAACAAAGGGAATGCAGGTAAACTATCCCAGAAACCACAATCAGAATAATCATACACTTCAGGTAATGAATATCAATATCAGCCTGCTATTCACCCTTTTTAATCTGGTACTCTGGAAAACGACCAGTCCTTAATGCTAGAATTCCATGATGTACTGAGAAGGGAAAGGAAATAATGTAGTTACATGAACATTCAGAGCTCGATTTCTCTTTTCAGAGGTTAGCTATTTCTTTTGTAACCTGAAGTTGCCTGGGATTTTGGTCTATATTAGTCAAAGATTGCCCAAGTATGAATAATGCCTGAATAAACCCATCAAAAGAGGTTTTACCTCTGCTGTCATTAGCCACATAGAAGAGAAACCACTGTCAGGTACAAATCATATTACCTAAAGTGCTAAAGCTCAGATTTCCTTTATACAGACTGCGGCTGAAGGAAGGAGATTAGCACACTGATCCACACTGACCACGAACAACCTTATCTTTAAAAATAAAGTTAATGAACCATAAAATGAACCAAACGATAGACTCTAATTGCTTCTATGCCTAGCCTTTGATGGAAGTCACAGTTTTCATTTGAGAGGCCCCTTCCCTGGTCCCAGAAGCTTCTCTTTTTGTAATTTGCAGCCAATCAGCCATAGCAAACTGACATTCTCTTGTGGAGTGATTTCCAGGGCACTTAAAATGACCTGGGGGACTTATTAGTTAGTCATTTTGATAGTTTCTGGAATTTTTTCTTCCAAGACTGTGAATTAAAAAAAAGAACACTTATGCCTCCCCCCAAAAAAATTCTTCCCAAACTTAATCCCTACCCTGTGATCTTATAACTTAATTATGACAAGCCAGACAAGGAGAGAATTCAGTACAGTCAATAAAGGGGATAGGCTGTAGGAGAGTTATATAATTGGCCTTTAGTTTCCCCCTTCAATTTGTCTTTTCTCAACCCCCTCTCCTAGGGAGAATCTGGACGAGGGCCATGACACCTGCTCTATGCTATGTTTCCAAACTAAAAACTTTATCTTTATATCTTCCCATATATTTTGTCCGTAGTAGAGACCTGACAAATCTTAATTTTTATTGAATGAATATCATATTTTACAGCTACTATATATGGTATAACTAGCATATATTTTTTTGGGGGGAAGCAACTAAGAACCAGGAGAGCAATTTATAGTGAAACAACAATATTTTAAAGACAAACAACTTTAAAAGACTTAAGAACACTTAGTGATGCAATGCCCCACCAATTCCAAAGGACGGCTGATGCTCACTGGCTGACAGAGGGTGATAGGCCCAAGGTGTAGAATGAGACATACATTTTTGGACAAGACAAATGAGTTGGTTTATTTTGCTCCACTGCTTATTTATTACCTGGATTATGGCTTTTTTTTTTTGTAATTTGGGGAAGTGTACAGGAGAGGTAACAATAAAAGTTGCCGCCTCAGAAAAAAAAGAAGGCATGCTGTTGAAACATGTTTTTAAATGCACAGAAGAGGACAGAAAGATGTTCAGAAGAAAACACAGACAGGCAGAACAGTTTTGAAAGTTAAATTTTTTCTATTTTTTAAAGTATGTTGTATGTAATAGAGTTTTTATTTTATATATAGGTTTCCTACTTTTTTCTGTTCTACTTTTTATGTAAAAATATTCTTTTTTTGGTGCTCATTAATTTCAGAACAAAAAAAGTCTTGAAAATACATTGCTACCAACAATAATGTGTAAGAAAATTTTTTAAAAGCACAACTAAGAAGAATCGTAATTTTCTGACCTTTCTACTTGACTGACCCAGCTTTCTCCAAGGACACCAATGATCTCTTTACCGCTAAATCCAATGACTTTTTCTCATTCTTCATCCTTCTTGACCTCTCTGCAATGTCAGGTACTGCTGAACAGTCTTTTTTTCTGAATAGTCTCTCTACCCTAGATTTTCATGAAACTGCCATCATGGCTCTTTTTCTCCATGCCTGACAGATTCTTCTCCTTCTCCTGCCAAGTCTTGTTGATACTAACCCTACAACATTTCTGTCTTGTATCCATCCATTTCTTTCCACTGACTAGAAGTGACACAGCCACTATCCCCAGGTCTGGCCTTTATCACCTTTTTCTTGGAGTACTGCAATAGCTCCTAATTGCTCACCTTGTATTCGGTCTCTTTCTTCTCTAAACCACAGCTCCCAAAATTATATTCCTAAAGCATGGGTCTGACCATGTCACTACCCTTCTCAAGAACTTCCAATAACTCCCCATTGCTTGAGTCTCAAATGCTTACAGGTCATCTAACTAGAAATATCCAACAGGCAATGGGTAACATGAGCTGGAACTCCGGAGAGACTAGGGCTAGATATTTAGGTCTTGGGAATCATCTGCATAGAGATAATCATTGAACCTATGGAATCTGCTAGGATAAAATACGAACTCCTCTACCTGGCATTTTAAGACCATCTTTTGTCTCTTTTCCTCTCCCACCCTGCTGAAAATGTTCCTTCTCACCCCTGCATCTTAGACTGCCTTGATCCTATGATGGCTCTCAGCTCAAATACCACCTCCTACAAGAAGACCTGCTAGATTCCCCCAATTATTACTCCTCTTCCCCAATTACCTTGCATTTACTTTGTATTTACAGCTAATTTCAGATTAGCACAAATAATGAATATTGTGAAATGATTGCATACATATATGAATTCTCACTATTTGAAGTTGTAATTATGCTAACTACATTATTTTTATATATGAAGTGAATATATATATATATATATATATGCATATATATAGCTATAGATGTATGTATATGTATGTATATATCAGGGCACCTAGGTGGTACAGTGGTTAGAGCACTGGACTTGAAACCAGGAAGACTCAGCTTCCTGAGTTCAAATCTGGCCTCAGACACTTACTAGCTGTGTGACAGTGGGAAAGTCATTTAACCCTGTTTGTTTCAATTCTTCATCTGTAAAATGCTCTGGAGAAGGAAATGTCAAATCATTGCAGTATCTATGCCAAGAAAACCCAAATGGTGTTATAAAAAGTTGGACATAACTGAAATGACCAAACAAGCAAACCATATATATAATATATATATATATGCGTGCATGCATGTATGTATATGCATTTATATATGTATGCATGCATGCATGTATATGTATATGTATGTGTGCGTGTGTATATGTATGCATATATATGTATGTATATATAATATATAGAGAATTGGTAGGCCAGTGTTCAGTAAGTTGTGCTTCTCTGCGTACATGTAGTTTTCCCCAGACTCCCATAAACTCCCTGAGGGCTGTTTTTTCTTTGCCTGTCCATTTTAGCACAATGGCTGACACACAATAGATGCTTAATGAGTATTTATTAAATTTAATTGAATGAGGAAATACAACAAGGAATTATTCAACATGGAGTAGATCCTACCTCTACCCCAGTTGCCCAAGTCCAGGATATTCAGGATATTCAGCTTAGTTAGTTAGTTAGTTAGTTAGTTGAAAAGTATTTACTTATACTTATGCACCAGGCATTATGTAAGCACTTAATCTACTGACATCTTGTGTAATCTTATTCCAGGAGGCTAGGAAGAAGGAAGCACATTTGACCTTACTGATATCACTGAGACTTGGTGAACCATAGTGGTCCTTGATGGGTATGTCCATCAAAATAAAACCCAGGACAGATGAAAGAAGGTAAATAGCATTATATGTTAAGAAGTTATATTCATGTGAGGAGATCTTGAATCCAGAGTAGAAAAGCATAATAATGTCTAGCACTTATATAAGATTTTAAGATTTATAAGGCACATTACATATACTATCTCATTTGATTCTTTTAATAACCCTGTGAAGTAGGTACTATTCTTATTCCAATTTTACAGATGAGGAAACAGGCTTAGAGACATCAAGTGACTTGCCCAAATCACACAGAAAGTGTCCAGGGCAGAATTTGAACTCAAGTTTTCCTGGCTATGTGTCAGTCATGCTATTTATTTATTATACCACCTAGCTGCCTAGGATAGTAGAGAGCATTTGGGTGAAGGTCAATGGAGGGAGAAACAGAAGTACTGTTTGTTCTTGGAATATCACATAGACTAAAGACAGAAAGAAAAAATAGACAGTCAGTTTGGGTAACAGCTCATAAGACTGGTACAGATAGTAGTGATAGGGAACTTCAATAACTCAGATCTGCTGGAGCTCTCTCTGTCTCTGCCAAAAGTAGAGCAACTCATAACTTCATAATTTTCATGATAATTTCATCCTACAAAAAGTGGAGTAACCAACAAAGGGAAATTCTATTCTAGATCTGATTTCAACAGGGAGGATATGAAAGGGAAATTATGGGATCTGTGAAAGGAAGAGTTCACTCTGTCCTATAGTTTGTGATAGAGAAGGAAGGAAAACCTATACATAATCTGAAATGTACCCTGGATTCTGAGAAAGCTGTTTTTAAAAGGTTCAAAGGAAGAATATGGGAGGTCTTGAACTAAAATTCAATCAGGGTGGTAAGTCAGCTTAGGAGGGATGGGAGATGCTCAGGAATAAAATATTTTAGACACAAAGGGTAACACTTTCAATGAAGAGGAGAAATAGCAGATATGTCAAGAGACCTATGTGGATACACAGATACCTCAAATGTGATTTTAAAAAGCAATATGCAGAAAATAGAAGCAAGGGCAGGTGACAGAGAATGAATATAAAAGCATGGTGGTGTCAGTAGACTGAGCTAAAGCTCAAAATGAAGGACAGAATAAAAAGATGATTTGTTAAAAACTATATTGGGAGAAAAGGAAAGATCAAAGAAGGGATAGGACCTCTGTTTGGAATAGATGGGATAAAAAGCAGAGCTGCCCAGCTCTTATTTTTCTTCAGTTTTCTCTGACAAGGAGAATGGCCTCTGCACTGGAAATGCAAAAATGGCTAATAGGGAATAGAAACCCAGGTAAAGCAATAATAAGAAAGTACCATTTTATCCAGCACATAATTTATTTGTACATAATTGTTTTCATGTTATCTCCTGCATTACACTGTAAACACCTTGACAGCAGGGGCTCTCTGATGGAATTCTGATGGAATCAGAAATGATGGGTAGAAGTCGTGAAGTGGTCAGTTTTTAGGCTCAATATCAGGAAAATCTTCCTAACAATAAGACTTGTACCAAAATGGAATGGACTGCCTCAAGAGGTGATAGGTTCCCAACACGGGACCCCTTCCCTGCTGTTCTTCAGGCGGAAAGTAGATAACTACTTGTCCGGTGTGCTATCGTTAAGACTGATTTTAGTGTAGGAGTCAGACTACTTAGCCACAGAGGTCCCTTCCAAATCTCACATTTGTCAATTCTACAATCACTTACTCTCTTCAAAGTCCTTTGGGGGTGGGGAAACTGCAGCCTGAAGGCCACATGTGGCCCTCTAGGTCCTCAAGTGTGGCCCTTTGACTAAACCCAAAATTCACAGAACAAACCCCAGCACTTGAGGACCTAGAGGGCCTCATGTGGCCTCGAAGCTGTAGGTTTCTCACCCCTGGATATGTTTCCTAAACACTACTGCCAATATCACCCTTTCAGCTTAGTCCCTTTGGTTTATGATATTAAGTCCGGTTAAAATTGCAAATACCTTAGGAAGGAGTAGCACTTTAGGGAGGCTCTACAAATGAGGAATTAGGTGGACAGAATGGACAGACTAGGAAAAGGGAGTAGAAGATGCAAAGAGGTTGGCTATATGGAAATTTCCCCAAACAAACCTACCCAAAAGTAGAATAGCTGCCTTAGAGGGAAGAAGGGTGGTGGGTTCCTCTCACTGGAAATGCTTCCACAGAGGCAAATTCACCCCTTTCCAGGAATATTGTAGTACAGACTCTTGGTCAGGTTGGGTCATATCACTAAGATTCCCTCCTCCTCTGAGATTCTGTGACTGCAGGAGAGGATTTGGAAAAATTTAGGGGAGAAAATTGTATTGAATAGAGGAGGCCTGGAGAACAGGAGACACGCTTGAGCTACCAGTGCTCAGTTTGGTTTCTTTTCACGTTCTTTTAATGCCTTTTCATAAGCCAAACTCTAGAGCAGAGTGAGGCCCTTCTGTGCTCTCCTTTTTTCCCCTCCTTTCTTCTTTCTCTAGCCTGGCTGCCTAGACCCACCTCTCATCTCCATAACACTTCCCAGTACGGTTCCCTACCCCTCTTCTGCCTTCTCTGCTACACTTGCCAAGTCAGGAGGCCACACAGAGAGGAAAAGCTTTCAGACAAGACTGAAGCCACCCACACTGTGGCCACTTTTCTTTCTTTCTTTTTTTTTTGTTGTTGGTTTTTTTCTTTTTCAAAAAATTTTTATTAATTTATTTTGATTTATCAACAATCACTTCCATATGCTTTTCAGGTGAAAATTTTTCTCCCCCATCCTCCTCCCCACCCTCCCCAAGACAGCGCACAATCTGATATAGGCTTTACATTTACATACCCATTAAACATATTTTCACATTAGTGAGGTTGTAAGCAAAAATTAAAACCAATAGGAGGAACCATCAGAAAGATGAAACAAAACTCAACAGAAGGTAAAAATAGGTGATAGCGATTCGACTTCCATAGTTCTTTCTTTGGATGTGGATAGCATTTTCCATCCTGAGGCCTCTGGAGATGTCTTAGGTCCTCATAATGCTGAGAAGGATTCAATTTAACATTCTTAGTCATTGCATAACGTGGCTGCTATTGTATACAAAGTCCTCTGGGTTCTGCTCACTTCACTCAGCATCAGACCATATAAGTCCCAGGTTTTTCTGAAGTCAGCCTGTTCATCATTTCTTATAGCACAATAGTATTCCATTACATTCATATACCACACCTTACTCAGCCATGCCCCAATTGATGGGCATCCTCTCAATTTCCAATTCTTTGCCACCACAAAAAGAGCTGCTAGGAATATTTTTGTACATGTGGGTCCTTTTCTCATTTGTTTGATTTCTTTGGGATATAGCCCTAGAAGTGCTATTGCTGGATCAAAGGGTATGCACATTTTTGTAGCCCTTTGGGCATAGTTCCAAATTGTTCTCCAAAATGGTTGGATCATTTCACAACTCCACCAACAATGTATTAGCATTCCAATTTTCCCACATCTTCTCCAACATTTATCATTTTCCTATTTTGTCACATTGGCCAATCTGATAGGTGTGATGTGGTACCTCAGAGTTGTTTTGATTTGCATTTCTCTAATCAATAATGATTTAGAGCATTTTTTCATATGACTATCGATGGCTTTAATTTCTTCATCTGAGAACTGTCTGTTCATATCCTTTGACCATTTATCAATTGGGGAATGGCTTGTTCTTATAAATTTGTCTTAATTCTCTATATATTTTAGAAATGAGGCCTTTATCAGAGAGACTGGCTGTAAAAATTCTTTCCCAATTTTCTACCTTCCTTCTAATCTTAGTTGCATTGGCTTTGTTTGTGCAAAACCTTTTCAATTTAATATAATCAAAATTATCCATTTTGCTTTTCATAATATTCTCTATCTCCTGTTTGGTCATGAATTCTTCTGTTCTCCATAGATCTGATAAGTAAACTATTCCTTGTTCTCCCAGTTTACTTATGGTATCAGCCTTTATATCTAAGTCATGAACCCATTTTGACTTTATTTTGGTATATGGTGTGAGATTTGGGTCTATGCCTAGTTTCTGCCATACTCTTTTCCAGTTTTCCTGGCAGTTTTCTTCAAAGAGTGGATTCTTATCCCAGAAGCTGGAGTCTTTGGGTTTATCAAATAATAAATTACTATAGTCATTGACTACTGCGTCTTGCATATTTAACCTATTCCACTGATCCACCTCCCTATTTCTTAGTGCAGCCACTTTTCTTGCCCCAACAAGACAGGTGTTGCCAGTCATTCATCCTGCACCAGGGCACCTTCCTTGCAGAGGAAGGGCGTGCTTACGCCTAGTAAGCTATGGCAGGTGCTAAAACCAGACAGAACAGCAGAAGCCCACACTGCTGTGTCCTGCAGGAGGATGTGCCCTGCACATGGGTAGCAAGGAAGTTGTGGGGTGTAAGAAAGAGAGAAAAGAGCTAGCACGGTCAGGAGAGACACCTGGGAATCTGAGTGGTGGGGTCAGGAAGCAGAAAAGCAGGATCCCCAGTGACCAGGAGATAAGACTGAGGCGAGACCGAGACAGGTCGAAGGCTTAGGTAAGAAAACGATGCTGGCAGTTTGCGCACTCTGCTGTGCCCCTGTGGCCTCTGTCAAGGTGCGCTTTGTTCTCCCATACCTGGGAGAAGGGGCGGGTGGTTTGGGGTGGGGGAGGAGTAGTAAAGGAGGGGAGGAAACATGACTATTTAGAGTCCAGTGTTGTGAGGCAGAAGCGAAAGAAAACAAAGACTATCATAGAAAACGAGGACTGAAGTAGGATTGCAGTGGCTGTTAACCTCATCTACCAGTCTACCTAAGCTGTAAATTGAACCTCACAATGCTCAACCTTCCTCCTCAATATTAGCTGCCTTCATTTAAGCTGGGGAGTTAGAGCGTCTATTTAGATGTAGAGCAGGAGGGGGTATATGGAAGAGGAAGAAAGGGTGGTATGGCAGCATGGGGTTGAAGAAAACCCTGGATTTGGAGCCAGAAGTTCCCTACCTACGAGACAGGACACCTCACCTCACATTTCTGGACCTCAGTTTCCTCATCTCTAAAATGGAAGGATTGGGCTAGATCTCTAAGGCTCATCCTGGCACTTCTACCTGTGTGTAGTTGTTTGGGTGCAGAATACTCGTAGCTCCATGTACTTGTTATGCAAAAAGACTATGAAGCTCTCTATAATATGTCTTGCAAAAACTGTCCCTCACAAAAAGTCCTTGAGGTAGGAAACAAGCATTTATTAAGCACCTATTATGTGCCATGCACTGTGCTTTGCACTTTACAAATAACCTCATTTGGTTTTTACAACAACCCTGGTAGGTAGGTAGGTAGGTAGGTAGGTAGGTAGGTAGGTAGGTAGGTAGGTAGGTGCTATTATCTCCATTTTATAGATGAGGAAACTGAAGCAGAGGCAAAATGACTTTCCCAGGGTCACACAGTGTCTGAAGTAAAGTTTGAACTCAGGTTTTCCTGAATCCACTAGGTAGCTTTCTGTGCAAAACACCTCCTTGCTGTTTCTGTGATAGT
Organism: Phascolarctos cinereus; assembly: GCF_003287225.1. Lineage (NCBI taxonomy): Eukaryota > Metazoa > Chordata > Mammalia > Diprotodontia > Phascolarctidae > Phascolarctos > Phascolarctos cinereus. The sequence continues at coordinate 441,092,951 of NW_027555847.1, read as the reverse complement.
TAGTGGAGAGCATTTTTATGCCCATATTGGAGAGATCACACAGTTATTAAATAATAGAACCAGATTCAAACTTGGTTCTCCTAAGTCATTCTGCTTTACCACATTGCAGCCACAGAAACAGTTAATGTGTGCTGAATGGCTAGTGTTCCCATCCCTGGATTAGTTGCAGATTGAAAAAAAAATTAGAAATGACAAATTAGACCCTTTTATTATTGAAATATCAGATTGGGGAAAAAAATCTCATAGGTCAGTGTGTGACACATAGCTCTTTGTTGGAATAAATAATTTTGTCTCCTTCCCTGGTAATGATTTTGAATTCCCAAGTTTCCCAGGTCTCGTGTGGTATAATGTTTTGTGAAGGAACGATTTGAGATTCTTCTGTTGCCACAATTGATGTTCTAAGTACCCAACATTCTTTACTAACCTCAGACCTGGTTTCTGTTGAACATTAATGGATTCCTCCCTACCCCAGCTTCTCATCTAAGAATTCCGTATTCTTGGGGAAAAACACTTCTACTGAGAAAGTGCTTTGAGCATTCAGTGAATTTCTCCCATAAGTACTCTCAATAGCTAAGTCGAATAGCATTTCAATGGACCATTTTTTAGCAAGGTACAAGGGTCTGAAGACTCATTACTAAACAAGAATCATTTGAAAGCTGCCCTCCTCTGTCCTGAAGTGCTTAAAGGAATGGCTTTGGACATGTTTTACAAATCCAAAGGAAGCACAGTGCCAGCTGTGAGTACCAAACATTTCCCAAGGCTTGTCATCCTCTCAGAAGTAATTTTTAAAAATTTAATTTGAAGCCTAGGTTTAGCAATGTTAAAAATTGGTTTTAGGAAGTGGACCAGTGATCATCTGCAAAGCTAATTGAATCCCTAGATATCGCCCCCTCCCCATATTTGTTACAAGTTGTGCTTAAGAAAAGATGTACACATAAATTTGCATTGATATCCTTATCTGCCACATTCCATGCAAATACACATTTTGTCAGAATCAATTCTCTCCATAATTCTTGTAGAACCAAGACATAGATAAATATCTGTGAAATGATGAGTAGTCAAGTTGAAACTGAAACCTCTTTTTGGTCTTTTAGAGGAATGAGAGTTATGTCTTTTATATATTCCCACTTGTGTTGTCAGTCATTGATACTTGGACTGTTCCATTATTTCATTGCTGTAGGAACTTTGTCCAAGAGGACAAACATTTATTAATTGCTTACTATGTGCTAGGCAGTGTCAGAAATGCTAATACAAGTACATTAAAAAAAGAAAGACAGTCCCCTGGTCTTAAGGAATATACATTTTAACATGGGAATGCAACCCATAAAAGAGAGGTGAAAAACAGAGAGGGAGTCTGGGAAGGTTCTCCTCTAGAAGAATGGTGGCAAAGTTCAGAGAGTGAAGCCTGGCTGGTTTGGGTCCTCAAAATAGAGTTACTAGAAGGAACTTGCCAATGGGAGAAGGGGGGCTTCATGAATAGAGGGAGATAGCAGCTAAAGCATGTTGGCAAAGTCTTAAAAACAAGGTGATATTAAGCAAAGACTGGATGACCTTTCGTCAGGGATATTATAGAAGGGATTCCTTAATGCAGCAAAAAGTAACCTCTGATATTCTTTCCAATGCTGCAATCCTTCCATTCTTTAGCTAGGTCAGCTCTGGCTTAGGATTCACTCTTGTGTAGAGTGGATACACCCAGACAGACCACAGACCCTCCCTGCCTTCTCATCCTCTGTGATTCTTGTCTATGTTTTCCATGAATACTTTATATTGGATCTACCCCAAAAGCAGAAGGTTATGTACACTTACGGCATTATAACATGTGCAAATATCATAGCTCCTATTGATCAGCGGGATAGGGTTGAGAGGAGGACAACCAGAACAGTCAAAGACCTTAAATTCATGTTGGATATGAATTAAATAAAAGACTTGGGGCTATTTAGAAGGTAAGATTTGGGGTGGAGGAGGGAGACACATAATAATAGCAATAATAATAATAGCTACCATTTATGTAGAGCATTAAGGTTTGCAAAGTGTTTTACAAATGTTATCTCATTTGATCCTAATAACATCTGGAGGTGACACCTGGAGGTAGGTGCTTTATCCTCATTTGGGGAAACTGAGGCACACAAGGGTTAAATGACTTTCCCAGGGTCATACAGCTAGTAATTTTCTGGAGTCATATTTGAACTCAGGTCTTCCTGACTCCAAGTCCAGTACTCTATTTACTGCTCCAACTAATTGCATACATTACATATATAATAACATATTCTATTTGTAATATGTATATGGGCAGCTAGATGGTATAGTGAATACAGCGCCCAGCCTGGAGGCAGGAAGACCTGAGTTCAAATATGACCTCAGACATTAGCTGTGTGACCCTGGGCAAGTCCATTAACTCTGTTTGCCTCAGTTTCCTCTACTGTAAAATGAGCTGGAGAAGGAAATGGCAAACCATTGCAATATCTTTGCCAAAGAAAACTCCAAATGAGGTCATGAAGTCAGACACAACTGAAATGACCAAATCAAAATAAAATTATACAATTGCTTGTCATATGTATATAATTTGTAGTTATATGTAAAGTAGCTTCAAGTATTCGAAGGATTGTTTGGTCCCCGAAGACAGAATGTAAGCTTGATGTCAGGAAAAACTTCCAAATCATTATTAGAACTGTCCAAAAGTGGTATGGGCTGCCTGAGGAGGTAATAAACTGCTCCTCCTTAGAGGTTTTTAGGTGCCTGGGTGACCACTTGCTGGGTGTTTTATAGTGGACATTCTTTTCAGGTCCATGTCAGGTTAGATGGCCACTGTGAAAATCCTTCTAACTCTGAAATCCTGCAATTCTGTGAGTGCCTTAGGTACAAAAGTGAGGTTTTATCCTGAAAGTTCTTCTTTTTAGTTCCATCTTTGGGACTTTAACAGATCCATGACCTCATTGATTTCAGTCAGCTAAGTGGCATAGTAGAGAGAGTGCCACGCCTACAATGAGGAAGACCTGAGTTCAAATCCAACCTCACATACTTACTAGTTGTGTGACCTTGGACAAGGTGACTTAACTGCTATTTGCCTTGGTTTCCTCATCTGTAAAATGGTAATAATAATAGCACTTATCTCATAGAGTTATTGTGAAGATCTAATAATATTTGTAAAGCACATAGTACAGTGCGTGGCACGTAGTAGGTGCTACGTAAATATTACCTGTTATTATCCTCCAACAGCGCAGGTTGTAGCTCATTTAGGTCTTCTCATCCCATTCAACTATTTTCCAGGTCCTCCCATAAGTCTGCCTAATAGGATCTTCATTATAATCAAAGAAAAGAAATAACCCCCCTTTTATATTAAAATATAAAAATGGTAGCACAGTAGGATGAACTAAAGACAAGATCAATATTGCTATGTCTGAGTTTTTTAAATGATTCGTTTATGAAACACTTTGATCTATATACAGAATTTTCTGTCACTGGACATGCTGAAGTGGAAGTTAGAGGAACATTTTCAGAGATGCTACATAGAGGAGATTCAAACGTCGTCAGGTAGATTTAGAGTAGGTGCCCTGCAAATTTCCTTCCAATTTTAGGACTCTATGATTCCATGTGAAAAGCATACCAACCCTGTGAAGTGAGGGGCAATTAGAATTTGTATCCCCATTTTAGATCAGATCAGGAAACTGAGGCTTGGAGACATTAAGGGATTTGCTTGAGATCTCCTAATAAGTGACAAGAGGAGTAGGGAAGCTCAGTTCTTCTGATTTCTGGTCCAATGCCCTTTTTGCTTCAATAGTTTGCTTTCCACAGAAAGATTCCTGGATTGAATGATAAATAATGGCGGGTAGGGACTTGGCCTGTGATTTTATTGGTGTAGAGAACTCTCTGGCAAAGAAATTTCCTCCCCCAACGTGCATGGGCACCTGCTCCACCACTCACGGTTCTTGGAGAACTCTCTACAGTAGAAATGCCAAATGTGGCCCACAACAGTCCTGAGTGCTACTGAAACCAGATTAAAATGTGATCAGGGAAAAAATAAATAAACGAAATAAATAAAAATACAATAAAACATAGATAACATTACATTTTTTAAAAAAGTAAAAATAAGACCCGGAAGGTTCCTTGGATACAGTTTAGGGGCCCCTGTTTCTATTTGGCTTCAGCACCACTGACCTAGGGCACTCAGAGACTAAGCACCTTCCCAGGGTCACACAGCCAGGATATGTCTAAGGTAGGATTTGAACCCAGGTCTTCTTGGCTCCAAAGCTGCCTTCCTTTCCAAAAGCAATTCTACTGAAACAGCATTTGCATTGTATTCCTCTAGGAATGTCTTGTTTACTAATCCCATGGATTCCCCTCAGGGGCAACAAAATAATATTTTAAGTCTTGACTACTTGTTTAACTGTATGTTGGTTGTTTAAGAAAGGAGATAAGTGGCCATCTGCAAAACTAATTGAATCCATAGGCATTGTTTTTGGATCATTGGATCCTAGCATGAAGTCTACTGAATTTTTGAGCTTATATTGTGGTGAGTAAATCATTTTCTCAAAGTAAATCAGGCACTTTGGGATAATTCCTTTAAGCCACTAAGGCAGGGGGTCAGAAGATTTACAGAGAGAAGGGACATTAGAGATCATTAAATGAGGAAACTGAGGCACAGAGAGGTAAAGGGAGCTGCCTAGAGTCACACAGGCTGTAAATAGCCAAGTCCTGCTCCTGTCCCTCTGCACTGACCTGACTGTTATTTAATCCACATAAGCAATGGTTTTAGTAATACCTCTGTGGCCAGAGGTACTAACTATAGCTTCCACGACAGACTGCCTCCCTCCCAGGGAGTCAATTAGTTATGGGGGAATCTGCTTCAATACGCTGTAATAAAACTGCCTAATTTTTACTTAGCTTCAGATAGGATCAGTGGATCAGAGATTACAGCTGGAAGAGACAGGCAACATTTTTCATCTGCTGTTAGTGTTTTGTAGCCCAAGAAGGGAATGAATTTTTTACCCCCAAATCCCTGGGGACCAGTTAAGTTCTTACATTTCTGGAATGTGGTATCCCTATTAACTCTGAGATAGCGATACCCTTTGTAATGACAGAAGAAACTCCACATAAATGATATGTGTCTACGTGTGCATCTATGCGTTGGGATCTGCCAGTGTCCCCCTCTCTGCTGGGCAGTAGTCTTTTTACAGCCATATAAGGGGTCATTGTAGGGCCATATGCTGATATATATTATGGATGTCAAGAGGAGGATGAGTTATTTCCTGGGAATATCAAGAGAGGACTCACTGGGGTATCTCTTTTTGCTTTACTTAGTGGAATTCTGATATGAAAAAGTAATGGCAATCAAATAATACTCCAAATATTACTATAAGGATTATTTTTGTGTTGATTTTTCATAAAAACTTTCATGTTGGAATTACAAAAGACCCATCAGATGCCATTAACTGCTTCTGTAAAAACAAGAATGAAGGTGAAACAAGGAGGTTAATTCCATGCAAACAACGGTATAAAGAGAGTAACAGGCACCCTGACATTCAGCTGACATTGCTTAGTTCTGTCCGTAACTATGTGACTTATGTCTCTAGTGGTCAGCTGAATATAACATTAGGACTATAGAGTTAAAGCTGACAGAGACTTAACTCAATCTTAAGTTCCTTATAAAAAAAACCTAATTATGGGCATAACTCATGGGACATTGCTGCGACCAACACAACTTCTCAATAATGTCACTAATACATTATCACCAAACTGTGTCTTCCAATCTAATCTCCTCTTTCTACAGGTGAGCAAATTTAGAGCCACTAAGTGTTATGTGATTTGCCCAAAGTTACAAAGGCAGTAAGCGGCCAAATCAGAATTTGAACCCAAGTCCCTTGACTCCAAATCCAGAGCTCTTTTTTTTCACTGTACCACACACAGTTTGGAGTAGCAGTAGTGCCATTATTGAGAAGCAATGTCCTGTGAGTTATGCCTACAGTTAGGGTTTTCTTAGTAAGAAGTTTAAGATTGAATCAAATGGTAAGTGCTTTCATCTTTGGTAATTTTTTTAATGGAAAAAGCAGGTTCCTTTATAATACCTTATGATCAATGCCATCTATTAGAGTAGAACATGATCACGCTAATAAGAATTGAGGTGGTCCAAGCTGAAATTAAATCTTGTGTGTGGGAACCTAATAAAATCATGCTCTAGGATTTTCTAGTTTCCCATCTCCTTTGGTGGCACTTTCTTCTTCCTCTCCAGTGGATAGCCAGTAGCTTGTGTACCTCTTCGTGACGGGTGTCTAAATGGGCTTGTAATCCTCCTTCCCCTTACATGCACCTGCATTTTTCTATTTCATTAACAACAAAGTCACCAGGATTAAGAGTGCATTTCTCCTATGTCTGTCTTCCCACGGCTCTACTGTTTTTCTTTAGAATTTAATTTTCCTCTCTTCTGAGTAAGTATATGCAGGAAAACAATTTCTTGTCATGCAATTCAAAGACAGAGGGGTAAGAAATGAGAGTTGCATTGTCCTATACTAGTCTGTTCCCATGAGCTCAGGATTTAAAATCTTGGCCAGTGGATCTGAATAGTGCTTTCTGAAGCAGTACTGTTGGGGTTAGTAGGGCCTGAATTATTTTAGAAAATTTGGCTTCATATCCATGGAAATGTTTATAGTTTCACAAAACTTTCAGTAAATGTCTACTGAAACCAAGGAAGGTTGGCCCTGGCTTTACAAATATGTCAAAAGGTATCTTGTCTAGTTATAAAGTGGAAACCATATGGAAACCATGAAAAAATATGTCAAAAATTTAGAAGAAAATTATATGAGCCATGCCTTTCCTTACTCTGGCTAAGGGAGAGATTCTTAACCAGACGATGGATAGAGAATATCATAAAAGATAAAAGAGATAATTTTTATTACATGCAATTAAAAAGCTTTTGCATGAACAAAAACAATGCAGCTAGGATAAGAAGGGAAACTGTCTACTGGGGGAAAATCTTTTCATTGGCTATCCCTAACAGGAATCTAATATCCAATTTACCTAGGTAATTAATGTGTGTGTGTGTGTGTGTGTGTGTGTGTGTGTGTGTGTGTGTATGACTAAGAGTCATCTCCCAATGAATAACTAGTCAACAGATATGAACATATGGCTTCCAAAAGAACTAAAAATTATTAGTAGCTATAGGAAAAATTTCTCCAAATAACTAATTATAAGAGAAATGTAAATCAAAATGACTCTGAGTTGTCATCTCATACCTTTGCAATCTGCGACAATGACAAAAATAGAAATAGTCAGTGTTGGAGGATCTTCAGGAGGACAGGTACACCAATACACTACTGGTAGAACAATAAGTTTATCCAACTCTTCCAGAAAGCAATTTGTAATTAAGCTAAAAAAGTGACTAATGGCCCATTCACTTTTGACCCAAAGATCCCAATACCAGGCATGTACCCCCCAAAATTAAAAGAAAAGTCTCATGTATACTAGAACTAAAACACTCACATATACATACATATATATATATGTATATGTATGTATCTATGTATCATAGAAGCACTTTTTTGAAGTAGCCAAGAGATGGAAAGAAAATGCTTATCATTAAGAATGGCTAAAAAGATTTTAGTGTAGGAATGTAATGGAATATTACTGTGCTCTAAGCAGCTACAAATATGAAGGATTTAGAGAAGCACAAGAAGACTTGTACATACTAAAGAACCCAAAACAGGACCTGGAATACAAGGACCACAACTATATAAATGGAAAGAACAAGAAAAAAGAACTGAGTGCTGTGTAATTATAACGAACAAACTCAGCTACTTTGCATCTACTACCCTGACTGAATTTCAGCTCCATGGAACAAGATGCCTCTCTCTCCAAGGATAAGCTTATCACTTTTAAACTCACCACGACTCCGCCTCCCTCAGCCTCCTCTACCCTGTGGAGGGCTGAAGGGAGGAGTACCAACCAAACTCTTCCCAATGCCTTCCTTTAGAGAGGGCAAAAAATGGACTCAGCTCTCTCCACTTTACATCTACTGCCCTGCCTGGTTTCAACTCCACGGAACAAGACGCCTCCTGGTGTGCTGTCCCCCAATACCCACTCCCACCCCACTTCCCTGCCTCCTTTTGTGTCTTGTCTCCCCTTTTAGATTGTAGGCTTCTTGAGGGCAGGGGCTGTCTTTCTATTAATTGTACTCCCAGATCTTAGCACAGTGCCTGGCACATCATGGGTGCATAATAAACATTGATTGGATTGGATTAGATTGGATCAGCCCCTGGAGAAGAGAAAACATACCTTCCTCCCCTCATTTCAGAAGTTGGAGACAAAAGGTGTGGGATGTTCTGTATAGTGTCAGACTCCTTTACTGTGTTGGTTGCCTTTGAGGAAATGTTTTTTCCCCTTTCTTTTTTAATCTTGATACAATGGATGACTTGATCGGCAGGGAAGGGATATATTTGGAAATTAGTGCTGTGTAATAACAAAAGGACAAGGGAAAATAATTTTTAAAGAAGAAAAATGTATTAAAATTAAAACCTGAACTGAATTCTCTTTACTGCTATGGGTATTAGCAGGGGAGAACCCAGAGTAAGGAAAAAGATGCCTGCTCTTCACAAACATCCTCCCCATTTGCAGGCTACAGGATGAGAGACCTCTCAGCTGAACAACCATCATGACAAGAGGATAGCCAAGAAACTACGCACACCTAAAGTGAGGTAGGTCTTTGGGGCAGTGTCTTGTCCTAAGAATTTGACTCCCCAAATGTAAAGGGTTTTCTCTATCTGGAAAAATAAATCACAACTTGTTGATATAAGATGGGACAGGGATTCCCTGCCGAACCGCCATTAGAGTATACACATGCAAATGCTCTTCAGCTTCAGGCTTTTGCATCATATCAGCATCTTGCCTCTTTGCCATGAATATAGGCCATGCCCCTAGCCTGGAAGGATTACATGACTTGGTTAATTTTCATTGTAAGTCCATAGATCAGGGTCTACAGGAAATGACTTTCTCTACACGATGTTGACATTTCACCTCCCATTTCCTCATCTGTAAAATAATAGGGTTGAAATGTCTAGATGACCTCCAAGGCCCCTTTCCATTCTGGGTCTTCATGCTCTGTAATTCATATTTGGGTTACCTCAGCAGTACTCCTGTCACAGAACAACAGATAGCAAAAGGCAAATTAATTGGTCTGATACTAAAATATACTTTAAAAAAAAAGTTTGGACCTCTGATTTCATCAGCCTAAGGAGCTTCCTCTATTAATGTATACCAACAAGTACACTGCAGCTTATAGAGCTAGAAGAGTAGATCATAATTATTAGATTGTAAGCTCCTTGAGGGCAGAGACTGTCTTTTGCCTCTTTTTGTATCCTCAGTGCTTAGCACAGTGCCAGACATCTATTAGGCACTTAATAAATGTTTATCAATCTGGTACATGGTAGGCACTTCATAAATGTTTATTAATTGATGAGTACCCAGGGCTTCAAGAGCTTAAGTGACTTGCCCAGGATCACATAGCCAGTATGTGTCAGAACTAGGAATTAAACTCAAGCCTTCCTGGTTCTTAGGGCAACTCTATCCATTATGCCATGGGAATACCATATTGTAATGGTGAGAATGGTAAGCAAGACCTTAGTACCTGATGTTTTCATCTCATGCACTTGGGCCAAATGATTTTAAAAGATGGTCACCAAACTAAAGGACAGTTACTGAATGGCAAGCAATCTAATGTTAACTTTTTGAAAGTTTTCTTATTTTAAAAAATGGAAGCTTATGATGTTTGGGGACCCAGTAGGAGGAAACAATAAAAATCTCAGAAAATGGAGGTGGGGGTGGAAGAAACATAAATACCAGGTAAGTGGATATGTACGTTTTAGATTTAAAATGCAAAAGAACAAACAAAGAAAAAAGTGACATCAGAAGTTTTTGTTGGTTGTCTTTAAAAAGGGGGGGCGTTTTGAATGGGGACTATCTTAAGCCTTAAAAATAGAACCTGGCATTTGGCCTGAGGTGAGTGCTCATTCCCTCTCTCTGGTTCCTTGCACCAACCAGTCAGAAACTCAATGTTTTAATCCCTGCTCTCTGCTCAACTTGGCAATGTGATGGGGGACCATTTATTTAGCTTGCTTGTTTTTTACCCTCTCTCTGAAGCCTGGGATAGCATTTATTTCTCCGGCAGGAGATGAAGATAAAGTTCAGATAACAGATACTTAGAGCAAAAAACAGGTCTTGGAGATCATCTAGGGTTCAGCCCTTAATTTTACAGATAAGAAAGTTAAGACATGAAATAACTACATGGGATCATGGAGAAGGGGTTTGATCAAGAGTCAAGAAATCTGGGTTCAGCTCCTGGCTCTGACACTAGCTAAACCACTTGGAGTCAGTCATTTCACCTGCCTCAGTATTCTCAAGTATAAGATGGCAATAATGATTTGCTATCTACTTTGCAGGTTGTGAGGAAAATGTTTGGAAGGAAGGAGGGAAGGAAGGAAGGGAGGGAGGGAGGGAGGGAAGGGAAAGAAGTAAGAGAAAGAAAGAAAGGAAGAAAGAAAGAGAGAAAGAAAGAAAGAAAGATGGATATAAATTATTATTAACTAAAGTCACACATCTAGTTGGGGCAAAGTTGGGGCCAGGACTTTGACTTCTTGACATTCAACTCTTTCCATGCTATCATGTGGCCTCCAGTGATATAGTTTTAAAATTTCTTCATAGTCACCATAGGTAATGGATTTAACATTCTGCATCTGGCAAAATCCAAACATTGTTATATAGGAGTGACAATGAAATTGATATAGATATGAGGTTCTTCACCCTTTTTTGTGTCATGGACATCTTTGGCAGTCTGATAAAGCCTATGGACCCATTCTTAGAATCTTTTTTTTTTTGCCTACATTCGTAATGTAAGGAATAATAGTAGCTAGGATTTATATCATGCTTTAAAGTTTGCAAAGCACTTTATAAATATCCCATTTTTATCCTCTCAACAACCCTGGGAGAGGGTTGCTATTATTATCCCCATTTTACAGATGAGGAAATTGAATCAGAGAGCATTTAAGAGATTTGCCCAAGATTACACTTGTCCAGGATCTCATAGCTAGTAAGTGTCTGAGGCAGGATTTGAACTCAGCTCTTTTTGACCCAGGTCTAGCACATTATCCCCAGTTCCACAATTTTTCCCATTCAAATTCATAGATCTTCTGAAATTCCCATGTTAATACCTAGTATAGACTCTGAAAACAAGTAACTGCAACATTATGAAATGAAAAGAACTCTAAATTTATCATTCACAACCCTGGAAAAATCTCCAAGTTACAGCCAATGAAAGTGAGATACAGATTAAAAAAACCACACCTTTTCCCTCACTCCCCCCCTCAACCTGTCTTCTAAAACTGAACAATAATTGAGAATAAATGTTTGGTACCTGAGCTCATAGCTGAGACCCAATCCCCCACTCCTTTCATTTGAATTTCTCCTGCCTTTCTGCCCTCTCATCTACCCTTAGGAGAAATGTGGAAGAAGGTGCAATAAAATGGTCATCAGACTGGCCCTGAAGACAAGAAATATGAGGTCCTCTGTGGCTTTTCACCTCAGCGTTGGTTTGTTTGATATTGCTATCTCCAGCTTTTAGGCTATATCCAAAAAAAGAAAAGAAAAGAAAAATGATACCTTATTATAGCCCAGGAGAACAATGCTGCATAACTGAGCTGCTGCCAAATTTAACTTTGCATTTTAAGAGGTATGCAAATATTTAAAATTCTAGTAATTGCTAACCACCCTTGGAATGGCCTTCAGCACCAATTTATTACTTAGAGAGGAGATTCAAAAGCTATGATTCCATGTCGGGGCCTAGAGCCTCTTTCTATGGTCTAAATATTCTTAGTTGTATTACTGTGGGATTTTTCAAATGCCTATGGGAGCCCCAAAAACATTTTGGGCTTCTTGGGGCCTAGTGTCAGCCATTAGCCAGAACCACAATCCTTATGGCTTGATGAACATCATTTTGTTTTCACCAACCAGCCAGCAGACCTGAGCTTGGGGCTTTTTCTGAATTAAAAGAGTAAATCAGTACTTGCCAAATTGACAAGGGCAGGATCAGGGAAAGTCTGAATTACTTTTAGGCTTTGGAAAAGGAAATTGCAAGCATGGAGATTTTTTTTTGAAGAGCCTAATAACACAGCAGTACTTTACATAATTGCCTTTCCCAGCATTTAAAGAAAACTATAAATAGGGTTTTTAATATGCACAGAAGTACTTATATTCCAGATGTTCCCATGGTGAAAAGCCATTAGCTGTGGTTTCCAGACAATTCAGGAAGACTTCAGCACCTGAACGTGACAAATTCCTTTCCTTCTCTCTCCTGTAGATACACCCAACCCATCCCTCACGGCCAGTACTCAAGGCTGTCCATTCATCATCCACAGACTGTCTTAAAAGCATCTGTGCTGTGCCCCCTGATACTTAAACTCTCTTTCTGGCAAGCCTCACCAAAAGCCAGGAAGGTGTTCTAACTTTGCTCAAGCAGAGGTGGGCCTTTTTGTTGATTGGTGTAAAACATTTGGCTGTCAGGTGACCTTGGGAGGATAGTGGTGATGAGTTACATGATCCTCAGGTTTATATTTGTTCGGGTTTGAGTTCTGTGTTTTGAGACTTAAGCAGAAAATACTTGTTCAACCACAGTAATGGAACGATAATGAAAGGAGTAATGAAAATGGCACCTCTCAGGGACCTAGAACTCTGTGGTTTACAGCAAGTAAGGAGTTTTGTTTTACCTGAACTCTCAAACACCCTACGTATATTTTATTTTGATTTGCGTTTGTATCTGCACCAAAACTTCCTTTGGGATTTTTTTTTAAGCTGAAACAGAATTCACAGCCTTATTTTAGCTGCCTTCTAAGTGTTAGCTGCTTAAACCAGAACCAAGCATGGATTACTTAACCACAGCTAATTCCCCTTCATCCAAATCCAGACTGATAACTCAATCTGTGATTTGGCCATTCTGACTGTAACACCAAAGTCACCAGATGCCCAAGGGGTTGGGAGCTGTAAAAGGAGAATGGACCTAACCTTCGGAGGGTTATTTATTAGGAGGATCAAGAGTATTGCTTCTGCAACTTTTTGAGTTATGACATGAAATCTGGCTGTACTCACTAAGTATAGGCTCATATCATAAATATAGAACTAGAAGGAGCCTCAGAGACCCCTCATTTTATGGGGGAGTGAAATGAAGCCCAGGGAGGTTAAGTTATTTGCCTGTGGCCACACAGGTAAGAAGCACTAGATGTGGTCTTTGAATCAAGAACAAGTCCACTTTCCACTATTCCACACTTTCCTTCTCCTCAAATTTCAGTAGGTGGTGGTGGTGCTGGTGATGGTGGTAGTAGTGGTAGTGGTGATGATGAAGATGATGATGAAGCTTGAGAATCAAGAGTTAGCATCGGGAGAGGCAGCTAGGTAGTGTAGTGGATAGAGACCCAGCCCTGGATTCAGAAGGACCTGAGTTCAAATCTAGGCTCAGACACATAACACCCACTAGCTGTGTGACTCTGGACAAGTCATTTAACCCCAATTGCCTCACAAAAAGAAAAAGATTGAGTGTCAAGAAATTTAAAAAGCATCACAGACCTATTCTCCCCATACTTGAAACTCTCTCATTTGAAATAGTGCCTTCACACTCCTGAGGGCTCTGTTTCACATTTCCCTAATGTACTTTTCAACCCAATTTGTCACTTGTGATTCTATTGCCAAGAAATGAGATTCTACAACAATCTACTTTTTAGTTTAAGATACGTGAATCATGTAAGTAAATTCCACCAACTATGGCCACCTACCCGATTACACCCCCACATTTGGATGCTCTATCCCAGGACTGGGGAACTCGAGGCCTCAAGGCCACATGTGACCCTCTAGGTCCTCAAGTGTGGCCCTTTGACTAAATCCAAAACTTCACAGAACAAGTCCCCTTAATCAAAGAATTTGTTCAGTAAAACTCAGACTCAGTCAAAAGGCTGCACCCAAGGACAGAGAAGGCCATGGGGGGCCTCAAGGCCACAGGCTCTCCACCCTGCTCTATCCTGACAAGAACCGATGAAGCATGTGCTGATTTCATGTGGGCTACAGAAGACATGGAGGAAGAGAGATCATGAAACAGAGGCACCTGTCTAAATCTAGGACCTCATTAATTATGAAGAATTAGGAAGTTACTCAAGAATAGACCCATAGTACCTTTTAATCAGATTATAAAACACATTTTACAATGCTTAGAATTAAGGTTTAAATTCCAGCAAACTCCACCACCAGTTTCTTACCTTTCAAACCTTACAAAGTATCAACCATCTCCAATACCTTTTTACCTAAGAGAAGAAAAAAAAAATAGATACAATAGAGATAAAGGCAAAGCTATAGGCTCATGGCTTCATATTGACTCAAGTAGGAAAAATCTCTCTCTCTCTCTCTCTCTTCTCTCTCTCTCTCTCTCTCTCTCTCTCTCCACCTCCCCTTCCCCCTTCTTCCACCTTTCCTTCTCCCCCCTTCCTCCCCCTTCTCCCCACCTGGAGGCTTACAACAGTCCTTGCCTCCCTCATTACCAGGAAAGAGATCGAGTTGCTCCCATAGAAATCTTTCGTACACCCACCCAGTTCCAACTTAGCAGCTGATCAACAAGGCACACAGTAAGGAGACTGGGAAGAGTCAGAGAACACCTGTGCATGCTCTCAAGTGGGGAGCAGGACCGTCCATCACCCCTGTCCAGAAGCATGCTCACCAAACTTTCATATGGGGCCCCTGAGCTTGCTCCCAGGGCTAGGCTCTCATTGACCAGTCCTGTTACTGTAATTGTCCCAATGCAGTTAAAATATTGTATTACTAACCCTAGGCTTTAGGTTTTTAAGTGTTTTCCCTTTTAACAGAAAACTTTCTCCTCCAATAAGATGACTTTATTCTAATGCAGACTTAGAAGTTGTTCCTTACTAGCCTGTTTACCCCCCTTTTATTAACACCTGTAATTATGCGGCTCATTAGTAAAGTCAGAGGAGCATTTCGCACTCTACACCCCCAGTTTTCATCACTGATATAGGGTCTAGGCAGTCTACTTCAGTAACAAGATTACTTTTATCATTCTCACATTTCTATAAGGTAAAACTGCTCACGGTTTTATTAATAAAAGCATTTGGATTTAACTTCTGAAAACTTATGCCTTTCATTTTTCACCATGCATAATTAAATGTCAATCTGTCCTTTTGAAATAGAAACACTGTCACATCTGTTCTCATTCTGAACCAGTGGATCTAGTCTTCAGCTGTCTCTGGTTTGTGTAACATATTTACTTGTGGAATAATCATATTTTAAAATGTTAAGTTTGCCAGTCCAGAAATAGGAGTTTAACCATTGTGCCAGGGCAGCGTTTTGTGAACATGAGCTGAAACATCAGTGTGGCACATAGTAGGCTCTTAATAAATATTTATTGTCTGGAAAATTAGAATTATACAGGAGCCATAGCGTCATTGCACTCACCATAAACTAAAAAAGACACTCCCCTTTTTTGTGGGGAGTGGGGCAGGGTTCTGAAGCTATAATTTCATCAGCAGAGAACACTCCTAGTGTTGATATTCCTTCTACCAAAGCAGATTGGCAGTTCCTCTGTGTTTCGTATCCTTAGTTGCCTGGAAACAGTAAGAAGTATCTTTCCTAGGGTCATACAACTAATATATTTTCAAGGCAGAATTTGATCTCTGATACTCTAAGTTCCTTGGTGGGTCCTACTACACTTCCCTGCCTTTATATGACTCATAAGAAAATGTTTAAAAATATATTTCCCCACTCTAAAATAAGAATAAACTATAAGGTATAAGAAAATAGTTGAGCTGTCTGAGCCATGGCATATGAGCAAAAGTATAAAGTTAATGGTAGGATTTTGTTGGGTGAGGAGAACCAGTGATTTCATCCATAGAGGGAGATCCTATTAAGCAACTTGCTTTACTTAATAAGATCACCACTTGCTCTAAAATGTCAAGGTTACAGTTCAGTTTCTGGGGAAACTGAGAAGTTAAGCATGGACTAATGGTCATTTAGTCAGCATATACCAGAGAAGGGACGTAGGCCTAGTTCTTCCTACAAGGCAGGATCTCTACTCACTAATCTAAGCCACATCTCCACTGGTAAGATGTTTGATCAGTCATTGCTAAAACAAAATGGCACCCTATGTTGAAGTATATAGGAAAATACTAGACAACATCACAATGACTTTACTGACTGAATAATATATTTTTATTGCTCTTAATGATTCTTCTGGATCCAAATTCTGTATAACCAAAATAGTTTTATTTGGTTATCAGTAATTACTGACTTATTATGACCCTAGGAAAAACCTGTCCATATCATTCACATGGATACTCTGAGGCATACAATTTTGCTTACTTTTCTTCAACTTCCCAGCTTCTTAGAATATCTAGTTCCCTGTAAGACTTAGTTTAAGTGTCACCTCCCAAAAGAGGTCTTTTCTGATTCTCTCAGCTGTTATCCCCCACTAATACTTCATATTTATTTTGTATGAGGGTATACATATATACATATGTATGTATATATACACATACACATACACCCATTATATATAATAGATTATATATAATGTATATGTATATATAATGTATATATTATATGTACATATGTATAAATATATAAATTTACATATTATATACAACGTATATGTGTGTTATATATGTGTTTTATATGGTATTTATGCATGTGTGTATGTGTATATATACGTGTGTGTATATATATACATACTTGGGTGGGTGTGTATATAATCTCCTACATATCTATATATAAGTTGTTTCCTAGCAATAAAATATATTTTCTTTGAGGGCAGGAACTCTTCAGTTTTGTCTAATCAGATTTGTTCTGTAAAATTTAGATTCAATCAAAAGGCCGCACTTAAGGATCTAGAAGGCCACATGTGGCCTCAAGTTTCCCTACCCCTAGTCTAGAAACTTTCTCAGGTCCCATCCAATTCCACAACTCTTGGAAGATTGGCCTTATCTTGTGCTTTCTTTACATTCTAGTCTTGTGCATTTACATACACATTTAAGAGAGTTAACTGGGCTATCGCTCATCTTCCTGAATGTCAACTCATGTCATGAGGCAAAGCAAGAAATAAGATTACATCATACATCTAGGCCTCATTCCAGACCTTCTGAGTCCTTAAACTCTCTTGGCAATATGTGTTTAAAAAAAATCAACCCAAAACCCAATCAAAACATGACTGGTGGTAGAATAATGAATAGATGACGCTTTATTTGCCTAGAGAGCTTTTAGTGGAATAGATTATTAAACATGCAAAAGCAGCACCATTGAGGGTAGAATAGATTTATTTCTTTATGTCTTGGTGTAATTAAATCAAGTAGCTTGTTGAAAATACAACTTTGCAAATTTTATACATAATTTACTATCACACGTTCAGTACGAGCCCATCTCTGAAGAAACTTATTACATCATTGCAAGGGTAAGTCACCTAAGTCACAAGGGCAAACCATTTAACGGCCATTTGCCTCAGTTTCCTCGACTGTAAAATGGGGATAATAACAGCACCTACCCCGCGGGATTGTTGCGAAGATGAAATGAGATAATATTTTTAAAGTGCTTAGCACAGTGCCTGGCAGGTAGCAGGCACTATAAGAATGCTTATTCCCTTCCCCTTTCCTTCCCTTCCCTGCCCCCCTTCAAGGTGATTTGCATGGACCACAATTAGCGTCATAGGAATAGAGAAGAATTGAAAGGAAGTTTTTTATTCTAAGTCACACAGCAAGTAGAGCTCAGGAAATGCAGCTCAGGCAAAATCAAAGGAGATCAAAAGATAGATGTAACAAAAGCCTGAAGACTTCTGCTGACTGTGACCCAAATAGAGGCTTCGGTTCTTTGGAGGACCAGTTAATGGGAAGAGAAAGAAGAGGCCCAGAAGGCCAGGATCACTGGATCTCAGAGCGAGTGGGTGTATGTTTGGGGGTTGGGGGGAATGTAAGGGGTGACAAGACTGGAAAGATAGAGAGAGGCTAGGGTATGAAGGGCTTTGAATACCAAAAGATTGATTTGATCCTAGAGATTGTGGGGGCTACCGGTATTTATTGAGATAATGGAGATTTGACCTTAATAAAGTATACTTTGGGGCAGCTAGGTGGCATAGTAGATATAGCTCTGGCCTTGGATTCAGGAGGACCTGAGTTCAAATTTGGTCTCAGACACTTAACACTTACTTACTAGCTGTGTGACCCTGGGCAAGTCATTTAACCCCAATTGCCTCACCAAAAAAAAAGAAAAAATAATAAAAGTAAAACACAAATGAAATATACTTTGGGCTCACCAGCTTACCATGTAAGAAAACCATGGAGTTTGTTTTCTAGAAATGGATTGATGCACTCTTAAACTGGTAGCTTTTTCTGAGAAAAATCTGGATTATCAAAAAGATATTTGAAAGTGAAGCTGTGTCTGATTTCACTTCTCTAGGTGGCAGAGTATCTAGACTGGAGAATTGGGCACGAAGCTAGGAAGAAATTGAAATCTTACCTCAGGCACTTATTGACCTTGGGACTCTGGACCATTCACTTAATCTCTAACATTCAGTTTCCTCATCTGCAAAATAGGGATAATAATAACACAGACCTAGTATGGCATTGAAAGCACCCAACAAATGTGCTTTTTATCAATGATATAAAATAAATGTATTTTTATTTCATTTATTTTATAAGTAAACATTATTGTTCCGCTTTGACATTTGTATTGACAACATATACACATGTAGTTGCTTTATGAGAAATATAAAGCAGTTATCATTAGATAGGAGTCGTGGGAGAACAAGTTGGATAGCCACTTATTCCAGCTGTTTCCCAGACAGGTCTTGCTAAACTTTTCCTGTTTCTCTGAGCTTTTCCAGGTCTCCTGCAGCTGGCCAAGCTGAGCCTCAACCTTCTGGTGCTGATTTGTGCTGCTTCTGCACAGAGCATCTCCACAGGCTTCTTGAGCCTGGGAGAACTGAGAGGCTCCCCGACTTTGCCCTGGGCTGTGCCGTGAGTGGGTTTCTAGGAGATGAAACCTCGTAGCTGGCTGAGCTGGACCTCCAGTACTACAGGATGAAGCTGCCCACTGGGTACTGCGTGGTGGGGGTCGGTTGTTTGCTGCTCTGCCTGGCTCTGACTTTCCTCATCCTCAGCTGCTCCACCACTGTCCCTGAGGCCAGGATGCTCCTTGGGGCTGAGCTGGTCATTGATGGCCTGGGGGTGCTGACCTGCATGCTGGGCCTTGGGCTGTACATTCACTCCATTCAGTCTGCCAATGCCACAGAGGTGTGCAGGCGGAGTGAGGCCATCTACAGGAGTGCTGGACACACTTCT
This sequence comes from Phascolarctos cinereus, assembly GCF_003287225.1. Classification (NCBI taxonomy): domain Eukaryota; kingdom Metazoa; phylum Chordata; class Mammalia; order Diprotodontia; family Phascolarctidae; genus Phascolarctos; species Phascolarctos cinereus. The sequence continues at coordinate 441,073,599 of NW_027555847.1, read as the reverse complement.
GTGACCTGTGACATCCTTGGGACTGAAGTGGCGGCCTGTGTGTTTGCCATCTTGTTGATGATGGTGTATTTTTCAGGAATGATTTGTGTGGGGCTTTCATTGAGAAAACAGTCCTCTTAGAAGGCCAAGAGGCAGCCTTGGACCCCTTGAAATTTAGAAAATAGGATCTGAGCTGGTCAGAAAACTGACACCCATAGAAATTAACTGATTTGCACATAGAACCCAGTCCTCTGAAACCAAAATGTGTCCACTTTACCACACTGTCTTTCATCTCCAGAATGGCATGAGCAGAGATATCAGAAGACATCCAATTTCCATTCAACAATCATTTATTAAGTACTTACTATGTGCCACTCTCTAGAGATAAAAGACAAATATGCTCTTGGGCAAGCCATTGGGCCTCAGTTTCCTCATCCATAAAGCAAGGGGCATGGACAAGATAGCTTCAAGTCTAAATCTAAGGATGGCATCAGCTCTAAATCCATGATCCCATGAAATAAGTCCTACCTTCAAGGTGCTTACGTTCTTCCAAGAAGAAAAGAAATATGCATAGATGATGGAATGCAAAATACTGTAGGTAGAAAGTAATTACAAAGCAAGGGAGCTCTGACGAATAGGAATAGGAAGCCAAGCAAGACATTTGCCAGCGGGTGGTGGGCTTCCCAGGTGCATATTTTAAGTGTTGGCTTAGATTCACCACATGGGCTCTTTACTAAAAATACCACTCACTTCCCTGTAAGTGAATTACTCTCCGGTTTGTGCCATTTCATTGACAGGGGAAATAGAATGATGTGCTTAGGTTTAAAGGAAATGCATTATTTCTTTACCCGGAGAGTTTACACAGGCTACCATCCTAAATCAGGTGTTACTGGAGGTTAATTTGAGAGAAAATAATTTGCCTTTCGGGGTGAATGTGCTCTGCATATTATGCTTTGCAATGTGCCATTTTCTTTCAAACTCTTTATTGGGCTTGATGAATATAGTGCATTGTGTTAGAGAAAGGACGTAGCGTCATGCTCCTTCCACATAATTCTGGTAAATAACATCCCGGACAATGAGACTCTGTCCCAGACACTGGGCAACCTCTTTCCTTTGGCATGCCAGGCTGGGGTGGGGGCAAGGGGTGGGTGCATACCAAGATGTTAGTAGGAAGCTTGGCTTGGGAGAACAACACCACCTGAGTACTGCTGAGGAAAGCCCAAGATTGAAGGGGAGTGGTGGAAAAGGTGGGAAGGACCTGGAGATGAAAGTGGTGGCCTGGGACTCACAGAGGATCACTAATCTCAGTGGAGCCCAGTCTGTAACACGATGAACCTTTCCAAAGGATGTTGCTGGCTCTGCTGACTTCTCCACTCTAGTCTACTCCCTGGGACACATGTGTTTGGATTATGGGCAGGGTGGGGGCGTACCTGAAACAATAGCACTCCTAAGCCACGATGCTTGGGCCAAGACAAAGGATAGTTTCCAGATGTGAGGCCTCACATTCCCGCCAGCCCCAGCAAGGCTGCCTATTTGAACAAAGGGATGGTAAATATTCAGGGCGCCCCAGTATCCAGGGAAGAGCAGACGCCTGCCAAGACTAGGAGTGCAGATGTGTACAGAATGGACATCCAAGTTAGGGTTAGAGAAAGAGTAAGCTTGTGCTGTATAGTTTTATACTGATATATCGAGGTATAGCAAAACACTCTCCTAGATGGCTGCAGGCTTAGTTAAGGATATTCACTTACGTGGATAAAATGGTAGGTTTATACTAAGATGGGCAGTCAGGACAAGATGTAGCTTCCATTTTCCCAGCTGTGTTCTCCCCATTCCTGCATCATCTCAGAAATGGTCTATTGTTTCCAGGAAATAATTCTGAGACAGAGATATCCTTAAAAAATAGAATAATAGAGCCTTAAAGAAGGCATTTAGTCATAGAACTGGAAGACATGTAATTCCAGTTTTCAGAGTTAGAAAGGATCATGGGTACCATCTAGGTCAGCACTCCCACTGAGAACATTGAGGTCCAAAGAAATGAAGAGAACTTCACACAGGTTCCACAGTTAATTCACAAAAGAGCCAAGATTTGAATCAGGATCCCTCATTGATGGTCTTATACTTTCCCACTAAACCAGAAGAGCAAAACAAGGGGCTAACAGGAACAGCTCTGCAACCAATCTCCTTTATGGGCCCAGCACAAAGGGATGGGATGCCTGCCTTCTCTCAGTGGAAGCAATTTACTTTTCTATAGTTTGGGGGGGCTTCTGGTTATGTTTCACACCTTTTTGCTTATTCTCCTTCCCCTGCCAAGTTCTATCTTGTCTACTCTGGTTTTGGATATTAAAACATTGGCCCCAGGAACTCATCCACAAAATGGTTGTATGAGTGGGAGCAATTTTATCTAGTTCTTGATGGTTTTATATCCATTATTTCATTTGATCCTCAAAACAATCCTGTGAGAGAGATTGGTGGCATTAAATACAATCAATTAAATAATTGTTCAGTCAAGTCTGACTCTTGGTGACCCCACAGACTAGTTTGCCAATTTCCTTTTCCAGTGAATTAAGGCAAACAAAGATTAAGTGACTTGCCCAGGGTCACATGGCTAGTGAGTATCTGAAGTTGAATTTGAACTCAGATCTTCCTAACTCCAGGCCCAAGGCTCTTTCACTTGATCCACCTGGCTGCCTCAAATTAAATAATAGGAGGAGACATTAAATCTCATTTTCATAGGGTCATCCTTTGTTTAGAGCTAGAAGGGCCCTTAGGGATCACTTAATCCTCCCACCTCATTTTGCTCCTTGTCCCACTTGATGAGTTTACTGGGTGGAGAGGTTTTGTTCAAGACTTTTAATTGTATCTCCCTGGGCAGAAGCTTATGGGTCCACTAGGGATGAATTGGTTGGCTCAAACTATTGGGAGTCAGAGATACTTCTTTGTGATGGGCCTATAAAAGAGATCAATTGCAGAGTTGATTCAGGGTCCTTGGTGCCCCCCCCCCTTTTCAGAATAATCAAAAGAAGGTTGAACTTAGGGCAGAATGCTGAGAGAGGGCGTTGGTCTCTGGTTATATAGTATGTGTGTGTGTTGCGGTGTTTCCATATTGGAACAGCCCCAGGTCCTGAATGACCGTTCCTGCCTCAGCCCTAGATGGCAGCTACCAGGGCCAGTAGCAGAGAGTAGCAAGACTTTCCAGACTCAGTTGGAAAGAGGCAATGCTTTCACCTCTTACCCCAAGAAATGGCAGCAGAGGAAGATGAGCCAAAAGTCTGGAAGTGGAGACTGTTCTTGACCTTCAGTCTTGCATCTCCAGACTTGGATAGCCAAGATTCCCCTACTGAAGACTGAGCACATAGGCTGAAGCTCAAGGTACAGGAAAGGACAATTAGACAGGAACCCAACTCTGCATCAGTTTTAACCAGATCCCTGCCTTCACTGTTGACATCTGGTCTGGATGTGGGAGCACAGATACAAATTTCAATGTTCACTCTGTAACCATACTTTGCAGGATGCCCTGGCGGGATCTTCACAGAATACATTTTTCTTTTTTTAAAACCCACTAGTCCAGAATAATACTGATGTACTGAACCTTAGAGTTTATATGTATATATATATATATATATATATATATATATATATATATATATATATATATATATATATATATATATATATATATATATATATATATATATATATATATATATATATAAAAATCCACATAATCAAAAGCAGCATTGTGTACTTTGCATTGATCCTGCTGGGGTCAGGCTGTGTGGCAGACAGACTGTTTGATTTGGACCCTGAACACTTGGGTTCAGTTTCTGGCTCTACTCTTCTTACCCATATGACTTTAGACAAGTCACCTTGTCTCTGGGTCTGTTTCCTTCTCTTTAAAATGAAGGGTCTACACAAATGACCTCTGAGGTCTCTTCCAGCGTTAAACCAATGATGAATTCAACAAGCTCTCTGTAAATCCCTGCTAAATGAGACAGCCTGTCCAGAGCAAGCCAAATGGACTGACTTCATCTCCTCTGCCCACCCTTCATTGAATGTTCTAAGGGCTGTGTGGAGGAGGAGATAGTGAGCATTTGCATCTGTCCAATCAGCCTGAGTTTGGGGGCCTTCTAGGGTTTGATTTCTCCCGTTTATATATCTACTCCTAACTTTGCCCTCTCTGAAATTGACTTGTGAGATTAGAAACTACTTACAGAATCTCCCTTCCCAGGAAATGAGCCTTTAAAAAAATATTTTTTAAGGTAAACCAGACTTCAAGAAGACTGAGTACAGTCCATCCCAAATATACACATTATCTGGCATTTCTGGGTGAATTGCATTAGTCAGGCATACTTTGGATCCCAAGCAGTAAAATGTCTCCTGTATATCATTTTTATGGGGCTAGAACATTTGTCCTCATTAAGAGGATCCCCAGTTTTCAACATAAGAATTGAAAGAGGCAAGAGGTAATGAATCCCCTCTTGTTAGAGACAGGCACAGAACTGAGGAAATATTCATGCTCTAATTTCCCAGGAAAGGGTGGGGAGTGTTGCAGGGCATTTGTGACAGCCAAGGCAGATGGAAGGGCCCCCTTGTTTCTCCACTTTCTCATCACATCCAAGGAGAAAGGTGGGAAAGGGAGCCAGAGAGAAGAGATGGTTCATCCCCTCCAATAGAAAGACAGTAGAACCAGATCTGAGTCCTGCTTTCAAGCCATGATCTTGTATATTCATGGCCAAGCTGTCACAGACCTCCCTCCAAACACCATGCATCTTAAAATACACACACACACACACACACACACACACACCCCACACAAAACTAGCCAACTTTTGCAAAGAAGCAAGGAAGAGGGTCATTAAGGCTACTCTGAGGCATTGCTCTGCCACGCTTCAGGAAGGCTGTTTGACTATAGTCTCTGCCAAACCAAAATTACAGAGGGTGACACACTGGCTGTCCCTATTTATTCTTCATGCTTTCCTCCCAAAAGCCCTTTGTGTCCAGTTTATTTCAGGGGTGTCAAAAGGTGTGCTTCTAATTCCAGGTCTTTTCAGTTCTATTTATAACATTAAAATTCAGGCACACAATGGTAACATTCAATCTGTTGACATCATTATATTTTAAGGCAGTAATTGGCCTGCCCAACCCAACTTCCTGCTTCTTTGAAGATACAACTCATAAGCTGTCACAGAGCGGCCCCTACAGCTTTCAATACCAACCATTTCTCCCTTTCCCCAATGACTATTTTCCTAACCCACTCAGAAAGTAGAAAAACTGACAAAAAAATTCCATTCTTAATATTTGAAGCAGCATCATTAAGAGGGGTAGAGCACAGAGGTTCTAGTTAGGAAAACCTGCCTGCCTCAGATACTTCCTAGCTGTATGACCTTGGGCAAGTCACAAGCTCAACCTCAGTTTTCTTCTCTGATGGGGATTGCATAAGGGGGTTCATCTCAATGACCTCTAAGGTACCTTCCGGTTCTAAATCAATGACCCTATGGTAAGGTTGCCCATCTAGACAGGCTGGAAATAAGAGGGGGTCTTGGGCATTTTGAATGGGTTTATCCACAAAATCTGGAAATGAGGCTTCTTTGGCTGCCAGCAGGCCACATTGGCCCCATTGAGAGCAGTGGGTAGCCAAAGCCATGCCTGCTATTCATTTCCCACCAGGATGAACTCCTTTGGACCTCTCCATCACACACCTGCACCAGGTGCCTTCTCTCTCCCTCCCCCCCTTTTTTGGCTTCCTTTTGTGTATTGTCTTCCCCCATTAGATTGTTAACTCCCTGAGGTTAAAGACTCTCTTTCTTTTTCATGTTTGTACAACCAGTGTTTAACACAGTGCCTAGTACACAGAGGGCACTTAATAAATGCTGATTGATTGGTAGCAATTCCATCATCAACTGCATTGTCTTGAGTCAATCAGGAACTTCAAGAACTCACCTTTATTTCCCCGGAAACCAGGATCAGTATGTAAAGAAGAGGAAGAGCCATGATAGGGTGGTGAAGAAGGTTGTACTTGCAGAAGAAAAGCCTTTGGGAAGTCTGTTTTCACCTGTCCTATCACCCACCTTCCCCTTCCACGTCATACCTGTTGCCTAGGATTGAAGAAGAATGGATGGAGAAGAGAAAGAAAGAATCCCAGGAGAAGAAAGGATAAAGGAGTTAGCAGATAGCTCTGACAATATAATTACTTTCCTTTCTGTATCCATATTTTGCCCATCACTCTACCCCCCCAAAAAAAACTGACCTACTTTCTGATATAGTTCTTCCCTACCCCTTTCTATTACCCCTTACATAAAAACTTCAGTTGATTTGTTAGCCCCTCCATAGGTATTCTCCACCAGTAGAGGTTACAACATCCTTCTGCCTTATCCCATGCCATCTGCTAGTCCTTCCACAAATCACCCAGAGAGGGCACTCCCAAGCCAGCAGAAGCTCTTCTGGGAGAAACTAGCAAGGCAGAAATGAGGCTCCATGGGATACAAGCTAATGGGGAAAAAAATCTTCACTTTTTTCCACTGTCACCAGGACAGCTGCTCAGCTCCAGGGCTGTTTTTAGAATCTCTAACCTCCTTCTAGGTCCCCTGTGCTACATGAAATATGGACAGTGTAGCTAAAGTTAGGGAGGAAAGATTCTTTATAAATGGCAATTAATTCCCATTTCTATGGAGCTAGAGTACAGCTCTGATTCAAACTCCTAATTTTTAGCTTAGGTCTGCATTAGACCAGCAAACCTTTTGCAGAAAATTAGCAAAAGGCAACTTCAGACAATTGGTAGGGATGTTTCCAGGTACGCACCTTTTTTCCTTTAACAAAGCTATAAACTAGGGAAAGGTGAGACTGTATCTCATTCATCTCCTCCACAGTCCTTAGCATGATGCTTCCTCAAAGTAGACAAATTTCTGATTGCCTGTTGATGGATAGAATGGCCAATAACAGGAGGCAAGGTCCATCCATATTTTATGTATCTTTGTATTCTCCCCACACTCCCTCCCCCATTGAAGTGCATTGCACCTCATAAGTGCTTAGCAATGAATGAATGAATGAGTGATTTTCTATTTAAAACAGAAATTGTAATCACTTTTCCATGGAAACCCTAGTGCCTGCTAACCACGAACCCAAATTATGTCACATGGAACACTATTTATTATTAGTATTAAAGAAATTGGAATGATTTTGAAAGGAAAAATGTCAAGATTTACTCTAATTTTCACTGGTTCCAAAGGAGTGGCTGGAGTTTATATAATATTTGGTAATCTTCCCCTGCCCCCTTGTGGCCTCAAGCTGAAGTAAGAATTATTGTGAAGGTCAATCACTGATTTTCCCCTTCCCTCTTACTCTTTTTGTGACTCTCTTGTACCATTCCTTTGGAGAAATTCCTCACAAATTATACATCTGATGTCTGACAGAAGTCCCTGCTGTTGATTTACAGTGAACCTGAAGAAATCTCTCATGGGCAATTCCAGTCTAGAACTCACAAAGACAAAGGGGAGTTGTGTGTGGTAGTAGAAAACCACTAGACATGGTACTAGAAGATCACCTAACCTGCTATGTGACCACCTTGTGACCTTGGGCAGCACATTTTAATCTTTCTGGGCCTCTGTGTCCTCATCTGTAAAGTGGAGGGGTGTGAGATGATCTCTGGAGTCCATTTGAGTTCTAGATCTGGATAAGACTCCTAGGCAAAGTTTCAAAATTATGCCCCTCAAATATTGCTGTCACTTAGAGGCTTTGAGCTTTTATTGTCACATGTGTGTGCCATGGAAAGGGACATTTTCTGACTTTAAAAAATATATACATTTGTTTAAAATAATGTTAAACAATGTTCCTCATTGATTTGTCCCTTGAATTTTGTGTCTCAGGCACCTATCTGCCTTGTCTACCCCTAGTCCTCACTTTGGACAAACTGGCTGTAATGTTAATTGTTTTAAAGATGAAAAAGAGAAAGAAATGTGGTTCAGGGAGGGCTGAAGTGTATAAGTCTGGATGGAATCATAATGCATAGTCTTAGGTCTTGGTCTCCCCCTGTTGGCCACCATAGAAAGAGCTAGGATTGGGTGGCATGGCTTATGATACTGGAGATGAAGTGAAAGGGGAAAACCAAATGCATAAATGTTTCAGGCCTCAGAACAAAGCTGGAAATTAAAGGAAAATAGATGGCCCCTTCTACATACAACCAAGAGAGCGATGTTTGATGGAGCATTCAATTGTCTTTTGAATAGACAAGAAGTAAAGTAAGAAGGGAAATATTTATACCTTGTTAAGATAATGTAAAACTCAGGACTTATCTATTTGCATGCCTGTACTGACACTAGGAAGCATATTGACAAGAAGAGCTCCTTAGTAACTAGTTGATGCTGCTTAGCTAATCAGTAGTTAGCTAACAAGCATTTATTTAGTGCTTACTGTGCACCAGGCACTGAGCTAAGTACTAGGGATGCAAAAAATGGCAAAATCATGATCTCTTTCTTCAAGGAGCTCACATTCTAAAAGGAGAAACAACATGCAAAAAATGTATATGAGAGAGGTTCAACACGACCTAGCTCTGTTCCAAAGACAGAATGGTTTGGTAGATCAAATGGTAAAATTCCAAGTCAGAAGGATGGCTTCAAATACCATTTCTGACAGTTGTATCTCTCTGACTACACATAAGTCATCAACCTCTCTAAGTTCAGTCTCCTACTGTGTAAACTGGATCTGATCATACCAGTATCATCTACCTCCCCTGAGGGGTCATTGTGAGACTTAAACAACATATGGTTGTACCCACATTGCTTTAGTTTTTAGCTCAGTGGCAAAAAGATAGCCTGAATAAAAAAGACCCCCATATTTTGCCTTCTTGTTCCTCTCTTTTAAAAAAATCAAGCCTTCTGTGTAATTTTACACAAGTTTCCACTCTTAAAGCTAATTGAAATTAATGTGAATTCCTTATCAGTTCTCCCCAAAAATGCAAAAGGGGGAAGGAGAAGGAATCACATGACAGTAAGGAAACCTAGCACTGGGCCTTCTTAGAGGTATGTAGAAATGTGAAATAATTAACCTTCATAGCATCTTGGAGGTGAGCTGGTATTTTCCCATTCTGCCAACATTAAAAGGTTAATTAGCCTGCTCTGCTGATCTGAGAACCAGTCTAAAAAAGGCAAAGTTCCCAGCTCTATGCTCCCTCCATACATCCTTCAATCTCAGGCTTCCGTGGCCCTTAATGACTGGAATATAGTGAACTGAGCTCCCTAGATGGGCTAATACTTTCCACTAATGATTACCTGTCAATAGGAACAGAGATTGGAAATCCATATGCAGACGTAAACCTGAGTTGTGTGACCCTTCCCTCCGCTGCAGCTTGCCAAATACATGGCAATTTTTTCCAACCCCTCTTCCAGGAAGTGGACAAAGACGTAGATAACCAAATGAGGGCCATATGGTCATATGGTTTCCTGCCAAGAGCAAAACTGAAAGTTACCTTTCAGTGAGTATCCCATCTAATTCTCTGTTTGAGTTGTTGGGAAATGTGTAATTCTGCGACTTATCTGTCTTGTTGCTCAGGGCTGGCAGTCAGTCAGTCAGTCAATAAACATTTATTAAGTACCTATTATGTGTCTGGTACAGGGCCAACCAACCACAGGGATACTGAGAGACAAAAGGTGATTCCTGACCTCAAGAATCTTACAATCTAATGGGGGAGGGGTGGAGAAGCACCTAAAAAGAAGTCAGAACATGGGGAGAGGACATGAGGAGATTCAGCCAACTGGGAAAGGCTGGGATTCCTTAGCTGTCATCTTAGACAGAGATTTAGAGTTAAAAGGTCATCTAGTCCAATCAGTCAACAAGTATTTATTAAGTGTTTACTAACTATATGCCAAGTAATAGGCTAAGTGCTGGCAATAATCTTGTTTCAACCTCATAATGGCCCTTCAGAGGAGGCAGATACTACTGGTATGATCAGATCCGTTTTACAGATAGGAAAATTGAACTTCAGAGAAGTTAATGACTGACCTGTGGTCACAGAGGTACTATCATCAGAAAAGGTATTTGAACCCATCCTTCTGACTTGGAATTTTACCATTTGATCTACCAAACCATTCTGTCTTTGGAACAACCAATCCCTGCCCTCAAGGAGCTTACACTCTAATGAGGAAGATCACATGTAAATAACCAGGAATACACAAAATATATACAGAATAGATGGAAGGCGATCTGAAAGGGAAAGACAGTCACAACTAGGGAGACCAGGAAAGATCTGCTGCAGATTGAGCTGAGATTGGAAGGAAGCCAGGGAGACCAAGAGATGGCAAGGAGCTTTCCAGGCACAGGGGATAGGCAGTACAAAGGCTTAGAGGCAGAAGATGTAGCGTCATGTTCAAGAAATTCCAAGTAGAGGCTACAGTTAAGCTGGAACATGGAGAGCTAAATGTGGGAAAACTGAAAAGATAGGAAGTGATCAGGTTATGAAGAGTTTTCAATGTCAGACAGTTTGTATTTGATCCTAGAGTCATATGAGCTCATTGAGCAAGGAAATAATATACTCAGGCCTGTGAATTGGAAAAATCACTGTTAGTAGTTAAGCAGAGGGTGGACTGCAGTGGAGATCAACTTAAGGCAGGGAAACCAGCTAGAAGGTTGCTGCAATTGTCTCAGAAAGAGGCAATGAGGGCTTGAACTAGAATTGTAGCCAGGGGAGTAGAAAGAATGTGATATATATGAGAGAAGATATGAAAGTAGAAATAAGATTTGACAGCAGATTAGATGTTTGGTGTGAGTATGAGTAATGATTTGAGGGTGATATCAGAGTTGTGAACCAGCTGAATGGAACAATAGTAGTGTCCTCATGAGTAAAAGGGACAGCTAGGTGGCACAGTGGATAGAATGCCAGGCCTGGAGTCAAGAAGATGAGTCTTTCTGAGTTCAAGTCTGACCTCAGACACTTACTAGTTGTGTGACCCTGGGCCAATCACTTAACCTTGTTTGCCTCAATTTCCTCACCTGTAAAGTGAGCTGGAGAAGGAAATGGCAAACCACTCCAGCATCTCTGTCAAGAAAACCCCAAATGGGGTCATGAAGAGCTGTACACAACTGAAAATAAACAACAAGAGTAAAAGGGAAGCTGAGGAGAGAGGAAGTTTTCGGGGAAAAAGAATGAGTTTTGGACATTTTGAGTTCAAGCCATGTATGGAACATTCAATTTAAGATATCTAAGAGGCAATTTGTGATGCATGAAGAGAGATTAGGCCTTGATATATAGATCCAGGAATGCATTGTAGCTGATGGGTTCATCAACTGAGATAGCACAAAATGAAAAGAAAAGATAATCCAGGATAGAGCCTTGGGGACACCCATGGTGGATATGACATAGATGAAGAACCAGCAAGGGAGTAGCAGAACAGATAAAAGGAGCCCCAGGAGAGAGCAGTGTCACGAGAGCCTTGAGAAGAGAGAGTATCCAGAAAGAGAAAGTGATCCACAGTCAATCAAATATTGCAGAAAGATTAAGAAGGATGAAAAAGGTGGAAAAGCCATTAGATTCAGCAATTAAGAGATTGTTGGTAACTTTGGAGACAGCAGTTTCAGTTGAATGAAGAGGCCAGAAGCCAGATTGCTAAAGTTAAGAAAAAAATTAGACAAGTGGAGGCATCAAGTATAAATGGCTTTCTCAAGGAGTTTACCCACAAAAGAGAAAAGGGATATAGGATGACAGTTATCAGAGATGGTCGGACCAAGTGAGGGTTTCTTAAGGATGGGGAAGACATGGGTATATTTGTAACTGGCAGGGAAGGAACCATTAAAAAGGGAGATATTGAAGATTGGGTGTGAGTAGGGATGACAGCAGGGACAATTTGCTGGAGAAATTTGGAGAGGATAAGATCAAGGACATATGTTGAAAGATTGGCCTTAGCAAAGAGAAAGGCCTCTTCATTATTGATAAGAGTGAAAAAGGAGAAAGTGTATATATACATAACGTGAGAGAAGGAAAAGGGAGCTCTCAGCCAATAGTTTCCATTTTTTTCAGTGAAGTATGAGTTCCTTAAAAGATAGAATGGGGGAAGAATGCTGTGGGAAGCTTGAGGAGAGAGGAGAATTCTTGTAGCCACTGCTGTGAAGAATGAGAAAGTGAATAATTTAGAGAGAAATAGGATATCTACCTTGCTGTGGTGAGGGGTCCAGCTGAGATTAGATAAAATAAATTTGAAATGAACCCAGTCAGCAAGGTTTTGAGAGTTCCTCCAGTTCCATTCATATGAATAGGAGGTAAGGAGGTGACCAGATTTTGGATTTGACAACACATGATGTAAAGTAGGATAAAGAGGCAAGGTATTTAAGAGCAGAAAAAAATGTATAGCATCAAGCTAATTTACCAAGGAGTCAACAGAAGGAAACAAGGAGAATGTAGCCAGTGAAGAGATGATGTCTTGGAAAAGAAGAGGGAGATGGAGAGAAGGGCAGTCACAGTGAGGATAGTGAACAGGGTGAGAAGTTATAAGGCATAGGGAAAGAAGGAATAATTAGTACTTTCATTTTACAAATGAGGAAAATGAAGCCCAGAGACATCATGAAGGTAGTAAATAATATTTGAACCCAAGTCATAGATTTAGAGGTAAAGAAACATTAAAAGTCATTAAGTCCAACACTTTCATTTGCCAGATGAAGAAACTAAGGCCCAAAAAGGAAGGATCTTACATGAGGGAATTGAGGCATAAAAAAGTTCAGTGATTTGCCCAAGATCATTCAGCTAGCAAGTATCTGAGGAGATTTTTTTTTAAACAAAAACCTTTATGAAGAACTCACACAAAGCAAGTGCTCACACGGAGGTCGGGGGGAGCGGTATAAGGTCACTCTTAAGGTTTCTCTGAAGACTTTAGTGTCAATTGTGAGACACGGGAGACGCTGACACAGGACCGCCCAACATGGCGTGCCCACATCAAAGAAGCCACTGCGCTCTATGAACAAAGCAGAATCACAGTAGCACAAAGGAAACATGAGATTCACAAATCTAGAAACATCTCCATCCCAAATGTGCAGATGGACTATTTGTCCCCAATCTATGGTAAAGGCTTCTGAGCTCTTATTGAACAGATCAGCCACAGTGGAACACACTGTACCTTGACCTCAACATTGTGATGTCATTGGTCCTCTTCAAGTATGAAGGATGAACAGTAATCTGAGGAGCTCTCTGACCGAAGATACAGCATTCTTCATGCAGACATATTAGTCTTACATGCCTCCCACATCTTTGAATAGATTAAGTTGAAGCTATTGTAATTGTATGAGGACTTTGACCCTTGTTCTACCTAGTCAATGACAGAGCCATGTCACTGGAGAGACAGACCTCCTCCATCCTGTTAAAAAAAAAAAAGTCATCCTTGGATTTTTCACCCTTTCAGTTACCATCATCTCCCTCATCCCCTTTGTCCCAAATTATAGAAAAAATCATCTATATGAGGTGCTCTACTGTCTTACCACCCTCTCTTTTCTCAGCCCCTTGAAAACTGGCTTCCATGTCAACCATTATTAAAACCATTACTTCAAAGGTCACAGAGGTAAAAAACACAGGACAAAGGCTAGTCCAATTTGGCTAAAGCATAGAGTTCCCAGAGAAGAATAATGTGAAGGAAATATGTTGGGGAGATAAACAATAAAGTTCTAGGTAGGATCTAAGGGAATATGTGACCCTTCCTGGCAGGAGGAATCAGGGAAAGCTTCATGTAGGAGATGGCATCTGACTTGGGTCTTAGATGATAGGAATTCAATGGTAAAGACCTAGAGGGAATTTATTACAGACATAGGTAATGGTGTGAACAAAGGCACAAAAAGTCAACAAATCTTGGCATGTTTGGGGATAGAGATTAGTCCAGTTAGGTTGGAGTATAGAATTCATGGACCAAAAAAAAAATAAGATAAGAGTTATCCCAGCAATACCACTGCTAGGTCTATTTCCAGAGATGACATGGGGAAAAGGAAAAGAACCTATATGTTCTAAAATATTTATAGCAGCTCCCTTTGTGGTGTGGTAAAGAATTGGAAATTGTGGGGATGCCTATCAATTGGGAAATGGCTGAACAAATTGTAGTATTTGATTGCAATAGAATACTTCTGTGCTATAAGAAATGATGAGCTGAATGGTCTTAGATAAACAAGGAAAGATTTGCATGAAATAATGAAGAGTGAAATGAGCAGAACTGAAAACATTGTATACAGTGACAGCAAAATTGTTTTAAGAATGACTTTGAGGGGCAGCTAGATGGCACAATGGATAGAGCACCAGCCCTGGAGTCGGGAGGACCTGTGTTTAAATCCAGTCACAGATCAGACACTCGACGCTTATTAGCTTTGTGACCCTGGGCAAGTCACTTAATCCCATTGCCTAGGCAAGAAGAAAAAAATGACTTTGAATGAATAAGTCATTTTTTCCTATTATAAACACCTAAATTAACCATAAAGGGAGCTGCCATCTGCATCCAGAGGAAAAAAAACTGATAAATAGAAGTATATATAGAATAATTTTACATATATATGTATGTGTGTGTATACATATGTGTGTGTGTGTCTAATGGTAGCCATCTCTAGGGCAAGGGTGAGGGGAAGGAAGAAAAAATAGAAATTTACATAGTAACTTTATTATATATTTTAAAGGAATAGTAAGTTGTACATAAGAGATTTGCAATTTCATGTGCAATCATCTTTTTTTTTTATTATACTATGTTATGGAAATGCTTGTTTTATTCCATAAATAAAATTTTTTTTAAAGAATTATCCCCCTTTAAGGTTACCACTGCTCTAAGGTTACATTTACTCTGAACACTTCTTGTAAGTGCTTATTTATTAACATGTCATCTCCCCACATTGGATTATGAACTCCTTGACAGCAGGGACTGTTTTGCCTTTCTTTGCATCCCTAATGTATATAGCACAGTGCCTGGCACATAGTAAATGCTTTGCTTGTTAACTGATTGCTTGCTTCAAAGGGCCTTGAATGTCAGACAAAGATGTTTAACATGTACTCATAAAGGACCTGATGAAAAATTTTAAACAGCTGAGTGACAGGCTAGGCAGAGAATCACCGGTTTCCTCTGAGAGAGCAATAAGATGATGGAACAAGAAGCAAGGAATTAAGGAAAATGTGGGGAGCGAGGAAGAGGAGGCATGAGGCATTGCTTACATTTTTAGGACGTTTAACAATGGAACTGAGTGAGGTAGTTGGCTTTTGGATTGGAAAACCTTAGCATATTTGAAGGCATATGAGAAAAAGCCAACAGAGAGAGATTAAAGATATTTGCAGGAGGGGACTACTGCTTCAAGAAGTCTTGGATAAGGTGGGAAGTGTTTGAGGAGGTGGAGCAATTTGTGCTGAAAGATACTGGAGATGATGAAGATGCAGTTGCCTGGTGAAGTCAGTTCAAATAATTATGAGAAAACTGGATAAGTTCAGTGGCTAACATGCTGGACATAGAATCAGATAGATTTGAGTTCAGATCCTGCCTCTGACACTCAGCTATGTAACTCTTACTTTTTGTTACTGTTGAGTCGTTTCAGTTGTGTCTGACTCTCCATGACCCTATTTGGGGTTTTCTTGGCAAAAATTCTGGAGTGGTTTGCTATTTCCTTCTCCAGCTTGTTTTATAGATGAGAAAACTGAGGCAAACAGGGCTAAATGATTTGCCCAGGGTCACACAGCCAGTAAGAGTCTGAGCTCTTATTTGAACTTGGGTCTTCTTGACTCTAGACACAGCATTCTATTCACTATGCCACATAGCTGCCCATAACCCTTAATAGCAAGCCACTTATAAGCCAGAGGAAGAAAGGAAAGCTTGGGTGAGGGTGTTGAAAAGCTTTAAGAACTGGAGAGAATTCATACTGAATGGTCTCAATCTTCTCAGAGAAGTCCAGGCTCAGTTATGAGATATGTGGCAGATTGGGGTTTGGAACAGGGTTTGAGGAGAGGGTTGCAGGTAGGAAAAAATGTGCTATAGGGAATGAGATTCTTGTCAATAAATGACAGTAGAGTAGAACTGTAATACCCAGCAGCCTGGAGAGTGGAAATTATCCAGAGAAGAGGACTAGCAGGTTGAAAATGGTGGGGGGGGGGGGGGCGCGTGAGGAATTCTAGCATTATGGCTAGTAAAATATTAATATCTGCTGACTCTGAGATTAACACTGCATATGGAGCAAGTAAAGGCAGAAGGGAAGGTAGAAAAACAGGAGACTGTGGTTAAAGAATAGAGTTTCAGTGTTCCAGATTTTAAAAGCTGTCCAGTTAAGAGGAATAGTGAGGTCTCAGGCTTGACTTACCAATATGTGGATGAAGTGGGGACAGAAAAGTTTGAGAATTAAGAAAGTTGAGGAATTGTGTAGTCAAGCTGCTAATGGAGTCATGAACATGAATACTGAAATCTCTAGAGATGACAAAGAGTGTGGTAGAAGAGAAATGACTAGTTCTAAAGTCATTGAGAAATTTGGGAGATTGACCTGGAAGCTGGTGGGTGGCAGCAATAAGGATGAGAAGAAAGTGATATAAACCGAATGTACATACTTTACAGAGTCCCAAGGACACAGAGTGGCAAAGAATTTCAGAGGTCATTAAGTTTAACCCACATCTGAACAAGAGTTCCTTCTATATCATCTTTCAAAGAGGAAAAGCCATTGAAGAGTGGTGATAGAGCACTGGTCTGGAAATGGTAGGGGAGTCAAGCAACATGCTAACCCTTCCCATTGACATGATGAGTCCTGGGTTTGGGAGAAGGTACATTGACAAGTGGAAGCTGTTGCAATGGATGTAGCTTTTCTCAGGAGAGAGCTAAATTCTTGTTACAGGGAGGAGGTAAAAAGAATATTGATTTGAAAGATCAAGAATCAGTGGTGTATGTTGGGAATTGATTGGAAATTCCAAAGTGTAATGTGGAATTTGCTAGGAATTTGGCAAATCAGGTTGGAATTGGTTTGGGAAGAAACAGGGCTGGTTACTTGCATCATGTTGTCAATTCACAGAGGCCTCAGAGTCAGAAAAACCTGGGTTCAAATACTGCCTCTGACCCATATTGGCTTTGAAACCATGGGCAAGTTCCCTTACTTCTCAGTGCCCCAAGTAACTCTCAGGATGATAAAGTATAGAGTACTTGATGATTATAGAGTTGGAGTTGCCCCATTGTGAGTTTCCTATGTCAATGAAATTACACAAACATTTTTTAAAAGTTTATTCATACTGAACATCTACTAGAACCCTGAAGTCTTTCACATGAACCGTCAAGTGGCACCTCTCATCGTATATTTTTTACTATTGATTTTTAGTATGAATTCGTAACTGTTTATATTTTTTTTATTGAATTCCATCATATTAGATTCAATCTCTAATGCCAAAATCACATTGGATCCTAATTTTCTTTCAAAGAATCAGTGATCAACTTCTAGTACTATGTCTTAATTGAAGTCAATGATAAAAGGGGAGGGACAAAGCTTTTGCTTTTATTTATATCCCTAGTGCTTAGTATAGGGCCTGGTATATCATAAGTGCTTAATTGATGCTTATTGATGATGACAAGAGATCCCTAAGTACTCAACTCCAGTTTGGATCTTTGATGGAGGCATTTAAAAAGGGTTAAATTTCTGGCTTTATAAGGGAAAGATCAAAGCAGTGAAAGAGAACATGGTCATTTAATCAATTCCATATTATTATTATTATCCCAATAAACCAAGTAACCCTTCACATTTCAGTATAAGCATATACAAGATGACTCAACTTATTACCCATTTATAACATTATTCATGAGGAACTAACTGCCCTCTCAAATATTGTTGTACTTAATATCATATTTATATGGGACTAATTATCGATGCTATATACTTTGTTATTCAAAGACCTGAGAATTCATCAGTGTGGGGACCTCTTCCAACAGCGCATACCACAGTGCCTCTATGTCTTAAAGGACAGTCTTCATGAGTTGGTATTACCAAAAATTCAGTCACTTATGGTCAATGTGGTAATGAGCCTCTCTAAACTTACTTAAGCTTGTCCCTCAGAAAAAAAGAGACACAGATGAGGAAGAAGAATCCAGGATTTGAACCTCTGTCCCCAACATCCAATCTGATGTTTTTTCTCCTATATTGAGGGGAATGGAACTTTTCTGGCCACTTTGAAAACTATGGTAAGGCAATCCATTGATATGAATATAATAGTTTTAATGAGGTTTTGGTAAAATATTCTTGAAAGTCTGCCAACATTCACATTAAAATCTTTAATAACTTTTTTACAATTAGCTCTTCAATATTGCTTCAGGAATCCAGGAGTTGAAAAGCTGCTGTAGACAGGGGCATCTTAGCTTACTATAGGGCCATCAGAATGATTCAGTGTTCATGAGTACAGATAAGTCTGATACCCTGGGCTTGGTACAATAGGCTACTACCAGTGGGACAGTTACAGATTTTCCTCCTGGCTTGAGAACAAAAGCCAAAATGTCTCCAGGAAATTTAGCTTAAACCTACATCTAATGTTTTATGCTAACCAACATATTTAATTTTGAAAACTGCAACCATGAAATCTGAGCAGCTGCACACCTTTAGGAAGTAATAGTAGGATTCTTTATTGTTTTAGAAACATCAACGCTTGGTATTTGGTTTTCAATATTGACTTCTCTCACTTATTCTTCCTCCACCCCAGCTCTCTGCTCCATTAAGGATTTAATTGTGGTTTAGTTACATCTAACTGCATCAAAATATGCTGAAAGCTTATGAAGAACAAGAAAATCACATACTTGCAGCAAAGGACTTTTTTTCTATTAGGAAGTCTACCCAAACTAAAGAATACAGCCAGGATTGAACAAAAATATAAATCCTCTGTATGTTCGAGCTAAGAGAGGTCAGGAAGAGGAGAATGAAGAGCTAGTCTTTGTGTTTGGCCATTGGCAGCAATGCCCAGCCAGATTCAGGAAAATGAATTGAGGCGGAAGGTCATGCTACAGAGCAAAGATCACATGAAAAATTTGGGGGACAAAAAGTGAAAACTGCTGCAAGAGACAGTACATCAGGAAGTCGGCCGTGACCCAGGAGAGTTGGGAGGTTGGAAATGGTCACCACTGTGCTACTGGGGGAGGAGAGAGCTTGTCAGCATGTAGAGCTTTTATCTCAGAAGACCAGGCGGCCTGACCATCTCAGGGAATAAGTTTGCGGAAATCCCTAGGAAGCCTCAGAGCTCCACACTTCTAGCAATGGGTTGCTTTCCCTCAACAATTTGATTAGAACTAGAGATGAAGAGGTAGAAAGGTAGAATTAGAAATAGAAGGATAAGCAAAGATCATCCAAGCCATACATTGATTTTGCCGATGAGTCAATGGAGGACCAGAAAGCTACTCTGCTTGAGGGTCAACCAGCCTCAGAGATTTGGGGAGGGAGGAAGGGGGGGTTGGAGGAAGGCAGGGAATCAGGATGAAAGAGACATTCATAATGGGGATTTTACTGCTACAACCTGGCTATTCCCAGAGGAATTATATCTTTTTATTTATTTATTTTTTAAAGTTTGGCTAGGCAATGGGGTTAAGTGACTTGCCCAGGGTCACACAGCTAGTAAATGTTATGTGTCTGAGGCCAGGTTTGAACTCAGGTCCTCCTGAACCCAGGACTGGTGCTCTATCCGCTGCACCACCTAGCTGCCCCGGAATTATATCTTTTTCAAAGTCAGTTATGATTACATATGGCATATGTGGAGGAATTCTGATCAACACTTCCTCAGCCCCTGGGTAGTTATAATTGAAGATACACAACACAGCAGTAGCAAATAGGAATCATTAAGGTTTTGATGACTGTACTATAAGAAATAATGCTTAGGAAGAATAAAGAAGAGCATCGGAAGGTTTATATGAAATGTTGCAAAGTACAACTAGCAGAATAAGCATAATAATACACAAAATGACTATGATATAAATGGGAAGAACAAGCAAAACTAAAAGCTGTGAGGGGCAGTGAGGTGGTGCAGTGGGTAGAGCACCAGCCTAGGAGTTAGGAGGACCTGAATCAAATCTAGCTGTGTGACCTTGGCTGGGCAAGTCACTTAACCCTCATTGTTGCTAAAGGAAAAAAAAAAAACAACAAACCAAAACTGAATATTGTATAATGATCAAGATTAGTCCCAAAGAAAATGCATCTTCTTTCCTCCTTTGAAGAGGTGAGGGACTATATATGTATAATACTGCATAAACTGTCAGACTCAATTGATATTTTGGTTAATTTTGCTGAAATGTTTTTATTTTTCTTTAATTTTTATTCTTTATTATAAGAACTAGCTCCTCAGGTTGAATGAGAGGAATATCTGGAGATGAAGATAATGCAAAAATATAACATATCAATAAAAATGTTAAGGATATATGAATGATTAAGCAAAAATGTAGAATTAAATACAGATATAATTAATTTTTATAAACATTTCTGAACATGTATACCATGTGATAAAGGTAAGTTTAATTTTGGGTAGACAGCAAGGTTTTTGTGGTAATAGTCTCCTAGGCAGGAACGTTGAGTTTGTAAGTATAAACTTGCTACTTATGGGACATGGCAACCATCTGTCAATATCCTCATAGGCTATAGAAGCTATTGTGTTTGGGGGCATATCATTGTAAAGGTATATATGTATATACACATATATTCATACATTGTATCATATACATATACACACACATACATACATATATGTGTATATATGTGTGTGTATATATACACACACACACACACACACACACACACACACACATATGAAAGTATACAAACGCTGACTGGAAGGGCAAAAGCAAGAAAAAAGAAAGGTTGTTCTTTTGAGGAATTAGGGAGAGAGAAAGAAGTCAGGTGATCGAGAAAAGAGGTCAACAGAACAAACAAAGCTATAAGAGCTGTAGAAGGCATTTTAAAAGTCCAATCCATCCTTTTCTTCTCCTTAAAGATGAGGAAATAAACGTTAAGTGACTTGCCCAAGGTCACACAGGTATTTTGTAGCAACAAACCAACAAAGACAGTCAGAAATGGAAAGAATGAGAGGGAGAAAAGAAGTCAACAGAATCCCAAAGTCAAATGAATAAGAGGGAGCAAATGTCTATTCTTTAAGGGAAATTGAGATCTAAGGAGATGATATGCACGAATAAAGGCAGGAGGGACCTGCCAGGATTAAGAGTTGTGTACTTTCAAGCAACCTTGCTATGTGCAGAGGCCACTGATTAGGGCCACCAGCTACTTACAGCTGTTAATGTTTGCATTTAGATGTCAGTGCTGTGAACATGTGTGATTTTAGGGATTATTTCCCAAAGCATGGGGTACCACTTATCTCCTTTTCAAAGATTTTGTTTCCCACAGCCCCTCCAACAGTAATCATTTTCCTTTTTTGTTATCTTTGCCAATCTGATGGGTGTGAGGTGAAACCTCAGAATTGCATTAATTTGTATTTCTTTAATTATTAGTAATTTGGATTATTTTTTCCCAAATGGCTAAATATACTCTTGGTTTTTTCTCTTGAGACTTGTTTGTTCACATCCTTAAACCATTTCTCAGTAGCGGAATGCTTTTATTCTTTTTTTTTTAGCAGCATCCGCCATTTTATTAACACCATGTTGATTTAATACAACCGCTGGGGCTTGCCCATGGTGCTCTTGATATACAATGCCCCACATTTTGCCAGTTTTTCTTCAGCAGAGAAACCAGGAAATTGACAGCCAAATGGATATTGTAGACAAGCTCGTCATCTGTCATCTTCACATGGCCAACAGCCACCGCCAGACACAGCACCTTCTTCATCTGGAACTTGATGGTAGATTTAACCTCATCAACCTTTGCCACCATATTCTCATTGTGGGTGATCAGAGATGGAAACTTGCTGGCTTTGTTCAGACCAGGGCTCAGGATTCGAGGGATTTGCTTGATCAAGGACTCAGAGGCCAAAAAGTCATCATACTTTTTAGCCAGCTTCTTGACCAATTTTTTGTTCTTATTCAACTTCTTCAGGGCCTCGATATCCATGTGGGGGATTTCTACAGCCTTGGCTTCATCACAGTGCTGCTGGTCTCCCAGGAAACACACAGAAAATTTAGGTCCAGGTGTGGATTTAAGCCTGACAGTGCCAGAGAAACATTTGTCCTTTTGGGGATCATAGTTCTTCAGACTGATCTTCAGCTTCACAGTTTCCAAAAACTTTCTGTGTTTGCGCTGGGTTCCATGCAGGACCTCCCGCACAGCTTCATAGAGTGTGTCACGAGAAACTTTGCTGCTCAAGCCAGGAAAAAAAGGAATGCTCTTATTCTTGTAATTTGAATCAGTGTTTTATATAGTTTAGTTGACTTGTGAGTGGGTACAACCATTCTACAAAGCTATTTGGAATTATACATACCAACTATACCAGTTATACCTATATCCTGTGAGATTCCTTCAGTTCCACTCAAAATAAAAAAAAAGGAGGGGGATAACTTGGTAACTGGTCATTTCCCCAAAGAGTTAACTCTAGGGGGCATCTGTTGTAGCCATAAGATATTATGGGGTATAAAATAAATATGATTTTTTTAAAAAAGGTGTTACAGGGTTGAAGAGAACAAATATTCTGGGAGTGGGTAGAATTTTCCCATTGGCACCTACACAGCTATTATTGTAGGTGTTGAGGTAGTGGTTAGGTCATAACCTCCTTTGGGGCCAACACCCAACTAGGAAGGGGCTAGATCAGGGGTGGGGAACCTAAAGCCTTGAGGCCACATGTGGCCTTCTAGGTTCTTGGGTGTGGCCTTTTCGATTGAGTCCAAGTTTTACTGAGCAAATCCTTTTATTAAGGGGATTTGTTCTGTGAAGTTTGGATTCAGTCAAAGGGCCGCACTTGATGACCTAGAGGGCCACCTGTGGCCTTGAGGCTGCAGGTTCCCCACCCCTGGGCTAGATGGTAGTTTGTACAATGGAGGGAGTAAGCATAAAAAGGGAACATTGGACAAGAGTAGGGGTGGCTGTATTGAAGAAAAGGCTCATGATTGGACATTGTTAGAAGGGTAAGATGGGACTCATCTTCCACCACATTGATTGGTTGGTCACCTTGGTGGTCAAGTCTTTGAACTCTTTGGGATATAAACTAGTAGTGGCATTGCTGGGTCAATGTTATGCACAGTTTTGTAGCCCTTTGGACATAGTTCCACATTGTTCTCCAGAATAGTTGGATCAGTTCACAATTCCACCAATGGTGCAAAAATTTTTTAATTTTATGTTATCAAAATTATCCATTTTATATCCTATAATGCTCTCTATCTCTCGTTTGGTCATAAATTCTTCTCTTATCCATAAATCTGACAGGTAAAATATCACATGCTTTGGAAAAAACCATCCTAACGTACAAATGAGAGGCAACAGGGCAGCTGGCTGAGACATTTTACCTTCCACTTCCTCCACCTGCATCCCAGAACACTATCTTCCTGAGAAAGGTTGAAAATGGAAATGTTTGCTCTTTCGTTTTGGTGCTGAGAAGGAGCAGGGCCTTCCTGCTCACCTGATAATCTCATGTTCTGGATGTGGGGCAGACCATAAAATCTTAGATCTAGAATGGGAAGGAAATTTGGAGTGAATCAAGTCTAACTCTCTTATTTTACAGATGAGGAAACCGAGGCCTCGGATGGCTAGGTCACTTGCCAAAGGTCATACTGGCAGTATGCAGAAGAGCTGGGATTCCAGCCCAGGTCTTCTGACTTTAAACACATTTTCCACTGTATGACTCAGTTAAATAGTTCATTACCACTACTTGCAATGGCTGTGCTGCTTAGTGGCTGGGCCCTTTACCCTTGACCTTTGACTGTACCATGAAAGTCTTTTTATTTTATTTTTTAATTGATAAATTTTGGTTTAAAAGAGCAGATAAACAAATTTACAATGCATACTCCCTGAGAACAATTAAAAAAACCCAACAACAATAAAGGGGTAGGGAAAGATAATGCAATCTGAGTTCTAAGGCACAATGATAATCCACCTATGACTATCCATGCTCCTCTGATTTGCTTATATCACCCTTTATGTCTAAATCATGTACCAATTTTAACTTTATCTTGGTAGACAGCGTGAGATGTTGTTCTATACCAATTTTCTGCCAAACTGTTTTCCAGTTTCCCCATTAGTTTTTGTCAAATAGTGATTTCTTGTCCCAAAATCTTGGATATTTGGGTTTGTCAAACACTGGGCTACTATGGTCATTTACTACTGTGTATTGTGTACCTTATCTGTTCCACCGATCCACTGCTCTACTAAGCCAGTACCAAATTGTTTTTGATGGTTACTACTTTGTAATACAGTTTGAGTTACGGTATTGCAAAGCCACCTTTCTTCTCATTCTTTTTATTGATTTCCTTGATATTCTTAACCTTTTGTTCTTCCAGATTAATTTTGTTGTTATTTTTTCTAGCTCTATAAAACAGGGTTTTCTTTTTGTAATTTGATTGGCATGGCACTAAATAAGTTAATTTAGATAGAACTGACATTTTTGTTATATTGGCTCAGCCTACCCATAAGCAATGAATATTATTCCAATTGTTTAGATCTGATTTTACTTGTGTAAAAAGTGTTTTGTAAATGTGTTCATATAATTCCTAGGTTTATCTTGGCAGATAGATTCCCAAGTAGTTTATATTGTCTGCAGTTATTTTAAATGGAATTTATCTTTCTATCTCTTCCTGCTGGATTTTGTTGGTGATATATAGAAATATTGATGATTTATGTGGGTTTATTTTATATCCTACAACTTTGCTGAAGTTGTTAATTATTTCAACAAGTTTTTGGTTGAGCCTTTAGGATTCTCTGATTATAATATCATCATGTCATCTGCAAAGACTGATAGTTTTCTTTCTTCATTGCCTATTCTAATTCCTTCAATTTCTTTTTCTTGTCTTATTGTCATAGCTAGATCTAGAACAATATTGAATAGTAGTAGTGATAATGGCCATCCTTGCTTCACTTCCAAAACTAAAAATCTTCTTCAGATTTCTATATCCATTATATCACACTACTTTTCTAAAGTTTTGGTCTCTATTCTGATCAAATCCAAGTTAAAATTGTATTCAGCATATCAATTGTGCAAATTAAAGCTTGTACACATATGCTTTCATGAAGTAATAAAAGTAGTCAGAGAGGTAAATGCCAACCAGCAATAAATACATAGTATCAATGCAAACCTAACATCAATCAATCAACAAACATTTATTAAGCACCTACTATGTGCCAGGCACCATGCTAAGTTCTGGAAATAATATCCTACAAAGACGAGCTACATACATATACTAATGGTAATATATGGACAGGTGGTATTAGTGAAGTCAATAATGCCACATGCAATTAAGCAATAATGCTGTAGTAGCTCACTTTAATCAGTGTTAATTAACTGCAGTCAATACCGCTTCAAACAACACAATACATAGTGCATTTGGCGTCCTAAGGTACATCTGGGTTGGTCAGAAGTGGGGATCGTAAAGGGAAAAATAAACACTAAAATGTAGACCAGAATTAAATAGATGAGGACAGGAATACACACACACACAAACACACATGCACGCATGCACACACACACACACACACACACACACACACACACACACACACACACCCCACACACACATTCAGGGCAGCTAGGTAATACAGTGAATGGAGTACCAGCCCTGGACTCAGGAAGACTCATCTTCCTGAGTTCAAATCTGGCCTCAGACACTTACTAGCTATGTGACCTTGGGCAAGTCACTTAACCCTGTGTGCCTCAGTTTGCTCATCTGTAAAGTGAGCTAGAAAAGGAAATGGTAAACCACTCCAGTATCTCTGTCAAGAAAACCCTAAATAAGGTCACAAAGAGTTGGACACGACTGAAAAACAACTGAAACACACACATACACACACAAACATATGTATTTATATACATAAAATAATAAAATACAAATCAAAAGGGAGAATTTAAAGTTTTTAAACCAGAAAAATATTATTTCTGAAGGAAATGAGGATGAGAACCCTAGTGGAGAAAACATCAAATTTTATCTGGAAAGAAAAAACCTTATAAAAAAAGGTAGAGGTGGAAGGTCATGCTAGAGAGGAAAATCCCATGAGAAATCTGGAGAGACAGAAAGTAGAAACCGTGTTGAGGGATTGTGCAAGTCAAGAGCTTGAAATGACCTACGAATTTGCCTGGAGCACTGAGAGGCTAAGTGGCTTGCTCAGGGTCACCCAGCAGCTATGGGAAAGAGATGAGACTTTAAACCAGATCTTCCTATGTCCAGCCCAGCTCTCTCGCCACTATACCACACTGTATAAAATTACTGAGTCAGTGTAATATTCCAAACAAAAATGTATGTCTGTTTCCTTTGGGTCACACACACTGGTGGGAAGATAACAATCTTAATGGAAAAGGAAGCACTGGGCCATATTTTTGTGAATATGTATTGTGAATTTTGTGGAAGCCTAATCTCAATAATTTATTAAAATCTATTTAAGCTAAATTTACCCTATTTTGATAGTCATGTAAATATAATAGGATTCTAATTTCTGACACAGCTATACTAGAGGCATCGAGTTGTTTTATTGTATCTCTCTTTTTACCTAGGGCTTTGCATATAGTAGGTACACTAATAAATGTGTTGCTATTTTATCCTCTGGAAATTAACCCAAATTTGTATCTGAGATAGATATGTTATGTAGATTTGCATTCTTGCAGAATAAAAACTATACTCTTTCCTGTAATATAAAGAACACAAAATAACAGGATGCTAGATTTGCAACTGCAAGAAAATCCTTAAAAATAATCATCTAGCCTCGGGGTTCTTAACCTTTTTTTGTGTCATGGGCTTCCAGGCAGCCTGGTGAAGCCTACAGAATACTCGAAATAATGTCTTAAAATGTATTACCACTTTAGTGCAAAATAAAATAAAATACATAGGAAACCAAAGGTTTGTGAAAACAAAGGTTTGCTTTTGTTTTCCCAATCCAAGTTCTCAAACTCCTTAAAATACCATAATCCCATGAGATCTAACCTCCTTATTTTCAAGATGAAGAAACTGAGGTCTGGGGTTACTTGCCAAGATCACATAGGAAACAAATAGCAGACCCAGGATTTGAAGTGACCCCAATTCCAGGACTTCTTCCCATTTTTCTTCATGTCTTAGTCTGGTCTTAAGGAAATAAAGAAATGTGCATGTGTATGGGTATATGTGTGCACACACACAAATACATACAAATACATTTATATATGCACTTACGTGTATATCTGCACATATACTCATGAACGTATGTGTGTATACATATGAGTGTTGTGTATGCATAGATACATATGTGTATGTATGTGTGCACATATATATATATGTCAAAAGGCATTGTTTTCACTCACTCATATTCTATCAGTAAAGTTAGTAGAACAGTGTCCTTTGATGCAGACTGTTGAAAAGTACCTTGTCATACTCAGCAAAAGCTTGTGAGCCCAGGCTTTCTTGGTTTTTTCCAAGAGAGTAGGAAAAGTAATAACAATTCCATTTAGCCAAACTATTAAACATTTTGAGGATTGGTAAACACATTTCTAAACACCTCCTGCTCATTTGAAGACTGATGATCTTACCAAGACCTCCAAAAGTTCTAGAGTGAAGGTTCTAGATGCAAGCCCATCTGAAGAGAATTCATGCAGGAGAGAAGTGAGAGGAATCAAATAAAATTCCTGCATCCAATCTGATTGCAAGAAGATGTACAGGGAAGGGAAAGGATGCTCTGTTTGGAGAAACACAGAGTTTATTTTTGACATTTAACTAGCTTTGCAAACTTTATTTCCAACCAAGTGAGACTAACACACTCAACGATTCAAGAAAATGTGATAACATTTAAAGTAAACAGGCGTCCAAGTATGCTTTGATATGACAAGTACATTACGGAGCATGAAATGAGGCACTGCCTTGGATACAAAAAGCCAGATGCACGCTCTTGGAACCACATTTCAGATTCAGTATTTGACAGATTGGACTCACTCCACGTTCATCTGAGGGTAGAGAGAAAGCAGAGAAGTAGCTGAGAAACACAGAAATGTATGTCAGGATATGTGAGAATAAGAAACCCAGGCTGTCGTTTTCACTTTCAGGGCATCCGAGCATGACAAAGATCCATCCAAACGAAGGGTGCAATTCTTCTTCCTACTCTGCTCAGAAGAAATAATAGCTTATTTGGGGGATGGAATAATTGTCTTCAATTTTGGATATGATCAGTGCCATATGTATTGTGGAGGCAACTGGGCTTTGCCCCTGGATGCTAGATTTGAAATATGTTTGAAGTTTTTGCAGTCCTTTAGCAATCTTGGAAAAAATACTGTTTAGTGACCAAGTGATGAGTAATTAATTAAAACAGAAGCTATAGAAGCTACCTCACTTCCACCTACAGTGCCAGCCTTGCATCTATGTCCTATGGTCCTTGTCCCATCCTACCTATCTTGGCATCCCTAACCTCACTCCCCCCTACACCCCCCCCCAATCCCCCAGACCTGATGGCCCATTTTGTGGACTTGGCCTGGACACTGTTTGTGGTGCTTTCCCCAGGAGAAAAATGTTTTTAGTTATAGTTCTGGATGACTTTCATGAATAAAGTAGGATGTATAGTTACCTCTTTCACATTATGATTTTTCCCATCATGGTTTCGATATATTGCTGATTGGCATAAGAAATTAAATGCAAATTTGGGGGGAGTTTTGTGGAAGCTGCAGATGACATGCAAAGGCCAGCAGATGACATAGAAAAAGTTTAGAAACTCAGAAATACATAAAATATATGTATAGCATTTTTATTTAACATTGACCAAATACTTAACCGGAATTTTTATATTTTTTTAATTTAAAAAAATTTTTTTTTTTAGGCAATTGGGGTTAAATGACTTGCCCAGGGTCACACAGCTAGTAAGTATCAAGTGTTTGGTCTGAGGCCCGATTTGAACTCAGATCCTCCTGACCTTCAGAGTCCAGTGCTCCATCCCCTGGGCCACCTACCTGCCCCTTAACCCAAATTTTACAATAAAGTACTGTAAACACTCCAAAGAAAAAGATCAGCTGTCTTCTCTGATATGAAGGGAGGGCCAAAAAACTTCATGCGGATTTTCCAGATCATGGGGGCGCCATGCCCCTAACCTCTCCCCCCAGGGTGGAAGGGATACCAGTACCTTGTTTGTGCAGGCCATGGCATCTGCCTAGTGGTTTTGAAGGGCTATCAAATAAAAGGATTGCACATGCTGCCTGATCCTGAGGGCAAACTGGGACTGATGTCTGGAAAATCCAAGGGAGCTGACTTTGGCTTAATAGAAAGGGGAACTTCATAGATTTAGAACCAGAAATGAACTTGGATGTCATTTGGTCCAATAGCACAGTGGACAGAGTTCTGGACCTGGAGTCAGGCCTTAGACACTTATTAGATGTGTGATCTTGGGCAAGTCACTTGACCTCTGCTATCAGTTTCCTCAATTATAAAATGGGGATAAAAATAGCAACTGCCTCCTGGGGTAATTGTGGCTATTATATAAGATAATATTTGTAAAGCACTCAGTACAGTGCCTGGCACATATAGTAGGCACTATATAAATGCTAGCTATTGTTATTATTATTATTATCATTATTGTTGTTGTTGTTAAAGACCAGAGAAGTTAAATGGTTTGCCTAAAGTCACAGTAAGTAGCAGAGCCAGAGTTTGAACTCAGGTCTTATGACTCCGTGTTCAGTAGTCTTTAAAAAGGTGGAATTAATTGCCTTGTGTAATTATGAAATGCCTTTTGATGGAACTGGGTGACTACTTATCAGGGAGATGGTAGAAGAGATTCATGATTTAGGTGAGAGTTTCACTAGAAGAACTCAGAGGTAAATTCTTGGAAGGTTTCCTCCAACTCTGAGATTTTTGATGACCGTGAGATCTCTGGTACCACTTGTGGCCATTTCATATTTTACCAGTTCCATTCAGTGACCCTCCTTCCTTCCTCTAGTGATTCAAAAGTATTCCTACTTATCTTGAGCAGATTCCTTGACCATATGGCTTTGCTCTGGCATCCCCACCACCAGTAGATATAGGCTAGGCCAGAAACAGAGATAACCTCTTTCATAGTTACAGTGATAAATTTACCATCCCACTTCAGAGGCTTCAACATACTTGTGTATTCCAAAGCTCAAAGAGGGCTTGTCTCTTTTTCCAGGACTTTTGGAAAGTTGGTTCTGCCTGTTTCTTCCTTATAGAGATCATGGAGAATTTACCCCCAACCCCAGATTAATGTTCACTACGTAGGCAATGAATGAAGGCTTTCAGGTCACCCTCAAAATCTTGTTTTCGGCAAGTTATTGCCAAATGAAGCTTATCTCTTTTCAGGTTCAAAACCACCAAAAATGTGTCCACCTCTGCTTAAAATCATGGAATCTCTCTGAGCTAGCTTGCTAGCTGGACAAATAAATAAAATTAAGGGTGCAATAAGATCTTGAAACAAGGTGAATATTTTCCCTTAATTGTCATTTAACTTGTGTTCTGAGTATCTAAATAAACCATCATCTTAACTGCATGGTAAGAATGAAAGGTTTTCAAATGGTTTCCATATGTAGGTCCAGAGGTACCACCTCTTTAGCCAACCTGGCAATACATCTGATGAGAGGATAAGTTAAGAAACCTCAGAAATTTTATTCCTACAAAGTTTATGATGAAAAGGAGCATTATTATCTGAACAAAAGAATTTATGGTTTGCCTTAAAAATATAGAGCATGGTTCTAGCACCCTACCCATAAAGTGCTCAGGTAGCTGACAGATCTTAACTTCTGTTGTAATAAACTAAAGATATTTCTCAAACATGCTCTATTAATCTGCCCTGCGCCATCCCTGTTCCCCCACATGTAGTGATTAAAAGTCTTCCCATTTTCTCGCCCCAGTGAACCATAATATATATACTCTACTAGAGCCGAGAAGCCACCCTTCCATCACCAACAAGGAAGGACCCATTGGCACTGGATAATTAAAGACATGCTCTTGCTTTGTAAATTAGGTGTTGGCACCTTGCTTTTTACCAAGGAGTAATAATCTTCACAAAGCACCGACTCCATCAGTTAGGGCAGAAGTCACTTTCAGGTGAAACGTGGTTAGCTTCACCTATTTTAGGGGTTTAGTTAAATATGAAGTACAGATTTTAAAGAGGGCTCCAACCCTCAAGGTCTGTGGGAAATTAACCTATTTCTGATGCCTCTTTGTTGAAGCATTGTGTTGGAAAATGATGCTATTAGAATCATGAATTCAATAATTTTTAGAACTGGAAGGATCCTTAAAGATCATTTAGTTCTACCACCCTCATTGGAAGAAACTGAGGTCCCAGGAGGACACTTAGCTTTCACATTACACAACTATTTAATGGCAACATCAAGAGGCAAAGCCAGGTCTTCTCACTCCCAGTTCATTGTCACTATAATCAGAGAAGCATCAACCGTGAGTTACAAAGCAGTTAGGCTGAATTGGGCGTACTCTGTTTCTCTATGTGAATATATGTACATGTTGCCTTTCCCTCCAAAATAAAAACTTTTTGGGAGCAGGGATTTTTTTTTCATTTTTGTCTTTGTATTTCCAGTGCCTGGAACATAGAAACATAGTGTTTGTTGAACTGAATTGTATTTTGCATGCATATTTGTACTTGGAGAGGGGATAATTGATCAGAAGACCCCTGATTAATTATTTTCTCCCAATCAAGTTGATGAAATTACAGATGGTAAGGAACAGCTTACAGAAATAAGATTTTAAGGTCTTAGAGGAAGTAGAAAGAACTTAGCACTTTCGTAAGATCATAAATTTATGGCTGGGGGGGTGGGGTGGAGCCAAGATGGTGGAATAAAAGCAGTGACTTGCTTGAGCTCTCCCCGAAACCCCTCCAAATACCTATAAAAAATGACTCTAAATGAATTCTAGAGCAGAAGAACCCACAAAAAGACAGAGTGAAACAAATTTCCAGCCCAAGACAATCTGGATGGTTGATGGGAAAGGTCCTTTGCACCAGACCGGGAGAGGAGCACAATTCAGCATGGGCAGAGCAGGCAAAGACAGGGCCTCAGGAAACCTGGAGCAGGCCTCAGGGGACTACATCATTAGTAGCTGTGGCAGTTTCCAGACTTCTCAACAAAAATGCCAAAGACAACTTAGAAGATCAGTAGGAAAGGTCTGTCAGACCTGGGTGAGAGAGGAACATAGTCCAGCCCCAGTCCTAGTGCAGCTTCAGGGCAGTGGCCACGGCTGGCTGCTTTTTGAGCTTTTAGCCCACAGACAGTAGGGGGATCGAGTGGCTGATCAGAGGAGGACTGCAGGGATCACTTTGCTGGTGCTGAGGAAGGATTCTCTTGCTTTGCCTGTGCCTGGATCTGGGTCACATTCCTGGGTGGCAGTCCTGAGGCAAGGAAGAGCACTAGCATGGCAAAGCTGGTGGTGGCAGTGAAGAGGGAAACTTCCTTACAGATCCGAGGCAGAAAAGAGTGCTTGTGGTCACTCACAGATCACAGCACAGGCCAGGAAAGGAGTAAACATCTCTCCTTTCATCATACCACCTTGAAAGAACTGAAAATTTACAGGTCCCTAGAAGTATCTCTGAAAACAGCTGCACAAAACCCCTGAAGCTTGGGACAATACACCCTCCACACTGGAAGCAGAGCCTACCTTAACAAAGAGTTTAAAAATCAAGTAATTGGCTGGGAACATGAGCAAACAGCATAAAAAAACCCCCCTCAGACAATGGAATCTTACTTTGGTGACAAAGAAGATTAGAACATACAACCAGAAGAAGACAACAAAATCAAAGCTCCTATATCCAAAGCCTCCAAGAAAAATATGAATTGGTCTCAGGCCATGGAAGAGCTCAAAAAGGATTTTGAAAAGCAAGTAAGAGAAGTAGAGGAAAAAATTGGAAGAGAAAGGAGAGTGATGCAAGAAAATAATGAAAAACAAGTCAACAGCTTGAAGACCCCAAAAAATACTGAAGAAAATAACACCTTAAAAATAGCCTAACCCAAATGGCAAAAGAGGTCCAAAAAACCAATGAGGAGAAGAACGCCTTAAAAAGTAGAATTGGCCAGATGGAAAGGAAGGTCCAAAAGCTCACTGAAGAAAATACTTCCTTAAAAATTAGAATGGAGCAAATGGAAGCTAGTGACTTTATGAGAAACAAGAAATTGTAAAACAAAACTAAAAGAATGAAAAAATAGAAGATAATATAAAATATCTCACTGTAAAAACAACTGACCTGGAAAATAGATCCGGGAGAGATAATTTAAAATTTTTTGGACTATCTGAAAGCCATGATAAAAAAAAGAGTCTAGACATCATCTTTCAAGAAATTATGAAAGAAAACTGTCCTGATATTATAGAACCAGAGGGCAAAATAGAAATGGAAAGAATCCACCAATCACCTCCTGAAAGAGATACCAAAAGGAAAACTCCCAGGAATATTATAGCCAAATTCCAGAGTTCCTAGGTCAAGGAGAATTGCTTGCCATCTCAATGAAGGTGGGTGGGGAGGGAGGAAGGGAGACAATTTGGAACTCAAAGTTTTAAAAATGAATGTTAAAAATTGTTTTTGTATGCAACTGGGAAATAAGATAGGCAATGGGGTATAGGAATCTATCCTGCCCAACAAAAAAAAATAGAAGGGAAAGGGGATAAGAGAAAGGGGGTGGTGGGTATATTGGGGGAAGGGGCATTCAGAATGCATGCCATCTTGGGGTGGGAGGAGGAAATTTGGAACTCAAAATCTTGTGGAAGGGAATGTTGAAAACTAAAAATTAATTAATTTTTTAAAAAGAAAAAAATTAGTTTACAGCTAGAAGGGACCTCAGAAGCTAATAAGCCCAACCTCTTCATTTCACACATGAGGAAACTGAGGCTTAGACGGGTTAAGTGACTTTCTCCAAAAGGGTCAGGCAGCTAATAAGTACCTGGGAATGGATTTGAACCCAAGTCTTCCTAACTCCAAGTCCAATGCCCTATCCACTATATCACATTGTTTTGTGATCCCTTTATTAGGTATGAAGTTCTTCAGTCAGAATCTATAGAATTAGCCATTGATGGACCAAAAAATTGGCTAAGGCCCTGGTGGCTCTTTTAAAAACAAAACACTCTCCAAGAAGAGCCAGTTCCAAGGAGTATAAATCTGTGGATTGACAAGAGAACCCAATATGGAAGAAGAACCCAGCCTTTGAGACGAAATTGTTCCTTGACACTCAGGGTAAAGAGGAGACAGAACTCTCTATCCCTGTCCTCTCATTTCATTCTCTTCTTAACTCTACAAACTGTCTTCTAACCACATTATCCTACCAAAACTACTTCCTCCAAAATTACTAATGATCTCTTAATGGCCAGATCCAATGCCTTTTCTCAATCATCATTCTCCTTGACTTCTCTGCAGCCTTAGACACTATCAATCACCCCCTTTTCCTGTTACTCATTTCTTCCTAATTTTTGTGACTCTGCTGTATCCTAGGTCTCCTCCTACCCGTCTGACTATTCCTTCTTAATCTCCTTTGCTGGATCTTCATACAGATTGTGCCTCCTAACCATAGATATCCCTTAAGGCTCTGTCCTGGGCCTTCTCTTCTCCTTCTATGCTAGTTCACTTGGTGATATTATCAGCTGCTGTAGATTAAATGATCACCTCTATGCTGATGATTCTCAAATCTATTTATCCAGCCCAAATTTTCTGCCCACCTCCAGGCTTCTATTTCCATCTGTTTTTTGGATACCTCAAACTTGATATCCTATAAACATCTTAAGCTCAATAGTTTAAAAACTGAATTAATCTTTTCCCTCAAAGCCTTTCCTCTTCCTAAATTCCATATTACTTTTAAGGGTACCACCATTCTCCCAGCCCATCAGCCTTGAAAGCTGGATGTTATCTTTAATTCCTTACTCTCTCTCTCACTCTCTCCCTTCTGTTCCATCCAATATGTTGCCAAGTCATATTGATTTTAGCTTTGTAACATCTCACATATTCCCCCTCTCCCCTTTGATGCTGTCATCACCTGGCCCAGGTCTCATCAGTTCCTGCCTGGACAATTGCAATGGGTTTCTGGTGGGACTCTCCTTACTCTATCTAGTTCAGGGGTGGGGAACCTGTGGCCTCTTAATGAAAGGATTTGTTCTGTAAAACTTGGACACAGTCAAAAGCCCACACCCAAGGATGTAGAGGGCCACAGGTGGCCTCAAGGCCACAGGTTCCCCACCTCAGTTCTAGTTCATCTTCTACTCAGCTGTCCAAATGATCTCCCTAAAGTACAGGTCTGACCATGTCACCCCTCCCAATGCTCACTCAACTCCAGTGGCACCCTATCATCTCCAGGATCAAATATAAAACCCTCTAGTTAGCATTCAAAGCCCCTCCTAACTTGGACCCTTTCCCTACTTTTCCAGTTATACACCTTAGGAACCTTCTTTCCACGCCTCCTGCCCCTGCCACATACTCTTCATTCCAGCCACATTGGCCACCATGCAGTTCCATGGACAAGATCTTCATCTCCTGGAGAGGCATTTTCACTGAGTTTCCCCCCAAGCCTGGAATGTTCTCTCTCCCTCATCTCCACTTCCTGGCTTCCCTGGCTTACTTTAAGTCCCAGCTAAAATCTCACTTTCCACAAGAAGCTTTTCCCCTAATGCTAGTGTGCTTCCTCTGTTGATTAGCTACAATTGATCCTGTATCTCTCTGGTTTGTGCGCAGTTGTTTGCATTTTGTCTCCCCATTAGACTATGAGCCCCTTAGGAGCAGGGACTTCTGCCTCTCTTTGTATCTCCAGTGCTACATAAAATGTACTTATTAGATGTTTGTTGATTGATTGTCTGAACTCTACCCTCACCACGGCCATTTTGCAGAGGTATTTTGCCTCCCTGCCAAGTAGGAGACACTGTACGAAGCAGGGGAAATGTCCAGTCAGTCAAGGAACTTGGTCAGGGGAGCTTTATCAGTTGAAGGAGAGTTAGTCCCAGCCATTGGGAATTGAGCTGTGGACAAGAACAGCCAGTCAATAAACATTTATTAAGCACCTCCAGGCACTATGCTAAGCGCTCATGTGCGTTCCTTATGTATGTTATCTTCTCAATGACATGAGAAGGTACAGTGAAGGTTTATGGGTAGAATGTCCAGTAGTGACTATCCTTATGATACAATTCTAGTAAATGCTTTTGCTTTGAGCTAATTAAGTGTTTTGGGTCAGCTAGGTGTCACAGTGGATAAAGTATCAGGTTTAAAGTAAAGAAGACTCATCTTCCTGAGTTCAAATCCAGCCTCAAACACTTACTAGCTATGTGACCCCGGGCAAATCACTCAACTCTGTTTACCTTAGTTTTCTCATCTGTAAAATGAGCTGCAGAAGGAAATGGCAAACCACTCCAGTATCTTTGCTAAGAAAACCCCAAATGGGGTCAGGAAGAGTCAGACGTGACTGAACAACAACAAATTGGTTGTATTGGAAGATGATAAAAGGTAAACACACTTGTGGAAGCTTATCAGCTATAGTTTTAGAAGTGAAGACCCGAAGAATACCTGGAACCTGAAATAGACATTCTCAGGGGACCTACCTGCTCATCAGAGTTGGAGGGAGTGCCACATACTCACTTATGTACATGCTCTTTCCTCCAATACATTGTGAGTCCATTGAGGGCATGGATCATTAACCTTCTGTCCTTGTATCTCCAGCACCAAGCACAGCGGTTGGCACTGTGGCAGTGGGTATTGGGTAGCTGCCCAATACATACTTGGTGATTGATTGATTGATTATTGCAGCAACATTAGCCAAAGATTTAAGGAGGAACGAAGGGCTGTGCCTTATTTTAGGTAGATTTATGAAGTATGGCTTATTTTAGGAAGTATGTGCCTTTAGGTGATTTGGATTGTTAGGGGAGCTCGAGGGTCTGGCAGGGCAATTCAACACTATTTCAGTACCCTGAGGAGAAATTTCTAGGGCACAGGTGTCTGGTACCTGTCTACTGACCCTCAGGGAAGCCGCTGGGGAAGAATGTCTATTTCCCTTCCCTAGGTATCCATCATTCTGCTCCAGCACTATTTACAATATTGTATGGCTGGGGATTGGCATTCTTGGACAGACTCAATGTTCTCCATAAATCAAGCCCATCTTTCACTTGAGAATAAATCTCTTCCTTGCTGGGGAAATCCTGCATCACATGTGTCTGCTCCATTTTGCCTTTGGCTCAACTAAGAATGAGAATAAGCCAGCTAGCTCCCAGAATGCATGCCTTGGACTGAAAATTATGCTCATTTGTTCAGTGCAGGAATTATCTGATTATCTAGACTAAGCTTTCCATTTTTAATTTGGTAAACGCAATTTTAAAGGAATTATAAGCTAATATGTCCGCCTCCAAAATAATCATTTCATGATTGGTTCATAAACACACACACAAGGAACCCCAGTTGAGGCTAAATGAGGAGGATACATTCTTGAATATGAGGCTTTCCAGACTTGGAGAAAACTGTATTTATTTGTACACCCACATGCTGCCAATGCTATATAAAGTTCAAACAACAAGACTGAAAAAAGCAAAGAGATCTTTGAAGATTATATGCCAGTCAAAGAAAAAAAAAACCTGAGAAGGGCACAAAATGATTTCTCATACTGCTTCTCAATTTCCCCATCCCCTCAATTGGTCAGTAGCCAAATTAAAATCCTAATAATAATAATAGCTGGTATTTGTATAGAATTTATGGCATAAAAACATACTTTGCTCACAACAGGCCTACAAGATAATCTATAATAATATATTTACTTCCACTTTACTGATGAGGAAACTGAGGCCCATAGAGATGATTTACCTAAGATAATAAGCTAGGAAGAAGTGGGGCTGCAACTCGAACTCAGGCCTTCCAGCACCTAGGCACGATAATCTGGTGAGTTATTTCCACTAGACAACGCTGCCTTTAAACGTGAGCACAATCCTCCAAGTGATTAGTTCTTCTAAGAGGTATTCGATGCTTATTTAATATCAAACAATACCAATAGCAAGCAGGTTTTTTTTTCTGGGAAAGGCAATTGAAGGAGTTCGCAGAACCAGTTTCATCACATATCCAAAAGCAACACACACAATGCATAATTTCATGAGAGTTTTGGTTGGCGTGGGCCAGGCAGTGCTCTGACAAGCAGAAGAAGATAAAAAAAAAAAAGAAAGAAAAAAGAAAGACTACCATGAGGATTCATTACAGCTTCTGTTCCAACAGCTATTAGAGAATATGGGGAGGCAGAGAAATTCCCAAGACTTTCCAAATTAAATTAATATATACTCTAATACTGAATGACCTCATAAGCACCAAAAGGTCATAGAGTCGAAGACCTCAAGCTAGACAGGGTCCAAGAAGTCACCTTAGATCAGGGAGAATGATGGGGGGAAAAAAGTATTTTGGAATAAATGACAGGTTAGAGAAGTGAAAGAAGGCTAAAGGCTAATAGATTGGAAAGAAGCAGGAAACAGCTGCATACTCACCAAAGGTGTCTGACACCACCAGGGAGGGTCTCCAGCACCGAGACTAAAAGGAAAAAGGATTCTCTACAGAGAATGAGGTCTTTGTAATAAAGACACAGAACATCACAGAACCTCCTCAGTGAGATCCATGATCGCTCAAAAGAGTTCATCCTAACTATCTGAAAAACCAAGTGGATGAAGAATGCCTCTTACCTATTACAGCAACGTTGTCAAACTCAAATAGAAACTGGGGCCATTAATCTGCACATAAGGATCCCTACAGGTCATATATTGACTTGGTTTTAAAATGTAATGTTATTATGTATTTATTTTTGCTGATTATTTCCCAATTACATTTTAATCTAGTTGGACTCCACTGGAGAGTGTTGCCAGTTACTGGCTGGTGAGTGTTTGATACCTCTGTACTACTGCAGTTTTCAAACTGTAGGACCCCTTTATATGCTTAACTGACGACCCCCTAAAAGATCTTTTTAAAAATATATTTCATTTTTCCCCAATTATGTGTTAAAACAATCTTAAAACTTTTTAAAAAAAAGTTTTAAGTTCCAAATTTTATCCCTCTCTCCCTCCCCCTCCTTGACACAGTAAGCAATCTGATGTAGTTTATATATTGTACATTCATGTAAAACATTTCCATATTAGTTATTTTGTGCAAGAAGACAAGAATTTAAAAAAGAATGAAAGAAAGTGAAAAATAGCAAGCTTCAGTGTGTATTCAGATAATATCAGTTCTTTCTCTGGAGTTGGATAGCATGTTTCATCACTAATCCTCTGG
The DNA here is from genome assembly GCF_003287225.1 of Phascolarctos cinereus. Classification (NCBI taxonomy): domain Eukaryota; kingdom Metazoa; phylum Chordata; class Mammalia; order Diprotodontia; family Phascolarctidae; genus Phascolarctos; species Phascolarctos cinereus. The sequence continues at coordinate 441,034,398 of NW_027555847.1, read as the reverse complement.
GATTGTCATCAATCATTGTATTGCTGAGAATAGTTAAGTCATTCACAGTTCTTCATCGTACAATATTGCTATTATTGTGTATAACATTGTCCTGGTTCTGCTCACTTCACTTTGCATCAGTTCATGTAAGTCTTTCCAGGTTTTTCTGAAATCACCTTGCTTGTCATGTCTTATAGCACAAAAATATTCCATCACAATCATATACCATAGCTTGTTTAGCCATTTTTCAATTTATGGCTATACTCTCGATTTCCAATTCTTAGCCATCACAAAAAGAGCTGCTATGTTTTTGTACAAATAGGTCCCTCCTCCCCTTTTTTTTTCATATCTTTGGGATATAGACCTAGCAGAGGTATTGCTGAATCAAAGGGTACAGTTTTATAGCCCTTTGGGCATAATTCCAAATTGCTGTCCAGAATAATTGGATCAGTTCACAATTCCACCAAGGGTACATTAGTATCCCAGTTTTCCCACATCTCCTCCAACATTTATCATTTTCCTTTTTTGTCATATTTGTCACATTAGCCAATGTGATAGTGAGGTGGTACCTCAGATTTGTTTTAATTTGTATTTCTCTAATGAATAGTGATTTAGAGCACTTCTTCATATGCCTATAGTTTTGATTTCTTTGTCAGAAAACTGCCTGTTCATATCATCCTTTGATCATTTATCAATTGGGGAATGACTCATATTTTTACAAACTTGACTTAGTTCCCTATATATTTGAGAAATAAGGCCTTTATCAGAAATACTTATTGCAAAAAAAAATTCCCTAGCTTTCTGCTTTCCTTTTAATTTTGGTTGCATTTTTTTTTGTTTGTGCAAAAATGTTTTAATTTTATAAAATCAAAATTATCTATGTTACATTTTGTAATACTCTGTATATTTTCTTTGGTTTTAAATTCTTCTCTTATTCACTGCTACTTTGCTTAGGGTATCACCTTTTAGGTGCAAATCATGTACCCATTTGGACCTTATCTTGGGATTATATGGTGTGAGATATTGGTCTATTCCTAGTTTCTGCCATACTGTTTTCCAGGTTTGCCAGCAGTTTTTGTAAAATAATGAGTTTTTATTCCAGAAGCTTGGATCTTTGGGTTTATCACATACTAGATTACTATAGTCTTTTACTATAATGTAATGTGTACCTAATCTATTCCACTGACCTACCATTCTATTTCTTAGCCAGTACCCGATTGTTTTGATAATTACCACTTTATAATAAAGTTTGAGATCTAGTATGGTTGAAGATATTTTATTTTTGTGGGTTATATCTGTCTGTATTTACCATATTGGAAATTAAAATGTCTTAGTATTGTTATGAAAATAGTTTTGATCTCCTGAATCTCCTGAAAGGGTCCCAGGAGCCCTGTAGAGAGCTCCACTTTGAGAACCACTGATCTAGACCATGGTACAAAGCTGGATGGAAAGCCTATTAAGCCACTATTGACCCAGTTCATTAGTATACCTAGATGTCTATATCTATACCTGCATATCTTTAAACTTCAATAGCTTAAAACTATTGGGACTTTTGGAACACTCTGTATGACTATATCCACTGTTTTTGTTCAGACAATTAATTGTGTCCAACTCTTCATGACCATTTGGACCATAGCAAACCAATACTGTCCATAGGGTTTTCTTGGCAAAGATACTGGTTGGTTTGTCATTTCCTTTTCCAGTGAATTAAGGCAAAGAAGTCAAATGACTTGCCCAGGGTCACACAACTAGTAATTGTTAGAAGCCAAATTTGAACTCAGGGCTTCTTTAACTCTAGGCCTAGCACTCTGTTCACTGAGCCACCTACCTACCTCTATCTATATCTACATTTATATTTACATATCTAGGACAAACCCTGCAGATGAACAATGAACTGGGTTTGGAATTGAATAGGAGAGAGTGCGAGGGATTGCATGGGGAAAATTGTGCAATGCTTTGCATGATGCCAAACTTCTTCCTGAAATGAAATTTTTTTCCCCTAAACCCATATTCTTATGGTTATGCTTTATGATTGAAAGTCATGAAATACAAGATCTCTGAAGATTTGATACTGCAACCCACCCAAAGGAGAGGGATATATTGTGAACACAGACTGCAAGGTTACCAAAAAGTAATTGTGCATGAGAAGCAGCAGAAAAGATGTTGTACAAGGGGGATAAGGGAGTAGTTGGTGACATAGGGAAAGAGAGGGATGACGGATGTACAGTCTATGTGCTCTTTTGGTACCCATATGATATCAAGAGGTCTAGAGAAAGGCTTCTAGTATATTGGATGAACCTCCTTCAGAATATTGGTAGAAGGACATGGAGATGAAATGCAAAGATTAGGAAAGTATGGATGGCTTGTATTCTGCCCCACTGGAGATAGTACCCATATGGAAGGAAGGAAGGAAGGAATACTTCAGGGGAAGCATAGACTCTATGATTTCATGACAGAGGCTTTTTTTCTCTCACATGTCCCATGATTACTTCCAGCGGTCAGAGGGAAAAGTATAACCTGTATGTCTCGCCAACAAAGACAGCCTCCTATAAGAATTCTGACTCCAGATCCTCTATCACCATACCTAATGCTCTTCCTACTGTACCATGCTTGGTAAATGTTTGTTAAATGTAATCCTAATTGGAAAAAAAACAAAAAAAGGAAGTGGGATTTTAGTTTTCAAGGGTTGGAGTGAGACTGGCTTCCCTGAAGGGGATTTGGCCTCATACATTTGGAACAGGGCATCCAGAGATCTCTTATCAGAGCCATGTTGACCTGAGAAACCAGATGGCTGGAAGATCAGAGCATGTTCCCAAGACTTATGTTTGGAAACATACTTTGGCACTGACACGAGTCATTTAGGAAGGATGGCTTGAAGGGTCATGGCCATGGTCCAAATGAGTTGTTGAGACCTAAACTACAGATTTCCAACAAAGTTCTTTTGTGGTAGCAGCATCTGCAAATGAACTAAAGCCCCCAAAGGGGTGTGTGTGTGTGTGTGTGTGTGTGTGTGTGTGTGTGTGTGTGTTGTGGGGCTGGCGTTAGGAGCACCTGAGTTCAAATTTAGCCTCAGACAGTTATCTGTTGTGTGGCCCTGGGTAAATCACTTAACCTCTGTTTACTTTAGTCTCCTCAACTGTAAAATGGGGGATATTAGTAACACTTATTTCCAAGGGTTTTTGTGAGGATCAAATGAGGTAATACTTTTAGATCAGCACAAATGTGCTTAGTAGTCTGTGTCTGGTACCTAGTAGTTGCTATAGAAATGCTCATTCCCTTCCCACCCTTCCCTTCTTACAATGTCCCCTGAGAGCACTGAAAGGTTAAGTGACTCAAGAATCTCTTAACTGGTGTGTGTGTCAGAAGTGAGACCTGAACCCAGGACTTTCTCTAAGGCTGGCTCTCTAATTCACCATGCCAAATTGCCTCTCCTTTAGCAGTGTTGTTTGTTCGTTTTTTTAATGGAAGTTTGATGACTACTGGTCTAGATTTATGGATGAGAAGAATGCTTGTTCTACTCTGGAAAAGGAAGCTAATTCTAGAGTGTGATAAACTTAGGTTAGTAGAAATGCCTATCTTTGCATCCTGCCAGGATGTAGGAAACTAAATAAATCCTGGAGGTGTCTTTCTGTTGGCCCCATACAGGTTAACTTAGTGCCCCAGGGCAAGTTATTTGCCTTCTGCCCCTATTTCCTCATCTGTAAAATGGGGAAATTGTGATTTGCCTTCACTACTTCATAGAGTTCCAGGGTTCTGAGTTAATATGCCCAGACCTCTGCAGGCTAATCTGGTACATTCCAGGCCACCAGTAGTCCTTCCTTGCTTCTGTAAATCTTGGCTAGCACCTCTTTTTTCCAACCCACTTACCCCTATTACTTTTGCTCAATGTCAATAATAGAAGAAATTAAAACAAAATTCCAGGCATTATTACCCATGGGAAGCAATGACAAATTTTAATTTAAAAACAGCCTGAGAATAATCTATACAGGCATAAGAAGATTAAATGCAAAGCATACACAAAGCACAGCTGTTTCATACATCTGAATGTGTCCCATAGGAGAAACCTAGTATAGAATACTGGGGTTACCTGTTTTAGGCTCGAAGCTCTCAGTGGGTGAGGTACATTTCATTACGCTTATGGTATGCATTGGGTGCTTAAGAATGACTCACATTTAAATTAGTTACTGAAAGCCTAGTAGGAGGAATATTTGATTTTTTTAAATAATATTATAAATTATGAAGCAAATAATTTTCTTTGTATGCATGATTTATTCCTGGCTTACACAGCAATTCTCAGTAAACAGAAAAGGTTTTAAGAACTCCGAAATGATAATTTGGTAACAGTGTTCCTAGTAAGTTATAGAAGCAAATGCCCTAACAAATGAGTTCAGGACAGACATCAACATCTGGAAATGTAAAGGTTTAGGGAAAATCACCTGTTAGTTGCTAATTCAGTTTTCCTTCAATGAATATAATGGTAATTAGATGAAAATGAGTTAGATAAAATTAAATGATAATTATTGGAATATGCAGGAAGAAATGGAAAAACTCTAGCAATGCCTTTTAAAAATGTAATTTTAGGAGTTTAATCCTTCCTTACTCCTCCCATCCCCTCCCATCCCCCACCCCCCCCCAGTGAGTACCAAGCCCTGGGAGTAATTCAATCCAGGCTGGGAAGAAAAGGATAAAAAAACCTCCAATTGTCTTTCCCCTGAACAGAATGGATAGAATACCTTATTTCTGTTAGGGGATGAAATGAAATAGCTGATGAAGAAAAATTGAGGAAAAGCCATCTCATCTTTATGGGTTCCTCAGTCTCAGTGCTTAGGAAAAGGCATTCTTCCAGCTAGTGGGTACTCATTCCCAGAGTTCAGAAAATTCAAGGCAACTATAGAAATGCACCAACCTAACTGTTTCAAACTCAGCTGCAAGGAAGGAGGAGCATTACTCCTGCCCCCTCCCACCCTCCATATTTGTATGGGGCTTCCTGCTCTTCAAAGAATATTTGTAAATATATTATCCCAAAGCCGGTAAGAGAAGATTAGCCTCTAGGTTTCCTGACTCATAAGCAGTCCAACCTTCTTCCCACTAGACCTTACTGCTGACATTAGCTCATGGGGGTGGCTGGTGTGCCCAGCCATTCGTTAATTGTGATTTGGATAACAACTCTTAGGGAAAGCCTCATCTTAGGGCTAATTTCCAAACATCTAGCAATAGATTCATAGAAATTGGAGGGGATATAGAGAAGATATAGGAGGGGATCATTTATTCCCAACTCTTAGTTTCATAGATGAAGAAACTAGAGCACCAGCCCTGGAGTCAGGAGGACCTGAGTTCAAATTTGGCCTTAGACACTTACTAGCTGTGTGACCTTGGGCAAATCACTTAATCCTGATTGCCTCCAAAAAAAAAAAAAAGAACAAATAACTTGGCTAAGTCACATGGATAGCAGATAACAAAGCCAGGATTTGAACTCAGGTTTTCTGACTCTAAACTTAGGGCTTTTTTGTCTACACCATGCTGTGTTCTGATGTTGGCAAGAAGACATGAGCTTGGTATAATCTGTATAACCTTACAGGCGGAGGAAGAGGAAATAAATCCAGGAAGGAAGAGGATTCTACAACCTGGAGGAAAAACAAAACCAAGGAGATCCTACTTCATGATTAAGGGGTCATAGGCTGTTTTCATTCATATTTATATATTTATTTTATTTACTACGACCTTACAGATCATCTTGCCCAATTTCCTCATTTTGCAGATAGGAAAAGTGAGGCCCAGAAGGATACAAACTGAAATCTGTCCTGTTTCAAGCCAAGGCTCCTGTAGCTACACTATGCTTCCTGTCACACAAATGAAAATATTTCTCCTCAAAATTCAATGGAAAGGCAATGAATCCAAGTGCTGAAACTCTGCCTGGGCCATCTCCGGGACCTTGATCAGAGAGTCACTGTGTTTATCTTGGCCCCACTTTTGTTACCTATAAAAATGAGGGGCTTTGATTGGAGGACGTCTCAGTTTCCTTCTAATATTTTATGATATGGTAAGTGACTTGTCCAAGGTGACATCACTAGTAAATAGAAGATCTGGGATTGAAATCCAAGTTTTCCAATTCCACATGGTACTGAACCAGTCTATAACCTCACTGCTACTGGCAATGAACAATACAACAGTAAGTTTTGTGAAGAATATTATAATATCATAGACCTAGATGTAGAAGAGACCTAAGAGGCCATATAGCTCAGAGGTGTCAAAGACCCTCAATCCAGATTAAAATGTCATCAGGAAATACTTAACAAAATAAGTGAAAATACAATATAGTACAGATCATGTTAATATGTGGTATTCTAAGTCAAAAAGTGGCCTATGGGGACCCATGTCTGTGGTTTGGAGGCCTGGCTGCTATTTAAGTTAGACACCATTGATTTAGTCCAACGCTCTCATTTTACTGAGGAAGAAACTATTTTCTCTATGTTGTGTTTCTTAATTAGGTTGTCCATCTTGGCCATTCTTCAATTCCCACTTACACAGGATAAGCATTCGCAATCTTTGGATGCCACACAGGTGGGTTTCAAAGGTACCTTCTATGAGAGTTTACAAAACACGACCCAGTAGGAATCCTTCCTTAGTGAAGCCAACAGGGATAATGATTATAGAGATCTATCTTGTATTCAAGGAGGTAGCTGAAGGCCTATCTTTGTGGGAGAACCAGAATATCAGAGACTGGCTACAAAGTCAGTGTTTAAAGCTATAAACCTAAGCTTGGAGAAGCTAGAAGTTTTAGACCAGAAGATGAGAGAGACACACACAGAGAGTGAGACAGAGAGAGACAGAGAGGGAAAGACAGAGAGAGAAAGAAAGAGAGAGAGGGACAGAGCAAGAGAGACAGCACATCTAGATGGACTTGTACTTTACAGATGAAGGGGTTGAGGCACCGAGAAGTGGTTGGTTTGGGTCTCACAGCTGTAAGGTAGAAGGAACAGGAATTTATAGCTGGAACGTCTAGGTCCAAATCCAGTGCCCTTCCCATTATTGCCACAATTGGGGAAATCAGAGAAATGGTCAGTGAACCAGCTCCATGACTGTTTCTCCTGATACTCTGGATTTAAGTTTTCATCAGTTTCATGATATTGGCCTTCACAGGGGCTGGGTTATCATCAATCATGAGACACTTACAGAAGCAGAGGCCTCAGCAAAGGTTCTGTGAACAACAAATGCTACAGAACATAGTCTCCAAGATATCTTTAGCCCACAGTCAAGAAACAGCCGCCTTTCTGCTTTTTTGAGAGAATTAAAGGTTGAGAAAGCTGCCCACAGGCCTCACCAGTAGGTGGAGCTGTGACAAAAGCAATCCAGAGGACACGCCTGCAGCCCGGGAAAAAAGACGTCCTGCGGGCTTCAGGACCTGTCTGGAGGTTCTCACTCAAAACAACCAGCCAGCCTAGCTTGGAGGTGGAGGCTGGGCTTTGGGAGGTACTGGTCTTGAACTAGGAGGGCTGGGGCAGATTTAACAACCAGATTTTGGAGCAGGAGTCTTGGCACAGATAGGAGGTGATGTGCCATCCTTTCCAAGACGACCCCCTTTTCCCAGCATCCCCCACCCCCAAAACAATCATACAGACACAGACACCCACACCCACATATACACCCCTAAAGACTTCAGAGGGGAAAAAAAGGAACAGTTCGCAACAAATCAGGAAGTACTGCTCTCGAATGTGGCAATCTGCTTATGGCAACCTTGTGTCATGGTTGCCTCTTCATATCTGCCACCTTGCATAAAATGTATTTTCCATGTGTATGCTGTGTCTCCCTAACCACATCAAAAGTCTCTTCCTGACCCCTTCCCAGCTTTTTCGACCCAGCAGTTAACACAGCACCTGCTGAGCTGTAGGTACTCTCCACCCCTAGAGCACTGGGCAGCCTTAAACCTTCATTTTTGCAAGCCAAAGGCTGCACTTGGAAAATACAAGAAACTCCTTCATATCCGCGTTCCTAATCAGAAATTGGGGGCTGATTCAGTCTACAGACCTCTTCCCACATGGTACTACCTTCTTCCTCTCTCCCCATATCTTTATGACTGGTAAATATCTTGTTCCTGAAATTCTAGATCCAGACCCCGGGGAAACAAAAAGCTCTTTTCATTGTTGTCTCAGCATTCATTCCTACCCTCCTTAACCCTCCACTTGCCCTGTCCCTATTCTCCCTTTGCATTATGTCCTCTGTAGCTCCCACTCCATTGTGAAATCCCCCTTCAATTTCTTCCTTCAACACTCCTGTATTGAGTTGATAGTTGGAACCTGGCTTTCTCCCAAAGGCCCTTCATCCTATGACCCTCCCCAATATTGGCTACCGTTTCTCTTATGCTCCAGTCCCTGCTCCATTTTGAAAGTTTCCCTTGGCTATTACCACTTTCCTTTCAAGCTAGAAGCTATCCATTATATTCTCTTATCCAGATAAGAGATCCTTGTTGCTGTCATCTATTAACTTTCCTTTCTCTTTAATTGGTTCAGCACCTAGCTGTTTCATTCTCCACCTCCAACATTTGCCTTTTTCCTTGCTCATTCTGATATTTTTAGTGATTTAGTGATTTTTAGTGATGACCTAAATAAAGCTTCCTGACTAATCTAGCTTCAACTTCCATGATGACAGTCCCCATTTCACCTCAGGCATCCACAGGGGTGGACTTTCTTTTTTAGACTTTATCAGCAATCAGAAACTTCCCCTGAAACCCTAAAATTCCTTGCCCCCTCCCCAGTGTTTTTAGCCCCACTTCTTTGATTACTTCACTCTTCCTTCACTTGTATTTTTGTCTTCACTGAAATGTTAGTCCTTCAAGGTTGTCTCAGACTATCACCTCTGTCCTCTCTTCCATCTTGAAGAACTCTCTTCAGTAATCACTTCAACAATGCCCTGTCCTTCATTCCCCACCACCTTGGCCTGCCATTCAAATCCTAACCCACCATTCTGTTACTATCATTATCAGTCTTCTCCTGAGCAGCTAAAGAAAGTCCGAACTATGCATACAGGATTACAAACTGGTTATCTAATCTCAACTGGGCCTTCACTGTAAGGAAATTATTTATCCTATTTCTTTGATTTATTACTCCCCAAACCTTTGAGGCTCCAATCTCATTCCCTTCCCCTTGGCTCTGATAATGAGCTGGTCTCCTACTTTACTAAGACTGAAAACAATCTGTCATGACCTCCAACAGCCCCCCTTTTCCAGACCCCAAAACCTCTTCTGCTCCAGTTTCAGATGGTGTGGACTTTCTAGCCAAAGCTAACCCCACCATTTGTGCCCTTGATTTCATTCCCTGCCTTCTCCTTTAGGTTCCTGCACACTCTCAATCTATTTCCCAAGCTCCATCGACTTGCTTCCCAGATGTTCCCCTAGAAAACTTCCATGGACCCTTCCACCCCTTTGAGCTATTGCCCTACATCTCTCCACCCTTTCACTGCTAACCTCCTGAGAAGGTCATTCTATCTCCCCCGGCTTCCAAGTCCTCACTACATGTTAATTTCTTAGCCATTTATAATCTAGGTTCCAATCATACCACTCCCCTTGAAACTACTATCAAAGGTTTTCAGTATTCTAATGGATAAATTCCACGGCCTTCTCTGAATCTCCACCCTGGTGACTAACCTCACCCCTGTGGTACTCTGTTCTCCCTTGGGCTCAATGACATTTTCCTCTACTTGTCCTTTCTCCTTACCCCTCCTCCTTCCATCTGTTAGGAATCAAGGCTCTGTTCTTAGGCTCTCTTTGCTATGCAGACTTCCCTAGTGATCTCATCTCCTCCCACACGTACTTATCTAGTCCCATCCTCTACGTAGAACTGTGCAGTCACAGAGATACAGGCATGTCCTGTGTCTTAAACTCAGCATGTCTGAAAGTGAACTCCACATATTCCCTATTTCTGTGGATGGCACCATCTTCTTAGTCACCCATACTGGAAACCTCTGAATTTCCATCTTGACTCTTTTTTCCCTGCCATATCCTATAGACAATTAATTACCATTGTTGATTCCACCTCTACAAAACCTCAATTTCTACCTCCACTGGCATGCCTTCATTACCTCTCTCCTGGACTATTCCCAGCTAGTCTCCTTCCCTCTTGTTTCTATTATTCACTCAGGCCAGGTACCAAATTAACTTCCTAAAGGCGCCAATCTGGTTATATCGTTCCTTCAAAACCTCATTGACTATTGCCTCTAGTATGTGTTTCAGCCAAACTGGAACAAATGTTCTTCAAATCCGACTCTTCATTTCCAAACTCAATACACCTCTTTAGGCTCTCTCCCATGACTAGAACTTACCTCAACCTCATCTTTGTCATTTGGAATCCTCTCCTTTGAAGGCTCAGGTCACATGCCATCACCTCCCTGAATTCTTCCCTGATGCCCCCAGTTGAAAGCATTCTTCCCTCCCTCACAAGGGCCCTAGGGCTCTTGGCTCACTCTCTCTTTTGGCTTTAGACACTGTACAGGTCATCTCTCCCCTTCCTGCAGACTGAAATGTAAGCTCCTAGAGGGGTCTGTGTCATTTTAACTTTGTATCCCTACCACCTACAATAACGCTTTGCATGTAGTAAGCACTAAATATTTATCGAATAGATTTTATTATAAACATAGGTATGGAATGACTAGATAACTAGAAAGCTTTTCTATGGAACAAACCACAGAAACATCAATAGAAGGTACATTAACTCTTCTCATGCCAATTACAGGGGATGGGAAAAGGGATAAACTGCCTCTAGAGAGGATGGGGGTGCTTCAGGCTTTATAAATCACCACCAAAGACCCCCATGTTCTGCTTCTGAACACTACCACTACCTGGCAGTCCACCATTGCATATGCTCATCAGGGCAGAAACATTTTCATTCTGTGATCCTCACACTGGGCTTAGTTCTGGACTGTCCTTTAGAGTGGACTGAGATAGGATCAACAGCTACACTTTGGCCTCTTGTCAAATCAGTCAATCAGTAAACATTTAGTAAGCACCAACTATATGCCAGGCATTGTCCTATTCCCTGGAACCCATGATGGCAAAGACACTTGCATCCCCCACCCTATAGTAAGTTATGGCACTACTCTAGGTGTTTGGACTTAGGTGAAGTATAACAGGAATGCTGGAATCCATTTTGGTTTTTTATACCTCTCCTAGGGAGCCCTATGAGATTGACCTTTGAATTGATCTAGATATACCAAGCAAAATTCAGAGCTCCCAAGCACAATGAAAAACTTGAGTCTCACTTACCTCATCTGGACCTGTCTACTTAGGGCTAGACTGGCATACGGTAAGGCTTTGATGTGAATAGTCCTTATTCAGATATGCTGGGATCATAGAAATGTTAGAGTTAGGAAGAGACTTGAGTTCATCTAATCTAACTTTGTCATTTTTTAGATGAGAAAATTAAGGTCTAAGGAAGTTATGTGACCTGCCTATGGTCACAGCTAGTTAGTGGCAGAGGTGACTCCTCCTCTCTAAGGAAGTGTTTGCTGTTGAAAGCAGACAGCTCTAAAGGATACCCAGGTCCCCATGGCTCTCCTTTATTTTCTTTATGGAACTTGCTCTTACCTGAGCTGGGCTAAGTAGAACCCTTTCCCAAGGGGTGTGGCATGTACAGGTGTCCCTGTCTTTGTCTCTACCTCTCAGATGAAGTATGAACACTCTTACTCAAGACTTCCAAAGTAATCGACTTAGTTAGGTTACCTGAATGGAGTGACACAGAGCTCAGGTGCTCACAGATTGCCTTCCCCACAATAACTATGATATAAAGACATTATTCACAGCAACAAGTCACAGAGTATCTGTAGCAGTGGGATGTCTGTCTTTCTGTATAGGGAAAGAAAGACCAGTGATATCCTTTTCAACACAGTGGGTCCAAGAAGCACAGTTGTACAAATGAGGTGGACAATTCAGTTGAGATTCTGAAGCTGCATGAGATTCTTCCTGGTCTATACTGGTTCCTGTCATCAACATCTCCTCTCCATACTGGATAATGAGTAAAGGAGCTCCTGATTTCTATACTGTAAGTGGAAAATACCATGATAAAATGCTCATACGATCCTGTGAGCTTGCAGGACAAGGAGAACTGTTGCAGCTTCCAATCCCTCCCCCATTCCTATTCAGACAAGACTGTGACAGCAGCCACATGAACCAACAGGAATTAGGGAAAATTTGGCTTCCCTTTTCAATCCAGGCTACTCTATTAAAAAAAGAAATCACAAAGGATTTATATTCACCAACACAGAGGCCATCCGACAAACCACAAACACCTCCAAAGCACCCCAGTCCTCCAAGCCTGTAGTGGATAATGTAGTTTTTAAGACATTTCTGACTGCTCAGACCATTACTTGTAAATTTGATATTTATTATAACAAAAATTATGACATGTTCATTTGTGCATTCTGCTTTAATATAACTCTTGGTATGTAAATGATCTAAATGAGCTCTATACAATCATGCTGGTTGTGGCAGCAATAAGGAACACAAATAAAAAATGTCTGGAAAGGTAGGTATTTGAGGGAAGGAAGAGGAGTAGGGGAAAAATCAGAGGCCCACTGGACGAAGGTTGTTATGCAGTGGTCTAAGAACCACCTTATTTGTAGATAGCTGGTCTGGTCACTTAGGCTCACCACAAAATGAGCGTGAACCAAAGTCCCTGGAGGGCCAGGTATAAATAAGGTGGGGCTGGGGAAGGTGGGAGGAGGAGAACACAAAGTCAGTTATTCAGGCTGTGTCCTTATGCTGAGACTACAAAACATTTTAAGCATCACTATACAACACTGAGCTATTTACAGTAATAATTTCCCAATCAACTGTTCTCTCAGAGAAAATTAGTGAATCTCAGTGACTTCAGTCACCTGACAGAGTAAAGCAACTCCTAGGAGTTAGTCTCCATATTCTACAAATGTCTATCATTTTCAAGACCAAAAAAAAAAAACCTTCCCCCCCCCAAAGAAATACAGTATTACAATATTACTGAATCATTGAGTACTGGCAACCTGCCCTGTCTTCCAAACAAACAAACAAACAAACAACAACAAAAGCCATTTTTAAAAAATATTACATCATCATTATCTGTTTCTCTGCAATATATTAAACCTTTTGTTCTTTGTCTTTACACTTCTGATATGTTAGGGGAAGAGGAAAGGGGAAGGGGAAGGGTTAACCAGTTAAAATCATATCGGTAAAGCATCACTAGAAGAAACGTGGTAATTATTAAAAAGTAACAAACAGAGGAGAGGACCTACAGATTAGCTGCAAAGGCAAATGACGGAGTTAGGGAGAGTGGAAGGGAGGACGAAGTGGAGTAAAACCCCTGGTTTAACGTGAGCCTGGGAGACTCTTTCGACTCAGTCTTTTCCGGTTAGTTTATTATTATTTTTTAAACAGTACTTGCACTGGGTCATAGTGGTGTATCATAATAGTCTGGCAGCTGGTCCATCTGATACTGCCTCTGCTGCTGCTGCTGCAGCTGTTGTTGTTGTTGCTGCTGCTGCTGCTGCTGCTGCTCCTGGTGGTGTTTCATGATTTCTTTGACTTCCTCTTCTAGCTCGGGTGGGATGATAAACTGATCATCAGGGTCAGGCTGAGCCGGAGCTGCAAAGTAGCCCCCTGTTTTTCGGAGGGGTGCATCAGCAGCCACCTCTATCATGTTGTGGCTCCTCTCCTGGGGTGCCACAGAGCCGTTACCCCTCCTGCGCCCGATGGTCCCAGTGGCAGAGAAGTCGGTCTTCCTGGGCAGACCCGCCTCATCCTCATTGGCACTGATAACTATGCCCTCATCACTGGCCTCAGCTGGCACTTGAAGAAGCTGCTGCTGCTGCTTCTCTTTCTCCTTGGCTTGGCCACAGTGAATGTCCACCTCCACCTCTACCCTGCTGCCATTGGTGAAGACACCCTCAATGGGCTCTTCATCATCGCTGTCGAGGCCGTTGTCAGAGAAGGCACTGGAGAAGGTGGCACTGGAGAGCTGTCGCTGGAAGGAGCTGGACAGACAGACAGGATGGAGCATGCAGCGCTGCTCGCTGGGGTAGGCAGGGCTGCTCTCGCTCAGCACTCCTGGTGGGGGCTCATCTGAGGCTGTGGATCCCACCTCACTGCTCATCTCTGAGGTGGAGATCTCACTGCTGATTTCAGAGGCCATGCCGCTGCTGGAGGAGGGCACCCCTAGTCCGTCAGAGGGCCGGTCTTTGATCACCACATTGACTGAGGGAGGAAAGATACCTGGGCTTGGAGGGGGGACCCCGCTTCCTCCGAGCTCGCAGCAGCAGAAGCTGTCCTCGGTGACATTGAGCTGCACCACCACAGCACTGATGCTGTCATTGCAGCCATAACTCTGGGCCAGAGTGCACAACTTCTTGGCTGCAGCTAAGGCATCAGGCACGTTCCGCACAGCCTCGACCGCCTCCTCAACGGACAGGCTATCCCACAGCCCCTTGCTGCCCAAGATGAAGAACTCATCCTGTGGTGTCAGTGTCACTGACTGCACATGGGGACGGGGAACGACACTTGGGTGGAGAAAAGTGTAGCCCAAAATCCGAGTGGATTCAGTTACTCCATTCACCTTGCCATCCTGGAGGAGAGGGGAGAGACAAGACAGAGAGTGAGAAGTCAACTTCACATCAATGTGCCCAGCAGTCATCCGTGCTTACTCCTTTTAGCATCACCCCATCCACAGGGAAGGGACTGCTGCAGATCTGACCCAGGAAGGCAAAGGCATTTGCTATCTCTCTGCTGTCATCATAAACTCCAGAATACCAGAGTAGCAAGGAAAGAGAGGGAAGATCTTTTGGTAGCCTTCTTAGTTGATGTCACTTTGTGGAGAAGAATTGCCCTGAATATATAAGGATTAAGAAGTGCCAAGACAAAAGGAGACTGAATTTAATGCATGCAAGCATGTAAGCTGGAAGAGGATGGACTTCTTGCAGGATCACTAACTTCCACTGCAGCCCTACAAGATTCTATGAGAGAAAGCACACCACTCTTCTTCCCTCTTAACTTATGGCTTACAAATGTGAAAACAGAGAATGCCAATTTGTATTCCTGTCAGCTGGGCTGTGGCAAACCAAGTACAAAGTCTAGAAGTTATTTACATCCTTAAGGAAGTCCTTCAAGGGTAAGACTAACAGCATGCAAAGATAGATGGAGGGAGGGACTGATAACTTTAACTTTATGAAGGCTAATCACACACTTTTTGAGGGGGAGATATATCTGTACATTCACATCTTGAAATGATTACATTCTGCCTAGCCAAAGTCTTTGCTAAATTGCCTCTTTTTGCAACTGCAAATATAACTGTATCCCAGTTTTGCTTGTTTTTTTTTAAGCTTTTTTGTCTTTAGAGGTCTAGTCCCTCCAGATTCTTCTGCACTGAATCCCTCAGCTTCCACATGTAACAGGTCAGCCCTGTTTTTAAACACTTTAATTTCTAGATCTGACTTTAATACTCCTTAGTCTGCTGCATCCAGCAAGACTAAATACTTTCTGGTAATGCAGCAGGGTTAGGACAGAAGTAGATTAAGGAAGAAGGTAGATTCAACATCTCACTGAAGAAACTTCTCTGCCAGATAGATCTGCCTCTTTCCCAGCACCAACTTCTTCCTTACTCAAAATCAAATACTAAAACAGATCTGTCATGTCATCAATTCAGGAGTTTCTTCCAATAAGCAAGATCATAACCCATCCAGGGCAACTCTTATCTATGCCCTTTCATGAGTTACCACAACTGGTCTACCCAACCCACTGGCTGTCTTTCTCGATTTCAATAATCAATCAATAAACATTTATCAAGTACCTACTATGTACCAGGCACTGGGCTAAGTGATGGGGATTTAAAAAGGCAAAAGATCTGCCCTCAAAGAGTTTACAATCTAACTGGAGCTAGGCAAACAAATATAAACAAAGCAAGCTATATACAAGATAAAGAGGAAATAATTAACAGAGGGAAGGTACTGGAATTAAAAAGGGTTGGGAAAGGCTTACTGTAAAAGATGGAATTTTAGTAGGGATTTCTCTTGAGATTGAAAAGGTATCCGTGGAGCATCCTCACAAGCATCTCACACTCCTGCCACCAGCCTCTCTGTCACAGGATTTCTTGATGATATCTAATATTCCTGTTCTTCTTTGGAGTTCCTCACTGCAGCCTGCTCATACCTACCATTAGCCTTTCCATTTCGCTTTGTGTGAAGCCTATCTTTAGTTCTTCATGTAGTGTTCCATGTTGTGAGGCCACACAGCGACACTGCTAAAATGTTTGTATTGAAAAGATGGGTCTTTAATGTTATAGGTCGGTAAAAGTGCTTTGCAATCTCATGAAAGCCATTCAGCCAGCTCTCCCCCTTTTCAGCTCACTGTCCATCTATGTTATTTGTCCCACACGTATATATGTACTCTGTTGGATGAGTTCATATAGGGTGTCTAATCAGATGCATGTTGACCTGTGGGCAACATAGACATTCTTTATCTATTTTGTCGGTCAGTGGAAATAAACAGGTCAAACTTCTTTGAGTGATTATGGATTTCTTCCAGGAGGGTCTGTGATGTCTTGGGACTTGATGTAATTAACATATTATCATTTGAAAACAGGATCATTTGGGGAATTTCACTATCCTCAGGGATTATCCCTTCTTGACTTGGACTCTGTCCTGGATCTCTTTTATTACACTGATAAATAATTTTGGCAAGCATATATCTTTCTCTCCTTTTGTTTTATGTCTCTCCTGATGTTTATTATCAGAGTATTCTGCTGTGGAATCTTCTAAGGAATCCTCAATGATCCTGATATAGGAATGGGAGACACCTTGTTGTTGCACTAAGTTGAATGTTTTCTTCCCCATAATTAGCAAATGATAAGTACAATGGGATCTTATATTCTCCACAGTTTTTTGTCACTTGCAAGATGGTCTGATGTTGAATATTGTTCTACAAAAGCCTACTTGCTGATATCCTCATCAAGGGTGTTCACATAAATACTTTATATAGATGAGAGAGCAAGCACAGAGGTCAATTGTTACTGACGTTTTCTTAGTCACTTTTTCTGGTATAAAAAATGTCTGAGATTTTTTTCTTTGGTATTTTCCCTTCCTTTAAGTACTTTGTCAACCAGTCCTCCAATGCCTTCACAACTGTATCACCTTCATCAAAGACCTCCTCTCTATGTATTTGACTCAATTCAGCCACTTTCCCCATCTTTGTTCCCTTTGGTGCCATCTCTACTTCTTATGTATACACTTCAGGGACTGTGACGTCAGGGCCCAAGTGTGGCAGCTCCACTATGCCTGATGGAGGAAAGTCTACCGTAACAATTTTTGCAAATCTTTTCCATTTTCCTTCTGTTTGTAGTCTTTTTTCTGTTTGCACCTTGGATGCCCTTGGGAATGACTTTACTTAGTGGGACATCTTGCCTAGCTTGCTTTAAACTGATCTTACCTTTCCCTGCTTTCTGAGGTAATACTGCTAATGTGCTGAGACTAATAATACCTACCAATATTTCTCCATAAGAAGAGACAAAGCTGTCTGGAGGAGCTGACTGGCCTCTGCTTCCCCTGACATGTAGGAACATTAAAAGTCCCTCTACACAGAGTCTAGACCTCTCAGACTTGGGCGGGTACCTGAGTTATCCTGCCCTGCTGACCAGATAGATGTATTTCCATGAGGAGACAAGGGAGGCTCCATCCACTAAAGCTGAAGATAAGTCTCACTGTATTCTTGTTGGACATCCTTGCTCTGTTAGGGCAGAGTAAACCTCTCTTTGTTAATCATTTAATGACTTATGATTACCTCGTAGTTGTTGTTCAGGCATTTTTCAGTTGTGGTTGACTCTTTATGACCTCATTTGGGGTTTCCTTGGCAAAGACACTGGAGTGGCTTGCAATTTCCTTCTCCATCTTATTTTACAAATGAGGAACTAAGGCAAACCGGGTTAAGTGACTTGCCTGGAGTCACACAGCTAGCGTCAGGCCAAATTTGAACTCAGGTCTTCCTGAATCCTAAATTAACAGGATATTGGTGTTAGGCCCACGCTTAACAGCTCACAATTGCCTGTTATCTTTTTTGTAAGATTTTACACACAGGCAACCATATTTCTCCATTTGGTGAGTAAGTCAAATGTTTGCTGACTTGGAAGCCTTTTGAGCTCTCGGTCTTCTTGTTGTACCAACTGACTTACAGTGGTTTAACTTCTGGATGAAATTATTACCCTTGATGTTGATATTATTTCTGTTGTCCATTTACCATTTTTATTTGCAATCACTTGTTTAAATAATTCAGGGTTAAACCCTTTCAACTGTATACCATATCCTTTTCTCATGACTATTCTTTCTTTTTGTTTATTATAAATTCTGATCTTAGCTTCTACTGCACAGACAGCTGACTCAAAGATTACTCCCACATCTATAATAAGTCTTTTCCCATCTGTTAAAAATGTAATCTATTTAATTCTTCGTGCTGTTATTTGGTGCGTTCCATTTCTAGTACCTACCAATTCTTTTTTTTTTAAGGTGTTCATTATATGAGATTTCTTTGGCTTCTCATTTTTTCTTCTGAGTCATATTAATTCCTCTCTCTTTTCTTCTATAATTCTTCCCATCCTCATCATTTCTTTCCTTTTCATTGAAGTCATCAAGTGTCAGAGTATATGCTGATTTAATTTCAACATGGAATTTCTCTACTACTTCATCCTCAGCAACTCATATTGGTACATAAATGACAACTATTTTTATGCAGTCTTTTCTAAAAAAAGTTTTTACTGTGGTTTATTTCATTAAATATTTCCCAATTACATGTAATTTTTTTAACATTCATTTTTTAAATGCGAGTTCTAAATTCTCTCCCTCCCTCATACCTCAAGCAATTTGATATCAATTATACATGTGAAGTCATGCAAAATATATAATTTTATTAACCATGTTGCAAAAGATAGACCAATAAAAAAAGGAGAAAAATACAGTTAAAAAAAGTATGCTTCAATATGAATTCAGAATTCTCTCTTTAGAGGTGGACATTTTTCATCACGGGTCCTTTGGAACTGTCTTGGATCACTGTCTGGATTGGCTTAGCTAAGTCTTTCATAGTTTATCGTCCTTACGATATCGTTGTCACTGTGTACAATAGTCTTCTGCTTCTGCTTATTTCATTTTGCATTAGTTCATACAGTCTTCCCAGGTTTTTTTGAAACCACCCTGCTTGTTATATTAATATTCCATCACAATCATATACCACAACTTGTTTAGCCATTCCTCAATTGATGGGCATTTCCTTGATTTCCAATTCTTTGACACCACAAAAAGAATTGTTGGAAGTATTTTTGTACATATGAATTCTTTTCCCTTTTCTTTGATCTTTTTGGGATAAAGACCTAGTAGTGGTATTGCTGGGTCAAAGAGCATGCAGTTTTAGAGCCCTTTGGGCATAGTTCCAAATTGTTCTCCAGAATGGAGTTCACAACTCTACAAACAGTGCACTAGTGTTCCAGTTTTTCCACATCCCTTAAGGCATGGGTCATTTTCCTTTTCTGTCACGTTAGCCAGTCCGACAGGTGTGAGGTGGCATCTCAGAATTGTTTTAATTTGCATTTCTCTAATCACTATTGATTTGAAGGATTTTTTCATGTGACTACTGATAGCTTTGAATTCTTCTGAAAAATGCCTGTTTATATCCTTTGACAGTTTATTGACTGGGGAATGGCTTTTTACTTTTATAATCAGGTGGTCTGCCTTCTTCTTCAGCTAATGGTTTCAGCTATTTGCTTTTGTGTGATCTACTGATGGTAGATTTTCATCTGAATTTATAAACTTTGACTTCAATAGATGTCTCCATATAGAGACAATAAAGAGAGAATATCATTATATATATATATATATATTTTTTTTTTTTTTACTTGCCCAGGGCCACACAGCTAATAAATGTTATGTGGTTGAGGCTGGATTTGAACTCATGTCCTCCTCACTCCAGGGCCGGTGCTCTATCCACTGTGCCACCTAGCTGCCCTCAGAATATCATGATTTTATAAAAGGAGTCATATAACAGACATATACAAAACTGTCATGCTGTATTCCAAAACAAGGTAACTTTGTAAAATGTATTATAAGTTAAAAATAAAAAGGTTGCAAGCAAGGTTTTAATTCCCCACTAGCTCCTTGAAAGCACCCTATCCTCTGGTATCACTCATCTCCCTTCTCCCTGTCCCAGTTTCTCTTAAGGGTACAAATTAAGGGCAAACCTTCCTTGGTACCAATGGGGCACCCCTCATGGACCTCTACCAGATACAACAAGGAGATAATTTTCTACCTTTTGGAAGTATAGGGCTCAATAAAATCCCAGCTCCACTCAGTTTAATGCTAATAGTAAACAAAAGAACAAAAACCAAAACAACAACAACAAAAACCCCACCAAATATAAAGGAGTAGGGGAGAAAGGAATTCTTTTAAAGAATCAAGGGAAAATTTCATTGGGGGTTTTAAAGCAAGAAATGTCCAATTCCCAAGTCATCCCTGGTACTTATTTCCTTAAACGTGTATCAGCTCCTTAACATATCCAAACTGCTCATAGCATCTACCTTCCTGTTTTCATTATAGAAAGAATAAAAAAAAATTATCTTTGTACTGGAACATCCTCATACAATGTACCATAGGGCAGAACTCAGTAGAAGACAGTTTTATCATGAAGTTCAGCTAAAGGATTTTAACTAATGATATAATTAAGAAACAAGCAAACATGTTACAAATCTGTCTCACCTATGCTTGGAGATCCAAGAAAATAATTACGCTGAAACTTCAGCATAACGGACAAGAAGAAAGGTTTAAAGCTGAAAAATCTCCTGGAGCCACAATGTGACCTCATTAATAAGCCCTGGAGCAACCACACCCAAGCAAAGAGGCAGTGAATAATTAAGAGCTTAGGTAGAACTGGTGGTGTTACTATACAGACTTTCTAAGTTACAGTTTCTCTTGATGTCATTGAAAAACATAACAATAAGAGCTGATATTTTATACAGTGCTCTAAGGTCTTGCAAAATACCTTATTTCATTTGATCTTATTAACAACAAGGACAACAACAAAAATAAACACTTAAAATAGCTCTTTAAAGTTTACAAAGAACTTTACAAATATTATTAGATCCTTACAATAACCCTGGGAGGTAGGTGCTATTGTTATCTTCATTTACAAATGGGGAAACTGAGACAAACAGAGCTTAAATGACTTGTCCAGGGTCACACAGCTACTAAGTATCTTGAGCAGGATTTGAACACGGGCCTTCTGAGTCCCAGTCTAGCGCTCTATCCACTGTTACCAAGCTGCCTCTTCACAACAACTCCGCGAGGTAGATGCCATCATTCTCCCCATTTTACAAATCAGATCAGGGACTTATTAACCCAATGCCCTAAAAACATCTCTGGATCAGTCTGAAAGCAACCTGATAAATGCCATTTGGGTTTAGGATTCTGACTTTAATCCAGTTTCATGTCACATTGTCCCAAATGAAAGACTCTGGCTAAACGCTGGTAGGGCAGGTCTTTGGGAAAGAGCAGTGAGGCTTAGGGTGGTCCCTCGTCTCTCCCAGCAGAGGGGAGCCACGTCCTCACCTCAGTGATAATGGCTTTATGCTGCTTGATTCTCTTCAACTCCTCTTCACAGCTCATGATGTAAGATTTCGACAGAGGCAGAGGTTTCCCATTCCGGCAGAGAACTGTTTGGCACTTCCCCACATTAGCAGAGGTCAAGGTGAAATATCCTCCGGGATCCATAGGATCATGCTTTATATGGCACAGAACAGCAGAGCCCCCAAGTTTTTGCCCAGCAGTTCCAAGTTTCCTAGAATTTGAGGGGAAGGGAGAAACAGAGCATCACACATTAGTTTTGTTCCTTTCACTGGAGGGGCTACACAACTGGGCACAGGGCAGGAGGCAAGAAGAGCCCTGCAGAATTCACCAGAGTTCAATTCAGTCTCTTTTCACCGAAACATGACTAAGCTTCTCGGAGGAAGAAAGTTAATATGGAATTTGACATATTACACACCTACTCACACACAATGGAATCTCAACACAAGTAGTGGGAAGAGTCATTTTGCCATTAAAAGCTACAGGAACCACCTGGAATAAAGGAGCCCCTGCGCTCTACACACAGTTGGCTACATAAATCACACACACTCCTCAGGCCCCACGTTCTCAAGACAACAACCACCTTGTTCCTTCGGTTCCCATTCTCTGGGCCTAAGATTTGGAAGCGAAAGGGTCAATTAACTAAAGAGGAGGGCCTATGTGTGGACATGGATACACTTAAAAATTCAGATTCTTTTCTGTCTTTCAAAGTGTGTGTGTGTGTGTGTGTGTGTGTGTGTGTGTGTGTGTGTGTGTGTTGGTATTTGCCTTGAAGCCCTGGGCAATGCACTCTCCTGATGTGTACAAAGGAGCTTTTGTAGACTGACACTGTCTGTTCTAGGACTTCTGGTTTAACCTTTTATTTGTGGTCACTAGTCCACAGACCCATTAGGACACCAACTGCATCTGCAAGTTCTGACAAACACCTCAGGACCAGATCAAGCACTACTGGCTATGTTATCCTTCGTATCATCTATGCTCATATCATCCCTTTATGGGCAACAGGAAGATAACAGAAACACTATCAGTTCACAAATGGAGAATGTAAAATTAAGTCACTTGCTTTGGGTTAATTTGTGGAAAAGTTAGGAATGAAACCCAAGGCTCTTAAAGTCATTATGCACTAGGATCGTGTGACTAAAGAATCTGCAATTCTCTTAAGATTTCAAACCCTATCATGCGGCATGCTCCATTAACAAACGAGAAAAATGAGACCAATGAGGTCCAGGAGCTCTCAACTGCCTGTGGCTACTGCTCTCCAGATGAGGTTCCCAGGCCTGGCCAGAGTAAGTGAGGCTCTAGCCTTCCCTTCAAGGAAGTGAAGATTTTCCTCCTCATCAAATTAAGTGAATGACATTTGTGAAAAGTACTAGGATAGCAAACCTAGTGAACAGAAAACCTCTGGTGGGAGGAGGGTCACTACTTCTAATCCTCTCCCCCCCTTTGCCTTAGTATCCCTCAAAAGAAAATTTAATTAGAGAAAAGCCTCCCTCCCAGGAATAATGGAGCTTTATCTGTAAAATTCTTTTTAGCAATTATACACTATTCATAGCTCCTTATAGGATAACCTTGCTTTTTTGCTTCAGAGATGGGAGGGTGCCACTGGGGCAAAAAAGAAAATGGTGGGTATGTCTCTTAGTAGTTGTGCTCCACACCCCAGTAATCAATGGTCAAAAGAAGGCTGTACGACAGGATGCAGGGGGTAAGAGAATAGTATATCCCACATCTTAGTTCCACAGAGGTCTTTAAAAAGTCTCTACAAATCGGTCCCCAGGGAGTCTGATTCCAACTGCTCACAACTCAGTATGTATTTTCCTCCCCTGATTACAATCTGGCACCAAGTTCTTGGAGTTGGGATGGGGGTTCAGGGAGAGGGTTAGGGGGCAGGAAAGAAGACGGAGAAGAGCTTCATTGTTTCCATGACCTTTTTAACACAAGTACTTCTTTTTTCCTGGTCTCATCTCGCAAGTATTTGCAGTATAGAATTTATTGACTTTTACAACCCACCTAGTCATCAAAGTGACAAAGGAATGAGCAATCATTTGAATGAGGGATCCCTTGTACTCAAACTGGAGGGGAAGTTACTTTTCCCATTGTAATGATCTTGTGTCCTGTTTGCAATAGCAGGTCTCATGAGAAGCTTCTGGCTCTAGAGGTAGATGGTAAGAATCCTTATCTACTTTTGTTAGAAGGTTCTTAACCTGGAGTCTGTAAACTTAAAAATATATATATTTTAAGACATTCTGAGTAGTGGATTACAGGCTTCCAGACTGCTAATGGCAGGAAAGACTAAGAACCCCTGGTATAGAGCTTTCCTTGAAAAGGTGCTGGGAAGAAGCCACCAGGGTTTGCTCCTCCCACCCCTACCATCTGTTTTAATTACAGAGTCAGACAATGGGAACAACATTTCATACCTTCCAAAGCACAGCCAACATTATGCCTACACAGGGTCAAACATATTGTGCTTTTGGGAATGACCCAAAAGGCCATTAGGAACACTATTTCCTCCTGTTAACAAAAATGAAACTGGTCTGGAAGAAATACAACTCTTTGGCCTAAAATACTACTATCTCAACTCTGAAAATAAATGAGCACAAGTTCCTCTATCCCTCAGTGGTGGATAGAATTTCACAAAGGTGGACAATATAGAATGGAAAAATAATCTTTAAATACAGATTCCAACTCAGGAAAGTCTAGGGGAGCTCCAAGAAGTCCCATCATTTGTGCAGCTTCATGTCCACTCTATAGCAAGGCTGGGGATCACAGGTGGCCAGGGCTCAGTTTCAGGTGGACTCAAGTCCCTGAGGGCATTCCCTGAGCTACATAATGAGTGCTCTGAAAGGGTGATAAGCCTGAAACTGAGCTGGACTTCTTAAAGGCACAGGTGGGACCCTGGTACTTAGAATGGCTCATGTGAGGTCCTCATGTGAGTTCTGATAACCAGCACACACCCTAATAATAATGTGTGCAGTACATGCACATGCATGCCAATTTTTTCCCCTAGACAAACACAAAGGCAGAAGGAGACCACCCAAAGAAATCCCATTAGAACTTCCCCATTAGCATGTAAGCTCTTTGAGGGCAGTGACTGCTTCACTTCTGTCTTTGTACCCCTTCACAAAGTGCCTGCCACATAGTTAGTGTTGAATAAATCCTTGTTAATGAATGATTGAGTTCTGGCTACCACGGATGGCTCAAGGAGCTCTGAAATTCACCTTTGCATGACGATGAAAGTGTTGACCATATACTCCTCTTCATTTTTTGTTTTCTGTAGTTCCTCTGCCAGAATGTCACTCATGGTGCACTGAAGAAGATATGGCACTTCTACATTTCGGTCTCCATCAAAGACTCCATATAGAGCCTCTCGGTTGTCACAGAAATTATTTGCTGACAGGGCTGCAACACACAACCTAAGAAAGTGAGAAGAAGGGGTGAGATGGGGACCAAAAACTGAGGGTTAACTTTGTTTACTTTTCTTTCTCCATACTCATTCCCTTTTCTCTTCTTCCCTCCTCCCTTCTCCAGCATCGGATGCTAGTTTTACGAGTCAAAGCATGGTTAAGCTTCCTTTCTACTGCTTCTGTCAGGAGGGATACCTACAGCCAGGCCTGGATCTAACAAGCACCTGGCATACATGCTTTCTATGAAAACTATCATGATTCAGATGATATTAGGGATTATGCAGTCATTTGTTGTCTCATTCACTGAGATTCTACATACAGGAGTTAATTTGATGACTTAAATCAGATTTAGAACAAGAAGCTAACTAATTTGAACCACTTTATCTTATGTCAGAACTAATGCCCTATTGGACAGGAGTAATCATAATACTTTATTCTTTAATTTATGGACATTATCTCCCCCTTTCCCCTTTCTCTCCTGATATTTCTACTCTTAAAATGGAAACCAGGAAGTGGGATGGTATGAGAAGCAGGTGCAAGTGTATGGGGTCCTGTTCTGCCCCTACCATTAGTAATTTTCATTCAGCTTTATGCATGTCTTTCCTTAATTTTAATTATTAATTAGTTAATCTTAATTAATCTCTGTGAAGCACCCTAACAAAAAATGCATCTACATGTAGCTGAGACCTCCTTTACGCGTTTCTTTCTCCTTTTAGAAAGTAAGCTCTCTGAAAACAGATTATTTGTATCTTCAATGCTTTAATACAGTAAGCACCTAATGGTGCTCTTTCATTCATCTGAAAAGCAGTAATTCATCCAAAGTTACACAGCACCCAAGGGAAAGTTAAAGAGTATCGCAAGCTCCTAAGATATCTTTCTTTATTTAATCTCTCTCTCTCTCTCTCTCTCTCTCTCTCTCTCTCTCTCTCTCTCTCTCTCTCTTTTTAATTGGAGTGAAAACTACTTCAAGTGAGACAGTATATTCTGGAGAAATACTTTTCAAGGAATAACTGATAGGTTAACAATGTTTACAAACAGAATTTCTTCCTTTTGGAACTTCAGGCTTGTTGTAAAAAACACATTTGCCTTAAGAAGACCATGCTAAATGAAAAAGAATCTAGTAGGTATACAGTTCCCTCTATTCCTTATGATTTCCTCCAAAGAGTTAGAAACACATTAGAAGACAAAACGGCTCTGCACCTTCAGCCCAGGGAAGGTGAAGCCTCACCTCAACATATCTTCCTTCCTCGAAACCAGTGGCAAGAAGTGAGCTCTACCTTCTCTATCTGGTCTCAAGGACAAAGTACGTGAGAAGCCTCCATAAACAAAGTAGTTACTATTCAAAGAAGGGGGAAAAAGTAGTCAAGAGGGAATAATTAGGTAGGCAGAGTACACGCATAAGAAAGATCCCTGCCTACACCAAGCTCTTCAGTCCTGATCATAATATGGTGAGTATACGATAATACATTTTATTTCTACAGTCTTGCATTTCAGACAGTACCCTAAGTTCAGTTAATCTTTTTCATGTATGTTCACTCATATAGTAAGGCACTTAATAAATGCTTGCTTGAATGATTATAATAAAGCTAGGGTTTTTTAATCATACAATAATTCTTTTTAAAAAAATTAAAAATAGAAGCCTGTCCAATGAATATGTTAATTGTTCATACTTGTTACAATGAAATTAAATTTAAAGTACACAGAAATTATGCAATAGCTACACTTCAGAGGGAAGGTAGGTAAACTTCTCCAGGTGTCCCAGTGCGTCCATCGTCAACAAAACAGTGGGTGTGATAGGGACACTGAGTCTTTAGCTACTGAAGATATGACACCATTACATGGAACCTCAGGGAGAGAAAGAGAAGGATCAGTGTTTCACAGTTTGAGCTGTTTCTGTGTATTGTACCAAGGGAAAGCTTGGCTTGATGAGAATGATTCAAAGAGCCTCCGTTTAATCCATCAGTTTTCTTTACAGCCAATAGTCAAAGCTGGAGGGTAGGGAAGTGATTATTGCCTTCTTCTAGAGGGCTTTAAAACTTCCTTTGTTATGTAATAACAAATGTACTAATTGATAAGATTCTTTCATTCCACACTCCCCTAAAACATTAGAGGTCAGAAATTACCAAAACAACAAAAGTCAGATCACAGGGATTATTTCTGGTAGTCTGAAGAAAACCAGCACCCTGACCCAAAAGAAAGGGAAAACTGGGGGGAAAAAAATCAGAAATTAAGATGGACAGAGACCTATTGGCAACATAAGACATAGTGCAGGAAACAGGTGTTGAGTATTGACAATGGAATGGCCACTTTAGATGGGAAGTAAAAATAACAAAACAACCCCACAAAACTATCAATTGGTCAATAATTTAAGGGACGTTGACTATGGACAATCAAGGCCACTCCTCTTTTAGTGGTCTTGCTTGGTAAGCAGGCTAGAGAGCAAGGTAAAGGGGCTTTTTAAAGCAGCAGAGATGCATTTCAACACTTGGTGTCAGTCACACCATCTCCTAGCAACCTCTGTAACAAAGAAAGAGTGTGAGAGCTGCCCACCAGTGAAGGCTTAGCTTAAGTGTTCAAATATAAGTCATGGCACCATCTCACTCTGGGGAAAAAAATGTCCTCCACTGGATTTTGTATCAGAAAAGCAAGCACTGGGTTCTTCTTTCTCACTTGGATTGCGAGAAGAAGGCAGGCATCACCTGTTGTTCCAAAGCCATCCACTTACTTATTCTTTACACCCGAGGCTTCCGTGTAGCCATGGCTCCATACAGCTGGAGCCCCTGAAGCATCACCGGCTGAAGGTTGGTCAATCTTAAAACACCGGATATTACTGTGATGGGAAAGGGGAAAAGAAATCACTAAAATGCCAAACGATAAGCATTAGCTTCACTTTATTAGCTCAAACTCCCAAGGCTCTTGGAATGTTAAAATTTATTCATTTATTACTATGCTTCGGGTATGCAAAAGAATCTTCCCAAATCTTTACTACCAGTAAATACCCTGTTGTTTAGGACTACGTAAATCAGAGGGTGTAGACACCAAACCTATAAAACTTGTTTCTGGTGACATCAAACTATTAATTGAACTATACAGATGCTATGTAATGCAAGCTAAATGGACCATTCCCGGCCTTGATACAAGAAAACAAACATAACTAAGATACAGGTAAGAATCATTCATATAACTGGTCAACACAGTGAGTGACAAAGCAAAATTACCAGGTGGTGTTTGTATGATCTTTTCTGATACCTCACTGTGGGGAAGAGCTGACCCCTGGGTTCATGAAGATATGCAGGGCAAGCCCTACCATACTGGAAAAGCTCTTGAGTATGGGCCCACAGGAGAACAGGTGGACTTTCATCTGAGGACCAGTAGAAAGGCTCATTACTACCACATGATGACTTTTTTTGATCATAGCAACTCATTTAGGCCATCATCTGGTAAGGTATAAAGAGGCTGCGATTTGCTTTGGTTGAAAGACTACTCACCATACTGATGAAATTATGAAAACTTTAAGGTATTTAAGTTACAACTCTGAGAGACTAAGCCAATTTTCCCTCTGTCCTGATACACAAATTAATTTTTGGTGCTCCATGTATTTTCGTTGTTGGATTTTCAGCTTTCCAGTCTAAGGATCCCGCCCGATTAAAGAACTACAAATACATAATGGGAATTTTTATCAGCTGTCCCACTCCAACTCTGACAAGCCATGACTGTTCAAAGAACAGACTACCCTAATACGGAAACACCAAATTAAAAAAAATAATTCCCAAGTGGAATTACTGAAGGTAGCCTCAAGAAAGGCTTAATCTTATCTACCTGTTCTGCCACCCTGATGCTGCTGACCTTTCCAGCCAGACCTCCAGTGGTCCCTTCTGTGGGTTGTGTTGTCCTGAGAGGAGAGGGCTCTCCACATCTAGCCGCCACTAGTCACCTGAATCTACCAGTATGCCACAGGCATAGCCTTCTCTTGAACTGGGAACAGTAATCAATCTATGCTACCATTGCACAGTGTCTACTAGATTTCATCTTATGGCTCTACTCACTGTCTTGATGACTTTTCAAAGCAAAACACTCTTCCCTGGCTATCACACAGACCAACAGATGTCCTACCTTATTACAAGGTCAGCTCCCTGAGGGCAGAGATAGAGATAGGGATGATTTCATTGGTATAGGGAATTGCCATGTGAGGAACATCCTATTGATATTGATCAGAATCTTCTCTGTAACTTACAGTTGGAGAGTTGCACTCAGAGATTGGGAATCCAGGTCTTCCTGATTTCAGGACTGGCCTTCTATTCACTATGCTACATGGCCTATTTATATTCTTGTCATGACTATCTGTTTCATTTGAAATAGGGTTTATCTTTATCATTATCTTTTCCTCAAACCCTCTCTTCTTCCTAACTTCCCTAATCCTGCTGAAGGTCCCACCATCTTTCTAGTCATCCAAGCTCAGCAACCTAGGTGTCATCCTCAGCTCCTCATTCTCTCTCACTGGCATATGCCTTCACCTTACCTCACTGTTTCCTCCTTCTCCTCTCCACTCTCTCCCCTGCCCATATCCAATCTGATGTCAAGGCATATTGACATTACTTCTGTAACATCAACCAGATATGACCCCTTCTCCCCTGACTCTACTGTCACCCAAGTGCAGATCTTCATTGCCTTATTCCTGGACTACTGCAATACCCTGCCTCAAGTCTCACCTCCCTCCAGGTCATTTCCCACTCAGCTATCAAACTGATCTTCCTAAAGTGAAGGGATAACCACATCATTCCACTCTCCAATAAACTCCAGTGGCATCTCCCATCACCGCCAGGAATAAAAATAAAATCATCTGGCTTTTAAAGTTGTTATTAATCCGGCCCCTTCTTACCTTTCCAGTCCTCTTATACCTTACTCCCCTCTGTGTACTCTGTGATCCATGACACTGTCACTGCTGTTTTCTCCACCAGACACTCTACATCCAGACTCCAGGAATTTTCACTGGCTGTCCCCTATGCATGGAATTCTCTTCTTCCTCATGTCTGCCTTCTGGATTTCTCTGGATCCTTTGGGTTCCAGCTAAAATCCCACCTCGGCCAAGAAGCCATTCCCAACTGCCCTTACCACCAGGGGCTACTTTCTATTGATTAGCCACAATTTATATTGTCTATATTTTGTTTGTATGTAGTTGTTTGCAAGCTGTCTCCTCCACTAGATTGTGAGATTCTTGAGAGCACGAATTGTTCTTTGCTTTTCTTTGTATTACCAACCCCTAGCACAGTGCCTGGCATGCAGTAGGTGCTTGATAAATATTTGCTAGCTTGACTTTACAAATGGCTGGGTACCATGGCATAAACATGGCTTTCCTATTGTTACAAATACGGTTGTATGCACATGCACGAGTGTGTGTGTGTCTGTTTAATTATTTTGTTGCTGTGGAATCAAAGAAAACTAGCACATGTCAACTAACAACAACAACGACAGAAGCTAATATTTATATAGCCCTTTAAGGTTTTCTAAGCACTTCATGTATATCATCTCATTTATTCCTCACAACTGCCCTGTGAGGTAGGTGCTATCATTATCCCCATTTTATAGATGAAGAAACTGAGGTTCAAAACTGCCCCAGGGTCACACAGCTAGCCTCTGAGCGAGGATCTGAACTCAGGTCATCCTTACTCCAAAGTCTAGTACTTTTTCCATTTCTCTATGTTGCTTCCCTAACACTAGTACAAGACATGCTCACTTCTGCCACAACCTCTGGTAGGAGAGGAAGACACTTCAAAAAATTAAGTTATTTCTTAGTGCTGGTTAACTTAAAACCTTATTGGGCTACTGTACACATGACTCACGTACGTCTCAATTAAGAAGTACACTGATATCTGACTTGCACCTGTTCATGCAGAAAAGAATTATTTGTTGTGAACATCTATTTCTGGTGTTAATTTCTTTGGATTTTTCTCTTAAAGTTTTATTCAAATGACAGCTTATACTTTCCTCCACCAACACTAGTGTATATACTTTTGCTCTGTAGTGTAAGGGACTGCAGAATACACAAATCATAGATACTGCCCAAGTAAATTTCCTGAAGTCCTCAAATTAATATTTCTGTTTACAGCAAGGCTTCTGTGGAAGGTTTGCATCTGATCCCAAGTTTCCAATCCTGTTGATAAAGCTCTCCTTCTAGGTGAGTAAAAAGAGAGCAGTGGCAGTTTCTACCAAAAAGACTCGTCTGCCTTTTTGTTTGTTTTAAACACTATTTCTTGTGTAACTTTTCAAACTTCAGAAGAGGGAATCGGTAGAAATATATTTCTTAAAGGCAAAAGCCTTAAGATCCTATGAAGTCTTTTTGCTGCCTTCTTTTGTAATAGCCTGTTCCTTTTCAAAAAGGTACTAAGACCTTCATACAATGCAGAAACTTCAAAGAAACCAGTTCCTTTCACTGGGTCCAATAATAAAAGAAGAAAAAACCAAACCCATTAAAATCTCTTAACAATCTCTTCTACTGAGAATGCTTGTAAACCCCAACTGTCCCTTTTTAGTGGAGCTGTTTTTCCTTGTCCTTTTCCTACCATGTGTGCATAACTTCTTTGGAATCTAAATGGGTCTGGGACTCCACTTGATGACACCCTTAATTGAGATCTTGAAACCAGGGCCCAGCTAGCACAAATAAGAAAATTCATTTTCTCTCTCTCTGCGCAAACACATAAAAATAAGCAAACCAAATCTGCAATGCCCTAAGGAACACCTACACTAGATATTCACATATATTTAAATTGGAGTCAGATGCCAGAGTTGCTTCCTAAGATTAAAGGTTCACTTCCTATCATGGATTTAAAACATACCTTGGTGTTTTTTTTTTGAATCAGTCTTTACTAATGGCACTTCTGTACTCTGCAACAATTTTTGAAGTCATGCAAACACAGAAAGTGAGTTCATTCCAAAGAGAACATGGATGTAGCAAATGATTTTTGAGAACTCAATGAACAAACAATTTTACAGTTAAAAAATGACCAGGCCCACAGCTCACCACAAAATGCCAGAGCAAATAATTGAAATTATTTGCCTCTAAAGAGGTTAAATGTGGCTTCCTTGGAGAGAAGGGTAAACAGGGCTAAGCAATAAACAAGCACTGGACTTGAGAGAGAGAAGTCCAACATTTGAGTCCCAGATCTACCATTTACTAGCTTCATAACAGTTAGCAAAGTGACTTAACCTCATCTGCAAAACACGGATAATTATAATTTTACTGTTTCCTTAATAGGGTTGTTGTGAGGGAAGTGCTTCAGAAACTATAAACATGAACTGCTGCTATTATGACCTTGAGTGCTGTGCAGCTAATATTTAAAATGTGGAATGTGATTCACTTTTAATGACAGGCGGATACAACCATAATAAAACCTTGGAAGAATCTGCCTGACAGAGCAAAGTCATGTGAAACTTGCTTTGAGTCTGCCTATGGGGACTCAGGACAGAGGCTGTTCCCATGGCTAGCTACATCCTCATACTACTTATACAAGTATTTGCACATGAGAGTTGCTGACTGAAAGTACTCTAATGCAGCCTACAGACTAATACCTTTTCATAAGCAGTTGCTGGTCCAGAAAAATTGATACCAGATTTCCCCCTGATCTTTTTTTTTTTTGGGGGGGGGGGAAGAATGGGTACAGGGACCACTTGGAGCTACAGTCTTATCTCAAGTTTTGAACTGACGAAGCTGGAATAGTAACATTGTCTCTGATGGAAATTTCAAGACCTCTGTAGCTGATAAATCTCCACTGAGAGATTATCTCATTTCTCCTGGCTTGTTTTACCCAATGAACCCTGACTGTCATCACTTGTTGTCTAGAAAATTCAACAAGTAATCATGAGGATTTTCCTTTACTGGGCTTACATTATTGATAAAGAATGAATGAGTAACTGTTTCATGAAGGCTTCACTGATAAAGAATTAGGTGCTGTATTTCCCCAAAGTCTTCTTAGTAGAAGGATCGGTCAAGAAGTAAATGAGGTTCCTATAAGGGCTGTAAGTACCCTAGATTCCTACCTATCTGAGCCAAATACATGTCATTCAATTATTGAATGAGACCACTTCAATATAAATCTAGTAAAAATCAGAACAGAAAATTCTGATGGGAGATGTTTGGGGTGTAAAGAACACAGGACAATTGAATGCAAATAATGGAATCCTTGGCATTATAAGATTTAGAGTTACAAAAGAATGTTCCAGAGATCATCTAGTGATCTCCCATGACAGATGGGAAATGTGAGGCCCAGAGAGATTAAATGACTTGTCTGAGTAGGTCTTCTAACTCCAAATCTTGTGCTTTCTATAATATAGTATACTTTGTTCTGACTTTAAAAGAATGAGAGATAATTAGCCTAATTAATTTCAAATTCAGGATCCTAAGAAAACTTACTTTGAGTTAGTGAGGGTGAAGTTATTTACAATTTCATTAGAATTCCTTTCTATTTCTAGTGCTACCACTCAGGTCTAGAATTCTACTACTTCTCAAATGGACAACTGCAATTAGCCTCCAAATTAGCATTCTAGCTTGTGGTCTCTTTCTCCTCTAATTCATCCTATATGTAAACACCTGACAAATCAATCGTTCTCAAGCAGAGTTTCAATCATGTCATTCTCTTGCTCAAAAAGCTACGGAATTAAATTCAAACTCCTCAAACTGGCATTCAAGCTCCTCCATAATTTAGCCCTAGCTATGGAGTCTTTCATTATTTTGCTTAATTCTATATCCAAACACCCCTGTTATAAAGTCCAAACTACTTGCTATCCTGCTTATGGAGTGAGTATTGACTCTACTCCCTTAACACGCTGCCTCCACCCACTGCCTCCCCCCCCCACTCTCCCCATCACCAAAGGTGTTCAGCTTCTACATTCTTCTTATTCTCTTCCCTTAACCTGCAGTGTAGTTCTCCCTCACCCCTCACATGCTCCTGTTGAAATCCTGTGCATGTTTCAAAAACCAGCTCAAATACAATATTCTCTAAGAAATCTTTCCTGATACCCACCACCCAGTCAATGTGATTTCTCCTTCATCTGATACTTTACAATCTTTTTTATCTACAGTTAGGTGGTACAATGGATAGAGTGCCAGACTTGGAGTCAGAAAGGCTGAAGTTGTTTGGATCATGGCTCTAATACTTAATAGTCATGTTACCTTGGGCAAGTCACAACTTTTCTCATCTTCAGTTATTTCATTTCTAAAGTGGGGGTATTAGCACTAACTTCCCAGGATTGTTGTGAGGATCAAAAGAGGTAACACATGTAAAGTGCTTTGCAATCTTTAAAGACTATGTAAATGTTAGTTAGCTATTATTATTTTTATTATCATTACTTGAGAAGCATATATAAAGGGAGTGGAAGGAGGGATAGAATTTGGAAATGAAAATTTTTTTTAAATGTTAAAATAAATTTTCTTTTGAAAAAGAAGCATGTATAGTAGAAAGGGTACTGAATTCAGCACTAATTAAAAAAAATCTACTAAGCACCGACTATGTAAGAGGCCCCATGGGATCAGGAGGACAAAAATGGATCTCTAGCCTCAACAAATTCATGTTCTCCTAAGTAATTCACATTCTACTTCTCCAGAATACCCACTGCTTTCGGCAGTTACTAGCTGCATGACCTTAGCTAATTTACTCAGCTGCCCTGAGTTTCAGTTTCCTGTGAAAAGGTGATCATATATCTCAAAGCCTTGGGAGGATCAGAAGACAGAAGATGAAAGTGGTCTGTGTACTGCCTATACTTGTATCTATTGTTTTATTTTTATCTACCTATTTTATGTATTTGTAAAGCACCCAAAGTGCTATCCAAACAAAGCACAAGATACTAATGTTGCTGTCTCTGTACCTCTCACAGGACTTCTCATGGAATGTTTTAGTCTAGAGTGACTGGTAGACTGGTTCATGATTAGGCAGCATGAGCACAAAGCCTTCTTAGTAAACTCCTGCAGCACCCAGCCCAGTACCTCGCACAAAGCAGACACTTAAACGTTTGTTACTGAGGTACAGAGCAAAGTGAGCAGGACTCTCTTAAACTGCCTTGATTGCATATTACTGTACTTCTCACTCCACACTCTGGGAGGCAGCAATGTCTAAGGTGTGGGTCAGCAAAGTTAAGTCTTGTGAGATCAGAAGGGTGAATAAAAATTAGTTTTAGAATGGTTTTTAAAGCGTTATTTTTGTGGGAAAAAGTTTTTGGTAAAAAACCCAAATTTTTGTAGATATAAAAGCTCAATATTATAAAGTACTTCGATTTCTTAAAATTATAATATATGAGGGAAAATGGAATGTAACCATTTTAGTAAAGTTGTATGTGTAAATTAAAACAAGCCACAGGTAGAGGTCTAATTTCATTATAGATTTAGGAAATAATCACTTTATCCAAAGGGAGTCAGGGTTAAATTCAATGAGAATCTTATTAAGCAAAGTATGACTTTGAATCTCCACAGACTTCTCAAAAGGAGGATTTGCATTAACTAGAATAAGATTACTAATAACAATTTATTAAAAATCAGAATGGTAAGCTTTTTGTTTTAAACAAAACAACTTAAATATCTGGAGTAACAGTGGCAGCTGCTATCCTAATACAGTGTGACAGAAACATCTGCTACATATTTGGGATTAATTTACTGAACTGATGAGATTTCACTGTTTAGTGATTTCACTTAAATGTATTTTTTCTAGATTTTAAAATGAAAACACATAATTTTGATGTTAACTGAAAATTATTCTGGAATAATAAAGGTCTAAATAATTGAGTTTAAAAACATGGTACAGACATTTAAAAGTGAAACAATTTCCAGAAGTGTGAAAAATATATATTAAAGTTAAGGGGAACTTAGAGATTCCTCACTAGTGATTTAAATCAAATCCACTACAGCCATCAACGATGATATAGAAAGGAATGTAGTTGGCACACCTATGGTAGAAACAGAAAAGAAAAAAGAAGAACCCATACAGAGAAAAGGGAAGAGAGAGAAAATGTGTTGAGATTGAAGGGTAGGAAAGAGGAAGTAGAAAGGAAAGGAAAAAAAATAAATTTAAATAGCTTATCAGCCTATCAATAAATCATTTCAAATTTATTAAGCACCTACTATATGCCAGGCACTGTGCTTAGTGCTAAATATTATTAAAAAAAAAAAGTCAAAAGGTAGTCACAGCCTTCAGGGAGTTATAGTCTAATAGGGCAGACAAAATGCAAAAAACATATACAAAGCAAGCTAAATCCAGGATGAGTAGGAATTAATAGAGGGAAGGCACTAGAAACTAGAAGTAAGAGAGGTTAGGAAAGCCTTCCTGCAAAAGATGGGATTTTTAGTTGGGACTTGGAGAAAGGCAGGGATGTCAGTAGTCAGAGAGGCAGATGGCCTTTTTGAGAAATTTGACCACAAAGGACAGAAGTGATATAGGATGATAGTGGGAATAGAAGGATCAAATGAAGGGTTTCATAGAGTTAACAGAAAAGATCTTATTCCTAGATTATCATGTGACCTTGGAAAGTCAAAATCTTGAGGAAATGATGGCTGAACTCAGGGAACGATATACATAAGAACCACACAACAGTTCAAAGGAAAACACTGAAAATTTCAGAACTCAGTTCAATGCATTGTCCAATCCTGACTCCAGATAACTGATTAGGAGACAACCCCATCTCTTCAGAGGGAACAAGGCTGTCATCCATAATCAATTTGATAGCATATTTAGTTTAACTGTATTTTTGTTAAAGGATCATGTTCCTTGGGGAAAGAAGATTACTGGGAAATAACATCAATGTAAAAACAAGCATCAATAGCACATTAATTAAAATAAATGTTTAAAAAGGAAAGGCACGTTCTCTCTGGCCTTCAATTTCCCCCTTTTGATGACAGGGATTATACCTGCCTTTCCCTACTTTACAGGAATGTTATTAGAGTAAGATGAATCTGGGAAAGCACTTTCAATTAAGTCTTTATCATAATATGAACACACTTTTAACTTATCAACTTTTAACCAACAACCATTTTAATGGAGGAAATCCTGTAGAATTTGCAGCAAAATGCAAGTGATTCAAAATTATATTAAATTAATGAAGTTTAACAAAAAGTTAATTTGCAAAAGACTCTAAACAACTTCAGAGTAAATTCTGGGTGACTGAAAAGAATATTTCAACATTATTGCTATAGAAAAAGTCTGAAATGTTTATTTTTCTCTAAGGTTTCCACATGATATTTACACACACACACACACACACACACACACACACACAGAGTATCCTCAAATTAGCTGTCTGCACAAAAACACCCAAAAAACAAAAAACAAACCACAAAAACAAACAAGTATTTCTGATGAATCTAAGATATTAGCTGGTTGAATGTTCTCAAATGTTTTGGAGTTTGGAGTCTTTCAGGTAAAAAACACATTAGTAAAAACCTCTGCAATAAGATCTCTACAATAATTTTTTTTTAAAACAGAACTATTGGTACCAAAAAAATTGAAGGGTTTTAAAAAAATTTATATTTGAGATCAACTTTATTCCAAGTATTACTTCTTACTTAGTGAAAAGAATGTGGCTATTTACTATAATGAGTGGTCTACAAATGGAAATAATATTGAATACAATACTTCATAAGATGCTTCATAATAAATTCAATTTTCCCCCTCAGTAAGATATTAGTCAGCATTTCTAGGGAATTGTGATTCTTTGCATTTTCACTTTAAACATTTGAGGGTTTGGTTTTTTTTTAAATTAAGTGTTCAATTTACAAATGCCTATGAAATTCTAGCAAAGTATTAGAACTAGTTTAAAATAATTTTTTTCATTATAAATTACACAGAGTACCTCAGGACCACCAGAAGTAAACCTGAATTAGAGAGACATGGCACAGTGGCTAGCAAGATGACCTTGAAGTCAGGATTATCTGGGTTCAAGTCCCCAATATGACTAACACTGGTTTTGTGACCCCCCGGGACCAACCATTTAACTCTATAGCCCTCCACTCCAGGCATCATATCTACACTGGAAGAGAGAGTTTCCCATTTCAATGTAATCACAGGTTCAGTCGCAATCTTTGTCCCTGTGGATGTTTGCTTCATCATCAGAGACTTGGCTGTTCACACTTTTCTCTTATTTTTAGTATTTTTTTTTTGATTTTACAATTATCCATAATTGACCATTGATGTAGAAACGTAGAGTAGCTTTTTTTTAAATACCAAGAATATAAATGAATGTTGATCATTTTAAGTCAAGCTGAAGGATCTTGTTGTGTATTCTTTTCTGACACTGTAATTTTTTTTTCCTCCCCAGAATCCCTAAGACTGCTTCATGGAATCCCAGGGGACTGTGGAAGACAGTTTGAAAAACACTGGTGTAATCCAATTTCCTCACTTTATAGATGAGAAAACTGAGGCTCAGAAGTTAAGTGATTTCCTTAAGTTTATAAAAGTAATTAGTAGGAGAAAGAACCTATTTCTCCTTACTCCCAGGGTCAGTGTTCTTTCTTTTCTAATAAGCCAACAGACTTTGGATACGTACCAAAGATAACTTCTTCTTCACTCTACTATGAGAAAATGAATCCAAACCAGCACTAAGAATAACCAAAATAATTCAACTGGAGGTAAAGTGAAAGATCACCTTGGTACAGATACAAAAGGCAGCATAGTATACTGAACAGTTGGGCTTCCAAGCCTGGAAGACCTGGGTTAAAATTCTACTCCTACACATACTGGATATGTGGTCTCTGGCAAATCAGATCACCTCTTGGTGCTCCAAGCAGCTCTCTAAGATTAGGAGTTGCAGAGAGAGTGCTGATTTGTATTGGTGGAGGTTTCCTCACCTGTGTGGTCCCCATGCTCAAGAAATCACTGGTCCAGTTCTTGTCCCAAATGATAAACATGGCACTTTCAGCCAAAGTGGTTACCAGCTATAAGCAGTTTTATTTCTTTTAGTTTTACTATGTAATGGATAGTGGTAAAAATTATCTTAGGGCTCATTTTTGAGTAGAAATGCCTCTTGCCCATACGTTGACAGCTGCATATGTATAGCCACTTTTCCATTGGGAGGTGCCATCTTTCAGATCCACTAGATTTCTAATTTGCTCCTGCAAATGCTCTCAGTGAATCTTAGGTAACGGCAACGATGAACAATCTGTCTTGGGTGCCTAGCCTGGTATTTTTTATTGAGTTGAACATCCTATGGCTCTGTGGATAATTCTGTAATCAACTACGCTTCAGGAAAACTATACTTACTTCAACAGCTCCAGGGTTTTGTGATCCAGGGCGAGCCGAGGGTTTCCAGTCAGGTCTAGTTCTTGTAGCTTTGAAGGCAGGTTTTCAGGTAATGTGACTTCACTTAGCTCATTACAGCTCAGGTCCACACACTGAAGGAACAAGAGAACACAGTAAAGAAAGGGGGAGGATTTGGAAAGGGTCCAGCTCTGTCACAAGGTCCTACCCTTTTCTAGCTAATTAGGTCATGGGTAAGACCATTCAGTACTAAAAGAGGCTGAATCTGGAAAGATCAGACAGTTTGTTTACTGCTCTGCCATAAATATATAAAGCAGTCTTTAAATTAATTGCAATTAAATTAAATGCCATGTAAACACTTTTTTTGTACTTTTCCCTCAGATCACAGAATCACAAATGTTGCCACACACTCTTCATTTCTTCTTTTTTGTTGTTGTTGATTTTAATTAAATATCAACAGAAATATTCTGAAGACAGCGGACTCTACTGCCCACACAATCTCTGCAGCTGTTTTGGTCACAGAGGGTTGTGGTTACAAATAAGAAACTATCAAAATGCAACTTAGAAAAGACTCTGTACTTTAAAAGAAACATTCAAAATGAGGGAAGTGTCCATTTATAAAATGAGAGGGCATGCTTCCCCAAAAGCTACATTAAATAACTGGCTCAGTGAAATACAGCAGATAAAACTATTATCTGGACTTGCCATTTAATGGGTGACAGCAAATCTGACTTGAAAACATGAAGCCATATTGAATAGGGTATGAATGTGGTCACATTAATGTAAAATTCTCCACATGACTGAGAAAGCAAGGATGTAAAGGCTAAAATGTACCTAACTGAAAAGATAAATAATGAGTAGCCACCATTCTCTAGCTATATGTGGTCTGGCTTTGGGGAACATCTTAGTTAATGGTAATGAAGAAGGGTTAAAGAGAAAATGAAGTTTCTGAATAACATAAAATTACTAAGAAATCTAAAGCATGTTAAATCTATGGACAAAACTTTTGTTTAAAATTCCCTTTTAAAAGATATAATTATGGACAGGAAGTGTGGGCAAAGTGAAAATCAACCATTTTGGGTACCAATATCTTCCACTTTACTCAATAATATATTTGTAAAAGATAAATAATTCTTCTCTATGCCCCCAAAGACCAGAGATGGTAGATGACTGCTTTAAAAAAAATCCAAAATTTTAGTTTAGTTCAGCACTCAAGACTTTCCATACTCTGCTTCCCCATCCCCTTCCCCACCCACCTTCTCAGCCTTATCACTCACTATTTACCCTATTCCTCTAGCCAAACTGGTCTCTTTACTGTTTACAAAATAAACTCTACGGGGATAGAGCACCGGCCCTGGAGTCTGGAGGACCTGAGTTCAAATCTGGTCTCAGACCAGACACTTGACACTTACTAGCTGTGTGACCTTGGGCAAGTCACTTAACCCCAATTGCCTCACCAAAAAAACCCAAAATAAAACAAAACAAAATAAACTCTATGCTTTTGTTCCCCTGATTCCCCATACCTAGAAAGCCCTTCTCCTGTCATTCAAGGTCTGCTTTGGGCCAGGATGAAACTAGGGAGTCTTGAGTTAACTCCATGATCCTATAGCACTGACCACTGTTGTGAGCCAAGATACCATGGGCAGACCTGAGATAGTTTGAGTAACTTTGTACCCGGGTGAGATCCAGCTGTGAATCCTCTAGCAAGGGGAACAGAGGAAGTTTTGAGACATTGGTGGAGTGTTCCTGGGATCCCAGTGAATCTTCCTGCCAGTAGCTTTTACTTGCTGCACTTTCCTGGCCTGTGTTTTTCTTGGAGGTTACTGGATGTTTCTATTAAAGGGATTGTTCTGAGTGATCCATTGTAACAGATAAGGAACTAGAACAGGCCCAATTCAGATGTCGTCTCCTCCAAGAAGCCTTCCTTAAACTCCACAGCTGCAAATAAATTACTCATCTATGCTTTCCTAGTATTGTGTTTGGACCTTTCCTACCACACTATTGTGCCTTATATAATTAAGTTGTTTGTGGGCATAGCTAC
Organism: Phascolarctos cinereus; assembly: GCF_003287225.1. NCBI lineage: Eukaryota > Metazoa > Chordata > Mammalia > Diprotodontia > Phascolarctidae > Phascolarctos > Phascolarctos cinereus. The sequence goes on along the minus strand of NW_027555847.1, from coordinate 440,993,143 downwards.
CTCCCCTAATGGAGACAGCATGTTACAATGCAAAGTGTCTCGGACGTGGTGTTAGAGAGACTTACGTTAGAATTCTGCTACTGACTTCTGCTAGCTATTGGCGTTATCGTGGACAACTCCCTAAAATATGGTGCTTTAAGGTTTACAAAGCCCTTCATATCTCTTCTCATTTGATTCTCACAATAATACTATTGAACCAAACTCAAAGAGAAACAGCTCTCTACAGGTCACATATTGGCTTAGAAAACCACAAATTAACATTATCTATGTTGTATTTTTATTTATTTTGTTAAACATTTCCCAGTTACATTTTAATCTGGTTCTATAGGCCACACTAGAAAGTTCTATTTGAGTCCACCACCTGTGCCTTAAGCATCATCCTTCAATACTGTCTCTAATTTTTTTTTGACAGATGAAGGAAATGAGGCCCATAAAGGCTAAGTGCCTTGCCCAAGGTCAAATCTAAGATTCTCCTGATTCAGGATCTAATACTCTTCTCACTATGTCTAGCACAGTGTTTTGCACATAAAAGTAGTCAATGGATATTTGTTGAATTGAATAAGCGTGAATACAATGAAACCAAAAATTGAAAAAATGCTATCCACATCCAGAGAAAGAACTATGGAGTCTGAATACATATGGAAGCATACTATTTAATCTCCTTTTCTTCTGTTGTTTTGTCTTTTTGCTTCATTCTCGTGGTTCCTCCCATCAGTTCTAATTCTTTCTTACATCATGACTAATGGGAAAATATCCTTAATATGAATGTATAAGTAGGGCCTTTATCAGACTGCATGCCCTCTTGGGGAGGGGGGAGGAGAGGTAGGGGGGAAAAATTTAAAACTCAAAATCTTATGGAAGTGAATGCTGAAAACTAAAAATAAATTATTTTTTTAAAAACTGAAAATCGATCCAGTATAGTGTATATAGCAATATAAATGAGACTATAAGCCTCAAAAGATGAGGGTTTAAATAGTTCTTACTTGCAACTGGTGAGATTACAATGACCAAAGAAAGCATAGACAATTTGGTTAGCTTAGTATAAACAGTGATTGTCAGGAATGAATCTGGAGAACACAGGAGCAAAATGATAACAGATATTAAAAGGAAATAGTTGAAGAAAGTTCTGACAATGAAATACATGTATGTGTGTGTGTGTGTATACACACACACACACACACACAAAAGCATCAACAGAAGAAAAATAAAAACTCTTAAAAATCCTACCTCTGGCACTAAAAAGAAAATCATTTAATATTAAGAAAAAACCCTACGATAAGCTCAAAGTTGTTCTGGGAAAGTTATGAAAATACCCTTTCTGGGAACGAAGCCATTTCAGTAAACAAAATTTAGCTGGTAGGCAGCCGAGAGTTTACTTAAAATCAGTTCAAACATATATTCCAGGTAAGGCCATTCTAAGCCTTAGTTTCTTCACTGGTAAAAATCAGGATGATATCCTTGGCACCATCTACCATAGAACTCCTAAACACAGTGCTTTGCAATGTGTAAAGTTCTAGATCAGTGTGAATTCTTACCATTCCTACCACTTTTGTACATTTCAAGGGAGTTCTATTTATTCCATTAGCAAATTACAGAAACTTAGGCACCTCTGTGGATATAGTGACTCAAAGCTCCCTGGTGACAGACAGAGGCATTGTTTTGTAGTCACAGAATCAGTTTTGGAGCTAAAACTCTCATTTTGCAAATGAAGAAACTGAGGACCAGATAGGCTAGGGGATTAGCCTAAAGTTAATTAGTTTGTTAGTAGTAAACTTTTTCCCCCTTGTGTCCTATAGTACTTTGCATGTATGGGCTCAGTAAATAATTACCTGTGACTGATATTGACAGTTTCCAGAGACTACTTTCAGAAAGATCAGTACACACTTATTATTTCTGCCTATGGTATTTAAAATTATAGGATCCTAGATTTAGAGCTGCCTGGGGTCACAGAGGTCATCTAGCCCCATCCCTTCACTTTGCAGATGAAGAAACTGAGGCCTGGAGAGTTGAAATTACTTGCAGGTCACACAATTAGCAAATGGCAGCACTGAGAATCAAATCCAGGTTTTCTGACTTCCAATGCAGCCTTCTTTCCATTACATAACACTGCTTCATTGTATTGAGATTTCTTTAAAATAGAAACAGTTTTAAAAAAGAAACATGGTTTAGGAAGTATGTAAGGCTGAATTTGGCTGAATCTTGGCTAGCAAAGAAAACTGTCTTCCCTCCCCCCAGCCCTGCCCAATAACAAGCTGCAACCCCACCCTAGGATACTTCTGCCAATAATTAACTTTCTATAAAACAAACTTCTGGCATGAATGCCAAAACCAAAATAACCCAACCCCCACAAAAGTAAGATTATTCGTGGTTGTGAAATGATTCATGGTTCAGATCAAAACTTACCCCTGCTAACTCTTAACATGTTTAGATAATGGCATTGTATTAATGAACATGAACTCAAGCTATCTATACATGAGAGTAGATATTTCAAAGAAACAGTTGTGTATAATGTATCACTTAAAACCATACCATAAAAGCTGCAATATTTCACTTTGTTCTGATATATTTTCCTAGTGTTACAAATCTTTGTATACATAGTATAGTTTCTTCTATGCACACTCACCCCCCCCAACTGTCACAGCAAATTTCCTACTGTTTAGGGTACTATGTATCTGCCTACGACTTGTCTTGAAATCTCATCTTAAATTTTTAAACTCCTTAATTTCTCCCAGATACCGTACTCAAATATCAACCAGCTCCTTTTGGTTCACATATACTTATCCAACAGCACAGTGGCTCATGTATGGCATTAATAGTCATCCCTAATTTACTTTCTGACTGAATTTCTTTCCACTATTAGGGCAATCCTCTTTCTATACAACCAAGCTGTGATTCATTGAAGAACAAATTTTTGTCCTCTTTGGTCTAGAGGCTGTTAATTTTTATTTTGGATTTAGAAGAAACAAATCCCCATATGGATCTTTTTTCCTTGTAAGAAACTTTGCTTTTGACAAAAGGTAACAAGTAAACACTCAACATCGGAAAGGAAGAATATCTAGGGGAAAATCTGAAAGGCAGAGGAGAGGAAGGCACACATTCCAAGCACAGGAGTTAGCAAGAATACACAGAGGTGAAAGGTAACATATCAAATTCTGGGAACAGTCAGCAGTCCATTGTGAATGGAAGCATAGAATGCATGGAAGGGAGTAATATAAAGTAGAACTGGAAAGACAGGTCATAAAGTCACAGATTAAGTTTTAGAATGGACCTGAAATGTCATCTAGTCTAATTTTATAGGAAAGGAAACTGAGACCCAGAGAAGAAAAGTGATTCAGACTCATAGACTTAGTAAGTAGCTGACTCAATACTTAAACCCAGAGCCTCTCGCTAATAATAATAATTATTATTATTATTATAAGCATTTATATCATGCCTACCATATCAGAAACCATGCAAAGTACTTTACAAATATTTCATTTCATCCTCACAACCACCATGGAAAGGTAGGTGCTATTATTATTACCATTTTACAATAGAGGAAGCTGAGGGTCATGAAGCTAAAAAATGTCTAAGGCTGAATTTGGACTCAAATTGTCCTGAGTTTCATTCAGCACTCTATCTAGCACAAACCTAGCTATCTCTTTGCCTCCTAGGGAGGGCAGCTTAGAGCTACATTTTTTTGGAGAGGGAGAAATGTGGGAACAGACCTTAAGTGTTGTGGTAAAGACAGCAATGTGATCTGTGTAGATTTGGAGTCAGAGTACAGAGGTCAACCAGTCAGTTGATAAATATTGTGTCTACATGTGCCTGGCACTATGCTAAGTGCTGGGAACACAAAGAAAGGCAAAGATGGTCCCTACGATCAAGGAGCTCAGTCTAAGAGGAGAAACAACATAAAATCAACTATGTACAAATTTTTTTAAAAAAGCAACAAACAAAAACCGGACAAATTTGAAGTAATCGACACAGATAAGGCACCAGAATTATGGGGGAGTGGGAAAGACTTCCTCAAGAAGGAAGCAAAGGGACAGTGATGGGGAGGGAGAGAATTCTAGGCTGGAAAGGTGGGGGTGGTCAAAGTTAATAAGAGCTTTAAAAGTCAAACAGAAGCTGGTTGAGTATGCGAGACTGGGGGTGATATGGTCAGACCTGTACTTTAGGAAGATTAATTTGACAGCAGAGCGGAGGATGGACTGGAACAGGAAGAAACTTGACACAGGGAGCCAAACTAGCAGGCTATGGCAACAGTCCACTCCTGAAAAAAGATACTTACAAGGTAAAATGAAAAGACAGGCCTCAGCAACAGACTGAATGGGGGGAAGTGAGAGCGAGAAGTGGAGGGTCTGCTCAGCATAGCTTCGTGATTTTCTCCAGCTTTATTCAGCAGCACATGGGTACAAGAAAAGGCAGAAGAGAGGATGAGGGGGCAAGAAGAGGACGGAGCAGAACAGGAACTGGCTCACTAGGAGGTCAAGACAGAGAAGGGACGAGGGTTTGGCCAGGACAGGAATGATAGCCTGAGAAAGACCTAAGATGGTAAAGTACTGCAGGTTAGGGTTTGGACAAAGAACAGGGTTTGTGGCTGCAAGGCAGGAGAGGAGGAATGGCAAAAGACTGTGATCAGATAAGGGAATTTTCGAGTTCATAACCATGGAAGCAGAGCATTTGTCAGTGATGGCAAGAACGAGACTATGACCGTCTCTGAGTAGCTGAGGAGAGGTGGAGGAGCAGTGGGAAATAAGCCAAGCTGAGACACTGGGAGGTAAGTGTTTGAAGGATATACAAATGTGTATGTATCTGGGTATAAGTATGTGTGTGTGTGTGTCTGTGTGTGTGTGTGTGTCTGTATGTGTATCTGTGTCTACACAGACATACACATACACACGCAAGAAGGCAAGATAGCTGATGGGTGATCTTTCCACCTTTGTTTAAAAGAGTTCCTGCAAAGGGGAAGCCACCACTTCTTTATGAAACTCATTCCAACTTTAGACAACTCTGTTACAGTCTTTCTCTCCATAAACTCTGTATTCTTCTCTTTGCAATTTCTACCTTTTGCTTATTAGTTCTATTCCACATGACAGTCCTTCAAATAAATATGTGAAGGTAATTTTCACGTGGAACAGTGGGGAGAACACTGGGCTTGGAATCTGGAAGACTAACCTTCATGAATTCAAGTTCAGCCTCAGACACTTAACTAGCTGTGTGACAGGGTTTGTAGTTCTTGGCAAGTCACAGCCCTATTTGCCTCAGTTTCCTCATCCATAAAATGAGCTGGAGAATAAATGGCAAACCACTCTACTATCATTGCCAAGAAAACCCCAAAATGGGATCATGAAGAGTCAGGCACAAATCACAACAATAATTATCAACATTCCCCCTAAATCTTCTCTTCTCCAGGCTAAATGTCACCAATTGCTTCAACTAATCTTCATATGACATAACTGGAGGCCCTTTACCTTCTTGGGGCACTCTTTAGCACAACCTCACATGGGGAACTCAGAACTGAACAAGATGCTCCAAATATGACCTTACTAGTTACAACAGAACTGTTGCCTCCCTGGACACGGACCCTTGTTTCTCTCAATGATGCTTAATGCAATATTAGCTTATCTGGCTGTAATATCACACTGTTGACTCATATTGAGTTTGGAACGAGTCACTCACAAGGCAAAAAGGTCAAGTTCTAGTCTTTGTCAACGATCCTGTATAACTATTAAAAATACAAATTAATCTTAATCTGCATTAACATAAAAAATGTTATGATGGAAGACCCTCTGATTGTTTATAAAACCACATTCACATTTCTTTTACATCATTCTCTTCAACTGGACTTTAAAGGCATGCTCCAATTAAAGACAATGGAAGTGAAAAATTTTTACCATTGGGTAATCAAATGGATTTCTCATTTTATAGAAGGACTGACTTTAGGATTCTTTCAGATAGTGAGCTCACCTACTAAGCTAAAAATGACTTGCTCTTTAAAAATTCTATTCACATGCCGTCTTTCAACAACACATCTATTGTATAAACTGAGGCATGGACATAATTTCTCAGGATCAGACTTATTTACCTGTGGTCTCACTAGCAGAACTCACTTCCTTAGGCATTTTCCTTCAAAAAGTATCTTATTTTACAAAAACACATATACCAAAATTGCATATTCCATAACTTCAAGTATGTTGAATCAGTTAGTGCCATCTAATACAACTATTTTTAATCACATTTAGCACATGGTATGCAGGAAATCCATAAACGACTTTTAAACCAATCATTTTAATCACAGATTAGATTAGGGGATGGAAGAATGTAGCTCAAGATTTTTGCTCTTCAAGTCTTCCTATGAAGAGGTGGGGAGCACAGTGGCCAGAGATTAGCCAGAGACAAGCTACTTCCCCACTGCATCCCCCTCCTTCTGCAAGTAATTTTCTTTTCTGGGCTGGACCTAAGCTTTCACAGAGGTAAGGAATGCCTGATGAGGAAGCTCTTTCCACTACCAAAGCAGACTAGCAAGTGCACTGTACAATTTATAATTTTAGAGAACTGCCTGAGTACTGAAAAGTTCAAAGATTTGCTCAGGGTTCCAGAGTCAGCAGGTGTCAGGGATGGGCCTTGAGGCCAGACTTCCCCTAGCTACTATGTGACATGGCTTCTCTGACAGAGTCAGTGCATTCCATTTGGCAAAGTCCTTGCATCATCTCATTGGAGCCTCCCAACAGCCTTGTAAGGCAGTTACTTCACCTCAAATCTATGATTTCATTAGCTGCCCAGTGGGGAAAACTCTCTCTCTCCCTTCAGCGTAGACTGGCAACTGTCCATCAACTTCTAGTCTTAGGGAGTTGCCAGGGGAACTAAGGTTATTTGCTTGGACCAAGGTCACAGAGCAAGTAAGGCAGGGGGTAAGCCCAGTTCTTCCTGACTATGAGGATAGCTCTCTATTCAATATGCCATGTGGCTTCTCATAGGCATTACTGTCCTTTTTAATTACAGATGTGTTGAGTGACTTGACTATAGTGACAGAATTAATCACTAAGTATCAGAGGTGATATTTACACCCAAATCTTCCTGGCTCTAAGTACAATATTCTAAGCCTTTGTGACAAGCTGGGGATACATTGCTATTTCATTTTGCACACTCTGAATTCCAAACAAACTTGCCTATTAGCTATTCTTCAATCTCCTCCTATAAGGATTTGGGGAACAAGGAGATTTTTATAATCAGGTAGAATACAGATTTGGAGGTTAGTACTGCTTCATTTCATCTGCATTACCAGCACCTACCATAGGGCCTTGCACACATTAGGAGATCAATGTCAGTGGCATTCAATTCATTTGGAACAGCATCGCCAATGGAAATGACTCTCTGTACATCCGTCTCTGGAACTTTTTTCCTTTAAGGTACACCTCAAACCACTCTGTCTCTCCTTTGTCCCTATCACATTGTCTAGCACAAGATTTATTTGCAAATGTGTTGTGATTCCCCACCGAATTAAGTACCTTATTAGACTAAGTTCCTACTGCAAAATGCCTTTGCACATGGCAAGCACCTGAGAGGTAAATACCTGTATAAGCTGTACTGAAGTGAATTAACTTTATGGAGGAAGGGGGAGCCTTGCAGACAGAATGCTGTACTTAAGAGTCTGGGGATCTGGATATTAATCCAAACACCGGCAGTTACTAGTTAGGCAAATGTGGCAAGTTATTCAACTCTTCAGAGCCTCAGTTTCCTCATCTGTAAATCAGGTATACTGACCTCACAGGCATGTTATGAGGAAGTGTTTCTCAAACCTTTAAGAGCTTACAGAAATGTGAATTTGCTGTGTTGTCATTGTTATTGACTGAGCTAGGTCTTTAGTGAAACTGATACCTTGATTGATCTGTAGTCCTCATCAGGGAAACTTCCACAAAAGGGACCTCCCCCAAACCCCTCCATTACCCCATTTTCCATGAATTAACACCTTTTCCAACCAGCCCATTTTTCCATGTCTTTTGTTTGTGTGTTTATGACTGAGAGCTCCTGTTTCATCCTACTTCAGAGAAAAAACAAAAGGTGCTCAGTTCTAAATGACCTTCAGCTTCCTCCAACCACTGTTCCCAAGAGGGAAGTAGAGAACTCTATCCTCTCTTCCCTGGCTACACCCCCAGATTCTGAACTCGGACCCCCCCCCCCCCGGAGATGGGTCTGCTCCCTTACAGACAGGAGGGAGTAGCTTAGAATAACAAAAGAATCAGAAATGGGAGTTTCTCCTGAGGAGCTTTAACATTTTAAACAGTATTACTGAATCCTGTAATTAAGTAATAAAGCCAGAGACATTGTTTTGAAAGAGAAGTTACTAACGTGCTCTTTAAGTTTAAATAGGAGAGTCTGTCCACTATATATGTCACAGATTTCTTTCAATTGCTTAAACTACTTTTACAACCCAAGCAGGACTAGGAGATATTAGTATTCTGGCAGCAGTAATTAAGAATCATGGTACTGGAAAACCTGAATGCTGCTGTAAAAGCAGTAGTTCAAAAGGCACAGCTAACAAGTGGCCATTGGTGACTATTTTTTTTTTCAAGCACAGGCCTTGGCGCAGTTCTGTTATCCATGGCTACTCAACTGGACAAAACAAACATCAGGACAAGTTTTAAGCACAAGTTTATACCAAGACCAAGTCTCCCTTTCATACAGTAACTGACTGAGGTCTAATTATAATGCAGGGAGTGCCCTTGCATTTAGGACTTTCCAAAGGGACCTGAGCAGAGAGGTGAGAGCCTATTCTATTCCCTGAGACTACTGCCGGGCTGGTCTGCAAGGGCCAATGGAGGGGGAAAGTAAGGAATGAATTGCCACGGCTCTTTGAGAAGAGGTGAGCTGGACTGGGCCCAAAGATTCCATTGACCTCAAGATTACAGTTCATTTGGAAAATTTTGAAAGCAATGCTCCTTTTTTATTTTTATTTTTTGCCAATGACAACTTCTATTCCCTCGCCCCTAATCATAATCAACAAATAGATGCTTAGTCATCACTTTTAGGGGCGCTCACTCACTGGATGTACGGAAACGGAAAAAAGCTTTGGGCTGCATTTTACTCATTTGAAAGAGGGTGGCTAAGTTGTTGTTTTAGGGCTCATGTGTATGGTTTTTCATGTTTGTCTTTTTTAAAAAAAGATCAATATGGAATATGAAAACTTGAGTTAGGGGACCTTTGCTTATAACATAAAGGCAGCTAGGTGGCGCAGCGGATAGAGAGATAGAAATGCTGGGTCTGCAGTTAGGAAGACCTAAATTCAAATCTGACCTCAGACACTTCTTAGCTCTGTGATCTTGGGCAAGACCTGTTTGCCTCATTTTCCTCATCTGGAAAATGAACTGGAGAAGCAAATGGCATACCACTCCAGTATCTTTGCCAAGAACACCCCAAATAGGATCACAAAGAGTCAGATACAACTGAACAACAACAAGAAGGCACTTAATAAATGCTTATTCTCTTCCTTTTCCCTATTCCACATTTGTAGCTTTTAGAGTCTTGTTAATAACAAAACTATAAAAATTCACTTTCCTCCTTGATGGCTGGGAATGGTTTAGAGAGATCCTTAAAAAAATGACACTACATGCTTGCTCATTTTTACATTTTCATAACTTCATCTAACCTTCTGTAATTGAAACGGCCAAATTAAATCTTGTTTAATATCATCTTGCATAACTGCTGCACCATATTTTCCAACACTTCTCGAAGGAGTTACCTGACCCAAATCTGGGGTTTGCAATAGCAATAATTTTAATCAAGGTTGTTGTATCTCAACTTGGGATAATTTTTTTCTTAAAATAAAACAAAAACAAAAAACCAGGCATTTAGAGCACGGTTTAGAATGCTTATTTACTACATGACATACATTTTTCACAGCATATTTACTACTTGACAAGAGAACTCTTTGAGATCCAGGAACTACTTTTCACAAATAATTTCTCTTTGAATGGTCTAAATAAACGTGTTTGTATCTGTCACCATTAGGTTAAAGGAACAGTTATTACAATACCAACTTAGACTTTTTAAAAAGACCTTCAGTTCAATTAGTCACTTTTTCATCTGTAAAATGAAGAGCTGGGACTAGATGACCTTTTAGGTTTCTTCCAGCTCTGCATCTATGACCATAGGAAGCATAATTTAAGACGAACTAGGAAAAAAACAGAAAGCACATTAATGTGAAAGCCAGGGGATACAGGGAGGACAAGAGGATGGGAGAGATGTGGAACCAGGGGAAAGCAAAGGGAACCTAATTTACAAATGGTCAGGCTCCAAGTTTTTTCAGATTTAGTCACGTCCAGAAAAACTGTAAATGTTTATTGGATGTATTTTCTAACTAGGTACTTAAAAAAAAATAAACAGCCTTTATTTATTAAAATATAAACAAAAAGCAACTGTAGCTACGATGTTAAAGGTCAGCCAAGGTAACAGTGTCCAAAAAAACAGGTAAATCTCGAAACTTCCTTTTCATTTCTGTGTTTGGTGTCCCCTTAGGCAGCCCATAAATACCAGTGTAACAATCGCTCTAAGATACAGAGTTCAACAGCTATATGGAATGAGGGACAGCTAGAGAGCCCCTAGAAAGCTTAGTTGTCAGCCTCCTTCCTGTGTCAGAGAGGGAAAACCACTCACTGCAAGCCTCAGTTTCCTGGGCTTTGCCAAGTCTCAGTCAACCACAGTTGTTCCATATCAAAAGCTTGTATCAAGTGGTCACTTTGTAGGTGCTGAAAGTGAATTTTTAAAGCTTCATGAGAAACTTTATACAAATTCAGTAATGATACATATTTTAAAAGTCAGTGTTATTAAGCTCTACCACATAGATCTTTTTACAGGAAAATCCCCCCCAATAAGAAATAAAACATTGTGGAACAAATATTTACACAATTAAACTAGGGATATTCTTGAAATAGATAACAAAAATAGGCTTTAAAAAGTCACTGCCAGCCTAGAGAAGTGTTGAGAAATTGCAACTCCCTTCCCTCATTGCAGAGCTGGGGGTCTGTGGAGGAAGATAACCGTATGCTGTCTGATAGGATTGATATGTAGATTGATTGTGTCTATCTGCTTTTTCCTACCTCTTTCTTATTTAAATCTTTGTTATGAGGATGGCTCACTGGCTAGCAAGGGGAGAAGGAAATAATAGAGATGTAAAAACAAAATACATTTTATAAAAGTCTTAGAAAGAGATGGGTTTGGATTTAAGGGACCTGTGTTTGAATCACAGTTCTCTCTCTGAAATAAGAATTGACCCAGCCACAATTCCTCTGGGCCTCAAACTGAGAAACTCTCCATCTGTAAAATGGAATGGGGGTGAAAGGTGGGAGGAGTGTTGGACTAGATGTCCTTAAAGGTCTATCAGCTCTATGAAATTGAACTACATTCCTTTCCCAAGAAAAGATCTTAGGCCAAGTCACTCAATCTCTCAGTACCTCAGTCTCCTCTTCTAGAAGAGAGGTATGATCATAATACTTGCCCTATAAAACTCACAAGGTTGTTATAAAGATAAAAGTACAGACAGGAGAGAACTTCGCAAGTCTAAAAATTCTCCATGAATCCTCTGCATGCCAGATGATTAAAAAGTTTTTGCTGCTTTGGACAAGTGTGGTGACCCTATTAGTTTGAGGTTCAGTTAGCACAAGCTTCCAAAGTAGGAATTTTAGTATAAGTAAGTTAAAAAGGGAATATGAGTAGATTTCATAGTTGGAAGGGATATTAAGAGATTATTATCTCGAACAACTGTCTCATTTTAAAGATGAAGAAAAATGAAGCCCTGAGAGGTGAGGCATTTTTCCTAGGATCACATGAACTTGGGAGTCGAAACCAGCTCTCTAAAGGGTCTACTGCTTCTCTGCTTTTTTGCTCTCTGTCCTTCTGTGATTGAGGGTCTCCCTTAGAATGGTGCATACTTCTGGCTTTTCAAAGCATTTTCATATCTATCACCACGCTTGATTTTTATAATAACCCTAACGAGTAGCTAATTCTATTCACTTTAACAAGCTTTTATTAAGAGCCTCCTATGTGCCAGGCATTGTACTCCTATAGAAGTCACCTATAATCTTAGTTTGCAAACAGAGAAATCAAGGCACTTGGTTATATGATTTGTCCAACGTTACAAAGCTACTTAACAGAAGGGCCAGAATTTATACCAGTTCTCCCAACTTTTAATCCAGTGTTTTTTCCATATTACCTACAACCATAGAAAGCAATGAAAACAGGCATTCTTCATTCAAAGTAAATCAGAGAAGCAAAATTTCAAATACACATAATGGATGAATGAAGAAACAAATTCATTTTTTCCATTATCTGAAATCTATCATTTAAGGGACCAGAAGACACACCTTGATTTCTGCTAGCTGCATGACTTCAGGGAAGACTTCAATACAGTTGGAGTGGGCAATCACCGTGTGCATCCGTCTGCAGTTCATGATGGTGGTTGGAATGGCTTTCAGTTTGTTCCCACTGATATCAATTTCCTCCAGCTCCTCCAGTTTGGCCATCTTACTATAAAGGTGAAAATCATGGGGATGGGGGAAGGGAGAGAAATCATAAAACAATTATAATTCAATTTAGATGAAAAATAACCTTACTAAAGAGAATAAAAAAGGAATTGGACTTATTTATTGTCTTTTTAAAGGCTATTTTATAATGGAAAGGATTACAAAACAATAAAACTAAAGAATTTTCCTCTATAGTTTTCCCTTGCCATCGCTAACATTTTTAAAAAATATATACTTGTATTTACATTTTATAATAGTTATATTTGATAATAACTAACATTTATATAGTGCTTCAACATTTGCAAAGTGCTTTCAGCATTTGTTTATTAAAGGCCAGACTAGAAATATCTCGAGGGAGCAAGCACATTTATTTGACTTCCAGGATAAACCCTCCTCAGTGGATCAAACCAACATTAGCTCATCTTGATTATCTGAAAGATTCCAGCTGAAAGTGTGATTTCTCAGCCATCTCGAAGAAGAGAAGAAATGGAGAAATATGCTTAAATGGGAGGGAAGGGAATAAGCATTTTATACAGTGCCCAACACATGCCTGGTACTGTGCAAGGTGCTTTACACATCTAATTAAAAGGCTTTTCTTGTTCTTCCAAGCCTCTTTCTGAAATGGATTTCTCCAAGATTGTTGGGAATACACATCAAAGATCATCTTTAAAGCCAGAAGGCCTTGGAGGTTATTAAATCTAACTCCTTCATTTTACAGATGAGGGAACTGAGGCACAGAGAGAAGTTAAGTGACTTGGTTAGTAAGAATTGGGAAGTGGGAAATGAAGCATCCAGAGAGACTGTGTGGTTAGTGTCTCCGCCTCATGGCTGGTGTAGTACAGCCTTCAGATGAAAGTCTTCAAGAGACAGTCGATACTTTTACACAAAAATCGATACATGTTCTAATGTCTCTAGCCTAGACAACTGAGAAGTTATTCTTAACATCTAAATTTTTGTTCATTCAGATATAATCCCATTCTATCTACCAATATTCTATACTGTTGCAGGGTAATTCTGTAGGCTCAAAGGTAGAGTCCACTTGACATTCATTCCTGCATCTTCCCCTAACACTGTTCTCCCACCTTTCCCCTCAATCCCTTCATATGAAAGAAAATTCCCTCTACCAATGCAGGTCGGCACCTTCTCTGTACCTTGTGGTCTTAGAGAATTGCCCAGAGCACAAGGAGGTTAAGTGACTTTCTCAGAGTCACACAGTCAATATGTATCAGTGGCAGCACCTGAACTCAGGCCTTCCTAACTTCAAGGCCAGCTCTGTATTCACTATTCCAGGTTCCCCAATAATTACAGTCATTTATGATAATTTCAAGCTTTTGCTTATTCACATTTATTTGATTTCTTATAATGTACTAAGTGATTCAAAGAGTCAGCAGGAAAATTTTTTAATTGTCTTCCCTATCTTTCCACTCCAAATATAAAATTATTTAACTATTTCTGGAAGATAAAATGTCATTGGTCACCTAACATTTCTCCTATGAAAATTCACATTACTAACTGCATAGGTTCACAGATTTGTACAACACTAATCCAGATCCTTTTAAGTGAATGAAGCCACCCTGATACTAGGACATATTAAAGAGAATATGTGCCTGATGTAAGGGCTGGGAAATCCTACTACATTTTGAGTTACAAAACTCTTAGGAGAGCATATAAATATTACATATTAAGGGATTCAGAAAGAGTAGCAAAAATTATAAAGGTCATAGAAAATAGGTCCAGGAAGGAGAAAAACTAAAAGGCCAAAGGTCTTTAAAGGATATAAAGTACATATGTTTTTAGATAGATACCTACACAGATATAGATATATAAAGTTTATTAAAGGTTTGGTTTTTTTAAAATATATGAAAGATGATGCCTTGGTATTCTTTACCTTTGAGAAAAGACAGAAGAAGTGAAAGTGGGCTTAAAGCTGAGAAATCCCAGTTTAAGGAAGAATTCCTCCAGTTAGGGTAATTCAAATACGAGTAATGTGTTAAAGTGCTACTTCTCTCAGCCTCTCTGTGGTCAACATATGACTCTAGGTTAGTTTGTGAGGGAGCGAAACAAGCTAAAGAGACTCTGGGTATGGATCCAACAGGTGACCGTGCGTCTGCCATCTGATGACCAGTTTAGGCAAGTTCAGAGTCAGGATTGACCGCCAGGCCATGGCCTTTTTCAGCAAGACCAACTTGTGAAGCCTAAGTTGTAGAGGTGCTGCAATCAGAACTTCATCACAACTGATGAAACAGCAGGTCCCTGAACAACTGAGGTTACTGAGTGGGTTAAGTCTCTACCACTAGAGATCTTCACTGAAAAAACAGATGTGCATTTGTCCTAAATGGCTTAGAAATTCACTAGCGTGAAGGCAGAAGGATGGCCTGGATGATGCTATGATCCTGTCATGTCTCTTATTCCATGACTGTATGATTTTATGACTTTATCTTAAGATAGTATTTCTATTAGATGAGTAAGGGAACTGTGAAAAAAGGGTCATGGTCATCAATACTCAATGGTTGGCAATACCATGAAAAAGGATCTAACATATAACTCAAGCTTAAAATGAACAGAGCATCTTCCACGGCAGTAGAACACAGAAGCCCAGGCACAATTTTAATTTTTGCGCAATTTAAATACAGCCATTAAATACAGCACAATATGTTAAGACCCAAAGGATGTTTCTTTGATATGTGGGTGTGTGCAAGGTTCAAATTTGTTTAATGAGTATATCCTAATAAGAAGGTACCACGGTAAAATTATCCATACTGGATTCAGTATATGTACACATGTTAATATAATACTGTTGCATTTAAATTCTGGAGAGTCATAAATATCAAAGCTGTAGCTCTGGTAGTAATCACAAATTATTTGAATTGTGACAAATTTCTATGAATGAATTAGATACCATATTATGCCTTTGTGAATAAATACAGAAGTAGCAGCTATATGATAGCCTTTATGTCCCTGATTTATAATCTCATTCTCAGAAGTGAATTAATAGTTAGAAGGATGTTGGAAAAAATAAACAAAAGCAGATTAGATAAAGAAACAGACCTGTTGTTGTTTGCTTGTTTTTTTGGGAGGAAGTTCAAGATATGTTTTCATCCATGTGCAGAACTTCTGGCATTAGAACTCCCTCCTCAAAATTCCAATGTGTTAGTGTGAGATCTAATCCTGGTTTGATCAGCCCTGTCAGAGTAGCATACGTTCTGCACAAAGTCTATGTATAAAGCAAAGGTGCTGATCAAACTTAAAGGATTAGAGGGCAGAAACATAGTTGTTATTGTTTTTCTTTCTAAACACACATCTATGGTTTCTCTCATCCCTACTCTCTACGATTGACTATATTTTAAAAAGTGTCACTAAAGGAACAATTTGAAGGACTTCCCTTACCTTGCTGGAAAACTCTGGAGCCGATTGTAGGCCATGTGTAGAATCTTCAAGTGAGGGTGTCCTATTAACAAGGGCACGCATTTGTCAGTGAGGCGGTTGTTGGTCAAGTACAGCTCCTGCAAGATGCTGCTTGTCTCTTCAGAAAGTGTGGCTGGAGGAATGGTTTCCAACTTGTTGGCAGATGCATTTAGGAACCTCAAGCTGCAAAATCAGAACATAGAAATTTCTGGGTTAATCAGCATTACACACTACCTCTCAAGGTTATTTAATCTCATTCTAGCAAAGGAAAGGGCTAAACTCTATGACTTCTGAAGTCCCTTCTCACTGCCAACATTTTTTGATTATGACACTCAGGTAATCCAAACCTTCAAGTAACCATCATTTTCTCAAAAGAAAAAGTCCCAAATGGGAAGATGAGAATGCTCACAAAAAGAACTGAAGCTATACTGTATAGTTTTTTTTTTAAATGGCTCTCTAAAGATTTCCAAAGAAAAGACTTTTTAAAAAATCAGCTTTGTAAATATTTTCCTATGTTAATTATAGTCATGAAGGTGCTTAGCATTTGTGCTCCATTAATTCACTTGTGGTCCTGAGTTCCTGTTCTGATATCAGCTGTGTGACCCTGAGCAAGTCATTCATCTTACTTGAACCTCGGTTTCTACTGCAAAACTTTCTACGGCAAAACTACTTGCAAAACCAAGATACTAATATTTATACTTGCTACATCTTGCTTCTCCTCCTCACTGACTGGGCACCTCCTATTCACAAGGCACTGTGACAGCTACTAAAGGACAAAGACCCTGTCCTTTCCCATAAGGATCTTATAACCTCTTAAGGGAGCTGAGACACTCAAATACACACAAATCAATATAACAGAAAGTAGATAGTGAAGGACACAAGGGAGGAATAAAACAGTGCTCTGGGAAGGGAGTTCAGGGATAGGAAAAGCATAGTGGAACAGGTGTTGTTTAAGTGATGTCATGAAGTACTGATAGTATTTTATCTTTTAGAGACTTGGAAGGGCAAATGGGAGAGGAACATTTCATTACAAGCATAGGGAAAAGCATGGACGCAAGAGTATAGGGTGAGTTTAAGGACCTTAACATGATTTCTCTATGAGGGAAAAATTTAAGATAAGGCTGGAGAGGTGAGTGGGTGCTGGATTATAAAGGGCACTGAATACTAAGGCTAAGAAAAATCAAGCTTTATTTGGAAGGCAATGGAGTACTATTAAAGGTTTAGGGGCAAAGTACCAGGTACTACAAAGAATTTCATTGCTTTTTCAGATAGCTATTAGTCATTAAACCTGCATGAATTAAATTTCCATTCCAAAAGAACAGTTTAAAGCCAAATTGTAGCAAGTAGCCTCACTCCCTTCTGGTATCAAGGGAGCAGAGCAAAATACTTTTTTTCTAAAAAAGCCTGCTGATCTAAATTCTAACATCTACCTATGGTTGTAAATGTTGTCATTTGCCAGGACTATCAGGTATACTGCTTTAAAAAAAAAAAGCAAAACAAAACTGAAATCTAAACATTTAAATGTTGCAAGAATTTGGTAAAAATACTACCTTAAGTTTACAAACGTAGACATTTAGAAACTCCTATCTCTTCCTTACTTTCAAATAAGTATTTCCAATTAGTGTTCTATTCTAGAAGGAGGATTAGGGAAAGACAGACAAAAAATCATTTTTCAGTGTGAAAGATCCATCTCCATGGGAAACCAATCCCATCTTCTGAGTTATTATTTTCTACGTTGCATTTTCTCAACTATAAGCAAAAATGGTTAAGTTCCATGTATGGAACATTCTAGTTAGTTGATGTTCTATTATAACTTGCTATTCTTAATTTAAGTTGAACGCTTAAATTAAAAGTTAGCAGTGTGACAGACCATTTTACCTATCCATCCTTCCACCTCACCTTCCCAAGACTGACACTGAAGTTCTGAGTTATGAAAGGTAAATAGTTGCTTATTTTAAATGAAGCATTCTTTTTGGACATAATAAAGAGTGGGTATTAGCTTACCCTATAAGAAAATGATCACGAATACATCAATTTTGCTATTCACTCATTATAATCATGTACCTCTGTAACCTTTACTCATATTTTCACTGAAATATTTTAATATTTAGAGAAGATACATCAATTTTACATTTTGTCGGCTGTCATTTTGCTTCCTGATACACTGAAAAAAAGATCAAATTTAAGGTTATTTTAATACCCCTTTCTACAACACCTTAATCTTAGTCAACTCTTATTGGGAAAAGTTCTCGTCAACCATATAGGCAAATGCAAAATGCTAAATAATGGATTTGGGACAAATCTCACTTTGGTCAACTAATGAAAATGGGGACATTTACAAGCAGAGGTTAAGGCCAGAATCAGACAAAGTAGGCAGCAGCCTCAGGCAAAACACACATTGGGAATACACAATGAAGGATTTTTAAAAATTCTTCATGGCACATAAATATTTATTTTGTGTTAAGTTCCTAGTAAAGGCTCAAAGCCTCCAGCGGACACTAATACACAGGAGAGTACAATTTTGAAACAATGGGATGTGAAATTTTCAAATTTTGCCCATGATTCCTTTTCAGAGTCCTAGTTCCAAACTAAATTTAGAGCCTACATTATGGATCAGAATATACAATAAAGTTAAAAATCAAAGCATCTGGGATTCTAAGAGGGACAGGGTCATTGAAAAGGGAGAGGGTACAAAGTAGTTGAGAGACATTCTTCTGATGCTCATAAGAGTCTAAGGAAAAAAAAAAAGGGAAGAAAATCCAGGATCTACTAAAATCTCCTCAGAAAGTCCCTGCAGTCCACAGGTTTGAAATAGTGAAGTTCAAAAGCATTCCAAAGAAAAGGGCAGCATGGGGCAGGGTTTTTTCCTTTAGGCTTTTCTTTATTTTAGTTTTTATTTTTATTTAGTATTTTCTTTAGGCTTCACTCAAGACCCCAAATTGCTGGTTTGCGGAAATGGGAAATATTTTTCTTACAAGGATTAACACATATGGACCTTCTGTCTAAATTCCTGAACTCAAGTCTCTCCTGTCTTCCAAAATTAACTCTGACCTTTTTTGCTGGTGTCTTCAAAGATCCTGGGCATCAAAGATTCTGAACTCCTTAACTATGTCTTATGTGGAAGAAGGGAGCAGAGTCCCTTTTGAGAAGGGAGAGTGAGGGATGTCAACGAGGACTGTAGGTGAAAACTAAAAGTGTATTTATTCATGCCATTTTTATATTGTTAGGTAAAATGAAAGCTTCAGATTAAGGGGATAACAAGGCAACAACCCACTAATTCAATTATTCTCACATTACTTATAGCACTATAGGATTTAGATGAGAAGGGACCACAGAAGTCATCCATTCCAACTCCTCAGAAGTGAGCTGAGGTCCAGTAAGGGAAGATGATATGTCCAAGGCCATATACAACACAGTGTAATAAAATGGCAATAGGCAGGATTTGAATTCAAGCCCTCTGACTCCAAATCTAATGCTCTTTCCACTATATCATAACCATATTTAGGGAAAAAGCAGCCTTCCCAAAATAGAACAATTCCCATTAGTGAAACATTTAATCAGATGACTAGAGGGGAAAAAAAACAAATAAGAAAGCTTGAAAAGGCTACACAGACCATAAAAAAAAAACATGGGAAATTATTATAGTGGAGCTCGCTGTGGTGGAAAAAACAAACTTGCATTGATACAAATTCTAAAATTCCTCAAAAGAGGAATGAGATTAACTTCATCATCCTTTTGTCCTGAAGACTAATCACATATAATTTTCTTTAAGTTCCCATGCTACTTACTATACAAACCATGCCAATAAAAAACTAAAAACCAAGAATAATTAGGAACTAAATAATCAACCTTTGTTTTTGTCCTAAATTTGAAGCACTCTGAAACATCACGGAACCAGATTACTTGGGTAGAAGGGAAATCCATAAAACAATTGCTTTAAAATAAATTGATTAGAACACATGGAGTTGTATGGAAAGAGAATTATTTTAGGCAGCTAGGTAGAATAGTGGATAGAGCACTGGCTCTGGCATCATGATGACCTGAGTTCAACTCTAGTCTCACACATATTAGCTCTGTGACCCTGGACAAGTCACTTAACTTCTGTCTGCCTCAGCTTCCTCAACTGTAAAATGGGGATAGTAACAGGAGTGTGAGAATCTAGTAAGATAATATCTGTAAAGTATTTTTCACAGTGGCTGACACACAGTAGGTGCTTAATAAATATTTCCTTTCTCTGAATTTTAAAAAGAAAAAAAAAGATAAACAGATAAACTGAAGGATATTTGGAAAACAATGCAAACACTGACAAAAAGATACCTCCGTAAGCAGACTACTAAAAAAATTTACAAATACTTCACAGCTTCTGGATGAAAAAAGTAAACTTATTTTGAAAAAGATTCATAGTCCTATCATGGTGATACTTGCCCACTACAATTATGTAATTATGTATTCTCTTTATGAAAAATGGAGGGGAGGGGGGGCCCCTTCAGGAAGTGAAACTAGGTTAGCTAGCTTTTGGTCAGCCAATTCCAGAGGACTCCATTTGAACTGAATAAGCCTGCCTTAATCACTGCTCATTAATAGTCAAAGGAGCATACCATTGACCTGAAAGAGAGCCATGATTACAACGTTTTTAAAAACCCCAATATCGTCCATCCCCTTGGAAGTACAAAATGCCCTCCTCCCCACATCTTTGGCAGTAGACAAACTAAGAAAATTTAATGGTCTATCATATATAACTAATTTGCGTGAATAAACAAGTCCTTTTTATTTTGAACTCTTTCTGATGTAAAAACCAAGTATTGCTGTGTTAAACTTCATCTAAACCCCTACTTCATGCAAGTTTCCTTTCTCCCAAAGTCCCCCTAAAAAGTCCTTCACCTTTCTTTGAAGCATATTTTAGACTCAACTCATTGTGAAGGAATATCCATAACCTTAACTCCTCCCTCACAACGGCTACTGGAAAACAGTATTTTAAAACTGCTTCACATGCCAAGAGTTGTGTCCCAATCACATCAGCCTACCCCATTTTTGCTAAAATTAGGTATAAAGCCTTAAAGCCAACTTGTAAACTAATACAAAAGGAAAAAGGAGCCACATTCCAGCACACCAGTGCTTATAAAAGGCCAAAATGATAGGGTGACTCTAACTGAAAAACCAGGGTATCTATCTATGATGTAGCAGATACAGAATCTCACATCAATTAATCAAGATTCAGCTGTGGCCCACAAGGTTATAAAAGAGGAAAAATGCTTAATCAAGTCAAGTTTAATACTGTGGTTTCACAAGCTTTACATCATCATCATAAAATATTTACTGAGGGCCTACAAAGATCTCTAGTACTTCTCAAATTCATGGCAATGGATTCTTACCAGCACAAAGCCCTATGCAATGTTCTTTTCTCCA
The DNA here is from genome assembly GCF_003287225.1 of Phascolarctos cinereus. Lineage (NCBI taxonomy): Eukaryota > Metazoa > Chordata > Mammalia > Diprotodontia > Phascolarctidae > Phascolarctos > Phascolarctos cinereus. Next base: position 440,971,829 of record NW_027555847.1, on the reverse strand, counting down.
TCCTTTTTTTTTATTATTATCTGTATGTTTAAAAAAACTAATTTTTTTTTCCTGAAGGACAGTTTTATAGTCCTCTAACGCCTCAGGTCAGCTGATGTATTACCTATATACTATTAAGACCAGCGTGTACCACATATATATAACTTCATAAATTGCATGGCACTCATCTCCAAAAAAACCTGCTTAGCAAAAAGTGTGACATTTCTCACACTCAGAACACACACACACAGACACAGTTCCTGCCCTGGAGCATTTGGAAAACAGCCAGCAACAACAGCAATGAGACAAATCCATTTCCTGCTTTCTGAGGCACTGTATTCTTCTTCCTTGGCACATTCCGTTCATCTGTTCTGGCTCATCGAGATTTTCCTTAAGTAGTTTACCACTCTTGCTCATTTTAAAATCTCAGGGCTAAATCTTATCCTTTACTTTTCTGACACTATAGCTTTGTATACTTTTCCCACCACCAACAGTGGTAGGATGTGAAGCAACAGAATATGGTTAAACATTTTACCAAATTGACCTATAAACATCGGGTTTATCAAACATTCTATATAGAATGTCTTCAATTTCAATGTCTTGCTCTGTTTCGATAATGGTCCTATAGGGGGCAGTTGGGTGGCAAAGTGGATAGAGCTGAGTACCTGGAGTCAGGAAGACTTCTCTTCCTGAGTTGAAATCTGGCCTGAGATACTTGCTAGCTGTGTGACCCTAGGCAAATCACTTAACTCTGCCTCCCTTTCTTCATCTGTAAAATAAGCTGGACAAGGAAACGTCAAACTGTCCCAGTATATTTGCCAAAAACAAAAACAAAAACCCAAAACAAACAAACAAACAAAAACACCCAAAAGAGGTCACAAAGAAAAAAGACTAAATCTATATTTTGGCTCTGATAAGACTACTATTTTCATACCACCTCTACCTTATAGGGGTAAGGGAATATAATATATAGCTTAAAAATCTAAATCTTAGAGATAGTAAACTTCAAATTAACAAGATTTTTATATTAGCAAAAAAAGCTATTAAGTTGCTCCTATGTGTAAGGCACTGTGCTATGTCTTGGAGACATAATGATGAAAAATGACAAGCTCTGCCCTGAATGAGCTTACATTCTCTTAGGGGATAAAATTAAGGAGGGAGAAACTGGTAGGGGAAGAGGATTGCTTGTAACACATAGCAGGAAAATTTGAGGAAGGTGACAGCACTTTCTGCTAGGAGTGCAGCAAAGAACTGAGAAGGCACCTGAGCTGAATCCTAGAAGAAGATTATGGTAGGATTCTTAAAGAGAAAGAAGATGAGAGAGATAAGAGGGGAAGGGAAGGAGGGGGAGAGAGAGAGATTTCAAGAGCCTGTTACGGTCAGCCTGGCTAGAACCTAGTGTGCATAGAATGTTAATGTAAAATAAGGCTGGAAATACAAGTTAGAGGCCGTTGCAGAAGACCTTAAACAGCCAGGCTAAGTTCATATTTTATCTCAGAGATAACAGTACATCGAGGTGCAATGGAAAGAGTGCTAGATTTAGAACCAGAGGAGCTGAGCTGGAATCCCAGCTTGGACAATAACTACCTGTGATACTACAGCAAGTCATTTTGATTTCTCCGAGTTTGAGTTTCCTCTTCTGTAAAATGAGGAAACTGGGTTAGATGACCTCCAAGGTCCCTTCCATCTGCAAATCTATTACCCTAAGTCGCAGAGATGCAGATTTAAGTTTCTGGAGAAAATTCCCAATAATCAGAGCTGCCCCAAAGTGCTCTGGGCTGTCTCAAAGGTTGTAAGCTCTCCATTACTGGAGGTTTAGGCAGCAGCTGGATCACCACTTGACAGGGATTTTTAAAAGGCATTTCCAGGTGTGGCCCAGACTTGATGACCTCGGAGTTAACTTCTAATTCTGAGATTTTATGATTCTATGAAATAGAAAGGTGGCCTATTACAAAATGGCTAAATACATTGGCAGCTGTGGTAGCACTACTGTAGTTCTGGAGATGTATTTTCAATTATAATAAAAACACTTCATTTATGGTACCCTGATTTATTTTAGTCCTAGACTGTAGCTTGAGTTAGTCCATCCTCCTATTGTTTCAATGAATCCACAACTGATTTACTTGATACAGATCAGAACATCTTTCTGTCTTCTCATTCTCAAGGGGGCAGTTAGGTGGCACAGTGGATAGAGTGTTGGGAATCAAGAAGACCAGAGTTTGAATCCTGCTACAAAGTTACTAAATAGCTGTCTGACTCTGGATTAAGTCACTTAGCCTCTCTCACTCAGTTTCCTCATCTGTAAGATGGAGATATTATTAGCATCTACCTCACAGGGTTGCTGTGAGGCTCAAAAGAGGCAACATATACAAAGCACTTCATAAACTTTAAATTGCTACATAAATGCTAGCTATAATTATGATATATCTGATTTTTTCTCCCACTTCAAAAATCAACAAAAATCTACTTAAAGAACTTACTACGTGCCAGGCATAATGCTAAGGAAGCACTAGGGATACAAAGAGCCCTCAATAGGCTCACATTCTAATGTATTTCCATAAATCATCCTGACAGAATTTATCCAATATGCTTTGTTTCCTTCATTATTTTATGGACACTAGAACAACATTCAGACTCTCCTGTGATCCACACTCTTAGTCCATGACAGCCCATCTCCATTTCCAGTCATATATGTCTTTCACACTACAAAGTCAAAATGTAAGAAGAGGGTCTCAAATTTGTTCATATGTAAAGCAAAGGGTTTGGCATTCAGGGTTTCTTAAACTGGAATCTGTGAACTTGGCTTTTTTGTTTGTTTGTTTGTTGGGTTCTTCCCCCCTTTTTGGAGACTGGGGTGATTGGGGTTAAGTGATTTGCCCAGGGTCACTTAGCTAGTAAGTGTTAAGTGTCTGAGGCCGAATTTGAACTCAAGTCCTCCTGACTCCAAGGCTGAAGCTCTATCCACTGCACCACCTAGCTGCCCCTATGAACTTGGTTTTTAAAACAATTTTGATAAATACATTTCTATATATTTGATTTCCTTCGTAATCCTATGTTTATTATTTAATCATTTAAAACCAGTTTTCTGAGAAGGGATCTCTAGGCTTTATAAGACTACCCAGGTAATACATGACACAAAAGATGTTAAGAAACCTTAGAATAGATATTCTCCAAGATTCTTTCTGGCTCTAAAATCCTGTCCTTCTAGAGCTATGATTCTATAAATTTTCTCAAAGTAGAAGAACCAAATTAATGGCCAAGACACAAGGCTCAGAAATCTTCAAATCTTTTTTCTCTCTAAAGAAATAATTCAATTTGCCTTCACCAAAGAGCCCAAGTAGGCAAGCCTAATATTATTTGCTCCGATATCTAGAAGGGTTAGGTCTTGAATTGCAGTTTTCAATGAACAGACTAAGAGAATTTCAGCATTATGGAGGATTTAAAGAACTAAATCTGACCAGTACCTCAATAAATATCTCCTCTACAACATACTGACAAGTGTGTGTTGAGTCTTTCCTCAAAGTGAGGAGGAACTCACTACTTCTTAAGGAAGCCCATCCAACTTTTGGATAGCTCTAATTGCTAAGAATATTTTATCTGGGGGCAGCTAGGTGGTGTGGTGGATAGAGCACTGTCCCTAGAGTCAGGAGGACCTGAGTTCAAATCGGGCCTCAGATACTTGACACTTACTAGCTGTGTGACTCTGGGCAAGTCACTTAACCTCATTGCCTGCCCCCCCCCCAAAAAAAATTATCTTATATTGTGCAGAAATTTCTTCTTTGTACATTTCCACCAAGTCACCCCTCTTCTATGGGAGGATATTTCAAAAATTTGGAGACAACTGTCACTATCTATATCCATTGTTGTTCTGTTATGTCTGACTCTTTGTGACCCTATTTGGGGTTTTCTTTTCTTTCCTTCCTCCCTCCTTTCTTTCCTTCCTCCCTCCTTTCTTTCTTTCCTCCCTCCTTTCTTTCTTTCTTCCTTTCTTTCTTTCTTTCTTTCTTTCTTTCTTTCTTTCTTTCTTTCTTTCTTTCTTTCTTTCTTTCTTTCGTGAGGCAATTGGAGTTAAGTGACTTGCCCAGAGTCACACAGCTAGTGAGTGTTATGTGTATGAGACTGAATTTGAACTCAGGTCCTCCTGACTCCAGGGCTGGTACTCTATCCACTGCACCATGTAGCTGCCCCAATTTGGGGTTTTCTTGACAAAGATACTGGAGTAGTTTGTCATTTCCTTCTCTAGCTCATTTTACAGATGAGGAAACTGAGGCAAATAGGGTTAAGTGACTTGCCCAGGGTCACATAGCTAATAAGTGTCTGAAGCCAGATTTGAATTCAGGAAGAGGACTTTTCCTGACTCCAGGGCTCTATCCACTGTACCATCTAGCTGCCCTTGTGACCTCAAAAAAATAACTTAACCTCTCAAGGCCTATTTCCTCATCTGTAAGGTGAAAAGTTATATTATCTTATATCTAAAGTCCCTTCCAGATCTAAATTTATGAGCCTTTGTTCCCCTTAAATCTTCTTTCTGGGGCAGCTGGGTGGTGCAGTGGATAGAGCACTGGCCCTGGGGTCAGGAGGACCTGACTTCAAATCTGCCTCAGACACAAGATACTTACTAGCTGTGTGACCCTAGGCAAGTCACTTAACCCCAGTTGCCACACACACACACACACACACACACACACACACACACACACACACACACTCTTCTTTTCTCCAGACTAAACATTCCCCATTTCCTTTATTATTTAGACAAATCCTACACTTACCAAGTTTGCAGATGACAGCATTGGGCGGAATACTTAATCTGTCAATGTGGCACAGGGAAAAGAGCAAGGACTTTATCGACAGAGGACCCGGCTTCAAATCCTACCTCTGATGATCCCTACTTGTACAGTCCTGGGCAAATCACAACCTTCCTGTGACTCTCCTCATCTGTAAAATGTGTGGTTTGGAAGAGATAGCCTCTGAGGCACTTTCCAGCTCTATGTCTATGACTCTATTATCCTCAAAGATCTTGAAAGCGAAATTTAATATAATAACAAGAGGCCTATGCACACTGTCTTGCATTTGGGTCAAAAAAAAAACCCAACTTCACAGTACAAGTTGGGGGATGAATACTTACACAACAGCATGAAAAAGCATTGGAATGTTTACTGGGCTAGGAGCTCATTATGAATATGCAGTGCCTTGTTCATGTATCCCTCAGTCGCCAGATCTACTTTTCTACTTTCACATGCCTTATTATCTTTCTACTTCCACACTCCCAACTGCACTCCTACTTAGGTCACGCATCAGCTCTCACCTGGGCTGTTTCAATAGCCTCCTAAGTGGTCCCCCTGCCCCAAGTCCTACCCTCTCTAATCCATCCTTTACAAATTTGCCAAATGCATGAATCTAAAGCTCAAGTCTAACATGGCATCCCATACTCAACAACTGGGTGCTTATCATCTTCAGGATGAAATATAAAAAACTCCTTCATTTGGCTTCTCAAGGGGTCTCAGTCTAACCAAACTGGCTCTCTTCTTGTTCCTTATAACCAACACCTTGTTTTCCACTTGGGTATCTTTGCTTTTGTTGTCCCCCTGGGCGAAACATATTCTCTCCCCATCTACGACCCTCAGAATATCTAGTTTCCTTTAAAGATCAACAATAGTGCCATCTTCTACAGGAGACCAATCCTAATCTCTCTAGCTAGAAGAGTCTTTCCCCTCAAATAACTTCGTTTGTCTAGTCTCAGCACAGTTCTTTGCATAAAGCAAGCCTTTGGTGAATGCCTTTTCATACCTTCATTTCTATTTTGCACAAATCTCTTTATCTATATGCTGCCTCCTCCAGCTAGACTATAAGCTCCCTGAGGAGGAGGATGGATTGCATTCTTGTCTTTCTCTCCCCAGTGCTTGGTACAGCTGCTGGAACATGGCAGGCTCTTGATAAGTATTTGTCGACTGAATGACCTTACTCAGCAGGTATTGAACTAAATATTCTCTGCCTCCAAGACATTAATCACTGTTCTGTCATAAGTCATTGACACTTACGGTCTGAGGATGGCTAGCACCTTAAGGATACTTAAACACAAAACCAAGAATGGTCTTCATTCCAGGACTGCAATCACAATGGGGCATTTGAAGGTAATGCCCCACTTAGGGATAGCCTGACTCCAGCAGGAAGTATTGCCTCTCTCTTGTAATTACTTACAGAGTGATAAAAGACATACTAAGCAGCAGTCTAAGGATGCAGTAGTGTTGGCCATTAATCAAGTGTTTCTACAACAGCAGCGTACACCCTATACCCCCAACTGCTACTTAAGACATGCTTCTTATGTTGAATGAGTGGTCTAGATGAGGAAGGGAATTAGGCTGTTGTTTTCTTATGTTCCTGTGTCTTCTGTCACTGGCTGGCTTCCTCTCAATCAGCACCGATCTAGTCAACAATGGTTATAAATTATCCCAATGCATTGAAAGGGGTAAACATAGGGCTCCCTCCCCCCTATATTTTTATACGTCTCCTAACTATAAAACCTTAAACACAACAGCCCTGCTGCATTTTTACATCTATAATTTCCCAGAAATGCCTTTATGTCCTATCCTTGTCATGAAGGGAGAAAAAGATTTTTATATATCAATATAACCACATTCCATTTCCACATATCTATATATCTTTAAATTCTCTCCTTGTGGTAAGGGGATAAAAATACTCATGTATCTGCTTATCTATGTAGATATACAGATATCTATATTGGATGTCATTTTCCCCAGAAATGTCAAATATATGAATCGTATCTTTGTGATGAGGGGATTAAAAATAGACTATCACACCTATATCTATACCTGCATAGAGATGCATAAATCTATTACATAAAGATAGCTTATATTAGCTATAAATTATATATAAAGATATAGATTACACTCGCTATAGATTAATAATTAATTAATATGCAGATTGACTACAGAGAATCTAAAGATGTAAATTAACTACATATATCTAGACAGTTGAGTATATATTAATTTATCTGTATAAAAGATTAAAAGTCTGTTTTTGATCCCCTCTACACAAAGATAGGATTTAAGGGCATTTCTGGGGAAATGATATAGCTATGAATCTATAAGTCTATCTATAGCTGAAAAAGCAGCAGTACTCTATACTCTCCTATCCCTTCCCCCTCTTTAAATTGTTCATTTTTGTTTGATCAGTCAAGCCATCCTAGTAAATTGAATTGACTTCATCAGAAGAAAGAACTTAGCCATCAAATCAAAGTTAAGATGCAGAGTGGACAGGAGGCCAGTCACTTCTCAGAATGCAGGTGTGGAGCAGAAGGTTGGCAGTGCCCCTGGTGGCACCTGACACACTCCAGTGACCCTTAGGAATTATCTACTTTCCCAGCAGCATCTGCCAGTAAAAACTGAACTGATTAACTGAGAGTCCCTCTGGTCTTATGTTCAGCCAAGAAAATCCTCACCATCAAGTGAATGGGAGATGGGAAGAGAGAGATCCATGCCAATATGATCCAGACTGGACTATTTTCTAGTTCAACCAATAGAACTAAATCCTATCCTGATCAAAAGATACAAACTCACAGCCAAATCTTTAGCAACATATGGCCCCTCACACTTCATGCATCTGTCTCTATAATTTGAGCACTACTGAGATGCAAGTTAAAATGAAACAACATTCAAAGCTAAATAAAGGCAGCAAAATCATAAGCCAAATGACCTACCATAAAGCAGTGTGAATACTTTAACATCAGATCCAATTTTAGGAGGGAGTTATCACTAAAAGTCAAGAAGACAGAAACAGCTTGGTTGCCTACCTGGTTACAGGGGAAGCCAATTACCTTTCTGCTTTCAAGGCAGTGCAGAATTATTCAACGGATACCACCTGAAAGTTTTAACCCTCTAGAAAATCAAGCAATTAAGACGATAAAGAACATAGTCAGACTTGCTACAGCAGGGGAAGTTGAGAGGTAAAGAAAAAAGCCCAATGAAAGACTTGATGTTTGGCCATCAAAATGGCAGACACCCTTTGGATACCATCATGGTTTTAAATCTGAAGTTCCATCAAGAGGATGGGCCAAGGGGTTGCTTTTTCATTCTTGAGGCACCAGCTGCAGACACTCTGGGTGATTTGGCTATTGCTGCGGCCTGATTCACTAAAGACTGGATGCTGAGCAAGCAACTGTTTTGTTCAGGGCAAGCAGAAGGAAAGACGCCCTCCACTGAGGGTGGGGAGATGGATGGAGGCCCTGGGGCACTGAATCCCCCACCTCAGGTTAGCCTCAAAAGCTGTACAGGATTTCAACAGAGATAGTGTGTGTATGTGCTGTGAGCATGTGTATACTTGCGTAGATGTGTGTGTTTACATATGTATGGGTGTGCAGATGCACGTGGGAATGCTGTAGTGAGGTAGATCAAGAGCATTCTAGGAATGATGAATGGCATGGGCAAAGGTATGGGGGTAGGAAGTGTTAAAGGTAGGGCAACAGTCATTCTCTGGCAGTAGTGTAGGGCATGTGAGAGGGAGTGATGCGAGACAAGGCAAAGCGGGATGGCACCAGAATGGAGAAGGTCTTAAATGCCAAACTAGAAAGCATCCTAAGCTTTGCTTTTGGGGGAATGTGAGGCCATTGAGCTGAGGGTGCATAGCAAATTAACTTTCAGGCCACCACCAAGTCGTACAACTTAAGAGTGTTGGAGCCCTGAGGAGAATGTCATCAATTACATTTGCCATTATGTTTCCCGGGCACCCTAGAGTCCTCTTTAGGACTGGGAAGTGAAGGGGAGGGAAGAATCAATTCATCCAGAACTCTCCTCCCCTCTCCTTTCCGTTCCGTTCCGTTCCCATGGCAACCATCTTCACATTCAGGTCCTTATCACCTCTTGCCTGGGCTGCTGGTCTCACTGCTTTTAGTTTCTTCCTTTCCAACATATCCTTCACCTGCTGCATGGAGATTATATCCCTTCTGTGCTCAGAAACCTTCAATGTCTCCCCACTACCTGTGGAAAAACGTAGTGAGTCCTTAACCTGGCATGTGAGGTCCTCTTTAATTTGCCTTCGATCTACCTTTTTCCAACCTTTCCTTACCTTGCTGTCACTCTTTGTTCGAACACATCCTCACCATTCACCATTTGTCCCATCTTCTTTTCCACATGCCTTTGTTTCATGCCATCACTTGAATGCTGGAATTATCCGTGCATTTCAATCCTTTAAGGCCCACTCCATATACCACCTCTTCCATTAAACTTCCCCTAATCTTTCCTAGCTCTAAGTGAAGTCTCCCTCTTATATCCCTGATACTACTCTGCTTAGACCTCTCCTTTATATTTATAACTTATATGAAAACTTTCTGTGGACATGTCTATCCCCCCAACGAGATTGTGAGCTCTCTGAAGTAAGAGACAGGATTGGTTTAACCTTTGTATCGCTAATGCCTACCAAAATGCCTACTGAATTCATCCACTTTAGGGCAAGGATAGTTTGGAAGTTCTAAGTCTGCTCTGTATTATTCCATATAGAAAGGTTCCACACAAAGCAATAACTCATAAAAGCCTAGAAATGTTTAAATAAACAAAAAGTCACTTTAAATTCTCTGTAAATGGGAATTTTTTTTTCTTCTAAAAGAAAACAACATATGTAAATTGAAGCAAATGTTTCAATACAGATAGGAATAGGCAAAAAACTCAGGTACTTCTCCAAATCAATCAACATCTATCACCAAAAGTCACAAATGTATCACTGCAACAAGACTCTCACCATAATGAAGTTAAGATAGAAGTGCCCTGCATTGCACTGTAAGCTTTCACTCAAACACAAAAGCACATTTAGAATCTCTGGCTTATACCCTGTCCCCACAGGTACCTATACACACAGTTTAACACTGTTCTTCTCTAGATGACGTTCAAGATTTTTCTGTTAAGCACACACGGGTTATGTGGCCTATTTCTAGCAAAACCATGTTTGTGCTATATTTTTGGGAAAGGAGCAAAATTAGTAAATGTGGGTCCTCGATGGGTAGGAAGCAGGGGAAAATAGTATCACTGGTTTTAAGAAAGAGAGCACATTTGCAGCATCTGTCCACAAACACAGTTTAAAACTGAAAGACAAGTCAGAAGGTGTTCACACAAGCCAAATGAGGTGACAAGCTCCTGAAAAAACAAAACTCCAGGCAACTGTATTTGGTTTCCATCCTGAAGATTGTCTGGTGCGTCCAAAGACCACGCAAAAGACAGAATGTTAGTTGTGATCTCCAAACCACTCCCCTCCAAGCCTTCCTGTACCCCCTACCATAACACTCCCCCCTGCCCCCATGCACACAAAGGTCTTAATGCATCGGCTGCTACTTTTGCTCCCTTACCTGTCAGCCTTCATCAGCAGATTGGGTGGTAGCTCCACAAGCTGGTTGTGCTGAACATCCAGGACTTCCACCTGGGTTCTCTCCAGTCTCTCTGGTAGCCTGGTTAGCTGGTTATGCCCCGCCAGCAGTTTACGAAGACTACTATTATAAAACAAGCTGCGAAGAACAACAGAATCAGTTTATGAAGGGAGGGATGGAGAAACAGTTAAAAAACTAAATACGGCCAAAATCTGCCCCAACCCCTCATCTCCCAAAGCTGCATGGATCAAAATGATCTGAGCAACAGAAAGTCTATTTCAGCACAAGGTAGGAATTTATCTCCATCTCAAACTTTTCCTTTCCTTTAAAAAAATAATAATTTGAGTAACTTTAAAGAAATAAAAGGTAATGAACTCTCAAATATTTACAATAAATTTTACTCTAAGTTATCAGTAATTTACTCTAAGGAAGTTAGGTGGCATAGTGCTTACAACTACTGGGCCTAGAGTAGGGAAGATTCACCCTCCTGAGTTCAAATCTGGCCTCAGACACTTAACTAGCTGTGTGACCCTGGGCAAATCACTTAACCTTATTTGCCTCAGTTTCCTCATCTGTAAAATGAGCTGAAGAAGGAAACGGCAAACCATTCCAGTATCTTTGCCAAGAAAAACCCAAATGGGAGCATGAAGAATCAGACAAGACTGAAAAATCACTGAACAACTCTAAGGTGTGTTTTTTTCTACATATAACGATGGCATATTCATTGGTAAACACATCTATTTTCGTCTAAAGAAAAAAGAAAAAAAATTTGAAAGGAAGAAAAAAAGGGAGCTAAATGATGAGGTCACAAAATGGAAGAATGGGTAAAAAAAGATGTGTGTATGCAGGAAGGAAATAAAAAATGTTAATTATAACTTTTCATAAAAAGAATTCTGTCTCCCTTTAAATTATTTGTATATTTGTCATATTCTTCTAGTAGAATGGACGCTCCTTAAGGAAAGGAATTGTTTAGTTTTTTGTCTACATCCTTAGTCTCTTACATTATGCCTTGCACATGGTAGGTACCTAATTAATCTCTAAGGAATCAATCATACTATCCTATTGCACCTACTTCGGTGCTTAGCACAGAAATATAGTACAAAATTTTGACTAGCTATTAATTAAGCCAATAAAGTTTTTTTTTTTTTGGGGGGGAAATAAATTGGGGTTAAGTGACTTGCCCAGGGTCACAGAGCTATTAAGTGCCTGAAACTGGATTTGAATTCAGGTCTAGTTCTCCACCCCCTTTGATACCTACCTGCCCCTTGAAAGTGTTTTTTTTTTTTAATGCATACAGAAAAGGCTATACTACTCTTTCTTCACTTGTAGACTCATTTTTTTTCTTTGCCTTTTTCTCCCAACCTGTATGTGTTTGGATTTTTTCCCTCTCTGGGGGTGGGGGGTGGGCTGTGGATTTCCTATTTTCTTTTTGTTTAATGCTAGAATGAATATATTGTGTTGGGAATGAAATTCATCTACTCTGTTTTTCTATCTTGATATTTGAAAAGCTATTTGCAAGCTTGGGCATGCTTCTTTTTCTACTGATGATCAGAGATAAAATGAAAGAAAAATGTTGCATGAAAAGATATAAAACCACATTTTAGTGGCATGTGGCTTCTATCACTGTTGTAACCAATAAAATCAGATGATGGCCATACATACTAAAAGCTAAGGATTAAGAAAGATACTATGGAAGAGTTAGTTAAGTTAGTATTAGCTAATCTAGTTCAGAATAGACTAAAAACACATAACTTTTGTCAATATTATAAAAAGGAGAAATAGATATGTTCACATACATATTTACATGTACACATATGTATTTATCACCTGATTTCCTCCTCAAAGAAATACACTAATCAGATAGAAGATGTAACCCACTCTAACACTGGCATCCAATACAGTGTAAAATTTTTACACTGAATTTTTTAAAAATATTTTTATTTCCCAACTACACACAAAAAATTTAACATTTATTAAAATAAATTTTGAGTAACAAATTCTCTCCCTTTCTCCTGCTTATCCTATCTCACACTGAATTTCAACACTAAGACTTTACTTTATATAATGTGCTACTTTTCTAAGCTTGGGTTTCTTCGCACCTACCTCACGGGGTTGTTATGAGGATAAAATGAGATAATATTTATAAAGCACTTAGCACAGTGCCTGGCACATAGTATAGATACTATATTTGTTATTCATTCATGTCCAATTCTTTGTGACCCCATATAAGATTTTCTTGACAAAGATACTAGAGAGGTTTGTCATTTCCTTCTCCAGCAGATTAAGGCAAACAGAGGTTAAGTGACTTTTCCAGGGTTACACACCTAGTGAGTATCTGAACTCAGATCTTCCTGACTCCAATCCCAGAGCTCTACCCACTTAGCCACACAGATGCCTCTATAAATTCTATATGTGTTAGCTATTATTACATTTTTATAATAATAACCTAAAACAGTTTTCATTAACATAAAATAAATTAAAGATTAAATATCTTTGGGAAAAATTCTGATTAAAGATCAGCTATATTTTCTTTTGTTTTTGTGTCTTTAACAGAGGAAGGCAGGCAACAAGTATTTATTGAATTCCTATTCTATGTGCCAGGTACTGTGATAAATGCGTTACAAATACCTCATTTGAACCTCACAACAACTCTGGAAAGTAAGTGGTCTTATTATCCTCATTTTATAGCTGAACAAACTGAGGCAGATAGCAGTTAAGTCACTTGCCCAGGGTCACACAGCTACTAAGTGAGTAAGGCTGGATTTGAACCCAAGCCCAGTACTCTATCCACTGTGCCACCTAGCTGCCCCTGCAAGCTAGAATATAGATAATAAATCCCAGATACTTCATATATCATAAAAGTGTTACCCAGGAGACTATCACAATTAAAGACGTAACAAATTCTATGTACTTAAATTAAGTGTGGACTTTTATCAGCTTGTTAATGAGAATCTCTTAGTGTGGGCTAAGGAGAGAGAGAACTTTATTTTACTTTATTTTACGAAATTCAACAGGGCAGATTCTAGCAAGTTTTCTAATAGAGTTACTAAGCAAGAAGTGGGAAAAAAAGCACTGAGAATCTCAGTTCCAATAAGTATGGAGAACAGAAGACTTTTGCAACAACCTTCGTAGTGGGCAGCACTGGTTATCTATGACCTCAGTGCATTCTGGTCATCGTCCTAGAAGAGAAGGCAAAGAGGCTGGAGGAATGTCTCTCTACTTTTCAGATTATTTGGCAGAATGAAATGTTGCTTTAAACAAAAATGGGAAAAAGCTTTAATGTGAGAAAAAAGAGGCACAGAGGAATGCTGACTTTACAGAAGCAAGGGCTTGAAAAGAGAAAAAGGCCGACTTGGGAAGAGAACTGCTCTTTAAAAACACAGTGTGACTCAACTGGGTATGGAAATCCATCTTATCCTACAGGAAAACAGAAGGAGATAAAGGGGGGGGAGGTGATAGAAAGGACAGCAGATTGGGGGAAAGAGGATTCAGAATGCATGCTGTCGTGGGGTAGGGGAGAGAGGAGAGATGGGGAGAAAAGATGGAACTCAAAATCTTGTGGAAGTGAATGTTGAAAACTAAAAATAAATTAATTAATTTTAAAAAAACAAAACAAAACAAAACATGGTGAGTAAGGCTGGGGTTTAGATTACTGGACCCCAGCTTAAAATATAGGAATGACATGTTTCTGGCCTGAGAAGAAATGTACTTTGGCAGGTTTTTTTTTAAAGGCTGTTAAGAATGAATTTGCCTGGAGTCTTGAAAAACTAATCAAAAGGGTTTTATACTCAAAAACAGGAGAAAATTCATTCAGACAGACATGGATAAGGAAAAAAAGGAAGTCTTAACTTCTACTAACCTCTCATTGAAATTTAGCATTCCCTTCAGTTATAATTGTAGGCAACAAACCATAGTAGCATCAGGCTTCACTAGAGTGCTATGGAGGTCCATGAAATTAAAAAAGCTTAAGAACCTGTGCAACAGACAGAAGCCACAATGTAGGAAAAAGAATACCAGTAGAGACAACCAGGAACTCACAAAAATCGAAGGAAAGAGCCAGCAACAAAACCCATTGCTCTGGACATCTACACACAAAAGCACAAGACAGAAGCAATGAGCAAGACGAACTGGACATCCTGGCTTAGAGGAGGATATTTTCCCATATCACTGACAGCTGGTAGGCTGAGACCCTGGACTGGAGTGTGGTTCTCAAAATATGCTATACCTTAGTCAAAAGGAACAGATTAGATAAGCAAATAATTGGGGAAAGCCAACAAGCTTGGCATGTAGACAACACATTGTAGACAACACTTCAATCATCTGGATCACTGCTGGAGCTCACTCTCTGACCAAAGAAGGCCCTGTAACAATTCCATGACTTGCTTTAATGAGAATTTGAGCCATTAAATTAAGGCAGAGGAAACGATTGCCATTCTAGATGTGATTCTCACCCACAAGGAATAAGAATAAGCTAAAATAAGAACCTGGAAAGGAAGTGGGTAATTCATGTTAGAATCTGTGATAAAGAAAGGAAGCAAAGCCAGGCGTAGACTGACAGGCACCCTAGATTTGGGGGAAACAGATTTAAAGGGTAAAGAGAAAAGATAAATCTTAGGGACTAAGTTCTACACAGGCCATTGGCCTGGAGTGGGCAGGAACCTCAAGAATAAAATTCTAAAAACATAAATCAAAAAAAATCAGATGAAAACAAAAAAGGGAATTTGTCTAAAGAGCCCAAGAGGGGGAGCTCATCAATCAATTTAAATTCAAACATATGTGAAGATGATGGACTTGAGGGCAGATAACCGAGGAAGACTCCAAAAGCACAGCACCATTCCATAAGACTTATGTTGGAGTTCTAATGAACTGAATGAAGCTGGCCAGGAATGCCAAGAACAAGAAAAAAGGTTTTTTTAAATGATAAGAGTATCAAGAAGGCATAAGGATCGCTGCTTATGGTGGATGATAAAACATATGACAGAAAGAAGAAAGAATTGCTCAATCCTTATTTAGCTTGTTTTCTTTGCCAAGGAGAAAAGGCTTTGTGCAAAAAGGACAGACAAAAAATGGCTCTTTGGGGACTGATGCCCCAAATTAAGAAGATGGTAAAAAGGTAACCTAGACATCCTTGATGAATTAAAGTCACCAGGCCAGATGCATTACATCCCAAGGCACTGAAGGAAATGGTGGATGTGACTGGAGAAGGAAAATCTAATGAGGATAAGACAGTTCTGCCCAGGGAACAGAACCAGAAAGGATGGATGAAAGCTGCTAACAGCCAAATTCAGGCTGCAAGGAAGAACTTCCTAATAACAAGAGCTATCCAAAAGTAGAACGGATGGCCCTGGAAGGGAGTGAGGTCTCTCTCATTGGCAGTCAACAAGCAAAGGCTGGCTGATTGTTTGCCAGTATTCTGTAGAGAGGATTTTTGTTCAGGTACGTGTTTGTACTGAATGGCTTCTGAAGTCTCTTCTAATCCTGAGGCTCTCTCAAATGTCCTTTTTCCTACTTAGTAAACGATGTTTAATGTCCCTGTTGTCCCCTGACACTATCACATATTAAAAGGCTACTAAACCAATGTCAATATTGCATGTGCTTAAAGAGTTATTCTAGTAGTGCATTGCTCCACACATACTTATTCCATGCAATAATAAAGGCTATACATTTGTAAGAGAGTTATATTTAGTTAGGAATGTGACTGATGGACACAGACTATACAGAAGGAATTTGACTATTGTAGGGACTGAAAAAGTGACCTTGGTTTTATTAGCACTTGGTTGAAATTACTCTCTGCCTCTTGGCCAGGTCAACTAAACATGTATATTCCACAACTAACTAACTCTTTAACAGAAAGTGTAGTTTTATTCACCATCAGTATTCCCAACAATTATCTTTAAGGATAATATCTTAATATAAAAGCTCCTGTGAAAAACAGATTTATACACTCCCTCAACAGTGTTTTCAAGGAAGAATCTGGCTCTATATCACTAAATGAACAATCATGGTACCACACATTTCCTCAGGCTTAATGACCAGTGGACAAGAGTAGAAAGTGACTGCATGTACACTGAATCATAGCTGAGTATCCCCAAAATATTGGTGCAAATTTTGACAACTTGAAAATAAAGGATATGCCTGGTGTTTTTTTTGTTTGTTTTGCGGGGAGAGGGTTGTGAACATTGGAGATCACATGGTCTTTTTATAAATCCAGCAGCTCATTTCATTAAAGATTAGGAAACAAAAGAAAATTGGGGAGAATAAGAGAGAAAGAGAAGAGAAACAGAAGAAAAGGAAAGGTCTCTTGGCCCATATTTCATATTAGGAAAAACAGAACTCTGCTTGTTGGTGTCAGGTTTATTAACAAGCTAAAATCTATGAAAATTTCTTTTTAAGAACTATATTGAAGTACTAAGTGAGGCAGTCATTTCTTATGGTCAATTTGTACAAATGGTACATTCCAAAAGGATCAAGATCCTATAGGTGGCCCCATCAGGTGCCTTGACACGTCTTTGAACATTCCTTTTGGCTTATGAAATGAAATAAAAAATTTCCACTACATACTAACCCTGCACGGCTTTAAAATGTTTGGCTGAAATTCAAAGCCACATTCTGTTTTTCACTGCATGAAAGTAAAGAAGAAAAGGCCAGGCCAAGTTTATAGCCCAATGACACCACATGAGGTAAAAGACACCAAACAAAAGATGAAAACAAGCTTTTCTGTCACAGGGACAAGGTACACACTAACTCAGCAGTTCTGAGTGACTTCTAGTTTCAGGTTTGGTCCTTTGGTCTACAGTACTTACCGCGCAGGGAGCTCACGGATCTGGTTATGTCCAATGTCCAACACTTCTAGCTTGCGGCTCTCACAAATCCACTCAGGCACACTTTCTAGGTGGTTCCTACAAATCAAGGCACATTTGTTTTTTTGAAGTTAGGATTCAGCTTAAGTTTTGGTCCTAGGATCAAAGCGATGCCAAAGACAATCTCTTCTTCTAAGCCCAAGGCTCTGTTCTTCAAATAACAATATATGAAGTATGTAATTAGAAAGAAATAGAGAATAAAACATTCACATAATTTTAAAAAATAATAATGATGACATTTGACACTTACTAGCTGTGTAACCCTGGGCAAGTCAACCTCCTCGACTGCCTCTCAAATGATGATGATGATGATGATGATGCTGCTGCAATGTGAGGCAGCTGCTAAATTCCTCCAGGACCAGTACTTTAGTACCTGAGTACTAAAACTGCCTAGAGTTGCTTGTTCATGATTAAAGGCAAAATGTGTTCAATGATGTACGAAGTATGAAGTATGGAGAGCCATTCTTTTAAAAACAAAAATGCCAGAAATCCTATGACTAAATGAATGTTCTCTTTTTAAAAAAGCAGCATGGGGGGCCATCTATATTTCATATCATTGCTTCTACTGTTTAATACACCTTTGGACCTGCTCATTCAGACTTGCCTTCTGCCAGTTTATGAACCATATAGGAAAATCAGGTGAATTATTTTATCGTATTTTGAATGCAAACATAACTTTATCAAGTTAAACATATTTAGACAGTCTATACATCCTGGACCCCACTACCCATATGTTGCGTTCCCTTCTAGGTGCCCCAAATTCCAGAACTCATTTTGGTAAGCTGAATTTTTAAGTGTTACCTATACTTAAGTAAAAACCACGATTACACTTACAACATTTATACATTATACTGTATTTTTGTATTTATGTTATATTCACACTAAAACTATTTAAGTACATGCATGTTTATAATAGGATCACATATACCTCTATGCTTTAGGATCAACGTCACCATAACATTCCTTTCAAATGGAATAAATGCCACAGTGCAGGCATGATTCTGTGAGATGCATTCAACTTTCCTATTTACATACAGGACCAGGGGACTGGTCAGAATATATAATCCAAATTTTGATTTTAGAAAACAGGATCCTTTGACAAGAGACAGAGCTAAAAATGCCACAAGGGATGAAAAGAAATGTAGACCCAGGTCGGGGAACATTATGTAATAAGCAAAATTACACACATGCATACACCCCAGTTCACATAAAGAAAAAACTTAGGACAAACCTGAGAAATCATATTGTTCAATTCTCTTCTTACAAAGATGAAAAAAAAATTGAGGTCCAAACTGTCTTGCTCAAACTGATAGTTACATGCAGAACTGATGCCTCTTTAAGCTTCCCAGCTCATTACTCTTCACCACACCGTACTGCCTCTTCAACTGTCTAAGCTCTGGTCAATAATGCTCAGCTAACTGATAAGAGCTAGTGTTAAGATTTTTCTTCTATTCATCATCTTGGTCTATTTGTAATAGTTAGGCTAGATCACTATTGAGTACAAGTACTCACAGCTGGGCTGTGACACATTCTTCTCGAGATACTTATGCCACTCTCACTGGAACATTTTAATGGGTACATTGCTAAGGCACTCTTTTAAAGCCTAAACAGTAAAAACTGATGGAACAACATTGAGATTTCATATACGTGCTTTACATTCAAGAGAGTGTTTATACATGAATTCAGCTGGAATTGCTTAAAGAACTTTCAAACAATTTTACCTCAAAGCATTCCAATTCTAGCACATTGACTCCTTACCTAGAAACATCCATGAAGGTCAGATGATTCGGAACAGGGTAAACATCGAGTTGCACAAGTTCTAAGGATGGAAAAAAGCAAGACATGAAAATACTATGAAAATGGCACAGAAATCTGTTGACTAAGCTTCATTATCTTTTTTTCCCCTTGTGTTCATAGTTTAACTCTGATGCTACAAAAAATTAAAGGTATCTTTTGCATGCAATCATGATTTATTTGAAAGACTGAATAAGCGGTTTTATCATTTTTTCCCCACTCATGTATCTAGATTTTAGCTCTCCATTCCTCCTGTCTTGACATAAATATTGTTATAATTGGTGAATTAATAAATGAATTGTATGCATCTTTGATATTTCCTCCCTAAAACCCTCCACAATCTAGCTTTCTGCTTCTACAACTGTACTAAAACTACTCCCAGTCACCAATGACCATCCTTCTAGCCAAAACCAGTGCCTATTCTCAATTGTCCTTATGCTCAACCTCCCTAAGACATATGACACTGATGACCATGCTCCTTTGGAATCTATGAGACTGTGATCCCCTTGTCCCTGTTCCTCTCCTATCTCTTCTTCATTGCTTTCAATGACTCCTCTAAGAAACTCACTCACTCTCATAATTTCAATGATCTTTTCTGTGTCAGACATCCCAATCTGCATGTATGGCCCACATTGTCTCACTAAGCTTCATTCCTATTCAAGAGGCTGCTGAACATTTCAACCAGGATGTTTTATTTCCTTCTACTCAACAGATCACGAGCCAAAGACATCTCTTCTCCCATAATTCTGCACTCCTCCAAAAACTGCCCATTTCTGTCAACAATATAGTCATTTTCCCAGTCACTCAGGCTTAAAATCTGACCCTTCAGTCTTAACCTTTGTATCTATCTTAGGCATGAAAGGGATGTGAGCTGCATCATTGACAGAAACTCCCATACTGATGGGATCACAGACCCATCTAAGTCCTAAGAATGCAACCTCCATGCCTTCATTTTCCCTGTCCCTGACACTGGTCAAAATCTCTCTTCATCTCCAAGGCCCAAGTCATGGATTACCTCCTTCATGACCTCCCATCAGAGAGCAAATACTCCTCCTCAAACTGCTCATAGCATGTATAATGCTTAACCTTTTATTACTGTCTTATCCCCACATTAGATAATAAATTCATCTGAGGCTGGTACTATTTTCTTTCATCTTTGCAGACACAAGACATGTATGTAGTATTCAACATTTGCTGAACTGGATTGCTAATGATTCTTTCAAAAAATGTCCTTAATTGTGGCCCCTTTCCATGTCCCCTGGCACAACCTTTGTGAATGCCTGGATGATTGCATTAACTAGCTCCTTGACTTTGGGTTCTTTTACTTTAAATAACCTCACTATTCAAGTTACTTTAAATAATGTGGCCAGAATAATAGTACTACAATGCTGCTTTTATCACACTACTCCCTGCTTAAGAGCCTACAATGGTTCCTTAGTGTTTCCTAGACTGAGTCTAAGCTCCTTGCTTTGGCATTCAAAGCCCTTGAAAATCTGACCCTGCCTACTTAGCTAACCCCCATCTCTGTTCCTCAATTTTAACTTCTCATTTTATCATCTCACCACAGTTCCCTGACCACATCAAGCTCATTCCTACCTCTGTGATTTTGCTCCCATTCAGATGCAGTAGTAGATGCTGAATAAATGTTGATTGATTGGAGTGTACCCCTCCTTCTTCTCTATTCAAAGCCTAACCATTCTTCACTGTTCAGCCCATATTGATTTTACCCTTTTCCAAATTTGCATGGTACATATAATCCAGAGAACACAATTAAGAATGTGATTATATTTTGTCCTCTACTCTTCTATA
Organism: Phascolarctos cinereus; assembly: GCF_003287225.1. Classification (NCBI taxonomy): domain Eukaryota; kingdom Metazoa; phylum Chordata; class Mammalia; order Diprotodontia; family Phascolarctidae; genus Phascolarctos; species Phascolarctos cinereus. The sequence goes on along the minus strand of NW_027555847.1, from coordinate 440,951,015 downwards.
ATAGTTTCATTTCTTATGCCCCCAACAAGACTGTAAGGGATTTAAGGGCTGAAGCCTAGCAAATATTTCCTCAGCATCATAAAAAGTGCTAAGCAAAAAACAGGTAATTTCTAAAGAATCTGTTGAAGTGTTTAATTTTTTTTTTAACTAAAAGAGGGCCTGAAATCTTTACTTTAGGAGTCAACTATATCCTTGTGATCTTTATTAGAATTGACACTATTTTCAAATTATGAGCAAGAATTATTTATTAAACATATTTGAAGCTGGTTTGTTACAAAGGTGAAGTGAAATGATATACGTAAAGGCCTTTGCAAACCTTTATTAAAGCACTATATAAATGTTACCTCATATAGTTATTACTAAACCCTCTTAAACAGGTTTCAAGAATGGTCTCATTTCCCCATACAATCCATTACATGCTTTCTCTTCTTTATGAAGGTCTTGTTAGCTTTGTACAATGCTTACTACCTGCACGATCCTGAGTAAATCAGTGATTCAGTTTGCTCCTCTATAAAATTAGGTCAGGAACCCTTGGACTAGGATCAGGGGTTCTTAACCTGTTTTGTGTCGTGGACTCCTTTGGGCAGTCTGGGTAAGCCTTGGCACCCTTTCTCAGAATGTTTTTGAATGAATAAAATATACAGACACACAAAGGAAACCAATTATATTGAAACAAAGTTATCATTTTTTCCTATCCCAGTTTACAGATCTCCTGAAATCTATCCATGGTTGGGTTCTGTGGAACTCCAGTTAAGAACCCCTGAACTAGATGATCTCTTGTATCAATATTGTCTTAACTTAGATTAACCAGACTCCTTTTCTAGTTACTTAATAATAATAACATTAAGAGTGCATTTACTTAACATTTTATCACTTGCAAAATGCTTTCTTCATATCACTCCTGTGAGATGGATGTAATAAATGCTTGTTCTGTCCACTTCGTAGAGTATATTCCTTTTCTGGTCCTCAGAGACATACTCACATATTTAGTTACCAAAGAGCTCTAGGAAAAATGCTAAGTCTGCCCCTGCCCTTCCCCCTCCCCCCAGGTAGAAGAGCCAAGTCAGAAGAGGAGATTACTCGGTTCAATAATTACAACAAAATGACACACGGAACAACAGAAGAACTACAACTTTCCTTCCTCTACTCTTCCTACCAAGTCAGGATTTCCCCCTCCTTCATGCCTGGTGTCTTAGCTTCATTTAACATTGGCATTTCCATGATAGCAGAGGAAGGAGGGCAGGGAGAGTCCTGAAGGTAGAAGCATAGCCAGCACAAAGACAGATGTTGGTACTACCTGCTTCACTTACCATTTGAAGAGGCATAGAGTGCTTTGAGCAAATAGCCACAAACATTGAGTGTCACCAGCTGGTTCCTTTCACAGTGCAGAACTTCAAGATTGTTGAAAACCATAGCATCCAGATCACCGAGCTTATTATCTCGTAAGTCTAGTTGAGTCACATGTGGAAGGAAGTCCACCTCCTGCACCATCAGCTTCCTAATTACATTCAATCTTAGAGGGAAAAAGAAGATTTAAATAAAGATGGTATTTAACTTCCACGATACAAATAAAAGCCATTCCCACTTTGGTGGCACCAAATATTCAAGGCTTACTGTGAAGCTCTTGTCATAATTTCTTCATTCTCAACGATCTGGATTGGTCTAAATGGCTAGCTTTTCTGACTGTCCTTATCTTGTAACTCACAAGGGTTTTAATTTTGACAGTATATTCTTAAATACAATAGAGAGAATTATGGCTGGGGAAAAAATTAGCATGTGGACTCCATCTGAAATTATTTTAAGAGGATCATATCACAGATTTAATTTATTTCAGCAAAAGGAAAACCACTGACATCATATTGTAGACAACTTAAAGGGGAAAAATCTCAACTTCTTGGAATGCTTATTAATACTACAATAAATATTCAAATCTGAAAAAAAATAAATAGAGGAGCAGAGAGGCAGTATCTCAAAGTATCATAAGACTTAGAGAGGGCCCTTAGGGGACATCCATTCCAATTCTCTCATTTTATAGATGAAAAAACTGAGGCCCAGAGTAGTTAAATGATTTGCCCAAGTTTGCACAGGTAGTAAGTAGAGATCCAGGATTTGAACCCACATCTTCAGATTCCCAGTCTCTTTCCACTACCCCCTCTTGCTTCTGTCTGAACCCAGGAGAAAATGATAACGTTTACAGATACAGCACAGTCTGATGAAGTGAACATAAAAGGGGAATAAAGGTAAGCCACATGGTCTCTTAGCTGGCTCAAAGCTAGGAATAAGTTACTGATGCCATTGCTGTCCTTAAGACTTATGGGGAATGAGAAAGCTCAGAATGAATAGAAATCTGGCACACAAAGGGCCAATGGCTAGAGGTTATAGGAGAAAGAACAACAAACCAAGGATGGAATAGAGTTCACAAGAAAAAAAAGTCTATCTAAAAGTATCTATTTTTCTTTATACTCAATCTGTGATTTCATTGGCAGAAGGAAGTCCGGTTAGGAAAGGCCCACTATCAATGCAGAAGAGCATCTGTTCCACCACTTACAGTATCAGAGCTGCCTGATGCACTGAGAGGCTACAAAACGTGCCCACATTCACACTGTCAATAGGTATCAGAGGCTGGACTAGAACCCAGGTCCAAACCAGCAGAATCTATAATAGGAGAATCTGCAAGCTCTCTGGCAGAGGTTCCTGGAGAAGAGATACCAAAGGACTTTGGCCACTAAGATACAAAGGAGAATTGAGAATACTGACCAACTTAACAAAGGGATATATCATTACAAAGATGAGTTGAAAATTCCCAATTCCTATTTTGCTATATACCTTCCTCCAAGAAAAACTTTATTTGATATTACTGAAGCAATAAAATTCCAAGATCTTCCCCCCAAAGCAACTTCTCTCTTGGCATGGCAGGAACTCACCAGAAATCATGTAATGGCCACTTGTGAGAAAGAACATTAAGTATGAAGGCTGGCCTTCAGCAAACATATGAAGATTTATCTTCTCACTTACAACCACCAAGATAAGAGAGCTTTCCTCTTCAGTGAGTTTAATGATGAATGGAGAAGAAGGTGGAATGTGTCATGCCACCCTCATCAAGAGATACACCATAAAGCCAACAGATGAAAAAGGGAGGAGAAGAAAGCATGTCTGCTTGGAATCAACTACAGGACAGCAAGAGGGTAACAAGGAGGCCCACCCATTCAGTAAGGGGCCCAAAGGTATTCTTCCTTTTCTCTCTCTTCTTTCCACCTACAGCATGTAAAATAAAAATCCAATTCCAAGTTGGGCACTTGGATTATTCCCAAAGGTTCCCTATGCTGCTAAAACTTATATATAGGCAAGAAAACAGACTTCACTCTGAATACAAAATGTCATCAGAATTTAGAAATACTCTCCCTCCAACTGGTAAAACATCATTTATAGGAGGGAGTAGAGTTTACACACTGCACTGGAAATCAGATCGAACCTTGAGCTGTCTCTGACACTTCAAAGCTCTGTAACCTCATACAAATAACTTCACCTCATGGGGCCTCGGCTTCCTCATCTATAAAAAGCAAGGGGATTGAACTAGATGGCTAAGGCCCATTCTAGTTCTGCCTCTAAGTCTATGCGAAGGTACTTCATTGAAAACATACACAAAATAGTCTTGTTAACTGCAAATCACAAAAGGAGTAATAGGTATAATGAGATGAAAAAGGAAGACCCATAATCTTTAACGATGGGAAAGGTCATCATTTAAATTGATGAAGCTTCTCTAACATGGTTCAAAAAAAGAATTACATGATGAACAATAGCTTCTTTCTAGGCCAATTGCTATTTTCAATTTTGACTGTTTACTAAAACACAGTCCTCTAGGATGTAGTTAAGATCTCAGTTTCCAAACCATGTACACAGCAAATTGATGTTGGTATAGCAAAAAATTTTAAATTTTTGAGGGAAGCAAGGGACACTCAGCATCAGTTGGATGTTGCCCAAAGAACTCCTATCTTCAGGAATTCACAGTTTCAATATGGGACTGTGCTATATGCATTTCTATGACATTCTCTAATGTGTGAGATTTTTTTTTTGCTAACTTGTTCTTTTGGCTATGCCAGCAACTACTTTCTCCTTCTGAACATTTTATCTTTGCAGAAGCAGTTTTTCCGTGGTTGCTGTGATAAAAAGCAAGTAATGCACGAAAACTGATGTGAAACAGGAAACGAGGTTGGCAGTGTTCAAGCCGATTCCAAGATTAGAGAAGTTGTTCAGTGTCTGCCACAGACACACATTCCATTAGTAAGTAATTGGAGTTATATAAAAAATGAAATAAAAATATTGTTTTATTTCAATTACTTTTTAAATGCAACTAAGTTGTTAGGACATAAATACTTACTAAGTTGTTTGAACCTAACAATAAATTATTTCTTTTGGTTTAGGAGCACCATGAAAAAACTACTGAGATACCAAGGGTACCATGAACCAAGAAAGCTAGGGAACCTCTGAGCTGAGAGTCAAAAGAGGCAGAGAGATAAAGTGATCTCTGCTGATTTCTACATATGCGACTAAAGAAAAGTCATTTCATTTGTCTTAAGCCTACATTTCTTCACCTGTCCAATGAGGGAGGTGAACTAGATTATCTCCCCCTGGTGGCAGTGAAAGTAAAAAGAAAAGAATCTGAGAAACATCTGGAAAAGAAAACTGAGAAAATGATATTAAGACTGGATACAAGGAGCAAAGAAACAAGGAAACTATAACTACAAAGGTGTTATATCTAGACAGGAGATATTACGTCACTGACATCGTTGTAGTAACTAACATTTGGATAACACTTTAAGATTAGCAAAGCACTTTACAAATATTAATTCATTTTGTTCACTTAACAACCCTGGGAGGGAGATGCCATTATTATACCCATTTAATAGATGAGGAAACTGAGGCAGAAGTTCCACGGCATGACTAGAGTCAAATAGCTAGTAAATAAGGCAGGATTTGAATTCCAGTCTTCCTGGCTCCAAGTTCAGCCCTCTATCTATCTAGCTACCTCCTCCAGGAGATAGGTGAAGCCACTAAAAGATATAAAAATTACAAGAAATAGCTAGATGATGAGTTTCTTTTTGGATATGTCATTTGAAATGCCAGTTAGGTATTTACAGTGTAGACATATAGCAGGCAGTGTGAAATATGGTACTGAAGCTTAGAGAGCAGTCAGGGCTGGACATAAGAATCTGCACAGAGCTAAGAGTCATTTGAAAAAAGTTAAGAGTTGAAGTTATGAGAGCATATGGAATAACTGAATTTGAGAGTACAAATAAGCAAGAGAGGAAGGTCAAAGGCAGTCTTGGGAAGTATCATTTATGGGTGACAATAGTGACCGTAAGAGACAGAGAATGAATGAGTAGCTTAAGGAAGGAAGAGAACAAACATTTATTAAGTGCCTAACACATGCCAGGCACTACGCTAAGCACTTTACAGGCAATATCTCATTTGATTTTTATAACAACCCTGGGAGATAAGTGCTATTATTATTCCCACTTTACAGATGAGGAAGTTGAGATAGATAGAGCTTAAGTGACTTGGGTGACACAGCTAGGAAATGTCTGAGGCTACATCTGAACTCAACTCTTCTTGACTCCAGGCCCACTGCTCTACCTAAGAAATACAAGGTGAGAGTACAGACTCAAGAAAAAGGGCATGGTCAACAGACTGAATAATACGAAGAGGTCAATAGGGGTAAGAATTATTTTAAAAAGGATTTTCCCAATGGCATAGTCACTTCTAACACATTAATCCATCTCTGGCCCTGTACTTATATACTATGTGCACAAACAACCAGTGGTCCTTAGCTACAATTACTCTGCTTTGTTTACAGCAGCTGTCACCAAATAAGGTTGTGGGAGCTTCCCTAATAAGCTCAGTAACAGCTTTAGGAGAACCATCTATCCTAAAACACAAAAGAACAATTCAATTAGAAAGTACCAAAGTTGCTAGCTTTCTTCATTTGGAGGCCCATGCCTCCATTAACTAGTTACCTTAAATCCACGTGCTTAATGTGAGGCATTCTTCTTAAAGCCTGCAGGTTGAGGGTCTCCATACAATTTCCAGACATACAAAGTTTATCTACAGCAGTCAGTTTCTCCAAAACCTTTGGAATGTCTGTGAATTCATTGAAGGAGAGTCCTAGGTAACTGAGCTGCTGCATATTCTCCAACTCCGCAGGAAGAGACTGAAGATAGTTACCATCCAACAAAAATGTCTGTAAGCTATTCAAAAAGAGAGAGAACATACAACAGATTTTTGAAAATGCATGTCTTTTTATGAGCACAGAACTTCAGCACAAGTAATAGCTCACACAACTGACAAAATGAATTGTAGTTCGCCCTGGAGAGGTACAAACTGGTGGAGTATGAGGGAATGAGGCAAAAGAGAGAATATGGTCATAAATAAGCCTCCCAAACATCTGTAAAGATCAAAACAAAACCAAAAAGCTGAACAGTTTTCCTGACTTGGGTAAACATAACTGGGGTCAATATCTGCTAACTGTGGCAAGAAGCCAAAACAGCCATCACATCCCTTGTTATTTTGAGACTATATCCAAATCTTTCTAATTTAACTCAGACAAGGGAAGAGCAATTTGCCTCTTTCATCTATACTTAAAAGCCGCCTAGATTTTTCAGCTTTACCAAAACAACAAAAATCCTGTATTTTATTTATTTTTCAGATACTAAAATTTAAGAAAACTAACAGTGAGTTCTCTGGTTTGTTCACAAAAGTTTCCAACAGCCTAATTGGTGGTGAAAGTCGATAATTAAGTGACCAATACAGCTAAGAAAATGACTTCACATTAGGCATTTGTGAAACCTGTGAAGATAGGTCATGGGTTGTACTCCATGATGGGATTTTGAGAACGTACTTGTGCATATCTCCTGCTGCTGCTGGAACAGTTCTGAGGGCATTGCAGGACACATTCAGCTCTGTCAAGGTTGGGATATTGCATACTGCCAGAGGGAAATCTCCGAGATGGTTATTGGAAAGATTAAGGCTCTTCAACTTGGTAAACCTATATTAACCAAATTTTTGAAAAGGAGAGAGAAAAAAAAAAGGTCACAGATTCAGTCATAGAATTCTAGAACAGTAAAGGACCTTTAGTGCTCACCCTGGTATTTCAAATCCTTCATTTTAAAAGTGAGGAATTAATACCTAGGCAGATTAAGTGATTTGCAAAGTCACACAAAGGCAGAGCCAAGGACTAGTCCGGGTTTCCTGCCTAATTTCCAGTCCAGTATATTTCTCAGAACATAGCAATCTTATCTCCACTGAAACTAAGATATACCTTTGAGCAATTAAGCAAGTCTTTCAATTTTGTTCCAGTTACCTGGTAATTAGTAAGCTCATAAAGGACAAAGGGGAGGTATTATCAAGTAGCATAGGGGCAACTAGGTAGTGCAGTGGATAGAGCACTGGCCCTGGATTCAGGAGGACCTGAGTTCAAATCCGAACTCAGACCAACCACTTGACACTTACTAGCTGTGTGACCCTGGGCAAGTCACTTAACCCCAATTGCCTAAAAGCAAAAACAAAAAACAAAAAACAAAAAAAACCCAAGTAGCATAAAGGACAAAGTCAGGGTCCCATCTAATGATAATAACAGCAGTTACATATAGGGCTTGAAGGTTTACAAAGCATTTTACAAACATTATCTCATTGTATTCTCACAACAAACCAGGATGTAGATATTATTATTCTCATCTCTATTTTACACATGAGGAAACTGAGGCAAAGAGGCATTAAGAGACTTGCCCAGGCTCGCACAGCTGGTTAAGTGCCTGAGGCCAGATGTGAAATTAGGTCTTCCTGACCCCAGTTCGGGCACTCTATCCACTGTGCCACTTAAATATTTCTGCCTATACTAAAGACAAACTTTTGTGCTCTTCTTTTCCCGTGTCAAAAATGGGAATAATAAAATCCATCATTTTCCTAATGCAATATTATAACTACAATGAAGTGAGAAGGTATATAAAACAAAAACACATAAATTTAAATCAAATTTTTTGTACTACTGATCTCAATATCTCAAGAGTTTAAAGAAATATCTGTGATAAATTTCAATGACATTAAAACACAATGTATTCAGGACCATTTCAATATTTCCAGTATGTCTGTATCTTCCTCATGCACCCTTCCACTTTGTTTCCCATAGCTGGAGAGCTAATGTAACACTTGGGCCAAAAGAAGGTTTCAAGAGGCAAAATTTAAAAGTCAACAAAAGGTAACAAGGGAGATGGTTAAGTATCACACACAGCTTCCACAGATGGGTCTCAATGAAGCTCATTAAGATCAATCAGTCATACCAGTGAGCACAGCTAGGTGTGAGGTTCAAAAGGAATCATGCTAGACCTAGTAGACATCATCATGCTCCAGGACAGGAGTTGGCAAACTATGGCCTGCAGGCCAAATTCCTCCCATGAGCAAAGAATGGTTTTAAAACTGTAAAAAAAACCAAAACACAAAAACAGGCTGGCGTACTGGAATTGGTCCAAGGGCTATAGTTTGCCAACCCCTGCTCTAGGATATCAACTTATGACCTGAAAAAGAGGTGAACCAGTCATTCAGTGAACATGAAGGACGAACTAATGTTAATAATAATAACAATGACAACTAACATTTATATAGCACTTACTATGTGACAGGCATTATTAAGTGCTTTACAATTATTATCTTATTCTGTCCTCACAACAACCCTGAGAGGTAAGTGCTATTATCATCCCCTTTTTACACATGTGGAAACTGACTTGTCCTGGGTCACGTAACTAGTAAGTATCTGAAGCCACATTTTAACACAGATCTTTCCAACTCCAGGCACAGCACTCTATTTATTGCAACAAAAGACAGACAATATGAGCTCTGCAACCAGATGTAACACCACCAACCCTCTTCTTCCCCAATCCCAGATATTAAAGAACTAGAGGAAAGCCTTATGCACATTAAATGGATAGCCTATGAAGGATTCCTAGAAGATTCTACCATCTCACTGGATTAAGAAAAAGTGTTTTGTAAAACTCAAAGTAACATATAAATGCAAACTATTATTTTTATTACCATTATGACAAGTATCACTCAAGTTTTGGAAGGGCTGTGATTTGCTTTGGTGGAGGAAGTACCCAAACCAAAGAAAAAACAGACGCAGTCAGCAAAGACATACAGTGGAACAGAAGTCCTATGGCACGATTCAGGAAACAGAATTCCTAGATGACAATTTCCCAGAAAACTGAAGAGCCAAGAAAAGAGCAAAATGTTTTGTTTTTTAAACACTTTTAAAATGGAAATCTTTCTACAATCTATTATGTTTCCCTATAGTCATAAACAGTATAGGAAACATAATTTAATCTTTCCTTGATAATTCAGAGACGTTATAAATATCAATTACCGTACTGTAGACAATGGACTAAACCTATAACGAAGCCTAGGATATTCAAGTCAACAAACATTTATCAAGCACCTACTATGTATAAGGCACTGTGCTGTGCACTGGGAAGACAAAAATGAAACAGCCCCTGCCCTCGGGGAGCTTACACTGCATGGGAAGGACATAAGGTGTGTACAAGGAAGTAAGCATAAAATATAATGAAAAAGGAGACAGTTAATAACTAGAGGGAAGGGTGGAGATCAGGAAAGGACTAGCATTCACCAGGCAGCGCCAAAGCTGTGCTTCAGGAGGACATAAATAACAAGGCTAAGAAGGATTACATTTTGCAGCTAAGAGGGACCACTTGTTTCCAAAAGGAGAGAAGATAGACTGTTGTTGTTTATGAGGAACAGCCACTGGACCAGCCTGACTGGAACAAAGAGTAAAGAATGTGTGCATTTGGGGAGGAATAGAAAATAACACTGGAAAGGTAGATGGAAGCCATACTGCAGACAGCTTTACATACCATGGTGGTTGAGAATTTTGTATTTTCCCTACAGGAAATAGGGAGTCATTGGTGATTTTTGAATGGGGGAAGGGGGGGTAGTGGGAGGAGGGCAGTATCATGATCAAATCTTTACTTTAGAGGATATACTGGAGAGGGAGAATAATAAAGGTAGAAAGATTAATGAGGAGGGCAGCTAGGTGGTTCAGTAGATAGGGGCTGGGCCCAGAGTCAAGATGACCTGAGTTCAAACCCAGTCTTAGACACTTGACACTTGCTAGCTGTGTGACCCTGGGCAAGTCACTTAACCCCATTGCCTATAATAATAATAATTATTATTGTTATATATCTCTTAATCTCTGCTTCCTTCAAGTCCCACCTAAAATACCAACTTCTACAGGAAGCCCTTCTTGGTCCTTCTGCATTCCAGTACGTTCCTACTGTTATTTCCAATTTGGACAGTATATTGCTTGTTAGTACGTAGTTATATGCACGTTGTCTCTCCTACCAGATTGTGAGCCCTTCAAGAGAAGGGACTATCTTCTGCCTTTTTGGGTATTCTCAGCATTTAGCACAGTGCCTGGCACATAGTACACCTTAACAAATATTTACTGACTGACTCATGTAGGCAGAAGTGGTGTGGTAAAATGGAAAGAATAGCAGACCTGGTAGTCAGAAGATGTGAGTTCAAATCCCAGCTTTAACACTTTTTAACCAAACGACTACAGGCAAATCATTATCATCTAACTTCTCTGAGGGGCAGCTGCTTCTTCTGATAATTGTCCTACCTACCTCACAGGCTGTTATAAGGAAAGTTCTTTGTCATCTTTTCTGTACTTTAGAAATGTCAATTATTAGTAGTTATTCTGTATTGTTATTTATATTATTTCTGTATAATTATATTGTTTACATTATATTACCCCTAAATTATCTTTTTTGCAAGTTAAGGTTTTTCCACATCAGGCTATGTATTTTTTCCACATCAGTTTCACTCTTACTAGAGATTGTCATGAGATGGCTGTATAACCACTTACTTATTAGGGATATTACAGAAGAGTTCTTAACCTTAATTGTACCACCAGACCCTTTTGGCAGTCTGGTGATAACCTCCTTCTCACAATAATGTTTTTAAATATTTGAAGGACAATCTGACTAATGTGAAAAAAAATATGTTTAATAAGAATGTATATGTAGAGCCTATATCAGATTACATGCCATCCCGGGGAGGGGGAGGGAACAGAGGGGGAGAAAACTTAAAACTCAAAAGTTAAAGGAAGTGAATGTTGGGTTTGTGAAAATAAAGATGTAACTTTTTTCCCATCCAAGTTCATGGACTCCCTGAAGTCTATCCATGGGCCCCACTGAGAACGTCTGCTTTAGAGGGAAGTCCTGCATAGATAAGGTTTACAGTAGATAGGTCACTTCCAACTCTGATTCTAATTCTCTTAGAGGGTTTATCAATGTCAAATGGCATTTCAAACAATATTACTCTTTGGATTTCCCCCCCAAATCTGGATCTCCTGTCTTGTCCAGGCTCAAAGTATAGCAGCTGCTCGCAGACTTGACCTCATGGCTGATCAGCACAGAAGTTTGACCTGTTCCATTTTTCCAAACTGAGCCAGTTTGTGCCTACTTGGGCAGGTTGGGGGCCTTTCCCCACTCTCTCAGGTTCACCATACTAATGAAGACAATGTGGGCACCCAGTCAGTTTTAACTCTACTTCAACTCCAAAACCTTCCAAACAAGTGATCTACCAACTGCAGCCACCCCAAAACCAGGAATTGTAGATGTGTGCCACCATCTGCAGATTTATTTGTGAATTAGGTGGAATTGCTATTCTATTCAATGTGCTATTAAATGAAATGTGAAGTCAGAAGACTATAAGAGAAAACAAAAATATCCACTGGGCATTTCAAGAGAGGATTTTTCCATAGATTTTAAAGTTCTTCAGACAGGAAAGAATAAAAAGGTCTTGTTCCAAAACTGACTATAATGAATGAATGAAATCAAGGTTCTTTCTCTTAGCACTCTTGAACATCTTCAAAAACAACATGAGGCAAAGCCAGTAGAGGTAATAGAAAAGAAAAAATGCAAATCTTCCAAAATGGCACAGATGGGGTAGGTAAGATTCCTCTTTCAGAATTCTCCTTACATGCTAAGAACTCAGCCTCAGTTTCCATAAAAATCTTCAAACTGCTTAGTCACATTTTGAAAGCTACCACTAAACAAGTCAGCATCCTGCTCAGAATGAAAAATGCAACCTGAGAAGGCACAGGTGGACTGATGACAGAACTCTTGGGCAAATTAATTTATGTGACCAGATTTACAGGGACTGTACCACCTCTGATAATTACTCAAATCAACAGAATAGAGAATTGAATGAGTGAGAGGATGTGTGTCAGATTTAAATAGATGAGAGCAAGGAGTCCCTCAGCAGAGGTTACCCCAATTAGTCTTATTTATACGTCTCTTTTTTTAAACCTTCAATTGATTACCATTTCTGAATACAGAAAGAGTGGCACCATTCCTGCTGGCACTAATTCACTGCCACTTTACATGTCTGATTGGTACTGGGCTAGCTTTAATGTGCTAGTATCTTAACTTTCTCCTAGAGGAGAACACAATGTTCAGCAGAGATGTGTTTAGCAAACAAAGCATGGATTGTTTCCAGTGACCCAGAATCTAGATCAGGATGCATCCACCAACTTCAAAATTCTGATCTGCTTTGGAAACTGAAACCCACAGCTTTCCCAGAGTTCCACATTTCCTTGAAAACACACACATACACACACACGCGCGCGCGCACACACAACAAGCTATGTGCCCTAGGAGACTGACTCAGAAGACAACAAAAGTCCTTTCAAAAATGACTGCTGCTCCTTTCAGGTAAACAGAGAAGGCACACACAAAATCAGTTCCCCTATTTAAGCTCACCTTAGCTGACGTGCATAGTGGAGAGGCAATTAATTTCTGTCTTTTAAATCAGAGGGGGAAAATAGTGTAGAAGTATAAACAGGTACTTAGAAGTGATGTTTCAGGTGGGAGAAAGACAAGAGATGACATACTTGAGAGGATGGCCTTCCTTCCCCCATTTCCCTCATTTTGAAAGAATGATGAAGGAAATAAGGAATACTATGAATACTACCAACATAGTATGGAATCATTCAATCTTCATAACACATCACAAAGCTCTTCAGATATACCAGTTCAACAGAACAGGTAAATTATTATAGGTAGCTAAAATAAATGGGGCTAGGTGTGAAATAAATCACTGGAGCAAGTACAAATTTTAAATAACTTTATTTTTTACTGTTTCTTACCCAAAGTTGCTGTATTTTATTTATCCACTCTTCAGATGCTTGTTTATGTTTGTAACATGTTACATAAGATGGCCTAGATCAACATCATTTCGCAACAGCATCATTAACACATGACAAAAAAAAAGCCCCTCATCCTGTCTCCAAAGCCCACTGAATCAATACACAGCTGGATGACCACCCATTCAGAGTGTTACTCTTATGGAACTAGCAGTCCTTCTAATATTTCTTCACTTAATATTTTGAACCAATGAACATGTTAGGTGAGGTATCCCTGGTGTGGAATAAGCTAATGAAAATCCCCAAACAGGTGAAAATATTTTTACTTGAGAGGTTGTAGTAAAGTACAGTAACAAAGCTGATCACAGAATCAAAGATTTTAGGCAGGAGGGAATTTAGAAGTCATCTCATCCAACTCCCTCACCTGATAGGGAAGAAAACTAAGGATGAGAGAAGCAGTAAGTGACTTGCCCAAAATCACAATGCTACTATACAGCAGAGCTGGAATTTCGACTCAGATCCTCTACTTTCAAATATGGTGCTCCATGTATGTTCTAACCCGCGTGTTAGTACAAAAACAAAAATAAAAAATGCTCACTTTGACCAAGAAAATAAAAAATGACAAAAAGCTATTATGAATTTAGTTAATCCTTTTAACATTAATTTGTATTTATTAATCACAAGAGCATCTATGTACCTTTAGAAAAGAGTAATATTTATATGAATAAACAACATGCCTTCTTCATTCTATAGGAGTATGTTTGCTTACTTCTAGATATACATTTGTATTTGTGAACTCCCTGCAGTAAATCTACCACTGCCACCTCATCCCATAGGTTAACTGGAAACCACAAGTTTAAGTTTTTTGAGTGTACTCTTCCACCTCAGAGTTAAAGCCATCTATTAGTCAATTAGCTGCAGAAATAGAACCCACATTTCTCTCAGTGACTCTGCTTTTCCAATGTAGCTGATATTTGCTCAGTCAAGTCATCACATCCCATTTTAAATAATATAGTAACAATTACAGTGAGCATGTATGTAAAAATTTAAGGTTTGCAAAGTGCTTTACAATAATTATGTCATTTTATCTTCACAACAACCCTGAGAAGTGATATTATTATCCCTGTTTTACAGATGAAAAAACTGAGGGTGAGAGAAGTTAAGTCACTTGCCCAGGGTCACACAGTTGATAAGCACTGGAGGCCACGTTAGAACTCAGGTCTTCCTGACTCCAGGTCCAGTGCTCTACCCACAGCGCCACCAGGCTACATAGATGCTCAATCTTAGATTTTGGACTAAGTCACTGGCACTGCACTGGTGATGCAGAAGAATGTTCTTTGGATAGGCTTAAGGAAGTTGACCACACATCAGGGATCATCTATAAATTACCAAGAAAGAGAACCAAAGTCATTCAAAAGGTTGGTGTGTGATTTTCTAGGAAGGGTACAGTTGGGAGGATGGGGGGGGGAGAGGAGTCCTTAGTTTTTACCTTGACCAGGTCTCCTTTCTCCCACCTACCCCCCACCCTCCACAGCCCTTTGGCTGAAGGAGGTCCTTATGAGCTTTGAAAGTTGCAGAAAATTTTGGGCTTTCCATCTGTCCTCAAAGGATCACTGGATCAGCAATGTCTGCATTGGGATCAGAGGACAATTCACCACATTCAAGGAAAACTTTTTGATAATACCACATGAATGGTTTAAAAAAAGGATTCCCTGCAACCAGGAACTGTGAGTTATCCTTTGGTTACATGTATTCTCCAGGCTTAAGTCCAATTTCCTCTAGACTTTGTACATTTTTGTGAAAGAGCATGCTTTGGACTTTTGGCGAGGGAGATATCATACACCATCTTCAGTAAACTTCTTTCTAAAAGCTATTTAAGTCGGCTGACTAAATGATTTTCAAGTGAGAATCTTGGAGGGAGAAGGACACTGGTGGAGTTCAAGCTCATAGCATTAGAGAATTACCCCCTGATTCCTCAGGATATTCCCCACATCCCCAAAGGGAAAATGTAGCCTTGCTTTGGGACCTGAGACTCATTTGTAAGAATGGGAACTGGGATAAGAATACATGGAACTGATGTGGGCTATAGCTTCATATGATGACATTAGGGAGAACAGCTACTAACCAGCTGGCTATTATTGGCACCTTGTAGTGAATGCTGATTCAAGCACTAGTAAAGCCATTCCTCAGTCAGAAACACTGAATGTTTCCAAATTTCCATTTGTAGAGGACTCCAGAATATATCCCTTGTGAACACGATCTCTATTAAATTCTCCCATCATCCATTGTGAAGGTTTGAATATTAAATCCCCAGAGAAGCCAAGAAACTTGCTTTTAGAGACAAATTTCTGATTATTAATGCAGCCTGTGGAAAGTTCAAGCTTGGAACTGTAACTAATTCTAGAAACAGCAGCCACAGTGCTCAGAGAAGAGCCTACACAGGAATGCAGTATAGAAGGGATGACTGATCAGTCATTAATCTTCATCATAGTCTTCTTCTGCCAAAGGTCTATGAATATAAAGAATAGTAGTGAATTTCCTAAAAGAGGATACTGTATTAAAAGTTTAAGCCAATAATATCATTATACTCTTTGCACCAAAGTTATCTAGGAATCTAAAAGAGTTAATATATTTTTCAGAGCAAACAATTATAGCTGAAGAATACACAGAATTTAGTTCAGTGTATTTGTAATACACCTCAGAAGTGCTATCAAGTACTAGTCTTGATCCTGTACATGGAAAACAATCTCTTTAGTTTTCTTTTCCAACTAAAACCACATGAGGAACATCTATGATTAAAAAAATTTATCTGGGAAAGGGAAACCAGAAGCTCCATTTCATTCCCCCCAAATAAGAATCTCGATAGATCAAGGTTACTTGGCACAACAACATCATAAAATTTTGAAATATCTAGTAGTGAGAATGTACCCATGGGTAAAAAGTGCTGAAGCATTTAAGGACCTTATCTGATCATGTATCCCCTAATGTTATTCATTTTCCTACCTTTTTCCTCCTAGTCTTTTTCCTCCAGTTTCCCAGTAATCTCTAATTAGCAGCAAATGAGAACTAACAAAGGCAGACCTTCAAATTGCCATAGAGGGAATATAGCATTAATTTGCTTTGCCTTGATAACAATCACTTCCTTTTTTTTGTCTAGATGGCAGCATACACCAATGTGAATGTTCTTTAGTTACAAGTTCAGGCTGAAAAAGATTCCCCCCTCTTCCCTGCTCCTTTTTCCTTCATCATATTTCTAGGTATGAGAGCCAAGTTACCAATGTGAGTAAATATTTAGCTCTGTGAATAAAATTTTCAAAAATTAAAGGAAAAGATATTTAGTTTGTTAAACAAATTTGTCACGAAAGCTGTCAGCTACATCAAATATATACATTAAAATTTTAATCAATTTTGCTCAGAAAACATATGGGATTTAACCAAGACATAATTTGAAACTCTATGAGAAATGTTTCAATTTGGTTTATTGGACACAGGCTTGAAATTTTGTTCCAGGGTAGTAAAGGTACAAGAGATATCACCAAAGAACTATTATCAGCAAAAAAGGAGTTGGGCTTTGTAGCAAGAATTAGGGAGAGCAGATGTACTGCCTAATTGTTATACTGGTATTCATAGATACAAAATGTAAAGAGATCTAGAGTCAGGTTCCCCAACATGTCATCTATAGTTACTATATAAAGGCTGGAACAAGAGAATTAAAGTTCCATAGCAATAAAACAGGAGGAAGTCAAGAACAATTTTGTCTAACCCCAAGATACCTTAGACTTGGCCTCCAAGAAAAAGAATGATATTGCAGTGTTCATACTTGGAGTGAAAAAGAGAGAAATAAATTTACAAACAAATAATAAACACATGGCAAGTACTCCTAATAAATATATATGCTCTCGTCTTCCCTACTATGCTGATTTTAAAAGTTATGAAAGGTTAACAATTCCCCATTTTTTTTCCTTTTTCCATATCATCAGATTATCATTGACTTGTCTATATAACATGTTTGCATATGGTATGGGAGCTTCAACAATTATGTTCTGAATAAGAGCAAATCAGGTTATAAATGTAACTATTAGAAATTAAAGATAGAGGTTATATACTTATACAGTTAATTATTTTAAAAAGTTTGAGCAGTGGCTACTACTCAATGAATACTCTCAGTGATACGGTATCATGAGCCTTGCCTATATCTGGGCCAATCCTCTTGATAATTTTCTATCTAGTAACTAAGGATATGGATATTATAGATAAAAAACCTCAAACTCAAGAGAAATGGGGGCATGGTAAAAGGATACTTAATTTTCAAGTATCTTCTAACCATGATTAAAATAAATGTTACACATTATAACCAGACAGAGGAAGTTGGATTTGTTTCACTTGATATGCTTAACAGAAAAAAAAAAACCAATATTACTTTCTTGAGTTATTACTTACCAAAGAGGGCCAATTAAATAAGGATTCCCTGGGTGAAAGTCATTTCCTTTTTAAAAAAAAAAACAGTCTATGTTTAGTGTATTTTTCTCTTGTAGGAGTAAATACTAATAATAGACTCGGGCATCTGTATTAAGTAAT
This sequence comes from Phascolarctos cinereus, assembly GCF_003287225.1. NCBI lineage: Eukaryota > Metazoa > Chordata > Mammalia > Diprotodontia > Phascolarctidae > Phascolarctos > Phascolarctos cinereus. Next base: position 440,933,227 of record NW_027555847.1, on the reverse strand, counting down.
GAAGGGTAGTGGGCACCTGCTCACAGAAAGGGGACTGTAAGCCTAGCTCAGGTCTTGTTTTCCATTAATTATTAACAGCAGAATCCCTGACGGTTTAGAGCATGTCACTCTGGAACAGTGCCAAATTGTCAGTGGTCTCTGATGTTGACTCACTGACTCTGATGTTGAAAGCATTTTATACAACAAAGAAGAAGGGGAGAAAAAAGGAGGCATTAATATATACTCTATTGAAGCAATCAAAGTAGCTCAATTTGGCAAGCATTTCTTAAGTCAAAAGTAGAATAAAAATAAAACCAAATGTGCTCTCAGCTTGCTTTTTCTCTTTTTTTCCAAGAAAATCTGTAAAAACTAAACACAACAAAGAGGAAATGAAGTAAATCAAAGAAACTTTCTCCAAAGGTGGTACAAACCTCCCAGTGGGGTCAGAGCAGGATGCTTCAATAACTAGATTTATCTTTCTGACTAACATTACTTTCTGCTTTTTTTCCCCCTGAAGAATGACATTAGGAAGGGAGTATCAGTAACATCCCTCCTTGACTGTAAAGCACACATCCCATTACTCATATGATTCCAAAGTTCTAAGGCCCAAATGCATACTTATAACATGAACCTTTTTTATAGAGTACTATAATAATGCTTAAATAGTTTTACATCAAGCTAGATTTGTTTTCAAGCAACCATTACACACTATAAGGACTACATACAGAAACAAACGGTCTGTCTTACACTTGCTGTAAAGAAATGCACAAGGACAGGAACTAGGAGGTCTTCTATCTACATGGAGGGAAAGAAATAACAAAGGCATACTATTCAGTGCCCCATGTAGCGCCCACAATGGCATCTGAAACTTGAGAGGCAGCGCCTTCTTCTATCCTGTTAGTGCATGCCCACCCTCCACAACACAATGACTAAATCAACCTTCTGTCCATTCCAACACTGTTCATGGTCATCTTCCTCTCCATTCCCACAAATTCCACCTACCACAAAATTTAGCTCCAGTCTAAATTACTACTAACAATCATTTATCCAGACATTCTCGGTTTTCTCAATAGGTTGCTTTGCATTTCATCTTATTAAGTCTTTTGCTATATGAAATGTCATTCTGTGGAAAGACCTGGCACTGTCATTCATGGTCAGCACCTTGCCTTGATTCTTCTAGAATAGCACTTCAATGCACCACACCATTCATGTAGGACCACAAGGTCAGTTTCCCTGGCTTGGCCCAAAATAAACAAAAGTTATCCCTACCTTGATCCTAACTATCACAAATGACACCTGAATGTCACCAAGAAACATAAGCACATCACTTCAAGTAATTTGAAAACAAAAGGTAAATATATGTACATTTTGCTTGGAAAAATTCAAATTGAATTTTATAGCATGGTCTTAAAATTAATGATTGGAACTTTCTCTTTTACTTGCCTCAAATTCGAGGGGGAAAAAATGAGAGGATGACAAAAAAAGCCATAAACCAGATACTATTTTTCCCCATCACATAAAGACAAAAGTAGAATTTGAAACTACAAAAGAATGCATTAATGTCATCAATTGATAGAATATTATACTACCATTTAACAAATTATTCTTATTCAACTAAACTTTAAGGAGAAGACTTATTTTTAAGTTATTTTAGTCTCATTTTAAAGAATATAAAAATCAAGCTGAAAGAAGGTAATGAATTATAAGGAATAAGAAAAGGCTGTCGTAGGACTACCCCTGGTCTACAATCATGATTGGATTCAGAAATCAAAAAGACACACACACACACACACACACACACTCTCTCTCTCTCTCTGAATAAATTCATTTCCTTTTAAGGAAGATGACAGGGGCTCATTTGGCTTTAAGTGTTCAGAATGAAAGCAACAATCTTACCTCTCTTTCACAAGCTATGTTTCTAAATTGCAAGCTAGCAGCATAATGATTAAAAAGCCAAATACAAGGCATTTCAACCATGCTATAGTTAAATCCCTTCTACGAGACTGGCATATGGTTCTATCTTTGTTTTGTAAATGACCAAATTTATTCATTTTCTCCTGAACAGTATCTGCCCAAAATCAGCCAATTTAGGCTCGGTTAAGAAGAGGGTGCCTAATCCCCAAAGTCCGGGGATGAAAACCATATATGTAAAAAGAACACTTTTGTTCCAGCATTGGTGCTGGAAGATTAAATAAGTGTACCCTTTCCCATAGGTTGGGGGAAGGGGAACAGTGAGAAAGGAGGAGGAAGAGAAAGTACATTTCAAGGTTCAAATCAAAGAATTTTTTTTTAAGTCACTACACTTAAGTTGGAAAGAATCCCAGTTTGTACTTACAAGGACATGCGTGATGTGAACAATCCTCTGAATACCTACTAGGCCCTATGATATTTGGGAACTAAATGACATCCATATCAAGTAGACCATATTACTAAAGGAAAGTGAAACACAACAGAAAAAAACAAAACACCAGAACAAACACCTTGCTCATACTATTAAAAGAAAAATAGTATCTCTAAGTTCCTTAATTCCTACTTACCAGCCTGTCATCCTCCCCTATATACTTCCCACCTTCAAATATCGTCCTGAGTACATATGAAGTATTTCTGATTAACTAGAAAAATAATCCAACCACTAAATACTTTACCAGGTATGGTAAAAGATATGGTTATTGTTCTCTATCTCACCTTACTATATGTAATGCACTATGCTGCTGAGTAAGTCAATACCCAATTGTTGAACGTCTACTATGATTGCAGGCATGGTGCTAAATGCTGGCAACATAGAAAGGTAGAAGCTTACAGTCTAATATAAGAAGGATATGAAGATAAATAAAATCCAGTTCCTGTCTTCAAGGGCCTACATCTAGCACTCAAGTTCATAAACAGGCAGGACAGAAAGTAGAATTAGAGATGTTTCCTAAGAATTGCAAAATTTAGATGTGTTAGACTGTGAGCTCCTTGTGGGCAGGAATTGTTTTGTGGGGGGGGAAGGGGGGAGCTGCCTTGCCTTTCTTTTCATCCCCAGCACTTAGCTCAGCGCCTGGCACATAGAAGGCTCTTAATAAATGCCTGCTGAGCATAAGCAGAGAGATCAGGAATGATTTTATCTGAACTGGGCTATAGAGGATGAGTATAAATTTGACTGGTAGAGATGGAGAGTGGTATCCAAGGGGGAGGGAGCACCATGAACCAAGGCACAAAGATGGAAGAGTGAGCCCATGCTCAATAAGTACTAAGTACGGTGGTTCAGTTTATCTGGAGTATAAGTAACTATCCGGGAGAACAGAGAGAGAAGACAGATTAGAAGATAAAGGACATTTAGGACAGAACTCAAACTCAACATGGCTAGAACAGGCTTCATTTTATTCTGCCCGCCCCTCTCCAAGCTGATCCATTCTCCAAAATTTCCCATTCCTGTTGCTGACATCCCACCATCCTTCTAAGTCACCCAGGTTCTCATCTTTGACTCTCTGCTCTTCTTCAACAACCACATCCATTTAGCTGCCACATCTTACTCATCCTACCCACACTGCCTCCATCGTAATTTATCATCTATTGCAGTTGCCTTCTAATTACCTCCCCATTTCTCTCAATCCATCTTCTATACAACTGTTAAAATGACACTCCTAAATTAAAGATCGGTCATGACCTGTTCAAAACCCTTCAATGTCTCTCCACTGCTTCTAGAATAAAATACAAAATACTCAGGGTAACATCTGAAACCCTCCACAATCTGTTTCCCACCTTCCTTTCCAACTCTTTTAAATATTATTTCTTCCCCTACAAGCTATTCCTCAAAGAGGACAAAAGGTCTCCAGTGTCGGGAATGTTCTCCTTCCTCACCTCAGCCTTATAAAATCCTTAACTTCCTTCAAAATACAGCTTGTATCCCACATGTTAGACACTTTGTGTTGTTGAGTCATTTTTCAGTTGTTTGACTCTTTGTGACCCCATTTGGGGTTTTCTTGGCAAAGATACTGGAGTGGTTTGCCATTTCCTTCTTCAGCTCATTTTACGGATGAGGAAACTAGGACAAACAGGGTTAAGTGACTTGCCCAAGGTCACACAGCTAGCAAGTGTCTGAGGCCAGATTTGAGAAAGATGACTCTTTCTGACTCCAGGCCAATCACTCTATCCATTGTGTCATCTAGCTCCTAATACAGGAGCCAGTTTTTAGCCTTACTTCCTCTAGGAATTACTTTGCATAGTTTAGATTTACTTGTATACACACCGTATCCCAATAGTATAAAATCCTTGAGGGCAAAGACTGCTTTGTTTTTGACTTTTGCATCTTTGGCAACAAGCACAGGGCCTAGCACTCAGGACAATAACAAATGTTTGTGGAAAGGAATTTTGCCAGAGGTCAGGGAGTCCGAACTTTGTTTGGAAGGCAATGAGGGGGTTGATGAAGCATTATGAGTAGAGCATGATCAGAGAGCCCTGTCCCATGAATTCAGCTATAACACATGCCAAATAATGTTCTCATTCCCTCTTCCCATCCCTGCTACTATATACACAACACATTCCTGGAAACTGAGGGGAGCTTAAATACTTAAAGTTCCAAAAAAACAATTTTCCCTAAAGACTGCCTAGAAGCATGATCCTGCAGAGACCCCACCAGGGAGGAATTAATGTGTCTCACTTTAGTGGCCACTGTCAAATACTGGCAGTAGAGGTCTATTTTCCACATTCTCATCACTACATCTCCACAAGTGCTAAGTCTGAGAACAGATAAGGTTGTTCCCTCCAATGGCAGAATGTCATTACTTTCTTTGGGAACAGTGTCAAAAACACTTGGGAGCTCTTCAATGCTTCTAGTTTTAAAACAAACTTAGTCCTAAGAATGAGAAGACTCTAGAAATCTTCAATTTTGCCCAAAACTGAAAAGAAGAAAAAAAATTGCTATAAAAAAAGTTGTTGTCAAAATCAGAAGAATCTGGAACAACTTGACGGCTACCTACCAATCAGTGGAGTGGGGACAGAAAAGAGTTAACAGAAAACTTCCCAAGAGGCTAAAAACAGCTACAGAAAAGCTAGATGTAGTTGAAAGTGTCTCCCAGTATCCAAAAAACAGATAGGGGGGAAAAACCCATTACATATATATACTCTGAAATTCTAAAAATACCTGGCTGGGTGAATTTCTTCCCTGGTTCACTGGGGTTGGGGTGGGGTGTATAAGATGGAAGGAGCAGTGGATTTGGACAGAGAGAAGCTTCGCTCATGGCTCTACTACCTGATATCTATGTGACCTCAAGCAAGAAAATCAACTTCAGTTTCTCCAGTGGTAAAATGAAGGGATTATAGGATCATAGTTCTAGAGTTGGAAAGGACCTTGGAGACTATCTAGTTCCAGCAGCCCTTTTTTAGAGATGTGCAAAGTAAGGTCCAGGAAAAAGACTGACACAAGGTGACCCAGTAAATAGAGTGCTAGACAGAAGACAGGAGTTCAAACCCTGCCTCAAGTACTCACTAGCTGTGTGACTCTGGGCAAGGCACCTCATCATCTTCAGCCCCAGACCCTTCACACCTAACATCAGGCTAGCAGCAGCACCTACTTCACAGGACTACTATGAGGAGTGCATGAGGTAAAAAGTTTGCAAACACTAAAGCGAAAACTAATTTTTTATTGTTAGTATTATGACTGATTTGCCTAAAATCATACAAGTATAGTAAGCATCAGAGGAAGGATTTAAACCGAAATCTTCTGGTTCCTGTGAGACTTTTCTTTTTATTGTTCTATGGAACCAGATGATTCCTAAGGACCAGTGCTAAAACATCACCATCTAATCCAGGTCAATAAACTATACTTGGTCTCTACCAGCCCCAAATGCAGTGTTTGAATGTATGAATAAATGAATGACTAAAGCATCAATTAAGGCTTATTAGTGCAAAGCAGTATGCTAAGCACTAGGAATACAATTAGAACCAAAAACAGGCTCTGCTCTGGAGATGCTCAGATTCTAATGGGGGAGACACAAAGCAGATGGAAAAGTTCCAGTGCAGGGACAGAACAGATCACAGTATCTCTTCTTCAAAGTCATTTTCATTGATAAAATCCTATCAGTTACTGATATAGTTGACATTTCCTCTCTACATTTTCTAGACTTTCATATCAATAAAATATTATAATGTATATTTGTGCAGGGACTTACTGTCCCAAAAGTGTGAGGCATGACTTCTTTCAAATAATATATGGGTCCCCTAATTCTACCTTTAATCAAGGGCAGCTGATAACCTAAATCCTACTTGCTTTTCCTTGATCTCATCCAGCTTCTCCCTTCTTTACTGCTACTTTCCCTTCATCTAACCCCCACAAAGAGCTTTGGAAATGTGGAGGAGTCATTAGACCACTGGACTTAGAGTAAGAAATACTTAAAATCCCTAGTTTCATCCTTACAATGGCAAGTCATAAACTCTCCTAAGCCTGGGTTTCTGTCACATGATAATAACAACAATATATTTATACCACAATTTAAGACTTACTAGGATTTCTAGATATACTATATCGCATTTGATACTAACAACTCTGGGAGGTAGGGGCAATTATTATTCCTATTTTACACATGAAGAAATTGAGGCAGATAGCACTTAAGGGACTTGCCCAGGTATATAGGGCAGGATTCAAACTCAGTGAATGAGGCTCAAATAATATACTGTAGGTCAAGTGCTTTGCAAACTTTAAAGCACTATATAGGTGTTAACAAATATTGCTACTATGTGTTTAACAGCAACAGCTCTTTCGTATATAATAATTTGAGGTTAAAAGGGGTTTTATATAATCTTTGATTCTTAAAGTAGGTGGGCAGTATATGATTTTGGATTTTTCACTTGAGCAAACACAGAATAATAAAAATTTTATAGAGTGAGGAAAACTTTTAATAAGTAATGTAATAAGATGTATGTATATATGTATATGTATGTTATGTATGTATATATATATATGTAAGGTTTTCCAAGTATTATACAACTATCTTGCCATTTGAGCCAAACAACCCTAGGAGGTTGGTGCTATTATTATTCCTATTTTACAGATAAGGAAACGGGAAAAGATGAAACAATTTGCTTGGGGTCACACAGTTAGGAAAAAATGGAAGCAGGATTTGTGCTCAGGTATTCTTAACTCCAAATCCAGGGCTTTATCCAGCCTAGCTACCCAAGTTCTAAAAGTTGGTGAATATCAGAGCTGGGACACCAGCAAAGGTTGTCTCATTCCAAGCCTAGGCTTCTTTCTCTTACACCATGCTTCTTCTTGAATACTGGTAGTATATTCAACAACGTTAGCATAAATAGACATTTTTTTTAAAGGTTACCACTCACGGTGGTGTGAATGTGTGAAGGAATGAAAAAAATTAACACCCAAAGGAAAACATTATGAAAATTTGACACTCATTTGGCATAGAAGTATGTCTGTCATTACTATGGACTGATTCAGAATCAACCATAGTATAAATCACATTCAAAGCTCCACAAACAAGCAAGACTTCAACAAATAACCTGAAACACATTTGGGTTCTGCTGACAGCGTTAGCACTCACCCGGAAGATAAAGCTGCAAATATTCTTTTGAGTCTCCCAGAGAGTTCCCACTGGCCTCGCTCAATTCCTCCCTGACAGCTAACCTATCCAGATCAAGATCTAGAGCTAAGTGGTTATTTTGGGGTTTTTGTTGATGGTTTTTAACACCGTTTTGTGAAGTCGATCACGGTTTCCTTTTGAAGTAAGCCCTTCAGCAAATTAAAAAAATTATTCTTTATACAATGGTGTAACAAATATTCCAAAACAATAATACTCTCCAGAAACAGAAAAGGCTACAGCATAAATCATAGGAAAAATACCTGGGAAAAGTATTTTTGCTGAAGATGTCTTTAGGATATTCTGATGGTGTTTTTGAATTTGACTTCATGATACTCCTTTCAAGACATAAAGTAAGCATACCACCATCAGAATTCTCAGCTGTAACTCACAGCAAAACCCAAGAACATCTTGTCACTGAATCATTATTAATAAAGAACAATTTCAATGAAACATTCATGAAAAGAGATTAATCAGAATATCTGGCAAAATGTGATTTAACATTGACTTAATTTTGTGCAGAGAGGTTTATATTGTTACAGATCCACTATTAAAACACAAATTTAAAATAGTAACCAGTGAGAAGAAAGGATAATGTTCATTGAATTTAAACCAGTAAAAAGTTAAGCGCGTTCAAAATATAAAATTAATCTCATCTGCCTTCATTATTTTGGACTCCTTAGTAAACAATGAAATGCTCAAGAACAAATCAACTTTTTATTAAGAATGATTATCACAAAAAAAAGAAATAAAAGATAGGGATTGGTCAGAGGGTAAAGGGATTGGTCAGAGGGTAAAGAAAATTATCAGAAATGTCTATCCAAGCTCAAACTACAGGGTATTTTCTTCAGTTCCTTACTTAAATAACTATGGAAGAAGAAAAGGAGTTATTTTTTTTTGTTTTTTTATTCCTGGATTATATAAATTTCAATTATTAAAGTAGTTTTAATTTCTAAAAAGGAATGACAAAGGGCAGCTAGGTGGTGCAGTGGAGAGAGCACAAGCCATGGAGTCAGGAGGACCTTCAATCAAATCCATCCTCAGACTAGTACTAGCTGTGTGGCCCTGGGCAAGTCATTCCACACACACACACACACACACACACACACACACACACACACACACACACACACACACACACACACACACACACACACCCCTCTCCCCTTCCCCTCCAAGGAAAGATTATCCACTGAAAATATTAAAGTTAGTATTAGGATAGTCTGTATCAATTAAATGAGATACATTCAGAGCATAATATCACAAATTTAGAGTTAGAAGAAGTCTTAGAAATCATTTGGTCCAAACTCCTTCCTTTTACAAACCAGGAAACTGATACCCAGAAACATTAAATCACTTCCCTGAAGTCATACAGAAATTAAGAGACTAAGGCTGGATTTGACCTAAGAGAGCTGTTACCTCCAAACTAAGCAAAAGTAAGTAAAGCATTAAGGTCATTAGTTGGTTACAAATTCAATTTCAGAAAAGAAACCCTTACAACCACAAAAAAAATTTTTTTTAATCTAATCTTGTTCCTATGTTTTGAAAACTAGAACTTGAAGAGTTCCTTTGCCAATAAAGGAAAAACAAATAATTGTGACTCCAAGAACAATATTTTCCTTCTTAAACTGCTGACCCATGGATAAGTCAGCATGCCACCTTTCCAGATTTAGAAGGCTGGTGCAAATACCAATTTAAATGTTCTGTGAAAAATAGGAAATCTTTGTAAAGTTAAAAAAAAAGAACCCAAAACATCTTAGAATTTATGGACCCAAATTTTCAACTGTGAGACTCTTCAGGGGCTGAGATGTGTGGCTAATGAGAAACTCCAGCTCTCCCTACTTGGTCCATCAGCATGAATATACACTAGGCTCACAATTGCTCCTTGAGTGAGTTTCTCATGTACATCTTGATGCTCAAGTGAAAACACAGAAACCAAACAGCAAAGATGCTCTTTGGTCTTTGGTATAAACTCTTTAATAAGGTTTTTCTTTTGTTGATACACCCTACAAATTTTACCTATACAACTTAATACACATGAAAATGGGAAAGGAATTAAGCAGCTACAAATAGAGGGAATAAACACCACCAGTATATTTAAATGTAAAAGGTTGTATTAATGCCTTTTTTAAAAGTATGTCACACTCAAATAAGCAACTTAATTTTAATTACTAGTATGAAGAAAAATAGGAAAAATACAGGCTTGCAAAGAGTGCTAATATGAATACTTGCCAAGAAATGCCTATCTTGGTTTATTAGAAAAAGGAAAAAAAAAGTCTTTACTGGTGGGTGGTGAATAACTCAATTGGGCCATAAACCAGCTTACTCAAAGGAGAGATGCCTTACAAAATAGTCACCCTTTCCTTATGTACCAACATTTGCCAGCCTACTTTCACCTCCACACAGACAGCAACAAAAGAAAAATATCCTACAATGCAGCATGAAATGTGAAAGTTTTTTCATGGTAAACATATCAAATTCAAGGCTCTTTAACATCTCTCATAAAGCATAACCTGTTAATATGTACCTCAGTTTAAAAAATATGTACTCCCCCCACTCTCCACCCCATAAAAAAAGAAGTAGAAGAAATCTACCAGAAACATTTGCCAAGAAGTCAACTGACCAAAAGAGGTCAATTATGAAGCACTATGCCTACCTATGGTAAGTTTATCCAGTGAATTAAAGCAATTAGCCTCTTCATCAGGATAAATGGATCTCAGGTAAACTGGCTATTTTAAAATAAGTGGACTATGTCACTCCTAATCAGATCCAGTGTTCTCTAAAAGTAAAATGATTTCCATTCTCTCTTACTCTTTGCTACAAGAATTAAGAATAACTGAAGCACAACTAATTTTCTGTGCCTGCAAAATTGTGGTATTTGACAGTACTCCATTTGGTCTTTGAACCTACATCTGAAATAATATTATGTCCGTAACATAACAAGGAGTCTTTTGTGTGGGACATGACTTTGGCCAGGATGCTTTAAAAAGACAGATTATGGTAACAGGTTGGAAGATACCCAGGTAGGCTCAGGAGAAATCTTCCATACATACTTCAAATTGCCTTATCCTGGTATATTTTTTGAACTGACATTATATTCTCTCATATACAAATATCCTTTTTTTAAACACAAGCAGACTTAGACGGGGTCAGAGAAAAAAAGGAGAATCAGACACCAAAACACAGTGGCAATGGTACATGCAGCAAGAAAGGGAATGAGGGATTGTAGCAGATCTCCTAACCCAGGGGGCCAAGCAGGACCAGTGGCCAAGAAGGCCCAGTGGCCAGGGGGCCTCCACCAAAAAGTGAGAGGCCAAAGTTTAGAAACCGGAACAGGCCAACAGACTGAAGCCAAGGGTAGAGTAGTGCCTTAATGCAAGGAAGCTGGGGCTCTATAATCTAAGTAGCTGGATTTAAATCCTGGCTTTTCTTCAAAATAATTGTGTGACCTTGGTCCCATCATATAACTTTGCCTGTGCAGTGTCCTCATTTGTAAGGGGAAGAGGCTGGAGTAGATACTTTTTAAGGTACCGTCTAGCTCTAAATTCTATTCTCCTGTAAACTGGTTCTGGTACCCCAGGAAGGTGGCAAACCTACAAGCCCTAAGCCTAATAAGATAATCATGCACATAGAGTGCTTAGTAAACCTTAGAGTGCAAAGGAAGACTCAGCTTTTACACTACTACTGCTCTCATTTTCAACCAGTCTGTCTTTGGATCCTGTAGATAGCTAGCTGCTTCATGACTTCACCATATCACATAGACCAGCCCTTTACCACTGGCCTTCTCAGACTCTGGGCTGCCTGTTCCTTTCACTACAGGCAAAGCTCCCTCCTGTGACCTTCCCTGGACCTGTCACCAGCCATCTGGCCCCAGACTCATAGAGAAATAAGAAACATCTCAGCCTGAAACTCTGAGAGTCTCAGTCACCTCTAGAGCAAGCCCTGCCCCTGAGCTGGTCCAGATTACAAAGGAGAGAAACTGGACAACCAACAGAATAAGGGTAACTAAATGACTAAGAGTCTTCATTTGAGGTAACTAATATGAAAACTAACTTTAATGACTTTTGATCTTGTAGTTGCAAAAACTGGCATTTGGTGGTCAAAGCACCAACCACACAAACAAGACTGCTCTACCACCCACTCCCACAAAGACCTTGGTAGGCACAGTATAGCCAGACTCCTAAACTCTAAAATAATTTAAAGCCTATGTCTACTGTATTTACTACCTTGTATGCTGTACTCAAATAATCACTTTGGGCCCTGCACACCTGTCCATAGCCAATGAGGCATTAGCATATGGCCTTTGCTAATGGCTTCTTCCCTGCTCTATAGAGAAGCCTGATGCCCTGGCATCATGGACACAGTAACTAATCAGTGAGATTTATGTCACTTATGCCAAATATGACACCTAACTGATCTTTCAAGTCAAAGACTTCGGTGGATGCTTAGAGATACTGGCTGGCATCCTTCTGTAAAAGGAGGACAGTAATAAGGTCTTACCTGTGTAAAAGTCTGGGAATGGACCAGACGATATCTTGAGGTTCCCTTCAGCTCTAGGGTCTAAGATTCTATTGCTAAGAGATTGTGGGGCCTGTGGGGACCATGCAGCCAACTTGGAAGGCGGTAGTTAAGGCATAAAGATCCTACTTTGGGTCTGGAACAGTTTCTCCCCCAAATTCCCTCCAGAACCCATACTGAACCTTTGGAAGAGAGAATCCTAAAACACTTTTGATAACTGCATACTTTGTACCTGAGGTAGATGCCTGTGGAGTGAGACACATTTAAAAACCCTCCAAGTGTCCAACTATCCTTGTATCTGGATACCTCACCAACATCTCATATTCAATGTATCCAAAACCGAGCTTATCTTTTTTCCTAAACTCCTCTTTCTGACTTCATTACTTCTGTGAATGGCTCTACCATTCCACAAAACCACATTCAGTTTTCCATGTTTGAAAGCTAGATGTTACCTGTGGAATACAGGAGATGAGCAAAAATAAACAATTAGTTACCAGAGAACTTGTCTTAAAATTAAAAGAAGGGGCAGGGAGGTGGCACAGTGGGTAGAGCACTGGCCTTGGAGACAGGAAGACCTGGGTTAAAATCCTACCTGAGACACATAATATTCACTAGCTGTGTGACTCTGGGTAAGTCACTTAACCCCAACTGCCTCACAAAAAATAAATAAATAAATAAATAAATGAATAAAAGAACCAGGAGCCTCTGAAAGGTACTAGTTGTGTATCTCTGGGCTTATTTATTAAATCTCTCTGAGCCTTGGTTTACCTTATCTTAAGAAAGACAGATAGAAAAAAAAAACAAATGGAGAAGATGAAAGAGAAACAGAAACAGAATAATACTTAAATTATCTATAACACACACAATCATAGGGTTGTAATGAGGAAAGCATTTGGTACACCTGATGGTGCTATAAAAATGTGAGTAATTATTAATTATTCCTGCTGCAGCCCTCAAGTGGGAAGCCCTGAAATCCTCACTGGCCTTCCACTCTTTTTCCCTTCCTACACATCATCATGTCCCCCTCCTCACTCCTTCCCAAAACAGAAAAAGAAACCCATCATTTGCATTGTTGCCAAACTAATCTTCTTTAAATACTGACTGGTAATGTTATTCCTCCACTTAAAATTATTACAGTGGCTCCTAACTGGCCAAGCTGTAAAGATCAAACTCTCCAAGCTTGGGATGCAAAGTCCCATATGATCTAGCGCCATCCTCTTCCTAAAGCCTTATATTATATCACTCCCCTCCATGTCCTCTAGCCAAATTAGCTACTTGATGTCCCTTGCATTTAGTGCATAATTTCTGCTTCCGTGGCTCTGTTCATGTTGTTCCTTATGGCTGGGCTGCTGCCCCAACACCACCACACCTGCTGAATTCCTACCCCTTGCCCAAGCCAAGGGCTCCCTCCTTTATGAAACATTTTCTACTATTCATACACCCCCTACTCTGAACCCATCAGTAACCATCTTTCCCTCATGGTAATTTGTGAATGGAATTTTAATGCATTCATAATCTATTATTTAGTATTTTAGTTACTTAAGCATAGATGTCTTATCCACTAGCCCAGAGGGGAAAGGTAATATGTCTTATAGAAACTTTGTCTACTGTGCACAAAGCAAAATGATCTGTGCATAGTAGGCACTTGGTAAATTTTATATGTGTTTTTGTGTGTGTAAACCCACACACATAACACATACACGCATATATGCATACACACCTACATATTTCAATTATAACATATATCATCTCAAAACTTTTGGCTTCCTTCAAGATTCAGCTCAAATCCTACCTTCTGCAGGAGGCCTTTCCCAGTTCTCTCCCCTATTCTAGCCAGGAACACTCCCTTGGAGAGCACCTTCCATTTAAACTTTATAAGTCTTTTACAAACAATTTTTTTGGATGTTATTTCTCCCATTAGAATGTGAGCTCCTTGAGGAAAGAGATCATGATTGTATCATTCTCTACATTCCTGGTGTCTAGCACAGTGCCTGGTGCAGAGGAAGTATTGATAAATGTTTGTCGCCTAACTAGAGAAGTAGTGTTCTAAAGCCATATCAATCACAGACTCTTACCCTAACTTTAGTGTGTTAATGGATTAAGCTTCCTTTCAGTCCTAATGTTCTATAACATGTATGTGTATATATACATACATACATACATACATATATATATATGTATATATAGTAATGTACCCCCTTCTTCAGTAATCCTAGGATAGTTTAAGCAACAGTTAAAATAATCTAGAAGGAGAAATGTTTAAGGGAAGGTGGGATGTGCAAATCATATACAGAATCATGATGACAAAATATCAAGATTTTAAAAACATCCTCACTCCAAAAAACCCAAACATATCAAAAAAGGAAAAATAATGGCCCCAAATGCTGAATTATATATTGCAATAATTATTGCCATTCAATAAATATGGTAGACCACTGTGATGGATATATCACAGACTCAGCAAGGATTATCATCCTAATAAAGAAAAAACTGTCTTTATGCTAAGTTACAGAAACATGATTTGAATCAATGGTCTCTTTATAACATTACCACATGACCTTGGGTAAAACACTTAACCTCACTGGGCCTCAGCCTTCTTCCCTGTAAAATGGAGAGGTTGAATTTCTGGCTTCTAAGAACCCTTCAAGCTCTAAGTGCTGTGCAATCCTAGGCTGTCAAATCAACACAGGGTATGAAGTCCCACACCTGCTCTCTCTCCAGGCTGAGATCACAGGTCTTGAACATCTGACTCTCGAAATACATACTTATAACCCATATGACATTGTGATGACAGATTTAAGTCCTAGATCTCTGTTTCTGAAGAAATACGGTTTCACAGAGAAATTGATCTTTTGTGTTTTATAGAATTAAGACAATTTAATTCAAACAAGCATATAAAATTAAAAGATGTCATTCCAAGTCACCAGTTTTTACTTAACATATGTATTTTTTGGATAAGTTAAGACCAGAGCAGGGAAAGAACTGCTCTTTTTAACATACACCAATCAAGAATGAAAATCATAAATTTATTTTTACCAACTAGAAGCAGTTAAAAATTCTGAGTGAAGGAAATATGAGGGAACTATGCTACGTGAACTGATAACAGAAAAATTCTAACACTCTTGACCTTGCTCTGCCTTTCATCCAGCTAGAGAGAAGAGAAAGAATGAAGGAGGGAGAGGTAGAGAAACTGCTCTAAGACTCTGGGATGCCCTGTATATGTGACAAGTACAAAAGTCAGTATAAAAACAAAATTTTTGTGCCCTCACCTTCTAAGTTCACCAAGTCCTCTGCTAGCTGGAGAGCTGGGATTCTGCCTTAGGAAGTTTTGCTTTAAATTGAGATGAGTGAGGTCTTGGCTGTAGAAGAGGTTGGTAGGCAGATGTTCAAGGCTACAGCACGAAAGATCTACTGAGCTGATACGCTGTGAGGCAACCTGGAGAAAAATACAATTCAACATTACTACTGGGAAAATTTCACTTCACAAAAATTGATCATAAAAACTTCACAACTAAATGCAGAAAAGCAGAAATATTAAATGCAGCCTTTTCAGAAAATAATGCAATAAAATTATATTCAATAAAAGGTCAAGGAAACAGAACAAAAATTAACTGGAAACTAAATAATGTAATCCTAAAGAATTAATGGGTCAAAGAACAAATCATAGAAACAACAAGTAATTTCATTCAAAAGACTGACAACAAGGAGACAACATACCAAAATTTATGGGATGCAGTGAAAGCAATACTTAGGAGAAAATTTATATCTCTAAATGCTTACATCACTAAGTTAAAGAAAAAGCAGATCAATGCATTGGACATGCAATTAAAAAAAAAACTAGAAAAAGACCAAATTCAAAATCCCCAATTAAACAGCAAATTGGAAAGCCTGAAAATCAAAGGAGAGATCAATACAATTGAAAGTAAGAAAACCACTGAACTAATAAATGAAACTAGGACCTGGTTTCATGTGGGGGAGGACCTACAATAAAATTGATAAACTATTAGTTAATTTGATTTTAAAAAAAGAAAAACAAATTACCAGTATCAAAAATCAATGAAGATGAAATTAAAGCAATAACTAAGACTTATTTTATGCCAATAAATTTGACAATTTAAGTGAAATGGATGAATATTTACAAAAATATAAATTACCCAGATAAACAGAAGATGAAAGAGAATACTAAAATAATCCTATTTTAGAAAAAGAAATTGAAGAAGCCATCAATAAGCTCCCTAAGAAAAAATCCCAGGGCCAGATGGATTCATAAGTTAATTTCACCAAACATATAAAGAACAATTTTCCAGTACCATACAAATTATTTGGAAAAGGAGGTAAAGTCCTATCAAATTCATTTTATAACACAAATATGATGCTGATACCTAAACTAGGAAGAGCAAAAACAGAGAAAGAAAACTATAGACCAATTTCCCTAACAAATACTTATGCAAAAAATTAAATAAAATACTAGTAAGGAGATTAAAGCCATATATCACAAAGATCATTCATTATGACCAAGGTGGGATTGATTCCAGGAATGTAGGGCTGGTTCAATATTAGGAAAAAACCATCAGCATAATTGACCATATCAATAACAAAACTAACAAAAATCATTTGATTATCTCAACAGATGCAGAAAAGGCTACTGAGAAGTTATAAAACTCATTCCTATTAAAAACACCAGAAAAAAAAACAGGAATAAATAGAAGTTTCCTTAAAATGTAAAGTAGCATCTATGTGAAACCATAAGTGGTAGCTAGGTGATGCAGTGAATAGAGTGCTGGGCCTAAAGTCAGGAAGATTCATATTCCTGAGTTCAGTTCAGATCTGGCCTCAGACACTAACTAGCTGTGCAATCCTGGGCAAGTCACTTAACCTTGTTTGCCTCAGTTCCTCATCCATAAAATTAGCTGGAAAAGGAAATAGCAAATGACTCTGGTAGTTTTTGCGAAGAAAAACCCAAATAGGGTCATGAAGAGTCAAACACAACTGAAACAACTGAACAAAAACAACAACAATCTAAAACCATCAGCAAGCATTATCTGTAATGGGGATAAGCTAGAAGTCTTCCCAGTAAGAACAGGGGTGAAGCAAGGATGTCCATTATTATTACCATTATTCAATATTGTTCTCGAAATGCTAGCTATAGCAATAAGAAAAAGAAATGAAAGGAATTGGAATAGGCAAGTAAGAAATAAAAGTATCACTCCTTGCAGATATGATGGTATACTTAGAGAATCCCAGAGAATCAACTAAAAACTAGTTGAAATAATTAACAACTTCAGCAAAGTTGCAGGATATAAAATAAACCCACACAAATCATCAGCATATCTATAGATTACTAACAAAGTCCAGCAGAAAGAGACAGATAAATCCTATTTAAAATACCTGCACACAATATGAAATATTTTGGCATCTTCCTGCCAAGATAAGCCCAGACACTATATGATCACAATTACAAAAACATATTTCACACAAATAAAGTCAAATCTAAACAACTGGATAAATATTAATTGCTCATGGGTAGGCTGAGCCAATATAATAAAAATGACAAATCAAATTACCAAAAAATAATAGACCTAGAAAAAAATTTTTTACAAATCAACTGGAGGAAGCAAGGGTCATGAATATCAAGGAAACCAATGAAAAAGAATGTGAAGGAAGATGGCTTAGCAGTACCAAATGATCTCAAACCATATTACAAAGTAGTAATCATCAGCACAATCTGGTACTGGCTGAAAAATAGAGTGGTAGATCAGTGAAATAGATTAGGTATACAACACAGAGTAGTAAATGACCACAGTAATCTAGTATTTGATATACCCAAAGATCCAAGCTTTTGGAACTATTTGACAAAAATTGTTGGGAAACTGGTAAGCAGTTTGGCAGATACTAGGTATAGACCAGCAACTCACACCATATACTGGGAGAAGGTCAAAATGGGCATGTGATTTAGACATAAAGGGTGATATCATAAGCAAATCAGGGAAGCATGGAATATTTTTCTTTCAGATTTATGGATAAGGGAACCATGATACCCTTTTACCCAACAAGATTACTACTAGGTCTATACCCCAAAGAGATTGCAGAAAAAGGAAAAGGACCTATATGTACAAAGATATTTATAGCAGCTCTTTTTTGTGGTGGCAAAGAACTAGAAATTGAGGGGATGCCTATCATTTCAGGAATGGCTGAACAAGTTGTGGTATATGTTTGTGGTGACATACTATTGCGCTGTAAGAAATGACAAATAAGATGCTTTCAGAAAAACTTGGAAATACCTGCATAAACTGATACAAAGTGAAATGAGCAGAACCAGGAGAATATTGTACACAGTAACAGCAATATTATATGATGATCAACTGTGAATGACTTAGCTATTCTCTGCAATATAATAATCTAAGACAATTCCAAAGGACTTATGATGAAAACTTATATCTACCTCCACAGAAGGAACTGATGGAGTCTGGATATAGATCGAAGCATACTTTTTAAACTTTATTATTCTTGGGGTTTTATGGGCTTTATTTTCTTTTACAAATGGCTAATATGGAAATGTTTTGCACAACTGTACATGTATAATCTACATCAAATTGCTTCCCTTCTCAAGGAGGGGTGAGGGGAAGAAGGGAGGGAAAGAATATGGAACTCAAAATTTAATAAAAAAAAAAGAAATGCTGAAAATTTGTTTCCATGTAATTGAGAAAATAAATAAATGAAAAGTTAAATTTTATTTATATGTATATATACGTAAACATACACACACACACACACACACACACACACACATATAAAATCTAGGACCAGTCTATTGAACTTATATTCCTAAACTGGTAGTTTTAGGAAGGGAAGCGGGTTTGGGGGTTTTCATCTCCTGGGATGTAAACACGTCAACATAATAATATAACAAATTGGATACCTAGCATTTGGATAGACATCTATATATACATATATGGGGGTAAGGGGACAAGAAGGGAGAGAGAGAATACACACGCACAGAGTGGTGACATAGAACTCAATTCAAAGAGAAGAAAAAGATAAGCCATTTCCCAAACCCCTTATTTACATACAAATACAGATAATACAATCAAGTATAAACTATATTCAAATTACAAAGCAAGAAGGTGACAATTCAGAGTGTCACACTTAGGGAAGGACATTAGTAAGCATACAGATGATGAATATCACAAAAAGACCATGAGATAGATGATGCTTATAATATGAGAACGGTTAAAGGAAATTAAGGTGTTTAGCCTAAAGAAAAAAAGACTTGTCAGTAGTCTTCAAGTCAAAGGCTAGCATGTGGAAGAGGGATTAAATCTGTTCTATTTGTCCCCCAATGGCAGAAAATAGAACAATTATTAGGAATGCCAAAGTCAGATTTAAGCTTGATATAAAGAAAAACTTCCTAACAATTACATCTATCCACAACTGAAATGGCCTGCCACGGAAACACAGAAGATACCTCACTAGGGACATTCAAACAAAGACTGAATGACCACTTGTATATAACGTTGAGTTCAAGGAAGAACTGGACTAGATGCTACCTGAGATACCTTTCACTTCTAAATTTTGGTCTCTACATAAAACTATACGCATAAAAGCTTAAGAGGTCACTGGAATGGGTGAATTCTAGTAGGGTTCATTCATTTCAACAAACAGTCATCTACTCAGGCTTATGTATTTGGAGTTGGAATGGTCTACAGAGGTCATTAAGTCCAGACACTGCATTTTACAAATGAGGAAATTGAGGCCCAGTGAAGTTAAGTGAATTACCTTAGGTTGCACAAATACTAAGTGGCAGAGCTGGGATTCAAATGTTATATACATGTACTACAGATACAATCTGATCAAAGCTCTTAGAATCTAATAGAATTTATCTTAGATAATAACTTAATGGAATAGGTCTTCAGTTTGCATTTTAGTGTTGTCTCTCCTAATGTATTGTCTCTGAGATTATCTCCAATTTATCTTGTATATATCTTGGCTGTATATAGTTGTTTACATGTTCCCCATTAGAAGTGGGAGCTCTTTGAGGGTAGAGACTGTTTTTGTCTTTCTTTGCATCCCCAGGGCTTAGCATAATGCCTAACACATAGGTGGCTTGTTGAATTGACTTATTTTCTTACTCCCTTGGTCTTCAATTATGGATGTTTTTAAAATGGACTTAGGACTCCAAACAGGGATGATACACTCAAATCAAATTAATTGAGATTAGCTACAATATGAAGCCTACAAGCTAAGTGTGAAAACAGCTGTAAAATTTACCACTTTGGGGGAGGTTTTTGGGACAACTACAGTAGTATCAAAAGTGTTAATATTCAGTCATTTAAAAAACACACTGTGTTCAAACAGAGCCTTCTGAACTAGGGCCTTGGTTCACATTTCTCCATGTGAACTTAACCATCACGATTTCACATTTATAACATAGAATTTTATGATTCCAAAGCAGTTTAGCTGTTATCTTTGACAATAATTCTGTTAAGTGGGTTGCATTATTATTCTCATTTTCAGGTGAGAAAATGGAAGCTCAGACAAGTTAAGTGGACTTCCCACCATCATAGAGCTAACAATTCATAGAACAGGGACTCAAGTCTTGGTCTTTGAGGTCAGTATTCTTAGTGCATTTTGCAATAATGAAAACAAACCACATCTCTCCCCAGTCTCATGAGAAGAAAGGGGAGGAAATAGAATGCTTCCTCTCAATTCTCTCATGTTTTCACTTCACTCCCCTTCCTATGGAAGTACCACTTACCATCAAATACTTCTGACTGATGACAATTTCCAGCTGCCATCTCTGCCATCCTTGTCACTCTAAGTCTGTAAGCCATGTGCCACTCAGCCCTCTGGCTTTCAACAGGAACACTCAACCAATGACCAATCCAAGGAAGGGTTGCAAAAGCCTATGGCATAACGTACATAATGATGACAGTACGCAGTTGAAAACTGTGTAATCCTGAGCAAATAACTCTGTTTGCCTTAGTTTACTCACTTGTAAAATGAGCCAGAGAAGGAAATGGCAAACCATTCCAGTATCTTTGCCAAGAAAACCCCAAATGGAGTCACAGAGAGCTGGACACAACTAAAAATGACTCAACAACAAAATGTTCTCAAGCTGCAACTGTTCTTCATCAAGAAAGAGGTGAAGGAGAATGGCAAAAAACAAACACACACACACACACACACACACACACACACACACACACACACACACAGAGGAATGAGGCATCTTATTGCTAGAACTGTCTCTCCTTAGAATACTGTGAATCAGACCAGGAGCTCATGTGATAGAATATAAAGAGCTTGGAACAAAAAGCTGTAAGACTCAAGATTGAGTTCTAGCTATGCCATTCATTAGCTGGATGGCCATGAGCCAATCACTGGACCTCTCTGGGTCTCAGCTTTCTCATTTGTAAAATAAGAATGTTGCAATCAGATGATCCCCAAAGTCTCTTTCTCACTTTAAAATTTGGGATTCCCTATCTCTTGTTCAGTCATAAATTCTTCCCTTCTCCATAGATCTAACAGGTAAACTATTACTTGCTCTCCTAGTTTGCTCATAGTATCAGTCTTTATATCTAAATCATGTACCCATTTTGACTTTATCTTGGTATATTGTGTGAGATGTTGTTCTATGACTAGTTTCTGCCATACTATTTTCCAGTTTTTCCCAGCAGTTTTTGTTAAATAGTGAGTTCAACAACTTGAGATTCTCCTGAACCTTCCTGCCTGGCCCACAGTGATTAGCTCTGAAGATAAACTTAAGGAGGCAACAACAAGAGAAAATGAAGAGAGAAAACAGGTAGGTCTAGCTAGGGAAGGGAGAAAAAAAAGATATCGGCTCTTATATTGTCAATATAGTCAATCAATCCTACTTCTTTTACCTGTTACCACTGGGGAAAAGGGCAGGATTGTCCTCCCTTTCTGCACTCCTAGGTTGCATTCTACCCTGTTGTTACTTATTTTCCCCTTCAAGTCTGTCTCTGAATTGAGCTCACCCATGTGACAAATAAGTGGAAGCATTCCTTGCTGGCCCTTGACAGGAAGGCCAGGGACCCACACCCCCCTCAACTTTCAGTGCCCTCCTTCCCTCTCAACCAACCTCACATTTGACTTTGTAATTATTTCTCTTCATTCTCTTTACATTTATTCTGTATATACATATACACACACACACACATATACACAATCACACACGTATATACGTGTGTGTGTATATACTTGTGTGTGTGTGTGCATGTGTATACACACACATTATATATGTCTTTGTTACTTCACCTGTTAGAATGTGAGGTCCTTGCATGGAGGGTTCATTCATTGTATTTGTAACCCTAACACCTTAGCACCCGGTGCTTAATACATATTTGTTGATTTATTAGATGAATAAGAATAACCCTGGATCAACTGCATGCCAATACAACCAACAATCTAAATGAAATGGATAAATATTTACAAAAAAAAATAGAATGCTAAGATTAATACAACAAGAAACAAAGGGCCTAAGTAATCAAATCTTTGAAGGAGAAACTGAACAAACCATAAATGGATTCCTAAAGAAGAAGATCCCAGGACCAGATGATTAACAAGCAAATTCTATTAAGCACTGAAAGCACAATTCATTCTAATATTACATAAATTACTTGAAAAAATAGTTAAAGAGGTTTTACCAGTTTCTTTCTATGATACAAATATGGTCTGGCTAGCTAAACCAGTGAGGGTCAAAACACAGAAAGAAAGCTGTATATCGAACAACCTAATGAATACCAATGCAAAGAAAAAGATGCAAAAAAATTTTTTTAAGTATTACCAAGAAAATGATGTCAACATAGCACAAATATGATACAATATGACTAGGATGGGTTCATGCCAAGAATGGAGGGCTGGTCCAATATTAGGAAAACCATAAACATAATTAACCATATTAATAACAAGAATAAAAATTATCATATCAATAGATGGAGAAAAAGCTTAATATTATCATCTTTACCATTCAAAAGAGTACTAGAAATAATAGCTATAGCAGTAGGTAAAGAAAAATAAATTGAGAAAAGCACAGGCAAAAAAGAAACAAAATCATCACTTTTTGCAGATGATATGATAGTTTATTTAGAGACCCTACAGAATTGGCTAAAAAAGTAACTAAACAATTAACATCAGTGAAATTTCAAGATATAAAATAAACCCACATAAATTATCATCATTTCTGAATATTACCAACAAAACCAAGTAGGAAGACATAAAAGATAAATGCCATTTAAAATAACAATGGAAAGTATAAAATATTTGGGAGGCTAACTGCCAAGACACACACAGGAACTTTAGAAACACAACTAGAAGACATTCTTTACACAAATGCAGACAGATCTAAATAACTGGACAAATATTAATTGCTCATGGGTAGATCATGCCGAGATAATAAAAAGATGACAATACTACCTAAATTAATTTATTTGGTACCATATCAATTAAAATTTCAACAGATTAGTTTTTAGAGCTAGAAAAAATAATAACAAAATTCATATGAAGGAATTCAATCTGAAATTCATTTTGTCAAGAATCTTAAGGGAATTGATAAAACAAAGTAGAAAGGTGGCCTACCAGCATCAAATCTCAAACTAATTTGACACTAATTAAGACACTAGTTAAGAAGTAAAGGTTGATGGGTGAAACAAATTAAGTACACTATATACAAAAGCAAATGAAGAACTCCAATGTTTGATAAACCCAAATATATAAGCATTAAAGACAATTCACTATTTAACACAAACAAGGGTAATATACAGCAAGCAGTCCAGAAGAAACTAGGTATAGACCATCTCACACTATATACCAAAATAAACTGCAAATGGGTACATGACTTAGACATAAAGGATGATGTCTTAAATAAGTTAGAGGAGCAAATTAGAAATTACATATCAGATCCATGAATATGGATAGGGGGAAAATTGATTACCAAAGAAAAGAGAAAGGGGATCACAGAATGTAAAGTGTACAATTTGGGTTACAGAAAATTTTAAAGCTTTTGCATAAACAAAACCAATGCAGCTAAAATTAGAAGAAAAGCAAAAAACTTGGGGGAAATGGTTTGCAGCAAGCTTCTCTGATAAAGGTCTCATTTTAAGGAAATATAAAGAACTGACTCAAATTTGTAAGAGTAATAGCTATTCCCCAAAATGATAATCATCAAAGAATATGAACAGGCAATTTTCAGAGGAAGAAATCCAAGCTATCAATAGCCACATGGGGAAAAAAAATGCTCTAACTGCCAATATTTAGAGAAATGCAAATTAAAATAACTCAGATTCCAACCCATACCCATCAAACTGACAAAGATGCCAAAAAAAAAAAATCCTAGAAGGCTGTGGGAAAATAAGTACATGAATGCACTGTTGGTGGAGCAGTGAACTAGAATACCATTCTGGAAGGAATCTAGAATTATGTCTGAAAAGCTATTAAAACAGTGCATATCTCTAATCCAATGATAACCACTAGTAGGTCTACACCCAAAGAGATCAAAGAAAAGAGCTAAGCTCTCCACTCAATAACAAGTTTGGGCAACTGAAAAGGAAAATAATAAGCTTAAGTCTTAGACCTCTCCTTATTCTGGGCCACCACATGTGCAACCTAATAATAAGTGGATGGAACCCATATTAACAAGTAGGAAACAATGAGAAGAAATTGTGTGGGAGCTGTATATAGACTCTGAGCTACCAGGAAACTTGCCAATAATATTTTAAGAAAAACAGTTGATGATGGTGGTGAGACGGCAAGCCGCCAAGGTGACCACAGCAGCTACTACTTATTCCTTTTCTGCCCAGGCCTGTGCTTGTGTCCAAAGAGAAGGATCCTGATGCTTCCACCCAGATCAGTCTGGGCATGCAGGGAATGCAAGTAGGAGAGGAACATCTCCAGAGTGGGTGATTGATTCCCTTAGGTAATAACTGGCTGAGCTACGCAAGGTTTCCAGACGGTGAGGAAACTATAGATGCAAAGAGTCCAACAAAAGTTAAGTACATAGGAAAGCCAGGCTGGAAGAAGGGAGACAACAGGAGGAAAGAAGCATACAGATTACCTGGACACAGATAGCTAGCTGCCTACTCCTTTGTACCACAAAATAAATAATTAAGTTAGGACCTGGAATGAGCACTTCAGTTTGTTGGGATGGGGGGTCAGGAGTATAAGTGGGTGGGATTTCATGTCAAAATTAAAAGAGGGAAAAACACATCAGCCCAGAGAAGAAATTAATCCACAGCCCCTGTGACCAAGACAAGACAATAACAGGAGGTCACTCAACCTTGAGGGGGCATGGGCAACCATCTGCTGACCAGATATAGATTCCAGGGAAGGGTATAACCTGCTGGGGGCATGAATTGATGACAGCATGGGCTTCACAGTGCCTGCTTCATGCAGCTTATCCATCTGGTTACATATGATCTTACCAGGTGACACTCTATGCAAATTTAAAGGCACTATAGGGGTCCAGAGAGAAAAATGAAGAAGGTATAGGCACATTAGACTAGTCTCTCCAAATCTTCCAGGTTTCAAAACGAACTTTGGAAGCACCTAAACTACTGATTGTAAGGCATTCTGCAGTCAGAGAAATACTCTGTCTTTTTCATACTATATGAATGCAATAAAGTATTCCTGCAGTGTAAGAAACAATGAATGAGGAATTCTGAGAGACATAGAAAGAGCTGTATGAGCAGATGAAAAGCAAACAATCAGAACCAAGAGAATAATATACACAACTACAATAATGTAAATAATAACAATAAAAGGCAGTCCCAGAGAACTGAGGAGGAAACATACCTCCCTCCTCTCAACAGAGAAGTAGGGGATAATAGATGTGGAATGCAGTATACCTCATCAGACACAGTCGATGATGGTTGGCTGTGCTTAAATGGTTTTCATCATATGAAAGGGCTCAGAGGGGGTGGTACTTATAAGGTGATGACTATAGTATAAAAAATAAAGGCAACAATAAAACTTTAAAAATTAAAACAAAAAACACACATCAAATGTTGAGTGATTATACTTTGTATGACCAAATATATTTCAGTTTCCCAAACAGATCTTCTGATGCTGCAAATACTGAGAAAGAGTTAACTTGCCAAAGAAACGAAGGATATCTTAGGAAAGAGTTCAACCAAATCACCTAGTGAAACTTTGGAAATCATTCTGGAATGAATGGGATAAGAGGCAATTCACACATAGGTGACTCACTGGCCCTCAAAAAATCAACTTTATAAGGTAAAAAATCATGAAATCAATTTTAGAGAAAGTAAAAGAGAGAAATCAGCTATGAAATCCTCTCCATGTCAATTCTGTCCCATACAGAATAACCCAAAGTGACACCTTAAACATGCCAATATAAATTATCTAAGAGGCGACACTCTTTAACTAGATGAATATTAAGCAAGCAAGTGAATCAGAGAAATGTCCCTTAGCAAAAAAAATTAAATTAAAATAAGATAAAACTAGAAAACTGTAGATTACACTAAATAGAACCTGACTCAACTGCCCAATCAGCATTTAATTTCAAAATAAAAAATGTCTGAAGAGCTTCCTTCTCTTTTCCTAATTTCATCTCTCATGTAAGTTTATTTCAACAGGAATGTGGTCGAGGGTGGAGAAATAGTCTTTCTAAAAATAGTAAATAACAATCTCTTTTTGGAGGATATATGGTTCAGGTGCTCATTTCCTTCTGTGCATAGTGTCACCCTATCACTAGCAAACAGAATAAGATTAAGTTTTGGAATTGTTACAGTCTTAAGAACAATAGCTTATCATGACTTGGCATCAAACTATTAAAGTAACAAATGTCTTGGAATTTCTTGGTTCATATCTTTACCAAAGTAAAGGACGCCAAAAAGCTGAACAAATTATGCTACAAACGTGTGGATTTTTATTACCAAATTGTCAAGAAAATTTAAAAGCCCAATGGCTAAGGCTTTGTTTCCAAAATACAGGATTTAAGGTCCACGTACACTACAGTTACTGCAGTCACAGTTACAGAAGAGCTGGAAAATAAAGTTATAAACATAAAAGTCCTTGGCATTGACAAATGGCTCAACATCAGAAACTAACAGTGTTTTATCAATGGAAATGACATTAAAGAAGCCAAATTATCATCCGCTTTGCCACTGTACCCTAAGGACCACTGGGCCTTTCCATGTGACTTATGCTGAAGCTTCCTGCATGGCTTGTCTCCACCACTGACAATGCTAGCTCCTTGAGAGAAGGGACTATCTTCCTTTTCTGTTTTTATTGCAATGTTTAGAGCAGAGTGCTTTGCACATAACGAGTACACAATAAATGCTTTTTCATTTACACATCCCCTTCCACTTACAAAATAACCAATGTGATTTTTCACATCAGTCAGACAATTTAAAAGGATATATGGTTTTCCTTCTTGGTGTTGTTTATCTTTGATTTAGCTTTTTTTACAAGAGAAGTGTGGGAATAGCTACATGAACACGAGGTTAGCACAGGTAGTTTCATTCAAATTTCAAAGACTAGATAATGCATTTGGCACTCTAAAAGAGCCGTGGGAACAGTGATAGATCATACAATACTTTTAAGAAATACTGACAAAGGTCCAAATATATTGGAGTACAAATATGTAATGAAAGGAAAGAGACCATGTCAAATGGAGTCCACTTTTCTACTCTGGCACAAAAACATATAAAGTTCAATCAATCAGATTCAACAATTCATGTTACATATCATCATGAAATGGCCCATCAACAGATCTGAACTCTTGTTAAAACAGCAATGTTTTAATTAAAGGCATTTGTGGCTTTTGAAAATTAGTGTTAGCCTTACTTAACCAGAAAAACACAGAAAAGTAGGCTAATTTAAGAGATCAGAAAATTAGATAACATTCTTCATTTATGAAACAGTAGAAATATGAAGAAAAACAGACATTTTTCTAATAGGAAACTCATACTAACTCATCTGCTTCCATCTATCAATCAGTCAATCAATGGGCCTACTAAGTACTGGCACTAAGTATAGAAACAAAGACAAAACAGTCCCTTCCCTGATGAGGAATACATTCTAACAGAGGTAGACAACATGCACATATCTATCAATATTTATTGATTACCAATATTGATATAGATATAGACAGATCCAAAACAGATATAAGGCAAACTGAGAGTTGAGGAGTACTAGCAGCTGAGGACCACCAACACTGGTCTCATGGAGAAGGTGGTGGCACCTGATCTGAGTTCCACCTCTAATTTCTTGAAGGAAACCAGAGATTCCAAGAAGATAAATAAGGAGAGAGTTTGTTCCAGGTATATGGGACAGAAAGTACAAAGGCATAAAGATGTAAGATGGAGCATCATATGAGGAACAGCAAGGCAGATTGGCTGGACCATAGAGCACATGGAGAGGAATAAAGCACAATCATGCTGGAAAAGTAGTGAAGTGGAAAAAAATACTAACCGAATAGTTCTTATATAACCTTTTAAAAAGTGAAATTGGTAAATATTCACCTAAGTAGAAATAATTTCACCCTCAAGACATTTTCACTAGAAATGTTTCAGAGCAATAAGAAAATACAGCTAAGTGTGAATTTAAAAACAAAAACAACCCCAAACTTCTTTCATTAGTCAGGCATTAGTGAATTTCCTATCCTACAACTCAGCTTGATACTGTTCTGAGTAGTTTCTTTGCCTACGCATAAGGTTGTTATGTGAATACATTGCTAGTCTACTCCAGTCTGCTAAGCTCTATTTTTGAACCAATACATTTGTCTTACCCTTATTCTATCTCACTATGCTTTAAAACTGTCAACGTGTATTTTACATCTGCCTCTGCAGTAAGACTGCAGTTTGAGTCACTCATGTTATTCATGATGGGCCATTTACTAAAAACCATTTTTCATGAGGCAGGAAAGGCTCAGATCAACATTCACTTTTTTTCCCTTCTCCCCCACCCTAATAAATGCCACTGTATTTATTCCTTATTATGTGCATGACTTCTTCAATAATTCAAAAGATCAGATTTCCCCAGAATCAGTACTCCCACTAGAAACACATAGCCCAATCATCTCATGCTTTGAAAGCTGCTATGGCCCCCCAATTTTATCAGCTGCTAGTCTGACAATGAGTCTCTCTAAACTTAGTAGAGACAAGCCTCTGATGACAAGATGGGCCAAGCCCATATTCAGAGCCTTTCCCAGCCTGGTAGGGCTTGCCGGGGCTTGTGCTCCTTTGGCACTAACCCTAATCCCTGACTCCCCCCATTCCCAATACACACAATGCAAAGGAAAAGGGAATTTTCTTAATCAGCTCTGCCACCTTCAGGAAAAGCTTGTTTTAAAAAAAAAAAATCAAAGACTGAAAGCTAAGTAGAAGGTCACAAAATAGCTAATAAGAAGCAATGACAACTGGCCCTCAGTGCCTTTGGGTACTTTTAACTGCCTGTTACAGTTACTTACATGTTTCCTCTCTCCCCAAACTCATTTTTTAAAAGGAAATGTGTGAATTTTTCTCGACTCTATTTTTCTAAAATAAGTTAAAAACATCAAAAACCACTTAAATAGGTTTCCCTAAAGTGTCTGAGGAAGAACAAATGGCCTGGGCTTGTGGAAAGTTAAGATGTTTTAAAGAGACATTAAAAGTGATTAGCTTTTCTAACCATCCTTGAAAAACTTGAAGAGTTATGCCCATGGCTACAGAGGTTTCACAGTAAAATGGTATAGATTGGTGGAGACAGAAGATTATCCCAATAAATCCCACATGTAAATTTTAAAATAATCATTTTTTGCTTTTTATATGTGGCCAACAAAGCACCGTAAAATCAACCCATTTAAATAATAACATTGGATGGCCCAATGTTTTGTTTTTGAAAATGCTAAAGTCATAAGAAATATCCTAAATTTGACCTGTCATTTTTTATGATGACACATCCATCAGTTACTAATCGTTTTACTGGAAAGAGATACATGCAGCCTTTATACAAATCCTAACTACATATATTCATAGTGACTCAATGGAATAAGAATTATTTAAGAGTGTATGCCAGGCTCCTTTTAATAAAGGAACCAACATTCATTAAGTGACCTCCCTGAGGTTACACAATTAGTAACAGAAGTGAGTATGAACCCAGGTTCCTATGAATCTAGTCATTTTTCTGCTTAGGAAAATAGAAATCTCCAAATTTACAAATGACCATAAATTATTTGGAGTATCAACATGCCAAGTCACTAAAAATAAAATGAATAAATAATTTTGTAAGGCTATAAATGTGGAATCTATCTGATACATATGTGACTATATGGCCAATGTATTGCCATTCACAGCTTAGATCCAAGAAAGAGAACTAGGAGTCACTGGCATATGAAAAGAGCTGTGGGAAAGAGGAAGAAAACAGCATAGGAACTTTACTGTTAGAACAGTAAGGGTCACAGATTCAGTGCTAGAATGGACCTAAGGGGTCATCTAGTACATATGTAGTTATTTTTTACTTTCAACTGATAAATGACATGGTTGGGATTTGAACCCAGTTCTTTTTAATCCAAACCCAAGACTCTTTGGAATATGTTATCACGCTTCCCAGTGGTCACAATGACCCCTGTTACTCTCAAAAACTTGTGTAAAGGAGGAATAGGTAGAGAATGCAGAATCCTCTGTCCATTCAATTTCTGAAAGAACAAAAGAACGAGCAGAGACACAAATGTTAACCTTTTTGTCTAAACCTTATTGCTTCAACAAAACTTAAAATATCCTTAGATTAACAATAACTAGTGTAGACATTTTTCTCACTTTTACCTAAAAATCCAGATAATTGTTTTGTACCTTACCTAACTGGGCTGAGGGGTATGCAGTGGGGGAAGTGGGGTTCGGTCTTTAAATGGTGTAACAAAGCTTCCAAATGTGTGAAATTGGAAGATATTGTTTATAAGCCATGTAGACTCACAGGAGGAGACCACTCTAAGCCATCGAAATTCACTTACAAATCATTCTAACAATTCTCACTCTCCTTCCTTCCTCCTCTCTCTCAGCTTCCCTACCTCCCTTGCCCTCCCTTTCCTCTCTTCTCTCTCCCAATTTCTTCCCTTTCTCACCCCTTTATCCTCCCCCCTCCCTCTCTCCCGCCCCTCTCTTACACACACACACACACACACTGTTCCTCCATAACAAAAAGGAGTAAAGCTGAGCTCGGGTGGAGACCAAATCCGGACCCTGAGTTCCTTCTCCATTTCCTTACTGGCACAACCTACGTAAACAAATCCTTTGGTATGTGAATCCCAGAGCATGTTCCTGAACATCCATCCAAAAAGCTTTCTCAATAAGGTGAGATTTCCTTGACAAAGGAGAAGAGAAATGTTTCTATGGTTAAACACAGTTAAGAAGAGTACAATAAAGGGGCAAATTACAGAACAGCCTTTTATTTTTCTATTTATTACATCAAATAGCATAACTACTTATTGAACTGCTGAGAAGCAGCTGTTTCCTTTTAAGCTACCAAACACACAGATACCTAACTAAATCCCAAGTATGGAATACATGGTCAGTCAGGCTTAACTGAAAATATGTAAAGATGATTAAATCTAGTGGTACGAATCTTACAAATAGCAACAGGAATGATCCATCCATATCAGTTCTAAATTTCTACTTATTTTTATGACTTCTGGTCATAAGAGGCACTTGGAAAGTAGGGCTCATATAGCTTTTACTACTCAAACAGCTTAAGAAAACCAAGGCCTATGGAATAAAATGTTTAGGGCTTGCCTTTAAGATCTGGTAGAGACATTTAGCTAGGAAATGAAATTTTGGAACTACATATTAGCAAAAAAGGGAAAACATTTTAACACTGAATTAATACTTTTGGTACCATAAAATATTCAATGCTACAGAACCCATATTATCTATTCATTAGAAGGGGTTAATTTTATTATTTTGCATTTTGCTCAATTAATCAAATAATTTAGCTAATAAAAACAACAATGTTGTACACAAAATTATAAAATTTCAAAGGATTAGAATATAATAAAACACTCTTTAAAACATAATGAATCTGATTTAATCTTTGATGATTCAGAAGGCACTTCAGGATTCTGTTGTGCTTCTGGGTGAACCATCAAGATAAACATCAATTATCAGCATACTGTAGAAGTGTATAAGTGCCACTGCATGAAGAATTATCCCTGATGGAATGCTGGTTAATTCAGGTTTTGCAGCACAGATGATTTGTATGGATTTGGATGGCAATTGTGCATTACTGGCAATTTCAATAAATCACAAGAGAAAATTCATTCAACTCTAAGTAAGCATTCAAGTCCATTCAATGGGCAGACAGAAATTATTTTAATCACCAGTGACAACTGAGTAACAAGCATCTAAATGTAAGAAAATAATGATTCAAACAAAACTTATTTTACAAGCTGAAAACTTTAGTTGAGAAAATTCTGCCTGCTTAAAATTTTTTGTTTTTGATAAGGTAATAAAAAAGTTCTCCAGTATAGAATCTTGTTTGTTTGCATGCTATCTCCCCCAGTAGATTGTGGGCTTCTTGAGGACCAGGGCTATTTCTTGTCTTTTTTATCTCCAATGACTGGCATACAGTAGAAGCTTAATAAATGCTGACTGTGTGTTGAGAGAGAATAGATTGTTCTATCAATATATAAACATTGCCATTTAGCACAACAGATTCTTTTAATACAAAGTTTGAAAGATAATCCCTCACATTTACCAAGGTTTATACAGGTCACCCCATAGCCTTGACT
This sequence comes from Phascolarctos cinereus, assembly GCF_003287225.1. Taxonomy (NCBI): domain Eukaryota; kingdom Metazoa; phylum Chordata; class Mammalia; order Diprotodontia; family Phascolarctidae; genus Phascolarctos; species Phascolarctos cinereus. Next base: position 440,900,419 of record NW_027555847.1, on the reverse strand, counting down.
TGTTCTCATATTTAATCTCATCATCCTTAGTTCTTGGGTAATCTAAGCTATGTTGGCATGTTTCCTTATTAATCAGTAAAATTTCAACATATCAATCAACTAAGCACAGAGCTCCCATCTCAGACCATCAAATATTACTTATTTAATAGGTAAACCTCCTTTGCCAATAATAGTTACCCTCAGTCTCCTAAGGTTACATAAATATTAAAGTTATTGAATATTCAATGCATTAACAATAATATCAATAATGAAACAGATAAGTCTTTACAATATTTTACTGGCAATGATAAAAGCCAGCCACATCAAATCCTCATTGTAACAACAGAGGGCTTTCCTTCATTTCTGAGACTACTTGTCCCATACCATTAAGTTCACTCAGAATAACAAATCAAGTCTCTTTCACAACAATTATCGTAAATTCAAGAAAGAAAATCTTTCAACCCCTTCCTGTCCTCTCTAGCTTCTCTCCAACTAGAGCAAAACAGCCTCTTCAGTTTCCCTCAAGCCAACACTCTGAACCAGTCTGCCCCACAGATTCACTCCTGACAAAATTCTGTCTAGTGCTCCTTCACAAAATAAGTTAAAAGGGTTCTAACAGAGAAGTTTCTCCTCACTTTCTTTCTCTCTGTCCTCCCCATAATTTATTTCATAGAATCGCACAGACCAAAGTGAAACTCACACACACTCTCCCCGACTGCCCTGGGAGAAGCATCTCAGAGAAGCAACACTGAAACTTCCCCTTCTGTGCTCTCATAAAGAGACAGTGATGGTTTTCTATAGCCTTTGCAGAAGAAGGGTAGAGGAATGTTCGTCTCCAGCAGTCTAAAGCCATATTTCACTTCTATCTGCCACAGAAGGACTGAGATGTGTTTCTCAATTGTGGCTTTAAGATAGGGAATCTTACTTTTATAGGTAGTTGTAGGAGAGCAGGGGTAGTTACCTGAAGTTTTAGTATAAGGGCACTTCAAACGGCCACTAAATCCAAAGGGCTATTTTTTGCCCACAGAAATTAAGAAGAATCCATCCATTACCATCCCATTGAAACTTTAATAAGAGGCAGTAAAGTAATAGAGATTGGACCTGTGATTTCATTAGTATGGGGAACTATGATTTCATAAGTGTAAGCAACTCCTTTCAACACAGATTAGGTATTCTCCCTGCACTTAGAAACTTAAAGGACTTGCCCTGAATCATAAAGCCAGCCTGTGTCAGAGGCCAAACTCAAACTCGGGCTTCCCTGGCACTGAGACCAGCCCTCTCTTCACACTGAGCCATGCTACTTTTCAAATGACAGCTTATACAAGTAACAGCTACAACAGGAATCTGATTTATGCGGATAAAATAATTTTTAAATCATTTGCTTCCTTGACTTTTTAGGCATTTTATCTCATTTTTCTTTTAATCACAAACAACACTGAAAAAAAAAATTTGAAAGACTTAAAAACGTAGTCCAATGCAATAACCAACCATGACTGGTAAGAAGACTAATGATGATGGATGCTATCCACCTCCTGGCAGAGAGGTGATGTACTAAATGTGCAGAATGAGACATTTTTGGAGGTGGGAGAATACAGGAATTTATTTTACTTAACTATGCATATTTGTTACAAGGATTTCTCTTTTCTTTTTTCCCCAGTGGGAGTAAATTCACAAGAGAAAAAAAATGCCTGTTAACTGAAAAAAAAAATGTTTAAAAGAAAAATAAGAGAGAATAAAAACACAACCAGCCTAAAGTAGCTAGTAGAAAAATGCAAATCTGATCTAAACTCTAAGATAGCGGATTTTTTTTTTTAATCATTTCAACTAGGAAAATGCCAGTGGTCTCATTACTTGGAACAACTTAGCAGGAAAAGGCTCCTGCCTATTAATAAAAATCAGTACAATATAACCCGGCCACAGACTAGCATGTGACTACTAGAGCCCAAAATTTTCTACTTATTAAAGTTGCAGAGACACAGAAAACAGCAACTGAGAGTGGAATTTCCCTTTTGTCATAGTCCTGGTACCTGAAATCACCATATCACTATAACTTTAAGACATTAACATTTCCTTTTGAGATAGGAAGGCCCTGATGAAGGTGAACACATAAGGCCAAGGCAGTGGTTGGTTACTTCTTCAAATAAGCCTTAGTGCCTCTAAAAAAGAAACTTGCTGTTGAGGTGACACAGAAAAGCAGGCCAGTTTAGTTACTATCATGTTAAAATTTAATAAGTAATTTTTACTGACAAAACAAATTGCATAAGGCAAGTTCTTAGTTTGATATACAAGCCTCTTCTATTCTTCTTTGTATATTGAAATATTCATGCTTGTTAATTTCATAATAAGAATTTCTCCCCCAAAGAACACTAAGTGGCATAGCCCAAGACTCCCCAAACCATGTAATTTTGAGTTTTGTTATTAGGTCCATATCTTAATGAGAGACTGCTTGATGGCAAAGGCCAAGAAGCTCTAGAGAATCACTCTCCTTCTGACTCCTCAGGCCACTTTCCCTTTTCTTTGTAGCCCCAGAGTTTTAGCACAGTGCCTGATAGACAGTAAGTGCTCCATAAATGCTAGTGTACTTACTGTCTTATCATATGTATACAGGGTATGCCCAAAGTCTTAGTGCAATTTTAAGCCATTATAGCTTAATTGTTATTAATTGTCACAGTCTTTCTTTGCATCCCTCATTGACCCTAACACCTTGTACTTACTAAGCACTCAACATGTGCTGAATTGAATTATTCCCTAATCACTGGCAGAGAAATTAATTACAAACAGTTCTCACCATGAGGTGTAAGCATTTTTCTACTAGGAAGTTTTTTTTTTAAATTTATTAATTTATTTTGATTTATCAACAATCACTTCCATATGCTTTTCAGGTGAAAATTTTTCTCCCCCTTCCTCCCCCCCACCCTCCCCAAGACGGCACATAATTTGATATACGCTTTACATTTACATACCCATTAAACATATTTTCACATTAGTGAAGTTGCAAGTAAAAATCAAAACCAATAGGAGGAACCATCAGAAAGATGAAACAAAACTCAACAGAAGGTAAAAATAAGCGATAGCGATTAGACTTCCATAGTTCTTTCTTTGGATGTGGACAGCATTTTCCATCCCAAGGCCTCTGGAGATGTCTTAGATCCTCATAATGCTCAGAAGGGTTCAGTTTAACAATCTTAGTCATTGCATAACATGGCTGTTATTGTGTACAAAGTCCTCTTGGTTCTGCTCACTTCACTCACCATCAGATCATATAAGTCTTTCCAGTCTACTAGGAAGTTTTAATTTGGGATGCCATCTTCTGGTTATAAGCTCTGGCAGGAAGGATTCTTGTAGCTCTGAGCACTGATGCCTTGTGTAGGCAGCCTTGGCAAAGGAAAGACTCCAGCAAGACAAGGCTGGGGAGGAAGCTTTCAGCAGTTTAGGGTTAGGAGCTTGGGCTATGTAGGAGAACAGGGAGGAGTGGACAAGACCTTCCTCCTGATTCCCTTCAGTGAAGCAACCCCCTGAGTGTGTAAGGTTGCAGCGAAGATGGAAAAAAAAAATAGAAGCCACAGGTTACTTACACCTGCCTTCTTCTCTTGTCACTTTCTTTGTCACCTTTCATGGCCAGTCTTATGAAAAGGGTATATGTAAGCCAAGCCCTAACAGTGTATGCAGAATTCCCTCTCCAAAAACACTTCATGTTAAGACAATTCTCTTTTACTCAGGGGGTAGCAGTCTATTTGGCTCTCCACTGAATATGATTTTTTTAAAAAGCCCTTATGTTGGCACTTAAGGCCTTTTACACTCTGATTCCAACCCTTCTGGTCTCTCCAGACCAGTAGCATCTTCTCTCCCACCAAACCAAACCCTCAATATTTATTTTCTACTACATTACTTTATGCTATTTACATTCCTACCAAATTGGCTACTCCCCATCTCATCCTGTCCTCTCCCATTTGTTTATGTTTGTGTGTTGTTCAGACATTTTTCAGTCATGTCTGACTCTTCATGACACCATTTGGGGTTTTCTTAGCAAAGACACTAGAGTCATTTGCCACTTCCTTCTCCAGCTCATTTTACAGGTGAGGAAACTGAAGCAAACAGAGTTAAAGTGACTTGCCCAGGGTCCCCCAATAGTAAGTGTCTGAGGCCACATTCGAACTCAGGAAGATGAGTCTTCCTGACCCCAGGCCTGGCATCGTACCCATTCTACCACCTAGCTGCCTAGATTATATTTGTGTAGCCTGTCTCTAACATCTGCAACAGACTGAATTCTTTATTGTCCGAGGTCTAACTGACTTGCTGCCTTGTCCATGAAGTCTTGCTGACACCACGTCCCCTCAACTAGTCATGAATTCCCAATTCAATTCAACAAGCATTTTTAAGGACCTTCTACAGTATGTTCCCGGCACTGTGTTAACTTCTAGAGCTATGAAGAAAAAAAATTTTGAATAGTCCCTGCTCTTATAGCAATTTCCCAAATCATTCCTTTTCTGATCTCTTCTACTTGTCATATTCTAACTTCCATCAGTTATTTTTCCATATCAAAATTTTTCCTACTAAACTATAAACTTTTCAAGTTATTTGTCTCTTCTAGAAAAGTGCCCTACATGAGTAGGGGCTTAATATGTACAGACCAAATGACATACATCAGGACCAAAATTTCTTTGTTCATCTTATCGTTTTAACATATACCTGGAATATGAAAATTGAAGCAAACGAAATTGGAATTGAAGTGAAAACTATCTCAGGAATATATTCACTAAGAGTTTGGTAATACTATTCACTGTAATAAAAACAGAAAAAGGAGTAGAAATATCAGGAATGAGGTAAGTGGAAACAAATAGGGGCAGCCTGGAGTGATTATGTTGAGGAAATTAAGTAAGATATTTCTAAAATAAAAATATTCTGCATGGTTTTAGCTCTTAAGATTACAAACAGGCTAAGCTCAAAACTTAGAGTAAGCCAAAATATTTAAATGACAGCCTACATTCAAAACAGGATTTAAAGTTCGGTAACCTTATATCTATTGCATGAATTTTACAATACTATTTTTGGAACTTTCACTATTAACATCCTCATTATTCAAACTCACAAAGGAGCTGTGGTTTCTTTAGTTTGGGAATTCCCTCCACCAAAAGCAGAGGGCAACTCATGTAAGACTTAGCACTGGCAACTGAAGCATTAAGAAATGAAGGGACTTGCCCAGGGTCATGCAGCTAATGAGGGTCAGAGTTCGGATTTTAACCCATTTTTCTTGATTCCAAGAACAGTACTCTCCCTGTGATAACATGATAGCCAATAATCTTATTAATCACACTTTGAAAATAGTTGAAACTTATCTGTGAGAGCAGTTTAGAAAAAGCATCAGATCTGGAGTCAGAAGACTTGATTCAAATCCCAGGTTTGCCACTTACTACATATTTTGTTCAATTTCAGTCACATCCCACTGTTTGTGACCCCATTTGAGGTGTTCTTGGCAAAGATACTAGATTAGAGTGGTTTGCTATTTCCTTCCCCAGCTCATTTTCCGGATGAGGAAAACAAGATTAAATGACTTGCCCAGGGTCACACAGCTGGTAAGTATCTGAGGCTTGATTTGAATTCAGTCAAGTAGCTGCTCCCCCCACTCCATTACTTAAAATGACTGTTAATCATCTCTTGGAAATTTCTTGTCTTTTAATTGCTGAGCAGTTTAGCCATCCTGTATTGTCTTCCCTTTCCCCCCAAACTATTACCCCTCAAATCACTCTGAGGCATCAGTTTTTCATCTGTGAAAAGAGAGGACCAGATGACCCCCAAGGTCCTGCTTCTGGCTCTCTATGATCTTATAATCTAGCTTACTTCATACTTAACAAGTAAATATCCTACTAAAATGCAAAGGTAAATGCTAACATCTGGCAACATGTTTAAATAGAACTTCGCAGGCAAAGAAATATTAACATCCATCCTCCATCCAACTTCAGTATTTTCTAATCTTTACCAGCACTGTTCAAATAAATACTACACTCTGACAGTATAGACTGACTACATTTCCTTCCCAGGATGAGAGCTGTTTTCTGAAGCTGCTGAAAATGAACTGCTTAAAATTTTGAATATAACTACTCAATGTGCATACACAAAATTTTGCAAACTATTTCCATTTCAACTGTGCTGAACTGACACAAGGATTTCTTTTGGCTAAGGATATTTATTCTACGACAGCAGAGTAATCCCTCTCTGACCCACAATGGGTTCTCTTCCACACTTATCTACTTGGTCCACATTGACCTAGTGGCCCCTGTGAGATGGCTATAATAAAAAATGAAGTTTAAATGTCAACAAAAAGCTTTGGACTCCTTAGCAGAATGTGGCCCAGATTATTTTATAAAATGACTTCTCATCACTATGACGTGTTTATGTAAAATCTATGTCATGATCAACTAACCCTTAAAAAACATGACAATCCAGGATGACAAAAACTACCAAGCAATGACTTGCTTAGGATGACTAAACTAGTAATTAAGAGGCAAAGAAAAATTTCTAAAGATGATTAATAGTCATTTTAAAAAGATTTCCTGGAGCTATAGCTAAAGACCCATATCTAAAGGCTGAAAATCTTAAGTCTACTACAATGTATTTAATTAGGCACAAAGTCAAACTAGTACAACCTCTTATCTGAAATCATTAAATTGTAGGCTCCTTAAGGTCAAGAGCTGTTTTTGTTTTTATTTGTATTTATAGCCTCAACACTTAGCATAGTGCCTAGAACACAGCACACAGGTGCTTAATGTATGTTTGTTGATTGACTGACTGATCTGAAATGGATGCTGCCTATACTGTCTGTCCAAGGGCAAAAGTTCAACTTCAAACTACTCTATAATCATCCTTGTCCTTAAAAAGTACCCAACACAGATTCACTTGATTGTTAATTCAACATGAAATGCCCTCATCCTTCTTGCACTATATAAATCTAGGACAAATCCATCACAACAAATATCACTGTAACAAAAAAAATTCACTAGAGTGAAAGCATTTCCAAATCAGTGGCTCAGAATAATACTTGGTTGGAAACACTGAAATGAAAAGAAAGAGATGTTAACTGACCTGCAGCATGCTCTACCAATTCAAATAATAGAACAGGTTCTAAGTTCCTAGAAGGAGCTACACTGTACCCTTTTTATGTTCCACTCAGAAGGACTGGGTGCCATCATAAGGGAATTTAATTCATTTCAGCAAGAATTTATTAAGTGTCTACTATATCCAATGTACCATTATCAGTTACCCACTTGAATATACTGCTCTAACCTCTTTCAAGCCATTTGACAGCTTATGCCAAGAGACTGAATTTTGAGAAACATGCTGAATTTACTTGCCAAATTTCAACACCTAAGTTTTTTCCATTTCTATCCAGGGCAAGATTAATAGAAACAAAAACTGGTATGCCTTCTTTATTATTCACAACCATTCTAGGACAGTTTGGGCTGTTCATGCCACACCAGAGACAGCTTCACTTTCGTTTGTTTTTAGTGCCTCGAAAAAAGTGCCTGACACACAGTAAACACTTAATGAATGCTTTCTGGTTGACTGATAGTGAAATATTCTACTATATGATCATAAACCTAGAGTTGGAAGGGACTTCAGGGGCCACTGAGTCTGACCTCCTCATTTTACAGATGAAGAAACTGAAGCCTTACAGAAATTAGGCTATTGTCCAAGGTCACAGACTTGAACCCAGGTAAAAATTATAGGAATAAGGATCCTAAAGCAACTGTTTAATCTTGTTTATCTGAATTGAGGATTTATAAAAGGGGGCTACAGTTATAAGAATTTTCCAAAAAAAAATTTTATTCTGTGACAGCAGAGTCATATATTCCCCTTTTCCACTATACCAAGAATCTTAATCCATCTTTAATCCTAGCTAAACTGAAAGTTGCAGGCTTTAAAATAAGACAATCTTGTGTCCCAATGGTGACTAATATTTCTAAATTAAAGATTTCAGCAGAGTATTGGAGGAGGTGGGATATGCAAATGACAGACTTTGAAAAAGTCTCTTCAAAGGCTAAAACAACATATCTAAAATGCTTGCATTTGAAAAAGTAGGCCATTGAGCTAAACAACCATAAGGTCACAATTTCTATAATGTCACTCATCTTAGCTGCCAAAATCTTTTTATTCGTGATTATTCCACCATTCTCTACTATCTAATCTACCTAATAACTTTTAGCTTCCCTTTATCTATTTGCATCTGTCAACTCCTTAGAAAATGCTTGATACTTAATCATAGAATCATCTTTTTTTTTTTAAGCTAGAAATGTCTTCAGTCTAGTCCAATCCTCTGAGTTCCAAAAATGAACTGAGGAACAAAGATTTATGAGGGGGAAAAAATCATCTTTATGCCTATGATAAAATGAGCTACAAAAATATAAAATGCTCTAAGGAATGATAATTGATGTGCATGTTATTGGAAAAGTTAACAGGTCAAGCATGAAAAAAGTAATTAAGCTGAATTAATTGGGAGCTGGGGGAGTGGATACAATAACACGGCATATTACAATGATAACTAATTAGTCATCTATAGTACAGAGCTTAGCTGGGAAAGGTCAAAGAACAAGCAAGGAGATAGAACTAATAATATAGTAAGAACAACAAGTGTGACATCAAGATCAGGATCTTTTCAGTTAAAACTACTGGTGCCTCAGGGGCAAAAAAAAAAGTTATGTTTCACCTGTAAGCTGGCTACTTAGTGATGGATTATAAATGCATGATCAAAGGCAATAAGAAACATCATGGGATATTTGATCATCTCATATCACAGTGCTCATGACAAACATCTGCGAAGTGCCCAAGGTAAAAATAACTTCTACAGTTTACGAACAATATCTGCTGCACAGAAAGGCATAAGAAAAAAGTCAACACAGGACTCCTGACTAAATCACCACATATTTGGATACTCAGTTGCTTCAATGCAAAGATGGGCAAAAAATATGTTTAAGATTATTGTTCAGGAACAATCTCCATGCCTGAAATTATTTCCTACTGTTGTGAGGGTCATTGTCAAGCCAGCTGTCTACACAGAGTAAGACCACTGACCTGTTCAGAGCAAAGCTAAGAGTTCGTACATGAAAAGAAGAAAGAATAAGGAAAAACAAAAAGATATGGCAAGTAATTAAAACAACCTATTTAAACAAACTGATGACACCACAAGATTAGGTGGAGGAATGGACTGAACACCAATTATTATTTTTCCCATAGAAGTTTAACTATAATGAAGAGATCAAAATAACCTAGAAACCAGCCTGACTAGCAAGCATTTTTTCTCTTTGCCAAATGTAGAAGAAACAGGGCAGCCAGGAGCAACACTGATTCAGAATATGTATAAATTCAATTGTAAAATTTTACAGCAAAGGACAATGCTGCTTACTTTGCCTTGAATCAGTTCATGTATATCTTTCTTGCTTCTCTGTGTATGCATCATATTCATCATTTCTCACAGCAAAGAAATACTCCCTCACATTCATGTACCACAACTAGTTTAGGCACTTCCCAATCAATGAGCATCTACTTTGTTTTCAGTTCTTCATTACCACAAAAAGTGCTACTAGGAATATTTTTGGTGTCTATGGAGACTTTTTTTATTAAAAAAAATCAAAGATCTCTTGGGTTATATATCTGGTAACAGAATCTCTCTTGGTCAAAACGTATGGACATTTTAATCATTTTATTTGCATAATTCTAAAATGCACACACATTTGTATATATAATATACAATTACCTTGCAAGTACCCTGTAAATTTTTGTACCCATATTAAACATGCATATTACAGATGTACATGTGTGTACACATATGTTATACATATATATCATATTGTACATGTATGTGTATACATAAATGTATGTGCACTATGTATGCCAGTAATTTAATAATATATTAAATAATAATTAACAATTACATATTACTTTAAAGTTTACAAAGCACTTTCCCTGTTAAGTATTTTGTTAAAATTAATTCATGAAGCAGATGTTATTATTATCCACATTATAAGGCAAGGAAACTGAAGGTGAAAAGCTAATAATTGAGGAATAATTTAAACTCAAGTCTTTCTGACTTCAAGTTCATAATTCTGTCACTATATATTTTTGTAGCTTTCAATATTTTTCAAAACACCTTCATATCCACTGTCTCAATTGACCCTTATGGCAATTTTTGAATTGGATAGGGTAAATATTTTTATAACAGTTTGCAGATGACTTACTGGTCCAAGGTCCAGCAAAGTAATTTGTTCATCGTTCCATATAGCAGAAATATAGCAGAGAGCACAACATAAAACCCATAAATGTATTTGTTCCTTTTTAAATTGATTACCATGTGAATATGTTAATAAGATTTTTTTAAAACACGAAGTACACTGACATGTTAAAGATGAGCTCACAAATAATACTGCAATGCCTGTCTCACCTGTATTCACATCTAACCCACAAAAGAGAGAAAATATTCAGAGGGTACTTTATGTAATATTTTGGCAGGCAATGTTCAGTGCTATAAAGTAATTTCCAAAAGAGTAAATAAACAAGGGCTTGTCTTAGTGGTTGGATCCTCATGCACCAGTAGTCCTTCATAGTAATGGGTCAATTACAATTAAAATACTTGGGATGGGAAACAATATTCTACTTGCAGCTAAAACTTAGGACAAACAGAAATAAACAAAAAAAAATTCCCTCTCAAATAGCCACAAAAGTTGAATTTTTTTAAAAAACATCACTTATTTGGGCTTGGTTCTTCTTTTTGTCATCCTGGATTAAGCCCACTTGGGCCTTAAAAAAATCAGAAATTCAACTTAGTATTCCACACTCAGGTTTATTTGTTTCCTTCTACATTGTATAAACAAAATGATTTGCTATTCAGACATTCTGGTGTTGGGGCAATTCATTTTGTGAAATGCTTCTTTTCTTCTTATTGAGAAAGGAAAAGGAAAGAAGAAACCGTTTCCCTGGTAACTTGAACTTGGCTATATTTTACTATAACTTTAAAATACCTTTACATATAAGGAAGTGCAGTTTCTAGTGGGTAGGAAGGTGGACACAGAAGGCTCCTTAAATTCAAAAATATACACCTCCCACCCTCAGTTCCCCCAAATGACCTACCTGGGCCCTAACTAAACTTCTCTTGCTACACTGTACTTGATCTGCTAACTTAGTGTGCAAGTAACAGATTCTCAACAGACAATCCCCTGTATGGGGAGTCTCCTGAAAGAAAAAAGGGCATTTTTCAATCTTGATCACTCTTCAAACAGGATGTTTCTCTAGTTTTTGTTGCCTCTTGCATGCACATAATAAGACTTAACCTCCTTGATCTGTTCCCTGCGACTTGTTTCCTCCTTCTTTATTAATCATAACGACTCCCAAAAAGTTTAAGGGTTTTGTTAACTGAGGGGAAGAGAAAGACAATTTAGCACAGATAACATATTTATTCACCTATTTCCCTTGCCCCTCAATTTTATGGAAGAAATCTTCTACTTTTCCCTTCCATGATAGTGCCTAGGAAGGAAGCTTTGGTTACTATTATCAGGCAAAAGCCAAGTTTCTAAAGGCTTGGTCAGGAAAAGTTGAAAATGAATTAATCTCCCTGTTTGCAAAATATAAAAATAATACTGGAAGAGTGAACTTAAGATTTGGGTCAAGTCTTCAGAACAGAGGAGAGGAGGGGGGAAATGGGCTATAAATACTCCATTGCATTTGCTAGATTAGCCTATCAAAAGCAATTCACTGACACCATCTCCCTATTCTTCTCTTCAATAAAATGTCTGCCGACAGTGGTTTTCTGTTAATATCTATGTATAGATCACTGAGGTACTGTAACTTGAACAATTAGACACTTAATAAATATTTTCTAATGACAAAAAAAATCAAGAGAAAAGAATTTAATCCCAGAGTTACTTCTTTCTTTCATATTTGCTTCCTTTAATTCCCCACTATCTCTCCTTCCTTCAAGTTTTACTTAAAGGTATAAGGTCTGAGAACCAAAATCTAGATTTCTCTATAGTTTTGATATGTTGAATAAAAGTCTAATAATGCTCAATGCACGTGCCCAGATTATTGCTACTGTCTAGCATGTCACCTCCATCTTGTCCAAACAGGATGAAATGGGGTAGGGGGTTTGAGTGTATGATCCCACTTCCATCCTGCCAGCCAAAATGTTGGAGTAAGCCGGCAACCAAAATTTTCATGCCTTGTTTAAAAGGCTCTTAAATGTTGTGTGTCTGCACATCTGTGCTCCTTGCCTCTTCTCTTGTGGGATGATTTCTCTTCCAAGGTAGAAGCCATCCCTTTCCATATGTTGTTTACAATGCAAATATAAAAGTTTTCCTGTTGCCAATGACATCCACCTCTTAATCAGTTTAAAAAGTAACAGTGGCAGAGATAGAATTTGTTCATAATACTTTTCAAATAAAAAAAAAGCTTGACCGGATAATTTGGGGTGACACCAAATTCCTAAGTTTGTACCACACAGTGAGGCCCCTTTTCTGCCTGAGCCTATGCCTGCCAATCATGAATATATCTCCTAAGTGGGACCACACTGTATAGTAAACAACTGGACTCTGTATTTTTCATTCTCTTAAAAAAAATTACTGTTTCAGTCACAGTGTATAAGATATTTTCTCCTAGAAATGAACAGCACACTTTCAAGTGATCCCTTAGTTTTGGTAGACTATCAACTGAAAACTCAGTATTGATTATTCACCATACTGAGTGTCTAAAATATATTAAAAAGATCTCTGCATACAATGTGGTGCTATATAATGAGAAATTTTTATACAGCATAAAATGCCAGAGTACCAATACCTTATTTTATTACACTTGAATTCACTCTACCAGTGAAATTTAATAGTAGCAGATTGCTAAAACAACATTAGGGTTGGTTTTGTTTTGTTTTGCTTTTTCACATTTCCCACTACAAGATAAATCTGTAGAATAGCTGGATAGATGGACCTATTTCATCTAACATGTCATCAACCTATATCTAACTCTGAAAGTTGTGTTTGGTTATTTTTTCCCTATTTGTCTCATAGTGAGTTATTGTCTCATAGGCTTTAAAAAAAAAAAACAACCACCACACCAAAACTTCCTTTACCAAGTAGACAGATTTACTATGAGCTACCAGGCTAAGGTGTACTTAGTACTGGAGCAGCTAGGAAGGAGTGTTGGCTTTGGAGTCAATTAGACCTAAGTCCACATCTTCTCTTGGACACTTACTAGCTAGATGACCTTGGCAAATCACAAGACCTTTCTTAACTTCAGCTTCCTCATCAGTAAAATGAGGATAATAATAGCATTTACTTCATGGGCCTGAGGTGAGGATTAAATGAGATAACTTATGTAAATCACTCTGCACACCTTAAAGTGCTGGGTAAGTGCTGGCTCTTGCTTCCTCCAGGAAAAAGAGAAAAGGATTCTAAGTTGTAAGCAGTTATGATGATGGGCATTTAGTCCATGTTTATTTCTCCACAGATGGATCCATAGTAGGAAACTCCCAGTGCGGAAGCTCCCTCAACTAATGCAGATCAGCAACTCATCTGTACCTTAAGGACCAAAGAGTCATCTGGCAGCACTGAATGAAATCACGAGGAAAAAAAAACAAAAACAAAAACCCAACTATACAGTCTGCATGGGAAGGAAGGACAGCCCCCCTAAGAAAAAAGGCAACTTTTTTTTGGTGTTTCAAAACAACTTGTTTATAATCCTTATTGCCTACCCAATTTGTTGTTTTTCCAACTATCTAAATAACAAGTAACCATATCATTCAGACTGTCAGAATCAAAAATGAGCAGAAAATTAAAAGGGATTATAAGTTCATAGGCATCCCAAAGGTGCTACTGGAATGCTTACTCTCTGACCCCACAATGAGTTTTTACCATTGTATTTATAAGTATTAGGCATGAAAATCAAAAGATATACCCCGGCAGTTCAGAGTATTATCAGATTTTTAAAAACAGCCTTACACACAAAATATTGAAGGCATCTGGATTCAGTTTACGGTTGTTGTGGAGTTAAGAAAAAATAACATACAATTTTTTTTCCATATATAAAATGTGAATTCAAAAGGACATGATTTCATCCTGACTATGAATGGCTATTTCACCTGATCAGTGGTATGAAAAGGAGATGGCAACTGGAAAGGTAAATTATTTGTAAGGTGAGAACGAGGAAAAGGAAACTATCAGACTCTATTTAGAATCACTCTAGTAGTTTATAGGAAGTCAGCCAGAGTTAGAAATTTTAGGGAGGTGTTTTTAATCTTGACATTCTGGCTCAGTCTCACCCAGGGACAGCCACTTGAGTCTTGTCAATCTCATTATCCTTACTTATCTATAACATGAGGATAGCAATGCCAACCCATCCATTAGGTACTTGGAAGAGTAAGCTCTTAATCACAAACCTGGCAAGCATAACATACAAACAACAAACCTAGGCTACAGCCAACATTTATTTTAGAAAAAACTTCAGAATTGCTAACCACTGGAAGTATTTAAACAACTCCATGTGTGTGCTCTAATGTGGGATTGAGATGGGGTTTCCAAGGGTAGAGTTAAAGCTAGCCACTCTGGAGGATGAACAGAACCACTGGGGGTGAGAAAGAGTGATTGCTTACCTTGGATACTTGTCGAAGCCACCTTAAGTACTCAGTAAAAGTATCAAAACAAATGTAATAGGTCTGGCTTTGAGGTCCAGAGGAACTGAAGGCTAAACAGTGCTGGTGCTTCTTTACTTCTTCAACCTAGGGGGAAAAAAGGCAGACTAGGAATAAAGGTACGACCCACAGATGGAACCAGTACTCAACAAGGAACCTAATAAGTAGAGAATGTAAAGGATGGCCGCGATCCCCTCTGTGAAGGATTTTGGAAGGACATGCGCGAGAGTCTCCTAGCATGAGAAGGCACAGGTGGAATGAAGCAATCAGTGATCCATCTTAAAAAACAAAAAAATTTTTACAAATAATGTTTGTTAAATTGAATGAAAGTTCCTTAAGAGATTTCCATTTCTCCTATCCTTGTAAACTACTCAGGTTTGCAAAAAAATTTGCATTTGAAGGAGACAGGTTATTTTCCATGGAGTTTCCCTACCTTTGGTGAAATGTTCTTCCTCTTTTTTCTGCATGGAACACTGGCTTCCCGTCTTTCCCCTCTACACACTAGATATTGGGATTCTCACTTCCTCTTAGAGGGATTTTTTAAAACAATGCTACACTAATACTATTTTTTTTTACTGTATACATACCAAGAAGCCTCCAAACATTTTAAATAAATTAAATAAATGGTAGAAATAAACTTAAGGTCATCCTAAATTTATACAAAGGGCAGCTAGGTGATGCAGTGGAGAGCGTGCTAGACCTGGACTCAGGAAGACCTGAGCTCAAAATCTGGCCTCAGACACTTATGAGCTGTGTGATCCTGGGCAAGTCACTTAATCCTGTTTCTCTCAGGCTCCTTATGTGTAAAAAGAGCTGGAGAAGAAAAGGGCAAATCACTCCAGTATTTTTGCCAAGAAAACCCCAAATGGAATCACAAAGAGTTGAACACGACTGAAAACAAACAAAATTTTTACAAAATCATGAACTCAGAAAAACTATGTCATCTAGAATATAAAAATATAATAGGTTTCCATTTGGGCACTTGTTAGAAAAAGAGAAAAAAGTAACAAACGTTTCAAAAAGTCAAATATCTATGTATGTCTTAAGGGAGAAATTGAGAATGCTCTAAGGAAAAATGAATTTACACTGAATAAATGTTTATCACCTTAAAATACATTTATTGTCAATAAGTTTACCTAAAAGTGAGTTTTATTAAGACTCACCAAGTACCTTTCAGTGGTCAAGGGAGACAAATGATGCACATCTGACCAGGGAGAATGCCAAACTCACAATATTGCCTCCTAGTGAATACAGATGGCTTGACAGAAGAGTAAGCTATCCCAAACCATGTTTTTTGGGGGTCTTATTTTATATGGGAGGAGGCAGAGCCACATCCTCTCATTTTAGGCTTTAATCCAAAGTAGAGTTAAAAGGGAAATGGAAAACCACTTTAGAAAAACTACACTGCAAAAAGTGAAGTGTACCCCCCCACACCTCCTCCACAACTCAGATAACTGGCTTTTAAAAGACCAAGATTTAATCACTTTCAAAGCTTACCTAGAATAGGTCTTACAAGGTCTGCCTGAGAGAAAAAGGAAGTTATTAACTCCCAGTTCATTCAATTATGGAAGACTACACAATAGTAAGCCCTAGCATAAACCAGGACTGAGAACTTACATCTCTCCAATGAAGTCAATGCAAACCCTAATCGTGTTCTAGGCTGGCATCTAACTTTACGGAGAAGAATTGACTTTTTTTTTCAACCTGGCAGGATGTCAAGCACAGAATTTAAATTTTTGTTAGGGAGTTGTATTTCTACTAATACTGATAGTTAGGTTCACAAAAATCTATCTAAAGAGCAAGTGGCCTGATTCCTAGATTAGTACCACTCAAAAAACCTTACATACATGATTGTAAATTGAGGCATGATAGGGAGAGTGGAAAGTAGGATGGTAGTTTCAAGACTAAGGATACAAACAGGCCTAAAGTGGTCTAAGAAAAAAAAATCTACTTTTGAAGCAAAGTATGAACTTGGTTAGGATCAGGATCTCTAAGAACCAAGGTTAAAAAAATGCTCTTTACACATAGCAACTCCCGGAAAAAAATAGTCCCAATTATGTCAAGTATTCAAATAAGGAAGGAATATTTTAGACAGTGTAAAATGAGGAAGAATGACTTTTTTAAAAATCTGCTCTTGATGCAGAAAAGAGGCAAAAGAGCCTCTACATGCATCCTATTCCTTCTAAATCAAAATGTCTAGGGATAAGATATTTGCCAACTGAAAAACGATTACTTTCAGTAACACTTGATCTCCTTATTTTCCTTCCTCCCAGCTTCCCCTACACACATATAAAAGAGAAAGTGCCAAATGAAATCTCTTGCTCAATGCCTTTCCCACTCCACTATAAACAATCCATTTTAACCTCTTAACCTGCCCATCAGCACATAGTCAAATGACTTTAACTCTCACATCATTCAAACAAAAAAGTAAATTAATATTTAATTCAATCAAGATTTTTAAGGGCCTAGGCTGGGAAAATAAAAAGAGAGAAAGCTGCCTTTAAGGAGCTTATTTTCCACAGGGGGGATATAACATGGACAGAGATAAGGAATGACCAGGCAACGTGAGGAGGTAAAAAACAGTAACAACGGGATGCACTAAGGAAGGTTCTGGGAGAATGAGGTCTGGAAGGAGGATACGGTTCACAGAGAGGAGCTGCATCCCAGTCACTGGAGAATGCCAGGTTCAGGAGGAAGTATTTTATCCTAAAAGGAGCCACAGAATGTTTTTGAGCATAGGAATAATATGGTTAGTCCCTGTGCCCAAAAGATTATTTTGACAGCAATACAGAGAATGGATGGTTGAGAAGAGAATAAGGACAAAGAAGACCAATTAGAAAATTAGAAATAGTAGTAGAGGTGAGAGCTGAAATGGGTCGGAGCAG
Source organism: Phascolarctos cinereus (assembly GCF_003287225.1). Taxonomy (NCBI): domain Eukaryota; kingdom Metazoa; phylum Chordata; class Mammalia; order Diprotodontia; family Phascolarctidae; genus Phascolarctos; species Phascolarctos cinereus. The sequence continues at coordinate 440,882,893 of NW_027555847.1, read as the reverse complement.
TCAGCTATCAACTATTAATTAAGCATTTATTTAGTGCCTACTAGGTACAAACAAGAGATATCTAGGATAAAATGGAAATCATCTCAGAGGGAAGGCACTAAGATTAAGGACTGGGAAAGGCTTGTTACAGAAGCAGAGACTTTAGCTGTGACTTTAACGAAGACAGAGAAGCCAGGCAGCAGAGATGAGGACGGAAAGACAGGGGGCAGCCACGAAAGTGCCTAAGAGGGTCTTCTTGGAGGAACAGCAGGAGGACAGTGTCAATGGACGGCAGTGCACACCCTGGGTGGGGTAAGGCATAAAAAGACTGGCAAGGTATGAAACAACCAAGTGATAAAGGACTGTCAAAGCCTAACAGAGGATTTTATATTTGATCCTGAAGGGAACAGGAAGACGTTGCAGTTTACTGAACAGGGGAGTAACATGTCAAACTTGCATTTTATTAAGATCAATTTAACAACTGGGTGGAGGCTAGACTGGAGTGGGGAGAGCCTCAAGCCTCACCAGCAGACTAAGGCAGTAATCCAGGCATGAGGTAGTAAAGGCCTGCACTACAGCAGTGGCCCTGTCAGAGGAGAGAAGAGGCTTATATGACAGAGGTTACAGAGGTGCAGGCAAGAGACAGAGGCAAGCTAGGTGGCACAGCGGATAGGGCGCTGTCAGGAAGACCCAAGTTCAAATCAGTGAAATACCACTTGATTTTTTTTTCTGACTTTTTTTTTTAACTTTAGTTCATTTGTCTAGCACCATACCAAAGCAGCCAAATAATTCTCCTGTGAGCTAGCTAGCCTCACTCATCGACCTTAACACCAACCAGCTGGCCAAGCAATCCCATAATGGTATGCTACTGGTCCCGAAATGATCAAGGGAGAAGCCATGGATGGGTTAACACAAATTCATCACTATGTTCAAGAATCAACTCAGTGTAGGGACTCTTTTGAACATGGTTCAGAAGCACAATCTTTGTATACTACAATTTATGAATTTTAAAAAAAAAATACGACTTACTTTTCCACCAATTAGTGGGAGGACGTGCATCTTTCCAGTCAAGCTGTCTTTCACTGAGGATACGATCAGGCATGTTCCACACAGGATAACTTGGCGTCTTGTCCATCGGTTCACTGGTAACTGCATTTTCCCTTTTCGCACATTGTACATTCCTGAGAGCTGAATCCGTTCAGAACTACCAGTGCTATGGGGCTTTCCTGAAACAAAAGGAAATACTTTAGCCTAAAAGATTATATCTTTTTTCATTCTTCTGCATAGTAGACTAGTTACCTGGTGATTAAAAAAGAACAGTGGAGAAACCAAGGCATTCTATGATTGAAAGAATTTGAACAAGACTGGAGTCATGCTGTTCACATAAGGTCCGAGATAGTTGCTTTACATGGACATTCTGCCAATAATACTTTTACTTCAGGTAAGGAGAAAAACCTCTTAAACTTCTGAGGGGGGAAAAAATCTGATTTTATTTTCTCTTTTGCTGCATTTTCTTTTCCTTTTATACCCCTCCAAACCAAAAGTAAGTTTAGAAAGAAATGCCTTTAAAAATCTGAATCAACAACTAAAGGTAAAAATAAAAGGTAACAAATCCTGGAAGGAAGTATGGTTCAAAAGATGACTAGAGGAGCAGTGAGGTGGTACAGTGGATAGAGCACTGGCCCTGAAGTCAGGAGGACCTGAGTTCAAATTCGACCTCAGACCAAACACTTGACATGTACTAGCTGTGTGACCTTGGGCAAGTCACTTAACCCCAAGTGCCCCCAAAAAAAAGAAAAAAAAAAGAAAAAATGACTAGATTTAAAGTCAAAAGGCTCAGGGTTCAAATTCTGGATCTACAATTTACTATCTGACCCTGGGCAAATTACTTAATCTGTAATTTATGTTCCCATGATACTTAGAACTGGGAAATAAAATTCCAACCATGAGAATGAGAGTAACATTCAACATCAGGCATTTATTTGTAACTGGCCAGTGTCAATGACATTAGCGCTGATTTTTCACCCTGAATGTACATCTTGTAGATCCACTACGAGTGACAGAAAACTGTCTAAATGCCAGCACTATTGAATAATTATAAATAGTCCATATTCATTCACAGGGTTGTGAGGATCAAATGAACTAACATATGTAAACTGCTCTGTAAACCTAAGAGCACAGCAGCTACTACTAAAACTACAACAACAACTACTACTACTACTACTACTAACAACAACAACAACAACAACAACAGCAACATCAGGCTACCTATGGTTGGTAATACTGCCATTCTAGGCTTTTCTTTTACATGCACACACACACACACAAGGAAATTAATTTAGCTCCACTTAGGCAAGTCTCGTGACTAGAACAGAAGGGCTGCTGTGATTTATATGACACAATAGGCAAGTTGTATCAACAAATGAAGAAGTACTTCCTCAGTTCTAGGCACAACTATATACTACTAGGAGCACTGCTGTCATGCACGAAATAAATTTAAAGGGGATAGAAAAGGTCTTAGAGCCAAGCCAAAACTAGAAGTGAATTTGGATTCATTCACTCATTCCTTCAGATTAGCACATTTAATGAAATAAAATAATATTAATTAACATGAATATATACCAATTAACATTAATACATACTTCTTGTCATATCAAGCAACATGAAAACTTGTACAAGTGACTATAGCCTGCCCTGAAAAATGTCCCATACAGAAAATTCCCTCAAATGGCTTCAACTTCTTGAATATCCACATTTTGACAGTGCTTAAATAAACAGCAAGGGCAGCTAGGTGGCTCAGTGGTTGAAGTGCTGGGCCTGGAGCCAGGAAAACTCAACTTCCTGAGTTCAAATCTGGCCTCAGATACTTGCCAGCTGTGTGACCCTGGGCAAGTCACTTAACCCTGTTTGCCTCAGTTTCCTCTTCTGTAAAATGATCTAGAGAAGGAAATGGCAAACCACTCCAGTATCTTTACCAAGAAAACCCCAAATGGGGTCACGGGAGAGTCAGACATGACTGAACAACAACAACAAACCGAGCAACACCGGCAGTTCCAACATTCCCCTCGCCACCCTTCTGTTCCAGAACAGCATCTAGCCTCACAACAAGGCAAAGGCTTGGAGCTGGCAGGGACCTTAAGAGAAAATCTAATCCAATCCGTTCATTTTTCAAGTGAGGAGATTAAAGCCCAGATAGCTGAAATAGCTTTCCTCCTGTCATACAGGTGAGCAGCACAGTCAGAGTATTAAAAATCAGTCACAGCTCTTTCACGTATTCAGATCTGATTTTTAAATTCCTCCTTGACCTATGTGACAGTCATCAGGCAAAAGTGCTTTATTCATAACATATACCAAACGAGATAACACACGTAAAGTGCTTTACAAACATTAAAGCACTGTGTAAATGGTAGCTACTATTATTCAGATTATGTTTTTTAAAGCTTATTAAGCAATTTCCTTACAACAATCCAGTGATGGAGGATATGCAAAAGCATGATATGTTTTACAGAAGAGGAAAGTGACTTGCACCAAGGTAACAGCTAGGAAATGCTGGAAACAGGATTTCAATCCAACTCTCCTGATTAAGTCCAGCAGTCTTTCAATGTATCAGAGGCAGAGAGCATGGAGGTACCTCAGGCCAACATCCTCATTTTATATTAGAACACTGAGGCCCAGAGAGTTGCCCAGAATCACAGCAGGCAAGTGTCTGAAGTGGAATTTGAACTCAGATCTTCCAGACTCTAAATCCAGCACCCATTCCACGACATCATGTAGAACTATATCTTGAAAATTTAAATATACCAACATTTAACTGATTGGGGAGAAATAGCAGACATCACTTCTGAGAGCTGCTATAACAGCAGTGTCCAGATTAGACCATAGCTAGTCTTCTTTTCTCACTCTGAAGAAGGCATTTACAGAGGAAGGGGAGCTTAAATTCAAAATCTAAGAGCTCCCATGCATGTGGTAGAGGCTGAGATTGGAGAGAAATCAGAAGCATAAAAATTCGAAGCTCAGAGGAAACTCTGATTATCAAGCCTCACCCCTGTACCTTATAGATGAGGAAACCCACACCGATGGGGTAAAGTGACTTGTGCCAGTGTGGGTACTTAGAACCCAGATTTCCTGGGATGGTTAGTCTAGGGCTCTGTACAATATACTCTGTGGCAGCCAGGAGGCGCAGGGTTAAAAAACATCAGGCCTAAAGTCAGGAAGACTTGAGTTCAAATCCAGTCTCTTACTGGTTACTCTTACTAGTTGTATGACTGGATAAATTACTTTCTCTGATTGCCTCAATTTTCTCATCTATAAAATGGGGATAACAACAGCGCCTTGCCTTCCAGGGTTGTTGTGAGGATCAAATAAGATAATAATTGTACAGTGCTTAGCACTGTGTTTGGCACAAAGTAAGCATTCTATATAAAAGCTAGCTATTGCTGTTATTATCATCATTATTATGATTTCAAGAGAAAGAAAAAGCCCAAAGAGAAAGTAAATAGGTAGTATGGAGAAGGATGGATAAGTCAGTCTTGAGTTTATTCATATATTTCCATGACCACAGACAACTGATCTAATCCTTAAAATGGACTGCTCATTAATTAACCCAAGGCAACACCTGGGATCTGGTGGATTTAGAGAAAGACATTTTACCCAATCTTAAGGCCTCCAAAGGGTGCAGAGCAGTTCTAAGCTAGCTTATAAGTCTCAGTCTATCTTACAGTTTACCTCCTGAGAATCCAAACCCAAATCATGACTTTCAGTCCTGCCTGGCTTGCTGTCCCTCCTTTGGTGACTGAGGTCAGACTTGGTGCCCAACACTGAGCTTTGAAACAACTGGTCCCTCGGGGTGGGGATGGGAGGGTAGGCAATGTATGTATGCCTGGGCATTCACCCAGGTACATCCTCCTCCAAGTCAGACTTCCTTATTCTATTACATAAGCATCTTTATTTTCTTTTCCTTTCTTGCCAGCTCTTGGAACCCTTGGTTCAAAGAGGCAGTTCCAGTTGTCCTATGGTCTAAAATACATTGGCATCAATGTATTGCATGCCTGCCAGATTAAAGCTGGGGCTGTTATGATAACTTTCATTTCAGAAAGGATATTCCAAACCCTCAAGGTTATTAGCATTTCTTACATGATCCCAGGAGGAGACAGATGGCAGAGCAAAAACTTAGGTGGAGCAGAGACTGAGATATGACCTCAGCACAGGGAAATAAAAACACATTACACTGAAACTCAATTGGCAGGCGGTGGGCAGAGAACTAGATCCTGTCACAACCTGTTCAGGGATGGCCAAACTGAAGTGATGAAGGTGCTCTCAGAAAGCTGTGGCAACTCAATTTTTACACAGCAACCAATATACTCAAATGTCAAGCCAAGCTCTCTGTACCTTGTGCAGCCAGACCTCAAAACCTCCCAATAGCAAACTTCTATTCTTCTATTCATCAAGGAGAAGGTTAATTGGTTAAAAAAAAAAAAGGTTATAAAGATTCATTGCCTAAAAAGGAAAAGAAAAATATTTCAAGTTTCATTTTTATATAGTGGTATAATTTTTTTTGTGGCTGTGAACTTTTAAATGCAATGGTCTTTGGTTTAGGTTTTGCTTAAAAAATTTTGAGGAAAAGTTTCTAGAAACATGGACTACTAGGTAGTTTCCCTAACTTTCAGGAACTGGGGATATCTATTTTCTCTTCCTCTATAGCAAAAATTTGCTAGTTGGGCCAAGCCTACAGAAATCATGACCTCTAAAAAATGTGATTATTAGATTTTTTTCTTAGAAAGAAAAGAGTATATAGGAAAATAAGAAGATGGCTGGATATCTGAATTCCCACTCATTAACCTAAGGAAAGAAGTGGAGATGAGTGACTAAAAGGCAAAACAGAACCAGCTCTCCAGTGGACTTGGGGCAAGAGGCTGTACCTCAGATTTATTGTATATATATTTACATGTGTATACATATGTGTGTATCTGTGTGCATGCATTACACAAGGTGTCTCAAAAGTCTTGGTGCTTCAATAAATTAACATTCACTAAGACTTTTGAGTCACCCTACATAATACACACATACACACCCACACACACTCCTAAATACATATACAAACACACCAGTCCTCTGAATCCAAGGAGATAGACTGAAAGAAAACTTGAGAGAATTAAAGAATGCAACAGGCTCGAAAGGGCACAGTTCTCCTTTGTTCTCAATATTCATACTCAAAGTGAACAGAAAATCAGTTCAAAAATAAATTCCTTTATCTTTTAATTTAAAGACAGTGTGGTTTGGTAGAAAGAAAGCTTGCTTTGGAAGAAGTCTGGAACTCAAAAAGTCTAGCCTCTAACCCATCCTGGCTGGGCTAGCCTAGGTAAATCCCTTAACTTCTCAGAGCTTTCAAGAAACTCTTTGGTTGTAAATTGTAGAGTCAAAATTATACTGCTTTGGTAGAGGGAGTTTCCACATTGGGAGTTCCTTACTCCAATGAAGCCTCAGGTCTAGTTTAAAACAAACAAACAAACAAACAAACAAAACAATAACAAAACTCTACCCAGAGGACTTAAGATCAATGGGCCAGGGCTCCCTACTGCCCATTCTATGGTGTCTTTGAAGCAACAACCTCGGGTGGTCAAGACAAAGAAAGTGTGAAGGCTTCTAGGTAAAACTTGACCCAATTTATATTTGTTCCTTAAACTCTGCTTTCTTGGAAGTTGATTTGATTTGAGATTCCTATGATCAAGTATTAAGTTCAGGAAGGGGAAAAAAAAAGGAAAGGCTATTTCATTTAATCATACAAATGCAATCACAACCCGCGTGCTATCTTTACCCTATTTAAAAACAACAGGAAAAGAGTTAATTTACCTTACAACTAGGCAAATGCTCTCAATAAGTGGGTGGCTAGGATTCTTGGAAAATAAAATATCATTTCCCCCATGCTGATTGTGTAAATTAACACAGATAACCTTCAGAAGCCAAAGGAAAATGCTAGGGCTCCTCCACCCTCTCCCCCACCAACAAAATAAAAGCTGATAGGACATTAATCTATTTTTCTTTAGCAAGCAGCCATCAACTACATGACTCTCTAAACAAAGTTACTGATGATGAGGTTATGGCCTCATCCTGCTTCAGGATTAGAGGCAACAATTCAATAGCCAGGTCCAATTATTCAGTCTGTGGATTTTTTAAGTGGCTAGTTGGCCCCTTGGATAGAGAGCTGGGCTTGTAGTCAGGAAGACCCGAGTTCAAATTCAGCTTCAGACATTTACTAGATATGTGACATTAGGCAAATCACTTAAACCTCTGCTTGTCTCAGTTTCCTCAAATGTAAAATGGGGGTGAAAATAGCACCTACTTTGCAAGTAGGTGTTGTGAGGATTGAATGAGATAATAATATTTGTAAAGGGCTTAGACACAAGCAGGCATATAAATACTTATCCCTTTCCCTTCCCTTCTTTTTCCTCTTCCCTTTCCCCTTCCCTATGGAGTAGCTCAGCAGTAAACATTCAACAAGTACTTTTTATATTGAATTATACCTCTGTCCAACTGAATCATACCCTTCTCCAACAGCCTGTATTGGCCTATGGACATTTTGCTTTATCTTAGTATCTCAACTAGCAAGAAAACAACAACAACAAAAACACACACACACTCGTAAGAATGTCCTGGATACCTTCATAGCTATACTGTGCTCAATACTCCTAGGAGTAAAAAAGTGTAAGATATCGTTTGCTGCTACCCATGTGACTTTGAGCAAATAACTGGACTTGAATTCAATTCAGGAGTTATTAACTAATGGTTGCTTCAACATTTAATAAGCACCTAATAGCTACAAAACACTGTAAGAAGGCTGGACTAAGTGGTTTCTAAGGTCCTACCCTAATTATCAGTCCTATGAGTAAAGTTCTTACAATGTAACCGAGGAAATGGGGGCAACACCTGAAATCAATAGCAAGTCAATAAACAATAACTTAACAGATAACATAGATCAAAGTACAGAAAAACTTGGTTAAGTGGAGAGATCATGAGAATTCTCCAGGAAGGCTTCACTATGCAAGATCTGCTGCCCAGACAGGGCCCGGAGGTGTGGGCAGAAAAGGTGTATCTGGGAAAAAGAGAAGAAGGAAAGGCCACGGCACAAACACAAGGAAAAAGGCAAAAATGAATCAGGAAGAAAAAGACGAGAAAACTGACTACTTAATATCTCTGACAAAAGTTGGCTTGACTTAAGAAAATGAGGCTACTGACCAAAATGGGGTACCTGAAGTCTCAAAGTTAGAAATTCTGGGATCTGCCAACATGTACCTTGAGCAAGTCACTGCTCCGCTTTGGGTCTGACTTTCCTCATCTGTCTAGTGAGGACATTGCACTTGATGACCTCTCAAGCCCCTTCCTATTCTGAAATTCTATCGTTAAATATCAATTATCCATGCTCACCTTGTTGCTATCAGCAGAAACTATGCTGACAATTCACATCTCACACCAATAATAAAATAAAATCTATCTGGCATTTTAGTGATCTTACAATTATCTTACAATTTCATCCATTTAGCATTAGGAAGTCAAAGCTCCATCAATACTGTTCTATGCTAACACCCATATGTTAGGATCTGTAATATATTTCTTAGGTTGTTTTCCCAGATGCCTCTATACAACTGAGTACCTGATTTATTCAGTATTGGCAAAAGAGGAGATCTACATAAGTCAAGTTATCTGGTAACTAAAACATACCCCTTTAAGTGTAAAGGCTGTTAAAAAAAATTTTTTTCAACCACATTTTTCAGAAATCTCTCTAAATTATTACAACACACTTCCCTACCCAAGTAAAAGGAGTATAAAGAAGATAATACAAGCTTTCCTTTGTGACTCAGGGTGATCATTACCAACATTATGGTATTATTCAGGAACACACTGATACCCTTAGGGGATACTGAGGTGTGTCCTAATACCAAGACTCCATAGAGCTCTGCTTTTGTAATTCTGTCTTTTTATTCATCCAATAAATATTTATTAAATACCTACTAAGTAAAAGGCACAGTGCTTAGGTTGGTGAAGTATAGTTTTTTCTTCCCCTTACTGTCAACTGCTATTAAAAAGTGTCATCTACTGAAAAGCATTGTCTCTTTGAGCTTACTTCATTTTGAGTACTGGGCTGCTAAAGGAGCACAGCTTTTCTTTACTGAATATTGAGATCAATCAGTCAATACGCATTTATGACAGGCTCTGTGCCAAGAGCTAGGGATACAGAGACAAAAAGGAAACAGTCCTTGTCTTCAAGAAGCTTATATTTGATTGGAGAAAACACACACAACACACCACACACACACACACACACACACACACATATTCACTCACTCACTATGCATAGAAGGGGAGGAAGCATACTACATTAAAGGGAGGAGGCAGGTATGGTAGCAGAATCAGGAAAGTTTCACGAAGAAGTGACCTTTTGGCTGAATTTTGAAGGAAACAAGGTTCTAAGAAGCAGAAGGGAAGAGAGGAATGTACATCACAGGTATGGAGAACCACCAGTGGAAAGGCGCTGAACTGGCAGACAGTATCATCTATGAGGGCAGTTAGGTGGTACAGTGGAAGAGTGCTGGGCCTGGAGTCAGTAAGACTCATCTTCCTAAGTTCAAATCTGCCCTCTGACAGTTGCTAGCTATGTGACCCTGGGCAAGTCACTTAACCCCGTTTGCTCTGTTTCCTCATCTATAAAATGAGCTGAAGAAGGAAATGGCAAACCACTCCAGTATCTTTGCCAAGAAAAATAGGAAGGGATAGGATCACAAAAAGTCAGACACAAATGAAAAAAATGAACAACAAAGACAATATCAGGGTTGCAAATCAGGGTGCCTGAAGGACTAAGGTGCCTTTGGCAGAACTTATCTGAAGATGGTCTAGTAGAGTCAGAGATATAAATTAAATGAACTATTTTAGACATGATTATATTCAGATTGAAAAGTCCCATAGGCAATTGAAATGTGATTAAAACACACAAGAGACTGGGCCTGGATACACAGATTTTGAGATTATCTGCATAAAGATAACTAAACAAATGGAGCTGATGAGGTCAACAAATGAAAGTGTAGAAAGAAAGGCAGAGGACAAAGGACAGAGACCTTAGCATATGCCCATACTTAGGAAACATGATATGAATTATGAACCAGCAAAGGAGATAAGTCAAAGGAGGAAACAAGAGAGGACTGTCAGGAAAACACAGTGAGGAAAGATTATCCAGGTGGCAAGTGTGTTCAGCAGGGTCATAGTTGTAGAGAAGTCAAGATGGACAAAGACTGAAAAAAAAGGCTATCAGTTTTAATAAGTAATTCCCCCCCAGAAATCCATACATATACATATGTATGTATGTATGTATATTTGTGTGAAATGATTATTGTAAAAGAAAAGAAAACAATGATCATCTTGATCTCTAAAGAAAAGAAAGATATGAGATGGCACCTGACCCCATTTCTTAGCAAAGGTGTGGAACCATTGGTATGGAACACTGCATATAACGTCAGACCTTTTTTCAGAATGGTAGTTTTGCTGAACTGTTCCCTCCACCCTTTAAAAAAATTTCTTTGTTATAAGACATTTCTTTCTGGGAGGGGAAAGATAGAGAGATTCAATGAGAAATGTACATACTGTAAAAACAAAAGATTATCAATTAAAATTTATAAAGTTGGAAACCAAATTGTAAAGGGTTGAGATGCAAGTGAGAGCAGGGGAGATGGAGACAATTAGTACAGTCAGCTTTTTTTAGGAGTTTAGTTGCAAAAATGAAGACAAATACACAAAGGTGAGTTAAGTCAAGGCAACAATCATTTATAAAGCAACCACTATGTGCCAGGATCTGTGCCAAGCATTGGGATGCATACAAAGAAAGGCAAAAAACAGGCCCTGCTCTCAAATAGCTCACAATCTAATGGGGCAGACCATGCACACATAAAATATGTACAGTATAAACTGAAGGAAATGGCAGGATCTAGAGAAGGATTTTTTTTTAAAGTACAGAGAGCCATAGGCATGTCTTTGGACAGTTGAGAAGGAGACAGTAGAAAGGGAAAGACTGAAGATTAAATAGAGGGAATGATGGAAGGAGAAATCTGCTAGAGAAGATAAAAGATCAAGGTTAAAAGTAGTGGAATTGACCTTGGAGATAAGACCAAAGGAGAAAATGTGGGATGAATTCAAGGAGTCCTGAGATGTAAGGAAGGGGAAAAGAGGCAAGCTTCTCAGATTTGTTCTGGAGGGGCAAGTGTGGTGCTGGAGGCTTGAACAGAGAAGAAAAGGTTAGTAACAGATGTAGTGAGGAGACTGGTAATTAGGGAGGAGTAAAAGGATTATCCAGCTGAAGTGAGGGCTCAACAGAGATTAGATAGCATTTGTAGTGGACCCAGTTAGATTTGTTCTAGAGATTTTTCTAGAGCTCCATTCAGTAGTACATGGAATAGAAACAGGAGCAGGGCAAGTACAGTCAGTTCTGTTAGAAGACTTGTTTTGAAAACACAAATTTGTTCCAGTGTGACTGATATATTAGAGAACAATTTAAGCATAACATAAATGTTGTATTTATACGCAATTTAGTCCACAAGAAACACAGTGAAAACAGAGAAAATTACATCACTTCATAATAACTCACAAACTGCAACCCTTCCACTTCCTACTTCCACAAGCATACTTCAGGTCTTTTTCAAGGTAAAGTGTCATCTGGATCTATGGGCTGAGGAGGGCTGATCCACCCCCTACTTCCACCCTGACCTTTCCCCACTGCCAAGGCCCTGTGGGTACCAGAGCAAAGGACCAACATCAGCCCAAGGTTGGATATCACTACTATTTACAGTAGTATTAATGTATGTCTTAATCATTTAACATGTATAAAATCAGGCTGCAGTTTTTATTGGGTTCTTATCTTTTTTTTTTAACGTGTCACAGAATGTTATGCCTCTAACTTCATTTTACCTTAAGTCCTGAGTTTTCTACTGAGTCATTTTTCACAGCATGATGATTTTTAGAAACCCTTGAATTGTTATAGTATAACTGACTGTATATAGTGAAAGAAATCAGAGTGAGGGCATGGCCAGATATGAGCATCAAGACAAGGGGATTCATGAGTAGGGTAGGGGACAGTGTAGAGTTGAATTGGTTAACTACACAGGGTAGAGATTGGGAAGGGAGGAGAATAAAGTAGAGCAGAGGTAACGGTTTAGGAGAATACTGGTTATGACCTGATAGAGGAAATCTGAAGTTTTTGAATGTGGAAATAGAACACTAATGGGTAATGATGAGACCTAGGGAGACCGACCCCATGGGTACCTGAGGTGGAATGGAGGAGTAGATCACAGGAGCTGAGGACATTAAGGAAGTGGAAGATGTAGGTGTTGAAGGGGCATCAAATTCATTAAGTCCTCTGTTGTAAAGGCAGGAATTCAGACGGAGAAGAAACCTATGAGGCAGGTACTGAATACCTCGAGAAAGATGGGAGAATGGCTTAAGGTCTGATTGGTAATGCCAGTAGGATCTGGATTGGTAGCTGGAAATAAAATGACATTTCACTAAAAATATTTTATAATTCACTTTTCAATAATTTATATCATTCTGTCTCCAAGCTAATGAGGTTTTTATCATGTACTAAAGGAGTCACGAACAAGAAAAAGAAACTGCATGCAGTAAGTAGAAAGAGCAAATTCTAAAACTCTCAAGTATGAAAAGCATGTATGTGTGATGGAACTGAAAAGTTGAGTCAGAATGTCTTTACTTAATTCCAGGAATGCTTAAATATTTTGCTCATTATATAAAAGGTTAACTGAGGAATATGCCATTTCCCTAGAAATGAAAATGATTAGGAAAGAAAATAATCAAGCCTCTCCCACAGCTGATAAATTCTCTCCAACTTAAATAAATGAAAATCCAAAATATAAATCTTTACATCCTTCTGGCCATAGGTAGAACCCAAAGGTAGAAAGATTCCATTAAAGTTATTTGCAACTTTAGGAGGCAATACTAGAATCAGGGCCAATTCAGTAACAAGATCTAATGACTACAACACTGAACTCGCATCCAGAAGAAATCTGTTGAAACTGACTTTTAGACTTAACTATTGGACAGTCATGCTGATGGGAATCACCAAGAGATTTAAGACTAGTTGCTTTTCAACTAACAGAAAATAACAACTCTGAAAAGGATCTAGGCCCAATTAGATTAAATCAAATGTCCAATAAATATCAGTTTTTTTAATTGACAGTAAGCAGGTACTCTCCTTAATTCAGTCTTACTTACAACTAACTCCCAAACAAGTCTGGTTTCTTCTTAAGATGTACCATTTCCCAGGAAGAAAAAACTTCACACTAATACCAGGGGTTCATCCTTGAGCTTTAGTCAGAAATGATACAGCCTGGAGTGGCTTGCAAGAAAGGGCTAAGCTGGGGGAGGGGAAGGAGAGGGAAGCTGGAGAGCTTCCTAGTTTCTTCCAAGTCAGGTTTTCACTGTGCAACTTCAGCAGTTTTGCTAGGAAAATAGTGAATATCCAAATCAAGCCTACCTATATTCTAATGTAAACACCAAAATACATTCCCAAACCAATTATTTTTCAATTATCTCCACCAAATCTTCTTTCTAATAGCAAATAAAGAAGAGTGGACTGCACTACAATTCCCTATGTACGAGGTATGAAGGGGCCAACACAGTCAGTTCAAACCACAAAAGAGATTCAGCCAAGATACTTTGTACTTATGTAATGTTTTGGCTTTTCAATGTCCACACACACATTTTTAATAAGATATTGCTCCAACAGATTTGAACCAAAAACAAGCTTTCCCCTCCCTCTTCTGTTTCATAATTCACAGATATTCCAACTGGCTACTACAACATTCTCCGGAGAGATGACTACATTATAGGCCTAGATACAAGGAATTAAATAGAATAATGATGATACTGATAGTAATAACAACAATAATAAAAAGCATTTATGTAGCACTTTAAGGTTTGCAGAATTCTTTACAAATATTATCTCATTTGAGCCTCATAATCACCCTGAGGTAGGTGCTATTATTATTATCCCCATTTTACAGATGAAGAAACTAAGGCAAGTAGAGATAAAATGACTTTCCCAGAATCACACAATTAGTAAATGTTTGAGGTCAAATTTTATTTTAGGTTTTCCTGACTCCAGGTCCAGAGCTCTACCCAGAGAGCCACCTACCACTCTGCCTAGGTGATAACAAGGGCAAGCACATAGCAGGCTCTTCAGAAATGCTTCATAGGATCATAGCTATAGAGCTAGAAGGGACCTCAGAAGCCATGTAGTCCAACCCCCTCATTCTAGAGATCAGGAAACTGAGGCTGAAACAGGCCAAGGAAGTTCCTTGAAGGTCACACAGGTAAATAAGTATCAGAGGTGGGATTTGAATTCACAACTTCTGACTGTAGTCAATGTTCTTTCCATTATACCTGTCTTCTTACTGTTGAAATAGAACCACTACCTTCAGGAAAAAAAAGCTGCAACTAAACCACTCTTCCCAAAGAGCTCTCTAGGAAAGGACTCACAATCATCATCAGTAAGCACATTCCAGAATATGTTTCCATGAGACTTCTAGGCCATCTCTCACATCATCTTTGGAAAAGCCACAAGCATACACACAACACCAGACCTTGTCCATTAAAATCAACCTATACCCACCACCAGGGAGGAAACTTCTTTCACACTTGTACTTATAAAAGCTGGAAGGGACCTGAGGGGTCACCCAGACAATGAAAATTTCATTTTAGAGATAAAGAAATTGTGGCTTAGAAAGCTTAAGAGACCTCAGCAGCCAAACCTAGGAAATCGAGTGCTGGACTGAGAGTCAGGAAGAGACGGGTTCAAATTTAACCTCTGGTACCCACTAGCTGTGTGACCATGTTCAAATCACTTAACTTTACTATCAATTTCTTCATCCATAAAATGGGATAATAATAGCCACAGTGCCTATTTCACAGATCTGTTGGGAGGTTAAATGAAACAATTAATGTCAACAAGGGCTTTGCAAATTCTAAAGCAGTATATAAACATCTACTGTTGCTGCTATTATTCAAGGTCACAGAGCTAGTAAATCCCAACCAGGCTGGGAATAGACCCTGGGTCCTCTGACGTCAGATCCAGGGTTCTTTATACCGTACATTTCTTAATCAAAACATACTGGCTGTTAAATAATATAGATAATGTCACTGCCTTAAAAGACAATGGGAAAAACCACCTTGGTGCAGTGGAAGAAGTACAAAACTTTCCAAACAAACCTCATGGGACCTGAGCTCCCACCCCAGTTCTGCCTGTGTGACCTTGGATTAGATACAATGTGTACCTATCTCCCACTCTTAAATCTACTTCTCTGATACTCAGAACTTAAAAAAAAAAAAATATCATGTTCACTACTCTGTACTTACTAAAACTGGACTAAGACAATCAAAAAATTTTAAAAACAAAGGATGAAACAAAAATGGTTTTCTCTGCTTAGCCCGAAAACCCAATTATACATGTACTGTTCTGGATAACAATGACTGTGCAATATCAGTTACAAAATGCTGTACGCTATTTTGATTTTTCTTTCTCATGGCTCCTATCCTTATCAATTAATGAAAGCATACACATTATAAAATACCAACATAAATTTTGTTACTATTAGCATGTTAGGTGCTCCACTGAATAAATCTAAGGTCATCAAAAATGTTCCAAATTACAACTGTTTGTTTCCTTGTGTATGTGAAATGTGTGTATATATACGTTGTCCCAGACACCTCCAAACACCTTGAAAAATTATCAGAACTACACAAAGAATGTAAACTCAAGAGACCTTTCTGATTTCTTTTAATGAAAGCAGTTCTTGGTTATCAAAATCTGACTTGGAAGGGACTTCAAGGTCCCTTGGACTAATCCATGCCCACCTGAATAAGAATTCTCTCTTTAACATAGTCAAAAAGTGACCCTAGAGCCTCATGATAAGACTTCCAATGAAGAGGAGGAACCCAGAAGGTATCTAAAGTAGACTGTTCCATTTTAAGATGGTTCTGATTTATTTGAAAGTTTTTCTTTACATTGAACTAAATTTGTCTCTAGGTAGCTTTGACCCATTCTTCCAACACTTCTCTATGGATAGGAAGAATGTTTAATTCTAGAACACAGAACTGCAGCAATGAACAAGGGCATACCATCAAACATTATGAGGGAACTCATAATGAAATCCTGCCTGTAATGCTTACTACATCAGGGAACATTGGGCAAGGGATTAGCCTGGGCCTCAGTTTCTTTATCTGTAAAATGAGGGGATTGGACTAGCTGTCCTCTGCAGCTTCTTCTTGCCCTAGCACTATGAATCTATGATTTCTAATTGATACTCAGAATCTCTAATCAGAAGCAGGAAAGAGAATATTCCTGGATATGATGGGCTAATTACAATCTTGGATTCATTTCTCAGACCTACACCTGCAGGGCCTTAAATTAGATGTTACTCATACTAGACTTTTAACAAAATTGTAAATAAAATATCTTTTAAAATTTAAAGAAAGATGAAGCCACTATGATTGCTAAAACTTCACTTTTTTTTAAAGCACTTAATATTAGAAAAGATGATCACAATGACTGGTTCTAAGCTAAATGATTATATAATGTTTCCCCTTCTCATAAACCCCAGCACTCCAAGGCAAACAAGCTCAATCTTTGTATTTATCACTCTCATTTTTTCACTTCATAACTTGAGGGGTGATGTGGAAGTGAAGGGAGGTTAGAGAAGAAGGTACCATTTCTGAAACTGTTGGCTAAGGTCCCAAGGTAAAAAGACAAAAAAAAAAAATTAACCACCCCCCCAAAAAAAAACCACATCAGACAATCAGGATCATAATCTGGCTTCCTCTTGCTATAGCCCAGCCCCATGTCACAGACAGGTGAACAAGCAGGGTAAATTTAAAACATTCTAGTGAGTCTTACATTAAAGAGAAGATGCTAACTTAAAAATTTGTTCATTTTCAGCTGTTACTTACTATTCAATGACTGGCACAAAAGTGTTCTCTGACCTAAGCTATTCACAAGACAAACACCCTCAATCAGATAAAAGTCAGCTTTGTATTTTCACTCAAAGCACGAAACAATGCATTGTATTGCACCAGTACACAGCATGAGATCATACTTCTCAATCCTTCAGCACTAAAAGGAAGTTTTGATTTCAGTAGCACAACAAATGAGAAAACCCTCTTTATCATAAGTGAGCAGGGGACTTTGATAAGTAACATGTCAAATATTAAAAGAAAACCCAGCAACTAACTTCCAGTTTAGAAATTACAAAATCATGTCTGTATTTGGGCTTCATGAGTGCTACAAAAATTAGAGTAAAACTTTGCCTAAGGACTGAGAAAAACTGCTGGCAGACCATGAGCAAACCTCCCAAAGCAGAAAGGGGAGGCGGAGAAGGGAGACGTTTATCAACATGCCCAAAACTGGGTACCCCAGTGTGGTATCCTACCCTCCTCACCTCTAGTCTTCTGTTTTCACAGATTAAAGAGCTTCTAGATATGCCACCCGCTAGAGGCAGCAGCGGGTATTGGTAAGCAGGGTATAAGTAAGTATAAGTAAGAGGGAACTTACCTGTTTTTGTGCAGTTGGCATACAGAACACTGGATTTAGAGTCAAAGGCCCTGGTTTCTTTAAAATCCCAGTTTGGTTACAGTGTGGTCTGATGCCTGAGTCTTTTAACCTCCCTAAGTCTCACTAGTTTCCTCACCTGTAAAGTAACAGGGTTGGACTAGATGAATAAGGCTTCTTTTAGCTCTAAACCCTAGCATCTATCTGCAAACCAATGGCAACTTTTGATACAAGAGCAGGACACATTAGAGCCAACTCACCTTTGTCCTTTCCACAGTGCCTTAATACATGCAAGACATGCATTAAGCATGTGAGTCAAAGTTTTACCGTTAAGATGCTTGCAGAAAAAAAGGTGAAATCAGCATTTACACAATTATGCATAATACAAACTACATAAATGTGAAGAGATATAACATACTGTAAGAGATAGGAGGAGGAGGAGGATCATTTCCAGTACAGAAATCAGGGATAGCTTCATGGAGGAGGTGGCATTCAAGTTGGGACTTTAAAATGTATAGGATTGAGGCAGCTAGGTGGCACAGTGGATAGAGCTCTAGCCCTGGAGTCAGGAGGACCCTATGTATCCTTGGGCAAGTCACTTAACCGCAACTGCCTCACCAAAAAAGAAAAAAAAATGTATAGGATTTCAGCAGTTACATGGGAGTGGGAATAGGAGGGAAATACAATCTAAACAACAGAAATAACATAAGCAAAGACATGGGGGGCAAAACTAACTGAGAGACTAGTGAGTAGTATAACTTAACCAAACACAAAAGAGAAGAGTTGTAGAATAAATCTGGAAAGGTATGTTGAAGTCAAATCTATGAAGAGTCTTAAATGACAGGTCTTAGAAAGACTGGGTTTTATTCAATAGTCAATTTGTTTGTATAAATTAAAAACAAACTAGCCAGAAACCTTTTATGTAAGAGGTAAGGGAAGTGAATCAGGTAGTATCCTCAGTAGTTTTCTGATGAGTTGGATTTCATTAGTCGATAGGTCTTCCCTCTATGCCTTCTCATCCTGTGCTGAGATCACTCTAAGTGTTCCAGGCCTTCTGGTTCTACAAACATCTGAGCGTTCCAGAATCAGGCTCACACATCTCACGTCGGAAATGTTCATGCTTATGAAAAGGCAAATTTGCTGTGGCTAGTGGAGGGTCCACAGGAAGAACACAAGCTGGTTTATCTAAGGGGATTTTTAGAAACTCTGCATCCAAAGCAAATGGATTATTAGTAACTTTGGGAAGGGGATTATACCTCCAACAAACTTAAGAATGATTTGCATAGGCAGAGAAAAAAAATACCTAAAGAAAATGGAAGAAAAGTTGAGACAATGAAAAGCTTTCTCCCTCTCCAGACCGTCCATTTAAAAAAGATCTTTCACTGAAAATTGGTTTTTTGCTTTCATCTGATTCATATCTTAATCTGTTAGAAAGAGGCCTGCCATGTAAATTAAGGGTTACCAGAATACCATATTCTGCACCCCAGAAGAGTAAGAAAAGAAGGAAAATTAAAGTCACTGTTTCGGTTTCTTCAAGATTTAAGAACCCTTAAATAAGATTGTCATACCCATGTCATACCCATACCATTATTATAACTTCTGCACCTCTGACCATGGTTCATTTCAGAAATTGATCTCTATTCTACTCTCTTTCCCATTCCATTAGCTGCAGATAGCTTGAAGGAGATAGTATGATGCAATGGAAGGAGTACAAGATTAGGAATCAGAGTACCAACACTCAGATCCTAGTTACTGCTACTTACTATCTGTGGGAATTTGTAGAAGTCACACCTTTTCTTGGCACTAGTTTCCTGACCTATAAAATGAGGAGGATAGTCTCCCTAAGGTCACTTTAAGGTCTAACTCCTATGATGGTTTTATCAGTTCTCATGACAAACTGTTGTTGGTAACATGTCTTTCTGTTGCCCTTTAGGCCAATTGCAATTTTGATTCTTCTGAGATCATGGTATTCCATGATTTGCAGCCCATGGAATCTTTATTCTATTAGGATTCTGTAAAAAACATCTTTCCCTTATCCTTCTGAACACCTTATGTGAGCATGTCTCTTTGCTTTATGCCTTATTTAATACTCAGCAAACTATACTGAATGAAGTTACTCTGAGGTCTTATCTGTCAGAAAATCTTGTGTGATTTTCGCATATGAATAGAAAAAAAAACAGGGTAATAAATGCGTTTAAGACTACTTTGTTCTCTCGAGTCAAACGCTTTTTGGAAATCAACAACTGACATGGATGCCCCAGTTATGATTATGAAAATGTGGTCTAGTTTGGGAAATAATTTGTAAAAAGACTGCCTATTGCCTTTCTTCTCTTTTTTTTTATTAAGGATATCCTCAAGTTTTCCACATAATTCTTGTAAAAAGTTTGAAAATTATAAAATTATATGAGTTGCTAATTGCTGGTGTCCTCTTGGGTTACCATTTTTCCAAAGAGATAGCATTCACAAACTTTTCCAATCATTTAAAAGCTTCCCTCCATTGAAGTAGCTAGAAAACTGACCTATCTTTGAAATTCTATCATCTCCAGCAAAGGTTTCATTTATATGGAAGAATCATTCTGACATTACAATTACTAATGTCATTATAAAAGACAACATCCCGTCAATTAAATAAATCTCTAAGTTGAAAACTGAAGTGTCAACATAAATAATATGTAAATTTGGTCATAATGAATAGACTATGGGACATATTTGTGATAGCACAAATCTAGGTCTCCATTTTACAAATGAACAAATTAAGGCCCAGAAAAGTTAAGTGACCAATCAAAGGTCACACAGGTAAGTAGAGCTATGATTTGAACCAGGATCTTTAGATCCAAACACAATGTTCTTCCCATCATGTTATACTGGAGACAAGGGCATACAATGTAAAGACCACTGGTTCCAGAGTCAGAGAACCTGGGCTTAAATCCCACTTCTGATCCTTATTATTTCTGTGAGTGATCACAAGCCCTGAAAAATGAGGGCGTTGGACCAGATGATCTTAGAAGTCCCTTCCAGATGTGTGTACCAATATACACTTACACATATATAAGCATAAATATATACACATGTGCATGTATTCCCATGAAAGCTGGGGGGGGGGGAGAATGCTTAATTGTAAGGAAAACCTCAGTAACATAGACAGACGATGAGTATTACAGAAAGGACCAATTTTCCAGACTATTAACAATAAAAGGAATCAAGTTTTCCTGAAATTCCAATGACCATACTAATATTAGAAGTTTTTGCCTATTTCCATTACAGTGAAGAAATAATGGGGAAAGGGCAAAGATCTCCAAATGAAATCAATTTCAAATTTGCTTGTGGCTTTATTTAATACTAGAAATCTAGGAAGCACTGTCCAGTTTTGCACGACTTCCTTACAGTAAATCTTCAGATTCAGCATTATCATGTAGCTTTTTTAAGCGGAAAAGACCATGGCGAGATTTCATTGGGACCTGGCCCAGTGACATGTGTTTAATTCTGTCTAAAAACCAAGATGTTCTTTCCATAACAGAATGACCTGATCTTTCATGCAACTAACTGAGAATGATTTCTTCTAACATATATTAGTTCCATCCATAGTCTTATAGTTTATGAGAACTCTAACTTTATGAGGTAACGGTCATGTATAAAAAGTGAAACTCAACTGAGGTAACTATCGATCTTCCCATTGCAATGGTATTGATTTTTTCCTAAAGGACAGATGATGAAAACTGTGTATGTGTAGGAACGTACAGTGCATTTCATTAAGCAGGATATGTAGAGAATTTTATTTATTTTTAAGGAAAACATTTATTGAAAACAGTCATAAAAGATAATTTTATTAATTTAACTAATTAAACTAAAACAACTTACATTTTAATAATAATAATAACTAGCATCTATATAGCACTTTAAGGTTTGTAAAGTATTATTTCATTTGATCCTTATAACAACTCTGGCAGACAGATGTTATTGTCACCTCCATTTTATAAATAAGGAAACTGGGGCTAAGGACGGTTAAGTGACTTGCCCAAGATCAAACAGCTAGTTAAGTGACCTAAGAAGATTTGAACTCTGGACTTTTGGACTCCTAGTCCAAAGATCTTTCCACAGTACTGCCCAGCTACTTATTTTTTTTAAACAACTGAACTTTACTTGAAAAGTACAAACTTCAAAAAATGAGACATAAAATATTGTATTTTTTGAGACATTAGGATTTGCTCAAACACAGACCCAGATTATTCTGGGTGGTTACATTGAGGGAGGAGGAGGGGAGATTAAAGGACAGAGGGAATTATTCTCTTAAATGTAGTATAAGTAGTTACAGAATAATTTGTAATAACATATTGTTATTAAAAATTAAATTTGAAAGACAGTATAGTACAATGTGAAAGCACACTGGAATAAAGGAGACCAGTGCTGGTTATGCCACTAATAAGATACAATTTTCAGGAAGTTATCACCTATAAAGGATGGGGCTGGGATTAATTGGTCCCTTTGATCCTTTCCAGCTCCAACTTTCTATGATCCTATATATGTATAATTTTTTTCATCTTTATTTGTTACCTATATTCAGGGTAAACCTATCAGCGTTTTGACTGCTACTTAAATTACTTCTCAACTCTTACCACCCTCCAAAAGGTAATCTTAGTTCAGTGTTACTACACTTTTCACTATTTCTTTGTTCATTTCATTCAAATGGACTGGAGAACAAATCTACTATTTTTTTAATGTACTAATCCTATTCCTAGATTAGTTCAGCTAAAAAGTGAATTTATCTTCAGCTGTAATTGGTGACAACCACTGAGGCCACAGAGAAAGATTAGAAGAAGAAAACAATGTAAATGTTGATCATTTCAACTGCTTTCTTGTGACTAATACTGAGCATAAGTGCTAGCAGTAATTCACAATGGATATTCTGTTTCATCTCCCTTCCTGGGACTACCAGGTGGGAAAAAAAAAATTGATAACATGCTTCACTTCACTCCTGCCTCAACTCTCCCCAGACTCCATCTTATTTTCTTCAACGGCCACCTCACTCCCTCAAGAGGACCCTCCCCACTTCCCAGTAAGTCATATAGCATTTATTGAGTGGCTACGATGTTTCAGGAACTGTGTTAAATACTGTAGATACAAAGAAAGGAGATAAAAACAGTCCCTGTTCTCAGGGAGCTCACAGTCTAATAGGGGAGACAACATGAGAACAACTACATACAAACAGGAGAAAATTGAGATAATGTCGTAGGGAAGGAATTAAGGAGGACCAGGAAAAGCTTCTGGCAGTAGCTGAGACTTTAGCTAAAACATGAAAGAACCCAAGAAAGCCAGGAGGTAGAAACGATGAGGACAGAAGGGGAGGTACCTAATGAAAATGCCCAGTGTCAGAAAATGAAGTATCTTGTGGAAGGAACAGCAAGGAGGTCAGTCACTGGATGGCAGAGCATACTCTGGAGGGGAGAAAAGAGTAAGAAGACTGGAAAGATAGGAAGGGACCAGGTTATGAAGAACTGTAAAGCCAAACAGAAGATTTTATATTTGATCCTGGAGGCAATAGGGAGCTACTGGGATTTATTGACTAGGGGTGTCAAAGGCAGACTTGCACTTTAGAAAGATCAACTTGACAGCTAAGTGAAGGGTGGTCTGGAGTGGCGAGAGATTAGCAGCAGGGAGACCAACCCAAAGGTTAATGCAATAGTTTAGGCATGAAGTGACTGAGGGGCCTGCAATGTAGAAGGAGAGAAGGGGAAAAATACAAAAGATATATGCAGGTAGAAATGATAGAACTGGGCGAATGATTGGATACACAGGACTAAGAGAAAGGGGAAAAGAAACAGAGGAGTCTTGCAAGATGACACCTTGGGTACAAGCCTGCTTGACTGGGAGGATGGTGGTACTCTTGACAGTAATTAGTAAATTATAGAGACAGAGAGGGTTTGGGGGGAAGATAAGGAGTTCAGTTTTGAACAGTTTTAGTTTAAGGTACAAGTCAGTTGGAGACTGGAGGTCAGAGAAGAGGTTAAGGCTGGACAAAAATATTTCAATCCTTTCTGCATAGAGAACTGAATCCATGGGAACTGATGAGATCACCAAAGGAAAGATGACAGAGGGAAAAGAGAAGAAGGCCCATGATAGAGACTTGGGAGGTAGGGAGAGATACTCAAGGTTAGCAGGCAGGACCAGAGACATCGAGCAAAGAAGACTGAGAAAGAGGGGTCAGACCTCTTCCAGCCCCACCATACACTGTCTTTTCTATCTGAATGTAAGCTC
Source organism: Phascolarctos cinereus (assembly GCF_003287225.1). Lineage (NCBI taxonomy): Eukaryota > Metazoa > Chordata > Mammalia > Diprotodontia > Phascolarctidae > Phascolarctos > Phascolarctos cinereus. The sequence goes on along the minus strand of NW_027555847.1, from coordinate 440,859,069 downwards.
CTTGAGGGTAGGGACTGTCTTGATTGCTTATATTTGTATCTATGGGCTTAGCAACATTGCTGGCTTAGCAAGTAACTAATAAATGCTTTATCTACATTATCATAATGCAGTTGTTTATAAACTTTTTAAAAGTTTTAATAGTATCAAAGCAATAAATTTTTGTTCTAGAAAATACAAAAAGCCAATTATAAAACTAATTTCCAAGTGACATTGTTGCCTTAATATAAAAGAGATTTGTCTCTGATAGGAAATCAAATGCATCTAAAAGAGAAGGAGAAAAAGTTAAAATTTGGCCATCCCCTTCAACTCTATTATAATAACATGTCTATCAAAGATGAAGCAGGGATCTTAGATAAAAATTGTTTATAAAATATGCAATTCTATAAAACAAAAATACAGTAATAAAACCTTATTAATTTATACTCCATTAAAATCGAAATTCAAAATTCCATTGAAGCTTAGCTGGAGTTTACCTTTGAATTACAAAGAATAGTCTAGTAATTTGCCTTAGAAAACCAAGTAAGATTTTAGGGACAATTATTTACCTTCTTATGAGAACAAATTATATTCAAGCATCACTGTGATAGTATCCTGTTGCATATAGTATGTTAATCATAAAAAAAGTAAACAGTTCTTAAACTACTTCAAAACCCTTATTTGATAACCCTTTATTAGCACTTGCTCAAACTGTTACACATACTTAAAAATAATGTTCTATTACGGGTCTCACCTTCTGATTGACTTCCCTCTGATTCTTTCAAATTAGGAAGTACATTGTACACATGAAAAGGAAACTTAAAGTTGTTTCATTTTGGTTTGTTTTTTCTCTTGTCACTCATAACAATGAAGATGTTCCTCAATCCTGAGAGATATGACAGACCACTGGTTCACAAGAAAAATAACAAACTGGTTAAAGAGGGCATGGCTGAATGGGCACAAGAAGAGGTTGGGAGAAGTACCTCAATTGACAAGATTCACAAATCTTTTTCAAAGTCAGAAGGCCAGAAAAATGCTGGGTATTTAGATAGATAGATAGATAGATAGATAGATAGATAGATAGATAGATAGATAGATAGATAGATGGATGGATGAATAGATATCTTCTATATACATCACAGAAAGAATATTGTGAGAGAGACAGAGATATGAGCTACAACTTGAAGGTAAGTGGGAAGGGGGAGCCTCATCTAAGTGAAAGTAAAGGAGGATTCTAGGAAAACAGACAAAGACATCTAGTAACACTAGTGAGTAACAAAGGAGACAATTATATTTACAGCAGGTTCTAACTATGTTTTGGTTGAATTTTAATCCTAGTTTCTCACAAAGATAAATGCCCCATGTTTTACAGCCTGACAAGAAACAAAGCATCCTTTTATATTCATTCAGCATTTACTAAACACCTACTTTTACACAGCAGGGCACTAATAAGCACTAAGGTAGAGAAAAGGTATAGTACCCATTGTCACATATAATAAGGCAGCTGGTGGCCCAAGGGATAGAGTTCAAGGCCTGGAGTCAGGAAGATCTGAATTCAAAGCTAGCTAGCCTCAGACCTTTACTAGCTGTCATTGGGCAAATCGCTTAACCTCTATCTGCCTCAGTTGTCTCAACTGTAAAAAGGGGTAATAGCTACCTAACTCTCAGGGCTGTTGGAGAATCAAATAAGACAATATCTGTAAAAAGCACTTAGCACCATGCCTGGCACACAGGATGTGCTATATAAACAGTTTTTTCCCTCCCCCAACCCTAATATATTAATAAACTCTAGCAGAAGCATCTAAGTCTATGGAAAAACTTGACAATGATTCTCTCAGTGTTAGTGATGTATCTTCTCAAGCTACCAGGTCCCAACTACTCCAACCATAATAATTGGCTACTTACATATAAGATCTGTGGTAGGCAGCTAGGTGATATGGTAGATAGTGTTGGACTTCGAGGCAGGTAAACCTGAGTTTGAACCCTGTCTCAGACATTTACTAGCTATATGATCTTGGGCAATGACAACTTCTCCTAAGTCTTAATTTCCTCATCTATAAAATGGGAATAATAATAGTACCTACCTCACAGGTTTGTCATAGGAACAAATAAGGTAACATATGTAAAGCTTTTCAAACCCTAAAGTACTCTATAAATACTAATGAATTTAGTATGAGAACTAATTTTCATTACTACTATTATTGTAGCAGAATTGTCCTCATCTCCCAAAACTTAAGGGCACTTCATCACTTCTATATCACTTCCAGTCTCCCAGAGTTTCCCAGAATTTCAATTTTTTTAGTTTAAATCAATAAGTGGGTACTATGTACATGGGACTGCCAATAAAGTCCCTCTTTGTTTAATTTCCTTCAACATATTCCCTCTCTGTAACTCTGCTTCCGAATCACACTTGTCCCAAACATCATTTCCTAAATCTCCACACCTTCTAAGTCATATACTCTACAGGGAACTCTCAGCCATTTACTCCCACAATTGAAACCATGCTAGGAAAAACATCAGACTTTTCCATCTTGAAGGGAAGTCAGGTAAATAATTATTGTTTTGAAAGGGCATCTGGTTTCAGTTATTGGTACTTGACACTGAGAGAATTCACATCAAAAAGTCACTAGCCAACTATTAGTAAAAGTCAAATATAATTCATTCAATAACCATTTATTAAGTTCCCCTGAGTACAAAGCACTGTGATTTCAACACAGTATAGAATGCCTCATATTATCAGAATGAGTCTACATATGGTATGTTCTTTCAAAGCTACCTCCAGGGTACCAGATGAAATATGACAGCTGCAAATGGAAAAATTACTTGAGATAACATGGCATTTCAATGATGAAAGGAGGTACGGGGAAAAATATTCTATGTCATACAACTAGTTCCACTACTATAACAAAAACTTCACCTCAAAGGATGAAAATTAAGAAAATGAACATATTTCAAGTAATCTTTTTGATATAAGCTAAATCACTTTAGAGTAGACTACAGAGGACTACCTAAATTTTTCTGCTATAAATTAATTTAGCTATATCCCAAACTGCTTAAAATAAGCAGTCCACTGACATGAGTCTTGACTTTTTTGTTTTGGTCAGAGATCTTCATTATGACGATATTTGTTGTAAAGGAATTTGGTCCCCGTGTAATTCTAGTGGAATTTTTATTTAATTCTACATATGTATGTAAAAAAGCTGGCATGACCATCTCAATGCTGTATAGCCAGAATGAATTATTCTATAATTGTGGCAATTATACCTGATTATTCAAAGGTGGAAGAAATCCAACTCATCTTTTAAAATATCTTCCAATAAATCATCTTGATGCAAAAAATCATTAGTTAAATTCATATGTGGCCTTCAGGATTGGAAAATGATTTGTAATATTGGGTTTTGCTATTGATGGAAGTAAGAATGAAATTCTGGATGCTGGAGTATCACAGAGAGTCCAATGGCAGATAGCTGAGGACATCTCCAGGATAACTATTATTTGTGACGAACTTACATAACTCAACAAAAGAGTAAAAAGTGTTAGGCTATTGGGTGTGTACCACCCCTGGATATGAAGTGGAAGTCTCCAATGTCATTTCTGATAACAAATCCAGCCTTAAGGAACAAGAACACCATGTAGCCAATTAGAAAAAAAAAAAGGACATTAGCAGTGATGAGTTGCCAAGCATGCATAATGAGACCTACATATGGACACGGGAAGAGGACATTAACTGTGTCATGATACCTGCATGTCAAGGAAGATCTCTGACATTTATTAACTGGATCACCATGGGCAAGTCAATTAATTGCTCTGGGCCTCAGTGTACTCCCTTGTAAAGTAAGAAGATTGGAATAAGGGGCCTCAGAAGGCTCTTTTCTCTCTAAACTTGTGACCTTACAAGGGATGAGGCTTACTGACTATATAAGGTACTAGATCCAGAGGGCAAGCTGGCATAGAACTAAGCCTATACAGCAGGAGTATTTGTCATAGATTTTAGCTGGAGCATAGGAGGCTCAGTGAAATACTTAGATAAACCCAGGTTTCTTACATGCTAAGATTGAACCCTGAGGAAAGATGGGGGTGGGGCTCACATTCTTAACAGGTTTGTGTTGAGCCTAAGTGCCTCCTGGAAGGAAGTCAACCAAGTCTCAAAAAGAAGGACTTTGGCATTTCTGCATAAATATCCCTAAACACAAGGAATACAAATACAAACAGAAAGACAGCCTCTGGAAAATATGACAAAAAAGAAAGCTGAAGAGGATGGGGGGAAGGAAATAATATGGCTGGCATGGGCACCTTCCTTAAAATGGAGATCCTGGGAGGAGCCATTCAATTAGAGGCAGAGGGTACTTCCAGACTGTGAAATTCAGGGTTGCAGTGAGGCTTTTTCATCATAAGGAATATGTAAAATGACAAACTTTTTTTTTTTTTGGCAAAAGCAAATTGAGAGAATGATTATGTAATGGCTATCGACTATAAACAGAGAAGAATTCCACGACGCCAAAAGAGAAGCTTTAACAAATGTGTACTGCTCATGCTAAATACCAAAACAGAACTAGTACCAATATATTTATTTGTGACCAGGAAGAACTGGAGATGCACTAGGCACTATAAATCTTAATTTACCAATTATGTGAAACTTTGGGAAAACATTTTTCCCTTCGCATCCACACAAGTGAATCAAAACTGCAAGTTTCAAAGGTATCCATGATAATTCCCTCTGACTCAAATTTACAGCATGCAAGTTTGTACACACACATATATAGAGAGAGACTTCTAAATTGCATAATTTTATCCTCCAAGTCCACTTTTTGAAATATGGGTCGCCTTGGAATTAGCACAGTGCATGGCACTTAGTAAGCACTACACAGATGTCAGCTATCATCATCATCATCATCATCATCATTATATGGCATGCTGAAGAGAGACTGATTGGTTGTCATAACTGGGATGTCTCTTTACAACAGGCTGTTGTTTATTGGAGAATGGTACGAGTATCCAGTTTTAGATTCATTAATTCTACAGACGTTTATGAAGTAAAATACTACTTTAGGTACTGAAGATATAAAGACAAAAAATTTACACAGGCCCTGTCTTTAAAGGGTTTACCTCTACCGGGGTGGAGGGGCACCAGAGACTTTGTGAACACAGATAAGTATAATAAGTATAATATCTTACTGGGGATTACTGGGGAAAGTTGGGCAACAAGCATTCTAAATACTCAAGTGAATAAAGAGATGCACCTGGTAGACAAAGGACAGAACTGATTAGGATCATTAAAGGTTCCATCTTGACAAAGGAAGTGAATGTACACCACCACCTCCAGTATTGTAAAAACAAGTACATATGAGTTTCCCAACCCACATAACTGGCAAGCAAACCATGTACACTGAGAAAAGTTATTCATTCTTGGTCTGCAAGGTCTCCTAAAACAGACCTGCACAACATAACGCCGCACCAAAGGATTTCAGGCTGCCTGCCACTTCACACTCCACCTGTTTGTCATGTGACCCACGGCAACCAACCATCATTGGTCTGTCTCTAGTTACCTTTACCTGGAAAGTGAGCTGCTAAAAACCTGTCTGTGACCTGAAGAAGTTTAGGCTATTTTAATTTTGGCCCCTACCTACTGCAAAGTTGTGCAGGTCTGTCCTAAAGACCTTATCTTTGCAAAACTCACTGGACATACAATCTGCCTTTCTTGCTTTCCATGGAACCTGGAGATTTAAGATGAAATATATTCGTTTTGAAATTACTTTTTAAAGACTTTAAGATTATTTCCTAAACAAAAAACCCAAGAGTTGATAACATCTTTTGGGTGGACAAAATATAGCTAATTTCAATTGCATGTTGAAAATTAGATGTTAACTGAGTGACATTTCTTTTAGCATCTCTTCCACAAACAGGCTTATCTCAGCTCCTATAGATAACAAACTGCTCACTTAGTTCATATGATCCCAAACAATTTTAGAAAGAAAATAAAACTGTATTATAGAGCTTAAGGGTTAAAAAGTATAATCTTATACCAGAATCTGTTTACGTTTCCATTTAAATACCTATGAAACCTCAACTTTCAAGTCAAGTGTTAAGCTGATGTTAAACATTTAATTCAAAAATCACAAAACTTTCAAGCACAAAATGAAGCCAAGCAAAAACTACTTATCTGTAAAATATCTGTCACTATCTCTGAATTTCCCCACCCCACCCCCAAGTATTCTTGCCCTCAGGGTATACTTTACTTATCCTTCAAGAGAGAATATGTTAGTCTAAATCTCAAGGAACCATCTACACACCAAAAAAAGGATCAGGGTGGTTGAAATAAGATAATTTACAAATTGGATGAAAGATAGGCCACAGATTCCCCAGAAGGCATATAAAACACTTATCAATGCCAATCAATCTACAAACATTTATTAAGGGCCTACTGCTTGGCAAGCATTATGCTAAGGAACAGGAATAGAAAATGACTCAAAAAACAGTCTTTGTCTTAAAGGAGTTCACAATCTAATGGAGAAAATTACTAACAAGTATATTCAAACAGGCTGTATACAGGACAAATGGGCTGCACTACTATACCCTGTAAGCATTATTTTTGTACATGGTTGCAAAGTTTGGGATACCTCAGGATAGCAGTAGCAAGAGTAACAGCTGCTCACATTTAAATATTACTTCAAGGTTTATAAAGTCTCTTCCTCCCAACAACCCAGTGAGGTAGACAGTACAAGCATCATCCCCATTTCATAGATGCAGAAAGGCTTAGAAAGGTTAAATGTGCCCAGAGTCACACGGCTATGAAAAGTAAAAGCTGGGGTTTGAATCTAGGTCTGACTCCAAGTCCTCACTTCCCTTTCCTTCTTCTCAGTCTATCAATTAGAAGCTCTTCGATAAGAAGCAATTCACCTAAGAAATCCATCTTAGAAGGAACAGAGACTGGTGATAAGGGGGCATTAAAAGAATGAGATTAGGAAATACTGGGTCACTTACTCCTCTTTCTAATAAACCTACTTAAATTTCATGTACCAACTGTTTCAGACACTCCTCTCTATGACTCACAAACTAACTACTTTCTGTTCCTCTAACAATTACAGAGAACCTACTAATGATCTCAGAAGGGTGTGAGTGTACATTTTATATATTCAGCATATATAAATGCATTTTCTATATGTTTGCCTTGGGCTACGTGGAATAGATATATAAGTCATTTTCACAGAAAGAAAGAAAGAAAGAAAGAAAAGAAGGAAAATAGGATGGGCAGGTAGAAGAAAAACCAGTTTATAATTTAGGATCAGGGAATGGGAGGGGAAAGGCAACAAAATAAACCTGACAGTTATTTCATGGGGTACTCTGAAGTACAGAGTTTAGATAAATAGAGCAACTTACTATTCTCTCTCTCTCTCTCTTTCTCTCTCTTTCTCACACACACACACACACACACACACACACACACACACACACACCCCTGTAGTGTAAAATAAATCACAAGAAGTACAAAACTTCTTGTTTTAAAATGAATGCACAGAAAAGACGAGGAATAGGGAAGAGTAGAAGATAAGATAGTGATGCTATTGGTGCTGCTGCAAAATGCTGACAGCAGGAGAAGAAGGAAAAATAAACTTGATTTTGGACATGCTTTTTGTGGAACTTGTGGGACAACAAGGTAAAGATGTCTTGTAGACAACTGGAGATGCACGAAAGAAAAGTTTGAGTTGGAGAAAGATCTGCGTCCAGGGCTAGCCAAAGCCACATTGTCACATCAGACTATAAGGGAGACTATAAAAAAGAAGAGTCAAAAAAAATATATCAGGGAGCTGCTATCCTAAGGGGTATAGGAAAAAGACAAAGAGCAACTCAAGCAGACAGAGACGGGTCACTCAGGGGTAGAAAGAAAATCAGAAGAATCCAATATATCAGAAGCCAAAGGAACAGAGAATATCTATAAGGGGGCCATTAATTGTGTTGACCACTACAATCATGAGGGATAATGAAGACTGAATTAAACACCACTGTATTTTATCAGGGGGTCAACTGATGACCTTTAAGAAAGGAATTTCAGTAGAGTGTTGAGGGCAAAAGTCAGATTTCAAGGTTAAGTAAAGAATAGATGTTGTGTGGAGTGCACTCATTCAACAAATTCATTCAATGAACATTCAGATATTTTTTTTGAAAAGTTTAGTAAGAAAAGAGATATGGGAAGGGAGCTAGACAGAACAGAGGGATTACAGGTAAGTTTTTTTAGGACTGAGGATACCTTAGCATACCTATTATAAAGCAAGATGAAAAGAAACTTGTGGAGAGGCAGAGACTGAAAATACATAAGGAGGCACAAGGTTCAAAGAGGGGAAGAGAGGGGATGAAAAACAAACTGGGGAAGACCCCTCAAGACAGATTCAGAGCAAGAGAGAACTCTGTACAAGAAGCCAAATAATAAGATTTGTATTAAGAGATAGAATGTGATTTTTTAAAAACTGTTTTTCAGATGAACAGAAACAAAACAGAAAGCTAATGTCTAATAAGCCTGAGAAAGAAGGTAATGAGGCAAATCTAAGGAATGAGGATATAACATTTGAACTAAAATAATTCCAATGACTGAATTTCATTTTCAACAGATACTTTTTTCCTAAACAAGCATTATCATAATAGCACAGGTTAAGTGCTGGAAGGGATCTTTCAGGTCATCTAGTCCAACCTTTTATAATATAGATAAGGAAACTGAAACCCACAGAGGTGAAATGATTTACCCAGGGTCAGAAAAACCGTAGTAGAGTCAGAATTCAAAACCCAGGTCCTTCCACTACAAAACTCATCCCTTTCTCCTGCAGTTTCTACCACTTAATGAAATAGATGTACTGCCTTTAACAAGTGTCCATTTTAAAAATGGAGAGAAGTGGGTTGTATGGTTTGCTTTTGTTTTCTTTTTAAAGGTGATATGCCAGCAAATGTGGTTATAAAGCTTGTATGGGCCTTGAACCGCTAAAAATTATAATAATGGAGCTCTGAAATCAGTAAGTTTGTCATCACTGATTAAAACTATAGCATATAGCTATAATGTGCTATCAACTTTTTAAAAATTACTCCAAAAAGGGAAATGAATTTATCACCTCTGGTCGCAGTCAGCTGCTTTAGGGGAAAAAAATGTCAGAAGTGTTTATAAAGATTCTTACCCCTGGATTACATAAAATAAGGGCCGCTTTCATGTTAAAAGCTGCTTCTGCTTGATGTGTTTCCTTAGCTTCAAATGAAATTTGTGAAGTAAAATATGCTTCTTCAGCATACTGGAAGCAAGTGAGCAGTTGAGAACTAATCCCCAATACAGTCTCACCCCCACCCCGTCCTAGTCTCCCCTACACACACTCAGCAATTTTATATTTAAGCTGGTCCAATTCCCAGTTCCCAACTTACACAAATATCACAAGGTAAAGTTTCTGGTTAAATAAAACCAAAAAATGGAAGGAGTTTACAAAATTAAAAAAAAATTATTAAAAGCTTAGTATTTATCAAACACTGGGCTAGATGCTGGGGAAACAAAGATTCACAGTCCTTGCACCTTAAGATGTTATCCTCTTTTGGGGGAAGAAACAAAATTACTTTGTTAAAGTAAATACAAATTATACACAAAGTAGATGCAAAGTAATTAGGCAGAGGGCAGTGAAGTACAAGGAGGGAAGACATTTGCAAAGGTGAGGAGCATGGTATCCCTCTAGGAGGGGGCACTTGAAAAGCCTTGAACAAAACTGGGGAAATTATAAAGTAGCCAAGTGCCCCACCCCCTTGAAGAGGCATTCCAAGTACCCAAGATAGCACTAATTAATTTCCTCAACAACTTCCCCAAACCTGCCAAAGGTTGGCAGGCTTTCTCTTAGCTTTACAAATGAGAGAAACTGAGGATCACAAGAAGCAGAAGATTTCTTCTCAGGATATTCAAGTATCTTTAAGCAAGTGAGATCCAAAACTGGGCCTTTGTTCTCACCGCAGTGTCCGAGTTCTATTCACTACCCAGAGGCACTTTCAGATCGGCTTCTCACCAAGTCAAACAAAGGACCAAACTAGAGTCTATAGGTTCTAGAGAATGGCTGCTAATTACTTCCACATGAAAGCTGAAGGATAACTCCTGCCATTCTAGCTGAATTAATATATATGTAGCCCAGGAAGAACTCCTTACCAAAACGTGATTAAGCTGCAGAGTAAACTTTTAAATTTGCCCAGGGTACTAAGGCAGATAACACAACTTTAAGATTGGCCCAAACAGATTATCCTTACACTCCACTAAGCTCAGTATCTTTCGGGTAAGTGGGCCTATAAGGAGGAAAGAGGGGAGGCAGCAATTTTGTTCTAAAACTTTGCAGGGCTTGTTAGAAGCTTTCAGAAATCAGGTTCCTCTAACCTTCATTATCTCAGCCAAATTATGTATACTCAGAATAAAAACCCCAGCAACTTTCCCCTCACACCCACACAGTGACCTCCCCTTCAGTTACAATGCTATCTCTCCCACCAAATGAATAGCACTTTTACTACCAGAGTGGGAAGTGAAAAATAATTCACAAACACTTTCAATATGCCTGAACTGAGATTTAAAAGGCCAAACAATATTTTGTGCCAGAACAGGAGCTGAGCCAATCCACTAGAAGTGGGTAACTGCTTAAAATGGGAGGGGAGAAAAAAAGGTAGTAGGTGTGGCAGAAGGGCAGGGGAAAGGAGCTAGAAGAAGCCAAATTTTTTGTACCAAACATGGGCAATATTAAGTAGCTCCTCCAAGGCAAACATCACCCATAACTTTCTAAAGGGCAAAGAATTCCCCATACTTTTGTGTCCCCCTACTACTTGAATAAAGTTCAAATGCCTTAACTTGACATTGTGAAACCCCTACAATTGGCACCAAGCTATCTTTCCAATCAAATAAAGCATTTAAGAGTCTACTAGCACTGTACTCCTGGCTGGGGATAAAAAGAGAAAGGAAAAACAGTCCCTATCCTCGAAGACCTGGGTACAAATCCCACTTATCATCATCTGTTAAACTTAGGCCCACTTAACCTCAGAATCCTCCTCTGTAAAATGAGGGGTGAGGATAAGGTAGCATTTAAATTCCCTTTATCCATGTATTTCAGACTATTTTCTAGACATGGGAGATACAGAATGCCAAGTTCAGGAGATAGGAAGGTGAGTTTGGCTAAAACATAGCTCTCATAAAGGGCAATAATGTGAAATAATCCTGGAAAGGGAGGCTAGAACCAGATCATAAAAGGATTTAATTATCCAACTGAAGAGTTTGTATTTTATCCTAAAGGCAGCAGGTAGCCACTGACAGCCCTTGAGCAGGGAAACAACATGGTCAGACTTTTTATTCTGAATTCTAAGTGGGCCTATAAGGAGGAAAGGGGGGAGGCAGCAATTTTGTTCTAAAACTTTACAGGGCTTGTCAGAAAGCTTTCAGAAATCAGGTTCCTCTAACCTTCATTATCTCAGCCAAATTATGTATACTCAGAATAAGAAAGATTATTTTGTCAGTTGAGTAGAGGTTGGAATGGAGAAAGGGACAGACTATAAACCAGGAACCCAATTATTCTAGTCCAGGTGAAAGGTGATGCCAGTTTCTCTCAAGTCAGGGATAAAAACATTGAAGAGGAAGAACCGTAAGGCACTCCATGAAAGACCCATATCTGACTTAACACAAAAACATTTGTGAAGACAAGGTAGCATTAAAGTAGTTGGAATGATCATGGAGTAAGGGAAGACTGAGCCTATGGTAGAGATGAAAGATATCAAGGAAAGTCATGGTCGTTTAAGCAACTCAGAGTGGAGAACCCAGACTGAGGGAAGTCCCAAGAAAAGGTTAGCTTTCCTCAACTTCCCTTCCTGAAACTTATCTCTCCAGAGACACAATAATCTTGAATGTGGTTTTGCTACCTAAATGTTTACAGGAAACTGAATTGTGCCTCATCAACAAAGAGGCTGGAGGCGTTTATAAGAAATAGATTTAAATGGTGGGCTATTCAAAGAGCCGTTAACCTCTGCAGAGTTGTTGAGAATTTTCCTAACTGGGGATGCAGAGCAAGTGTGACTGAACTCAGAAATTAATAAGCTCCCAAAAGCTGAAGAGAAGATTATCAAGTGGACTTGAAGGGCCATTTCATTTTCTCCTATGCTTAAAACAAGCTTATCTTTATAACAAGGTATTGCATATTCTCAATACGCTTTAGATTTTGTCATTCAGTTAGTTCCAATCATAATTAATTATACTGTTATTTAACACATATCTCTCTAACATGTCCACAAATGTTTTCTAAGTCTCTGCCAAATATTTTTATGAAATCCAGCATTATTAGATCTCTAATATTTCCTAAGTCAAAGTAATCATGTCAAAAGGAACAAAATTGGCATACCTTTTATTTTTTATTTATTTATTTTTTTAGCTTTTATTAATTTATTTTGATTTATCAACAATCACTTCCATATGCTTTTGAATTGAAAATTTTTCTTCCCCTTCCTCCCACCCACCTTTCCCAAGAAGGCGCACAATCTGACATAGGCTTTACATTTACATTCGTATTAAACATATTTTCACATTAGTGAAGTTGCAAGTAAAAATTAAAACCAATAGGAGGAACCATCAGAAAGAAACAAAACTCAACAGAAGGTAAAAGTAAGTGATAGTGATTCAACTTCCATAGTTCTTTCTTTGGATTTTCCATCCCGAGGCCTCTGGAGACGCCTTGGATCCTTGGAATGTTGAAAAAGGTTCAGTTTAACAATATTAGTCATCACATAACATGGCTGTTATTGTGTACAAGTCCTCTTGGTTCTGCTCACTTCACTCAGCATCAGACCATGTAAGTCTTTCCAGGTTTTTCTGAAGTCAGTCTGTTCATCATTTCTTATAGCACAAGAGTATTCCATTACATTCATATACCATAACTTGCTCAGCCATTCCCCAATTGATGGGCATCCTCTCAATTTCCAATTCTTTGCCACCACAAAAAGAGCTGCTAGGAATATTTTTGTACATGTGGGTCCTTTTCCCATTTGTTTGATCTCTTTGGGATATAGCCCTAGAAGTGCTATTGCTGGATCAAAGGGTATGCACATTTTTGTAGCCCTCTGGGCATAGTTCCAAATTGTTCTCCAAAATGGTTGGATCATTTCACAATTCCACCAATAATGTATTAGCGTTCCAATTTTCCCACATCTTCTCCAACATTTATCATTTTCCTGTTTTGTCACGTTGGCCAATCTGATAGGTGTGATGTGGTACCTCAGAGTTGTTTTGATGTGCATTTCTCTAATCAATAATGATTTAGAGCATTTTTTCATATGACTATAGATGGCTTTAGTTTCTTCATCTGAGAACTATCTGTTCGTATGCTTTGACCATTTATCAATTGGGGAATGGCTTGTGTTCTTATAAATTTGTCTTAATTCTCTATATATTTTAGAAATGAGGCCTTTATCAGAGAACTGGTTGTAAAAATTCTTTCCCAATTTTCTACCTTCCTTCTAATCTTAGTTGCATTGGCTTTGTTTGTGCAAAAACTTTTCAATTTAATGTAATCAAAATTATCCATTTTGCTTTTCATAATGTTCTCTATCTCCTGTTTGGTCATGAATTCTTCTGTTCTCCATAGATCTGATAGGTAAACTATTCCTTGTTCTCCCAGTTTACTTATGGTATCAGCCTTTATATCTAAGTCATGAACCCATTTTGACTTTATTTTGGTATATGGTGTGAGATTTGGGTCTATGCCTAGTTTCTGCCATACTCTTTTCCAGTTTTCCCAGCAGTTTTTTTCAAAGAGTGGGTTCTTATCCCAGAAGCTGGGGTCTTTGGGTTTATCAAATAATAGATTACTATATATTGACTACTGTGTCTTGCATATTTAACCTATTCCACTGATCCACCTCCCTATTTCTTAGCCAGTACCAAGCAGTTTTGATGATTGCTGCTTTATAATACAATTTAAGATCTGGAATTGCTAGGCCACCTTCCCCTGCATTTCTTTTCATTAGTTCCTTTGATATTCTGGACCTTTTGTTTTTCCAAATGAATCTTGTTATTATTTTTTCTAACTCTATAAAATATTTTTTGGTAGTTTGATTGGTATGGCACTGAATAAGTAAATTAGCTTAGGTAGGATTGTCATTTTTATTATATTAGCTCGGCCTACCCATGAGCAACTGATGTTTTTCCAATTATTTAGATCTGATTTTATTTGTGTGAAAAGTGTTTTGTAATTGTGTTCATAGAGTTCCTGGGTTTGTTTCAGGAGGTAGACTCCTAAATATTTTATAATGTCTACAGTAAGTTTAAATGGGATTTCTCTTTCTATCTCTTGCTGTTGGGCTTTGTTGGTAATATATAGAAATGCTGATGATTTATGTGGGTTTATTTTATAGCCTGCAACTTTGCTAAAGTTGTTTATTATTTCAAGTAGTTTTTTACTTGATTCTCTAGGATTCTCTAAGTATATCATCATGTCATCTGCAAAGAGTGATAGCTTTGTTTCTTCTTTGCCTATTCTAATGCCTTCAATTTCTTTTTCTTCTCTTATTGCTAAAGCTAATGTTTCCAGTACAATATTGAATAACAGTGGTGATAATGGACATCCTTGTTTCACCCCCATCTTATTGGAAATGCTTCTAGCCTGTCCCCATTACATATAATGCTTGCTAAAGGTTTTAGATATATGCTATTTATTATTTTAAGGAAGATTCCATTTATACCTGTGCTTTCTAGTGTTTTTAATGGGAATGGGTGTTGTATTTTATCAAAAGCTTTTTCTGCATCTATTGAGATGATCATGCGGTTTCTGTTGATTTTCGTGTTGATATGCTCAATTATGGATAGTTTTCCTATATGAACCAACCCTGCATTCCTGGTATAAATCCTACCTGGTCATAGTGTATTATTCTTGTGATAAGTTGCTGCAATCTATTTGCTAGTATTTTGTTTAAAATTTTTGCATCTATATTCATTAGAGAAATTGGTCTATAATTTTCTTTCTCTATTTTGACTCTTCTGGTTTAGGTATCAACACCATATTTGTATCATAAAAAGAATTTGGTAAGACTCCTTCTTCACCTATTTTCCCAAATAGTCTATATAGTATTGGAATTAATTGTTCTTTAAATGTTTGATAGAATTCGCATGTAAATCCATCTGGCCCTGGAGATTTTTTCCTAGGGAGTTCATCAATGGCTTGTTCAATTTCTTTTTCTGAGATGGGGTTATTTAAGTATTTTACTTCCTCTTCGGTTAATCTGGGCAATTTATATTTTTGTAAATATATATCCATTTCACTAAGATTGTCAAATTTGTTGGCATATAGTTGGGCAAAATAATTCCTAATTATTGTTTTAATTTCCTCTTCCTTAGTGGTAGCTTTGCCCTTTTCATTCTTGATACTAGTAATTTGGTTTTCTTCTTTCTTTTTTTTAATTAAATTAACCAAAGGTTTATCTATTTTATTGGTTTTTTCATAAAACCAGCTCTTAGTTTTATTTATTAGTTCAATAGTTTTCTTAATTTCAATTTTATTAATTTTTCCTTTGGTTTTCAATATTTCTAATTTAGTGTTTAATTGAGGATTTTTAAGTTGTTCTTTTTCTAGTTTTTTTAGTTGTATGCCCAATTTGTTAATCTCCTCTTTTTCTATTTTATTTATGTAAGCATTTAGAGATATAAAATTTCCCCTAAGAACTGCTTTCGCTGCATCCCATAAGTTTTGGTATGTTGTCTCATTATTGTCATTCTCTTGAATGAAATTATTGATTGTTTCTATGATTTGTTGTCTGACCCACATAACTTTTATTAATGAGCTCATGCATGGCCCCAAATGACCTCTACTTCCCTTTATTCATTCACTTGACCCAAAAAAACCCCTCAAAAGTTTACTCAGTAACATTATCAATAAAATATATAACCTTCTTATAGCCTTAAATTAGCCACAACGGAACTGAACAACAGGAAGAACATAATGAATAGGCTTTGTAATTAATTTATAATGTCTTCAGATTTTAAATTACAGATTAAATCTATTTCAATCACTAGCATGACCAGTGTAGAGTTAACACAAAGGTATGTCAATCTAGAAAAGACTTCTATAAGCTGGTTACATGTAGTATGGATTGGAAGGTGGGGACGAAGTCAGGGTGAAAGATAAAAGGTATTTACGAGACTACTTTTCCTATAACCCAGATAGGAGGCAACGAGAATTTGAACTAGGGGGTGGCATGCAAAAAGTTTTAAAGGAAGAGTAGTGGTGCCAGTAACAGCAATAAAAAAAAGTCAGGAGTACAGGACAGCATCATAGAATGATGTAAGGACCCTTGAGTCAAATACTGTTTCCCCTGTTTACTTAGCTGTATGAGCTATTTCCCTTCCCTGAGACTCCATTTCTTTATCTATAAAACAAGGAGGTCATATTAAATGCCAAGGGCCCTCCCAGCCCTAATGATTCCTCCATGATTCCAGGAGAAGATTTTAGAGGCAAGGGAAAATTGGCAAATTCAAGTTTGGATACATTGAGTTGGAGGTGTTATTACAGCATCCGGTTGGAGCAGTTAGGCATTTTTATCAAAACTTGGATGAATACAGAGACAGTATACTTATCAAATTTCCAAATACAGCCAGCATGTTAGATGACAGAACCGGGATCCCAACAGATCCTTTCCAGACGCATTTGCACACCTCCACCCCCACCCCTTCTAATGCACCAGACAAATACTTACAATCTCAGTAAAACAGCTTGTGCCATCTCTCAAGAAGGGGATGGCCTCCCTGTCACCTCTGCTTACTGGAATCCTAACAGTATTTCAGAAACAAACTTAAATGTCCCTTGCACAATGAAATCTTCCTGCTCCATTCTGCTAGGGAACTCTTCTGTCGCATATCTCTCAAAGTAATTTTCTCCTATCTCAGATATCTCATAATAATTTTTAAAATAATTATTATTCACTTATTTCACATTATTGTTTATTCTGTATTTTATATACACACACACTCACACTCACACATTACATTATAAACACGTAGGCAGGAACCACATTTTATCTTAGTAATATTTAGCCCCTCAAGAGCTAGCCTTTGCTCATAACAGTGGTTTGCATAAAAATAAAAAATACAATAATAAAATAATAGTGCTTCACATTTATAAAGTCCTTCATGGTTCACAAAGTGCTTTCCTCACAGTAAAGGAAGCAAGTATTCTCATCCTGGTTTTACAGGAGGAAACACTTTCAGAGAGGTTCAGTGATTTGCCCAAGGTGGCACAGTCAGGTAAGCATTAGAACTGGGGACTGCAGCCAAGATCTTCTAACTTCAAGGCCAAGGTTCTTCCCATTACCCCCATAATGTCTCTGACAGTAGACACTAAATACATTTTTGCTGTTCTAATGTTAGTGTCTGGGCCACAAAGGGGTATGCACAGTAGGATCAGCTCTTACCTTAAGAAATAGCTGGGGGTGGCAAAAGGAATAGAACAAAAGGAATAGAAAATTACCATAAAAGTTCTTAAGGAACAAGTCTTCACTTTTCATCACATAAAAAAGTCTAGAAAGCTTATCTCTTTTTCAATCACTTGAAGTACAATCTTAGCCAGGAATATGAGAAAATGCATTATCCATAAGACCCAACATTTCAGAAGGCACAAACACACCACTAAATTTGAAAGCACCACCAGCTAAATATCATCAGAGCCACCATACCTAGCCATCCTTCCTGGAGCCCAGTTTAATCAGGACCTTACCTATTTTGCCACAGTAAGCCATCATTTTTCCAAACTAGCTCACAAAAAAAGTGTTACTGATGGCTTACCAACTTTGAGGAATTAAAACAGATTATACTGAAACTAGAAAAAATATAGGAGCTGAATTGATCATTATCATTTACTCTTTAATAGTTCCTGATTTTTCTCTCAACTGGTTTTGAAAACTCAGCTACCCACCATTCTCACACACATTCTTGGTTCAGTTTTGTTATATGGTCAATCTGTATTCATCACAGGTTGTGTTTCAAAAGGTCAATTCAATTCAGTTCAAATATTTAACAAATATGTATTCAATACTTATTAAGTGCAAGGTACTTATACTAGGTGACATGGGATGAACAAAGTTTGTTTGTTTTTTTTTTAACTGGTAGAAAAGTTCAGTTGAAAATGGGTCATTTCTAACTTAGAAACTATTTTCCCATAGGAAAAATATGTTGTAACTATGGTTAGATTTTCAAGCAAGATTACAAATGTCTATTTAACCCTAATATAGAAATTGTATTAAAAGTAGCCCTAAGCAATGAATTCCTCTGAATCCCCTTCAACTCTTCTCACCTCAAAACCTTAGCACTAAAACCTCCCTGAAACCTGAATATGAAGGCCCAAATAACTATAGGCAGCATATAAACTTGAAAGTGGGAAAGAGAAAGGAGGTAGGGCAGTTTCCAGCATAGGAACCTAGAGAAACAGTACATTAGTTAGAAAAAAAGAGGGATTCTTCATTTTGTGGGTCTAGCATTGAGAACAGGGTTCCAGAGACACTACAACAAGGGGAGAAGAGGTTTTCTGAAGTAGAAGAGCTCAAAAGAAGAGAATGATGGGAAGAAAGGACATTATCCTCCTGGGACACTACCAGCAGGGCAATGAAGAGGCAGCAGCTGCTCTTATGCCATTCAGAAATATGAGACAGGTTTGCCTGTGCTGTGCACTTCACTTTATGAAGGTGAATGAACCTATAAACACTCACTATAAGTTCTGTGGATGTAATTTTAGATTCTCATACATAGCCACCAATCACATTTCAGATTGCATATGTAAAGCACTTTGTAAACCTTAAAGTGCTATAGAAATATTAATACTAATAATAATAATAATAACATAAACAGTGTTTTTAAGTTTTACAAAGTGCTTTTTGTATGCTAACTCATTTGATCTTACAACAGCTCTATAAGGTAGGTGCTGTTATTATCCTCATTTTACAGATGAGAAAAGTGAGGCTTCGGGAGAAGTTAAATGATTTGCCCAAGGTCATATAAGCATCCCAGGCAGAACTCAAACTCAGGTCTTCCTGTCTCCTACCTTCCTAGGTGGAATTTATTATGTTACTATTTTACTTCCTTAGCTTGTGCCATTAGACTAATTTGATCTAATTATTTGCTTGATTTTTTTAACTGTTACTCAAAATGGTACAGTTTAAATTACCACAATACATGTAATACATGTAAAGTAGCTGTTTCAGTTCATTTTAGGCTACTGTAACAGGGTCTAAAAGGCTAATTGAAAACTTTGGATAATTCCCAAATCACATTAGTAAATAATTTCCATTTCTTCCCCCACTGAAATTTTCATTAGGTTTTTAAAAAATCAACAAAGTTTCTGTGTTTTTCCCTTACTCTGAACACCAACAACATCTGAACATCTTCTAACACCAGGTGCTAATGAGCAATGAGATGGCCAAGTGTTGACAGGAGGAGGAAGTAACAGACATGGACAATCCACAGGCTGGATAATTACTTAGAAAATACTTGGGGGAATCTGAACACAACAGTTCTCTAGATCTGGTCTGTCTGAAGCTATTAACTTGCTTCCTGCCAAAACCAAACCTAAGAAGCCTACAGTTGAGGTCAAGTTATTACAGAAGTAAATGAAATTCCCTAATTCCAAACAAAACAATTTCCCCCTCTTCTCTGCAAGGCTAATGATCAGTATGACAGTCAAATGGAAACCTGAAATAAAGTAGATTGTTTTTAATTTTCCCTGTTAATAAAATGATAGATCAAATTTTCTTAGACATAAGTTTCTAAATAAGGAATTTAAATACAAAATGAAGTCCACTTTAAGTTTTGAAAAGATGTGCTACATAATGAGGACAAGGTAAGGGCCTTACATCTTTATATTTCCAAAGTATCCAACATAATATAGATCAAAACTAGGTGTTGTTGGATAATTGCTAACTAAATAAAGTTCTTTGTTGCGGGGGAGGGGGAAAGGTTTGAGATGAAAAAATAGTATGGTTGTTCTAAAACAAAGATCCCCAGAAGGAATTCAGAGGTCAAATTCACTCTTTCTGAAGTAGGAAATACAAGCACTCTCATAATAAACCCCTGGAGCTTCCTAAAAAGTATTTTATAAATTCAAGAAATATGTTTTTTCACATACCCATTGCTTACCTTAACATAATGTCTTATTCACAGAAGGAACTCCATAAATGTTTGTTGATGATAATGAAGTCACCCTTCTTTAGACCAAAAAAAAACCACATGAAATAAAAGAGTTGTGAGTTGTTCTAACTTCTCTATTTTATGCAACAGCATTTCCCTTTGCCCTTGCCCCCAATTATTCAATTTGTGGATTATCCTTCTCCTTCCTTATGGCCTTTTTCCACTGCTTGGTTAGTGTCTCCAGAGTATTACAGTCAGGGAAGGGAAAACACTCAATTCTCTTAGCTAATAGTTCTGCTAAAATGTTTTGCATTTGAGGAAAGGAAATTAAAACCAATTGCTAAAATGAGGTTTTTCTATTATCTATGGATTCAAAATATCTCCTTTCTTCAAACAATACAGATACTGAAAACTGACTAAATAGGTTAAAAGGGGAGGGCAAGAAGAAAGATTCCCAATTCAAACTACTGGAGCTAAGGCCTCTGATTTTTATGACAATGTTAGAATGATAACTTGATTCACTTTCAGTAACCACCAGTCCATGTACCAGGGAAACTGCTAAAATAGAAAGGTTCTCAAGTTCTTTACTGAAGACTCATACTGGCAGACATTTGGCTGTATCTTGAATGATCTCTCTACCAAATAGAGGGTCCTGGATTCTGAACCACTGGCTTGGACACAATGTGTCACTGAATGAGAGGTTAAGTCGAACCAAAGAAAAAGTGATATAATCTTAATATCTTTCTCAGGATTTATGAATTATGATCCATTAAATGATAAGAATTACATCTGAGGATTGCTCATATCTTGAGAAACAGCTTTGTCGTGGATTCATCCCATCAACAGATTGAAAATCACATATCATTTAATATCTAAAAGTCTGCATTAGCAAAATACAATAGCAATTATCTTGGTGCATGATCACTGCAAGCACCTGGTGGTATCTACTTTAAGCCTCAGAACAATAATAATGAATGTGGGGGTGGGGGGAACACAGGTAAAAGCACTGCAGGGCATTTAGCTAAGACTCAATAATCTGATTTAAAAAAAAAACAGAAGCTAATGAAAATGGCAACCAAACCACCAATTATAGGAGAGCCAGATTAAGGGCAAAGGTGTCAGTTATGTTTTAATCCTCTTCTACCACGTTTTCCTGTTAGTTTGAAAAAAGGGGACCAAGATCCAAGTCAACTATATAGTTCAATGAAAAACTGCTCAATACTTGCGTGCCTAGGACAGAGAACTTGGGGGAGGGGGGAGGGGGAGAGAGAAAAAAGATACAAAAGAAACAGAAGCTTTGTGTTTGTTCTCATCTACATGGTGAAACTTCACATGTGAAACAACAGGGCAATACTTTTCCTAAACAAGTACAAATTACTGAGTAATACCACATTACCAAAAATACAATTAAGATGAAGGGTCCTCTAGAATTTAGTTCTATTTTCCAGGGGAACGCTACCATTGTCACCTGTGATATGACTTTGTTGACTGAGTGACAACACTTTTTCTTCACGGAACAATCACATTGAAACATTCTATTTTGACCTGGTCCAAAGTACTATCATTCTACCTGTGAATCTAAGAAGAGAAAAGTGAATAATTCTTCATTGTTCTTTGACTTCTACCAGCCGTAAGCTCCCCTCTTTTTTCAAATATTTAAGAGACTGTAACCAGCAAACACATGCACACCATTCAGTCACATAGGCCTTGAATTCTCTGAGAGAAAAAAAGAGTGAGTGCTGAAAGTATTTTTAACAGCTCCCTTTCCCTGCAAAGTTCAAAGACCTTCCTTTCACCAGCTACTATTCTACAGTCAACAAGCATTTACTATTTGCCAGGAACTGTGCTAAGTGCTAAGAAATTTAAGAAAAAGCAAAAAGTTCCTGCCTCCTAAAGGGAGGGCGTCAACATGTAAATAGTTAGGTACACAGTGAGTAGGTGGAAGGTAGCCTCAAAGGGGAAGGCAGCTGAGGGAACTGTATGAATCAGCCTACTTCAAAAGATAGCCTATAAGCTGAGACTCCAAGGAAGCAAAGGAAGAAGAAGAAGAAAGAGGACACCCCAGACATGGAGGACAGATAGCCAAGGCAAAGTAGAAAATGGAAAGGCTGGACAACATTTCCATTTAATCTCTCCCTCTTTCAAACTGGGGCTGTCATTTCTAACAATGTAGTCGTAATAAAATTTCAAGACAACAAAAAAATCTGGTACGCTCTCTGAAGTTCATCATCATGAGATCTAAACTGCTTTGTACAAACTAAGGTTTTTCTCAGTTTCCTTATGAGTAAAATGAATGGATTAGTCCACATAACCTCTAAGGTCTCTTCTAGCAGCTCTAACTATGCTTCTGAATAAAAGGATAATAAGAAATAAGAGTGGTGTAATGGGGAGGTCATTTGATAGGACTTTGAAAATGAGGCTGAAAGTTGAGATGTCATGAAAACTACAAAAAGAGAACCATTTGGAGTAAATGAGAAAAGTGCTATGATAAAAACTGCTGAAAATGTCTTCTAGTCCTTTAGACCTTAAGTTCCTTGAGGGTAGGGACTGTCATTCTTTTTATTAATTGTATCCTCATTGATTAGCACAGTGCCTGAATAAATGTTTATTGGATTGGATTCTAATAACTGTGAAGAACAGCTCTCAGCAGCAAGACAAAGGAGGACATGGGGAGAAGGGATGAAAGGGGAAATGACTGCCATAACCCAAGTGTAAGTTCAGAAGGGCCAGTGGATGGCAACAGAGGAAATAGAAAGGCAAGGGCATAGTTTGGACCAGGTCACATAGCCAAAGCAGAGTAAACAATAACTCCAAGACTCAAAACCAGGACAAGGGCAGAATGGAAGTTGGACTGGAAGTGGGAAAGTATTACTATCATTTCCACTCCACTATGGTGCAGTAAAAAGTACTGAATTTGGAATTGGAGGATGTGGGTTCAAAGGCCAGCTCTGCCACTTACTGGGTGATGTCAGGCAAGTCATTTAATCATTTTGGGCCCCAATTCTTCAGCTGTAAAATGAGGGGTGATAACTAGATGGCCAACAGAGGCCATATGGAAGGTAAATGAAAACATATGAAACAGTATATGGTATAAGGTCCCTCTAAATCTATGATCCTAACATTGTTGATCTAATCTTTTGTATGAGGTGGCTTTGTTTCCTAAAAGTGTCTTAAGGGAACTCAAAAAAATAAAGACCCATTTTATATTGGCTTTAGCTTCCTACTCTATAAAATAAGATACTGTCTTAACTAATCTCTGAGTGTCTTACACCTCTCAAACTATGATCCAAAGATCCAACTGTAACTTGTTGAATTTGTTTTTGTTTTCTTTTGTGGTGATGGGGCCATAGCACTGAGGGAGGGAAGAGAGAAGATTCAGTTTTTTATCATATTAAGTTTCAGATGCCCATGGGATATTCTAATAGAAATGGCAAGGAGTTTCTTTCCAAATCAGGTTAAAGCAACCTTCAAAATTAAACCACAAAACAGTCTGAACTTGGTAGATAACAAATCTAGATCAAAAAACCTTAAAGGTCAATAACCTCATTACCTTGCCAAGAATGATTGTACAGTACAAGGTCTGTGTTTTCCTCTTTTCCTGTTCCCTACTCTGTTACCTCAATGAAAACATTTTTTTTCTTTCCAAACCTATCTCCTTAATCCTTAATGTGGGTTGTACCAGTGAAAGTATTTGTACTAATTAAAAACTAATCCTTCCTGGGTACAACAAACACTAGACCTGCCATTAGCAACTTCCATCACTGAACATTCAAACAACAAGGGTAGAGTTTTGAGTACTAAAAATCCCTTGCTCTAAAAAGAGGATGTTTTAGTTGTCAGTATTCAAAACTGCAAAGGAACCCTCCAGATTAACACACAGATCAATTTTAAGCTGCCCAATTTATCACATAAGATACTGTAAGCAAAGTTAATACTTAAACTATCCAGAACAAACATGTAGTGGTAAGACTTAAAAGAAAAAAAAAAAAGATTGTCCCTCCTATCCAAGTTTAAACTCTTTAGCACAAACCTCTGGAATTGGTTCTAATTAATAAGAAGTTTACTGAATTTTGGCAAGGATATGAAGACTACAAATAGGAATTAAAATAGCATATCGCAAAGAAATCTACTTTATCTGAAATATTTTACAGGAGGCCTACATCAACCTTACAAATAGCTACTTGTTTACAGTGAATAAAATTTATCCTTGGAAGGAAAAAAGCTGGTTTCATAATCTGGTTACCTATGTATACTATGAAGGAGAGTAGAAAAATAGTAATTGTAGATTGGCAGGTTTTCTGTATTTACTAATAATATCAAAGTGTATGGAGGAAAGAAAGCTGTTTTAAAGTTTACAAAGCATTTCATATTTACTATCACATTTGATCCTATAAGCAACAGAGACAGAGATTCAAATCCAGGTATCCTCCTGATTCCAAATCCATTAATAATACTCTTCCCATTACATCAATAATAATGATAGGATCCCAGATTTAGAGTTTAGGGGATGGGACTTTAGGATATCACATAGATGAGGGGATCTTAACCAGGAGTCTGTGAACTTTTAAAAAAATGTTTTAATAACTATTTCAGTCAAATATGTTTTCTTTATAAACTTAAATGTTATATTTTATCAATTTTAAAATGTAATTCTGAGGAGGAATCTATAAGTTCGGACTACCAAAGAGGTCCATGACACAAAAAAGGCTTAAGAATCTCTGATCCAGTCAAGTCATTTCAGTCATGTCCAACTCTTTGTGACCCCATTTGAGTTTTGTTTTGGTTTTTTTGGGACAGCTACAGGAGTGGTTTGCTATTTCCTTTTCCAGCTCACTTTATAGATGACAAACACAGTTAAGTGACTTGACCAGGATCACACAGCTAGTAAGTGTCTGAGGCTATATGTGAACTCAGAAGAAGACTCAGTGTTCTATCCACTGCACTATCTAGCTGCCCATAATTTTAAATATAAGGAAAGTGCAATCAGAAAAGTTAAGTGACTTGCACAAGACAGAACAGGGATTTGAGGACTTCTAATTCCATCCCAGGACTTCTGATTCCACATCCAGTATTTTCTACTACGTGAGGTCGAACTTCTAACAACAATTTATGTTTATATAGCCCTTGACTGTTTAAAGTCCTTCCCTAACAATAACCTGGTAGAGTGAGGGGGAGTTGAGGCCCAGTGAAATAATTAACTACAGGTTAAAAAGGAATAACTTTCACTATTCACTTACTATAGAAGAGTTACACTTTTAAATACCTTTCAACGCACTCAAAAGTTATATTTCTAAATCAGCCTTACAAAAGAATTCACCTGTGCCACAATTCATTGGCAATAAACCTGTTAATAAATATTTTTTAAACTGAAAATCCAAGCAATTTGCATAATTTCCCTAGTGTACTTTCAGGAATCAACAACTTGTTACAAGACTGTCTTACAAAACTACTTGCTAATGGCTTCAGCCTCATGGGCTAAATTTAAAATTACATTCTTATTTGTAAATAACACATTTCATCCATATAAGTACAAAGCTGATAATTATTCAGAAAACAAGGGATTATAAATATCTACATGGGAAGGAAGGAAACAAATATTTATTAAGCATCTACTATGTGCCAGGCACTGTGCTAAAAGCACCTTGCAAATATTATCACACTGGATCTTCAGAACAACCCTGGGAGGTAGGTGTTATTATTATCCTCATTTTATAGTTGAGGAAACTGAGGCAGACAGCACTGAAGTAACTTGCCCAGGTCACCTAGCTAGTGAGTGTCTGTGGCAGAATCTGAATTCCGGTCTTCTTTACTCCAGGCTCAGTGTTTTATTTACTGCCCAACCCAGCTTCCCCTTAGGAGGACTTAAAATATTCACAGGATTCAGAGCTGAAAGGGACCTTTGCAGTGTTATGGTCCAACTTCACCACATTTTTGAGATAAAGAATCTCAGGCCCAAGGAAGGCAAATGACTTAACAATCCTTGGGGCCCAAAGGTGGCCATGGGGAAGGAGTAGTCTGAAATATACATGGAGTTAACCTCACTGTTTAACCAGCTAAATTAAAACTCAATTCTTAATACAATGAGAGAAAATATTTTAAAATTCTAAACAATGATTGACAGCTCTTTTATGTCATTTTGCTATTGTTGCTATTGTTTTCAAAAGTCTCCAGAATATAGTCTATATCTTGTTTGGATTGCAGAAGGCTGGAGAAGAAAGGGGGCATGTGGTGGAGAAAGAGTGGTGGACTTCAAGATCTAATATTACCATTGTATAAAATTAGCAATTATTAACTCACATTTACATGGTGCTTTGCCTTTCTTAATAACAGGTTCACAAAATAATTATTAATTTTTACAAAATTTACAAATAAGAAAACTTAAATCCTAGAGGTAGGTAAGTCAAATTTCAGAACAGACTCCAGTTCTCTTGATATCAACAGCCTCTTTAATAAGGATTATAAGGATAATTTATCAGAAAAGCACAGGATTTAATTGCAAAATTACTTATGAAATAGTGTCACAAACTGAACACTGGGTTTAAATAAGTTATTTTTACAGTAGCATTTGAATTACACCTCTGATCCATTCAATCATTAAACACCTACTGAGTGTAACACATGGTTCTAGGTGCTGAGGAACACAAAAAATAAGACCAGGACTCTGCCCCAAGAAAACTCATCATCTAGATAAGAGATACAGATGGATGGATGGATAGATGGGTGGATGGGTGGATGGATGGACAGACAAACATAGACAGACAAAATACAAATGAGGCCATAAATACTTAAGAGGAGTACAAAGTACTCTAAGCTGAGATGAGGACAGGATCACAAGTTTTAGTTTTATCCCTAACACCGGGGAAGGTGAAGGCAGATCTACTAAAGATGAAGTGAGTGGTAACATTCTGAGCCTAAGAGAACATTTACTTACTCCTTGTACTTTTCGCAACTGCCTCCAAGCTCCAGAGGTTGAAAAGATAGGAAACTTTCTAATTTCACACATGTACCAAAACATGACTTTTTTATATCAACCAAAAATGAAGCACATTAGAGTGAAACTTCACCAGTCAGACCATTCCTCCCTCTTCAATTTAATTTTCTGTTTCTGTGAAATTCATCGGAAATGTATCACTTCCAGGCTGCTAATGTCTTGTAGTATTAAAAAGAGGCTTGGCCACTGACTAGAAAAACCTTGTGCTTATGAAAACCAAGACTAAATACATATGCTTAATTAGAAATACCTAAAATTGTCAGATTCAAGACAAAACAGTTGTAGTTATTTTTATAAGTTTTTCACTCCAGGAAAAAAAAATGTAAAGTAATCATGAATTAGCAAGGTAATAGCAATCAGCTCTTGCCTCAATGAGTTCTAGAGGAATGGGAAAGAAGGAAAGGTGAAGGTCCTTGAGCCCACTCATTCAAGGACCTGAATAGCATTACTGGACTCCCTAATCATGGTATCTGGCATATTTACAAATAAACAGCACTGAAGAGATTAGGGGGTCAAACTCTGAAGTGAGTTTGAGGCACAAAAGTGTGTTCTTGCCTTAATAAAATATTCAACCATTAAAAACTAAATAGATAAATGAATAAATATTAATAAGTAGATTAAATAAATGAATAAATAAGCTCTAGTTTCATAAAGGTCTCATACCCTGCTTTCCCAACATTAGTTCATAAATCAGGAATGGAGATCTGAGATGTTGGCCTGGAATTTTTGTCCACTGGTTCTTGTGTTCTAGGATATTCTGTCAGCGCCCCAAAGCTATAGGAAGGTGTCACTCCTCCTGCATCTCTCCATTGCTGCCAACCAACAGTCAGTCACATATCACAGCATTTCAGAGCTGCAAGGGACCTAGTCCAAACGTCACCTCAACAAGAATCCTCATGCCCCACCCCCTCACAGCATATCTGACAAGAAATTATTCCACCTTTACTTGGAGACTTCCAGAAGACAGAGCACTCTGTCTACAACTGGGGTTCTTAATGGATAGATTGCAGTGCAGGTGTGAACTTTTTAAAAGTTTTATTAATTTTATTCTGAACTTAAAAAATAAAACATGCATTTCCATAACATAGTAGAATAGAAGAAAAAAAAGATGATAGTATAAGAAACTGAAAATCTATTATATAAAACCTGATGGGAAATAAATATTATATCTGTATTTCCACGCAATTGGTTTCCTTTGTGATCTTATGTATCATCAGACTACCAAAGTGGCCCACGACACAAAAAGAAGTTTTTTGTGTCTAACTAAAGCACTGTTAGTGGAGTTGTGAACTGATCCAACTGTTCTGGAGAGCAATTTGGAACTATGCCCAAAGGGCTATAAAAATATACATACCTTTTGATCCAGAAATACCACTACTAGGTCTGTACCCCCAAAGATATTTCTTTTTTTTTTTTTAAATAGGAGATTCTATCTAAAGTCTTGGAGGAATAACTGCCTTTTTCTTTTTTTTAATTGTTTTAAATTTTTTAAAAATTAATTTATTTTGATTTATAAACCAATCACTTCTACAAGCTTTTAAGTTTTAAATTTTTCTCCCTCTTCCTCCTTACCTCCCTCCCCAAGATGGTGTACAATCTTATACAGGTTATACATATACATTCCTATGAAACATATTTTCACATGAGTCATGTTACAAGAATTAGAACCAATAGGAGGAACCACCAGAAAGAGGAAACAAAACTCAACAGAAGAAAAAAAATAGCAAATAGTGTGCTTTGATCTGCATTCAAACTCCATAGTTCTTTCTTTGGATGTGGATAGCATTTTCCATCAAGAGGCCTTTGGAGATGTCTTAGATCCTTGTATTGCTGAAAAGGGTTAAGTTTATCAATATTAGTCATTGCATAACGTGGCTGTTGTGTACAAAGTCCTCTTGGTTCTGCTCATTCACTCAGCATCAGACCACACAAGTCTTTCCAGGTTTTTCTGAAGTCAGCCTGTTCATCATTTCTTATAGCACAATAGTATTCCATTACATTCATATACCACAACTTGTTCAGCCATTCCCCAATTTATGGGCGTCCTCTCAATTTCCAATTCTTGGTCACCACAAAAAGAGCTGTTATGAATATTTTTGTACATGTGGGTCTTTTTCCCATTTGTATGATCTCCCAAAGAGATTTCTTAAAAAAGGAAAAGGACCTATACAGACAATATTTTATAGCAGCTCTTTTTGTGATGGCAAAGAATTGGAAATTGAGGAAATGGCTGCTGGCATATGATTGAAATGGAATACTTTTGGGCTATAAAGTAGGATACTTTCAGAAAAATTGGAAAGACTTATACAAAATGATGCAAATTGAAGTGAGCAGAACCAGGAGAATATTGTACAATGTTCAATGGTGAATGACTTAGCTATTCTCAGCAAAATACTAATCCAACACAATTTTGAAGTACTTAAGATGAAAAATACTATGTACCTCCAGGAGAATAACTGATGAAGTCTGATTGCAGATTGAAGCATACTTTTTTCACTTTATTTTTCTTGGGGTTTTTTTTTTGGTCTGTTTTCCTTTACAACATGACTAATATGGAAATATGTTTTATATGACTGCGCATGTATAACATATAAAATTGCTTGCCTTCACAAGGAGGGGTGAGGGGAGAGAAAGAGAATATGGAACTCAACATTTTTAGAAATGAATGTTAAAATTTGTTTTTACATGTAATTGGAAAAAATATACATATTTTAAAAAACAAACAACCCTGGTCTAGAAGCAGCCCAATCTAATTTTTTTTTTTTTGGTGAGGCAATTGGGGTTAAGTGACTTGCCCACAGTCACAGCTATTAAGTGTCAAGTGTCTGAGGCTGGATTTGAACTCAGGTCCTCCTGACTCCAAGGCCACAGCTCTATCCACTGCACCACCTACCTGCCCCTAGATCTATTTTTAATAGCTCTAACTGTTAGGAAGTTTTTCCTTAGGTCAAGTATAACTTTGCTGCTCTGCAATTCCATTACACCTAACCTTGCCCTTGGAGGTCAAAGTAAACAAGTCTTATTATTCTTCCACCAGACAGCTATTTGATCATTTCAAGATGGCTGTCCTTTCTATACCACCACCCCTGCCCAGTAAGGCTTTCCCAGGTCCTTCAACAAATCCTCTTATGCCATAAATTCAGGTCATAGCTAATATATGTCAGAGGTGTGATGCAAACCCACATCTCTCCTGGCTAAAGAAGCCACAGCAGACACCATCCACTCTCTCCAGGCACTCTTCCCACATTCTACTGAACATTTTTTTTTTTTGGCGAAGCAATTGGGGTTAAGTGACTTGCCCAGGGTCACACAGCTAGTGAGTACCATGTGTCTGACGCCAGCTTTGAACTCAGGTCCTCCTGACTCCAGGGCCAGTTCTCTATCACTGCCATCTAGCTGCCCCCCTGAACTTCTTTAAAAACACAGAACCAACCGGAGGTGACATGAAAGGCATTAAAGGTCATCTATCTGATGCAGGGTTCTTTCTGCAACATCGATCTAAAATGCACATCCTTCTCAAGTGGTTATCCCAACTCTGCAAATACAAATTTTTTAATGGGGAACTCACTACATCTAGAAAGAACTCACTGAAATATTTATACAATCCTAAGAATTTAGGAAGCCTTTTTTTACATAGATCTGAAATCTAAGAATCCTGCTGCCCAGGGTCCTGTTTCTGGCCACTCTCCACATTGACAGTGATTCTTCAATCAATATTCTCTGGGACTGATCCCTCAACCAGTTGCAAATCGAGCTACCTATTCTTTTCTCTAGCCTACATTTCTCTACTTTGTCCACCAGATTATAATCAGGTACTCAGATCAATACCTAGCTAATATTAGCAACAATCAAGAATATGGGGACTTGAATAAGGCTGGAGGAAGAGGAAGAGGACAAGGGGTTGGAGGGAGGAGGAGGTACCTACCAGGCCATGCTGCAAAACCAGACGGCAAAATGTGGGTAACTAGGAGCCTCCAAAGGTAATGACAAAACACAGGAAATGACAACGAAGATAAAATTTGCTTAATTTATAGTTTTGCTGAAGATCCTAGTAAGGCTATTTAAAATAATTAACAACAACAACAACAACAACTATAACAATAATGATAATAGCTCACATGGGCTTTGAAAGCTTTATGTATTTTGTTTCATTTGGTCCTCATAACAATCCTGCAATTTTACAGATGAGAAGTGAAGTGATTGCCCACACTCACACAGCTAATATATGAGGTGGTATCTGAAATGAAGGCACCATGGCAATGCAACCAAATCTATTCCACATGTTTCAAAATACATACATACATATATATATATATATATATAATATATATATATATATATATATATATATATATATATATATATATATATGCATAATATGTATGTATTTGTACCAATGTCAGACTTTTAGTCAGTCCTGTATGGTGATGCCATCAGTGTGCATTTGAAAAGATAAGTCTAATGTTGAACCGTTCCTAGGAAAAATCAAGAAAAAACAACCTTTGCCTGGATTTGAAGGGGGGGGGATGTCACAACAAAAATATGTCTTCAGTTTTCATCCAAGTACATGAAGTTAGGATACCTCTCTTCCACAAATTCAGGAGTCCAGGAAGCTTCTCAGCTGTGCTTGCCTTGTCTAATTTATGGCCATACCATATGGCCTTAATATGGTTGTTCTTAATTTAGCTTTATAGGCTTCCCTACCACAGCATCGGTATTATCTCTGGCGACAGAATTTCAACAAACTAACTCGGCCACGTGTTAAGACTGTTTGGGCTTTTCCCTTCCCCTTTTTTGCTAACCTTGTGTCGAAGGAACATTAATACTGGTCCTCATTTACCCAACATTTAACATAAAAATGTATCAATCAAAATTAAAAAAAAAATTCACAGAGGATATATCATTCGATTTTTTTTTGCACTAACAGCTAAATCAGATTTACCTTCCTATGTACCTGCTGATTAAACTAAAATTAACACAAATTTGTATTCTCTAAGCACAAAGACCAGAGTGGGGGGGGGGGAAGACGGTGGCAAGAAAGCACACTCGAATCTTTCATTTTTCCAATAATCCACACATATATTACTGACAGTTAAGTGTAGATCAAAAACTGAGACACAGCCTCAAGGTGTATCCCCAATTAGCCAAACAGCAGAAGCTCCAAAAGAGTTCTCTCTTCAAATCATAAATCCGTCTAGCACTATGTTAGGTGCTTCACAAACTACAGAGATTTTATGTAGGGTTTTTTTTCCCAACACAAAAATCAGTGTTTCTAAAAGAGATAAGGGGCAATGATTTTTTAAAATAAGATTCATGGTAGAAATATTGCCAGACTGGGCTAGAATGGCCCCTAGCTAAAGCTATTACAAGGCTCATCTATTTTTGAAGTCACACTTGCATCACAGAAAATGGTGCTGTGCTATAAATAGCAAGCGAAAGGGGGGGAGGGGGAAGCCTTCACACTTTGCCAAAGGGCATGGATCCAAGAGTTAAAGCAGGAGGAGCTGATTTCATTTTATATAACTTATTAGCATAATCCTGCCTAGGACTTGTTTTTTTTCCCTAGTTTCAGTTGCCCCTAACAACAAACCTACCTCCTTTTCCCTTTGCCCAATATCCTTCCTCACTAGGGTTTCCTATTTTCTCACCACTCCAGCTGTGTAAGAAAGAAGAAGCATGTCACACTATACAATCCCTAGACAGACCTTCCTCACACACCTTTATCCTCCTATGCCACTAAGATGATGAAAAAAACCCATTCAAAGGAAGATTTTTGAAGACAGAAATATAACAGGCCCTGTGCCCACCATCATGAGACTACAATCTCAAGCAAATGGGGATTATGTTTCAATAAATTGTCTTTATTAAGATGTTACTGGGACAGGTGGGAGTATAGAAGTAAATGAGATATTTGTAGTGACAGAATACTGGAAGGGTTTTTAAAAGCTTGGGTCTGATAAGCCACAAATGTTGTTCAAAGGCAGTGGGCACAATAAGGTAGACTCCCTAGGCAGAAAGATTCCCTTTTCAGGAAATATTTGTTTATTGTTATGAAGAAATAGTCATAGACGCAAACAGAAATGTCATTCCCAGTTGGACTTAGTAAGCAGCTGTTTTCCAAGAGGAGGACAGTAGATGAATACCCAGATAAGTGGGAAGGAGGGAAGGAAGGAGGGAAGGAAGGAAGGAAGGAAGGAAGGAAGGAAGGAAGGAAGGAAGGAAGGAAGGAAGGAAGGAAGGAAGGAAGGAAGGAATTAAAAGTCAATTATTCTTTCTGAATGGGCTCCACTTGCCTTAACAAATAAGATTCATGGCACTAATAACTTGTTCCTTCTTCTAAATGTACATAAACACAAAACATGTTTAAGTTGACCTGATTTGTAAGCAAGATGGGTTCAAAGAGTCTGATGCTATGAATGTCCTCATTTTTCTTTTAATTATATTTGGGGGGAAATCAGTTCATAAACTACCATCCTTCTTTCCTGAGAAGCTATTCTTCCCAGTTATTTGATATTCTTAATGGTGCCACTGGTCCAATATAAGTACCTTTATTTCCATTTCATTCCTTCCTACCAGATAGTGCCAGTTTTCATAATTCAACATACTAAGAACTGGAGTTCAGAGACCCTATGAGAAAGAAAATCTAAGCACATATCTCGAAAAACTTTCAAGTACAATGAAGACGAAAGCAGATTTCTTACCTATATTCTACATACAACAGTACAAAATTTGCAGTCTTTCCCTTCCAGCTCTCAATAGATCTCTAGAATTATTATTATCCCTCTCAGACTTTCTATATGTCTGCCTCTGGTTACCCTTTCTCTATCAGCCAAGTCCATTGTGAGCTTTGGAGCCTTTGTTCTATAAGTCTATATTCTCAATAAACTGCTCTATATAACTCATGCTTTTTCTTAAACACTCTACTGTCAAGGTGGCCTAGCAATACCAGATCTCAAACTGTATTGTAACAGGGTAATCATCAAAACTATCTGGTACTGGCTAAGAAATAGTGTGGGAAATGAGAAGGACAGATTAGATAATACACAGCAATAAATGACCATAGTAGTCTAGTATTTGATAAATCCAAACTTTTGAGACAAGAACTCACTATTTGACAAAAAGTGCTGGAAAAACTGGAAAACTATGGCAGAAACTAGGTATAGACCAGTATGTCACACTGTACACCAAGATAAAGTTAAAATGGGTATACGATTTAGATATAAAGGGTGATATCATAAACAAATTAGGAGAGCAAGGAAGAGTTTACTTGTCAGATCCATGCAGAAAGGAAGCATTACAAAATGTAAAATGGATAATTTTGGTTATATTAAATTGAAAAGGGTTTGTATAAACAAACCCAATGCAAGCAAGATTAGAAGGAAAACAGAAAGCTAGAGACAATTTTATAGCAAGTGTCTCTGATAAAGGCCTCATTTCTCCAAATATATGAAGTCAAATTTACAAGAATACAAGTCATTCTCCAATTGATAAAGGGTCAAAGGATATGAACAGGCAGTTTTCAGATGAAAAAAATCAAAGCTATCTATAGTAATATGAAAAAATGCTCTAAATCACTATTGATTAGAGAAATGCAAATTCAGGCATTACTAAATTACTACTTCTCACCTATCAGACTGGCTAATATGGCAGAAAAGGAAGACGAGAAATGTTGGAAGGGATGTGGGAAAATTGGGACACTAAAGCACTCTTGGTGGAGTTGTGAACTGATCTAACCATTCTGAAGAGCAATTTGGAACTATGCCCAAAAGGCAACCAAACTATGTATACTCTTTGATCCAGCAACACCACTAGTAGGTGTGAATCCCAGAAAAGATTTTTTTAAAAAAAGGAAAACAACCTATTTGTACAAAAATGTTACTATAGCAGCTCTTTTTGTGGTGGCAAAGATTTGGAAATTGAGGAGATGCCCACCAATTAGGGAACTGCTGAACAAGTTGTGGTATATGATTGTAATGAAGAAATGACAAGCAGAATGATTTCAGAAAAAAATGTAAAGACTTAATATGAACTGATGCAAAGTGAAGTGAGAAGAACCAGAAAAACAATGTACACAGTAACAGCAATACTGTACAATGAACAACTGTGAATGACTTAGCTATTCTCAGCAATACAATGAACTCATTACCTGTGAGTGTCTCCCAAAAATTCTATCTTGGGCCCTCTCTTCTCCTACCACACTATCTCATATGATGATCTTATAGCTCCCATGGCTTCAATTATCCTCTCTATGCAAATGATTCCAAGATCTATATATCCAGCCCTAATCTCTCTCGAGTTCTAACCTCACATCACCAACTTCCTTTTGAATATCTCAAATGATATCTCATAGGCTTCTCAAATTTAACAAATCTAAAACAGAACTCATGATCTTTTTGCCAAACCCTCCCCTCTTCCCAACTTCCCTATTAATGCTGAAGGCACTATCATCATCCCCCTTGGCCAGGCTAATAACTTCAGTCAATAGGTCAATTAGCATTCAATAAGTGTCTATATTATGTGCTGGGCACTATGCTGAGTACTGGAAAGACAAAGAAAGGCAAAAAAAACAGGCCTGCTCTCAAGGAGATCACATTCTAAAGGAAGAGGCAACATGCAAAAAACTATGTATGAATAAGATATAAACAATATAAATTGATGGCAGTCCCAAAGGAAAGGTACTAAGATTAAGGAAGACTGGGAAAGGCTTCTTGCAGAAAGTGAGACTTTAGCTGGGACTTTAAGGAAGCCAGGTGGTAAAGGAAGAGACTTTTAGCCATGGGGCACTGCCAGCAAAACACTTAAGAGATGGGAGATGGAGTGTTGTTCACGTGGCAAAAACAATAATGAGGGCAGTGTGACTGGATCACAGAGTATGTGGAGGACAGTGAGATGTAAGAAGACTGGATAGATAGGAACAGGCCAGGTCATGAAGGACTTTAAAAGTCAAACAGAGGATTTTATATTTAATCCTGGAGGTAATAGGGAGTTTACTGAATTGAAGGGATAATATAGTCAGGCCTGTGTTTTAAGAAGACCAACCAGCAGGCCACAGCAATAACCCAGGCATGAGCTGACAGGGGCCTGAACCAGGATGGTAATATAGTGTGTCACTGAAGAGGAGGCATATACAAGAGATGTGACAAAAATTAAAATGACATGATTTGACAAATGATTAGATATAGAGGGTTCGAGAGAAGAGTAAGGAATTGAGGATGATAACTAAGCTGTGAACCTGGATGACTAGGAGGATGATGGTACCCTCAAAGGTAACAGAGAAGTTAGGAACAGGGGAGGGTTTTGAGGGAAAGATAATGACTTCATTTTGGGATGTGTTTAAGATGTGTATGAGACATCCAGTTTGAGATACCTAAAAGGCAGTTGGAAACAAGAGACTGGAGGCTGGGATAGACATTACAGCTAGACAAATGGATCTGAGAGTTATCTGCATAGAGATAATTTAAACCATAGAAGCTGATGAGATCACCAAATGAAACATTACTGAAGGATAAGAGAAGAGGGGCCAGACTTGGGGGAATCCCACAGTCATTGTCATTCTTGACTCTTCGCTTGTACTTACTCTACATATCCAATCTGTTGCCACTTACCTTCATAATACTCTCACATACGTCTCTTCTCTCCACTTACTTCACTCCCCTAGGATAGGCCATCATCTCACACCCAGACTACTGCCATAGCTTTCTGGTTGGTCATCATCCCTCCAGTCTCTTCCCCACTCCAGTTCATCATCCACTTCCCAGCTAACATGACCTTCTTAAAAGCACAAGTTTAACCAAGTCACTCCCCTACTGCAACTACAGCAGTTCCCTCCAGGATCAAGCATAAAATTTTCTACGATCCAGTGACACAGGCCCACTTGATCCATCTCCTGGAAAACAGAATTTAAACCCAGGTCCTCCATCTCATGATTCAGAAATCTTTCCTATACATCATGCTTGAGGAGTTTGACATAAGGGTGTGCTGGTAAATGTTTAACAACCTAATTCTCCAAGGGGGAAGTGCATAGGACATATTTTTAAGTTTAATCTGCATTATTAACATCTTCACCAACATTTTTTTAAGGCTAGACAATCAACAAAACAATAAGCCGAGCCCTGATTTGTAGCATTTGCTGATTTCTGTGGCATAAATGCTCACACTGAAAATTTAGCAATGGACTCACTGAGCCCAGGTCAATGAGCCAGCTCCAGCATGCCATGGGTTATAATTATATTTGTATTTCTTCTAGCACCTTACATAGTCTATTGTTCACAGTAGGCATTTAATAAATATTTGATAAATGCAAATTTAATTTTCTTTGTATAGTACCTGGTACCAAACCACATTTAGGTGAATGTGGTTGGCACTTAAATTGAGTTTATGATTGCTTTTATAAATGTGCCATATAACTATCAAGATTCTTTTCAGCAAATGGAAACTGAACAAGCTTAGCACTGGCAATCATGTTTTAAATCAGCTGGAGGGAGGGTGGAGAATGGAGGAAGAATTCTCACAGTCCATTCTTTGAAACCCTTCTTGGTGTGAGTCACAGCTTCTGCTCGATTTCACAGCGATGTATCACTTTCCTCCTGTCTTTTCAGGCTAAGGTTCCTGGCTACTATAGCAATAGAGGCCTGTACAGAACACAAAGGTAGACTGCATTTGCCCTCTAACAAAATAAAGAAATTCAATATATACCTATATGCCTCTTGAAAAATAACAAGATTAATTTTATCCATGTTACCTACATGAATCTCATTCTCATTTCATAAAGCTGACACTGACAGAATTTATGTTATGATTTAAAAGATGAGGCTCCACATCAGTAAAGACAGCTGGTGACAATAACAATAACAATAACAATAATTGGTAGCATGTATAAAGCACTTTAAAGTTTGCAAACCACTTTACAAATATTACCTCATTTAATCCTTGCAACAATACTGGGCAGGAAGTACTATTATTGTCCCAATTGTATAGATTAGGAAACTGAGACAGACAGAGGGTAAGTGATTTGCCCAAGATCACATAGCTAATAACTGCCCAAGGCTAAATTTGAACTCCAGTCTTCCAGATTCCAGCTCCAGTAACACCTGGCTGCTTCTATCAATTAACAATTAGCAGAAATGACTTGAAAAAAGCAGAAGAGCTTGAGAAGAAATTTATTTAGGAAAGGGAAAATAGAATCACAGAATATCATCGCTGGAAGAGACCTTATGTCCAAATCCCTCATTTTACAGATGAGGAAACTGAGGAAGTGAGCAAGCAAATTATCTGTCCACAGCCAGTCACAGGCAGAGCAAGGAGCAATCGTCTATTTTTCTAAAAAATCAATTACTTTATATAACATGACATGATATCTACTCTGAAAACATTTAAGATCTGAGTGGGTCTGAGGAAAAACCTGGTAGAGGTTTATCTTTAAAACTTATTCTCCTCATTCGGGTCATTAAAGCTGGATATCAGCATTAGGGGCGTGATATGAACAAATACTCACACCAAGAGGTTAAAAATCTAGAAAGATGATTAACAGTCCAGAAAATAGACACAGCAAACTCCAGGGGGAAAAAATCCCTACACCCTAACAGGGATGGGGTGGGGAACCTATGGCCTTTTTAAAGGATTTGTTCTGTAAAACTTGGACTCAGCCAAAAGGCCAAACCCGAGGACCTAGAAGGCCACAGGTTCCCCACCCCTGAGGGCCTAGCATATAGCCTGGGAACAACAGAAGGCAGCATGGTATAGTATAAAGAGCAATGAATTTGTACTCAGGAAACCTGGGTTCCAATCTTGCCTACAACACTTACTGGCTATTTCATCCTGGGTAAGTCACTTAAAACTAAAACTCATTGCTAACGTTTTATCATTGGTGAAAGAGGGATAATAATACACTACAGGGTTGTGTACAGAGTGCTTTATAAAACTAAGGTGCTATAGAAATGAGTTATTATACTGAAAATTGACTTTTAAAATATGTTTTTCGTACCTACAAGTTTGAATAGATGGTACCACCACTTCTTTTTCTCCCCCATTACATACTAAGGTAAACTCAAGATGTCTCTTAACTATAAATAACATGAAGCCTTAACTAACTACAGCCTACCTGATTGATTATTCATCTACACATCTGATATCCCCACTACTATAATCAGTACTGAAGAGGTCATTTACAAAAACCTCCATAATTTTTCCTTTACTTTGCTTGCTCACTCATGTTTCTAACTGGGAGATTATACTTGTATTACCTACCACAGATCAACAATCCTACTTTCTACCTGGCTTCCATTACCATCACAGAAAGGGAACAGTCTTGTAAAGATGTGATCTAGCCCTTGCCTCTCTCAAAGGGCTTATATCCCTTGTCTCCTCAGTGGCCACGCTATTTAAGATCCAGAATAGAAAGCTCTCCCACCAAAGTCCTTGGCACTGATAAATGGTTCAACATCAGAAACATATAGTTTTATTCAATGGAAATGTCATTTTTAAAAGATATATTATCATCACTATGGCCACAGAGAATACAAATAATGCAAAGTAATTAAATACAACGTAGTTCGGTAGGGAGAAGCACTACTGTACATTAATGTCGAGTGGGCCAGTCTGGATGAAAAGCAGAACAAAGGAAGGACAGTAATAGTCAATGAAGCTGGAAAAGTAAGCTGGCGCCAGTGCTCCCTATCTCCTCCAGGATAAAACAGGAACTCGTTTGGCACTTCACAAACTAGCCACCACCTACCTCTCCTTCCCTCTATAGTCTGGCCTGAACAGCTTCTTGCTGTTCTTCCCACAGAGCACTCCAACTGGAATCTGGCAGTCCATCCCCTCCCCCCAATTCTTTCCTCACCTCGATCCCACAGAATCCCATACTTCACCTAAGAACCAGCTTATGTACCAACTTCTATATCAAATCTTTCCTCTACCCCCCAAATTCCCCACACTACCACCATCACTACCACCACTGCAATGCAAATTCCTTGAAAGCAGTGATTGTTTCATTTTTGTCTTTGAATGGCCAATGCCTAGCACACAGTAAACCAGGGAGTAGCAGTACCACCCAAACCTACTTCCAGTCCAGCCCCCATAGCCATTATTGAGAAGACAAATCATAGCCAAGAGGGGGCCCACCTTCCTCATCACCACCAGCAAGAATTGCTGACCAAATACCACTAAAAGACAGAAACACAGGAGGCCCTGGGAGTGCCAGCACCCCTCCAGAGTACTCATCTTGCTTCCAGCCTAGTCCTCATAGCCATTATCTGAGAAAGCACCACCATCTCCCCTCAGACTCCGAAGACAGGGACAGCCAAGGACTCTGAACACAAGAATCCTGGAAATAGTTACATTAGTTAATGACATTTAAGAAGAAGAATTACTATCTGCTTTGCCCTTGCCCTCTAAGGATGGACCATGGGACTGTTCCATCTGACTTGCAGCTGAAACCTTTCATAGGTGCTGTCTCCCTATTAGAAGGTAAGCTTCTGGAGGGTTTTTCGGGGTGTATCTCCAGCACTAAGCACAAAGAAAGCAACTGGTAAAGGCTCAATTCTTTCATTCGTCCACTACATAAATGCTTGTAGACAGGATGATTAATTAAAAAACAGACAGGAGTTTGTATTTTATCCTTCAGGTTCAGGTAGCTGCCAGAGTTTCTAGAGAAGGGAGTAGCATGGTCAGCCCTGTGCTTTAGGAATACGTATTCCTATGGAGTATGGTTTGGTGTGGGGTGAAACTGAGGTTAGGGAGACCAATTAAGAGGTACCTACTGGCCCATACACACCAAAATAATTTTAAGAGAAGGAGAAACAGGAAGGAAGGGAGGGAGGGAGGGAAGGAAGAAGGAAGGAAGGGAGAAAGGAAGGGAGGAAGGCAGGCTCACTGATTGGGGAATAGCTAAAAAACTATAGTAGCTGAATATGATGGAATATTTCTGTGCTTTAAAAAATAATGAACATGAAGAATACAGATGAACTGATCCCAAGTGAACTAAGCAGAACCAGGAAAACACACACAATGACTGCATCAGTGAAAAATGGAAAGAATAACAAAACAATGGAAATTGGACTCTGCAAAATTAGGGCTAAGCTTGGGCCCAGGGGACTATAGGTTTTAAACACCGAATAGAATATCAGACCTTTTCGACATGTTGGTTAGTTTTGTTCAAGTGTTTTCCCTCCTCTTTTTCCATATTTTGTTATAAGGGATGGATTTCTGGAAAGAGGGTAGAGGACTACTTTGTACAAAATGAATGTTTTTTTAAAAGACAATATGAATGTTTTTAAAAAAAAGAAGTCAATGCTTTTTAGGAGGTTATCGCAATATCTGGATAAGAGATCATAATGGTCTATGTTAGAGTAGATGGGGTATGAATGAAGAGAAGGGAACAAATGAGAGAAATATGAATGAGACTCGGCAACTAACTGAATAAGAGGTAAACTGAAAAGTAAGGAATCATGGATGACTCTTACACTGAAACCTGGGTGAACAGAAGGATATAAGTGGTCTCCTCAGAAACAGGAAGTTAGAAAGAGGGGAGGATGAATAAAGCAATTTAAAGTGCTTCACAAAAGCAAGCTGTCATCATCATACACTACTACTTTTGTGCCAGAAACCCAACCAACCCACTCCTCCTATAATCAGTATCCACTCTTTTCTTTAGACTTTCTGAATTACACAAAGAAATCATATGTTTAGAAATGTTAACATTCAATGAAACAAGGGAGGGAAGCCCAGTGGGAGTCTCTATATCTATTCTGATTTTTCTCAAGTCCTCTACCAGAATCCTTTGAGGATGGTTATAAAATATCTTAAGGCTCTTTGTCTAACAATTGTTTGTTACATCATCATTGGCAGAATGCTACACTATAATTGTTTTCTGGGAGAATGTGCTGAACATCTCTGGGCTGCTATCACATCCATCCTCTATTCCCTCCCTATCATCCAAACACTGTATTTAGTGAACAATGTAAACAACACATCAATTAGAACCCTTTAAAATTGAGAGTCAAACAAGAAAACATACCAATTATCTGGTTTTCCATGTTTCATAACAATATAATTTTGGAACCACGTTTCATCTGCCCTCAAGTTAAGATTTTCCCAGAATATTCTCTCTTCCTATATATGCATGTGTGTGTGTGTGTGTGTGTGTGTGTTTTAAAATCACATTAATCTATTTCTATAAATACATTTTTTCTGACTTCATGACTCATTTTGCCTTTAGCAGACCATGTTTCAATTCCAGAATTGTGGCAACTATGTCTGAAAAAAAAAAGCCACAAATTACTGAATATAAAAATGAATCCCAAGTCACTTAACCCCACTGCCTAACTAAAAAACAAAAACAAAAACAAAAAAAATGAATCCCTATAATTTCTTTGCTCATTTATGTATCAGAGAAAGTAGATTCACATTTAGTTCCAATTCACTCTAAAAGTCTTCAATTAAGACAGTGCTATACATACTTCAAAATGTGGGCACAATGATGTTTCAGAGGTAAGCAAACTGCATACCATTTTGCAAATCACCCAGCAAATCCAATTAGCATTTATTAGTACTAATTTCTTCATTTCATTATACAGTTTTACATACACATATATATATATATATATATACACACACACACACACACACACACACACACACACACACACACAGAGAAAAATCTATCTTGCTGGCTAATTTAATAGCCCATGTTCCAATTTAAGCTGCCCAACTGAATTAAAAACAGCTTATTTGTCAGGGTTGACTCCTATAGTCCTATTGCATGCATTTCTATCAGATACCTACTTCTATCTTCCATCTCAGAGGTAAAAAAAAAAAATGCCTGAAACCCCTTCAGTTCAGAAAACTCCATGTAGTTCCTACTTCTTGCTCCTTCCCCTCCAAAAAAAAGAAAGAAAAAGGAAAGAATAAAAACTATTAATATCGAAGTGCTGAAGGCTTACTATACATATCAAAGAGACTAAAATCCACAGGACACCAAAAAAAAAAAATCAACATACTGTGGAATGGACCTCAGGAGGTAACTTAATTTCACTCCCTTGGCTTATTCATAGGAATACAGTTAAACTATCCAATGCAGATGATGCTGTCTTTCCTTGTTTTAAGACTACCCAAGGTTATGTTCTAACCAGTAATGTTCCATAACTTTGGCTTAATCCTGGTGTCTCACTGGGTTCTCTCAACTTCCTTATCTATAAAGCAGACATAAAAGACCGGCCCAATACCTCCCTCAAGAGGAACATGGTAAAGTACTAGTGAG
This sequence comes from Phascolarctos cinereus, assembly GCF_003287225.1. Lineage (NCBI taxonomy): Eukaryota > Metazoa > Chordata > Mammalia > Diprotodontia > Phascolarctidae > Phascolarctos > Phascolarctos cinereus. The sequence goes on along the minus strand of NW_027555847.1, from coordinate 440,815,710 downwards.
ATCATAACTATATTAAACTTTGAACTCCCTGGTAATGGGTACTATATAAAGATTACCACAAACTACATCAAGCAAGGACAGCTACTAACGTCAACATTGTGATTAAAAAAAAAAAAAAGGACAAGGCCAACCAACCCAAGGAGGCAAGGAAAAGACTGTCTACTTCAATGGCAATGATATTATAATAGTAAACTTATTTCCTCTCAGGGCCAGTCACATTACGAATGGAGCCACTGGATCTGTTAACACAGGTAATTCACTGTCATCTATGGTGGTGAGAAGACAGAGGGAGAGAGTTAAGACTAAGTCTCACAGTTCCAAGACCTATTTCCAGAAATGGAACTCAGGACTGGAATTCTGGTCCTGTTCTTTTCTTCCAAGAAGGGACTTGTTCACTGTCTATCTGTCTGTCTGTCTCCCCATTCCTCCCACCTCCCTGGACAGACATCATCATCAAAGAGAAGAAAGGAAGAGCACAGAAAAGGTTTGCTTGAAGGCTTCAAGTGTCCCCTTTATACTGATTCTAATCAAAGAACTGACTGAGAACAAATTCACTTCAGGAGTTTTTCACAATCGTTGCTTGTTGTGATGAAGGTTACAATACAGCATTTATCTAGGATCCTTGTGAGCAACAGTGAGAAAATCTAAATACTTTAGGTCTGGGGGAAAAGTGCCTCCCAATCACCTTCACTTCACATCCTCAACAGAAATGCTCTAATTTTTCTAGTTTTAGCCCTGTTAAACAAGAACTGAATTTTCCTCTCAATATCAGATCTGAAACTGTACACCCAAAGAAGTATCATACCTACACAATTAACTCTTCATGCAATCTACCTATTTATTGCAGCATCTGTAATAAATCTAGCATGGCCAAGGCCAGGAGCAATAAAAAGGCCAATATATTTCTATCCAAAAATCAAGTGATGTCAAAACATGAGCCTCTAGAAGTCAAAGGAGGTAACAACACACATCTTTATTACAAAATAACCTGACTTTCTCTTGACAATACTTACTCCACTATTTCCTCTTGATGTTTATCATGAGGTCCTGATTATTAGAAATAGCCATTTCTAATGTACTCACGTATAATTTATAGGCATTCCCCACATTTGCTCCAACCAAATGACAGTTTCACAATAAAGTCATTTAGTGCATTTTATGTAACTAAGCCTCACCATAATGCTGGGAAACTGCATATAACATGCACATGGTTCCCATGAAACTAACTCCCCACATCCCACCCCCTAAAACTCCCATATCCAATTAACAATGTTAGATGAAGCATTCCTGTACTAAAACCTGGGTTTCATCAGCAAAACTAAACAAGGCAAAGGCAGGAGGCAGCACAGTACAGTTTCCTCATCTGTAAAATGAAGGAAGTGGATCTGATGGTCTCTGAGGTCCCTTCAAACTTTAGATCTGTGATCACAATAGTTGTTTGCTTGTTGCTGTTTTTTTTTTAAAGATTATGTTTCACTTACTCCAAAACAGAAATTTTGTTATTTGCCAGAGCTGGTATCAAATAGGACTCCACTTGTCTTTCCCTCCACATACTGTCCCAGACCCTACAGTAGCCCCAGACCCTATGGTGGCGCCTAGACAAAGCTATCTCAAAGTGGGATCATCTTCTCCTTTCTTGTCCCAGAGCCCACCCCCACTTTTCTGCCAGTTCCTCCCCCTTTTCCCCTCTTGGCCTCACATCAAGCCCCTGTCTTTGCCAAAGGGAACCCAGAATACACTTCACTCTTGACACTTAAGCTTCCTTCCCCCTTTCCAATGGTGATGGGTCACTCCTATGGTACTGAAACCTACATACAGCCTAAGGAGTCCCAGGCCTCTCCACTCTGCAGTTAAATTCTGCTACACATGCTGTCGTCTCCAATTACAATGTGAGCTCCTGAGGGCAGGGTCTGTCTTCTTTTTTATTTGTATTCTCAATGCTTAATAGTGATTAAATGATTTTCATTCATTCATAATACTAATTTTATTGCTAGTTTATTTTATCAGTATTCAAATATATATATCTTGGTCTAGGAAACTCAGCTAGACCATTTATTATCTATCTCGCTCCTAGACATACAACATATATGTAATCATGTCAGCAAATTTTGGTGACCTGAGACCTTGGAATTTTAGTCTCCTACTTTTTCTATACACGATGTCCCTGAAACTCATGTTATATACCACAAGACCAGAAACTCACACAGAATGTGATGAGGAGACAAGATCATTATGACTAGTAAAACTGCCAGCCTGAAATAGATTTGTTGAAAGACCCCAACTGAGTCAGATGAGTGCTGGTAAATTGGAAAGGAAATGTAAAACAAATTGTTTTCTAAAACATGAACAAAGTCTAGCACCCTTCTGTTTCCAAACAGCCTCACAAATCGTAAATATGGGTAAATACACAACATCACAACAGGCTTCAGAATCGCAGTGGAGAGATGTATGGTCTCAATAACAAGCAGAAAATAAAATAAATACATTCTACATACCACCTTGCCATGGCCACCAAGCATGACCTGTGGTCAAATTAACAGGCATATTGTCACACAACACCAAAATAATGGAAAAAGTAGTTTCCTATGGATGCTCATTTCAATCGCCCATGATTTATAGTTGACACACTTGAAAATCTACTTCAAACCAGTAAAGGCTTAGAAGACATATGGACCCTTTTTCAGAAAATAGGCTATGGAATAGTTAATACACACCAGATTTTTGTAAGTGATGTCATTTTTCTAATTGGCTAATTATAAAGTCAGAATTGCAGTTACAAAAGAGAAAATAACCAACCCCAAAACAAAAATCACATTTTAAAACAATACATTTAAAGAAGAAAATGTTAAAACTGTGGCATGACAACATTTACATTAGATCGTCATAGACAAATACAACTGTAAAACAGGAAAATGTATTGACATGTATTTTTGGGGACAGAACTATTTAGCCAGAGATGTCCTTTAAATGTAGACCACAGCTCGTCTTCATTCTATTAAGTATTCCCTTTCAAATCCCCAAGCCAAAAAACTCAAGCAAATTTGCTGTGGTACCAAGCCCCACTAATGCTAAATGTTCCTCTTTTCAGTATTTAGCACCACATTCATTCCCTTAATGGTTTGTTTTCCATTCCTGCTACTAGGCTGTTAGAATTTTAAATGGTGTACATACTATCAGTCTGTTTGGTAAATTCTTTATACTCTCTCTTAAAGAAAACCGTAACTCCATCCATGTGCTTCCTGAGCTAGAAAGGAAAACAGAATGCTTCTCAACAGTGTATAGACTGCTAGACTTGAGAGTCAGGAAGACTTAAGTGCAAATACTGCCTTAGTCTAAGGCAGTATTAGCATTTACTACCTACTACTACTTGCTAGCACTTCCCAGCTACTACTATTTTATTAGCACTTACTAGTACTAAGGCTGTGTTACCCTGGGTAAATCACTTAATCTCTCTGAGCCTCAGTTTCCTTATCTATAAAATTGAGATAAAATAGTAATACTTCCCAGGGTTACTGGATCAAATGACATAACATGTAAAACATTAAAAAAAACCTTCTAGTCAGGTAAACGCCTAGTCATTATTGTTATTATTAGTATCCTTATTATTACTATTGAGGAAAGTAATGGGTTCCACCTCATTGGAGATCTTTAATCAATGACTGAATGGTCACAAGTTGGACTAGATGACCTCTGGCATACCTTATGATTTTGTTGTTCTATAAGACTTTTAGAATTTTCAAGTTGTAAGAGACCTTATAGAGAACATTTTATACAATCCCCAGCAGAAGCATGTATTATGAATTCCCTACATAACTTCTCTTTCAAATAAGTGGTTATCCAGTCTCTATCAGAACACCTCCAATAACTGGGAACATACAACAATCTTGGGCTATTTGGGGATTGCTCTAATGGTTAGGAAGGTTTTTTTTTTAACTGAGCCAAAAGCTGCTTCCTCCACACTTTCATCCACTGATTCTAGCTCTACAGTACTCTGGAATTAAACAGACTAAGTCTCAACCTTTTCACACGTGACAACTCATCAAATATCATCTCTTCCCCAACTCTTCCCTTTAGGGAAGACAACTCCAGTTCCTTCAACTAGTCCTTATGATTTTATTTTCCTCTACATCTTAGTCATGCTCCTCCAGCTATGCTCCAAGTTGTCATCCTTTCTTAAATGTGGCATTCAGAATGAAGAAGGATTATCACTTCCTTCCCTCCTTCTATTAATATAAGATTCCTTACTCTTTTCAACTGACACATCACAACCTTCACTCATACCGAACCCCCAGGTTACTTTCACAAGAATGCTGCTGTCTACCTACATCTCTCCCATAATTGTGCAAATGACTGTTAAAAATAGAACTTAAAATATATCTCTTAAATTTCACCTTGTTACATTCAGGTTGTTGAGATCCTTTTGGATTCCAAGTTGTACCAAAGATATAAGCTTTCCCTCTACCACTGTGTCATCCTTGGACTTAATAAGTACCCATGTCTTCATCCAAGTGACCAATGAACGTATTTAATAGAACAGAAGAAGACTAAGCCTAGCAGCATGTCACTAGAGACCTCTGTGCTGGTTCACTGTTACTGTTCAGTCATTTTCAGTTGTGTCCAACTCTTCATGACCCTATTTGAGGTTTTCTTAGCAAAGATACTGGAGTAGTTTGCCATTTCCTTTTCTAGCTTATTTTACTGATGAGGAAACTGAGGCCAACAGAGTTAAGTGACTTGCCCGAAGTCTCACAGTTAGTGTCTGAGGGCACATTTGAACATGGGTCTTCCTGACTCCAGGCCCAGCATTTTAACTATTGTACCACCCAGGTGCCCTATCCCTATAGGTTCATCATCTACTAATTAACATTATTTGTGTTTGGTTGATAAATCAGTTCTGAAATGACCTAAATATTGTCATCTCATTTACATTCATCCATCTTAACCACAAGGAAGGGCATAAAACTGCCATTTGCTGTGATGAAATTCAAGACGACTATGTCTGTTGCCCTCCTCTACGTACAGATCTAGTTGTCTCACCAAAGAAGGAAAGCAATTTAGTCTAGCACAACTTACTCTTAAGGAACCCATGCTGACTTAAAATAGTCAACATTTCCCTTCCTATAACTGTACATAAGTCATTCATTTAATAATCTATTTTAGAATTTTCCTAGATGATTTGCATGAAGCTCAGTGGCCTTTGGTTGGGGAATACCCCACTTCTTCTTTTTGAAAAATCAAAAGAAAATTTCTATGCTTTTACCAAGTAGGAATGGGAAGCAGCTTGACTGACTGCACTGAGGTAGGAGATAAAATATTGAGGTCTGGGAAAAGCCAGAAATATACTTTAGATAGAAGGAAGAATTTATGAAGAATAGCATGAAATGACATTGGAAAGGTATGGGAGAAACCACTTCATGAAGGGCCTAAAAAAAAAGTCTAATGTATCTATCTATATTTTGTTCTAGAAACAATGGGGAGACACTGAAGCCTTCTGAGGAGGGGAGGGAAGTGCTTTGAAGTGTGCCTTAAAAAAAGGCCAAAATCAATCTTTTATTGAGAGCAATTTAAAGTAAAATATATTATTGAGAGCAATTTAAAGTAAAATACACTGTTTTTAAAAGATGTGACTACATTACAGATTGTGTATTTTAACCAGAGGTATCATAAAAACCTAAGTGAAATTATGAGCCCAAGTATCCATGTGCAACTAAATTAGGCATATCTGATTATTGGATAAATGCAGCAACAATCACAAAAAAGGGAAACACTTAATATCATATTTTCCACTAACTAGCTAACTGATATGTGAACTGCAATGTAGTCAAAGCATGCAATTCCAACATATGCAAAAATAACTGCTCATTACTTCAATTATTTAAAAATATTACATGTAATTTAATAGCATTTGCATAAGCACAGTAATTTCAAAAAAGTCTAAAAAACAGAGAAAACTACAGGCTTAATGTAAAAATGCAGACACACACAAAAAGTATGCTAAACACCAAATTTTAAAACTGTAGCAGTATTAGGAGTCATGGCACCATTACTTGGATAAAGGCCAGGATCTCATACAGCCACTCAAGCACCAGTCTCAAAAGGCAATGTCTGTTTTCTACCATAATTAAGTTCTCTGCTATGCAATGAAAAGGTGAATCAATTATTTTCAGTCTTTAACAGACAAGCTTATGAAATTAGCATATGCTTAGTGACCACATGCTTTTTAACCTGTCATTTCATTATCTGTAAGCATAACTGTATAGACAATACAAGATACAACATATTTATTAAAGATGCAAAAAATCCATTTTCCTACAATTCACTCACCCTCAGGAGCCACAATTTTTCCGAACTGATGATGTGCTTACACATACTGAAGACTAACCCCATGGGACTATACAGGTGAGAAGGTTTAATTTAAAATGCATTTCCAACACATAGTTTAAGCAACCACACTAAGAACTGCCATTTGAGCCAGCACTAAGTACCATCGGGATGTAAACATTAACAGATATCACCAATACCCTGGTACTCTTCAGACCAATTATTCTATCTCCCAGATGATCCTGCATATCAGCCTGCAGCACATCATCCGAGATCCCAATAATAAAGTGGCTTTTTATAGACTTTTTTTTGAAACCTAATATTACTTCCATAAAAAGTCCTTCAAAGAACAAATTCATATTGGACACATGCTTTTACATTTCTGAAATGTACAACCTCATTGCTTAGGAATCTTGCTACAACTCAAACCAAACCACAAGCAAGATTCCAGGCCAACGGCACCTGGTGAAATTTCCACACCACACAACATGGGAAAGAGAAAATTGTAAACTGAATCACAATTCGTCTACTCTTCCTCTACATAGGTACAATTGGCTTTCCAAATGATCCTATTTAAAAGTTAGGGATGCCAATTAAATTATAGATTTCAATAAATCAAACAACTATGATTTCATCTGAATCCAGCTATATGTTATCAATTAAGACTTTTGCCTGAAGCCTAGCAAGTTTAAATAATGTGCCCAAGATCACAGAGCTACTAAGTATCAAAGACAGGATTTGAACTCAGGTCTCCCTGACTACCAGTCCTGAACTCTAACCAGCATGCCAAGCTGATTCTCAAAATATAAGATAAAAATTTTTTTTTATTCTAGACCTTTGATTTCAACATGTAGGACATTTCTATCACAGAAACTTCCTCCACTAATGCCTAATACTATTCATCTGTAACATAGTTTTAAAGAGTTTCCTGGAGCCCTAAAAAGGGCTTTGATAACAGATCAGGGTCCCAAGCTACTTTGTATTAAGAGGAGACACCTAAACCTAAGTCTGTCAGCTCTCTATCCAGACTACATAATGGTTTCCAAATTCTTTTGATGGCCCACTCCACAGGTAAAAAATTTTTACACCCCCAACAGGTGTATATTAACTGATGTTATATTAATATATATATTATATAAGTACAGTAATTTATAAATTACATACATATGCTACTGTACTAATAAGCTTATTATTATTATTAAATTATTAAACAAATAAGAATTTTAAATGAGTTAAAGATGAAATAATATTTGATCCTACGGTTAACAGCAAGCCATTGGAATAAGGAGTGACACGCTTTACACTGGAACAGGGAGACAGCTGAGGCAGGGGGGACAATTAGGAGGCCACTGCAAATGTACAGATGAGGGATGATGATGGCCTTGAACAGAGTGGTAATTGTGTAAGTAGCAAAGAGACAAATGTGAGATGTCTGACCTATATAGTCCCATGGGGTTAGTGTTCAGTATGTGTAAGCACATCATCAGTTCAGAAAAACTGTGGCTCCTGAGGATGAGTGAATGTTATAGAGTAAGAAATGATAAGATTTTGAAACTGGGTAATTAAAAGAACAGTGGTACCCTCTTTGGTAGTGAAGTAGGTGTGGAAGAAAACATAATGTAATAAGAACAACAGAAATTTTAAACCATCCATGCATGCTTATCCTTTTCAACTCATTCCCAAAAGGAAAAGGGGAGGTAAGATCAGGGATCTTACTCCCTTAAGGATCTAGCTTCCCCATTCAGGGGCATCATGGCTGCCCATCCCTTCTCCTCAAGTCTAGATTTTGCTACACAGTTATCAGGGCTTAGCATGGTACCTGGCACAGAATAAGCACTTAATAAATGCTTGTAGCCTAAATGACTAATGTAATGCCCTGTGGAGAAAGGGAGAGATTGGGAACTTGGCACAATCACGGAAGGACAGTACAATAAGGAGACTGAATAGGGAAGTATTAAAGGTAATTGATGGGAGGGAGGTACAATTTGTGCTCAAGACAACTCTGCCTCTTGAGGAAACAGTAGGTTGTGACTCATCTGTCCACATCCAACTATCTGATCACACAACCCTTGAGATCATGATACTACCTCCACTTCTAACCCCCAAATTTATGCAAACCTTAACATATTCTTCTTGCTGCAACAGCATTTCTTCATCTTTGTATTGTGGTGGCAATATCCAGATGAAGTAACATTGTCTGACATCCTTCAATGACTGAGGCCTGAATCTCAGGAGTAATGACAGAAGGGAATCCTAACACACAACAGTTACTGGGGACAGTCTTCTCTCTGAGAATTTTTCATCCCTGGGAATTCCATTCACATTGGTAAGGAGTCTGGTTTACCACTAGCTCTGCTCCCTACTACACACGCTATCAATTATTCTCTCCTTCTTGATACCTTTTAACCCTTAGGGTCAATGCTACTGCACACTCATCCCTTGAGCTGACTGATCCTTCTCTATCTGCTTCACTAAAGGAAGGCATGCATCCCTCTAAGGAACTGTTTTTGGCTCTCTTTTTTCACTCTTCCTTGATGATCTTATCAAACTCAATTCAGCATAACACATCATTACGTGGCCATTATGAGCAAGGCCACGTTAGGTATTGAGAATTAAAAGATAAAAAAGAAAACAGAACTTGCCTGCAAGGAGCTCACAATGGGTGGACATTTTCAACTCAATATAACAGTTCAATATATTCTCATAAGCCAAGCTGTTCAAAATTAAATGGACAGCCTCAAAAATGTTAGGACTGGAACATTCTGTCTCTTGCTTCCACACCTTTGCGCAGGCTGCCTCTGTGCTGGAAGGCTCTCCTATCTATTCACTTTTGCCTCTTCGAACTTCTAGCACCATTCAAGGCTCAGTTCATAGATAACTTCTGATGTACGGCCTCTCCTGAGAACCTCCATCTTTTAGAGTTCTCCCTGAATCCTGATCTACTGCATGCCAGGCACTGTGCTAAGTGTTGGGTCAAAACAACAAGCAAACAACTCTGTACAAAGAAGATAAATTGAAGATAATTTCAGAGGGAAAGCACTAAGATTAAGGAGGACTGGGAAAGAATTTTTGTTGAAGGTGGAACTTTAACTGAGATTTGAGAGAAGCCAGGATAGTCAGGAAGTGTAGATGAGAAAAGAGGGAAACAACCACTGAAAACGCCCAGTCAGGACGTAGAGATTCCCCATGCACAGAGCCAAAAGGAGGCCAGTAGCACTGGATCACAGAATAAACAGAGGGGGGTAAAGAAACATAGAAGTCAAGTAATAAAGGCCAGAATATTTTATATTCGATTCTGGAGGTAATAGGAGCCAGTAGAGTTTACTGAAAAAGGCAGGGAAAATTAATTTGACAACTGAGTAGAGGATGGAGTAGAGTTCAGACTTCTTCACCTCACTGCCAAAATAATCTCCTTAATACATGTTCCTCTACTCAAAAACCTTCAGTGGTTTGCCATTGTCTACCAAATACAATATAAACTCCTTACCCTAGCATTTATGACCCTCTACAATCTGGCTCCAACCTAAATTCCTACTAATCCCCTGCCTATATGTTGCATTCTAGATACACCTTGCTATACACTATTCCTCATAGGCAGAGCAGGATGAGTCCTGCTCACACTGTCCTCTACCCTCCCTAAACTTTTTTTTCTGAACTCTGGACTATGTATAACCCTCTTTCCTTTCATGGCTTAATTCTTGAAGCCTTCTCTTGAAAGATCTTCTCTGATCTCCCAAGCTGAAAATGATCCCTCCCTCCTGAGACTTCTCACAGTACTTTGTCTGGACCTCTTCTTTACACATCACATTTTGCGTTGTGGCTGTACATATGCCTGACAGCCCCCATTAATACTGTAAGCTCCCTGAGGGCAAGGGCAATGTCATCTATTCTTTGTGTCCCTGGCTCTAGCACAGACAGGATCTAAATATTTACTGAACTGAAGAGATATTTGAAAAACTATTCTGGATGGCCTAATACAACCTCACAGAAAAGAGTTCTAAGTAAAGAAATTCAGAGACCAAGTTTCTATTCTCCAACATAACAGCATATCTTCTGGACATAGTTATTTCATATTTCAATGCTTCAGTTTCCTGAGTAGAATAAACAGAAAGGATAATGTTTGCCACCAATAAGATAGAAATCTCAAGAGTTGGTTTTACAAATATCTTACCTCTAAGTTTCTAGCAAATATCCTCAAGTTTGACTAACTTAAGATGAAGATGTCTAAAAGATATTTAAAAATGCACTTACTTATTGAGCACAGTACCATGGATGGGCTGTAAGCTTAAAGAGAGCTCCTACAATCAACCAGGACAAAGAATCCTTAGGCCTAGCCAACATTTTTGAATGATAATACAATCCTATCAGTCACTGAATCCTGCTACCTTGGCAGCATGCAGTAAAACAAAAAACTGACGGACAAAGAAGAAAAATAAATCCAAGTCAGCCTATCTTAAATCAGGAAGTGACTTGCATAGAGCATCAATGAGTTAATAGCTCCAAACAAACTAAAAGACTAGAGAGAACCAACAATGGCCTCATTTCTGACTATAAGACTACACCGTTGGGATATTCAACCCCTCAAAAAGTTTCAGTAGTTTCATTTGTCAGTCACATGAAACACCCTAAACAAAGACTCCCTAAAGTAGGGTTAATCCACTAGCAGTAAAACTCTGTTTTCAGCAATACAATTCTGTGGTTAGGGGAACTCAATCTCCCAGGCTCAAAACCGTGAAGACAGACTCCTCCCTTTCCTTCTACTCCCATTCCCAAATTAGTCACCAAGCCTTAGAATGTCTCATAAATATGTCTTATGGGAATGGAAAGGAGGGACATAATATCTCAATTACTGTCTCATTTAAGGAACTTCCAAAGTACTTCTCCTTCTCTGGGAAATAAAAATGCACTTGCAAAGATGACAATGAATCTTACCAATGTCTAAAATAATTACAATAAGAAACACAGTATCTTATTAATAGTGATTTATATTTACATAGCACTGCAAGATTTGGAAAGTGTTCTCTTCTGTACCTTAGAAAGTGAAGCGGATGTATATCAGGATGATCCCATTTTGTAGATGAGGGAACAGGCTTAGTGTGCTTATTGCTTCTACAACTAACTAGCAGGTGTGGGATCTGGGGCTTACTTGGAGATCTTCTGATTGAAACCCAGTGCTCCTTGCAGTAGACCACGCTATTACTGCTATTTGGTCATCTGCTTCTCCGTATGGCATCATTAAATCCCCTAGCTCATTCCCTTCATCTCAAGAAATAAATAACTCATTTTTCAAGTAGCTTCTCTACTTTGCTCTTTTCCTGTTGCAGAAAGCCTGCTGTTTCAAGTTCTTTTTCAGTGAGCCCCTGAAAAAAAAAGCATGTGGTAGTAAAAAGAGTAAGAGAGACACCCCCAATCCTAAATGTCTAATTTGTTATAATCATGGACGTGGGGTTGAATTGTTCCTTAAAAAAAGGGCAAAGCCCATGCTCGAAGAAAACAAGAATTGATTATAAAGGAGGATTATCAAGAGGACAGGTGGTAAAATAAGAAAAAAGAGTGACCTAAAAGTTAATGACCTAAAAAGGATTAGCTAGACAATTCTTAAACATACACTTAACCTCTCTGGGGTTCAGTTTCTTCATTATGTAAAATCAGAGGTTAGGCTAAATGATCTCTAAGGTCCCTTCTAGCTCTAAAGGTCTATGATGATGAAAGTTCTAGTTAAAATCCACATCTTAAAGAAATCTAATAAAATTGGAATTCAACAATGTCTACACCCACTTCCATAACTTCCATACACACTTTACTTGCACATCAGTAATTACCATTCAATAAAATCTCCTTTATCTAGCACCTCTAGATAACAACTGTGCATGCAGACAAGTTTTCCAAAAAGCCCAAAGGTAAAGCACCAAAATTATATATTTTTTTAACTATAAGGGATGAAAAAAATGTTTTAAGTGCTAAACCTGAGAGCACACTGAACACAGTTTAAAGTTTTACTGAAAAGTTAGGATCCTCAAGAAATGTGAAATATATGTGAAATGAGTTTACAAGTCCCGGCACAGAACTGACATTCATTCTAATCTCTTCTTTCTATACAGAGTCTGAGGAAGCACTGATGACTAAATACTATATCTTAGCATCTGTTATTTTGATCCACGACACAGATAGAGGCCCAATTTAAATATCTTGCCCCCCTTAGAGTACTTATTGCTAAGATGCATTAAACATAGAATAAAAATAAAGCCAAATATCTATAGCACAATGCAGCATATTCCTTTTCCCACACCAAACAACTATTACCTACTTACCTATTTTAGTAATAAGTGTTATAAGATTTACAGTTTTTCCAGAAACACAATCCAGTTCCTAGTTCTGAAAGCTCTTTGCTGGTGGTAACTTTCATGAGTCACTACTTAGGATTATGCTGCCTGTGCCGCAGGTGAGTCATTTTCCAAACCACAGAACCATTTTGGTTAAATCTCCTCAAAAGTGAGTACAATTTTGCCATGTACGGACTGAGCCTTTGCACATGTGGGGAAAGGGATCAAGTCCCACTGAATGCCAGTATGGTAATGATTCTCTTCCTTTCCCTCGCTTCACTGTCTCACTCATATTTTCAGTCCTTTCTAAAACCACACAGAAGGAACTGATTTCTCAGCTTTAAAATACACTTACTGCTTTGGCTCCCATAATCAAATGCAAAAATACTCCCTACCCTGTTCATAAAGTGAACTGGTCTGAGGGAGGGCCCAGTAAAGCTATGTTCTCCAAAGCTTTAGGAGAACTTTTTATTGCTGAATTCCTAAAAATTATTAATTTCCATTTGAACTTTTTCCTACTTGAAGCAAGCTGATTTTCTTGAGCTGATGTAATGTCTTCAGGCTCACATTCTGGGACTGGGGATAATCATGAAACAATATTTAATCTTGAAGTTAAGCTATCGACTATTCTTTCATTCTGCCATGGTTTAAATTTACCCCATTCAGGCCCTCCCCAGCCTCCTCTTACAGTAGTCCAAAGAGGTACATAATGACATAGTTGTAGTTCGTTAGAAGTTACCAAAAAAAAAAAAGCAACAAGCAGTAAGTACTTATACGTCCTAGGCACTGCACTAAATGCTGAAAAGACAAAGACAAAAGTGAAAAGTCCTTACCCTCAAGGAGACTACATTCTAGCAGGCAGACAACGTGTGAATAGAAGTACACAGGATGATATAACAGAAACAACATAATACAGCAGAAAGAGCACTGGCTCTGAGGACCGAAGCTCAAATTCCACCTCTCATGTTTACTACCTAAGTGACCATGGGCAGATAGTTTAATTTTCCTGGACTTCGGGTTTCTCACATGTTAAACAGGGGGATGGACTAGATGGCCTCTGAGTTCCTCCCAGCTCTGGATCTATTATCCTATAATCCTAAGCAAACAGAAAAAAAAAAGAATACAAGATAGTTTGAGGTGGGAGGACACTAGCAGCTGAGAGAACCAAGTGTAGCTCTGCGCAGAAGGTGCACTTGAAATGCAGGTGGTGCATTTCAAACATAGGGGATGCAGTGAGTGCAAAGGCATAAATAGTACACAGAGCATCACATGCACAAAATAGCAGGACTAGGATGGCTGCATTGTAGAGTGAATGGAGAGGTTCCATCTAATCTGACTCCTGTTAGGTAGGTACTCTTTGGCAACCAATTTACCAGATGGATAAACTGGCTATATGGGTGGTACCCCACCCAATTTAATTACCTCCTTTCCCGGGCACCACAACAGCTATGGATAAATATCACTTATTTCCCAAAATTTCCCCTTTATTTTATTCTCACAACTGTGCTAAAAATTTCACAGATGAGGAGGAAACAGGCATGGAGAAAGGATGGTATTTACCCAAAGTGAGATAACAAATAGTCCACTGTTTTCACTATTTCCTGAAACATCATACCTTGTAGATTTCCACATCAGTACCCCAGATCATCCCAATGCCTAGACTAGGAGTGGGGAACCTGCAGCCTCGAGGCCACAAGGGGCCCTCTAGGTCCTCAGGTGTGGCCCTTTGACTCAGGGCCTTATATGGCCTCGAGGTCAAGGGTTCCCCACCCCTGGCATAAAATGTCTTTCCCATTCCAAAAGAATTTTCAGAAGTAGGGAAAGCTATGGACTATAACATTAATAGTCTGTATCAATCAGCGAACACTTGTTTTACTCTCTTTTATCATAATCCTTTCTTATCTTTAACCAACTTTAACCTCTCTGAATATGAGAACTGCATCTTAGACCTGGCCTCATTTCAGACATTTGCACACTTTATAAGTGTATTTCATTGACTGATTCAATGGACCTGGGACTAAAATTAAGCTCTCCTAACTTTTTCCACTATCTGAAATCAGCAATTTTATTTCCTAATCCCTAGATTCCATGAGGCCAGGCCATGAAATGCCTCTGAACGGGACTAAAAAATAGGTGAGGAAGGAGGAAAAAAGGGATGCAGAACAGCAAAATAAAAGACACCCCTCAAGAAGGCTTTCCCAGCATAGAGACAGATTTTCTTTCTTTCATTCTCCATTGCCTCTCTAACCCTGGAGCTTCTTAACCTATCCCCTTCAATTTCTCCTTTTTCTAGAGGAAGGCAGATAGAATTAAAAATAACTTAAGCTTCTTTCACCTATCAGAACATATTGACACTGCACCTTTCCTTCTTCAAAAACATAGCCACTAACCAAGAAGTTAAAGCTGGGGAGTAGGAACAGGGGTGGTGAGGGGTTGCTGCAGGAATTCATGCTAAAGTGTATGAATTTTATTCATAGAAGAGTGTAGCAAGCCCTCATTTTATGCATTCTTGAAAAAAAAAACCTCTTGGATTTTTAGACAATTTGGTTTTCTAATTCAACTGCAAGTGAGAAGTAAATTGGAAGAGGAAATGGAGAAATTCTATGTAGTTAAGAGAGGGAACTGGCATCTTCCATCAACAAGAGAAGACAGAGGGGGGGAAAAAAGAGACAAGAATTCAAAAGCACAACAGTCCTGGGATCGTTGGTAAGTACAGGCCCACACAGCCCCACATACCTCTTATAAGGTCCTGAGTACCTCATTGTATTATTGGAGCACAGTACAAAAACTGCTATTCATAATGATAATTGAGTCCTGAAGAAAAAAAAATTAAATCCATTATGTTCTGTTTAGAACTATAGAGAAGTGTGTAATTGTTTTTAATAAAAAGATTTCATCTGAAATGATTTTTTTAAAAAGAAGTTTTGGTGCTTACATGTACAAATCTTATCCTTTCTGGAAAACTCAGCTATCAAGTCAATTCAATAACAATTATTAGGTATGTACTGTATGCAGAGCACTGTGCTATGCACTTGTCCTCAGGAAGCAAACTGAATAAGAACAACTCAAGAGTTTCAAAAAGTTGCTATACTGCCTTATAAGCCAAAGAACCCAATGATTTACCACTTCTGTTTAGGTGCAATTTCTCTCCTCCAGAATTTTGTAAGAATTAACTAGAGACTATTAAACTACAATATATTACTGTGTTTCAAAGAAAAAAATTGAGGGGCAGCTAGGCGGCACAGTGCATAGAGCACCAGGCCTGGAGTGAGGAGGACCTGAGTTCAAATCCAGCCTCTGACACATAACACTTACTAGCTATGTGACTGTGGGCAAGTCACTTAACCCCACTGCCTAGCCAAAAAAATAAAAAAATCTCAAAACTGTTTGGGGCAGCTAGGTGGTGCAGTGGATAGAGCTCTGGCTTTGGAAGCAGGAGGACATCAGTTCAAATGTGACCTCAGACACTTAACGCTAGCTGTGTGACCCTGGCAAGACCCTTAACCCCACTGCCTCACCAAAAAGCAAAAAAAAAAAAAATCATGAACACAAACAGTCATTCTCCCACCTGGTTATTAAAGCAATACAGCAAAAGTAGGGCAAGGAGTGAAAGGGTAAAACAATCCGAGGATAGCCACTTCCCCAGGTGGTTATGAAGCTCTTGCAAATACCCAGCTACTAAACTCAAAGTAAATAAACATGTAAGGGAATCAAAGCTGCCTATGGCAGTCAGAATGTGATGGGCTGGTGGACATGTTGATAGGCTGATAATACCTTAGTGTGGTAGCAGGTTTTTTGGTTTTACTTACAAAGTGGCGCTAAATAAGGATAAACAATAGTAGGAGAGACAACCTGGCCTAGTGAATGTAGGATCAGCCTCAGAGGCAGGAAGAACTAGCTTCAAGACCTGCCTCTGACAGGCTTAAGAAATAATGGCTATGTGACCCTAAGCTAGTCACCTAACCTCTCAAGGTCCCAGGCAACTTTCTAAAATTTGTAGAGCAGGTTGGCATTAGCAGAGGAAGTTTTCACACTGGGAGTTATCTGTAACAAATTAAATTACAGGTCTAATACAAAAGCACTAAAACCAAAATAATAATATAGCTAGGCCTCAATTAAGGCAAACATGAATAACACAAAATTCAATTCAGTATAAATTATAAGTTGACAATAGGTCCCATTTAATGTCAGCCAAAATTCAATTAATGTGATATCTGTGAGCTAGTGGAAGGTTTTAACTAAAAGGCCACTATGCCATCAGTCTGCTCTTGCCTATCATCAACACGGGAATGTGATGTGAGGCTGCCTATCGTGTTACCAAGAAATGTGCACTGAACAAAATAGAGGAAAGGAAGAATATGGCAAATAGAAACACAGCTAATGCAAAAAAAAGGAGAAGAAGAGGCTTGTTATTACATTAGAACAAAACTCAGATGTAACTAAGCAGAATGAACATGATCACGGTGATACAGTCTAAAATAGGACAAGATATCAGAATGTCAGAATCTCCAGCACGGAATATTATAAAACTCGCAGGCAAAATGAAAGAAAAGGGCAAAATTGCATGTGGTTTGCAAACAACCACAAGGAATAAGAAGCATTACAACTAGAGAAACAGCATCTCTTAGCTTTAATGACCAAAGACAGCAAACAAAAATGCTTTCCTCTCAGCACAGCAATTCAGACAAAAACTTCAAGGTGATAAGAGGCAGTAAAAGAAAATGGAAATGAAGTTGTAAACAGAAAAACTTTTGCATAATGTTAAAAGTAGAGATGACCACTACAGATGAGGCCAGAGCAGCAACACATCCTGATGTTCAAAAAAAAAAAAAAGAGACAGCAATAAAGTTAAGTGAAACAAGCTTATTCTAGAAAAGGATGCCACAAAGAATGTACATTTCTAAGAGAGAAAAAAACACTTAAATTTAAAATGTCTAAGGATCACCAAACACTTTTATTGGAAGGTAACATAGAAGGGGATTTTAAATTAAAACCAAAGCTTGTTTATCAGTCTCAAAAGCTTGGCTACACCCAACAGTCTCTTCCAGTTATTTGGAGGTCAAATACGAAAGCATGTGTGACTAAGGCTGTTTTTGAAGACAGGTTTTCAAGCTGTTAAAAAATAATGCAAGGACAAAAATATCTCATTTAAAGCACTACTTATTTTAGATGATGCTCCAGGTTAATCAAATACCCTTGGTTCACGGAGTGAGAACGTGAGCATGCAAATTCGAGGAGATGTGAATGAAGCTCTTTCTCTGCACTTACTAGCAAACGTATTAATATTTAAAGAGAGAGAAAAACAGTTTCTACATACACTGCTCAAATATTCTAAGTCATAATAATGACACTTTCAAACTATCAAAGAAGGCTTATCTTTGGGTACAATATTCAATAATTTTTTAAACTTTGTCTTCTATAACTACTAGTAATGAACTTTTAATGAGAAATAAATTTTTTATTATCTTTTGATGTTATATTACATTAATAAACAAAAAATTATTTTTAAATTTTTTCATTGCATATCAGCATTGAGATGGAACCAATTACCATATTTACATATAATCACAACTTCAAATAGTGTGAAATTGAATACCAAACTGAATCAGGACCTAGCTGCATGTGTTAAGACATCTTATCTTACAAAAATAGATCCTACAGCCACAGCAAAGCTATTTTTTAACTTTTTTTTCCCAAAGGACTATAAGGACCTACCATAATAACATAAGAAGGAAAGGTAATATCATGTTATAGAAATACACTGGATTGACATTTTCTTTTGGCAACTAATTCTACCAGGGAACACATCAAACCTCAGACTGCAAAACAGTCTGTCTTGTTCTAACTCTATTGAGGACAAACAACAACAAGAGTGAGATATATTGGGGTGGGGGGCCGAAGGGAGAAGTGGAAGGGGGAGAAAATCTTATGGAAATGAATGTTGAAAACTAAAAATAAATTAATCATCAAAAAAAGTGAGATTTCAAAGCGTGAATACTTAAATGTAGGTAAAATCCTTGAATATTCACAGGCCAGAAATATTCCCCAAACAGACACTTGGCCTCTTTTTTTGGGGAGGGGTGGAAGGAGCGAGAAGAGAAACAAAGACAGTAAAGCAGCAATGGTAGAGAGGAAACCGCACTGGGCTGGAAGCCAGGAGAAATCCATTGTTTAAAATTCTGCAGTATTGTCCCGGCTCTACCATTTAACTTGCTTTTTATGAGTTTGGACAATTCCCTTACCCCTCTGAGCCTCAATTTGCTCAAGTATAAAATGAGAGCACTTGAACTAGATGATCTCTAAGGTCCCTTTCAGCTCGAATATCATAATCTAATAGCTTTCACAAGTAATTTTCTTTTAACAAAAATAATTGCTGAAATTTATTATTAGAAGTCATTTACAAAGATATATAGATATATATATAGATATATATGAATAAACTTGTCTGCTAAATTACAGCAGCCCAGAGAAATAAACCAGAAATGTATAATTATTCCCATTATATAGATGAGGAAATTGGAGGAAATCACAATATTTTAATGAGCTATTACACCAAAAACTACAAAATACAAAAGAAGTTGTTAAACTACCCCATTTTTTCTGATGGATTGATATGTACCAAATCTTAAGCAATGTCCATATTCTAGAAAGGAAAGACATAGATCATACTTAGCAGCTTTTCTTCATCATCACTAGAGAAAGAAAAATTCTAGATTATAGTTTTTTTTAAATGTATGTCTGGATTAATTTGTTGGGTTCTTTTAAAGGTTAACAGGTCAAGTTTCCATCTGTTCAACCATATACTCTATCCAAAACCCTATACAGTCGAGTGTGGAAATAGCCACTGAATTTAATTTAGCTCAAGCAAAAAAGCTTGAGCACCTGCCCACGTGAAAAGCTCTAACCCTGAATTCTAGAAGGCTATATCAACACAACAAAAGCTCTGGAAGGTTCAACACCAAGCTGGAAACGCTTCAAGTTTATGAGCCTGGTGATTGACTGTGTTTTCCAAGGAATAACCCAGCTAAATTCATGGAAGCTTATCACCAGGTTGACCAAAGGGTAATTTTAGGGGGTGGGGAGGAGGTTATAACATTGCTTGATAAACAGATGGAGAGAGAGAGAGAAAGACAGCATTTATTGAGCACTTATGTGCCATGTACTGTGCTAGGCTTTAAGAATACAAACAATAAGCAATATGAAAGGCATGTTTCTACATTCAAAGAAGCTTACATACTAATAGCAGAAGACAACACATGAAAAGCAATCGAAAAGAGGGCAGAGGGAAAGAAAGAAGGGACCTACCATGAAAAAACTGAGCTTGGCTATTCTGAGCATTTCCTTAAAGAGGCATTCTAGGCAAGAATCTTCTAATCAGGTTTTTATAATGAAACAGCCTCATTACAAATAAGAATAGGCACTTTTCTTTTACTACTTTCTAAGACTATAAACATTTGTACTGACATTATTTCTAATAACTCAAGGTTCCAAATTATAGAAAATACCTATGGGGCGGTGGCCCTGAAGATGGTGCAGGATGGCTTTCCCAAATGAATCACTGGCAAGAAAGATGTTTAAAGGAACTTTAGCATTTGAACTTCTTGGAATCACTGGAGCATATTTGCTATTTAATATAATGAACACAAATCAAGATTTCAGGCATACAATAAGTAAGAGACTTCCTTTAATCTTGGAAGTTTATTACAAATTCAATGAATGGGCTGAACTCTATGGAATAAGAGAACATGATCAAGAAGAATGGTTAAACCGCAAAAATTAGAACCTCTTCAGTTTGAAGTTTTCTTCTGAGTCATGAAACTGATCACCTCATTCAGCCTCCCTATGAATTGTTTTTATACTTTTGAAGAAAAAGCCAGCTTGGTTGCATAATTGCATCGAACAAAGTCTTTGACTAAAAAACATACATACATACATACATACATACATACATACATACATACATACATATATGCATATACATGCTTACTAGCATAAGGATAACATTGAGTAACTTAAAAATATCAGAAATTATGACCACATTTAGTTTGTATACACATCAGTGTCATAGCATGACATGGTAAATTATGTGGTTAATAAAATAAAATGAGGGAAAAAATGCCTATGAATCTTTATTCCATGAGAATTTCTAAAAATTTTTCCTTGTTCTTCCCTTCAAGGGTTAACCTGATTTCAAGATTTTATTCTTGCTAAAAAATGTTCTTCATTTCTTGATTATGCTTTTTCCAACTAGCGAAGAATCTTTTCCTTTTAAATTCAAATATTTTTACTGGATGTATGATTTCACTGGGATGGGGGACTCCAAGTGAGGAAACTCCCTTTACCAATACAGAGCTGTACCTATTCTGCAAATTACCGTCTTCATTGCCATTGGCACTGAAAGAGTCAGTAACAGCCATAATTATCAGAGGCAGGGCTTGAAAACTAGGTCTTCTTGAATTTATGGCCAGGTCTCTATCCATTATGCCATGCTTCCTTTCAAAGACAAAAGTTCAAATCTAAGAGCATAAATTTTCACCACCCTGATGCACAAATACACTGTTACTGTTACTCTCCCAGAGAATACCCAAACATTCCATCCAGGATAAAATTATAATATAGAATTTATCTGGTTGAACTAAGCAAACCAAAGGCTTGTGGCCTCCATTAATATTAAACAACTAAATCTCTAAATATAAAAACATACACCTATACCTACCCACCCATGAACTTGTACACGTGTGCATGCATGAACACATGCATACATAACACACACACACACACACACACACACACACACACAATGTTTAACCTGGAGAAAAGATTATTTGGATGGGGAGAGGGGGAGAGAATGATGCTGTCCTCAAGTATCTGAGGAACTAACAGAAGAGGATTAGATTTGTCCCATTTAGCACCCAAAAAGGAAATGTGCCAGTCATGTAGCAAGAAAAAAGGGTAACTGCCCACATGATACATTGGTAACTATGCAAATGTTGAGTGATCTGGAAGGCAGCCCCCTACCTGTACCTGTACCCTCTGTAGAGGACTCTCAGGAGGCTGTGGAAGAGTCACAAAGGGTGAAAAAAGCTTGGATAACTTGGGATCTGCATGGTTGGAGGCCATACTGACATTGATAAGATCACAAAGCCATCCCAATATCGAAGTATTTTCTAATTCACATTCATCAAAATGAAAATACCACAAAATAAGCAGGCTAAGAGAGAAAAGGGGAAAGAAGACCAAAATACTTTCACCATTTTAAACTTAAAGAGATTATTTTATTTTCAAAATGTATTATTGAGCGGTTATCCATATAACAAGAAAGGACACACATATATAAATGATGAGTCTTATTCTATATCACATTGCTGGGGGAAAACTGAAAATGTGTTTATTTTGCAACTTGTACCTAATTTGGGGTTCCATTTTGCTCCTACAGGGGAGAACCAATTTGTAGAGAAAAAAATAACTTAAATTTACATAAATAAAAGTATTTCCAAGGCCTAAAACTACTCTGAAAGCGGCTTACATTTATTTTGAGCACATGTATTTGTCTTAATCTAGTTTTAAAAAAAAGTAAATATTTCCATTGATCCTTCTCCCCTTCTCCCTCCCCCCCCCACCAAAAATGTATATTTGGCTCTGTACACAATGTGTTAAATCATAAAGGTGCAGCAACAAATATCAAAAGGGCACACATATAAGGAAGGAGGAAATAACACTGTTCTCTAAACCCAACCTACCACAATGTGGGTTAACCAATAGGTGATAAAGCACCAAATTAGTCATTCCTGATTACTTCCTGAATCTAGCCTACAAAGCATGGAAGAAAGAAAGTGACGCATGCTGATATTATTAAATTCAAGCATGCACTTGAAATTAAACTTTTTATATGTTTGAGAGATTTTAAAAACAGTAATAATTCATTTATGTAGCACTTTGAGGTTTACAAGGTTTTTAAACTCAAAGCAACCTTGTGACAGAGAAACTACAAGCATTATTATAACCATCTGATAGATGGGGAAAATGAAGTTAGGTAAGGTTACACAGCCAGCAAGCATTGAAAGCACGACTCACACCCAGATCTTTTATTCTAAGACCAGCGTTCAGTTGCATATACTGGGCCTCAAGTAGTTTATAAAGTGAGAATGCAAATGGGTTCATGCTCAGAATAACTAAATAAATTCTCCCCCTCAATTCAAAAAGCATTTATTAGGAGCATACTCTGTGCAAGGTACTATGCTTGGTGCTAAGTGTACGAAGACAAAAAACAAATCATTTCTTGCCCTCAAAGAGCTTCAATTCTACTGAGAAGAGCTTACATGAGTGTAGTAAAACATTTGACTGTGAACATTTGACTGCAAATATACTTTAAGTTCTTAGTCTAGTGAAACAGAAGCCACAAAGAGCTGGCAAACACCAATAACTACAAGTCATAATACAAGAAATCCTCAGGCAATGTCTTAACCCAGTGCAGAAGAAATGTGAAAAGGGAGGTAGTAGGGTAATGAAGAAATTAAGAAGGTTCGTTTTAGTTGAAGCAGTCTACACCAATAATGAGAACTTTACAAAATGATGACAACAATAATAAAAAATTATGTAGACTATCTGGACTTTTTTTCCACATGCTCTATCTTGTATCCTTTTTATATACGTCATACCTTTTCCCCCATTAAATTTATAAGCTCCATGAAGTCAGAGTCTACATCTTATGATAACATTAGCACCCAGCAATGTCTAAGGGATGTTTGTTAAATTACCTGTCTCCTTTGAGCCTCAGAGCAGCCCATTCAGTAAGCAGGGCAGGTATTATTATTATCCTTATCTTGCAGGTGAAAAAACTAAGACTCAAAAAAGGTTAAGTGATTTACCCAAAGCGTAGTCTAGTTATTAGGTAGAGAAAATACAAAAGTGCTTACCTACAAAACAGCATCCAAAACCAATACATGTAGGGAAATCTATGAGCTTAGGAACAAGAAACTTAACCTCTTCCTCAAGTGTCTTTTTTTACAATTCATTGTACAGTATGTGGTGAGCTGTGATGCTATAATCTCTTCCTCAGATACTGCACAATTATCAACTGCTCTGCTAAATCTGCTAAAATTCTATCATCTTTCTATACCTGATTGAGAAAAAAGATTTCAACCTTCCAATTTACTTCTTTTAAAAACTGAACATGGATATGATCCTAAATTTCCAAAACCAGAGATCATCAGGAACAATTCATGTGTTTTATTTACTGTTCCACTCATACTTCCTCCAAATATGATGTCACATATCAATTAAAAACTCAAGCAAAAAGGATATTCTTAGTATATGTGCTTCTACTTAAAGTAAAAACTAAGTAGTTAACTACTGTACATCAGGTCTACGGTTAACTCTGGTAAACACATTTTAAAAAGTGAAATAAAATCCCCAGAGAGCACAAGCAAGTTCACAGACCAAAGAATCAGCAGTTCTCCAAAAAACCAACAGAAGCCCTGCGCATAGTAGGCAGTAGATAAATGTTTGCTGACTTGAGAGCAAAGATCCCAGGACATGAAATACTCACACCATAGCCTCTAGAGCTTTATTCTTATGTTGCAGGAACTCGTGCTTTTCCACACAGATAAAATGTGGTGAGCAAATCCTTTTTTAAAAGCTCCAAATGGATAAATCAAAACAGTTGCACAAACTCCTAGTTCACACACAACAGTAGGTGTTTAACTAGTATTTGCTGAATGAATGAATGGACATACTTCCAAACCAGAGAGTTCAAAAGTACCCAGGATTGTGAAGATAAAAGGGTTTGGAACACAAAAATTACCACATAAGTCTGCAGAAAAGAATGAATGGAGGAGTAAAAGTGGGTAAAAGAGCCAACAGCAAGAGAGATGAATGAGAGGACACACAGGGAGTGTTTTGTACAGCCCAAGCATATCAAGGCAAAGACAGAGCTACTGAGGTGCTCTCTCCCAGCTGGGAACTTTTAAGGTTGGCTCCACAGGTCCAGATGAACAAAAACCTACTAAAGCAGAAGGCTTAGGGTAAGAAAAAGAATGTAAATACACACAGAAGTGGCCGTGGGGAGGCTACAACAAAGCTCAAATGGCAGGATCTCTCCAGCCTAAGAAGGCATTTCCACTGTCACCTCCCACTTCAGAGACACTGGAAAGATTTGTCTCTCAGTGCCATATGAGAAAAAGATTTCTGAACCCCATACTGGGATAGCTGGTAGCCTGGCCACTGCATACTGAACCAATCAATTCTCTATTACACTCCTACTATGTGCCCAGAACTGTACTTTAAAAAAAAAGAAAAGAAAAGAAAAAGAAAAAAACCTAAGGACACAAATATAAAGGAAAACTGGTCCCTATCCTCAAGAAACTTACATTCTAATAGGAGAGACAACATGCATAGAGTAGTGGAGAAAACATATCACTAGTCCTGAGGATCAGGGGAGAAATCTGAACAGGCTCCCCCACCCACCCACCAATAAGAACACAGTTCTCAAAAGAATCACCGAAGTCCACTCACAAGACAAGACAAATTGTTGCGGCAGCACAATTAAATAAAAATGTTAAATAGAGGAGTTAAAGAATTGAGGAAGGCAGAGGAAGAGAGACGAGACAGATAGAGATATGGAGACAGAGGAAGAAAGACAGAAAAAAAGGGAAAAAATTGTATTCCAACCCCAATTTTACTAAAAGAATTGTTTTAGAGATGCTAATGACCAGGTCTAGCTTGCATCAAAGTGAGGTGGGTTAGGGGCACTAGGCTGTGCAGTAGATAGAGCTCCAAACTTGGAGTCAAGATGACCTGAGTTCAAATCCAGCCTCAGATTAAAACACTTAACACTTACTAGCTGTGTGACTCTGGGCAAGTCACTTAACCCCAACTACCTCATCAAAAAAACAAAAATGAAATGGGTTTTTTGTTTTCATTTTTAGTTTGGTGGCCACTTAGTTTTTAGGGAGGAATCATTCTTAAAATATGCTGAAATATGACACATTAGTCATCTATGCTTTAGTTTTGGGAGGGGGGTAGTATTTATAATGAAGAATTTAATGAACTTTAATAGAGGTAGGATCTCTTCTCATAGTAATACCCATCTGGGCCTCCTTGTTGAGCTCTCTAAGAAAAACCTAACACTTCTTAAAAGGTGGGAAGCTGCAACTGTTTCAAGTTCTAGTCATACTTTAATGTGTATTCAGTGTCAAAGTTTACATCATCAGAAGCTAAGAGTCATATTGATATCCACCAACTCAAAGGATGAAACCAGTGATGAAAATCTCTAGTACAAGCATATTAACCAAGTATAAAATATTAGTGATCTCATTAAACACACACACTTAAGTATTAACTTGGATCTTTGATAAGCATAAATGCAAAGCTAAAAAGCTTTTCTTTTTTTTGGCTCCTAGCAGAGCATTTAAAAAAAAATCTAAGAATAGGAAAGCTCTTTAGCTTTGGGCAAATGGGAAGGATAGAGTTAACATGGAGGAGAAATCACATATGAGGATGTGATGCCTTATAGCAGCTGGGAGGTGAATGACCCTGATTTCTCAAAGGCTATGCCAAGAGAAGGAAAACTATGGCAGGTCCTACCCCGTTGGGCTAAATTGGGAATGGGGCCAACAACCAGGCTAGCTAAGTTTGGAGAGGCTCATCACCAGAAGGGTAGCCACCAGATGACACACTGTGGGGGATGGGGGAAGGGGGAGTTTTTTCTGAAGACCATATAGAGAAGAAACAGGACGGTGTTACAATCTGCACTGATCTGTAAGATGAGGGAATTGGAGCATCTGGCCTTTGAAGTCTCTTACAGATACATAGATCTATGATCCTATAACGGTGGAGGGGAACAAACACAAATGAAATCATTAGTCTTTCAAAGTACTGAAAAGAAAGAAAATGCTTAATTATTCCATGAACCAGCAACATGAAGAAAGAAAAAAAAACTACCTTCAAATTAACCATATGTTTACTGAACAATTCAATTCAACTACAGAGCATTTACTAAGTGCCTACTATGTGCAAGGCACTGTGCTAAGAGTCTGGGGGGAAAAAGAAATATGAAAAATAGTTCCTGGCTTCAAGGGGCTTATGTTCTACTGATGGATACAAACAAGTGAATACAAAGTAATTTAGGGAGGGACAACCAGGAAGATCAAGAAAGGTTTCATGAAGGAGTTGGCATATGAGACGAGACTCGAGGAAAGCAACGGATTCTAGAAATGGAGTAGAAAAAACACAAGACTTGGGTTCAGATTTTACCTCTGACACAGTGTGACCTTGGGTAAGTCATTTAAACTCCCTGTGTCTCAGTTTCCTCAAACTGTAAAATAAGATTAGGTTAAAATGGCTTTTGAGGTCCCTTCCAATGTTAAACCTATGATCCTAAGAGTAAGTTTACACCAGGCACAGTATAGCTGATATAAAGGTACAAGGGCAGAAGAAGGAATGCTGAAGTTAAGGAAAAGGAATAGGTCAATTTGTCTAGAATGAATGAGAATAGTGTGAAATAAGTTTGGAACACTATGAAGGAATCAGATTATAAAAAGCTTTAAATCAGATCTCTGACTCTAAACCTATGTGAACTTGAACAAGCAATTTAACCTCTTTAGGCCTCAGTTTCTTCATCTGTAAAATGAGGGGGTCAGACTAATGGCTCCCTTCCAGCTCCAGAGGAGTTTGTATTTAATTCCATCAACAACAGAGAGATAACTGAAAATTCCTGACCAAAAATGTGATGTGGTCCAACCAGTGCTTTAAGAAAATTATTCTGACAACTATGGAGAAAGAGGATCAATTGGAGAGGGAGAGAATGGAATCCAAGAGTCTGTCTAGGTCAGTGGCTGTCTGGGGGAAAGAGACTACCAAAAGAGATGTCACAGAGGTAGAATCAACGATACCTGGCAATTGCTTAGATATGGGCTTGTGTAAAAATCCGTACTATGTGTGTGTCCAGGACTGTTGGGCTCTGAAGGCAGGAGACAGAAGGGAGCCAACAAATAAGAGAATCGATCTGGTGGGCTGACATGGCAAGGCAAATATAAAGTTAGGGAGCTGGAAGGCTCTGGCTGAACACAAGTCAAAGAAAAGGGATTTACTTCCTACATTTACTCAATCTCCAGAGAGACAGAGAAAAGATTTCTGCTGTTAGGATTTCAATTTTTTTTAAATGATGACAGAAAAAGCCACTGAAACACAAAGTTAAGATCATATCGAGTACTTTAAGATTCAATTTTATGATCTCCAGTCACTCGAATCTTTGTTGAAATGTTTTAGTTCAAGGATTAAATTGGCTTTTTTAGACACCTAATTGGGATCTCAGAATCTCAGCACTGGAAGACTTTAGAGTTTACCAAGTCCAATCACTACCTGAAGTCTATGACCATATACTACAAAAGGTTCTATTCTAATCTTTTCCAGCTCAAGTGCCACAATTTCATTTCACCAATTAAAAAATGTTAAATACAAATTAAGATATTGCTTATCATACTGGAGACACTGCATATTTTTAAAAATAGTTATTAGGAGAGCTATGACTAGAACACAAGACTCCTGGATCCCAGCCCAAATGCCAGAAAGAAAATAAATGTACAGTAATGTTTCTCTTCAGCACTCCAAATTTGTCAAATAATGTACTTGGCACTTGAACTGCTACACAAATTCTCTTCTCCCAAGCAAACCG
Organism: Phascolarctos cinereus; assembly: GCF_003287225.1. Taxonomy (NCBI): domain Eukaryota; kingdom Metazoa; phylum Chordata; class Mammalia; order Diprotodontia; family Phascolarctidae; genus Phascolarctos; species Phascolarctos cinereus. The sequence continues at coordinate 440,787,393 of NW_027555847.1, read as the reverse complement.
ACACCTGGTGCCCACAAGAGCACATCCTTGAGTGACGGGACAGGTGACACAGAACGCCTGTTTCACTGGGGCATAAATGAAATTCTACAGCTGAGGAAGAGCAGCTGAAGGAGTAACTCGGGACCAAATGAGAATGTGCTAGTACTAGCACCAAGCACAAGAGGTACATTCTCCCTGCACTGGGGTAGGGAAGCCTGTAAAGCATGTCCCAAAGAACAGTTGCAATCTTCTCTCTGGTTTTTGTTTTTTTCAAAGACAGGCTGTAAAAGGCAATTTATGTGACTTTTTTTTAAAACCATACAATCCATTACAAATTAAGAAGAGGTGTTGGCTCAGAGAAATAAGCAATGTAACCTTATAGTGTAGAGTGTCCTATAGATTCCTATGAGATACAGGGAGAAAGGGGAAGGGAGGGAGAGAGAGGCAGAGGAAGAGAGAAAGAGGAAAGGAAAGAAAATATTTCTAGCTTTTTTCATTAATAAGCTAATTATTTCTGAGATAGATGGTCAACAACAAATGATGACATCTTTAAGTGGAAGGACCAAGTGTGGCTAGTGGTATATAGAAAGATGGCTGGATATGGAGTCAGAGCCTGAATTCAGATCCTGCCTCTGGTCCTACTATGGTGGCCCTGATGATGTAACCTGACCTCTTTGGGCCTTGAAGGGACTAGACTAGCCATAACCTCTAAGGTCCCTTTCCAGGTCTAAATCTGTCACTAATTTCTAACTGATGTATTGGACTCATGCATGCTAGAACCATTAATAAATGGGGGGAAAACAGCTCCAAAGCCTAGCACAATGCTCAAAGATAGTTGGTTCTCAATAAATATATGCTGAATGAATGAATTGTCATTTCTTATATTATCATAATCAAAGGGTTGATGACAGTACATCATAGTGGGATGAATGCTGGATTTAGGATCAAGAGGACCATGGGTTCATATTTCAGCCTTCATGATTACTATCTATATGACCATTGGACCAGACATTCCACCTCTGGGTCTGAGTCTCACCATCTATAAAATAAGCAGGTCAGATTAAATGATTTATGCCCCTTCTACTTCTAAATCCTATGGCCTTTAAATGGGCTTATTTGAGCCTGAACTCAAATTATTGTTGGCAGAAAATATAAATGAACTTCCAGAATTATTGCTTATAAATCTAGAGTATCAGGGAGAGAGAAGAAAATGAGTAACCAATGCAGGGTTGGTTCTCTGAAATTGTTTCTTTTTTTAACCTGAAGAGACCTATATTAAAATCACTCAATTACTGTGACACTCACTGCTTCCCTAATAAAACACCCCTAAACATCCTGTGGCTAAATTACTAACCAAGATAAACTAATAATAATCCACAAGAAGAGCCAACGGGAAACAAAAGAATTCCAATTGGCCACTATTCCTGAAGTACACCTTTGACACAAGGCTACTTACCACCATCAACATCCAATGGCTTATATTACATAGGCCGCCATTTTTCATATATATGTGTATGTATATGTATATGTATATGTATACGTATATGTATATGTTTATTTGGCAAGGCAATCGGGGTTAAGTGAATTGCCCAGAGTTAACACAGCTAGTGTCATTATTATATTTAAATATTTTTTCTGGTCCTTTCTCTCTCCTCTATCTCCACTTATCTTGTCTTCATTCAAATATCCAAATTATTCTCATCTTGCTCATCTCCCCTACTGTGTAACCCCTTGTAGATATTTGCATATAATATGTTTATAGCAAGAAAACATTAAGACTGAACTGTAAGATTTTCTTCTGGTAAAATTAAAGTCAAGTCAGTAAAGTATTATGGATTAATGACAAATACAGGGTAAAGAGCTCCCCTGAAAAGAATGCAAAAACTTCCCTTATGAGGAGCTGCTCCTTTGTAAAATGGGCAGGAGGAGCTGAAGAAGAACCAGATGACTCCTGAAGTGCCCATGGCTCTAAGTCTGGGATTCCGTTCTATTTCATTTGTGGGCTACCTGACCTCTACACAGATGAGTCACAGTGGGGGCTTTAGTTATACCATATCCATTAAATAAAGGTCGTGGGCAAGTACATGGGGGGGGGGAAGAGCAAAAATTACTGGTTAGACATTCTAGAGAATAGTAACACAAAACAAGACACAACTATGACCCAAAAACGCAAATATGTTACAAATACAGTTACCTCTTTAACTGGGTAGTGGAAACACTAGGAAATAAATAAAAATATCACTTGGTGTTTTTCTGTGGTTTTTAATAACCATTCACCCAACATATCTAATTGTTAGAACATAATTCAACTCACTTGTAATAAGCAGCATGTTTGCTACCATATCCCTAGACTAATGACACCAATTTCCCCAATTACATAAACAACTTTTTTTATTTAACAAATACCTGGCCACTTATCATGCACACAAAGCAATAAATGTTTGCTGAATGAAAAAATGGCGTTGCAAAGGTACTAGGTTTTCTGTTTCTCACCGTAAAACTGCCCTACTTCCTTCAATGGAAGGCTTCCCTGGATGGTCTCTCTTCTTTCTCTTTCCATTTCATTACTTCATGTCCTCTGCAACCACTCAGCAGCTCCACATCCCCAGAATTTCTTGACACCATTCCCCTTTCTCTGTGCAAGCCATAGTCATATTTCACTCTTCCCTTCAATGTAATTCTTTCTCCTTCACTTAGTTCCCTCTTTTCATAACATTGTCTTCCAGATGATTACATAAAGTTTGAAGAAATAAATGGAGTTGCCATCAATAATCAATTACAACATGACAGACTAACCTCAAAATCTCTCCCATCCCTTCTTTCTGCTCACAACAAAGCCATTCCAGTACAGACCTCACCATCTCTTACCTAGACTAGTGTAATGGCCCCCCAAGTTCTCTCCCTAGCTCTACCCTGTCTTCTCCACACATAACAAATTAATACTCCTAAAGTGTAGGTCTGACCATGTCTGTCACTTCTCTGGCTCCAGAAACTATTTGGCACTTAGAGCCCTTCGTGTTCTGGCTCCAGCTTATCTTTCCAGGCCAATTACATATTATCCCCCTTCACATATTCTACAATCCAGCCAAATTTGTCTTCTTACTATTCCCCATACATGAAATTCTCTTTCCTGCCTCCACAACTGGTTAGTTCATAATTGTTTCTATGTTGTCTTCCCCGTACACTATAAGCTCCTTGAAGGCAAGGATAGGGACTGTCCTTTACTTCTTTTTTTGTGTCCCCAGCCCTTAGCACAGTGCCTGACGTATAGTGGGCATTTAATACATGTTTATTTATTGACTAATTTGACTTTGCAAAGGCTATGCCTGGAATGCATACCCTTCTCAGTTCTGCCTCTTGGAAATCCCAGCTCCCTTCAAGGCTCAGATCAAGAAATATTTCCTTCATAGGAGGACAGACTATGAGTGGAAGAAATTTCAGAGGACATTTAGTCAAGCCCCCTCATTTTACAGACTGCCCAGAGATACTTCTCCAAGGTCATTTAAGTATTGTCAGAGATGGGTTTTGAACCTGGTCATCTGACTCCTGTGTTGTACCACGAAGTAAACCTTTCCTAATAATTATTATTGCTATTTTAACCTGTATAGGGAACTTCTGGTGAAGAACTCCCCCCACCAATGCAAGTAAGCAATTTACAGTTAATTTACAATCAATTTACAATCCGTGATTTGCCTAGGAGCACAGAGAAGTTAAGCCAGTTGCCTGGAGCCACACTGCTAAAGTCAGAAATCTCATCCCAATTCAAATTTTCCTAACTTCAAATCCAGCACTGGGAAGCCTGATTCTCCCAGGAGTAAAGTGCCCTATCCTGTCACTGCATATTTTTAAATTGTGTATTTCCTATGTTTACTTATCTGCATACCTATAGTATCACCTCTACCCCTCCCCTGTAGAATGTAAGTGCTTTGAGGGCAAGAGTTATTACTTTTATATTTGTATCTCCAGGCCCTAACACAAAGTAGTACTTAATACATGTTTGCTGATTGAGAGGTTCTGAACAAAAACTAGGCAGCTGGCAATGAAAGCTTAAAAAAAAAAGCCTACAAACCAAGAAACTCTGGAAAACAGGCTCTCTATGCAGACTCCGTAGATTCTAAGAGACGATGCCATGAGACTTACTCAAAGATTAGCATCTAACCCCAACCACATCCCATATCTCTCCATTCCTTTTTTAATTCAGCCCTGCAAATACAGAAAACCTAGCAGTCAGACCTGCCTTGGGTAAAAATACCACCATTAACCAAGATAGGAAACTACAAGTTAGGGAAGCAAGTCGCTTTTGCAATTAAAACTACTGGCACCTCAAGAATCTCATTTATATTATTTATCCCTGATGAATTAAGTGCCTAAAATACAATCAACAACTTGAATAATAAATCATAATATTAATTAATAAAAAGTTACATATCTAACCATCACAAATTATAAAGTAAGAACTCATCATATGTTTTGTCAACAAGGAAAAAAACCATTCAACTCATATTTTTTCCATTTTTCAGGTTGTTTTAGGATATTCGATTGAACTCATCTATTTATAGATTCCCTCTAAACTTAGATGCTAAAACAAGTTTGTTGTTTTCTTTAAGGGGAGTGATTCAAAATTGCTTTTTAAAAAGTTCTTTAAAATATATTCATTTTCAGGGGAAATTTTTTTCTTGGAGCTTATTACTTATTTTCACACATATTGTCCCAGGTCCTTTCCCTCTTTTACTCCTTCTTACCCTCATCTGACCTGAAGTCTGAATGAAATACTTGGCCAATGTTGGGGGTACAGGGGCAGGGGAGTGATGGCAGGGAGCTGGTTAAGTAGAGAAGAGTGAGCTTGCCAGAGTCTTAATCATTTGTAAACAGATGGGGGGGTGGGAAGACATATAACTTTCCCGTATTTACCAGGTGCTATCATTCCATGGAATCACTTGAGATTTTTTTTCTCTGTAGTACCATTTGTTTTTTTGGTTTTTTTTTTCAAAGGAGGAGCACATGAGATGGGGTAGGGAAGAAAAAAGACCCACACAGTTCTCTGCTTTCCTCTCCATCTCTTTCTACCTCCCTCTCCCACCCCCAACCCCCAAATGAATGTGAGAACTTCCTGCAGTGAGAACAGCATGAATAGGACCTGGCAACTAGTCAGGAAAGATAGTACAGGCCTATGAATGCTCTGAATAAAGCTTCTATGCAGTCAGTAAATTAAAGGAATTCAGGAGCTCCACAAAGGGCCTGGCTATTTAATAGATTCAGTCTTTTATTTTATAGTATAATTAAGCAGAATACAAATGAAAGCCTTTTCCAAGTAGCTGGGCTAAACTAGCAAGGCCAGATAATTCTCCCAGACATGCTCCCCATTTCTTCTCTTCGAGTTGATAGTGTTATTACAGTTGAACAAACGCATTAGAAATAAACTAGGTATAACTCCCCCTAAAGTCACCCTTTTCAAGCAGTAGAGTAGTTCCCGGGAATTCTAAGCTCATTGAGGTAGTTACAAATTCCATTACTCAAATATATGTTCCCACACAAAGTAAATGGTGCAGTTTATTTAAAAAAAAAAAGGGGGGGACACTAATATGAGATAGAAGTCAGAATCTTTCTATGATCTCTGCATGTAAACTCAATGTCACACCCACAAACTCAATGTACAAGCTCAAGGCCTGCAAGACAATTTATACTACTCACTCTTTCAAAATAAAAGCTCAAAAAAAGGGTGTATTGACCACAACCAGATCTATGCAAAGGTAGCAAAGAGGGTTCTCTTTGTGTTGTGCTACAAGATCTGCTTTGTCCTACCAGCTTCTGAGTTATTCAAATGAAACATCAAATTACACAATATTCCATGGTATACACCACAGAATCACATAACACTGAAGCTGCAAAGGACCTTGAAGGTGACCCAAGCCCAGCCTCCCCATTTTTAATAGAAAATGCTCAGTTTTAATATAGAATACTCAGATAAACAGTAGGAGCACCTGAGGAAAAATCAGGTACAAAGTCTGATTAACTTCAAATTTAGTGTTCTTCCTTTCTCTCTCTATCACCAACTTTTTTCCATTCATTTTTAATTTTCACTCTCAATTCTCACTCTCAAATAAGGAAAGAAGGTATAAGCTAGAGGAGTGGAAAGAAAAGTGATACCTATAGTTTCACTTTTGAGTACACTAGGGAAAAAAAAAGATAAAAAATGTGAACTCCATCAAAGTAAGTAGGGCTCTCCCTACTTTGTAAAAAATTGTTTTTACTCTGTCTACTCTTAAAGACCCGGGAACAGAGTGTTACAGGGCCAAGCCCAAAGATAACTATATGGTGATATAATAACGAGAGGAAATACCAATAAATGCAAATGACTGAACTCCAATACTAAATCAAGGGACAGCCAGAAAGTATCTCAAGATTTACAAAGCTCCAGTTCAGTTTCTCATTAATATGTACAATAGGGTTAAGAAAACCTGCTTCTCTGTACACCAAAGGTATATTCTGAGGATAAAAATGAGAAAGGGGCAGAAGTAAGGCTATAAAAATGATTATTATGAGCCCTCATTGCTCAACTTGAGCAAAGAGCTATTTTAGATGTTTTATGAGCAACTGAGAAATTATCCCTTTAAGTACAAAAATCTTGGTTTTAATTTTAACAATTCTGTATGGAAACCACACTTAGCAGAACTACGGAAGCACTTAATACAGAAGCCCCAATTCTGTTAAGACAAATAGCTCTGAAAGACTTAATCTGATTAATGCAATGAGCAACTACAATTCCAGGGATAATAATGAAGTGTATTACCCACTTCCTGACCAAAAAAATAAAAAAGATAAACTCAAAAACATTTTTGGACATGACCAATATGAAAATGTACTTTAATTAATATTAGAGTTTTGTTTTTCTTCGGGGGGGGCACAGAAATAGGAATGGTAGGGAGAGAAAATACTATTAATTGAAAAAATTTTAATTCAAAAAAATATATATTACATACTTTCGTCTTCTTACAGAGTATCAGAAATCAACTGTTAAAGTCAGGCTGGCCTAGTAGAGGTGCTAGGCTTGGAGTCAGGAAGACCTGGATTCAAAATCTACCTCTGACCTAAACTAGTGCATGAATGACCTTAGAGAAATCACTCAACCACTACCTACCCCAGTTTCAAGCAACCAGGGCTTACCTCTGGAAGTCACAGACATCAGATTCCTTGGAGATTTCTTGATGGCTCAAAGATGTAAAGCACTCTATAGGATGTAGAACACTCTATCCCCTGAACATTAATTTCTGTCCTCAGGGTTCAAGGAGATATGGAGCTGTTTTGTGCCTATGTTACATGGCCCTGTTTGGAATGCTTTTAAAAATTCTTCTGTCCATATGCCCAAAGTGCTACAAAATTGTGCATACCCTTTGATCCAGCAATAGCACTTCTAGGGCTATATCCCAAAGAGATCAAACAAATGGGAAAAGGACCCACATGTACAAAAATATTCCTAGCAGCTCTTTTTGTGGTGGCAAAGAATTGGAAATTGAGAGGATGCCCATCAATTGGGGAATGGCTGAGCAAGCTGTGGTATATGAATGTAATGGAATACTATTGTGCTATAGGAAATGATGAACAGGCTGACTTCAGAAAAACCTGGAAAGACTTACATGGTCTGATGCTGAGTGAAGTGAGCAGAACCAAGAGGACTTTGTACACAATAACAGCCACATTATGCAATGACTAATATTATTAAACTGAACCCTTCTCAGCATTACAAGGATCTAAGACATCTCCAGAGGCCTCGGGATGGAAAATGCTGTCCACATCTAAAGAAAGAACTATGGAAGTCAAATCGCTATCACTTATTTTTACCTTCTGTTGAGTTTTGTTTCATCTTTCTGATGGTTCCTCCTATTGGTTTTAATTTTTACTTGCAACTTCACTAATGTGAAAATATGTTTAATGGGTATGTAAATGTAAAGCCTATATAGGATTGTGGGCTGTCTTGTGGAGGGAGGGAAGGGGGAGAAAAATTTTCACCTGAAAAGCATATGGAAGTGATTATTGATAAATCAAAATAAATTAATAAAATTTTTTTAAAAAGGGAAAAAAATTCTTCTATCCACTTTGAATAGCTTTTATATCTCTCTATATGGTGGTTAAGCTGCCAGATGTCACTTACAGTGGCTGTCAACACCAGAACTCTCAGTTTCTAACCTGCAGGCTTAAAAGCTAGTTAACCAGTGTGTTGGAATGGAGAATAAAGTAAGAAAACAGGCTCAGAGGGAATAGAAGCCAGGTAGATACATGATTTCACAAATGCAGGGAACTCTCTGGTAAAGAAAGTCCCTTTATCAAGGCAGTTTGGTACCTTCTCTGCAAATTATAATTTGTGACAGTTGCCTAAAGCAACTGTCACATAAGAGATTTGCCTATGGCCATATATATACCCAATGTAGGTCAGGACCAGGACTTGAACCCAGGTTGTCCAGACTTAAAGGTTAAGGGGCAGCTAGGTGGCGCAGTGGATAGAGCACCGGCCCTGGATTCGGGAGGACCTGACTTCAAATCCGGCCTCAGACACATAACACTTACTAGCTGTGTTGACCCTGGGCAAGTCACTTAACCCCACTGCCTAGCAAAAAAAAAAAACAACAAACACGCAAACAGACTTGAAGGTTAAGTCTGTATCCACTCTTCCACACTGCCTCTCACGTGTTATTCTTATGAAATATTTTCAAGTACAGTTACACTACTCAGTTTGCTCTCTATCTCTGTTGGTTAATCAACACTACCAAATACAAAAAACAACAATATACCCACAAAGGTACCTAAGGAAAACCATTTTAATGATGCAAATACTTCCTTCAAAGTAATTCTGAAAATAATTTCAAATAATGTTATCTGAGTTTGCCAAAGTGAAATACAAGTATCCTTCTAATAATAATTACAAGCTGAAGTTTGCAAAGAAAAGAGGAATTTGAGATCCTTAAGTTTAAAAAAAAATCACACAATAGCAAAAAAGAAGGTATAAAAACTAAATTACTCACCACTTAATACTCTATTCAAATTATACTCACTGTAATGAGGACAGCAAAAATCATCCAATCTTAACAGCTGTAAGGACCCTTATAAATCATCTAGAACAACTTTCCTCCTGATATGAATCCCCTTGACAACATCCCTGACAAGGAGTCCCCAAGCTAACCATCTAACACTTCTAACCACGGGGAAGGCCAGACTTCATAAAAAATTCTTCTATTTTAGAAAAGCTTAGACATTAGGAAGTTCTTCTGCGTGTTAAGGGGAAATCTTCTCAACTGGAACATCACTCCCATTGCTTCTTTCCTAAATTAAATCTCATCTTTTTTAATTAATTAGCAAACAGAGGACAATGCAGTAACTGCTCCTATCTTGACACTATACAGTAATTCTATTCATGAAGACTACAATCACAAGAGGTAATCTGAGGTAGCAGTCACACAACAGGAAGACCTAGGTTCAAATCCCACCACTCATATGTACTCACTGTGTGAATGATCAAGTCACTTAACCTCGAAGAACCCCAAGCAACTAAGACTATAAATTGTCAAGAAGCTGTAGACCTTAACTGAACATTTTCCTCAACCAGGAAATCACATGTCTGGTCAAAATAAAACATATTAGCTTTTTCAGTAGATGTGTCATACTATTGTTTCATAGTGGGCTTTTAGGCAATTTAAACCCCCAGGTCTTTTTCACTTGAATTTAGTCTCCTTCATTAGAATTAGTTGGAGTTTTAAAAATCAATAATACAAGTAAAAGGTTTCACACACTCATCCTTATTAAATTTTATCTCAACATCAGCTCATCAGGTTTTTTGTGGACCCTGATTCTGTTATCACATACAATATTCCCAAAATGCTAAAGGTTCCCTGGGGAAAATTAATTTATTCTGATAAAAAAAAAAGCAATGCTAGTTATTTTTACCTGTAAAATATACTAAATTATGTAACAAGAATATTACATGAGGCACTTTTTCTTTATAAAAAAAATAATTAATTGCTATTTTGCTCCAAAACTTCCCAGGACTCCCTGTGCCAGCATTTTTAAATTCTGTCAATATACTTCCAAGCCTGAAGATATTCTGTAGATACTATCTAAATCAACTAACCCTCCCAGCTTAAGGTCATCCAAAAATTTCAAAAGCATTCCATTTATTTCTTTATCCAAGAAACAGGTAGATAAAAATGTTGAACAATACAGGACTGACAGCTGATAAGAGTCCCACAGTAAGCCATTAAAGACTTCCCCTCAGGAGAAATCCATTACTCAATATTCTGGTCTGTTCATTAAACATCCTTTAAGTACAACCCTACCAACTACAGGTTACCATCCTATGCGGTTGCATAAATTGTATAGCCCACATTTCTCCAACTTCAGGGAATCCCAGAACCATAGAGCTGGAAGGGACCTCTGAGGCATCTAGTCCAATCCACCGGAATTCCAATATAACCCAACAAGGACATCATGAGGACACAGAGCTGAGAGTAGCATGAGGGAACTGTGTGAAACGATAAAACTGGAAAATTACATAAACTCAGAGTATCAGAGTGAGAATGGTCCCTAGAAATCATTTAGTCAAACTCAATCTCCCAACTCCAAGCATTTTAAATGACATTTTCATTTTCAATCCAATTTTCATTTCCTCATGCCTGGAATTCTGTCCTTCCCCATCTCTGCCTCTTGGCTTTCTGCAAGTTCCAGCTAAATTCTCATCTTCTACAAGAAGCCTTTCTCAATATCCTAGTGCCTTCCCTCTACTGATTATTTGCAATTAATTCAGTATTATAGCTTGCTTGTACTGTGCATAGTTGTTTGCATGTGGTCTCTCCCATCAGACTGTGAGCTCCTTGAGAACAGACTGTTTTTCTGCCTTTGTAGCTTATTAGCACATGCCTGATGCCCATTGTAGGTGTTCAATAAGTGTTTACTGACTGATTCCAACCCCCTAATTTCCTGATAAGGAAAAGGAGACTAAGAAGTGTTAAGGGACATCCCCAGTGGCACACAGCAAGGCAGTGAGTGATAAGGAAAGGAGTGGCCAGATCCTAGGACTCCCACATACCAACTTAGTCTCTAGACCAAGGCTGCTTTTTGAAGATACACATGTCTACACCACAACCTCCTGACATACCAATATAGCCAGTAACCTTATTTTTAAAAGGAAATAAGGTTAATCTGGTAGAACTTGTTTTCAGTGAACCTTTCCACACTGGTTCCTAGTGACTACCATTTTCCCTCTCTAAGTGCTCACAAATGATCCATTTAATATCCTATTCTAGAATTTTTCTATGGATCAATGTCAAGCTGAAGAGTGAGGCAGTTTTCAGAATCTACTTTTTCCATCCTTTTTGAAAATTAGGATATTTTCCCTTCTCTAGTTTTCCAGCAGCTGAGAAACCAGAATTTCTCACAGATTACTAAAAGCAGTTCAGAGATCTGAACTGCCAAAGTTCTTTTAGGATTCTGCAATATAATTCAGGCAGGCCTGGCAAAATGGATTCTATTAAAGCAGCATAAGTGTTTGCCTATATTGGGCTTCAATCTCTTAACCATGTTTTGTTTTGTTTTTTCCTTTACCATTTCTAATCATTAAATAATGAATAGTGGGATAAAAGAGAGCTATGATACATAACAAAATTTAAAAGAACAGCCACCACTGAAGACAAAAGAAAAGTTTCGCATTTGACTAAACTTCACTATTTTTTCAAATTAAATGATTCTTTTTCTTCCCATTAAACATGAATTATTCTAGCCCTTAAAGACTCAGAAAGAAATCCTTCTAGCAGCTGGACATATTCTGATTTAATATCTTATCTCTGACATTTCATATAAAGCTGTGACACAGTATTGCAGTTTCAAATCCTTAATTTAAATCATAGCTTTCCATTTTCCAAGAGATATCTATTTTCCCTAAGAGTTTTCCTTTCAACTTTTCCATAGAAAATGCATTAACTTAACATTTGAATCTACTAATTTTCTAAAAATACATACACTAAAAGGGTGAACAGCAATCATAAGAACCCTTTTCTTCTCAAGCCAGTATTTAAATGGATTTTTCTCTCATGAAAAAAAAACTTAGATTACATTTAGGATATTACAAAACCAATCAAAGATTTGATTGAGTGATTACCAAAAACATTTTAACTAAAGTGGATGAATAAACAGGATGCATTATTATTAATAAAAAGTCTGTCATGATGAGCACTCCACCCTCCACCTCTTTCTGGGCACTCCACCTCCTGCCCTAGGATCCTGTCCCCTTGATTGTTGAGAATTCACCATATCTAGGCACCCCTAAATCCACTACAATGCACACCAGCCTTCTTCCTGACATGCCAACACACACACAAACTTCCCCTTTCCCTCCCCTCAACAACTCTGCCTTCTTTCCACCTCTTGTTCAGGGCACCGAAACAACCAACATTACCATTCCTGGAAAGGATATGTCAATATGACTGACCTATGATTCCATTCACCATCCCTGTGACTTAACAAACCAAATGATTTTTCCCTAGTTGATATTTCTCTGTAGGTGTTCTATTCCCTTTTTAAAAGGTAAGCTCCTAGAGGTCAAGATTATCCAGCCTTATTAAAGTGTACCTGGCACACAGTAAGCACTTAATAAATGTTTTTTCATTAAATTGATCAAAACCTTCATTCACTAGTATTTTAACTTTTTAATCACTTCTCCTAGGACTCAATTTCAATACACACATACTACTTCTACTTTAGAAAAGTAAACAATGGGGGGCAGCTAGGTGGTGCAGTGGATGGAACACTGGCCCTGAAGTCAGGAGTACCTGAGCTCAAATCGGACCTCAGACCAAACACTTGACACTTACTAGCTGTGTGACCCTGGGCAAGTCACTTAACCCCAATTGCCTATAAATCAAAAGAAAAAAAAGAAAAGAAAAGTAAACAATGTAACACCATGCAGTGAAAGACCTTGTAAAACTGAGATCTCCTATTTTAAATTGTTTCACTTCACAGTAGCACAGACTTCTTCCATGAAAATTCAATTTATCTGTGGTTTGAACTCCTCCAAGTTTGGCTTTTCCAAGTAATATGGGAAACATGACCACAACATACTGTTTATTTAACTTTCCTATCAATTCATTCTTACCTAATTAAGTCTATCCCATGGAGTCAGAGCCTATAAGGAACACGACTACACCCATACTTGTCATTAAAGGTTATCAGATCAAACAGGAAGAGATTCAGTCTTATACAAATATCAAATGTTCTTCCATGTTTACAATTTTACCTTGGTATTATCATATCATCACAATACCAATAAGTTTATTAAACCATAAAACCTGACACCCTTTTTATTATTCTTGTCAATACCCAGGTGCCAGGTTTTAGAACCATACCAATTCACATCTGTCACACTTCCTAAATTACCTTGACTCTGTGATCAGTTTGGGGCAGGCCAGAGCCCTTTATAACACTCTGTGCAATTCCCTAATAATGAGGAACAAGGCCCAAGGGAAATACAGCTAATTTCCAATTATGCAAGGTCAGTGGGGAAACTTACTGGAATGACCTGACCATAAATGAAAAAGAGGCAAGGTCCAATGTATATTTATGTTCCACTGCCTTAAAGTCTACATACCTTGTATTTAGAAGTGCAGAAATTATTCCCAAATTATTAAAGTCAATTCTAAAATTACTCATGCTAAGGAAGATCAGAGGCAAAGATTTTCCAAAAATCATTCAAAGTAGCTTTATGCTAAACTATTTCCCACTCCCCCAAAAGAACTGTTTTTAACCTCGATTGGGATAATATTACAATTAGTTTGCATTCTCTGAGTAAATATCATGTGTCAGGAAATAAAATCATCCATACTCTGGGATACAATTTGAATCTGATAACTGAAAAGAGAAGAATGATTGACATACACATTCTTTTTGCTCTACTTACATCAATACATCAAGAATCAGTGATTTCCTCTAAGATAGACCTCAGCCACATAATTTTTTTAACCACATATAATTTAATGCATAAGTCTTAGAGGTGCCTTTGGCTCTAATAGGTTAAGTGACTTTAACAAAGACATACAGCTAATAAATATCACAGAAAGTATTTGAACCCAGTCTTCTGACTCCAAGGTCTGTGTTTTATTCACAATGGCTCTTGAATCTAAGTGGTGCAGATAAAGGACCCATTAATCAGCTCACAGTGATTAGTAATATTCTACAAAACTCAAAATCAGTCCTAAAAACAGATGAATTGTTCTGTCATCTTTTACTCATTTGCCCTTTGGAAGATGTGGTCAGGAGTAATAAAATGTCCTGAAGGTCAATAAAGCTAGAGAAAGAAGAACAAAGAAAACAGACTATCAGAGGTAGAGTGGAAAGCACCACACACTAAGTAAGAATCAAGAGTCCTGGGTTCCACTGCTTACTAGCCTTACAACAACAGGCAAAACTCAGATGATTTTTGGCCAATGTGTGCAGGATAAATTGGAGAAGGAAGAAACAGGGAGAGCCACAAATTAGGAATTTATTCTAGAAGTCCAGGTGAGAGGTGATGAGGACCTAAATCATGGAAGAAGCTGATAAAAGGAAAGAAAGGACCAGATGAGATATTTAATTGATAAGACCTGACAAGTGATTACATGTGGGTGTGAAAAAGAGGAGACAGAGATAACTAGGAGGTGATGAACCAAGATAACTGGGATAGTAGCAGCATCCTCAATGGAAATAGGGAAATCAGAAAAGGAAGAAAATTTATAGTGGGAGATAATGAAATTCTGTTTTTAACACATTGAGTATGAGATGCCTAAGGGACACCCAGCAGGCAGGCAGTGATCCATAACTGGGGTTCAGAAAAAAGATTAGGGGCAGACTATATAGAACTGAAAGTGCTCTGCATATAAAGAAACTGAACCACGAATGAGGCTGAAATCTGACAATGTAGTGAAAAAAGAGGAAAGGACCTATTACGGGGGGGGGGGGGCACCCACTCTAATGAGGGAGAAGTCTGAGAAGCTTAACTGAGTGAGAGAATCAGAAGAAAGGAGTGTCATGAAAGCCAAAGGAGGAAAAGAATATTCAAAATTGGAAATAGTTGGGGCAGCTAGATAGCACAGTGGATAGAGCTCCAGTCTTGGAGTCGGGAGGACCTGAGTTCAAATGTGGCCTCAGACACTTGACACTTACTAGCCGTGTAGCCCTAGGCAAGTCACTTAACCCAGAGGCCTCACCAAAAAGCCAAAAAAAAAAATTGGAAATAGTCAACAGCTTAAACCTTGCAGGGAGGTTAAGAAGGGTGAGAACTTAGAAAAGGTCATCGGATTTAGCAGATAAAAAGATCAATGGAAATCCTGGAAAGCAATTTGGAGGGGGAGCCCTCAGGGCTCGGGACAGAAACCAGATTAAAAAAGATTGAGGAATGATGGCAAATTGGTAACCGCAGCAAGTCAGAAAGGTCAAGTGACTATCTAAGATAGGTTTTGATTTCAGGTATTCCAGACTCCAAGTCCAAAGCTCCATCCACTATACCATCCAGCTGCCCCATTCTAATGGAAGAACAGGAAAAAGTCAGAATATTATCATTTCCAACAAAAGGCTCATATGTGTTAGACTATTCACAGATTTGGAGATTTTGGCTACATTTTTTATATTCAACATGTACAGATAATTCTTCATCTGTGGAGGAGGAAAAAAGCTACAATGGTACTACCACTCCTGTAGAAATAATCACATAGTATACATTATCTGTCTTAACTTTGGATTCATGACTTCATTACAGTGAAGCTTGAATTAAGAGAAACATTGGTATATGTCTCTGTTCAACATGATGCTAAAAGGTCATTTCATATTTCTATCTAAGTTTTATTGACACTTCCGAGAAGTCTTTGAAGTTCAGTTATATTAGAAAACCAATTTTTGGTGATTCCCGGGTTTTCCTAGGCCTACAGTAAAATGAAACCTGCTTTTTTGAAATTCATTAGTTTTCTTTCTACCCCCAAAAAGTCGGCCCAAAAGAATTTTTAAATGAACACTGGGATTTTTTTTATGTCCTTACAAGTTAAGGTTTGCTTCTTTTCTAAATGAAGTTTTATCTGTCAAAATTACCAAGACATGGGCAATGATTTTCCCCAAAACTAAAGTGATTTTTTTCCCTTCTCTGGAAAGGAATCCTTGCCAACTCTGAGATCATATGTAATGTAGAAGACATACTTTAGGGCTTTAAAAAGCTTTATGGTCAAATATCCTCACATACATTTGTTTGGGCAAAAGTGTCTCACACCATGCATATATGAAATTGTGCCACTGACACCAAGTGCCAGGGATCTCAATGTTATTTCAGCTGTGCTCAGTTCTGGGTGACACATTTTAGGAATCAACCTCAAGATGAGGCATGACCACATAGAGCATCCCCGGAATAGTTAGGGGATTTGAAACCACAGAACCTCCAAGTTGTAAGGGGCTTCAGAGTCTATCTAATATAAGCCATACCTGAACAGTAATCCCTTCCTTCAACATCTTTATCAAATGGCCATCCAGTCTTTAAGTTTACTACCAAGGAGGAAACTTGTCCTTTCAGTAGTGGCAGCCCACTCTGATCTGGTATAGCTTTACTTGTACCACAATTACTACAATTTATTATTTTTAATATGAATAGGTAGCCATTAGAAGGGAAGGACCCTACACATTATCAGTTCTTATTCACAAGTACACTTTTATAACCTTAATTTGAACAAATAAAATTGGTGTTCAGGATTTAAATAAATTAAATGTATGCCAACAAAATCAGAGTAATTTTTTCAGGGGTTAAGTTCCATGAACTTGGGGGGTGGGGGTGGTTTTTTAACAAATTTAATAAGAGGAATCCATAGGCTTCATCAAGCTAACAAAGGTGGCCATGATACACACAAAAATCCTAAAAAAGTTTTAAGAAAAAAATCCTAAATTACATACAAAACTCAATAGGAACTTGAAAGTGCTCTATTTTTGGTTTGGTTTTTTTTTTTGCTTCAGAAACTACAATTTTAAATATCAGCACCTAGTACAAGTAGAACACACAGTGGATAATGAATACAAGTTGGCTGAGCTAATGAAATAAAATTACTAGTTTTCCTAGTCTGATGATGTTTCAGAAATGAGAACCATGACTGACTGACTTTACCCCAATTGAGTTTGTTTTTAATTTTAATTTATAAATGTATCATGTTTTCTTTATTAATGCATTTAAACCACAATTTAGTTTCACAACCCAAGAAGAGAGGCATGCCCCTAAGGGGCAGCTCTTAACATTGCAAGTAAGGGCATCAGTGATATTTTGTATGCACAAAAACAAAATCTGTGTTAAATACCACAACCAATCTTGACTAAATGAAAGCACTGGCCAGCCAAAAAGAATATTGTGGTTTTTAAAGGTCATCAAATTTAAAATCTTCCCAATAAATCAACTGCCAAATCCAAGTTGATAGTCTGGTTCCACCCAGCACTAACTCAACATCTCCACCTTCTTTTACCTGATTCAAAGTAGCCCTAAATGAGGGCCCAAAGATGCTTCTCACTGAAGAGAACCTAGCTTGGGCAATACACAGATCCAGGTGGAGCAGCATAATGATGTTGCAGCACTATGCTTAGTTGGGTTATTAATTCAACTATTAAATGCTCCACAGTAGTAAGAAACTGGTTAGCTCCCCAAGATTAGAAGCCAGTTCCACACTAGAACTATCAGCCCTACCACATTTATCACAATTGTTAACAACTGACATTGAATGAAATAATACTGTTAAGGTTTTCAAAGAGCTTTTCCTACAATAACCCTGTGAAGTGGGTAATGCAAGTTTTATTACTCCCATCAGACAAACAAGGAAAATGAGACCTAGAAAGTTAAACAACTTGTCTGTCCATAATCACACAGTAATGGTCAAAGCTGATATAATTAGTATTACTACCACTAATAACAGCAGCAGCTTATATTTATAGAATGTTTTATGGTTTATAGTGTTCTGTGCATATGATCATTGGATTATCCAGTCATTCCAAGATGCCAGTTTCTGTGTTGATATGCTTAAATAATCAACAAGAGGGGAGAGGTACTTCTGAAAGTACATTTTTGTCCTTCATATTCAGGGTGATAAAGGTTTCTTTTGCCTAATATGCTTGAAGACTCTAAACTTACAATTTCACTGAAGATACCTAAGGACCAGCTTGGGTTCACTAAGAAAAAGTTGTGCCAAACTAACCTCATTTCCTTTTCTGATAAAGGTCAAGAAACTAGTAGCCCCAAGGAAAGCTTTAGATAAATAGCAGTGTGGAACAGTTTGAATAATCTCTCATTTCGAGGAGCTAAACAAGAGGCAGCAATAATGGAACCAAACACTGACAGCTTCTGTCCAGACAAGAGGGTCACCCTCCTATGACCTGGGGCAAGTCATTCACCTCTCAAGAGACTCCATTTCTTTGCATGGAAAATGAAAATAAAATTTGCACTGTCTCTCTCCCTCAAATCCTTTGGAGATGGTGGGAACTTTTAATTTGATTATTTTTAAAGTGAATCTTCATTTCAGCAAGGCATTTGGCAAAATTATTCAAGATATCACTGATACCTTCAGCTAGTACAAGCTGGAAATGAGAACAAAACAAGCCAGCAGAATGAAAATTCTAGACAACTTCAACAGGCTGGAACCAGTAAGAAATGTGGAACATAAAAAGTCATAGAATGATATAATTGGAAAGCATCTTATAGATATCTAGTCCAACTATTTTATTTTGTAGGATGGTGAGGAAACTGAGGCCAAAGAAAACTGGTGTGACCAAGGTCATCCATATTTAAAGGCAGCACTAGGGCCAGAACTAGGGTCTCCTAATACCCCAGTTCAATGCTGTCTCCATTACCTCACACTGCCCCTACCTACCAGGAACAAAAAAAAAATCATGCATTTGAATTCAAAAATAAATTGAACAAATGTGGAATGGGTGAAAGCAGGCTTAACAGAAGCAGTTTACATGAAATCAGCCTAAGGATTTTAGCTGACCACAAGTTCAATGAGTCAAATGTGACATTTATTAATAAAATTAATTTTTACCCAGCAATAGCACTTCTAGGGCTATATCAAGAGACCATACAAATGGGAAAAGGACCCAAATGTACAAAAATATTCATAGCAGCTCTTTTTGTGATGGCAAAGAATTGGAAATTAAGAGGATGCCCATCAATTGGGGAATGGCTGAACAAGTTGTGGTATATGAATGTAATGGAATACTATTGCACTATAAGAAATGATGAACAGGCTGACTTCAGAAAAACCTGGAAAGGCTTGTATGGTCTGATGCTGAGTGAAGTGAGCAGAACCAAGAGAACGTTGTACACAATGACAGCCACGTTGTGCGATGACTAATATTGATAAACTTAACCCTTTTCAGCAATACAAGGATCTAAGACATCTCCAAAGGCCTCGTGATGGAAAATGCTATCCACATCCAAAGAAAGAACAATGGAAGTTGAATTACTATTTTTTTTCCTCTTCTGTTGAGTTTTGTTTCCTCTTTCTGGTGGTTCCTCCTATTGGTTCTAACTTTTACTTACAACATCACTAATGTGAAAATATGTTTAATAGGAATGTATATGTATAGCCTATATCAGATTGTGTGCCGTCTTGGGAAGGGTAGTCGGGAGGTAGGGGGAGAAAAATTTTAAACTCAAAAGCATATCGAAGTGATTGTTGATAAATCAAAATAAATTAATAAAAAACTTAAAAAAAACAAATAGGAAAAAAATTTTAAAATGAAGCTAGGAATCTAAATAAATAAATAGCATTAATTTTTATGGACTACATTTACAGGAATATGGAGCTCAAACCAAGAGAAAACAATAACCTATGGTGCTCAACATTGGCCAAGTTTCACATGTGTAGACAAAAAAGAAATAGACAAAATAGAGTGATGAGAAAACGATGAAGGGTCTGGAAAGTGAGGATTTTTAACCTGGAGAAAAGAAAAGAGTTAGGGGAAAGGGACATTCTAGCAGTCTTCAAATAACCTGCAGCAAGGATTATACATTTTGTGTGGCTCCAGGGGGACAGAACTAGAGCTAATAACAGGAAATTATGATTCAACATAAGAAAATACAATTTGAGATGTCTGAAACCTAGAATATTTTGTTCTACATTGCTAAAAGTATTCCAACAGAGGCCAGACCTCATCATTCAACTGAGACTGCCCTTTCCAAGGTTATCAGTGGTCTCTTAATTACCAAATTGGATGACCTTTTTCTCAGTCCTCATCCTTCTTGACTTCTTCACAACATTAGACATACTGATTGCCTCTCCTAAAGGATACACTCTCTTCTCTGGATTTTGGTGACACTGCTCTCTTTCCTGGTTCTCTCCTCATCTGTCTGATTACTCCTCAATATCCTCTGCTGGATTTTCATCCATGTCACATCCATCCATGAATATTCCCCAAGGCTCTGTCCTGGGCCCTCTTCCCTTTTCTCTCTACTGTATATTCATTCACCTGGTGATCTCTTCAGTTCCCATGGGTTCAATTATCTTAATGCAGATGCTTCTCAGGCCTATTATGTCATGCCCTAGTCTCTTTCTTAAACCCAGGCCTGCATCAAACTTCCTATTATATATTTCAAACTAGAAGTCCCATAGGCATCTCAAACTCAAATTCATTACTTTGTCCCCAAAACCTTGTCCTCTTCTGAATTTCCGTATTACTGCTGAGGACACCACAATCCTCCCTTTACTCAAATTCGCAACCTCAGTGTCACCTACCTTCTCATTCTCACATAACCAATTAGTTGCCAAATCTTGTCATTCAGACCTTCACAACATTTCCAGGCACATGAGCCCTTCTCTCCATTCACACAGCCACTACCTCAGTGAAAGCCCTCAACCTCACACACAGACTACTGCAATAGTGTTCTAATTGGTTTCTTTCATCAAATACCTTCCCCACTCCAATCCATCTTCCACTCCGTTACCAAAATGATTTTCCTAAAATATGTCTGGCCATGTTACCCTACTCCACCATTCAATAAATTCCAATGGCTCCCTTCTGCTTCCAGGATCAACTATGAAGTCCTTACCTTTAAAGCTCTGTACACCCTGAACCCTTCCTTTCTTTGCAGTCTTCTTATACTCTTTTCTCCTCCATGTATTCAACCATATTGGATCATTACTAGCTGTTCCTCACACATGATACTACATCTCCAATCTCAATCCCCCTGTTCTACCTGTCTCCCACCGAAAGAATGCTTAGCCTTCTCACCTCTACCTCTTAAAGACCTTGGGTTCCTCCTCTCTCACCTCAAATGCCACCTTCTGCAGGAGCCATCCCCTCTCCAGCTGCCAAAGTCTTCTCCTCTAAAGCAACATTCCTTCTATTCTGTATCTTGCACATACCTAGGTATTTAAATGTTGTCTTCTTCATGAGAATATAAATTCCTCATGGGTTGAGACTGTTTTTGCCTTTGTGTCTCTAGTACTTAGCACAGTAACTGACATAAAATAAGCAATTAATACCTTGTTGTTTGACTGCTTTGGTAGACCACTTTTTCAGGGATGCTATAGAGATGACCTGAGTTAGATAGTAGGAGGGTCTACATGAATATTCTCTACAAATGCTAAGCTTGAGAGCAGACTACTTTGCCACCACTCAATTCATGCAATAGTTATTTATCAGGCATTATAATAAACAAATACTATTAAAATCCTACTCCAGTGTGTGACATGGCAATGACCCTGCAATTTCAACCAGCATAGACCTCAACATGCAGGCTCAGCCAAGTCTTTCGAAGCTGGAAAGACTTAAAGTACAGGCCCAAGAACAAATGCATACTCCAAAGACCAGCCTAGATAAGCCCACAAAGGCTCATCACAAAAACTGGCAATGAAGCAAACAATTTTTTTTTGTCCCCAGCAGGTCATTAAACCACCAACTAATATACATGAAGGTTTGTATCATTAAAAGGGCTGTCTATACATCCTTAAAATATTTCAATGTTAGTAATCTCTAAATTATTAGTCCTACTACTGCTAACACTATGCAATGCTATTCTGTGACCCTGGACAAGTCTTTACCCAGGCAACTATCTAGGAGTATACGTTGCAGAATAGTTGCCAATCTGTATAAGTATACTGAGTTTCCTCATGAGTTCCTACACAGAAAAAAACATAGGTCCAGACATAAAAAAAAGAACTATTAGGGCTGTATAGAGCCAAGTGTTATTTATGAATATTCCACATGCCATCTGCCAAGCTAACCAAAGGATAAGCTATGAACTAGATGTTTTGATTTAGTTCTTACTTATTTACACATAAATATACTTTTCCTTAATCTGCTGCTTAGGTAAGCAGAAGTCAGTGATAATTTCGAATACTCTGGTTCAAGTTGACCCCAAAGGCTCACCATTCATCTAGGACATGGTACTAATTACAAATCAATTTCTGTCCTCTTACATGTTTTTATACATGTATGATTTTATAATGCTGACATCAGCGTGTAACAGTCCTGGATGTTGGTTTTAAGGAATCGATGAGATGTTTCCCACATCTTAACTGTATCTATAATTTCTCTCTCTTGTTTCATGGGACAAAGATAGTATAGGCAGTGGCAACTGGATGACTTAATTATGGAGCAATAAGTCATATCTGATACAGCTTTTCCAATCCTATGAAGGTAACAAATGTTCTCCCTTGCTGCCAACATTAGTCTTGAAATTCCCCATGACAATCAGCTTGTCAGATGTTGGTATTGCTGTAATGAGTTCATCTAGGTCCCTGTAAAAATCTTTCATGGTAGAAACATAGGTGTTAATGATAGTGGAAAACAAAAAAATGGCAGGAAATTAAGCTTGAATGTTAATTAGTAATGGCATTTCCACTTTAGTTGGACATGAGTATGAAGTTGTTATATTGTCTTAAACCTGAATATAAAACAATCTCAATAATAATCATAAAACTCCATGGAAAATATTTCCTTAAAATTAATTATAAAATGCAAATAAGAATTTTCCTTTTAGCATTCTCTCAACTACATTAAGTATAGGGATAAATACTTGACTTATGATTTCATTAGTACTACATAAATATCATCTTTCACATAGATCTCCACCATTATAGCAAAGCATTTCAATGGGCAAGTAGCAAAAAAAAAAAAAAATTAAAGGTTTTTTTATGTCTGCATAATACAAGTTCTAATTTTTTTTAATTATGGTTTGATTTTCTCCTAATCTCTGAGAAATTTTTCTGTGTGTGTACATACGTATACTTATAATCTCCAATATGAATCATATAACTTCAGAGCTAGAAGGAGTGTTAGAAATCAGATAGTCTAATCCCTTCACTTTATAAATGAAGAAACTGAGGGTCAGAAATTTTAAGTTATCTACCCTTTACATCATAGTGTTGACAGAATCCAAATACCTTGAAGACAGTTAAAAAAAACTGAACTTCCATACATTCACCCTGTCTATATTTACCAGTGCCACTTCTATTCCAACTGTTCCCCATAATATTAAGCTAAAAGAATACAACCATCTGCCTGTAGAAAATATGAACTGTCCCAATAAATTCCTATGTAGATTTTTTTTAAAATCTAGAAGGATCAGAAAGGAGGCAATTTCTTTTAGATCCACCACCTGATTTCTTTAAAGATGTTCCTTGTTTTTAAACAATTCTCACCAAAACTTTTTTTTGAAAGATGATTTTATTAAATCAAGTCATTGCACTTGGTCATTTTATTGCTACAGCAAAACAAGGTCATTTTATTATTGTTAACACCTTTCATTTCTAATTTTAACCAATTCAAAATTAACTTTTTTAAACTCCATGACAGATACTGAAATGCCTGTATCATTTGAACAAACAGTTCAGACATGAGCAAAAAATGTTTAGGTCAATGTCTCTAGATGCCTTCTCCATTAGGTCCTCCTCATTATGGTGAGGCCCCGAGGGTTCTCAAAGGCTAAGCACAAGCTTTGTCAGGTCCTACACACTGGAGAGAATTCTAAAAACTGGCTCATCAAAGGCCTGCCCAGGGCCGACCCTAGCTAAATGGAGAGAGATTGGGCTCCATATTGGCCACAGGGCAATGATTTTTTTTAGATACAGCAACTCTCTAAGGTCATCATCTAAGTTACAGAAGAAATAACATTAGTGGCTGGAGTATCTACACCTTTGAAATAGATCCTTGAAGTATAATTATAATAATAATAGCAACAGCTGCCCCTTCTTGTTTAAATAGCACTTCAAGGCTTACACAGCAACTCAAGAGTTATTCCCACTTTGCAAATAAGGAAACTGTGAAGTTCAGAGCAGCCGAAGTGCCCACTGTCCCAAAGTCAATAAGTGTCTTCCTGCCTGGATTTGAGCCCACCTTTCCCACCTTCAAGTCCTGTGCTCTCTCCAATGTATTATTAGTGCATTTTAAAATGTTTAATTCAAAAATTTAACTGGAAATCATTTAATCCCAAACACTTTGCCCACAATGAACTTGTACCCAGTAACCCATAACGAATTATTCTGTGTAAATGACACTTCCTCAACCACAGCTTGCCATTTTCATTTGGCACCAGTGTCAAATCATGGTGAATGGTATCTCTTTCATACACCCTGGTAAGTTCCATTAACATCTGTGCAGATTTAAATACAAGAACAGATGGTAGCATACAGACCAAAATGGTATGGGTGTTGTTTTTCCTTCCCAAATGATCTCATATAAAACTGATACTAGAACCTTGTTACAGACCAGATCTTCTCATCCTAGAAATAAAGCCTCATTTTTATTATTTATTTTTAATAGATTACTCAGCTACTCTTGAACAGCTAGGAAGCAGCAGGAGACGATCATCTTGTGGCAGATCATCCTACTGCAATAGTCTCTGAAATATAATAATAAAACTTAACTTGGACATACCATCTGGAGTTGGGGGTGGGGTGGGAATGTTACTTGCAATATCCAAATAAATTTTTTAAAATCTTTTTGCTTCTCTGTGTTAGAATATGAAGTAGTCAATTATCATGAAGGAAATGCACAAGACAACCTAAGTGGCAGGTACCTAGTACACTTTCCTCTCCTTCCCTGCCCCCTTTGCAGAGTCCCCAGCCTGGTAAAAGAACCAGAGGAATTTTAATTCAACATCGGGTGAATATACCCTGGAATTTTTACAGAAGTCACGAACACAAACCTTTCGGGATCAGAAGACACAGGATCACACATTTAGAAAGGCCTTTTCAGGTCATCTATAATCCAGATCTCTCATTCTGGAGTTGAGATGATTGCGGCCCATAAAAGTGAACTGACTTGGCTCAGGTCACATGCATAAAATAAAGGTGAAGCAAGATTTTATTTCTCCTAACTCAATCTAACAACCACATTTATTAAATAGTTATGGTTTGCAAAGCACTTTCCTCACACCCATGTATGGCTGATAGTGCACACGGCTTATTTCACCCACTTTACAGAAGAGAAATCTGAGGCTCAAAGAGCTTAAGGGATCTAACCAAGCCCTCATAGTTAGAAAGGATCAGAGGGGGAATTCAAATGGAGATATCCTAATTCCAAGTCCACTAAGCTCATTCTGCTTATCAGCACTATGTTAGTTTCATGAAGTCAAAGGATTTAATTCTGGTTGTGGGTTATTATTTCCACTTATGTAAGAAGTGATCACACCAATACGATAAAATAATAAATTTTACAGTAATTTATTAAATACCTACTATATGCACTTCATTGTGTGCCAGGTGGGTCCCGCTGATACAAAGACAAAACAAGACATAGTCTCTTCCCTCAAGAAGCTTACATTCTAGGAGAGGGGATATCCCCGTTGATCACAATAGTTATGAGACTTAGGAGGGGATTTCACAAAAGACTAATGTATACAGTAAGTCTTTTTATTACAGCCTAGGTATTTGGTTGTTTTTTTGTTTTGGGGGGGGGAGACAGAGGGGACATCAAATACCTGTGGGGGAAGCATGGGAAACCTGGAGCAGTGAGGGAAGTGACAAGGGTTGACCTTGGACCCCAGCTAGGCTGGTCTTCTGACAGTAACAAGAGGAAAAAGAATAGGGATCAGGGGGAGGGAGGAATGGTCCTTCAGTAAGGCTGCTGCATCCCACCCACGTCCCTTTTACTAAATTCCAGATGCCTCAGTACTAAACTGAGGCAATCTTAGGGCATGAGTTTTAGAGAGAAAAGGAGGTGGGTTTCCCACCTCAGATTATATAAGCAAGGAAATAAGCAAGGAGACTCTAGGTCAACACTGGCCAGGGGAGACCCAAATGAATTAGATAGGAAGCAGGTGCATGGAAGTGTCACCGAAAAGGTAAAGCAGAGGAAAGGGGGTGGAGAGGTGCCCTGTGACCAAAGCAAAGGCATCCTACCACACCCAATGGATCCTAGAAACCTGTAAGAATCCAGACTTTTTGGACTATCAAAGGGAATAATAAAAAAAAATACACAAGTATAAGAGTGCCACTTACAGTGTAACAAATACACAGCAGAGGTCCAAAACAAGTAACAAGAGAAACTTGAGAAGAAAAAACTGAGGTTAACATTGGGAGCTCTGGAAAATTTCAACAAGGAAGTGACATAAAATGGGGCTCAAGGAAGCAAAGGGTTTCAAAAGACAGTCATAGAATAACAATGCAAAGTGGAATTGATTATCTAGCTCTGGTGTATGTGTTTCTAGGTATAAGGGAAACCTCAAAACTCTATCAGGAGTAGATCCATCTAAGTAACAACAAAACACATTAGAACAATATTTCTGTTCCATTTTAAATTTCACTGTATAAAAGCTAAGGGTCTATACCAGAAACAAAGAAGATTGAAACTTTGCAAGTTTCCAAACCCAGAACCAGCCCAATATGCACCTACCTTGTGGTCATTCACTAAAAGTTATTTTACCTTAAAAGCCTACTCAGAAAAAGCTACAGTCATTCTATTTGCCAACTCCTATTTCTGGCTTTCATTGCTCACATTATCCTTCAATAAATGTGCTTTTCAATGTGCTTATTGTTTGTTGAATTGAAGCTCAATATCTTATCCATTTTCTCCTGCATTAGGATTACACTCCTCAGTTCATTTGAGTAGTAGCAACAACTAGGAAGTAATGCAAAAGGATGCTGGGTTGGGAGTCAGAAGACTTTGTTCAAGTGGTTGAATGAATTCAAGTCACTATGACCTCTTCCTTCTGGCCCAAATTCATTCATAAAGTGGAAATAAGAAGACTTGGATTACCTGTATTAGAGGATTATTGCAAGAGTCAAAGGAGATGAAGTGTGATGTAAACATCAATTCTAATCCCAATGCAAGAGGAAGTGACCATTAAAGATTCAAGATAACAGAAGAAATGCAACATACATTCAATTTGGGAGTTACTGCCATTGCTTTTGGCTAGATAATCAAAGATCACAGACGCCTAGAAAGAGCAACAGCCTTACCCCTAAATCTGAGCCTTTCATTTTATAAACAAGAAAACTAAAACTTGAAGAGGCTGTGATTCCACCAAGGTTATACTAGGTTATATTATTTTTTCCTCCTTCTTCCTGCAGTCCCCAAAAGAAAAACAAAACTCTAGTAACAAAGATAATTAAACAAAACAAATTTACACAGTGGCCATGTCAAAAAATGTATATTGCCTTCTATTTCTGAGTCTATTACCTCTCTGTCAAGAAGTGGGTAGCATTCTTTAACACTGGGCCTCTGAAATCAAGGTACCAACCTGGTGTTTAAGGTGGTGCCATCATCAGCACTTTACACGAGCAAAAGAAAAAAAAGGAAGGGAAAGGAAGATGAATAGCCATAGTGGATCACAAAAGGGAAGTAAAATATTCAAGGAGCTCTCAAGGAAGAAGGGGAGGACTAAGCATCACGACATAGTAGCCTACCCTAGATGTAAAGGAAAACAAATAAGTCAAGACAAAAAAGTGTAGAATTGCCTTTGGGGAAATTCACTGATAAAAGAAGGAGAAAGAGACTATAAGAAAAAAAAGCAAGAAGGATGGGAAAAGGTTTTATTTGTTCATCTATAGGAGAACAGAGCAAGTCTGCAAGCAGAATGAAAGGAACTAGTGAAGTAAAAAAAATTAAAGATGCAAGAGACAGGAAGTATGACTGCCAGGAAAAGATCCCAGAAGAGTGAGGAGGGGACACTGAAATAGCAGAATTAGAAAGGAGGAGGAAACATTTCTTCCTCTGACATAGGAAAAAAATTTTAGGGCAGAAAAAAAAATTTGAGGGAATTCACATGCAAACTCATAATTAAAAGCAACAAGGTCAATTTCTTAAGGATGAAGAGGGCAGAAGTAGGGTTGGGGGGGTTAGTTATAGAAAAGATTTGGAACAGCCACAATGGAAAAGAAAGAGTGAATGAGTAAGAGATGAATGGAAGGACTGCTGAGATGCAAGGAACAACCCAATTTTCAAATCAGAAAGTGTGAATTTTTAGAAATATAATCATCAAAGTGTTATGACCTTCTCCAACAACATTCCAGCACCCCAGTCAAGGAATGGAAAAGCACCTGGTCAAGAATTCAAGCTGACCATGGTAGGTAGGGGACCCAAGAGAAGCAAGGAGACTAATAAATAGAGAAGTCTAGATAAGGCCAAAGAGCAGTTTCCTCCTAGAGAAAGGAGGATTGTGGTCAGAGAAGTAAATTAAGTTCCTTTCAAAAAGCATTTATTAAATACCTACTATGTACAAAGCACTGTACTAACAGCTCTGAAGATAAAAAGGCAAAAATTAAACAGACCCAGAGCTTGAGGAGTTTACATTCTAGGGAAGTGACTCCACATATGTACAAATAGGTACATACGAAGTATATATGGTGTAGGAGGAGAACTAACAACTTGAGGGGGGAAAGGAGATGGGGAAGGAAGATGTCAGATTATATAAAGAAAAAAAGTAGAACACAGAATACTACATACAAGGAATTGCAAGTAGGTACTTTTTTCCATTTTTCTAGAATATTGCATGTACAAAGTGAAACAATACGAAATGCGTCTGGAAAGACAGGCTGGAGCCAGACCGTGAAAGGCTCTAAGTGCCAAACAGAAGAGTTTCTATTTCATAATAGAGATAATAGGGAGTCACTAGAGATTCTTGAACAGTGGAGTGCCATGGTCAGACCTGTGATTTAGGAAGACCATTTTCAAAGCTCGGTGAAGGGATGCACTGGAGAGGAAAGAGCCTGGAAACAGGGAGACCAATTAGGACTGCTACAGATCAGGCAAAAGGTGCTTATGGGTTTGCACTAGGGTAGTATCGTCAAAGTATAGGGAAGAAGAAAGGCATCAAAAATACTGTGGAGATAGAATAGATGACACTGGCAGTTAATGCTCGTGTGAGTAAAGTGACAGTGAGAAGTCAGACATAACATCAAAACTGCAAACCTGTATGCCTAGGAGGACAGTGGTGCCAGTAACAGTAAGTTTGACCAGGTGATGATTGAGATATCTATAGGGCACCTCTACAGAGGTAGAGATATAAAATAGGCATGTAAGTTGGGACTGTAAGAGAGAAATAATGGCTTCATATGTTGATTTAAGAGTCATCTGCAGAGATGATGAATAGAACCCAAGCAAGCTGATGACATCTTAGAGGTGGTATACAGTTTCTGAGAAACTGACATCTTAAAAGCACACACTCACAAAATAATTGCCATCTGCTGCTCCCCAGATAGCAGTGGTGGCAAGGGGTTGACTAGGGAACTTGAGAAGCAACTCGGGGATCAAGAGGTCATGTGTCACCAATTAAATAGCCCTGGGTTTCTTAATAAACTACCTTCTATTAGAGAAGGTATGGACCTGATTTAGCATCTCCTTCCTTCCTCTCTACCCCGATACCATGAACTCAAGTGGCTCCCACTAGCACTACCAGCTTCCTAAAGCAGGAAGGGATTCCTCTAGGGTTATGGGTAGTTCCTTATCCAGCACCATCTACTCTGAGTAGCAGGAGTTGTCAATCACAAAGATTGTATGCTTGGCAGTCAAATCAAGCTCCTTATAAAGGTGGAGTGGAGAGAGGTGTAGAAGGACAGGGAGAGGTCCTTAAGTATGGCACATTTGACAGAGAACTCCTTCTCCCTCCCTTCCCTTGGCATGTTATAGGAGATTCACTGGAATTTGGTCATTTAAAGCCAGAAATTTTGCCCCTAATAAGTTTCAAGGGAGATTTACATTAGATCTTACAACAAGATTAGATAACTGTTGTTTTTTTAATGAAAATTAAATTGTCACCATGCCCCACTAATATAAGCACTATTCTCAACCTTTAAAGAAAGGGAGGGGAAGAGAAAGGCAAGGAGAAAGAAGGAGTGACAGGGACCCAATCTATTGAACATAAAACTGTTTCTTTTCATCCAGGAGACTCAATTTTTATATAAGCCTAAATGTCAGCTGCACCCCAGTCATATCACTAAAACAACACTCTCATCAAGGAAGAGTTTTCCTCTGTGTTTCTGCATCTGGAGAACATATTCTATATACCATATGCAATGAGTTTTTATTTCCTTTGTGTTTTTGTAAAAAAAAAAAAAGTTTCTTTTATCCTATGGAAAAGAAATGGTAAGCTCTGGAGAATTAATTGATTAGCAAGTTACTTCTATACTACAAATGCTATTCAGCTTAAGATAAGAGATTAATTTGAAATTCAACCCAAGATAAAAGGAAATGTCTCACTTCCAACATACCTATTTATACTCACAGATGACTATCTGTAGTAAAACCAAGGGTATTCTTTTTTTCTCTTTCTTCTTTCTGTTCAGAGAAAAGGAATTTGAGGCGATGGCAGTTTTCATGGAGAAGACTTCTGAAATTTGGTACAGAAAGGAAGCACTAACAAAAACATGCTGAGTTGTTTTAATTGGTTTTTTTAATCACTGTAAAAGGTACAACTGTGTAAATCCAACTGAACAACTTAATGTTATAAAATGTGCTGTTTTGAGAATACACTTAATGTTTTTTTAATGCAAGAAAACTGAAAATTTCAAATATATATGTATGTATGTATGTATATATAAATGTGTGTGTGTTTATGTATATACAAACACTGAACTTGCTTTAAAACTTAGATAGCTGAAAGTAAACTTTTTCATCTTAGGTTTCTTACCTTAAAAAAAAATAACACTACTGTAAGCTATCCCATTTTCTTTGTAATAAAATAAAATTTATATTTCAAAACTCTAACTACATACCTTCATATTTGCCACCATCGCACCTCCTCTCAACCAACCATACACTGCTGAAGCTCAAATCCCCCACTGGATGAGAGTATCATTAATGAAATCTAATTTCACTCTGTGCAGTTAAAATGTCCATCTGTTCCATTAGAACATTAGAAGCCTCATACAATCTGTCAAAGTGATATGCAACCTCTTATAAGCACTGGCCATACTGCAGAAGAAACCAAACTGTTCTGATCTGAAAGGAACAGAGAAAGCACCCAACATTTTAAGTATGTTCATCAATTTGTTTACAATCCTTTAATTTAACATAGTAAAAACAGCAAGAACTCTAAGCCAATACACAGAGGCAAGATATATTAGAATGAGTACTGGATTGGAAATCCAATCCAATCCAATCTTTGACAGTAGTCCTATGATGCCTAATGAGTATGGGAGAATGTCCATGTCTTGTCCCACTCCTGAGAACCAGCTCTGAGGATTTGGCTCTTTAACCAGCTTTTAGCCCCGGAGATTAGGCTTGTAACATGGTATTAGCAGTCTCTCTTCCTCAGGATTTCAACTTTATTATTTTGGCCATGTGGAGAGAGATGAGTGTACAAATGATAGCAAGAAATCATATCTCTAAGTTGGGTCATCAAACTGCTCCTTCCCTCTACCAAACTGATCTGTCTCTAAGCATTCACAACAAAGAGTACAACCATATAACTATATAACCAAATACAGTAGAAAACTCACTTTCTTCCCCTTATGGAGTACCAAAATGGAGTCAGGAATGGATTGGTCAAATCCACCGCACCTCAAAAGAAAAGCTCTCTCAATACAAGTAGAAATGCTGTTCCAAAAAAAATGTCCTGGGGCAGCTAGGTAGAGCAATGGATAGAGCACTGGCCCTGGAGTCAGGAGGACTTGAGTTCAAATCCGCCTCAGACATATAACACTTACTACCAGTGTGACTCTGGGCAAGTCACTTAACCCCAATTGCCTCACTCAAAAAAAAAAA
This sequence comes from Phascolarctos cinereus, assembly GCF_003287225.1. NCBI lineage: Eukaryota > Metazoa > Chordata > Mammalia > Diprotodontia > Phascolarctidae > Phascolarctos > Phascolarctos cinereus. The sequence continues at coordinate 440,755,242 of NW_027555847.1, read as the reverse complement.
GCAATATAGCTCCAATCATACAGTACTTGAATGAGAAAAACAAATTCCTATATACAGAACTTCTCCTGAACAAGAACCAGCATGGCAACTTGACTAGCACTGCATTTATGACCTCAGTATGGTAAGCCACTTCCCCTCTCAGGACTGCAGTGTCCTCAACCGTAAATTAAAGAAGGAACAGACATTGCATATTACAGTGAAAATACTTAACAATTACATTTCATACTTTCCTTTACTCTATCTGGGTCTTTAGAAAGCATCAGGAACTTGGGAATATGAGGCCAATATTCTAACATATTAGGAAGTGAAGCAGGCATATGAATTAAAGTCTATCTCCATTGGATGCAGCTGAATCAGAACAAGATTCACTAAAGATGGAAGTAGCAAGAACAGAACAAATCTCTTCCTACAAGGGGGATAAGCTTAGTGAATTAGATTTTGAATGAAATTTAGCAATTTCCAATTACCTCATCCATAAAAACTGAGTCATTTGTCACTACCTGGTTAAGTATATGTGTATTTATACATATATGCATATGTATGTGTGTATACATATATATATGCTTTTAAAAATAAAAATAAAACACTGTACATGGTAAAGTTCACAATTTCTTATGACTCTCTTCCCTTTTCTTTGTCTTGAGATATTTGTGATTGGCTATGACCACTGAATTCACAATAAAAAAGATTGTATTTTAATTACCTCACCCAAATTTGATATTTCTAATTAAATTCATCACCCTGGCAATGAGTGTCTCTGAATTTATCTGGGTTGGCCCTCAAATAAACATTCACTGACCAGGGCTAAACTCCAGTTCGGTAGAACTTGCCAGACCTTGTGTTCAGAGGATTAACCCCACATCAATTCATAAGGACTTGAGCAGATTTTATACTTATATATCATTCAAATAATTGGCTATTCAATTAAAAAGCATAGGGTATGAAGGTCTGAGTTAAAAGAAAATCTGACATTCTACTCTAAATCTAAGACTGTGAGTCTGTTTCACTAGCACTGAATTATTTTTTTAAAAGTACTTTGTAGTAGGTATTTTTAATGATGTTTTGAAAGAATTTAGCATAATGCTATGAGCAAATGCTAGATTTGGAGCCCGAGGACTTATCTGCTCTGCCACCTGTGTAACCTTGAACAATTCACTTAATCTCTCTGGGCCTCAGCTTCCTCCTCTGTAAAATGAGAGGGTTAGGATAGGTGACCCACACAGTACCTTGCAGCTCTAAATCTATACACCTATGATAACTAGGTGTCTCAAGAACTACTAGGACACTGCAATACAAACTTTCCCACAAGTGGTTTCACCTGTTCAATGTGTAGTTTCACAGAATGGGATAACGGGATCATGAGACAGAAGGGATCTCAAAGAGCACTGTCTAACCCTCACATCTTATGAATAAGGAAACTGAGGCCCAGGGACTCGCCCAATAGGAAATGAGTCCATTTTGTTATGAACAAATTCAGTTTCCAAAGAACATGTCAAAAAATTCTTAGGATTAAAAAAAAAGCCACAGTATTCACAAATATAAATTCTCACATAAGTTAAAAATAAAGCATTTTTTTTTTACTATTTTCCTGCTTGGAATCTCTGGGTTCCAAAGATCTATTATGAGACACCTTTGTTTAATGGGCAAAGAGCAACAGTCAGAGTCAAAAGACTGAACTCAAGTCTCAGCTCTATTACTTTAAATAACTGGTTTCTGGTGCACATCACTCAAAGATCGCAAGCCTCATTTTTCTTACCTGCAAAATGTCACACTTGCACTGTCACAGGGGCAGCTCTGAGTGTAATATGTTTCAAAAGTCACTTCTACAGAAGATGTTTTCACTATTACTACAGCTTTAACAGCCAAATGGAATGTTTAAGATTTAGCAGCTGATGCCGGCAATTTTTTAGAAAATTGAGGGGAGTGAATAGAGATACTTTGAGAGAAACTATGAAGAAGAATGAGAGAAAGAGGGTGAGGGAGGAGCATCTGCGTTGTTAGAACTGTTTTAATTTATTTTATGAAGAAATATTACAAAAAGAATCTTATGAAGAGTCCAAAAACTGTTCAGGTCAATTGAGAGAAACTGACGACACTGCTTATTTTTCTGTCATGGCCAGAGAGAAACTGAAGAAAGAGAAGAAAAGGATGGAGGTTCCTTTTTGATGGGAACTCTTCTAACCTTTATCTTGAAAAAGGATGAAGAGAATCCTTATGAAGAGACTGATATCTACAGTGAACTAAATTGTGGGACTATATTTTCAGAAATAAGTCATCTCCAGTTACAGTGGTAGTATGACATGGCTCTCTGGCTGTGATCTTTCTCACAACAAGTGTACATAATTATTTATACCTTTATTGTATTATTGACTTTATTGTTAACAAATTACATACTCAGTAATATTAAGGAAATTAATATATCTAGATACGAGTTTACTATTGGGAAAGGCAGTTACTCCAGTTCATTAAATAATATCTGATGAACTGATGGGGACACTCTCTCTGAGTTAAGTAATTGAGAAATGTCAAAATCTTATTAATTAATGAAAATATATGCAATCATACACTTAGATTACTCTAGATATCAGGAAAAGATTAAATATGAGATCAAGTTAAGTAGTAACCTAAGGGTGATTTACAAGTAAAGTTAATTGACCTATGTATTCCTGTTACAAGTGGGGAGGGTGGAAAGGAGAGGGAGGGGCATCCCTTAATTTCTGCTATGTGAGAATCAAATGAAAGGCATTCCAGGATCTCTATAATCTGGTACCACACCTTATCTTTTTGGACAAATTGGACTATTCTCTGTCCCAGAGGAATATATCTGACTTTCTCCTATCTACATACTTCCCTATCCCCAGAATATATCCTCTCCACCCCACATTCAGTTATTGAATTCCAACCTATCCTTTAAAGCCCAACTGAAATACCACTCTTTCATGCAATCTTTCCTACTCTCTCTCATCTGCAAAGACCTTCTACTCATCCCTCCCCTATACATCACATTTTTTGCTGAGTCATTTTTCAGCCCCATCCAACTCTTGGTGACCTCAACTAGGGTTATCTTGGCAGAGATACTGGAATGGATTGCCATTTCCTTCTCTAGCTCATTTTACAGATAAGGAAACTGAAGCAAACAGGGTTAAGTGACTCGCCCAAGGTCACACAGCTAGGACGTGTCTGAGGCCAGATCTGAACTCTTAGTTAGGAGTCTTCCTAAGTGAAGGCCCAGTATTTTATCCACTGTGCCACCTAGCTGTTCCTACATATCACACAGCATTTTGCTTTGCACCTAACTTAACTCATTATTACATGGCAATATTAACTATGGGTTCAAGACAAGTGTCAGCCTTACCACTGTGGCACAAGACCTTTTCACAAGCAGCAATATAAGATACATGTCTTGGGTTCCATAAGATCAAACATCCTATTATTTAAACTTTTTCTGCCCATCTTCAGCATGATACAGTACACAGTAAAGGCTTAATAAATGTTTGTTCAATGACTATTACCTTTACAATTGAATTAAAAATAAAATGTAGAACTTTATCATTTCTGTATGCTATAAATAATCTACAATCATTTTAATTAATGCAAACAGATACAAAACAATATCAATTTACATCCCAAAACACATCTTCCTATTTCACATCTAAAATTAAATACTTCAAATCCTTTGTGAAACAGTAGGAAACAGTTCTGGATTTGGAGACAGGACATAAGTTCAATTTCTGGCCCTGTGACCTACCAATGCCCTCCAAGAGACTTCAGGAAATACGAATAAATTCTCTGCACTTGATTCCTCATCTATCAAATGAAGGAGATTAGACAAAAGACCTCTGAGGTCCCTGCCAGTTCTACAATCTGCAAGTACAGTTTAGATAATGCTTTCCTCACAACAATGCTGAGATAGGTCGAATCAAGGGTGGTCTTACCAGTTCCTTGAATTGTTTCAAATACCTTGATTTTACTGTAGCTGGACCATGAAAGCTAGATACAAACACAAACAGCAAATAACTGTAAAAAATGCACAAACTGAGGAAGAGTATACCCCTTCAAACTTATACAGAGCAGAAGTTCTAGTACTTATTCCTTCAGATTAGGCTCACCTTTGGTTTTCTAAAGAACAAAAAAGGAGTATGAAGCCAAACACATGTCTACAATGTCAATCCAACTACTTCAGATTGAAAACCCTTGATTAAGGGCATATTATTAGTACCATGCCAGATAAAACTGGGGGGGGGGGGGAACCCTTTAAAAAAAGCCTTCTTTTCCCAAGGATTCTCAGGCTGCTTTAGACATTTTGATGTCATCTCTTTTTCCCTCTTGAAATGCCAGGCCCCTTTAAATGAATTGTTTTTCTATTGAGTGACTTCAGGATTCCTCAGATTTTGCAGGACAATTAAGCCCTTTCTCCTATCCAGCTAGAATGTTCAACCCTGGAACATGGCAAAATCATTCCTCTAAGATGCTTCGTTTGACAGATGTCTCATTAATTCATTTCAAAGCTAGAGCAGGAGATGCCTCTGAAAAGAAAAATAAAATCACCTATTCTAAGTTTTGCCCACCCTCTTAAAGGCTGCTAACTCAAAAAATTCATCTAGTTTCTCTCACCCAGGAAGAACTAATGATCATGTGAAACAAAGATACTAGTGGCAGGTGGCATCTCTGAATCTCCTGTCATTAGGGAAATGCCTATTTAAAAAAACATCACTGCCTCAGTGACACAAACACTGTAGAGGAAGAATCACACAGAAACCATCATTCAGTTGCTTAACAGATTCTAACAACTGTGTGGTTTTGTGGGAACAGCTCTGGACTAGGAATTAGAAAGACAAAATTCAAGACCCAGCTTAGTCAGTAACTTTATGTGACCTTGGACAAATCCCTTCATCTCTTTCTGGATCCCATTCTCCTCATCTGTAAAACTAAGAGAGCTGAATTAGATGATCTCGAAGTTCCCTTCCAGCACTACGTTCCATCATTCCACCACTACCATTCCATCATTCCACCACGTTAACAATAAAGGACTACAACATGGACAAATTCTAGTTAAGAAGTGACATCCAAACACCCTATCTGGATAAGCCTTTCCCCCTCCCATAATTTTTATGTAACACGGCGTTTTCATTGTAAATGTTCTTAGTATCTTATCATAAATAAGCTCTCTTCCTGTCTCTAACTTCAGTTGAATAGTTGCCACAATCTAATGTTAATGGCTGAATCTTCACTCATATCCACACAAATACTGCCTAAAATGACGAACGTTAAATCCCATCAACAAAAAATTTAATACCTCAAGAATCTGATCAGTGTGAATATTCTCTCCACTGAAGCAGATCAAAACACCACTGCAACTTCAGTATAAGATTTTCATGAGTTGTGGTGGCCCCAAAATTCATCATCCTTAAGCCAACATGGTGATGAACTTCTCTGGGCTTAGCTCCGCTGGCTGCGAGACAACAAAGGCTGTCACTTAAGCCCACACTCAAAGCTTTTCCAACTTGGTAGGACTTCCTAGAGCTTGTGCTAGCATTGCCTTTGAGAGCCCATGGTCACTACCATGGGAGGGTCAAGTACAGGAAGGCTTTAACTTGGCAGAGTTAAACAACAAAGTTTAACAAATGCAAGTCTACTTTAACGAGAGACTGAAAAAATAGAATTCTTCATATTACCTAAAATGTCAGGGTGACTGTTACTAAATGTTCATTCAGTGTCTGTACTGTCCATTTATTTGTTCCCTTGAATAATAATTTTTACATGTTAAAAAGCTGCATTGTAAAGATGAACACATGTGTATGAGAATTACTACTTGCAACTACTATGTTGCAAGCAAAAATAGCAGATTTTCTGAACATTTTTAAGCGAAGTGAATAATTCAAATGTTAGAAAAGTATAAAATTGGACACAGTTTAGTAAAAAGAAGATTCAGCTGCAAGTTGGAACACCTGTATTGTATTCTCAGCTCTGCTGTGGACACAAAACCTCAGGCAAGATAGTCAAATCTCTCTAACCATGAGTTTCTCCATCTCTAAAAAAGGAATGATACCTGTTCCTCCCTACTTCACAGGTTTTTGTAAGAAATTAAATGAGATAATACATGTGAACATATTTCTATTTCTCATGTAAAGACAACAAAATTCAATGCCATCATTATCATAGATATGAAACCATGGTGGTAAAGGAAAAGACAGAATGCACTTTAGGAAAGATTCAAACCCTTTGTTCTTAAAATTAAAAGACTGTTCTCAACTACACACTGGTATCACATATTCATACTGTGTTATCCAATAGTACTGTAATTACAGTAATAAGAACCTGACAGTCAATATTACAGCTTAATGATGAAAAACACCTTCTAGGTTTTCATATATCTGGTGCAAGATTTTATAATTTCCAGAAAGATGAAGAGAGGAAACAGGAAAGGTAAAGACATTCACTTCAGAGCAATCCCAATGAGTCACACATCAAAATGCCTGGTAGGAATATTCATTACACACAATGGATGGGTTGTCAACACCATTTCTCCTTGTTAAAACTTAAATTTGGCTTTGAAAATGCAGTGGAAAGGAGTTCTATTCCGAAAAAGAAAACATATGGCTTAACACTGCTCCACTATATCATCAACAGGATCTTGGTTCTAGTTGCTACAGCATTCTAATCACTAATATTTATGATTCCATAAGTTATGCCAATCAGTTTACATTCATGGAATTTTTTATTATGTATGACAATTCTCTTTCTGGCAAATTTTAACATGATTTTAAAATGTAATCAAATTTCAAAATCTCTTCTACAATGACCAGATAATACCTCAACAGCTTTTACATGCAGCAACTTCAGATGAAGAAACTGTCACATTAGAAGATTGTTATCTTTAAATCAGCTTAGAGAATGGCTGCTTACCAGGTAATAACTTTTTTCAAAATAAGTTCTCATGAACAGTACTATAATTAGATACATGAACTTCAAATCTACTGAAGAAATTAATTTTATCCCTCCAATAAATATTTAAATTGAGATCCTAAAATCACCTTTCCCTGATTTTGAAGAATTCTCTGGTTCAGCTTATGTAAAGCAACACAGAAAAATAACTTGATTTAGGTTATCCCAAGAGAAAGAAAATTCTCAAGTAATAAATACTAAAAATTAAATTTATTTTAAAGATAAGCTGCATTTAAATACAGAATTTTTTTTAATGGTTGCAGGTTCTTGAGTCTTTCTTTAATCCCAACTATATAAACAGAAAGACAACACTGCTATTTAATCATGAAGTACAAAATGAAGCTATGAAGAATATTTCAGCAACAGCAGCTGAATTCTCTCATTCTCTTTGCAAAGGAAGTCATTCAGAACAAACACCAAAATTAGCCTATTTATATCTTTACAGGAAAGAATGATTGTAACATAAAACACTGACTGGCCTACTATGTGCTATTTAGTAAATTACTTTAAGCCTCCCCAATACATGGGGCTGAGAGCCACCCCTACTGTGAGATCACTTTTTGGCAAGATCTTTTCATTTTTCAACAACTTAGATCAATCTCATTAATTGTTATCTGTAACAAGTGTTATATAGAACTTCTAGTGCATTCACTTAATAATTTTTTGGTCCAAAGTAATTTTGACTTAAGAAGAGAAAATGGAACATGGAACAAAAGATTTATGAAAAATGCGACAACTTCTTTATCTGACCCTTAATGACTGGCTCCAAATTCATGCTTTGATGTGGGGTAGTAACATCAGTGTTTAACAGTATTAATTTGTATTCATATTTTCAATGAAGAAAAAAGTAATGTGAAACCTTTACAATATTTTGACAAAGCAGTGGTGCCATTTAGCACCACTAACACTGGTAAAATTAAAAATACAAAATATCCTTTTTGATTTAGAGACATTTGCTCATTACATTTATTTTGATCATAAGACTGACCTATACTCCAGAGTGACATTAGACATATTTTTGCTCCAATAGTAATGTTTAATGCTTTGATAAAGTAATAACATTTTACAAATTCTATGAAAAGCAGGAAAAAGAGATGGAATTGTTACCTGGGTCAAGAAAAAAAATCACCCACCTCCTAACCTGTAAAGAATTTCAAAAGCTGAACATTTTACTTTATTACATATATCAAACTTTTGAAAGGTACTTCATTCAATTCAGACATTAGCTGTATTTTCCTAATCTAAGAGAAATAATGAATAATTTTAGAAAAACTTGAATGAAACTCAGTGGAGTAACATCTCCAAACATAGTTTACCCAGTTTCATCTCCATGTATACGAATAAACTTTTTTCCAACTGATCAGATCTAAGCATCAATAAAAACCAATTAGAGACATAGAAAGTCTTGCAAATTTTAATATTTATCAATATAACAATAAGAGTGTGGTTAGGATTTATGGAACTACACATCATACATTTGGACTAAGCATATATATTTAATATTCTGTCCCTAGCAAAGTACTGGAAAGTTGGTAGGAAATCTCTTATGCTTTAGCCAAGACATGCTATAATATAACCTCTCATTATAATATAACTCTCATTTAAAAAAAATCCCTCAGACCAGAGAAAAGTAAGCATGCAGATGGTTTATATATAAGCCACAAAAATGTCAACTAGAATGCTGTGTTCAGCTCTTCCAAAAGCCAGCATCTCCCCAAGCTCTCTCAGCTGAAAAAGCAACAACAGTCAACCTGGGACTCCAGAAGACCTGGGCTTCAGATCAAACCTGAAGAGAACCAGGTGAGCCTGCTATTCATACCTTCTTGTGATTCAAATAAGACCTGGCTACTAAGAATGACCAGCACCTATGCTAAGTCACAGTGGAAGATTTCAATGGTCAGTTCTTCTCAGGACTAAAACCACCAAGGAAGCAACACAACAAGAAACAGAAGAGACAGCTGGACTAACCATTTTAAACAGCAGGATCAAACCTGAAACTGTAGTACAAGGAAGAAAGTGAGGGAAAACATTCAAGAATGTGTCAACAAAAGCTGATCAGGAGAACAAAATCAAATGTCAGGAGCAAAGCAAGTGTATTGAGGTTACTTAGGGATGTCATGAGCATGGGTGAGGACAGTAAAAATGAGTTCACATACATTTTGTTGTTTTCTATAAATTGAAAATCATGAATGATAGAGAGTTTCTTAATATCAAAAATTCTCATATCCACAGACCAATTAGGAGGGAAGGGTCTGTAGGGGGAGCAACCTAAACCTTAAATACATGTTGCATCTTATAGTTACCCAATGTAGCATACCTACTTCTGTGATTAAGCCACCATCACCACCACCCTCAGCACTTTGACTAAAACCTTAAAGATTAAGAAATTAATGGATGAAAACACACAGGAGGTGTTACATTTACTCTTGAATAAGTTGATACACTCAAGAGGGAAGTGGAAACATTTTCTTCTCCAGAAAAATAGGTTCATATCTAATACCACAGGGATGATGTCTTTCGGTAACTGACCTTATGCAGCAAGTCCTTTTCTTACCTGCATAGAAGCGGATGAGACACCCGATCTCCGAATCCATGCCCTCCTCCTGCACCCTCCACAGCTCCCTAAATCCCAGTTGGAAGAGGTAGTCATTTTGGATCTGCAGTGGCTTCTCGTGTGCCTCCAGCCGACGGGTCGTCTCCCCGTGAAACTGCACGTACAGGGTTGGCATCGGGGCCACAGCTCCTCCGTTCCCAGGAGGCAATGGCTTGAGCTCCCCACTAACCCCTCCTGCAGTCGCCTTCTCCAGAGGCCCGTCCTGGGCGACCCCTCCCCGGCTGTCCACCCCCTTCGGGGCTTTCGGTGGTGACTGTGCTGGGGCAGCAAGTGAAGGATGGAGTGGCGGGAAATCGCCGGGCTTCTCTGCCACCGGCCCGCCCGCCCGAGACAGAGCTGAGGCGCCCGGGTGATGGGCGAGGCCCGACCCCTCCGTCGGAGCCGGGGCAGGGGCAAGGGTGGAATCGGCCTCCAGCTCCTCGGAGGAGGAAGAGCTGCCACCGCCGCCGCCACTGCTGTAGGGGTCCAGCCGGTCGGACACGCTCTCGGCGCTGGGGCTCAGGCTGAAACTCTCCGTGTCCGAGGCCGGGCCTCCCACCACGCCGTCCACCGGCCGTAGGTCACCCAGCAGGGAGCCGGGGACCCCAGCGTACAGTTCCCCGGAGCTGAAGTCCGAAGGCGCTGGGCTGCCGTGGGTCAGGCACCCCACAAATCTCCCCGCCCCGTCGCTCCGAAGCGGCAGATCCCCAGGGGGCGTGCGCGGCTTCCCCCCGACGGCGGACTCGGCGGACTCCCCAAGCCCGTTCTTCCTCCGCTGCTGCGCCCCGGGCTCATCCTCGGGTGCTGTCAATCCGGGACGCGAGACGGGGCCTTCGGGGCCCCGGGCCACCTGCCCCCCCGCAACCGCCGGAGGGGACGCCCCCGTGGCCGGCCGTCGGGGCGTCCGCAGCAGGTCCTACCCAGTGTGGCTGAGGCTGGGCCGGCGGCGAGGGCCCCCTGCCCAGAACCTTCATCACCACGCTGCCTCCGCCGCCTTTGTGCCCCAGCTGCAGCAGGCGGGCCGCCACCTCGCCGGCCGTGGTGTCCAGCGTGCAAAGCACCGGGCGCAGGTAGGTCGAGGCCATGTGGCGGTCAAAGACGTGCACGCAGCCCCGCTGCAGCTGGTGCCTCACCCAGTCCCGGTCGGACGGCTGCAGCTGCATCATCTGTCGATGCTTCAGCAGCAGCGTCTTCCTGTCCAGGCTCCGGGTGCACAGCGACGCCGAGGCCGAACAAGAGGCGGCCAGGCTGGCAGCGCTGGCAGAGTGGGAGGCGGCGGCGGCCGAGGAAGAAGAGGAGGAGGAGGAGGAGGAGGAGGTGGCGGCGGCGGACAGATTCCTCTTCAGCCGCCCCCTCCGGAGGAGCAGGGAGTTAGCGCCGCTGCCCGCCCCGGGGGCCGGGAGAGCCCCGTTGGCCGCGAGCAGGGGCGCCCCTCTCCTCCTCCTCCGTACGGTGCCCCCGGCTTTGCCCGGCAGCGCCCCGGCGGGGGCCTCTTCCCCGGCCCCGCCGCCCGAGAGGAACTGCATGTTCGGGGTCCCCGAGGGCAGGGGGCTCTCTGGGCTCCGGCCGCCGCCCCCCGCCGTCACCGCCAGAGCTGCTGCCGCCGCCGCCGGAGCCGGAGCCCGGTCCTCCCTGCTGGTCTCTGGGAGTCGCTGCACCGTGGCCGCGGCGGCGGGCTCCATTGCAGTGGAGCTGTGCGTCTCCCCCCCCAGCTCCGGAGCGAGGAGAAGGGAGCGGGAGGAGGTGAAGCGAAGGTGGGAGAGGGCGGCGGCGGCGGAGGAGGAGGGGGAGGAACCGGGGAGGAGAAGCCAATGGCGTTCGGGGCTGCCGTTCCAGGGGATTATGTGGCAATTCGGAGCATTCCGTCGGTGTCTCGGGGTTCCATCCCGCGCACCCGCCTCACCGCCACCGCCTCCTCCTCCTCCCCGCCCCGGGCTTGGGCGCCCAGGCCGCTAGCCACGCCCCCTCCCCCCACCTCCCCGGGCGAACCAGCAGGCCAGGAGAAGTGCTCATTGAATATTAATCAAGCCGTGGTCAGGGGAGGGTGGAAGGCGGGAGGGAGCGAGGGGAGGGCAGCTCCGTGCCGGTTCATGAATATGCATCGTTGGCATGACGGCATTCCACGGCGAGATGGGGCGGGGCGCGGGGAGGGCCCAAGAGAGACCGTGGAGGGAGGTGGGGCTTCAGGGTAAACAAACGTGACGCGTGCGTACAGGGGCTGTTTCCTGGGAGGTTTCTCTCCGCCGCAGCTACTGAGGAGGCCTGCAGGTGGGAAAAGGAGGAGGAGGATGGAGGGTGGGAAATTGAGAACCCCCAAGCTGCGCGCAGCATCTTGGGAAATGTAGTTCCAATTGAATAGAACGCTACCCGCAAATGGAAAGCGAAAGACTACGAATCCCGGCGGACCGTTCATACCAGCCTTCCCTCTCTAGCCCTGGAGCTGGGCTGTGTGGAATGGGAATTGTGCCCTCTACTGTTGGACGGGGAGTTGGGAGGGGCGTTTGTTGGGTCTGTCAGTTAGTGCCCTGGTTCCTTCCCGCTGCCTGATGACCGTTGAGGACACTTAGCCTATGATGTCCCCTTCACACATTTTTCCTCACCCACAACGGCCTAATGACAACCGAGCCCATACTGCTTGGGACGTGTGTGTCCTTCAGCTTTGGGCGAGGAACGTGGACTTCGGCCTCTTTGTGTGCTGGAGGTTGACCTGGGTTTGAATCCAGACACTGCCCGTAACACCTGTGACCTTGAGCCTGTCACCTCAGTGGAGGTTCAGCAAGTAGCCTTCATTTTCCTTATCTGTACGAGGAAAGGAGACACTTGGGTAGCTCAGTAGATAGAGCTGTGGGCCTGAAGTCAGGAAGACCTGAGTTCAAATGCAGCTTCAGACACTGACTAGCTGTGTGATCCTGGGCAAGTCGTTTAACTTATATCTGCCTTAATCTATTGGAGAAAGAAACAGCAATATCTTTGCCAAGAAAACCCCATCGACAATAGGGTCCATCTGGTCAGGAAGACAGAGACGACTGAACAACAACAAAAAATGAAGGCGTTGGACTAGATATATTAAGTCAATCAAAGAGTTTTTATTAAGCAGCTACTCTGTCCCAAGCCCTGTGCAAGATCCTAAGAATGCAGACAAATTCAGCAGCCTCTGTCCACAGGATAGGAGGTGCTGATGAGCTGACCTAGGTGATTTGCTTTCCCATGACCTGCCTAACAAACCCTGTTTAAAGTGAGAGTGTTGATTATCAAATGATTTCCTCTGGGCCACAATAATAGAATTTTGAGCTAGGGGATATATTGAAGATCACCTAGACTACACCTAGACCAGAAGTTCTCAAAGTATGGCCTGGAGAACTCTGGGAGTCCCAGAGACCCTTTCAGGGGATCCACAAGGCCAAAACTTTCCATAATAATACTATGACATTTTCATTTGCAGTATGGTAAATATCAACAGATACTGAAAAAACCACGTGAAAGCTTTTTTTCGAGGGGTCCTTATTAATTTGGGAGGCAGATCCCCGGTACAATGGATAGATCCGGGCCTGAAGTCAGGAAGACTCATCTGAAGAATATTGTGAAGTTGTGAAGACACAACTGAACAACAAATAACAATAATTTTTTAATAAAACTCTAAAGGTATTCTGAGACCAAAAAGTTTGAGCCAACTAAAAAGTCAGACCAATTGCCTTTTATTTTGCAGATGAAGACATTGAGGCTCAGAAAGGGAAAACTTGGCCCTGAAGGATTCTTATGAAAGGAGCTGGAGTACTGAAGATAAATCTCACCTAAGAGCCATATAGGAAGAACTGCAACTAATTAGAAACAAACTGCTTAGATTAATATGGTATTTTAAATTTCTCCAGTGTTCTACCAATATTGTTCTATGATTGCAAATAACCACTGCTGTCTGCAAAGAATTAAAAATGAGTATCACACAGAGAGGAATGGAGAGGTACAGGCTAAGTATAAGGAGGCTACAACAAATAACAAAAAAAGGAACTTCAAAGAACTCAAGGATGTTAGCAAGGAAATTTTTAATTAATAAAGATGAGCCAGTCATGTGGTGAGACCTAGGGATAACAGGGAGCCAGTTGTATGCACCCCTAGAATCCTGGCAATAAAGTAAGGAGAAATTGAGGGAGGACTCTAGCACCCCAGGTGGGCATCCATCCCCCGGAACTTATTGGAGGAGATAGAAAAGAATCACACAGGATAAGCAGGCATGCATGGGTTACAATCTGCATGGCTGGAGGAAATGCTCATTCTGATGAAATCACAGATCTACTGGAAAACTTTAGAAAAGGCTCTATGATCCATGCTAAATTTCAGTCATGACCTTTCCTCCTTATGTTAGGCACTCCACACACTTCCCAATCTTCCTCAATTTGCACAAAGAAAAAAAAAATTCACATATTAACCTTATAGTTCTAATTTCTAGAGTTCCATTTAAGGATCAATGTGTTACATTGGAATTTTCTTTTTAATCATAAACTATGGCTTCTAGGGGGGCAGCTAGGTGGCGCAGTGGATAGATAGATCACCGGCCCTGAAGTCAGGAGGACCTGAGTTCAAATTCAGCCTCAGACCAAACACTTGACACTTAGTAGCTGTGTGACCCTGGGCAAGTCACTTAACCCCAATTGCCTAAAAAAACCACACACACACAATAAACTATGGCTTCTGGAATACTCAACAATTCATTTGAGACCACTATAAGAAATTACAGAACTATATTTGCTCTGTCTCTAGTTCCTACCTTTACCCATTCCTGTCAGAAGTTTGTTTTTGTTTTTGTTTTTAATTTTATCCTCTTGGTCTTTTATCTTCTGAAGGTACTTATACACAAAACATTTCTTTCAAAGAAAGATCACATTGCTCACTGAGTTCCTAAAGCCTGTGGAGTTTTTCTTTGTTCACTGTTGAGAGCTTAGATAATACTATTTGTGGGCAAACAAGAGAAAATCTTAGTCCTTGTATACAGGAGATGCTTTTGTTCTTGGAGGAGGATGAAAGGAAAGAAAATATAGAAATTTCAATAACAAATTCATTTGAAATATTAGAAGCTGGGCTAATATTTAATATTATTAATATTTAGCAATACTGTTTGAAATTTCCAAGATAGTCTCAACTCATTTCCTAATGGACTTAACCATTGATTGGCTGGAATATTGTTGGTAGTCATAGTTAAACAAATTAGAAAGTTAGACATTTTCTATCATCCTCACAACCTGTCAAAACTTCCCCAAAACAGGAATTAGGCACAAGAGATAAAGCAATTTTACTTATCTCCAAGGTCTAAGGTACCAAGAACCCTAATTATACAAAAATCAGATGAACTAACAGCAGAAGAGACTGATTCTCTTTCTAATTCCTAACCTATTTATCCTCACCATTCCTTCTATTACCCACCATGCTCTGACAAGTCTGCACAAGCCAACCCATGGGCATATGGAAGAAATAAGTATTACTTGCTCCCTCTTCTCCTCCCCAGTGCCATGGAAAACCAAAGGCAGCTTACTCTAGCTGGGACAGAATCATTGCAATGCTCTGTGTGGCAATTGTACTCACCTAGAGAAGTGAGGAAAAGAGGGAATGGGGCATATATGTAGCATTCCACTAAGCCAGAGTAAAAAGACATCACATGAGGAAACTGAGGCTGGTGAAATGTGAATTGCCTAGTGTGAGAAGAAGCTAAAATGACTTTGAACTCTAGCTCCCATCAAACTGCCGTCAAAAGGAAAGAAGTCAGAAAATGATCGAAAGGGGGAAACCATAAAAATCTCAGGAGAAAAAAAGGGCATAAGCAAATAAACAGGGAACCTATTAATAACAGAAGGAATATGGCCTCCAGACCAGCTAAATCAGTCCACACATCTATGAATCAATATTGCAAGAAAATATAAAATGATGAAAAGAAAAAATATTTCATGAGGCAGAGGACTCTGGATTCTCAAGAGACACAAAATTACAGGAATTTATGGCCTGTAAAATAGAAGTAATTGGCAAAGTAGAAAAACTTGAATCCATAGTGGCAATTCTCACCAAACAAACAAAAATGCAGATTTCTGATTAGGAATGCAAATACACAGAAGTAAAGGACAACCTGAAAGGAGAAAAGCAAAAAGCAATAATATTAAAAGAAAATATGATCTCCATACAAACAAAATGTTGCACAGAGACAAGTTATCTCAGAAGAATCCAAGTCAAAAAAAAAAACAAACCTGAGTTTCATAATGCAAGAAATAATACAATGAAACTGTCCAGAACTTCAAAACACAGAAAACTAAGAGCCAAAGTAATTCACATGCCTCCTCCAGAAAACAAATCTTATGCTGCAAATTTCAAGACATATAATGGTTAAATTTAACAATTCTACTGAAACAAAAAATTCTGTAAGGCACCAGGAAAAAAGACTTTCAATTATAAAGAAAAGAATATTTAAATTTTCAAGACTATTTTACATCCATCAGAAACTGCAGGAAGGAATGAAATATGTTCCAAAGAGCAAAGGAACTCAAGATGTACTCCAAGGTGAAATTTCCTGCAAACCTGAACCTGACAATGAAAAAAGATGGATGTTTGATTTAAAAAAAAAAAGAGGCATTTGAAGCATTCACAAAAAACTAACGACAATTAGGTTTTAGAATGACATTAGGTTCGGACAGCTAGGTGGCAGTGGATAGAGCACCAGCCCTGGATTCAGGAAAACCTGAGTTCAAATCTGGCCTCAGACACATAACACTTACTAGCTATGTGACCCTGGGCAAATCACTTAACCCTGATTGCTTCAAAAAAAAAAACTTTTTTGGTTTTCAGAAAACTTTTTAGAAACACATCTCTTGAGCAAAGGACATACCCATAACCAGTTCTGATGCCCAAGTATTTCTTGCCCAACCAAAAAAAAAAAGATATAGAATGACATTAGGCCTATACCATATCATGTCCTGGATACATAAAGCATCTTTCACAAGGTAGGAATGTTTGTTGAATGTATTAGTAAATGTATTTGTTGAATGTATTAGTAAATTAAATGCAAAGAACAGAAAGTTACTAAACTATTCATATTCTTTGACCTAATGATCACCACTACTGAATATATAATTCAAGGAGGTCAATGACAGAAAGATTCTGTGTACAAAAATATTTATAACAGCATTTTTTGTAGAAATGTAAAATTTTGTAGAAAAAAAAATACAAACAAAGTGATGCCCATCCACTGGGGAATAACTGAATAATATACTATAATGGAACATATGGACTGTATGAAATTATAAATAGGCTGAATTCAGAAAAATGTAGGAAGACTTATGTGAAATTATGCCAAGCAGAGAAAGCAAAGACAGAAGAACATTATGCAATTTTTATATTGTTGTTTCATTAATGTTTAGGTTCAAGTTTGCAGAGTGCCCATCCAATCTGTGTGAGCAATTCCCTCATGGTGAAGACATTCCCTCCAACCATGCAGAGCAACCACTCCTCTATGATTTATATGCTTAAAGAGTTTCATGGATAACTGATAATGTTATTTGCCCATGGTCACCAGGTAATATGTCAGACTTGAACTTAGGTCTTCCTGACTCCAAAACCAGCATTTTACCTAGCTCATATAGCTATCTACCATGCCAAGCTGCCTCTCATGCACAATAATTACAATAATGTAAATGAAAACACTTTAAAAATATCAGAATTTAGATTTTACACAATGACCAGTCTTGGCTCCAGAAACTAAAGATGAGACACAGCTTCCTTCTCTTAGAGGAGAAATGTGCTTTTGGGCTAAAGTAAGAAAGGCACAGCTTTCAAATATAAAGAGGTGAGAGACCCCTTGTACTATGCCCTGTTCAGACACCATCTGGAGTGTTTGTTCAATTCTGTATACCACAGTTAAGGAAAGACTTTGATAGGCTGGAGAGCATCCAAAGGAGGGCAGCCAGGATAGTGGAAAAACCTTAAGTCCATATCATATAAGGATCAGTTGATAGAAATGGGGATTTCTAGCATGGTGAAGAAAAAATAGGAGACGCTGTAGTTGTGTTTAAGTATTAGATGGGCTTTCACGTGGAAGAGAGGTTAGATTTATTCTGTTTTACTCCAAAGGGATGAACCACAAGTAATAGATGAAAAGTCGCAGAGTTAAATAAAGTCTTAATGTCAAGAACACTTTCCTAACAGAGTTGTCTAAAACTGAAGTGGGTGGCTTCTAGGGTAGAGTGTTCCCCCTTCTAGGAGGTTTTCAAAATAGGGGTTTGATTATCACTTGTCAGGGATGCTTTAGTGAGAATTATAATTCTTTTCTGGTACAGGTTGTACTAGATGGTTGCTGAGATCCCTTCCAAATCTGTGATTGTATAATTCTGTGACTTTGTTGCAAAAAAAAAAAGCCATCAATAAAACAACTTTAAAGAATAAAGGGACTCAAACTTGAAAGAAAAAATGACATCAATTCGCCTTGAAAATTTCCCTTTGAAATTATTTTCAAAACAATATAGAAGCTTGTCAACTGAAATATAAAATTCCAAGCAAAATAATCAAAGTTTAATGTGTGGCATACTTTTTTTTAAAATATGAATTACAAGAGCAATTATCTATTGAAATGTTTAGTTGTTTGTTTGTTTTTTTAATTTTGCCAAATGTTTCTCAGCTACTCATGGGATACTCATAAACTTCTCTGTGTAACAGAAAGATTGGGACAAAACCCCAATGTTGTTTGTAAAAGAACAAGTGCAGTCATGTATGTTATACTAGAAATGTCATGCTCTCACAACCTAAAGCAAAATTTCTGACTAGATATTTTTTAAAAGGTCACATATGAAGGAATAGAAGAAATAATCCTTTAAAAAAATGTGTCACCTATAACAATTGCAAACCCTTAAGCCAACTTGTTAAAAACATTTCACACTATTAGCAAAGTCTGTGAATAGAAACTACATAGTTTTCACGGTTTGTCATCACAATTTACTTAAACAGGCAAAATTTATCAGTGACTTCAGGTATTGTACGTTGGAATTATCCTGCTTACATCCTTAGACCTAAGATTTGGAATCTTTGGAAATTTTTTTCCTCAATTAGGCCATTTGAATTATAGTGGAGATATAAATTGATCCTCAACTGAAGTGTTGTTCCATTTCCTTTCATGGCACAGAGGAGATCCTGGGCTATGAAGAGGCTATGCTGATAGAGCCTAAACTCTTCTAGGTCATTACAAGCCAGAAAACTTTGGACTGCTGAATTGGTCTCAGATTGTTCATTATCTGTGGATCAACTTGGACATTTCGTTACTATTTTATCAATTGAGGATTTAATTGTATTTGAAAATGTTTACATGGCTAGAGTTACTAATGAGTAGCAACCTAAATTAATGACTGTTATTCAGTAATTTTGGCTGTGAGGTCTATTTAATAAATTGCTGCTCTAACTCAACTGAGCTCCCAATGATGAAAAAATTTAAAAATATGCACCTCACAGGCTTAGGCCTACCTCCCTCTCTAAAGACTTTGCTTCCTCTACCCCCTCCCCACATACCAATAAAATATAATTTATGCAGGTCAACAGAATAGATTCCTAATAAGCATAATTTCTAAACCATTTTTTAATGTGCTATTTTAGATTTTACTTGACTCTTCAGGTTTTTTAGGGAATAAGGGTTTTTTTCTTAATTTTGGATCTTTTTGTTATTCCCCATGTTCTGATTCACATGGATTAAATAGAGCAGAAAAATTTGTAGGCAAGAAATGCTCAAATATCATAAAAATCAGTGTTAGAAAATCATGAAGTCTCTACCTTCAAGTAGGAAAGTCTAAGTTCTCTCAAACTTAGGAAGATCAGTCTGATTTATAAAATCTGTAAAAATCATCACAATACTTTCCTCAGTAAGATTTTCCTTGCTTTACTCAAAAATATGTAAAAATATAGATTTGTAAAACAAATCCAGGTATTATTATGCTCTTCCAAAAAAAAAAAAAGGATTCATGATAGGATTCCTTAGATAAATACCATTCAGAATGTGATTTAACTTTTCAAAAAACATATTAGGTGGGGTAGCTATGTGGCACAGTGGATAGAGTTCTGGCCTTGGAGTCTGGAGGACCTGAGTTCAAATCTGGCCTCAGACACTTGACACTTACTAGCTGTGTGACCCTGGGCAAATCACTTAACCCTGATTGCCTCAAAAAAAAAACTTTTTTGGCTTTCAGAAAACTTTTTAGAAACACATCTCTTGAGCAAAGGACATACCCATAACCAGTTCTGATGCCCAAATATTTCTTTTAGCCAAAATTTATATCTATCTAGCCAGAGCCCTTCCACCTACAACTTCAACCATTTCTATCCTAAACAGAGATTGAAAAAATCTCTCTCTTGCCCATAAGCATTTCATAGACTTAAAAGCTACCTTTGACTTAATGAAGTCAGGCAGGCAGCCATAGCCAGTTAGCAACTTCATATGTGGTCATATCCCTAGAAATCGATCACAGGGGGCAACATAATCCCTGGAATCCGTGTCCTGAACCTTCTCCCAGTGGTTCTGAATCCTGAAACTTTATCTAAGTAAAGGTAGCCCTCAACTGGGAGCTGATCTTTAATCCAAAAAGTGACTGAGCCTGTTTCTCTCTCACTTCTTTTTTTTTTTTTTTTGGTAAGCGGCTGATTGAAAATACTGATCTTTGCCTCTCTTGAATTTAACAATTTTAAACCATCTTTTACCATATGGATATAAATCTAATAACAAAGGTATTACTGAACAGAAGGAAGATAACTTAATTGTTTGATCTGTGATCTTACCAAGTATCTATAACACTGCAGTGTTAGCAAAAATGTAGTGTAAAAGACCACCCATGTTTGAGTGTTTTGATGATGCTATTTGATGATAAGAAAGGAATAGTGGCATTCTAGTTCCCCTACATGCTCCACAAATCTCTTCTGCAACAGAGATTTAAAGGTTACCCTATGTTGAAGATGTGCAGGACTTAGGCATAGACAAGAATGTGGCCAAAAGCAAAATGCACGTAAGTCTGAAAGCTGGCAGACTTTCTGGTTTGGAAGGGAAACAGAAACCCTCCCTACTCTCTCAGTGAGAGGAACAGGAATGATCAGCAGTTACGAGAGTTAACCATGGTAGCTGCCAATAGGAATAACAGAAGCCTGAGAGTTGAAGTTCTCACTTCTAACAACTGTGAAGAACTTGGGGAGTGTAACAAGGGTTATCCCTTCTTTGGCGTATGTCTGGAGCTAGGCCCCTTCTGGTGCCACATGTGCCCTGTGTACCCTCCAGAGACAGCTCAAACCAGGGCAAATGTGTCCCTGGAAGGAACCCAGCTCCAGGGACAGCACATGTGGCACCAGAAGGGACCCAGGGCATATGGGACATTGGAAGCGGCCCAGCTCCAGGCTTGCTCTCCAGAAGAGATGGATGCTGTTACAGGAATTTTGCTTGGACCTACAAAGCATTCAGGATGCCTGCTCTTCAGCTATCACTAAGTAACTGCAATGTCACTGAACAGAGACTCTCTATTCTCCAGATGAGCAGAGAGAATGAAGTCCTCCTTGAAAGATGGAGGGAGTAGTTGAAGAGGAAAGGGGAAAGAAAAGAAAGAGAAAAAGAACCTGAAGAAGCAGAAGAGAATCCTGACCTGCATGTATCAGAGAATAGTAAGAGAACAGAAGTATGTGACGCAAAGAAAGGAAAGAAGCACCACTGAATGAATACTTGGAACTAAGTGATAAACATGAGGCTCTCCGACAGATTAGGGGAGCTGGAACTTCTGAGAAGAAAGGAGTTTCTTACACTTCAAAGAATGATGATGTGGACCTGCAGGTGACCTCAGAAGGGAAGACATCCATTAATGATAAAAATAACAAGAGCTGAGTCATGGGGGTTAGTGGTTCCCTTATTCCATGCCACTTGTTTGTTAACCTGACATCAAGATCTGCTGTCTTTCTGGGACCATATCTACTATATGACAGAGACTCTCCCAAATCTTGTCAAATCTGAAGACCACCAAGCACTTCCAGGGATTCAAGTGGGGATTAACAGCGCTGCCAAAACATCCCTAGAAAGTATTTGTAGCACTGGCCCTGGAGTCAGGAGGACCTGAGTTCAAATGTGACCTCAGACATATAACACTTACTAGCTGTGTGACCCGGGGCAAGTCACTTAACCCTATTGCCTAGACAAAAAACAAACAAACAAAAACAAAAACAAAACAAAAAAAGAATTGTTAAGGGGCAGTGAGGTGGCGCAGTGGATAGAGCACTGGCCTTGGAGTCAGGAGGACCTGAGTTCAAATCTGGCCTCAGACCAAACATTGACAGTTACTAGCTGTGTGACCCTGGCAAGTCACTTAACCCCAATTGCCTAAAAAAAAAAAAAAGGTATTCCTAGGAATTATGAATTTGAGGGCAAGAGACTAAAAGTCTTAGGGACACCGATTGTGCTTTTGTCACAGCTGCCATCTAAAGATGAGGGCTTCAGAACAGAAAGGTCGATTTTGGAAATAAACAGCTGGTGAAGATCATTTGTGAGAATGGATTTGGATCTTTGTACCATTTTAAAAAATATAAGAATGATAGATTCTTGACCAGGGATGGAGTATACCTAACAAGAACCAATTTTTGAAAATATAATTATTTGACATCTTACAAAAAAATCTGAACAAGAGAGCTTGAAGCTAAAATGATAGGAGGGAGAAAATTTCCTGCATGGCTCTATCAAGCTAGACACTCTAGGGAGTCAGAGCTACAGCATAGGAAGAATTCACAGGAGACAAAAATACAAGGAAGATCCTGAAAATAATACTCATAGTCTTGGAAGTCCATACACAAATACACAAAGTACAGGCAACTTCTTAACAAGGCATTAGGTATTGTGCATAGAATGCTGTAGGTGGGGTCAGAAAGATCTGGATATGAAGCCTGCCTCTTGATACCAGCTTTCAAGTCATTTAAGCGTCAGCTTCCTTGCTTGTGAAATGAGACTAATAATAGTGGTAGCACCTACCTTACAGATTTGTTGTGAGATTTCAACGAGATAATGTATGTGAAGGTGCTTTGTAATCCTCAAAGTCCTTTATAAAATCATGGATTACTATTAATAAATAGAATGGGCTTCTTTGAGAAGTACTAGGTTCCCCTTTACTAGGGATCTTCAAGTGAATTTTCAGTAAAGCAAGTCTCTTGGTACTTGATACCATAAATGAACAAAAATAACATCACCATTTTAAGATTCTGGATAGTTCTGCTGCCCCTACTTGTTTTTCACTTTTCATCTTGCAACCCCAAACTAAGCATGGGCAGGCCAGATTTTAAACCAGACAGAATAAGAGGTCCTTTTTTTTTTAAATTGATGGGCTTAAGAGTCTGTAAAATATATTATCAATAGGTGTCAGTGAGTGGAAAAGAGGGAGGAGATTTGTTTCATTCCGGACACTACAGACAATATCCACTTCACTTGAGTGGTACCCAGAAGGGTGGATCATGATATAAATTGAGCTACATTCAGTCTCCACAGGTACAGCATTATTATATTTCACTCCAGATTGTGTTGACCCAATTACTTAGGTAATACCTACCTGCCAACCAAGCTACACTGTTCCTGTTGGATCTATAAAACATGGATGTACAATTCTTTAATTAAAATCAAACTCTAGGTTTGAAATTCAGTTCGGTCTTTTGGGAATCACTTAATCCTTTTTACAGAAAAAAATAAATAAACTTTTCCACTGGGGTGGAATAGAACACATTATGTGGCCTTTGTTGTGAAATCAGTTGGATAATCTCCTAACCTGGCACTAGGAGATGTTTATTGCCCCAAACATTGCACAGAATATGCAATTATTATCTAATTATACCTTTCCTCTGTTCTGAAGGTTGGCATTTAAAAATTAACGTGGCTCACTGGAATCACGATCAACTCTGTCTCTGATGCTTGGAAGTATAAAAACCTCACTGTTAAATCTATTCATGATGGACCAGAATCAGACAAAGAGCACTGATGGATAGTAGTGTGGGAAAGTTCATATTTATAGTTTCCCTGCTCCGTGTAAGTCTAAATACTATTAGTAGATGTTGATTTATGGTTAACAATGAAACCAAAGTACTGGGAGAAAAAAATCCCAGTTAACTTGTTGTAAAGAAAGACACACACACACACACACACACACACACACACACACACACACACAGAATCACTGGAAGAGAAAGAATTGCATTCAGGTTAGAGATTAGTTTTGCTATCTGTGGCATTTTTAAAGGTATCTGGAATCTTGTTAAGTTCTATTTTTTAAAAAATAATTTGTCAATGAACAGATTTTTTAATAAGAGAAAAGATAGACAGGTTTGTTTTATGTATTAACACACTAAAAAAAAAAAACAAAGTATTTACAACTGAAACATTATACCCAGGGAAGAGAAGAAAGAATAAAAAAAGTGAAGAAAATGGAATGAAGCTATAGAGTTTTTCCACGAAGAGTAAGCTACAACACAGGTATCAAATGTACCCTCCAGTGGCTTCAAAACTCCTCAAGTGTAGCCAGAACCAGATTAAAATGTAATTGGGAAATGTTTAACAGCTGAAATACAATACAAGGTAGATAATGTTAATTTGTGGGTTTCTAAGTCAATATGCTGCCCACAAGTGTCTCTTTCTATTTGAGTTTGACACTCTTGAACTACATCATAATAATTTTATATCCAAACTACAAATTAAATCATAACATTTTATGCTTGAAAAGAGATCATTTTCTAATCCGTTCCTTTTTCTCCAGGTTGGACTCTCTACCACAAAGTGAAATATGATTAATCACCTAATAAATATAGCAAATGTACATAATTCTATATTCTGGACAATGTCTAGCTACCAGGTTAATGGTGCTAATCAGATAAAATAACAACCATAGTATTAGTAGGCATTACATGGCCAAGAAAGGCTAAAGATGTCTAAAACAGACAAAGCAAAAATAAAGACCACTTGTAACACATCTTTGAATTCTCTTGAAATATGCATTACAAGGATCCCTTCATTGTGGAATGTATTTTGAATTACCATACTAAAGTATGTTTAACCTTTGGCTAAAATAATCTGTTTTGGACACGGTATCTCGGAGGTGTTTAGGGATTTATGACCACTAGAACAATCATGGAATTCTCCTAATTGACCTGTGACACCCAAATGATCATACAGTAGACAATAATCATTTTCTACAATGAATAATAAACAGATCATATTAAGACATTTAATAGACACAATCGCTGTATTTTGTACTTGTATAAAACTTTTATTTCCTTAAAGATTGTTACATATTTTTAAAACTATCTCATTCTTCGAAAAACTCTGTATAGAGGCCATGTCATATCTAGCACTTATCTGGCTTGTCTAACTGTCTTAGTCGAGAACTGAGAGTGTGTACAAGCTTACCTATCCCTTTATATCTAGGCAGACCCCCCAGATCATCCAAATATCCAATCATCTCCCTCGGTCATATAGCCATTTTCCTTGCCACCATTTCCACTTCTTCCCAGCTGGACCAACATCATCTGCATCACAGGACCTTCAAAATTCATGCCATAGTCCCTGGGAAAGTTAGTCAACTCAATTTTGGAACAAATTATTTTGATTGGGCAGTAAGTACAAACTTTCTGAACCCTCTAAATCTAGGGAGCCCCTAAACTATTCTTGATATCATATCCATCCAGTCCTATACCTAGTCATTTTATCATCTGCTCTACTGCCCTACAAAAACCCACTACTGTCTTCTACCTCTTGCTCTGGACATAGTAACCAAATAAATAGGAGCATTACTTCTAGAAAGGGAAATGAATGTTAATTGATTAATTGCATTGTAGTTCTGTTTACCTCATTCCACTGACTAAAATACTCCACCTACCACTCCCGTAGAAGTGTGGTCTTCTCTGATTAGAATGTAAGCTTAAGGGCAGTGGCTAGCTCATTTTTAACTCGCTTTTTTATTTCACTTTTTTCATGGGTATAAGCATCAAAAACAGTGCTGTAGGCGGTGGTTTTTCATTCATTTATTCATACTAAAGTTTTCATTATCAAGTGTAGTAAGTGCCTAGTAAATGCTTGTTTTATTTGAATTTGAATGTTCCCATTATTCAAATGCAAGGAATCAAAGAAGAAGAAGGTAGACAGGCCTTATAAACCCCTAAAAAGTAAGTAATGAAATCAGGAAAGAAATTTCATTTACCTTTCTTCTAAGTCATGTTCTTTCCATACGAATAAGTTACAGACCTTAGTAACTGTTTATACACATAGCAATGTCGAAAAATCTGTTCACTTTCACGCTATCCCACACTCTCTGTAAAATAAAATTTTAATTGTCTTTAAGCCAACATGGAGTTCATAGTATTTAGAGCTGGAAAGTCCAAACACTTCATTTTACAGACCCAAGTTATCTTGGTGTTTACTGACTCGATTTCTTTCTTAAAGACCATGCCTCAGACCCAATTCACTCTGGCTCTCATTGATTGGCCAACAATAGGTCTCTGCCCAAGCACCACTTAATGGTTATTTTTTTGGGCCCAGATGGCTCTGAGTGAACAAAAATAGTAATTGTTTCTCTTTTGGTCAGCAACCCTGAGGGTCTTTCCCCTCTCAGTTTGATTTTTGTTTTGTTTTGTTTCGTTTTTTGATTGAAGGGACCATCCCCTCACTTACTTCTTAAACAGGCCAAATCACTGAATGGGAATTGCCTTAATCTAAGTGAGAACTTGGAAAGACCCTAGCTTAAAAAGGCTAAGGTCTCCCATTTCAACCGGGGCCAAATCCAGTTGTACTGATCTATATCTGGCCACTAGACCCAGAGGGCTCCGAAGGAGAAAGTGAGGCTGGTGACTTTGCACAGCCCCCACCCCCATCACTCAACTCCAATTCAGTTGCAAGTCATGGCATCATCTTCCTGATGTCATGGTCCTCTTCCAGAACAAAGGACTAGCCACAACCACAACATGACTTATTCAAGTTCACACAGGAAGTAAGCAGTAGAGTCATAATTCACACCAGTTCATAGGCCTTTGGATGTAGAACTTGAGAGATTACATAGTCCGTCCCCCTCATTTTATAGATGAAGAAAACATTGACAGCTGGCTTGGTCCCTTATTGCATAGAGGATTAATAATGACTGGCCCAGTAAAAGGGTAAGAGGTAGAGGTAAAGGGGTGACGAGCCAGTGAAAGGAGCAAATCAAAGATTTGAATCCACATACTTTTGACTCCAAATGCAGTGCATTTCAGCTTCACCACAGTGCCTCTGGTTCCCTATCATTAACATCTCACACCACACCACACCAATTGTCTCCCTCATTGTTGGCGCTCAAAAGACCAAAAGACAAACCAGGCTAGGAAATTAAATGGCTCTCTGAGTGAGTTTACTCAAGTCAGATATAGGAAAAGCCTAATGGATCACAAGAGAACATTCATAACAATTTGTCTGATTTTCTTTCTCCACCTTCACAGAATGCAGGAATACTCTGTAGAAACAGGATATCCAGTAGAGGAGACCCAACTTCTTTATCCTCTTTCCAAAATCTTTGATCATTTCTGATTTAAAAGATAATTTTCAGCTGTTAGCAGTGTGGACAATGTAGAAAAGCTACTGGAAACCATGAAAGAACTCATCTGAGCAGAAGATAGGAAAGCAGCAAGAGAGAATATCAGGATATGCTGGCCTTAATTTTATATTCCACCTGTTCTAGGCTATGCCCTAAGACCTAACATCATCTCTAACTTTGCAGCATTGTACATGTAGCTCAGGAGGGTAAGGGAAGTAGAATTATCTTCTTGCTCCTCTTCTTCCCTTCAATCCAAAGCAAACTCTACAATGTATATCAACTTCTGAGGAAAACTTCAGAGTTTTACAAATTTATGGAAGCCAGATCTCTACCAGTAAATCAGAGAATTAGGCTCATTAATAATATTTCCTGGTATTTTTATAATGCCTTTCTTCCAAAAAATCCAAAGCTATTTGACTTAATCTTCTAACATCCAGTGAAATACATGGTGGTAGGTATTATCCTTCCAATTTATAGATGATCAAAGAGACACAGATAACCTATGCTATGTAACATTCCAGGCATGGACTACTAAGGCACACAGTGAGCTAATGGTAGAATTAAGAAAATAATAATAGCCAGCATTTATATAGTACTGAAAGTTTACAAAGTGCTTTACAAATATTATTTCATTTTATCCTCACAATGACCCTGGAGATAGGTTCTATTATTATCCGTTTCTTAAAGATGAGGAAATTGAGGAAGATAAACATTGTCCTCTGCCCAGGATTACATAGCTAATAAGTGTCTGGAGCTGGATATGAATTCAGGTCTTCCTGATCCCAGCTCCTGTGCTCTAGCCACTGGGCCAGCTGGCTGCCTAAGATTTAAATTACCTGACTTTCAGATCAGTATGCTTTTCATTAGTTTTCATTATTTCCTTCTATTAAATTTGTTCATTCATTTTTAAATATTTATTGAATGCCAGCAAAGAAATCTGGAAATCTAGGATCCAGTCTTGGATCTGCTATTGTTTCTGGAAAGGGCATGGAAACTGACTACCCTGTAGATCAACTTCCCATCTTTGTAACTCACCAAACCAAAACTCCTTTCCCTGGTCATTGCTCCCCAAGTAGAATGTAAGCTCCTTGGGGTCAAGAACTGTCTCACTTTTTGTATCTTTACCTCCAGTGCTTAATTCAGTGTCTGGCATATAGTAAGTGCAAAATAAATGCTTTCATGAATGAATTCATTCTATTCAACAAATATGTACTAGGTACCTACTATATGCAAGACTCGGCACTAGACATTAAGAATACAAAGATGAACAAAAAACATAGTCTCTAACTTCCATTAGATTACAGTCTAGTCAAAGGATAAGGCAGATATGCAAATAACTATTATACAAGTTAGAATGTGATAAATACCTGGGAGAGGTCAAACAGAGAGAAGAAGGTTGGGGGAAAAGGGATCACTTCTATCTGGATTGATTCAATTCAATAAGTATATATTAAGGGCTAGGCACTGGGAATAATACGAAGTCAAAAGAGAAAAACAGTCTCTACCCTCATGGAGCTTACATTCTACTGAGAAACATGACACTTGGACTGAGTCTTAAAGGAAGAAAAGAATTTCAGTAGGTAATAATATCACATGCCTCTTGCAGATGTATAAGATAGCCTGCACAGCAGCAGTTGATGGTAGGATGAGATCAGGGGACAGTAAGTAATCCAGTTTAGCTGGAACATATATTATGAAAAGGGAAGAATGAAATAAAATTGGAAAGGTAAGTTGTAGCCAGATTGCTGAGAGCCTTGAATGCCAAGACAATAAGTTGATAATATGATTAGACCAATGCATTAGGAAGATTTCTTTGTCAGGGTTGTCAGGGGAGGGAGAGATTGGAAAAGGAAGTCCTAGAGGCAAAGAGACTCATTGAGTCTATTACAATACTCCAGGAAAGAGAAATAAGGGACTGAATTGTGTAGTGGCATTAACAGTGAAAAGTAAGGGACAAATGGGAAGGGGGGATTTAGGGAGGCTGAATCCATGGAGCTCAGCAATGAATTGGGTATGGACTGGTGAAGGAGTGAGAAGAGTCAAATATAACACAGAGATTCTGAACTTGAGTGTTTGGGAGGATGGTAGGAAAGGAAAGTATAAAAGAATAGGGAGAGAAAAAGAGCAATGAACAGTAGCTGATTTGGGTTCATAGGGGGAGGGGAAATGAGGAGTTTACCTTTGAACATGTTGAGTTTGAGATGGAGATATCTAGCAGAGAGTAGAAAATGAAGTACTAGTGACTTTTGTGGAGTTTTGAGCAGGAGAGTGCCGTGCTCAAAGCAGTGCTCTAGGAAGGTGAATCTAGGGGCAGTATATGCAGAATGGATTGAAATGGGAACATAACTAGCAAAAGAATCCAGACCAACATGGTGACTCTGAGAATGAAAAGAAGGAATGGATTTGAGAGAAACTGTTAATGGAGAATTGACAAGACTTAGCAACTGATAACTTATTAGAAGTATAGGATAGAAAACAGTGCAAAATGACTGTAGAGCTTCAGACCTAAGTGACTGGAAAAATAGTAGAAATATACATAAGAACAAAAGCTACTCCTCACTGGATAAACAAGTAATCAAAGTATATGAACAAATGGTTCTCAAAAGATTTGCAAACTATTGAGAAATATATGAAAAAAATGTTCCAAATCACTAATAATAAGGCAAATAAAAATTAAAACTGAGATTTCAACTCAAATCCAGTAAGCTGAGTAAGTTGACTAAAGATGGGAATAGTAAATGTTGGAAGCACTATGGAAAGACAGCAACCGATGCCTTGGTGGTAAGTTATAGCTTGGTCCAATCATTCTGGAAAGCAATATGGAATTATGCTAAGAAGGTGACTAAAATGTCCCTATTCTTTGATCCAGAGATATTACTGCTAGGCATATGCCCCAAGGAACTCAGTGACAAAAAGAAAGTCCTCATGTTCCCCATAATATTTATTATAGCATCTTTTGTGGCAGCAAAGAACTAAAAACTAGAAACAAAGCAGATGGTCAATTGAGGAACAACTTGTAGTATACATAAATATAATGGAATATTACTGTGCTATAGGAAAACATGAACATGATGAATACAGAAAAACAGGAAGACATGCATTTTTTCAATGTAAAGTAAAAAGAACTAGGAAAATAATATACACAATGACTACTGATGGATGAATAGATACACCACTATGTTCCAGGCACTGTGCTACAGCAACATAAATGGAAAAGCAATAAAAAATATTGAAACTAAATTCTGTAAAATTATAATGACCAAGTTTGGCCTCTTCCTTTGCTTCTTTGCAGAGATTGGGTGCTATGGGTCTGGAATACTGCATATATCAGACTTTTTCTATATATTGGTTAGTTTTACTAAACTATTTTTTTTCTTTGTCATAAGGGATTGCTTGCAGGGTGACGGGAGGGGAAGACATCTACTGAAAAATATAGATGATAAAAAAATGAAATATATCAATACAATTTTACTTTTAAAAAAGAATAGATATAGGAGAGTGAGATGAAGAAGCTGCTTCATGAAACAGATGATGAATTCCGTTTAAGGCATGTTAGATCCAAGGTGCCAGCAGGACATCTAGGTGGAAATAACTAACAGATAGTTGAGAATGTATAAGTACAGCTTCGAAAAAAGTCTGAGACTAGACCTGGAATTCATTCACATTAAGCCATGGAAGATATCAGGAACAGGGAATAAACAGCAAAGCACAGAGGGCTAAGGACAGAATCTTTAGGTAACATCCTAGATTTTATGGGCAAGAGGAAGAAGAACCACCTAAAAGGACACAGAGAAATTGGGTTCAGAGCTCCAGAGGATAATGCATTGTCCTAAAAGCTAAGTTTAAAGAAGGCGGTGGCCAACAGTGTCATAGCTGCAAAAAGGTTAAAAGGACCAGGACTAAGAAAGCAACTGAATTTGGCAATGAAATCACCACACACAGGGAATACTAGTAGGCATAAGAGTTCATACTCTCCAAATAGCCTCCAGTCCAGACCCCCTCCCCCATAATTGGGGTTTTGGATTGGTCTTGTACTTTTCCAGGGCACTGCACAATGAATATGGCACTGTTTTCAGTAAACACACAGTTGTCTTTCATGGTGCAATAGCACAAATCCTTCATTAATAAGAAAGTGAATCTTAGAGTGTATTGTCATTACCATCCCCACATAAAAAATTGTCCCAGTTTTTTTCCTTAAGATGTCAACACAAGGGATGGCATTGTCTGTGTCAGAGATGAGCGATTTATAAATCTGAGGACTAAAGTTCACAGCTTGGCTTGGATTTTCTATTTGGCTGCAGTCTCTCCTAGAGATCAGCTGCCTGTCATGGGCTGTGGTATTATTGATAGCCCAAACAAAATGGAAGCAAATGAAAACAAATAAAATTAAGCTGCTTCTCCTTGCTGGTGTGTTAAAGGCTACATTCAAAATACCAAACGTTATATTAAATCACATCTTAAGATGAAAGGAACTCTTATGAAAGATTTCATTTTTTCATTTGTGCTGAGTCAAATTCAGGGCCTGGCTTCAGTGGTGAAAGCATAATTGGTAACAAATGTTCCTTAATCGCCTCACAAACTTCTGTCTCTTTTTCTTTCCTTCTCTCATAGATTGTTCTGTATACTTCCATGCCCTCTAAACAGATGCAACCATTCCAGAAAGTTTAGATTCTTTCATAAACATATCATGAACTTCTTTCTTTCTCTTTTTTTATATTTTCCCTTCAAAACTTTACTTCCCAGAAGTCTCAGAGGCAAGGATTCATTATTACTTTAAAAGATCTGGGAATTCAGCTGAAATTTAGAAAATTCTCAACCACGAATTTAGTTTTGATTTGGAAGTAAAGTAGCAGCATATCTTGACAGCCTGATTAGTTGCACTGCTCATTCTAGAGTACTTATGTGTTTTTCCCTAAAGTCAACCAAACTAGTAGTTTCTGATGGCTGAAACAGTTGCCAGAGTTATTTTTGTTGAAATGCAATACACTGCAATATCTCTGAGAGTCAGAGTTGTGAAATAAAGCTTGGTAACCACTGTCAAGTAGAAGTCTAGCAGGTGAATAGCTAAATGTTATCCCATTACAAATCCATATTTTAAGAATGATAAAAGGCACATTCAATTCAATTCAATAAACATTAATTATACACCTGTTCTATGTAACTCATTGTGTTAAATGGTGAGAATACAACCAAAAAAACCCCAGAAATCAGTCTTTGTCCTCAAGGAACTTCCAATCTACTGTTGGGGAGCCACTGGTAAACAGGTTAGTATATAGAGGGAGAGAGAACTAAATGGATCAGAAGAAGGATCTTGTTGGGGGTGTCATATATGGTGAGCCTTAAAGAAAGCTAAGGACTCTGGGTGTCTATCAATTGGAGAATGGCTGAAAATTTTTGGTATATGAATTTAATGGAAATTTTTTGTTCAGTAAGAATTGAATCAAAAATATAAGGAATTCAGAGAAACTTGAAGATTTCTATGAAGAGATACAGAGCAAAGCAAACAGAACCAAAAGAATAATATATAATAATTACAACAAATTCTGAATAACTGAAAAAACAGGGAAGGGCCTGGAAAACAGAGAATGAAATTTACTTCCCTCTTCAGAGCAAAAAAGTAGGACAGAATTTTCCATACATTATCAGTTGCTTTCACTTCATTGAGAGTTTTTGTTTAATTATTTTTGTCACTGAGAAATTTGAGGGGGAGTAGGGAAAGGTCCACCCCCCCCCAAATGATTGATATAAAAGGCATCAAAAAACTGCTTTTTTTCTTTTACAAGAAAAGAAAGCTATGGATACTAAAAGATTGGGGTGAAGAGAGAGTGAACTGTAGGCACAGAGAACCTATGAAAAGATATAGAGTCAAAAGATAAAATACTGAGTTTGAGGAATAGCTAGTATGCCAATTTATCTAGAACAGGGGTGGGGAATCTTTGGCCTCCAGGCCACATATGGCCTTCTAGGTCTTTGAGTGTGGCCTTTTGACTGAATTTAAGATTTACAGAACAAATCTTTTTATTAAGGGGCCTCAAGGCCACAGGTTCCCCACCCCTGGTTTAGAATGTGGAGTATATAATAAGAAGCAATGTGGAATGATCTTAGAAAGGTATATTAGATTTAGATTGTGAAGGGCTTTAAAAAAAAAAGCTGAAGAGTTTCCCTAGAGGCAATAGGGAGCAACAGAAGTTTCTAGAATGAGGAAGGAACATGTTCAGACTTATTCTTTAGATTATTATTGCCTACTTATCACTCACTCATACCTTAGGATTCTAAACAGTATATCATGCTAGGTGCTGTGATACGATTTTCTTTAAGGTAAAATAGTCCTGTTTTAGGGATAATTAGGACTTTCTTATTATCATACCTCACCCCCATTCCCACCATCCCATTTAATTCTAGTCTAGACATCATTGTGTCATGAAGTATAGTGTAAACGTCATCCCAATTATCACATTTGAGGACACAATTATATTTGAGGACATAAAGCAATTCACATAGAAGCTTTCACTGTGCATTATTAGTATCTCTCAGTTTAGCCATAGATATTTCTTCATTTATTTATTTATTTTTAGTTTTCAACATTCATTTCCATAAGATTTTGTGTTCCAAATTTTGTCACCATCTCTCCCCTCCCTCCACCCCAAGACAGTATGGATTCTGAAAACCCCTTCTCCCAGTCTGCCCTTTCTTTTATCACCCCCTCCCTTCTCTTATCCCCTTTCCCTTCTATTTTCCTGTAGGGCAGGATAGATTTCTATTCCCCATTGCCTGTATATCTTATTTCCCAGTTGCATGTAAAAATAATTTTTAACATTCATTTTTAAAACTTTGAGTTCCAAATTCTCTCCCTTGCTCCCTCCCAATCCACTCTCATTGAGAACACAAGCAATTCAATAGGTTATACATGTGTGGTCATGCAAAACACTTCCATAAGGGTCATGTTATGAAAGACTTACTATAATTCCCTCCGTCCTATCCTGCTCTCCCATTTATTCTATTCTCTCCTTTGACCTTGTCTCTCCTCAATTACCCCCTCCCCCAATCTGCCCTCCCTTCTATCTACTTCCCCTTGTCCCCTTCCCCCTATTTTTCTGTAGGGTAAGATAAATTTCCATACCCAGTTGGGTGTGTATGGTATTCCCTCCTTAAGCCAAATCAGATAAGAGTAAGGTTCACTCATTCCCTCTCACCTACCCCCTCTTCCCCTCCACTGTAAAAGCTTATTCTTGCCTCTTTTATGTGAGGTCATTTACCCCGTTCTACCTGTTCCTTTCTCCTCCACCCAGTATAATTCTCTCTCACTTCTTAATTTTATTTTTTACATATCATCCCTTCATATTCAACTTACCCTGTGCCCTCTGTATAGGTAGATAGATATAGATATAGATATAGATATAGATATAGATATAGATATAGATATAGATATATAGATATATATTCCCTCCAATTACCCTAATACTGAGAAAGGTCTCATAAGTTACAAGTATCATCTTTCCATGTAGGAATGTAAACAGTTCAACTTTAATAAGTCTCTTATGATTTCTCTTTATATTTACCTTTTCATGCTTCTCTTGAGTCTTATGTTTGAAAGCCAAATTTTCTATTCAGCTCTGGTCTTTTCATCAAGAATGCTTGAACATTCTCTATTTCATTGAATATCGATTTTTTACCCTGAAAGATTATACCCAGTTTTGCTGTGTTGGTGATTCTTGGTTTTAATCCTAACTCCTTTGACCTCCACAATATCATATTCCAAGCCCTCTGATCCCTTGATGTAGAAGCTGCTAAATCTTGTATTATCCTGTTTCCACAGTATTTGAATTGTTTCTCTCTGGCTGCTTGCAATATTTTCTCCTTGACCTAGGTACTCTGAAATTTGGCTATCATATGCCTAGGGGTTTTCTTTTGGGGATTTTTTTCAGGAGGTGATTGGTGGATTCTTCCAATTTCTATTTTGCTCTCTGATCCTAGAATATCAGGGCAGTTTTCCTTGATAATTTCTTGAAAGATGATGTCTAGGCTCTTT
The DNA here is from genome assembly GCF_003287225.1 of Phascolarctos cinereus. Taxonomy (NCBI): domain Eukaryota; kingdom Metazoa; phylum Chordata; class Mammalia; order Diprotodontia; family Phascolarctidae; genus Phascolarctos; species Phascolarctos cinereus. The sequence continues at coordinate 440,720,108 of NW_027555847.1, read as the reverse complement.
TTTTGATCATGGCTTTCAGGCAGTCCAATAATTTTAAAATTATCTCTCTTGGATCTATTTTCCAGGTCAGTTGTTTTTCCAATGAGATGTTTCACATTGTCTTCTGCTTTTTCATTCTTTTGGTTTTGTTTTATAATTTCTTTATTTCTCAAACAGTCATTAGCTTCCACTTGCTCCATTCTCATTTTTAAGGAATTATTTTCTTCAGTGAGCTTTTTGACCTCCTTTTCCATTTGGCCAATTCTGCTTTTTAAGGCATTCTTCTTCTCATTGGCTTTTTGGACCTCTTTTGGCATTTGGGTTAGTCTATTTTTTAAGGTGTTATTTTCTACAGTATTTTTAAAAATTAATTTATTTTGATTTATCAACAATCACTTCCATAAGCTTTTGAGTTTTAAATTTTTCTCCCCCTCCCTCCCTCCCCAAGATGGCTCACAATCTGATATAGGCTATACATATACATTCCTATTAAACATATTTTCATGTTAGTGATGTTGTAAGTAAGAATTAGAACCAATTGGAGGAACCACCAGAAAGAGGAAACAAAACACAACAGAAGAAAAAAAACAGCAAATAGTATGCTTCCATCTGCATTTAAACTCCATAGTTCTTTCTTTGGATGTGGATAGCATTTTCTATCGTGAGGCCTTTGGAGACGTCTTAAATAGTTGTATTGCTGAGAAGGGTTAAGTCTATCAATATTAGTACCTACTTGGTTATGTTATTCTCTTCTTGAGCCAAATCTGATGAGAGTAAGATTCAAACACTGATCATACCCCTCCCTTCTTTCCCTCTGCTGTAATAGGATTTTGTGCCTTTTCCTGTAATATAATTTACCTTTGTCTGCCTCCTCCTTTCCTTTTCTCTCAGTACATTTTCTTAGTTAGATCAGATTAATCCACTTACTGGGATCCATTTAACCCACTTGATTAGATTTTTTTTTATCATTACATCAAAGTCAACTTATACCAACCCCCCCTTTATGTATAACCCTTTAACATGGTGTAATAACAATACAGTCCTCAAGAGTTACAAGTGTCATCTTCCCTTGTAGAGATATAAACAGTTTGCCCTGATTAATAACATGTTGTTTCTTTCTGTCCCATTTACTTTCTAATGTCACTTCTGAGTCTTGTATTTGAATATCAAATTTTCTGTTCAGCTCTGGTCTTTTTATCAGGAAGGTTTGGAAGTCCCCTACTTCACTGAATATCCATATCCTCCCCTGAAAGATCATGTTTATTTTTGCTGGATAATTGATCCTTGGTTGTAATCCAAGCTCCTTTGCCTTATGGAATATCATATTCCACATCACATGGTCTCTTAATGTAGAGGATGCAAGGTCCTGTGTAATCCTGTCTGTGGTTCCATGATATTTAAATTGTTTCTTTCTGGCTGCTTGCAGCATTTTCTCTTTGACCTGGTATTTTTGGAATTTGGCTACTATATTCCTTGGCATTTTCAATTTGGGATCTCTTTCAGGAGGTGATCAGTGGATTCTTTCTATGGCTATTTTACCCTCTGGTTCTAGGACCTCAGGGCAGTTTTCCTTTATGATTTCCTGAAAGATACTGTCCAGCCTCTTTTTTTCATTGTGATTTTCAGGTATACCAATAATTTTAAAATTGTCTCTCCTGGATTGATTGTCCATGTCAGTTGTTTTACCAATGAGGTATTTTACATTTTCATCTATTTTTTCATTCTTTTATTTTTGTTTGACTGATTCTTGCTCTCTCATAGTCATTAGCTTCAATTTTCCCAATTCTAATTTTTAACAAATTGTTTTCTTCTATTAGATTTTTTACTTCCTTCCCCATTTGGCCAATTGTATTTTTTAGGGACTTGTTTTCTACAGTTAATTTTTGTCCTTCCTTTTCCAAGTTATTGATTCTCTCTTGCATACCTCTCATTTCTTTTCCCATTTTTTCTTCTACCTCTCTCATTTGATTTTTAAAATCCTTCTTGAGCTCTTCTAAGAAGGCTCTTTGGGCTTCAGACCAGTTCATATCCCCTTTTGAGGTTCGAGATGTGGATTTGTTGACAATGTTGTCCTCTTCAGAATTTCTGCCTTGATCTTCACTCTTCCCTTAATAAGAAAATATCATACATTTCTTTTTGCTCATGGCGTTTGCTTATTTCCTTGCCTTTAAAGAGATTGAGCTCTCCTGCTGGGGAGCAGAGAGCACTGACCCAAGCTTCTTGTGTTAGGAGCCTAAGGCCTGGTCACTGGCTTTCTGTGCTGGGGCCTCCAGTGCTGGCAGTTGGAGACTGTAGGATTCTGGCAGCTTACCTGGTGTTGGGCTGGAATCAGCAACACTGGAACTCTAGGGGTAGGATTAGGTAGTGTGGCTTCTGGAGATTTCCTGTTCACCCTGGCCTTTCATTCCTTTTGCTTTCTTCAGCTCCTTTCAGATGGATGTTGCAGGATGTTTATCCTCCTGGGGCCCCTTGGAGCTCTGCTTCCCTTAATTTTGCTGAGGCACTGGGAGAGCTGATTGCTGTAGAATACCCAGGCACCTGGTGGTTTTCCAAGCTCGTTTCCACCGGTTCCCCCACTCTCACTGAGGCACTCAGGGGTCCAGGTATTGGTGTTTGCCTACTCCACCACCTGGGTTTCAGAATCTCCTCCTGGTATGCTGAGTTGGCGATTTCCACTAGTACTGCTCCCCTTCCCCTAGGGGAAGAGGGGTCTTTCCCATTAATCCCACATGCAACCTGGGCTACTGGACCACTGCACCCCATCTTTTTTCTGGTTCAGCTGTTCCAGGGTTTTTCCTGGGGCAATATTTTCTGGGCTTTCAAAGGTTAATAAGGGAGGGTAACAGCAATTTACTTCTTACTCTGCCATCTTGGCTCCTGGAAGCGGCAGTCCTCAGTGTTTTTTTGAGTCTCCGTTAGCAAGCTGTTGACTTGTTTTTCATGATTTTCTTGCATCACTCTCCTTTCTCTTCCTAATTTTCCCTCTACTCTCATTTGCTTCTCAAAATTTTTTTTGAACTCTTCCATGGCCTGAGACCAAATTATATTTTTCTTAGAGGCTTTGGATGTAGGAGCTTTAACTTTGTTGTCTTCTGGTTGTATGTTTTAATCTTCGTTGTCACCGAAGTAAGATTCTATAGTCTTGAGTTTTTTCCTGCTGTTTGCTCATGTTTTCAGCCAATTACTTGACCTTTAAATTCTTTGTTAAGGTAGGGCTGTGCTTCCAATGTGGAGGGTATATTCTCCCAAGCTTTAGGAGTTTTGTGTAGCTGTTTTCGGAAGTACTTCTAGGGACCTGTAAGTTTTCAGTTCTTCCAAGGTGGTATGATGAGGGGTGAAGTGTTTACTCCTTTCCTGGCCTGTGTTCTGGTCTATGAGTGATCACAAGCTGCCTTATAATCTTTTCTGCCTTGGAACTGTGAGAAGGATTCCTTCTCCACTATTGCCACAAGATCCATCACTGCAGCGCTTCTCCTTGCCCCAGCACTGCCACCTAGGACTGAGACCTAGATCTAAGCATGGGCAAAGCAAGAGAATCCTGCACCAGCACCAGCAAAGAGATCCCTGCAATCCCCTGTGATCAGCTGCTTGATACTGTCTGTGGGCCAAGATATCCAGAAGCAGCCACCGACACCTCCATCCCAGGGCTGTGCCAGGGCTGGGACTGGACCACACTCCTCTCTAACCCAGGTCCTACAGACTTTTCCCACTGACCTTCTAAGTTGTCTTTGGCATTTGTGGATTGAGAAGTATGGAAGCCATTACAGCTGCCCTCTGATTCAGTCTCCTAAGGCCTGCTCCAGGTTTGCTGGGGCCCTGACTTTGGGGGTGTGGCCCACACTAAACTGCACTCCTCTCCCAGCCCATCTCAACAGATCTTTCTTGTTGACCTTCCAGGTTGCCTTGGGCTGGAAATTTGTTTCACTCTTTCTTTTTGTGGATTCTACTGCACTAGAATTTGTTTAGAATCATTTTTTACAGGTATTTGGAGGAGTTTGGGGGAGAGCTCAGGCAAGTCACTGCTTTTTTACTCCATAGCCATAGATATTTAAGAGAAATTAAATCATAATATTCTCTTCTCTTTATTTGGCTGAAGATTCATCTTTCTATAAGCCAATAGAATTCCATCCTAGGCCAAGCCATAGTAAACAGTACAATAATGCATTCAACCAAATACTTTGATAAGGAGAGGAAAATATTAACCCTGTAAACCTAAAATATATAGAAGAAAAATTAATTTCTTTAAACCAAAAAACCTTGTTCATTTTTGGCTTTTAAATGTTACTGTATTTTATTTGATTTTACAGCAACAAATCCATTTGACATTCATTCCTTCAAAGTATTAAAACATTAGTATTTATTAATACCTTGATTAATTATTATTTGTAGTTCAAGTTTATTTTTCCCAAACTGAAGCATGTGGCAGCATTTCAGGTTTCCCTAGGGAAAAAGAGAGCAGGCACCGTAATTTCTAAATATAGTGTTTACTTTGTGAAAGGTAAGAAGGTCCAAGAGTTGGAATTAGATGATCATTGGTTCAAATCTCAGGTCTGTCACTTACTACCTGAGTGATTTAGGCAAATCACAGCCTCTCTGGGCTTCAGTTTCTTCATCTCTAAGATTGGAGGGTTTAACTCTATAACTTCTGCTATCTCTTCTACTTATAAATCTGTGTTTCTATGTGACAATTCTGCTAGTTCTTCAGCAAGGGTCTGATACACTAGATCTTAGGGACCAACAGGGAAAAGAAGGGAGATGTTCCTTTTGCAAAAGAATAAAGTGACACCCATACCTTTTGGTTTCCCAGTCTCTTTTTCTTCAAAGAATTTCTGTTCCTTGATTTAAGGATTCTGTAGTACTCTGTTTCTAGCAGGGAGCCACAGTAGGCCTGCTTAGGTTTTCCTCTCTAGTCTCTTGGGCATAGGGATTTCAGGAAGATGGTAGGATGCTGTCTTGCTCCAACTCTACCTCCATGGAAAGGTGGGGGAGAGGGGAGCACTCTCACTATTGCCCAGGACCCTAGCCTTCTGATTGATGAGGCTTCACCATTTCTGGCCTGAACTCTCACCCAGACCCAACACACTGATATTCCCCAGATATTTTCACATGACATCAATGTGCCCTTTCCACCACTTTCCCCTTTCCACATCTAGCTCTGGGAACAAGACTCCACCATTCCTGGAAAGGATGGGTCAATTGACTACTTGCTCTGTGACTCTATTTACCTTCTCTGTGACTTCCCGGAAACCCTCCCTGGTCACCACTTATCTATATGTGTCGTCTTTCCTTATTAGAATGTAACTTCCTTAAAGAGAGAGACCATCTTGCTTTTTGTATTTGTATCCCCAGCATTTAGCATAATCCCTGGTACATGGCAAGTGTTTCATAAATGGCTTTTAATTCATTCAAAGTGACATAGTCATTAATCATTAGCATGATGTTGCCTTACAAAAATGATTCTATATTTATCCTCAAATAATAATATCTATTTAAAGAGTTTTCTCTATGTCCAATCCTCCTTGACCTCTTCCATCTCAGTTTAAAATCCAAATATAAAATAAAGTAAAATATTTAAAATTAATCTAATTGTGAAATAATAAGCAAAGCTCAATAATAGGATCTCAAAGGTCCAAAAATTAGACTGGAGGAAATAGTTAACATTATTAAATGTGTTAACTTATAGGGGGCAGCTGGTGCAGTGGATAGAGCTCCGGCCTTGGAGTCAGGAGGACTGTGTTCAAATCCAGTCTCAGACCAGACACTTGACACATACTAGCTGTGTGACCCTGGGCAAGTCACTTAACCCCAGTTGCCTCACTAAAAAGAAAAAAAAGAGTGTTAACATATTTAAGGCCAGGCTTTGGCATGACCCTGGGCTATTTATAAGGACCTCTGAGAAACTCCATCAAAAACACTTTCCCCAAAACCTGCCACACATTGCCAGAGACTCTACTATGATTTGAAAGTCATTCAATGTATTTAAATACTTTCCATATTGTGCTTTTTAAAATATAAATACTCCTGAGAGACCCGATATATTAATCTGTTATATTTCTATCACGTTTTATTCAAATTTTATTATGGACTATTTTATTAGATTTGAGTGACAGGAGACATTCTCAGTCTGAAGGCCCTGAGGGTCTGTGGGGAAGGAGGAAAGAGAATAAAAGAAAAGAGAAGGTGGTTTTGCCTAGGGCCAGCAGTAAACTAAGTTATAAGAGCAATGACCAGGCCCAGAGGAGTCCAGGGCTCAGAGTGAAATGCCTTCAGAGGTGGCAATAAAACTTTAACCTCCAGGGTGTCATTTTGTGAATTGTAGCATCAATTTATTTATGGTAAGACAGGCAATAAATCACTCCGAGAAAGAAATCTAAAGGTGAAAAGACAAAGGCCATTCACCTGGTATGTCAACCTGAATTCCACTCAGAAAGAGGGAAATACTAGGGGGAATACAGTTCCTAGTGTTATAAAGATGACCCCAGACTCAGTTCCAAAGACTGGTGTCTCAAAGACTTTTTATTAAAGAGGTTGAAGTGCTTCCTTTCGATTCTCTCAAGAAGCAGGCACACCTCCTCGGAAGGAGAGAAATGCACATAGCAAAAGAAGCCAGAGCAAGCTTTATAGTTAGTAATTGCCTAACTCCTCCTTTCTGGATCAGGATTGGTCCTAATCCTTCTGGGTTATATGCCCCACCCCAAGATACATTATGTGCCTAGAATTGTGTTATTCCTCCCCGCCCTGGACGGAGGGGTTAGCCTGTCTGTGCTGATTTCTTATCTACTTACGTGGAAACTTAACTCTTTCATTTCTCACAATGTGTGTGCATGTTCGTGTGTAAATTCACATGCATATTTATTTAGCCTTTTTAATGTTTGCACAGGCAATTTACATATATTTCTTCATTTTAGCCTTGGAACAACCTTGTGAGGTAGGTAATGCTATCCCCATTTTGTGGACTAGGAAATTAAGGCTCAGAGAAAGTTAAATGATTTGCCTGTGGTCCCACATAATGTCAGAGACAGGATTCAAACCCAAGTCTTGCTAATACCAGTTCAACACTCCATCCATTATGCTATATTGTCATTCTGATATATCTATCTATCTATATCTATAAATATCTATATCTATATCTATATATATATTTGTGTGTGTGTGTATTTAGATACATGTTCAAATATATCAACTTAATCTGAGGAAAGGCTCATTATAATGTAATTCCAAAGACATTTAAATAAGAATTACATAATTTATTTTAAACACTTATTTTATACGTTCTATTTTTCAACGTTCTCTATAATAAAATATCTGGCTTAAGAATTAGAAGGCATTATACTTCAGTGGAAAGAGTGATGTATTTGAAGTCAGAAGACAGGTCCCAACACTTCCCAGATGACCTTATGTGAATCAACCTCTCTGGGCCTCAGTTTCCTCATCTTCGCTATGGAAGAGTTGGATTAAATGATCTTTGAAGCACTTTCCAGTTTTTCCTATGGTACAAGATTCTCTCTGCTTATTTCCTAACTGTACCTTTGTTGAGTAAACATACAATGTTTATATAATCACCTACTTTGAGGCCTCTAGATTCTCAAAGTCTCTACCAGTGGAGTAGAAGCTCTGACAAGTCCTACCAAAATGGAGAAGTCCATGTACATTCCTGACACCTGGACTATTTTGTACACAGTAATTCGTGAGACTTTCAACTAAGACACGAAGGAATTGAAATTTGTATCAAAGGCTTTGATGTAACCTCTCACTGACTCTCTTGTTGATCTAGGGACAGGCCTAGCCAAACTGGGCCAACCCTGGATAAAGATTGTCCATGGAAGGCCTTCAATGACAGCCCAATTTGAACAGGGTAGTTCTCATAGTTGTTTTAGGAAAAGCCATAATGTGGGCAGTGAGGAGGGAGAAAGGTGCACATATTTTGGTGGAAAGGGTTATTAGAGCAGCTAGCAAGCATGGCATGCCACACAGGGTCCAAAAGTTCAAATGGGCAATAGGGTAGCAGTAGGGATGCAGGAGGCAAACAGGTGTACAGGCTCCAATGTCAGGCAAGAGTTTGGGATGTTCAAACTTCTTGGGCTTGTCCAGAGTTCATATGCAATTTGACTGATTAATGCAGTGAGTGTAAGTATTTCCTTTTGAACCCCGTTGTGTGCTGCCCACTCTGTCCTCCTGCTCTGAAGAAGCTTCAGCTATGGACAGCTCCTGACCCACTGCTAGCATTTCCAGTGGGGAACCAGCTCTGCCTGTAAAGCCAACTCACAGGAGAGCCACTCTGATGAAATCACAGATCCTTTGAAGTGTTGGTCAATGTACCTGGGGCATACTGTGGGGAAAAAAATCAATATTTATGCAGCTTGCTTTGGAGACAAATTTGCTTTAGAACAACAGAAGACTTTTTCTTTAATTAATGCTTTCCTATGTTGCACTTTCTTGCATTTGGATGAGTTCTTTTGAATAATATTTTGCATTTAAAAAAAAAACAGATTAAAGAGAGGCTTTACCAAAGCAACAAAAAGCACATCAAAGAAAGCTATATCATAGCACCTATGACAATGCACCTATGAACAAATACTCAGTGTGGTCCTGTTTTTGTGTTATATATATCCCTCTCCTTGTTTCTACTTCCATTAAAGTCAGGCAGGCAAGAGTTAACCAGGTCCATTGCTTATTGCACAGGAAACAGGAAAGAAAACCTGAATCAAGACAGTTTAATTCAACTCATTTATTAATTACTGTGCTGGAAACTAGGGGAGATAGAAAATTTGGATAGCTAGGTCCCTTCCATCTTAGAGCCCACAATCTGGTAGGATGGTACATTTATAAATAACTATTATACAAAATCCTTATAAGGGTAAGAGTCCAGGTGAATGGAGGGTGAGGGCCCAGTTTTTAGAGTATGCAGGTATGTACAACATACTCCAAGCACTTCCAATCCACACCTAGGCTTGGTGAGTCTGCTACCAGAAATGTGTAATGGAGGGACCCTTTCTTTCCCTACTTCGGGTCCCAGGTATCTGCTGACTGTTTCCTTTCAGTTTACTGGGTGGTAATGAAAAGTCTTTCAATTGGCTGTTGAATTGGAACTGAGTGTGCATACAAAACATTCAAGTGGCAGTTCTCTGTCTCTGTCTCCCACCCCACCCCTACCCCCATCCCCTCTTGGCAAGGAGGCAAAAAATACTGAGGACCTTCAGGTGAAGGAAGAGGTAATAAGAGTGGGCTGCCTCCACTGCCTTATCTCCCCACCCAGCCTCAATGTGGCCATGAACACATAGCACCTCTTTTTATTTGCTTTTTGTCTCTTTGTGTTTATTCTTTCTTATTGGAGTCAGTATTGGAGAAACAGCATGCCAGGTTATGACCTTGTGAGATTAAAAAGACTGAAAGAGCCATCATAGGTCCTGTTGATGGGTTGGGATCTGGACCCCAGAAAGGAAAACCCTGGACTTTCCCACAAGGCCAAATCTCTGGGGTTAGCCTGAGGCTATAAGCCCATCAACTGGCCTTTCATTGTGGCACAGCTAGTCTCCTAATTCTGTTACCCTTAACCTAGCCTACCCCTCCATTGTCTTAGCTCCCTATGGCCCCCAGCCACTTCCCACCCTTAATCCTAGCTAGGCTCCATTTTCCCTTGGCCAAGGTCCAGGTCCCTGGCATTCTATTACCTCACAGTCCCCACAGACTACTTGGCCACTCCTAGATCCCTCTCATAGTCCTTCTGTATATAAGGTCCATCTTGTCTCCATTAAGAGTCTCAGATTCTTACAATCTAGCCAATAGCTCACTAACATTCAGACTCCTTAAGGGTCTGCCCAATACGATGGATGTTCTAATGAACCTTGTCTTTGGCTGAAAGAAGACTTGGGTCTAAATTGTTCAGGCAGGACCCACATGTGATTTTGGGGTCCTAGCACTCCTGAACCCCTAAACCTCTTCACTGTCAGCAAATAGAACTGATAGCAGCAACAGCTTAATCCCATGAGGAGCCAACTCTGAGGAGTGACCTGCTTGACCCAGCCTAGCAGTGAAGGAACATAGTAGCTGAGACACTATTCATGTAATTCAAGCAAAGAAGTGGCTTGCCCATCATCGATGTCACAACAGAAGTGAACTTGGTAGAAAGAAAGCTTGGTGGCAAACTTTACCTCGAGTCCATTCCACCTAGGGACCAAGTGAGTATGCGGAAGGCTTTCCTCAGGAGGATGTTGTTGCACTTTAGCCATTGCTATCCCTGCAAAGTCAAGATCTCTTTGTAAAAGCTAATTGATGTTAATTGGTTAATTGATATCAGGGAGATATTAACTGGGTAAATTATATCAGAGGGAACACACCTGGATGGGAGCTCATAAGCAACAGTACTAGAAAGCAACCTCAGCATTTCAGGGTTACTTCTAGAGCCCTCAGAGGAGAAATAGCTCCACTCTGGGGAACCAATCTCCTAGTCCAGTGTTAGCTGGAAAAGTGAGTGCTAGAGGTGGTGCAACACAGGTAAGGCTCTCTAAAAAAACAAAACAAAACAAAACACCATTTTTGTCCTCTCAACATGTTTGTAGGCAGATGAAAAAGAGCCAACTAAAAAGGGAGAGATTGGAAATGCAGGAGATAGACAAGATCAGTGATGAGGATGGGATCTAGGTCCCAAAAAGGAAAAACCCTGGACTTTCCCACTGGCCAAATCTCTGGCATTCTCCTGAGGCTATAATTCCATACCTCCCTATGGCCCCAGGCTACTTCCCACCCTTAATCCTATCTAGGCTTCATTATCTCTTGGCCACCCCTGGAGTTCTATTACCTCATAGACTACTTGGCTACTCCTAGATCCCTTCCATAGTCTTTCTGTATATAAGGTCCATCTTGTCTCCATTAAGATGTTTGGATTCTTGAAATCTAGCCACTGGTCAAATTCTTATAATCTAGCCAATAGCTTACTAATGTTCAGACTCCTTAAGAGTCTGCCCAATATGACAGATGTTCTAATAAACCTTGCCTTTGGCTGAAAGAAGGCTTGGGTCAAATTCTTTCGAGCAGGACCCTTGTGTTGTGATATTGGGGTCCCAGCACCCCTGAGCCCCTAAACCGCATCAGTCAGGAGTGGAGAACCTGCAGCCTCGAGGCCAGGTGTGATCCTCTAAGTCCTTCAGTCAAAGGGCCAAACTTGAGGACCTAGAGGGTCATGTATGGCCTTGAGGCCGCAGGTTTCCCACCCCTTGGACAAGATGGTTGCTGGTCCAAATCCTTGTAAGAGGAAGAAGGGGATCAATGGTATAAACAGAAGGAACAAGGAATACCTCTTCCCCTGAGACAGGAGAGAAGACAAGAATAAGTGATGGATACTGAGAAGTTTTGAGAAATGGATAAGCAGAGTTGAAAGAACATGTGTAAGGTTCCCTCAATCTTCTCAGTGAAGGAGGAAGCTAAGTCAGTTACCCTAAGTAGGAGGTGATGAAGTGGTTGGGGGTTTGAGGAGAAAGACAAGTGTTGGGAACAGTCATGAAGGAATCAGTAAGAGTAAAGTAGAAACACTGCTACAGCACAGCTGAGGGAATATACCACACATTGTGTGGTGAAAGGTTCAAGAGATGTAATTTCTGGGTAATTTAATCATTTTGTTAATAAGGCCAGCACATTTATTAATAAAAGGATGGACATTTGGCTGTCTCTCTTAGACAAAAAGACAATCATGGTGGCAGGCTCACAATTTATATACCCTTAGAAGAGTAAGTGTTGCCCAGAGTGGGAATCAACCCCTGTCACTCTTGGAATGAGAGACTATTTCTATACCACACCACCTCCAGCCTTGCACAATTTCGACAAAAAGGTGTGTCTCCACCCAAGCTTGATTGAACAAAATTCACCTTAGACTAGAGATTCCTATCAAGTTTGGGTGGGATCAGATAGAAGAGAAGGCTAACAACCTTCCCCAACTCATTGGTTATTAATAAACATTTCTCTCAATTATAAGAGAATATACCATAAAATGTAAACAACATCAACAGGACACAGAGATGCTTTGCAACCTGGGAGCAGGACACGAGGAAACAGGTGGTTAGGGTTATCTGAGTTTGAGAATTAGCAGGAATAGTAGGAAGTCCAAAGGGCAAGCAAGGGATTCTAGGGCAGTGGCCAGTGAAATACGAAAGTGGAGGGGCAGCTAGGTGGTGCAGTGGATAGAGCACTGGCCCTGGAGTCAGGAGGACCTGAATTCAAATCCGGCCTCAGACCAAACACTTGACACTTACTAGCTGTGTGACCCTGGGCAAATCACTTAACCCCAACTGCCTAAAAGTAAAAAAAGAAAAAAAAGAAATATTAAAGTGGCAGATCATAAAATTAAGCCTATGTATGCAAGCCATTAAAGCTAGAATGGGGAACTATTACAATAGCCTCCTGATCAGTCTCCTTGCTTCTAGTCTTCGTTGTCTCCAGGCTATCCTCTACACCACAGCCAAAATGATTCACCTAAAGCACAGGTTTGGCCATGATACTCCTCACTGCTCAGTAAACTCCAGTGGTAACCTAATTCTTCCATGTAAAGCCCCTCATAATCTAGGTCCAACCTACCTTTCTAGCCATTTATACATTACTCCTCTTCACTCAGCTGTCTAGCCAAAATGGCTTTCTTGCTGATCTTCACACAACACTCCACATCCCACCTTTGCTCCATCTATCTCTCAAGCTTGGAATGCATTCTCTGCTCACCCCTATCTCCTAGAATTGCTAGTTTTCTTCCCAGATCACCTTCTACATGAAGCCTTTTCCTGATCCCCAGCTGCTAATGCTATCACACCAAAATTATCTTTTGTATATGAAATATACAAATATATAGAGTATATGAAATAGTGAATTTATATTATGTATAATAGCTTGGGTTTTTTTTTAAAAGCATATATTAAATTTGACACAAATGACCTGGAAATCAGTAAATGGTAGCAGTCAGTAAGGGGAGAGGGTGGTATAAATAAATTGCATGGACTTCAAAGGAGAAAAAAAATTGTTTATTGAAGGATAATGGCAGGGGAGCAGGTCCTGTCTGCATCTACTACTAACTAGCTCTGTAATTTTGGGCTGGACACTAACTTCTCTGTGTATAAGTTTTCTCATATATAAAACAAGGGGGTTAAATCACGTAATCAGTCAATCAACAAGTGTTTATTAAATGCTTACTCTTTGCCAGGATTTATGCTAGGCATTCTGGGTAAAAATTCAAAGAATGAAACACTATGTTCAAGAAGCTTACATGATCTTTAAATACCCTCTAGCTCTATCTCAATCTTTAAATCCCCTCTAGCTCAATAAGTATGATCCCCTCACTAAAGTCATTCAAGCAAAGACTAGACTGCTTCTTGTTGGATATTTTCTAGAGAGAGGATTCATGATCCCAATTGCGTTGGACTAGATGGTCTCTGAGGTCCCTTACACCTTCTAGATTCTATGTATAATTCTTGGCATTTGAATAATATTCTCCTCATTGGTGGAGAGAATTACTACTCAATACCCTACCCCTTTATGAGGGTCCAAATTGTTTAAAGTTGGAAGAGATTTTCCTCCCCTGGCTTTTGTCTTCAAGAGAGGACACATGAGATTACAGGCTGTGTTCAGGAAAAGGTACCTGGAGGGAGATAAAGATTAAGGGAAGAAGCTAACATGTAGAGATGCTGGTGCCTCAAGCAGCCCCCTAATTCCACTTTGCCTCACTTGAGACTTTGGGAAATGTCCCCTTTGGATGTGACTGTGGACTCTCTCAGGTGAGGTGAGATATTTCATTCTCAAAGGGAGAACTCATTCACTCTGTATGCTATAATCTCATCAGCATCCCTTCATTGATTGTTGTTTGCCATAGGCTTGGATAAATAGGTTTATAGTTATGCAATTGTTGTTATGGTCCTTACATAACTAGGATTTGGTGGGAAGGAGTCAATCGTTCAGCTATAGCTTGGGGACACTTTTTTCTAGTCAAGGGATTGTGACCAGGAAAAGCAGCATGAAACTAAAAGCAATTTCCCCAAGATTAGCAATATTTAGGGAAGCAGAGAGATGTAATTCTAGTCTGGTAACCTTTCTGTGAGGAGAGAAGACAGAGACCCAATCTCCTGTTCACCTCTAGGCAAGAATCAATATCTCCCTTGGAGAGAAGTAGGTGAGATTCTAGACAAATCTGTTCACACCTCTATTGTGAACCAAATTTAGATAGAACTAAGTGGACAAACATATAACCTACATGGGCCACATAAATACCTAACATGAAAATGAATAAATCTGTGGTCTGGGGATTGAAGCTAATGCCAGTCCCACCTCTGATCCTGTGGGGGTGGGGTGGGGAGGAGAATTAGAAGAGTATTCACCCATAGATATGATTTGTTGTTTTGGAGGGAAACCAGATTTCACTTACAGCTTGGTGGAAGTTATGTGGGAAACAAAACTTTTAAGATTTGAAGAAGTTTGTTGAGAATAGAGTCTATGTGTATGGAGAAGGGGGCTCATGAGGAACAGACTTCCAAGACAGTGAAATAGGCTTGAGGAGGAACAAACCAGGTTGGAGTGGGTCTTGAGAGAAAAAAGCTGAATATAGTTGAAGGTTCAGGTGGAGGTTTAGAAAAGGAAGAGTCAGGGCAGCTAGGTGGTGCAGTGGATAGAGCTCTGGCCTTGGAGTCAGGAGGACCTGAGTTCAAATCCAACCTCAGACACATGACACTTACTAGCTGTGTGACCCTGGGCAAGTCACTTAACCCTGATTACCTCACCCCCCAAAAATTAAAAAGGCAGAGTCATAGTTGGAATATAGGGTCAAAAAAGTCAGCAAACCAAAATTTCTGAGATAAGATGTCAGTAGGTAGTGGCATACAGGTCAATGGAAACACAAAGAAACAAATCTTTGCTCTATCATAAACTTGCTGTGTGATTTAATTTCTCTGGGTCTCAGTCTCCTCATCTGTAAAATGAGGGGTCTGTACCAGATGGTAGTCCCTTCCTGTTCTAACATTCTATGCCTCCTATGACAGCAAAGAGCAAAAACTAAGTTGACACTTCACAACTCTCTGCTTCTTTGACTAACTGAATAACAACTAATTGACAATTTGACACACTCTGGCAGTGCCCCTTTTTACATGTGACAGCTGTGCCCTTTCATGATTGAATGCTTTATGAGAAGTTGGGCATTGGAGGTTATTTTCTCCAAATGTGATGGCTTACATTACAAGGTTTTCTTAGGCCATCAGGTGGGGATAAAAGCAATTACAGTAACACTCATTTGAGAGCTGGTAATACATATTGCAAATGACTCATCTTTGAGCACCAGAAATGCCAACTGTAACTATATATAATGAGATAGGCTACACTTTTATGTAGAAATTGTGAAAAATCATTAATTAATGATAAAATATCTTCATGATCTTAAGAAAGTCTCTCCCATTAAAAAAAAACCTACTAAATTTATTTTGAATTCCTTACAAAAAAGAAATGTCATATGATTCTGAGGAGCTATGATATCATCACATTGTGTTACATATTCATATTTAGAAGAAAGCATACCTTGATATTATCAATTTTCAGCACACCATTAAAAGAGCAACACAGTGGAGGGCGGGAGGAGGAATGGGTTAACAGCCAACAAGCAAACAAATGATAAGGATAAATTAGTACATAGCAGCCTGTTAAGTTGAAAGTGCTAAAGCCATTGAAGAGAAAAACAAATTAGTATACTATACTATTATGCTCTTTAATTGTAGCACAGTAGGAATGCACAATATTATATGAATATATCAACATATTCCCCCTCACCCACACCACACACATTATCACCATCATCATTATTATTACTATTGGTTTGCATTTATTGACTGCCTTTTCCTTGGTGATTTCAAGGCATTTTATTAAAATTTGCATAATAAATAATATTTCTTCTAATACTCCTACAAGATGGGCAAGATAAGGTGAGAGAGATAAGAATTCAATAATCCTGGGCTTGACCATATTCTCAACCAATCACAGAACGTGTGTTAAATGCCTACTATATGTCAGACACAGCAAGAGTAGACAAAAGTGAGTCTCTGCCCTCAAGAAGCTTACACAGCAGCAAACATTTAAGCTTCAGGAGGTGAACTCCTTATTGATAACAGATTATCAATTACCGATTGTCCCTAGAAGAATGTATCCACCTTTGTAAGTTTCAAGTGGTTTACTTTCTGCAGGATTAACTCTAATGTTATTTCAGAGATCTTTTGATTTATGGGATTTTTTGTAATGCTACATGTGCAAAAACATGACATAGAAGAATACCTCCAAGTGGAGAATATAACCAAGTAACCCAAGTATGAATACAAGAGAGTGTCATAACAACCTCAGAAGGACTAAAGAAAGCCCAGATAGCATGGAGTCTTATGAAATATGCTAAGGATTAAAGCTAGGTCTGGAGCAAGATAACAAAGAAAATGAAAGGGAAAGGATTTCTGGCCACTTTCACCCCTCCTCCCCCCACCCTTTTCCACCCATCCCACTATGCCTACCATCTAAAAATCACAGAAAATTTTGTTATAATGTTCCCTTTTGAAATGCAAACAAGTTCCTTGACCAAATTAGAAAGGGAGTCTGGCCACTGACCAAGAAATGAGTGGTCATTTGTCCAAGTGGCCCTTAAAAGACAGCTGAACAGTCAGTTTGAGTCCCTTCAGTAAAGAGCCAACCAGGACGAAGGGGAGGCCCTAATGAGTGGCTTGGATTTGAGAGAATAGAAGTTTAGGGAGAGACAACCACCATAATAAGCTGGTGCCTGAACACTCGAATGCAGGCTGTGTGTGCACCAATTAGACATAACTTGTTTTGGGACAGGTGCTGGGTCACTGAAACCCTTCCAGACTATAGACTTAAAAGGTAATGATTCTATATTTCCCTTTTCCCTATAGATTCCCTCGTGGGATCTTGAAGCCTTTTTCTGGGGGCATGGGAAAAAGTCTGATTCTCAAAAGTTAATCTTCTTTTGTTTTAAATGTTTACTTTTTTTTTTTAATAAACAACATTAACCACAGGCATTTGGTAGTCTGGGTATATACTGACTTAGAATATAGTTGGGAGGAAGCAATCAAGGGGGAGCATCCCAAGTGTAGGGAGAGGAGAGAGAGAGAGAGAGAGAGAGAGAGAGAGAGAGAGAGAGAGAGAGAGAGAGAGAGAGAGAGAGAATTAAAACTATTTTAGCAGAGTGCTGTCTGTGCCTGGGGGCTCGAAGATTTGAAAAAAAAATTTAGAGAATAATGGATTATTTTGTCACAGCTTCCCAGAGCAGAAAGAATGTTTACACTGGGAAACCCGGTATAGGCAATGTAGGGTAAGTGTGAATCATAATTATCGAACCAGATGGCAGATACACAGCATCACCACTGCCTCAAAAGTTTGGATTCATTACTTGGGTTGTATGGTATACTACCAACAGATAATAGAGAGATCAGAACCACCCTAATCCTATTTTACTTCTAAATTCTCTTTGAAGGAGCATATCTTCAGACTAGCAAAACCAAAACTTGGCTAAGGAAAATAAAAACTAAAAAGTAAGAATTTTGGAATGCATTGAGAGATCTATTTTCAAAATATTTGAAAGAGGTCAAAGTACCTACTGATTATTTTAAAAAGCATAATGTAATTTCAAAAAAAATTCATCAACCCACATACCTATTTTCTCATTCTGTGAAATCATTATAGGAATAATCTGCACAAATATTAAAGGTAGCCTTGTTTAAAATGTGAAAGAACAAAGCAACTTCCTTAAACAGTATTTTACTACAGACCAAATCTTTGTATATATACAATTGACTTAAAGGTATGAAGAACACAAGATAACACCATGCTTATTGGTTGCTGATGATAAAAAAAAAAAATAATTGACTTGGAAACACAAAACTCAACCTTAAAAGAGTTCCTCTAATAAGGTCCGTCACCTGTATATGCTGAACTCATACTCAAGCTCTTGTGACTATCTGTTAAGTCTAGAGTAAAACAGGATTTCACGTTCCTCTCATCCTTTTGAATGTATATTTTGTATGCTTTAAAATGTACATAACTAGTAGTATAGTAATAAATGCATATAATTTATTAATAATTAAATACATATACTTATTTAGGGTAGGTACTCAAAAAAATTTTTTTTTTTTGCTGATAGGAGAGGAGAGAGAGACCTGGTAAAAGGGTTCCAACATACCAGGTATATGCAATGTAGATGATTTATGGCTGGGCATAGTCAAGAATCACACAGGATAAAAAGGTGATGACTGACTGAGATTATCTCTGTGCTTTTGGAAGGAGTATGCATATCACTGATAACAGGGATCTATTGATGTATGCTATGGAAGAAAACAAATACAACTTCTATGAGAACATAGGAAGAAACATGAAAGAACTCTAAACCAAAGCCCAGAGATATAGTATAGACCTTCTCCATGAATATTGTTATCCACATATTTAAAGGATGAGGGAATGTGAACCAGCAAACAAACTTTGCCTTTAAATTATGAGGTTTAGTAGCAATTTCTCAATTTCATGCTGCTAAAGTAAAACCTAGTGTTATTCAAACAAATACATTTTTGCCTGCAGTACTAAATATATCACATCGTCTAAGTAACAAACTGGGAAGTAATAACACAGTCACTGTTATGTAGAGACCAGCTCAGTTACCTCCCTAGTAACTGAAGAGAAGGATTGTTTCATTTATGGTCAAATCCATTCTACATTGTCTCCCACTAGTCCTGGGAAAATACCAGGGCCCAAAGTGTAATTACAACACATAGGTCATTCAGATAAAAGCAAGTTGTTATTATTTAAAGCCATCTTACATTTAGCCTGCAGTAATTACAAGGGAAGAAAAGGACAAGATTGAAGATGCTTGGGCTTTGGTGAGTTTTTATTTACTAACACCACAGTAGAAACTAGGACTAACTGTTTCTTCACTTTTGGTCCAGTATTAATATATCCCATTATTAATTATTAATATATCCCATCATCCCAGTGCCAGAAACCACATTGCTTCATGTCAGAGCTTTTGAAAAATCATCTTTTTATGATTTTCCAGTTAGTTTTTTTTTCTAACCTTAAAGCCTAACTTCCATTTTCTCATCTATTTTGGTACCTTGTTTTTCATGTTTTCCTCTTAAAAACTTTACCTCAATCCAGGCCACAGGTCATGGCGCATGAGGGTGCCAAAGCAAGCCCCAATTGAAAGTTGGAGGTATATCACCTTCTTCAAGGCAACTAGGTGATACAGTCAGTGTATAGAGCTCTGGGTCCTGGAATCAGGCAAACCTGAGTTCAAATCCAGCCTTAGACTTGTATTCTGTCAGCTAGGTGACCCTGGGCAAGTTACTTAGTTTTGTCGGCTTCAGTTTCCTTATCTGTAAAATGGGGATAATAATGGCACCTATCTCCCAGAGTTGTTGTGAGGATCAAAGTAAATAATATTTTGAAAGCAGTTGGCATATTGTCTGGTAGAGAATGGGTGCTTAATAATGCTTGCTCCCTTGTCCTTTTTAGCAGCTCATAGAGACAGAGTAATATATGATCATCCTACCGGTTAGTACTCATTAATATATATTCTAAAGTTCTACCCTCAAACTACGTTTTGCTGAAAGGCACCATAGACAATGAAGTAATATCATTACTAAGCATATATGCACCAAATAGTATAGCATCCAGATTCTTAGAGGAGAAGTTTAGAGAGTTACAGGAAGAAATAGACAGCAAAACTATACTAGTGGAGGCCTCAACCTCCCCCTCTCTAAGCTAGATAAATCTAACCGCAAAATAAACAAGAAAGAAGTCAAGGAGGTAAAGAGAATATTAGAAAAGTTAGGTATGATAGACTTCTGGAGAAAATTGAATGGGGATAGAAAGGAATATTCCAAAGTTCTACCCTCAAAGGACCACATCCTAAAGCCAAATAAAAATTTCTCTGCCACCAGAAAAGCCCCTAAGAGAATTGTTTCCTCACATCTCCAAGTTCTTCTTTGCCTTTAATTGAAATCCTTCCAAACAGCTGAAGATCTGTCTTCACCTTCCACTTACAAGTACTTTCCTCAAAGGCAGACTAAAATGAGTCAGGCTGACTAATTCCTATTTTTGTTTTTTTAAATTCTTTTTCAATTATTAAAATCCATTTCTTTCCCTCCTACCTCCTCCCCTACCCCAAATAAAAAAAAGAAACAAAACCTTTGTAACCAATAAGCATGGTCAAACAAAACAAATTCCTGCATTGGTCACATCCGAAAAGTATGTCTCCTTCTGCACCCTGAGTCCATCATGTCTCTGTCAGGAGAGGGGAAACGTGTTTCATCATCCTGAAATTGTAATTGGCTAGTTCGTTGTTCAGAGTTCTTAAGTCCTTCAAAGTTGTTTGGATTTACAGTGTTTTGTTATTGTATAAAATCTGACCAGTGTTTATAAAGGTGCCCAGATGGAGGACTTACTGTGTGTTTCAAAGCTAATTTTTATAGACAGTCTAAAAATTATGTGATCCTTAATCAAGTTCAGCAACTACTATGTGCTAAGTACTGGAACATCACCACTGGCCAGACTAATGTTATGTAACCCTCTATACTTAAGCCAGGCTGGTCTTTGGAGATCAGACACAGTCTATCACCAGGATCATACTCTAAGGCCTTCTAACATGGTAGAAACTGACAGTCCTAACATTCCAGTGGCACCACCTTCAAAGATCCAGCATCACTTCTACCTTCAGATGATAACAATGATAGATAGCCTTTGTTATAGGAAACATATGTTGCCTTATTTGATCCTCACAATAACCCTATAATGAAGGTACTATTATAATGCTCGTTTCGCAAATAAGGAAACTGAGAATGAGAGTGGGGAAATGACTTGTCCAGGGTCACACAACTAGGAAGTGTTTGAATCAAGATTTTAACTCAAGTCTTCCTGACTCCAAATCCATGAGGCATCCGAATAGGATTCTGTGGAAATCCAAGATTCTGCTCATTTTTTTTTTTACAGATTTTCCCCACCTAATTTCTTAAACAATAGCATAGGGGGGGAAATGGCATCATTTTTTGACTTTGCTATCAAGTTTTCTGTGAATCAGAGGCCTTCTGGGGGGAGGGAGGCAGTTAGGTGGCACAGTGGATAGAGCTCCAGCCTTGAAATCAGGAGGACTTGAGTTCAAATCTGGCCTCAGACACTTAATGACTACTAGCTGTATGACCCTGGGCAAGTCACTTAACCCCAGTTGCCTCACAAAAAGAAAAGAAAAGGCCTTCTCAGTTCAAAATTTCTCCTATGGGGGCAGCTAGGTGGTGCAGTGGATAGAGCACTGGCCCTGAAGTCAGGAGGACCTGAGTTCAAATCCAGCCTCAGACCAAACACTTGACACTAGCTGTGTGACCCAGGGCAAGTCACTTAACCCCAGTTGCCTAAAAAAAAGAAAAATTCCCCTATGGTTCCTTTACCCACTAGCAATGTTCTTGACATTGTTAACATTTTTCTATTCAAGCCGTTATATTTCAGACATTTCCCCTCCTCCAAATCCAGTCTCTTCCTTTCCAGAACTTTCCTTTACTCACCCCATCTCTCTTAATGTGGAGATTACTTTTTTGGGCGTTATGCCCAGCTGGATTTAATTTCTGTTGATTGTTGTTTTGTGCAGGGATACATATTCTGTTTGAGATCATTACCTTAGAGGTAATTATTTGTGTCAATAGGGGATTTTGCTGTCAGCACCTGTAAAAATGGAGACACATTTAGCATTTCTTTCTGCCAGCTGCTGTTTCCTTGTTCCTCTTTCTCAGTCTCTCCTTGGATCAGACTCTACTTTCTTTACTTTTTTTTTCTAAACCAGGAAAAAAGTAAAAGTTAGTCTATTTGTCTCCACTCTCCTTGTCTCCTCCTCCCTTGCTTTTTTATGTCAAGAAATTAATTCTACCCTCCACCTAATCCCCCAAGTCCTCCAAGTCTCTGAACTCTTCATGATATCTAGCAAACACACCCTCAATGCTGAGATAAGCTTCAATGAATAAAGTTAGCTAGGAATCAACATTTTACATTTATCAGCTTTCCACCTCTTCAAAGCCCTTCATAAATATTAACTAATCTTTCTAGCAGCTTGGCTGAGCTGGGCAAGTAAACATTAGCCCATCTCTCAGATGAGGCAATCGGGAACTCAGAGAGGTTGACTGACTTGTTGAAGGCCACCCAGCAAGACTGTGGCAAAACTAGAGGGCCTCCACGTGGTTCAGCATGAAGGTTACTAGGCAACGCTACCTCTTTTGCACAAATAAAACCTTTTCAGCCCTTTCCTTTGAGCTTATTTTAGCATTTTGGTTTAGCTGGTTTAGTCTCAGCAGGGCTGTCTATTACAGGGCTCATTGTCTAGGGAGGGTTTAAATCAAACGAAAAGAATTTAGGACATTTTTTAAATGACCATCTGCTTGAGGACGACCTAACCCTACTTGGAAGCAAGAGGTCAGGATGGAAGACCTTGGCCAGTCTCTTCCAGATGAAGATTTCTGCTGAATTCACGGAGTGCTTTTTCAAAAGCTATAACCAAAAATAATTTGAATACGATGAATATTGTTTAAACCCACCCACTATCAGATTATTCACATTTCCTGTTTACATCATTCCTGTTATCCATTTTCAGTCCTTGTTTCTGACAGTATTTTTCTTATTCTCCTTTTTCTAAAGAAGTAACTGTACCTGTTTCATTGGCAATGCTCATTTCTACTGCTAAACATCAGGAAAGAATCTGGCTTTGTTTTCTCTAGCTGAAAAATGTATGTGACCTCAGGCACAGATCATTTCATCTTCTTGGCACTTCAGTTTCCTCATCTGTAAAATGAGGGGATTTGTCAACTCCACCATTATTCCTGGATGGGATGTGTCATGGCCCCACTCACCATAGCTT
This sequence comes from Phascolarctos cinereus, assembly GCF_003287225.1. Taxonomy (NCBI): domain Eukaryota; kingdom Metazoa; phylum Chordata; class Mammalia; order Diprotodontia; family Phascolarctidae; genus Phascolarctos; species Phascolarctos cinereus. The sequence continues at coordinate 440,697,232 of NW_027555847.1, read as the reverse complement.
TGGCTTTACAGACCAAAGTACCCCTCCTTTGCTACCACTCCGCAGTGCCTGTTGTTTTCCTCATTAAATGGAAGATCTCAAGAGCAAGGACCATCTTGCTTTTTGTATTTGTATCCCCAGAATTTAGCACAATGCTCAGCACATAAAAAGTGCTTAATAATTGCTTCACCATCCATCCATCCATCCATTCATTCATTTATTCATTGCTTCTGTGGTCCATTCCAGCTCTAGAACTATGATCCTGTGAAATAGGCTTTAACAGATGAACTCTAAAAGCAAAAGAGGTTTTAGGATCATAACATCATAGGAAGCTAGAGCTGAAAAATACCTTGGAGATCATCTAGTCTGGGGGTTCTTTGCCTTTTTTTGTGTCATGGATGACAAAGGAAACCAATTATTTTGAAACAAAGATATATGGGTTGTTTTGTTTTTTCCCATCCAAGTTTACAGATCCTCTGAAATCTAAGAACTCTTGATTTCCTCATTTTATAGATGAGGTGACTGAGGCCCAGAGAGGGGAAGTGACTTACTCAAGGTTGCAGAGCTAATTACTGGTAGAACTGGAACTAGAACCCAAGTCTCTTGACTCATAATCCAGTGGTTCGTTCATTCATTCATTCCTTCCTCATTCCTTCCTTCCTTCCTTCCTTCTTTCCTTCCTTCCTTCTTTCCTTCCTTCCTTTCTTCCTTTTTTCCTTCCTTCCTTCTTTCCTTCCTACCTCCCTTCCTTCCTTTCTTTTCTCCCATATATGGGTTTTCATTGGTGTTGAGAATCCTAATAAGGAAATTCCCTCTTCCAATGAAGATCAGCACCTTCTCTGGAATTGATAGATTTAGTTACCTTGGGCACTGAGAGGCTGTGACTTAGCCAGGGTCATCCAGCCGATATATTAGAGGTGGGGCTTGAATCCAGCTCCTCCTGACCCCAAGGCTAACTCCCTAGGCAATACAACACAGTGTTTCCTTCTTGTGGCATCTTTCTACTACACCAAATTTCTCCCTCACCAATTCAAATTCAGATTTCCTGGGGCTCTAACCTGAAGAAATTCAGTCCGTAGTCTATCAGTTCTGTGGTCCATTTCAATTTTGTCTTTGTATCTCTGGGGCATAGCACAGTGTCTTATATATTTATAGCAAGTGTTTCATAGTAACTGCCTTTCCTTCCTCCCAATGATCTTGAACTTATGAATATATTTTGTATCATATTTGTATTACATATAGTGTGCACATGCTTATAGGTGTACCTGTTGTCTATGCTGAAAAATAGTAGCTCCTTGAAAGCAAATGCTGTTTCTTTTTTTGTTTTATGTCCCCAGCATTTATGTATTGCCTAAAATAAATATTGATGTATTAATATCATTAGCAAATGTTAGTAAATATTTGGTGGTCAAATACATTTTTATTCTGTAGAATGATGTATATGCTTAATCTTTTGAGGTGAATGCCCTGCTTAGCAACAACTATGCTTTCCCAGAGGACATCCCCCTATTGCCAGTGTCTGAATTAATCAGCCGTGTGTGGTCTCAGTGTTACAGACATGGCCTCCTTGGCTCATAAACATGACCATTCCTCCATCAGAAGCATCAAAAGAAGCAACCCTGTAACTGGGTTTGAGTCTTTACCGAAAGGACCTTGCTTGGTATATACTTCTTGAGTGGGAAGGAAGCTAGCTATTTTGAAAATCACTTTTGAAGCCTCCATCTCCACTCTTCATCGTACATGTTGCTTTTTATTTGGGCTGCAGAAGGCTAGAATTAAAAGGATTTTAAAATAATTTCCTCCCTCCCCAGCAAGTTGATTCTGGAGCTTGTCAGCCTCTATTCAAATTGTCAAGGTTATATCCCCTGAACCATAAAGGTCTCAGACCTTTATGTCATGTCATGCTGACAAAAAATGAACTAGAGAAAAGACAGGGATCCTGCCCCTCAGAATCCTATTTTTAAATTATTGGGGGTGGGGGAGGGGATTTTCTAATTAATGATAGAGAGTAAAGGGCTAGGTCAGAAATCAGCAGCATTCTCCCTGTGACTGTGATCTGGACCTATGAAGGTGGCTTATCTCCCTCTCCTCCCTGGACCCCCTGGTAAAATCTTTCATGCAATAATAATAGCAGTAGTAGTGATAGCAATAGCATTTATATAGTGCTTTAGGTTTGCAAAACACTTTACAAACTTTATCTCATATGTCTTCATTACTCTTCCTACCCTAGTCCTACGTAGGATTTTTATGAGCTCTGAAGACCGCCCCCCGCGCTCCCCTCCCAGAATCTTCCTGTCCAGAGAGTAGTGGCATCCCATCAACCCTCAGTAGAATGTAAGCTCTTTGAATGCAGAGACTGTTTCCATGTTTTGTCTCTCTATCTGCAGTATCTCTCACAGTGCTTTGCACTTAATAAATATTTGTCAAATTGAACTGTCTGTGTTGACATAAATGATTGTGCAATGAACATGAGTCAGACAACTAGAGATCTGACTTACAATTACGGCATAAGTCGGGGCCAGTTCCTTGCCTTGCTATATATATAGTTTTACCTTGGGGGAAGGAGCTCTGGATCTGGAGACAGCAGCAGGGAGTGAGGGGGTGGGCTCCAGCTTGACTATGATCTGATACGCAGAGGAAGCCCCCTATTCAGCAATCCAAGGCAGCTGTCATCAGCAGAGGGATCAATGAAACATTTGTTGCTGGATGAGTCCTATTGTCCTTCTGGATGTTCTTGAGCTCAAATAAATCTCTGAGACTCTTTCAAGACTTCAAAGTAATCCCCAGACTAAATTATGCTTTACTTTCAAAAACTATCCTGTCTACATCAACTTTCCTCCTGCTTAAGTCACCAAGAAGCTTCTAGAATATAATGTACCTGCCTTCTCTAGCCATGATCCCCACATGTACCCTCTGTCTCTCTCTCTCTCTGTCTCTCTCTGTCTCTGTCTCTGTCTCTGTCTCTGTCTCTCTCTCTCTCTCTCTATATATATATATACACACACACATATATAAATAAAAGTATATAGGTATGTATGTATATGTCTGTCTCTGACTGTCTTTCTATTATTATCTCTGCCTCTCTATGGATTTGTCTCTCCATGTTCCTCTATCTCTGTCTGTCTGTCTCTCTCTTACTGATAATAATAACATAACTATATTTGATGCTTGTTGCTCTGAGACAGGCTGGTTTAACTAAACCATAGTTAAAAAAATCTGGTTTTTTTGTTCTCTTTTCACCCCGAAGAATAGCACTTTGGGTGCTGTCATCTTTGACATGGAGAGCTCCAGCAATGGAAAATATCACATAATGATTTTAACTGTAGCATGGACGTGGCAGTGAGTGGGCTCTACCCTGGGCCTACAGCATGTACTTTTTTCTCTAAAGACTGCTTTCCCAGAGGTTCTGTCACACATAAAATTGTCCAAATCTGAAAGGGACAATGCCTCACATTATTCTTCTTCTACATATAGGAACATAAGAAATTCATTCATTCATTCATTCATTCATTCATTCATTCAAGAAAAGTGTAGTAAGTACCTACTATGTGTAATATACTGTGCTAGAGCTACAGTGAGATACAAAAATAAATAAGATAGTAATAGATGGCATTTCTATAGCACCTTAAGCTTTGCAGAACACTTTACAAGTACCGTCTCCTTTTAGTCCCACAACACTGGGAGTTAGCTGCTGTTAATTATCTCCAGTTGAGGCTGAGGGAGCATAAGGGATGCCCTCAGTTATACAGCTATTAAGTATCTGAGGCTGGATTTGAATTTAGGTCTTCCTAAATCTAAGTTCAGTATTCAGTCCACTGTACTACTTAGCTGCCTCCTAATAGAGTAACTTCCTGCAAGAAGCTTCTATTAGAGTAGGAGGAGATACATATATGTACACAGATACATAAAATGCATACAGACAGATGGCCAGATGTGGGGTAACATGTGTATTCCAGGCTCAGAGAACCACTCAAACAAAAGCAGGAAGTGGGATAGCACAAAGCACATTCAGAGGATTGCAAGCAATCCAGCTTGATGGTAGGGTGAAGGGTGTGAGGAATAGTAGTGTGAGAAAAAGCTAAAAAAGGTATGTCTGAGTCAGCTTGTGGGAGTCCAAAAAAGGGAGGGGGAATGGCACACAGAAAGAAAAACACACTTAATTCTTATAGATGGGATCAAGGAGATGGTGTCATATTGAGTTGAAAATCTTTTGGAAAGCCTGTTTTAAAAGCAACAGCTTAGAATATATATATATATAAGAAATAATGACAATTTCTGAAAAAACTGGGAAGATCTCCCTAAACTGATGCAGAGTGAAGTGAGCAGAACCAGTAAAATAATTTATGTAATGATAACAACATTGTAAAAAAAAATCAACTTTGAAAGATTTGTTGCAATAGTGAAACACAATTCCAGACAGAAATGTGATGGATTCAAAATGCAGAAGGCTACATGTGTTTTTGGATGTGGCCAATAAAAGAATTCACTTTGATTGACTATGCATATTTGTGAAGAAAATTCTATTTTCTTTTGTCATTATTGTTATTTAGTTGAGGGTGAAGTGAGAAGGAGTGAAAATAAATTCTTTTAATTGGAAAAAGCTAAATTTTTTAAAAGTAAAAAAACCCCATTAAAATGCCATCTTTCATTAGGGCAAAATATAAACTCGTTTTGCTAACAAAAATGTCTTTAAATATCCAATAATTATGTAAACCATAAGTTAATAACACAAGAAAAGGGCACAAACCTGTGACAGAATTTTCTGTTGGGAGTCATTCCTCTTAGGGCCTAACTTCCCCTTTGCCACTATGCAAACAAAACCTTCAACAAGTTAGCTTACTTCCCTCTCTTTATTTTTCCATCTATAAGACAGAAATAGTAATATCAGGCTTCTTAGCTCCCTAATGGAGGGACTTCATGTCGCCTTTACAAAATATTCCATTTTTAAGTCTATATTGATGAGCCAATAATCTTAAAACTCCCATGTTTTTGATCAGGCATTTATTTGGTTGTGTGTGGGAGGGAGAAGGTAATAGTGTCATAAACTTGAATATAGTGATAATTTGTATATACAGGCATAGTTACAACCATTCAGCTTTACAGCTTGTATATTATATGACTTGAGACCTCTCCCTGTTGTTAAAAATTCTTTATTAGGATCTAGTCCTCACCATCATTGAAGTCTCTACTGCAGCCATTGCCACCATGGAATCTTGGCCTCCCTGCCTAGCCCTTGGGGCCACCTAAAAGAGTCCACTTCCACTCTCCAGACATCAGAGACACTGCTGCCAAGGGCACCACTGAGGAAGCCCCTCCCTCCTCATTGGAGCGCCTGTCTTCCTATCTCTCCCTCCTCTGAGCTCTCACAGCCCTTTTTACTTTTATTGTGCCTTTATCACAATCTGTATTAGAACTATTTATGTCAAAACTATGGCTCTTCTTTGATAAGATTATAGTTTTATCTTCTTTCTTCATCCAGGGAATTCAATCCCTGTTCATTTGCTATGAAACAAGGCCAATTTTTCTTCTTTTTTTTTTAAATTAAAATTTTTTCAATTAGCAAGCAGTTTATTTTTTCTCTCCCTTCCTCTACCTCCCCCATTGGAAAAAAGAAAAGAAAAAAGAAAAACAAAACCCTTGTAACAAATATGAATAGATAAGCCAAAACAAATTCTCACATTGGCTATATCAAAAAATATGTCTCATTTTGCACCTTGAGTCTATCACCTTTCTGCATGATGGGGGTGGCACACTTCATCATGGTCTTCTAACATCAATCATGGTTTTGTTATTGTATTGATCAGATATTTTAAGCCTTCCAAAGTTGTTCACTTTTATAGTGCTGTTGTTATTAAATAAATTGTTTTTCCTGGTTCTTCTCACTTGACTCTGCATCAGATCATACAAGTCTGTGTAAGTTTCTCTGAAATATCCACTTCATAATTTTTTAGGGCACATTAGTATTCCATTGCCATATGCCATATTTTTTTCCATTTCCCCAGTTGATGAGTATCCTTGTAGTTTCCAGTTCTTTGCCACCACCAAAAGAAAGGTTGTAAATATTTTTGTACATATGGGTCCTTTTCCTCTTTCTTTGAACTATTTGGGTACATAGACCTAGTAACAGTCTTGCTGAGTAAAAGAGCAGGCACAGTTTAGTAGTTGTTTGGATATGGTCCCAAACTGCTTTCCAGAATGACTAAACCAATTCCCAGTTCCATCGAAAATAACAAAAGTTAATCAGTTGACAAATATTCATTAAGATCCCAGGAGCTAAGAGGTAGGGACAGAAAAAGAGGCAAAAGACAATCCTTTCCTTCAAGGAGCTCACAATCTAATGAGGAAGACAATAAGCAAACAAACATATACAAGCAAGGTATATATACAGGACAAATAGGAAATAAAAAGAGGAAGGCACTAGAATTGAGAGTTGTGAAATGCTAACTGTAGAAGGTGGGATTTTAGTTAGGATTTAAAGGAAGCCAGAGAAACCAGTACACAAAGGTCAGAAAGGAGAGGATTCCAGGCTTGGGGGACAGCCAGAGAAAATTCCTGGAGCTGAGGGATGGCATATCTTATTCATAGAACAGGAAAGAGGTCACTGTCATTAGATCGAAGAGTACACATGGTGGGGAGTAAGGTTTAAGAAGACTGAGAGGGATCAGGGGAAGGCACTAGTTTATGAAGGGCTTTGAATTCTAAACAGAGGATTTTCTTTATTTGATCCTGGAGGCAGTAGGGAGCCACTGGAGTTAATTGGGGGTAACATGGTTGGACCTGCACTGTACGAAAATCGCTTTGCCAACTGAATAATGAATGGATCAAAGTGGAGAGAGACCTGAGGCTGGCAGACCAACCAGCAGGCTCTTGCAATAATCCAAGCCTGAGTTAATGAAGGCCTATACCTGGATTGTGGCAGTATCAGAGGAAGGAAACAGGAAGGGCATATTTGAGAGGTGTTGCAATGATGAAATCCACAAGTCTTGACAACAGATTAAATATGGTGGTGGGGCAGTGAGAACATGAGGAATCTGGGATGACTGGACTCCTTTCAAGCCTGAGGGACTGGGAGGATGGTGATGCCCTCAACAGTAATAAGGAAGTTGGAGAAGGGGAGGGTTTAGGGGAAAGGATAATGAGGATTTTTTTGGACATGTCAAATTTAAGATGGCTACTAGACATCCAATTCAAAATGTCTGAAAGACAGTTGGAGATGTGTTTGGAGGTTAGCAAAGAAGTCAGGACAAGATATGTAGGTTCAAGAGTTGTCAGCATAGAGATGGTAAATCCATGGGGGCTGTTGAGATCACTAAGTGAAGTAGTATAGAAGGAGAAGAGAAGAAGGCCCAGGACAGAGCTCTGTGGGACACCTATGGTTAGAGGGAGTATTGTGTGGACACCTATGGTTAGAGGGAGTGATCTGGATGAGGACCCAGCTAAGGACACTGAGAAGGAGTGGTCTGATAGGTAAGAGAACCAGGTGAGAGTGGTGTCCCTGAAAACCTAGGGAGAGGAGACCATCAAAGAGAAGAGGGTGATCGATGATGTCAAAGGTCCCAGAGATATCAAGGACAATGAGGACTGAAGAAAGGTAATTAAGAGATCATTGGTAATTTAGAATGTGAATTTGTCATAGTTCCATATTTCTCTGGGGATCACCATTGCTGTGACTTCTCCTCTCTACTTTATAGCTCCCATCCCACTCAGAATCCTTTAGAATATGTATTTTCAATCCAATGTAATCCTATCAACAGGGCAGTTAGGTGGCTCCATGGATAGAGCATCTGGCCTGGAATTAGGAAGACCTGAGTTCAAATCTGGCTTCAGCCACTTACTAGCTGTGTGACCCTGGGCAAGTCATTTAACCCTGTTTGCCTCAGTTCCTCATCTGTAAAATGAGCTGGAGCAGGACATGACAAACCACTCCAGTATCTTTGCCAAGAAAACTTTACATGGAGTAATGAAGAGTTGGACATGACTGAAATAACAGAAACAAAACAACAGTACTACCAATAGCCTGAGCCTTCCATTCTGGTGTGTTTTCCTCCAGTATCAATTGCCAGTGTCAATTAATATCTCCCTTATATCACTGATTGATCCACTGATTAGACCTCTAATTTAATTTAACCAAGTAACATGAATTAACCTTTCCACAGCGATATTTATTAAAAAGCTAGAACAGAAGTACAAAAACCTGCCCTTCTGTGCACCACTCTTTTCTACCAGTTTGGTGGTCCCTGGGGCTTGAAAGTCAACTTATTGTTGCTACAAATGTGACACAAGCAATGGATAGAGATATCCCTCCACTACCAGAGCCTTCCCTGCATGTTTTTTACATGTACAAAGTTGTTTGCCTGTGTTCACCTCCATTAGAATGTGAGTTCTTTGAGGATAGCGAGTGGTTTTGGTTTTGGTTTTTTGCCCTTTTTATGTATCCCCAGTGCTTAGCACAGTGCATGGCACTTAGTAAGCATCTAATAAATGCTTGCTGACTGACTTACAGGACTCAGCTTTTTAGATCAATTCACAGCAGGGTTAGAACTTGCAGATTATCTGCTGCTCAAAACTCTGCAGGTTCTTCTAGCTTTGTGAAGCTCATAGGTTATCCCATCATCAATCCTCCTCCACCTATGAATAGGACAGAATAGACATAGTAGGGACAGAAGCAAGACCAGGTAATGAGTCCACTAGCCAGGTGGGCTAGGGAGGGTCCAAGGACCTTCTCAAACCAGAAGGTCACGTTCCCTGCCAGGGAGTAGATGGCTTGATTTGGCTGGTAAATTCAGCCATATGCCCATTTAATTCCACCTCAAGAGCCAATCAGAAGGCTTTTCATGATTACACAGCAAGTTTGCAAGGAGCAGTTAAAAAGTAATTATGCATGCGTAATTGAAGTGAAGGTCAAGGGTCTCTATTCTGTTTTTCTTGAAGCATCCACATGGGATGCCACTAGAAAAGTAGACTGAGTGTGCTCTGAAAGTGCTGGACCCTTCCGTTGCATGTTATCATTCCCTCCCAGCAGCAGCTTAATGAAACATCCTTGTGGATCACCACCCCATGAACCCAGAGCAGAACCTTAATTTGCCAGTCTCCCATTACACTGGTATGAGTCAGACTATGTCCAGCTTTCATCTCCTCATCACAGATTTGAAGAAGGAATGGTCACTTGCTCTCAAGGTTCCTATCATTTCTACTTCAGCAAACACTTTGTCTTTGTGTGTGAGAATCAGATCCAGAATATCAAGTCCTCTGGTTGTTTCTTCCACCTTCTGAAGATCAATATTTTGATTAATGCAAGCCAAGAGAGTATGAGCTGCTTAGCTTTTGGCAGAGAAATAGGTCTGGCGGATGACTGGATAACTGAAGTTTGGACAACCTTTGTTATGTTGTGACTCTATGTCGGTCTTATGACCCTGTTCCCAAATTCCTTATCTCTTTCCTGCTTTCATCCATGAGGTCTGTAGTATTTTCCTATGCCTTCTATGCCTCTGTTGCTTTTTGCTCAAGTATTCTCCCACATTTATGAAGAAAGAAGATTTTTCCACCCCTGAAGATCCCCATTTGTCTTTAAGGTTCAGCTCAAGTGTTCACCTCTTAAAAGTGATCTTCCCTGATTCTCCCAGTTGTTAGTTTCATAAGTTCATCAATTTAGGCAAGGGATCTTAAAGACCACCTAGTTCAAACCTCCTGTTTTACAGACAAGGAAACTGAGGCCCAGAGAGGGTTAATGATTTGTCCAAGGTCGCATAGGTAGTGGGTATTCTGACTCTATGCTGTTTTGGTGTCTCGCTCCAGTCCGTCCAACCCCCACACACTTTGCATTTATTTCATATCTATTTTGCATAAAATATCCCTCCTTAGAATGTAAGCTCTTGGAGGAGCACGTTAGGGTTTACAGAACACTTTCCTCACACAACCCTGGGAGGTATCTAGTACAAATATTATTATCCCCATTATTAGATGAAGAAACCAAAGTTCAGGAAGGAAGTTAAGTAACTTTCCCAAGGTCAAATAAATATGAAAGCCAGGTTTAAATCCATGTCCTTTCAGACTCGAAGTTTAGCATTCTCTCTGTTGAGGAGATGATGGGCAACTTGGAGTCACAAAGCCTGAGTTAGAATCTTGGCTCTGCTCTTTATTAGCTGTATGATCTTGGGGAAGTCACTTAAATTCTCCAGGTCTCAGTTTCCTCATCTGTTAAAGAGGAGGTTGGACTAGAACATTTCTAAGGTCTCCTTAGCTCCAGCTCAATGACCCTATTATCTCATACCAAGATGCATCTCAATTTCTTGTCCATTCTGCTTCCACATAGGGCTAACCTTATATTTAATAAATAGGTTAGGGGCAGCTAGGTGGTGCAATGGGTAGAGCTCTGACTTTGAGGTCATGAGGACCTGAGTTCAGATCCAGCCTCAGACACCTGATACTCCCTAGCTGTGTGCCCTTGTGTGTCACTTAACTCCGATTGCCTCACAAAAAAGAAAAAAAAATAGGCTAAAGAGTAGCTCCAAGGTGTCCATTTTGGTTTATAAAATAATTTTAATGGCAAATTCACATTTATATACACACATATATAAATACCTCTACCACATAAAGCAAAATGAATATGCCACACTTCAATTTGTATGGTGCTAAAACTAGACATTTAGGCAGCTAGGTGGTACAGTGGATACAGTGCTGGGCTTGGAGTCAAGAAGACTCATTTGCCCGAGTTCAAATCTGTCCTTAGACACTTAATAGCTGGGTGACCCTGGGCAAGTCACTTAACCCTGTTTGCCTCAGTTTCCTCATCTGTAAAGTGAGCTGGAGAAGGAAATGGCAAACCACTCCAGTATGTTTGCCAAGAAAACCCCCAGTAGGGTCATGAAGAGTCAGACATGACTAAAAAAAACAACTAAACAACAAAGAAAACTAGACATTAACTGTAGTTGTTAGAGCACTGCCTCATGCTTGAGTTGTGTATTTTGCCAGTTATGAAAGAGTTGAACTTTGCTAGTTCTCCAGTTGAAGACTCAGAACAGAGCACCAGAGTTTCTCTGGGAAACAAATACAAGCCCTAAGGCTTTCATCCCATAGAGTAAGAAGATGGCTTTCTCTAGTAGGTATGCACATCTCATATGAAGCTAGTGGCTCCACTTTGTGTGTTGGGACCACTGTCATAGAAAGATTCAGAAAAATTCTCTTGATACACAATTGTTTACCTTGGCTCTGGACACACACACACACACACACACACACACACACACACACACACACACACACACCCCTACAAGACCTTTATAAAGCCACCTGTCAGGGGCCTCTCCTGTTACAACAGATCACAGGGCTCAGCCTCATCAAATCTACTCAAACAGAAGTAAGTCCTGGAAGAAACTAGGTTATCTAAGTTAATTTGTATGGACTTAGGCGTCTGTTCATATTTACTCATGTACTGATTTGGAATTAGTTTGCCCTTTTTGGAAGGTAATACAGGACAACAGATTTACAGTGACTGGAAGAGGAACAGCTTGTATGAAGAGGCTTACAAGAAGTCTGTTTGAGAACAATTGGTAAATGCTATGGAATGATGGCTACCTGTCTCTGTCCCCCTCCACCTCTGTCATAGAATAAAATATAGTCCATTTCTCCCCCCACATCTCCATCAACCCTAACCCTTTAATGTTTACTTTGGAATTTTCTTTTCTGTCTCCTTACAAGAAATGGCATTTAGTACCAACCTCAAAAAATTGTTGTGAGAATCACATATGTAAAGCAAATCTTAAAATATTAGGTAAGAGCTGGATATTATTATTATTACTATTATTATCATAGGCATGCATAGCAAATGGGCTGGCACACTTATGATGAATACTTTTATTATTTGGTCTCTGGGTGATCCTACAATCTTGCAATCAAGCAATCAATCAACAAACATTTGTTTTTATTTTTAATAAATTTTAAAAATTAGTATCTTTTGTTTAGCTATTGCCCAGTTGAAGCATGCCTACTTTGTTTCTGGTTCTTTGCTATCACAATATGGTGACATAAATTTTTAGGTGAATATGGAAATTGTCAACAAGCATTTATTAAGCACGTACCATGTGCCAGGTATTGTGCAAAGTTCTGGGGATATAAGTAGAAAGAATGAAACAATCCCTTTTCACGTTTAGTTTGTACTCTAATGAGACAGACAATAAGGACATATAGAAATATATAAAGAATAACTATGAAGAGATAAATTCAAACAAATACCAAGTAGTTAAATACAAGATAATTTGGGAGGACACCAGTAATTGAGAGCATCAAGAAAGGTGGTCCAAGACTTGAAGAGAGGAATTCCATAAGGCAGAAGTGAGGTGGGATGGCATTATACTAGTCAATGGCTGTCGTGTTATTTCTTAAATCCTATTTCTTTGGGTCAAAAGACTAAAACAAGGGACTTAATATGCCACAGTGGTAGAGTAACCACACCTAATAGGACAACTGAGGGACTAATGTAAGCTGTTCAGCCATAAGATCATCACAAAAGTCATTAACGTGTGGTTTAGAAGAACAGAAATTATGCTCCATGTTTCCTCTTCCTGATAGCCCACGTAAGGCTTGGCAAGGACACCACAAACCAAAAAATGCAGTCTGATCTCTACCCCCTTCAAGCGTCACACTTCATGGAAATTCAATGTGGCAAATGGCATTTAAGCAGCTTTACAATTGTATAATAAAATGGACTCACCTGGAAATCCAGAAGGCTGGTCATCTCTTCACTACTTGTCTTTCTCTTTCTCTTCTACGTTGGATTTTTACAACATGCTGCCTGGAAGCTGGATGCAAACAAATGAAATATGTCATCAAGTGAGTGTTCTTCCATAAGATTTTCCTGAAGGCCATATCCAAACATCTGATATAGGGAAGATGGCCACTTCTATAGCTGCTCATTTACTATGTGAGCTATATGCACGATTTGTTTCAGCCTACAAAAAAGTGTGTAGTCTGTTCTTGGGTAATTTTCCAGCCATGATATGCTTTTTGTCCAACCTGAAGGTTGTTTTTTCTAGATACTCTTCTCCATATTTCCCCTGCAATTGGCCCCAGTACAACCGGGATCAGGAAAGAGACATCCAAGATAAAAAATATACTGGATCAATAGAGCCAACAGAAATATTCATCTAGCCACTACTAAGAACACTCAGGCCATAGTCTAGAGAACAATGCATTGACACATCTATCAAAGTCCCTAATGTCAAGGCCACCGGATTTTAGGAATTTCTGTTGATAGCCAGAGGTTCAATACTCAACAAAATAGGAATTCCCTTCTCTTTACTTAAATATCTCCAACTTAAACTTGCAATTGGGTACTTATGCAGTAGAGGGAAAAGAGCGGTGATTATCCAGACTTCTAACCTTAGGTGCCCCTCAGGGTTCTGTCCTGGGCCCTTTTCTCTGCTTCCTCTATGTTACTTCACTTGTCGATCTCATAAACTCCCTTAGATTTAATTACCGTCTCTGTGCTGATGATTCTCAAATCTACTTTTCTTGCCACAACCTCTCTGCTGACTATCAGTCTCTCATCCCCAACTCCTTTTCAGACATCTGGAACTGGCTGTCCAGGAGACATCTTAAAGTAAACATGTCCAAAACAAAACTCATTATCATTCTCCCTAAATCCTCTTATCCTTCTACCTTTCCTTTTGCTATATAGAGCAATCCCAGCCTCCCAGTCCATCAGGATCTCAACCTAGGAGTCATCCTGGATTCCACACTATTTCTTGTCCCCAGTATCCAAGCTGTTCCTGAGGATTGTCGATTTTACCTTTGTATCATCTCTTAAATATTTGCCCTTCTCTCTCCTGACACTGCCACCACTCTAGTGCAAGCCCTCATCATCTCAAGCCTGGACTAATGCAACAGCCACCTGGTGGATCTGCCTGCCTCAAGTCTCTCCCCATTCTATCTATCCTCCATTCAGTCACCAAAGTGATCTTAAAGTACAAGTCTGGCCCTGTCACTCCTCACCTCAATAATCTCCAATGGCTCCCTATTGCCTCCAGGATCTTATACAAAATCCTGTTTGCCTTTCAAAGTTCTTCATAATCTAGCATCCTCCTACCTTTCCAGTCTTCTTAAACCTTACTCCCTGACAAATACTCTTCAGCCCAGTGACCTGGCCTTCTGGCTGCTCCATGAACAAAACACTCCATCTCTCAGCTCTGGGCATTTTCTCAGGCTGTCCCCTATTCATAGAATGTTCTCCTTCCTCCACTACTGACCTCCCTGGCTTTCTTTAAGTCCCAGTTAAAATCCCAACTTTTCCAGGAAGACTTTGCTAACACCTCTTGATGCTAGCGCCTTCCTCTGTTAATCGTTTCCTATTTATTTTGACTAAAGCTCCTTTTGCCTATATTTGTTAGCTTGCTGTCTTCCCTCTTAGATTGTAAGCTCCTTGAGGGCAGGGTCTTTTGCCTCTTTCTGTATCCCTAGCACTTAGCACAATGCCCAGCACATAGGAGGTAGTTAATACATGTTTGTCAACTGGTTATCTACTCCTCCCCTCCACCCTACTTCCATCTAGCGAAAAGTTTGCTCCTGCCTTCTTTGGGGGCAGTTATTTAACCATGTTTGCCTTCTCTGGTGTAGTTGATATAATGCTGACCTTAGTGTAAAAAAGACCTGGAGTCAGATACTACTTTTGACAATGAGCTGTGTTAAGTCAAAGGCACTTATTAAGCACCTACTATGTGACAGGCACCATGCTAAGCACGGGGCATACAAAGAATAACCAAAACATTCCCTGCTTTCAAGGAGCTCATAGCCTAACTAGGAAGACAATTATGTAAACAATTATGTACAAACAAGGTATAGACAGATAAATTCTGTAAAATGAAAGGGATGGGCCAGATGGCCTTTAAAGTCCACTCCAGTTCTATACTTATTCTATACTTGTCTCATTGGGAGGCCATGTGCATAAATGCAGTTGTAATATACACAGGCACATTGGGAACTCTGTAAGAGAGAGTTACTAAGATTCAAGGTGTAAGGGCTGGGTAGGGTGACTCGGGACTATAATCCCTAATACCAGGGAGGCTAAGGCCGATGGATCTCTTGAACTTGGGTGTTCTGAGCTGCAGTAAGGCTGAGCCCATTGAACATCCACACTAAGTCTAGCACCAATAAGGTGAGTCCACAGATGGGGGCCACCTGGCTACCTAAGGAGGGACGAAGTGTCCCAAGTCAGAAATAGAGGTCAAAATTTCCCTGATAGTCAACAGTGACGTTTGAGTGACTGTTAACATGTTCAGCCTGGCAAGAAACAAGCAAAAAGATTTAAAGTATTAGTGTTTTGTTTTGTTTTGTTTATTATTCCTTTCCATAATCAGTAGAGCTGTAGAACTTGGTGAATCAGATTAAATCGAATGTGTCTTCCAACTCTAACATTCTATGATAGGTTAATGTTTCAGGGATCTGTGATTTCATCTGGCAAATGATCTATGATATGAGAAGGCAACAGCCTCTCTCCCACTGTAATGAGAACTAGAAGTATTAGACAAAAGCAGATAGAACCCGAGCCTCCCTCTGGCTGGGTTTTCTGGCTGGGTTTTAGGCTGGGCTGTTATAATGGGGAATTGGGCTGCGAAAGCATGGCTGCCAGGCAAATCCTCTGTGGAGCAGTAAAACATGTAGCTCTAGGGAGTCTGGCTACCTAGGTAGCTTTCTGTCAATGTCTACATTTGTGTTTCCTTGTGTTGCATGGTCCTCTAGGGAGTTTTCTATATATAAGCTGTTTGAAGTCTTAGAAGATAGAGCAGAGGACTGGACAGTGAAGACTCTATGTCATGAAGTCAGTGATAAATACATATAAATTTTTAAAAATCTTTATCTATTTTTAGTTTTCAACATTCACTTCTATAAGATTTTGAGTTTTTAATTTTCTCCCCCTCCCTTGGGGGATGCAATCAGATATAGGCCCTACATATACATTCCTATTAAATATATTTTCACAGTCGCGTTGCAAAGAAGAGTTAGAACCAACTGGAGGAACCATGAGAAAGACGAAACAACAACAACAAGAGATCAAATCGTGTGGTTCCATCTACATTCAGACTCCAAAGGTTCTTCTTTGGATGTGGATAGCATTTTCCATCACAAGACTTATAGAAGTCTTAGATCCTTGCATTGCTGAGAAGAGCTAAGTCTATCAAAGTTAGTCATTGCACAACGCAGCTGTCACCCTGTACAATATTCTCCTGGTTCTGCTCACTTCACTCAGCATCAGTTCATGTAAGTCTTTACAGGTTTTTCTGAAGTCTGCCTGCTCATCATTTCTTATAATACAATATTATTCCATTGCGTTCATATACTACAACTTGCTCAGCCATTCCCTAATTGACTGGTATCCCCTCAATTTCCAATTCTTAGCCATCACAAAAAGAGCTGCTATAAATATTTTTGTACATGTGGGTCCTTTTCCTATTTTTGTGATCTCTTTGGAATACAGACCTAGAAGTGGTATTACTGGGTCAAGGGTCAAAGGTCACAGTTTTATAGCCCTTTGTGCATAGTTTCACATTTGCTCTCCAGAATGGTTGGATCAGTTCTCAACTCTGCCAACAATGCATTAGCAACATTCACTTTTTTAAAAAAAGAAAAATTTATTTATTTTTAGTTTTCAACATTCACTTCCTTATGATTTTGAGTTTTAAATTTTCTCCCCTTCCCTCACCTGCCCTCTCTCCAAGATGGCATGCAATATGATATAGGCTCTACATGTACAATCATATTAAAAATATTTACATGTTTTTACATTTACACAATATTATACAACATTTCATGTTGTGAAAGAAGAATCAGAACAAAAGGGAAAACCACAAGAAAGGTAAAAAAGAGGAAATATGGGATACAGACCTAATAGTGGTATTGTTGGATCAAAGGGTATGCACAGTTTTATAGCCCCTTGGGCATGGTTACAAGTTGCTCTCCAGAATGGTTGGATCAGTTCACAACTCCACCAACAATGCATTAGTGTTCCAATTTTCCACATCTTCTCCAACATTTATCATTTTCCAGTTTTGTCATGTTAGCCAATTTGATAGGTATGATGTGATACCTCAGAGTTGTTTTAATTTGCATTTCTCTAATTAATAGTGATTTAAAGCATTTTTTCATATGACTATAGATAACTTTCATTTTTCATCTGAAAATTGCCTGTTCATATCCTTTGACTATTTTTGAACTGGGGAATGACTTGCATTCTTATAGATTTGACTCAGTTCTCTATACATTTTAGAAATAAGGCCTTTATCAGAGACATTGGCTGTGATATATATATTTTTTTACAACATCTTTTAAGCCTTTCTCTAGGCTCTTGCGTATGCCTTTACTGCAGGTCACAAAACCTTGGCCATCAGTAATCATAGGACTTACATTTGTGACAGAGATCTATCACCAAGGTAAATTGTTATTCCTCCATGTAAGGGGCCTCTATGTTCTGGTAGACAGATTGGGGAGGGGGGTGGAGGTTAGGGGGAAAGAAAGAGAGAGAGAGAGAGAGAGAGAGAGAGAGAGAGAGAGAGAGAGAGAGAGAGAGGGAGGGAGAGAGAGACAGACAGACAGAGAGAGAGAGAGAGAGAGAGAGAGAGAGAGAGAGAGAGAGAGAGAGGGAGGGAGAGAGACAGACAGACAGACAGACAGAGAGAGACAGACAGACAGACAGAGACAGACAGACAGACAGACAGACAGACAGAGACAGAGAGAGAGAGACAGAGAGAGAGAGAGAGAGACAGAGAGAGACTATCGTAATCTGATGATCAGTCTCTTTGATGAACCTGTATAAAATTAGTTAGACTGGTTCTCAGACGTAGAACTTCAGGACATTGCTAGGCCTATTCTCAAAGTCTCTCTACTTTTAGAGAAGAAGCTTCAAGATTGAGAAACAACCAGTCAATAATCAAAAAGCATTTATTTAGAGCCTACTATTTGCCAGAAACTGCTAGTTGGTGACAGAGAGACAAACGGAAAACAGTCTCTGCTCTCAAGAAACTTAGGACTGCCCTGAGGGAGATAACATTCCTATGTGCAGTGGGAGGCTAGTGCAGCTCAGAGTGCCTTAAGTGACTGTGTGGAGAGGCTGAGTCTGCCTCCAACAGACTCAGGATGACCTGTAAGAGAAGCCCCTTGGAAAGATTGTGCAGCATGATGTTCTGTAACAGGTTCCAGCTGGCTAAATTTGAGGCGAACGGGAGACTCTTTGATTGACTGAAAAGGCATTAGCAAATTCCTCCAGGTCTTTTTGCCTTAGTCTTTCCAATTGCTCTGCTTCTGGTGGCTTGACTCTTTCACTAAAGCCCTATTGTGAGAAACCATGCTGCAAGGTCTTGGAGTCTTCTCCCCTCTAAGAGACAACCTTGTGAGTTTTGAAAACTCAGGAGAGCAAGCCATAGGAATGTGGGAGTCAGAATCCAAACCAGGTTGTGCAGTCAGTTCAGCATTGATGCCTTGAGGAGCAAAAAGCGACCTTTAGGAATGACCTTCTGAACCAAGGCCAGTTGAAGCTGAGACTAGGACTCATCTGGCAGTCTTGAGGCAACTGGACATGACTTGGTGGGACCAAAGCTATATCTGAACCCAATAATATATATATATATTATTCCCCCAGAAACCAAGGTGGTGTAAGGGATAGCCAGTTCCTGAAGTGTTAGGGGAAATGTTTGCACTTTGTTTTTACTCTATTTTTGGAAAAAAAAAATCCCTTTCAGGCAGCTGGGTGGTGCAGTGGATAGAGCACTGGACCTGGAGTCAGGAGGACCCAAGTTCAAATCTGACCACAGACACATAACACTTACTAGCTGTGTGACCCTGGGCAAGTCACTTAACCCCATTGCCTAGCCAAAAACAAACAAACAAAATCTTTTAAAAATCCCTTTGTAAAACTCATTTGATGCTAACTGACTCAATGGAACTAGGGCATTAATCACTGGAGCCTAACAATGGGAGGGGGAAACACAGCCTGTGACTTGAACTATTGGCTGTAGACAGATACCCCATAAACTACTGAGGGTACCCTAGAACCTTCAGGGATAGATATAACAGCTTAGCTCTAGGAGAATGAAGCAGAGCAGACTCCTTATATATCTAAGCTATTAGAGCTTAAAATTGCACTAAGACTTTTGGGATATCATTTATTTGTGTATATACCATGTACATATACATGCACACATATATGCGTGGGAAGGCATGAGCAGTTTGGAGAAGGGGAGAAATCAGGACAAGTTTCACGTAGAATGTGGCATTTGAATTGCCTTTTGAAGGAAACTGTATTCCAAGTGGCAGAGGTGAGGAGAGGATGAATTCTTGTCTTGTGAGACAACCAATGAAAAAGCCCACATGTGGGAGAATTGGTTATATTTGATCCTGAAAATAATAGGGAGCCAATGAAATTTATTTAGTAGAAGAATAGCATGGTCAAACCTGTGTTTTAGAAACATCAGTTTGGCAGCTGTCTAAGGAACAGATCGGAGTTCAAAGAGATTTGAGGAAGTGAGGCCAGGGAGAAGGATATTTGTCTCTCCAGGCCATAGTGATGGGCATACTGCTAGGGTAGTGGCTATGTGAGTATAGAAGAGGAACCAGATATGAGAAAGGTAGAAACAAAATGGGGCAAGTGATTGCAAATATGGTTGAGTGGAGTGAGGTTGTGAATCTGGGTAAGAAGGATGGCCATATCCTTGACAGATATAGGGAAGTTCAGCAGAGGAGGTGGGTTGGGGAAAAATATTTTGTTTTGAACATGTTGCAGAGGGAACAGAAATATGGCAATCAATAAGGGAGGTGGGAGTAGTGTAGAATTGCACATAGACCATTGATTGACCATTAACTCATCAAGTTAGAACATATTCCATCTAAAAGTGCTGAGCTCTGATGAGGAACCATAATTATACATTTTCCCATAATAGTTTGCTAAAGAAAGCTTCCAAATTCTGAGGAAAATTGGTGAATCCCATCAGTCTTAAAGATTTAAAAGAGGGCATGTGAAAACTTTTAAATACAACAGTACGTAATTACAGATGGTGTTTTAAGGTAATACATTAGTTATTGAACCTGTCTTGGTGAGTTTAATTTCAAAACATTGTGTTAAGGATGAAAACCATGAAGAAAGGCAGAGCTCCTTTACACCACAGTCATGGAGAAAGACTGTACACAAGTAACCATCCTACAAATTATAATCTAGGTAAAACTAAGGGAGCCAGCAGAGCTTTGGGGAGGTACAGGGGGCACTGGCGTGAGAAGTGGTCAGTGCCTTCTTCTTGCTAAATAATGGCTTTTCCCCAGTGAATTAACTCTGGAAGACCTTGATAACTGATGCTTTGTCTCAAGCACTCCTGATTTTGTTGAAAAATAAGGGTACACTTACCAGCCGTCCCTGGGCTTAACCCCGATTGCCTTGAAAGAAAGAAAGAAAGAAAGAAAGAAAGAAAGAAAGAAAGAAAGAAAGAAAGAAAGAAAGAAAGAAAGAAAGAAAGAAAGAAAGAAAGAAAGAAAGAAAGAAAGAAAGAAAGAAAGAAAGAAAGAAAGAAAGAAAGAAAGAAAGAAAGAAAAAGAAGGGTAACCAGTTACTAGAACCTGTTGTTTGTCCTGCTACTCTATCAGTAATCACAGTGAAAATGAAGTTGCCATTTGTCATTACTGAGGTCTTAGATTTAGGTTTGTGGGGAACACCACAACTAGCCATTGGCCTAGGTGAAAAGACTTCAGGAAAATTGGGAGGTCCTTTGCCACAACTTTCCCCTCTCCTCTGTCCACAGACATCTTCTCCAACTGCTGGCTATTGATTGAAGTTCTGGCAAAGGGACGTTAGTCTACTTTAGTCTAATTTAAATGTTTCACAGAATCTCAGAGATGGAAGGAGCATCAGAGGATGCATAGTCCAAACTATGTCTGACCAAAAAAATCCCTATACACAATCCCTTACTTGAAGACCTCCAGTGAAGGGCAGCTCACTCACTCCCAAGGACATCCGTTCCCTGTTTGGGCATCTCTCTGGTTCTAGACAGTCTCTGTCTCTGCTACTTCCACTCAAAGCTCTTGATTCTGCCCTCTGGGGCCAAACAGAACAGGCCTAATCCCTCTTCCACTTGACAGCTCTTCAAATATTTGAAGACTGCTTTGATCTCCATTCAATTAAAATCTCCTTGGTAGATATGACATTTTAAGCTGTTAACATTATTTGTACTTCAGTATGACCAAATTTTAGATCCTGACCTTATCCTTTAGGGCTCTTAACCTTTTCTGTGTCATGGTCCCCTTCAGCAGTCTGGTGAAGCCTATGGATTCCTTTTCAGAATCATATTTTTAAATGCCTAACATAAATAGGATTACAAAGGAAATAAATTACACTGAACTACAATTATCAAAATATTTTTTAAAAAATGAATTCACAAACTATATGTTAAGAACCCACATTATCCACATTCTCAGGAAGTTTGAGCCACTCAGGTGCCTAACTGGACATCTAAGTGTTAACCTGAAGAAAGAGGAGAAACTGGGACTCTGGCTGGCTTTGAATACAAACTCCCAGCTACTGTGAAATTTTGGCTAGGACTGACTTTATGCATCAAGATCCGTTTTTTAAAAAGTTAGGTCATAGCAAAGTCCATAAAAAAGATTATCCACAAAAATGAAATTTGGCAGCATAACTGGAGAAAACATTGCAAAATTTTTGGAAACACCCAAACACAATTTCCATTTTTAAACCTTGAATGAAGAGAGAGGGGGAGCAGAGAGGGTAGAACTTGTCCCAGGAAAGAAGGAGAATAAAGTAAAAGGGGGAGGCAATTTTGGAGAGAAAAATAATCTAAGTAAATTCCTTAGCCTTCAGTCTAGGACAGGCTGGAGGAAGGCAATGTCTAATTGGAAAGATTGATAATTATTAGAAACACAAGGAAATGCATTAGAATGCACAAGGAAAGAATCTAAATGTTACATACAAATATAAATTTAATAATTATCACATGATATAATATATCTAAAATAATATTAATATAATATATAATATAATACAAAAATAAAATAAAAAATATATTATAAATAGAAAGAATATAAAAATTTTTAACCACCTTGATGCTCTCTCCTGAGCTCCCTTCTACCCTTTGGACTGATTGATACTTCTCGGCCTCCATTGATAGACCTGAATCATCCTCCTCTTACACTCTCAGTGGATGGAGGTCCCTCAAGACTCTGTCCTGGATTTTCTTCCCTAGTAGCTTTCTGCCCTCTTCCTTGATGATCTCCCCAATTCCCACCTATTCAAGCATCATGATAAGGCTGGTGACTCCCAAATCTTTAAGTCTATCTCTAATCTCTCCTGAACTCAGTTCCTGCATCAGCCACTGCCTGCTAGACAGCTTCACTAGATGTGTCATGTACATCTCAAACTCAACCTGTCCAGAACTCATTCCATTTCCCCCAAAATGCAGCCTTCCTTCAGACTTTCTCACTTATATTAGGGCAGTACCCATCCTTTCAGTCACCCAGGTTCGAAATCCAAGGTTTACAACCTTGAAGTCATCCTCAGCTTCAACTCCTCACTCTCAACACTCTTACCCATTCAGTTGCCAAATCTCCTGGACTCCAAGGATAGGTGCTTTTCTTAAGTCCATCACCACCATTTCCCTCTGTTACAAGAGGTCACAACCCATCTTCAGGGGACTTTTCCCCTCTCTATCTGTGATTGTCATTAGCCACATCCCTTATTTAAGTCTGCTATTCACTTCTATAGCCTTTACCTTAATAGATCCTTGGTACCCCTTGCCTAGGCTATTATAATAGTTTCCTAAATTCCTAACTCCAGTCTCTCTTCTTCAATCCATGCTCCACATTGATATTCCTAAAACACAAATTAGACCATGTTATCCTCCTACTCAAAAATCTTCAGTGGCTGCCTATCATCTCTTAGATGAATGTATGTTCTTCTGGCATTTAAAGCCCTTCTCAATTTAGATCCCACCTAACTTTGTTCTATTTCATATTATTTCCTTTTACTCATTCTATCTTTCAGCGACCTGGGCCTGCTAGAGCTGGGAGAACAATTTATACAATAGTAACAACATTGTGAAGACAAACAACTTTGAAAGACTTAGGAACTCTGACCAATTCAATAATTCAATAAACCACAATTCCAAAGGACTCATGATGAAAAATGCTACCTGCCTCCTGATAATGCTACCTGCTGGACTCAGAGTGCAGATTATTGTGTATTTTTTTGGACATGACCATTTCAGGAATTTGTTTTGCTTGATTCTACATGTCTATAACAGGGGTTTTGTTTCTCTTGCTTTCTTAATGGGGAAGAATGATGGGGAGGGAGAAAAGGTGGATCTTTTTAAAAATAAAATAAAATTTAATTTTAAAAAATAAACAAAAAAGCTAGTCTGCTAGTGGTTCCTGAGACAGGAATCTGACTTTGCACAAGTGCACAAATACGTGGTCTACTATGCCTAAAATATACATCCTCACCTGCGCATAGGTGCTGCCTCTTACAGGAAGCCTTTCTTAATTCCCTCCCCTCGTTTCCCACCCACACCTCCTTTGAATTCTGTCCTCCTGGAAACTACTTTGAATTTACTTTATATTTGCTTTTTGGATACAAGTCAGATCCTCCTAGCAGAAAGTAAGTTCTTTGTGGTTGATCACTGTTTCAGTTTTGCCTTTGGACTCTCTCATG
Source organism: Phascolarctos cinereus (assembly GCF_003287225.1). Classification (NCBI taxonomy): domain Eukaryota; kingdom Metazoa; phylum Chordata; class Mammalia; order Diprotodontia; family Phascolarctidae; genus Phascolarctos; species Phascolarctos cinereus. Next base: position 440,673,564 of record NW_027555847.1, on the reverse strand, counting down.
TCCAGCACAGTGCCTGGCTCTTAGCAGATCACTACTAAGTGTTTGTTGAATTCAATTGAACTGATAGGAATAAAGTGTTACATTAAAAAGACTACACTTGCTATGCTACAGGTGACTATAGTCATTTTCATTTTGCAAATGGAATTTTCTATTATATTAGCATTTTTTTGAAAATTGAAATTTATTTTCTATGTGGATTCTGAATCATTTAATTCCAGTTCAGAAGTGACAAGCTTATCTTAGCTGGATCCAATAAAATGAGGGTTTGGGCAAAAAAAAAAAAAGGATCATAAACAACTCCGAAGGAATAACTTTCCTTCTTTTCCTCTAGGAGAGAATTGATCCCTGTCACCCTTGAAAATGCCCAGTTTTTTGGTGTTTGCCAAGTCCCTCTTCTACAGCAGCCTGAGAGATCTTCCTTAAAACTCTAAAGCTTTTTAAGTTAAAAAAAATCCAAGAAAGTCTTCTTTAAAAATGAAGGGCCTGGCTGTGTTAGATAACACTTTTTGCTTGTCCACTGCAGAAGGACAAAGTGGAAGGGAGTACCACCTACTTATTTCTGTTGGGCAGAAGGGGAATGGAATTAGATTTGGGGAAAACTTTTCCTTCTTCCATTTCTACTATTCAATTTTTCTTAGCTTACAGATTCATAAATTATAGATTCATAAAAAGTAAGGAACCTTGTTGTTGATATTCAGTCATGTCTGACTCTTCATGATCTCATTTGGGGTTTTTCTTGGCAAAGATACTGGAGTGATTTGCCATTTGCTTCTCTAGCTCATGTTACAGATGAGGAAACTGAGGCAAACAGGGTTAAGTGACTTGCCCAGGGTCACACAGCTAGGACATGTCTGAGGCCAGATTCGAACTCAGGAAGGTGAGTCTTCCTGACTCCAGGCTCATAAGTACTCTTTGTATTATGGTACCACCTACCTGCCTTAGAGGTCTTCCAATCCAGGAGTGTAAAACTCAGAAATGGATTCCTGCAGGCTGTGCATTGACTTAGAAAGCCACAAATCAATCAACAAACATTGATTAAACTATTACCATATGCCAGGCACTGTGATAGTTACTGGTGATGTGAATACAAAGAATGAAAAAATCCCCATTCTCAAAAAGCTTGTATTCCATCAATTACTAATACAGGCAATTAGATATCAGGAAAGGGAGAGATCCCTGTTTATTAGACCAGTGGTTCTCAAACTCTTTGGTCTTAGGACCCTTTTACACTCTTAAAAATGATTGAGAATCTCAAAGAGCTTTTATTTATGTGGGTTATATCTATCAATATTTACTGTATTTGAAATTAAACTGGATAAATTTTTAAAATATTTTAATTTCATTTAAGTATCACAAACTCATCACAAGTTAACATAAAATAACATATTTTTAGGAATGGTAAGTCTTCCAAAACAAAAAAAATACGTTAGAAGAGAGGTATTTTTCTAGAAGACAGCTGGATTCTCCTATCTGCTTCTGCATTCAATTTATTGTAATATGTTGTTTTGATCGAAATATATGAAGAAAATCCAGCCTCATAGAGACATGTAGTTGGAAAGAGTTTTGTAATAGGCAAATCAAACTTAATATTATTATGAAAATAGTCTTAACCTCACAGACCCCCTAAAAGGGTTTCAGGGGATAATTTGGAAAGGCTTTCTGGGACTGGTGAGGCATGAGATATGCCTTAGAGGTGAGATAGATATGAGAGGAGGAGGCTTCAAGCTGTAATGAGGGTAGATTATCCCTTTATTCAGTTAGTACTTTATTAGAGCTATCCATCAAGAGGTATTCAACAAAAGCAGGTAAGAAGGAAGGGGAAAGTTCAGTTTATTTGGAAGTCAGTAAAGACAGAGAAGATACTTAAGTCCAACAAAACAAGAGAACCAAGAGCATACTAGAGATGGTGGTCATCAGCAGAGAAGATCAGGACTCTAGATGGATACCAATGGCAGCAATACATGCACTATCGGTTTATACATTATATTCCAGACTGGTTTTTGGTGGCTATTTTCAGGCACTATTAGAGCTGAGAAATACTTAATCTTCAAACTCCTCTGAAGTAAGCACTTTCAATCTCAAGATATTAAAAATGAAAAAATCCAAGGAAGGTGGATCCTTTAAGGAGGACTTGTGGGACAGAAAGGGACAGAATCACGGAGGTTGGTAAAGGCTCACTGGGGCCATGTTTGGCACCAAGGAGATTACAGAGCCATCTGAGCACCTAAATAACTTATTAAGCACCTAATTTCACTAACATCTTCCTGCCTTGGGGAGAACTGTGCCTAAACTAACAATGCAGTACGTCTGTGAAAACTTGGCTTGGGCTAGCAAATATTTAAGCAGTGAGCTAATGGAATGCCAAGTCAGATTCTTCCCTTCTGTGTGTAAAGGATGTGATGGACGATGTGTCCTCTAGAGCCAGGAAGGACGGGTGGGGAGTGAGGAAATCTCTTCCTTAGATACTCCTGGTGAGGAAGTAGGAAAAGAAGAAAGGGGAGGGGAGGGTGGGGTAGGAGGGAGAGCCATAGGAGAGAAGAATTCTATCTCTGAGCAATCCAAGTAACTTCTGACCTAAGGGTTAGGGAATCGAACTAATGTCCATTTACCTCTGTCTGACTGTATTTGTTGATTTTATTCTACTCTATTTTGAATAAATATTTTTCAACACCTACAAAAATGACTGGGACTCCCTAATCTTATTTCTACAATTCTAATTCTCAAAATAAAATTGTTTTTAATTCAGCTTAATTAGGGGGAAATGCCATATAGCACCCTCCCCTCCCCACCCCCCCCAAAAACAGGAAAAGTAACCCCTTGCCTAAAGAGCATATGGCGCCACAGTAGGTATATTAGTAGCTAATAGTTAAAGTTTAACACATTTGTTCTTGAATGAATGCTGAGGGATAGGCAGTATTCAAGTAAGCTCTGGATACCCTAGCCATAATATATAAAATTTGAGTGACGGTGGAAGTTGGTGGAATATTTGTAGATTTGGGAAGAAACTATTTTAAAGTGCAATCTAATCTATCCTAGGCAAATAAAAACCTGTTATCAGTACACCACTCCTCAATCTCCCAAGCAGCCCATTCCAACATTTAACTTATCCTTAGGCATTAGCCCTGTATTTCTCCCATTCTCACGGAAGATGGAGAACATCTGGTCACCCTGCAATCAATCAAACGATGGACAAGCGTTTATTAAGGACCTACTATTGCCAGGAGCTTTGCTACGCCCTGGGAAAACAACTCCAAAGCATGAAATAATCCTTACTCTCAAAGAGTTCGAGTTCTTTCTGGAGACACAAGTATTTGTTAATATAAACATGAAAAATAAAGATAATAAATACAGATAAATAAATACATAATAACCCTTTCTGTTAACTTGCCTCTTAGTCTTCTCCCTGCCAAATAAGTAATCCCTGTTCCTTTAACCTTGCTTCAGATTTTCAGATCTCAAGTGATTTCATTATCTCTAAGATTTAGCTGCTTTGAATTATTTATGTCCAGGCTAGCAGTTGGGGATAGTAATGAGTCATGGAGGATGTATCAGTTCAACTATCATTTCTCTAACCCCGGTATCAGGTCTTGAAAAACAGTAGTTCCTGACAATCCCACCATTAGCAATTTATTATCATGAATAAACATTTATCGGACACCAGCACTGTTGTGTAGAGCCTAGGAGAGAATAAAGTTTTCACTGGATGAGGTAGCCCCAGACACAATTATGTCAGACCCAGGGGAGAAAAATGAACACATCCCAGTGTTTGAAACCAGCTCCCTAGGTAGGCAGAGACACTGAAGAAATTTGCCAGCAGAATTAATTGTAAACAAAGTGAGGGGAAAGATAACAGGTCTTATCTCCCCAGGGAGGGAAGTTTCTGGAGAGCAGGAACATATTTTCGACATCTTAGCATCCTTGCTGTGCCTAGCTCAGAGTTGAGGATTGATGAATATTTAATTGATGAGGATATTAATATGAGACAACTAACCCAAGATCTAGAGGGTTCCAATGGAATTAGGTTTTTTTCCTACACCATTATCAAAACTCCCAAATTAGAGAAGAAAGTGTGCAACTATCTAGTTTTTATAACTTTCTCTGATGACTCCTGCCAACCTAAACCATCCCTGTGAAAGGGATCAAGAAGGGCTACTACTTGAAGGACTATAATTCTGGGATTTAGAGCATGAAGGGGCCCTTAAGATCATCTAATCTAACCTCATTTTATATGATGAGGAAACTGAGGCCCAGAGAGGCTAAAAGATACAAAGCAAGGATTCCAATCCAAGATCTCTGACCTCAGATCTAATACTTTTTCTACTACAAAAACACTCTACCTAGTCCCCAGTTCCCACCCAATTCCCAACTTCTGGCTAGGGTTCTTTAGCTAGTACTATGAGCTTTTCTCTAATGATTAAAGGGGCAGAGGCGGGTTTTACCTACAGTCAGATTCAAGGGTACAGGTCTACATAACTTATCTTCCCTGACAGGAGCTAAACCATATAATTTCACATATCCCTACACAGTGAAAATGTCCTTATTCTTTCTACTCGTAAAACACAGGTCTCTTATTTTTCACTGGCTTCACTAATAGGGGTAATAGTCACTAGTGTCATAGTCATAATCTATATATAGACTATTTATTTTCCAAATATTTATGTAATCTAACTCATACAAGCTTCTGTCTTAACAGATAGGCTAAACTAGGTTGAAGGTACCCAACAGGCCTCAAAGCCATTGGTGAGTTAGGGAGGTGTCTACCCCAAGCATGGGTAAATCAGAACCATTTGTTCCAATGGCCATGAAGCAGGCATGGTGGAGCATTTAGAGCTTGGTCAGACATCAAAGATGCCAAGGTCATCCACTATATCCAGGGCCATCACTTGGCAGTAATCTAGGTAAACTATGCCTGCAGCATTCTCCATAATCTTCCAGTCTAGTAAATCTGTTAAATAAAAAAAAAATTATTTTTAAAGGAAATCAAGTTAGTTTAGCATGTCCTGTTTGTAATAAAGCCACAGTGGCTCTTAATAATCATTGCTTCACTTTCTAATGTTCATAAATCATCCCTTTAATAATGTAAATGTCTGAAAGGTCTGTAATTTTGTCAAAATAATTTGTAGGGAATTCTTTCCACAAATGTAGATGTAACTGTTTATGATTTCATAGATAAATTCAAAAGAAATTAAGATACAATGAAATTAAGTGACTTATGTAGGACCACTCAGATAATAAATTTTAGAGGTAGGGTCTGATCTCATGTCTTCCTGACTCCAAGCCCAGCACTCTATCAAAATACTATAGTGCCCTTTAATAATATATTCTAGAATATTTCCAGAAATTAAATCAAGGTCCTTGGCCCATAGTTTGTCATCTCCATTCTCTTCCTTTTGGTGAAACTTGGGGCTGCATTTGCCTTCCCCTTCCCCCCGATCCATCACCCTAGTTCTGTAATGTTGATTCCATCCTCTACAACCTTTCAAAGATCACTCATAGGGATTCAGCAAGCCCCCCTTCCAATTCTGTCATGTATCAGGATGTAGATTGTCTAGGTGTGGTGACTTAAACTCATAAATGGCAGCTAAATGCTATCTTACTATCTTTGGTTTCAACTTCCTCTTAAACTATTTTTGTAATGCTTTTTCCAGTCCAAAGATAATTTTCCCTGGTAGAAAAAAACAGAAACAAAGTAAGAATTATATATTCTGTCCCATCTTCTCCATCAGTGATCTTGTGCCCTCTTTGATCCTTCTTCTTAAATTTTTTTTTCCCAGGACAGTGTCTTAAAAGCTTTGTATGTTGTCCTCAAGCAGTTGTGAAGGGCCCTCATCTCATGTTATCATAGATCTGATTCTTACCGTGTCACCCTTTTTTGTTGTTGTTGGATTAAACTAAATTGAAGTATTTATTAAGAAGATACTGAATGCTAAAAAACAATGTTGGAGGTATACTATGATAACTATAAATTCCTTCTTACGAACATTTCTTTTTTAAATTACAAATCAAAGGTCTTCCCCCAATCCTTTTTACTACTCTCCCATATAGACTTCTTGCTTTTCCTTGAAGATAAACAAACATTCCCTAACTCATTTTTTTTTAAACTATCTCCCTTGGAAAAAGCTTGTCCATCCTTCTGTTTATTTGTATTTCAACTAAAGTTGCTGTGGAGGCACAACATAATTATATGGCTCCCTGATATATATAATACAATATTTATTTATTTATTTTTAGTTTTCAACATTCACTTCCATAAGATTTTGAATTCTGAATTTTCTCCCCATCTCTCCCCTCCTCCTACTCCAAGACGGCACATAAATTGATATAGGCTCAACATACACATTTATATTAAACCTATTTTCACGTTAGTCATGTTGTAAAGAAGAATTAGAACCAATGGGAGAAACTGCTAGAAAGAAGAAAAGAGAGAGAGAGCAAATAATATGCTTCAATCTGCATTCAAACTCCACAGTTCTTTTTCTGGATGTGGATAGCATTTTCCATCATGAGGCTTTTGGAGTTGTCTTAGATCCTTGCATTAATGAGAAGAGATAAGTCTATCAAAGTTAGTTATCACATAATGTGGCTGTTGCTATGCACAATGTTCTCCTGGTTCTGCTCACTTCACTCAGCATCAATTCATACGTCTTTCCAGGTTTTTCTGAGGTCTGCCTGCTCATCATTTCTTACAGCACAATAGAATTCAATTACATTCATATACCACAACTTGTTCAGCCATTCCCCATCTGATGGGCATCCACTCAATTTCCAATTTTTTGCCACCACAAAAAGAACTACTATAAATATTTTTGTACATGTGGGTTCTTTTCCCATTTGTATGATCTCTTTGGGATACAGCCCTAGAAGTGCTATTGCTGGGTCAAAGGATATGCATAGTTTTATAGCCCTTTGTGCGTAGTTCTAAATTGCTCTCCAGAATGGTTGGATCAATTCACAACTCCACCAACAATGCATTAGTGTTCCAATTTTCCCACATCTCATGTCACCCTTTTAAAAACTCAAAATAACAGAATGTCAGAGCTGGAAGGGACAGCAATGGCTATCTAGTCCATGCTGAACAAGAACCTTTCCACAACATAGCAGAGAAGGGCTTATATAGCTTGTGCTTCACAACTGCCAGCATGGGGAAATCTCCTTCTTCCCAAAGCATCTCATTCCATTTTGGGATGCTTTTGATGATTAGGAAGTTTTTCCTTTCATCAAGCCTAAATTGATCTCTTTGCAAACTTCTACCTATTGCTAGTAGTTCTATACCTCACCACTACCTGCTTTCCTCCACCCCCAAAGCAGGAAAAGTCTATGTGTGTGTGTATATATGTATATATATATATATATATATATATATATATATATATACACACATATGTGTATAAACTAGTATGATATTTTCCTAGCCTTCTAAGGGTGTTGGTAAGTTAAAAGAACTTGTCATGACTTCATTATATCAGCTAAGGAGCAGTTTTTCCTAGCAGGTAAGGGCCAGAAGCAGAGAAGCTAGGGAAGAAGGAGCCTCATGTGGTAAAGATTGTTCCTGAAGGGACTGAGGACTTCAAGGTTCGCTGTCCAGGGTTGCAAGTTGCCCCAAGAACATGGGCTTCCTCCTCATGTGCCTCCTTTCTAGGTTTCTGTATGTGCCCACTTTCTCCCAAAGCCACTGTGTATATTGGTAGGAGAATGTGACCTGAACTTATGGGTGGCCTGTTATATTATGATTATTCCTTATTTTGCTTTATGAGTTAATGGTGTCATAATGCCTAATTTTGTGTAAATGGAAAGTACACCCAGTGGGGGCTCAGGAGCTACAGTTGTGAGTATTAGTATTATATGCCCCCACAACAAGGCTACCCTTAAAATCCCGAGAGAGAATTGAGTGGTAACAGAGTGGTGGTAATCCTTCCCTAGGAACCTCAGACCTGCCAGTGTGAGTGCAGTTTGGATGAACCAGTGAGCCTACAAAGTGAAGCAGAGTCTACTTCATGTTTGAGCTACACCTGAAAACCTGAACTAATGAAAAAGCACTTTATAAACTATGAAGTAGGAAATCGATATGAGTTATTATTGTTGTTGTTCTTTGTATATCTCACAGCATACAGTGTAAAGCCTCACTCAGCTTAAAAGCAATAAATATTTGTTGATTGATGAATTAATCAAACTCTATATAGGGACATTATGCTGATTGGTACCTTCTTTTTCTTCTTTTTTTTTTTGAGGGGGGGCTATACTTTAAGCTGTCATTGCCAAAGTTAAATGCAGACCAGGCTGCTGCTGCTGTGACTGCTGCTACTTCCATGCCATATCTCCAAAGGGCATCTTGGGCATCTTTAGGTCAGGCTGAGCTCATGCCTCCAGACTGATCACATCTTCAGACGTTCCAGTGCCTTTCTTTTAGAGGCACCTCTCAATCCAAATGAAAGGCAGATGGCTGCCTTTATCTAGGAGGATTTTATCATATTGACAAACCAAAATGCAAGCTTTTGTTCATTTCAGTTTCTTATGGCATTTTGAAAGTTGCCAAAGGAAGGGAAATGGACTTTGGAAAGCTTTATTAAGCCAGAAAATCTGTCCATGGAATTATGTGATTCCCTCATTCTCCCAGCATTTCATCATCTGGTTCAACAAATAACAGAAAAAATATGCTTACTTTTTACATTTCTATCTGATTCTGTTGCATGGGAGTTTTCCCACCTTTACATGTAGCATCTTCAAGATGATCTCTAGTGACTAGAGGTCCAAACCTTAGTTATTTTTCTATGAAGCTCTAAAGGTTTCAGACATTTTTTTTAAATTTTAAACTAAGCATTACTAATGTCTTTGGCTTTTACTTAGCACTGTGCCTGGTGTATAATAGGTATTTAATAAATGCTTATTGATTGATTTGCATCCCAGACGTTTCTGGGGCTACTTCTCTCTCCTTTCTCCTTGTCCCACTTCACCAAGATTGAATCCTCCCTTGTAACAAAGGGGAAAAAACCACTTAAGCAGTTAAGTAAAAATAGCTGAAAGAGTGACCACAGCTGGCAATTTATGTAACAATCTTCTCCCTTATTCCATGACAGCTCAGAAACCCCCTTAATTAAACAGACATTTAAAATAAATACATATGGGGAAGCCTTCAGTTTTTTGGGTATGTCCTCTACGGAGGATTTATGGGAAAAACAAGAATAGTATAGAATGAGAACGTGAGAAGAGAGTAAGGGCAGGGAGTAGGGAGACTCCCCAAATAGGTACACCCACAAATCCTCTCAGATACTTAAATGGATCTTCTTAATTTCTGCGTTCCCTCCAACAATGTAGATCTTAGCCCATCCTGTGGTGACTCTTGTCCATCTCCTCCCAGAGGTCTGCCACAGAGAAAGGAGGAAGGGGGACAAGCATATATCAAACACCTACTATGTGCCAGGCACTGTGCTAGGCGCTTTACAAATATTATCTCATTTGATCCTTACAACCACTGCAAGAGGCAGGTGCTATTATCATTCCCATTCTACAGTTGAGGAAACAAAGGCAAACAGAGGAAAAATGACTTGCATAAGGACATACAACTAGTTCCTGAAGCTAGATTGGAACTCAGATGTTCCTGACTCAGAGGGTCTGCAGCAACCCATAGATTTTCATAAAAGACACATTAAAAAAAATTAATCCTTTGTCCCGTTATCAGACCCTCCAAACACATTAACACATCTGCAACGCTTCGACAATTTTCAAGCTGCCTCAACATGTTTCTCAAAGGAACCATTCTAGGTCCTTCCTCATCTAAATGGCATGCAGTTATAACCATCTCTGAGTAAATATTAGTGCCTAGCTCCTGGTATCATGGATACAGGTTCAGTTTCTGGGTTTCAGTACAAAGGAAAATTATAGGCACTGTGTCTCCAATGGCCGTGCATGCTTTTTGTTCCTCCAATTTTTTGTTGTTAGGGTGGAGAACCACATGTGCCATAAAGCCTCCTCCCATCTGTCTGGTTTCAGGAACTTTCCTGAGGTCTGCTCTTGACAGTTTGACAATTAATTCTCTCTCAAACATGGGTACCATTAGAATAAATGAGAATTGAGAGCAGAGGGGTTCATGACCTCATTCCTTTCTGTGCTTTACCCAGCACTGACCTCTTACATTAGAAGGAGAGAAAACCCATTAAAATCTTTTGAGTGCCTACTTCAACAGGCTGATTTTCATTTTTATAACTAATCCTTTGGTGGGCTTTGCTACGCAGAATGAATGATGGCTCCTCAAAAAATGAGTACTAGAAGAACCCACCAGGGTTTCCCTTATAACAAAGCTTCTTGGCCTGAGGTCCAGAGCTCTGCTTTAACAAATCAACAGCTCCATTAGGCAAACACCCAGACTTTTGAAGTCTGCTGTGCCCAGGGATAGAAAACTGATTAAACATAGGTATAATCCACATTTGAGAGTTGTCAAGAAAGCAGTGTTTCACATTTGTTTTAATCCTCAATTCCATGATTTTAGTGACAGAACATTTGTTATGGAAGCTCCCTTTCTGTGGAAATGAAGAAACCTCTTTTCTGTTTAAAAAAATGATTTGCAGAGTGATTTCTGTCTAAGCCTTTGAAAAACTATAATGTTCTTGGGGAATGGGGGAGGGGGACTCTATAGAAAAGTGAATTTCCCAGCTGTTTATAACATCAGTGGTCTAAAAAAAATCCACATAAAAATTATTTGATTATTTTACTCATGGTCCTATACCAACTTAATGTAAAACATTCTGCTTTATAGGATCATCAGTAAATAGGCTCAGCCATTTGTTAACAATGTCCCACATTTATATAGTACTTCCTTTGAATGTATCATTTCATTTGGTCTTCACAATCTGTGAAAATCTAAACCATTTCAGAGTTACACATATAAAGATCACCCTGTTAGAATCATTAAGTCCTGGTTTGGGGATATCAATGGACCATTCAGAAGAAAGAACTTTGTGAATCTTAAAGGTCAGTGTGGTATTCTAGACAGAGTAACCCGGCAGCAGAACACCTTCGGTTTGAATCCTCTGCGATCATGGGCAAGTTAATAACCCTCTCCGAGCCTCAGTTGCAAAATGGGAGTGATAATAATACAGTACTACAATGCTATCTTTCACCATCATCAAGCACTTTCCAAATATATACTTTGTGTCAGATACAGTGCTCCAGTGCATATGCGAGGGGAGAGGGAGAAGTCAAGGATGACATTGAGGTTTGGAGCCTGGGTGACAGACTGGTACAATGGTGGTATCTGTGACAATAGGAGAAAGAGAAGGAGGGGAGAATAATGAGTTCAGTTGTGGATACATTGAGTTTAAAATGTCTATAGGATATCCACTTCAAGACATCTAAGAGGTAGTGGGTGATACAAGACTGGAGATTAGGAGAAAGGTTAGGGCTGAATAGATCTAAGAAGCATAAGTTCAGAGATGATAATTGAAGCAATGGGAGCTGATTCCATCACCAAATGAGACAAGTAGAAGGAGATGATAAGAGGCTCAAAGACAGACCTCTAGAAGACCGATTAGTAGAGTACCTGCCTCACAAGTTTATTGTGAAGAAAAGAGCTATAGCAACTTGAATTATCTATCCTTACCTTAGTGTTTAGGACACCACCTTGCATGAGGTAGGTGCCTAATGAAAACGCCATAGATCTGTTAATCATAGTTCTATACAAAGGTGAATTTTTTGTGGCCACTAGGTGGCACAGTGGATAGAGTGCCTGGCCTAAAGCTAGGAAGACTCATCTTTGTGAGTTCAAATCTGGCCTCAGACATTTACTAGCTGTGTGACCCTGGGCAAGTCACTTAACCCTGTTTGCTTCAGTTCCTCATCTGTAAAATGACCTGGAGAAGGAAATGGCAAACCACTCCAGTGTCTGTGCCAAGAAAACCCCAAATGGGGTCATGAAGAGCTGGACATGACTGAACAACAACAAATGTGAATTATTTAGATGCCAGACTTTATTGCTTTAGGTGACTGCACACATTTATAAAATCTCCTTCTTCTCCCAAGAATGGTCTGATTTATGGAACTTTAGAGGTAAACCTCAAAACTTGCATGAGTCTATAGGGTTGGGGTTGGAGGTAGATGAGGAGCTGACCAACTAAGCGCAGGGTGAGCTCCTGCGAACAACGCCACTCTATACTCCCCTGATCTCTGAGACAAAGAACTGGGTTCATAAATAATAATTACAGCATCTGAGCAATGCGGCAGAGAGATGCGTTCAGATTTGGTGGAGGTGGTACTCAATTTCCAACAAATGGAACTATTTGCATGAAAAACAAAAACAATAACAAAATACTAAAAACACACCCAACAATGCCGAAGCGTTCGTTGTCAGCTTGGACCATATGGATCCTCCAGATGGATCAGATTGGCTCCTAAAATGTGATACATATCCCATGAACGGGAATTAATCTGATTGGAAAAACAAGAAAAAGATAAGGACCGGTTATCCAGAACTGTTTTTTACTTGATGCAAGTGAAAAGATTCAGTGGCCACAATGAGAAGCAGATGATGAGAAGCTTGCTGAGATCAAAGGTTAATGTGAAATTAGACAGGGATGAGACATTAATTCACTGACAGTGAGTAAAATATAATCCAAAAATGATATCAAAAAGAAGCCCATTGACATAGCACTGCAGAGGCCAGAGAAGCCTCTCTGTCATCCAATGATCCAATTGAAGTCGTGAACTTATGACTCACAGAACAAGAGTATGCAGTCCCAGTTTTATTCTAGGTATAAGAAAAAAATATATAAACTTTGGTAGTAAAATGAATCCAAGAGAGGAAGAAATGAAGCTATTTGAGGTTAAAAAAAAAAGTAAAGCTCTGGACTGATTGTCTAAATTTTTCCATTGCAAAAGTCTCTCTCTCTCTCTCTCCACATACGTGTGTGTGTATGTGTGTGTGTGTGTGTGTGTGTATCTACATATATAGACATGTAGTTAGCAGTTAGGTGGTGCAGTGGATAGAGTGCTAGGCTCAGAGTCAGGAAGACTCATCTTCCTGAGTTCAAATGTGGCCTCAGACACTAGCTGTGTGACCTTGTTTGCCTCAGTTGCCTCATCTGTAAAATGAGGTGGAGAAGGAAATGGCAAATGACTCCACTATCTTTGCCAAGAAAACCCCAAAATGAGGTCATGAAGAATTGGACAAAGGGGTAGCTAAGGTGGTGCAGTGTAGGTAGAGCACCAGCCCCTGGAATCAGGAGGATCTGAGTTCAAGTCCAGCCTCAGACACATGACACTCACTAACTGTGTGACTCTGGGCAAGTCAATTAACTCCAATTGCCTAACCAAAAAAAAAAAAGAGTTGGATATAACTGAAAACAGCAGAATAACAACAAAAATTTAAATTATATTTACTTATGCTTAAATAATTGGTTCATAACATTTCAGAGGCAGAAGGGACTCCACAGATTATGTAGCATATTCCTCATGATGATCATGAAATTTTAGAGCTGGAAGGGAACTTAGAGGTCATCTAGTAGAACCCCCTCATTTTATAGATGAGGAAACTGAGGCTCTGAGAGGTGTGGTTACTTGATCAGTTGATAAGTTAGTTAGGAGCAGAGGAGGGACTGGAATCCAAGTCTTCCAAGAAGCAGTCCAGAGCTCTCTATTATTATTTCCTACTTAATGTAAATTGGCCATTGCCTAATAAAGACTTGGAAATCCTTGTTATTTACAATTTTATAATGTTATTTGTCATATGAAATTTGTGCTCTAGAACCAAGAGGTTATGCTTATAAATTGAATCATATGGAGAGAATTTGTCTGAAATGATGAAAATAATCAAACACCTCTTATATACAAAGCAGTAATAAAATATGGTGAATATACTTATATCTCTGTTCTAAATTCCTGTTAAATTCTATTTTTAAAAGTTTTTTTAAGATTGCATTCAGAATGTGGTCTATTTCAGAAAGCAGACATACATAAACCAAATGTGTGGCCTGGAGCTATAGAAAAATGATTAATGAGTGAATATAGTCATGGTGTTTCAATTAATCAAATACCAGCTGAGTTTGGAGTCAGAAGACCTAGGTTCGAACCCAGGCTCTACAATTTACCACCTGTGTGTACAGACCAAAACAAAAACAAAAACAAGACAAAACAAAAAAACAAGGAGCAGGAAAGCCAGAGGATAAGGTCACCCCATTCCTTTATTTTGATCATTTATAGTTATTTGATTCTGGAACCACATTTATAATCACCAATAGCCAACAGAGCCAGAAGACTAGAGTAGAATCTAGTTATATTCTGGTATACATGTACATGTATGTGTGTGTATATATATATATATATATATATATATATATATATATATAAAACCAGATTCTACTCTAATAGAATATATGTGTGTATATATACATAATATGTATATATTTCAATATATTTCTAATACAAAAATTAGAAACCTTTAAGAGATGCTGGTAGCATATACAAAGCCACATGTAGTTAACAAGTTATGGTGTGAATGTTAACTGATTTTCATCTGTTAGCCTGGAAGTGGAATGACTTACTTTACTGTTGATGAGAGAAAAGGGAAGGGAGAAAAAAAGAAAGGAAGGAAGGGAGAGAGGAAGGAAGAAAGGAGGAGAGAGGAAAGAAGGGAGGAAGGAAGGGAAAGGAACAGGAAAAAAGAGAAAGAAAGGAAGGAAGAAGAGGAAGGAAGGGAGGGAGAAAAAAGAAGAAAGGAAAGAAGGAAAGAAAGAAGAAAGAAAGCTATGTGTTGTGATAAAGTATACACTCCTATGGAGCTTTTGATGCCAACCTGGCCTTATGTTTCAGAACCACTCTGGCGGTGTCCTGATGCCAAGATAAAAAGTTCAGGAAGTGTGATGAGGAAGTGTTGCAGTTATACCTGGACAAATTTCAAATTAAATAAGTAATCGTTGATAACAGTTAAGGTTAGAGAGAAAGGTAGCAAATTATACATAGATATTTTTAAAATTTTACTTCATAAATGTGTTTTCCTTATAAGTTTAACTATCTTTTATGCTTAAGACTTTTTTTAAATAAAAGTTAATTCTTTATTTTTAAAAAATTGTAGTTAAGTAGGAAAGTGTTTTAGTCTTCCTCTTACTTAAGTTTATTTAGGGAAAGCCTCACTCAGGGCCCAAGCATGACAGAGAGGCAGTGCTCAATCTCTGGTACTGCAAGTGTCAGACAGTGAGTTCTCTGTGAGAGCAGTTTCTGTAAAGCATCAAGCGTTATTCAGGTACTCAGGGTGAATAATTAACCAGATTACCTGAGAAAAGATGTCACCAGTGATAAGCCCCTAGTGCTATCTAGCCTGACCTGTAGCATTTCAGAGCAGCCAGGATCAGCCGAATGTGATTATATGTGAAAGGTAGAAAGTGGCTCTTCATAAACATGCCAGCATAGTCCCTGTGACACCCCTCCACCCCCACCCCACTGCAATGGCATCCCTTCAAGAAAGAAGACACCAAAACGCTATGTCCTCTGCATTCCCTGGGCCATCACTGCAGAAACCTGTCTTGTGTTGTTTGTGGTCATGTAGGGAAGCAGCATGGAGGTCCCAGCGGAGCCAGAGACACTCAACCAGTGGCCAAATTCAGTTTCTTCATCTGTAAAATGACTCTGATAACAAGATCATAACTGAAGCATCATTGCATATCTGGTGGTAAGGTAAAGGGTTTGATATGTAGAGAGGGGGAAATAACCAGCTTTTTGAATGCTGAGGTTGTAAACTTATAAAGTTACAAAGTACCAATAAATATCAGAATAAATTTTTTTCTAAAAAAAATCTTAAAAACACAGTGTATCCTTGCAAGCAGAATCCTAGTCTGGAAGGAACTTTGATATCTTGATAACTCATCAAATCCATCCCCCTACACATAGACCTAAAGTCACTTAAATTATAAAAGTTATTTTGTTTAGTTTTTTAAGACCTTAGCGTTTATTTTTGTTTATTTATTTATTTTTAGTTTTCAACATTCACTTTTGAGTTCCAAATTTTCTGCCCATCTCTCCCCTCCCCCCACCACAAGACGGGCGTGCATTTTGATACAGGCTCTACATATGCATTCATATTAAACCTATTTTCACGTTAGTCATGTTGTGTAGAAGAATTTGAACCAATGTGAGAAAACATAAGAAAGAAGAAACAAGAAAAGAGAGAGAGAGAGAGAGCAAATAATATGCTTCAATCTTCATTCAGGATTTTAGGATTTATTTTGAGGGACAGTCTTAGAGTTTACCTTATCTAATTCCTTCATTTTTCAGATAAGAAATGTGAGGCCCAGAAAGTTCAAAGGATTTGCCCAAGGTTATACAAGTAATAAATTTCAGGGTTGGGATTGGAAGCCAGATTCTTTGATCCCAAATCCAGCACTCTTCCCACTACATGGTATTGCCTTCTTAGGATAGTGCGTAATCTCCTTCAATAGCCTATTCCATTTTCTAACAATACTCACTGCCAGGAAATGCTTCTTTATGAATAACCTCGTATCCATTTCCTCTTGTTCGGTACTCAGGGGACATGCGGAACAGCTAGTTCTACTGGTCCCTTTCCGGCTACCTCTAAAAAATGCCCATTTTCCTCCACCTTAAAAAGCCTTCATTTGACCCTATAATCTATTCAAATTATTGTCCTCTCTTTATTAACCAAACCCCTAGAAAAAGTTTGTTGCCTCTACTTCCCTTCGACTTCTCAACCTCTTGCGTTCGGAGAGCTGACCCTATCTAGCCACTGAAACTACTCTCTCCAATGTTACCAATGCTCTCTTTCTCTTTAAGTGTCCAAAAAATGTACGCCTCTTTTGGCACCTTGAGTCTATTACCTCTTGGTCAAGAAGTGGGTAAAAATACTTCACTGCGGTTGATCTAACTTTATAAGTCTTTTAAGGGTCCCATCAGCTTCCATAGTTTCAGTGATCACCTCTATGCAGATGGTTCCCAGACCTATATATACATCCATCCCCAGTCTCTTTCCTGGGCTCCAATCCTGCATCACCAACTGCCTATTGGGCATTTCCAACTACATGTCTCCTTGACATTTCAAACTTAGCATGTTCAATACAGAAATCATTGTCTTTCCCCAAAGTCTTCCCTTTTCCTAACTTCCAAATTTTTGCTGAGATTACTTATAATTCTCCCAGAGATTCAAGTTTACCTGGTCCAACTATTCTGGAGAACAATTTGGAATTATGCCCAAAGGGCCATCAAATTGTACATGCCCTTTAACTGACTAGGTCCTATGACTAGATCCACATCCCAAAGAGATCAAAGAAAAGGGAAAAGAATCTATTTGTAAAAAAATATTTATAGCGGTTCTTTTTGTGGTGGCAATAACTTGGAAATTGAGGGGATGCCCATCAATTGGGGCATGGCTAAACTAATCGTGGTATATAATTGTGATGGAGTGCTGTTGTGCTGTAAGAAATGCTGAGCAGGATGATTTCAGAAAAACCTGGGTAAACTTATATGAACTGATGCAAAGTGAAGTGAGCAGAACCAGGAAAACATTGTACACAGCAACAGCAAAATTTCAATAATGATCAACTGTGAAAGACTTAGCTACTCTGAGCAAGACAATGATCCAAGACGATTCAAAAGGACCCGCAGTGAAAAATGCCATCCACCTACAGAGAACTGATGAATCCTTTTTTTTTTTTTATGAACTCTTGAGTGGAGGTTGAAGCATATCTTTTTCATTCTCTTTATTTTTCTTGCTTTTTTTTTTGCAACGTAGCTAATATAGAAATATGTTTTGCATGACTTTGCATGTATAATTAGGGCAGTTAGATGGTGTAGTGGATAGAAATCTAGAATCAGAAAGACTCATCTTTCTGAGTTCAAATCTGGCCTCAGACACTAGCTGTGTGACCCTGAGCAAGTAATTTAACCCTGTTTCCTCAGTTTCCTCATTTGTAAAATGAGCCGGAGAAGGAAATAGCAAATCACTCCAGTATCTCTGCCAGGAAAGCCCCAAATGGAGTCATGAAGAGTCAGACATGACTGAAACAACTAAACAACAACAACATGTATAATCGATATCATATTTCTTGCCTTCTCAATGGATGGGGGAGAGGTAGAAGGGAAGGGGAAAATTTGGAACTCAAAATAAAAAAAATGAATGTAATAAATAAATAAGTAAATAATGAAAGAACAGACATTCAGGTTCACAACTTCAGAGTTATCCTCAAATCTTCTCTCTCCCTCACCACCCATACCCAACAGTTTTTTTCCCCCAGGCCAGGCCCACAACTTTGTTGGAAGCTCCAGGTATATGCATATGTAAATACACCCACCCACCCACATGTACACATATGCAGACTAGCTCACATGCTCACAGCATCACTGCCAGGACAGCAGGATTACAGGGTGCATGGCACCACTCACAAGGGACTCCCCTCTTCCTGATCTCAGCCAGAGTGTGGTCCCACTGTCTCAGAAGGTAAACTCAGACCATCTTCTGGGGAGTTGGAGGGAGAAGAGGAAAGAGGGGAAGGGGTTGTCAGAGGATGTCCAGGGATGGACACCACCTAGAACCCCTCACTCTAGGGACAGCAGCATCAGAAGCTGTTTCAGCACCTTCATCTGGCTTTTCTCTTGGACCTTCCCAGCCAAGAACTTCTCATCCACTACTGTGTAAACCTTGTAGAAGTTAAAGACGAGGTTTAATTCACAGACGCTGTGGAAATATTCATTTAAGACCTCCAGAAAGCTGCAGATGGTGTCTGGGTAGACTAAGTTGTCACTGACAGCTTCACAGATGCAGATGTAGAGACCAGAATGATGTCAATAAATGAATTTGAAGTTGCAGAACTCCACAGAGTTGGTGTGCTTGGCATCCCGGACTGTGACAACAGGGTGGACCTCTTCGAACAGCTTTTGCTTTTTGTCATCATCAAACTGCGTGTACCACTTGGCCAGGTGGGTCCTCCCTGCTCAGTTCTGGAGGGGGACGAATTGGATCATGGTGATCCCTTGGGGTCTAGTCCCCATCTCCCTGATCTCCAGGGTCCCAAGGAGATTGGGTAACTTCAGGCAGCTATCTACCCAATCCATTTTAAATCTTTATCGATTCTATCACCACAGCAGCTCTGGATCAGTCTACTCACACAGCTACCACACTACTTCAGGCCCTCATTGCCTCTCACTTGGACTATGGCAATAGCCTCCTAATGGATCTCCCTGTCTCTAGTTACTCCTTCCAATCAATCCTCCACACGACTACCAAATTGATATTTCTACAGTATAAGTCTGATTATGTCAGTGTATTGCTTTAAAAGTCCCAGTAGCTCCCTCTTGCCTGGAACAATTAGAAATGCCTCTCTTTAAAATGTCTTCACATTTCTTCCCCATCTGACCCCAGCCTGTTTTTCCAGACTTAACTGCACATTCACTTTCTGTTACATATACAGCAATCTAGCTAATTTGAACCTTTTTGCTGTTCCTCACATATGACATTCCATTGACTATTTGCAAGCCTTTGCCGTGGCAATCTCCCTTTCCTGAAACACACTCTGTCCTCACCTCTGCTTTGCAGAATCCCTAGTTTCTTGTAGGGCTCAACTCATGTGCCACCTTCAACATGAGGCATTTTTGTTTTGTTTTTCTTTGGGTTTTTATTTTGTTTTGGTTTGGTTTTTTGGCCTAGGCAATGGGGTGAAGTGACTTTTACCCAGGGTCACACAGCTAATAAACGTCAGGTCTTCCTGAATCCAGGGCGGGTGCTCTATCCACTGTGCCACCTAGCTGCCCCCAACATGAGGCTTTTTATGATCCCACACCTTCTACTCCAATAAATTACTTTGACTGTATTTTGCTTTTATTTATTTATCTTTGTTCATGTCATTTCCTCACAGACAGAATATAGTCTTCTTGAAGCTAGAGACTTTTCATTTTTGTCTTTATATTCCTGGTGCACATTTCCATGCCTGGCACAGATTAGGTGCTTAATAAATGCTTGTTGAATGAATGAATGAACGGTGGAAGAATTACCATTCATTCAAGTACTTGAAGACTCAAGTAAATCATCGCTCAGTCTTCTCTGGGTTGAATAATCTTTGCTCATTGGTTTTTGCTCTTTAATTTATCTGTGCTTCTTCTCTGAAACTAAGTCAGGTTCTTCTGATTACTCTTTAATTATGGAGCCAGATCTGTAACTTTAATAAAGGTCTGCCTAGGGCAGACCTATAATGGGGAGATTGCTTCATGCTGCATTTTGAATTCATATCTAACTTGTATTCAGTGAGGCCTAGATAACATTCTGCTAGACTTGCACTTTGCCAGAAATCCCCCAATATTGTTTGTTTTTCTTCCCTAAATACCCTCTCCTGCTGTGTCCCTTCTGTTCAGAGGGATGTAATCAATTATTCCACACCCATCTTACAATGAAAAAAGTAAACATTCCAGTTAATGACATGTCAAGTTTCCTGATGCAAAAGGAGCACAATATATTCGTTGTACTGTAACTGGAACAGGCTTCTGTTTAGAAAGGGCAAGGCTGAAATGACTGAAGCCACACTGGATCTTGGGTGAGTCCTTTCGCACAATCACCTTGCCCTGGATGAGTAGGAGCAGATGTGGATGCAACACCTCTGGCAAGAGAAAAAAGAATGTGAGAAGAAAGAATCAGGAACAGAAGTGAAATACGTGTGAATGGGGAGGAGAAATGAAATGTGTAGGGTACAATATAAGATCAAGGGGAAAGGTCCTAGGAAAGAACAGAGGGAAAAACCAAAAGAAAAACAGAAGCTAGAGATGTAGATGAGAAGAGCATGAAGTCAGGAGGACTGAAAACTGTGAGAGTGATGAGTGTTCTAGAGAGGGTGGATTTTATGTTTGCAAACAGAAAGAACAGCCTACACATAAGGAACAGAAGTCAAATCTGCTTGGTTTTAAGTCCCTCACATAATGACTCCCAGTGCCAGTACCCTCCCTACTCTTCCTTCGCTCACTCCAGAGACTAAAAACTTAGATGAACATTTCTGCAGGGAAACCACAAACTTCTCCCACGAAAGAAGAGAGGGTTTTGTATTCTCTGCAAATCTTGCTGGGGTTGCCTTGAACTCTCTGTCAATGTTAGTTAAGTTCACCGGACCAAGAAAAAATATCAAGGGCTTCCTTGGAATTTCTTTCTAGAAGTTAAAAGATCAGACATTTCCATCCAGTGCCTGTTTTCCAACTGTGGAAGAAGCTTATCAAGTGCTTCCAAGATGGGGATCAATGTTAGAGAGTTCTCACAGTCTCCACCTCCCAACAGCTGTGTCTCCTCTGACCCAGCCTCAGAGCCAGGCTTCCTTCTGTGTGTGATTCCTCTGCCCTGGTTTGATCTCTCCTCATTCAATTTATATAAAGGGTGGAGCCCTGTTCTCTCCGACTGCTATTCATATCTATATTTGTTCAGATGCTTCCTTCCTGAACTACCCTTTCTCTTCAAGATCTTCCTTTTTCAGCAAGATTTTGCCTTGATGTCTGCCTCCAACCAAACCACACAAGTCAGAATGACAAAAGG
Organism: Phascolarctos cinereus; assembly: GCF_003287225.1. Taxonomy (NCBI): domain Eukaryota; kingdom Metazoa; phylum Chordata; class Mammalia; order Diprotodontia; family Phascolarctidae; genus Phascolarctos; species Phascolarctos cinereus. The sequence goes on along the minus strand of NW_027555847.1, from coordinate 440,652,071 downwards.
ATGTCATCAGATAGATCTTTTTTTTTTCTATTTTGGACACTTGTCCCCCTGGGATGAATTCTCAACAAAAGCTCTCATCCTCAGAGGGAGATTTCATGTATGACAAACAAGGAATTTGATTTTCTTCTTTTTCAGATCAAGGTCTTGTTAATGTTAATGTCTCTACAATGCTACTCTACAATGCTAATACCCTAGTGAAATTTCACTCACAATTTTGCTGTAGGGCTAAAGGAAAAATGTATTGTTTATAGTCAGGTCTAAAAGAGTCATTGAGATCTTTTTCCTCATCTCCAGCCACAGTTCTATCCCAACCAATTTATCCTATTAAAAAAAAATGAAGCAAACCCTAGAGAAGGAGATTCCATAGCCCAGCCCCAGTAACCCAATCCAGTGTTTAACAACCCTCAATGCCAGGAAATTCTTCCTTCTTTTATCTAAATTTGTTATGTTACAGTTTAAGCACATTTCTCCTTGTTCTGCCCTCAGTGGAGAGGAGGTCATCTTCACCCCCACAGAAGGCTTTGTAATGGAGCTTTCTCATCTATAGGATAAATAACTGCAATGTCTTTAACCTTTTTAGTACCTTATTGCCTAGCTGAGATTCTTCTTCTCTTCCTTCAGCTTTTTACAAATCAAGTTTCTAGGGGGCAGCTAGGTGGTACAGTGGATAGAGCACCAGCCCTGAAGTCAGGAGGACCTGAGTTCAAATCCGACCTCAGACCAAACACTTGACACTTACTAGCTGTGTGACCCTGGGCAAGTCACTTAACCCCAATTGCCTAAAAGCAAAAAAAAAAAAAACAAATCAAGTTTCTAGGCCAACAATGAACCAGTCAGTCTGATCTCCCCCTGGTCACATGGAGTGAAGCCATGTGCTAGGCAAAAGGAATGTTGTTTTTTTGGCTAGGCAATGGGGTTACGTGACTTGCCCAGGGTCACCCAGCTAATAAGTGTTATGTGTCTGAGGTCATATTTGAACTCAGGTCCTCCTGAATCCAGGGCTACTGCCCTATCCACTGCACCACCTAGCTGCCCATGAGTGTTGTTTGTGCAGCTTGTCAAGGAGAAAATCTGGGTCCCACTGAAACTGGCTGAATTTTTTAGTCCTTGGTCAGATTTCAAGGTACTGATGCTTCATGGAACCTATCTCAAAATAGGTACAAAGCAAATACTAGGGCCAAATAGTAATCTCTAATGGATCAGGGCCAGACTGGAGAGAGGCTTCTGATGAAATGACCCCTGGATCACTCAATAGCTCTGTATAAAAGACAGCATGGTACAGTGGGAAGATAACTGGCTCTCCAGTCAGTAGAACTAGGGTCTCAGCGCACCTTTGACAATTGTCTTGGCTTTTCTCTTAATCCTCATTCTTCCCAACCTCTGAGGCTTTTTTGACACTGTCGATCACTCTCTCCAATTGGATGCTCTTTTCTCTAGGTTTTTGTGACATCTGTCACTCCTAGCTTCCCTTCTACCAGTCTGACCCCTCTTTCTCTGTCCCCTTTGCTGGATCCATTCCCACTAACCATGGGTGTCTCCCCCCTGCCCCGTGATGTTTTGGGGCCTCCCCTCTTTTCCCTTTATACTTTCTTACTTGGTTATCTCATCAGTTCCCATAGAACCAATCATCATCTCTATACAGGTGATTCTTAGATCTATCTGTCCAGTCCTAAATTCTCTCCTGACCTCCAGTCTTGCATCTCCAAATGAAAGAGCTTTGGACATCTTAAACTGCAAGTGTTGGAGGTATCTTAAACTTAACATATTCAAAGCTGAGCTCATTAGTTTTCCCTCCACATCCTCCCATCTTCCCAGTTTACCTGTTACTGTCTCCAGTCACTGAAGCTCATATACCATCCTTGATTCTCACTCTCCTCCCACCACATCCAATCAGTTACGAAGTCTTGTCATTTCTTCCTTCCCAACATCACTCATATGTTCCTCCTTCTCTCGTCCTACACTGCCACCACACTGGTGCAGGCCCTCACCTGGTGCAGGCATCACCTCACACCTGGATGATGACAACATTGGTCCTCCTGCCTTAAGTCCCTTTCCACACTATTCCATCCTCTCTATTCAGCTATCAAGGTGATCTTCCTAAAACTCAGGTATGACCATGTCATCCCCCCCCAATTTGATAAATTCCAGTTTATTACTTCTAAGATCAAACATAAAATCCTCTATTTGGCTTTTAAAGTTATTCACACCCTGGCCACATCCTACCTTTGCAGGTACAGGATATTCCAACCCCCAACTCCAAGCATTTTTCCTGGCTGTTCTCCATGCCTGGATCTTTCTCCTTCCTCATCCCTACCTCCTGGATTGCCTGGCTTCATTCAAGTTTCAGCTAAAGTACTACCTTCTACAAGAAGCCTTCTGTAGTCCTCCTTAATCTTAGTGCTCTCCCTCTGGGATTATCTCCAGTTTATCTTGTATATACCTTATTTACACATAGTTGTTTTCATGTCAACTCACTCATTAGACCACGAGTTCTTTGAGAGCAGGGACTGTTTTTTTGTTGTTGTTGTTTTGTTTTGGGTTTTTTCCCCCACTTTTCTTTGTGTCCCCAGGGCTTAGCACACAGCAGGTGCTTAATAAATGCATATGGATTTGAGAACTAGAGAACTTTTGAGTGAAAAAGGCCTGGGAGTTTCAGCACCCTGAAGTCCCAATATGAGTCAGTAGCCTCCATAACATGAAGGTCAAGAAAGTTAATTTAATCTTAAGTTATATTAATAGAACTATAGTGTCAGGATGAGGGAAATAAATGATATTCTAGCTGAATTCTGCTCTTGTCATTTCAAATACTGAATGAAGTTTTGAGCTTTACATTTTTGTGTGTATGTGTGGCATTTGGGGTTAAGTCACTTGCCCAGAGTCACACAGCTAGTAAGTGTTATGTGTCTGAGGCTGGATTTGAACTCAGGTCCTCCTGACTCCAGGGCCAGTGCTCTATCTACTGTACCACTTAGCTGTCCCAGAGCTTTATATTTTAGCAAGGATGCTGACAAAGTGGGGCAGGTCCTGGTGAGGGTAACCAGCATGGTGCCATCTGGAGCCATGTTATCCAAGCATTAGTTGAAAGAACCAGGAGTGTTTGGAAGACTTGGGGCAGGGTAAGAAAGGGTGCTGTAACAGCTATCTTCAAGTATTTGGAGGACTGTCATGGGGTCTTAATCAACATGTTTTTATTAAGCACATGCTACATGCCAGGCACCCTGCTAGATGCTGGGGGTACAAAGACAAAAGCAAAACAGTCCCTATACTCAGGGAGCTGACATTTGGGGGTGGGGAAACCAACATGGACATATGCAGATACACACAAAATTGATATGAGGCAACTGCTGATGGGACTGGGGGCAGGGGCACTAGCAGCAACAGAGCAGGGATCAGGAAGGGGTTGTATAGAAGGTGGTGCTTGAGGTAAATCAGGGATTCCAATGGTATCTTCCCACTCTGATCCATCCTCCACACAGATGCCAAAGTAAATTTTCTAAAATGCAGATGTGACTGTGTCATTCACCTACTCAATAAACTCCAATAGCTTAATGTTTGGTGTCCAAACCTCTTCACAACATGACCCCAATTTTTCTTTCTATTCTTATTACACATTACTCCCCATTATAATGGGACAGTGAGTAGACTCAGGGGTTATAGTGCTGGGCCTGAAGTCAGGAAGACATGAGTTCAAATCCAGCCTCAGACATGTCCTAGCTGTGTGCTAGGGTGGGCAAGTCGCTTAGCCTCTGTTTGCCTCAGTTCCCTCACCTGTAAAATGGGAATAATAATAGCACCTACCACCCAAGGTTGTTATGAAACAGTGAGACTGATTAAGAAGCTATTGCAATAGTGTAGGTGAGAAGTGATGAGAGCCTGAAACAAAGGGGTGGTTAAGTGAGTGAACAGAAGGGGATGGATGTGAGATGAGGTTATGGAGGTAAAAAAAAATGACAAGATTTGGAACTGGTTGTATATGTGGGGTTAGAGAGAATGAAGAATTAAGGATGACACTAATAGTGTAAACTTGGATGACTAAAAGATGGTGGTGAAATCAGGAAGAAATAGACACATAGGAAAAAGCAATTAGACTAGTCATATTAGCCCTAGAGAACAGAGTTAGAAGCAAGTTGAGGAGAAGCAGATTGTAGCTCCATGTGAAAAAAAGGAAAAGAAAACAATTAGAGCTATCCCAAAGTAGAATGTGTTGCCTGTGGAGGCGATGAGCTCCCCATTATTGGAGGTCTTCAAGAGGAAGCTTGTCAAAGCCACCTGCTAGAGATTTGTAGAGAAGATTCTCAACCAAATGGAGGTTGGGCTACATGACCTCTGAGGTTTGTGATTTTTCTGAAATCCTTGTTTTTTGATTGATTAATTCATTCATCCACCTACTTTGCAAATAATTCAAGAAATTCAGGAAACTTATTGAATGAAAAAGGGACAGCTGTCCATCCGTCTTCTATACCAGTAACATAAAAGGAAGAAAGATGTCTGTTTATAGGAGTGTAACACTCCTAGGCATAGATGCCCTTGGGCTTTGGAGAGCTCAGTGAGGTGTGCACCAGAGCCAGGGAGACATAGGAGATAACACACTTCATACTTCTACTGAAATTGGTCACTTTTATGACAGTCTTGTTATATCACAAATAGGACAGATGTTGCTTATTTCCCAAAGGAAGAAATATCTTCACGTTCTTTGGATTGGTGACTCATATTATTGGATGTAGAAAATTATTAGTTAGCAAAACTTCATTTCTGCCTGTTCAAAATGAAAGCAATTTTGTGTAGGTCACATGATCCACACATCTCTTTTTCAACTTTCCCCACCCCAAAAGAAGGAGTGACCCAAATTCTCCCAAGTAGGTGAATTCAACTATGGAGTGAGTGACAGTCTTTTACAATCTCATCTGCAACATTCCAGATGATAGGTCCTAGAATCCCTCTCCCCACTCCCTCCCCGAAAAAGGTAGTCCCAGGAGAGGCCAAGCAGAAGGACCCTAAGAGAAAGAGGCACTTCCAAGCAGGGGTCTATGATAGGCTCAAAGGAGCACAGAGAACTCAGCATGGGAACACTTGTCAAAGGGCTTGCATGCTTACCCTTGGGGGTTTGCCAAATGCTGGTGTACTGTGGCTATCTCCTAATTATTGAGAAAAGTGATTCATCATTATTCTCATCCTCAGTATTTATTGAGACCCCTCTGGGTACACAGCATCACATGAATGTTTTAAGCATGACTTCTGAACTGCAGCCAAAGCCAGCTCATCTCCTCTGGTGTGGGCTAACTTTACTCTCATCTGTATAATACAGGACAGGAGTCAGATTCAGTGAGGTGGTAACATTCCAACATTACTCTTTAGCTATCAGCAGGACAATAAGGTATTCAGGGGGGTTTAATTGCTAGGCAGCGTTTACTGGAGATGTTTAGTAATTACAGCTCCTAGATTGCTGCATATGAGAGCAATATGGAAAATTACTATTTATATTTTTAATTCATCACACAGCTGACTGTACCCCATACACTGTTTCCATTTGGGCTGAAGGAAAAAAGACCAGACTAAAAGACAAAGAAAATCTCAACGCACTCTCAGGGCCGATATTTTCAGAAGTGACAACTGTTCTTCAATGACAGGAGTAAGGATAAGTTGAAAAAACCAGAGACAATGTAAAGGGAGTTGGAGGGCATGGAGGGTGGCAGAAGGGAAGGAGGCAGGTTTCTAGACTGAAAGGCTAAAGAAGTTCCACATGAGAAACAGCATGGAGAGAGTACTAGTGCCCGCCCCAGCTCTGCTGCTTGATCCTGTACAACTGGGTAAAGTCACTTAACTGCTCTGAGCCTCAGTTTCCTCAAGTGTAAAATGAGGAGGATAATATTTATATTGCTTATTTTTCACAGAGTTGTATGTAGTACCCTCTGGAGAATTCCCCCTAACTACCCAGAGCAGTAATACTCCTAACACAAAAGCTCATGAGGCTCCCACCAGTGTACTTACCATTAACATTCAGCCAATAAGATTTAATAACCTCTTAGCAAAGGCATTTTATTCACAGGGCCTAGTGCAAGCAGTAGTTACAAAGTACTCTCCCTATAAACCTGAGGTGCACTCTTTCACAAATACATATCACCTCGAAGGGAACTGGGGGCTCAAACTTAGAGTATGATGGTGGTGAAGAACATGTGTAGGATACACACAGGTGGCCAAGGCAAACTTCTAGCCCTGCTAATCCAAGGCCTGGAAGTACTTTCTCTCCACCTTGAGTCCTTGTGAAGCTCCCCTTAGATGCTATTGTGCTGATTGTCCCTCTCTCTATGTAGCCAGCTGTCTTGTCCACTGCTACAGGCCCCATTCCTGGAAGCTGCTTCCTCCTTCAAGCAACTGCTTCTTTGTGCTTGTTTATGTCTGGAGTGTGTCTTTCTGTTCCCCTCATGGATGTAACTTCTCTTGGTAGTTGAATAGCTCTTCTTCAAATAGCCGTGGCTGACAGGGGTGAGAAGTGGGAAAGAACAACACTCATCTTCCCACCAAAAGTGAGAACCTCTTTCTTTCTTGGCTCCTGACTCCTGGCTTGGAACTCCCTTTAGTTGACTAGCTGTCCCTTGAACTTGGCTGTTTAAATGGCTGCAAAGGCAAGGCTAATTTTCTGTTTGTACAATGAGACTGTACCCTTTCATTCCATCAGAAAAAAGGTATTCACACATTATAAAAGGATTACGAGGTATTATACCTTGTTGACACATTAAAACTTCATCCTAGCTAATAGTAGGTACTATTATGATCCTCATTTTACAGTTGAGGAAACTGAGGCAGACAGCGCTTCAATGATTTGTCCAAGGTCATGTAGCTAAAACATCAACCAATTTGCGGTGCCCTTCCCTTACATAAGGAAAGCACTTTGTAAACAGAGAAGTGCTACATTAATGTGATTTTTCATTTGATTTCATTTAACAAACATTTACTAATCACCTAAAATAACAAATCACATTGACATATTATAAAGTGCTTTCCTCACAATGACATCATGAGGTGAGTAGGACAAGTACTATTATCACCACTTCACAGAGAAGGAAGAGGAGGCTCTAAGAGGTTTTTTTGTTTTTGTCTTTGGCGGGCAATGGGGTTAAGTGACTTGCCCAGGGTCACACAGCTAGTAAGTGTTATGTGTCTGAGCCGGATTTGAACTCAGGTCCTCCCTACTCCAGGACCAGTGCTCTATCCACTGCGACACCTAGCAGCCCCTCTAAGAGGTTTAAGTGACCAGGTAGCACAGTGGGTAGAATACTGGGCCTGGAATCAGGAAGACCTGAGTTTAAATCCAGCTTCAGAAATTTCCTAGCTGTGTGACCCTAAATAAGCCACTTAACTTCTGTTTGCCTTATTTTCCCTATCCATAAAATGGGGGTAATAATACAGCATCTACCTACCAGGGTTATTACGAAGCTCCAATGAGATAATATTTGTAAAGTACTTATTTAGCACAGTACCTGGCACACAGTAGGTATTATGTAAATGTTAACTACTCCTACTTATCAATGATCACATAGGAAATATCTAAGGTAGGATTCAAACCCATATCTCCTGACTCCAAATTCAGAAGGCAAGGCATAATTATGCCTTCCAGAAGCCTATATTCTCCTGGAAGAGGGAGGGAAACAACATATACAATTGTAAGTGTAATACAAGATAGGAAGTGAAGAGGGTAAAGGAAAGATTGAACAAAGTGTTCCAGGGATATTTGAGAAGGGAGACACAGCACTCATAGTTGGTGGGAGCAAAACTCAGGGAAGAATTCCAGAGAAAATAGAACCTGAGTTGTTGACCTTTGAAGGAAGAAAAGGGTTCAGAGTCAAAGATGAGAAGGAACCACAGTCCAGGTGTGGGAGGTGTCATTCCAGGTTCTAGAGGCAGCTAGCACACTACTTTGCTTGGAACAAAGTATGCATGAAGGGAACTTGGAGCCAGGTGGCTGAACACCTGAAGTGGCAGGTGTTCTAGAGGTAACTAGAGGGCACCAGGAGGCACCAAAGGCTTGAGTGAGGACATGGCATGGTCTATGTGCTGTGCCTTGAAGCTGCCAAAGATGGAAGATGGGAAGGAAGAGAATAGGGACAGCTCCTGGGTCCAAGAAGTGGAGAGATTGGATGGGTCAGGGTATGCTGAGATAGGAGCATTTGGAGGTGTTTGGGGACAGCGTTGCAAAAGAAGTATTGTTTCTTTGGTTGCTCTTTTTCTTTGACTTATTGTCTGGTTAAGGAGCTTACAGAGTCTCCCTAGATTCTGGAGATATAAAAACATTTCTCTTGACAGTTTTTTTTTCATTCTGGCACCTAAAATGGGTGTGAGCCTTAGGAGATCCAGGAAGCTGACAGCAGTAGAGATGGGTGGCTGCTGGCTTAGGACTCTCGATTCTGAGACTTGTTTTGATGCTGCTCTGAAGGGAAGAAAAGGGAATAAGTACTTATTAAAATCTCTTAAGTGCCTCCCATCATGTTAAGCACTTTACAACTGTTATTTCATTTGATCCTTACAATAACCCTGGGAGGTAGGCACTATTATGATACTCATTTTACAGTTGAGGAAACTGAGGCAGACAGCAGTTCAGTGACTTGTCCAAGGTCATATAGCTAGCTGATATCTGAGGTCACATTTGAACTCAGGTCTTCCTAACTCCAGGCCCAGCCCTCTATCCACTGCACCACCTAGCTGCCTATAAGAATCACCGAGAATGTAATGTCCATCATTCCACTGCAATAGACAGGATGTATTCTCTGTGTTGGATAGATAAGTTTAACAAGAAATGTGAAACATTTATTTTCTGTAGGAAAAAATTAACATCTCTCACTATCTCATTAGCACTATTTTGCAAGTTTAAAAATTTTTGTAAACCAAAAAACCATTTTTCACTTTTAAATTAAATGTTATTCTAACTTTAGATCAGCATTTTCTCCCTCAACTCCTAAAATGAGAAAGCAAGAAAAACAAAACTCATTTTTATGGACATATTGAGTCAAGCAACATAATTGGCCATAGTACACAGTGGCCAAGTCCAGGTGTTTTGACAATCAACATTTGATGAAAGGTACTTAATGAATCACAACTTGTTAACCCTCATTTCTCCTCTGCATCTATCACTAAAGGTACAAAGTAAAATTAAGTAAACAAAGTACATTTTTTCTTTGTTCATATTTATATTTGCCTTTGTTTTATTTATTTTTTTTTGTTCACTGAAATATCCAAGTATTATCACCCAACAAGTTTACATGAAGGCAAAATTTGCTGTACTTCAAAAAAAAAAAGGCAGCCAATCTAAGTTTTAGTAAAACACTCTATTTCCTGTACTCATCAATATGGTCAAAATAGAAAGAGCCCAAGATTGTAGGCAGTAGTACATGGAGATTCTGGTCCTGGCTCTTCTCCTAATAAGATGAATAGAATTAGATCACAAGCTTCTGGAGGGCAGGGACTATCTTTTGCCTCTTTTTGTATCCCCAGTGCTTAGCACAATGCCTAGAACACAGTTAGGTACTTAACAAATGTTTTTGATTAATTGAAAATGTTGTGATCTTGGGCAAGTCCCCTAACTTTTCTGGGTTTCAGTTTCTTCATCTGTAAAATACGGAGAGTTGGACTAGATTCATTCACTCATTCAACAAATCATTTATCAGTGACAATTTCTTGGGTCCCTTTCAGTTCTAAGATTCGAGGATTCAGAAGGTTTGGGGGACAAATGAAGACCACCAGAGCTGGAAAGTGCCAAGTGAAGAACAGGGGTGGGGAACACAGCGTTTGAATGGAGTGAAGCTTCAAGAGCTGGCTGGGCTGCCAGCCAGAGCAGTCCAAGATCCTAGATGGCCCCGAGAGAGAAAGCAACACCCCTCTGTCATACTGCTATGGTCACATTAACTCGTATTTTACAAAGCTTCCCCGGGACACAGATAAAAAGGAAGAATCGAGCAAACCATTCCCACGCCCATGCCTGCAAGCTTCTCTGCATCTTATTTTCTTCTTTCTGACAGGACGCCCACCCCCATAGAAACAGTACAGAGATAGCACCACCAAACAGCTGAGAGACAAGTCAGAATGGCTTTGTAGGTGAGCCCAGATCAGAGCAGAGAGAGCAGGCAAGTGAGCAGATTACCAGGAATTATAACCCTCATCCTTCGTCCCCTCTCCTTCCTCACTGTGTTGCTCCATAGCACAGGAGTCCATGAAAGCTTGAAGTGTGTGTGGGGGGGGGCGGGGCGGGGCGGGGAGGAGCAGTGTATGGGTGCGGGAAAGAGGTAACCAAACTCCCCAGACCTCAGAAAACCAGTATCAAGCAAATGTGAACTCCATGGCCCTTCCCCTGGTTCAGGGATCAGAGGATCGTAGTATACCTGCGGTGAGGAGCCTAAGCATGTGTGTGGCTCCTTTGGGTAAGTGCTCTGCTCAAGTCCCTTAGTAACGCTGAAGCCCTTTCCACGAATACGTGTGCTGTTTAGCACTCAAGGACTTGCACTTTGGGATGACAAAGCAATTTCTTGGTTGGTCCCTTGGGCCCTGTGATAGGGGTTGGGGAGTAGGGAAAATTATTCCAAAAGAAGTTGGATCACTGAGCAGGAAGAACTGCCCACTTCAAAAAAAACATGAAACAATTTCTCTCTCTGTTTTTTTTTTTTTTTGCTAGGCAATGGGGTTAAGTGACTTGCCCAGGGTCACACAACTAGTAAGTGTCAAGTATCTGAGGCTGGATTTGAATTCAGATAGTTCTGACTCCAGGGGCCAGTGTTCTATCTACTGCACCACCTAGCTACCCCTGAAATGATTTCTCCTAGCCGTCTTTCTTCCCCATCTTTCAAACAGCTCTTATGAGGATTTGGGTAGGTGCTGGGGGAGGACTTCCCTCCCCCTCCTCAGTCAAAGTTGTGATGCTGAACAACAGGGGCAGTAAATGTATATATTTGCTTGCATATGTATGGATCTCAGATCCTTAGCTTCCTCTTCCAAGTTTTGTTTCTTTGGGCAAAGGTGACTGAGATTTATGGCTCCAGCCTTGATGGCGTCCTGGTGAGTTGGGAGTTCTTGTTTCTATATTTGGATCAGTGAAAGACCTCAAGTTTATATGTAAAGACATAATTGATGAACCTATCTTAGTCATTCAATTGTGGCCTGTAACTTTTGTCACTGATAATCTATATTAAAGTGCCTGTGTTTTCTCATTTTGTTTTGAAACATTTTGAGATCAATGTGTTCATGACCCTACCTTACTGGTTTAAAACCTTGGGATGAGATTGTTTTTGAGTAGTATAATTTGTATTAAACTATTTAAGATAATGTCTTATGCTAGGAATATCAGAATACTGATATTATAGCTGACTGGCAGCCAGACATGTCCCATGTATCTTTTCCCTTTCTTGGAGGAAAGGATGACCACCAAGAGAAGGGTGAGCCAGGTGTGTCTGGTCCTTGAGTGAACTGATTGGTCAATTATAGATCCTAGGTGAAAATGACATACCTGTTCAGTCCCATCAGGTGTTTCATATTTTAATAGTTTAAGCACCAAATTCCCAGGAGAATTTAATAGGAGTGAAGGGTTACAGTATTATGTTTTAATTATTTTTCAATGCACAGTTATGAGTCTTTTATTTTTTAAACATTTCTTTTGTGGTGGAGGAAATAAATAACTATCCCATGCCTGACATATTTTGTACATTGAGTACTTTTCTAAAAGGGACACTTTTAATCTCTAATAGGGAGAACATAGACATGAACTAGAGGGCAGATAGATGGTTCAGTGGATAGCGCTATGGGCCTGGAATCAGAAAGACCTGAGTTCAAATGTGACATCACATACTTACTAGCTCTGTGACTCTGGGTAAGTCACTTAACTTTGTTTGCCTGAGTTACCTAATCTGCAAAATGAACTGGAAAAGGAAATGACAAACCACTCCAGTACCTTTGCCAAGAAAACCCCAAATGGGGTCACAAAGAGTAGGACACGACTGAACAGCAAAAAGACATGAGCCAAAACTAAGTTTTATTTTTAGTGATTTTCCCTAGAGAACTCTGGGGTGGGGACAAAATGAGCCAAAGGGTACAGAAAGAGCCTATTCCCCTCATTTTGGAGTTAGGCTACCCTGATTGGTCCCAGTCCACATTATGCCAGAGCCGGGACTCTTTGGTAGGAAAAGGGGCAACCTCCCCAAGGCCAGCAGGTTTAACAGTGGGATCACAGCTTTAGAGCTGGAAGGGACCTCATCTAGTCCAACCTTGTCATCTTCCAGATAAAGACTGGGGTTTTTTTTCTGTCCTCCCGTCGCCTGCCTCATTCCTATTCTGAGTTTCACTATCCTACTCTGTTCCTCTCTCTCTCCTCTGATACTCTCCTTTTCTCTCCCTCCTTCTATTGTTTTCCCTCTATTGTTCTTCCTGCTAGCCCCTCTCTTCGGATGCCTTTTATTTATCTCCTCCTTTGGATCCACTTTTTTTCTCCCTCCTCTCTTCCCTACCTCCTCTCACACCCAATTCTGATTCCAGAGCAGTTAGTCTTGTAAACTAACAATAACCAAACACAGAGAACTCTACAAAACCCTAAGCAGAAACAAAACAAGAACTCTCCCAGCCCCAAATCCCGCCCTAAGTAGACCACAGCTGTGTTCAGGAATGACTATGCTGGGGAACAGCTGCCGCCCTTTCCCATCCTGCTGTCATTTTCCTCTCCTTTCAAAATGACATCTCCCAATATCAAAGATGCTGCCAGCTGTCAAAATATGGTTTCATATTTTCATATATAGGGCAATTATTCTCCAAAACAGATGATGTGAACACCTAAACAAACAAAACAGCATTATGTGCATGCACATAATATAGAAGGAGGACACTATATTACCAAGAGGGGAAAATCCATTTTTCATGAAGTGGAAAAGAATGAAGTGACCTCTAAGCCTTTAGAACAGCAACAGACAAGCTCCCTCTCCTAGTCCTAAAGTTCTATCAAAGGAGAAGAAAACAGGGATAAGAGTTTGATTAGAGAAAGAGAACAGAAGAGAGACAAAGCACTTGAAACAAAGGACAGAAAAGCCTGCAGAATCACTTACCCCTTCTGTCCCTCTAAAATACAGATGCTTAATGAGCACCAGAGAAAGGAAGATGCATTTTTAAACAAAGATAATGAAGAAATAGCAATGGAAACAGAAGGGACGACTGTGCTGACCTTCTAAGGCTATTACAAAGCCTGATTTCCTCTTCCTACACTCTCTAAGCCCCCTCAATCCCAAAGCTTCCAAATCTAAACCAGAAACATATAAACACACACACCCCCTACTAAAATTGCAAAGAGTAGTTAACTTTAAGCTAAAGATTAGAAGTGGATTTGACTTCTGAAGAGCTGAGTTTTTGTCCTGGATCTGTTATTAACTGGCTTGTGATTGTGGCCAAATTATTTAATATCTCAGTTTCTCCATCCACAAAATGGGATCACTAATTAGAGGGTACTAATAGCAGATCTACCTCATAGGGTTGTCCTAAGGATAATGTTTTGCAAAGTAAAAACTGGCATAACAACAACAGAATGAATTGATGATCATGATGACTCACATTTTCTCTAGGAAGTAGGTGGCACAGTGGACAGAGTGTTGGCCTGAAATCAGGAAGCCTTGAATGCAAATACTGTCTCAAACACTTACTAGCTGTATGACTCTGGAAAAATTTAACCTCTTTCAGCCTCAGGTTCCTTAACTGTATAATGGAAATAATAATAGCACCCATTTCTCAGGGGGAGTGTATGGGGTACTCAGAGAGGACTAGCACCTCTGGTGTGAGGGCTGTTTGTCCACCTTTGGTGTCCAGCCAGTGACCCTGGGTAAAACTGTCCTGGCAGGTGGGCTAAAACAGGATGAAGGTAACCGATAGGCCTCAAACCTGTCAGTGAATTAGGGGGTGTCCACCCCAAGCATGTGAAGACATCCCCTGGCAGAATGGGTGGATGAGAACCATTTGTTCCAGCAGCCATGAAGGTGGTGGAAGCAGGCACTGTGGAGCGCTTAGGGCTTGGTCAGGCGTTGAAGATGCCAAAACAATCCACTGCATCCCAGGCCATTGCTGGTTGTCTTGACTTTCGTCTTGCCACTGGACTTTGATGACTCTGGAAGTGAGAGTGAGGCTGCAGACTTTGTCAGCTTTGTCTCACTTAAATCTAATTCACCTGGGAATCAAACCATCCCCCCATGATGTTATTGATTCTGCTCAAAAAAGAAGGGCAAACAACAACTTCTCAGGGTTGTTGTGAGGTTAAAATTAGATATTTGTAAAATATTTTACAAAACTTAAAGCTCTCTAGAAATATTATTATTATTATTTTTACTTTAAGATTTACTAGCATTCTTCACTCTGCCTTGTGAGGTAGATAGCACTAGTCTTATGTCCAAATGGTAACTGAGGAAACTGAGGCTTAAAACAGATAAGTGACTGTCCATGGACATACACTCACTAAGGGTCAGAGCCCAGATCTGCTGAATATAATTTAAAGTGAGAATTCTTTTTTTTTTTTTGGTGAGGCAATTAAGGTTAAATGACTAGCCCAGGGTCTTATAGCTAGTAAGTGTCAAGTGTCTGGTCTGAGACTGCGTTTAAACTCAGGTCCTCCTGACTCCAAGGCCGATGCTCTATCTACTGTTCTGGATCCAGCCAGGTTGAGTCCTGGGGAAGTCTAATCATGAAGGTCATGCTCCTTTTGTCACACTTTTTGGCTTATTACATCCCTCCAGCTCCTCAGGAAAAATACTTCTTAAAGCATCAAGCTCAGGTTTTGTCTCATTTCTCCAGTGTCCCTAAAGTGGAGGAATAGAAAAGTACATATATGTACAATGCAAATCAAATCTGGAACATACATGTATTTATTTCACACAAAAGGCTCTCACAAATATACATATGTAGAAACTTAAACAGCAAATAATAAACATTGTTATACTCTCCAGAGAGATTGAAGCTTAACCATCAGAACATGAAATAGCTCGCTGGACTGCTGAATAGGCATTTTTACATTTCACTTGGGTTCTGTACTGTCTCCTTTAAACTCTAGGCTAGCCTTGCCAGGGATTGGGCTCTCTCCTTTGTCAGTGATACCTTCTCTGGTGCAGTAACACCCCTGCCATCAGTCAGCTCTAACCGAGATACCCAAGTTGGCTCCAAGACTGATGTGTCCATCTCAGGATTGCTGTTCAGTCACCTATACTCAGAAAAGGAAACACCAAGTTAAAATGGCAGTCAGGGTAGAAGTTCCAGGAGTGGCTTGCTTAGCAAAGTACCAACCCTACTAGCCACCTGGGAACAGTTGCCATTTTGCCATTTCTTGGTGGGGAGAGAGGAGGAGGACCTCTTCTCCTGCAACTCCTCCAGGGATAGACTGGAATATACCAAAATATAATCTGTAGCCAAGAAGAGACAACCGAGGGCAGGTCACTCCCTCCTAAGATGCACTCAGTCATCAGTTCTTCCTGCTCAGTGAACAATAAGGGAATTGCATTGTCATTCCCAAAGCATCCAATTACTGAATTAGCATATCAGGTTAATAGAAGCAAGGCCAGTTTTATCAACACCCAATACACTTAAATGTGTACCTGTTGTTTCCCCCATAGAATATAAATTTCTTTCTTTTAAAACTTGCATGTGTTTATTTTCAATTCCAAATTCTCTCCCTCCCTTGGCCCTCCCCTACCCACTGAGAAGGCAAGTAATACTCATTATCCATTATGTATGTGATGTCATGCAAAACATATTTTCATATTAGTCATGTCTCCAAAAAAAGAAGCAAGAAAAATAAAGTGAAAAAAATACGCTTCAATTTGCACTTAGAGTTCATCAGTCCTCTGTCTGGAAATAGATAGCATCTTTCATCATGAGTCCTTTGGAATTGTCATGGATCAGTGTATTGATCAGAGTAGCTAAATGTTTAACAGTTGATGATCATTATAATATCATTGTTACTATGTACAATGATCTCTTGGTTCTGCCCACTTCACTTTGCATCAATTCATGTGAGTCTTTCCAGGTTTTTCTGAACCCATCCCTTCTGTCATTTCTTATAGCACAATAGTATCCCATCACATTCATATTCCATAACTTGTTCAACTGTTCCCTAACTTATGAGCATGCCCTCAATTTCCAGCTCTTTGCCATTACATAAAGAGCCACCATAAATATTTTTTGTACACAAGGGTTCTTTTCCCTTTTCTTTGATCCCTTTGGGAATGCTGTTGTTCGTCTACGTGTTGAAGAGGACCAATGATATCTCGGAGTGATTTCTTGACTTGAGCACAGGCTGCAGTGGATGACCTTGGTATCTGATGTCTGACCAAGCTCTGGTCTGACCTTCATGGCCGTTGGAACAAGTTGTCCTCATCCACCCTTTTTGCTGGGGTAGATATCCCTTTAACTCACCAACAGGTTTGAGGCCTGTCCATTATCCTCAATATGGTTTAGCCCAGGGGTAGGGAGCCTGTGGCCTCAAGGCCACATATGGCCCTATAGGTCTTCAAATAACGCCCGTTGACTGAATCCAAACTTCACAGAAAAAAATCCTGTTAATAAAAGGATTCGTTGGGGCAGCTGTACAGCCCTTCAGTATTTGTCGTTTTCTTTTCCCGTCAGAATGTAAATTTCTTAAAGGCAAGGGCTGTTTTATTTTTGTGTTTGTATCCCAATTGCAAAGTGAAGTGGCCCTGGAAACAAGAGGACCTGAGCTCAAATCTGGCCTCAGACACATAACACTCACTAGCTGTGTGACTCTGGGCAAGTCACTTAACCCCAATTGCCTCACCAAAAAACAAACAAATAAATAAATAAAAGGATTTGTTCTGTAAAACTTGGACTCAGTCAGAGGCCGCACCCAAGGACCTAGCAGGCCACATATGGCCTTGAGGCCATCTGATGAGATGGTCTACCAGAGTGTGGCTGCTGCACATGCTACAACTTCTTAGAGCCACAGGTAAGAGTTGAGTGACAGGTGGATTCCAGAGGTGGCTGAGCAGCCCTGAGAAGGGCTCAGCAAGCCCTCATACCACAGGGCTAGTCCTCCCTGAACACCCCACACACCCCTCTTTTTTGAATACAGACCTAGTACTGGTATTGCTGGGTCAAAGGGTTTGCACAGTTTCATAGTCTTTTGGGCATTGTTCCCTAGAATGGCTGGACTAGTTCACAACTCCAGCAACAATGCATCAGTGTCCCTATTTTTGTACATCCCCTTCAGTATTTGTCATTTTCTTTTCCTGTCAGAATGTAAATTTCTTAAAGGCAAGGACTGTTTTATTTTTGTGTTTGTATCCCAATTGACAAGCACTGTGTCTGGTGTATATTTGGCACTTAACAAAAGCTTTTTCAATACTTGGTGAATAAATTTCCAAAGGCTGCTTTGCAAATATGTGTGAACTAATTCCAACATGATATGTTATGATAACTAGTTTTAATTTGATATTTACTCATTCTTATTATCCCTTATGAGAATATTAAGGACTAAATATTATTACTCTTACTTGGGGGAGTTTCTATAACTAGCCTAAATAAGAAGGGGAAGAAAGAGATTCTGTGCCTTTTTCTGAAAGAATAAAAGCAAAGGTATGAAATGCTTTACAATTTTCTGTCACAAGCCCAACTCAGTTTAAAGATTGCTAAATGGTTAAAAATCCTAGTAAGCAGCTGCATCAGGAGTTCCTTACCCTACCAGAAAGTTAATTCTGGGTTCTACTAATTCTACAAGGGATACTTGCTAAGGTTTATCAGAGATCTCCAAATGGCCATAAAACATTTCACTTGCTCACAAGACTCAGTTTAATTGAATCTTTTACATATGAAGAATATAGAACCCCCTTGGGGACGCTTGATGGAGGGATCTCTACCTCTGACCTCTCCTGCTTCAGTGCAGTCAGAATACCCTTTGTTTGCTTCCCAGTGTCCATGAGGACGCTTTTAATTGGCTGCTGAGCTGTATCTCCACAGATAAAGGAAAAGAGAAGTCTCTGTGCCTCATCCCTTTCCTTTCTGCTGATGTCAATATATGAAGACAATTCTCTGAGCTCTGATTGTTGGGGGGAGAGGGAGTGTGTGTGGAAATGCCCTCTCATCAGGTATCCCCAAGAGGATGCTACATAAATACAGTTACTATGCAAGTTTAATTCATTGTATTGGCATTTGAAAATAGCTTTTAACAGACAATTTATATTTTTAAAAAATAAGAGTATCTATAAAACTTTTGATAGGATTTCTTCTTAAAATGAGGTGATGGGGAATGGTGTTAATAAGAGTAGGATCTCAGCATATTTGGATGAATTTTTGTCTAGTTTCCAGTCCAAAAGATCCCAATTATTCCAATCTTTGTGGTTTTTCACCTATAAGTCATATGGCAGCAAAGTATCCCATCTCCCCTGGGGCTGGATTTTTTTTTGAGTGCATGAGTTTTACCTCCCTGGAGCCACACCACACAGCCCCGGACTGGAGGTAGAGCTGAGGTGAACTGAAAAGGAGAAAAGATCCACTGACTCCATGTTATGGCTGATTGATAGGACTCAATTTGATAAGACTCAGTGAGTAAACCTCAACTTGTCCTCACCAGTTAGTTGGCATTCTCCCCTTGCCTGCTGCCCTGGTACTCAAGCCTTCAGACAAAGACAATCCATTAAAATGGAAATGTGCAGAAACTGGACACTGGACACCTCAGTTTGCTGCCAATGCAGTGACATTTCCATGTCCTCCCAAGCCTTATTTAAGGTTTGTTCATAAAGGTACATCCTGTTGCTTCAGCTCTGGCTTTTTCTTTCAAGCTAAGTAGGTCACCTGAAGTACTAGAGAGTAGTCTGAATATATGTCATCAATCCAGCTATTCAGCCATATCCAGCCCCAACCAGAAACCTCCTCCTCTTCATCCTTATTCTGGAGGCATATAAAGCAACCCGAAAGGACAGTCTCCATCTTTGGAGTGGCTAGAAATCTGAGGCCCCCAAACACAGGTTTTAGCAAAGGGTCCTCTTCTCCTTTGATAAGCACACACACACACACACACACACACACACACACACACAAGAAAAACCAAATGCTGTGCTTGTATTTCAGCATCCAGTACAGAGAGGGAGCAAAATGCAACTGAATTCAACAAAGAGTTCATTGTGTTTCTACTATATGTAAAGAATTATGTTAGACAGTATGGGAGATGCAAAGATGAAAAGTAGTCCCCTTCCTCATGGAGCTGACAGTCTAGTAAAGGAAACTACCAATTTGCAAATAACTAAAACGCCAAAAAAAAGTGTGATAATGCATTATTCAATCAATAAGCATTTATGGAGAACTTTAAGGTTTGAAAAATGATTTACAAATATTAAATCATTTTATCTTCACAATAACCTGGAGATAAGTGCTGTTATTATCCCCATTTCACAGATCAGGAAACTGAACCCGATCTCATTTAAGCCATTTGGCCACGGTCAAACAGCTAGTAAGTATCTGAGCGCTTCTTTGATCTTGGATTTTCTTGACTCTAGGTCCAGGGCTCTATCTATTGTCCCACCTAACTGCCTATTTAAATTCAATGTCAGCTCGAGGAATATCATAGCAACTTTTCAGTTCCTGCATCTCAGGGTTCCTGAGGATGCTTTGTCCATTCATTTTCATTTGATTTTCCTCTTATAAGGTTGTAGTTAGGTTGTACAGCATTCTAGTGTCTTCCCTATGTTGATTATTTCCAAGTTATACTGTATACATCATATGTATTTGTTTGCTTATATATTGTCCCCCATTTAGACTATGTGCTCCTGGACTGTCTTTTGCCTTTCTTTGTATCCCCATCACCTAACACAGTGCCTGGAACATAGTAGGTGCTTAATAAATGTTTATCAACTTACTGATTTTATTTAAAAAAAGAGTTTGAATTTCTTTTACTTATTAGTCTTAAATATTTTATTATATTAATGTAGCATGATTTAACTTTTCCCTTATTATCAGTTAACTAGTATTTATTAAACACCTATCGTATATTTACGTGATGACTTCTTCAGTTCCCATGAATTTAATCAGTATCATTATGCTGCTGATTCCCAAATTAGCTAGATGGCTAGCCTTAGTTTCCCTCCTGTGCTATAGTCTTGCATCACTAACTACCAACTGAATATTTCAAAACTGTGGACGCCTCAAATTCAATATATCCAAAGCTAAACTCATTATCTTTTGACCCCAACCTACCCCTCTTCCAAATTTCCCTATTAGAATTGAGTACACCACCATTCTTCAAGTCACCTAAGTTTTAAACCTTGGTAACATCCTTAACACTTTACTCTCTCTCACTCCACACATGCAGTCGGTTGCCAAATCTTATGGTTTCTGTCTCCACAAAGTTTCTTTTTTTTTTCTTTTTGGTAGGCAATTGGGGTTAAGTGACTTGCCCAGGGTCACACAGCTAGTACATGTTGTGTGTCTGAGATGGGATTTGAACTCAGGTCCTCCTGACTTCAAGGCTAGAGCTCTATTCACTGTACCACCTAGCTGCCACCACAAAGTTTCTTAATAGATATATCTTCTTCTCTTCATTCATACATCTATTACTCTTGTTTGGCTGTCCCCCATGTTCTTCCTTCCTGTCTCTGTCTCTTGGAATCCCTGGTTTCTTTCACAAATTAGCTTAAGTGACACATATGGGAAGCTTTTCCTGAATCAACCAGTTGCTAGTACCCTCTCTCCCTAAATTACTTGATAGTAATTTTACCATTTGATTGTAAGCTCCTTGGGGGCAAGGACTGTTTTTTGCCTGCTTTTGTATCCCCAGCACTTAGCACAGTGCCTGGCACACAGTAGGTGCTTAGTAAATGTTTATTATACTTATATGTGTATGTGGTATCTCTCCTGTTGGAATGCAGCCTTGAGATCAGACGTTATTGTACCTCCAGGGCTTAGCCCCTCAAACAGGAGTTTCATAAATTCTTATTGATTGACGGATAGCTTCTAACTGGTCTTCCAGCCTCACCTCCCTATTCTGATCCACAATTCTTCACACAGTTGTCAAACTGATTTTCCTTAAGTGCATGTTGAACCATGTCATTTTATTTATCAGTAAACTTTAGTGACCCTCAGTACCTGTAGGACAGGGGTGGGGAACCTGAGACCTTGAAGCCACGGGTGGCCCTCTAGGTCCTCAAGTGCAGCCATTTGACCGTTGGATTCCATCAAAGGGCTGCACTTGAGGACCTAGAGGGCCACCCGTGGCCTTGAGGCTGCAAGTTCCCCACCCCTGCTCTAGGATCAAACATAAAATTCTCTGGCATTGAAAGCCCTTCAGAGCCTGGCCCCAAGCTAACCTTCCCAGGCTTATTATACAACGTCCTTTCACATGCTCTCTGATAGCACCAGTCTGGTCTTTGTACTATTCCCCATACACTCTTATTTCTCATCTCTGTGCCTTTGCATTGTTTTCCCTTCCCTCCACCTCAATGCCTGGGACAAATTCTCCTTCACCTCTATTTCTTAGAAACCTCAGTCAAGACTCCACTGAAGCACCAGCTTCTATATGAAGCCTGTCCTTATTCCTTCAGGCTACCAGTGCTCTTCCCCACAAAATCCCCTTGGATCTATTTTGTACATAACAATATACATACACGTCTTTCCTGATGAAATGTAAGCTTGCTCAAGGTAGCAACTGTTTCTGTATCCCAGTGCATATAGGTAGGGACAGGGACTGGCCCTGTGATTCCATTACTAATATTCTCCAGCAATGAAACTCTACACCAATGGTCATCACCTTCCATATAATTTATAGTTTTAGAGAGTTGCCTAAAGCACTGAGAGATTAAATGACTTGTGCTTGGTCACACAGTTAGCATGTTAGTCAAAAAAAGTTTATTAAGTGCCTACTATGTGCCAGGCACTGTGCTAAGTGCTAGGGATACAAAGAAAGGCAAAAGACAGTCTCTGCCCTTGAGGAGTTCGAAATCTAACAGGAGAGACAACATGTGAACAACTATGTACACAAGATAAACTGGAGATAATCATCAGAGAGAAGGCATAGAGTAAAGAAGGACTGGGAAAGGCTTCCACTAGAAGGTAGGATTTTTGCTGGGACTTGAAGGAAGCCAGGGAAGCCAGTAGGTGAAGATGAAGAGGGAGAGAGTGTTCCAGGAATGAGGGACAGCCAGAGAAAATGCCTGAAGCAGAGATGGAGTATCTGGTTAGCAGATCAGCCAAGAGGCCAGTGTCACAGGCAGGACTTGAATCTAGGTCTTCTTGGCTTAATAAAGGCTGCTGATTGATTAACTAGAAAGGACCTTGGAGATCAGTTAGTACTTTTCTTATTTTTAAAGGTAAGGAAACTGATTCCCAGAGGATTTGTGTCCCCTAAGATCACGCA
The DNA here is from genome assembly GCF_003287225.1 of Phascolarctos cinereus. Lineage (NCBI taxonomy): Eukaryota > Metazoa > Chordata > Mammalia > Diprotodontia > Phascolarctidae > Phascolarctos > Phascolarctos cinereus. The sequence goes on along the minus strand of NW_027555847.1, from coordinate 440,629,717 downwards.
GTAAGTATCTGTGCCTGGTTGGAACACTTATTCTCTCTGGTGAAGTCCTATCCCTGGGATTAAGAAGAATGTGACCCTCATCTGTTTTAGCCACGGATGGGAGGAAGTGGGATCATTTGAATAAGATTTTGGACAGGAAACTCGCCGGTGCACATGGGATACCTGAAAACTGTGTCCCTGCTGCTTCCTCAAACCAGGTGGATGGAACACTACCCTGCCACACCAAAGTGTTTATCAGGACCTGCTCCTAAAGACAAGAGGCTGAGTTTGTTTCTGGGAACCATTTTCCCTTGCCCTTCCTTCTTTCCCTTAAGCAGTATAGTTTCAGAGATTTAATAGAAATTGGGTTTATTGTAGTAAATCCCTCAATATGGAGTCAATCTGCAGCTTTCTTTTCCAGCAAGTTGTTTCCCTGTAAACTCTCTCAATGTAGATCTTATTGAGGGTTAGGAATGGCCTTTTCCCTAGAGCTCTGGAAAAAATTTTCACCTTATGCTGGAAGGGAAGGCTGCCTAAAACTAAAATGAGAAATACCTGTTTGTTTTGGATCCCCTCCCCTGGTATTTCCCTTCCTCCTCCCAAGTCAAAACCTAGATCCTGTTCTTGAATCCTGAAGGACCTTGCCCTCAACTAGCTTAAAATCTTTCAGACAAAGCAGTAGCCTCTAAATTTCTTTTAACTATGCATCCTGTCAGTAAAAATTTTAGAACAGGTACTCCACTAATATATGCATATTAATTTATACATAACATAAATGTAATACTATATGTATATTGTATTTTATGTGCATATATAATACATGATATACATTTAAATGTATAAATGAGGCAAAAAATGAGGCAGCTAGATGCTCAGTGGATAGAGAGAAAGGCCTGGAGTCGGGAAGACCTGAGTTCAAATCTAGACACTTACTAGCTGTATGATCCTGGGCAAGTCACTTAACTTCTGTTTGCTTTATTCCACTGGAGAAAGAAATAGCAAATCACTTCCACTATCCTTGCCAAGAAAATCCCATGGACAGTATGGTCCACAGGGTCACTAAGAGTTGAATACCACCGAACAATAAAATACATTCTAAAACATATATAAGAACAGGCACATTGCAGAAAAACATGGAAAGATTTGTACGAATTGATGCAAAGTGAAATGAGCAGAACCAGGAAAACACAGTACATAGTATTAGCAACACCATGTGATGATCAACCATGAATGACTCAGCTCTTCTCAGCACACCGAGATGCAAGACAAGTATAAAGGACTCACGAAGGAAAGTCTATCCATATCCAGATAAAGAGCTGATGGAATCAGAATACAGATAGAAGCATATTTTTTCACTTACTTTAATCTTTCTCCTGGTTTTATTTCCTTGACCTATTTCTTCTTCTACAACTATGACAAATATGGAAATATGTTTTACATGATAGCACATGTATAGAAAACTATACCAAACTGCCTACCATTTTCAGAAGAGGGGAGGGGAGAGAGGGAGAAAAATTTGGAACTCAAAATCTTGTAAAAATAAGTGCTAAAGGGGCATCTAGGCAGTGCAGTGGATAGAGCACTGGCCCTGAAGTCAGGAGGACCTGAATTCAAATCCGGCCTCAGACCAAACACTTGACACTTACTAGCTGTGTGACCTCGGGCAAGTCACTTAACCCCAATTGCCTAAAAGCAAAAAAAAAAAAAAAAGCTAAAAATTTTTCTTGATATGTCATTGGGAAAAAATACTATTTAAATAGAAAAAAAAAAGTACTCAGGCCACCTCCTGTACTTTGCGATTTCAGGGGCCTATCTCACTGGCTGCCCCCTGAAATTCTACTATTTTAGGCTAAATAAAAGATCCTGCTAAAATAAAATAAAACATACACAAGATAGGCATCTTGGTTTTAGATGGTGATGCAGCAATTAGAGGTTTTGTATTAAGTTCAGTTTACTTTGATTCTTGTTAGGGTTTTTTTTTTTAATGGCTGTTCTAGCTGAAAAAGATACGTATATCCAAATGGAAGAAATACATTATTGGTTATGTTTATTAAAACATGCTATTAATTTTTTTCAATCTTATCTACTGTTATATGAAGTTTTTGCTATATGAAAGTTTTGTTGAAATTCAGTTTGCAAATTTCTCTTTTACCTGATGTCAATTAGGTTGGTTTTTTAAAAATAATTTTCATATTTTTAACAAATGAGTCTAAAACCTATGAAAAACTCTTAATTTGAAAGATTTTTCCAATAGGTTAGAAAATTCTATTTCCAAATTTTTAAAGTATGCAGATATGTAAGTTTTATCTTTGGGAACAAAAACTTGGTTTTTAAATGTCTTGTAAATTGTGATGGCTTCACACTACCATAACCTAATAGCTCAACAATATACACTTTTAAGTCAAAGGTGGTTACTAATGATAGTGCATAAAAAATCCATAGTTAAAATAATTTTCTGCGTAACTTCAAATTTTATTGGTTTACCTTGTCATGTATGATTAAATTGACAGTGTTTTTACCTTGTAATGTGACATAAAAAGGGATCATAATAAAAGAAGTATTCACTTTGCCATTCTCTTGTTTCACTTGTGCTCTCGTCTTTAGTACTATCTTCACTGAATGGTTTCTTTGCAGGATTTTTTTGAGCCACTTTCCTATTTTGTGAAAGTTAAGTTAAAACTGGATGACAGACTCAAAAAATCCACTCAATAAGGACACATAAAGTGCAATGCCTATGCTGAAAGCCAGATGTCAAGTGAAAGCACCAATGTCAATCTTTCTGTAGAGCAGACCTCCCATTCTTCCCTCTGGATTCCTTGTGTACATATGCCAGTCTGAGGATGACATCGGGGGAAATGGTCATCATTGACTTGCATTGAATTGGATTTGAGGGAGGGAGGGCTGTGCAAAGTCATCAGCCTCACTTTCTCCTGCAGAGCCATTTGGGTCCAGTGGCCAGATAAAGGTCCTCTTCTAGAACGAAGGACAAACCACAACCTGTGAGTAGTCCGAGCTGCCCGAATGGGGACCCAGCTGACCAGTTCCAATTGGGCAACTCAGTTCCTCTTCTCCTGTTCTCTCCTCTCCCGAAATGGGATAGCATACCCTTACCTGAGGGTGTTCTGCCCAAAGGAAGGTAAATTTTGATGGCTGAAACCTACTTAGTTATCTTGGGGTTTGCTGGCTAGATTTCTTTCTCAAAGACAATGCCTTAAACAATTCACTCTAGATCTCATTGACTGGACAATAGGTCCCTGCCCAAGCACCATTTAATGGTTACTTTTGGCTCTCTTGGCTGAGAGTGAATGTAAATAGTAATTGTTTCTCTTTTGGCCAGCAAGCCAGAGGGTCTTCCCCTCTCAGTTTTATTCATTCATTCATTTGTTGGTTTGTTTGTTTGTTTATTTTTATTAAAGGGACCATCCCTTGACTCTCTTGACTCACTTCTTCAACAGGCTATTCACTAAGTGAGCATTGCTTCACTCAAAGTAAGAACTTGAAAAGAACTTAGTTTAAAAAGAACAAGGTCTCCCACTGCATCTTGGGCCATCTCCAGTTGTCCTGATCTATATCTGGCCACTGAACCCAGATGGCTCTGGAGGAGAAAGTGAGGCTGGTGACTTTGCACAGCTTCCCTCACTCAACTCCAATTCCATGCATGTCATGTCATCATCTCCTTGATGTCATGGTCCTCTTTTAGAATGAAGAACAAACCACACAATGCCAGTCTGACATACAGACCAACGGTCAATCTCCATATTAAATATAGGAATAAGGTTTAACTTTTGATTTAAAAATAAAGCATTCTAATACTTTCTCTCTACTCCCCAATAGATGGTGTGGACCATTCACTGGGGTGGAAGCAGCTCCACCTTAGAGACTACAGAACTAAATCAGTGAGAGATGCTGGCTGAGAAGGACCTTACCCCACTCGTGGTTATTTTCATTTTAATAGAGATCTCTGGAAGCTGAAAAGCCATTAAGACCCAAAGGAAATAATCTCTAATTGTAGAGTTTCAAACATTCAAATGGGAGGGTAAGTGGAATTTTGGGTGGAAAGCTTTCCCATTTCTTCCACTGTCAGCTAAAACCATGCTACAGAGACAGTCACTTAATTCTACCCATAAAAAAGGCATCCTCTTTCACCTCTATCCCCAACTTGACTCCCCCCTCTTTCAAAAAAAAAGTCCCCTCCCTAGGTCTTCACTCCAATTCTTACAAATTGGAGAAGGACTAAATGAGAAGTTTCTAGGGAAAGTAAAATAGACGGGAGACAGCATAGTAAAGCAGAAAGGGCACCACTGGTTTCAGTCTTTGAGAGCCTGTGTTCAAATACTGCTTCTGATGCTTAGTTACCTGTGTGATCTTGGGCAAACAGCTCAGTCTCCCTAGTTCTGTGTGTGTGTGTGTGTGGTGTGTGTGTGTGTGTGTGTGTGTGTGTGTGTGTGTGTGTGGGTGGGTGGGTGGGATTGGACAAGGTTGCATCTGATATATCTTGCTCTGAGCGCCACCTCATTTTACCTTGCATCTATTTTACATTTATTTATGTACACTTTCAGGTAGTGTCTTCTATAATAGGCTCCTTGAAGGCAAGAACTGTTTGATGATGATGATGGTGGTGGTGGTGGTGGTCCATCTATCCCTAGCTCCTAACACAGTGCTTGGCACATAGCAAGCACTTAATAAATACTTGCTTACTTGATTCCAGGTCTAGATCTATGATCCTATGATTCCATCCAGTGAGAGGTTCCACAAACATTGTCTGCAACTAAGAGTAAAGCTGTTTCTATTGACTTCTAATTAATTCACTTTCACTTAGGTTTGCTGGATTAGACTGAATAAACTACACACTTAACACACCACCCATACCTGACTCAGACTGACCAAATTCTGTCAATCAATCAACAAGCTTATGAACTTAGTCCAACCTCACCTCCTTATCCAACTCTATTAATGGAAGCAATTCATTAGAATAATTCCAGTTTGTTTTGATGATATTTTGCAATTAAAAAAAAAACCTCCAATGTTGCTGTTGCAAATTGCACAGAAAAAATTGGGGACGGGTGGTAGGGAAAGAGATGACTTGTAATAAGAACTCAGGTCAGTTGACAGTGTGCATTAAAAAAGAGAAAGACAAATAACTGGGTTTTTTTGTTTTGTTTTGTTTTGTTTTAAAGAGCCTTTTCTTTCATCCAGGGTTGGGCACAGCGAAGCAGCTGCAGAACCTGATGCCCTCCCTCTCTCCCCTCCCCCTTCCTCTTCCTTCTCTCTCCTATTTCCCTCCTCTCTCTCTCCCCTTTCTCTTTTATTTCTCCCTCCTTCATTGTGCCCTCCTCTGTGCCCCTCCCTCTTCTCCCTCTCCTCCTTTCCCCAACTCAGCATTATTTAAATGGTTCTTGTTGCCACTGATTTTCTGTCTCTCTCTGCCTCCCCCCCACCCATGCCTCCCTGGTGAGCAGAGGGCAAACAAAGGGAAAAGCTCTGGCCGCTCCTGGTTTCCACCTGTGGCAATTATTTCCCGCCCTCAAAGGCCAGGACCAGAACTGGGTGGGAAAAGAGCCAACTTATCTCCACCAATGTGAAAGCAGCAGCCAAAAGGAGCGCCGCCGGGCCAGGCTGTGGGAAGCTTTGGAAGCCTGGAGGGGGGGAGGTAGCAGGTGGGAAGAGCTCCATGCCCCACTCCCTACCTCCAGCCCTTGTGCGAATGTCAGAAATGAAATTCTCTTGGCTTTTATTTCAGAAGCCTCACGGGGTACCGGTAGACAGACACATACCAAACAACCCAGTTTAATGAATGCTGGAGCGAAGGCCTGCCCTGGGCAGAAGTGTGGAGGGGGTGAAGTTTATCTTCTGTACCCCCAATCCTTTTTGCCCATTTCCAGGGGGTCAGAGCTACTTGGAAAAACTAGAAAGCCATTCGCAAACCTAGTGTCTAATGACATTTGGTTTTAATTGGACCGGCCCTTTAAGACCGTGGGAAGGCAGGATTTTTTTTTTAGTGCCCGCGGCTGAAGAGAAAGACATAATCCTACTTGAATTGAGGGGAGTCTGAAATCCTCCAACAGTTCGTTTAGCTACAGTTTCTGAACCTTGAGTTTCATCCCTCAGTTCACACAAAGCAAAGACCTGATTTCCTGAGCATCCAAGTCCCTTGTTCATTCTTCGCCTAGATGGCCTGGAGAGAAGAGCCACATTTGCAAAACACTATTCATCAGGATTAGTGAGCTCCTTCTGCCTCCTTTTCTGGCTCTCCATGTGTGTCCCACTTCCCTCTGTCTCCTTTTCCCTCCTCCTTCTCTATCTCCCTCCCATTTCCTTTCCATTTCCCCTCCCTTTTCTCTTCTCCTAGCCTTTTCTTTCCCCTTCTTTCCTTTCCTTACTTTCCCTCTTCTGCCTCCCTGTGATACTCTGTCTCATTCTGCCTTACTCCTCTGGTCTTTCTCCTGTCTCTCTTACCTCTTCTTCTCTGCTTTCTGTTCTTTCCTTCCCCCTTCTCTTGGTTTCCATCCCACCTCCACCATCATTTTCTGTGCTATTTAGTCCACATCCAGCCTGTTTTCTGCAGGGTGGATGAGCTAACCTTTGGAGTAGCTCCTGACCACGAACTCCCCCTTCCTCTCTCCCTTCAACATGGGGAGCAGCAGCTGGTCAGTGGCTGTCCCTCAGTGCCTCCATGTCCTGATAGCAGAATTAGCACTTGCCACATGTCATTTATCATAGTAATAAATTGCTCTACTGAACAAGCAGGCAGGAGCATGCGAAGGGGGAGGGAGGTTTGCCTGCAGCCAGAGAGAACTTGCAGTACAACAGTGCAGCAACTTTGGCTTTATTGGAACTGCTTTCAACCCTGGAGATCCTATGGTGTATAGAAAGTCAACATTTACCTCAGGGAGGGAAGGCTTTTTTGGAAGTTTCATGAGAGAAAGACCCCTGTTGTTTTCTAGGCTCTAGAAATGTAACCAAAAGGCTTTCATAACAGATTAACTTAGCTGTTTCTCCTGGTATCTGAATATAAATCTTCTCTCAATAGTTTATTGCCTTCAAAAATTAAACAGCAAAGTAGTAGTAAGTCTAAGAAGTGAGCAAAGCAGGTAGTGAGTCTCTCACACAGCTGCTTTCAGAGCTAGTTCTGGAGGTTTGGAAGTTTTCAGTGCTTCCAAAGCCGTGTGGTCTGGGGAGAGCTGTGGTCACTGCTCTCCTCCTCTGTGCTCTGGTCTTTACCCAGGAAAGGACCCTGATCCCTTGGGATTGCTGGTGATAACACTCCATAGGGTCCCTTCTGCTAGACCCCCAGTGCTGTTCCCTGCCCTTGAACTCTGGCCCAGAAGTGGAATGAGGCAATGGAGTCACCAGACATCTGGTCCTGCATCCAGTGCTGGCCCAGGGGCCCCCATAGTCTCTTTCTGACCAGATGCCAGGTGCCCTTACCTTCTCTGGCTTGAGAGCTCCTGAAGCTGCTGATGCTTGTGTCACTGCCACCACCTGGCCCCACCACTGGTGTTTGGTCCACATGTGCTCTGGCCCGGCTTCCACCCCCATTTCACATATCTTTATTTTTGACCTCTTAAGTTGTGTTGGGCTGGAAGAATGACCTCTTGTTGGCTCTGCTGCTCCAGAATTTGATTTGAGTTGTTGTTTATTTGTTACAGTTGTGACCTATCTTCAGGGCCCCATTTGGGGTTTTCTTGGCAAAGAGACTGAAGTAGTTTGCCATTTCCTTCTCCAGCTCATTTTATAGATGAGGAAACTGAGGCCAACAGGGTTAAATGACTCGCCTAGGGTCACACAGCTAGTAAGTGATTTGAACTCAGAAGATGAGTTTTCCTAATATAGGCCCAGTACTCTATCCATCACACCACCTAGCTGCCATTCAATTTGAGGAATCATTTTAAAGTTGTTTGGAGGAGAATGAGGGCTCAGCTGAGTGCTTTCTCTGCTCCACCATCTTGGCTCTACTCCTAGAGTCTCTCTCACTACCATAGCAACTACATAATAGGATATAGTTACTTTTTTTTTTTAACTGGTTCTCCTTGTCTTGCCCAGGCTTGAAGTGGAACAGCTATTCAGGGTCCAATCCTACCACCGGTTGGCACATAAGCTTTAACCTGCTACATTTTCCAATGCAGGCCATCCTGGTTGTCTACACTTCCTGGAGTTCATATACCATATTGGTGCCAGACTTCATTCAGATACCTGATCAGCTTTATCTTTACTGCTGCTCAGAACTCCCAAGCTCAGGCAATCTGCCAGCCTCAGTCTCTCCAGCAGAGGACTACAAGTGTGTACCACAACCCTGCTGACATGACTTTCAAAAAACAAGTATTATCTCCATTTTTCAGTGAAGCATCAGAGTAGGATTTTAGTGGAAGAAAATAAATGGAAGCAGAAAGACTGAAGTGGAAGAAATAGTCTTATTTTAAAGATGCCACACCAGGCTTGTTACTTATTTGTTGTTATTTATTGGAGCTGCATCTTAAAGAAAAACAAAATTAAATCAAATAAACAAGAAACTGACAGGTGAGGACGTCCACCACTTTCTGAAAATCTTTACATTTTACATTCTATTCAAAGCCATTGTTAATTCTTGGGTACTTTCCTAGACATGTGAGTTTTAGAGCAATTTGATAGCCAAGATGAAATACATACCTTTTCCACAGGCATTGCAATCAGCAGTCTCTACCATCTTTTGCCAGGGTAAATTTAACTGCCAGGTTCTATTAGAGAGAAAAAAACCATACTTTAGAGGAAAACTTAAGGGTTTAGAACTCCCTCCCCTCTGGTGAAGATAAATGTTCTCAGAAGCCAAGCACTGTCCCTGCCTTCTCAGCACCCCATTCAGCACTGCTAGATAACTAATTTTATAATCAGCTCCAGAGAAGCAATTCAACTCTGCTAAAATGCAGCAAACCTCTAATTCATAGTAACTGGGAAGGGAGAAGACAGAAAGGACGAGATTAGTGAAAAGTGTGAATTATAGGATATTTTTAAATGCAGTTTTAGTGTTCTTAAATACATGCTTAAATAGAAATAGTTCAAGACTGGAAGTCAGGGGATTTGAATTTCAATCCTGGCTCTCCCACTGGCTAGGTGTGTTAGCTTGGGCAAATCACTAATCTCTCTGGGCCTTGATTTCCTTCCAACTCTAAAATCTGTGATCATATGATGCAAAGTCATGTCATCTGTCTCTGAACCTGATTTTAGGATCACAGGAAAATAACCGTACAGCTGGAAGGGATGGCAGAGGTCATCTGCTCCTCTCATTTTAGGGGTGAGAAACTGAGACCAACAGAGGTTAAGTGACTTGCCCAAAGTCATGTATGTATATGAAATGGCAGAACCAGGAAATAAATCTAGGTCCTTTTTTCTTAAAATACAGCGCTTCCCACGCTGCCTAGCATCTAAATTGGAGGTTCTTAACTATGGGTCTTTGAACTTATTTTTAAAATAGTTTTGTAACTGTGTTTCAAAGCAATCAGTTTCTTTTGTAATCTTTCTTTTATGCATTTTAGAATACAATCCTAAGAAGGGGTCCAGAGACTTCACCAGACTGCCAAGGGGGTCCATGATCCAAAAAGTTTTAAGAGCCCCTGCCTTAAAATGAAAGAGTTGGAATGGGTGGTCTTTACAATCCCTTCCAGCTCCTAAAATTGTAGGATTTTGAGTATTATAAGGAGTAGTTCACCCTATGAATAACTGGTGATATTACTTATTTATATCTAAATGGATTCTTCAAAAGTATTTTAAAACAGTTTTTCAGGTAGTACTTTAAGCATCGTCCTAAAATCTAATTTATGCCATCAATGCATTTAGCAAATCTATAGTTATGGCCCCATTAATAAGGCAAAGATAAACTTCAGGTATTTCCTTGTCCAAATAATCTCAAATTCCAAACAAGTGGTGATTAAATAATTGAGTTTTTCCTCTACAACTCTAAGCTGTTTTAACTCACTTCATAGATAAATGGGGAATGTATGTATAGACACACTATTTTTCTTTTTTAAATTAATCTTATTTTTAATTTATGAAATAAAACAAGCATTTCCATACCATAGTAGAATAAAAAGATGATTGCATATGAAACTGCAAATTTATTACATACAATTTGCTGTTCCTTTTAAATATATAATAAAGTTACCATGTAACTTTCTTTTTTTCTTTTTTTCTTCCCTTCTCTCTTACCCCTCTCCCACCCTAGAGATGGCTTCTATTAGACACAAATACACATATACATATAAACGAACATATATGCACCTACACATGTATATATGCATGTGAAATCATTCTATACATATGTCTATTAATCAGTTCTTTCTCTAGATATAGATAGTGCCTTCCTTCATAGGTCCTTTATAGTTCATTTGGGTATTTATCATAGTCAAAATGACTTAGTCACTCAAAATTGTTCTTAAAACAATATTGCCGTTACTGTAGACATACTATTTTTCACACCACTTCACTTGAACAGAGTTGGTAGGGTTGTGAATGGCAGATTAAATATTTATTTGAAATACAAGTAAATTCATAGTTTATGGACAGGGCTAATACCTGGGGAAGGTTCTCCTTCCCAAAAGGGTATTCTCTCACTTCTGATGATGCTTGAAATTCCTTTGGGGAAAACAAAGGTTTTTATTCTACAATTAGTGATAAAGCTCAAAATATAAGTGCCTCAGATTAATGTAGTATATTGATTTAAAAATTAATACTATGGCATAAATGAGGCATATGATGTTATTTTCCAAGATCTATTTTCCCCCTAAGGAAAAGATAAGGAGAGTCCATCAGAGCACCGAGTGTCAGAAGTGGGAGGATTAGATGACATGAATTGGGGGACGGGGCACAGAAACAAGGTTTGGGGCTTCATTCATTCATTCAACATGCATTTATTATGTGTTCATTATCTGCTGGGCAGTGGGAGAGATGCAAAGTTTATGGACTCGTGGAGCAGATGCTCTAGAAGGGGGATATGACATGCACACACGTACAAATAATTCTGAAACAAAATAATCTTAGACTTAGAGCTCGAAGAGACATTTAAGATCATCTAATCCAACTCCCTTGTTGGACATAGGAAAAAATGGAGCGCAGAGATACTGCGACATACCCAAGATCAAACAGTTTGGTGGTAGCTGGCCTGGGATTCAAACCAAGATGTTTGGAGGGCAAATTTCAAGATGCTTGGATTAGACACAGGCCACTTCAGAAAGAAAATTGCTCTTCTTTGAGACTGAAAGTTCCTACAGTGCAGGGACCACTATAGACCATTTATTTTTAAATCCCCAGCCTCTAGCACAATGCCTTGGATATTTTTTATTTTTAGTTTAGACCTGTGATTTCATCCATGTAGTAGGCTTCCTCCAACAAAGCAGATAAGCAACTTTGTAATTTATAATCTTAGAGAATTCCCAGGGGAACACTGAGAGCTTTAGTGGCAGGAACCTGGTCATACAGTTGGGATGGGCAGGAGTCAGGATTTGAGCCTAAGTCTTGTTTGTTATTGAGTCATGTCTGACTCTTTGTGACCCCACTTAGAGTTTTCTTGGCAAAGATATTGGAGTGATTTGCCATTTCCTTCTCTAGCTCATTTTACAGATGAGGAAGCTGAGGCAAACAGGATGAAGTGACTTGCCCAGGGTCATACAACTAGTAAGTGTCTAAGGTTAGATTTGAACTCAGTTGGAGGACTCCTCCTGACTCCAGGCTCAGCACTCTATTCACTATGCCACCTAGCTGCCCCTGAGCCCTGGTCTCTTAAATTTTTTTTTTAATAAATTTATTTTGATTTATCAACAATCACTTCTGTAAGCTTTTGAGTTTTAAATTTTTCTCCCCCTTCCTCATCCCTCCCCAAGATGGCTGGCAATCTGAAATAGGCTATACATATACATTCCTATTAAACATATTTTCACATTAGTGATATTGTAAGTAAGAATTAGAACTAATAGGAGGAACCACAAGAAAGAGGAAACAAAACACAACAGAAGAAAAAAATAGCAAATAGTATGCTTCGATCTGCATTCAAACTCCGTAGTTCTTTCTTTGGATGGGGATAGCATTTTCTATCATGAGGCTTTTGGAGATGTCTTAGATCCTTGTATTTCTGAGAAGGGTTAAGTCTATCAATATTAGGCATCACACAACGTGGCTGTTACTATGTACAGCGTTCTGATTCTGCTCACTTCACTCAGCATCAAACCATACAAGTCTTTCCAGGTTTTTCTGAAGCTTGTCTGTTCATCATTTCTTATAGCACAATAGTATTCCATTAGATTCATATATCACATTCACAGTTATGATTACTATCTGTCTTTCTCTCTTTCCTCCCCCCCCTTTATGCTTTTCTTTCTCCTTTCTCCTTTTCCTTCCTCACTAATGTTTTGCTTTTGAGGACTGCCTCCCTCAGTCCCACCTCCCTTCTATTAGCCCCCTCCCTTTTCTTTCCCTTTATCCTTACTGCTTCTTCCCTCCCTTTTATCCCCATTCCCTTTTCTTTCACCCTTTCCCTCTTACTGCCTATATGGCCTGTTAGATTTCTATACCTGACTGTGTTATTTCCAAATCTGATAAGAGTAAGGTTCAAACAATGCTCATCTCCCTCCCTTCTTTCCCTCTGCTTTAATAGGTTTTTGTGCCTTTTCCTAAGATGTAATTTAACCTTGTCTGCCTCCTCCTTTCCTTTTCTCTCAGTACACTTTCTGAGACCAGATTAATCCACTTACTTGGATCCATTTAACCCACTTGATTAGATTTTTGTCATCATTACATCAAAGTCAATTTATACGCACCCCCTCTATGTATACTCCTTTAACATGGTGTAATAACAACACAGTTCTCAAGAGTTACAAGTGTCATCTTCCCTTGTAGGTATGTAAACAGTTTGCCTTTATTAATAACATGTATCTTTCTGTCCCGTTTACCTTTTTATGTCTCTTTTGAGTCTTGTATTTGAAGATCAAATTTTCTGTTGAGCTCTAGTCTTTTTATCAGGAAGGTATGGAAGTCCCCTATTTTGTTGAATATCCATCTCCTCCCCTAAAAGATCATGTTCATTTTCGCTGGGTAGTTGATCCTTGGTTGTAATCCAAGCTCCTTTGTCTTATAGAATATCATATTCCATACCCTATGGTCTTTTAATATAGAAGCTGCAAGGTCCTGTGTAATCCTGACTGTGGTTCCATGATATTTAAATTGTTTCTTTCTGGCTGCTTGCAGTATTTTCTCTTTGACCTGGTAATTTTGGAATTTGGCAACTATATTCCTTGGCATTTTCAATTTGGGATCTCTTTCAGGAGGTGATCAGTGGATTCTTTCTATGGCTATTTTACCCTCTGGTTCTAGGACCTCAGGGCAGTTTTCCTTTATGATTTCCTGAAAGATACTGTCCAGCCTCTTTTTTTCATTGTGATATTCAGGTATACCAATAATTTTAAAATTGTCTCTCCTGGATTGATTGTCCATGTCAGTTGTTTTACCAATGAGGTATTTTACATTTTCATCTATTTTTTCATTCTTTTGTTTTTGTTGACTGATTCTTGCTCCCTCATAGTCATTAGCTTCCATTTGGCCAATTCTAATTTTTAACAAATTGTTTTCTTCTATTAGATTTTTTACCTCCTTCCCCATTTGGCCAATTGTATTTTTTAGGGACTTGTTTTCTTCAGTGTACTTTTTTTTCCAGTTGGCCAATTGTATTTTTTTAGGGACTTGTTTTCTTCACTGTATTTTTTTTCCCCAGTTGACCAATTATATTTTTTAAGGACTTGTTTTCTACAGTTAATTTTTGTCCTTCCTTTTCCAAACTATTGACTCTCTCTTGTATACCTCTCATTTCTTTTCCCATTTTTTTCTTCTACTTTTCTCATTTGACTTTTAAAATCCTTCTTGAGCTCTTCTAAGAAGGCTTTTTGGGCTTCAGACCAGTTCATATTCCCTTTTGAGGTTCAAGATGTGGGTTTGTTGACAATGTTGTCCTCTTCAGAATTTCTGCCTTGATCTTCACTCTTCCCATAATAAGAAAATAGCATACATTTCTTTTTGCTCATGGTGTTTGCTTATTTCCTTGCCTTTAAAGAGATTGAGCTCTCCTGCTGGGGAGCAGAGGGCACTGACCCAAGCTTCTTGTGTTAGGAGCCTAAGGCCTGGTTGCTGGCTTTGTGTGCTGGGGCCTCCAATGCTGGCAGTTGGAGGCTGTAGGGTTCTGGCAGCTTACCTGGTGTTGGGCTGGAATCAGCAACACTGGAACTCTTACGGGTAGGATTGGATAGTGTGGCCCCTGGAGATTTCCTGCTCACCTGGGCCTTTCCTTTCCCTTCTTTTGCTTTCTTCGGCTTCTTTTAGATGGATGTTTTGCTGCTGTGGGATGTTTTTCTGCCTGGGGCTTTCCTCCTTGGAGCGCTTTCCAGAGTTTTGTTGAGGCACTGGGAGAGCTGGTTGCTGTAGAATGCCCAGGCACCTGGTGGTTTTCTAAGCTAGTTTCCATCGGTTCCCCCACCCTCAGTGAGGCACTCAGGGGTCCAGGTGTTGGTGTTTGCCTGCTCCTCCACCTGGGCTTCAGGATCTCCCCCTGGTATGCTAAGGTTGGGCTTTCTGCTAGCTTTCTGGGATGCCTCCCATTCTGTACTGTTTCCCTTCCCTCAGGGTAAAAGATGCCTTTCCTGTTAATCCCTCAAGTTACTTGGGTTACTGGACCACTGCACCCCATCTTTCTTCTCGTTCAGCTGTTCTAGGGTTTTTCCTGGGGTGATATTTTTCTAGGCTTTCAGAGGCTAATAAGGGAGGGTAAGGGCAACTCACCTCTTGCTCCACCATCTTGGCTCCCTGGTCTCTTAAATTCTAAGCTGGTCCTCTAGCCACTCTACTAGAAGGTCACTTTCCAACCTCACTGGACACCATTCCCTCTTTGGTATTCTGCTATCTAGCCAAACTAGCCTTTTCTCTGTTCTCCCGACACTGGACTCCACGTGAGTCTCCATGTCTCCTTCCATTCCAGGAAGGCACTCCCTCCTCACCTCTACCTGCTGGAATCTATTCAAACTGAGCTCAAACACCACCTTCTATAAGAATTCTTTCCTGTAATACCCTTCACCTCAAATGAATAGGTATGAAACTACTTTGTATTCATTTTCTTTATTTGATACATACCTACATATGTTGCATATCTATATGTCTCTGTTGTCTCCCCTAGAATGTAACTCCTTGCAAGAAGAGATTTTTTCATTCTTTATATTTGTATCCTTAGGGCCTAGCACAGGCACTTCATCAATACTTGTTCATTGTTTGATAATAGGTGTTTCATAAATTTTTTAGGTAAATGAATGCTTCAAAGCATAAAGTTCATAAACAGATAAATCCAATAAGTAAACCCTTAAATTCAATCTATATGAGGAATCACAGGCAAGGGGAACAGATATTGTGAACAGGAGGGTGGAAGCTGAAGTAACAGTTTGAATGAACTTTATCCTGGACACAGCAATGACAAATGAGTCATTTCAGTCCTATATCTCAATTTTCCCATCTTGCTGCCATGAGCGTTATGAGGAATGCTCATTTGGTGACTAGACTGAGCTCTTTCTAGAAGGTGACATGGTTTATACAATGTTGTCCTCTACTCTACAGACTCTCTCCCTCTTTGTTTAAAACTCTAGACTTGTGATTTCATCAGAGAAAACCCATAATGCATATAAAATATATAATCCATAACTTAAATCTTAGAGAGTTGTTAGTGGACACCAAGAGGTTAAGTGACTCACTCTTGGTCACAGTCAGCATGTGTCAGAGGCAGGCCCTGAACCCAGGTCTTCCGAACCTTTCCAGGGCCAGTCCTTTATTCATTACACCAGCATCTTTTTTCTCCCTTTTGTCTATAATTTTGTTAGTAAAAGAAACTTTCTTTATGAAAAGAGACCAGCAACTATTCTGCATCTTGTAGTCTCAGAGAGCAGCTTTAAAGGCAATGCGAGTTTAAGTGAGTTACCCAGATTTAGAAATCTAGGATCTGAACCTATGCCATCCTGACTCTAAGGTCGGCCCACTGTCTTCTCCACCAGGCTGCCTCTCTTCTTTCATTAATCTAGAATTGCATTTCCTTCAGCAGTTTGATTGAATAATCATTTCTCAAGCACCTAGTATGTGCATGGCAGAGGACTTGGTGCTAAGAGAGATACAAAGCAGTATTCAGCAGAATATTTTGTAGGCACAACATTCCTCAGACTCCATAACACACACACACACACACACACACACACACACACACACACACACACAGATTAAATGAGCTAGGAAGACAGAAATTGTTATGGTTGGGCAAGAGATACTGTGAAATAGCACTAAGTGTATACTGCCATCTAGAGACCAAAGCCCCTTAAATTCTCTAATGGATCTTTTTTCTCCTAGATTTGGGCATTCCCTTCAGTTGATGCAGGGCACAGCCCATCCATGCCTGCTTATCCTTGGTCACAGCCCTCCCTCACTTAAATCCAATTCACTTGAATGTCATGACATCACTTCCCTGATGTCATGGTCCTTTTCGAGAAAGAAGGAGAAACAACAATAACTTTCTTCCTGAAGTTCTTGGAGTTCCCTTCTGTCGATCACAAATCAGTGGAAAACAAAGCAGAAATGAGAGATTTTCATTCTCAATTCTGGTTCTCCCCTCATCTCTCCAGTCTTGAATTTTCTCTCTTCAATTGGCCCCAAGTAGAACTCTGGGCATTGATTCCTCCCAAGCACTGACTTTCTCTCAGAGTTATTAAATTCTCTCCTAACTAGGAAAGGACTTTGATGGGATGAGGGAGAAAGTAATAACAGGAACTGGAGTTTGAGCCCCAATCCCACAACAGAAACTAGTCATTGTCTTCTGCCTCTTTCTTGTGATTCACACTTTCTCACCTTAGGATCATTACCCCTAATCTGTAGCTTGATTTCATGTTTCTCTTATTCAGGTCATCCTTTTCAGTTCAATTTTTAAAATTAAATTAAAAATTTTGGGGTTATATTTTAAGTTCCAAACTATCTCCCTTTCTCCCTCCCTCCCCATCCTGCACTAGAGAAGGCCACCATTTCATACAGATACACACATACACACACACATATGTGTGTGCATATATATATATAAAACTATATACTCATATATGTAAAACCGTGTTATGCATACTTCTATTTATCAGTATCTGGAGGTGGATAGCATCTTCCTTCATAGATTCTTTGTAGCTGATCTGAATATAGCATTCAGACTAACTTAGTCATTCACAATTATTCTTTTTTTTTTTAATTATTTATTTATTGCAAGGCAATGGGGTTAAGTGACTTGCCGAAGGTCACACAGCTAGTGTCAAGTGTTAAGAAGTGTCTGAGGCCAGATTTGAACTCAGGTCCTCCTGACTCCAGGGCTGGTGCTCTATCCACTGCTCTACCTAGCTGCCCCCACAACTACTCTTTGAACAATATTGCCATTACTGTATTCAGTGCTTCTTAAACTGTGGGTCACGACCCCATATGAGGTTGTGAAAAATTTGCCAACAGTAAAAGGTTTCTGAACGGGCAACAACCAAAAATTAATTAAAAATAAAATGTGTAATGAATCGGAGGTGTTTCTGGCAGCACTTGGCCTGTGTTGCATCATGCAACTTCACTGTATTCTTGGTTTTGAACACAAACCACATGCAGTTTGCACTGCACATGCTCTCAGGCCACGCAACACCAATGAGCACTACCAAAACTCGAAAAGGGTCATGTGTGGAAAAGTTTAAGAAGCCCTGCCAATGTTCTTAGTTCTGTTCATTTCGCTCTTCATTATTTCATGCAAGTCTTTCCATGGTTTTCTAAAATCAACCTGCTCATCATTTCTTCCAGCACAGTAGTATTCCATCACAGTCATATACCACAATTTGTTTAGCCATTCCCCAATTGAGGGGCATCTCCTCAATTTTTAGTTCTTTACCACCATGAAGAGAGCTGCTATAAATATTCTAGGACAAATGGGTTCTTTTCCTTTTTCCCTGATTACCTTGGGAAATAGTGGTATTGCTGGGTCACAGTTTTATAAGTCTTTGGGCATAATTCCAGATTGTTCTCCAAAATGGTTGGATCAATTCACAGTTCTGCCAACAGTGTTTTAGTGTCTCCATTTTTCCACATCCCCTCCAACATTTGTCATTTTCCTCTTCTATCATTTTAGCCAATCTGATAGGTGTAAGATGATATCTCAATTAATTTTCATTTCTCTGATCAATAATGATTTAGGGCATTTTTTCATATGACTATATTTAGCTTTGATTTCTTCATAAAAAAACCAAACCCTGCCTGCTTATATCTTTTGGCCATTTTGTTTATCAATTGGGGAATGACTCATATTCCCAAAAATTTGACAAAGTTCTCTATATATTTGAGGTATGAGACCTTTACCTGAGAAATTGTCTATAAAATTTCCCCCTCAATTTTCTAGTTTCCTTCTAATCTTGGCTACATTGGTACAAACCATTTTTAATTTAATGTAATCAAAATTGTCTATTTTACATCACACAATGCTCTCTATTTCTTGTTTATTCACAAATTCTTCACCTATCCATAAGTCTGATAGGTAGTACATTCCATGTTCTTCTAATTTACTTATGATATCTCCCTTTATAACTAGGCCATGTATCCATTTTGACCTTATCTTGGTAAATAGTGTAAGATATTGGTCTATACACAATTTTTGTCAGACAGCTTTCTAGTTTTCCCAACAACTTTTTTCAAAATAGTGAAATCTTATCCCCAAAACTTAAATCTTTACATTTGTCAAACACAAGCTTACTATAATCATTTACTTCTGTATATTATATGTTAATTTTGTTTTACTGATCCACCTATTTCTTAGCCAGTACCAGATAGTTTTGATAATTTCTGCCTTATGATATAGTTTATGATCTGGTACTACTAAGCTTCCTTCCTTTACATTTTAAAAATTAATTCCTTTGATATTTTTACCTCTTGTTCTTCCAAATGAATTTTGTTATTATTTTTTCTAGCTCAATCAAATATTTTTTGGATAGTTTAATTGGGATGGCATTGAATAAGTAGATTTATTTAGGTAGAATTGTCATTTTTAATTATATTGGCTCTGCCCACCCATGAATAACAAATATTTCTCCAATTATTTAAATGTGTATAAAAAGTATTTTACAATTATGTTCACATAGTTCCTGGGTTTGTCTTGGAAGGTATATTCCCAGGTATTTTATGCAGCCTATGGCTATTTTAAATGGAGTATCTCTTACTGTCTCTTCTTGCAGGGTTTTGTTTATGATACATAGAAATGCTGATGATTTATGTGGGTTTATTTTATATTCTGCTACTTTGCTAAAATTATTAATTATATCAACTAGCTTTTTAGCTGAATCTATGGAATTTTCCAAGTATTTCATCATATTGCCTACAAAAAGAGGTAGTTTTATTAACTCATTGACTATTCTAATTTCTTAAATCTTTTTCTTCTCTCATTGCTATTGCTAGCATTTCTAATACAATTTTGAATATTTGTGATAAAGGGCACTCTTGATCTTATTGGGACAGCTTCTAGCTTATCTTTGTTGCAAATAATGTTCCCTGATGCTTTTAGGTAGATGCTCCTTATCAATTTAAGGAAAAAAACCCATTTATATCTATCTTTTCAAGTGTTTTTTAATAGGAATGGGTGCTGTATTTTTTTTCAAAAGCTTTTTCTGCATCTATTGATATAATTATATGATTTTTGTTACTTTTATTATTGATATAACAAATTATGTTAATAGTTTTCCTTATGTTAAACCATCCCTGCATTCTTGTTATAAATCCTGCTTAGTCACTAGGTATAATCTTTGTGATATATTGTAGTATCCTAGCTAGTATTTTATTTAGGATTTTTGCATCAATGTTCAATAGTGAAAATGGTCTATAATTTTCTTTCTCTGTTTTTGCGCTTCCTGGTTTAGGTATCAGCACCATATTTGTTTCATAAAAGGAGTTTGGCAGGACTTCTTTGCCTATTATTCCAAATAATTTATTTAATATTGGATTTAGCTGATCTTTAAATGTTTGGTAAAATTGACTTGTAAATCCATCTGGTCCTGATACTTTTTTCTTTTTTCTTTTTTTTGCTAGGCAATAGGGTTAAGTGATTTGCCCAGGGTCACACAGCTAGTAAGTGTCAAGTGTCTGAGGCCAAATTTGAACTCAGGTC
Source organism: Phascolarctos cinereus (assembly GCF_003287225.1). Lineage (NCBI taxonomy): Eukaryota > Metazoa > Chordata > Mammalia > Diprotodontia > Phascolarctidae > Phascolarctos > Phascolarctos cinereus. The sequence goes on along the minus strand of NW_027555847.1, from coordinate 440,609,544 downwards.
CTCCTGACTCCAGGGCCGGTGCTCTATCCACTGTGCCACCTAGCTGCCCCCTGACACTTTTTTCTTAAGAAGCTCATTTATGGCCTGTTCAATATTTTTCTCCCTAAGATAGTCTTATTTAGATATTCTATTTCCTCTTCTGTTGATCTAGGCAGTTTATATTTTTGTAAGTATTCTTCCATTTCACTTAAATTATTAAGTTTATTGGCATATAATTGGACAAAATAACTCCTAATAATAACTTTGATTTTATCTTACATAGTGGCATATTCACCCTTCATTTTTTATTTTAGTGATTTGGTTTTCTTCTCTCTTTTTTAAAATATTAACCAATGGTTTCTTTATTTCATTGGTTTTTTTTCCCATAAAACCAACTTCTAGCTTTATTTATTAATTCAATGGTTTTCTTACATTCAATTTTATTAAACTCACCTTTAATTTTTAGGATTTCCAATTTGGTGTTTAATTGGGGATTTTTAATTTGTTCTTTTTCTGGTTTTTCAAATTGCATAGCCAATTCATTGGTCTGTTCTTTCTCTATTTATTCATGTAAGCATTTAGAGATATAAATTTTCCTTTAATTACTGCTTTTGCTGTATCCCACAGGTTTTGGTATGTTGTCTCATTATCATCATTCTCTTTAGTAAAATTATTTATTGTTTCTATGATTTATTCTTTGATCCATTCATTCTTTAAAATCAGATTGTTTAGTCTGCAATTAGTTTTTAACTTATTTCCATTCTCCCTTATTAAATATAATTTATATTGCATTACGATCTGAAAAGGATGCATTTAATAATTCTGCTTCTCTGCATTTAACTATAAAGTTTTGTGCACTAATATATGGTCAATTTCTGTAAAGGTGACACTGAGAAAAAGGTGTATTCCTTTCTATTCCTATTCAATTCTCTCCAGACATCTATTACATCTAAGATTCTATTCAACTCTTTGACTTCTTATTTATTTTTTGGTTAGCTTTACCTAGTTCTAAGAGATGAAGACTGAAGTCCCCTACTGTTACAGTTTTGTTATTTCTACCTGTAATTCATTTAGCTTTTCCTTTAAAAACTGGATGCTAGAGCATTTGGTGCATATACTCATTATCCATGGTACCTTTTATTATAATTAGTTTCCCTGTTTATCTCTTTTAATTAAATCTATTTTAGCTTTAACTTTGTCTGAGATCATGATTGCTACCCCTGCTTTTTTTTTTTTTAATCTCAGCTAAATCATAATAAATTCTATTCCAGTCCTTTATCTTTGCTCTATGTGTATCTCTCATTTTGGGGATGTAGGGTATGTTCAGGGAAGACTAATACCTCTGGTGTGAGGGTTGCTGAGCCCTTTTCAGGGCTGATTTTCACCTTTGGGGTCCACCTGATCCACGTAAGTCTCATTTGTGGCTCCAAGAAGCTGTAACATACACAGCAGCCACACCCCAGTAAACCATTTTGGCAGACAGGCTAAACCAGGTTGAGGTTAGTAACCAAGGGATCTCAAACCCATTGGTGAGTTAGGGGTGTGTCTACCCCAAGCATGTGAAAATTTCCTCTGATGGAACAGGCAGATGAGAACAATTTGTTCCAATGGCCATGAAGGTAGCTGAAGCAGGCACTGTGGAGTGCATTGAGCTTCGTTGTATATCGAAGACACCTAGGTCACGCACTGCATCTTGTCATCACCAGTCATCTTGACTCTGTCCTGCCACTGGACTGTGATGACTCTGGATGAGAGAGTGAGGTCAATGACTTGGTACCACTCTGCCTCACTTAAATCCAATTTACACATGAATCAAAAGACATCACCCATACCATTTTACCATTTTTATCTATCTCAAAGTCCTGTGGCAACAGGCAAGTGATGAAGTAGCAGGTGCGGATACAATGGGAATTGTAGTCACAATCCTGAACACACTCAGCCCAGCCCATAGGGTTGTCTTCTCACTGGAGCAGTGCAGGGTAATTCAGCAGCCCTCTGGGTTGCTGCCTTTTAAAGTAGCCTTTTAAAGATTGCACTGCTCAACTCCCAGTGTGAGGAAGGGACTAGAAAAGGTGCCCTAAAAATTGTCTGCTAACCCAACCTTGGTCTACAGAGCCTTTGTGTTGACCTCATCGTTGTATGCTTGTGAAACCTGGACAGTATACCAGTGCCATGCCAGGGAACTGAATCATTTCCATTTGAATTGTTTTAGGAAGATTCTGAAGATCACCTGGCAGGATAAGATATGAGACACTGAGGTCCTTTCTTCAACTAAACTGCCAAGCATTCAAACTGTACTGCATCAAACACAATTAAGATGGGCTGGCCACAATGTTCGAATACCAAACATACACTTGCCAAAAAGACTATTTTATGGAGAACTCACACAGGGTAAGCATTCACATGGTGGTCAGAAAAAGTGATAAAGGACACTCTCAAGGTCTCTTTTAAGAACTGTGGAATTGATTGTGTGACATGGTAGACATTGGCACAGGACCGCTCAGCATGACATGTCCTCATCAGAGAAGGTGCTGTGCTCTATGAGCAAAGCAGAATTGAAGTAACTCAAAAGAAATGTGAGATGTACAAATTTAGATTGTGGGCACAGAGTTGCTTCTGATATCTTTTTGCTAGCCATGCTTATTCTTTATACTTTTGCATAATTCACTTTTGATTTTTTTTTAACATGGCTGTTCTTTCACTTTACATTATTGTAGCATTTCAGTTCAATTTAACTCAAAAAGTATTTAGCAAAAGCCTACTGTATGCAAGCACAAGAAGGCACATTGTATATTGGATAGAGTAGCTTCCAAATCACTAGCCTAAGAGTCAGTAGATGGAGGTTTGTTTGAACATGGGAACAAAGGAGTTTTAAATACTATCCAATTAATTCAGTCCCTTTACCACATACCAAATATGGAAACATATTTTCCTCAACTCTGCTCAATAGAACCGAATTGATTTTGTAAAAGCTATAATAATTAGAAACAGGGTGGCTAGCAGAAAGAGTATTGGACCTGGAGTCAAGAAAGATCTGGACTTGAATCTGGGTTCTGATAATTATTAGCTGTGTAACCTTGAGCAAATGACTTAATTTCTCTGAATCTCAATTTCCTCATCTGTAAAATGAAGATACAACTTACTTCACAGAATTGTTTGAGGAATGGGGGAAGGGAACAAACATTTGTTAAATTATGTGTTGGGCACTGTGCTATACACTTTTAAAATATCTCACTTCATCCTCACAACAACCCTGAGAGGTAGGTGCTATTATTATTCCCATTTTACACTTAAGGAAACCGAGGCAGACAGAGGTTAAATGACTTCCCCAGGGTTGAACAGCTAATAAATGTCTGAGGTTAGATTTGAACTCAGGACTTCCTAACTCTAAGCTCAGTGCTCTGAATATGCCATGTAGCTTCCTCAGAGCACTCTGTAAACCCTATAGTGTTATATGAATCATTCAGTAATTCACAAATAGGACACATTTTCTTTAGAATGGCTGTAAGAGTGCTCTTAAGTGTTTTTACTATGGGAGAGGGATGGGACATAAAGTGGTTAATAAAGTGTACCGTGAGCTCTCCACTGGGCATGAGATAAAAGAGCTAACAAAGTTTCTGATCTTAAATGTTTGGTGGAGGGTAGTAGTATTCTATTGGGTATTCCAACTTATTGGTTTTAGAAATATGGTACTCATGTTTCTTACCTGCTCATCCCTAGACAATTTCCTCATTTCTTTCTTCCTATGTTGGGTTATACTAAATTGTTCCAATTTTCATTTCTTTCCAAGAAGGGACAAATTCATTGGATGCCACTCCATTATGAAACTTGTTATTTTTTTAATTTTATGTTTCAGTTTGCAAAGGTTTTTAAAAATTAATCTGTCTCTCCTACTACCTGCCCCAACTGAACAAATTTTTTAAAGACAACCCTGAAAAATTAATCCAGTACTTACCCGGTTCATCTGACAAAATAAATTCCTACATTATCCATGTCTGAACATGTATTTCTCTTTCTGCATTTTAAATTCTTCATCTCTCTATCAGGTGAGTCCATGGTTTAACTTTATTCTTTTAGACTTATGGTTTATCATTACATTTATCGGAGCTCTAAAGTCTTTTGAAGTTTCTTTATAGCGCTGTTTTTATTGCATAGAGTGTACTCCTAGTTCTGCCCATTTTACTCTCATTAGTTTAAAAAGTTCTCCCCAGTTTCCTCTGAAATTGTCAATTTAATCATTTCTTTTTGGCATAATAAAATTCCATTCCATTCACATACCACCATTTGTTCAGCCATATCCTCTTAGCTGCCAATTTCTGGCTACCAGAAAAAGAGCTGCTATAAATATTTTTGTACATATATAAACTATTTTCCTTTTTCTTTGATTTCTTTGGGCTCTAGGGCTAATGTTGGTATAACTGGGTCAAAGGGTACAAACCATTTGATAACTTTCCAAATTATTTTCCAGAATGGCTGAACCAATTCACAACTCCACCAACAGTCCACCAGTGTAACTTGTTTTTCCCATAGCCTACCTACATTTGACATTTAATTTTTCTCATCTTTGCCAGTCTGATAGGTATGCTTAAAGTTGCTTTGATTTATAATTCTGTAATTATTAGTGATTTGGAGTATCTCTTAATATGATTGTTGATAGCTTGGATTTCTTCCTTTGAAAAACATCTGTTCATATCCTTTGACCATTTCTCTACTGAAAAATGGCTCTTAGTCCTATCATCCAGCTTCATTACACATTCCTACCCTTCCTGCACTTTGGTCCAGCCAAAGTGGACTTTTTACTATTTTTTATAAAGGGCACTGAATCTGTTCCTTGTATTTCCTGTATATGAAACCTTCACCAAAGAAACTTATTATAAAGATTCCCCCCAATTAACTGTTTCTCTACTATTTTTACTGCATTATATTTGTGCAAAATTTTACATATCAGAACTTGTCTTATCCTATCATTTCTCTTTAGTCATAAATTCTTCTACTGTCAATTGATCCAAAAAGTAATTGCTTCTTTGCTGCCCTGATTTGCTTATGATGTGACTTTTTATATCTCGGTCACATTCATTTGGAATTTATCTTGGTATATGATATGAAATATTGGTCTAAACTTAATATTTGCCAGAATACTGTCCAATTTTCTTAGCAATTTGTCAAATAGTGAGTCCTTCTCCCAGTTAAATGGGGGCCTTCAAGTTTATCAAACATTATGCTACTATTTTTTCATTTTGTATGTTAGTACAGAACTCAATTAGTTGTATTGACCATCCTGTCTCTTTAAACCAATACCAAATCATTTCAATAATTACTGCTTTTCAGTATAGTTTGAGATCTAGTGCATATAAATTCTCTTCTTTCCTATTTTTTTCATTACTGCCTTTGAGATTCTTGACCTTCAGTTCCTCCAAATGAATTTTGTCACTATTTTTATGACTACAAAATATTCTTTTGGTAGCAGATTGATATAGAACTGAATAAATTCATTTAGGTAGTATTGTAATTTTTATGATATTAGCTTGGCCTACCTATAACAATTAATGTGTCTCTAATTGCTTAGGTCTTTATTTTGGCAAAGATTTTCATAGATAGAATGATATGGTTGCTAGGTGAGTCTTGGTGGATACTCTCACAAGTATTTTATAGCTTCTATAGCTATTTTGATTAGAATTTCTCTTTCTAATTCTTCTTTCTGAGCATAGGAAGGCCAATGACTATGAGGATTTATTATATAGCCTGCAACTTTGTTGAAGTTATTAATTATTTAAACTAGTTTTTAGTTGACTCCCCAGAGTATTCTAAGCATACCATCCTATCATCTGCAAAAAACAATAATTTTATTTCTTCTTCGATTATGATTATTGCCTCAATTTTTTTCTTATTTTATTGCTATAACTGGCAATTTAAAAGCACTATATTAAATAATGGTGAGAATGGGCATCCTTGCTTTACCCCGATCTTATTGGAAAAGCCTCTAATTTTTCTCCATTACATATGTTTACTCTTGGATTTAGATATACTACTAATTATATTAAGAAAATGTCCTTTGATTCCTGCCATTTCTGGGATATTTAATAGAAATGAGTGTTGGACTTTGTTAAAAGTTTTTTCAGCATCTATTGATATCATATATTTTTAAAAAATTATTTATGCTATTAGCATATTTTATTATAGTTATAGTCTTACATTGAGCCAACCTTGCTTTCCTGACATAAACCCAATCTAGTATAATCTTTCTAATATGCTATTATAGCCTACTTGCTGATTATTTGCATCAATTTTTCAATAATCAACAAACATTTATTAAACACTGTGCCTTAAGGGCTGTGGATACAAAGAAAGGCAGAAATAACGTTTGCCCTCAAGGAATTTGTATTCTAGTACAGAAGTTTCACCTACTAGTTTGATATTCCTAACGCATAGGTCTCATCATGTTTTTCTCCAATTCAATGAGCTCCAGAGGCTATCTAAAATGTCAAATATAACCTCCTCATTTTGGTATTTAAAGCCCTTCACAACCTGAGTGCAACTGACCTTTCCAGCCTCATTATACATTCCTACTCTGCCTGCACTTTGGTCCAGGCAAAATTGGACTTTTTGTTATTTTTCACAGATGACATTGATTTCCCATTTCCATGCCTTTGCTCAGGCTGTCCCTCAAGCCTAGGATCATTCCCTCTACACTTCACTATCTCTTAGAATCCTTAGTTTCCTTCAAGTTTCAGTTTAAGTGCTTCCAGCTCCATGAGACCTTTTTGTGATCCCCCCACATCCTATCATGCCCTGCTTCCCCTATCACCTTAGTTTTTTAATATATATCTTGACTATATGTGTATATCTCATATGTGTGCATGATGTTTCCACCAATTGAATGCAAGCTCCTTGAGAGCAGGGACAAGTTTCATTTTGGTCTATAGCCCTAGTCTCTAACATAGTGGCCTGGCACATAGCAGACACTTAAAACATGCATGACTAATACAAGAACCCACAATGAAAGTATTTCTGAATATATAGCCTAGAAACACACGCATACATCAGCTCTACCTAATAAATTTGCCATTCCTAAGTCCAATACACTAACATGAGAGGTAGTACAGTGGAGCTAATCATGCTAGAATTAGAGTAATTTAAAATCCTGCCTGTGACTTCCATTTTCTCTGTGACTCTGGGTAAATCACTTAAACTCTTGGAATCTCAGTTTCCCCATCTGTAAAATGAGGGTAATTATCTTCACAGAATTGTTGTGAAGCTCCAATGAGATAGAGGAGGCATGTCCTAGATCTGTGCTCTTGTCAGCATAAGCAATACCTATTAAGAATATTTCCTCTGTCAAAGTAGATCCACAACTCTTGGGTAACTTTAAGTCTTACAGAGTTGCCTGGAGTACTATGAAGTTAAGGGACTTACCCAAGGTCATGAAGCCAGCATATGGGATTTGAACTCAGGTTACCCTGCCTCTGAAGTTGGCTCTCCATCCCCTATGCCACACTACCTGTTAAATGAGATCATGTATGTAAAGTGTTCTGCAAACTTTAAAAGTTATGCAAATGTGTTATTAGCAATTTAATTCTTCTTAGAATTATAGGATTTTTGTGGGGTGGGGAGGCAGGGAAGAATGATATAGATTGACTATATAGTTTTAAAAAGGCTACCACCTATCAAAGTTTGAACTGATTATTTTTCTCTTAATATGTTTTCCTAAAGTAAGAATAAAACAGTAGAGTCTCAGATTTGGAGGAAACCTCAGAAATCCTGTAGTGCAAATTAAACAAAAATTCTCTCTATACCATCCTTAACAAGTCATCTAACCTCCATGTGAAGACCACTAGTGATAGAGGACTAACTACTTAATAAGGCAGTCCATTCCACTTTGACAGAGCCAATGTTTAGGAAATTTATGTTTATATCCAGCTGAAATTGTTCAATGTGGTACCTAGGAGGTTGAAACTCAAGACAGATACCAAGAATATGTGAGTGGGACAATAATGGAACTTGTACTTATTCAATATTTGCAACCACTGGCTCGCAATACCCTTCACTCTTAAATGTTGTTTGCCCTTCATTTTTGAAGAGGACCAATGACATGACATCAAAGGTGATGTCTTGATTTCCAAGTGTATGGGATTTAAATGAGTCCTCAGCCTCACTCTGTCTTCCAGAGTCAACGGTCCAGTGGCCAGACAAAAAGTCTGGATGACTGGCGATGGTCCAGGATACATTGGATGACCTTGGTGTCTTCAATATCTGACCAAGCTCTAAGTATGCCACAGCACCTACTTCATGGCCTTTGGAACAAACTGTTCTCATACTCCCATTCTGCCTGGAAAAGTCTTGCTTGAGGTAGACACCCCACTAACTTGGTTACCCTCAACCTGGTTTAGTCTGTCTGCTGAGATGATTTACCATGGTGTGGCTTCTTGGAGCCACAGGTGAGAGTTGGGTGAAAGATGGAAATTGAAGGTGGATGAGCAGCCCCCAAAAAGTCTGGGCAAGCCCTCACACCAGAGGCGCTAGTCCGCCTTAACATCCTGTATACACCAACTAGCACAGTAGTAGCTTAACGTACTAGTGAAACGTGATTCTTGCCTCCTAGGTGTCATCTTTAGCCACATCCAGAGTGGGAGGAGTCTTTGACTCCTAACTCAATGGCTAGAAACATTTGCAAAAGCTCTGAAGCCTTTGTCTGTAGGACCCAGAAGTTCAACTCAGCACAAGTGGGCTGTGGTCACAGATCTGAGCAGTAAGGGAACCAGACATTGTAAGATCATCAGTCAATTATGAAACCCTATCTGTGGGTGAGTGGATGAGACCCCTCCTTTGATTCTTCTGAGTGTTCTCTTCATTCATGTGCAGAAGCCAACATTATTGCTGAGGATGATGCTCTGGATTCCAAGCTTTGGTTCCAAGTTCTGTCTCAGGTTCTTGGTGTGTCATCAAAAGCGTCTCTTAATCCATGGTTAAATAAAATTTGACACAGGTCTTCCCTTCCTCTGCTAACCTCTAACTGGAGGGCTGCCAAAGTCCAGCCAGTACTCTTCTTAAATACAGACCCAGTGTACCTTTCATTTCCATTAAGTGCTTTACATTTTAATTCCTAGGTCAATGGGATATTCTTAATACACATTACATATTTATTGTGGGCAGTGACATAGGTACAATATTATTTGGGGCAGTGATGACAATAGCTATCATAAGTATCTTGGTACTATTTCCCTATGCTCTTTTGGGGATAGGGTACCATAAACTATGACTGCCCTGATTGATTTCCTTGTGTCTAGTTTGTGGTTCCTATGACCTTTCTAATGATGTACATAAGGATATGTTTGCTTAAGTTTTATAATTGCAAATTCTATCATTCTTCTAGGAAATGTACCCATTCATACTTAACCATGTTAATAATTAAGACCTTTCTCTCCTTAAAATCATTGGGCATTAAGAATTGATTTCTTCTACTCTATAGAATCTGAGTTAGCATTCCTATTTAGAATTTCTGGGGGTGAGTGTGGAAGTTATAAGCATCTTGATCTTCACTTGAGGGAATAGCTCACGGGCAACCTCTTGGCACTGGCCAGGCAATTTAAAAGGCAGAATTCCTTGGGAAAATGTATGTTACTATAAATAGGCTATTATCCAATTACAATATAATTTTAATTGCTTATTGCTTTCTTTTGCTTTCATCCCAGAAACCAGTCAAGAAAGGAAAAGGAAATGGATTAGGTTCAGGGCTGAAGTCAGTTCCTCCAGAGCACAGTCTGAGTTCTAAGTCCAAAACAGTCTTCAGGGCTTGAATCCCAGGCATCTTGACTTCTCTGGGTGGAATCCTGAGTCCAAGGTCACCAAGGCTCAAACTCCTTGTTTGATGGGGATAATCTGGCACCTAAAACTGAGGACAAAACAAAACAGAACAGAAACACCTTCAGGCCCATTTCTCAGAACCAGAGATGGCAGGGAAGTATGGGACGGCAGAGGAAGGAATCTTCCCCACTTATGGGTTTAATTCACGGTGCCCACACTGCAACTGAACTGTGATCTTCACCTCCTGTACTGATCAGAAAGGAGCATTCAGGAAAGAGTGCAATCTGGAAAAGACCAACTATTCGGCATTACCGATTTTAAAGATGCATCCTTTTCTCGCCATGAAGTTAATTAAAATGTGATAATGAAGAGTGCCTCTATGTTGGGCTACCTCGGCAAGCCTTGTTACACAGGTGAGTTGTTACTGTTTTTATATGAGTTTTCTTACATTTTCTTCTATTTTTCTCATTCATTTAACTTTATTTTAAGAATTCTTAATGCCTTTTGAAGTTAATTTCTACCTAGAAAAAGAAATAATGAGAGGACACTTTCATCTTACTCCTTTATGGAGGCAGGGGGCCCAAACACGTTATACATGTTATATATTTTTCAATATATCAACTGATTTTTTTTTTCTTCTCTAAAAATACTACTTGTTCTATGGGATAGCTCTCTGGAAGGGAGAAGGATGCTTGGGATAATTGTTATGATATAAAAAACAGAAGACATCAATAAAAACTTATTTTTTAAAAACTTCCATTTGGTCCACTCTGATTTTTACAGTTTGTCACCAGGGTAAAATTTTATACCTCTTCTGTTAAAATGTTGTTAGAAATGGGGTTCAGGCACTCCCCGGTAAGGTTAGGGAATTATGGGCAAGCTGTTGCAGCCCACTGCTTCCCTAGTTGCAAACCTTCAGAGTTCTGTTCTCCTTCAAGAAACAAAACTGAACCAAAGTGAGCAAAGGAAGCGTTTATTTACGGTTCTTGCAAGAAGTGGATGTGTGTGGCACCCCAAAGGACACCCCCCCACCCCAGAAGCCAGAGCAGGCCTTTCATGCAGTTAGTTCCTTCTTGTCGCTCCCTTCAGAGCCAGGACCGGTCCCTGCTCTTCCCAGTTACAATCTTCCTGATACTCCTGCTTCATATTACTCCTTAACATATCTGCCCTCCCATTAACATACGAAATGTGCCTAGTTCTGTGCTACTGCTCCCCTCTGGGCGGAGAAGTTAGTATTAATGACACTCTAGGTAAAGCCTAACCTTTATCCTACTTCCAGCCTCTTTAACCAAACAACCAGTTTCATCCGCTTTTAGCCGGTTCTAGAATCTCTGACCTAGAGCTACCTTTTCTCTCAGTTTCCTTATATGGAAACATAATAGTTTCTTACCTCTCACAGTGTCAATCTTTTTTCCAAGTCTCTCCTCCATAGTTCTCATTTTTTAGAATAATACCTTTTTTCAAACTCTTGCAGTCATTTCTTTGAGGTATTCTAATTTTTCTTTTGGGCAAACCTGATTTTTTCTTTGAAGTTTTGATCTTTTTTTGAGGTATTTGAGTTTTTCTCCTCTTCTGGGTTTGTCTTGATTATCCTCGGTATCACAAAATTCCTTTTTCATTTGTTTATATGTTTTTGTTCCCGGACACTCAGGAATTGAATTCTAGGTCTTCCCTGTTCTGAGGATCATATCCAGTTGAGGACCTTTCCTTAGCCCTGGAGGGGTGTGTGTCTGTCTTAAAGCCAGACTCTCCCTTTCCTTGAGTTAGGATTTCAATCCAGATCTTTTCTTTCTCTTCTCCTGTCACTAGTCTTAGTTGAAGGCCTTCCCTTTGGATTAGGAGAGACCTATTCTTTCACTCTCAATTAATTCAAAGGTTATGACAGAATAGACTTAATTGAGACTCTTCTCTTGAAGAGGTGGCAGAGGGAGTTAATTTACTTCATTTAGTCAAAGTCCTTTTCTTCCACAACCTCTCCCCCCCCAAACACTTACTACCTGTGTGATCCTGGGCAAGTCACTTAATCTCTGCCTCGGGTTCCTCAACTGTAAAATGAGGATAATAGCACCTACCTCTCAGGTTTGTGTGGTGAGGATCAAATGATATAATTGTAAAGCACTTAGCACACTGCCTAGCATACACTAAGTGCTAAATAAATGTTAACTATTATTATATGTGTATGTATGTATGTATATATATACACACCCACACACATATATAGTGTGTATGTTTGTCTACATGCATACACAAGTATATGCATATATAAGTGCCTACATATGTATGTGTATAGACATATATACATACATATATATCACATTTAAAAATAGTCTGATTTGGAACATTTTTAGAGAATTTCCCCTTCAGGCCAATGTCGGCACTCTTTGTCATTCGATTCTTCATGACTCTGTGGATCTTACTGGCCGTGAGGTTTTCTTGGCAAAGATATGGAGTGATTTGTCATTTCCTTCGCCAGTGGGTTAAGGCAAACAGAGTCCTTTTACCTGTTCCTTGCTCCTCCAAAAAACCATCCTGAGGGACAACACGCTGACCTTCTTCCAGGCTAACCTCTTTCCTGCTGTCCTTGTTCATCTTGGGTCTGAAGAACCAACAGATTTCTACTTGGAGCCCCAGCTACTGGAGAACACCATCTCTCCGTCTTCTGCTGATGTGCTGGTGGCCAGGTGTATGTCCAAGGCCTCAGTGATGCCAACTGCTTTGCCAACCCTTGAGCCTGAGCTTTCTGAACAGGAGGCAGTAGAATCCCCAGAACCAGTTGCAGGCACTGCGTGGCCTGTGAGGAGGAATCTAGGCAAAGTGCCCCAGTGGCCAAAACTCCCAGTTGGAAAGAGGTGAGAGCCCATCATGAAAGGAGGTGACGTTTCCTCTACCCCTGCTACTCCTATCCACTCCCCACCAGAGTCAGGAATAAAGAATTGGTGTGCTCCTCCTAAAAGGCAACACAAAACAAAACAAAACAAACAAAAAACCCAAAAAAACTTGCCCTAGGGTCATACAGCCAGTGAGTGTCTGAGGCTGGATTTGAACTCAGGTCATCCTGACTCCAGGCCCAGTGCTCTGTTCACTGAGTCATCTAACTGCCTCTTGCAGGTATCCCACAGTCATATAGGCTGGAAGTAGCAATATAGGAGAATAAAACTTTGGTCTCTACTAATTTGAAAAAAAACCCTAAAAATTATAAGACTAAGTGTGACTTACAAATTCTCACAAGGAATAAGATCTGCAAGGTATCTACTGGGCAGATGTATATTCAAAATCTTGATTGCAGGAAAGAAAGATGAAACATGGAGGGAGGGATGCTACACTCATTTGCCAAGATCATGCTCAGAGCTTCGTTCTAAAATTCATGAAGCTGCTAGTCTGTGCTTTCCTCTTCCCTAGACCCCTTTCTTGAAACAGCCCTTTGGTACAGAAATGACGGACAGCAAATACTCAGAATTCAAGGGAGAAAACCAAAACAAGCAGACAAAACTGAAGTAACTGTTTTAGGAAAATTTCCACAATCACGTGACTGGGAGGTAGTATGGTGTAGTGGGAAAAGTGCTTAATTTGTGTTTGGAAAATTTGGATTTACTTCAGACAAGTCAGGTTAGGTGTCCTCATCTATAAAATCAGGGAGTTGAATGATGACAGAAGCTTCCTCAAAAATGAAGGGGGCTGTGGCCTGTACTGGGAAGATGGCTGGATTTGGACTCAGAGGCTAAAGTTGAGTTCTGATGGCTACAAAAGGCCTGGGTTACTGCGGCATCACTTCCCTTTTGGGAATCTGTTTCTCATCTATAAAATGAAGGGGTTGGACTAAATGATTTCCAAGGTCATTTCAGCTCTAAATTTTGTGACCTATAAAGCATATGTTACGTAAATACTGGTCTATATCATTTTGCAAATAGATTCCAAAAAGCAATCCTCTGCACTGGCTGCAATACTGTATGGTAATACAGATTCCAATGAAGAGTGAGAAAAGGCAGAACGTTAAAAATTTCCTTTAGATTTTTTTGTTTTTTTGCTTTCCCAAAGGCTTGGGACACATGCTTTCTTTCTCTCTCTTTTTTTTCTATAGCTATTTTCTATTGTCTTTTATTTTCTGTGACTAAACTGGAAAAGAAATAAAGAGCTTCTGTGACTGCTCACCCACTGTCCATGCTTCCCAGAGGGTACCACTGCATTCTAATCCACAATCAGAAAGTGGAAGGATGGACAGAGACTGAGGAAAAGGGACTGACTAGACAAAGTAAGGATTCAGGAAACCAAGATTAGCTTATGAAGCTGTAATAGCTCACATTCACATCGCCACTTAGAAGTTAACCCTCTCCCCCCTCAAACAAAACAAAACAAAAACTCTTGAGTAAGATAAGACTATGATATTAGACTTAGTTTTTAGTGATTAAAAAAAGAACGAGAGCAAATGGAGGAATTACTTTATGAAAGAACTTTGATAAATAAAATTGGATGTGAGCCTTCCTACTTTCCAGAGCAAGCTGGTTTTTTTCTCCTATTTCTAAAAGTGCAGAATAGGAAGAACTCTTAAAACACATGCATTTCATAGGATCACAGAATTAGAGATGGAAGAAATTTCAGAGGGCAGTCAGTCTAACCCTTTCATTTTTATAACTGAAAAACCTGAGGGCCAGGAAAATTAAGTCACTTGCCCAAGTTCACACAAGTAATATTAGAAGTAGAATTTGAACCCAGCTCCTCTGATTCAAGCTACTACTCTTTTTATTATACTATACCTTTACTGAAGAATGAAGATATTTTTGGGAAAATCAGACAATATTCACCTATACTCCTAGTCTAGAGGAAGCTGGTGGTGTGTGAATAGAATGTTGGGCCTCAAGTCAGGAAGACCCAAGTTTGAACCTGACCTACATACTTAATATCTAGCTGACCTCGTGCAAGTCACTTAATCTGTTTGCCTCAGTTTCCTAACCTTTAAAATGGGGATGATAATAGCACTTACATCACAGGATTGCTGTGAGGATCAAATTAGATATTTGGGGGAGGGGGGGAAGTACCAAGCACTGTGTCTGGCATATGGTGCAGGCCATATAAATGCTTGTTTCCTTTGCTTCCCCCTAGGGGGCTTTAATTTTGAAAAAAGATAACATTAGTAATTTATTTTTTCCCTAGAAATTCAGAAAAACATTTTGGATTTCTTTTTGGTCCTTTTAATTAATATTTAAATAGCACCATACTATAATTCATGTACATTACTTTATTTGATCATCACAACTTCGTGAGGTAGATAGGGACTGAACCTGGACCTGTGATTTCTTTGGTATAGGGTACTTCCAGGTGAGAAAATTTTCCCTACCAATGCAGGTTAGAATCTTCCCTGCAACACTGAAGTTTCAGGCTTAGAAGTCTTTGAAAGCTGCCTGAAGCACTAAGAGGTTAATGATTTGGTCAGGGTCACAACCAGTATGTCTCACTCAGAAGCAGGAGTTGAGCACAGGTCTTCCTGACTTTGAGGCTGGCACTCATTATACTGTACTCAGGTCCAGAGTGCAGATATCACTTCTATTTTACAGCTGTGGAACACAGCACTGAAGCACAGATTCTCAACTTGTCCAAGGTCACACAGTTAGTGAAAGAGCTGGTCATTGTGAGGTAGAGATTTTAAAAGAGTATTTTGTGTTTTTCTTTAAAGTGTTGCATGTCTAAAAAGAAATCAGTTCCTTTAACTTTTACACTCAGCTGTCAATAACCAATGAGTAATTTGATGTTTTTCTCATTTTACAATTTGTGTGGAAATCAATTATTAAGCTCTGGTTTGTGACATTGATGTGAATATCATAGTACAGTAGTTTTTTCTTTTTGTTAAATAAGGGGCTAAATAAAATTGTGTTGTTATTGTTGTTTCATTTCAGCTGTGTCTGATTCTTCATAACCCCAAGAGGGGTTTTCTCAGCAAAATACTGGAGTGGTTTGCCATTTCCTTCTCCAGCTCATTTTACAGATGATGAACTGAGGCAAACAAGGTCAAGTGACTTGCCCAGGGTCACATAGCTAGGAAGTGCCCAAGGCCACATTTGAACTCCGCAAGATAAGTCTTCTTGATTCCAAGCCTAGCATTCTATCCTCTGTGCCACTTAGCCGCTTGGTAAAGGCTACATAGTAATAAACACGGGCCAGAAGTTGACATCAAGTTCTGTGACTCCAAGTTCAGTGTTCTTTCCACTTTCACAATTACAGGTGACCCAAAATACAATGGAAATACATATAGTTGGTGTAGTGTGCCACATGTTGTCTTTCATGCTCTATATGTATATCTATCCATCTTCTATCCATCCATCCATCTATCTGTCATTTTCTCTTTAGCATGGATTAAATAAAAGGAACAAAACAATACAGAAATGAATCTCTTCTGAACACTCAATAGCTCTTCCCAGACTTAGGAAGGGCTTTATCACTTATAGCCATTACCCAAATGTTGTACAGAATTTTATTAATAATGACATGGGCAAAAGGAATGACCAACAAGATGGACCAGTCAAGCAGAGACTATGAGGAA
Source organism: Phascolarctos cinereus (assembly GCF_003287225.1). Classification (NCBI taxonomy): domain Eukaryota; kingdom Metazoa; phylum Chordata; class Mammalia; order Diprotodontia; family Phascolarctidae; genus Phascolarctos; species Phascolarctos cinereus. The sequence goes on along the minus strand of NW_027555847.1, from coordinate 440,593,232 downwards.
TAACAAATGGAGAGCCCAGGTGTTGTACTAATATCCACAAAAATAGTAAAAGAGCTGAGGCGTCCTCCAACGTGTTGGGGAGACATTTCACAAAAGGGTTAATTACCACATAGGATAAGAAGGCATTTGATGACTTTCATCCATACTGGTAGAAGTACTGTTTTACACAATAAGATCACCGATCCACCAAAGTATGCACATTTCATCTCTCCCGTTAAATTGTAAAGTCCTTGAGAACAGAGTCTGTTTTAGATTTCTTTGGATCCTCCCATCAGCCACCATGAGGATAACTCTTGTTGATGTACCATTGGTAAAATGCTGTAACCTATTTACAGCCACTGTTTTACTGTGCAATTAAGCAAGCATTTACTAACTCTTTTATCCTTTGGGTGGCCTGCAACTTGAATTATTTAGGGGCTATGTTATATTACGATTTGCAGCCAGAGTATCACCAGAAAAATTCTAGAAAGATGGGCTTTCGACAAGTTATGGCATTAAAAGCCCTGTGTACCACTTTTCTTCCTTCTTCGCAGAGATGAAGGGGTAGAAGGGAAGGGGATTATAGGAACAGGTAATTACATATTCTATTAGACTTGATGTGGTGGCTTTGTAATAAAAGATGGCTCCCTGGGTAAGAGAATGGGAGGATACATGAGGCTACGAAAAACAAAAAAAATTAATTTTTTAAAAATTTAAAAGCAATTAAGAACTTTTTAAAGCACATGGAAGTTCCTAAAGGCAATCCAGCCTGTTCTCTTCTTCATATTCAACACTGAGCTGAATTCATTGTTATCTGCAGAATGTGTCTGAGAAAAAAGGATTCACAGAGCAGTTCTATGGGCATTCTTCATTCACCTGATTTTTCCTGTGTGGACATTGAGACCAAATCCTAGAGTAGTCATGATCTCATTTTGGAAGCCTGTTAATGTATCGGGGCTTAAGGCAATCGGCATGATGTCATTTGCAAATGGGCAATACCCTCTATAGGAAATTCTTCTCCATCTGAACTCTGGGCTGGACATTGTCTACAACAGCTGCTAATAGTAAGGAATAAAATGTTTGCTGAATTGAATGTTGCTTATTTTTAAGTTAGTTTGCATGGTTCTCAAATGCAAGGCTAATAACTGACAAAAAAACTACAAACTCCCATTATTTACTTTTTTTTTTGCCTTTTTTTTTTGCTACGCAATGGGGTTAAGTGACTTGCCCAGGGTCACAGAGCTAGTAAGGGTTATGTGTCTGAGGCCACATTTGAACTCAGGTACTCCTGACTCCAGGGCCAGTGCTCCATCCACTGCGCCACCTAGCTGCCCCCATTATTTACTCTTTATGAAAGGATGAATTAACAAGGTAATGAAATCTTTTGTTTCCCATGCCCTCCTCTGAAATTTAATTCTATTTTTGTGGATTCTTTTGTTATTAACTACTTAGGTATAGTTAGTGAGTTTATTTTTCTCTGATTCTGTTTCCTTCACATGACTTCTTATAACTACTGTTTTTTTTCCGGATAACATGCATTTTTTAATCAGTCCCTTATATTCCCTCTCCAACCCCTAATTTAACAAATTCAAAAAAACCAATCTGAAAAATAAACTCCTTAATACCCAGATAATCTGGTAAAACAAATTTCCACATTAGCTATGTCCAAAAACATATGTTATTTGTACATGTAAGTTAATCATCTCTGTCAGGGAGTGGGGAAGGTGTTATCTTCATCCTTCTGGACTTGTGATTTCTCATTTGCGTTGATCAGAGCTCTAAAATCTTTCAAAGTTGTTTTCTCTATGTTACCACTGTATAAATTGTTCTTTCACTTCTATTTACTTTGCTCAGCTTATTTACTAGGTCTTCCTAGTTTCCTTTGAAATTGTCCACCTCATTTTTTTTCATCATGTATTTCATTACATCCAGCCATTCCCCAACAGAACACCCTCTTAGATTCCAATTTTTGGCTACCAGGAAAAGAGTTGCTATATCTTTGTACAGATAGATCCTGCTCCTTTTTCTTCTGAGGTACAAAGTAGTGGTAATTATGGATCAAAGGGTACACACAGTTTGGCAGCTTTCTGGGCATAGTTCCAAATCACTTTCCAGAATTGCTGGACCAACTCACAGCTCCACTAAAAGTACCCTGGTACAACTGTCTTCCCACGGTCTCCAGACCCCCATTTGCCATTTTCCTTTTCTGTCATCCTTGCCAGTCTGATAGGTAGAACCCTGAAGTTGCTATAATTTGCATTTCTCTAATTAGTGATTTGGGGCTTTCTTCATGATTGTTGATGGCTTGTATTTCTTCCTTTGAAAACTGCTGGTTCACATCCTGACTATCTGTTGGGAGACAGTTCTTAGTCTCATAAATTTGTATCTGTTCCCTGTACGTCTTGCATCTCATTCTCTTTTAACAGAGAATGCAAAGATTTTTTTTCCCGCTTGCTTCCCTTCTAATTTTTACATTTTGCATACACATTTATATGTTTGTGCAAAATTTTTAAAATTTCAGATAATCAAAGTTGTTAATTTTATCCCAATTATCTTAACATAATTTGGGAAGTTGCTTTTATCTTTGGATAACTGAATTTCAAGCCAAATTTAGGCACAGCTATCATACACACATGCAAAGCTGCCATTCTTTATAACACAGAGGCAGCTGGGTGGCACAGGGGATAGAACATTTGGCTTGGAGTTGGGAAGACCCGGGCTTAAATCCAGCCTCAGACACTTACTAGCTGTGTGACCCTGGACAAGTCATTTAACCCCTGCTTCAGTTTTTGCAACTATATAATGGGCATAATAGCATCTATCTCCCAAGGTTGTTGTGAAGATCAAGTGAGATATTTATATAACACTTGACGTAGTGCCTGGATATAGAAGGCACTCTAGAAATGCTATTATTATGCACATCAATAGGTATGTAAGCAATGTCTGAAAAGCCTCCAAGTGCTGCCTTACAGTTAACAAATTTCAGACAACTGTTTTCTCTGTAAACCAAGAGGGGGCTGAGGAAGGTTGGAGGGGAGGATTTCCTTGAGTTCAGGTATATTAGTAAAGCAAATCACCAGTCAAAACAGTGCCTCTCCCCCAAAAAACTTTGTTTCTAATTAATGCTAACCTAAATGTGAATTTAGGTCTAAATTTGAATACAACTACAAGGGCTTGTGTGTGTGGAGGGGATAAAGTATAGTGTTAAGATATTTAGCATTTTTATTGAATTTCACAACACAATGGTAAAGTTAATCACTGACCTTTCCTGTATATGACTTAACTGTTGGTTTTCAGAGTTTGAGTTTAGCTTCTAAAGCTAAAGGTGATTCTTGGAAAGGATGTCTGGGAAATAACAGAAACTTAAGAGTTATCCTTAAGGAAGTACATTGGTCATAGGAAGGACAGAAAAACTGAAGATGGAGAATGGGGAGCTGAGAAGTTACTGTAGTAGTCCAGAAAAATATTAATGAGGGCTTGATGTTGAGAATGGCTAAGGAGAGGGTGATGACAGGAGTAATGGAAAAGAGAGAGCACATATATGTCAGTATTATGTAGAAGGAACAGAAAGTACAGAATAAAACAGCAGCAAAAAACTAAACAAACTCCACAACCTATGTTCATGAGACCTTTAACCACCTCTCAGCTTCAGTTTACTCAATTCACATGTAACACCTTGGGCATAATTTGTACTAACTACCTCACACACGTCTGCTTGCAGGAAAGCACTCTGTAAACTATAACAATGTATAAATGCAAACACTGGGGAGAATCAAGATGAGCTGGGGATAATGAAATCAGGGATGATGGTAAGGTTCAGAACATGTGCAGCTGGGAGAATGGTGGCTGTAAGAGGAACAGGGAAGGCTAAGGAGAAGAAATCATGACGCGCTGAATTTTATTGCCACAAAATATTTAGCAGAGTTATAAAACTAATAAAAGTTCACACATGCATATATAATCCTTTCTCATGTGTGTGTGGGTTTGGTTTTTTTGGTATACTGAAAGATTATATACAAGTTTATAATAAAGCTAAAACCAAAACCAAACCAGGACTGGGGGGAAAAAAGACTTGTAAAGAGCTGACTACACAGTCAACTATATTTAAGAACATGCTATACCTATTAAGGGAAAGATATGACTCTGTCTGATTCACAAGTAGAAGCAGGAAGAAATTTTTAATTTGGTTCTAAAAATTAGGTCCTTCACTATCCAACTGAATCATCATTTCTTCTAAGCTAATGTGGGCAGCTAGGTGGTACAGTGGATAGAACACTAAAGTCAAGAAGACATCTTCCTGAGTTCAAATCCAGCTTCATACACTTACTAGCTGTGTGACTCTATGCAAGTCACTTAACCCTGCTCATTTCAATTTCCTAATCTGTAAAAGGAGCTGGAGGAGGAAATGGCAAACCACTCCAATATCTTTGCCAAGAAAATTCCAAATGGGGTCATGAGGTCAGACACAACTGAACAACCCTCTTTTCCCAGCTTCCCTCTTAACAGCCTCACTATTGATTCTCCTAATCAATCCAGCTTAAAGTATCTCTCTATGCAAGTTCTGTATATTGTTCATACTGTTGCCTGTATTTCCACATTATTCCTCTGGTCTAGGACCTCACATTTGCACAACTAACAGCTAGTCTAGCAGTCTCTTTGTTTTAAGTGTCTGCCCTATTTCTCAACTGTATCCTGCACATAGCTGCTAGTCTTCCTAGAACATCATCTTCAAAACGTCACTCCCCTATTTGAGAGCTTAAAAAGTGCTTTCGATGGACTCTAACACATCTTATCCTAACATGCAAGACCCCTCATAATTTATCTAGTCAATCTGATCTCCTACTCTTAATGTATCCTCTGCTCTAGCCAAATTTGCCACTTATTCTCATCTTTGTGCTCTTGTGAACTCCACTCACTATTCTCTTTCCACGGACTATCCTTCCTGCACGTGTCTATCCACATACTGGTTATTCAGGGCCAATATCAAGGCCCATTTCCTTCACTAAACCTTGCCCAACAACCTGCCTACCTTGCCAACTACTGATTTATCTCCTGATGATTGAGAAGTTTGCAACGTGAATTCTTGCATGATTATAAGCAATTCTGCATTTTGTCATTTGTTCATTGTTTTCATGCCTATTTGCTTAAGCACTGTCTCACCCAACGTAAGGTCTGTTGAAGGCATAACCTATGTAAAACATACTTCTTTGGGATGCCAAAGAGTTCTAGGCACATAAGAGCTAGCCAAATAATTGTTCAACGGAATTTAATATCGATAAAAAGGTGAATTATTGGCTCTGAACCAGAGATTTCAGGGCAATGAAATGAAATGTGCTTATTGAAAAACATATTGCTTTCATGTCACTATAGGCCATTTCATTAAACTTTGGTGTACCAAATTTACAGCAAATTTTATAGTTATGAAAATGAAAAGTGAAATGTCAAATAGTTAAACATCCAAAGGAACAAAATACTCATCTTTCTTCTCTCTGAATTTCTAACTCTGGGTTGTAACTTTATGATGGCGCTCAACTCTTCTATATCATTCAAAATGTTTCCCTGGATACAATACAGGCTAATGTAAAAACTGGGCACTCAGTATCAGTCCCCATACCCTAGAGCAGAGGTGTTAAACTCGCAGGCAGCAGTCCACCATCTGAAACAGATTAAAATGTAACTGATGCTACTGAATGCTATTAAACAGAGACAGATTCCCTTGACTTAGAAAATCACAAATTAACATTATCTGTGTTCTACTACATTTTAAATTTATTTGGTTAAACACTTGCCAATTACAGTTTAATTTGGCTCAACAGTACTCAAAAGATTTGATTTGTTTCGCTTGGCAGTTACCTTGAGTTTAATCCTCTGCTCTGCAGTACAGATCAGTGAGTGCCTATTCATTGCAGTACCAGAAGGGGTAACTACAAAGCTAAAATACCACAATAATGGGACCCAGCCAATAATGAAGTGTTCCTGGTCCATAATCCAGGATACTCATGTTGCATGACTTCTTTCTGTTGCATGACTATACTGGATATGTAAGTATGTATACAAAATGTCCCCTATTATACCAATAACATATTTATCATTTCTGCTAGACTATCAAAGCAAAGACTTTTAATGGTCTGTTGCTACTGAGGTTAATTCCTACTACTTCCCATGGTGGCTCATGATTTATTCTGGGGGCAATCTAAGAGTCCATCTCCTACAATTCATATGGGTCACTTAAAAATAGTGATTTCAAACTAGGGGCTAGAAATGATTTTGTAAAAAAAAAAAAAGGAAAAAAAATCACTAATTTTTCTTTCTTTCTTTTTTTTTTTTTTTTGGCAAGGCAATTGGGGTTAAGTGACTTGCCCAGGGTTACACAGCTAGTAAGTGTCAAGTGTCTGAGGTCAAATTTGAACTCAGATCCTCCTGACTGCAGAGCTGGTGCTCTATCCACTGTGCCATCTAGCTGCCCTCTAATTTTTCACTAGGCTAACAAAACAATTCACTGGCTGCCAAAACTGGAAAATTCAGCTAAATTCTCTGACTTCTGTGTAAAAGGCCTACAAAAATGGCTTTTCTGTCTTCATGGGGCAAAATATAAGCTTTGATATTCTGGAAGAGCACTTAATGGTCTTAATTTAACAAATACAAATTAATTTTCTTTGGCTGTCACTCACCCAATAAAGCCCAAGAAAATAAAATTAGTTGGAAATATGACACGAAAAGGCCAGCTAGATTAGATTCATCACTGTAGTGGTTAGATATCATTGAAAGTTATCTCCAACATCAGCCATGTAGTCTTGACTTAGAAAAACCCAGAATAAGGTAAATGGTATTCTATCTTACTTAGGATTTTCAGTATAATTAGTAATAAAGGAAAAATACTTATGAGAATTTGTTTTTCATTTTTTATTGCTGTTAATTCAAGGAAAAAAGATTGCATAAAATCCAATCTGTTCTAGAAATATAAGTGACCTTTCCAGTACATAACATTTCAAATATCAAAGTATATGGTAAACATACAAATAAAGAGAAGGTAACGTACCTCCTATTTACAGTACAGTATTTTAAATCATAAAATAAGCTCCATAAAGTACAACTGGCAGGTAATTCACAATGCAGGTCCATGTGTTGCTTATCAAAACTCTCACTTGAACAACTCAACCGCAGTTTAGCAATTCATTTAATAAAGTGGTCCAAAAATACCCAGATCAAATAAAATATTTTTAATCAAAATAATTTCCTTTACTAAAACTTTTTTTTTTAATTTTTAAATTAAAGCTTTCATCTACCCCCTTCAGGCCCACCCACTCCCTTCCCCTGCCCTCCCACCCCTGAAAGAAAGTTTCAAAATGTACACTGGTGCTATAAATATAGATGCTACCTATGAAGCATTAAATTAAGCTTCTTTTTTTTTCTTCTTCAAGTTTTTCCTTGTGTTTAGCAATTTGTTAGGCGTCTGACTCAAGACCAAACATTTAAGTTCCTCTGCTGCATTCTGATATCACACTCCTTAAAAAGAAAACCTCTTATTCCTGCTATCAACTAAGGAATTAAAAAAAACAAACAAAAAACCTATGAATATACAGTGGTAGTTGTTCGTTGCTGTTGAATGCAGCAGTCATCAAAATACACTCTAATCTTCCAGATAACCTCAGTGCACTTTAGGAAATCAAAAAATACCTGGAAGCAATTTAGTACATAGATTGGCTTTAAAAAAAAACACAAAACAGCAGCATTAAACTTAGTGACATGACACTTACATGATTAATACCATCTTACACTCAAAATTCAGTCTTTCACATTACAATCACGTGTAGTGGTAAACTGCTATAAAATAGTGATTTTGCTACGAGAGACAGGTTATAATACTAATACCTGACTTTTTTTGTAGAAAACCGCTTCTGTTCAGATTGAAATAAACCACTTACATTCTAAATATAAGGAAACACTGTAACAGTATGTAGAGGAAAAAAATTTACTCAAGTAACGTGTCCATTTTAGTATGACACGGTAGCAGACTAACTTCAAAAAAGAAAACAGGCTGTCAACTTTCATTACAAATGCAAACACACAGGAATACAACATTCACACCATTTTGTTCACTTTGTGCCTCTCTGAATCAACAGGCTAAAAGTTTTTATTGGAAGTAAAAAGGTTTTTCCCCCCCATTTAAAAAGAAAGCTCTTGTCCATTTTCATATTTTTAACAAGTTCATAAGTTTTTTTACCTCCTCCCCTTTCTTCCGTGTATTTTAATTTGCTTTGGACACACAAGTGCTGCATATATGTATATTATACTATTTGTTACATATACACACACACACACACACACACTATTCTGTGAATCTGATTTCTCTCCTAAGAGTAAGAGGAAACATTTTACCCTCAATTTATGAGCGTAGCAATTTACAAAAGTGTGGACAAATATAAACTGCAGATTACTCATGCAGGCCAATGTAGCATGTGGACAAAGTGAGGGTGGGAGAGGGAAAAGCAGCAGTACAGGGAGAAAACTGGAAGGGTATGTACGGGGAAAAAGAGTGTGGAGTGGGAACAAGTTCTGTTTTTAACCATATGACTACGTTACCAGTGTTGTCAAAGGTTAAATATGACATTTTAAAAGATGCAGTAAACATTGCACGTATCAAGTCTTCAGTGTAAAAAGTACGTTTCAATGCTTTCCTTTGATAGTTTGGCTGTGTGTTTAATTACATGTATCATACAAGCCTGTTGTTGAACCAGGAGACCAGAGGCTCAAAAGTATTCTTCTTTTGTTTTGGAACATTGATGCAAGAGAAATGAAAAACCCCAACTGCATAGAAATCCGGGGAAATATAAAGGCAAGACAAAAAAAAAAAACAACTTTCCTTCCCCTCCTCACCCTCCCACTCCCACTTTCCCCAAGCTTCAGTGTATTAAGAGGCAATGTTTACTTGTTTCAGTCTGCAGAATCCAACGTATCATTAGAAGGGGGGAGGGGGAGGTGCGTATCTCAGTCTGTAAGTGCCTAAAACAGGAAAGACAGAACTGCTAAGTCACTGCTTACAATGAAATGGATTACAAATCACTACAAGATATCAAATGGACATGCTCTTCAGAAGGCACTTTCTTCAGCACTAGTTAAGTTCCAAAATGGTAAATAAAACTACCTAAGAAATCCATTACTATGAAGTTTGTGCTTTAAGAAGTCCAATCTAAAATGACGTAGAATTTCATCTTCCAAAAAAAAAGAAAGGCTGAAATAAATACACCAAATATCAAGACTGGTCTTTCCTGTTAAGATTTGGCAAAATGACAAAGGCCAATGTGAGTGTAGTGTTGAGAAGAATTTGAGAACATTGCATCCAATGTTCCGCTCATACAAATACTCTAAGGATTGTTTTGTTTTGTTTTTTGCTCCCTTTGGTTGTATTAAATTTAATTCACATTCACTCATCTCCAAGTCACTGCTCTAATATCTTGTTTCTACAAATGTAGTCGAATCTTGGAGATGAATCCACCTTATCTTTGCTGGGAGTTGATGAATGAGGCTGGCTGGTTGTGCATAGATATCCTAAATAGTTATTTTATAAACATAATTGGATGGCTAGACTATTTTCTAATTCTTTAATATTTAAAATTTTTGCTCACTATTTAAGAAAAACATAATTTACAAGACCTTGTTCAAAAAACAAAAAAAATGTATTGTGATGAGACCTTACATTACAGAATGAAAGTCCTCACTCTTATTTGTGAATGCTAATATCTAATGAAAACATACAAGGCTTTTGCTTAAAAGCCCTGATGTTCTAATTCATCATCTGCAAACTAAGTCTCTATGAACTTCACTGTGTTCTGAGTAACCTGCCTGGGTAATTAAATGAGCTATTCTGAAATGTTCATTTTCTACTTCACCACTAATACACAACATACACAAAAGACACACAGACACATCTTTTTGCCATAACAGAATCACCATGATCAAGGTAAATTGGTAAGCTCAAAAACAAGTCCTTTGGGAGTTATCATGATTACCTTGTTGATTGGCCTCCATTGATGACTGCTTACAGTCCTGCGCATAGTGTCCGCTTACACCACAATTGTAACATGAAACATTCCCATTCTTCTTGGGCCCTGATCCATTTGAGTTGGCAACTACATTAGGTGCTGGATATACAGGGTAGAATCTCCCGAATCCTGCCATCTGCTGCATGCCATAGTTGGCTTGGTTCCCCATTACTGGGTCATGCATCAGTCCATTTGCATATGGAGTCTGAGGCAGAAAAAAGGGGAGCTGGGTTCCATTGCTCTGATGTGCTTGGTTGAGGTAGCTGCCATTGCAAAGAGATGGCAGAGTAAAGAACGATGGAACTCTATACATTGGTCCAGGCATTGGATTAGGATAAAAGTAACCATTTATTTGAAGGTTTCCATTGGTCCCACAGCTGCACCTTCGTCCACAGGAACCACAAGGCCCTGACCCTACTTGCTGTGGGGGTAATAGTGTCCCATTAGTGTTAGTATTTCCCACAGCATTTATGTAAGATGTGCTGTCACTCTGTGCAGTACTGTGTGTTAAAGCAGGGCTTGGGCTAGGAGCAGGGCCTGGTGTATGGGTAGGAACTGCAGGAGGAATAGAAGACTGGACCTGACTGACCCCTGTACTAGCTGATTGAGTTGATGGTGCTGCTGTGTTTAGCACATTTGTATTCTGGTTAGGTAACACACTACCAGAAAGGGGAGAGCCTGGTAAAGTATAGGAAGCTGGTGGCTGTGCTGCTGCAGAGAGGCTAGCAGGAGGAAGAACTACCTTTACATTGGTAGGCTGAGGGATTGTCCCTGTGTTTCCCTCAACTTGAGGCACCATTTGATTCAGTCCTACCACTTGGGATGCAGACTTTGTGATGGGATCTGTGGTAGCAACTGGAGATCCTGGAAAACTACCTGGGTTGTGGACTGGAATAAAGGCAGTGTTTGGTGATCCAATGCTCAAGTTTCCAGTAGGCTGCTGTGGAACATTTACTGTGCAACTCTCTGAAGGTCCCTGTGGAGATGGTATTTTTAGCCTGTGTATTGCCAAATGCAAAGCAGGACTCCCAGGCTGGACAGTATGTGGAAGGAAAGGGGATGGTACAGGTAAAGGGGAAGTCAAGAGCTCAAGACGTTTTTCTGATTCTCCAGAAGCAGCTGTTGGTCCTAATATTCCAACTGGCGTTGAATTTGTAGATTCTCGTATTGCAGAAATAGCAACTGGACTAGTAACAAGCATCCCCATGGCTTTGCCATCAGCAGTTTTGGGTGGAGGGACAACAACTTCAGACTTCTGTGCACCACCGTACGTAACACAGTGTAAGGCAGGCGTAGGTGAAATGTGTTGATACTTAGAAGGGGTTAAAGGATCCTCTGAAATACTTCCATTCTCATTTCCTATTGAAGAAATCTGAGCAGGTGGTTGGACATTGACAGTAGATGGGTTGACATTGCCATAACCTGTAAACCTGGTTGTAGTTGGATTCCCTGAATCCTCAGAATTGCTGTCTGTGTCTAATGGAAATAAATAAGTAAAAATTAAAAGATAAGCATTACTTTAATGTCTCATTTTAAATATTAGTTTAGTATGTCATAAACTAAAGTCTGAGTTTTGAATTGTAAAAGAACTGATCCCTTCTCCCAACCTAAGGGTTTTTCCCCCTCCATTCACGTCAAAGAATAATGACTTTAAAAATAGAGAATAGGCAAAAACTCAGGCCAACCAGCAACTGCACCAAGAATAAATCTCACAAAATAACAATCTGTTAGCAAAACACTATTCATAAAGGTCCAAAACTATGTACGTACTTAAATTTGCATCAACATAGAAAAACTCCACTTGATTTCCATTTTGCATTGCTAAATGTCAGTCATAGCTATATCATATTATAGTTAAACAGAAACTACCACTAAAATAGAACAAAATCAAGTAATGTATTTAGCTCAAATTTTGAGTTTCTTTGAAAGTAGTTTCTTAGAAAGTAGCAGAATGAATTTTGGAATGGAATGTTTCCCACAACTGAAATTTCAATTGGAAGAGAGGAAGCTGTCTTTTTGACTTTTAAAATAAAAAATGGCAGTTGATTAGTATGTGAGAACCAGAGTGAATTATAATGTATTTCTATAGTCCAAGACAAGAGAAACAAAAATATGATAGTAGATTCATCAAATCTAATTTTTCTCTATTTAGAATACATTAGCACATTTAAAATGCTGATACTAACATTCTGTAATTTGGCTCCTAACCTTTACTGTTAAATGGAAAGAAAGGTGAAACCCAATTCAGACTCTAAACACCCATTTCCTCAAACTATTTCCTTCAACTTCTATACTACATAGACTTTTGTGCAAGCACATCACTTATAAAGAGACTACTTTACAGGCTTTCTGTGCATAAATATAAGTTGGGATATATTAGGTATTGTAAATTATTTATTTTTACAATTATTGTAAAATAAGTAGTTACCTGGTCTAGTGAACCTTTTGTATCTTTCAAATTAGTGAAGAAATATCAACTAGAAATGATCATCTTTTGTGGAAGATAAAACAGTATTCAATAACCAATGTAGAATTTCAATAATGTATCAATTAGATGTTAAATTATAAAAGAAAAACCACCACAGGTGAAATTATTGCAAAGGTAAAATCTTTCCTGGTTGATTTAGTTACAAGTTTTTTCTTGCTCAATTTTGGAGGAAAAACAAAAGATCCAATTGCTTGGTACCTACAGAATACACATAGCACATTATGATTTTTGAGGCTGTATTTGTACTCTATTAAAGTTTCAATCTGCATCAGTCAAGGAAATATCCAGATCTATGAAATCACTGATTCTTGAAGTGAGTGGCAGTGTGGCATAATGGCTACAGGGTCAGAAGATATGGGTTCAAATCCTACCTCCAACACTTCCTACTTAGTTGGGTAACCATGCACAAGTTACAACCTCTCTGAGCCTTAGTTGCCTCACCTGTAAAATGTGTATACTGCCTGTAGTATCTACTGCAGAGCATTCTCATGAGGCTCAAATGAAAACGTATAAAAGTGCTTCTTAATCCTTAAAGTAAAATGTGTCAGTTGTCATTATATTAATACTTAAGTACAGAAATGTATGTTTTAACCCCAAAGATGGGGGGGAGAGGCGAATGAGGGGTAGACCATTTGTAGGCAGGCAGCTAAATGTCCATTGTGGAACCTCAGATGGCTGGAATTACAGCACTGCCCTCAAATTTACCCTCTTGGTTTAACTGCCCACACTGTTTGCCTATCCCTGTTCAAACCCACCCATCACATGACTCACAGACTCTGACTTTGGATAAGCTTTCTTTGATCTGTCTTTCCTCTAGTAAAAGTCCTGTCTGCCAACCAGACAGGTTGGCTCCAGAGTAAAGAGGTGCCCCCCCCCACCAAGGGCAAAAAGAGAAAAATATTCAAATGAGCAGGCTACCCAATATAGTCTGCAGTATAGGGAGATGTCTAAAAAGTGGCAAAAGTTACTACAAGAGTTAATATCCACGTAGTAGGACCTTAAGACTAAGGATACAGATAGGCAGTCACCATTAGCCAAAACTATTACATGTCCTCTAAAAACTATTATAATATTTAGTATCTGTTTTGATAAACTAAAGTGATCTTAGTCGTATAGGAGTAAATGTACAAAATCAGTTTCATTGCTTTGTAGAATGTAGAAAATTAGGGTACTGAAAAATTTTAGGTTGCACATGAAAAATCCATATCAGACTTGACAGCTGAAATCTAGATTTCACTGTATTTTTATCTATCTGAAGGTAAATGTTTGTTTATAGGAGATTCTGAACCCAGAGACAATGGGTACACCAGATTGATGCAACCAATCCAATATTAACCAAGTTATGAGAATAATTAATTACACATTCTCTCACATTTCCTCAAGTATCTTCTGACACTACCTTCTGTGGTAACCCTTTCTTCCTGTTCATCTTCATCACATATACAAATGTATATTAGATTCTAAAATCAGCAAGATTTTAAAGATTATATATAAGATAATAAAATAAGCAACTTTACTACTAACTATTAAAGCAATATGCTCAAAGAGAATCCACAATTGGAGGAGAAGAATATGAAGTTCAATAAATCAATTAAACTAAAGATGACTACAGACATGTTTAGGAAAATACAAGTGCTTCAGAATGTTTTAGACTCTTAAATATTGACTAAACAGTAAAAAACTAAGCCCAATTTTGATAGAGGCAGTCTTTTCCAGACTGCCTCTATTTCTTCCAAGAGCTTCAGACTGTTTAAAAAAAAAGTAAGAAAAAACAAACCCATAACTTTTATTTACATGTACAATCAGGTTTCCGTTTTAAGAGACAAGACACACATGCCACAAATCCAACCTCTGTCTTTTTCTTCTTCACTTTCAAAGCTTTCCCTCCCATCATGCCGTGGGCTAGAAGGAGAACTGTAGCTCTCTGAAGATGTTTCTCCACATGTATCGTGCCCAGATCCAATATCCAAGTTGGGATCTAAAAATAAAGACAAGATCTTTTATCTTATCACACTATAAGGATCCAAAATTAATTTCCTATCTGGATTCTTACTGGAAATATAAGATAACATATTTAACAAACTTAAAAAACTTGTTTTACCCAGAAAAGAATTTAATTCCACTGTTGAGATTAAAGGGCAAACTAAGCTTAAAACAAATGAAGTTTAATAAATATCAATTCTTACGATTCAACAAAAGGAGCCTACTTGATTAGATCAAGAGGATGTTTTATCATACACTGAGGACTGACTAGCTTAGACAAGTTTAGGTTAAAATTTTTATTAATTATTTAAGAAGATATTGATATCTATAGATACAGTGAACTATCTAAACACACAGGTAACACTTAGCTCTTTTAACATTTAAAGAGGTATTTTGGAATACATGAAGTTAGCATTATTACACTTGTTACCCAAGAAGTAACAATAAATTTGCTTTTATCCAGACAGAGATAAAAAATATTTTGATCAACCAAATCCAATCAAATTAATTCAATCATTGAATGACTATTAGATATAAGACAATATGCTACGAATTATTCCTGTTAATCTAGAGCTCCCACACACCAATGACTAAGTTTTAAAGTATAAAATACAGTCAATCCTCAACATTCACATATTTAACTTTTTCAACTTCAATCTCATGATTTTTATTAGTAATCGCATTTTCACTTTTGTGTTGGCAACTAAGTGCATTTGCAGCTATGTACAGTAGAGAAAAAAAATGAGAAGTATGGTGTGGCAAGTTTATATCTGCAAAAAGGAGGTATTTCTAAAAGTGTTCATGAATCTGCTCCAGAAAGTGTTCAAGTAACCTCTCAAGGGTACTGAAAAAATGGAAAAGCAGCTAAGTTTGTGGGTAAATGAGATGGTGGTTACCCCTGCCCTCTTGGGGCCAAGTAAGCATCCTGGCCAGCACTGAGCAAAGGAGCAGTATGCCATGTCCACCCTGTGAGAGGGAAGACCAAAAGACCATCTCATCCAACTCCCTCATTTTACAAATGAGGAAAATAAGGCCCACAGGCTAGCAGACCTGTCCAGGATGACAGAGGTAGCAGAATTGGGACACTTAAATGAATCATCAATCTCATTACTGTAGGTATGCTCTCTACTATATCAGACTGCAACTACTCATGTCTTATCCTGGAGAAATTTGTTCATTTGCTACTGTTAATATGATTTAAAAAGCAACCTAATTCACAGGAGGTTTTGCTCTGGTTAATATTTCTGGGGTTAGGCCTGTTAGGGACATCACTGGGTGAGAGGGAATGCAGAGTTTAATAACTTTTGAGTCACAATTCTAACCTGCCTTCCAGAATAGCTGGACTGATCCACAGTTTCAACAACAATTTATTAAAGTGTCTGTTTTTCCATAACCCCTTCAACATTTATCATTTTTTACTTTTTTTGTCAACTTTTCTGAACTGATAGTTGTGAAGTACAACCTCAGAGATGCTTCACTGTGCATTTCTCCAATTATGAGTGATTTGGAGCATTTTTTTATACAGCTTTTAATATACTGAATTTCTTCCTTTGAAAACTGCCTGCTCATATATTTCATCATTTATCAACTGGAGAATGGCTTGGATTCTTACAGATTTGAAAACAGCTGCTCATATATCTTGAGAATGGAATCCTTAACAGCAAAACTTGTTGCAAAGGTTCCTTCCATCCCCCAAGTTAGCTGCTTTCCTTCTAATGATACCTATACTCATTTTGTTTCAGTAAAAGACTTAAATTTTATCTAATCAAAATTCTCTCTTTTATGTTCTATGATCCTCTCCCCATCCTTTCTTTTGGCCATTAACTCTTCTCATAGTCACAGATTTCCGTGAAATCTAGATTCTCCTTGCTGGTCTAGTTGTTTATAATGTTAACTTTTATGTCTAAGTTATGTAACCATTTGGACCCTCACTTGGTTTATGGTGAGATGCTGGTCTATAACTAGTTTCTACCAGACTGCTTTTCTGTTTTCCCAACAGTTTTTGCTGAAAGTCCTTACTGCAGGAGTTGGAGTTTCTTGATTATTATACACTATGCTACTATGTTTATTTGTTTCTGTCTTTATGCGCTTAATCTGTCCTATTGACCAATTTCTCTATTTCTTAACTAGTATCAAATGGTTTTTGATGATCACTGCTTTGTGGTAAAGTTCAAAAAATTTTAGTTACTACTTTTTCTAGTTCCATGACATGAATCACTTGGGAGTCAAATAAGTAAATTAACTTAGGCAGTATTACAATTTTTAATGCATTGGCTTGGGATAACCACACACAATGGCTCTCTCTCCAAATATCTAGGTCTTTTTCTGTAGAGTGTTTTGTTGTATTCTTCTATTTCCTATGTATATCTTAGTAAGCAGACTTCCTGAGTATATTTTACATTCTGTATTTATTTTAAAATTGTTCTTTTTTTCATTCTGCTGAGTTTTGTTGGTAACTTACAAAATTGCCAAATATTTATGTGGAGGTTTTTTTGTATTCGGCAACATTGCTTAAGTTATTGTTTCCATTATATTTTTAGTTGCCTCTTTATAGGGCTCCCTAAGTACACCATAATATCAATATCCTCTGATTCTTCCTTGCCTATGCTTATTCCCTTGATGTATCTTTCTTGTCTTAATGCTATAGCTAGCCTTTCTAGCGTTTTGTCAAACAGTAGTAACAGTGGACATTCTTGATTTACCCCTATCTTATTGGAAAAGCCCCCACTAATTTATCCTCATTACATATAATGCTAGCTTTTGGTATTAGATAGATACAACTTACTATGTTAAGGAAAGGTCTGTATATTTCCTAATGTTTAAAAAAAAACCCACCAGAAATAGATGCAGTTTGCCAAAAGCTTTTTCAGCAACCACTGATATAATCATGTGATTTTTGTTGTTGTTATTAATATATGGTCAATTATTTTTATAGCTTTCCTAATACTAAACCAGCCTTGTATTCTTGGAATAAATTCAATTTGATCATAGTGTACAATCTTCTTGATATGAAGCTATAGTCTCTGTGATAATTTTATTTGAAAATATTGCAGCATTATTAGCGATATTGATTTACAGCTTTATTTTTCTGTTTTGACTTTCCCTGGCTTAACAATTAAGACCATATTTGTATCAGAGAGAGAATTTGGTAAGATTATTTTTTATTTTCACAGTTCGCTTGCAAATATTAGAAATGTTCCAATTGAATTACTGGAATTGTTCTTTGATTCTTTTAAAAAAAAATCTTTTTTTCCCCCTCCTTGTAAATCCACTTGGTCCCAGGGTTTTTTCCTTCAGGACTTTATTTTTGGCTTCAGTTTCTTTTTCTAAGCTGAGTTGTTTAATCTGTATATTTCATATTTTTGCAAATGCTCATCTATTTCATTTGTCAGTTTGATTTGCACATAATCTTCTACACAAAAATTTTTAAACAAAAGTTTCTAATAATATCCTTCATTTCTTTTTCATTTATTTTGATTTCTCCATTTTCATTTCAATACTTATAATTTGGTTTTTCTCTTTCTGTTTAAAAACAAAATTAGTCCAATAGTTAATCAATATTTTGTTTTCCCTCTCAAAAAAAAAAGCCCCAATTTTTATTAATTCAATTTTTAAGCTTTCAATGTTATTAACCTTGTTTTAGGGATTTTTGTTTTGGAGTTTAATTAAGGTTTTAAAAACGTTTTCTAGGTTTTTTTTAAATGCACCCCCAATTTTTCTCCTTGGTTGAAAATATTTAGATACACAAATTTTTCCTTAAGTACTGCCCAGACATCCTCCAAATTTTGGTATCTTGTCTTATTGTTATCTTTAATGAAATTGTCATTTCTGTACTTTGCTCTTTGACACCATCCCACTACCGTTTAGGATGGCATTATTTAGTCTCCAATTAATATGTAATTCTTTCTTCAATGACTCTATTGACTAAAGATTGTTTTTAATATTTTTGCATGTCTGTGAGATTTTCATGGCTTAATCCAGGGTCAATTTACATAAGTGAAAAATAAAAAATCTATGATATCTAATTTTTCTAAAATTCTATTCACAGACAACTTTCTCATTAACTTTTTGTCTAGTTCTGAACATGGTACACTGAGATTCCTTCACTATTATAGTTTTATTATCTAGTTCTCCTTGTAACTTGTTAAGTATTTCCTTTAAATATTATATTAACTACTATAGATTCATTGTCTACAGTAGCTGTCGCAATAAAAATCTGTGATAAAGAGAGACTGAGGCACAGAGGTCTAAGCACGATCAATTTATTAGCAAAGTTAGCAATTGCCAATAAATGGGATCCAAGGCTCCTCAACAGCCAAGGATCCATCTGACAATCAAGGCAGTTATTTTACAGTTACACAGAAGAAAACAGACAGTGACATCAATCTGGCACAACAGAGGCATATCTCACTTCTGATTGGTCAGTGCTAAGGTCACTTAACCACAATTTACTTCAGTTTATCACCAGGTGGACTAACATCCCTTTGGGAAGTCCCGTGGTTGGCAATTACTGAGGGAGAACAGGATACGTGCAGTTTACATGCTCACAAATTCTAACAGATTAGGATATAAATGAGACCCCTGTGGCTGGAAACTCCTGAGAAAGGGAACTTAGTGAGTAGAGGGCGGCTTACGTTGCAAAGGAAATTAATAGCTACAAACTCATGGAGTTCAGACAGAGTTCAAGTTCACAATTAAGAGAGAATAACTAATACATAGCAACTTGATCATTAATACATGGTAAATTAAGATGACAAATAATACAAAATAAAGTGAGGAATCAATTTACAATTCTACATATCTTTCAGCAAAATGTAATTTCCCTGTTTCTTAATTAAGTCTATTTTTTCTGTTGTCTTTTCTGAGATTATGATTACAACTCTCCTCCTTTCCCTTCCTCCACCCTGTTTCGTAGAATTTCCTCCAGGTCTTGATAAGAATTTTTTATGTTTCAAATGTGTTTCTTATACACAGCAAATTATGGAATATTGCTTTCTTATCCACTCTGTCTACTGCCTTCTATCTTATGGGAGTATCTGTCTCATTCCTATTTCCATTCCCAGTCATTAACTGTGTATTTCTCTCCACCTTATTCTAATACTTTTTCTTCTCCTTGCTTTCCACTTAACTCTTTACAAAGAAAAGAATAATGTAGTGAAACAGAAATATGCTCTACAAAATCAGTTTCTGCTCCCTTATTCCTCTTCCGTTCCCCTTACCCAGCTCTCCAATCACAAATTCTTACCCTTTTATTTCCTTTTAAACTCTTCTCAATTCCCAATCTGAGTTTAGGTTTTGTTATGCTTATGACTAAGGCCTTCCTAAATCTACTGTTTCTCTTTCCCCCCTTTCTGTTCCTTCATGTTTAACTTAATGTATTTCTACATCAAACTCTTTACTGGGTATGTATTTGTGTATGCTCTATTCTGCTCTGACCAGTTAAGAAGTTTCAGTAATGCCCACTTTCTCTTCCTTTGTATGTGTCCCCCAGTTATGTGTGGTAATAATTTCCCCCACTCCTCCTCTTTATTCTCTAGTTTATCTTCCCCCTTTCCTTTCTCCTATAACCAAAAAGTATCTAAAGTACTCCTTATCCTGCTTACTTGAATCCCTGACGCCTGATGACATCTCTCCCAATTACAAACAAAACTTTTTTAAAAAATTCCTCATTTGTATTACCTTTTTATGCTCTGCTTTATTCCCATATTTATGTTTCAAAGTTTCTATTCAGCTCTTTTCATTAGGAATTCTTGGAAGTCCTCTATTTCATTAAAGGTCCATTCCTCAACCTGTTTCCCTTGTAGGCCTGTACTTAGCACAGCGCCTGGGCACACAGCAGGTGTTTAATAAATGTTTATTGAATTTTTGGTTGTAACCCTTTTTGTTTTGCCTTTCAGATTACTATATTCCATGAGCTCTGCTCCTTTAAAGTGGTAGCTGCTAAACACTGACTGGTTTCTTTGTACTTTAAACTCTCTCACAGTGTTTTTCCTTTGATAGCCAAGCTCTTCTATTTGAGGGGGGGAGGGGGCATGACTTTCTGGTAGTCCAATGACTCTTAAATTATTCTTAGTCTGTTTTCTAGGTCAATTATTTTTGATGTAAAATCTTAACATTTTCTCCTATTGTTTTAATCTTTTGACTTTGTTTTAATATTTCTTTTTGTCTAATGAAATAATTTTTACTTAGTCTATTCTAATTTTCAAGGAGTCTTAACATGGGAATGTTCTGTTATCTCTTGTAATAAGCTGTTATTTTTTTCCCCCAGAATCTTTACACCAAAGCCTTCATTTCATTTAAACTATTTTAAAGATTTTTCTTGCTTCATTTTTTTAAAGAATTCTAATCGATCTTGTGGCCAAACTGCGTTTTTTCTTTTAAGGTTTTGCTTTCAGATGTTGTGGAGTTCTTATCTTTTTCCTGGTTTGTGACTTGGGCACCCCTGACATCATAAGAGTTGTTCCTTGACTCATTCTTCTAACCATCCCTCTTTACTTGCCTGTACCTGGGTTACCTGAATTCCTATGCTAACCTCCACCCTTATAAAGAATATCTATGCTTGGAGAGTTAGTAGGTTTTAGGCTCCCCTTGACCTTTAAGGTTCAGGATCTCCAAGGTCTTCTATGGCAACTCAGGACTATGTGCTAGGGATACCCTGGAGACCTCAAGCATAGGGTGTCCCAATCTCAGTACTCCTGCTCCCAGCCCCTTCCAAGATCCAAGCTTTGAGTTTCAGACTATATCCTGGAGCTTTCTAGTGGGAGCCCTCTACCTTTGAGACCTCTAGCCTTGAAAGCTGCAGGAATGTTTGGCCCAGTTTATATTTACACAGTGAGAGTCTTTCATGTCATTTGCTTAACACTAGTTTTTTTTGGTGAACTCCCTCCCCCCTTGCTTGTGGGCTTCTGGTTGACTTTTTGTACAATTCTGATATAGATAAAATAACTTTCTGTCATTACTTGTTCATTTTCTTGATCATTACTTAATTCTGGCACTATTTTTAGGTTTTCAGTGGAATAGATTATGGGAGCTGAGCTGCTTGCCTCCATTCAGGCATCTGTCTTGGCCAAATGTGCACAGTCATGTCTTGAGCTATATTTCATGTTAAAAAAAATTGTTTATATGCTACAACCTTCTTTTATCTACCCCTTGTTATCTTTCCATGTCCTTTAAATCACTTACAACATTGACTGATACGAAGTAATTGTACTGCATGATTTATAGCCATATTGCACTGCCAGAAAAAGATTGGTATTAAAAAAAAAATTAAGCTTTTGATAGAATGTAAGCTCCATGAAAGCATTATTTCTTCCCTTTCTTGTTTCTGAAGCTTGGGAAAAAAACATGTATTCATTACACATCTATTTGTCAGGTGTTATGCTAAGTGCTTAACAAATATCTCATTTGATCCTCATAACAATCCCAGGATGTAGATGCTATCATTATCATTATCCCCATTTTACAGTTGAGGGAACTGAGGCAGAGGTTAAGTGGCTTGCCAGGGTCACACAGCTACTAAGTGTCTGAAGCTGTATTTGAACTCTCCCTAACTCTGGGCACAGAAATCTTATCTAACATAGCTGCCAACACCCAGGATACAGAAGATGCTAAACGTTTGCTGATTAATGCGGCAAGCAACTTAGGATCACTGAAGCCAACAACTCTCAAACATGATCCAGCTGTTATGTCCTATTCAATTCATATCCAGTTCATCACCCAAGATAGTTATACTAGGACATTAATTAAATAGTGGGCTACCTGTTATAAAATCTAAATAATGTGCTTTTTCTTACACTTTGTTTTTCCCTGTAGATGTTTTAGCGATGTTACAGATTTCATTGAAAAGGCTTTGATCTGGGGCAATATACAATTATCACTTTTTTCTTCCAATCTCTTCACAACCCTTTGGGCTCTGATGATTCTACTGAGACATGGCACCACAGAGATAGCTTTGTTCATCTCTGTGCAGACCCTTCAAAACTCCAGTTCAATTTTCTCATGGGCATTTCCATCTGGATAGACACAGGCATCTTAAACTCGTGTCTAAAATCAAGTTTATCTTTTCATCTAAACCCTCCTAAATTCCGTAAGTCAAGGGTTCTACCATTTTTCTAAAAACTGAGATTTGAAGCTTCATCTACACTCTATAAATATCATTTTATCTCCTCCACATATCCCATCAATAAGGAGATTTTATGCCTTCCAACTCAATACTGTTATGCCCTAGCTCTGATCATCATCACCTCTTGCCTGGCCTGGACTACTGTAATGGTCTCCTAATGGTCATTCTTATCCATTCTTTCTATTTTCCATATAATTGTCAAATATATATTCCTAGAGTGCAGGTATGACTATGTTATTCCCCTGATCAACAAGCTTCAGGGGCTCCCTAGTGCCTCTAGGATAAAACACAAAATCTTTTGTTTGGCATTTAAATCCCTTCAAAATGTTGCTCCAAACTACCTTTTTAGGCTGATTACTCATACTCTCCTTCGTCTTCTCCCTACTCCCACCCTATTTTCTGAAGGATAGGCAGATCAGCCTGCATGCTATGCTGCCTATAAAAGGCATTCTGTCTTTTGTCTCTATGCCTTTGCCCAGGCTGTCCTCCATGAAATCCCTATTTATCTTCAAGGTTCAAATCAAGTGCCACTTCCTTCAAGAAAGCTTTGATGATTCCCCCCAGTATGTATTCCAAATCACTTCACAGTCTATCTATAATCTCCATTTACCCATCTATGAACATGCCTCCCCCGGCAGAATGTAAGCTTCTTGAGGGAAAGGACTGTTCCAGTTTTATATTTTTATCCCCAGAACCTAAAATGCTGCCTGACACACATAAATGTGTGCTTAATAAATGTGTTGATGATAAACAACAATAATATTACTTCAACTGTGAATCTGGAGAACCTCACAATCAGTAACAAATTCAATTTTTAAAAATTTAATAAAGAATGTGAAATCCTTTTTAGATTCTGCTCTCAGAAACTTGAAAATGCCTTAGGTAAGTAAGGGTCTCCTTGTTTTATGCTTCACTTGATTATGTTTTATGCTTCACTTGATATGTTTTATGCTTCACTTGATAACAATAATCTGAGATCTCAATTAAATAAAGCTATCTTTGTGTTCATTTCTAGAACAGAATCTTGACTGATATTAACAGGTGAAAGATACCTTTTGAAGAAGGTCTTTAAAGCTATAACTTAGTTCTGAAAAGTCAAATCCTCTTGAGATGACCAAATTATAGAAAGCAAAATAATTATTTACACCCCTTTGTCAGGTAACTAAAGGTGTGGACTACAATTGTCAACAAAGGGCTACCTCTGCTCCATTTCTCACATTTTGATTAAGGATATTCTTAATGTATGATTATTTTCCATGAAGACTTTAAAGGATGATAAAGTAGGGCCAGTCGCTGCTAATGACTATCCCTTAGATAGCTTAAAAATTAATTCCTGAGTGCCTTTAAAATTGCATCGTCTCTAACACAGGTTTTTTTTTATGTATCTGGTCAGGTCCAACGGCTCTTTTAGACTTCAGAAGTGACCCTGCTCCTTAAATGGCTTCATTACTGCTGCCCACAAGAATATGATAGCTATAGAAACATAAGCAGATTTCTCTTTCATTTCAAATCAATTTCTTGTCTTTCCAGTTTTATCCAAAAATGCCTTAGGTTATCTGGCTTAGTTGAATCTCACACCAAGTTCTCTGGAGACCAGTTTTCTCTATGTGAACAAAATAACAGTGATATTAAGAAGTGGTTTCTAAACAGCCTACAAACGTGTGTGTGTGTGTGTGTTTAAATCCCAAGCTGTATTTTCCAACAGTTTTGATCATCCTCTCTTATGCCCACATTTGTATGGAAGTCACTGAATAAATATCAAGATATTCTGAAAGATACTGTTAAGTACTTCATAGAACTTTCCAATTTTTTCATCCTCTGAAACAGATGTTTAGACAAGCTGCAAAGATCTACATTATTTATTTGCAGAAGATGATCACGAGCCATTGCAGGGGCAAGATGACTAAATGTTCCATGAAATCACACTCCTTCTTGCGCCTCTGGTACTAGATGATCACCCAACTCTGCCCTTTTTCCCACTTCTGATGAGACTCTTTGAACTGTCTTGGTTTCAAATCCTTCATGGCTTCTGATTTCATTAAAAATGAAAATGTCAGTAGGATATTGCTTAGTATCTCTAGTAATAGGTCAACTTGTTCAGGCAAGTCGTTGAACAACATAGTTGATTCTTAGCATCCTCTGGCCCGTTTTTCATCACTGTCACTGTTTGAGGACACACTACTGAGAAGTTTTTTTTTGATCAATCTTCTGGTTTTGAGCTTCTCTTTACTTAAACAGGTTGGCTCTTGGACAACAGTCTGTCACTGGTCCTGTACTCTATTCCTTTTCAGCTTGTGTTCCCCTGGCTCAGCCTCTGAGAATCCCAGGTCACTTTCACATCAAGAAGAGATAGACGAGTACTTATGACTTTTGCAGAGGACCATTTAACCTATACTATGAAAAGATATACAAGGAAGTCTCAGGAAATCCTCAAGTTTTCCACCAGGTATTTGTTCTATCAGAAAACATTTAACTTAACTGAATGTTACTGTGTCATAAGAAATGAGGAATATGAATACAGAGACCATGGGAAGATATATATGAACTGATGCAAAATAAAGTGAGCAGAACCAAGACAACAATATACACAATGACTAAATAAATGAAAAGAACAAAAAACCAAAATGGGATCCTGTGTAAATATGACTACCTGAAAAAAATATGAGAAAATAAACCTTCCACCTTTGCAGAAATGGGACTACGGGTTCAGAACACCATATATATATATACTTTTGATATGTTGGTTAAAGGTGTTTAACTGCTTTTTTCCTCTCTCTTATTCTTAATTGGAAATGAGATGACATAAAAACAAAAGACATTAATATGAAAAAAAAATACTACAACTTACCTGTCTTCTGGGAAATGAAAGGTGGGATAGGGACTCCTAGGGTCATTACAAGGGCTAAAAAAGCTGTTAAGACAAACTTCTTAGACTGGACATGGTTGCCTCCAAAGCTAGTCTACATTATCAGTCACTCAATTATTTTTAAAATGGAAAAAAATGTGACATTCCTTAGTATTCAACTCCCCTAAACACTAAATATTCATACTATTTGTAAAAATCTATATTGCCAAACAATTAAACTTAATCAATTTGCAGAACAAAAAAATCTCCATCTGTGGGATCAATCTTTGTTAAAAATCTTTATGTGTAGAAGACTAATTTTAGTGATTTATTTTAACATAAAAATTGTAAGACAGTAGATACCAGTAGAGGGAGCACACCAATTTTATCAATGTACAGACTAGAGAACTAAAGGAAACTGATTGGTCAATGGAAAATTGGTAGTCAGTTAAAAAGGCTTAATGCATGAATCAAAAACAAAAACACACAAATATATAGGCCTTTAAATTATTAGATATAATCATGGACATGTTTAGTCTCTTTAAAAGGACTAAGCAGGCAGAATTACTTGTGAAAGTCATGCACAACTTTAGCTTTATTTCTGTATTACTAGATATATCTTTATTAATACTTTATACTTAAAACAACAACAACAACAGCAGCAGCAACAACAACAACAAACCACTTACCTTTCACTGTGCCTCCACGGACATGCTGGGGTGTGGAGACACTAACACCATTAGTTCTACTGTTCAATCTACTGTCTGTCTTCTTAATTTTCTCCCTAAATTAAAGTTCACACACATTACAAATATTTCTTAATGATTATTTATGCTACGCACAAAAAACAAATATACACACAGCCTCTAATTACAAAGTAGAAAATTACCCTTGTACATTACATTGAATTTATCTGAGGGATGTTTTATACAAACCTTCCCTATACAATTATCTTAATGACACCTTCAAATGACAAATTTAAGTATTTACAACTTCAACTAAAGAATACTAGTTTCACAGTAATGCATGAGCTACATTTTCTACTAATCAGTTAGGAGGTACATTCTGTTACAGTACATTCTTCATTACAGGTAATAACAAACAACTTACTTTTCTATTTGGGGTTTTCCTTTCTTTTTGCTTAATGAAGATAAGCTCCATTTATCTGCTGCATGCTAAAAGAAGAATATCAACACAATATATCAGAAAAGAGAAGACTGATCACAATCAGATAACTATGGACAATCTAGCTTGCAATGGCAAAACATTTATATGTAACTCTTAGTTGTGCCTTACCACCCAACCTCCCACCTTCTCCCTTCTTGAATCAGTTCCATTTTCTTTTCCCAAGAATCTTATTTCTAAAAATAAAGAAGAATAAAATAAGTAACAGTTTATGTAGGCTAAGACTGGTCTAAGAGAAGTACACAGACTTGTTGACTGTGTTTGGAAGAAAAGTTGCAAATCATTGAATTTAAAGCCTTAGTACCTTGGGCAAAGGAAAAAATTATCCTATTTCCTAAGCACCAGTCACCGTCCCCTTGAATAAATGGAGTTTAATCCATATTACAGAATTTAAAACTAGTTGATACACTTAATATTCTTCTACTTTGATTTTTAAATATGGATCAGTAATGAAAAAAATCATGTTCCCACAGCTTGTGTTACAAGTGAGGAAAAGAAATAGTTTCCTATTGTCTTTTCAATTGTTACAGGCCTTCCTATTTTTATTCCTGAAAACTGGACTAATTATACATGATTTTCTTCTTTCTCTATTCAGTATTTTCTTTATCAGGAATCTGACTCCAAGTAGTTCTCTGTTTTGTCCTACATTTTAGGAGATAGGGATTAGGCCTGTGACTTTTTTGAAAAAAGGGAACCCCTTAAAGATAAAACTCCCTCCACCAACGTAGGTTGGTGCCTCATCTGTAATGTACAGCCCTAGTGAGTTACTTAGAATGCTGACTCGCCTGAGGTCACACTGCCAGTATATGTCAGAGGCAGGACTTAGAACAAGTCTTTTTAGTTCTGAGATCAGTTCCAACACATCATGGTTACCTCTATGTTTATGTACTTTATTTTATGAAGATTAAATGGTGTTAATAAACTAAGATTAAGTACTAATAAAACAATGTCCTTCTTCAAATCAGCCTCAAAATTCCTATCACCAATGGGTAGCAATACCAATGAGACATTAAAAACATTCAATAAAGGCTTCCAGGGCATTGGGTGGATTCCTCCATGAAAGACATTCTGGACAATAGGGAAAAGGCACAGAGAAGCTGCCATTCATGCCAGCAGAGGGAGTGTATTCATGCCAATGAGATCACAGCCCTATTATCGTATGGGTGGTCATGTGCAATTTGTATGAACTCTCCCTCCACTGTCCCCCACTCTCACTACATAGCCCTATATACTAATTATTATAAAGCCTCATCTGCTTCTTCCTGTGTAAAATCAGGGCAAACTTCAATGTTCTTTTTCAAGATGAAATGTCTGATACAAACTGTCACTTTAGTTTTACTTTCTTTCCAGATATAAATGTTTATTGTGACCTAACAATTGGGGGGGTGGCATGTCACATACCTGGTCTATCAATGCTGTGCAGTGCTCTGGGTGCTGCAGAACACAGCCTTTCTTTCTCCAGTCCACAACCACTCCATTCTGTTCAGAGCGTTGTAGGGCGAGACCATCCAATGAGGAACAACTTGTACCAACAGTGCTGCCACAGGAAGAGAGCAGTGATAATTTTTAAAGTTCTTAACATTTGTTTGTTAAGTATTTTTCATGGAGTGAAGAAACCATATAATTCCCTTCTGGAAGGAATTTCCATCTTTCTCTTTTTTTTTTTAAAGAAAAATAATTTGAGACCCTAAAAATCCCAACATACAAAAAAAAGGAACACTCAAACAAAATAGGAAACAAGTGCAATTATTTATTAAAGTCACAATATTTTCATATCCAAACTAATGCCAAAAAGATTCCTAACAAAAACGTTTGCACTTAAGTTACGGCAATTTATATTTTTTAATATAATGTTTACTCCACAATGAAATATATCTTAAGTTTGTTCATTTATTAAAGATCCTCTAAAAATTAACTACAACACTATAGAAATGTCTGGAACGCACATTATCTGTGACAATAAAACATCGTTTAGCTATTTGCTTTTTTTGTGGGCAGAAAGGGCTAGTGGATCCAGATCTGTGATTTGGTTAGTAACAATATCAAAAAAGTTTCTCCATCAAATGTATTAAAGGCAACTTTAGTTCTAGAGAACTACTGAGGTACTGTGAGAGTTTAAAAGACCCACATGCGGCCCAAGAGCTGACTTGAACCTTGGCTTTCTACTACACCATGCTACCTTCTCATTAGATACTTACATTACCCACATATAAAAGTTGTAGGAATAATATTCAACTGGTATTTTGAGAGAAGCAGCATAGCATAGTGGATAGAGAGTTGGCTTCAAATCCAGAAGATCTGTGTTAAAAATACTAGCTTCTGACAAACACACACAACATACACACACACACAAAATGCACATCTGTGTGTATACATATACACGTCTATGTCTATACATGTACACATATATACATGTATATTTTAAAAACCACATTTATATAGTGCTTTAAAGTTTCACAGAAGTTAGTCCACTATATATTTATTTTCTTCGTTAAGTACAAAATTCATTCTAAGTATTCCTCAAAAGTTTTCGGATAAATAGAGGTTATAACTACACATTCTTTTGAAAGAAGCTCCTAAAAGCATCGCTAGGGCTCCCAGTTTTTTTTTTAATTTGTTAAACACAGATACCCAAAGGAAAGAGGAATAAAATGTTTTCCTCCATAAAATAAGACATTTATTGAATTAAAGTTCTGTAAATAACTTTAAGTGTGTAAAAATGCATTTTTCAGAAGTGAATACATACTATAATACTCTAGCCTTCTGGTATAAGCATGTTCATCATTTCCTAAAATTGTAATGATAAAAACAGAAAGGCAATTTCTTGACTTCAAGTCATCACTACCTTTGAAAAAAAAAATGGTGAGTAGCACTATTAAGCTTGAATACCTGTATCATATGAGGTGTTTTAGAAAGACAATTTTATTTTGTCAAAATTTAAACGTTTTAGGATTTGTTGTTCAGTCACTTCAGTTGTGTCCGTCTCTTGGTGATCCCAACTAGGGTTTTCTTGGTAAAGATAGTGAAGTGGTTTGTCATTTCCTTCTCCAGCTCATTTTACAGATAAGGAAACTGAGGCAAACAGGGTTAAGGGACTTGCCACGGTTATAGAGGTAGTAAGGATCTGAGGCCAGATTTGAGCTCATGGCTTCCTGACTCCAGGCCCAGCACTTTATCCACTGTGCCACCTAGCTGCCTCTGTTTTCGGATATAAAGATGCAACAAAACAGGCCTATTCCATATGCTGTACTGGAGTAAGGGATGATTGCCTGATGCAGAGGAAACACATTGGGGGTAATTGGGGTGGAAGTCAGGCTGGTGAGACTTTTTAGAGGGGAGTCTTGAGGTTATATTCTATCCTAGAGGTTAATCGGGAGCCACTGGAATTTATTTGTGGGGGAGTTGGTGAGTGTGTGACATAGTCAGACCTAAGCTTTAGGAAGATCAATTTGATGGCTCAGTGGAAGACGGAATGGAATGAGGAAGAGATCTGAGGCAGAGACCAATGGGAAGGCTATTGTAATAGCTCAAGTGTGTGATACTAAGATAGTAGGGGTCAGAAGAGAAGGAGGCTTGTACTAGAGATGTTATGAAGACAGAATCAATAGGATTTGACAAGAGATCGGATATGGGGGAAAGTGAAAAGTCACGGATGTCACTTATGTTGTAAGCCTAGGTAATGACTGGAAGGATGATGGTACTCTCAACAGTAATATGAAGAGGGTAGGGTTTTGGGGGAATAATAAGGAGTTTAGTTTGGGACATGTTTTTAGGTGTCTACAAGGACATCCAAAATTTAAGACATCCAACAGGCAATTGGAGATGTGATATTGTAGGTCAGGAGAGACATCAGGTTTGGACAAACAGATCAATTTAATTCATGGGAATGGATGATATCACTAAGCAAAATATTAACGAAATAGGGAGAAAAAGTTCCAGACTAAAGCCTTGGTTAGTGAGTGTGGTTTGAATGAATATCCAACAAAGGATACTGAGAAATCATGGTCAAACAGGTAGAGAGAGAATTGGGACAAAATACCATGAAAACCTAGAGAAAAGAGAGTATTAAGGAGAAGGTGACTGACAGTGTCAAAAGCTTTCAAAGTTAAAAAAAAAAGAATGCAAATTGAGAAAAGGCCACAGATTTAGCAATTAAGGGATCACTGTTAACTAGCAGAGAGAGCAGTTTCAGTTGAAACTGGAGGTTCAGAATCCCTGGGATGGGAAGGATGTAAAGAAAGGAGTGTTAATCACTGAGGAATAAATTCAATTAGGTTATCACCCTCTCTAGAGGTCTGGTCTTGGAGTGGAGTCATCCCAAGGTTATCAGACAGAGAATGGAAGGAGGACAATGGAATGACTGGCCTAAGGAGGCTAAAGGGTCCCCGACTCCTCCACGCTTTTTTACTGGCTGTCACAAATGCGTGGACTATTTTCCCTTACTTCCATGTCTTTGTTTCTCTGGCCTCCTTCAAGACTTAGCTCAAATCTCATTTTCTGCATATGGTCTTTCCTGGTCCCTCTAAGCTGCCATTACCTTTTCCTCTGAGATTACCTTTCTTCTACTCTGTACATATCATGTACCTATGTTTTTGAAATGCTATCTTCCCTCTTTCAAATGTGAACATTTTGAGGACAGGGACTGAATGTGCCTTTCTTTGTATTTTTAGCAATTAGCATAGTGCTTGGTACACAGTAGGCACCTGACAAATTTTATTGTTGACTGGTATTGGGGGGAGAGAGAGAGAAAGAAAGAAAGAAAGAAAGAAAGAAAGAAAGAAAGAAAGAAAGAAAGAAAGAAAGAAAGAAAGAAAGAAAGAAAGAAAGAAAGAAAGAAAGAAAGAAAGAAGAAAGAAAGAAAGAAAGAAAGAAAGAAAGAAAGAAAAAGAAAGAAAGAAAGAAAGAAAGAAAGAAAGAAAGAAAGAAAGAAAGAAAGAAGGAAAGAAAGAAAGAAAGACGGAAAGAAAGAAAGAAAGACGGAAAGACGGAAAGACGGAAAGGAGGAAAGAAAGGAAGGAGGACAGGAGGAAGGGAGACAGAGAAAGAAAGAGAGAAAGAGAAAGAGAGAGAGAGAAAGAGAGAGAGAGAGAGAAAGAGAGAGAGAAAGAGAAAGAAAGAAAGAAAAAGAAAGAAGGAAGAAAGAAAGACAGAAAGAAAGATGGAAAGGAGGAAAGGAGGAAAGAAAGGAAGGAGGAAAGGAGGAAGGGAGGAAGAGAGGAAGAGAGAGAAAGAGAGAAAGAGAGAGAGAGAAAGAAAGAGAGAGAGAGAAAGAGAGAGAGAGAGAAAGGAAGAAAAAGAAAGGAAGAAAGGAAGGAAGAAAGGAAGAAAGGAAGAAAGAAAGAAAGAAAGAAAGAAAGAAAGAAAGAAAGAAAGAAAGAAAGAAAGAAAGAAAGAAAGAAAGAAAGAAAGAAAGAAAGAAAGAAAGAAAGAAAAAGAAAGAGGCAGCTAGGTGGCACAGTGGATAGAGCACCGGTCCTGGATTCAGGAGGACTGTTCAAATACGGCCTCAGACACATAGCACTTACCAGCTGTGTGACGCCAGGCAAGTCACTTAACCCCACTGCCTAGCCAAACAAACTAAATAAATAAATAAAATAACTTTTTGAGTAAGTTTGGGATTTTACTGATATGGGACTCACACAAGGTAACAATATCCTCCAAACAAAGTAAATCTGCAACTTAAATGTTGCCTGGGACACTGACTAGGAGATTAAGTGACCTGCCTGTGTTCTCACAGCTATTATATGTCAGTGAGTAGACTTGAACATGGGTCTTCTTGACTCCAAGGTTGGCCCTCTAATCAATGACTTACTTTGGAGCTTCCTTAAAACGAATTATAGGATCAGATTTTTAGAGCTGCAACAACCTTAGGAACCATCTACTCCCATATTCTAACAACAACAGCACTCCTATATTCTAATTTTAACAATCAAAACCCCCAAAAAGTTGAATATATTATCCAATATGACTCAAATAACTAGTGGTAAAGGCAGGACTAGGGCAGTCTCAAATTCTAGACCAGTGTTCTTTCTTTCTCGGGCTGCAAAGTTCTCTCAACCTCAGTATCATAGACACTTGACGCCTATTGCCTTTATCATATATCTGTAGAGTCTAAATATATGAGCATTACCAACATAATCACCAAAAAAACCCCAAGTATGAGTTAAGTTCTTCATTGGAGCCATTTCACTTATGTAGAAATAACATTTTTTATTTCACCATTTCTTTAGTATTTCATTCTTTACATTTGCTTCTTCTATTCCCTTTTTTTCTCCCCACAAGAAAAAAAAAGTGAGGGCTGTACTAGGTACTACTGAGATCCCTTCCATTCCCTAATTCTTTGATTCTATGAAATGACTATGTTTAAAAGCAAGGGTGACTCAAGGACTATAATTTTCAGTATTTATTACATTAAAAGAATCTTTCCTGGGTGAAGGAACAAAC
Organism: Phascolarctos cinereus; assembly: GCF_003287225.1. Lineage (NCBI taxonomy): Eukaryota > Metazoa > Chordata > Mammalia > Diprotodontia > Phascolarctidae > Phascolarctos > Phascolarctos cinereus. Next base: position 440,560,143 of record NW_027555847.1, on the reverse strand, counting down.
ACAATTTTGATATGAATCACTCTTTAGATAACTGCATGGCCTGCAAAGGAAAATATATCGAATGATTTAATTAATTTCAACTTGGAATTCTGGAGGTGCAAGGTCACTGCATTATTCTAGCTAGCACATGAACAAAAACTGAAAAGAACAGAAGTTAGGCTCTTACTTTCCCTAGGTTTACTGACTCAAACTCAGACAATATATGCTACTGCCACAAGAGAATAATTATCCGTCCTTCAAGAAATCTGCTTCTTTCATGACATGTTCTTTGCCTAAGTAATTCATTTGTTAATGATTATCAACATCTATTTACTCTTACAGCCTATAGATCAGCAAAAAGTGGAAGGGAAGGTGTGAGGGTTTTTCCTCCTTTTCTCTTCAAAAATAAGTTTCATCAATATTTTGGTTTTTAAATCACAGGTATCTCCCCCATTATCTATGACCCCACAGAATGTCCTCCTGCCCCTAACTTAAGCTAGCCAACCAACAAATACAGCAACACTGAACAGCATATACAACAATAATTGCACACCTACTCTAACTTCTGGTCTCGGGTTCTTGGACCTTCTGAAGAGGAAAGTCTATTTATTTCATAATCTGTCCTTTGGAATTAATATTTGTCATTGTCTGGCACCTGAGTTCAGCTGCCTTTTATTTACCTGTTATTTTAGTGACTGTGGATGGTTTCCTCTTGGTTCTGCTCTGTTCTTCCTCAGTTTGTACAAGACATCCTATATTTCTCTAAGTCCTCATATTTCAGATCCATGGTGATACAGCCTACTGAACATTTTAAACTAGATATCCCATACGCATGTCAAACTCTGCATGTCCAAAATGGAACTTTTATTTATCTTTCCCTGAAAACCCATCCTGGTTCTGAATTTCCCTATTACTGCCAAGGATATCACTATTGTTTTAGTCATCCAGGTTTAAAGACTTGATGTCATACTTTACTACTTTTTGTTCACCTCACATATGCAGAGTCTGACATGCCTATGGGATATCTCAACCTTTTATTGACTGCAAGGGCTACTACATTTCTTCTAAGGGATTCTCACCCACAGTAGTATGTGCAATGAGCACCTGAATTAAATTCACCCATTCCTCTTTATTTAAGTTCACTGACACCCAATATGTCAGTTTCATCTTTCCATCTTCCGTTTGATCATATCCAGCTGACCTTGTTCACAGTTCTTATATTCCAGATTCCTGTGCAATATTGATCTTTACAGCATTGGATTTTCCTTTCATCACCAGATACATCCACAGCTGAGCTTCCTTTCGGCTTTGACCCAGTCACTTCCTTCTTTCTGGAGCTCCTTGCAGTTGTCCTCTGTTCTTCCCTGGGAACACACTGGACACCTTCTGACCTGAAGGGCTCATCTTCTGGTGTCCCATCTCTTCTCATTTTTATAATATCCATGGGATTTTCTTGGCAAAGATATTTGGACTGATTTGCCACTTCCTTCTCCAATGGATCACCTTTGGTTAGAATTCTCCACTATGACCTCTTTGTCTTGGGTAACCTTGCACAGCACAAATCACAGTTTCATTGAGCTACATAAGCCCCTCTGCCATGATGTGGCAGGGTACCAAGAGGGGGATCTTTTATTAATGCACCCAATATTTGTATTCATTTTTGAAGGATATGCTCGATGATTTAATAATCATGCAATAACATTCTATTACATTCACACACCACAATTTGTTCAGCCATTCCTTAATCAATGGACAACTACTCAGAAAAAATGTAGTAGCCCTCAAAGTCAATAAAAGGTTGAGAAAAGCAGTATAAACTAAAAAGTGACAGAATTATATCTGTTCAAATCCAAGGAAAATCCATTCAACGTCCCAGCTTAGACAGATTTCGGGAGATAGTGGAGGACAGAAGGGCCTGGTGTGCTATGGTCTATGGAGTCACAAAGGAACATGTGATTGGCCCTGTTCTGTTAACAAAAACAATTTTAGCAATAATTTGGATAAAGCCCTAGATGGCAAGCTCATTAAATATACAAATGACACAAAGCTGGGAGAAACAGCCAACATGTAGATAGTCTAGATCCATAAGGATCTTGACAGGTTAGAGTAGAGGTGTCAAACATATGACCCATGGGGCCACAACCCCTGAGTACTGCCTGAACCAGATTAAAATATAATTAGGAAATTTTTAATAAAATGAAAATACAATAAAACATACATAATATTACATTTTAAAACTCAGTCATTATGTGGCCCACAAGGATCCTTAGGTAAGGATTAGTGGGCCTCATTTCTATTTGAGTTTGACACCACTAGGCCACAGCATTTTAGGCTTAACCTAGCAAAATGTTCGTTTGTTTTTTTTCCCCCCAGGCAATTGGGGTTAAGTGACTTGCCCAGGGTCACACACAGATAGTAAGTGTCAAGTGTTTGGTCTGAGGCCGGATTTGAACTCAGGTCCTCCTGACTTCAGGGCTGGTATTCTATCCACTATGCCACCTAGCTGTCCCTAACCTAGCAAAATGTAATTCAACAAGATAAATATAGTCTCAGATCAAGATCCCCCACCCCCATCAACTTCAAAGGCATAAAATAAGGGAGAAAACAGTTAAACAGCATATCTAAATTAAAAAACAAAAAACAACTGAGGATTTTGGTGGACTGCAAGATGAATCAATCTGCCCTGTGATTTGAAGCCAAAAACACTAATGTGATCTTGGGATGCATGAAAAGAGGCAGATTCTAGGAAGAAGGAGATGATAATTACCCTGTATTCTGTTCTTATCAAGCCCAACTTGAACTTCTATGTTCAGTTCTGGATACTACAATTTACAAAGGATACTAGTAAGCTAAAAGAGTATCCAGGAGGACAACCAGGACAATGAAAAATTTTGAGTCCATGTCACATGATGATCAGCTCAAGGAATTGAGATTGTTTAGCCTGGGGACCATTACAGCAGCCTTCAATTATCTGTAGGCTGCCTTAGAGGTATTAAACTATGATTGACCCTAGAAAGCAGAAACAGGAACAATGGGTAGAAGTGCCAAAGGGGCCAATTTAGGCTGGATGTGGAGGGTGGAAGAAAAAAAACAAAACAAAACAAAAAAACTTTGTGACAATTAAAGCTGCCACAAGTAAACTGGCCTAATTGAGAATGTGGCCAGTTCGCCTTCCCCAAGTTTTCAGCCAAGGCTATATGACCAAAGGTGAAATGGTGATTCCTTCAAAATGTCAGAACTAGATAGAGTGCCACTGAAGTCGTCACTTCCAAATCTCAAATTCTGAGATTTTTTTTTCTACATGGGATAGTTTACTGGGGAATGGTGGGGGCAAGGCGATATTCAGAAATGAAGGTTATTTATTTTTGAAAAAAGCACCAAGCAGTATACTAAAATTTTAAAAAATAAAAAAAGAATTTTGTTTAGAATACGAGCAGTCTCAGTAATGCTGTACTTCGAACCTTTTCTAAACGTGTGTTCAGTTCTAGGTGCCACATTTTTGGAAACACAAAGACAAACTAGAATATTTCTAGAAAGCAGCCAGGAAAGTGAGGGGACTCAAAACCATTCCATGGAGATCAGTTACAACATTTTAAATCTGGAATGAACAGACAACGGGAACCGAACAGTTGTCTTGAATCACTTTTAGGGATAGCATGTGAAAGGCAATGCTGATTTTGTTTCACTCCAAAGGACAGAACTAGGAACAGTGTATTAGACTCCTGCTTGATAAGGAAAAACTTCTTAACAATTCCAGCTATTGTGAGATGATTTGCCTCCAGAGATGGAGCTGAACTTTTTAAAAATTTTATTTATTTTTAGTTTTCAACGTTTACTTCCACAAGATTTTCAGTTCAAAATTTTTAAAAGCTTGTCTATTCCACCTTGATAGTTACAAAGGTCATGTAAGATTAGCCTTTTCAGGATTATACTAACATCTCACTTGAATAGTGCAGAGAAGCATGTAATGTATTTTAGAAAAATTTTTATCAAAAATGGTTGACCAAAAAAAGTTACTCAAAGAGTAATCTTCATTCATGTGGAAAGTTCATTTTCTAAGAAAACTAGATAAACAAGACATTACTATACTTGCTTTTCACAAACTACGATTGCTTGAGGAGAAAATGGACATTCTAAAGGTTTCTTTTAATGGAAATTATACTTAAATTATGATATAAAGATTTTCTTTTTGTACACATGAAAAAAAGGTAGAAGTCTGAACAAGTGTAAAGTAGATATTAATTACCCTATATTATCATCTGTCTCCAAAAGGAAGTATGGGCTGAAAAAGGGGAATAAGGAAGAGATAAAGTAGGGTCATGAAATCAATTACTGGCTATTCATGAATGGACCATAAATAATATGTGTTATATTCTCTATCTCCCAAACAGACTCAGTTCTATAAAAAGTTCTGTTGCAAAACCCAAGACCAACAATGATGACAATACATGTAAGTAATGAAATGGGGGTGATGGGAATGGGAAGGGAAGAAAAATAATAGATATAAAGATAATAGAGACTTTTCCCATAAATGGCAAGGAGAAATCAGCGGATTTCACTTATACTCACCTTAATAGATATACCTGAAAACCATAAGGTAAAAAGAGAACTCAATGAAATTAAGTCACGGTCCCATTTGATAACTTATACTTCTCTGAATTTTTACCCTTTTAAAGCGTACCAGTGCTAAAGTAATCTAGAGGACTACATAAATGAATAAATGTTGTGTTTTTCAGAACATCTAATTCTAATGTTCTGTTGATCAGGACCAATGATTCAACTGGGAGCACCCTCTAAATAAGCTCCTTGCTGTTTCTGTAGCTCTGCAATTGTTTCACAACTTAATGTCTTGTAAAGTTAACTGGGACACAAAGAGATTCTCTAGCCAGTATATGCAACAGGTATGACTCAAACCTAGGGCTCCTGAGTCCACAGCCAGCTCTTTATCTACTACAGTTTTTCATCATTCTCACCTACAAGTATAAAGCTGTTTTATTTAAATTTTCTCTACATTCAAAGCATGTTTGTCAAACCCCTTCCTAGTTCTTAGACTCTGAGACTGTTAACAGTGTCCTTATCAACAGAATTGAAACCACACATTAGAAAATTTGGCAATTGAGATTTTAAAGAACATAGTCTCCTAGAGAAAATAAACTGCCCAATTTATGGCTGGATTTGAATATCATAATCAATTCTTAATGAACAGAATACTGAACTTGGAGCCATGAGACACCTAAGGTCTTTGGCCACTAACTAGATAATCTTAGATCAGTGGTGGGGAATCCCCTTAATAAAAGGATTTGTTCTGTAAAACTTAGACTCAGTGAAAAGGCCACACCTGAGGACCTCGAGGGCCACATGTGACCCCAAGGCTGAAGTCTATACCCTTGTCTTAGTCAATTACCTGCTATGCTTGTTTTTTTTATTTGAAAAAGAAGTGTTCTGGATCTTAGCCAGCTCTAAAGATTGCATGATTCAACATAAATAACAACATAAATAACTAATATTTAGGCTTCTGAATCATCAAACAAGGTTAGAAAGTAACAGAAAACCCTGTTTCTCAATTACCACAAAATTAAGAAAACGGCTATGCAGAGAAGGCATGGATTTAAATTTAGAAGCCATTTTGCCACAAGTTTAACTATTACTGAAAAAAAAAATCAGGCATCATGTTGTCATTATTCAGAAAATGAGATGGAAAGAGTGTCACAGTCTTAGTAAAGAAGAACATACCTAAATTATATTTATTAATGGAACAGAAATATTTTTGCTCCAAACAAAATACTATTATTAATAATGATTAAACTGACACACTTAAAATCACTGGAATACTGATTAAAAGTACATGGAAAAACCATATTTTAAAAAATTTAAGTACTTACTTCATTACAGGACCCTTTCCAGTATGTTTCTTGTGAATTGTTGTGTGTTGTAAAACATCTAAGGAAAAAAAAACCAAAAACTCATCAGTAACCTAAGACACTAAATGCTCCTTCAATGACCGATGACAGGAAGAAGAGATAAAGATTATACCAGTTAGATGGTGAAGAGGACAGGGCAACCCCATTTTCTAAGTATGATGCTCTATTATGCTCAATATAATAACACTGGACATTCCTAAGTTTAAAATTTCTGGGAAAAATTAGCATTCATGTACTCTAAACCCAACTAAAAAACAGTAAAAGGAAGATGTCATGAGAAAGCAAATGAAGATTTCTAGAGGCAAAATGGTATTGTGGAAAAAGGGCCAGTCAAGAAAAGATTTGTGTTCAAATCTTGCCTTTGACACATAGGTGACAACTGACAAACCACAAACTCAACCTCAGTTTCTTCCTATGTAAAATAGGGACACTACTACACATAGTTCTTAATTATGGTTGTTTAAACGCTCAAATAAGAGAACATGAAAAACACACTGCAAACCCTGAAGCCCTATATAAATGTTAACTATTATGGCTTTTTTCTGCTTTTCTTCATATCCTCCTCTGCTAACCTAAATTCAATGCTCAAACTAATTTCCTTTATAAGCTCTCAAATTTTCAACATTTGGCAATCAATCTTTTGAACCAGAGGCATTAAATTTATGTTTGTCGTTCCAAAACATTTCTGCCAATGAATAAGACAAGCTTCTTTTTCTTTACCCACCTTCCTCCTGACTTGAAGCTTCAGAACTATCCTCCTTTAAGTGTTCTGGTATTTTAGATGCCTTTAAAGAAGACTGCAAATTACCTGTAGGAAATAACCAATTCCATGAAACGTTCTAAGAAAATTAGAAATTTTAAAAAAGAAACTAGGTTTCTATAGACATAGAAAACTAGAAATTATTCATGGGTGACAGATACATAGAAACAGAAAGTAAGAATAAAAGATAAAATAAATTTCTGCTGGTGATAACAATCATTTGAAAATGGACTATGTTATCTTGGAGCTTAATACTGTGCACATAGCTGGTTTAAAAATGCTTCTTTGCCCCCAGGTAAAACAAAACACAATAATTTCAAAAGCAAAATTAATTTGCTGATAATTTAAGGAGTGGGGCATGGTAGTTAAAGTTCTGGACATGGAGCCAAGAGATGGGTCTAAACTCTGCCTGACACATTCGCTGTGCAAGCATCAACAAGTTACTGGAGCTCTCTGCATCTCAGTGTCTACATACACCTTCTCAACTAGTGATACCACTAGGAGTGAGTAAAAAAAGGTCAAAGACAGAGAAAGGACCCATATGTGCAAAAATATTTAATGCAACACTTTTTGTTTTAGCAAATAACCAGAAACAAAATGAATGCCCATCGATTGGGGAATGGCTGGACAAAAGATAATAGAATAATGTGGTAGAACATTACTATGGTGTAAGAAATGACAAGGAACCCACAAGGTGTGGTGGACAGAGGTCTGGCGTTCACTTCAGGAAGATATGGTCAGGTGTTGACTCTGACATACACTGGATATGTATCCAGGGGTAAGTCATTTAACCTCTACTCTAGGGAACTCCAGGAAAGACTCTAAGTTAGCAGAGAAGACACTGACTTTCACTGGCAAAGGGAATTTTCACACCAAGGGGTTCTCTATACCACTGAAATAACTCCCTGTGAAATAATAATACAGATTCAGAGAAACCTGGGAAGATTCAAAGTAACTGATACATAGTGAAAAGAGTAGAACCAGGAGAACAGCGATGGCAGCATCTTTTCTACCCCTTTATAGAAAACTGATACGACAGAAGCACAGAATGAGACACATTTTCTGAAGCTAATTTTCAGTTACCAATATGCTGATTTGTTTTGCTACACTATGAAAATTTGTTACAAAGGAAGGTTGGGGGAGGTTAGAAGGTAGTGGTAAAAAAAAAAATAAAGAAAACAGCATTAACAAAATATTGTAAAAGTACAATAAATACACAGAAATTAACATACATAGCAGGTCAGAAAAGGATATAAATAGGGCAATTTTATTACTATGTTGGAAAATTTAATACAGATTCTTAAAAAAACTATGGAAGCAAAGTTCAGTTTCTACAATTCTCATTCTTGTTTATTGTATAATGAAATGTTTGTGTTTGCTGATAATTAAGTTTGTATAAAAATTAAAGTGACTTAGTTTACTACCTTAATATAATTCTTGGATTTAACATTACAAAACAGGGGGCTCTGCTTCTGTCTATAGAAATTCAAATATGTGAAAAATTGTTTCACCAACTGCCTACAACCTACTGTCTCTACCAATCTGTTCCAATTTAACTATGCTTTACCTACTAAATCCTAGGAAACTAAGACCAAAAGTCATTCCCCAATATTTAAGTGGTCAAAAGATAGGAATGGTTCTCAAAAGAACTACAATGTATTAACAACCACAGAAAAGAATGGTCCAAATCATTAATAATGAGAATTAAAATTAAAACTTTGAAGTTTTACTTCATACCCTACAAATTGGCAAAGATGACAAAGGATAGGAAGAGACAATAGGCACAATGGTGCATCGCTGGTAGAATTATGAATTAGCACAACCATTCTGGAAAGCAATTTGAATATTTGGAATTTGGAAAGCAAATAAAGTGACTAAAATGTACACACTCTTCTTATTTGTGGTTGGTTGGTTTGTTTGGTTGGTTTTTTTGGTGAGGCAATGGGGATTAACTGACGTGCCCAGAGTCACACAGCTAGTTAAGTGTTACGTGTCTGAGGCCGGATTTGAACTCAGGTCCTCCTGAATCTAGGGCCAGTGTTCTATCCACTGAACTACCTAGCTGCCCCAAATGTATATACTCTTTAACTCAGATATTCCATTTCCAGGCTTATACTTCCAAGGAGGCCACTGATAAGAAAGCCCCTATATTCATTAAAATATTTATAGCAGCACTTTTTGGGATAGCAAAAAACTGGAAACAAAGTATATGCCCATCAATTAAGGACTACTACTGTGTTCTAAGAAATGATGTGATGAATAAAAAGAAGGATGCAAAGATCTACCTGAAGTGATGAGAAATAAGCAGAGCTGAGAAAACAATGATACACAATGACTATGACAATGTAAATGTTAAGGAATCATGCACAGATGCACCCACACACAAAATCAAAAGTGTATGTTGCAAAATTATAAAGACCAAGCATGGCCTGAAAGAAGACATATGAGAAGACATTTCCACACCTTTGCAGAGGTGGGAGGTCCACAAGTACAACACAATACACATATTTCTAGGCTTTTTTTGGATGAACTAATCGGTTATGCAGATTTTTTTCCTCTTTATTTGTCCTAAAAATATTATTTGTTATATAGGATGTTTTTCTGGAAGGAATATGTGAAGGGATACTGGGGAAGTCTATGGTGACATATACATATATATATGTACTTTGAAACCAAGATAGACTGTGAAAATTACTCAAGATTTTGACTGTCTTGTAATATTCCTTCCATTTCTTTTTTTTGTCATCATACACACTATTCATCTAGTTCTGCTTATTATTTGCGTCTTTGCATCAGTTCATGGAAACCTAATGTTTTTCTGAATTCTTCATATTTGTTATTTCTTACTGCACAATAATACTTAATTTTATTCACATAAACTTTTTTCCGGCCCAACACCCACTTTGTTTGTAGATTTTTGCCTTTTTACATTTTATACAAAATGTAACACCAAGAGTCATTTTGGTATGTATTGAATCTTCTGGGTTTTTTTTTTTAAACTTTCTTGGCATATACATGCAACAGGGGAGTACATACGGGGAAGTAGGAAAGAGAAGGGAATAAGCATTTATATACCACCTACTACACCCTAGGCACTGTACTAAGTGCTTTACAATCATTATCTCACTGGATCCTCACAACAACCCTGAGAGGTAGGTGCTGTTATTATGCCCATTTAAAGTTGGGGAAAATGAGGCACAGAGGTTAAAGTGACTCATTCAGGGTCACACATAGGAAGGCAGATACAGGAAGGAAGTAAACAAGAATTTATTAAGTACTTACCGTGTGCCAGACACATAAATAGTTTAGTCATTTTTCTCACATAATTCTAAAATTATTTTCTGTAACTACTGGATCAGTTTGTAGTTGGACTGATAGCGTAGCATGCCTGTCTCCTTAACACCCCTCCAACCTTAACAAGTTATTTTTTGTAACGTCTGCCAATTTTCTGGGTGCAAAGCTTTTCTAAAAATTACATTTCTTTTATTATTTGTGATTTCAAGTATTCAGGAAGCATTTATTAAAAAAACAAGCACTCTGCTAACCATTACAGAAAAAAAAAAGGTGCTTTCAAATATTTTTTTCTTGTAGGGGAGATGTGACAAATTAGCAATAACCATAATATAAAATAAATAAGTGTGTAAGTGGTACAAATAGTGTGTGTGTGTGTGTGTGTGTGTGTGTGTGTGTGTGTGTGTGTGTGTGAGAGAGAGAGAGAGAGAGAGAGAGAGAGAGAGAGAGAGAGAAAGAGAGAGAAAGAGAAAGGGGGGGGAGAGACAGAGAGAGAGAGGGGCTGGCAACGGGGGAGGAAAAGGGAGAACACCATTCCCAACAAAGGGAAAAAATGGGCCTTAAATGGAGTAAATGGGAGGTAATCTTAGAAGGAAAAGTCTCCTGTATAAGGTTAAATTTAAACTCAATCTTGAAGAAAGCTAGAAAAACTGAGAGGCAGGTGAGGAAGGAGAGCATTCCAGCCACAGGGGCTGGCAGTACAAAGGCAGAGAGTTAGGAGATGGAGCATTCTGTGAGGAATAACAAGTAGGCCAGTATGTCTGGATTACTCAGTGTGGAAAGGAATGTGTGCTGAGCACTGTGAAAAGTAGAAATTTGAAGCAGAAGTAGAATGCAGACAATCTTTTCTAGGAGTTTGTCTAAGGAAGGGAGAGGACAATAAGAGAAAAGCTTGAGGGAAACTTTTTTTTTAAGGATAGAGAAGGCCTCTGCTTATAAGGAAAGATTAGGCAGCAGAGAAGAAACCAATTCATAATGAAAAAACTGAAGATCAGAAGGGGTGAGCGTTGGAAATGGCTAGTCAATGATGAGGACAGGCTCTCCAAAGGTGATCAGATAAAGAACACGAGTAGAAGGAATGATCTTGGCCAGAAGGACGCCCCCCATCTTCCTCAGAGACTAAAACAAATGAAGAAATGGAGGATGATGAATTGTTCTTCAGGAAGGAGAGGGAACTTACTACAAATGCTCTCAACTAAAGTCAGAGACTTTAGTGTAGCAGTATGTGAGAGGGGCTGGGATTTGAATCCTCCTTTCTTGGATTCAGAGAAAAAGAAAAAACAAGAGGAGTTGGAGTTAGGGTAAGGGTTCTCGTGCTACTTGTGGCCTCTACATAGTTGGTTGTTATTCAATAGTCACAAAGGGCTGAAGCCCTATGATGTCTCCTCAAATAATATTAATGGTCACAAGGCATTAAGACTTCAAATGAACAGGTAAGGCTCTGATAACTGGAATTCATTTGGGAAACAATGATATCAAGAATCCCAAATTTCATGCTAAAGCAGGTAAGGTGTTGATGATCCAAGCTCAAAAGAAAGGCTGTGTCGTTCATAATAAATATGGAATTTTTTTATACAGACACTTTATTTTCTAATTTCTATCACAAAAAGAGGATGATACATCTTGCAACTATACTTCAGTAAAGCTCTGGGTGAGTCCTTTGTAAACTAAAGGGCTATATAAATGCATATTGTTATTCTTCTACTACAGTCCTTCTCTGATGCTTCATGGTAATATGGAGGTGATCTTGAGTCCTGAAGGTTAGATGAGCACTGTTTAAGTTCTAGCAGAAGCTACACCAAGCTAAAAAAGCTTCAAGAAGCCCAGGGAGGGACTGTAAGGGTTTCGAATGGATTCATTTGAAGACCAACCTAAGTTCAGAAAGACTCATCACTAAAGGGATGACCACTAAGAAATTTTTTTCCCCACTCACAATAAATCACAAAGGCTTTCTATCAAAGTAAAAGGAAGATGGGAAGTAGAGGGAAGTTATTAGTAGAGGGAAGGATGCATGGATGAAATCATAATTCATGTAAGCAAAACAATGGATGGAGGAGATAGGGAAGAAGGAATCAAGGGCCTTCTGGAGGTAACATTTGCATTGGATTTTAAAAGAAAGATATAAACTAAACACGCACATCAAACTGAACCTCAAACATAAGCTTCTTTATGATAATTTATGATCTGTGGCATCAACATTCATCTAGTCTCCCATGTTCAAAAGTGGTTTCTTGCCTTTTATATAGTTATCAAATATTATAGATTCCATCTCTACAACATTTCTTGCCTAGATCTCCTCTCTGTTCTAAATGGCAGTACACAGTGTAGGCCTAAATTAACTCCCCACTCCTCACTGCAATACCCTAATAACAGGGGTTCCTAACCATATTTTAATCAGACTGATGCCAGAATAATCTTTCTTATGCATAGGTATGGCCATGCCACTCCTTGGCTCAAAAACCTTCAGCAGCTCCAGATTGCTTCTGAGTTAAGTTGAAAGTGCCCTACCTAGTGTTCTAGGACCCTTACAACTAAGTCCTATACTACTCTCATCTTAGTCAGATTTGACAGTTCTTTTTCCCTTGAATGCACACTTTATTCATGTGCCATTGTACCTATGATCAAGTTGTTTCTCAAGCCTGAAATGCCCCTCAGCTCTGGTGTTTTTGCCTTCTGAATACCTATTTATTTTTTAATGTCCAAATGTCACCTCCTTCTCTGACCACTGTGGGGGGGCTGTTGTAACCTTTTGTATTAATTTACTCTTGTCCATTATAGTTCTCTAATTTGGTCTCAAATGCCCTTCTCAGATTGTGCCTCTAGCACCTAGCAGAAGGCTCTGCAAATAGATGAAGTTTAGTAAATAGCTGCTGTATTATACTGGTTGGAGAGCTATGGTGGTGGGAATTTCAAGTATAGAGAACAGGTGGTAAAGCAAGGCAAAGGTAGAAAGTCTGTAACTTAAAGGCAATGTAATACAGGGTAAGTTACCTTCTGGGCCACTATCATAGTCTATAAAATTAAAGAGAATTAGATTAAAACTCTAAAGTCCCTTTAAGCTCTTAAATCCTAAAAACTGAAGGTATATATGAGGCATTATAAATAGCTTACCTTGACAAAATGCCTTATAGCTAACGGGTATTCAACAAATGCCAATTCAATTAAATGAATATAAATCTAATATTGAAAGAATGTTTGTAAATACACACTGTCTAAAACTGAAGATGGGTTGGGCTATTCCGAAAGTTCTTCATTTCAGACACAGTTTAAATTTTTCACAAAAAACCAAACCATTCAATTTCCAAATTTAATTTCAATACTTTGTACTTGATGCCAAATTTTAGGACAATGCGTATCTTCTCATAATTTCTTTGTAGGAGATTTTGGTCAATAGAAGCAAGGACTAAGGGTTGGGTAAGAATATTTAAAGGTGAATGAGTAATTATGTTTGTTTAGAGTAATGTGTTTAATAACCAAGAAATAAAATTATGTCCCCTTTTACTGCAGCAATGTTTGAAGCCAACAGCAAACACCTTTGTTCTTGTCTCAAGTTTACTGATAAAATAGCTGCTAAAACATAACTATTACAAAGAAAGAAGAGTATAGAAAAAGAAGCAAATTACATCAACAGATGCAATATCATCTAAGGCAACCTATGTATGAAAAAAGATCATAAAATCAAGTGGAGCAGGATAGCTTTTACTCTTTATCGAAGTCATAAAATTAACCAGTAATGTAACACCCTACTCTCTAATATTAATGCTAGCAGAAGAGAAGAAAATTCGAGAAGACAACAGATTTTAACTACTATTACTATGGAAAAGTGTTACTAATGAAAAAAAGTACCTCAAATATTTTTTAAAATGTATTTTTTTTTCATTGTAAATCAGCACTTTAAGAGGCAGGACTACACACACAGATTTGGGGAATATTTACATTAGGGTTTACATTCGCTGCTAAATCTTTGTTTCAAAAACTGAATGTTAGTATGAAGTATTACTCACTACTAATTATAATTTATTTTGTGATAAAAGCACTTTAATATTTTGCAAATATCAAAAAAGATCACTGACACTTGATTACACTCTAAAGTAACTGTAAATCTAATGAGAATGTAGAATAAAGTAAAATGAAGAGACAAACTTTAAAAGGAAACATAATAAAAGCAAATATTCTTACTGAGACTGTGCAAAGATTCTGATGATATGGACTGAAAGAAGTTGTGCACTTTTTGACTCTGTAGAAAAGCTTGCGATGAAGCTGAAAATAGCTGCCTGCATATAAAAAGAGAACAGAATTACTTATTTTGTGTACAATAAATTACATTATCAACACTTTATAAATAAAAAACAAATAAAATACAAGTTTATTACACAAACACGAAAGCAGACTTAGAACTAGATACTTGCTCTAACTGAGGTCAACCCAATGAAGGCAATGGGTTGGAACAGTTTCCATAATATACTAAAGGATTTAAATTTTTCTGTAAAATTTGATGCTAAATTTTAAAGTTTGATATATTTACAGATCAGAAATGAAGCTAAGAAGAAAAGTGATCATTCACAAAGATAATTGAAAAATATCTTAATGTTATGATGGACCATATGCATGAATCAGCAGTTCATTCTTACACTGCATTATGTTAACATTTATATAAAGAATATACATTAATTAATAATCTCATCACTGTGCAACTCTATAATTGCAGCTGCTAAAACTAACATGATATGTGTAATGAGCAAATGAAAGAATAAATGCAAAATAAGGGCTATGCAGGAAAGAAACTGAAACTGTTTATCTGAGCAGAAATAAGACAAGTGCTTCTTTTTTAAAGCAATTGGGGTTAAGTGACTTGCCCAGGGTCACACAGCTAGTAAGTGTCAAGTGTTTGGTCTGAGACGGGATTTGAACTCAGGTCCTCCTGACTTCAGGGCCAGTGCTCTATTGCCCTCACCACCTCGCTGTCCTACAAGTACATTTTTTTACTAATCCTGCTCTCTGCCTTTGAAAATTATTTTCCCTGTGTCATCAGAAGCTTTAAGTTTTCAGAACTGCATGAAATTTGTCTTGTCACAATATGAATACAGACGGGTCACAGAAAGTAGAATTTTATGAAAAGTAATATCAAAAATTGTGGAATAAAAGTAACAAAAGTTCAAAACGACACAAAAAACAACTGAATGAACTAATAATTTAGCATGAATTACAGGAAAGTAACATTCCATTTACAAACCTACGTATAAACATTTATTTTAAACATGGTAATATGTACTAAAATTTTATTGTATCCAACTATCCTGAGTGTAATCTTTTAATCAACTGTGACATAGTCAAGGATCTTAAATATGCAACCTTCCCCTCAGTAAATACTTCATATAGGACAAAATTAAAGATTTCACAAAAACAAAACAAAACAAAACCTTACATATTCTGATGAGTAGATAGCTCAGAATCAGTATGTTAAACATAATGAAAAAATAAAAGTTGATTTTCTTTTAATCCAGGAAGGAATATATCTAAAATATCCTTAACACAAATAGCCCTTTTTAAGGAGCTACAGAGAAACAGCTTGTTTTAGTTACCAATACTAGTGTTTATCATGATAATCTGCTACCTTGAGTAACAATTATGCTAAAAGGGCTATTTCAGAAAGCTTATTACCTTAGGATTGGCTCTAGGTCAGGGTGTCTCCGTTCTTCTCTCTTCTGAGACCCCTGATTTAGTGCTCGCAAAATTGTCTTGTCAAAAGTTTCTGAAGACAGTTCCTTTGGAAGCTAGATAAATAAATAATGAATTTCTCACATGTTAAAAAAAAGATGTAAGGCTTTTTGTAATAACTCTAAATATCAAGAAAAACCATTCTTGCCCATGACTCATCCAAAAGCAATTTCTACTCTAATTATTCATAACTGACATAGTAAACAATAAATAATCAATGTAGTCAGTATGTTTACTATTTTGAAGTGATATATAACCAGATTTTTGTGTTTTATGGGCATACCTGAAAGTGAAAAAAAGCATATATTTCAACATTCAGTTGATGATGTAAAAGCTCAACATATAAGAATATCTCAGGACTCCAAGTACAAGAGTGACTCAGATGTGCCTTTTTTAAAAAAAAAATTTAACATTCTTTTTTTTCTTAAATTTTGAGTTCCCTAATTCTCTTGCTCCCTCCTCTCCCCCACCCACTGAGAAGATAAGCAATGTGAGATCAATTATACATGTGAAGTCATGCAAAACATACTTCTATGCCATCTGCTTCCCCCCTCCCCACCCAGCAAGAAAAATAAAGTGAAAAAAATCCCATTTCAATCTGCACTCAGACTTGATCAGTTTTCTTTCTAGAAGTGGATAGCATTTTTCATCCTAAGTACTTCAGAATTGTCTTAGATTATTGTACTGACCACAGTAGCCAAGGCTTTCACAGTTGAACTATTACTGTGTATGATGTTCTCCTGGTTCTGCTCACTTCACTTTGTATCAGTTCATGTAAGTGGAAGTAGGTGTCTTAATGACATAGCACTAATATGGTGGGATCCAGTATATTGTCTGGGAAAAGTACATGATTTTCCATTATTTGCATTTTCCACAAAATGCTTAAAATACCCAAATTATATAACTTTAATCTCTAATGCTCAGACAGTATTCTGGACAATGAAGTTATTGCTGCCTTTAGTGTTGTCATTTCTTGATTTCTACTTACTCTCTTCATTTTTTTGAGAATGAGGTCATATCACTATTTCCATGTTTTGGTAATTCGGGCATTTCATATTACTGAAAATAATCCTAAGTTGATTTAAAATTCTTAGTTTGATTGGCATATAATTATGTATAGTTGGTTCTGAGAATTCATTCTATTGAGGATATGCTAGACAGGTAGCACAGTAGATAGAATGCTGGGACCGGAGTCAGGAAAACCTCAAGTTCAAATAAGGCTTCCTGTACCATACTGAGTGGTACAGGACAAATCACTTAACCCCCATTTGTCTCAGTTTTCTCATCTACATAATGAGGATAATAATAGCACCTACCTTCCAGAATTGTTGTGAGGATCAAATAAAATAGCAATTGCTAAAGTACCTGGCATAGAGTAAGCACTGTATAAATGTTAGCTATTATCTTTTTTTTTTAGCAATGTGATTTTCTCATCTCTTTTTCCTCATGTAGCTAAAAGTTTATCAATTTTATTATCATTTTCGGAGACTGAGGCTTTTGTTTTTGTTAATCATTCCTACAGAAATTCTGTTTTCCATTTTCTTTTTAATATCTCTAATTTCCAAGATATTTTTTGTTTATTTTGGTTTTACTGGATGATTTAATTTCAGTTTTTCAAATTACATATTAAATTCTTTAATCCTCTAAATTCCCAGATAAAACTTTCCTGATAACTGCTTTAGTTGCATCCTGTCACATCATTATCAATCTTTTTCACAATTATTATTTCTGAGTTGTTCTTTGACCCAATTACTGTGTAGGATATCATTAAGTCTCCACCTAGGTCTAACTGCTTTTGTTCCTTATATTAATTCCCATTTTTACTGAGTTGTAGTTTATAAAGGATGTGTATACACATACACACACACACACACTGTTAAAATACTTGTACTTTTATACATTTATTTATCCCTTTTCATTATCAATCCCAGGTAACAATCAGCATTGGGAGGTCTAAATTATTATTTTTTTATTTATTTGAGGTCTAATTTTTTAAATGCAATTGGGATTAAATGACTTGCCCAGGGTCACACAGCTAGTTAAGTGTCAAGTGTTTGTCTGAAGACAGATTTGAACTCCGGTTCTCCTGACTTCAGGGCTGGTGCTCTATCCACTGTGCCACCTAGCTGCCCCTTGAGGTCTAAAATTTTGCTGAGCATTTCAGAAAACATAAAAAGAGCATTTACTATAATTATTTACTGGGTAGTTTAAAAAATATATTTGTGATATGAAATTAGTTGTAAAGCTCCAATGTTAACCAAAACAGTCTTTCAGAAGAGAATTGTGTATTAGATGTTACTTAGTATATTATATATACTTCCTGTGGAAACACATAGTATTTTTTAAAAGCTTAGAAATTTACATGACTGAATAAATGAAATATGACAAAATATCCAGGACTGAAGGAAACCTGATAAAGCAACTTTACCTTAGCACAATTAAAATTATTTAGGAGATTTAGGATGAAAGGAGAGAGAGTAGTAAAATCATGCTGTTACAGGGTCTCACTCAAAATTTAATTGTACTTCAACTTCTGTATAAAAATAGAGCATAAATTTTAATCAGAAGGAAAGAGAGAGAACAACCAAACAGATCGAAAGGAACAAAAGTAGTCCCTGAATCGTGTATAGAAAAACTACAACAGAAGCCAAGAAATACTTCTCCCCTACTCTCTGGGACTAACAGTTTATTATTCTGAAGTTTGCAGCCTCTGCTCTCTACTGCTTCCCAACAGTGAAGGAAAAAATGAGGTTAAGTAATGTCAAATTAATTGCTACTGAAAATGGAAAATTTTTCTGACATCATTTTTGCTCCTGGGAATATACCTGACAATTTGGTATGCTTAAGAAATCTGCACTAACAAAGACTAAAGTACTTACGGGTCTATAACTCTTCTTAAAGTTTCCCATTTTCCCAAACCAAGTTCACAGAAGACCAGTCACTGGAGCTTCTACTTATTGAAGGAAGCTGTTTTAAAATTAATAACCAATCCATCCCCATTCAGCACCTCTATGTTACTGAGGTCAATGGATATCAGATGAAAGGGGAAGTCTCTTTCCTTTGTAAAATTTTGTGGGGTGGGGGGTGTAGATCTATTGGTCCCTGTCACTGTCTATATTGTCCCTGTCTGCACATGGATAGGGCAAAATGGTGGAAGCCACAGACAGACTAAATTGATACTTACAACAAATTTAACACTAAACCTATTGAATTATAAGGGGATATTTTGTAAAATTCTATTCCTCAAACTCTCAATGACATATCATCTCAGCCTTTTGAGTATTCCTTCCAGAGATAAGCACCACAATCTGTCTATTCCTGGTCAACCTCTGCCAATTCTCTATTGTTTTTCATAGAGATTTAATTTTTTACATTTCCCCAAAATGACCATTTACAAAGAAAATGACAAAATTCATATGTAGTAATAATAAACAGCCAAGGAAAATTTGAGAAAATAATGAAAACAAGCAGCAATTAAGGGGGCTTGGCATTGCCAAATCACAAATTATATCAAAACTATCTGCTGAATCATTTTTTAAGAAGTAGATCACTGGAATAGATTAGATATACAAGATTTCAAAGCAAATATGTACATCAGTCTTGTTTTAAATAAACCCAAGAACACACGGAACGAGAGTGGAGGAGTGGGGGGTGGTCCTTTATTCAACAATTCTTAGAGAACTGTATAGAAGTTTAATACAAAAAATATTTGGATCTACATCTTATACCATGTACCACAAAAAACAAATAAGATGAATATTTTTTTAAATCATAATAAAAATGTTCTGGATGATAGGTTCTCTCATAACTATGGATAAATGGTGCATTTGTAACCAAGTAGGGCAGATCATTAAAGACAAAACAGATTAATTTGAATATATAAAAATAAAAAACTTTTACATAAAAATAAGCAGAGAGAAAAAGTAGCAAAAAGAGTAAAAACACAGAGAAAACACATAGGAAATGGCTGACACTACAAGCCAACAGAGAAGTGACTGATGATTACAAACTCACAGTTCTTGGAAGGAGAAATACAAACTATTCTTTCAACATCTATCTAAAGAAGTGCTCAAAATCACTAATAACTAGAAAAAAATTAAAACAACTCTTGAGTTATCACTTGGGTCCATTAAGTTGGCAAAGACAAAAAGCAACTAGGTGGCACAGTGTAGAGAAGTGCTCGATCTGAAATCAAGAGTTCAAATCCAGTCTCAGAGACTTAGTAGCTTTGTGATCCTGGGCAAATCACAACCAGTTTGCCTCAGTTTTCTCATTTGTGAAATGAGAATAACAATAGCACTCACCTCACATGGTTGTTGTGCGGATAAAATGTGATATCTGTAAATAACTTTGTACTTTACTCTTAAAGTATTACATAAATGCTGGTTATGATTATGATTACTGTATAAAAAAATTTAGTGCTGCAACAACAGGCACAAAAATACACTTCTGGCCAAGCAATAAACTGGTCTAATCCCTTAGGAAACCACCTGGAATCTCTAAAGAAAAGTTACTCATGTCTTTCATATGAGATTATCTTACACTTATACAGCATATATATTATCTGTACATAGTTATTTAGGTATCATTTCCCCATTAGGATATAAAATTTGTAGCAGGTACCAGGTTTTGCCTTTCTATGTATCCCCAGTGTTTAATTCAGTGCCTGGAACACGTAAGCACTAAATAAAATGCCCGGCAACTGATTCATTCTGATCCAGTGACTGCACTATTAGGATAATATTCCAAGGAAAAACATAAGAAGAAAAGATATATCTAGATGAAAATATGCATAATGGCAACATTTGTAATAGCAAAAAAATGGAATCAATTTATGTCATGATATTTAGGGGAATTTTAAAAGGACTGCCCTTTTGTATAATATAATACATAAATATATAATTTATAAATATGTAATATATAATACATATAAATAATATAATAAAAGGAATATTAATATACTATAAGGAATAATAATAAAGAAATTAAAGAAATGTAGGAAGATGTGCATAAAGTGATGCAGCATGAACCAGGCAGAATTAAAATATTAAACAAATTGCTTTGGCTACTGAAGTCAAGACAACATTAAATGGCAACAGAGAGAAAACACTAGATGAAGTTGCTACTAGGTTACAAAGCAAACATTTATTCTTAAACTGAGTGTTAAGGCTGCACATACTATCAGTCACAATTATTTATGTTGTTTTATTTAACTTTTCAGGGATTCTATATTGTGTGCAATCTATTTTGGAGTATACAGTAGGGGGCTGTATGATGTCAGAACTATCAGTAACATTTTTTAAAAATTAGGACAGTAAAATGGCAGTATGGTAGGACCTAGAAGAGCCCAGATATCCCACAAAAACCTGAATAAATCTTCTAAAATATGTACCAGATAAAAACACATAATAAGGGTAAATGAACTGAAGAGTATACAAATATACAGGAAGCAGTGGGCGAACAAGCATCCCATGGACTTCACTTTCACCTTAACTGGACAAAAGAAGGATGAATACAATCAACACATGCACAGAAATAGAAACATATAGAAAACAAATTCCAGTGTTGGAAAGTGGAGTCTTAACTGGGTAGTAAAAGTGCATAAAATATTTGAGAGTCCATCTACCAAAACACAAACAGGATCCATATATGAACATAATTATAAAACACTATTTGTGGGGGAAAAAAAGACCTAAATAATTGCAGAAATACTAATTCTAAGTTTCTTAGCCTTTTATGTATAATGGGACTTTTTTCAGAATGTTTTTAAATGCATAAAATATGTAGGATTAAAAACCAATTATATCAAAATACAATTATTAAAATATTTTTTAAAAGTTTAAAGACTCCAAGAATCCTTGTACTAATTGTTCATAAAAAGGTCCTGCCAACATAACAAAAATATCAATACTAAATTAATTTACCCATTCAATGCCCTGCCAATCATACAAAATTATTATTTTATTGAGCTAGAAAAAATATTATTCATCTGGAGGAACAAAAATGTCAAATAATGAGGAAATAATGGGAAAGAGGAGGCCTAGAAATATCAGACCTGAATCTGTACTACAAAGCAATAAACATCAAAATAATTGGAAAGGTTAGATCAGTGGAACAGAACAAATTAAGTATAAAATATACATAAAAACCAACACAGCATCTGGCGAGCCCCAAGACCCTTTACCCCAACAAGAAATAAGATCTTACTATTAGAGAAAAACCAATGGGAAGCTAGAAAGTAGTCTAGCATAACAGATCTAGATTGTTGGTCTATAGACCAATAGCTCACACTCTAAACCAAGTCAAACTCAAAATGTATATATGACTTGGACGTGGAAGGTGACATCACAAGCAAATCAGAGAAGCAGAATTTACCTTTGAGATTATAGATAGAAAAAGAGTTCATGACCAAAGACAGAGGCCCAAAGAAGATAAAATGGACAATTCTGAGTACATAAAATTAAGAAATTTTCACGTAAACAAAACTAATGAATCTACAATTAGAAGCGAAAGAGCTAATTGTAAAAAAAAAAACCCTTTGCAGCAAGTTTTTCTGATAAGGGCCTCATTTCCAAGACATTATATAAGGAACTGATCCACATTTTTAAGAATATGGTTCATTCTCCCAATGGATCAATGGTTAAAAGATATGAAAACATAGTTTTAAAGGAAGAAATACAAGTTGTCAGCAATGATACTGAAAAATGTTTGAAATCACTAATAATGTGAAATATGACAACTAAAGAAACTACTTCATACCCATCAGATTGCCAAATAAGATAACAAGGAAAATCACAAATATTGGAAAGGGTGAAAGAAAACAAGTACACAAGCTAATGAATTGTTACTGAAGCTATGAATTGGTACAGTCATTCCAGAAAATAATTTGAAACTATGCTCTCAAAGTCACTGTACCCCAGCAATAACACTAATGACTAGCCTAAACCCCAAGAAATAAAAGGAAAAGGAAAGGACCCACATGTACAAAAATGTTTACTGCAGCAGCAATAAAGAAAAAAAAGGTGGAACTAAAGTAATATTCACCCTTTAGCAAATGGCTAAATAAATTATGGTATGCAAGTATAATGGAATATTTTTATTATTGTTTCACATGAAATGACACATTTCCCTAAGAAATAAGAGATGGACAGCTTCAGAAAGAACTGGGAAGACATTTATGAACAGATACAGAATGAAGTGAGCAGGACCAGAATAACAACTTACACAATAGCAACAACATTATAAAGAAAATAACTTTGAAAAACTTTAAAAGACTTAACAATTATTGATGAAATGACCAAACACTATTCTGGAGGATCAAAAATGAAACACAATAAACGTATCTCCTCACAGACAGGAGATGTAATCAAAATGCAGAATGAGATACATGTTTCTAGACATGGCCAATGAGAAGAACATGCTTTGCTTGACTATACATATTTATCATAAAGATTTTTTTCTTTACTTTTTTTTTTTCTTTTGCTGTACAACTTGCAGGATAGAGGTAGAAGGCAGAGAAGTAGAAAGGAAGAAAAAAATTAAAATCTAAAAGCTATCAGACAATGCCAAGGTAAAAATCTATTTGTTTAAGAATTGATCCCCTGAATTACTCAGTTTATATTCACAAAATTTTGCTTATTCAAAAGGATTCGTTTTACTCATAAAAATTTGGCACGTTGTTGTCAATTATCTAACAACTAAAAGATATAAGGCATACCCACAATAAGCAAAAACTACTAATAATACTTCAAATATTTCTAGCCTCCTTTCCTTAATCTCTCAAATATGATTTTACTGATAATTAAACTTTAATAAATTTAATTTTTTTTCAAATGTGCAAGAAGAAAAATTTAAAACCACCCCACCTAAAATTCCCAATATATTCAAGTAAGGTTGTTTTAAATTACTATTTCATTTACAAATTCATTCATGAAACCACTATTTATTAAGTGACTAATATCTGCAAAGGACTGTTAGGTGCTGTGGCAAGTGTGGCAAGAGAAAAAGACAAGGTGGTCCCTTTCCTCATAAAGCTTATAATCTAGTTGGGGGACGGAGAGGATTGAGAAAATAGCACGTAATAACTATAGTGCAGAATGGAACATAAGAGGCAAAGATGCTATTTCAGGTCAAAGGAATAAAATATACAGTTATCCCTCAATATTCATGGTTTTGGTTATTCCAGGTTGCCCATCAACAATTAAATGGGAATTTTTGGAGATCAGCAGTGTGCTATGGAAAACTGCAGACCATGTGCATATGTAAAGAAAACTTTTAATAATTTAATAAGTCATAAATGCACAAATATTGTACATTATTAATCTAGTTTATCATTCACTACATACATAAACTTATTATAAATATCAACTATAGAAAGGTAAACTACAACTATCAAGAACCAGATCATCTATGAGTAGCTAAAAAACAAAACAAACTATTTTATCACTATCTCCTGCTTACTGGCTTAAAAATTCCATCAAAATTTTTACTTGGAGATATAGGAAGATGGGAGTAGGAAGTCTTACGAATGACTTTCTTTTTTAAGTTTGTGAAAAGTTTTACAGAAATGAGGTTGACTTAATTTCCTGGAAACCATTCTTTCCACAATCCCCCAAGTTAACAACACAAAACTTTCAGTAAGAGATGTGGAGTTAGACTTGGTTTCCATAAGAGCAAAAATTTCACTATTTCCATCATTGAAAGAAAGTTAATATATAGTAAACAAATTTAAAAGTGAAAATTTTCTTTCAATTAACATTGGTTAAAGTAACATTCTGAAAATGAAATGAAAGAAGATGCCTCTCTGGTATCCTTATATTAAAATTAAAATTTATTCCCTATATCTAAGGCTTTTATTAAAATTGGGCAGGCCATTACTATGTAGCCTTATTAAAAATACATACCTTTAGTAGGAATTCTTGTAGTTCTTGATGTGTTTTTGTTACAGTTGTTACAGAAAGATCAGACCAGTTTACCTGATAGAGAAAAAACATATTGCATGTTTACTTCCTGCAACAGAAATTTTTTTTGAAAGTTTTGTATAAGTTGAAGCTATTAAAAAAGAAGTGAGCCTATCAATGAAACAAATCTTTTAAAATAACCTGCTTTGCTCTGTTATCTTCTTCTTAAAACATCCCAATAGAAAAATCTCAAGTCTGTCATGTGATATAAGGAAATGAATTGTGAAAAATACTCTCTTATAGTTTACTGGAACTTTAAACTCAATTAAATCACACAACTTCCAACAAATGGTGTGTTTTGAGGTGACAAGGTTGAAGGTGAATGTTTGCCAAAGGAAAGGTATAAAACCCAATGTGTTCTTTATTATCTGAGGCCCTTAAAGCATCTGGATATCTTAGCTTGCTTAGATGAACGTACAAAATCTTAACAGTCAATGAAAAACCAAAAGTTGAATTCACTAGTCAATAAGGGATCCACAAAAAAACAAAACAGGCAATTCTGACACCTAAAACTAAAAACGTTTTGTGTGGGGGGAAAATGAGAAAAGACTCAGGAGAAAAAGAGTTGAATGGAAAAAAAGCTCTGCATAAGATATGATAAAAGTATGACATCCTATATAAGTAATCAAGATAAATATAAAACAGCACAAGCATTTCCCAATATATAAGTAGATAAATAATATGAAAAAAGTTTTCAAAAGGAAAATTGCACACAATAAAAGACCACATGAAAATACGCTCCCACTCACTAATAGCAAGAGAAACACAAATTAAAATAACTGTGTGATTTTATTTCATACCATACAAACTGGCAAAGTGACAGAAGATGGGAACAATTAATGTTAGAGGGTCTGTCCTTATAGAGAGGTATACTACTTCACTTTTTCTCCTTTAAAAAAATTTCTTTATATTTCCTCCCTACTTCCTTGAGCCACCCCTTGTAACGGATTACAAATCAGTAAAGCAAATTAACTAAAACATAGAGAGTATATACAGCATTATATATCCATAGTCCTCTACATGAAGACATAAAACATTTTCTCAACTCTTCAACTCTCAACACCAACCAAGCTTGGTGATCATAACTATGTAGTGTTCAGTTTGGGGTATTTTCCCTCTGTTTATATTGCTACAGTCATGGATATTCTTTTCTTGGTTCTGCTCACTGTACTCGACAACAGTTTTTACAAGTCTTCCCATGACTTTCTGAATTCTTTATAATAGTCCTTTTTTTTTTTTAACAGTAGTGACATTTTGTTACCTTCACGTACCACAATCTATTTAGACATTCCCAACGGTCTCTACTTTGTTTTCAGTTCTTTGCTACCACAATAAGGGAAGCTATAAATATTTTGGTGTACATAGGACCTCTTTCTATCTTTGATGTCACTGGGGTATGCAATATAGTTATTGTTTGTCCTTTGTTCTCGAAGTAAAATTTATACAATATAGTATATATAGACTGCCTAGCAGTGGAATGTCTTGGTCAAAGAGTTTTTGTTCACTTTCTTAGCATAATTCTAAACTATTATTCAGGATATATTCACAAGTATTCAAGTACTGAACAGAGCTTTTAGGAAATCCAACCATACTAGGTATATCCAGTTATAATAATGCAAAAAAAGTGACTGAAATGCCCCTATCTTTTGACTCAGAGATCCCACAAATAAGCATATAAACCAAGGAAGATCAAGGGCAGAAACAAATGTACAACATGTACCAAAATATGTAAAGCAGCACCCTTAGAAACAAAGTAGGTGACCACAAATTGGGGGACGAATGAAAAAACTAAGGCCTAAGAATATAAGAAATTATTATTGTGCAGTAAGAAATGATAAGTATGAACAATTCAGACAAATATGGAAAGAATTGTAGAAATAGATGGAGAGTAAAATAAGCAAAACAAAAATAAATTTAAAAATTACTAAAATAATTGCTAGCACTTGTATACTTATATAATATTTTCACATTTATAAAGTACTTTACACATGTATCTCAATTAGTTGTCTGTTACAATTAAGATAGCTGAGCAAAAGATAATCCTACACTAGTATGTTAAAAGCACTAACTATACCTCTTTATAAAAATAATACTGTTAATGTGTAACTATATGAACAAAGTAACTAAACTGTCCACACTCTTTGACCCAGAAATTCCACTGGTAGACATATGTCCTTAGGGGGATAATGATAAAAATGATTTATTTCTACTGGGGATGCCACAAGAAATGATGAATATATTATTTACTGATAAACATGAGAAGACATTAATTGACGTAAAATGAAGCACCAAGAAAACAATATACATAATGACTAGAGCAATGCAAATGGAAGCAGCAATAACAGTGGATATGGAATGCTATAAAATTATAATGACCAAGCTTGTCCCTAAAGAAGAGATATGAAAAGGCTCCTCTCCAGATTATTCACAGAAGTAGGTGGCTATGAGTGTGGAACACTGAATGTCTTGAGATGCTTTTTCAACAAGTAGGGTAGTTTTCTCTGCTGCTCTGCCTCATTTCCTTTTAACTTTTTGTCATAAGAGAATGCTCTCTGGGAGAAGAGGAAAGGATATACTATATTTGGAAATGTAGTGATATAAAAATAAAAGATTATTGATAAAAACTTATTTAAATAAAAAAATCTATCTGTACTATATTGTATAGCAGGTTATACTTGCCTATGCCTTTGCTTCTATTATCCAACTTGAAACAGCACCATATATGTTATGTATACATATGCATCTAACTTTGAAAACCTAAAGTATTGTCACATATTTTCTCATTCAAATCTCAATATAATGACAGAATTTTAAGAGCTCTAAGCCAACTCCTTTTTACAGATAAGGAAACTGACGATAGTCTTCACAATACCTTAATGAAGTCATTAAGACACATGTCAACAAGCAAGCATTTATTAAGCACTGTACTAATCACTGAAGATATAAAGAAAAGCAAAAGAAAACAAAAGGCAGTCACTAGTTTCAAGTAGCTCAGTCTATTAGGCAGACATGTTAATAAAAACTATGTACGAATAAGATACATGGAGGTTAAACTGGAGACAATCTCAGAAAGACAGCACTAAGATCAAGGACTGGGAAAGGCTTCTTGCCTAAGGGTGAGACACTAGCTGAGACTTGAAGGAAGCCAAAGAAGCTACATTGTTACCTTACCACATTAGAAATAATCCTAAGGGATTTTTTTGTTCCTTTTTCCCACCCAACATTGTAAACTTTTTTCTTAGCATTCTACAAAACAAAAGTTTTTAAAATTCTTCATTTCTACTAAAGCACTCATAATCAAACGTTCTCAAGACACAACATTGCAAAAGTATTTGTTATAGGCAATCCCTTCAAAGTTAAAAAAATGTAAAATTTTACTCATTTGTTTTCTTAAAAACAAATTTCTAGGCATCAAAATGTGACATGAATATCTCCAGTGAAAATTAAGAAAGTACACATTTTTTGTATGTAACAAATTCTGGTAATACTGATTCACTTAACCTCAGTGAATCTCAGTTTTTTCAATAAAAAGAGGTTTAACTTGATACCTCTCTGGTCCCTTCAGTCTACAATCCTATAAATGCAATTCATTTAATCAAAGATTAAAATATGTTCAGCATCATTTTAATGTTATGCTGTATTGTATTCCAATTTTTGAAAATAGATACTTCATAATAGTCTATCAATGCAAATATTTGATCATACACCCACACAACTGAAATTACAAGGTTTTTTTTTCAAAACGTCAGTTTCTACCTTAAAAAAAATCTGACATAACAAATACTCTAAGTATCTCAATATTTTAACTTACTTTGAAGGTGTATTCCCAATGCTTGTCAGCCCTTTTTCTTTGTGCTCCTTTCAGTATTATTTTCTCAATGTGTACAGCTGAAAAGAAAGAGAATGACTTAGTTTTATTTCAATAACAAACACAAAACCATGGCTAAAACTCTTTTGACGTTGAGACAAGATGGGAAAGTATTAATTTGCTATCCATCAATTAAGAGATAAGACACTTTCTCCAAACTCCCATGAAAGAAATTTCTCAAATTATAAGACTTAAGAGTGTTAGCAGAAAACCTATCATTAGAAGAAAACACATCATAATCAAGTTTGACAAGCATGTCACCTAAGCTTCTAGATAAGTCACCACTAAAATTGTTGAAAGCACATGGCTAAAGACAAATTTCTCAGGATGCTCCACTAAAGATGGTCTTCCTATTTGACATTAAGCCACTAATTCTCATGCTTTAGGCACTAATTTTCATTCTAGGCATTCAACCAGTTTCAAAACCAAATGATACTATAACCACAGTATTATTTATACTATTTATCATACTATCTCTTCTATCTTGCTCACAAGGATAGCAAATGTTACCAAGACCAGAGGTGGAAAGTTGTATATGCAATAACAAGTTAGAGATGTTTTAGATCATGGAATCCACTAAATTATAACAGACATACTGCAATCCCAAGAGGACTGGTCAGTAGGTTTCACTATTTTTAGGAGACTGATGTCTCCCAAATACAGTCAGTGCTGAAGATGCTATAAAAAATGAATTCTCAAAAGCAAAAACAAAAAAAATTTTAAAAATAAAGATTCTTTCACTTTTGCACAGAAGTTAAAAATGTCAAACTTGTGTGAAATATAATATGACCACTTTGCAAGTCAGTGACACTGCTATCCATAGCTATGTTTTTTTTAGTCATGTTGAATTTCAGTTTATTAAAGCTGGATATTTCATCATGTTCCATATTTTATGTGGAAAGATTTTTCCATTGATGCATAGAAGTTTAAAATGTCAAATTTATGTGAAATATAATTTTTAAATTCTCAATTATGGGCATAATTGGCAGAAATGGTGCTAAATAATCTTTGAGATTGCTGGGGGTTTTTTGTTTTTGCTTTTGAGATTACATTTTTTAAGAACCAAGACATACTGAAAACTTTTATATTCATTCTCAGCCTTGACTTCTATCTTCTATACAAGTTTTAAAAAATAAAATCTAAGTTGGTCAAGTACATATTCAATTCTTTTAAGTAGTCTCTCTTTTCCTCCTCACCAAAATAATTTCGACTTGTGTCTTATGAATTTCATTTTTTAGAATTAAAATATGAGGCCACTGAATCTCAGCTAACCTTTCTCCAAACTCTAAAACCTGCTTCTGTAAAAACCTACGGTACATGTTGGATTATGACTACCATTCAGTAGGATCATAGATCTAGAGAAGCTAGAAGAGTCCTTAAAGGTTATCTAGTACAACTCCCTTCATTTACAGTTAAGGAAGCTGAAGCCAAGAGGCTATGTAACCTTCTCAAGGACATAATGATACTAAGTAGCAGAACCATGATTGAAACTCAGGCCAAAGGCTCCACACTATTCAGCATTCTTTCCAATATACCATGCTGCCTCCCAACCTCTCCTTTATTATAAAACTAGGATACAGTAGTCACTTGATTTGTTCCTTAAGTTTCTACTTAAACCAGGTCTTACTAGTTGGTCAGAATTAGTTAAGCATAGTAGTACCTCTTTTTATATGTTTTCAACGCTGAAATCCTTAAGTCAAATATCTGCTTTGCTTTTGGGGGCAAGGACTTACAAAACAGTAGCAGAGAGAAATCCAGTTAATGCTCATTTGAAGTTCCCCATCACTGTAGTATCAAGATTACACGCCAGACTTGTGACCTATTTCCCAAACCCATCTAATTTCCTCCTCCTAGCCAGGTGGTCTGTAGTATATGCTCTAACACTACTGCTGTCTTTTCCCACTTACCTTTATACAAATAATCTCAAATCTGCTTCTTTCTCAGATATCTGGATTTTTTCATATAACTCTACATATACTATTCTTCTTCACCTCACAGCACATTTATTTTATTCTTTTTGAATAAAGCATACTCTAATAGAGCCATATTCTAGTCATGATTCTTATCCTACAAAGTTGTAAGAGATGCCTATGAAATAAAATCTGCCTCGCTACATTAGATCTCTAGTACACCCTGGGCATTTTATGAGAGACATTTGAGGCTCACTTCTTGGATATTATTTTCCATGAATGAATCAATGAAAAAGCAGTTATTATGCACTTACTAGGTGCCAAACACGGTATTAAGCATTAGAAATAAAATGCAAAAGCAAAAATAGTCTAATTTGCCACTCAAGAGCTTACAGGGGGAGACAATGCATCTGGGGAACAGTGGCCAGGGAAGGGACTTTATTTCATAAAGAGACAGACTGATGAGTGGAGTCAAGGAAGGGGGGTGAAGGGCAGTTCAGGGCAGAGGTTCTAGGAGTAAGTGCATGGCAAGATGGTGGCGACTGAGGAAATGGCAGGGGAGTAGAATGAATGTCTCCAATCCAGGCCTACATACAGTGATCAAATGAGGCAACCACCAACCAGCAAGGCAGGGCTATCAGGCCTAAAAGTGTTGTACCAGGCATGGAAGCTGGAGAGGGTGGGAATGAAACAGCCAAGAAGTAAGTCAATGACAAGTCACCAGCTATTCATCTTCTATTACTTGTTAGTCTTTGTGGGAAGCCAGGGCTGTCACAGATCTCTATGGGTAGTTTTCTACACCTTTCTTTTCAATTTAAATTCCTCTTAAGTAGATTTGTACTTAAGAAATGCATTTTAATTGGTCCTTCTTAGAAACACTTCATCCTTGGCCAAAAGTCTATTATTTCTATTTCAGAAATCAAAATTACATTTCAAACACTACCTTCATTGGCTGTTCACTTCCAAAGTCAGCTTCTCTTCTAAATCCTTAACCTTAATCAGGAGTAATGATGAAGAAACACTACCTGTACCCCTAAGGTCTTCACAATATTTTTTGGGCACGTACTACCTAAACCTCACAGCCTTCTAGGCTCTCTGGAGGTATTCTTTGTCCCTATGTTAACCGCTAGAGTTGGGAATTGGTCAGAAAGTTTCACTATTTTTAGGAGACTAACATCTTGAATACAAAAAGTCGGTGTTGAAGATGCTATAAGAAATGTATGCCCAACCAGTTATTAAACTGCCTATACCCTTTGACCCAGCCATACCACGATTACGTCTGTTTCCCAAAAGGATTAGGGAAAATGGAAAAAATCCTGTATTTTCTAAAATATTTATAGCAGCTCTCTCTGTGGTGGCAAAGAATTGGAAATTGAGGGGATGCCTATCAATTGGGGAATGGCTAAACAAATTATGGAAATGTTCAGGATGGAATATAACTTTGCTATAAAAAACGATGAGCTCAATGATTTTAGAAAAGCATGGTGAGAGCTCCACAAAATAATGAAAAGTGAAATGAGCAGAACCAAGAGAAACTGTATACAGTAACAGCAGTATTGTTTTAAAAACCACTTTGAGCAACTATGTCATTCTATTATAAATACCCAAATTAACCTCAAAAATCTTATGAAGGAAGATGCTGTTTGAATCCAGAAAGGAATATTGCTGCAGTATAGGCAACTATCAGCTGGTTCATTTAGAAAAACATGAAAAGACTTGGATTTATGAAGGAAGATGCTATCCACCTCTAGTGTGAAAGAAGGAAATAAGTATAGTATGGTCTTACATATATGTGTATGAGTGTATATGTGTCTACGTTTACAACTAAGCATACGTGTGTGTGTGTGTATGCATGCATATATACACGCAACACATATACACATATATACACACACACATATATACATATATATATACACACATATACATATATATGTGTGTGTATATATATTTATAGATATATATATATATATATATATATATATATATATATATATATATATATATATATCTCCACGCTTAATTGTAGCTTTCTTGGGGCGGAAGGGGGAATAGGAAAAAGTACACAGCAGAGAACAAAAGAAAACCAACAAGGAAGCAATAAAAAGCTGGGCAGTTTTGAAAACAATATGTAATAGTTATTACATAGGTTTTCTGGAGATGAAAATTTACTGTTTTTTATTAAATTCTCTCTTATGGTCTGCTGTGCACATGGCAGATTTTTTTTCTTTTATCATTTTGTATTTAAGTGTACAATAAAAAAATTTTTTACCAAAAATGTAATCTTAAAAGCAAAACCAAAAAAATTTAAAAAATAAAACAAAAACCCAGCAATCTCAAAGATTATATAGCAACATTTCTGCCAATTTTGACCATAAATTGAGAATTTAAAAATTATATTTCACATACATTTGACATTTTTAACTTCTATGCATCAATGGAAAAATCTTGTCACACAAAATTTGGGACATGATGAAATATCTAATTTTAATAAACTGAAATTCAACATGACTAAAAAAAACATAGCTGTAGGTAGCAGTATCACTGACTTGCAAGATTGTTATTTTCATCTGAAATAGTTACAGTGACCAACTGTAGACAAAACCAGCTACAGACAAGAAAATTCCAAAACTACTGATTCTAAACACTTACTACAAATACTTATTAAGGAATTAAATCTTAAAACTAACAGGAAAAAAGTTTATCTGCTAAGAGAGGCATTAAAAATGAAAATAGTTGGGTATTCAAAGTATAAATTAAAAGTAGGAAATAATGACTGGCAAAATAAGGAGTAAAGTTAAAAACATAATGGCATAATCTGGTTCCATAGTTTAAATGGGTATTATGCTACAATTTAAAAAGCATCTTTTAGTAGTAATAATAATAATAGCCAACATTTATATAGATAGTACTTACAATGTGTCGGCCACTGTGCTAAACAATTGGCAATTACTATCTCATTTAATTCTCACAATCCTGGGAGGTAGGAGCTGCTATTATTCCCATTTTTCAGATGAGGAAATGGGTAAGTAACTTATAAGGGGCCACACAAATAGCAAGTGTCTAAGGCTGAATTTGAACTCAGGTCTTCCTGACTCTAGGTCCAGTGCTCTATTCACTGAGCCACCTAACTGCCCCCTTTAGTGCTTTGAAAAACACCAAATATTAACAGGAAAGTAAGATAAATCAACTATTCTGAAGATATATTATGTTTAAAATGAAAATACTTTATGGTGCTTCAGAAATTCAGGTAAAAGACATCACTTGTGAATGACAGATTTTTTTCCCATTTAATTCTCCTCTCTGCATGGGAAAAGGGATTCCCTGAATGCAAAAGAGAGAAAATAATTTCTTTTCTCTCTTCCATAATGTTACCCTATTTCTTTGTATTACAATGGCATCCTTTTCATTCCTTCTCCCTATTAATTTATCTGAAAACAAAATATGTGAAATATGTCTTGAGTGAATTTCCATAATTAATATGTAAAATTTTCTAACATACTTTAAGAAATACTGAAGCCAACAGTGAGCTTCTCAAAAATATCTTCATACCTTCTCGTTGAGTTCTATGAGAAGCCATGGTAAGTCCATCGTGAAGTAAAGGGGCTTGTTCCATCAAACTGGTTTCATTATTTCGAATATAATCACCACAGGAAGTGTCATTCTAGATGAAAGAGAGGGTCATATTAATTCACATTACACAACCTTTAATAAGGATAATGAATTCCTCTAACAATTTCAAAGTTTAATACTTTTGTTAATATTTGTAATGATTTTATAAGCAACTTTAAGGATAACTGAGATTGGTCAAGAGAAGGCATGAAGAATAAGAAAGCCAAAAAGAAGTCAACAGTTTTTTCAGTTATCAGTAGGTCTACAGCTGAGTTTGAAAGAAATAAGGTATTCTGAGAGGTAGAGGTGAAGAAAGGATGCAGTCCAGGAGTGGATAACTGTCACCAGTACAAAGTTTCCAAGACCAGATGTGAAGAGTCGTGTATGCAATAACAAGTTAGAGATGTTCTAGATCATAGGATTCACTAAATTATAACAGACATACTGCAATCCCAAGAGGACTGGTCAGTAGGTTTCCTTATTTTTAGGAGACTAATGCATTCCAAATACAGTCAGTGCTGAAGATGCTATAAGAAATATATTCTCAAAAGCAAAAACCAAAAACTTAAAAAAAAAAAAACTCCAACAATATCAAAGGATTTTATATAGTAACATTTCTGCTAATTATGTGCATAATTGAAAATTTTAAAATTATATTTCACACAAGTTTGACATTTTTAACTTCTATGCAAAAAGGAATAATCTTTCTTGTCACATAATAAATTGGGTCATGATGAAAGATCCATATTAGGGGGCAGGTAGGTGGCACAGTGGATACAGCTCCGGCCTTGGAGTAAGGAGGACCTGAGTTCAAATCTGGCCTCAGATAATTGACACTTACTAGCTGTGTGACCCTAGGCAAGTCACTTAACCCTCATTGCCTCACCCCCCCCCCAAAAGATCCAAATTAAAGAAACCAAAATTCAATGTGACTGACACTCTCTCTCCATATATGTATGTGTGGCTGGTAGTTCTTCACACCTGGAGTGCAACCCTCTCCTCACCTCTACCTCTTAGAATCCCTTTCCTTCAAAGCTCAGCTCAAATGTCACTTTCTACATGACATCTTTTCCTGATACCCCACCCCACCTTTCCAGTTACTAGTTCCTTCCCCTTCTAATGTGTAAAACCTCCCTAATAAAATGTAAGCTCTTTGGGGTTAAGAACTGTTTCATTTTTGTCTTCGTATTTCCAACATTTGGCACATGGTGCCATAGAGCATACTGAACAGGAAGGAATCCCTGGGATCAAAAAAGTGTAATCCTTTAAATTAGCTGTTAAACTTTTTTTATGTCACGGACCTTTGACATTATATATGCCATTGAATTTATGAGTCCCTTCCAGTATAATGTTTTTAAAGTCATAAAATAAAATATATTGGATTACAAAGGAAACCAATTATACTAAAATTATTATATCTTTTTACAAAGTTCATTTGCATTTATTCCTTTGTAATTTTCTAGATCCCTCTTTTTAATTTGTCATATCTCAAATGGTAATATGATTCTAATAAGATGTTGTAGTGCAAACTGGGAATGGAGTATGTTAAAGGACTTAAATGTTGGAAGGAACCTTAATAGATCACTCAGCCCAGCCCCTTCATTTTGTCGATGACAAAGCTCTTGCGATAAAAAAAAAAAAAGACTTGCCTATAGTCAACACAAAGTCAGGGTTCCAAATTTGATATCTATTCCATTATATGAGAAATTTTATATCTATTTAATTTCCCTCCCAGTAGACAGAAAGTAAACTCCTTAAGTGCAGAAACTATTCTTTTTGCCTTTCTATGCTCAGTAGCACAATACTTTAAATTTTATAAGCACCAAATACCAATAATACCAAACTTTGGTATTCCTCCATGGTCACTCAACCAATTATCAAGCAGATTATGTATGCACACTCCAATTGTGTAATTCATATTCTGCAACAAAAGTGATGGTTCATAAAACGCAAATGATTAAAATATCACTAAGTGTTCATTCTAAGTTTAGAGTGATTTAAATTTTTGTGCATACTTGAATAAAACTACATGCTAGTTAAAACAAAAGCTGTTGTTCCTCTCTTTTTTTGAAACTTCCTCACTACCTGGGAAGTCCTGAGGTTCTGAATACTTTTTGTTTGTTTTTAAAAGATGTTCTTAGACTAATTTTATTTAACCCAGGCTACATTTAATTTCACTGAAAAGCCTTAAAAACATACCTAAATCCATCTCTGTGATCAATATGAAGCAGTACAAGTATTTCCTAGTTGTAATTTTTTATAAAAATTTTCACCTTTTGATTCAAAAGTTGTACATCCACCAGACGTACAATACGGCTTTGCTGAATGATTCTTCACCCTTGAAGTTTATCTCTTCCAAGAAAATTCCAGCCACACAAAATTCATTCTGAATAAATTATCCTAATTACTTAAGTAGGAATAGGCTCTAGATCTTGATATAGTGGGGGGGGGGGAATGAGATTAGAAATGAGAGGACCTGGGAATGAATATGAACGATCTCTGCTACTTATGTAGTCTTGTAACTTATGTGGCCTTGGATGAGTCATAATTTTCTTTCTCAGTCTGTTTTCTAATCTATAAAAGAAGTGGGTTGAATTAGTTTTCTGAATGTTCTTTTCCCAACTTTGAAATCATAATTCTATGAGATAAAACTTTAAAACTACCAGGTTGCAGAGTATAGCTGCCTAACAATGAAATTTTGCTCCATCAAAATAGGATACTGGATCAAATACCATGAAAAAAAATTAGTTTCATAGGAACAATGTTATAAAAATGAGTAAAAACGAAGAGGACTGGTTAAAATTTATTATGATGCTATTTTAAAATTATGATGACAGGGCAATAGGGCAAGCCTCATATAATACATGGCCTCATATAAATACTCAGACTTATGATTCCCTTACAGATTCAAATCTTACAACATTAGGAAATAAAATTTGAAAACTACCAGTTTACAGTATATAGGCATATAACATTCTAATGTTCCTGTGAGAACACAGGAGGGAATTTTAAAAGAAAAATATAACTAAATTTTTTTCAGGCCTCTGACCTGATTTGGGTGTTTTAAATGATCTAAAGTGAAGAGAAGTTATAGTCCAAGTGGGAGTTGACCATAATTAAATAAGAAATTTGGTTGTGTAAAAGAGGCATTATCTATCAGAAATATAACCATCAACACATGAGAAAACGCAGATTGGTCACTTTAATCATAATACCAAGCAAAATGCTATTAGTAAATAGTTTGAAAACAAGGTACCTACTAGTGATCAACACAGGTGCATCAGACCAACAGAAAAAAATACCAAAGTTGACAGTTATCAGTAATTCTAACTGAAGTAGGAATGAGAGAATACAATGTAATAATTTTAAAAGACATCTAGCATATCAAGCACCAAGAGGCAAAATTCTACTTTTGTCTAAAGTTTTGAAACATATCTATGAAGTTTCTTTACAAGCAATATCCTAATTAGACCATACTAAGGTGAATAAGGGGTATTAGTTAATGCCAAGAAAGAACTTGCCTCTTCATTCTTACTTCCTTCATTTCTTCTCTCCTCCCAAATTTCCTAAATCACTGCCTTCTTTTTTTCTAGTCTTGACCTCGGATTTATTTCTTTGGTGTAGGAATTTCCTAGTGAGGAAACTCCTTAACCCAAGCAAATCATCTACAATTCTCAATCTTATAATTCAGGCTACCAAAAGGATCACTTCTTAACTTGCAATGCTCATGTTAAGCACAGACAAGAGAAAATAATGAAGATAAGTGCAGCTTAAGTACTGACATCTGTTGCAGAGGATAAAAATGGAAAAAAAAATATGAAGAATTTGACCAGATCCTCTAAGCAAGTCAACAAAATATGACTTAACAGCTGATGAACTAAAAATTAAAGTGAGCGAAGTAGAATATGTGATAGAAAATAAAGCTCAGACTTAAGAAACAAAAGAAACCAAAAGCTACTGAAGTTTTATAACCACACAGTATAAATGATTTTTTTTAAGGCAATCGGGGTTAAGTGACTTGCCCAGGGTCACACAGCTAGTACATGTCAAGTGTTTGGTCTGAGGCCGCATTTGAACTCAGGTCCTCCTGACTTCAGGGCTGGTGCTCTATCTACTTCACCACCTGGTGGTGGTGGGCAAGTCACTTAACCCCGATTGCCTCACTAACCCCCCCCCCAAAAAAAGAAGAGTTAGATTATATTTTAACGGTTAAAGATGGCATACTGATTTTGAGATCATTTCAGAATCTTTAAGGGTGGGTGGTTAGAGCCAGTAAAAATTAAATCACTAAAACAAAAGGATAAAAATTAATTAAACCTAACTTAACTAAGCTATTGATTCTGAAAAACAGGTAATGAATAAAACTGAAGCTATATTTTAATTTTCATTAGTTCTCACAAAAGTTTAGCTGATATACAACAATCAGAACACCACAGGAGTCATCAAAAGCACCTAGAAAACTGCCTTAGCCAGCAGAACACTTGATTTTCTTGTTGAAGGACATGGAACCCAAGGACCACACTAATTCTACAAATATTACTAAAAAGGTCAAGACTATGAGCAATGCCATTTCACAAAAATCAAACAAGCCTTTACTAAGGACCTACTATGTGCCAGACACCGCACCAAGAACAGAAGATAAAAACACAGAAAAGGAAACAATCCTTGCCTTCAAAGAGTTCACATTTTAAGAAGAAGAGAACACGTACATCTAAAATATAAACAAAATAAATCCACGGTAATTATCGTGAGGAATGTACCACCAGTTTGTGACGATGGGGAAGGGGGGGCTTCATGTAGAATATGACCCTTCAGGTGAAGTTTTTAAGGAAATCAAGAATTGTAAAAAAGTGAGACTACGGAAAGAGCCCCTTCCTGGCAGGGGGGCAGCCAGTGCAAAGTCTTATTTACTTAAATTGCTGAGTACCTGAAAGGCACTAATATAAAATAAGGCTAGAAAGGTAGATTAGAACAAGTGTTTTAAATGCCAAATAAAAGAGTCTGTATTTCATCCTAGAGGCAGTAAGGAACCATGAGTTTATTAAGCAGTGAATAATTAGATCCAGTCAGACTCGTACTTTAGAAATATCCCTTTGACCCCTGGAAGATAGTTTAGAGAGGGGAGAGATGAGTCAAGAAGAATA
Organism: Phascolarctos cinereus; assembly: GCF_003287225.1. Taxonomy (NCBI): domain Eukaryota; kingdom Metazoa; phylum Chordata; class Mammalia; order Diprotodontia; family Phascolarctidae; genus Phascolarctos; species Phascolarctos cinereus. Next base: position 440,520,980 of record NW_027555847.1, on the reverse strand, counting down.
ATTAGGAGACTTCTGCTATAGTCCAAATAAGAGATGAGAAGGGTATGAATTACACTGGTGACTGTGTTAGCAGAAAGAAAGGGACAGATGCCAGAGGTGCTGTGGCAGTGCAATCTATGAAGACTTGGACTCACAGATTAAGAGGGAAAAGTCAAAGGTACTCTAAGTAACTAGAAGGATGGTGGCTATCTCAACAGAAGCAGGGGAGTTCAGAAGAGGAGTTTAGGGGGGGGAAATGTTTTAGACAGGCTGACTTTGAAATGCCTGAGATATCCAGTTGTTTAACAGGCAGGTGCTGATGTAGGAAGAGCTCAAGAGAGAGATTAGGGCTAGCTATGTAGATCTTGAAGTCACCTATGAAGAGATGACAAATTGAAGCCATGGCAGTTGACAAAATCACCAATAGAAAATATTGAGAAAGGGCTGCAGGGATACACTTATTTGGGGAAGGAGCAAGTGATGATCTAGCAAAGGAAGGGTCAGGCAAGTATGAAAACCACGAGTTCAGTGCCACAAAAACCCAGAATGGAGAGTTTCCAGGAAGAAAGACAGCCTAATAGTATTGAATATCATAGAGAAGTAAAAAAATGGATGATAATCGAGAAAAGGCCCTCAGGTTTGGCAATTGAAAAATTATTTGTAACTCTGGAGATAGTCTTTTCAGTTGAGTGATAAGAAGCCAGACTGCAAAGAGCTGAGAGAAAAAGGGAGGCAACAAGAGCAGATAGCAACAGCCAAAACAAGCTTACAAAAAGCTTGGCATGAAACCAACGAAGCCAGGTTATATCAAAAGCATTTAAATATTAAATTAAAAAAAACAGCAATGAAAAAAGAAAAGTTTCATCAGCATTTTTATAGCTATTACCAGCAAAGACACTGGAATCTTAATTTAGCATATGATACTCCATGAAGTAAATATGGCCCTCAAGAAAATGAGAGGGCATCCTACCAGAAACAGTGCAAATTATGTTTTAGAGATAACAATTTAGGACTCTGGTTTTCTGGCCTGGCTAACTAGAAAAGGAAGATTAGCTGCTCTGGGGCTCCTGATGGATGGAGGAAGGGCCTCATGATCACTTCTGTCTCTATGGCACATATTCTTTTCAGCTTTTAGATGGACACTAGAGATCCTGACAACTCTGAAAGGTCAGAAGAGTGAGAAACCAGGAAATTTGGGAGCAAAGTCTAAAGACTGGCTAGCAGCCCAATTATGAAGAGCAAAAGACCTGTCCTGCCCAGACCAGTACTTGGCAGAGATGCAGCCTCACCCACTCATCAGCCAGGCCTCATTTGGAAGCGAACTTGGGGTGAATGGCATGTAGAAACTGTGTTAAGTCTGAGCTCTTTCTAGTGGGCCAAGATGTTTTTGGAGACATGTTGCAGGCTAAAATATTTGGAGGAAAAAAATTTTAAGATACTCGGGTATTAATTTTCAAGATCTCAAAGAAGAAAAAAAAATTCCAAAACAACAGGAAAAAAAAATTTGCCCACAGAATAACACAAACAAAAAAACTGAATCAAAACATCTGATTATGAGCATTTAAATCCCACTTTCTCATACTTGTGAAATAATTTCTATTAGAATGGCCTATGTTTATATACAGAGTCATGATGACTAGACAGCCTAGTTTCAGAATCTGAATTTCAGAATTTCCGAAATTCAGATTTCAGAATCTGAATGACCTGGGTTCAAGCCCAGCCTCTGACACACACTGGCTATGTGCCAATTTAAAAAAATTATTACCAAATATTAAAAGTCAAGGCAATAAATGTATATTAAACTCTTACTATGTGCCAGGCACTATGCTAAGTGCTGGAAGTTGTCTTGGTTCCTAAGGACCTAACAATTTAATAGAGGAGTCAGCATGCTTAAAATGTTGTTCAGTTGTTTCAGTAGTGTCTGACTCTTCCTGATCCCATCTGGGGTCTTCTTGGCAGGGGTTCTGGAGAGGATCGTCATTTCCTTCTATTGCTCATTTTACAGCTGAGGAAACTGAGGCAAACAGGATTAAGCAACTTCAGGGTCATACAGCTAGTGTCTACGGCCACATTTGAATTCAGGTCTTCCTGACTCCAGGTCCAGCTCTCTATTCACCGTGCCACTAGGCTTAAAATAACTATATATGAATAAACTATATAGAGAATAATTGGAAATAATCAACAGAGGGAAGGCATTAGAATTAAGAGGGACTGGACAAGACTTCCTGCAGAAGGTGGGATTTTAGTTGGGACTTGAACAAAGCCAGGAGATAGAGATGAGGACAGAAAGCATTCCAAGCATGGATAGCAACTAATGAAGATGCCCAGTGAGGAGATGAAGTGTCTTTTGCCAGAAACAGCAAAGATGCTACTGTCATTGGATTGTGGGGGTGGTGGGATGCTATAAGAAGCCTGCAAAGGGAGATGGAAAGGGAAAGTAATGAAAGGTTTTGACCACAAGGTTTTTATATTTAATTCTGGAGGTGACAGGAGCTACTGCAGTTTATTGATTTGGGGAAGGGGGAGAGAGAAGATTTTAGAAAAATCATTCTGATGACTCAGAGGAGGATGGACTGAAGTGGGGAGAGACTTGTGGCAGGGAGACCAACTAGCAGACTACTGCAATAGTCCAGGTATGGAGTGATGAGGGTGGTGGCATGAAAGGAGGCATATGTACTAAAAGTTACAAGGGTGAAACTGACAGGCCTTGGCAACAGAGGGCAGATGAGAGAGACTGAGGAGTTGAGAATCACAGCTAGGTTGTGAGCCTGAGTAACTGGAAGGTTGGTGCTACCCTCAACAGTAACAGAGGAGTTAAAATGAAGGAACAAAGGGGGGTATGGATGGAGATATAAGGGGTTCCATTTTGGGCAGAGTAAGCTGAAGATGACTACGGGAATTCTAATTCAAGAAGCCAGGTAGTTGGAGACATGAGATTTGGAGGTCAGCAGAAAGGTTGGGATTGGATAAGTAAGATTTGAGAATCATTAGCATAGAGGTTGTAATTAAATCCATGGGAGCTGATGAGATCATCAACTGAAAAAGTATAGAGAAAAAAGAGAGCCCAGGACACAATTTTGTAGAATACTCACAGGTAGCGGGCATGTCAAAATCCAGTGAAGGAAACTCAGAAGGAGCAGTCAGATAGGTAGGAGGAGAATCAGGAGAGGGTTCAAAAACCTAGGGAGAAAAGAATATCAAGCAAAAGAAGGTAATTGACAGTTTCAAAGGAAGAGAGGCCAAAAAGGATGAGGACTGAGAAAAGACCATTAGAATTGTCAATTAAGAAATTGTTACTAACTTTGGAAAGGGCAATTTCCTGTGAATGATAAAGTTGGAAGTCAGACTGCAAAAGTTAAGAAGACCAGGGCAGCTAGGTGGTACAGTGGATAGAACTCTGGCCGTGGAGTCAGGAGGACCTGAGTTCAAATCCAGCCTCAAATACTTAACACTGACTAGCTGTGTGACCCTGGGCAAGTCACTGATTGCCTAACCACAACCACAACAACAACAACAACAACAACAACAACAAAAAGTTAAGAAGAGAATGAAAAGTGAAGAAACTTATTGTGGACAGCCTTCTAAATTTTAGTCAAAAAAAGGGAGGGGGTTGGATGGATCAAGTAAGGGTTTTCTGAGGATGAAGAAGATGGGTATGTTTGTAAGCAGGAGAGGAAAAGCCAGTAGACACAGAGTGATTGAAAGTAAGTGAGAGAGTAGGGATAACTGAGGAGACAATCTGCTGCAGAAGATGGGATGGCACAGGATCACTTGTACAAATAGGGCATTTGCCTTATTGAGGCAAAAGGCCACTTCATTATTCAATATTTACTAAATTAAGGTGGGGTGAGTAGGGGCTGGGAGTTAACCTCTGAGTTAGGAAGATTTGAGTTCAATTTTATCTCTGGTTTATACTATCTAAAAACTCCTTAGCAAGTCATTTAACTTCTCAGTACCCAAGCAACTATGCCTGTAAGTTGCAGAAGTGTCATGAAAATTCAGAGAAGAGATTATTAAGGAGAAGAGGGTGACTGTTAGTTTCAAAGGCTGCAGAGAGGTCAAGAAAGATGAGGATTGAGAGAAGACCAGGAGATTTGGCAATTAAGAGATTGTTGGTAACTTTGAAGTGAGGCAAATCAAGGGGATTAGAACACCAAGTGGTGGTGGGAACTGAATGAACCACACTGAATCAATTCTGGAGCTAGCTCAATTCTATTCAATTATGGGCTGTGTCTCATTTCTATTTTGTGAGAAAACTTTATTTAATTGTGGGAATTGTGAGAGGACTTTGTTGCATTGTCCGAACCTATCCCTGCATGACTGGGAAGCTAGACCACCTCTTCCTATTGCTCAGAGACACTTAACTAAGGTCCTAGGTTATGGTGACCACAAACCTGATCAGATCTAAAGACTGATGCAAGGAGTTTCCCCACAATTATACATCTCAGGGGCAGCTAGGTAGAACAGTAGATAGAGCACTGGTCCTGGAGTCAGGAGGACCCAAGTTCAAATCTGGCCTCCAACACATCATACTCACTAGCTGTGTAACCCTGGTTACACTTGGGGGGAGTTGGACATCTCTTTTTCTGATTTCAGGGAATTGTACATGTTCACCTACCCCTCCCAATTGGGAAAGTCCCTAATCTTTCCTCCAATTAGAAATGAGATTTATCCTGGTTAACTGTTTCTTGGTTTTAATTAGTTGGTCTTATTTGAGTAATTGTTTCTAATGTATAAAAATCTCCCTTTGTATTTGGGATCCAGTGCCAAAACTGAGGAAATTAATGGTCCCTATTTGTTGAGCAATTGGCATGCAATGCTTAATAAAATCCATAGGCTCGGAAGCTCAAATCTTTGTTTCCTCAGACATTTCGTCTTTCTCTGCCCACAGGAAGAGTTGAACGATGAGGTCAGAAGCTAAGCTATAGAGAATTAAAAGAGGAAAGGAAGCGGTGGCACTATTATAAATAGTCTTCTCAAGGAGTTTAGTCAAAAAAGGGATGGAAAATATAGGTTGACAGGTGAGATGGATGGATGAAGTAAGGGTTTTTTGAGGATGGGGAAGGCATAAACATGTTTGTAGAAGGGAAAGAAGCATCCAGTAGACGGGGAAATATTGAAGATAAGCTAGAGAGTAGGGATGACAAAGGTGGAAATCTGCTGGAGAAGACAGGATAAAATGGAACACTTGTGTATATAGAGGGGTTTGCCTTAGCAATGAGAAGGATCATTGCCTTCTGCAACTAAATGTTGTGAGGGAAGGAGCTGGAGGGCAGAAGAGGGGGCTCAGAAGAGAACGGCCTCAATTTTTTTAAGTGAAATGTGAGGCAAGGTTTCCAGCTGAGAGGGTTGGGAAAGAGGTAGTTATGAGGGATTTTAAAAAATCTGGAAAAGGTGCTGTGGCGAGTGGAATAGTGAACAGATTAAGGGAAGTGAAATGATTCCCACAAGGAGGGCCCAATTTAGATTATGTAACACAAATCTGTAGTTAATCAGATGGCACAGTTTTCTGATTTTTTTCCAGCTTCCTTCAGTAACACATACCTAGGAAACAAAGCAGCAAAAGGTGGGAGTAATCTAAGGCTAAGGTTTGTCAGGAAAAGACAGGCAATGGGATAAGAAGGCAATGGACAAGAAAAGAACAGTGTAGAGCTGAACTGGTTCATCATAGGGTCAAGATGGTGAAAAGAGAGTGAAGCTGGTATGGGGGAGAGGGACTAGAAGATGAAATGAGAAGGAAGAACAGTGTTCTGGGATACAAGCATAAAGGAGAGATAGAAAGACAACAGATTATGATCAGATAAAGGAATTTCGGATTCATGAATATGTCAATCCAATGTTTTAAGATTAATGTGATGGCAGTATGCTGAGTGTATTCCGATGCTAAGAACATATAGGAAAGAACATTTCCCAGACTACTGAGGCAATAAAGTGCTATGGTGGATAGAATGCCAGACTTATAGCCAGAAAGACCTGAATTCCAATCTTGCCTTAGTTACTCACTAGCTGTGTGACCTTGGAAAAGTCACTTAACCTCACTGTGCCTCACCTTCCTTATCTTTAAGGGAACTGAACTCCCAGCTCTAAATCTATGACCCAATGATCGCTGGGGTAACATGGAACTTAACTGACACATTTACAGTGGGAATGAAAAGGAAGGAACTGATTTGAGATGCAAAGAAAGAATGAACAAGACTTACTGACTGACTGAATGTAAGGAAGCCAGAGAGAAACAAAAATTTAAGAGTACACTGAGGTTAGATCTAGGTGATGAAGAATATATCCTAAAACACTTTGTCAACAAAGTGCTTTTCCTAACTCTCTGCTATGAAGTCAGTGTGTTCAAGGATTCTCTTTCCCAGTATGTTGTCTGCTTGCCATTACCTGTATTTCAAAATGCAAAAAAATCTAAATATTCAATTGCAAATTAGTTTCACAAAAGATAAAACAACTTTAACTCCTCTCATGAGCAGTAAGATGATACAGTGATTATATGAATAGATTGCATGTGGGATCACAAAATACTATACTCTAAATTTTTAACTACTTTACCTCACGTGTGGACACAGTCCCAGAGAGCATCTCCTTACTAAAAGACTCCGTGAAAAAGAGATTAGTGTTCAAACTTCATTTTTAGTAATAAAAGTTCAATTTTAATTTAATACTACACAATCTTCAATGTTTTTACTGGCTCTTTCAATTAGCATTTAAATTCAAAGAATTCTTTTTTTTTTTAAGTGAGGCAATTGAGATTAAGTGACTTGCCCAGAGTCACACAGCTAGGAAGTATTATATGTCTGAGGATGCATTTGAACTGACTCCAGGGCCGGTGCTCTATCCACTGCGCCACCTAGCTGTCCCTAAAAAATTCTTTAAGTTAAAAAAAAAAACACGTGTAAGGGAGTTCTCCTTTCTTGAACTAAAGGTAAAGAGTTTACTAAAATTAAAAATTATTTCACACTACAAGCTTTTTTCAGACTTTTAAAAACTTTAAAGGAAAATGTCTAAAAATAAGCATTCTATTTTTAAATGCTTGTAACCTTAAAGTTTTTCCTTTGGGATAATTTCATTTATATCTATAAGGACATGTTATAAAGCTTACTAGACAGATTAGAAGGCCTTACTTCACCATGGGTTATTTAAAATAAAAGAATTATCTAACAAATTTTACTTTTTGTACTGCTAAAGGCTACAGGTCTTAACTAATGTAAACCACCATCTAATAATGATAGCGTATCTAGCTATGCAAACAATAATCTAACAATGTCTAATGCAAAGAGGGTCAGTTATCCTACAGCTTTAGAAGGCCAATCTATTCTTACTATTGAGAGAAAGATAATGGGAGAAATCAAGAGATAAAAGTATGTGTTGCATGTTTAAAGTTCAGAGAATAAGCAAGAGATTTCCAGTCACTACTCCCTTTCATACTCGCTTCCTACCACCTCACCCAATATCTGGTTCAACTACAAATTTGGAAATGGGATCAAATGTGGGACACAGGTAGTTGTTACAACACATACCAACAACTGCCTTGATAGACTGACTGCCTCGACCAGTCCAGTGAGCCAAAAATTCAGTCTAATCTGAGTTTTTCACTGCATTCCTCATCTCATTTGCATGTTGGTAGGCTGGCCTTGAACAAGATCTATCTACCCCCTACTCTCCTCCTTCCAACCACAGAGACCTTTAGCAGAGTAGCTATACATACACCACCACTGAAACTATTCCTGAAGGCCTGTGACTAATTCATACATACTAAATTACGAGTTAACTTTTTTTTTAATCACATGGATTCCTTTAGCAATCTGGTGAACTATGGACCCCTTCTCAGAATGTTTGTTGCCTACTTTCATACTCAAAGGAAAAGCTAAATTTCAGTTAAAGGTTAGTGAAAATAAAGATGTAAATCTTTTCTCATCCAAGTTCATGGACTCCCTGAAATCTATCCCCAGACCCTGTGGGGGTAGATGACAGGTTAAGAATACTTAATCTAAATGGAAGTCACCAGCTGCACCCTGGAAACATTCAAGCAACTGGAAGTGACCACAGGGCTGATTTATTTTATACTCTGTGTTATTGCTCAGAGCCCTTCCAAACTGTTCCCACTATCCTTCATACTTGTCATGGAAAACCACACTTAGGTGGCAAACCCTCCTTCCCTGCCACTCATTCCCTATGATACTCATGTAACTTAACTCACTCCTATTCTAGCCCCACCCCTCTGTTCAAGATTTCCACCACGCCCTTAGAATTTATTGTTTTACTGTCAAACTCCTCTTCAATCTTACTAAAACTGAACTAAGACTTCTGGGACACCCAGTAGTGGAGGAAAAGAGGAAAATGTTAAGCTTTAATAGCTAAAACTGCACTAAGACTTTTGGAATATTCTGTATTTGTTTTAGTTCCACACTAAATGAAACTTTCCCTTGAGAACATCAAATTGAGGGTCATTTTCTGGTCCCTCTTCCTCTCATGCACCATCTCCTTTTAGTTTTACAGAGCTAGAAGGAAGTCTGCTTACTCCTACCACTTGCAGCTTTCCAATATCACTTATAGGACCATACAATTTGGAACTACAAGGGACCATTTAAAGATCTAGTCTTTTTTTTTTTTTTGCTTTTTGGTGAGGCAATCAGCATTAAGTGACTTGCCCAGGGTCACACAGCTAGTAGGTGTCATGTGTCTGAGGCTGCATTTGAACTCTGGTCCTCCTGACTCCAAGGCCAGAGCTCTATCTACTGTGCCACCTAACTGCCCCTAGTCCTTCATTTTTACAAATAAAAATATCTAGTGAGGTTAAGTGACTTTTTCCAACGTCAAAAAACCAGACTTCAAAACTAAGTTTTCATTCTAGACCATTGCTTTGTCATTATCACTAACAATCTTCTTTCAAGTTCCTCTGATTTGACTACACCACCCTCTTCAGAATCTTGTCATTCATTTATCTATCCATCTCCAGGATACTATCCTACCTTCTTCGATGACTTCAGCATTTGGCTAACAGTCTTCTTCACTTCACCCCCAACTGCTGCCATTAAACCTGTAAAACTTCATGCTGATGATCCTTTTAAAAACCCACTTTCTCAGATCCTTCATCTCCTTAACTGTTCCTACTCTAAACTTGTGTTCTTTGTGCAATGACACTACTGGAATAACTGAACTATATCTATATTAACATTTGGACCACCAAATCAGAAAACCATGTATAACAAAGTAGAAGGAGAGCTTGCAGTTTCTCCTTGGAGAGGAAAAATAAAGGAATTGGAAGTTTTTTGTCAGGTGCCCCAAAGCAGTAAAAATCATCACATCATGGAGCACAATCATAATGTGACATTTTCATGACAATTTTAGCTTTTTTTAAAAGTGTTTTACTTATAAATTGTTCATCTCAACAATAACCTTACCAGGTATGCATTAGCCACATTTTACAGATAAGGTAAGAATGACTTGCCCAGGGGTTGCACAGCTAACCAAATGTCTGGACAGGATCTGAATTCAGATATTCCAGACTACAAGTCCAGGGAATTTATCACTATACCTTGCTACTTTTCTCTAGTCCCCTCACCAAGAGTTCATGACTGATATAAAACAACAGATTACCATAATGACAACCGATTTTATGCCCCAAAATACACACACAGAATTCTGTAAAGAACTGGATATAGTCCTCTAAGTTAATCAATGAATGATTTTGTATGATGGAGCTTAAAATAATGTTCAGTTTTTCAAATGTAATCCAGTCTGCTTTCTCCCTTCTCCAAATTTGGGACTAATTCACTGTCCAACTGCAAAACTTGTACCAAATATATGTATTAATGTAATGTACCACCAGCCATCCAAATGCATTTTTCATCCATCTAGTTTTTTTTTTTTTCTGTACTGACTTTTAAAACTATCTCATCAAAAATCATGATCTTACCAAAGAGATCCTATTACATTTGGGGGTCAAGGCCATCAACACAGTATTATCTGCTGGAAGGCACATTTGGAGGAATTCACCAAGTACAAGGAATAATCCCTTTTTCATCTGGACATTGTTAAGGGGATCCTCATGACAGTGTTGAACGAGCTGGTCAAACACACATTTCTGTGCATGAAGGTACAACAAAAGATAACTGAGTTGGTTTTAAGATTAAAAGAACTTAAAATGAGAATATGACTTTTCATCCTGGGATTCTCTTCAAATTTTCAGGATTCCCCTTGAAAATTATTGGCCTTCTGTTCCTGAGACTTTAATATCCTGACCCACATTGCTCTTAAAGCTATCTCTTCAAAATCATTACTTGCCAGGTCACAATCCAAAATGAAAGCATTTTCAAAAGACAACTTTTCTGAAAGATGAACTTTTACCTGAGAATTCCCTTTTCCAGGTAGCCAAAATGCCCAAACTTCATATACCATTCCTGTCACATTTTCCATGTGATTTGATGAAATTCAATAATCTCATACATAGCGTGGCATTAAATCAAAATGAATGTCATGCAATAGTTAAATTTACTTTACCACATTAAGTTTATAATTAACTTGAGAAGAAATGGAAATACTTCTATTATACAGTATTATGCATAAACATTCACTAATCAAAGATAAATTTTTACCTTTTCTATGAACAAAAACTAATATACTAGTTAGTCCTCACAAAAGCACCAAGTAATCCAACGTAAGGGGCAGCTATGTGGCACAGTAAACACAGCCCTGGGCCTGGAGTCAGGAAGACACCCTCCTGACTTCAGACACTTACTAGCTATGTGACCCTGGGCAAGTCACTTAACCCTGTTTACCTGTTTCCTTTTCTGTAAAATGAACTGGAGAAGGAAACGGCAAACCACTCCAGCAGCTTTGCCAAGTAAACCCCAAATGAGGTCCCAAAGAGTTGGATGTGACTGAAATGACTGAACAACACCAACAATTATATATAAAGATAAATCAAGCTGCTTGGGGCAAATAAAAATTCAAACCATAATATTAACTTATTTATTAAGTACTAACTATGTTGTGCTCTTCTAGGGAAGAAAAGCTTAATTAACAGAAACAGTAGCAATGTCCTGTTTACTAAATCTTTACCTGTTCACTATTCTCTTATAGTACCTCCCATCTCATTTTGCACTTGCATCCAGCCTCATCCCAAACATCTGTCACTCTCCACTCAATGATGAATTCTCACACCTGGTCATATCCTTCAGAGCCAGTGACTCTAAACTCCTGATAGGAATTTAGTTACAGTGTAGATCATAATCCAAAACCTATCCCCCTCTCCCCCCATTCTTCATTCCATTTCCTTGAGCCCTCTTCCTCTCCAACGTTTGAACCAAATACCATCCAGTTTTTCTACTATGTCCTCTGGAATGCCTGTTCCATAGGCAACAAACTTCTTTTCATATTAAATCTTTTCTCTTCCCATTCCTTCCAGCTACTAGCTATTACTTAATCCTAGCCTCCCACCAATAACACAGCCTCCCTGGACACCCTTTTCCAATACTGACTGCACTTTCACTCATTCTCCTCAGTTCACTAGTCAAGACAGGGGAGTTGGAATTCTCCTTGCTCCCCATTGTCACTTCCAGGTTCTTCATCTACCTCCATCACTCAGTAACCTCTCTTCTTTGAGATTCATGCTATTCATATCTACCACCCAATCAAAATCCTGGCAGCTGTTGTCTAGAGATTCCGATGTCACTCCCCTTTCTCAATGAGTTCATTTTGTTCACACTTTTTCTCTCCTTCCCAGCTCCTGTCCTCATACTAGGGCCCTTCAACACACAGACTCTCCCTTCAAAATGATAACCACTCAACCTTATTCACTTCTCATGACTTACTCCTCCACCTCGCCTCAGCCACGCACAAAGATGGTTATACATACTCTTGATCTTGCAGTCCACCTGAAATGTACCATCTCTATGTTCAAGAATTCTGAAATCCCCTTATCTAACCATAACTATCGACTTTTCATCACTCTTTCTGCCATGCCTTACAAAATCCTACTCTCTGTCCGCACTGCGATCTTCAGTTCCTTGACCCCTCAAAATCTTTCCCAGGCCATATCCTTTTTCTCATCTTGATCCTTTGAACAACCAATTCAACTCTACACTGTCCTCTCAAGTCCCTACCCTCCTTTATATTTGTGATTATGCTCAACCAAACCTCAGTCTTAGATCATTCCCACCATCAGCAGGCTTTACTCCTTCACATGGGCTGCTTAACAAAGATGAAGAAAATCATGCAACCATTCTGACTGTCAGAATGGAGACCAGCCAATGGAGTTCAACACCATCCTCCCAGTCTCTCAGGCTTGAAACCTAGAAGTCATCCAGGACTCCTCACTCTTCCCCCCTCATCGCTATCCAAGCTGTTGCCAAAATCTGTTAATTTCATCTTTGTAACATTTCTCAAATACACCCCCTTTTCTCCTGACACTGCCACCACTTTAGTGAAGGCCTTCATCACCTCACACCAAGGCTACTGAAACAGCCTGCAAGTGGGTCTGCCTGCCTCAAGTCTCTCTCCATTCCCCATTCAGCCACTAAAGTGATGGTCCAATCATGTCATAACCCCCATAATACTACCTAATTGTCCTCAGACATCAAAGTTCAAATAAAGGAAACCCCACAGCATATGTGACAGGAGTTTCAACAGAATGATTTATTAACCACAGAAAAAAGATATGCGGTGGAAATGCACAATATCAGCCACATGGTCTCCCCAGGTCCTGAGATTTTTCAGCTGTATGATACAAACAAGCACACACTCGGCAATTAATACTTGCTGGGTGTAGTGACAAATGCCTCTAATTCCTGATCCTGATGAGGCCAAAACTGGTGGACTAATTGAGCTTAAGAACTCTGAGACATAGTAAGGCTAAAGCTGATGGACTGTCTGTACTAAGTCTAGCACCAACATAGCAAGCCCCCCCAAAGCATCATTAAGGAGGGACAAACCAGCTCAGGTTGGAAATGGAGCAGATCAAAGTTTCCATGCCCATCAGGAGTGGAATCAGGTCGTGGGAACAGCCAGTTGCTACCTTTTGAACTCAGGCAATGTAGGGAGACTTGGTCTCAACAAATATTGATTTCAAAAGGAATACTGGATGTTGGGAAATGTTCTTAAATCACAGCACTTAGTATATTTAGCAACAGCAATACTGACTTGGGTTTTGCATTCAAAAATGGTGGGACTGAAGTGAACTTCAGGGTCAACTAATTCAATTCCTACCCAAAGCATGAATATCCTTTAAGATATCCTTGACAAGCGGTCATCCAGCCTTTGCTTGAATCTTCTTATTCAGGCATTTTCCATCACATCTGACTCTTTGTGCCCCCACTTGGGAATTTTCTTGGCAAAGATACTGGAGTGATTTGCCATTTCTTTCTCCAGCTCATTTTACAGAGCAGGAACTGAGGCAAACAGGATTAAGTGACTTGCCCAGGATCACTGAGCTAGTAAGTAACTGCCCCTGTTGAATCTTCAGTGATGGGGGAATTTCAGCTAGGTAGGGAAGTGGAGAGAGTGCTGGGCCTGAAGTCAGGAAGACATCTCCTCTGAGTTCACATCTCGCTTCAGACATTTACTAGCTGTATGACCCTGAGCAAGTCACTTAACTGCCTCAGTTTCCTCATCTGTAAAATGAGCTTGAGAAGAAAATGGCAAAACCACTTCAAGTGTCTCTGCCAAGAAAACCCCTTAAGGGGGCACCAAGAGTCAGATACCACTGAAAAACAAAACATCATCACATCTTCTCTTATATTTAACTGAAAATGTACCTCCCTACAATTTTCACTCACTAACTAATCCCTCTTGCATATATCAATCCTTTTAGTTATAAACCTTGTGTTAAAAAAACAACACATGCCAACTTTTAAAGTAAAGCTGAGTTTAATACTCAAAATATTCACTTGAGTAAAATCCCATTGTAATAAACTGTATAAAATATTTGAAGATTTCTGTGTATTTGTAATTGTTATTATTATTGGAATAATGCATTTTTCAGGCTCTAGGAGCTAAAGCCAAGGTTCTCTAATAAAAACTAAGTAGCAACACTCTGAAAACTAACGGGGACGGGGCAAGCGTAATGTGCATATTTCTCTTTCTTTAGATCCTTTTTTCTACTTAGCTCTCAGGTCCATTGGTGTATTTATTTTGGATACTCTGTTAAGCCTGGAATATCTTAAGTAAAGAGAAAAATTAAAAACTGAGAAGCTGTTTTGTGAAAATATACAGTGAATGATGATCTCTTAATTGCCATATCTAACTGCCTTTTCTCAATCTTTACCCTTCTTGACCTCTCCTGAAACACTGGGCATAGCTGATCACTTTCTCTACCATGGACATTCCCTCCTGTCCTAGTTTTCCTGATACTGCTCTCTCTTGATTTTCCACCTACCTGTCTGACAAGCCCCTTATCTGTATCTTTTGCTGGACTTTCTTCACCCATCCATTTCACGCCCACTAGCCATGCGCCCTCCCCCAAACTCCCAGGTGTCTATCCTGGACCAACATCTTCTCTTTTGCTCCTTTCTCTCCCCACCCAACCCCACCCCCTTCAAGTCCCCAGCTAAAATCCCACCACCTCAAGCAGTCTTTTCCAGTTCCTCTTAAGGTAGTGGCTTCCTTCTAATTATCTCCAATTTATCCAATCCGCCTTTCTTTTGTATCCCATGTACTTAGCACAGTGCCTGCCACATAGTAAGTGTTTAATAAATACTTGTTTGACTAATTACTATCTCCTTTGGTGATGTCACCAATTGTTATGTGCTCAATTATTATCTCTATGCAGATGATTCTCAGATTGATATAACCAGCAGTAGTCTCTCTCCTGAGATCCCATCCACTACTGCTTTTTGGGCATCTCAAATTGAACATGTCCAGAAAAGAATTCAATCTTTCCCCACAAACACTCCTGTCTTTCAACCTCATCTTAGCATCAAGGGCATCACCATGCTTCCCAGTCACACAGACTTATAGAAGCTCATTGTCATCTTCAACTTCTCACTTTCACTCACCCCATATATCCAATGAGTTGTCAAATGCTGTGCTTTCTAGCCTTACAATATCCCATTCTCTTCCCTCACATAGCCAATACCCTATAGTTCAAGCTGTAATCACCTAGACTATTGCAAGAACTTTCCAATCAGTGTGTCTGCCTCAAGTGTCTCCCCACAGTGCTGTCGCCCCAGCAATTTTCCTAAAAGCTTACGTCTAACCACGTCAGTCCCCATACTCAAACTCCAATGGCTCTTTATCACCACCTCCAAGATCAAAGACATCTGTTTGGCATTTAAGGCTTTTTACAACAGGCTCCTCTCTACCTTTTCCATCTTCTCTCTATTCCATCCTATACATTTAATTTTTTTTGTTTGTTTTTGTTTTGGATAGGCAATGGGGTTAAGTGACTTGCCCAGGGCCACACAGTTAATAAGTGTTATGTGTTAGAATCCTCATTTGAACTCGGGTCCTCCTGAATCCAGAGCCAGTGCTCTATCCACTGCGCCACCTAGCTGTCCCCACCCTAAACATTTTAATATCAAGCCAACTTGTTCCACTTGTTGGTCCTCATAAAGGACAATCCATCTATCTCATCCATTTACACTGCCTGGAATGTCTTGTTCATGGAACAGCCCAGAGACCACTGTCACTGGATGGAAGAGAACATGACAAGGAATAAGGTGTAAGAACACTGGAAAGATAGGAGGAAGTTAGGTTATGATGAGCTCTGAATGCCAGGAGATTTTGTGTTTCACCCTGGAGATGAAAGGAAGCCACTGGACTTCATCAAGTAGTGGGAAAGGGGGTGACATGATTGAAAAATCACTTTAGGGGCTGGACAAAGAACTGAAGTGGGGAGAGACTAGAGGCAGACAGATCCACAAGCAGGATATTGCAATAGTCCAAGTATGAGGTGATGAGGGCCTGTACTAAAGGGGTGTCAGTGTCAGAAGAGAGAAGGGGCATATTTAAGAGATGTTGGGAAGGCAAAACTGAAAGGCTATGGCAGTAGACTGCACATGGGGAGAGGCGGGGTGAGGGCCAGTGAGGAATCCCAGATGACTCCTAGGTTTTGAGCCTGGGGGACTGGCAAGATGGTATTGCCCTTTATAGTAACAGGGAAGGAAAAATGAAACAGTGATTTAGTTTTACCCTAGCACAGCTCAGCACTCATACAACTGAAAATATACCTCTTTTTGTGATTCAGTAGTTTCATTTAATATCTAAAAATATTATATATCAAATATGTTATATAATTCATAACTAAATTTATTCACATACGTTATATAAATTATGTTATACAATTTATATTAATGTGCTATTTCTAATAATTATAACCCATAACTAATAATATAATTATTGATCATTAATAATTTAAGGAGGCAGCTAGGTAACTTAGTGGACAGAGCAATGGGCCTGGAGTCAGGAAAATCTGAGTTCAAATCTGGCCTCAGACAATTGACACTTACTAGATGTGTGACCCTGGGCAAGTCACTTAAGCTCTGTTTGCTTTAATCCACTGGAAAAGGAAATGGCAAACCATTCCAGTATCTTTGACAAAAAAATCCCATGGACAGTTGATAGTTCATGAAGAGTAAGACACAACTGAATAACAAATTTAAAATATGTTTTAGTTCTTAAACTGTTAAGTGTCTAATACAATCGTCCCCCCACCCCTTTTCTTTTGGTGAGGCAACTGGGGTTCAATAGCAGGCTTTATCTCCTCAATCAATAAACATTTAGAAAGTCCCTATCACATGCCAGACCACGGTGCTGGGACTACAAAAAGAGGCAAAAGACAGTCCCCTGTTCTCAAGAAGCTTACAGTCTAATGGAGAGACAACATACAAACAAATATATACATAAATCCAACTACAAAGAGGATAACTAGTAAATAATTAAAAGAAGGAAGGCACTAGAATTAAGAGGGGTTGAGAAAAGGTTCCAGTAAAAGATGGGATTTTAGTTGGTTAGAATTTAAAGGAAGCCAGGGAGGTCAACAGCTGAAGCTGAGGAGGGGAGAGCATTCCAGGAAAAGGGGGCAGTCAGGAGCATTCCTCATAGTATAACTCTCCAATCTCTTTCAAAAAGTACAAAAGAAAAAATTATGGACTGATGCTCTTTCTTTGCCAGAGTTTTCAAAATGCGTCACATACTATTTTAAGATTAAGTTGAACAAATCAGATTTGTTTTCAATAGATTCTGCCACTTGAAAAGTTAGCATGGATTAAGAATTTTCCTTTTAATTTTCAATTAACAAGCCTACATGTCAAAGCACTCCTTTCTTCTCGAACCAGCATTCATTAGTATCAGCAAATTACACTTTTTCCTAGGATATCTAAGAAAATTCACTATGTTCCTATAATCTACAGACACTTATGTAATGGTAGAATTTCACAACAAATGGATATATTTTGTAAAGATAAATGACATAAGCTTTTTCTACTAGGGGAAATAATACTAACAGTCTACTGAAACTTACTAGAATTTAAGAAATACATTACTTCCATTTCAAAAAATATCTCCGAATACCCAAATGACAGTAAAATACAACATGTACTAAATAGAAGAAGGGTAGGATGGGACTACAGTCAGCCTCTGAATCTGGATGACCTGGGTTCAAGTACCACCTCTGATACATACTTACCTCCTGACCCGTGGCAAACCACTTATCCTCTCGGTGCCCCCAGGCAATTCTAAATTAATACTCGCAATCCTGCATTCTCATATATGGAACAAAACAAATTTACTATACAATCTTGTAAACTTTGTATTACAGAAACACCAAAATGAAATGTGAAATATTTTCACTTTTAGAAGAAATACCGGATAAATCCTTTTCAAAAATATGGAAGAATTAAGTGGATCTGATAAATAAGATCTCATTTAAAACTGTCATAGGTTTGGTAAGACATTCTGTTTATTGGAAAGGTTGTGTTTGGGCAACTTTCTGTGACCAGACTGATATGAAAACGACAGCCGTGCTCTGTTCTTCTGCGGTCGCTGTGTCGGAGCACTGATCCGGACACCATAAACGTCTCGGAGAAACAGAAATAAAACGACAATTTAAGGCACTAGCCCAGAACACTTGTTGAGTCACAATTAAAAGTTTTGGAAATTGAGGCTGCGTTGAGCTGCCCGATTCCTCAAGCTGCCGGGCCAGAAAGGAAACCCTGCCACCCCAATCTCGAGGGTCCGGAGTCACGCTCCAAACCCCCCGGGTCCTCACCTACAATGGACGCGGCCCAGGGGCTCGCCCACTCTGGGCAAGGAGGGACTCTCAGCCCCGGCACCGCCCCGGCCTCCCATTGGCCGACCGCCCAGGCGTGCGCCCCGCCCCTCCCCTCCGCTGGGCCCGTACTCCCCCGGGTCCCCCCCTCCCCAGCAGGAGAGAACAGAGCTTACATAAAGACTGACGCTCTCAGCCCCCAGCTCGCTCCCAGCCAACCCGAAAGGGGGCGGGGACCCAACTACCCTTATCACGTGACGGGAGAGGCCCCGCCGCCATCTTGAGGGGGAAGGGTAGAAGCCCCACATGGAGACCCATTGCTAATCGGCATCCACCCCCACCTCCGACTGTGCCACGGCAACACGTGACCCGGGCACACCCGCCCCATCCTCTCTGCCAAGGGCACTTCACAGTCTGGGACAGATTTCAAGCCCCTCAGGGAAGAAGTCCATGAGGCTTAAGGCTTTTCCTCCCAGACTGCCAAAGAGCTCCTCAAACCCCCCTTCCTCCCCTCACCGACCCTGGCTGCTCCCTTCTCCTGCCCTAAGCCAGCTGGCAGGAGAGGACAGGGGAACAGCTGTGTGGGCTCCGCAGCCAGTCAACCCCTTCCCATGAGGAATTAAGTGACAGGAAGATGTACTTGCTGTCACAGGACCGAGAATGAGTATCCTCCGGGCTCTTCTTCGGCAGAATATGCCGGTGTAGGGCAATGAGAACGTTATTATGAGAAGTAGATGTGCCTGAACTATTTTTGATTAGATGAAGGGAGTAAATGCTAGGACCTAAACATGGTGTAAGAAACATTTGGGGGAAGCACACTTATTTCTCATAAGACAAGTTTGAAAACCACCCTCTAAAAATGATCACCTGTAGTACTACATAACATGCCTCTTCCCACTAAGGTAGCATAGAGGATACTTCCTGAAAATTAATGACTTGCTGAAATTAATGGCAGGATGCCCAATACAGATCCATCCACCACCCTTCTCCCAGCTGGCCACTGGTTGCCAGGAAATGTCCTGGGTTGCAGTTAAGATTTAAAAAATAGTTTATTTTCACACTACACTTCTTTCTTTCATCCACTCTTCTCCCAACAATCCTCTCAAATAAACTTTCCAGTAAGAAATCAAAATCAAGATTAGATACATGAGTTACTGGTCAATGCTGAGGACAAATCAAGGCAATTCGCTATCAGAATGTAAGCTCCCAGAAGGAAAGGACCAAGTTCTATTTCAACTACTTCTAACCACAGACTCTTGCTGCTTAACAACTTGGCAGGTGAATTTGAACATTTCTCTGCCAAGTAAAGCTTCAAATACTCAAACTATTTTTTAAGTGCTGGGGGATATCAAAATGATTTTGTTATCATCTCTAGCCCTTTCCTCAAGATTTCAACTAGGCTTGCCCACACCATCTAAATCTAAGAAGCCGTCATATAATATATATTAAGTATCTGAGAAGGGATATTTTTAAGGAGAAAAACTTCAGCCACCTCTATTTCCCACGACAAAATTACTTAGCAATCCATAGTAAACATTAGAATGACCTCATACCCCCATTTAAAAATACTAAGAAACTTTTGAGAATTAAAATGTACACAGCAAGTTTAGTTTTAGAAAAAGAGTTAAATGATTTTATAAAGCTCCTGTATGTACATTACATCTCTAAACTTCCAGGCAAGGGGGGAAAAAGCCTCTTTAAGAAGCCACAGTAAGGGCACAAAACTTACAAAGTCCTATCTCAGTCCACCTGGCTTTTTGCATGAAAAAGCCAGAGTTCCAATGATGAGATTTCAAGGAATGAAAAAGGGGGAGGAAGTGCATGTAGTCCAAGAAGTGAGTTCCCTTAAGTACTAAAACAAGTTACCTAAACTGTAACTAGAATACTGCATTAGTCCACAGATGGTTTTATAAAACTACATTTGAATTCAATTTTAAAATCAAAATGTTTAAAAGTGGCCCAAATACATTCTCTCCAGTCACACCTGGATTGCTCAATAAGATCCTTAGGAAATGACATCTGAGCCTCTACGGCAAGGAATCAACATATGGTGATGGACCCAGTGTGTAAACACTAACACAACCAAAAGCTTCCAGTGCTCCAGGTTATGCAAAAGTGAAGGGGGAAAAACTAGTATTTCTTGATTGTTTTGTTTACTTTGTAAGAGTGTATGGAGCTACTTCTATTTGAAATGAATAAATTCGTATATGATTTTTTTTAGACCACTAAACTCTTTAGATGGACATCAGACTTAGTCAGAATTAGGCTGTGGCCAAAGTCAGCCCATGCTCCGAGGCAAGCAACACCTTCATCAGGTAGGTTGGACACACCAGATCTCATTAAAAAGTGAAGAGCATACTAGGGCTTTTAAACGTGTACTATAAAAGGTTAAATCTACTTGAAAGGAATTCAGTAGAGAAATTAAGTCTCCTAAGGTAGCTTTCTCGCTGCACCCTTGGGTAGGTTCAAAAGACAAAAAAAAATGCAATGGAACCTCCAAAAGAGATGGTGGGGGCCTAAGTCGGGATCCCCATCTTTTCTGTGGCTATTCTACCACTGAGGATGATTTCTAGAGCTTTCTGTTATGGCGGGTGGGGGTGAGAGTGGTGAAATACATGAAAAACAAGATTAACACTAACGCTATGAGAAATAGAGTGGGAAGAATACTGAGGTCTAGAAGATACAGTTTAGTAAGGATGTTTCTAGGTACAGAAACAGTAGCACTATGTTTCCGGACGAGAGGCTCGCTTTTCCCCTCTACACTCCGCAGGTCCCTCCCAAGGAAGAAGTCTACCTGGGCCCTGAGGGCAGGGAAGTTGCACTCCTCCACGTCTCCATTCTCCGGGTCCCCTCGCAGGGCCGTCCGAAGCCGCTCCAGATGCTCCCTCAGGGTGACCCGCTGGTGGAAGGAGAAAGCCGGGTGCAGGGAGGCCATAGTGAAAAGCAGCAGAAGCTCCTCCTGGGCCCCAAACCCCAGCCCGTCGGCTCGGGGCGCCGCGCCACTGCCTTCCGGGCCCCGCTCCTCCAGTTTGTCCCCCTTCTCCTCGCCCAGCTCGGGGTCGCTGCGGGCTGGGGCCGGGCGGCCGCTGGGGCCGCAGGCGACCACGGAGCTGAAGCTCTTGAGCACCGAGTCCACCTGAGGGAGCAGGCGGTGCAGACGCCCGGCCGCCTCGCGGTTCTCCGAGCCCAGCAGCGCCAGGTAGACGATGAGGCGGGAGCGGACGGCGGGGTCTCGGAAGTCTCCGAGCTGTCCCGGGTCCGTGAGGCCATTGGCCTTGGCCTCCGAGTCCCGCAGGTAGTGGTAGTCCTTGCGGGCCAGGTCCTCCAGGCACGAGCCCAGGAAGCGCAGCTCCAGCGGGTTGCACAGGTCCAGTAGCCCGCACATGAACTCGAGGCGCTGCGCCGAGCCCAGTACCAGCCCAAACCACTCGTACACCCGCTCCTGGTCCCGGAGCAGCGAGGCGGGGCCGCAGCCGCCCTGCAGGGACATGCCCTCCCCGGCCGCCGCCGCCACGGCCGCCGCCCCGGCAGCAACAGGCGGCCCCGGCAGCAGCAAGCCACGCAGCGGGCCCGGCCGCTCCCGGAGGCAGCGCCCCCCGGGGCCCGGAGGCAGCGGTGGGCGCACGGCCGGGTGCAGCGGGAGGTGACAGTCGCGCCGGTGGAGCGGGTCCTTGACGCCCATCCGCCCGTCCGCCTCCGCCGCCGCCTGCTCCTCAGCCTCCAGCTGCTGCTGCTGCTCCTTGGGGTGAGTCTGCTTCAGGGGCAGTTTCATCTTCAGCATCCTCGGCTAGGGCGGCGCGGACATGCAGGCGGAGGCGGAGGGGCGCGTGTGCGGGGGGGAGGCGGAGGCTAGGGAACGGGCAGGCGGCGCGCGGGAGCCGAGGGCGAGGGTCGCCCGAGAGTCAGGAGCCGAGCCCCTCCATGCCGCCGTCTCCGGAGTCCAGGTGGGGGAGGGGGCGGGGGAGGCCGGGGGAGAGTCTCCCCGCGGCTCGGAGGAGGCGGCTCCGGCAGCCGGGAGGGGTGGCGGTGTCGTCGTCGTCGTCGTCTCCCCGCCGGGCGAGAGGGCGGGGTGTTCCCGGCTGCGGGGCGGGCGGCGGCGCCCTCCACTCTCGGGCTCTGTGTCCGGACGTGTGTGTGTCGCGCGCTTCCTCCCGCACACACGGAGCCAAGGAGCTGGCGGCGGCGGCGGCGGCGAACCGGCTCCCCAACAGCGAGCTAGGACTGGGCTGGAGGGAAAGGAGGGGAAGAGAGGGCCGGGGCGGGGTAGAGGGGGCGGGAGGGAGCGATGGACGCCGCCGGCATCCACGCACTGGCTCTCTGGCCAATCAGCGGCCGGGGCTAGAGGCTGAGGCCGCTGTGCGTCACACCCATCGGCCTCTGGAGCCGCCAGCTTCCGAAGGCCCCGCCCCCTTCTTACTCCTCTGTCGTCTCCCTCGACCCCCACCTCGCGGCTTCCGCGCGGTCCTAAATGGCTAAGAGTTCCAAAGCGAAGGAAGGTGCTAGGCAGGGGAGACGGAAGTGGGGGTGGGGGGTAGGGAGTGGGAGAAAGGTGTGTACGTGTTTGTGTGACGGAGTGTGTGTGTGTGTGTGTGTGTGTGTGTGTGTGTGTGTGTGTGTGTGTGTGTGTGTGTGTGTGTGTGTGTGTGTGTGATACGTTATGTAAGAAGCTCGGAGTTTCACTCCTCTGGCTGTCTGGCCTGTTGTCTGGTGCCTTCCACGCAGTTGCGTCGCATTTCTCCAAGTTGTGGTTGGTCTCAGAAAAGCCGGGAAATTCTACTTGCTCCCCTCGATTCCTGCTGCTGCTGCACCTTCCAGCTCCTCCCAGGCTTCCCCAGCCACCCCCCAGCTCTGGGAGTGGCGCGACTCTGCGTACATGGGGAGCGCGGCCCTTTCCCCCCGCACCCCCCCCCCCGATTCTGGCAGGGGAAAAGGTTTCCTCTTTTTGCAGGAATGCAACCTCAGGGCGTGCTCCCACATCTTCCTGGCTCCTGGCTTCCTAAACTCTGAATATCCAGACACATCTAACAAGTTTCAAAGGCATTGATTATGCTGAGAGGAAGATTCAAATACTCAATTCCCTTTCTTTTTGATTGGCCTAATGACTTCATTTGCTGGGGCAGACTTTTTTTTTTTAAATCCTCAGTAAAAGAAGGGACTATTATGCAGGCGTGTCGAAATGGTCTAATAATGCTTGGATAGTCAGCTAAATAGTAAATATTTCTAACAGTTCCTGAACTAAGAGATAATGTAGTTGGTGTGGAGATTATCAATCTAATAGTTTCCTTTGGTCTGTAACATAATTGGCAAATCATGTCAACTCCAGTTAGGCACAGAGCCCCAAGGATCCTACTCTTTGTCAGTCCTCTCATCTGTTGAATTATATTTCTGTGCTATTTACGTCATTGCAGCATTCAGACCTCTAAATAGGTGCTATGCGTCTAAGAATTTTACAAGTTACTGTATATCTCTCAGACCTAGATTTACAAAAAAAAACGTAATATTTTTAACAGCTCTAATATTTTTGAGTTTGAAAAAGGCAACCAAAACTTTATTATCATGATGCCCTTTTTAAAATGTTATACGGATAGTCAGCATTCTATATCCAGTAGGGCTGGTTGAAGGTTAGTAAAATACTTTTTAGGTTCTTTCCTTGTAATAGATGATTTTAGCATCTTTGGAAATTTGGGGGGGGGCAGTTGGGGGTTAAGTGATTTGCCCAGGGTCATATAGCTAGTATCAAGTGTCTAGTCTGAGACAGGGTTTGAACTCAGGTCCGCCTGACTCCAGGGTCGGTGCTCTATCTGCTGTGCCACTTAGCTACCCTCTGCTTTGGAAATTTTTGTCAATAAGATACTGCTCACTACTTTGCTGAAGAGAGAATATCAATTTTGTCAGTATAAGGAAACCCTACAGAGGTATTTAGGAGTATTGTATATAGAAAAATAAAAATCCCATTGTAACCATTCTGTGAAAGATGATTTTTTATGGGAGTATGAAGCCTCCAGCTTATTCATCTCACTAAGCTCAAACCCTAAGAAACCAATTTATAAAACCAAAGGAATTCCTAAAGCCAAGCTCATTAGAGCCTTAGCACTCAAGAAACCCTGTATAATTTATTAGAGACATCCAGAAAATGACAGCTTTTCTTCTATTCGTGCACAAAGTAGGTGAGAACCCTTTCAGATATCAAGAAAGAAGATAACTTGTTTATTAAAACAGTGTTTATTGTATGTTACTTAGCAAGGGTCTGCTAGGCCTCCCATTGCCTCTTCAGCTAACTGACAACCTCAACAGTTATGGAAACTTTTGCCTTTAGAATTCTATTTCCTTCTTCTGTGTTTTTTAAAAATAGAAGTGTTTAACCCTTTATGTGAAATCTGCTTCACTCTCTGTGAGCACTTTGATTTATCAAGAATAATATGACTAGAGATATTGCAAGTCATGTAAATAACTACTGGGTCATATTTCTGTCATTGACACAGCCTGCTTAAATGTGCAACTCTTTCAGAGACTTTCATGTTGCTATTGTTTTGTGGATTAGTCATGCCCAATTTTTCGTGGCCTCATTTGGGGTTTTCTTGGCAAACTTACTGAAGTGGTTTGCCATCTCCTCCAGGTCATTTTACAGATGAGGAACTGAGGCAAACAGGGTTAAGTGATATGCACAGGGTCATATAGTTAGTATCTGAAGTGGAATTTGAACTCAGGTCCTCCTGACTCCAGGAGTCCACTCTATCAACTGTGCCACCTAGCTGCCCTAGAGACTTTCATACATCCATTTAATGGTGGTGAGGGAAAGGGACTTCTACAATCTGTGTTGTATAAACCACAAAGGATTTGATATGGACTTTCCTCAACTTTTCATCTATCATGACATGATCTATAATAGCATCTTAGTCATCAAATGATTCTTCTTGTTCACCTAATTTCTTTTTAAAGATTATTAAGGAAACTTCCTTATTTAAATTGCGTACTTCATGGAGTCATGATCTCAATATAAATAGTCCCTCAATTCATCCATGCTTTCTATCATCCCATGGGATTCTTATCTGTCTTTCCATGAATCAACCCCAGAGGATCTACCCAACATTCTGGAGATATTCCTTTTGTTCTTCTGATATTTTGTGGGTAAAAGTGCAGACTGCGCTTCAGTTATCCTTCTTCAGATATAAATGACCTATCTCTTTTTTGCATGTCCTAAATTGTATCTTCTATGGCACTTCATTGTACAGAAAAGGCCTTTCCATTGCCCTTTGGATCACTGGCAATCTTTTATATTTCTGATATTATTCTGTGCTATGATTCGCATCATGAAGAGAATTTTGTTGTTAAAAAAAGTGAATACATGATGACAGACTTTTCCCCCGCTGACAGTGCTAATTAGAAATATATTATTTTTTAGTTTTTGGAATGGAAAACATCTTGGGATAATTGAAAGTTCTTCACAATCTGTCAAATAGTATCCACCCTGATCTATTCAGTCCTGAACCCACCTACATCATTACCTATTTGAAGTACCTAGCCCAATTCATCTGGGCTATTTTGCTATGCTAGCTATATTTCTTTGATGTAATGTGTTAATATTCTCTCCCTGCAGTTAAAAGATACTTGAGAAATATTGCTGGATTATTTTTATATTCCTAATCCCACTTTATTTCTGTATGCCAAATTGTGCTTATATGTGTGTAAGAGTAATAAATTCGTAGGTTTTAGAGCTGGAAAGAACCTTAGAGATCATCTATTTCTCTCATTCTACAAATGAGGAACTGAGGCCTGGAGAAATTGTAATTTGCTCCAAGTCATACAATGGCAACTATCAGGTCTCCTGATTACCAGTCCAATGTTATATCATGTATTTTCCCATAATTAATTTATTTTTATTATGGATATTTAATATGATTTTGGCTTTAAATATTAAATTTTCAAAACAAATCCAGAAATGAGATTTGAAATAGAGTATAATGCTATCATGACTTTAAACAAAATATATATTTTTATACTTTAAACACACATAGTGTTTTACTGAATGTTCAGTTGCAGTAAAAATGGTTTAATCAAATAAATGCAAGAACTTTTCGCTGAGGAAAAGGACAAATAAAATTAGAAAAAAAAAGTTTGGAAAAATACCTTTCTTTATAAGACAGGCCCGAGATAAGAAAGAAATCAGAGTTAGTGATGTCAACATAGTCCCACCTCATGAGCTGATTCTATGACATCAGAAAATCTAGGGATACTGAGATAGGTAGTTGAGCAAGAAGGCAAAAGAATCTGCCTAAGAAGTCTGGTCTAGTTATATGATAGTTATTTTGGAAGGTTCCAGAAAATTAAGTTAGTTTCATGGAATTTGGTTCCATTTGTTAAGAAGACTAGACTGAGTCAAACCAACTTCATCTTCCCATGTGAAAAAGTCTTTCATGAATAAATCTATACTTCCCAGGAAATCCTGAAACCAAGCCAATTTCCAGGGTCCCTCTGTGCCAATTTTGAGAATCAAACTGAATCTCCTAAGATAGCTGTGGAATATTCTTCTCCCATTTACTTTGATTTCAGGGACACATTAAGGAACTAGAAAGGCCTTTGCAAAGTATAAACTAGTAGCCTTTCCTGCTTGCCCTGATGGAGACTACAGAGTGGGCCCTGGTCAGGTACAGCTTCTGCTCAATTATTAAAAGTTAGTGCTGCCTGACCTAAACCTATCCCAGAGGCAACATTTACTAACTGGAAAAAAAAATTGCAAATGGGACATGGGCTGAAGATCTCACATTCTCCAGGTAAGGAGAGTAGAGTGAATATGCAAAGACCTATGTAGCATATGCATATTTCTTTTTCCCTTCAGTAACCACATAATTGCTGTCTACATTCAAAGTTCATGCTGTTCTACCAAACAGAAGAGGTGATAAAAGGATTTATATTTTAAGGAACAACTCTCTACTCTTCAGGTTCTCAATGAACATAATTTATTCTATTTAAACATGGAAGAAAGGTTTCAATGTAAAATGAAAGAAGAAAAAGGTGTGAAGAGGCAGAAAGGAATCCTGATTACATCAGAAGATGGAAAGAAAGAAAAATGTTACAGAAGAGAAAAGGAAAAAGGACCATCGAACAATGGGAACTAAGCAGTAAACATATGGTACTTCCTGAAAAGGAGGGAACAGGATTTTCTGAGGAGATGCCTTTTATCCAATGGAATGATAATGGAGAGCCATAGATGTCAACAGGTAAAACATCAGACATCAGAGAGTAAAGGTACTGATCAATGATTGTGCATTGGAGGGGAACTAAGTCCGCTATTCATTGACCTAATATAAATAAAAGACATGCTGACCTCCTGGGTCAAGTAAGCATCCAGGATGTGACAGAGAATCTCCCAAGACTTATCAAACCTGATAACTACTGCTCATTTCTGGTAACATAGGTGAACATAAATGATTCTACCAGAAAGGAATCTAGAAAGCATTGCTAAAGATTACAAAGTCTTGGGCATGAAATTGAAAATCTTAATAGCACAGGTATTTACTTTCATCATTGCTACCAAGTGAACAGCTGGTTTAGATGGTACTGTCATATAATGGGATTTGGATTTCTATGCCTATCTTTCAGGTGAAGGATCAGCCTATTAAGGAGGACTCTGGCAAGAATCGTGCCAGCAATGACTAAGAGAGAGGACCACCCCCCCACCACCTTCCCACCCTCCCATGATTGTCACAGGACAATCTATTTCCTTTACCTTTATAGAGATGGACAGTGGAGGCATCCTTGAACTCCTGGGGAAAACCTCCTCTTGGCATATAACTCAGAAAATTTCAGTCAGCTTTTGTATGAGAAATGGACCCCTTACCTTGTAAATCTCAGCTGTTATAGAATCAGCACCAGGTGCTTTGCCACAGGAAAGGAGCCTAATGACATTCAAAACCTCTTCTTCTGTTGGAACTTCAGCTAGGAAGGGATTGACTTCAACCTGAGGTAAACAGTCAGTGGTTTCAACATTGATTGATGATGGTCAGCCCATCTCTCTAGGATCATGTCCTTATCACTAATCAATGTGGCTCCATCAGCACCAAGTAGTTGAGATGCACCATAGGTCCATAAATAGCCTTCAGGACATCATAAAATCTCTTTGAATTGTTACTATCAGCATAAAACTGAATTTCATCTGCCTTCTTACTGAGCCAAGAATCCTGCATCTCTGTAACCTTCACTTGTACTTTACTTTTGATGGAATTAAATGCTGCCTTCTTAGAGATGGATGAACTATCCTGCCAGTAAACCCTATGGAGTTCTCATTTTTCATTTAACAGCTTCTGAATTTCCCCATCATTTTCATCAATCCAGTCTTGATGTTTGTGAGTGTTCTGACCCAGAGGAGTAAATGCAATGCTCTATACCAAATCTCTGAAAGCTGCCCACACCTTTTCTGCTCCACTGTTGCCAATTGTGTGTTGACTCAACTTTCCCTCCAAGTTAGCAACAAACTGTTCCTGCTCAGAGAAGAGCCCTAACCTGTTGATATTAATTCTTCTGGTAGTCATTTTGCCTTGGGGCTGCTACTTTTGTCAAATTGGAATGTTTATCTTGGAGAGGATAAGTCTATGATCAGTCCAGCACTCTGTGCCACACATAGCCTTAAGTCACTGTCACATCCTGTCTGTCTCTTCTCCTTCCAATCACATAGTCTATTAAATGCCAATGTTTTTTTCGAGGGTGCATTCACAAAGTTTTAGTGCATTTTGGTAAAGGGAAGACAGTATTGGTAATGAGAAGGTAATGAGATGCAAAGTCTTCAGTTGTTAGTGACCATTGCTCTTGCTGTTTCCAACTCCATTCCTCCCAAGGACTCTGCCAAGTCTGGTAGTCTGAGCCTATTCTAGCATTAAAGTCACCCAGAATTATAAGCTGTCCTCTTTTGGCACATTGATGATAAGGGTCTCCAGGTCTTCATAAAATTTTTCTTTGATCTCATCATGGTGGGAGCATAGGCACTGATGATGGTAGTGTGATGTTTTCATGCAAGTGGCAATCGTATTGTCATGAGTCTGTCATTTACTTCTTTTGGTAGGCATACAAGCTTATTGACTAGATTAGTTTTGATTGCAAAACCTACACCAACGTCACGGTGCTCCCCTTCACTGTGGCCACTCCAGAAAAACTGTATTCAGCTCCAGCTTCAGTAAGCTGGTCTTCATTTGCCAGCCTTGTTTCACTCAGGGCTGCCATTTGGATGCAATACCTGCTGAGCTCTCTTGCAACAAGCAAGAGCTGTTCGTTTTTCAGGTCTGCTGGATTTTGTGTTGTCTATAAGTGCTCACGCATTCCATGTACCGATGGTGAGTGGAATCATCTTTGCAGAAGTTTTTGCACTTTTTTTGTGTTTTGACCACAGGCTGAGATCCCTGCCTGCAGCAGGTCAGATCAGGATTGAGTAAGCAAAAAATTTTTAGAGCACCTTTTCTAGCCTCTTCCTCACACAAGTGCGATCCTTAACAGACTGTTCAGACACTGGGGAGGAAGGTGGAGGAGGGGAGCCCTGCTGAATCCCACTGCTGCTTCCAGTGAGAAGATGACCCTATGGCCTGGGATGCCTGTGTGCAGGGTTGTGACTACAGCTCTCATTGTGTCCTCATCTGCTGCTTTGTCACTTGGCTGTTGCCACAGGGCTTTGAGATAGATAAAAATGGTAAAATGGTATGGGTGATGTCTTTTGATTCATGTGTAAATTGGATTTAAGTGAGGCAGAGGTGCACAGAGTCATTGGCCTCACTCTCTCCGACAGAGTTATTACAGTCCAGTGGCAGGGCAGAATAAAGATGACTGGTGATGGCTCATGTTGCAGTGGATGACCTTGGTGTCTTTGCTGTCTAACCAAGCTCTAAGTGCTCCACAGTGCTTCCTTCAGCTGCCTTCATGGCCATTGGAACAAATTGTTCTCATTGACCCATTCTACCAGGGGAAGTGTTCACATGCTTGGGGTAGGTGCTCCCCCTCCCCCAGTTCACTGACGAGTTTGAGACCCTTTGGTTACCCTCAGCCTGGTTTAGCCTGTCTGTGGAAACATGTGGCTGCTGCACATGCTGTGGCTTCTTGGAGCTGCAGGTGAGAATTAGGTAGAACAGGTAGACACCAAAGGTGGAAAGCAGCCCTGAAAAGGCCTGGACAACCCTCACACCAGAAGTACTAGTCTTCTCTGAACATACCCTACACCCCACTGAGCCAACATATATGATCCAAAGCCTAAAGCTTGTCAAAGAGATCAATGTTATACAAAGATATTTCTTTCCCTTTAGGCCTCTTAATTATTTGAATCATAATTAAGATCTTGAAGGGAAAGATTTGATTGGAGAAAAAAGAAATTAGTTTGGACTGAGTATCTTAGACTTGTTTTCTCCTTTCAGGTATGTACTGGCCTCTATAATTAACCCCATGACCCAACATTTAAAATTGTCCAGGCCATTGCATTGCTGCTTAGAGAATTCAGAGCCTCCAAACCTGTATTTACTGTGTCTGACCGTGTAGCATTTACTGTGTTCAATTTTATCACTATTTAAGCCTCTGTTAATCCTATTTGTCTTGAACATGCCATTCTTTGTTATAAAACATTCAGATGAATGACAGAAAGATTTTAGGTTTAACTTTAAATTGAGGGGCATTAGTTTTATTTTCTTTTACTTTTTATTAATGCCTTTTTTATAGCACCTTCATTTCCAAATATATTCTTCCTCTTTCTTTCTTTGTAGCAAAGAATAAGGGGGGCAGAGGGAAGGAATCAGTTCAACAAAACTAACCAACACATCAACCTGACTGACTAAAACTAATCAACACATCAACAAGACTAACAGCATAGGCAGTGTTCCACACCTAAAGTCCCCCACTTCTGCAAAGAAGGGAGGAAAGGTAGATTTTCTCATCTTTTCTTGGCCCAAGCTTGGCCATTGTAATTACACAGCATTATTTTCATTTTTTTCCTTTCTAATTACATTGTTTTGGTATAGTGTATGTTGTCTTCCTGGTTCTACTTACTTCATTTTGCATCATTTCCTATAAGTCTTCCTATGTTTTCTTACTCTTCGCGGTCATCAGTTTTGTTCTGGTTTTACAGTGTAATAATATTTCATTACATATATGCACCATAATTTGTTCAGCCATACCCCAGTTGAAGGATGTCTACTTTGTTTTTAATTTGATGCTATTAAGAGTGCTGCCATGAATATTTTGGTGTATGTGATACCTTCCTATCTGTAACTTTCTTGGGATCAAAGGATATGGACTTTTTAGTCACTCTGCATTTTAGCATAATTCCAAATTGTTTTCCAAAATGGTTAGACTAGTTCATAGCTCTATTAAGCGTGGTGGAGATAGAGGGGCACTAGTTTTAAGTAAAAAAGAAAAACACTCAAAAATCTTATTGGTAATTGAGTGATTATTATGATATCACTCCCAATGGTAATGACTTTGAGTTGACACCAAACTATAATGGGGGTAGTAGCAGATTGCAATAGGAATGGAAGGAACACTGGACCTGGAGTTAGGAGACCTGGATTTAAGTCTTTACTATGCAACTAACACACACCAGGTGTGTTTTCTGCTCTATAAATCTATAAATTATCAGAGAAGATAATATATGCACTACCTGTCTGATTGGATTGTTGTAAGGAAGATGTTGTAAATCTTAAAGCACCGTATCATTGGAAGTTATTATTGTTAACGAGTGATGGGCAGTGGGACACAATAGCAATAACCTGTCACGTACAACACAAGATTGACCTACATGCCTTCTTTGGGTTATTAATCCCAACTCTGGATACAGAATTTCAAAAAAATAAATCTTTGCCAGCATGAAGTTAAGTAAATCTAATCCATAGGATGATGATGAAGTATGTCACTAACCTTCTGATAAGAAGTGATGGAATCAAGTTAAAACATATTTTTGGACATGGCCAAGGTGGGGTTTTGTTTTGCTTGATTGTATATTTGTTACAAAGTTTTTGTTTTTCTTTTTTCTTTCTCTAATGAGTGGAAGGTCTTAGGAGGGAGAAAAATAGATTTTTGTTCACTTAAAAATAACATTTAATTTTAAAACTTTTAGTCTATACAGGACAGTGTATAGGATGGTGAGGAGTAAACAGTTTTGGACCAAACCTACATTTCCCCCAATAGTGTTAAATTGCCAAAATGATAAAACTTGGAGTATTTCATTTTCTACACTGAAATTTAATTCCAGAAAGTTCATTATGCTTTGTTATTTTGCATCTGTTATCATTTCAATGAAAGATAAAATGACTTTTAGTGCATAAGGAAAACCTCAGTTTTGTCTTAAATGAAGACATCATTGGAATGTGTGGAGGTCTATCATCACTGTTGGATTGCCTAAGTTATTTTAATAGCCCAAGTGGTGTTTTCCTCTGAAGCCAAAAATGGCTGTTTGCTTTGCTAGTACTCGATTTTTAGTACTTGAGGCATTTTTGCACTTAAACACAAAAACTGGCTGAAAAGGGAAGAAATCAGCTTTCTCATCAGCTACTTTGTCTTCATATTCCTTAACATTTGACTGATTAAAAAAACAAAAACAAACTTAAGTCAACTTGTGTGTTATATGTCACAAAGACACATCTGAAACTACTAAACTAGAAATGGTGGTGGTCACAAGTGGAGACTTCCTAAAACAGTTTTGAGAACTAGAGGGTACGGTTGACTATTTCAAATGAATACTTTATTCAGATATTTGGAGTTATCATTCTATAAGTCTATTTTTTCCAAATAGATTTTTTAAAAGTTTACTATTCACAAAGTAAAGCCAATTAAGTTTCTATGTAAAATATATTAAGAAAGTTCTCCTCCTAAAATATAATATTCAGACACTCAAGTGAAGTGTCAAGAAGTTTTCATCTGTGCTATAAAAATTATTCGAGAATTTCAGAGTACTTTATCTTGTTTAACAATTTGGACTAAAATGTGGTTATTTATGTTTCAACTTTTGGTTTTTATTCTGCAAATATTGGTGATGCCAGGAAATTTCCCTTAATATGCCTAAAATTTGGTGTTTGGAATTCAAGTGTTAGAATTTGAATTGAAGGGATCTCAGGTCATCTACTCCAGCCCAAATTCTACCCAAATCATGAATCCCTGCATTCCAACAGGAATTCCAACAGATTGGGTCAGTTACCCCTCTGCTTTAGAACTCCAGAAATGGGGAACACCCTACTCTCTGAGAGACAATCACTACTATTTTTCAATAGCTCTGTCAGCAAGTTTTTCCTTTTTTTCCAGCTGAAATTCATCTCCCATTAAAGATCAAGCAGAACAAGTCTAATCTATCTTTCATATGACTTACCACTTTACATTTGTGAATCAAAGGATTTTTGAACTTGTAGCATAGATAGGAAAGAGGGCCTTATTTATTGAAGAGAGAACATAGAATAATTTAAAAAGTAGCCAACTATACTCCTGAACCTAAGAACCTAAGGCAAAATTTGGAAGTACTACAGCCTCCTACTTCTTCATCTCACCTTTTGGCAGTTTTATCTTCTTTGTCCTACCCTAAATTCCAACTCCATCAAGGCCTATCCTCAGAAAAGAATTTTTGCAGGCAATAAGTAGGCATGTAATACACATTTATTGAATCAATTTTATTGACTAGGTAATCCCCAATGTATTAATGAATGATAAGGTTGAATTTATCTCTTAGATAATATTTCAATAGGGGACAAAAAGCCTTAAATCAAAGGAGTATATTATTAAGAGTGGAATTTCAAGCAAAAGAAAACAGGTGGGAGAATTATTTTTTCAGGACAGTCATTTTCTTGGTACCCTGAAAACTCTGAGAATTTCACATTTAGAAGGACTTTCAGAGATAATCTAGTCCAATCTGCCTTTGAACAAATTTGATGGGAATGCCATGTATGTCTTTATCCAAGTCACTGATAAAAATATTGACATCTTAGGGCCAATGACAGAACTCTGGGACATTCTACTAGAGACCCTTCCCCTCCCCTGATTAATATGTTCACCTGCATCATAACTCTTGGAATCCAGTTATTGAACAGTTGTGAATTCTCCTAATTGTAATTATCTAGCCTATAGTTATCTATCCATCTAGTTAGTCCACAAAGATATCATGAGAAATTTTATCAAATGCTTTGCTTAAATCTGGATACAATGTGTCTGTGGCAGGAGTTCTTGTGGAATCTGTGAGCTTGGCTTTAAAAAAACTACTGTAATAACTATTTCAATATGATTTATTTACTTTGTAATCCTATATATTTTGTGCATTTAAAATATTATTCTGAAAAAGGGTCCCTGTGCAAGGGGTTCATGATGTAAAAAAAATTTGAGAACCCCTGGTCTGTGGTATCCCCATGGTTTGCTACTCAAGTGGATCTGTGATTTAGTCAGTATTGTTCTCTACAGTGATGCAGGTTCCAACCCCTCCAGTCCTGACTATACTATGAGAGTCTTGTCCGTGTACCCCCATAAGGGCTAATATGGATCGAATATCATAGGATGATCATAGATTTAGAACTGGAAGAAAACTTACAGTTCATCTAGTCCAATCTTCTCATTATACAGATGATGAAACTAAAGCATAGGGTGGTTAAGTGACTTGCCCAAGGTCAACTCACAAGCAGAACTCTGCACTGGTACCACACTGGCTTCTCTTCAATTTTTTTTAAAGTTGGTGCAATATTTATCAAAAGAAGTTGTGTAAAGTCTTATACTTGAGGGTTTTTTTTAAATCAAGTCA
This sequence comes from Phascolarctos cinereus, assembly GCF_003287225.1. NCBI lineage: Eukaryota > Metazoa > Chordata > Mammalia > Diprotodontia > Phascolarctidae > Phascolarctos > Phascolarctos cinereus. Next base: position 440,486,058 of record NW_027555847.1, on the reverse strand, counting down.
TGAGTAGACAGCAATTTGTCTGAAAGAGGTCTGGTAATTTTAGCAGACTAAAAGCCAAATGAATTAGTATTATGATGTGACCAAAAAAGCTAATGCAATCTTGGGTTGCATTAAAAGAGTCATAGCTTCCAGGAAGAAGGAGGCAATAGTCCCTCTATAATTGACATGGTCAGACCATGTCTTGAATATACTGTACTCCATAGATTTTTGATGTTGCTAAGTTTTAGATTGTCCAGAGAGAGATAACTGGTATAATGAAGGATTTCATGTCTACGTTATATTAGATTCCACTGAAGGAATTAGGGATGTTTAACCAGGAGAAGATTTAGGGGTAAAAGTAAGGTAAGGGATGATATGATAGATGTCTTCAAGTATTGGAAGATATCATGTTGAAGAGGCATTGGATTTGTTTCATTGGGATTCAGAAGGCAGAACCAGGAATACTGGGTGATGGTTGCAGAGGCCAAATGTAGGCTTGATGTCAAGAAGTGCTTCCTAACAATTAGAGTTGCCCTAAACTGAAATGGGTTGCTTTTGGATGTGGTGGGTTCCTGCTCTTTGGAAGTCTCTGAGCAGAGGCTGAATGATCACTTGTTGGATATGGTATAGGAAGGATTAATTTTGGGTATGGGATGAATTTAATGATTACTGAGATCCTTTCAAAGTATAAAAACTCTTCCATTCCCCATGATTTTTTTAAATAAAAGATCAGTGACAACATCTAAGTAATCACATATTCTAGTTCTTTCCGAACCCTGAGATGTAGTTCATCTTGTCTTTGTGGCCTGAACTTATTGAGAGTAACTTGGTTTTCTCTTGCTACTTTATCTCTTCACTTATTGTTAAGCTTATTGATCATTTTTATTTGATGCTTCTCAAAGTCAATTACACTATATTTGTTCCTAGTCTGAAGGTCATTCTCCTTCTTAGATAAAACGCAACCAAAATCAGAGTTCTGTATGACATGTCAGGAGCTATAAGCTGGGTTACTTATGTATTCTGTCATCCATTATCAATGATCCATCCACTTAAAGAGACAGAACTAATCATTCTTTGATTTTGTCTGTGCTTCCTGTCATACTAGAATTACAAAAATATCTTTTTGATTTTCATTAATATCCATCAGTAAACTGAATTCATTCTGAGTTTTCACATCCTGACACTATTCTTGCAGTTCTATGACACTCTTTCATATCCTTAGTCACTTGTCCTTACTTCAATCTTCTGTTTGTTTCTTTTAAAAATCCAAGTTAGTTGTTAAGTTCTCTGTACATTAACTTTAGTTTCATTAGAAGGATCCTTCTCTCACTGGAATCATTTGTGATTTGGCATTGTAATTTTATAATTAAAAACTTCCTATCCTCTTGGGCTGAGAGTTTGCTTATAGAACTTTAGGTCATAGGATCCTGTCATATTTTCCCTAAACTCTTCAAAATTTGGTTCTCCAAAATCTTGAATTAATGTGAAACTATGCCCAATTTTCCCCTCCTTACATATCACAATTTTTAATTCCCCAAGGCTCCCATCATTTATATTTCAGTAAAAACACCTTCTTTGTTGATCAGAATCAGGTCCAAAATAACAATAGTTTTCTTTGTCACTTACTCTTTACTTTTTAAATTATGAAATTATTAATTCATGACTCACGTGATTTGCATTTAATGGTGAGGGAGCAGAGGGAGAAATGGAGGCAAGGAGTGAAAGAGAGAGAAAGAGGTAGGCAGGGGGAAGTGAGAGAGAGATTCAGCAGGTATCTAGATATTTGAAGTCTCCCCCCACTAGTGTATCATATCTCGGTCCCATCGTTTTGATTTATGCCCTGAACTCATCATCCATTTCTTCTGGATGAGTGGCCTAAAATGTATTCCCACCATAACATCCCTTCTGTTTCTTCCTCCTTTGATCCTCACTTATATGTTCTTTCTCTACCACTATGCTTCTCTTTTTCTGTTCATAAATTTCATCAAATGAATGCATCATTAATACACACTGATATTCCAGTGCTCCTTTTATCTACTCTATTGATATGATATGCTGTTCTATAACTATAGTAGTTACAAATGGCATTCCCACTAAGTCTTAGTGACAATGAGGTCGCATTTACTTCTTTGAATTGAGATTTTTTTCTTTATATATAGATCTCTGAAGCCATAGATTTATAGATATCTTCTCCTCTGAATTACTCTTTTCCTCTACTGATAATTATTATCCACAGTTCAAAGGGCTAATTACAATCTAGAGAGGTGATCCATCTCTTCTACCCATTCTCTCAAATTTATCACCAAATGCTTTCCAAGTGGACAATTATGTGGTGTTACCACTGCTAAACTAAAAAGCAAAAGTAGAACTAATCCATAACTAATGTTGTCAAGTAGAATTAGATGATATAGCATAGCTGTTTGGGTCCCAAGATGATGATGGTGTTGTAACACAACTATCTCTGACATTCCTCCCAGACTTGTGATAAGACTTGATGTCTCTGCAAGATTGTGAGCTCCTCCATCTATGAGAGGGCAATAGTGACAAATCTTTTCTAAATATGATGACCAAAACAGCACCATGAGCATGTGGGAAAACATATTCATATGATCGTCCTCTTTGGAATGCTTTCCCTCCTTCTCTCTTACCATCCAACTCTTATCCATTTTCTAGGTGGAGGTCAAATACCACTTTATTCACAAAGTATTCCCTAATCACAACAAGTGGGAATGATTTATTTATCTTTCCTATGAACTCCTACAACAATTTTATTGTTTGTACCAATAATTAAGAACTTATCCAGGTACATATTCCAGGGAGATCAGAGACAATAAAATATTTAAAGGACCACTTCTGTGGTAGCAAAGAACTAGAAACAAAACAAGTGCCCATATATTAAGGAATCTTACTATACAGTAAGAAGCAACAAATTTGAAAAATTCAGAGAAGTATTAGAAGATTTATATGAACTGATGAGAACTAAAGTGAGCAGAACCAGGAAAACAATATATAAAATGACTAAAAGGCAAATAGAAAGAGCAAAACAAAACTGAACATGGTGTTTTTTTATAATGACCAAGTTTGGCTCAGAGAAGAGCTGAGAAAAAATATCTCTTCTTTTCTTTTGCATAGTGGAGAATTATGTATTATGGAATATTGCATATGATACCAGATTCAACTGATATGTTGGATGGTTTTGCTGAATATTTTTTTCTGCTTTCTTTTAAGATATTTGTTATGAGGGATGACTTAATGGGAAGGGGGGAGGCATAATATATTTTAAAAAGTAAAGGTGATTTAAAAACAATATCAATAAAATTCTATGAAAAAATCATAAAATCATATCCCACCTCATTTAATTTATTCATGCATTCTATAAGCTTTTAATAAGCACCTATTATTTATCAGGTACTATGCTTGAACTTCAGGAGGGAGGAACGTGCACACAGATAATTCAGTAAAATAAAGTGATTTCTGAAGGGAGTGGGAGAATACTAATGAATGTGTGGATCAGAAAAAGGGATCAAGTAGGAGGTAGCTTTTGACTTAAACCTTGAAGAAATCTATGCGTTATAAGGCAAAAGTTAGGAGAATACATGTTCCAGGCCTCATGGACAATATTTGTAATGACGCTCAAGTGGAAGATTGACTGTAATGTATATGGAACAACAAGTAGGGAAGTTTTACTGGAATGTAGACTATATAATAGCAAGTAAGTTAAATCAGTATAGAAAGGTAGATTGAATTTAGGTTCTGAAATTTTGAATGCCAAACAAAAGAGTTTATTTTTAATCCTGGAGATAACAGGGAGCCACTGAAGTTTCTCCAGCAGAGGAATGGCATGGACAGACCTGTGTTTTAGGAACTCATTTTGATTTAATTTTTAATACCATTCAGTCAGTCAACTAGCATTTATTAAGTGCCTACTATGTATCAGGCACTGTGCTAAGTGCTGGAGATACAAATAAAGGCAAAAGACAGTCCCTGTTCTCATGGAGTTCACAGTCTAATAGGGGAGACAACATTCAAAAAAACTATGTGCAAACAAGATGTATACAGGATAAACTGGAGATAACCAACAGAGGAAGGCACTAACTTTGAGGGGGACCAGGAAAAGCTTTCTGCAGAAGGTGAGACATTAGTTGAAATTTGAAGGACGCCAGAGATGCTAGGAGGTGTAGATGAAGAGGGAGAGAGTTCCAGGCCTAAGTGATAGCCAGGAACAACACTCAAAATAGAGAGATGGAGTATCTTGTATCGGGAAGAGAAGGAATAAGAAGAGAATAATCGTTTAAGTGCCTTCTATGTGCCAGGTTCTGTGCTAAGCCAGGGCCATCTCTAATCTTCCTGATCTATATCTTGCCACTGGACCCAGATGTCTCCAGAGTAAAAAGTGAGGCTGGTGACCTTGCACAGCCCACCCTCACTTAAATCCAATTCACTTGTAAGTCATGACTTCACCTTCCTGATGTCCTGGTCCTTTTCAATTATGAAGGATAAACAACAACAACTGTGCTAAGCACTTTACAAATATTATCTCATTGGGATTCCCATTTTACACTCGATGAAACTGAGGCAGATGGAAATTAAGTGATTTGCCCAGGGTCACACAGGTGGTATGTGTCTGAGGCCAGATCTGAACTGAAGTCTACCTGACTCCAGGCCCTATGCTTTATTTACTATACCACCTCAAGTTACAGAGGGCTTTATAAGCCAAAAAGAGGATTTTATATTTGATTCTGGAAGCAATAGGGAGCCAGTGGAGATTATTGAATGAGGGGAATGGTGGTGATATCATGCTTTAGAAGAATCAATTTAACAATTGAGTGGCAGATGCAGTGGAGTGGGGAGAAACTTAAAGCAATCAGACCCATCTGCAAAGTATTGTAATAGTGTAGGCATCAGGTGATGAGGGCCTTCACAAGGATGGTGACAGTTTCAGAGGAGAGAAGGGAAGTATAAACAATAGATGTTAGGAAGGTAGAAGTAATTAATTGGCAACTAATGGAACATGTGGGGCTTACAGTGAGTAAAGTAGGCAGCTCAGTGGTAAAATGGATAAAGTGGTAGACCTAGAGTCAGGAAGACTCCTCTTTCTGAGTTCAAATCTGGCTTCAGACAGTTACTAGCTATGTGATCCCAGGCAAGTCACTTAACCCTGTTTGCCTCAGTTCCTCATCTGTAAAATGAGCTGGAGAAGGAAATGGCAAACCACTACAGTATCTTTGCCAAGAAAACCCCAAAAGATCAGGAAGTATTGGACATGACTGAAACAACTAAACAACAACAATAGGGAGAGTAAGAAGTCAAGGATGATACTTAGGTTATGAGCCTAGGTGATTGAGAAGATGATGGTACTGGAAAGGACTGGTGAGACAGAAGGAGAACCAGGAGAGAGAAGTGTCATGAAAGCCTAGAGAGAAGAGAATATGAAGGATAACAAAGCTGTCAACCATGTCAAAAACAGTAGAAAGGTCAAGAAGGATGAGGACTAAGAAAAGGCCATTATTAATTAAGAGATCAATGGTAACTTTGGAGAGTATTTTAATCTGAATTTAGTTTTTTAATTTGAATGATGAGATTAGACTGAGGACTGTAGAGAGTTAATAAGACATGAAAGGAAAGGAAGTGGAGGCATAAATTGTAGACTGGCTCTCTCAAGGAAAACTCCACAAAAGGGAGCTACAAAAGGGAGAAAAGATATAGGATAAAACTAATAGGGACAGATGGATCAAATGAGAGTTTTTTTGAGGATGGGGGAGACATTTGGAAGGGGAACAAAGGAAAGGAATAAGCATTAAGTACATACTATGTACTATGTTAAGTACTTTACAAATATTTCATTTGATCATCAAAACAACCCTGTAAAGTAAGTGTTATTATTATCCCTATATTACAGTTGAGGAAACTGAGGGAGACTGAGGTCAAGAGTCACACAGCTAACAAGTGTCTGAGGCTAGATTTGAACTCAAGTCTATCCTGACTCCAGGCTCGGTGCTCTATCCCCTGTACCACTAACTGCTTCATGGGAGTGATTGTAGGTAAACATCTTATCTTCAATTAGTTTGTAAGGTCATTGAGAACAGAGAGTACCTCTTATATTTCTTTATAATCCCCATGGTACTTATCCAACATCCAGTGAGCTCAACAAATATTTGTAAATTGATAAAACAATTATATTTGTAAAGTACGTATAAAGGATGTCAAGTGAAACTTATTCAAGTGTATAAGGAAAACATTGTCAAAAGCAGCAAATGCCATTTAATCATTAGGTACAGATAGTATGTTTATATTATTCATAAGTTGCTACCTGCTACTGAGGATCCTTTGATCATTCGAATCTTTACAAGAGTTGTCAATTTCTCATATAAGCTTTATAATAGAGTCTTTGGAGGAATTAAGACAAAAGCAAAGTAGATATGATGGTAGAAAAGTCATGCTGCTGAGACAGTAGGAGTTACCTGTTGCTAACTTGAATGTGGTATTATCTGAACTGAGAAATGGAATTTTGGTTGTAATAGTAACAACAACAATAATAGAGGTGGTGATGGTGGAAGTAGTAGTAGTACTAGTAGTAGTAACTCACTTTGTTCACAGTAACCCTGTGAGATAGATATTTGGGAGGGATGTACAACTTCTACTTCACATACTTTACATATGCACATCACTATTGCCTCCATGTTTTTGCCTATACTGTGCCCCTTGCCTGACCAGTCCTCTCCTCTTTTTTTTAACCTATCTTACTTTTTCTTCAAGGTCAAGTTCTATCTCTTTCCAGAAGGAATAAGTGTTTTCCCTTACTTCTCCATAAATCAGCTCTAATCTCTCCTTCCTCAGAATTATTTTAATACTCATTACTCATACCACATAAGTTAGTACTTGTGTAGCACCTCCTCTGGGGCTAATTCCCCAAACTCTAATAATATTGGCAGGCCGGAGCTCCAGAAAGTGGTTGCCTATTTCTCCCTTCAGGATTATAGAGATAAGCCTGAGGGGCTAAGGTTTTTCCTACTGTTTCTCATGTTCCACTGTCTGGTGTGCTCTGTACTGATTATCAGCTAGAGTTGATTAGCTTTTAGAAAGAGATGTTTACCAAGATTGTGCAATTGAAATAGTTGATACAAAATCATTTCCCCATAAATCTGGGACTTACTGTCTCACAATTACACAAAAAGCCTCTGGGAATACAGGGCTCAGGACTTGAAAGCACATGTGACAAGAGATAATTCACAGTTCTTGGTTACTGAAAGTAATTTTTTTTTTCCTTTTTGGAATCCTCATGAAGTTCCCCCTAGGTGTAACCGTCTGCTGGGCTCTAAAGGTCGGTGTCCTTGGAAGACTCCTAAAGATGCATTTTCTTGATGTCCTTAGGTTGTCTGTCTGCTCCAGTGAAGATGCTGACATCAACCAATGTTGCTCCGGGGATACTGATACCAAGATTGTTCTCTGGTCATTGGCAGTGGAGGTGGGAAGGAGATAGAATTATTTAATTTTCCCCTTAGCCTGGACAATTCCTTTGATTACCCTTAGACCAGCTCCTGTTGGAATTTTCAATTTTGACCTGGTTTGCTATGCAGGCCCAAAGATGAGTTTGATTCTTTCAACCAGTCCTAATATATTTCCTGTGTGGTGTCATTTGATTTTAACCAGTGATCAAAATAACTTCACTTATCTCAAGTTGATTAAAGACTTTTTTTACACATAGTTTACACTTTCATTTGATTCAGTAGCCATGCATAGGTGTTCTGTAATAACATTATTACAGTGGTGGTATGGAACTCCCACTTGGCATTTGATTATGTACTGCCTTATTTCACTCTCTGATTGTCTTTTTGTGTAAGCCTTGTCTTCTCCAACTGATTTTATGCTCCTGGAGGGCATGGCTCAAGTTTTATATACTTTTCTTAAATACTCCACAGGCATGGAATACATTCAAGTAGATGCTCCTAAACTTATTTGGCCTACCACCTCCTTTTAAAAAAAAATTACTTAGTGACTCCCTGGAAATCTACTCTCTTTAACCCTGTAACTTTTTTTTTTGAAATTTGCATCATTTTAATATATATGTATATATAGCTAATGATGCATCTTAAATTTATTAATTTATTGTAAATTTGTGGGTTTTTTCCTACATTGAAATTTTGATGATGCAATAACCATATAGTATTATATTGTAACGAGTCATTACATGCACATGCTGCCAATGCATGCTGGATTTCCAGACAATGTGTGACATGCTCACTTGCCAACACTTGCTTGTTAAGACCTGTTGGTGAAGTTAACCACTGATCGGTTATATATAACTTGCATTTTGTGTGTTTATTTGGAAAATAATGTAATCACTTACACTTTAACTCTGCTGCACAACAAATGAAATGTGTATGAATGGTTTTTCAAAATTTTTCTTCTCTTCTCTTCTTTCATTATGCTTTCACAGCCCTCTTATTTTTATTCAATACCCCCCAATTGTACCTGAGGCTACTACTGCCCCCTTGGATTTTTCCAAGCCCCCATTTTGGGAACCTCTGTGTTCCAGGCTGGACATGAGAATAATGGACAAATGGGACTTCAGAAATATTTATGGGGCACATGAAAATTTGTGTTACCCAGTAGGAGGAAGGATTTACAGCTAGAGTTCATATTCAAATAGGATGAATGTTCCTATATTCAAATATGGACACAATAAAAAGTCACTGATTAATTGGTACCTGATTTTACATTCAAACCTGGGATCCTTAGGCATCCAAAACATTCTTTTAGAGACTTCCATATAGGGCTCAAATATAGAATAATAGAACATGTATGAGAAACCTATCAGTTTTCTTCTATTGGCGATAGGATTTTAACATTGACACATTATAAAATATCTCATCTAACCTGTTCACTTTACACAGGAAAAAAAATTGAAGTCCTAGGGGTTAAGGGACTTCTCTAAGGTCATATAGTGAGTTTGTGCTGAGAATTTGAACCCAGATCTTCTGATTCCAGTTCCCATCCTTTTCTCCTATTTCCCTCCTTCCTTTCTCCCAATAGTTTACTCAATACAATTCTAGAAGGCTGACTACAATCTCCCCTACCATTTCAAGATGCTTATTAACTCAAGGGTGGAGACATTTACATTCTTTACTTTCAACCTTAAGTTCTTTAAAGTTTAAATTGCTCATCCTTAAACTGTGTTGTACAATCTGTGTGTGACTACTTTAAGTGGCCAAATGTCTCTGCTAATTGCTGTTGTCCAACCCACAGAGTGATATAATTGCCTGGTCACTTGTTTTAATCATGGGTGACTGTTTATTTCAAGCATTTTGTTACATAAATGTGGGATCTTCTGACAATCTGTGACCTCTATGTCAGGAACAAGAACAGGAATAAGATGGACCCCATAGAAAAGGAAATAAAGGAAGCACATAGCCCGGCTTCCCTCAGTAGAGCCAGAGCACCAATTAGTGGAGGAAGTGCTAGATATTAAGTCCTTCTTCCCATGCAATATGTGAAATAGAATATTTAGGAAGCCCAGACTCAGCTTCAGAGGTTGTCAATGATTCTTGGTAGCCCAAGTCATTGTTTCATGAGTGCAAATAAAGTAAGGTGAAGCGGTGTTTAGTTGTATTGCTGAAACTGCTAGTGACATTTATCATACTAAGTATCTAGAAGAATTTTATTTTATTTCAGAATGAACTGGTAAATCTAATTACACTAAGCCTTATAGTTGTTTAGTTAGAAGTCCATTTAAGAATTAACTGCCCTACCTTGCAAGAATCTATTCCTCCCAGTGATAGTTTTTGTTTAAATGTAACAATAGATAAAACCTAGTCCACAAAATAAAAAATAAAATCAAAAGATAAGTTAAAGAGAGGAGATAGGTGGTAATGGGAGTGGGGGAAAAATGGGTTAAAGCAAAGATAGAGGAACAGAGAAAGCACAAAGGACAATGAAAACAAACTGAAACAGGCTTGAGCACTAGAAACTGAACAAACAGGACTGCCTGAGGAAACAGAACTGAAACCTAAGTGGCAGACTGTGAAATGAAAGTAAAACAGAGCTAACAGCTATCACAATCTCAGTACCTAATGAGTGCTATGTAAAATATACTGATTGCCTTATTCAAAGTTTCCTCCTTTTGGTTTGTCCTTGATATAAAATGATAAACATTAAGGTGAAAGTTAGTACTTTGACTTTTTCCTATTCAATGCACAGAGGACAAAAAGCATATCCAACCTTGCTTCTGTGGATTATACTATCAGACCCAAATAGATATCTCACTTTTAAAGAATATTTGATTTACAGCTGATTCACAATTTAAAACCTTGCTGCCTTCCCTTGGAACTCTTACCCTCTTGCTGACAGAAACCTGTCTCCCACTGGGGGTTCCATTCCTATACCTTCCCTTTAGCCCAGTGGTGACTGTGTTCTGCCTACCACTACCGTAGAATTCCTCTCACAAACTTCCCCTGTCCCCACCAGAGCTCTTAGGAGTTCCCCTACCCTCACAACCCCTGCCTCTTCCAGTGTCAGTCTGTTACCAACTGGATCAATGACTGGAAAAATGAGAGTGGTTCTATTTCTGTTGCCAGTGGTGGGGCAGGAGTAAGAAAAGAAATCTCCTCTTCTGGGAGGATGGAGAAAGATATATTCCTGGCATTCCAAATTGCAACTTGCAATGCAAGTTAGCTTCTATAACAGTATCTACACTTCAGCTACATTATATTTAAGCAGAATTCTGTGGGCTGTCCTGGAAATCTAACCACCATTTATAACATTGTTCCTCTGGGAAAATGTGTTCTGTATTCCAAACAACTGACTTGGAAACTTTGGGAATATACTTTATTTATAAGTTGATAGCTGCCTTGAAGTAGCTTTTACTTGAAGAGCAACGAAGTACATCCGATGACTTACAGCATTGGAGTGTTAGAGCCCCAGGTCAAGTTGAAAAACAGAGTAGTGGATCCTGCCTGGTATCCTCCACTCCCTGTTAGTCTGGGTGGACTAGAGGATGATCCTGAGGCATGGGGCAGCCAGATAACCTACGGAGCTGGAAAACATCTTCTGGAGTGTGGCACTATTCTCGCCTGAGCGAGAAGAGGCAGAAAGGCAAGTTGTACGAATACTTAATAGATGTGACCAAAGTCCTGGTTGTCAGAGTCCGGAAGGGATCAAAGGCAAAGAGGGCCTATCTGTACTTCATGATAACGTTGACAATGAGTCTGCAGTACTCAAGGGAGAAGGCAACAGGATCAATAATCAGATCAGTGATATTGGAGAAAGGGCTGGTCGAAGGAAAAATAAGAGCTCGAACAAAAAGTTGTTAAGTTCAGTAGATGAAAAATACCCCAAGGCTTTTTAGTTATGTGTATGTGTGTGTGTGTGTGTGTGTGTGTGTGTGTGTGTGTGTGTGTGTGTGTGTGTGTGGTTAAACACTTAAATCCTTCAATTTTAAGCTTCCTGAATTCAGGGATTGTCTCACTTTTGCATCTATATGCCCAGCACTGTGGTTGGCATATAATAAGTACTTCATAAATCCCTTTTTCACTTGAAACAACAGCCACAGCAGTGGACAATAGGAAAAGGGATGAGGATGGTGATTTCCCCCTACACTCTCCTCAGCTTGTACTATATAGCAGTAGCTTGGTGTGGTAAATAGAGGGCTGGACCTGGATTCAGGAAGATCTGAGTTCAAATCCTACTTCAGACCCTTATTAGCCATGTGTCCCTGACTAGGCAAGTCATGTAAACTATCTTAGCTTCAGTTTCCTCATTTGTAGAATGAAGATAATAATAGCACCTACTTCAGAGTTGCTGTAAAGATAAAATTATATATATTTATATGTCTTTACAAACCTTAAAGCATTCTATAAATGCTGGCCATTATTATTATTAATAATAATACTATTAGCCAATTGCAAAGGATCATACCATTTTATGACTAAACAATTTTTTAGGAAAAAATGCTGTGACTATATGATGTTTGGGAGAAAGTCATGATAGTAGGTCTAAAAATTCTGGTCAATATATATAGTTTGCTATTAACTAGGTTTAATAGAATTGTAGAGTTTGATGACAATAAGTAAGGACAGTACAAAAGTTTGTAGGTTGAAAAGATTTTTTTTAAGCTAAAATGTCAGAGACAATTTGTTAACATACAAATATTTCTACATGGAAAAAGGTTCATATAGACGGAACTTCGTCTGCTAAACAGAATGTTAGATAAAGGATCTTAAATATATATATATACATAACTAACTAAAATTAGCCCTTATCTGAGCAAATGAGTTGATTCCACATGTATAAAATAAATTGAGGCCTAGGACTAGGGAGTACTTGGGGTGGAAGTGACACATAGGGAAGAGAGGAGCAATGAAAGACACCTTGAAACATTACTTTTTGTAAATGCATATATTTTTAATAAGAAAACCCTGCTCTTGATAACATGTAAGTATTGATTTTGTGATAAATCCAATCCTAGTATTGTGATGAAAATTTGAAGGCTCCAATGGATGGACAACAACACAGAGGGTTGTTATAATAGGGTAAAAATTTCAAAACCAGGACCCAAAATCCTTTGTTTTCCCCCCTGGCTGTGGTCAAACATTTCAAAGAACCATAGATTCATCATATGCTGGCAACACTTCAGAAAATGGTACCTCAGAATACCTGTCCAATAAAGATTAATAATAATAACAATAATAGCTCATATTTACATAGCCCTCAAAGGTTTACAAAGCACTTTTATCACAGCAATCTTATATGGTAGGCAATAAAAGAAATATAACTGAAATGTACATTATTGGACTGTGTCAAGATAAAGGCAATCTTAGAAATATAAAATTTTTAAATGCTAATGCTTTTCATTAATTTGGTTTCTTTCCTCCAAAGAAGATTCTCAACATTTGTGTGTGTGTGTGTGTGTGTGTGTGTCACAGACCCCTTTGGCAATCTGGTGAAGCCTGGGAACACCTTCCCAGAATAATGTTTTAAAAATGCATGAAATAAAAAACAAGATTACAAAAGGAAATACATTATGTTAAAATACAGTTAAGTCCAAATATTTAAAATAAGTTCATGAACCCTAGGTTAAGAAACCCCTGTTCCAAAAAAACAACTCAAGGTTTAGCATTTTATTTATTTTTTGGCAAGGCAACCAGGGTTAAGTGACTTGCCCAGCGTCACACAGCTAATAAGTGTCAAGTGTCTGGGTCAAATTTGAACTCAAGTCCTCTTAACTCCAGGGCCAGTGCTCTATCTACTACACCACCTAGCTGCCCCTAAAGCTAAATATTCTTCAGTCGTATTGTTAGAATAGCTGTACTAACAACCTTGTATTCACTGAAAATAAGTTGTTTTGTTTTTATGAGGGTGGACCAAGTAGAAATATATAAATGGTGATTGAAATGAACTGTGGCTACCTCATTGTAGTTTTGTCATAGCAATACTTTTTAAAAATGCCAAGAATTTACTTTTAACCTAATAGATTATAGATTACAGATAAATTCCACAAAGTGTTTGCAAGTCTGAGATTTGATAGCAAAAGAGGATATTTTTGAAGAGATTTGCAATGTTTGTCAGAAAAGGGGCTTATTCATACTGGAGTTGAAGCCAATAGACAATTGTGATTGAAGGAATATATAAAATTTATCCAAAGTTCAAAAAAATCTTGCTTAAATGAGTTTCAGCTTTTTGATTTTTTCTAATCAGACTTACTAATAAGCTGGTGACAAAATTGCCTAATCTAAGTTTTGTTTCTTCTTCCTCTTTCTTTGTTCAGCTTGTATTTGTACAGAAGAGTGAAACAGCTAAAAGATAGTCAGCAAAAGGGTGGAGGAGAAATGAGGAGCAAAGCTAAGCCACAAACTGAATCATCAATTGAAACTTGACTAGGCTAGTAACTTATTAGAAGTTGAGCAAAGAAGGTCATGTCTATGAGATAGGAACGGGGTCAGTTTTCCCATTATCTCTTCTCACCAATGCAACTTTGGTCCAAAACAATTTGCCTTCTTTCTTTTTTTGGAATCATGGAATCTCATTATTAAGAAAGCATCTAGATCAACCTGTAGTTGAACAAGGAAATTCCACAACAAGTGGTCATAGAATTCTTGTTTAATGACTTATTGTGAGGAGTAATCCCCTATCACCTACAGCACAAGTTCCCCAAGTGGGCAATATGGTCTTCTGGGGGGCACTGGAATGATTGGGGGTGGGGCCTCAGGTGCAATTGGAGGGCATTGAATAAAAATAAGGGGGCAGTGGAAGCACAAGGAAAGAAGAGAAGAGAAGAAAAATTTTGAAAAACTGTTCGTATGTATTTCATCTGTTGTGTAACAGAGTTAAAGTTGTAGTGATTACATTATTTTCCAAATAAACACACAAAATGCGAGTTATAATCAATCAATGGTCAAGTCCTCAGCACTTCTTAACAAGCAAGTGTTGGCAGGTGAGCCTGTCGAGCATTGTTGGGAAGTCCAACATGCATTGTCAGGAATGTGTCTGTAATGCCGTTTACAATCCAATGCTGTATGTTTACGTGATGTAATACTGCATCATTAAAATTTCAGTGCAGGGAAAAAACATAAATTTACAATAAATTGTTGAATTTAAGATGTGCCATTTAAAAATATTTTACATTTTTTTGAAATCATGTAAATTTTAAAACAGTTAAAGGGTTAAAGAAAGTAGATTTCTAGGGGGTGCTGAGTAATATTTTTTTTGAAAAGGGGCAGTAGGCCAAATAAATTTGGGAACTTCTGACCTACAGCATCCTCTCCCACTTTTTTTTTTTATAACTCTAATTGTTAGGAGGTTTTTCTTTGTCTGAAGTCTGTTTGCCTCTTTGCATCTTCCCTTTGCTACTTCTGTTTCTGTCTTCTAGGGTCTAGTGGAATAAGCACATTCCCTCTTTTAAGTCCTTCAAATATTTGAGAACAGCTATCATGTCTACTCTTAATCTTGTCTTATCCAGGCTAAACATTAATGGTTTTTTTAACCAGTCTACATATGGCCTTAATTTGAGGTCCTTCACCATCCTGGTTGCTCCGTTATGGACTCTTTCCAGCTTATTGAGTGTCATTTCTAACATTCTAGTTTTGATCTGACCAAGGCAGAAGACAACAATATTACCACCTCTGTATTCCTGAATCCTAGGATTTTCTTAATTTGGCCCAAGATTTCATGAGCTTTTTTTAATACCCAGATCTTTTTCAAACAAACAACTGCCTAGTCATGTCTCTTCTACATTATCTTTGTGATGATATTTTTTTAGTTCAAGTTTAAGGACTTTATAATGAATCCTACTAAATAGCATCTTCCTAGATTCAGCCAGCATTCTTGTGAATTCTGTCATGCATTGTGCTAGTTATCTCTCCCAGCCTTTTACCCCCTACCAATTTGCCTTCACACAGACTAGCCAAGCTATCAGTTTGTTAGGGATAGTTAATTCTCAAAGAAAAAACCTGATCACTTTGCTTCCTTCATTTTTTCTACTTCCCAAGTTGTCCTCTTTAGATTCTAGGTTTTTATGAATTCAGTTTCTGCACTGCCTTGATTCTGGTTCCTATATAAACATTAACAACCCATGTTACCTTAACCAACAGAGATTCTTAAGTAGATAGAGTCTTGGTGCTGAAAAGTTAAAAAAAGATAATTTCTTGTTTATGTTAAATCTGGCTTAGAAGTTAAACATTAGTATTTATGCAAGTTCAAGTCATTTCCTTATGACACCTAAGAATTATTTTTTTGCAAATTAAACATGGCAATCTGGGTACATACATTATATTTGTCTACCTTGAATATACCTCATCATCTCATGCAGGAGACACCAGATGAAGCAGATAAATATTCAAAAAATAATGTTCTTAAGAAAAAGATACATTTATTTTGAGAGGAACAACTTGTCTACATGTATACTTTGAAAAGTGTGATATTTCCAATTTATTTATGTCCAATTTATTTTTATTGAAAAAGCCCGTTCAAGATTTATTACAGGTAAACCATACTGAAAGTTGTATCTCAGAAGTAGGGTAGATTAAAGTAACATTTGGAAGGGGTGGACCTATTTGCTCAAAAATATTTGTAGACTTTGAGATCTGTAAACAAAAGATGACTAATCTCCCATTGGATCAATATTGCAAGGATGAACACTGCCTCAAAATTTCAGCCATGACCATGACTTATGAAAACAGTGACTTGATCATGACCAGAATAGAAACTCTTTTAAACAGGAAGATAGGAGGACGAATTCTCACCTCTTTTCCCCTTGGCATACACATTGTGTGTGGTCTATGGAAGCCATGCACTTAAGACAGTTGCCCTCACAATTGGTTCCATCAACTAGTTCCAATCAACTGGTTCAATCTATTGAGGAGAACACATTATATTCCAAAATCTGAAGAAGAAGAAAAAAAAAAGAGGACACACTGTCCAGCAGAATAACAATTTCTTTTCCCTTGCCTTTTCCATTGCCTGGTTGGTTTGCGTAAGGGATATTCCCTTGCATTTTCTGGTACCCAGCAAGAAGCATTTCACAGAGCTATCCTCTTTCACTTCCTTCTAACTGGTGAAATCATCTATTTACTCTACAAGAGTGAATTGAAAGATGGGCAAGATTTTGCATAAAGGAAGTTCTAAACTCAAGGCAATATAATTTAATATTAATATTGTAAACTCCAGGAGAGCAAATATCATTATTTAATTAAGGTTAGTCTATCTATATAACACCTAGTTCAGTGCACAATCAGCACGTACATTATGGTGCTCATAATTAGGAAAGTAAATAATAGGAAAAAAGATTTACTTAAATTGGAGAATGATGGCTGAAAATAGGGTGAAATTTATAAAGAAATATAAGAAAGGAAAGAAAAAAGAACACTATATTAAACATGATACCAGATATAGGTAATAAAGGAGAATAAAGCATAGCTGCAACAGGTAACAAAGAATGAAGCCAGAGAAGCTACCTAGTTTAGCTCCCTGCCTCCAAGAAGGAGGATAGTATCATAGCCGGTCACTCAGGTAGCAAGGATCTGGCTTCCTGCTTTTTAAAAATTTTTCTTTCTTCCAAAAAGGAATTGAAGCTAAAATGGAAGAAGCAAAGATACTTATTCTGAGCTTATTGGCTGACCATAAGTGAAAATTGTATGCTGATTATTTCTATTAGAATTTTTAGGTGTGAATGTATTTGAGAATTTTAGGCACTGCTAAGCTTTCCAAAAAACAAATTCAGGAAAATGAATCTTCTTGGTTTTATGTTTTATTTTTTATTTTTTAATTCTGTTTTATTTTCAGTTTCAGATTCTCGTCCTCCCCAACACCTCCCTCCCGCACCCATTGAGAGGGGAAGAAATTTTTAAAAAGCCATTACAAATATGAAATCATACAAAACAAGTTTCATTAGCCCCTTCTTGGTTTTATATTGTAATTATAGGTGGTATTATAATTTTGCCAAAAGTTTTTTTTGTCTAATATAGAAAAATTAATTAAAATTTAATTTATAAGAAAGCTTATGAGAATTTTCATTTGAAGACCTAGTAACATAAATCAACATGGTTTTTGCTTTTCTCATCTATGTAATTCAATGTCATTTCCAGCCTGGACATTTGAAAAAAAAATTGGGTAATACATTTTTTTTTTCAAATTAAATCCATATTTTTAAAGCTCTTACTTTAGGCAAACAACTGAGAAATCTGAGGACAACTTCACTTTCACCAAGTGTCCTCCCCTCCTTTTGTAAGCCAGATTCTATGCATTTTTCAAAGTTATAGTCTTGAATTAAATTAACTGAATTGAATTGAATCAGTAGGAGAGGAAAATCATAAGGAGCACACATTGTTGCTGTTTGTTGTCTGTCCTTTGTTCTCAGAGAGGACCAGAAAGTTAAAGGATAGAAAAGATGTTGTATATTGCCCTCTAAACTCATGAAGACTTTTTTTTTTTGCCTTTTGTCTCTTCTCTCTTGTTGATAAGCTAGCCAGTTAAAGTTCAACTTGACATTGAATTATTGGACAAGCCCAATAATGTTAATGTTTATGCATAACAATGTGAAGGCAATATGTGAATTCACTGTGGTTGCAGGACTCCTGACAGTGGCTCCCAGTGCTCTCCCACTTATCTATTGCTTTCCATATGCCATCTGCAGGCTTCTTAGTCTGGTGCTAGCCATATGCGGAATGGAGAAGCATTCATGTATCTGCTTCCAACCTTACAAAGACTCCGTGGGAAATAATGACTATGTAGGGGCATACATTCTGCACCCTGGGTGAGAAAGGGGAGATTAAATGGGACCCAGTTTCCTAACTTGTCTAGGAGTGAGGGTTGGAGACATTAGTTGGGTAATGTGAGTCAGCAGGTCTTCAGGAAGTCTTCATAGCACTGAATGAGGCCCTTTTGTGCTATGGTAAAGCTGAAGAGTAGACTCATCAAAGAATTAGAAATGTGTTGACAAGCCTCGAGGCACATGGTCCTTCACTGGCTCATTTAAAAATTTGTTATTTTTTGTTTTTATTATTACATTTTTATTTCAAAATACATCCCTCCCACATTCCCTATCCAGTAATATGTCTTAATAATAAATAAAAAAGAGAAAATAATCAGTCTGAAAACCAAGTAATATGTCAACTGACTTTAGTTTAAGAAATGTTCCATACCCATAGTTCCCTACCTTTGGAAAGAAAGGAGGGAGCAGCATTTTCTCATCTTTCTCTTAGAGGGGTTGGCTTTTGCCAAAAGAATTGTGTGATTGCAAGAGGAAGCTGAACCAGCAGCAATGGGAAGCAGATGGCTGTGGCAATGGGGGGAGCAGATGGAGGCCATGGATGCTGGACTGAGTGGAAGTGGCAGAGTGATAGAATTCCTAGACTAAGCAAAATAAAATAGCTTTAGCTAGAATTTATATAATGTCTACTATATGCCAGACAGTCTGCTAAATGCTTTACAAATACTCTCATTTGCTTGTCACAACAATCCTAGGAGGTAGGTGCTATTATTATGCTCATTTTGCAGTTTAGGAAACTGAGGCAGGCAGAGGTTAAATTACTTGCCCAGGGTCACACAACTAGTAAGTGTCTGAGGTTGGATTTGAACTCAGGTCTTCCTAACTCCAGTCTCAGCACTTTATACACTACAGCACCTAGTTTCCTATAGCAGATAAGTTCCAGACTAAGCCAAGGATGTGATTCAAGCCAGGACCACAGAAGCTATAACTGAGAACCAATGTGGCACAGAGCCAGGATAAGGTAGAGCAAAGCTAGCCTTCCTTGCTCTTCTCTGTTATTATGATTCATGCTGACTGTAGAATTGGGGGATAGGATGAACTGACTCCCTAGCAATTCCAAATTCTTTCCCTGTTTGGAGAAATCTCAATCCAAAGGTGATGCTATATGTCTGGCGTAGGCCATGGGGAGTTCACCATAGGGATGGGTTGCTTGATTTTGTAGAAACTCCAAGGTTTTCCCTACTTGTGGGGCTGGGGTGAATGGTCCACACCACAATGATGTTATATAGGTCTGGGGTGACACTCTGGGAGAGGGGGGCCAAGCAAAGGGGAAATTTTTATTGACTTTCTAAGGGCTGGAATACAAGTCCTTTTAGTATTCATTTTCATGTATAATAATTTTTCCTATCTCTCCTCTCCCCTTTCTGTATCTGACTCTTCAGACTTTACCACCATGACTCAGATGCCTTCCTACTGTGGAAGTTCCCTCATGTCCTCTAGCCTTCTCACCCTGGAACCTACACTCTACCCCGCAGCATCCTTCTCCCATTGGTGAGTTCCTCATGGAACCTCCATTTTGAGTAAGGGCACAGACCCAGCATCTTTCCTTCCTCTCCTGGCTTTGCTTCTGACTCTTTGGATTTTGCCACCGTGGTCCTGTCAGGGTACCTTCCTCTTAACCCCCACTTTTACGTGTTGTCTTCCTCCGTTAGAATGCAAGCTCTTTGACTCAGCAATACTACTACTACTATAAGTCTGTTTCCCAAGATGATTAGGGAGAAAAGAAAAGAATCTATATGTTCTAAAATATTTATAGCAGCTCTGTTTGTGATGGCAAAGAACTGGAAATGGAAGGGATGCCCATCAATTGGGGAATGGCTAAACAGGTTGTGGTATATGGTCATAGTGGAATACTACTGTACTTTAAGAAATGAGCTTGATGATCTTAGAAAAACATGGATGGACTTGCATGAAATAATGAAGAGCGAAATGAGCAGAACCAAGGGAGCATTGTATACAGTAACAGCAGTATTGTTTTTAGAACAAATTTGAGTGATTAAGTCATTTTGACTATTATAAATGCCCAAATTGACTACAAAGGACATGTGAAAGAAGACATTATCTGCATCCAGAGAAAGAACTGATAAATAGAAGTATGTATAAAATGATTTTACATATATATGCATATTTGTGTCTAATGGTAACCATCTGGGGGGAAGGAAGAGAAGAGGAAAAAAAGGAAAAAAAGAAAGTTAAATGATAATTTTATTATATATTTAAAAGCAATAGCAAGTTGTACATAATAGATTTGCAATTTCATGTACAATCATCTTTTTCTATTCTACTGTGTTATGGAAATTCTTGTTTTATTTCTTAACTTCAGAATAAAATAAATAATTTTTTTTTAAAAAAAGAATGTAAACTCTTTGAAGTCAGGGACTGTCTTTCTTTTTGCTTGTATTTGTACCCCCAGAACTTTGCATAGTGCGTGGCATATGGCAAATACTTAATAAATGCTTGTTGGCTTGACTTCTATGTCGTTTTAGACTGGTGCTTACAATGCGTGAGGTCACATGACCTATACACATAACCAATCACAACAGACTTATAGGACCATCTTAGAATTCAAGTTTCCCTAATCAAGAGAAGAACTTCAGATTGTTAGAGTTAGCTGGGCCCATCCTCCCAAACCCACATAGTCTGCATGAATCACAATAATAGAGACAAAGATCTGGGTTTTTGTATGGGTTTTCTCTGCCTCATCCTGTCTCTGTGCCTCATTGGTTCTTAGTTCTAGTTTCTGTAGCTCTTAGATTGAATCAGGTCCTTGGCTCTGGATGAGAGCTAGAATTTCGCCAAATTCCAAAATTCCCAGGGGAAATCCTTCCTGGGGGTGGGTAGTAGGGGTAAATGAGCTAGAGATAGTATTAATTATTGATAAGCCTACAAGATTGAATCTGGCATTTGAACCTAGATTTATCTAGAAAAAGTCAAGTGGATGGAGAATGCGTATTGCCCAGATTTTGACAGGCAATTATATGAGTTCCATTGAATTAATCTACCAGTACATGTATCTTGGGCAGACGTGTCAGATGGCCAGTGAACTGGGCCTTGGATTTGAAAAGGAAGAAGAGAATGGGCATCTGGGATATGGCATAGTACTTTCAATTATCACAAGCTGAGTCTTGAAGTAAAAACTGTTTCCTAACATAAAGTTCATCTTTTTTAATGCCAATATCCTCTCAGTGTTACTATATGGCTACAAATCATAGAAGACCATGAATTCTGAAAAATCAGAATTGTGACCATTGAGGGCAATGGCGAGAATTATGGTAACATAAATAGGCTATAGCATATTACCAATGATGATTTGTATATAAGAAGTAGTATATATTAAAAGATAACATCCCAGAAATATGTGATCAGAAAAGGAGATGGTCCAGGCATGTATTCATAGCTAGGTATAATAGATAGATGGCTCCAGGGTAGCACTGGCACCTACAGGATTTCAAAAGACCTAGAGCAGGCCTGTACAAACTGCGACCCATGGGCTGCAAGCAGCCCATGGGCACACCAAAGGATTTTGTGTAGCCTGCGAAAAATGTGGAGGATATTTTCCTCCACATATTTTTTATGGGCCACCCGAAATCCTTTGGTTGGCCACAGGTTATGCAGGCCTGACCTAGAGGAAAGCATTCATCACAGTGGGTATAGATCTTCAGTGGAGTATGTAGGCGATGATGACCTGTAGCATGCATAGTCGTTGGCAAAACCATCTTAGCAGATGGGCTAAACAAGTTGAGGATAACTGACAGGCCTCAAACCCATTGGTGAGTTAGGAGGATGTCTACCCCAAGCATGTGAAGACTTCCCCTGGTGGAATGGGCAGATGAGAACAATATGTTCCAACAGCCGTGAAAGAGGCTGAAGCAGGCACTATGGATCGCTTAGAGTTTAGTCAGACATCCAAGACCCCAGTGTCATCCACTGCATCTCAGGCCATCACCAGTTGTTCTGACTTTTGTCATGCTACAGGACTTTGAAAGGAAGGGAGAGTAACGCTGATTACTGTGTGCAACTCCGCCTCACTTACATCCAGTTCCTGTGGAAGTCAAGACATCACCTCATGATGCCATTGGTTCTCTTCAAAAACACAAGACAAACCACAAAACCATCACCACAGCAAAATGGAGTGACCTGAACAAGACATTGCACAGGCCAAGAAAGGTGCAATTTGTCTGAATAGATAGAGCACCCATATCAATGAGGTCATGGATCCACTGAAATACTGACATAGATGGTGAACTGATAGTTTGGCACTTCATAGAAATTAGTGGCCTGCCATTTTTCCACATAATTAAAGCCACAGGAAAATATATTCCATCATTTAGGCTGTCGTATACCTTGGCATGAATCCCAATTACTAGGTCATCAAGGTGAATTTGAGAGTCTTCTTGATATGATCAGGACCTGGAACCAAACATGTAAGATGGCAAGTCTGCCGAGTAATCTCTAATTCCTTTGTGTACCCTAAAAACTGCCTGAAGTCCTTTGAAACAGGAGTGTGAGATGTCCCTACTCCTTGGCACCTACTGGTCCTCCCGCTCTGCCCTTAGGAGGTTCATGTAACCCACAGATTTTGGCCCATGCTGAGACACTTAGAAGTATTGGAATAATTAGACTCTCTGGAATCAGGAGAGGCCATTTGTCAGAGGTTAACTGATCTATCATCGATAAGGATGGAATCTCTCACTTTCTCAATTCTTTTTTCTGTTCAAAGCCACTTAGAGCTCTTTCAATTTTAGACCATTTTCTTTTTCTGTACTTCCAGAAAATGATGAATGCTATGATTTAACAAGAACAACAACTGATGTTGATGATGATGATGATGATGGCTTTGAGGAAAGCAATGTATTTCAGTAACAAAATCCTATAAAAGATTAATGGGAAAAATAAGAAAAATGGGCTTCAAACAACTCCTCTAACTCATTTATCTGTTTCTTGTCCTACATAAAACTAGAGCAGATTGGGTGCTCTGCAGATCTTGACACAGATGAATATGGGGTATGACAGAATTCAATTTAGTTCAACAGATATTTATTATACATTTGCCATATTCAAGTCATTGCTATCTCTGCAAAAATGAATTGAAACAATTCTTGCCCTCAAGGAGTTTACAATCTAATAAGGATGTTAATTTAATAGGAGACTAAACAAACCTTGGTCCTTATACTAATTGTGTTACCTATAGGAATTCAAGTGATAGGCTAAAAAAACTTGATTTAGTTCTGTCCCATGATTAATTCTCTGTGCATTTCCTTTTTAGGTAAAAAAAAAAAGCGAAGCAAAAGTAACATAGACTGGTAATCTGAGAGCTAAAGTAGACTCAAGATTACTCTGTGGGGTTGGAATTATTGGAGTCGGGAGAGAACCAGTAAAGGAATGGAACTGTACATAGTAGGGGAGGCTGAAAGAAAATGCTTTTCAACAGAGAAACCAGAGACTACACAAATATGTAGCAAACCTGCACTGAGCTCTCCAATTACCCTTATTTTTGATCCAGTCTTTTTCTGTCACACTTTCTGTTAGTTTAGGGAGTGGGGACAGTGGAGAGGTTGTAACACTGCATGGTAATGACTCAGTGGGATGTCAGCACATTGTTTCTTTTCATGTGAGAAAAATCAGATCGTTTATTAAAGTATGTGAAGGGGAAAAAAAGCAGACTGACACTCCAGGAAGGCCTAGCCAGCCCTCGTTCACTCTCTTTACTCCCAGTGAATGTGACATAGCACAGAAAAAAATGGGAGAGGCAAAGATCAGTGGCTCTTTTATAAGGATGACATTGGGCACAATGCCAGGAATTATTCCAAAGACTAAATGTATGAAAGTCTGAAGCAGAACAAAGATAGAACTGACTATTTCCACTGTGCAACCTACAGTAATCAGGTTGTTCTTCTTTGACAATGAGGGGCGCTGATTTTGGTTTCCAGTATACAGCCAGTTGAGGTATAGTAATGACTTCTAGGTTCTAGAGGCCTGGACTGGATTTACCTCAGGCCTACAGTGGAAAGCAGCCATACCTTGTTCCCAGATTCTCTCAGATCCAAATGTTCCCTGATCCACTTAGAAAATCTCATTGAGAGTTCTAGAACAAGGAAGATTCTTGCCATCAGTTAATTCCAACGTGGGAAAAAGCTATAACAGAGATGGCATGTGGCCTTAGACTACTGTTGGTAAGTAAGGAACTCAAGATGCTTCACATTAGTGACTTGAATCATTCAGCTGGTTACTACACTCTGATTTCTTGGCAACTTTGAGCATTTTCTCACTGCAATCTCGGTGTTATTTCATTAAGCAGCTTCTGAATTATTTTGTTGTAAAGTTCATGGCTTTGAGACTTAAAACTCCTTAAAATTTTTTTGGTTTTGTATTTTCCAGGCAAGATTTCTCTTAAGAAGCTGTCAAGCTTCCTAGGGGCAGTTGCATTGGGGCAGCTAGGAAAAAGTGCATAAAATGCTGGGGAGTCAGGAAGGCCTAAGTTCAAATTCAGTCACAGACACTTACTAGTTATGTGACCTTGGACAACTCACTTAACCCTAGATTTCCTCAACTGTGAAATAGGCATAATAATAGCACCTACCTCCCTTGCTAGTTATAAGGATCAAATGACATAATTTTTATAAGCTACTTAGCACAGTGTCTGACACAAAATAGGCACCTAATAAATTCTTTCTTTCCTCCTTTCTTTCCTTCCAAGAAAATAAACAAACAAGGATTGATTAATTGATTAGGATGACTTTAGTAAATCAGATTGTTTACTAAAACGTATGAAGGGGAAAAAAAGCAAAAGGAATTGAGTCATAGTGAACCAGGTTGTTCTGTTGATGGCTGACCCCTAGGGGAAAGAATAGAATTCTTCTTTATTATCTCCAATTCAATTTATTTCAAGAAGATTTTTTAAAGCACCTGTGAGAGGCAGTGATGGTACAGTGGATATACTATTATTTGTGGATATACTATTATTAGATTAGACTTAGGATGACTTGAATTCAAACCCAGCTACTGAAAAATACTGAATAAATGTACCTCAGCAAGTCATTTAAAGTCTCAGTGGTCCCATGCAATTCTCTTGGACTCTTAAGTTCTAGAGCTGGTACTGAGCTGCTTTAATAGAGGGAAGTTCTTTGGCTTGAGTTCTCTGTGCCTATGAAACCATGGGACCAGTACAAAGAAACTCTCTTTGCTCTTTGTACTACTTAGTACTTTGTACTAGGGTCTTAAAAATAGTCTTGTCCGAGTTTGGAGCGTTTTACTCTCACCTTGCTTGAGGAGTAGGCACAAGAAGACTAGTGGATGCTTGACACTCATACTAGCTTGACCTGAGAAACTGGTGGCCTGAGTAGCTGTATTGTGGAGATGGAAGCAACATGAAGCTAGAAAGTGGGAGAGAAAGAAACATGATCTTCTTCCATATCTTTGACCAGCTGAGAGCAGCAACATCCCAAGGAAGGGCACATGGGGGTGGAAGAAGCCTCTCATTAAGGAGTCCTGTCTCATGCAGGGGGTTATCAAGAACTCTGGAGATTTACATACGTCTTTGAAAACAATGGTCCCTTATTTTGTCTTTCTCCTTTATTTTTTATTTTTATTTTATTTCATTATTTATTTTAATTATTTTATTTTTTATCATTATTAATTTTATTTATCATTATTATTTATTTATTTTTGCTTTTTGGTGAGGCAGTCGGGATTAAGTGACGTGCCCAGGGTCACATAGCTAGTAAGTGTTAAGAGTCTGAGGTTGGATTTGAACTCAAGTCCTCCTAACTCCAAGGCTGGAGCACTATCCACTGCGCCACCTAGCTGCCCCTATTTCTTATTTTAAAAAATAGTTTTTTAAACTAAGTCTCCCTATCTCATCCAGGCTAGACGTGAACATCTACTCGTGGGCCTGATTTCTCTGTTGATCAGCGTGGAAGCTTTGATCATCTCCATTTCTGACCTGAATCGGATTGCCCTTCCTTTGGCAGCCTGGTGGCCTCTTGCTCCCAGGGGATCACCATATGAATGCCAGACTTAGTGAAGATGCGGGATTGCTTTTGGCCCTACTGTAGCTCAGAACTTCTGAGCTCAAGCTTTCCAATAACCTTAGCCTCCCCCCAGTCACCAGGGATCATAGATGTGTGCCACATCATGGGCATGGTCCTCCTTTAAAAAATGTCTCCTGTAATATTGTGTTTTTGAGTCAAAGTGTCTGTTAAGTGCATAGGACTGAGTGAGTCTCCTTTGCTGGATCCTCCTCGGGATCATGCTCTCTAACCACAGGTGTCCCCCAGGGCTCTCTTTGGCCCTTTTCTCCCTCTATGATACTTCACTTGGTGATCTCATCAGCTTCCATAGATTTAATTACCAGCTTTATGCTGACAATTTTCAAATCTACTTTTCCTGCCCCAAAATCTCTGGTGATCTTCAATTTTGTATTTTCAACTACCTTTCAGACATGTCTTCATCTTAAACCCTACATGTACAAATGGAACTCATTATATTTTCCTCAAATCCTGCCCCCCTCCTATCTTTCTTATTACTATAGATAGCCAGTGCCTCAGGATCTCAATCTAGATGCTATCCTTGGCTTCTCACTATTTCTTATCCCCCACATCTAAGCTGTTGCCAAGTCCTGTCGATTTCCCCTCTGCAACGTCTCTCTAAGAGGCCCCCATCCCTCCTCTGACACTGCCCCCACTCTGGGGCAGGCCCTCACCACCTCACACCTGGGTTTTCCCCCATTCCATCCTCCATTTAGCCACCAAAGTGATTTTCCTGAAGGGCAGTTTCAATCATGTCACACACACACACCCAACTCAATAAACTCCAGTGCCTCCGTATCACCTCCAGGATCAAATAAAAAAATCCTCTCTTTGGAATTCAAAGCCCTTCATGGCCTATCTGCCTTCTATCTTGGTCCAGTGACACTGACCTCCCCGGCTGTATCATGAACAAGAAATTCCATCCATCTTTAGGCTCCAGGCATTTTCTCTGGCTGCCCCCCATGTCTGGGATGCTCTCCTTCTTCCACTCAGACTACTTGCTTCCCTGTCTTCCTAAAAGTCCCAACTAGAATAGCATCTTTTACTGGAAGCCTTTCCCAACCCCTCTTAATTCCAGCACCTTCCCTCTATTAATTATTAATATTATCTTGCGTATAGCTTGCTTGTATATGTTTGTTTGCATTTTGTATTCCCTTTTAGTTTGTGAGCTTCTTGAGGGCAGGGACTGTCATTTGTCTCTTTGCATAGTGCCAGCATGTAGTAGGTGCTTAATAAATGTTTATTAATCACTGACTGATTGAGTATACTGGGGAAAACTATGCATAAATTTCCCCAGATTTTGTACTTGAGGATTACAAGCCAAGAGCATGTTAAAAAAAACCCTCATTATACTTGGATCTTATAGACTACTAGTATCTCTGACACAAGATTTATAATAGAATCTCAGAGCTGAAGGGACTCCTAAAGTAATCCAGTCTTAACCGCTACTCAATGCAAAGGAATTCCCTTTACAACATCTCAGTATCCCTGACAAATGGGTCCAATATTTCCCAAACACCTTCAGTAAGGTTCATGGAATTATAGAACTGGAGATGGGAATAATTTTCAGATAGCTCTGATTGTTAGGGAGTTCTAAGCCAAACTCTACCTCTGTAATGCTTATCCTGAGGTTCTTACCCTTACTCTTCCTCACAACACCTTTCAGATATTATAAGAAAGTTCTCAAGCCTATCATGTTCCTCCTCTACTCACCCACCTACCCACTAAAGACTTTTCTTCTCCAGAGCAGACAACTTCAGGTCTATCAAGTGAATAAATTCAGTATTTGTTAAGAATTCAATCTGTGCCAGGTATTGTGCTAAGTGCCAGAAATGCAAAGAAAAAAGCCACATCACTCCTTGCCCTTGAAGAGTTTACATTCTAATGGAAGCAGACCACATATAAATGTAATGGAGGAGATTCTTCCTTCTATTGCATTAATGCCATGCTGTGAGTGCATTCCTGGTTGTTGAAACTCATGGGGGAAGTGGAGGCTCATGAAGAATGGAGTTAGAGATTCAAAATAGCTTCTAGGGACTTCTAAGCCAAGATTAGGGATGTTAGAGCTTTATCCAGCCTAATGACTTACAGATATACAAACTCAGATTATATTAATTTGGCTTAGATTTAAAATACTAGTCCGTTTCTTCCAGACATTTTCTATTTTCATTCTGTGTCTTCCACCATCCTGACCCTTTGAAGTCACTTAATCTCCCTTACCTGTAAAATGAAGGAATTGGATTAAGTGGCCTCTATATAGTGGCCTCTACTAAGTGGCCTCTAGATCCCATTCCTCCCTAGATCCATGATTCTAGATCACTATTCTCTTTGTTAGACCACCCTACAATTCTTTCTGCAGACCCAGACTGACCTCTTTGTCTCTCGCTCTCAGTGATGTAGTGAATAGAACTCTGGGCCTGGAGTCAGGAAAACTTGAGCTCAAATCTGGCATCAGATACCTACTAGCTGTGTGACCCTGGGCGAGTCACTTAACCTGTGTCTATCTCAGTTTTCTCAACTGTAAAATGAGAATAATAGCACCTACCTCCCTGGGTGGTTGTGAGGATCAAATGAGTTTATATAGCATTTAGCACAGTGCCTGGCACATAGTAGGTGCTTAATAAATGCTTGTTTCTTCCTTCTCTCTATTGTCTCCTGGGTGTCCTGCATGATTAAAATCTAAAGCTATGGCTATACATTTGAGGTACTAGATCTCAAAAAATCTTCCATTCTCTGGCTCAATGTTGGCATGTGTGAAAAATCTAGTTCTAAGAACACTAAAAACTAACATCTCCATCTGGCTTAATACTAGAAAGTTAGGCTGACCTCACAATGGCATTTATTTTCATTCAGGAATGAAAATAAACATATCTCCATGTGTTCAGGATCTAATATAAATCAGGACAGGACTAAATGAAGTCATATAGCTAGCCAAATGACAATCAGGCAGCAGACTTAAAAGGAATTGAGCACGTTCTGTTTTGTTTGTGAGTGACTTCCAGGTATTATCTGATGTAAACAGAGAGTGAAATGTGGGGCCATGAATGAAAATAGATGTAGTATCCTTCATATATCCTTGTTCATCTTTCATTCTCGAAGAGGACCAATGGTATCATAAGGGTGATGTCTTGTTTTTGTGTATGAACTGGAGCTATGCAAAGTTGTCAGCCTCACCCTCTCCCCCAGAGTCATCGAAGTCTAGTGGCAAGGTATAAGTCAAGACCACTGGCCATTGACCAGGATGCAGTGGATGATCTTGGCCTTTTTCAGTTAAGGTCTCTTCCACTCAAGTAGTCAGTCAATAAACATTTCTATGTGACAAGTATTGTGATAAGCCCTGGGGATACAAATCCAAAAAACAAAGAAAGCCCCTTCCCACAAGGAATTTACTATCTAATGGGAGAAGACCGCACACAAAAAGAAGCTGAAAAGTGGGGTGAGGAGAGCAGGTACCCAGATTCTGTGAGACTTTACTAGGAAGGAGAGTGAAAGAGTACACTTTGTTCAAAGGAAATATCCAATAAAAGGGGAGTATCAGGGTACATTAAGATGGTGTACACCTATATCAGAATTTACAAACCTGAAAGAAGACATGGAAGGCATTTGGATGAGGATAAAGAAAGACAGAAGTAAATGATATTATTTTAGGAACAAACTACAGACACCTGAGCAAACAAATGATAGGAAGAATGATTTCTTAATATAGATTACAAAATAGACAAAAGTACAATATAGTAGTGATTAGTAGATATCTGCTGGAAATCTAATTCTGATAAGGCAGAGCATCTGACAAATTTTTAACTTGTCTTGCTTATAATTTTGCCTCTGAGAAGAAAGAGAAAGCAACAAGATGAATTGCTATTCTAGATTTAATTCTGACCAACAAAGAGGAAATGGTTGGTGATGTACAAATTAGAAATATGCCCTTGACTTTAAAAAAAAAACTATTCCTTGAAAATATAGATTTGTCACAAATTCACAGACTAGAAGAGTTAATGTAGCTCAAGAAAAATGGAAATTTGAAAAAAAAATCATAAAAAGGAATTTTTAATAATCCTAAGGAATTATTTAATAATCCCAAAGAAAAAGAAAAATAGAAATACTCAACAAGACAAATGTAGCTTTGTATTGAGCTTGCTAATTAATTCCGGGGTAGAAGGTATGTTTACAGACATTGTGATGGGTTCTCATTGCTCTGGTTTTGCCAATTACAGTGTCTCCCTATTAATGCACCATCTGAGGCTGCTGTTATATCTGAGCTATTTCCTTGAACTTGGCATCTAAAAAAGAGAGCCATGGCCATATAAAATGATAGAGTGCAGTCTAACAAAAGGCTGTAGACAAAAATTGGTTGACACAGAGACTTGGATTTGGTTCACTGTGGTGGAATCCCGTGCATCTGTGAGACCAACAAACCATGTAGCCCCCAGATAGGAATAGCAATGTGGTCCCAGAGGTGGCACTGGCCAGACAGAGTTAGAAGGCGTTCCTGGACCAAGCCAACAGCTGCAGGAACTCAAGCCAGCAGCAGCAAAGTGGCAAAGACAGATTAACAGAGGAGTTCCTGGACCAGGGAAGGAGTTCCTGCATGGTATCACGTTCCTGGACAAAGCTTAGCAGGGAGACAGGGAGGAGTTTCTGGATGATGCTAAGTTCTTACACCAACTAAGAAGAATTTAAGGAACAAGCAGAAATTGGGGCTAAGGAGGGCTAAGGAGCAATAAGGGACAATACCACAATTTAAAAGAGCAAACTGAAATCTTGCACATAACTGATAACTGTGAGTTATACAGACTGTGCGCGTTTGCAATAAAAGAATTGATTCTCTTGCAACCCCAGTTACTTTCCTTTTGGTGAGGGGTCTATTCCAGAGTGGTACTCTAAGTTAGGGCCCTCAGCGGGGAGGTGAAGCCTTTATGGGGGAAAGGGGTCAATCCTTGATCAACTCTAGAGACTTTCCTCTACAGAGGGTTCCTCAGTAGGGCTAGTACTATAAATCTGGTGGATTGTATAGGTCCCTAGGGAAGGTAAAGATCCACTGGAGAAGAAAGAACTGTTTTAACTATTCATGGAATCAGGGGCAAGTTCTTTGTGCATTGTTTTATATTGAATGAAATGAAGCCTTTCCTATATTTATTACATTGTTAGCTCGAATGCTTAGATGGGACCTGAAGGCCCTTTGCTTTTCTCTAGAGTTCGAAACGTGAGATACATTCTGCTGTTTCCAGGATATATCCAGCATGGAGAGCAAAATGAGCCAAATTCCAATTATTCAAAGGTGGCAGCATGACACAGAAGAATGATTTTTGAGAATCCTCACAAAATGAATCTCATATATGTAAACCTAGAACTTTCATTCTGGGCCATAGTTTTAAAAGGATTTGTAGGGGGCTGGAGGCTGAGGATGAAGCAAGGATAAAATATAAAAGAGGAGCATGAAACTGTAAAAATAATGTTAGGAAAGGTAAGGCCTAGAATCAAGCAACAATCAATCAATAAATCAGTAATTATTTATTAAGGGCCTATGTTCTAGTTTCTATGCTGAACCTTATTTTTAAAAATTCTACAAACAATCCATACCCAGAGAAAGAACTATGGAGTCTGAAGGCAGATGAAAACATACTATGTATTCTCCTTTTCCTTTGTTGTTTTGTTTTATTGCTTCATTCTCGTGGTTCCTCCCATTGGTTCTAATTGTTCTTTACATGGTGACTAATGGGAAAATATGCTTAACATGAATGTATAAGTAGAGCCTATATCAGATTGCACACTGTCTTGCAGGGGAAGAGGAGTAGGAGGGGAAAAATTTTAAACTCAAAATCTTATGGAAGTAAACGTTGAAAGCTAAAAATAAATAAATTAATAAAAAAGAAAAAAAATCTACAAACAATAAAAAGCATATTTACCTGAGTTTGGATCAAGAAGAAGAAGAAAGGCCATGACTCAGAGAAGATGATAAAGAGTTAACAGACAAAAGAGACTGGAACAATCAGCTCCTTTTTCATTTTTATTTTTGTTTAATAGTGAACTATCTTCAAACCAGAAAGGACAGAGCAAACACAGTTAAGAGGAAATTGAAGTCCAAGGTTGGTGAAGAGATAGTGAGAGCCCATGGAAATGTTAGGAGAGTCCCAGTCTCTGAGCACAGAAGAATGATTTCCCAGGGTATGGAAAGAATTTGCCCTGCAATTGCAGAACCATAGGCTAAGAAGTCAAGGAGATTGAAAAAGATGCCGATGACTAGATACAGGCAAATATCTTGATTTTCAGAAAAGGGAAAAAAAGTAGATTCTGACAACTGTAGGCTGGTATGCTTTATCTCTGACAAAAATGCCAAACAGATTATTAAGCAGATGGTTTGTGAGCACTTAAAATAAGAAAGTGATGTTCGCTAAAAGCCAGCATGTGTTCACTAACAACAAATCATGCCAAACTAACCTAATTTTCCTTTTTGATGTGGTTACTAGACTTTTGTATCAAGGAAATGACAGAAACATCTTTATTTCAGCCAGGGATTCACAAAGTTTCTCATGTTATCTTTATGGGCAAGATAATAAAAAGCATACACTTAATGACAGTACATCTAGGTAAATTAGGAAATGGTTGAAAAATTGTACTCCAAGATTGGTAACTGATGTCAATCTGGAGAGGCATTTATAACCAGAGACTGGTTGCCTGATTTCATCTTGAGGAGAGGTCTCCTGCACTGTGTGATAAGACTGTTGACCCTGTCTTCTAATCGTTTTTTTGTTTTTGTTTTTGTTTTGGCAAAGCAATTGGGGTTAAGTGACTTTCCCAGAGTCACATAACTAGTAAGTATCAGCTGACTAAGGCCGGATGTGAACTTAGGTCCTCCTGACTCCAGGGCTGGTACTCTATCCACTGTGCCAACTAGCTGCCCCTTTAAAAAATTTTTTTCTATGACCCTGGGCAAGTCACTTAACCCTGTTTGCCTTTGTTTCCTCAACTGTAAAATACGCTGGAGAAGGAAATGGCTGATCAATATAGTATCTTTGCCAAGAAAACCCCAAATGGGGTCACAAAGAATCAAACATGTCAGTAACGACTGCTCAATAACAACAATAATGAAGAGGTCATAATTATCAAATCCAAAAGTGACACAAACCTGGAAAGCATTGGTAGCACAATGGAAAAGAGAATAAGAAATTAAATGATCTTGCACAGTTGGGAACACTGGGTTGAAACCATTTCAAATCCCTGATTTTATAGTTGAGGAAAATGAAGCCCAAAGAAAGAGGAGAATTGCTCATAATTACTCATCAAGTTTGTAAAACAGCTAGGACTAGAATCTGT
The DNA here is from genome assembly GCF_003287225.1 of Phascolarctos cinereus. NCBI lineage: Eukaryota > Metazoa > Chordata > Mammalia > Diprotodontia > Phascolarctidae > Phascolarctos > Phascolarctos cinereus. Next base: position 440,452,479 of record NW_027555847.1, on the reverse strand, counting down.
TTAGTGTTTTTTAAAGATACAATCCTACATTTGACCTCAAAAAATTAAGGTTAATAAGGTTAATAAGAGGTTAATAGGGGTTAATAAGCACTTTTTTTGGTTTGTTGCTGTGCAGCTATTTTTCAATTGTGTCTGACTCTTCATAACCCCATTGGGGGTTTTCTTGGCAAGGATACTGGAGTGGTTTGCCATTTTCTTCTCCAGTTCATTTTACAGATGAGTAAACTGAGGCAAACAGGGTTAAATGACTTGCCCAGGGTCACACAGCTGGTAAGTGAGGCTGAATTTCCTCACTCCAGGCCCAGTGTTCTCTCCACTACGCCACTTAGCTGCCCAATAAGCTTTTTGGGGTTTGCAAAGTACTTTCCTCGCAACAATTCTGTAGGCGTGGTAGTACAATTATTATTATGCCCTTTTTACAAATGAATAGCTCAAAGCCCTGAGAGGTTGAATGATACCTAAGATCTCATAGCTGGTAAGTTTCTGGAGTGAGATTTGAACCCACATTTCCTGACTCCAACTGTAGTACTTTTTCTGCTATGTCAACTTGGCTTGACATCAGTTGATATGAAAAAAAAAATCTACAGTTTTTTCGCTGACCTCAGGGAACTTAGGAGCCAAAAGAGCATAAAAATGACTAATGAAAAAAGTTAATGAAATATCAAGCTGCATTAATAGAAGTATCATATTGAAGAAATGTCCAGATCTAGGAAGCAATCATCTCAATTTATTCTTTAACGGTCAGAAAATATTGAGAGCTCTCAATATTTTCTGTACCTTATTTTAAGAGGGACATTGATTAACTAGTAAATCCAGAGGAGAGGGAGAAGCCCGGAAACCATGTTGCTAGGAGTTGAGGATTAGTTGAAAATACTCAAAATATTTAGTCTGGAAAACAGAAAACTTAGGACAGAGTAGTGATCTTTATGTTTATGAAAGGCTATCAGGTAGAAGATGAAGCAGATTTATTCTCTGTTGCTCCACATGGCAAAAGCAAACAAAAGTTGGAACCAACACCAGCAGGGGTGTGTGTGTTTGTGTGTGTGTGTGTGTGTGTGTGTGTGTGTGTGTGTGTGTGTGTGTGTGTTTGACTGAGGCAGAGCTCTAAGCTCTTTATCAAAGGGTTTATGGTGCCCTCTAAAGAAGTGGACCTCAAATCTTCCTCACAATCTGAGATGCCTCCTTTCTCCAGGGCCTTAGGTTTTATAGTGCTTGATACCTGGACGATACAAATGGAGCAGGCCAAAAATACAGAGTCTGATTAGTGGATAGACTTTGCCCTTGTCCTTCCAGGAAGGTCTACACAAAATACAGAATCCCATTGGTTAATAAACAGGCTAGTTAGCAGACCTTAACAGACCTATCTTGACCTTCCAGGAGGTCCTACCAAACTGATCTACACACCCATGAGCTGGTAGAAAGCCAGGCTACAGGCTGACAACCAGGGTCACTCATTGGCTACGTATTCACGGTCATCTCCCCATGTTGGGCAATAGAGGGATGACAAGGGACTGAGGGGCAACAGAAATTGCTGGGGGGGAAGCTTTCCATGTAATTGTGTAATTTCTGTCATGCTAGACTTGGTCACCATAACAAGGAAAAACAAGGGTGGAGGTCTTCTAGTTAGCTTCCTATGATTAAGCACATGAACTTACAATCTGCAGTTCACAACTCAGAGGCCTACTGTGAGAACTTATAATCACTACCCCTGTGGAATCCTATTGAACTGATTAAGGCTGATTGGACTAAATAGGGGTCCTAAAAATCATCCGTCACACCAGACAATAGTTATAATTGTTTGATAATTTGCTCACCAAGTAGTGACCTCTCTGTCACTGGAGGTGTTTGAGTGGACACTGAATAATCACCCATCAGAGACATTGTAAAAGAGATTACTCCACTGAGTGGGAGACTCATCCCTATTGTTTGTGTCACCCTGGACAAGTCACTGAACATTCTCATTTGTAAGATGAGAGGGTTGGACTCGATGACCTCTGAAGTCCCATCTGGCTCTAAGTCTATGACCCTGTAAGTCCACTGTAGGCTGTTTTGGATGCCCTTGCAGACTCCTTACAACCTAAGATTTCATATTTTTATGAATGGAAGAATGTGGTAGCCTGGCATGTAGTAGGTGATTAATAAATGTTTATTGACTGACTGGTTAATGTACAGGGTATAAATATATATATATTTATGGGCAATATAGAATTTTTTCAGGGTTAATGATATTTAAAAATCTTTGAAAGCCTGTTTTGATGAAAATGTTTCTATCAGAAATCACAACATTAGTATCTATTTCTTTCAGTGACTCTCCAGTGAACATTGATTCAAACATAATATTTGAATTTCAAGTCCTAATGTTCTTTTTTTTTTCTATTTCTATTTACTCCATTGAAACTCCCTCTATAAAATAAAGGTAATTATAGTTGCTCTCTGAGTAATTGTAAAGGTACTAGAAATATCTAAGTAAACTATTTGTTGGAAAGCTGCTAAGTATTCTTATAACATGCATTTTTATGATCAATTAAACATTGTGAATCTATAATAGAAACATAGGACTCATTCAATTTTATTATATTTGTTTTCATACTATTTAAATTCTTCAAAAGATCATATGTGACTTTCAGGTAGAAATCTGTTGGGAATATGAGGGCTATTAATTGTCTTCTCAGATAAAAATTCACAAGCAGAATTCCAGTCTTATTATATTGGAGAGAGTAAGACATAGATATAATAAATAAACACACAGCCATTCAAAACCATTGGCTGGTGCTTCATTGCTGTCTAGATGGAATCAGATGTCTGAAGGAAGCTTCCAGGGGAAAGAACCTGGCAAAGACTAAAGGTGTGCCCGGCAGCAAAGTTACTTTCACAGTATTTGTGAAAGACCTTTAGCAAAAAAACCCAAAAAACCAAAAAGACAACACATTGCTGACCTTTTCATCACACGGAGTCATGTTATACCCCTGATATTTCATAGGCTTGTCTGCTTCCAAAATAAGATTTAGAGAAGAAACAGATTTCAAACTATTTATCAGGACAGTGAGCATCTCAAATGAAAGATAGTATATATATGTAGAAAGTATCATTATCAATGAGCATCCTAAGGAAATCTTTTCATTAGATAATTACCAAAAATTGAGTTCTTATTTCTTTTGTAGCTTTTTTTCCTAGTTAAAGCTATTTCTGTAGTCAGCTATGTCTCCTTTCAAGCACCTAATAGGTCAGTTCTACATTAGCAAAGTGTATGCACAATTGAGGCAACTATCTAATCCAAACCGACAAACATTTATTAAGCACTTGCTGCATACAAGGCAATGTGCTGGGCATTGGGTATACAAGGCAAAATTTAAAATATAATAGTCTCTGCTCTCAAAGAGCTTATATTCTACCTGTGAGATATAACATGTAAATGGATATGTAAATAAATGATAATTTGATGAAAGTGACGCCATTAACAACTGAGGCTGAGTTGGGGACCAGGAAAAGCTTCCCATATAGAATGGCAGGTGAGCTGAGCCTACAAGGAAGGTCAGCAGAAAGTGGGGAGGGGAGCACATTTCAGGTATGGGAGATAGCCTGTACAAAGCCATTATGGTGAGAAATAGAATAGCAAGTTCAGGGAACAGTAAGTCTCAAACTGACTGTGACATAGATTGTATAAAGGAGAATAATGTGAAATAAGTCTAGAAAGGTAAGCCAGGGCCAGGTTGTGAAGAGTTTTAAATGTCAAGCTAAGCAGCTTGTATTTTATCTTGGCAATAGGGAGCCATTGAAGGTTCTTTGGTAGAAGACTGACAAGGTCAGTCTTATGTGCGAGGAAGATTGTTTCAGCAAGTAATTCAGAACAATCAAAACAATGCCTTTGCCTGAAAATTTCCAGATGGTTGAAGCAGATTTTCCCCTCCTTTTTTTGTGTGTCAGAGGTCAGAAGTCTGCTATAGCTGCTGCCTGAGGAGATTCCTCAGATTAGACATGTTCATATTAGCAATACTGCTCAAACATGTGGGTATGCTACATCATAGTTAACATAGTAACTACCAATGTACCATTCCCTATGCCAAAGGCTTCTGTAGCCCTAGAGAGGAAAAATCCATGACAGGCCCTCATAGCTACTCTTCACCAGTGACAGAGAAACAGACATAGTCTCGGGGTGCCTACTGGAGCTGAACGAATTCTTCAGGAAGACATTGAACTGACTTAAGAAAGAAATTGTAATGTCTGACTTCCTAGAAGGACAGACACATCCATGTTTTCTCCTGTTCAAAGACAGAAGAACCACCTCACTCTTACAGAATGCAGTGGCCAGTTTGAGCAACAGCAGCTCTATGCAATAATGGCCATACAAGAAGCCCCCACCCTGATGCTGGAGTTGCCTACATGCCCTCTAAACTGTGAAATTCCCTGTGCCAGCATATTCTTCCCTAAACTGCTCCGAGTAACTATGTCATTGGGTTTGAGAGAGATAACACCTTGAATTAGTCAAATAACTCCCTTGATTCTCTGCCACTGCTATGTTTTCCCCTAGCTAGGCGGCACCGCAGATAGAGTGTTGGGCCTGGGGTCAGGAAGACCCGAGTTCAAACCCAGCCCGAGATAGGCATCCCTAGGCAAGTTGCTAAACCTTGGTTTGCCTCAGTTTCCTTAAATGGGAATAGCATCTATATCTCAGGATCACTGTGAGGATCAAATGAGATAATATTTGTAAAGCACTTGGCACAGTGCCTAGCACATATTCAGTGCTTAATAAATGTACGTGTCCTTCCATATCCAGACCTGTGATTTCCTGGGTGTAGGGAGCTCCCCATGAAAAAATTCTTGCTACATTTACACACACACACAAAAACACACACACACACACACCCCTATAGATACATGAAATATTTGTAATTTCATCAGCACAGGAAGTTATTTCCACCAGGATAGACCACACAGCCTCTTGGGCCATGCAGAATCCATCTAATCCATATTCCACATGGCAGCCCTTAAAACACTTGAAGATGGCTGTCATGTCATAGGGCCTTTGAGGATATTTCATCCAACAAACTCCTTCATTTTACAGATAAGGAAAGTAGGACTCAGAGAATGGATTACTTTGCCATGATCACACAAGCATAAATGGTAGAAATGAAATTTGAACTCAGGTCTTCTAAATCCAAACCTGGCACTCTTTCCACTGTATCGTATACTGCCTTATGAGGGTCATAGCCAGTCATCTCCACGTACATCTTGCCACTGGACTCTGATGACTTTGGAGGAGAGAGGGAGGCTGATGACCCCAGCACAGCCCTGCCTCACATAAATCCAATTCACTTGCAACGCAAGACATCACCGCCACCTCCACCCCGATGTTAGTGGTCTTCTTTGAGAAGGACCACCAACAATAGCAGAAACAACAACCTTTCACATTTCCTGCGCATGCTTTGAGGTATTCTCTTCTCTAGACTAACTGTCCTGGTCCTTCAATCCTTGCATGTCAAGGTTTTGAGTTATCCCTTTGGACTTGCTCTCGGGGGATATGCTCCTGCTTGTTGATGTTTGTCATAATTAAATGGACGCCGTAGTCTAGATGGAGTCTGATCCACAAGGAATACAGTGGGATCAAAATTCCCTTTCTTCTGGACACTCTACTTCTCTGAATTCAGCCTTCTTGGCTACCTTGTTACTCAGCAATACATTAAAAGCAGTTCCACGTGAACTGCTTTTTTAGCCTTGTCTCCTTCACAGTGTTTTTAGTTAAACACAACTTATCCTTACTAATCTTGTTAGAGTCAGCCCACTGTTCCAGCTTGTTAAAATCTTTTTGAATTCGATTTCTGTTACCCAGTGGATTCTTGCTACTTTAGTACAGATCAATGAACCACATGATATTTTTGAGGGAGAGATTAGGGAAAGAGAAAGAAGAGGTGTTGAAACTGAAAATATATTAAAATTCGTAAGTAAACACAGAAGCCATATTCTATCATTAAAAAACCTATTCTGATTATTTTTTAAATGCAACAAATAGATGGTCTCTTAAAAATTGTGCAAGGGCAGCCAACTCTTGGGTTGTGTCCCTTAATAAGTTTTATAATCTCATTCATTCATCAGCAACCACTCATGTTTTTGTAATGAAATGCTGTCTCTGCCAATAGCACAGCTGAAATATTAAGGAGGTAGGAGTTCTCCTCTGGTGGCCGTCAAGGTAGACATAATGTTTTGTGTCATTCCAATCCTTCCCTTCTCTCACATTTAGGTTTTCCATTAGTTTTGTGATGAAAGATGCAGTGAAAAGCAATAGATGGGGCCATGTAATTAACCATCCAAGGACATCTAAAAGTATTTATATATGTATGATAGGAAATCTTTCCTCCCCCAGATGAGGTCGAGAGAGTTTGGGAGCTAATAGACTATAGGGTGCCCCTTCCAAGTCATAGCTACACAAAACTGTGCCTGCGACAAGATTGTTTGGGGGATAGGCACAGAGGAACTGTATCTTAGAAGGCAACCCTACAGACAGGTAGGGGGTTGTGCAACTCAGAGGGCAGCCTTATTGGAGAAGAGGAGGTGTAGTGGTACAGAGGATAACCTCAGGGCACGTATAGTCACTCTGGGAGTGGGTGGCCATGACCCACAAAATCTCATGAGAGAAATTGTATCTTGAACCTCTGGAAGGCACTGAAATGAGCCAAAGAAACTGTAGACAGGGGGGAAAGAAATGAGTGCCCTGGTGAGGGAGCGTCTCCCTCCCCCTCTTGTTGATACCTTGGGACAAAGCCTTTTTGTCCCTGCCAGTTACTAGATTCTGATTTTAGTAAGATTTTTATTGGGGGTGGGAAGAGGGAGATTGAATTAAAAATCATAAAATGCTCCCCCCTGGAGTATATGGCTACCTGATTTAGTGCCCTCTGCAGTTTGATATGTATAGCAGGCAACTTTGTCTCTCTTTTTCTCTGCCTTTTTGTCTCTTTCTGTGTCTGTCTCTCTCTCTCCTCCCACTCTTTTATTTATTTTTAACATTTATTGTTTTAAAATTTGAGTTGCAAATTCTTTCCATCCGTCTCACTGCACCCCCCCATACTCCTTGAGAAGGCAATATGATATGAATTATAAATGTCAAGTCATATAAAACATAATTCCGTATTAGCCATGTTAAAAAAAAAGCCAGAAAAATAAAGTGAAAGAAAGTATTCTTTAATCAGCAGTCGGGATTTGTCAGTTCTCTCTCTGGAGGTGGATAGCCTTTTTCATTATGGGTCCTTTGGAATTGTCTTGGATCTTTGTCTTGATCAGAGTAGCTAAGTCTTTCATAGTTGATCATTGTATAATATTGCTGTTACTGTATATAGTGTTTGCCTGGTTCCACTCCCTTCACTTTGCATTAGTTCATATAAGTCTTCCCAGATTTTTCTGAAAGCATCTTGCTCATCATTTCCTATTGCACAATAGTATTCCATCACAATCATATACCACAACTTGTTCAGTCATCCTTCAATTAATGGGCTTCCCTTCAATTTCCAATTCTTTGCCACCACAAAAAGAGCTGCTATAAATATTTTTGCACAGAGAGGTCCTTTTCTCTTTTCCCTTTTCTTTGATTTCTTTGGGACATAGATGTAGTTGTACTATTGCTGGGTCAAAGGGTATTGCACAATTTTATAGCCCTTTAGGAATAGTTCCAAATTGTTCTCCAGAATGGTTGTACGCATTCACAATTCCACCAAGAGTGTGTTAGTGTCCCAATTTCTCCACATCCCCTCCAATATTTGCCATTTTCCTTTTCTGTCATATTAGTCAATCTGATAGGTGTGAGGTGGTACCTCGGACTTGCTTTAATTTGAATTTATCTAATAAAAAGTGATTTAGAGCACTTTTTCATATGACTATAGGTAGATTTGCTATGTGGTTCAGTGGATAGAGTACTGGGCCTGAAGTCAGGAAGCCTCATCTTCCTGAGTTCAAATCCAGCTTCAGACATTTACTAGCTGTGTGACCCTGGGCAAGTTACTTGACCCTGTTTGCCTCAGTTTCCCCATCTGTAAAATGAGCTGGCGAAGAAAATGGCAAATCACTCCAGTATCTTTCCCAAGAAAATCACAAATGGGGTCACAAAAAGTCAGACACGACTGAACAACAGTAACAAGGATGTCTCTTCCTTAGAGGAATGCCTTTCTCATGGCCACCTCCTGGCTTTCCTGGCTCCCTTCAGGTCCTAGCTAAAATCCTACCTTCTACACTAAGCCTTTTCTGATTCCCTTTAATCCTAATGCCTTTCCTCTTTTGATTATTTCCAATTTATCCCTTATGTAGCTTGTTTGTACATAGCTGTTTCAGCATTAGACAGTAAGCTCTTTGAGAATAGGGAACTTCTTTTGCCTTTCTTTGTAACTCCAGCACTTAGTATAGTTCCTGTCTACAGGCCAAGACCAAAGTGGAGGGAGTGCTGTGTAATTTTCTGTTTGCAGATGATTGTGCACTCAATGCAGCCTCTAAAGCTGAGATGTAACAAAATATGGATCAATTCTCTGCTGCTTGTGCTAATTTTGGCATAACAATTAACACCAAGAAAACACAGATACTCCATCAGCCACCACCATACCATCTATACATGGAACCATTGTTTACAGCAAATGGAGAAGTTTTGAATGCTATGGATAAGTTCACTTACCTTGGTAGTGTACTTTCCAAGGAGGTCAACCTGATAATGAGATTGACACACGAATTGCCAGCGCTAGCTCAGTGTTTAGGAAGCTCCAAAGGAAAGTGTGAGAGAGAAGAGGTATTAGACTGACTACCAAACCAAAGGTCTACAGAGACATTGTGCTGACCTCATTGAAACTTGGACAGTATACCAGCACCATTCCAGGAAACAGAATCACTTCCTTTTGAATTGTCTTAGGAAGATTCTGAAGTTCGCCTGGTAGGATAAGATGCCAGACACTGAGGTCCTTTCTTGAGCCAAACTGCCAAGCATTCAAACTCTACTTCAGAGAGTGCAAGTCTGATGGGCTGGCAATGTGGTTTGAATGCAAACTGTATGCTTGCCAAAAAGACTATTTTATGGAGAACTCACACAGGACAAGCATTCACGTGGTGGTCAGAAGAAGTGATCTAAGGACACTCTCAAGGTCTCTCTTAAGAACTTTGGAATTGATTGTGTGATATGGTAGACACTGGCACCAGACCACTCAGCATGGTGTGTCCACATCAGAGAAGGTGCTGTGCTCTATGAGCAAAGCAGAACTGAAATAGCTCAAAAGAATCGCAAGATGCACACATTTAGAGAATCCACCCCAAATGTTCTTAGGGACCATTTGTGCCAGCCACAGTCAGACACATTGAAACTTGAGTGTAGCATAGTGATGTCAGTTTGGTCCTCTTCAAGAATTATAGACGACAGCCAACCAACTGATTGACCAACAGTTCCTGGCACAAAGTAAGTTCTTAAGCAATGTTTCTTGACTAAATGACTGATTATCTTATTTGGTCTTCGCAACAACCCTGCGAGATTGGTGCTACTTTTAATCTCCATTTTATAGGTGAAGAATGATTTGCCCAGGGTCACATGGCTAGTAAGGATTTGAAGGAGGAATCTATCCACTGTGCCACCTCACTGTCTCAACATCAGTGATTGCTATGGCCCCTTCCAGAGTAAACATTACATAATTTTTCTGCCTGGATTTCAAGTCCTTCCATTATCTGACTGCATCTTACTTAGCTACCATTCTTTCACCACATCATAGGACCCTAGATTCAGAGCTAGAAGGGATATCTAGTCTACTGTGCTCAGAGAGATTTTGAAATGCTCAACTGGGCAAGAGAATTGCCCAAGGCCACACAAGTAGCAAGGGGTAGGGCTGGGGTTCTCCAACACAGAAAGTCTGTTCTATGTCTGTTTGTAGAGTGGAGCCATAAACTCATCCTTTCAAGGAAAAGGGACAAGACAGACATCATTATCTTATTTCCCACCTGCATGCATTTTGGACTCTCTTTAGCTTTTCCACCAAGTCTCCAGTAAATTTATACTGGAACATCTCATTATTTTACAAGATCCAATCTCTGATACTTACACCTCAGGAGTGTCCTCTGCCCCACTTCTGAGTGAGGGTAGAGCCATAAACTCCTCCCTTTAAGATGAGGGACAGGATAAACACCTCCTCCTTTCTAAACTGGATACATTCATTTTAGATTTCTTTGGCTCCTCCATCATTTTCCTAAGGAGCTGAGTACCTCCCCTACCCATAAATCCTTTCGGCTTTCTTTTTATTGTCTTTCTTCATTAGATTGTAAACTCCTTGAGGGCAGGAAGTTTCTTTTTTTGTATTTGACTCAGCACAGTGCCTGGCTTATAGTAGGCACTTAAATGTTTATTGACTATTGACTATTAGTCCTCACTGTCCCCCTGCAATTAGCCTATTAATTTTTGCCTTTTGCCTGATTTCCCTTTTCCTTTCCCCTATTTACCTGTCCCATCTATCATTCAAAGCCTAGCTCAAGTCACCTCTCCCATAAAAACTTCTTTGACTACTGAAGATGAAAATATCTTACTCTTCAGAACTCCCACAGAACTCAAAGTTTATACCAAGCCTTTAGCCCAGGGCATGTTGAAGCCAGCTCCAAATGAGCTGATCATTAAACTTATACTTTGGAAATCAGTAAATGCTACAACATCAGGGCTTGATTTACACTTTTTTTGATTTCTGGACTTTAAAAAAGTATAGATAGAATGTTAATGATGCAGATTAAACTTTTAAATGTGTGTTATATACATTCCACTCTCTGCCCCCTCCCCCCAAAGAGCTGGTTATTAAATATTTATGAGCACACTTTTTAGACTGTAAGCTCCTTGAGGGCAGGGACTATTTTTTTTATCTCTTTTCATATCCCCAACACAGTGCCTGGCACATAGTAGGTGCTAATAAATGTTTACTGTTGGCCTGACACCCAATTAGCTTTAATTTATGTATTCTTTCACTCTTATTCATTCATTCATTCTTACATTCATCAAGAGAGTAATAAGCAGAATTTAGATAGGCAGCTATCTTCTTTGCAACTAGGGTAGAGCAGGAAGGGAAGGAGGAGGGAAGCCCCTCTTGCTACAGAAGCAGGGAGAGGATTCTCTTATAAAGGCTAGGATCCCAACAGGAACACCGTATCCTGCCTCCGATTCCCCAGTTGAAACTCAAAATGCAACAATGAAAAACTGCTAAATTGTTGTGGGAAGCACTTTAGTTCAGTTACATTGTGGGTTAAACAGGCTTTTCTGGGCCACTCTGGGAGCCCATTGCCACTTGTAACATTGTCTCTATGGGGAAATGCACTCTGAGTTCCAGAGTGCTGATTTACAAGTGAAAGTAATGTGTTCATAATTGGGGACAGGTTTTAGTCAGACTAGGTCATGGCTTTCTCCTTTTTGCCTTGTGCCTCTTTGCTCAGCTCTGCCTCTCTTAAATCCACGTCACCTGCAAATCAAGACGTCACCCTGATTATGTCATTGGTCCTCTTGGAGAACAAAGGAGGAACAATAACTTTGCTTGTATCTCCCCCTCCATCTTGGAACACATTCTTCCTATCTCTGCTACCTGAAGTCTTTCCCATTCTTCAAGGCCTAACTCAGGTGCTACCTTCTCTTTGAAGCCTCCTCTCGTTTCTGTAGTTGCCACTGTCAGTGGTCTTTTCCTCTTCTCCCCACCCCCACCCCCAGGTCTTTCATATTACCTTTTTTTTAGCTCCTCTTCTATGCACTTCATATTCTAGTTTGCATTCTAGTTATTTGTGAATGTGTCTTGTCCTCCTTATTAAATCATAAACCCTTTGAGGGCAAAGATTGTGGCTTCTCAGTTACCCAGGTCTGAAACCTGAGTCTTGTGGCTTGGGAAAATCACTTAATCTCCCCAAGGCCCAAGTTTATTCATCTGTAAAAGAAAGGGGTAGGACTAGATGACCTCTGAAGTCCTTTCCAGTTCTTGTTCTAGTTCTAGTTCCAGTTCTAGGCTCCTGTGAGTTTCCCTTTCTATCACCTCTCATATCCAGAGTCCTGTAGTTCAGGCCTCTAATACCTTTCTCCCTGAGGCAAAGACCTCAGCTTGAAAAGACCAAGGTTCCTCACTGCATCTAAGGCCATCTCTAGTTGTCCTGATCCATATCTGGCCATTGGACCTGGATGGCTCTGGAAGAGAGAGTGAGACTGGTGACTTTGCACAGCCCTCCCTCACTTAAAATCAATTCACTAGCATGTCATGGCATCACCTTCCTGATGTCACAGTCCTCTTCCAGAACGAAGGACAAACAACAACTTCTTTCTTGTTCCCTCAGCCTCCAGTCCCATCACTTTCTTTCCAATTCATCCTCCGAATAGGTGCAGAGGCCATAAATCTTCCTAAAGCACAGGTCTAAGTCATTGCTTTGTTCCAACACTTTCAATGGTTTCCTATTTCTAACTATGATAATCTAAAACTCCTCAACCTAAGTTTTCAAGTTCTCCACAGTCTAGCTCCAACCAAGCTTTTCAGAATGATTTCAGATTATTCTGCCTGAATACTCTGTTACAGACTACCTGTCCTAAAGTCCACATTCTATTTCCTGCCTTTCAGAATTCTTATCTTTCTGTTCAGCTCAGGAAAGCTTCCATGTCTTTCCCTCCCCTCCCCCCAACCCATGCCAAACTGTTAGCAAACTGTTGCTTCTTCAAATTTGTATTTACCCATTTTGAATCACCTCAGTAAACTATAGGATCCTTGAGGACAGGGATTGTTTCATTTTTGCCTTTGGAACCTCAGAGTCTAGCACATTATTTAGAATCATAAATCCAAAACTCTAAAGCTTTCATTTTACAGATGAGGAAGCTGAGGCTCAGTTAAATGTCTTGCCCAAGGTCACACAGGTAATCGTTTTCAAGCTGGGAAGTAAATCCAGAGTCTCTGTCTCCAAATTCAGCATCCTCTCCCACTGTACCACACAATGATTAAGACCTTTTTTTTTTAATTGAACCTGTGATTTGGCTGATATATAGGACTCTAAAAAAGGAAACTACCTCTACCAATGCATACTGGTACCTGCTTTGCAATTATAGTCTGAGATCTTTGCCTAGGGTACTGAGAGCTTCAAGGACTTCCCCAGGTTTGCCTGCCTCCCGTACATACTGACTGTGTCAGGGGCAGGACTTTGAATTCAGATCTTCCTGGCTCTGAGGCTAGCTCTCTAGTCTCTATACTAGCTGCCTCTCATTTGCTTGGTACATAGTAGACACTTAAATATTTTGAATTTAATTAAATTTTTTTCCTTTAATTCCCACACATTGCCTCACATAGCTCCTGAATGATGATGATGATGATGATGATGATGATGATGATGATGTGTTGTTCCACCTTGCATCTGCTGCTTTGCCTGGTTCAACTCCAAGGAACAAGATACCACCTGGTGTCATGTAATTATGCCTCCTTTTGGGTGTTATCTCCCCCTTTAGAGTGTAAGCTTCTTGAGGGCAGGCCCTATTTTTCTTTTTATTAATTGTATCCCCAGTGCTTAGCAAAGTGCCTAGCACATAGTAGGTCTTAATAAGTGTTAAATGGATTGGATTGCAGGAACCTAATATTTGTTTGTTGGACTGAATTTAATATTCCCATATGTAATGTTTGAGAATGATGCCAGTGATAATGTTGCAATCTTTGTGCAATTGTCTGAAAAGATCCATACATTGTTGCACATGGGTGAATTCTGTCCTTTGGCTTGCATCTCTAGACAAAGTTTTTGGAATTTGTCACTATTGGTTGTTGGGCTTTGCAAGCAACATGGTGGATGGCTTCATTTAATTAAAGTGAATAATGTGATTTCTGAGCAGTATATGCTATCTCCTATTATGATATCATAATCTTGCTCAATCCTTTCTTAATGGAAGGGGGAGAAACACTGAGATCATCTGGTTTACTAGAAATAATACACTACATGGAATCAGAGGCCCTTGGTTCAAGAACTTACTCTGCTTCTTGCTACCTGTGTGATGTTGTCTAAGAAAGTTAACCTCTCTGAACTTCAGTTTCCCCATCTGAAAAAGGGAGATAATATTGCTTGTCCTGTGTACCTCTTAGGGTAATTGTGAGGATCAAGTGAAATAATGAATATAAAGAACTTAGGAACTCTAAAGCTCTATCAGCTATTGTTGTTTGAAATTGTATGGATTTAATAGATATAAAGTAATGAGCAGCTAAGTGGCACAGTGGATTGAGTGACAGACCCGGAGTCAAGAAGAACCATCTACCTGAATTCAAATTGGCCTCGGATACTTACTAGCTGTGTGACCTTAAGTCACTTAACCCTGTTTACCTCAGTTTCCTCATTTGTAAAATGAGCTGGAGAAGAAAATGGCAAACCACTCCAGTATCTCTGCCAAGAAAACCTCAAATGGGGTCATGAAGAGTTAAACATGACTGAACAAAACTATAAAATCCTAAGTTGTTATGATTTGAAATTGTGTTTTACTGTGTTGTAGAACGTCAGTGTTAGAAGTCATCTTGGAAATGATCTAGACCAGAAGTGTCAAGCACACTCCTCAGGGTGGCCAGAACCAGATCAAAATGGAATTGTGAAATATTTAACAAAATAAATAAAAATATAATAAAATACAGATAACAATTACATTTAAAAACTAATCAATTTGTGAGTTTCCAGGTTACTTATGATGTGTTTTGGGGTGCTGACACAGTTTAGGGGTGCTGGGACTCCCAAAATTTCAGGGTGCAAGGCAGCATCTCTTGGAACAAATTCATGCACTCAAACCATCCTGTAGTCATGGCAAAGTTTATTGTGACTCCAATAAGGTGCATGAAGTTCCTTGGGGAACTTGCTTGCAACCTAACAGGAGTGGTGCTATAGCTTATATGCAAAAAGGAATGTCAAGTATGCTAATTAGGTGATGCCAGGTGGGATTAGGGAGTGGTCTCTACTAGAGGCAAGTAGTCTAGTTGCTGGGCTGCTGGAATGTATGGGAAAATTCAGGGAGTCAACAGAGAAAGCTCTGTTGAAACCAGATATTGGGGATAGGGTAGACATTTTGCTCAACCTGTTTTTGGCTGCCCTGTGCCAATTTGTCATGAAGAGGTAGCTTGGGTGGAAGGCAGGAGAGTTCTGCTGTCATGCCTCCTCCTCACTCATGGCCACTCCAGGGGAGCTGTGCTGCAGCCAACCTTGTCAGGCTGCCAGTAGGCTGGATCTGCTTTAGGACCTCATTTCAGGTGACCCTGACTTGTCATTAAATGTTAATTACACCTCACAGGAGATGCATTAGCAATCTTTAAAAAGAAACAACCAATTTTTAAGGTACATTGCCATTCCTAGAGGATTTTTAAAATCTACCACTGATTACAAATACGTTCCTACTTAGAATTTTCAACCAACTCATAGTTTTTTAAAAAATTCTATTCTTTATTAGATCCTTTTCTTTTTGCAATGGTATGAAGTCTTTGTATTTTATCCTTTTTTAAAGGGTGTTCTTTCCCTCTTTTTCCCACCCCAGATGCTTCCCAGTATTCTGATAATAAGAAAAAATTTATGGGTCTGAAGCACTCAGTATACATTATCTCATCTTCACAATGACATGGTGAGGTAGACAGAGTGAGTATTGTTATCCCAATTTCACAGATAACGAAACTGAGGCTTCTAGAAGTTAAAGGTTTTAGTCTCTTAGCTATGATTAATTTCTGTTGTTGTAACCGCTGAGCTAAACCCCATAGTAGTGCCTTGGCCACAGCAGGGGCTTAATACATGTTTATTGAATTGAATTGTATGGATGCAAAATTGGAATAGTTCTTAGGCAGCTAGTGTTGTAATGTATAGGACACTGGGCCTAGAGTCAGGAGTTCAAATTTTGCCTCAGACACTTATTAGCTGTGTGACCCTGGGCAAGTCACTTTTAAAAAAAAAATCTGTTTGCCTCAGTTTCCTCAACTGTAAAATAGGGATGATGATAAATAGCACCTATTTCCAAGAGTTGTTTTAAGGATCAAATGAGGAAATATTTGTAAAAAGCACTTAGCACAGTGCTATCTATCTATAGATATATATCTATAGGTATAGATATAAATATAGATATAGATAGATAGACAGATATTGATATAGATATAGATATAAATGCTTACTACTTTCCCTGGCTCTTTCCAAGGTACCTCACCATAGATACTGATAAATGTTTTGGATGTTTTTGAATCATGATTGTCTTCTTTTTCTGAATGAATTGTCACTGATCATGTTCAAAGGGAATCAATCATAGGATCATAAACTGAGAGCTGAAGGGTCTTTTTTCTTTTTTTTTTAGCAGGTCGTGGACCCTTTTGGTGCAGTCCAATGAAACCTATAGACTCCTCTGATAAATGTTTTTAAGTAACTAAAATAAAGAACATAGGCTTACAAAGGAAACTAATTACATTGCAACACAGTTTTCAGAATATTTAAAAGCAAATTCATGGACTCCACGATGAGAATCCCTGTCTAGTCTAAACCTTCCTATTTCACAGAAGAGAAAACAGACCTAGAGAAACTAAGTGACTTGCTCAGGCCTCTGAACGAGCAAGTGGCAGGCCTGTGGATCAAAACCAGTGGGAGGCCTCTAGCTCCTGTTCTTCTTCCCTCTGAGTATTTGCCAAGATAGCATGCATATTTTGCATTTTCCTTGTTTGCTCAGACAGCATTTTCCTGAATCTTTGGCAACATGTGGGCCACAAAGTAAAATATCAGTAAAATAGCTCTTGATCCTTTCCTATTCATTGTAGGCAGCTAGATGTGACATAGCAGAATTGACATTCTGTCTTTGTGAGATCAGAAGGACAACTATATTAATACTAACAGATCATACCTATATGGAGTGTTAAGATTTGCTAAGTATTGTAACAAGGTCATCTCATTTGATTCTCATCTCCATGCCATGGGGAAGGTGCTATTATTATCCCTATTTTACAGATGAGAAAACTAAGGCTCAGATAGGCTAATTGACTTGTCAGGGGTCAGTGTGTGAGTCAGGATTCAAACCTAAGTCTTCTTGACTCAAAATCTATCCCCTCTTCTGTGAATTGAGAAATAGAATTCAGGGCACACAGATTATTAAGTCCAGCAGCCATCCTAACAGACTTGGCAAAGTTCAACAATGGTCACTTGTGGGCCTTCAGAATTCAATCTGAATAACTGCATAGAGATCTGTATTGAATCTGAGACTGCCTTCAACGGATGTCCATTTTAAGGGAAAGGACAGTCAGGAATTAGAGATGGAGTGCAGAAACAAATAAATGTGAGTATGAACAAATATTATTCAGGCACATTAGAGAGAGAAAAGCAACAGCTTCAGTACTTCCAAATCATCCCAATCTCATTTAAAAGCAATTAATGTTCATGATTAATGGTATTAAAGTTTCTCCTGGGAGGAAGGGAAGAGGAGAAACCCAAGGAAACTATTTACTGTGTCTCCCTGTTCCCCAGACAGCTATAATTAGATCCTCAGCTTCTCTCTCAATCTCTCCATTTGTTTTCTAGGTACATCCTTATCTACATATGGTACTCACCATCTTAGTGAATAGGTAGGTACTGCCTAAGCAAGGGCAGCTAGGTGGCACAGTGGATGGAGTGCTGGGCCTGAAGTCTCATCCTCCTGCGTTAAAATATGAAGTCAGACACTAGTTGTGTGACCCTAGGCAAGTCACTTGACCCTGTTTGCCTTAGTTTCCTCATTTGTAAAATGAGCTGGAGACAGAAATGGCAAACCACTCTAGTATCTCTGCCAAGAAAACCCCAAATGCAGTCCTGAAGAGTCAGCCAATGCAGTTCGGAAATCCTGAGTCTTTTGTTAAGTGTCAGCCCCATTAGCAGTGAGCTAGAGGATAAATCATGACACCATAACAAGATGAACCATCCCTCCTAAGCTAATTCATGTCACATACAGGCAATGCTTTCAAATGGAAACTTGGTAAAGGTTGTATTAACCTCTTTGACAATGGGGCTAGTGAAAGGTACAGTGAAGGACTGGCTTAAATGGGAGCTGCTACGATAGACAAGTTTGTCTTGCATTCTGAAGTGAAATGACTGAGACAAAGCAGGCTGAGCAGGTTCCCAGGGGGTAGGGTCGGTGGAAAGTGTTTCTAGGGGCAGTACATCCCTGTTTTCTTCTTACTTTGGAAAAGTCATAGTAAAATAGCATTTTGAAGCTAGATGGGACCATTAGGTGCCATTTATATCAAAGCCCTCTTTTACAGATGATGAAAAATTGGCAAAAGGTACAGATCCTTCCGTAGCTCATTGTGCTACTGTAGTTCAATCATATGAACTGCCCATTCTTATTCAATAAACTTTAATACTTCTAAATACTTTAGACACAGATGGCAGGCAGTCCACCCACACTTTTGTGGATGATATTTAATGGTTATTGTGGCCTAAAATATTCTGAACCTCTCTGGGATGGCAATGGGACAGGAAACGCCCATTATCCCCAGGGGTGCCCTTTCTTCTCTGTCTTCTCCTCTGGGCCCGGACGTCCAGAATACCTTTGTGCTGCCTGACTGCTCACCTGCCTTAGATGAGATGGGAATCAGCAGCTCTGCTCCTTCCAGTGAGTTGTAGGAATACCAGGCCTTGCCACCTGCTCTGTCACTGCCTCTTAACGTCCTCCAGGCCTTATCATATGCCCTGCCTCTATGCCCTCTAGACCCCTACTAATTAGAGGACCGCTGGGTCTTTAAATCCACCCTGTAGCTACACCTTTCCTATTTCCAGGACTTTCCATCTACCCTGAAGCTGCATTTCCTTTTGTGTGTTCTCATCCCCTAACTGGACTGTGAGCACCTCGAGAGAAGGGACTGTCAATTTTTGTCCTCATGTTCCCAGTACTTGTCGCATGTTTTGCACATAGTTAAGTGCTTCCTATTCTTGATTTAAATTTGCTGACTAACTCATGGTGACAAGCTTCTCTAGACTTAGCTAGATTGGACCACAGATGACAGGCATGGAGTCCGTTGTCAGGATGACTTTCAAAACTTCTGAACTCTCCATGGAGAAGGGAAGAATTTATATGACGTTAAATTAAAAAGTTTTTGCACAAAGCCAATGCAACCAATATTAGAAGGAAAGTAGAAAGCTAGGAAGCAATTTTTAGAGCCAATGTCTCTGATAAAGGCCTAATTTCTCAAATATGTAGAGAACTGAGTCAAATTTATAGGAATGCAAGTCATTCTCCAATTGATTGATGGTCAAAGGATGTGAACAGGCATTTTTCAGATGAAGAAATTAAATCTATCTATAGTCATATGAAAATACTCTAAATCACTATTGATTAGAGAAATGCAAATTAAAACAATTCTGAGGTACCACCTCACACCTGTCAGATTGACTAATGTGATAAAACAGGAAAATGATTAATGTTGGAGAAGATGTTGGAAAATTGGAACACTAATTCATTGTTGGTGGAGTTGTGAATTGATTCAACCATTCTGGAGAGCACTTTGGAAATGTGTCCAAAGGGTGATAAAAATGATCCAGCAATACCACTACTGGGTCTGTTTCCAAAGATGATTAGGGAAAAAGGAAAAGAACCTATATGTTCTAAAATATTTATAACAACTCTCTTTGTGGTGGCAAAGAATTGGAAATTGTGGGGATGCCCATCAATTGAGGAATAGCTGAACAAATTATGGCATATGAATGTAATGTAATATTATTATGATATAAGAAATGATGAGCAGGTGGATTTCAGAAAAGCCTGGAAAGACTTACATGAATTGATGCTGAGTGAAGTGAGCAGAAGCAGGAGAACATTGTACACAGTAACATTGTGCAATGACTAATATTGATAGACTTAGCTCTTCTCAGCAATACAATAATCCAAGACAATTCCTAAAGACTCATGATGGAAAATGCTAGCCGCATCCAAAGAAAGAACCGTGGAGTCTGAATGCAGATTGAAGCATACTATTTTCACTTGTTTTTTTTTTTTGTTTTTTTTTCCTTTCTTGTGGTTTTTCCCTTTTGTTCTGATTGTTCTTTCACAACATGAGTAATGTGGAAATATAAGTAATGTGATTGTATATGTATAACCTATATCAGATTGCTAGCTGTCTTGGGGAGGGGGAAGGGAGGAAGGGAGAAAAATTTGGAACTCAAAATTTTATAAAAGTGAATGTTGAAAACTATCTTTACATGTAATTGGAAAATAATAACATACTATTAAGTGGGGAGGGAAAAGCTTCTGAACTTAGTAGAAACTCTCTGGGCTTACACTGTACTGGCATAGCCTTTGAAAACTCAAAATCTCATCTCAGCCATGATTAATGATCATGCATTGATATTTCAATAAATCTGGTATCTCATCCCTATGGATACTCCCATAGCCCATCAATGGTTTCTTCTAATGAGCAAACATTGTCCATGGCCTTCCATCCATTCGCCACAGGAGGTACAACCATCACACTTGGGACCTTTCTCTATATCTCTTGACACCACTTAGGTGCATGGCCTGTCCACCTCTTATTCCTTACTTTTGCTACTAGACCAGCCCAATGCCTTTTCTGCTTATAATTCTTTTCGGATGATATCTTAAACATTCTTTGTATTGCACAATTTTTCATAGATAATATGCTATAGCCAGTTTCTTCAGAAATAATGGCATCCCATGATCTGCAACCATATGGCATCACCATAAAAATAGCAATGTTAAGGAGATGGACTTTCACTTCAGTGAGAAGTTTGGAGTCATTTTTAGCATTGTAATATTTTTCCAAGTGGAACCTGTTCTCTTCATCCTATTCGATTTTGGGCCCCAGTTCATGAGCCTTGTCTGCCTAAGACACATGCACCATAGGCCAGTTTTATATGTTGTCATATCCAGCAGCATATCATAATATGAATAAAGGGCATTTATCCACTTGGCCCTTCGAGTTTTAGTCATGTGATCCTACCATCATGGAGGAGGCTTTGCAGTATTTTAGGGGTGTACACAATTATCACAAACTCAGCCTCACGTGAAGGACTTCACCATCTATATGGAATCCCTTTTCCATTTGGATGCTATGCATGGATGTATGTTTAAACATTCTCCATTATAGTGGCAAGCACACTCTTTTTTTATGCCTCACTTGATATTAATTATCAGAGGGTCACCAAGCAAAGTTAACTCTTGTCACGTGGAACTTGGTATCATTTTTACACATATGTAGGAGATGCCTTGTTGTAGGAGAGCATTTAGGTAATATTTGTTCTACTAAATCAAATAATTGTTTATAGTTAAATAAAAGACACAGTGGGATCTTATATTTTCTGCATATTTCAGCCAATCTTTTGACTATAAAAATGTAATTTGTTGTAGAATATCATTTGCAGAAATTGCCTGTTCTTGTGATTTCATAAAGAATTCCTTCTATGCGCATATAGATTGTTCTCATAAAAAATTACATAGAGATGGGAAATAGTCATATGTATCAGTACTTGTTTTTTTGCTTTATCATCTGTTTTCTCTAGTAATGATATTTGTGCTTCTGCATCCCCAAACATTTGGTAATCTTCCCTCTTTCACTTATCTTAAGGAGTACCCTCAATATCCCCAAAATTATAACACCTCCAGGACAGCCTTCCTCTGTGCATATTTAGTCTTAATATTTTTTCCCTTTTATTTTATTTAGTCTTATTTCTATTTCATTTTACAGTGCATTGGGCCTGGAGTTAGGATGACGAGTTCAAATCCAGCCTTAGACACTTACTAGTTGTGTGATCCTGAGCAAATCATTTAACCTTTATCTACCTCAGTTTCCTCAATTGTAAAGGGAGGAAAAAAGCAGTACTTATCTCTCAGTATTGTGAGGATCAAATGAAATAATTTTTATAATGTCCTTTGTATAGAGCATGGTATACAGGCTTAATAAATGCCTATTCCTTTCCCCTTCCCTTTCTCTAATGTTGGAGCCCATTATCATCAATGTAGAAAAGTTTGTTATAGAAATGAGATAGTTTTCATTATTTGTCTTTTTTTTTTAAATCCTTTCAGTTTTACCCTTAAATGCTCTTGGAAAGATGTTGGTGTCTCTTGCCAAACTTTCTGTAAACTGGTTTCTACCTCTATACTGTACTAATAATTTTATAAGGCAATGTTGTTGTTCGTTTGCTTAGTTGTATCCAGCTCTTTGTGACACCATGGACCATACTGCTCATGGGGTTTTCTCAGCAAAGATAAAGTGACTGAGGCCAGATTTGAACTCAGGTCTTCCTGACTCCAGGCCCAACGGTCTCTCTACTGAGCCACCTAACTGCCTCTATTTTATGAGGTAAATAAAAATAAAAAATTTTATGAGGTACTGTTGCTCATGATCTTCTCTGTAAGATTTTATATACAAATTTATATTCTAAACCATTGTTGCCCTTGGCTTTCAAATCTCTTTGCTTTTAAAGGATATTAAAACTTTCCTAACTGAAGCAGTTTCTAGGCTCTTTTGACTTCCTCACCTTGGTTTTGTGCCCTGTCACCTCCAGGATCAAATATAAAATCCTCTATTTGGCTTTTTAAGCCCTTCACCACTTTACTCTCTCTTTTCTTTCCAGATAATATTCCCAAAGTGCTTAGCACAGTGCCTGGCACAAAGCAAATGTTTAGTAAATGCATGTTCCTTTCCTCTTACCACTTTACTCCTCTCTAGACATTATAATCTAATGATATTAGCCTGTTAGTCCTTGCACAAGTCACTCCATTTCCCTATTCTGTTTTTTTCCCCCCACTGGTCATCCTCCATGCCTAGAATGCTCTTCTTTCTCATTTCTGCTTCCTGCCCACCCTGGTTTCCTTCAAAACTAAAAGCCCACCTTCATCAAGAAGTCTTTTCTAGTCCTCCTCTTTCTACCCCTCAGCTAGTGACTTCCCTCTGATATAATATATAATACAGTCTGTATATTTCAGTTTGCATGCTGTCTCCTCCATGAGAAT
The DNA here is from genome assembly GCF_003287225.1 of Phascolarctos cinereus. NCBI lineage: Eukaryota > Metazoa > Chordata > Mammalia > Diprotodontia > Phascolarctidae > Phascolarctos > Phascolarctos cinereus. Next base: position 440,429,561 of record NW_027555847.1, on the reverse strand, counting down.
ATGAGGACAGTGACCATATTTTTGCTTTTCCTTGTATCCTCAGAAATATGTGCCCGATGCGTAGTAAATGCTGTCAAACTCTGAAAATAAATAACCAAAGATCCACATAGGTTATTATACCAACTGTCAAACTCTGAAAATACCAAAGAGCTCACAGAAGTTATACACCAACTGTTAACTCTGAAAAATAAAATAAAACCAAAGAGCTAATAGAGGTTATAGGCAAAAAAAAAAAAACCCAAAAAACCCCCCAACCTTCTTTATTCTGTTGGAGGAGGGAAACTAGATATGCATGCTGGGGTCTCCTTTGAGACTGAGGAAACCCAAAGCAGTGGGGCTAAGTCTTGATACATACACAGTTTGCCTAGTGAAAAAAGTCTATTCATAGCAGGGCTTTATGACCAAAACATGGTTCCTGCAGGTGCTTGTCCGAGCTCAGAGACCACCTGGGGCTGCCTTGAGCCAATTCTGTGACTTAGCTGCTGCAGAGTTCATCCAGAGGATGAGGACAAAGGATTGTTGTGCCAAGCTCAGGGCACAACTTGCTTGTTAAGCCTTAGCTCTGAAAAACAGAGTGTTTTGTAATAAGAAAATAAGAAGAGTGAGAAGAGAGGGGGTGGTCTTGGCATGGGGATCCTGACAATGCTTAATAAATGCTTGTTGACTCCTGACTGCCTCTGAACCTCCTCTGCCCCAAGCAGCTTTACCTCCTTGCTTGAAATTGTTGTTTTATTTCCAGACAAATTGCATGAAAGAAACAAAAACAAAAGATGTAATGGTCACACTCCTCTTAGAAAAATGCATTTTTTTCATAAATGGTGGGTTTTTCCAATTGTGTAGCCAAAGCCATAAGCTTAGGGTCAATATTTTCTAATGAGTCTGTGAGATTGTAAGCTCCTTGAAGTCAAGGACCATCTTTTGCCTCTTTTTGAAGCCCCAGTGCTTGGCACAGTGCCTGGCACATAACAGGTAGGCTTTTAATAAATGCTTGTTGAATTGAACTGAAATTCATTTGACCTTTTGTCACCTCTTGTATATCATTTCCTTCATTGCAGACTATTAACCATCTCATGAAATAAGCAAGCATAATGATGATTAGGAAATCAAAACCGTTCAATATTGTTGTTTTTTAAATTCTCCTGGGGTAATGTGTGTGTGTGTGTGTGTGTGTGTGTGTGTGTGTGTGTGTGTGTGTATATGAGAGAGAGAGAGAGAGAGTGTGCATGAGTGTGCATGTGTGTGTTTCTATATGTCTTTCTGCCTCTGCCTCTGTGTCTATCTTCCTATTTCTGTCTCTCTCTTTTTCTCTTTTCTACTGTTTTATATTTGTTTGGTTCTGGTCTCAGATCACACTTTCTGGTCTTTACAAGGATCAAGTTAACCCACTAATCAGAAGCTGTTGTGCCAGGGTTCACAGAGCACACCCCTTTGCTTATAAAAACAAACAGAAATACCCACATGTACAAAGATATTTATAGCAGCTGTTTTTGTGGTGGCAAAGAATTGGAAATTGAGGGGATGCCGGTCAATTAGGGAATGATTGAACAAGTTGTGGTATATGAATGTAATGGAATATTGTTTTAGTGATATAAGAAATGAGGAGCAGGCAGACTTCAGAAAAACCTGGAAAGACTTGTATGGCCTGAAGCTCAGTGAAATGAGCAGAACCAGGAGAATGTTGTACACAGTAACTGCCACATTGTATGATGACTTTGATAGACTTAGCTCTTCTCAGCAATGCAAGGATCTAAGATATTTCCGAAAGTCTTATGATGGAAAATACTATCCACATCCAGAGAAAGAACTATGGAGTTTAAATGCATATTGAAGCGTACTATTTGCTCTTTTTTTTCTTCTGTTTTGTTTCTTCTTTCTTGTGGTTCCTCCTGCTAGTTCTAATTCTTCTTTACAACATGACTAATGTGAAAGTATGTTTAATAGGAATGTGTATGTAGAGCCTATATCAGATTGCATGCTGTCTTGGGGAGTGAGGCAGGGAGGGAGGGGGAGAAAATCTAAAATTCAAAAGCTTACGGAAGTGATTGTTGAAAACTAAAAATAAATTAACAACAACAACAACAACAACAACAACAACAACAAAAAGGAAAAAGGAAAACCAAACAGAAAACCCACCATCAAGCAGCACATGAGCAACAGTGCAGACTGGGAAGGGAGCACTGCAATATGCCACTTCTATTTTCCTCTTGAAAATGCCCTTTGTATCAGCTTTCCTGCTCTTAGGGCTTTTCTGCCGAGGTGACTTTTAAGAGATATTTCCCTCTCCTCATCCATTCCAACACACTGGGCTGGTTTTCTCCTCTGGAAGCCCAGGGCAAATCCATCATGAGTGATTTGTGCCATCACTCTCCATCTAGTCTCATCTCTCAGCTTTGCTGCTGTTTTTAAACTGGCAAGGTTTATATAGGAAAGACTCCTGCTCTCCACCTTATTACCACATCACAAGAAGAAATCCAGCAAACACAAGAAAATGGCAGAACCCATACCTCCTTTTCCTTTTTACTTCAACCATTTTATGTGTTCAACAGGTATTTATGAACCACCTCCTGGGGCAGAGGATAGGAAACAAACATTTATTAAGCACCTAATATGTGCTAGGCACTAACATTTGGAAAGTGCTTAGCCCACTGAGGTACTTGATAAATGTTTATTCCCTTCGCTTCCTCTTCCACTGCGCTAAACACTTCACAAATATTATCTCATTTCATCCTTACAAAAACCCTGTGAGGTAAATGCTATTTTATTATGCCTTTTTTATAGATAAAGAAGCTGAGGCTGAAAGAAGGCAAGTGATTCTCCCAGAGTCACACTGTGAGCTGTGTTTGGGGCTGCATTTGAATTCATATCTCTCTCACAATGTAGTAGAAAAGGGGATTTAGAAGTGGAAAAGACCTTAATGGAATTTGTAGGGCTCAAGGAGGGTAAAACAGGCAGCTAGGTAGCAAAATAGATAAAGTTCTAGGCCTGGAGTCAGGAAGACTCATCTTCCTAAGTTCAAATCTGTCCTTAGACAGTAGCTGTGTGACCCTGGGCAAGTCACATTACCCTGTTTGCCTCAATTTCTTCATTTATAAAATGGACTGGAGAAGGAAAAGGCAAACCACTCTATTATCTTTGCCAAGAAAACCACAAATGTAGCCACAAAGAGTTGGACATGACTGAGAAATGACTGAACTGAACTTACCTCACAGTTTTCTAATGATTCTTAAATGAGACAACATATGTAAAGTGTTTGTAAATTTTAGAGTGCCACATAAATGCCTGTCATTATTATAATAATTATTGTTATTGTTAGCAGCAGCATTGCGATGATGATGATGATGATGATGATGATGATGGTGATGATGATGATGATGATAATGATGATATTGGAGGGGAGCATCTACAGTGGGTGGCTGGACTTGATGACTGCGAGGTTTCCTCCAGCTCTGGAATTCTGTGACTAAGCTGCAGATTTTTCTCCTTTACAAAGCACTCCCGACAATAGGGAGAAAGAAGAAATGGCTTTGAGGAAATAATCAAGAAAGTCTGTGAAAGGAGAAGATAGGAAATTAGCATGGAAATTAAAAGAAGCTTTCCATACTCTCTGTGCTGTGAGAAAAGAAGTTATTTTAAACAGCAAGATACGTGATGTTTTATTCTGAGCATATTGGAAAGAGACATCGTACAGAATACAGACCTGAGGGAAAAGGGGGGTGGGCGGGAGGCAGAGAGGGAGACAAGACAGCACTCCTCTCAGATGATGTCGTGCAGTTTGGTTATTCACTCCTGGAGCCTATCTGGGGGTTTAGACTTATTGGCCATGAATATAAAAGTAAATTAAGTTGATTACCAAGCGTGGCATATCTTTTCATATACTAGCAAATCTTTGGAGTGTTTTTGAGTCAATGACAAACAGTTTTAAATGAACATAAAGAGTCGCTCCTTGGAACAAGATGCATCATAGCCTTTTTCTGGAGGAAGGAGAAATTCTACCATCACCAGCACCTTCACCATCACCATCATGGCCACCATCAGCAGCCACAGTATCAAACATAAGTAGGCCCATTTTGTATGTTGGTAACTGGAGACAAGGATAGCATCTGCATTGTAGCCTTTCTATGTTAGAGTGAGAAAAGTGGACTGTACAATATGTGCTCAGGGAATATAGGAAATGATTTTACCTGCAACAAACCAAATTACTGAGGAGGTTGGAATAGATGACTTCTGGGGTTCTTTCAAGTTTTAAATCTGTAATACTATGATCCTTAGCACAGTATGTGCTTAATACATTTTTCCTTCCTTCCTTCCTTCCTTCCTTCCTTCCTTCCTTCCTTCCTTCCTTCCTTCCTTCCTTCCTTCTGTCCCTTCCTTCCCTTTTACCTTCCCTTCCCTTCCCTTTTCCCTTCCCTTCCCTGCCTTTCCCTGAAGCAATAAATTAACTTTGCTGTCTCTTTGAACTCTAAGATTCTCTGAAACAGGTACTTCCTAGTGGACTTTTATTATAGTCCTTTAGAATCACGGATCTAGAACTGGAAGGGTCCCTAAAGGTTATCTACCTATCTATTTCTCCACCCCCATTTTATTTTTAAAATTTATGTCTTTTTCAATGAACAAAAATGTATTTTTCTCTTCTTTCCACCTCCTCTCTTTCATTGAAAAAAAGAAAGAAAAAGAAAATTCTTATAATGAACATGCAAAACAAATTCCCATATTGCCCATCTCCAAAAATATGTGACTCATTTTGCACCTGAAATGCACAGAAAGTACCTTTCTGTAAAGAAGTCAGTAATATCACCGGTCCTCTGGAATCTCTGCTGGTCATTTCATTAATGAGAGTTTTGAAGCCTTCAAAATTGTTGATCTTTACAACATTGTTGCTACTGTATAAATTGTTATCCTGGTTCTGTTCACTTCACTCTGCATTAATTCATACAAGTCTTCCCAGTTTTCTCTGAAACTATTGCTTTGATAGTTTCTTATGCTACAATAGTATTCCATTTAATTCACATACCACAGCTTGTTCAACTATTCCCTCATTAATGAGTACCTCCTTATATTCTTTGCTACTACAAAAAGTTCCTATAAAAATTTTTTGGTATGTTTTATATGGGTCTTTTCCCTCTTTCTTTGATCTCTTTTTCAACCCCTGCAATTTTCAGGTGAGGAAATTCAATCCCAGATGGGTTAAGTGATGACAAAAATAACACTGGTAACAACAAATCAGAGCTGATATGAAAACATAAGTCCACTGACTGCAAATTTAATGCTTTTTCCATTTTACCCTGCACACTGGCATACATACATGTATATGTGTATATATGTGTATACATATATGCATATATAAGGATCCAAACAATGGAAGATGCTAGAAGTGGAAAGGCTATAAAACAGAACACAGGACTTGGACATCTGCAATGCAGACTGAGTCTTCTCTTAGAAATTCTATATCATCTTCATAGCCCTAGACCCCTCATGCCCTCTCTGCCACAATTTCCTCCTTCTTGTAGAGAAATACGATCATAACCCACTTCACAGGAGCATTGCAAAAATAAGCACATGTTGCTTAAAGTGTTCAAAATGAAAAGTTCTGAGTTCCTAGGTTATTAATGTGGAAGGAGTCAGAACCCAGCATTCTAGTTGCTTATGAAACAGATGGTTACAATTCAAAAGGCATGAAGTACAGGAAAACAGAAATGCTATCAAGAACCTCCAAGTCCCGGAGTCTCATTTTCCAGGTCAATGCCTGAGGGATGATTGTATAAACAGAACCAAGATTTCTTTTCTTCTGTTTTCCTTGCTTCCTGGAGATGATCTACCAAGTGTCTTTTTGAACAGACCCATGAGTTGTCCAGATGACTTATAAGAACTACTTCATTAAAAACTGAACTTGGAATTCTGTGATCTTTCTAAACACAAAATACACCTTAAGTCAATTAAGGAGTTTTTTTAAAAGTCTGGTTGGAAAGCTAGGTAATGTAATGAGAGGAAAAGATAAGACAGCTGGAAATTATTGAGCAAATTAAAAGGAGATTCCTGAAGGTCAGGTGGCTAATGAGAAAAAGCATGGTTAAAAATATCACAATCCCTATGATCTAATACCACCTTAGCATCTCTCAATGCTATCAAAATCTCATCACACCACAGTCCTAATGCTACATTAGAACTTGTAAGTATGTCCCATGAGCTAGCTCTCTTCAGTACCAATAAAATTTTTCTCACTTTGGTCAATCTTTGAACAACACATAATACATGGTTCCTAGGTTGGGGCGGAGGGAGAGGTGGAGGTTGAAAATGGAGAAAAGGGGGCAGAGCCAAGATGGCAGAGTAAAATCAGTGAGCTGCTTGACCTCTCCCCCAAACCCCTCCAAATACCTGTGGGGGGGGAAGAAAATGGAGCAAAGAAAGCAGTACAGTCATCCCCTCTGGAAACCACAGTCTACTTGTCCAAATGGCTTCTCTCTGGGTGCCTCAACTATGACTCTCTACCTCTATCTTTGTCCCTGTTCTCCCTTTTAAAAGTGAAATCCAAAGCATATGACTAGTTATGACCCAATAAATTCTCAAATGTGGTGCTAAAAGGGATATTTGCACTATGTGTAGGGAAATATCTTCAAGGCCTTCATAAAGGTCTCATCTCTGGGTGACAATGAGCATTTTTACACTTTGGATGGAGAGACACTATCAATACCAGAGCAAAGGTCTCAGGAGCTTGCCCTGGAGCTCATTTTTCCTCATTATAATCTGTGGCTCAAAGATTGGCCAAAGTTAGAAATGATACCCCAGGACAATGTTTGGATGCACATTTCCTGCAAAGTAAATGAGGCTGGTGTAATTCATCTCATAAATGGGCAAAGCCCTATCTACAAGAAAGAATACCCAGCCTTGTAGGTGAGTAGTGCTCAGGCTGAGAATATTTTGATTTCTCCTCCACCTTCATTTCTACTACATGAAGCTCAGAGTCTATACTGCCTCCCCCCACCCCAATTCCTCTTCTTAGTCATAGCTCATGGAGAAGATAGACACGGTTGCTTTTCCTACCCTTTCTCCACCTTCTTTTTATCCCTTTATAAGTAAGGGGCAGGGGGAGAAATACAGCCGCTGCTTGTGGAATATACTGAAGCAAAAAGGTTACTAGTAGAAAAACAAACAAACTAGCTTTTCCAGAATGTTGTTGCACAAGTTGGAAAACAGTGAGCAAGGAGTTCTGCGGGGAAATGGTCACTGGGAGGAAGGAAGCAAATAGAAGAGTGAATGGTAAGGCAGTGACTCCCACGCACCTGGCCTATTGGGACTTCCTTAATGTGTGGTGGAGATTCTGGAGACTGAGAATGAATGACTTGGGTGGGGGGGGAGCGGGGAGCCATAAGAAATAGCTCTAATGGAGACTGATGACTGCTTGCTGATCATTATTGCATTTGTCAAGGTGCTATCCCCTGCTATGTCCTGTATGTGATTTGAAATAATTTTGCTGTGCTTGTTACTATCCTAAAGAAATCTCCTAGATTCAAAAACCTTGGAAACTTTAGTTGTTTGTGGAAATGGAGTCTAATACTCTAGATTATGATCGTTTTTCCCAGAGAGAGATTTAAGATGGAGGCACTAGTCAAAGAGACTGATTACTCTTGAGAATTCCCAAGATAGAGCCCAATCTGACTGACCAAGATTAGAGTTTAGGAGCCTGCTTTGACACTTAGATTTCACCCCCATTTTGCAAAGTTCTTCCCTTTCTGCCAAGACAGGTTGCTTTCCTGCTTCCCTCTTCTTTCCTTTGTTCTTCCTTGTTCCATACCTCATCCTAATTTCCAAGGTGACAATTCACAAATCTGATTTATTGTATTAATGTGCTAATGAGGTAAAGCAGAGTTCCTCAACATCTCCTCTCCAGTTTTCATGCCACACAGGTACATTAGTTATAACAAAGGCTGATTTCAGTAGAAAATAAATAATTCATATTTGGTCTTTCTGTTATGTGTATTAACTTGTATAAATTGAATAAGATGATTTTTTTGAAAAAGTATAATCTGGTACTGATGAGTGAGGGTCCTTTTGAGTCTGAACTGAATGGAACATTAGAAGACAAATAACCCAGTCCTCTTATTTAATAGATGAAGAAAGTAGGGCCCAGAGAAGTTCAGTGATTTGTTCATAATCACATAATCAAATCTAGGATTTGAAACAAAATCTCCCAGTTCCTCTTTCAGTGACTTTTTTCCCCACTGTACCATGGGGATTCCAATGAACCATACAAGGGGAAAAGGAAGAAAAGGTTGATATCAGATCTCTTTCTTATCTATTGAAGACAGATATGGTTTTGTTCTCCAAGGTGAAGGCTGTTAAAAAAAATTCTTGGCAAAATATATGACCTTAAAAGATCAGTTTTTGTGTCCTTGAAGAAAAGGAGGAGTAGGATGGTCACTTATTATCATCAAGCCCTTGGATCCCCAAGGGAACACCAGCATTCTGGATGCTTCTTTGTTGCTTGCTACCCTTTCATAGACACACAAAAATTATTATCAGTAAGTAGAAAACAGTTGAACTAATACCTGCCCAAACCAAATGTCGTAAATTTCCTCATAAATATAAATTTACAGACAATTGCATATTTTTGTTTGGGAAGATACGTGAACTGGGGCTCTGTTGTCTTGGGGGTGTGATCCATGTGATTTCTGTGCTTTTTCTAGGGTTCTGCACAAGCTCACATCTCATCTCACAACCCTATCATTTTTCATGTAAACAAGTGTTGGTAGGAGTGATAGGAAAAATACACATAACCAAGTCACAGAAATCCATTTTTATGTAGCTCCATAAGAATCACCTCATTTTCCTCTTTTACCTGTTAAAAGTCCAATGTGCTCATCTCCCTTTTTGCCTGTCACTGTTGCTCACATAGGAGAAACAAGAAGTCACAGAGTTCTGAGATCATTATTGCTGAAGGCTTTCGGTCAAAGCTTATTTGCTCTTCTCTGTCTGTCAAGCTGGCCATGGCATGCAGAGAAGTGTTTCAATCCTGCCAATATTCTGTGGGGATTCAAGGCTCAATAGATGTTATCACTGAATTACAGAATAATACAATTACAGAATTGGAAGAGACTCCCAACTGCATTTGTTCAGCTCCCATCTAAAGCATGCAACCTGTTTATAACCTCTCTGACAAGCAGGCATGCAGTTACTGCTAGAAGACTTCTTTTTATGGGGAGCTCATAGGTCCCAAGGCAGCCCATTCCATTTTGGGGCAGCTCTAATTGCTAGGAATTTTTTCCCTTGTATTGATTTAAAGTAGGCTTCCATGAAATTTCCACCCATTTGTCCTATTTTGGCTTGGGTAGAATAAGTCTAATCCCTTATAAATCTCCCTTGACTGGAATACTCTTCCTCCTCACCTTGGCTTCTTACTTGCCCTGGCCTCCTTCAAGTCTCAAAGCCTATTTTCTGTAGGAGATCTTTCCCAATCTCCCTGGCTAGCATCTTCCTTTCTCAGATTACTTCCACTTACACTGTATATGGTGATTTCCACAGTGTATCTACGGTGACAGATGGCCATTTGCACATTGTCTTCCCCATTAGGCGTGAGCTCCTTGAACACCATGTTTTTGTCTTTATTTTTATCCTCAACACTTAGCAAAGTGCTTGGTACATAGTAAGTGTTCAATAAATGTTTGACTATTGGCTTTTTCCATATGAATATCCTCCAAATATTTGAATATAGTTTTTCTAGTCTTCTTAGATCTCTTCTCAGGCTAAATAAATATCCACAGTTTCTTCAATTGATCCTTCTATTGAATAGTTCTGAGCTGTAACGTGATTGTGGTTGCCTTCATCTGGACACGATCTAGCTTGTCAATCTCTCATAAAATGTGGCATCCAGAGCTGAACACAATATTTTGGATGCAGTTTGTCTAGGACAAAGTACAGTGGGCCTGTCACCTCCCTAGTCCTAGATACTCTGCTGTTTAAGGTAATAACCCAATATTTCTTCAGCTTGTTTGGTTATTGTAGCATCACATTAGGGCTGCTTGGTGACTCAGTAGATAGAATGCCAGGCCTGGAGTCAAGAAGAGTCATCTTCCTGTTTCAAATGTGGCCTCAGCTACTTACTAGCTGTGTGACCCTGGGCAAGTCACTTAACCCTGTTTGCCTTAGTTCCTCATTTCTAAAATGAGCTGGAGAAGAAAATGGCGAACTGCTCCAGTATCTTTGCCAACAAAAACCCCAAATGGGGTCATGAAGAGTCAGACACAACTGCAGATGACTGAACAAGAGGAAGCATCACATCGCTGACTGATATTGAGATTACTATCCATTGAAACCTCCAGATCCTTTTACACACAAACTTTATTATTAGATGCATTATGAATTATATTTGGTTAGATCATCTATCAAATATATCATCACTAAAAGGTCACATTGTAAAGTATGAGGGTTTGGTTATTATACTATGGTCTTATTCTAGTCCTCCACAGGCTCAGATGATCATCAATTTCCTTATTGCACCAAATGCACTGAGCTGAGCAAAAATTTGGGTAGTTAGGGAAGCTATTTACTTTGTAAAGCTATGGTACCTTAGGATTGCCATGCACATAATTTCGACTCATAGAATCGGTGAGCTGGAAGGAACCTTATTGTTATCTGCAGAGTCCAACTCTTTTATTTTATAGATGAGGAAATTGAAGCCCAGAGGGGGGGAGTGCCTTACTCAGGGATATAACCCTAGCTGTTGATGTGAGAAAGTGCATGCCGGGCATGGGAGATGGCAAATGCACAGAGGTAGAAGATCAAATTCAGAGAGCACCTAACAGTCCAGTGATGTTAGAATATAGTATAAACGGGAGTAATGTGAAAAGAACTGGAAAGGTATGAGGCAATTAGATTGTGGAAAGGTTATAAATGTTGGATTGATGAGTTTGCATTTTATCTCGTAGATATTAGGGAACTACTGAAAATTTTGAGCAGGCATTAATGTGGACAGACCAGTTAGTCAATAAGTATTTATAAGCACCTTTTTTATACCAGTCACTGTGCTAAGTGCTGGGGATACAAAGAAAGACAAAAGACATTCATTACCCTCAAGGAGGGTAATATTATGGTAACTATTAAGAGGATTTATGATGTGGGGCAAGGTAAGGAACAAGCATTTATTAAGTACCTACATGTATAAGGCACTAAGATAAGCACTTTCCAAATGTTATTTTATTTGAGCCTTACAATAGTCTTGTGAGGTAGGTGCCGTTATGATTTCCATCTTAGAGTCAAAGAAACTGAGGCAGAGACAGGAAACTGTGGAGGTATTTGTAAGTAAATGTCTGAGGCCAGATTTGATCCCAGATCTTCTGGACTTTAGGTCCAACACTGGAAGCAGAAAAGCCAATGAGATCATTTCAGTTCTTCAGACAAAAATGTTAACTGGTTAGTGGATGAGCAAGCAGAGAGAAAGGAATACGTGTGAGATATGTTGTGGAGGTAGAGCTGACAATACTTGGGCCAGTGACTGGATATGAGGATGCAAAAGAGGAAGGAGTCAAGAATGACTGTTATGGTGATGGATCCAGATCAATAGAGGGACAGTGGCAGCCTCAACACAAAGAGGGACATTGTAAAGGAGGTAGGGTTAAAGGAAAAGATGACCATTTATGTTTCAGACATGTTGAGTTTGATATGCTCGTGGGACTTCCGGGACTTCTCAGGACTGGAGTTCCAGAGAGTTAATGGGGCTATATGTATGAATATTTGGGAGTCATCTGTGTAAAAATAATAATTGAACCCATGGGATCTCACCAAGGGAAAGCATACAGACAGAGTAAAAAAGGGTGGAAGAATCTGGGTTTATTTGTAGTACTTAATAAATTCACCTTCCCTTCCCTTCCCTTCCCTTCCCTTCCCTTCCCTTCCCTTCCCTTCCCTTCCCTTCCCTTCCCTTCCCCTCTTTTCTCCCTCTCTCCTTTCCCCTCCTCTCCCCTAGATTTGTCAGTCATAGGACAAGGATGACAGCCTCCCACACTCCAGGGGCTTGTGATAATACACCCTATGCTGTTATTTATTGTCAAGTACCATAGCTTTTCACTTCAAATACCAGGGAGCTTTGGGAGAAGGCAACAGAAAGTTCAGGATGGGCATCTGGGCCAATGAATATTGGTGCCCAGGGCTAGATGGAACTCACACTCAACACTTGTGCCTAGTATGATACTAAAGTGGTGAATGGTAAAGCAGACCCAGAAGTTACTACATGCAGTATGCATGTGGCTCTGTGTCCTGGGTGGTGCTTGAATCTTCAGACACATAGGTCTTCCAGTACTTCTAGCTTCTGGAGGTTCAGGATCTCTAATGGTTCTGAGTCTCTGGTTAAGAATCTGATGGTCGAGTCCCAAGGGACATGAACTCATTAAGGCCCTCTGCTGTGCCAGCTAGTCTTAGCCCAAGATGGCAGAGGATTTAACTAACTCAAAAGATAATCAGTGGTTCAAGGAGCTCCTAATCTCTGGGTTGTAAGATCCCAGAAGTGCAAATCCTCAGGGTTAGGTTGTGAAGGAGGCATCCCCACTCTAGTCCTGTTTCACAATCCCAGTGAGGGACTGGAGCTGTGTGGTGCTGCAGATCTTCTGCTTGCTTTAGCAGCGATCCCCACCCTTCTTTTTTGTTTCTAAATTTTTTTTGTTGCAAAAATAAAAAATTAACCAATCTAGTTCCCTTTCTGGCTTTTTGGGGGGACAATAGTGTATTCCTTGAAACAGCAGAGGAAAGAAAACTCTCCTTTGATGCCCACCCCCAACTGTCACATACACATTGCCTGCGTGGTAGGAAGATGAATTCTCTGCAGGTTTCTGGCAATCTGGCTTTTATTCCTGGGATCAAAGAATCAGGTTGAATTTTTTAAAAAAATTAGCATTTAAGTAAAGGACAGTAACTCATCGTATACTATACATGTGAATGACCAACGTCTCTGAACACACATTCAGTGTCCACTAAAAATGTCAATTCCACAGGCTTGGTTTCCATATATTAGTAACTACTATTAATAATAACTAAAATAATGAAATTTCATAGATGCTTTCTTAATTAACACTTAGCCATGTGTGAGGTTTGCAGGTTTTAGCTTTTTGATACTTGCTAAATATTTTTTAAAAGGAAGTCTAACAAATTAATTAAAATACCAAATGCATATTCCTAATGCTGTAACATCTGGTTAGATAATTAGGTCAAATTTCCTCTTTTTAGACACCTTGTTCCTCTTTTTCCCTCCAAAAAAGCCTTGAATATATTTGGGCACAGAAAATTTCTGCCTAAGAAATAGAAGAAGGAATTGGGCCTCAAGGAAATAGTTATGATGGGTTTCCTTATTTAATGTAACCTCAAAATAAAATTTAAATTTACAGAACTTATAAAATAGGGAAATAATTTGTAATGTAGAAACTGTAGGCTGAACTTGAGGATTTTTCAGGTAGGAATGTGTTGTTTGTAAGACTGACACCATAGGTTCTATTAGACATTGTAAATACATAGACAAAGGGATGAGATAGCAAAATTCTGGGTGCTGCAAGTGTAGTAGTGTAGAGGGGTTTTTGTAGAGTTGCGAATCTGCTTCTAGGTTATCCTTGGCCCCTGATGCAGACACTGCCTGCCAGCTGCTGCTGTCCCAGGGAAAGATGGTGGTATACTGATGAGAAGATGGGAAATTCAAAATCTTCTGCACTCTTTGAAGATCATAAAGATTTCCTCTGGCCAGTGGGGCAGGGGCGGAGATCAGGGCTGAAGCAGAAATGTTTTCTTTCTGTCCATATTCTCCCCTTTGCTGCTCCTTCAGTTATCTGTCTCTTCCACCAGGGGCTTAACTAATGGGTTCTGAACTAGTGTTCTGTTTTATAGTTGATCTGTTCTGTAGGCTATGATTGTTTCCTCTGCCAGTCTAAACACTTTTCTGTCAAAGTCACTCATGTTCATCCAAGAACATTTTGCAACTTGGTTGATTAAGATTTGATCTCATATTTTTGATGTATCTGAATATCTTATCTCTTACTTTAAGTGAGATGGAGTGATTTGATTGATTCACTCAGTCAACCCTACCCTTAATTGTTTTTATTCCTGGTGGCAGATGATGGACAGGATGAGGACTACAACCTCAGCAGGAATATATTGTGGATAACTCTTGTGTCAGAGATGAGCTTTATGATGCATAGGACCTGAAGAACCTAAGGATTTTCTCACTCTCTTCTTTTGATATTTCACTGCACCTCCATTTCCACCCCATAGATTTCCAGGAATTTTGGAAAAATGTATTCACAATACTCTCAATTAGCCTTAGGGCTGACTCCTTACTTGTAAAGACATTGTGCACCAACTTAAAGAATGAAAGCTGCATTAAAGGATTGGAAGGGGGAAAAATAGAGAGCTCCCCGCAGAGATCTTAGAAAATAAAGATACCCTTTAATGGGCAGCTTTGACAGAGGTCATTGTAGAATTTTAGTCACTTATAGCCAGGGATGTACTGGCAAATGTTTAACCTCTGACTCTCTTGGAAAAAAATATACCCGTGGCACACTTTTAAGTTTTATATGCATTATTTTTAATATTTTTTCCTAATTACATCTAAAAGCAATTTTAAAGATTCATTTTAAAAAATTTTGGTTCCAAATTATCTCCCTTCCTTTCTCCCTTCCCCCCTGAGACCATAAGCAATTTGATATAGGTTATACATGTGCAATCATGCAAAACATATTTCCATATTAGTTATGTCATAAAAGAACAGACAAAAAAAAAGCCCTATAAAAAATGAAGAAAGTGAAAAATAGTGTGCTTTGATCTGCATTCAGACTGTTGTCTTGCACTTGTCTTGCATCATTGTATTGCTGAAAATAGCTAAGTCACTCCCAGTTGATCATTGTACAATATTACTGTTACTGTGTACAATGATCTTCTGGGTCTGCTCATTTCATTTTGTATCAATTTGCATCAACCTTTCCAGTTTTTTCTGAAATCATCCATACCTCATTTAGTCATTGCCCAATTGATTGAACATCTCCTCAATTTCCAATTCTTTGCCATAAAAAAAGCTGCTATAAGTATTTTTGTACAAATAGAGCCTTTCCCACTCCCCATCTCCTTTAAAAAAAATCTCTTTGGGATACAGATCTAGTAGTGCCTGGGTCAAAGGGTATGCACAGTTCTATAGTCCTTTGGGTACAGTTCCAAACTGGAATGGATTGGATCCAAAATAGTTGAATCAGTTCGTAATTCTACCAATGGTGCATTAGTGTCCTAATTTTCCCGCATCCCCTCCAATATTTATTATTTTCCTTTTCTATCATATTAGCCAATATAATAGGCATCATGTGGTACCTCAGAGTTGTTTTAATTTGTATTTCTCTAATCAATAGTGATTTAGAACATTTTTCATATGACTATATATAGCTTTGATTCCTTCAGCTAAAAACTTTATATCCTTTGACCATTTATCAATTGGTGAATGACTTCCATTCTTATAAATATTACTCAGTTGTCTATAAACTTGAGGAATGAGGCCTTTGTCAGAGATACTTGCTGTAAAAATAGTTTCCCAGCTTTCTGCTTTCCTTCTAATCTTGGTGGCATCGATTTTGTTTGGGCAAAAACTTTCAAATTTAATAATAATCAAACTTATCCATTTTATATTTTGTACTGTTTTCTATCTCTTGTTTGGTCATAAATCCTTCCCTTTTCCATACATCTGACAAGTAAACTATTCCTTGCTCTCCCAATTTGTTTATGGTATCACCCTTTATATTTAAATCATGCATTCATTTTTACCTTATCTTGGCATATGGTGTGAAATGTTGGTCCACCCTATACCTAATTTCTACTATACTCTTTTCCAGTTTTCCCAGAAGTTTTTGTCAAATAGTGAGTTCTTGTTCCAAAAGCTTGGATCTTTGGGTTTATCAAACACTAGACTATTATGGTCATTTACTATGTTTATTGTATACCTAATCTACTCCACTGATTCTTAGCTAGTATCATCTTGTTCTGATGATTACCACTTTATAATACAGTTTGAGATCTGGTACAGTTAGGTCACCTTTCTTCACTTTTTTCCCCCATTAATTCCTTTGATATTCTTGACCTTTTGTTCTTCCAGGTGAATTCTGTTATTTTTTTCTAGCTCTGTAAAAATAATTTTTGATAGTTTGGTACAGCATGTAATAAGTAAATTAATTTATGTAGAACTGTCATTTTTATTTTATTGGCTTGGCCTACCCATGAGCAATTGATATTTTTCTAATTATTTAAATTGTGTGAAAAGTATTTTGTAATTGTGTTCATATGATTCCTGGGTTTGTCTTGGTAGGTAGACTCCCAAGTGTTTTACATTGTCTACAGTTATTTTAAATGGAATTTCTCTTTCGAGCTCTTGTTGCTGGACTTTGTTGGTGATGTACAGAAATGCTGATGACTTATGTGGGTTTATTTTATACACTGCAAATTTGCTAAAGTTGGTATTTCAACTAGTTTTTAGTTGATTCTCTATTTTTCTTTAAGTATAGCATCATATCACCTTCATCGCCTACTTGTTAATTCCTTTTCCTTTTCTTGTCTCATTACTATAGCTAGCATTTTAGTACAATATTGAACAATAGTGGTGATAATGGGCTTCCTCGCTCTACCCCTGATCTTATTGGGAAGGTTTCTAGCTTATCCCCATTACAAATAATACTTGTTGATGGCTTTAAATAGATACTACTTTATCATTTTCAGGAAAGCTCCATTTGTTCCTATGCTTTCCAGTGTTTTTTTTAATAGGACTAAATATTGTATTTTGTCACAAGCTTCTTCTGCATCTATTGATACAGTCATATGATTTTTGTTGTTTTTATTATTGATATGATCAATTATGTTGATACTTTTTCTAATATTGAAAAAGCCCTGCGTTCCTGGTATAAATCCCACCTTGTTGTAGTGTATGATCTTGTTTCATTTGCATCGTTAACATTTTTTCCATCACTTTCTTAAGTCTAGAATTCAACAAAACAATAAACCAAGCTCTGATTTATAGCATTTGCCTATTTCTGAGGCATAATGCTTACACTAAAAATTTAATAATAGGCTATCATAAGTTGGTTTGAGCTGGCTGTAGCACACCCTGCTTACAGTCTTAAATAGTTAAGGCTTTCAACAGGCTTTTGCTCCTCCTGCAATTCATTGATTTTCCAGCAGGAGGCAGCAGGCGATATTATCCTCCATATTGTCTCCTCACATAGTTACATATAATTCTCAGAAAGCAGCATCTGGCTCACTTTCTGCCACAGCCAAAGCCCTCTGCTAGTGCAAATCTTTTTCTAATGTTGTGCATGGTCTCTGCCCCTTGCAAGTGAGCAAGCTAACAAACCTTTTAGAGCACCTACTATGTGTCAGGCATGGTGCTAATTACTAGGGATGCAAAGAAAATTAAAAATAGTCCTATCCCTTAAGAAGCTAATAGAGGAGACAACATGCAAACAACTATGTTTTTTTAAAAAAAAGATATATACAGGATAAATATATACAGGATAAAATAATTGAAGAGGGAAAATACTAATATTAAAGATATTCAGGAAAAACTTCTTACAGAAAGTAGAATTCTATAGAAGTTGAGGGGATGCCCATCAATTGGGGAATGGCTGAACAAGTTCTGGTATGTGATTGTAATGGAATATTATTGTGCTATAAGAAATGATGCACAGGATGCTCTCAGAAAAACCTGGAAAGACATATATAGATTGATGCAAAGTGAAATGTACTCTGTACAAAATAACAACATTATTGTAAGATGGTTAGCCAGGAATGACTTAGCTATTCTCAGCAACACAATGATCCAAGACAACTCTGAAGGACTTGTGGTGAGAAATGCTATCCATTCCCAGAAAAAGAACTGATGATATCTGAATACAGATTGTAGCATGCTTTTTTTTAAACTTTATTTTTCCTGAGCTTTTTTCTTGTCTAGGTTTTCTTTTACAACATAACTAATATTGAAATGTTTTGCATGACTACACACATATAACCTATATTGAATCGCTTGCCTTCTCAATGAGGGGGAGGAGTGGGGAGGGAGGAAGGGAGAGGATTGGGAATTCAAAGTCTTAAAAAGGAATGTTAAAATTGTTGTTATGTGTAACTAGGGAAAAATAAAATACTACATAAAAAAAGGAAAAAAAAGACTAAAAACAGAAAAAAAGAAAAAAGAAAGTAAGAAAGTAGAATTCTAGGTATGACCTGAAGGAAGCCAGAAAAGCCAGGAGAGAGAGGTGAAGAGGGGGAGAATTCCAGGCATGGGGAGCAGCCAGTGAAAATACACCGAGTTGAGAGATAGAGTGGCTTATTCAATGGTCATCCAGGAGGCCAGTATTACTATTAATGATAATAATAATGGCAATAATAACAATTGGGGGGGTGAGAGAGTGAGAAGATGGCATTTCGGCTATAAGAGTGGGTTTCAGGGAAAATAGTAGTGTCCTCATTAGTAATAGGGAAATTTGGAAGAGGAGAGGGTTTGGGGAGGAAATAATAAGTTCAATTTTAAGTTTGCCTCCAAGATATCAAGTTTGCCAATAAGCACTTGGAGAGGTGAGAGTGGAGGTCAAGAAAGAGATAAGGATTGGGTAAATAGATCTAGGGATCACCTGCATAGAGATGAGAATTGAATCCATGGGAACTGATAAGATCACTAAGTGAAATCTTACAGAGGGTGAAGAGGGCCCAGGTCAGAGCCTTGAGGGATACCAACAGTTAGAGAGTAGTGACCTCTATGGAGATGCAGCAAAGAAATGAGTGGTCTGACAACAAGAGGAGAACCAGCAAAGAACATTTTTACAAAAACCTAGAGAGAAGAATGTATCAAGGAAAATGTGATTGACAGTGTCAAAGGCTGTAGTGAGGTCAAGAAGGATGAGGATTGAGAAAAGACCATTAGATCTGTGAATTAAGAGATGATTGGCAACTTTGGAGAGAGCAGTTTCAGGTTGAATGATGAAGTGAGAAGCCAGACTTCAGAGAGTTAAAGAAGAGAGTGAGAGGAAAGGAAGTGAGGGCACGTGTTGTAAACTTTCTCGAGGAGAGTAGCTTCAAAAGGGAGGACTGATACAGGAAGATAGCTAGTAGGGATGGGTGCATGAAGTGAGGGTCTTTTGAGGATAAGAGAGTTATAAGTTTGTAGGTAGCAGAGAAGCAGCCAGGAGACAGAGAGATTGAAGATTAATGAGAGAGTGAGTAAGAATGATGAAGGCAGGGATGGGGAGTAGAGAATCTTCTGGAGAAGATGGGATGCAATTGGACCACTGGTCTAGGAGTTTGCCTTGGCAGGAGAAGGGACATCTTTTCATGTGAGACAGAGGTGAAGGAGGAGAAAGTGCAAGAAAGCATTTTAGTTATGTGAGATAAAGAGGAGAGGAGAAAAGATAGCTCTTAGCAAATGACTTCAGTGTTTTCAGTCAAATATGTGGTGAGGTTCTCAGCTGAGAAGGTGGAGGAGGGGAAGAAATGGGGCCTTTAAAGAAGGTTGAAAGGGTTAGGAAAAGCCACTGTGGTGAGATAATGAATCAGTTAGGGAGGTGTGGGCCCAGTGAGAACCACTGCAAAGGGAAAAGCTTCCAGAATTTTCCATTTGCTTTGAAATCACAGTTATGTCTAAGTTATAGCCTTAGGGATATAATGCAGGACAAGAGAACTCTTCCCATTAAGGAAATGTCCTGCATCCTCTAGCCTCACAAAAGCTTGCTCAGGTAATGGGACCTTGCTGTTCTCCAAATCCAATAAGAATCTTGCTCTTACTTGTTGACACATGGGTGTCTACAAATCTCAAAGTCTTTTTTTTCTTGGCCACTCAGAGTGGTCCTCTCACCTGAGTAAACAGTCTTCACTTTTCTCTGAGGCAATGGGGTTGGATTCTTCAAATCAACCTAGGCTGTAATGAAGGCACCTAAACTGAACAAAGAGGGTGGGAATGCTGTGAATTCCCAGGGTTCTTGGTCATGTTTTCCTTCTAGACACTTGACTTTTCGGGCTCCAGGTGGAGGTAGTTTTAGGAGTAGTTCTCATAGACCAGCTCCATGAAGTACCCAGTATGAAATAGAGATTGATATCATCTTAACCTGCTTTTGATCAACTCAATCTTTTGCAGAATTTTTTTTTCCTGTAAGAACGTGTTCCTCTTTCATAATGAAAGTCAGAAGAAAATAAAATTCACTCACAATCAACTTGAAAAGGAAATAAATTCCTACAATGTGCTAGGCACTGTGCTAAACACTTTCCAAATATTATCTCATTTGATCCTCACAACAGCTCTGTGAGCAGGTGCTATTATTATCTCAAATTCACAGTTGAAGAAACTGAGGCAGAGGTTAAATGACTTGCCCATGGTCATACAGATAATAAGTGTCTAAGGCTGCATTTGAACCCAGGTCTTCCTGACTCCAGGACCAGTACTCTTTCCACTGCACCAACTGGTTGCCTATGATCACTTAGCTGAAATACATCTGTCTAGTCTAGAAAGCCAGGGATACCCATGGCCGAATGACTAAGGCAGCATTTTCTGACCTGTGCTTTGTGGAACCCTGATATTCCATACTATGTCAATAGGGGTTTTGTGAAAATTTGATGCCAATGATATTTTCCCTCTAGATCTTAGATATGGCAAAGTAAAATGAGCGAAACAAAGAGAAAATTTTATTAAAAATATAAAATAACAATACCATTGTTAAAAGAAATAACTTTAAAACTTAAGAACTGCTCCATGAAATGACAAGCTATGATTCCAGATGACCAATGATGAAGCATGTGGTTTACTTCTTGACATCAAGGTGGTGGACTTAGGTGCAGAATTAGACATATATTCTTTGGATATGGCCAATACAGGAATTTGGTTTGCTTGACCATGCATATGTAGTATAAGAATTTGTTTGTTTGGGGAAAGTGAGAGGGAAAAAAAATAAATTCCTGTCAATTAAAAAATAAAATTTAATTTAAAACATTAGATAGAAGTTATGCCTCAAAAATGATTTTTCAGTATGCTAGGCTGATTTCCTCTGTTTTGCTCTTTTTTTTCAAAGCCTTTTTATCCTAGAGGTATTCTGTGTTCCCAGGCTTCCAATACTAGCATTTATGGGTCCCATTAATATGCCTCAACACTAAAAGTTCTCCATAAACAAATTAATTTGAGAAACTCTAATCTAACAAAGAACAGGACAATATAAAATAAATTTTAGTTGAAAATTCATTTATATTTAATTGTCAAAAGCATTTGGAGTTACCTACTCATTTGCATTTATAGAATTCATTTCCACTGTCAGAATCCTAAAGCCTGGTTGGTTTGTAGGAAGTCTTGTTAGAATGGGCCGGTGGTGCATTGGGGATCATTGAAAAGGGCATCTGTCACTCATGGACAATCAAGAATTGGCTATACTTCCATATTTAGACCTGGAAGATGATTTCATTTGGACTCTATCTTTGCAAAATTAAAATAATCAGTTGAAAAATGAGAAGTTCAGTCAACCAACTACTTGTTGCTGTTATTTAAATTCAATAAACATGGATTAGATGCCAACTGGGTGCAGAGCACTGTGCTAGGCACCAGGGGAGAGACAGAGTTTAGATAAAGCAGTCCCTGCTTTCATAGTTTACAATTCAGTTGAGGGGTTGGGGTGGGGTATGACATTTGACACAAATAATTCCTGTACAAAATAGAATTAATCAATCAAGCACTTAAGCACTTAGTAAGTGCCTGGCATTGTGATAGATAAGCACTGGGATATTAAAAAAAAAAAAAGCAAAAATAGTCCTTGTTCTTCTTTTAACGGAGGAGCTATTTTCCCCATGATACCAAATACCTGAATTTATCACTGAGTTGACTTAAATGACCAGTTTCTCTGGCACGATGTGTTGCAGACATAGCCTCAGGCTCTGACTCACATAGCCCTGGTAAGGCGCTAGAGAAAGATTCAGATCATTTCCGAACTCTTTAGTGTACTTGCTTACACCTGTGAGCCTGGAAGCAGGCCAACAAGCAGTTGGTTGACTGAACTTTTCATTTTTCAACTGGTTATTTTGATTTTGCATCGACAGAGTCCAAATGAAATCATCTCCCAGGTCTAAATATAGAACTATAGCCAACTGTTGATTGTCCATGAGTGACTGATCCCCTTTGCCATTCTTTATTCCCAAGTTGCTATGTGGTGGCTTGCAGGCCACGTGTTGCTGTCTTAGAGGATTCTGATGCAGTTCAGCCTATAGCTGTGACCTCTTTTGTCTTCTCCCCACCCCCAACCTTAGGTGCACTTGGATCAGAATTTCAGGGGAAGCAAGCAAAGTAGTGTTTGGCATTTGCCTGTGGCAGGTATCCTGATGGAAAGGGTCAGGAGGATGTGTACTTGGAAGAGTGAGGTACTAGGTGAGGGCTTTCTGCTCAGCAAACTGGCCCATTCCTGCACATTCACCATTTTGTGCTCAAAACAGGAACTTGATTAATATTTGTTCTCTACACAAACAGCCTCAGCATGGGATTTTTTTCTACTATGAATAGTGAGAAAGCCTGATAAGAAAGAACATCTGAATCTTGTTTCTATGGCTCAGATGGGTCATTTTCTGACGAGTTAAAATGAAACCCAGCAACTTGGTTTTCATAATCGCCAACACTGACTGCCAAAGAGGAAAAGAAAAATATAACCCAAGGAAAATAATCCTTTCTCCAGTTTTTGCATTCTGATGCTTATTTATCCCCTATTCCTTTATTTCAGTTTCCTCTTTTTCCTTCTGTCCTATTTAGGTCTTTTCAGATCCTGCTTATCTCATAACCCAGTGCTTACAGTGAACACTCCAGCATAATTCTCTATTGTGGAATGGCCCAAGGTGGGCTGCACAAGGACCCTCTGCTTTTTTAGTAATCCTGGTTTGGCGACAATGCCCTGAAGGGCCTCTTTTCTTCAAAGTAATTTGTGAAATCCTCAAATAAAAATGAATTTGAATTAACTTTGTTTTTAAAATTTTTTATTGCTGTATTTGGTTTTTATACCATCTTAATTTCCAATATACCTCTGTCATGAGGGAGAAACCAATGAGCTCAGTCCTCATGAGGAAATACAGGGTGCTCAGGAGATGCAATATTCACTTGGATTTTCAAGCGCACCCAGACCTTGTGTAATTGGTTCTGGTCCACTACCCGTATGATAAAGAGAAGCTTCATTGATTAGCAATGGAACCAGACCTAGGGTACATTCAAAAGGCACTAGTCAATTCGAATCTGTCCCTTTTTGAGTCCTGATGTTCTGGTAAGAGATAATGCTATGACAGGACAGGCCTTGGCCTCTCCCCATCAGAGGCTAACATGTGGTCTAGGAATATGGGTCTCTGCTCTTTGCATCTTTGTGTTGATTTGTCCTGATTCTAGGGGAAGGAACTTCGAGGCTATGACCTTGTGAGTTTCAAAAGGTCAGGGGATCTAGATGTGGAATCTGAGCTGGGTTTATAGCCCAGACAGTTCAGTTTTGAGGCATACAGGAACAAGGAGTGACTTTTGGGACCCAGCCCAGCAGTAGCTGAGATAAGAACTCATCCCCCATTGACGCTGCATTTGGACATGAACTTTGCAGGAACAATACTATGTAAAAACCTCATTAAGTCTGAGCCCACTCTTCTCAAACACCGAGATGGAATAGGGGAGAGTATGTTCCACAGTTTTGGGAGGGAAATGTTATTACTTCTTTCTTCCTATATCTTCAAAGTAAATTTCCTTTTGTAAAAGCTAATGGATATTAATTAGCTAAATGGAAGTGGGGTATTAGTCAATATACATTTTTAAAAGCTTACTATGAGTACTGGGCTAAGGGCTGGGGATGCAAAAAGAGGCAAAAGACAGTCCCTGCCCTTAAGGAGCTCACAATCTAATGGAATTAATCACTGGCAGCAAACAGTAGAAGGGGCAGGAAACCACGCCAGAATGGGGGCTTCAGCTGATGTGATCCCTAAATCCATAGAGGGGAGACAGAGTCAGCCTCACTCTGTGAGACCAAGGCCAGAGTCAGCCACTACATCTCTGCCCCCTCCCTTCCTCAGAGACCTGTGCCTTATAACAAAGAGTTAAAAAAAAAAAGGCAGGGGGCAGGGGAGGGGGAAGTTTAGCAAAACTAACCAACATGTCAACTGGGTCTGATAGTCTACACAACATTCTACACAAAGTCTCCCACCTGAGCAAAGAAAGGAAGGAGGTGCATTTTTTTTACCATGTTCAGGTTTTAATTAACTTTAAATAAGAACAAATAAACAAATATGCAGACTATTGGTAGACTAACCCATAAGGGTCAATCCTTGAAGCATGCATACATATTCCCTGCCTGGCATCAGTCCAACTGGTTATGTGGATGACTCAGGGATCTGTACCGTATGTCTTCTCATTGCCTACAGAACTGAAATAACTGATGACTCAGTGAGGACAGCAAGGTAGGGCTACTTGGCTTGGGCCCCAGAGGTGGAAGGGGGAGGAGAAGTAGCCCCAGTGTCTGTGAGCATATGGCCAACTCTGTTTTTGTATTTAGTCTTTCCTCATCATAAGCAAATTAATATTCCAAAATGGGAGTGTCTGGGCAACTTTGTGGGTTCAGGAAATCCAGGGGTCCCACCTGCTGCCAAGGCTAAATGGTGGCAGTGGCAGTAGCTGACAGGACTATAGTCACTGAGGGCAATGAATACAGAAAGACAGTTATTCAAAGATAGCTTCAGGGTGTGTGAACCCTTAGGTGAAGACAAGTACTGACTATGGATTCTAGAAAGGCAGAAGCTATGTATTCCAGAAAGGCATCGGTTATGGGTTCTGGAACTGCATAGACCATTGAAGGCTAGCAGAGAGCTACACCTTAAGTGAATGAGTCCACAAAGGGAGAAAAAGTCTACCGCTGCCCTACATGCATACCCTATGCATGTGTCCTCTTTACATTATTTACTGGTAGTTACTAGTGGGCTTCCTCCTACTAAGCCTGCTACTGGGGCAACTATCCTCTGACAAAAGTCTATACCAGGAATACCTCCCTCAATTCCTCCTATATTTTTAACATGTGGTGGCCTTCATTAAATCTAACCTAGGGAGCTGTGTCCATGGTATTTGTTATAGGTAGGCAACTGTGGCATTCTAATGTAATCCTACATGCCCAAACAAATTTATGTAAATTTGTTTTACATAAATGTGGGTATCTTTACATGAGACTTAACAGAATTTAGATGAATACCCTAGATGGTAGTGGTGGTAGTAGTGGTGGTGGTGGTGGTAGTAGTAGTAGTAGTAGTAGCAGCAGCAGCAGCAGCAGCAGTAGTGGAAATAAGAAATAAGTAGCAATAGTAGTAGTACTAGTAGTAGTTGTAGTAAGCAATAGTAGCAGTAAGAGTGGTAGTAATAAGTAGTAGCAGTAGTAATAGTAGAAGCAGTAGTAAGTAATAGCATTAGGAAGTAATAGTACAAGTAGTAATAAAAGTAGTAGTAAGCAAAAATAAAAGAAGTAGTACTACTAGTAGTAAGTAATAGCAGTAGCAGTAAGTAGTAGTAGTGGTAGTGGTAGGAGGAGGAGGAGGAGGAGGAGGAGGAGGAAGAACCATCCTCTGAGGACCCCAATCTGAAAGTGTCAAATTTAGGGAGTTACCCCAGAGGCATGTTAATATATGCCACATAGTGTCTTTTGCTTTTGGAAATAGTGTGGCGCAAATGGATATGGCTTAATTAAATAGCCCTGGGGAGATAGTATAATACAGTTGAAAAACCAATAGCTCTGGAGTCTGAGGACCCAAGTTCAAATCCTACTTCTGCTGCTTACTGCCTGAATTACCTTGGTAAATCCTCCATTCTCATCAGTTTCCTCATCTAAAATGAGAATATTGGACTAGATCTATTCTGAGGTCCTTTCCTGCTCAGGATCCATAAGCCTATGAACCTTCCAGAAAGACTGAGCATTAGTTATTGCCATAGTACTTGATATATACTAAACACTTGATAAATGCTTATTCATTCCTTCATTCATTCACAGTGTTTTGGAGATTATTAATTCCAATGTTCCCCAATGTTGGTACGAGCTTTCCCCCAACCCTTTGACAGTCCCTTCCATCGTGTCCTTCCCTCTGAAGCATACTTAGTACTCAGAGCAGAAGTCATCTTTCAGAATGTGCAAGGACCAATCCTTGCATTTGGGTTCAAACTGGACATAACGTTTTTAAGTATGAACATCGGTGATTTACATAGCCCTCCCACATGCAAATACATATGCCAAGGCACCTACACTGGATGGTGGTGGGAACTGGCGTGACGTTTCCCAAAAAGCAAATATTCATGCTAAGGGGAAACAAGGACATTATTTAAAACAAAACAGACCTGGTGAACCACAGCTTAATGTGGAGGCTTCCTAAGAGACAGCAAGGGGGGAGAGAGAGATAGAGAGACAGAGACAGAGAGAAAGACAGAGAGACAGAGAGAGACATAAAGACAGAGAGACAAAGAGACAGACAGAGAGATGGAGAGAGACAGATAAAGACAGAGAGGAGAGAGAGGGAAAGAGAGAGGCATTCAGGGGAGCATGAGACCCACTCCACTGCTATATCACCATAGAGATAATTAACAAGACAGTAATGAGGAGCATCCACAGAATCAGACTGAGGTAAAGAATGTTCTTGTTGTTCCTTGACAACCAGTTTTCATCACCTTGAAGACAAGAGTGTGTGTGGTGGAGGTGGTGGCAGATAACTGCTAACTGAAGTATCTGGATCCTTCACCAACTCAATGCACTGTGAGACATTGATTATTGGAAGCCTGTTCAGTGCTTGAAGCCCAGTTGACTGGAGCCAATATTTATTTTTTAGTGAAAAATGCTTTCTGTGAGATTTTTCCGTGCCATTGCTGAGTGTAGCCAGACGTTTAAATATGTCCAGAGATATTTTTTCTAGCAGCTTTAAAAACACACACACACACACACACACACACACACACACACACACACACACACACACACACACACACTTCCTTTTTAGTTGTCTTGGAAGGGACCCCAGTCTGCTTGGTTTGATAAAATTGGGGAAATCCTTTTTACAGTTTGTTCTCATTAATCATCAGAGGGGCCTTTAGCAAGAAAGATGAGGCTGAATGAATTGCAACAGCTGGGCATGAATACAGCTGCATCACCTGTCCTTTAACAGTGTACCTCAGCCCTGGGTCCCATACAGATGGTAATAATCCTGTCTATAAAGGCATCTGTCTGAGCCAGGGGTTGGGTGAATATAGCATGAGCAGGAGGAGGACAGGACATACATTCACCAGGTGCCAGGGGATCCTTTCTAAAGGAAATCAGAGAAAGAGAAAGGTTTTAAGGAAGCAATTTCTATTTTCTTAGTAATTATAATCCTTGGTAATTTAATGAATTAGCTTTCATTTACCAGTTTCAGTGTGCAAACCCAAGCTGGTAGTGAGGAGCAGACGTCTGGGAGCACGGCCAAAGGGTCAGACCATGAAACCCACAGCCAGGCTCTGGATGATGGACTGGCTCTCTTTCTGCCTCTGCCTCACTCTGTCATCTGGTGCCCTCAGCCTTCTGCGCCCTATTACTCCTCTTCCTTACCTTCTTTTGTTTGTGACTACATAGGTAGATGCCTCTCTTCACTTGTATTTATTTTAAAGTTTTATTGATTTTTATCTCATAGTCATTTATGAAAATATTCCCCTTATGCCCTCCATACACACTGAATTCTTCCTTGTAAGAAAGAAAAACAATCATGCAAAAACGCTTGATGTGGTAGCTGCATCTGACAATGTACACGACATTCTGCCCTAACAATTCCCTGGCTCACTGCAGAGAGGAAAGAGAATTGTTTCTTCACTGAACATTTTCAAAATGCGTGCCAAAATTCTCCTAGTAGATGAAATGCTGCATTGATATAGTTGGTAACCATAAAGAGTAAATTCAGTTTGAGCCTCCTTTGTGTGTGGGTGTGGGTGTGTGGGAAGGTTATTTTCCTTTCATTGCTGCCATGAATTTACATGATGCTGATACCTGCAAACAGCGACAATCCCACCTGGTTTCTTTCCTTTCTTGTGCCACCTCAGGCACAACAAGACTCTTCAATGAAGAGTCTTTTAAAGACCTTATTACTGTATTACAAAGCAGTCATCATCAAAACAATCTGGTGCTGGCTAAGAAATAGAGCAGTGGATCAGTGGAACAGATTAGCTACACAATACACAGTAGTAAATGATCATAGTAATCTAATGTTTGATAAATGCAGAGATCCAAGGTTTTGGGGAAAGAAAACTAGGAAGAAGTTTGGCAAAAACTAGATACAGACCAACATCTCACACTGTGTACCAAGATAAGGTCAAAATGGGTACATGATTTAGACATAAACAGTAATAGCATAAGCTAATTAGGGAAGCATGGAATATTTTACCTGTCAGATGTTTGGCTAAGGAAAGAATTTGTGACCAAAAAAGAGAGAGGGAGCATTGCTGGATATAAAAGGGATAATTTTGGATACATTAAATTAAAAAGGGTTTGCACAAACAAAATCAATGTAGCCAAGAATAGAAGGAAAGTAGGAAATGGGGGATAAATTTTACAGGAAGTTTCTCTGATAAAGGTCTTATTCCTCAAATATATAGAGAACTGAGTTAAATTTATAAGAATGTAAGTCATTTCCCAAATTGATAAATGATCAAAGGATATGAATAGGCAGTTTCCAGAAAAAGAAATCAAAGCTATCTAATCAGCCTTTTTTTTTCAATTGTATCCAGCTCTTCTGACCCCATTTGGGATTTTCTTGGCAAAGATACTAGAGTGGTTTTTTCATTTCCTTTTCCAGTTCATTTTACATATGAGGAAACTGAGGCAATCTGGGTTAAGTGACTTGCCCAGGATCACATAGTCAGTAAGTATGTGTGGTCAGATTTAACTCAAGAAGATGGGTCTTCCTGACTCCAGGCCCAGAATTCCATCCACTGTGCCACCTAGCTAGCTGCCCATAAGCTATCTATAATCATATGAAAAAAGTTCTCTCAATGATTATTGATTAGAGAAACACAAATTAAAACAACTCTGAGGTGCTACCTCATACCTGTCAGATTGGCTAAGATTACAGAAAAGGAAAATGACAGGTATTGGAAGGGATGTGGAAAAATGGGGACACTAATGCACTATTGGTGGAGTTGTGAATTGATCCAATCATTCTGGAGAACAAATTGGAACTTTTTTATAGCCCAAAGGGCTATAAAACTGTGCATACCATTTGACCCAGCAATACTACTAATAGGTCCATATCCCAAAGAAGGCAAAGAAAAAGGAAAAGGACCTATACATACAAAAATATTTATAGAAGTGTTTTTTGTGTATGGAATTGGAAATTGAGGGGATGCCCATCAATTGGGGAATGGCTGAACAAATTGTATTATATGATTGTGATGGAATACTATTGTGCTAAAGGAAATGACGAGCAGGATACTTCCAGAAAAAACCTGAGAAGACTTATATGAACTGATGCAAAGTGAAGTTAACAGAACCAGACTATTGTACACAGTAACAGAAATATTTTATGATGACCAACTGTGGATGACTTAGCTATTCTCAGCCATACAATGATCCAAGACAGTTCTGAAGGACTTATAATGAAATATGCTATCCACCTTCAGAGAAAGAACTGATGGATTCTGGATGCAGATCAACACCTACTTTTTAAACTTTATTTTTCTTATTTAAAAATTTGTCTGTTTTCTTTTGCAACATGGCTAATATGGAAATATGTTTTGCATAACTGCACATGGATAATCTATATCAATTTGCTTGTCTTCTCAATGAGGGGGCTTGGGAAGGAAGGAGAGAAAGAATTTAGAACTTAAATTTTTAAAAAATGAATGTTTAAAATTGTTTTTATATGTAATTGAGAAAAATATGAACTGGAGAGAGTGTACAGCACAGACCTGGGATGATGAAGGGCCTGGAGTTCGTGTCATCTGTGGACTGGTTGAAGGAAGTGGGTACATTAGTGTGGAGCAGAGAAGACTTAGTGGAACCTGAGGACAATTTTCAAGTACTTGAAGGGCCACCAAGTAGGAGAGGGATTAGACTTGTTCTGACCTATCAGAGCAATGGGTTATGGCAAAGAGGCTGGACATAAGGAAAAAACTGCCCAAGATGTAGAGCTTCCTGCTACTATAGTGAGTTGCCTTGGGAGGAAGTAGGTTCCCTCTCGCTGGAGATCTGGCAAAGCCTGGACAACCACTTCTCCAGTATGATGGAGAGGAGCTTTTTATTCAGCTATGAGTTGAATTTGATGGCCTCTGAGGTCCCTTCCAACTCTGAGCTCCTGTGGTACCGTCCTCACTCGGAAAAGACACACTGATGATCTCAATTTCCAGGCAGAGGATCATTGGATTTCACTCAGGAAGAAAACTGAAAGTTGTTTACCCTAATTTCTTCACTTTACAATTTAGAAAACTGAGGCCCAGAGAGATTAAATCAGTCAACAAGCATTTGCTAAGTTCTCATTGTATGACAGGTAGCAAGTAACAGTGCCAGGATTTGAACTGAGTTCTTTCTGGACTCCAAATCTAATGGTCTTTCTACGGTACCACATGGTGTCATCCCATCCCAACCTTTAAAAGTAAGTATGTCTTTAGCCTTGTCCTCTCTGGGTCCTTTCACAGCATCTGCCTCCATATTTTAAAACTCATCAATGATGTATCACTTGACTAATAAGCTCATAACTACATCATCTCTCAAGTCCTCCAAATCTCACCACCCCAAAAGTCCTTTATAAAACTTTTAGAGACTCTGAAATTAAGTAGATGTTCCTCTTTTCTGTCCTTTCCCCCTCCTTTCTTACTACCCTTTCCCCCTTCCATCACAATAGGCCTGTTACAGTCCCTCTTTGCTCCCTGAGGAAATAATGACTAAGGGTTTTAGGTTTTTGAAGCACTTTCCTCCCATCAACTCTGTGAGCTATTCCCATTTTACAGATGAGAAAACTGAGAGTCAGTTTTCTGACTTGCCTTCTGTCAGATCAGGAACCTGTGGAGCACGCGAAGTCTGTCTGCAGTCCCTACCTAGCAGCTATTTCTCCCTAGTTCAGGTTCCCAGAGCCCCCTCGCCTGTCAAAACCTTTCTCTGCAAAGGATCTCACAGTCATTCAAAGTACAGAATGGACCCGATGATGTGTACCACTCCCAGGGGCATTCGCATTTCATTCCTAGCCCTTTGGCTAGGGCTCGGGCTCTGTCCCTGTGAAAGGAACTTTCGATGTCATTTGAACAGGCAGCAACAGGGGTCCTTCCTGGAGTCCCTGAAACTACTCAGCACTGGCGGCTGCCTATTCTTCCCAAGAGGGATCACATAGGGTTGCTCTGAACCTTAGGGGTTATCAGATCCAACCCTCAACTTTTATAGGTATAAAAACTGAGACCGAGGGAGCTTAAGGGGCTTGACTAAAGTCAAACAGGTAGTAAGTTTTAGAGGTGGGATCTGAACCCAGGTCTTCTGACTCTTGAGTCAGGGATTTCCACTCTATCCCTCCTTACTCCTCCAGCCCCAGGCAGGTGGCTCTCTCCAGGCTGTCTTAATCTTTCTTTTGTACCTTCTCCCGCTACTTTGTATGTGTGACCCACAGATATAAGAAACTACTAAAATTTTGTCGACCTTTATACTAAAAAAAGAGAGTGAGGTGATATTGAAAAGAAAGACTCCACCAATGGCTAGACAGTGGAGTTAATGGAAGAGGGCAAGGGGCCAAATGGAGCTTTTGTTTTCTAAAGCGTTTGATGGAAAAGGTCTTCTCATTCAACCAGGGAACCCAGTTAACTCCCTTGATGAGGCACAGAAGAGAGTCTGCTGTGGGGGGTGGGGGTGATGGCAGGTGTTTCGAACCTGATTTGGAGACCAATTAACCCCAGAGCCATAACTAGGGCATCACTAGGGCTGTTTCCTAAGGGGCCAGATTTAGAGGGGCTAGACAGTCCTTGCCATCCTTCAGCAGCACAGAGTTTAGCACCTAATTAGCAAGAATAATTAGTGCAAATATGAAGCTACCAGATGGTGGGCTGGAGTGAACTCCTCACTGTCCCTGGTCTTCCGACCTGAGCTTCACCCTGCCTGCCCTGGATGTGACTCAAGGTGCTTGCCTTAGGTGCAGAGATTCCTAGTCACAGCTCCACTCACCATCTGTACCTGCAGAGACCAGCATCTCCTCAGCGATCTATCAACACGTGCCTTACTAGCACCTCTCTGATGAAAGCCCCTTTCAAAAAGACCATTATAGACACTGTACATTTCCTAATTGTGCCCTCCCTTCTCAGTGATTCAGTCCTGTCACAGAGGCAGAATTTCAGACAGGGGTACAGAAACATTTCCAGCACACATTTTTTTGCCAGCCCATAATATTTTCTCCATTTCTTCCCATTATGACTAGCATCACAGCACTGGTACACTTGGAGTCAAGTGCCAGGAGTCTATGTAGAGCATGGCTTGACTGTCAATGATTTTTTCAATTACACTTAAAATTCTTACTCCCCATTAATTTGCAACCTGATGCCCATTTAGAGTTGCCCCAATTTCTTCCAGGTTCTAGGCCTGTAGGCTCTCACTAATTTGTTAATTGAGTTAAAAGTGTTGCCGGGGTACTGGCAGACCTTGTCATTAATTTCCAGGCTGTGTCTAACAATGAAACACTGGTTTTAACAGAATCATTTTGGATGTAACAACGGGAGATGATGAATTGCAGCCTGAATGCAAAATCAATGGCAGTAAATCATCCAGAGGGGGAACATCCTTTCTCCCCGAAAGCTGTAAGAGACCAGATGCCAGGGCTGTAAAAGAAGAGGTTGGTCACTGGGAAAGAGCATTACCTCTCCTAGAAGTTTCAAAATGCACTAAGTTGTGCGATTCTGAGAAGCATGACTCAGCAACTCTCCATCACCCGCCTGATCTCAACCCAGAAAGCCCTTGCCCACACCTCCAAACTGCCTGCTAGACGTTTCCACCTAGCTGTCCCACCAGCACCTTTCTTTCCTGGTGCTCAATGAATCCATAATTCACTCACCTTTAATTTCCCTTTTAAATCCTTCCCCTCTCCAGACTTCCTTATTATTGTCCAGGGCACCACCATCTTCCTATCAAAACCTTAGAGTCGTCCTTGACCATTTCCCATGCCTTAACCCCAGGTACAATCAATTCCTTTACCACTCCATTTCTTGCATTTATTCTCTTCTTTCCACTCACAGACGAAGCCACCACTCTAGTTCAGGTCCATCTTAATTTCTCATCTGAACTCTTGTAATAGGGGCTACCGAGTGGCAAGGTGGATTGAGAGCGGGACCTGGAGTCAGGAATATCTGAGTTCAAATTTGACCTCAGATGGTTACTAGTTGTGTGACCCTGGGCAAGTCACTTACCCCTGTTTGCCTCAGTTTCCTCATTTGTAAAATGAGCTGGAGAAGGAAATGGCAAACCACTCCAGAATCTTTGCTGGAAAACCTCAAATGGGATCACAAAGAGATGACAGAACCGAAA
The DNA here is from genome assembly GCF_003287225.1 of Phascolarctos cinereus. Lineage (NCBI taxonomy): Eukaryota > Metazoa > Chordata > Mammalia > Diprotodontia > Phascolarctidae > Phascolarctos > Phascolarctos cinereus. The sequence goes on along the minus strand of NW_027555847.1, from coordinate 440,396,052 downwards.
CGACTGAGCAACAGCAATAGCTTCATAATTAGTCTCTTTGCTTCTTGTCCCTCCCCTCTGTAATCTATCCTCCACAGAGCTGCCAAAAAGAGTCTTCCTAAGGCCAGGGTATGACTATGTCACTCTCTTTCTCAAAAACCTTTCATGGCTCCCTTTTGCCTTTTGGATAAAATAAAAACTCCTTAGTCTGATACTTAAAAGTCCTTGATAATCTAGTCCTGTCCTTTCTCTCTAGACTTATTATGTATTATTCCCTATTTATTTGCTACATACTCCAGGCAACTAGGTGGCAGAGTGGATAGAGTGCTGGGCCTGGAGTCAGGAAGATTCATCTTCATGAGTTCAAATCTGGCCTCAGACACTATGACCCTGGGCAAGTCACTTAACCCTTTTGCTTCAGATTCCTCATCTGTAAAATGAGCTGGAGAAGGAAATGGCAAACCACTCCAGTAACTGTGCCAAGAAAACCCCAAAGTGGGGTCATGAAGAGTCACACATGACTGAAAACTACTGAACAACTCCAGTCAAACTGGATTATTAACTATTCCCCAAACTTAGCATGGCATCTCCTATATATGTGCATTTGCATCTGCCACCACATGGAATGCACATTTTCATCTATGTCTTTCAACACCCTCATCTTCAAGTCTCAGCTCAGTTGCCATTTCCTCCATATATGCTGACCTGATCTCCCTCACTCAAAGTCTTCTCTTCTTCCTTAAATTTTCTTAGAAAACCTTGTTCGAATCTCTCCTTTGTCCTCACCGTTTTGAACCTTGCATTATACTCATTTGTGTTCATGCAATATCTCCATCTTCAACCCCTGTAGGTTGTAAGTCAATCAATCAATAAACATTTAAGTGCCTACTGTGTGTCAGGCACTGTGGTCCAAGCTAGGCTATGAAAAGACAAAAATAGAATGATCTCTGCCCTCAAGGAAGTTATGTTCTATCAGGGAAGATGATGTACAAGTGTATACAGGAAATAAATACAAGGCAATAATCTGGGTTGGTGGGGGAAGCACAGGGCATCAGGAAACGGCTCACCTAGTAGGTGGCATTTGAACTGAGCTTTGAGGACAATCAGTTTCCAAGAGGCAAAGGTCAGAACTGTAATAGTAGTCTTTCCACCCTCAATGCCTGACCAGTAACCAGTTTCTTAATAAATTTTTGTTTGGTGACCCAGAGCCTCAGGTCCTCATTGGGCATTTGAATTTCCCTGAACCATGGATTCATACACCAGTTTCAAGGACTTTCATGGTGAAGTGTTAGCCACCTTTCTATGGGCCAGGCTGTTCTTGATGCTCTAGAAAGAGGTCTCATTAGCTGTATGGGCAATACTGGGACCAACTTCTGACATATTCCAAGGATGTGAGGATTTCCCCATGGGTCACTGGGGCAGCATTTCCTCTGAGGGTATCATGTGTAAATTCCTTTGAAATAAAAGACACTGTAAAGCTGTGAATTATCACCACAGAGCTTATCGCAGTTTTCCTAATTTGATATAAATAGCTCTCAACTGGCAGGAGATGGGAGGAGAGCCAAACAGCCCACTGGGACTTGGGCCCAACCTCTCAAAACCAAGGCTGGCAGCAGCCTTGGGAATGGTGGCTGGTGAAGTTTTACCACCAATATTCTATTAACCATGTGTAGGTCAAAAGAAGAGACCTTATGAGGAAAAGTAAGCAAGAATAATGAGGGAAAGGTTATTAAAAAATAAAGATAAAGTGTTAGCCTGGGAGAAGAAAGCCTCATAGGCATTAGAGCTACAAGGGAACCTTTTGGTGTTTAATCATTTCTGAGTTGTATCCAACTCTTTGTGACCTCTTTTGGGATTTTCTTGGCAAAGATATTGGAATGGTTTACCATTTCTTTCTCCAGCTCAAACAAGGCAAACAAGGTTGAGTGACTTGCCCTGAGTCATACACCTAAGTGTCTGAGGCCATATTTGAACTCAGGTCTTCCTGACTCTAGGCCCAGCACTCTAACCACTGTACCACCTTGCTGCTTTCCATCCTCTTTCATTTTACAGAACTTAAGTTCCAAAGAGAAGGGAAGTAAAGATTAAAAAAAAAAGAAATAAGAAAACAATCATCATGAGCTCTATCCCAGTCTGATTTGATTAAAGAAAATTGTCATTAAATAATAAATTATTATTTAACTGAGCATCTTCAATGTGCAAGGCACAGTGCTGGGTTCAGTGAGTTTTTGTTGGGCCGGTGAGGTGGCACCATACTGCACTGAGCCGGGGACTGAGAGTCAGAAAGACTCCTCTTCCTGAGTTCAAATGTGGCCTCAGGCACTTACCAGCTGTGTCACTTAACTCTTTTTGCCTGAGTTTCTCATCTGTAAAATGAGCTGGAGAAAAGAAATGACAAACCACTCCAGTATCTTTGCCAAGAAAACTCCAAATGAGGTCATGAAGAAAATTGTCATTGATTAATAAACTATTATTTAACTTAGCATCAGTAATGTGCAAGGCATAGTACTGGGTTTAGTGGGCGCCAAGATAGTTAAGATGGATGATCTTTGACTTCTAGGGGCTTATAATCAAATGTGGCTTTGTGGATAAAGAGCTATCTCAGGGCTCAGAAGATCTGGGTTCAAGTTCCTCCTTTGACAAACATTGACTATGTGACCCTGAACAAGTCACTTAATTTCTCCATTTCTCAGTGCTCTTGGACTATCAGTTACACAGAGGTACTAACCTGTCTTGGTAGAGGGAGTTACCTTACTTGCAAGTTCCCCATACCAGTGAAATAATAGTTCTACTCACATTTTGAAAATCTATAGAAGGGCCTATTTTTAAAAATGTAGTGGTGGATCCTGTGGTAAAACAAATAATGAAAGCTTAATTTATCCCCATCACAAACTTTTATTTTTCCAGTGAGAGGCAACACTGTGTAATTCTGAAATATCAGAGGACTTTTCTCAGTTCCCCGCATTGCTTCCCCTGACTTTTGTTGAGCCACCTCCAAAATGCATATTGTTTAGTCATAAGGAAAATCAGTCTGAGGGTGTGTTTCTGTTTCTGGTTGTATGTTTTGATCTTCTTTGTCACCAAAGTGAGATAATATAGTCTGACTCTTTTTTCGAGGTTTGCTCGTGATCCCAGCCCATTACTTGAATTTTAAACTCTTTGTTAAGGTAGGGGTCTGCTTCCAGTGTGGAGAATGTACTGTCCCAAGCTTCAGGGGTTTTGTCCAGCTGTGTTTAGAGATACTTCTAGGGACCTGTAAATTTCCAGTTCTTCCAAGGTGGTATGATAAGGGGTGAGGGTGTGAATCTGGATAGACCAAAATGGATTACTACTAAATTTTATAAAAATCTAAGGGAGGCTTTAGTGATAACAGAGATGAACATGGGTACTCCCTTCCCTTTGTGTTAGCTGATCCTCTCTCAGGCCTTTTCAGGAAACATAGTTGAAAATGGGTCTGGCCAAGCAGTGTTATGAGTGATTTGTTGCCTGACTTAAGTCCTAGAAGTGATAGAAAGGGAGAAAGATCAAAATGGAAAATATGACTTGTTTTCAAAACCTTTAGAGATTAAAAAAAAGGCAATGACATAAACCCCCACTTTGAAGGAGAGGGGGGAAAATCAGTCTGCATGTATTCAGTGTTTTCTGTGCTAAGTGGAAAGAAGAAAGCAAAGGGGGTATGAAAGGAGCAAAAGATTGGAAATAGAAATTAAAGAGGGAACAAATGTTGTACCCCTCCCCCTGGAAATGAGTGAATCCAGTGAAAACTCCCTTCTCCACCTAAGTAAGAAAAGTCCTGCTCCTTCCTCACTTCTGCCTTCCCCAAGCAATCATGTGCAGGATGCACATGCCAACAGTGACAGAAGCTAAATTTGTGACTCAGCCAGATGGGCAGGTGGACAGGGAAACATCAAGTGTGAAGAGAAGAGTGTTGTCCCACACTGCCAGGAACCACAGAGAAAATAATGTCTGGAACAATAATGGGGAGTCAAAATAATAGGAGAGGAACCGTATGGGATGGAGGAGACCATGGACGGTTGGCTGAGGGTCTCAGTGGCAGCCTACTTCAGGGAGGAATGACATTCAAGAGGCTCCAGTGACTTCCTCTTGCCTCCTGGCTAACATTAACAGCTCCTCTATTTCGCTTTTATTGTCTGGTTTCAGCCTACCTTTCCCAGCTCAGGCCATTCTCACTTTCAGTTGGGAATTCTACTTTCCAGGCTAACCAATTCAATTCAATAAATATTTATTAAGCACTTACTATGTTCCAGACACTGTGGAAAATGTTGGGAATACAAAAAGTGGTAAAAGACAGCCCCTGCCCTCAAGGAGTTTACAATCTAATGGGAGAGACATGCAAACAAATATATACAAAGCAAGCTATATGCAGGATAAATAGGGAATAAATAGAGAGAAGGCACTGGAATTAAGAGGGGTTGTCGAAGGCTTTTTGTAGAAGGTGGGATTTTAGTTGGGACTTAAAGGAAGTCAGGGAGGTCAAAAAGTGGAGCAAATGAAGGAGTGTATTCCAGACACTGGAGTGTCTCATTTGTAGAAAAGCCAGGAGGCCAGTGTCACCTGATCGCAGGGTATGTATCTGGAAGTAAGGTAAAAAGGGCTCATGGGCCAGGTAATGTTTGTGGAACTAGTCCTATAATCCTATCAGCTTATCATTCTTTTTTTTTTTTTTTGAGTTTCAAAATAATTTAATAGGAGAACTGATAGAAGGAAATGGGGATTGAATAATACATAACTGCTAGAGAGCTGATATGTGGAATTGACCTCTACAGAAGTCCTACTCCAGTGCATCATTTTGGCATGGAACTGACCTAGACCATGTCTATAGAGTATAAATTCTTTTTTTTTTAATATAAATTTATTTTTAGTTTTCAACATTCACTTCTACAAGTTTTTGAGTTCCAAATTTTCCCCCCATCTCTCCCCTCCTTTCACCCCAAGATGGCATGCATTCTGAATATCCCTTCCCCTAGTCTGTCCTCTCTTCTATCTGCCCCCCCCCTTCTCTTATCCCCTTCCCCTTCTATTTTCCTGTAGGGCAGGATAGGCTTCTGTACCCCATTTCCTGCATTTCTTATTTCCCAGTAGCATGTGAAAACATTTTTTTTAAACATATGTTTTTAAAATTTTAGGTTTCAAATTTTCTCTCTTCCTCCCTCCCCACCCACCCTCATTGAAAAGGCAAGCGACTCAATATAAGTTGTACATGTACAGTTATGCAAAACACTTCCATAATAGACATTCAACTTATCATTCTTGATAATGAATAAGAAAATGGTGATTCCCAAACCGAATAATATAAAAATCATTTAGATTTGAATTTAGAATGCATAATATGTTTAATAAAACAGATTTATTCTCCTAATTGTATTTTGTTTAGCATGTTAAAATATCCTGAAGGAAGTTTATAGATGCTACTGGGCGGAATAGTTTAGAGAGTTGGCCTCAAAAACAGGTACACCTGGGATCAAGTCTTGTCTTTGATAGCTACTTCTTGACTATGTGAACCTGGACAAGTTACTATACTTCCTAATGTTCCTGGATACTTGAAGACTATAAGTTTCAGAGCAAGAGCTGATATACTTCCACAGAGGCAGTTTCCTCATTGATAATTCTTTACACTGATAACATTGAGGACTCCAACCAAATCTCTTTAAAATTACAATTGATTTGCATCCCCTAAGCACTTAGTGACCCTCCAGGGAATGGGGAGGAGCCTAGGAAAGAAGCTTAGGGGAAGGAAGGGGAGGAGGGAGCCTGAAAGCATTCTGGACCACCAAGGAAACATCATCAGCAGTTGATAAAACTTTGCTGTGATGCTACTCACTAATGCATATTCACTAAAGTCTTTGTTCCCTGTCCAAAGGGGACCAGAAGTCATTTGTTTTGAGGCTCTCTCACTGAGATCCCAGTCACTTGGAAAGAACCCCAAGGACAGTTCATAATGAGCCTCCATTGGGGCAACCAATAGGCCCCAAACCCATTGGTGAGTTAGAAGGATGTCTAACCCAAACATGTGAAATCTTCTCTGGGTAGAATGGGTGGATGAGAATAATTTGTTCCAACAGCCACAAAGGTGGTTGAAGTAAGGGCTGTGGAATGCGTAGAGCTTGTCCAGACATCAAAGATGCCAAGGTCATCCACTGCATCCCAGGCCATCACCAGTTATCCTGATTGTTGTCTTGCCCTGGACTTTGATGACTCAAGAAGAAAGAATGTGGCCGAAGGCTTTGGGCAGCTCTTTTTCACTTAAATCCAATTCATGTGCAAGTCAAGACATCACCCCCGATGTCATCGGTTCTCTTTAAAACCAAAGGACAAATAACAACAACAACATTTTTATTTGTACAATACCAAACTCAGAGTACCTCCTATGGCAAGGGCCAATTCTAAGCCAGCAAAGACTGTCTGGGTGTCTTTTTCAGCATCTGTTATTATCTGTATACACTGCAAGGAGAAAAGTTGCTTTTTCCTTTGGTCTCAGAGGACCTGAGTTAAAAAACCAGTCTCTGACCCTTATTACCTGTGTGACCTTGGGCAAGTCACTTAACTGAGCCTCAGTATCTAAGTATGAAAGAGGAAATGAGAATAGATGACCTTTACATTCTGTTCCAATTTTAATTCCTAAAATCCAATTGTTTACTTTAAAGTGTTAAGGGTCTAATGTATCATTCCCTTTTAATATTTTAATGGGGAAAGCTATAAGGAAAGACATTAAAAGAGATAGAATATACTTTTCCAGGGAACATATTTTGGGTTGGCTTTCCCTAAATCTGGCCCTCTTTAGTGCCTACCTATTATACTCACAGGTAAGGTCTATGTTGCTGATACATGTCTATATCTATATACATATCCATAAGCTCACTTACAAATATGTGTTATGGACTAATCAACTATAAAATAATTTCCCTTTCTTGTTATAATCATCCGATCTTGGGACTTAGAGCTAAAAGTGATCTTAGAGATCACTCAGTATAATCCCTTCAGGGTTTTCATAGAATCATAAATCTAGAGCCAGAAGGGTCTCCAGTGGCCAGCAGCTCCAATTCCCTCATTTTGAAGGTGAGGAAAATGAGGTCCAGAGAAGGAATACTATCATAAAGGTAGTAAGCAGAAGAACTAGAATTCAAATCTAGGTCAACAAGCATTTATTAAGCACATACTCCGTGCTAGGCACTGCAGGGTACAAAGACAGGCACAGTCACTGCCCTCAAGGTGCCCCCTTTCTAATGACCAAGGTCCTCTGATCCAAATCCTTTGATTTTTTTTTTCCACTCCATCCAATTGTCCCTTTTTGTGGTCAAAGATATTTTCTTTGTTTCAGAATTTAAAATAGCCCCAAATGGTAAATTTTTGTAATATTTTATACCATTGGGCAAAAATAAGTGGTTTATCTTTATACCATCATTCATGTGCTGTGCTGAATGTAAATCTATATTTTATTTATTATGTAGAAACAGTAATGAGTCAAGGTGCTTTTTTTCCCCTTAAGGTTTGCCAGTGGTGTTTGCTGGTAAATCAAGCCATTTATTGTCATAATGTGTTTTCTTTATCATGTCAGCTGCCTTGATTTGCCGGATGGTGACCAGAAAAGAACACAGGAGTTACAAAAGGGGGATTAGTCTTGGCTTTTACTGCTGCTTGCTGTGTGACCTTGGCAAGTCTATGAGCCCCAGCACGCTCATTTTAAAACATGGATATAATTACATTTGCCTCAGCTGTCTCACAGGTTTTGGGGAGGATCAGGTAAGATAAGCTATATAAAAAAGTATTTGAGAAATCAATCAATTGGCAAGCACTTATTAAGAGTCTAGGATGTGCCAGGCAGACTGCCAAGCATTGGGAATATGAAAATAAAAATGAAATGCTCCTGACTTCAGGGAGCTTGCATCCTGAAGACGAAATTAAAACCTTTTTTGGCTATTTCGTTAAGTTATTAAATCCCTATGGGTCACGTCTCCTACTCTATAAAAGGAAGTCATCGGACTAGATGGTGTCTAAGGTCCCTTCCAGCTCTAAATCCATAACCCTATGAATCTTTGTGGCCTGGTTCCCCATATCCAATGACAGCTTAATACATCAGAGACTGTGCCAAGGTTCAAAATACAGGAAGCAAAGGCAGGCAAATCCTGAGTTACAGGAGGAGAGGCTGCCAAGGTTCCAGGCACTCTCCATTTCCACATCCCAGGGCAGCTTCCTCAGAGCAGGGTCCAGAGGCCCCAACTCCTCCCAGGTGCAGTGCATGGCCATAACCCTGAAAGTCAGTGGTTCCTAGGAAGTGGCTATCAGGCACCCAACAGCCATTTCCTCTTCCTCTCCTTCCTTGGGCTATGCTATGGAAAGATGAGCTGAACTAGCTCCCTTCTCAAGTATTTGGGCCACCTGGCTTAACCACCTTCTCACTGGTCTTGGAAGTTGCGAATTCCCCAAGTCAACCAGATCTCCCTAGGAAGGAAGAAAAACTCTCCCTGGAAGTCTCTGGATTTGCTTCCTTAGGGATGATACTCTGATCTTGCCCACTGCTGAGAGAGCTCCTGGAGTGAGCTAGCTGAGGGTCAGTTTAAGTCTCTGAGTACTGTTGATTCCTGGGTATTTTTCAGCCAAACTCTCAGGGTCAGTACCATCCCTGTAGCTGAGGTCCAAAGGTGTTGTTACTTTACCAGGGAGAAGCCCTTTGGGGACTCAGGCTGGAGCCCTGTATAATATTCTAATGAATGCTTTGAAGGCTTTCCCCTGGGGTGTGGGAGAAAAGACTGTCAGGGATGAGCAGAATACCATACAAATGTAATGTTTTATTAGTATCATGGCATTATTCTTTGGCAAAATCCCATATTTTGACTTTGGACCACTACATTTATTCTCCTATTTCTGTGAGCGATGGAAAGAAACATCTTATATTTCTACCTTATAAATAAAGACACTGAGGGTAAATGACTGACTCATTCACAGTGAAATCAGCACTTTCAGTCCAGTGTTCTAGACTGGTTGCTGTGATCTGGCAAAGAAGTCCAGGAGACCTGGGCTTTCATTCTGGCTTTGCACCAGTTCATAGCAGAACTCTGGGCAAGTCATTCCTTCTCTCTGGGCCTTGGTTTCCTTGTTGTTAAACAAAGGGGCTGAACTTATAGAACATCTTAAAGGTGCCTTCTAGTTTCAGACATCTAAGATATGTGATTTTATGTTTTGTCCAGTTTATAAAAAAATTCTTGAATGAAATTTGACAATTATACTTTTTAATTTTTCTGTTAATGAAACCTTAGATTTCCTGAAGATTCAAGACTATTAGAATAACTGTTTGGATTTAATATCCAAGTACAGGCATACCTCATTTTGCTGTGTTTCGCTTTATTGTTCTTCACAGATTTTGTGTTTTATTTGTTTGTTTGTTTTTGTGGCAACCCTGCATTGAACAAGTCTGTTGGTGCCATTTTTCCAACAAACATACTTACATCACATCTCTGTATCACATTTTGGTAATCCTTGCAATATTTCAAACTTTGTCATCATTATTATATCTGTTATGGTGATCTGTGATCAGTGATCTTTGATGTTACTATTGTAATTGTTTTGGGGCACCACAAATCCCACCCATATAAGACATCGAATTTAATCAATAAATGTTGTATGTGTTCTGACTGTTCCAACTCTCTCCCTCTCCTCTGGTGTCTCTATTCCCTGAAACCTGACAATACTGAAATTAGGCCAATTAATAACCATACAATGGCTTCTAAGCGTTCAAGTAAAAGGGAGAATCAGGAAACTTTATTGCTGTCTTATTTTAAGAAATTGCCACAGCGATCCCACCCATCAGCAACCACTACCCTAATCAGTCGGCATCCATTGGCATCAAGGCAAGACCCTCCACCAGTAATAAGACTGAATCACCCGAAGCTCAGAAGATGATTAGCATTTTTTAGCAATAAAGTAATTCTTAATTAAGACATGTACATTTTTTCAACATGATACAACTATACACTTAATAGACTATAGTATAGTATAAACATAACTTTTATATGCACTGGTAAACCAAAAAATTCATGTTACTCCCTTTATTGTGATATTCGCTTTATTGTGGTAGTCTAGAACCAAACCCATAATGTCTCTGAGGTGTGTTTGTATAGCTAATAACAGAAATATGAGTGGTAGAAGTTAGCAGACTTCTCCACAGCCACACTGTCAATGGGCATGACAAGGAACCCAAGACCTTTAGCCTAATTCCCAGGCTGACTAAAATTCTAGTCCTCAATCATTTCCCCCCCTACTATGGAATACCTGGCTCCGGGCTTCTGCTTCTCAATTTGCGTTATATAATAGAAAAAAGGTTACTAAAATGAAGGACTTGGTTCAAATCCTGCCTCTAATATCTTATGGCAAGGTGACCCTAGACACATCACACAACCTCTTGATACTTTAGGCAATTCTCTAGGTTGCAGAGAAGGTGCCAACCTGCATTGGTAGAGGGAGTTTCCACCTCTGGGAGTTCCCTATACTAATGCAATCATAGGCACGGTCCCTATCCCTATCCTAAGATGAAAGAAACATAGTGTATTTATGCATTTCCCTATCCCCATCCTGTTCCCCCACAGGAAATGAGGCCAAAAAAATAACAGAAATAATACACAATAGGATTCTTCAGGGCTAGTGAGTCACACAGCTGGTCTCATTTCCTATGCATGTAACAGAGGGAACTCTACTGAATTCATACCTAAACAACATAAGGAGGGCTTTTCCCACCTTCAGGTCAATGCCTCAGATCAAATATGTTCCTGACTAAAGAAGAAATATCTATCATTTCATATTCAGAGTCTGACCTCACCTCCATTCTCTTTCTCCTGGATCCTACAGATTCGTCCCCCATCAGTACAGCCTCCTCACTCTCCCTCCCACATTTATGGAAGCATATGGCAGAATTCCTCTTGTTTAGCCTTAAAACACCTGTTTACATCAGGCCAAGATGCTTTTAATGCCAAAAACCAACTATGTATGGAACCCATGAGAAAATTGGACAGAGTCGCATGTCAAATGCAAAAACTCGATGTCAGTTTTTGGCCTTCTAGAAGAGGACCCTGTTTCTTTTCTTTTCTAATTAGACAAAATTCTGCCCTGGTGCTGAGATTGCAATAGATAACTATCCCTCCCCCCTCCCCAGCCCACACTGAGGGACTCTGGAAAAGTAGCACATTTTTTATGCAGATTAAACAACAACAACATTGTTTACTTTTTCTTCTGATCTTGATGGTGCACACTCTGGATCAGACAGCCCCTCCACAGTTTCTCTTTTCATTCTGTCTCAGAGCCTTACCAGCCTCCTTCTGAAGAGCAGGAAATCAGATAACTTGTCCAAAGAGATACTTAGCTGCTTTTCTATTTGTTCTGAGAAACATCAGTATCTCACACCAGGTTGCCTTCACCTATTGTCCTAGGTGCCCAATTCTTCCACCCATCTCTGTGACAAACCTAAATGGTTCTGCTCCTGGAACCCTTAGGAACTTCCATTTGATTGGAAATAGATTTTTAAAAAACAAAACAAAACCCCCAAAACATGTCCAATAAGATATAAAAGCCAAAATCCCAATTTGTTTAAAAAAAAAGGGTACCCACTTACCCTTAGGAAGATGCATTTGTATCCTTGATTTATTGGATTTAAAATTCACATTTAAAATCTATATTTAAGCCTTACCTCAGTTGCATGACTAATGGATATTATGGTTTGTTTTGTCTTTTTGTTAAGCCCACAGAGATAATTATTTACTCAATAAAATTTAGAGAGTTATCATGGCTTAATTAGAGTCTGAGGCTGATGTTTTTCTCTCCACACCCCTTCCCAGATGCAGTTGACACCATCATGTATTAGACAGCATGATTAAGAGTCTGTATCTGGTCATTAAGTGACAGTTTATGGAGAGAAATCAACAAGTCACAATCTCCTTTACTCGTATCTCTTGCCTCTCCTCCAAACCTGTTATCCCAATATTCCTTAATATATTCTACAACATTCCATCTCCTGCCTCCCCATCTTTGCATCAGCAATCCCCTCTACCCCCTGCCTGGGATACTCTCTCTCCTTCCTTCTGCTTCCCAGAATTCCTATCTGTCTCCAAGGCCCAGCTCAAGTACCAGCTCCTAGGAGAGGTCTTTCCTCACTCTACCAATTAGTGATGAATCCTACTTTCCCATTATTAAGAGTTCATTTGGTACATAGTTTGATTTTAATATATATACATGTTCTTTCCTCCCAGTAGGATGTAAGCTTCTTGAAGCCTAAGGGCTGTTTCATTTTTGTACCTGTATTACCAACATCTGGAAAAATGCCTAGTATGTAGTAGGCACTGTATAAATTCTTGTTGAATTGAATTACATGCCATGTCTATCTGTTGTGGAAAACATTTTATCCAAGTTTATACTAGGAAACCCAATACTATGTCTGATCATGTCTAATCTCTGTTCTCTATTTAACCTGTGTTTGAGGCATTGCACTTTCCCCCTGCCCATAACTCATGCAGATCAGGTCCAATTCTGTGAGTTGAGTCAGAGAGGATCTATTTTTCTCTTGGGATCACCTAGAACTAATTCGGGAAAATCTAGTATATTCATATAGCTCATATTTAGTGCTCCAAAAATATATGTATAAGAGGTCTTCAGATCCTATACAAACACTTAAGGTACGATGTGGGTATCAGACATGATACAATCTTCATTTTACCTCATAGAAAATATAAAATATGCCTCAGAGAAAATATAAAAGATGCAACAGATTCACAAGAACACTTGAGCAGATACAGAAACACTTAAGGCGTTCAAAACCCTATCACCTCCCAGGAAGGGAAATGCTGTAGGGGCAGTTCTTTGACATTCTAGTGAATTCTTCTTTCCCATAGTCCTACATAGCCTTCCCAAGACTTGTAGTACCTCCCTGTAGTATAGACTTCTCCCAAAAGCAAATATATTTGGAGAGCTGCTGAACAGATAATCTATCCCCTTCCCATTAAACCAGTGCTGGCTTTGATTTCCAGGTTGGAAGCTTCACAGGAAATGCAAATTATTGTGTTCTCTCTCTAAGAAAACGATTGCATGAGAAAATCTCACTCCAGAAGGTCTGATCCTGAAATCTCCAAATTAAAAACTCTCAAGCTTGGGATTATCCATGAGACAAATCTTTCAGTTGGCAATTAGATCTGGGCCAAAGAAACACTTGCAGTGTAGATATGTAAGTAGTTGCTTTTTGGAGTTATGGTTTTCAAGCAGCATCACAAGGATACATACTAAGAGGTTGTTTCTCAGGGTCTTCCTCTTCCCCTGCCTCCTCTGTGATCCCAAGAGGCAGCCCAACCTGCATGGAGGGAGAGGTTCTGTCAGATCTGAGAAGCTGATGAGGAATATCTCTTACATACTCCTCAAGAGACCCAGACACTCAGGATACTGGAACACTCTTGTAGTTCCTTCATAGATGGAGATAGCTGCACCTTGTTTGGTCTCTAATCAGGCTAGATGGCCTAACTTGGGCTCTGTCCTACTACAAACTCCAGAAGCTGGATTAAACCAGGCGTGGGGAACCTGTGGCCTCTAGGTCCTCAGGTGTGGTCCTTTGACTGAATCCAGACTTCACAGAACAAAGCCCCTTAATAAAAGGATTTGTTCTGTAAAACTTGGACTCAGTCAAAAGGCCACACCCAAGGACCTAGAAGGCCACATGTGGCCTTGAGGCCACAGGTTCCCAACTACTGTTCTGGACTATCTTATTTGATGGTCTCATCAGCTCCCATGGGTTCAATGATAACTCCATGGAGATAATTTCAAGACCTATATTTTTAGACTTAGTCTCTCTCCTGAAGTTCAATGCACAAATCATTAACTGCCTTCTGAACATCCTGAACCAGATGTCTTGTAGGCATCTCAAATATGACCAAAACAGAACTCATTATCATGGGGAGGAGCCTTTGAGATCCTAATATCTTTAATTTATAAATTTCTTAAAGGCAAGGAGCAAGTGTGGACCACTCCAAAGGACAACTGACCCTCTGCTCTGCTGTCTATGACAACTTTTGCAGGGTTCATAGATTATAGAATGTTAGAACTAGGGAGCTCTGAAACCTTGCCTGGCCCAACTCCTCTCCTTTTCAGATAAGAAAACTAAGACTCAGAAAACCCAAGTTGCCCAAGGTCACATAGTTAATTGATGGCAGAAATGGGACCCAGACCCAGATCTCCTGACTTCCAGCCAATGTCCTTCTCATTTTGCCATAACTGTTTGAATGAAAGGGAAGGGGAAGGACAGAAATCAGCAACATGACCTGCAGAAACAACATAATGCCTTAGCTTCACGGGAATTTTGCAAGCCAGCCTTGGGGAGGTTGTCTGATTAATTCCAGGCAGGGCCCATATGTTTGGAGTTATTGTACTGTTGTATAGTGTTCAGGGGAATGTGATATTGTATATTTCATATTGAGTACAGACAATTCAGAAATCTTGAAAAACTCTGATGAGAAGACAGGATATGTTTTATGCATATAATTGGCACCTCATTTAATCCATTTGGGCAATTAATGGTATTTTAGCTATTCTTCATGTTGCTGTTCAGTGCAGAGTAATAACTTACATTTATAGGCCATTTAAAAGTTTGCAAAGAAGCATTGGGAGTCAAATATAAGCAGAAAGACAGCCTGTCCTCAAGGGGCTTACATTCTAATGGGGAAGATAACATGTAAAAAAGGAAGCTGATTTTAATGGCTACTCTTTCCCCAAGGAGTTATCAATGATAGAAATGGTACAATGGTCAGTGTAAAGCCATAAAAAGGAAAAATAATTCCTGACTGGGGGTGGAAGTGGTGCCTCAACTTGGAGGCATTTGATAAGCATCTTGAAGAAAATGTACAACTTCGGGATGAAGGTAGAGTGGAGAAGGGAATGACATCTGAGGTATTTGTAAAGAAATAAAGAGGGGAAAGTATGGGATACGTCTAAGTTAAGCACAGACAGGTTTAGAAATTGTCAATTCTTAATTTATTTTATTCAATATGCATGGAAATTATCAAAAGAAAAAAAGTTTGCAAAGCCCTATCCTCAGAATGACTCTGTGAGGTAGTGAAAGTATTATTATCATACCGATTTTTATAAATCAGAAAAATGAGGCTCTGAGAAGTTAAATGATTTACCTGCCATCATACAGCTGATAGATAGCTGAGGATATTCAAATGGGAAGTGTCTGGAGTCCAGTCCAATACTATCTATGTCCTGTTGCCTCTGAAGCTTTATACAGTTAATAGAGTGAGCAATGGAATCTGTAAGGAAATCAGTCAGAACATTATAATCTTTTTGGTCAACTGGTCTTTTGCATAGCTAACCTTGTTCCACCCTTCTGAAACATCTATAGCCAAGTGTTAGGCTGTTTCCCGCACAAACTGTGGCGCCACTTACCACTGTCCCCCTTTTGTTACAGCCAAGCTCAAATGGCTGCTATGGGCTCATGTTCTGGCCCAGCCCCACTGCAATCATTCTGGGAAATGCACCAGCAAGAGAAACATCTATTCCGCACAGGAAGATAAAAGAGATTGCACAACATAATGCGAAGAATCAAGGATGCCAACATTAGACAAGGATCCCTCTTCCCTTTTTTCCTTTGCTTTTATTTATCCTTCCGTGCTTATTGTCTTTTGATACAAAATATTCCTGGTTGGGGAAGTGCAAGTGATGATAAGTGATGGGTCTGTCCTGAATCCGTCCAGAAAGCATCAATGGCTGAGAAAATAGCTCCTTCATTGTCACTCCATGGGGGAATAAGTAGTACTGTGCAGATTTACATCATCATTAATGATGCCATGGCTTTAATGGAGAAAGTCCTTTATTTCATGGTATAAAAGATTATTGACCGGCTGATTATAGGAACTTTATGGAAACTTATAGCTCAGATGGCTAATACTTCTTATTTCTAATTACAGTTGTGCGTTAAGGAAAAATAGTATGACAAATATTTTCTTCTCTCAGGAGTAGCTCATGGAGTGCATTCAGTAGTCTCAAAAATCAGTATGAAATATTTGTTTTCTTCCAAATTACCTAAAGTATGCAACATAAATATTAAATTAGGGGGTTGATGGGGGGAGTTCTCTGAACAGTCTGATGAAGTTACAGAGAGGGGAGCCTTTGTTTGGCTCTTCAATTATCTATCTTCATAGAGAGTATAGAAATGTCCACTGGGGCCCAGGACTCATTCACAACTCACTGGGGATGAATGAATCTCGGTGATTGGGGTTGATTTGGTTGACTCAGGCTGTTGTGGGTCAGAGCCATCCTTTTTTTCTGGGCATAGAAAGGGTGATGACAGACCTGCAGGGGCCTCCTTTGCCCTGCTTAAAAGGTACCCTTTTTCCTTGAAAGAGAAAGAGCACCAGAGTAAAGAATGGGTGCATATCCTGTCCCTGGATATTTGTGTAACAGGCTACATGTGGGTATTCTCTCATATAATGGATACAAGGCTATGGGGAATCTTGTATATACAAAGCTATTTTTCTTCTTACCCACATGAACTCTGGGGGGAAAGCTTATGCAAGAGCAGAGCTTCTTCCTCAAGCCGCACAACTTTTACTGGCTACCCTAGGGCAGAAATACATTTCAGTTACATTTTTAGGAACACTACATACAAATGTACTTCCCACATAGGCTAGACAATTTTCCCCCCTAAAATGTAATGAAACCATCCTCAAGACTTAACTGAGCCAAGGGACTGAAGCTTAAACTTTTGATTTAGCTTCCTGGTTTCCAGAGTCCACAAACTTAGCTCAAAAGGAGCCTGAGGTCCATCAGGCTTGACCCACGCTGCTGATCAGGACATGCCACCGCAGCAAATACAGAAGGAGGGGAGCTGCATCCAAATGAATCATTGTTGTATCCACTGCTCTATCCTTTCCATGCTGTGGCTTAAGTAAATTTTATTTTAAGTAAATCTAAGTAAATGTTAGGGCAGCTAGAGGGCACAGTGGATAGGGTGCAGGGCCTAGAGTCAGGAAGACCTGAGTTCAGATTTGACTCTGGGAAAGTCACTTAACCCTGTTTGCTTTACTTCTTCATCTGTAAAATGAGCTGGAGAAGGAAATGACAAACCACTCCAATATCTTTGCCAAGAAAACTGAAAATGGGATCATGAAGAGTCAAACACAATTGAAATGACTGAACAACAACAAAGTAAATGTTAGATGATTGATCACTGTCTCAATTCCTTCCTTCCCAGGCTTAAATCACTGGCCTGGCCGGAGTCAGTCCTGGCCCAGAACGTTAGAAGATTTCCTTAGAGCTCTTAGCCTTGGAGGTCCTGTGATTTAATCTCTCAGCCCAAGAGAGCAGTCATGGAGAAGGGAACTCTGTGAGAACTGCCAGACCCCATCGGTGGGGTAGAAGTGTCAAGAGTTCTGATTCTATCAAGACAGTTCCAAAGGACTCATGATGGAAAATGCTGTCCACATCCAGAGAAAGAATTGATGGAGTCTCAATGCAGATGGAAGCATATTATTTTTACTTTCTATATTTTTTGGTGCCTTTTTTTCCCCTATGGTCTGTTTCTTCTTTCATAACATGACTAATATGGAACTATGTTTTACATGATTGCACATATATAACACACACACACACACACACACACACACACACACACACACACACACACATATATATATATATATTTTAGGGAGGGAGAAAAATTCAAGAGCTCAAAATTTTAAAAAAATGAATATTTAGGGGCAGCTAGGTGGAATATTGGGTAGAGCATTGGCCCTGGAGTCAGGAGGATCTGAATTCAAATGTGACCTCAGACACTTACTAGCTGCATGACTCTGGGTGAATCACTTAACCCTGATTGCCTCAAAAAAAAATGCTAAAAATTGTCTTTACCTGTAATTGGAAAAAATAAAATGCCATTAAAAAAAGAATTCTGGATCTAGCCCATGGCCCCAGAGGTAGAGATACAGTCAGAGACTGAGCCATAATTTGGAGAAGCAAAAACTCTTGGACCCTGCCCTCTGCTAGTTACTTGGTTGGTGCTGGTCTGATGAAAAAAGCTAACTCTGAAGTACACCTAATTTTGTTTTCTCAGGGGTGGGAGTGAAATGGGAGGGGTGGATTTGGGGAGAGCACCAGTCCTTACATCAAGCAAAATAATCAATGTAGAGGAATTGGGAAAACAATCTGTATAGCAAGACTAAAGGAAAGAATGATAGACTTTAAGTCAAAAGGTCTAGAATTAAGCCTGCCTTTGCTATTTACCAGATAGGTGACCCAGAGTATGTAAAGTGCCTCTTTGAGCCCAGGGTTTTTTTAATCTGTGAAAAAGGATGAGGATACTATGCTACCTACCTCCGAGAGTTATGGTGAGAATCCAGGGAGATCATAGGATCAGAGAGCCAGAGCTGGAAAGAATCTGAGAGGCCATCTAATCTAATCCTCTCCTTTTAGAGATGAGGAAACTGAGGCCCAGGAAGTTAATTAATTTACCTGAGGTCACCCAAGTACAGTGAGTATAAGAGGTGGAATTTGAATCCAGGTCCTTGGACTCCAGAGGCGGTGCTCTCCATTGTGCCATGATGCCTCCCTTATGCCAGTTAGGAATGAAGTGCTTTGTAGCCATAAAAAGCTTCTGGATGGTGCTCTGGGTTTGGCATCAGGAAGGTCTGAGTTTAAATCTTACCTCTGACTTTTACTGGCTGTATGTCTGTAGACAGGAGCAGAGAGGTGGCCCAGTGGATAGAACTCTGGGCTTAGAATCAAGAAGACTCATCTTCATGAATTCAACTATGGCCTCAGACTCTTACTAAGCTGCATGACCCTGGGCAAGTCACTTAACCCTGTTTGCCTCAGTTTCCTCATCTGTAAAATAAGTGGGCTGCACTCAGTAGTCACTGAGGTCTCTTCCAGCTCTCAGTCTTATATAAATGCAAGTTATAAAACATCAGACAAACATGTATTGTTGTTATTTTGAGGAGGGAAGGAGAAGGTTGTTGAAGAATCAGCAGGGCCTGAAAACTCTTCTGTATATTAAAACAGAGACAATTGGGTGTCTTTAGGTTGCCACTACTATCCTGCGCCAGGAGAAGCCTAGAGCCTGATCATTGGCTTAGAGAGGTAGTGGTGTGACATGACCTTTCTGTTATCTGGTAGCATCTCTGATCTCGCCAAACCAAACCAGATCCTGTCAAAGGTGCCCAGCCTCACCCCCTAACTCACTACTTGGGCAATGACAGAACCATAGTATATAAGAAATGGAAGATATCTTACAGATGATCTGGTTGGAACCCCACTCCCACTGGGTTTTACAGGTAAGGAAACTGAGGCCTAGACATGAGGATATTGGGGGTGTTGTAAAAGTAGATAGTGGAGAGTGCCTTGAGGCACCCACTATTCAATAGACGGGGGATAGTTCCCCGGTTCCATTCCCTGCAGCAGCTGAGGAAGGGAGTGGTTGATTATCTGGAGTCCTGGACAGTGTGAGTGGTTTGAAGGTAGACAGAGACCAGCCTTGCTGGTCACAGAGAGTACTGGGGAGCATTTGGCAATGCCAGATCTGTGGAGGCTGGGAGACATGACCTAGGGCAGTTCCCACAGCATCGACTTTAGGTCTCTTTCCCTTGTGGTGTGTGGGGGAGTTCCTGGATGACAGGCTGGTCAGAGTTCATGGCTTGTCATGCTTCAGTGCCCCCATAAGCTATATGAAGCTATGAATCAATCAAAACACATTTATTAATCACACTTCTACGCTAGACGCTGGGCATACACAGATAAAAGTGAGAGTTTCTATTCTCAAGAAACTTATAGTCTATTGGGCAAAACTGTTGTTCCTTTCTTTGTTCTCAAAGAGAACCAAAGTCTTCAGGAGAGTGAGGTCTTGACTTGCAGGTGAACTGGATTTAAGTGAGGCAGAGCTGTGCAAAGTCATCAGCCTCACTTTCTCCTCTAGAGTCATTAGAGTCCAGTGGCAAGACATGGGTCAGGAAGACTGGATGCAATGGGAGACCTTGGCCTTTTTAAGCTAAGGTCTTTCCTAGGTCTCAGTTTGTCTGGACAGACAACATGCAAATATACAGCTACATACAAGACATGCTGAAAACAGAATGAGGTAACCCTGAGGATGAAGATGCTGCTAGGGAGTTGGGGTGGGGGGAATCAGGAAAGGCCTTATGCAGAAGGTGATTCTTGAGATAAATCCTGAAGGAAACCCAAGAGGCAAAGATGAGATTCAGTTTAATGCTGTCTGAATCCTATCAACTGAATATATTTCTATCTGTAAAGAAGGGTGCCAATGATGACATTAGCATTCATAACTTGAAAATTAACTCTAGAAGATGGTAAATGACTTAACTAAGGTTACATATTCAGGATTATAATACAGAACTCCTGACTTCGAATGATGATAGGATTTAGAGCTGGAACCAACCAATTAACAAGAATATAATAAATGCCTACTATGTGCTAAGCACTCTGTTGTTGGGGATACAAAGAAAAAAAGATAATCTCTAGCTTCAAGAACTTCACATTCTACCTAGGGATACAATAGTTTTACAAATAAATAAGTACAGGATCTATCCAAAATAAACTCATGGGGGGCAGGGGAAGGCTAAAAACTGAGAATCAGAGAAAGCCTCTTGAAGGAGGTGACTCTTAAGTTGAAGGGAGACTCCAAAAAGGAAAACAGTCCAGGTACAGGAGATGGCCCATGCAAAGTCACAGAGGCAAGAGAAAAAAAGGTCACACATAGGGAAATTCAAGCCTGACAATTTGGCTAGAGCATAGTGTGAGTAACAGAGAGTAATGCGTAATCAGCCCAGAAGGGTAGTCTGGAGCCAAATTATCAAGACCTCTAAATACCAGTCAGGAGTTATGTTTTATCTTCAAGGCCATAGGGAACTGATGGAGCTTTTTGAACAGCTCTGGAAGGGACTTTAAAGATCATATAGTTCAACAAATCCATTCTACAGATGGGGAAACTGAATCCCCAAAAGGTAAAGTGACCTGATTAAGATTACATAGGTAATGTTACATTGGTTAGATAAGATGGCACAATGGATAGAGCACTGGGTCTGGAGTCAGGAAGATCTGAGTTCACATTCAACCTCAGACACTTAGTAGCTATGAGACCCTGGACAAGTCACTTAACCTGTTTGCCTCAGTTTTTTTCAAATCTAAAATGGGGAGAATAATAGCACCTGTCTCCAGGGTTGTTGTGAGGACTAAATGAGATAATAATTGCAAAGGGCTTAGCACAATGCCTGACACATAGTAAGCACTATATACATGTAAGGTACTGCTGCTGCTGCTGCTTCTGGGTAAACCTCTGTCAGCCAGATGTGGGCATAAAACCATGCCTACTCTGTAGAGCACAAGAACCATTACCCTCCAACAACAACTGAAGATGCTGGCCTATCTGTGTGATAGGTGTCATTTCAAGATTTTTCTGAAATTGTCTCTGGCTCCTGGGCATCTGTATACTTGCATTTTCTTTTGCCATACACAATGACTTGGGTGCCAGAGATGCTGGGAGGAGAGTCTGAGGTTGAGAAGTCCTGTCTTCTGTCACTCCCTTCCCTCCGGGGTCCTGGATGTTTGTCTAAGGGGTTCCATACAGATATTCTCTTTTCTACATCACTGTCACTTCCCGTTAAGTCTCTCCCCCTCCCACACAGAAAAGGAGCCTTCCTTGTAACAAAAAAGTGTGGTTAAGCAAAACAAAACACACTGCACATTTCTGAAATGTATGTCTGGTCAACTATGTCCCTTCTTGTCACTTTTCTTGACCCCCTCTCCCCCTCCCCTTCCTTGCCCTCACACCATCCACTTCCCCCACAGGGTTTCTTCAAGACTACACAGACTCAATCAGTCAGGGGACACATAAGGACCTTACAACAGTATGTGGAAATCTTGGATTACAATTTGATTAATAGCAGGCACAACATCTCATTACTTAAACCTGCTTCACGCAACTTACTGCTTTATGTAGGATCTTAAAATGGTATCTGTTGCCTCCCCCCTAGGCTGGCTCACTCCTTTGGTGGGAACAGAATGTTCCTCGGTATAATTCTGTAGTGTCAAAAAACCTGAATTCAAATCCCACCTCAGCTATTTATTGCCTGTGTGATCCTGGGCAAGTCACTTGAAGTCTTGATGCCTCAGTGTCCTCATTTTTAAAATGGTGGGTTTTGAATACATGTGCTCTAAGGTGTTTTTCAACTCTGTATTTAAGCTCCTAAGCAGGCACTGCATGCGTAGAAGTTCTCTCTTGCCTGTCCTCAGGCCCACTTTTCAAGTCCAGGTCAAAGTTGTTTTTCCCCTTACCCACGTACACTCCCACCATCACTTCATTGAGTCTCTCTTCACTTTTGTCATAATCTCTCTGATTCCTAATACTGCCCAGTGCCTTCTCTTTCAAACTTCCTTATATTTGACTATTTTATATTAATTTGTATGTATTCTCTACTTACATATGTACTTACTGTCTTCCCCATTAGAATGTAAGGTCCTAATGAGCAGGAACTGTTTCATGCTTTGTACTTACATCTCAAGTGCTTAGAATAACATCTGGTACAAAATAGGTGATTAATCAATGCTCGTTGATTGATTGACCAACTAGCTGGTATCAGCAGCAATGCCTTGGAAGTGTCTCTTATGATATAAAAGTGAAGCCAATACCTTGGATATAAATTGCCTTTCCTCCAAATGACATAGAGTGCCATTCACATATAATTGAATGGTGCCTTTATCACTGAGAGACAAGGAAATAATGAGACATATTCATTATCATGAATTTTCCTTGCGATCATTCATTCAACCATCCATTCATTCATTTGACAAATATTTCCTGGGCACCTACTTTGTACGAGGCAATATTTGAATCACACATTGGCACTTTGGGTTGAGATGCCTGGATTAGTAATCCAACCCCTACCCAAGTCATGAATTCCACATATAACATCCCCAACAATTGGTCACCCAGCCTTTACTTCAAGACCATAACGATGGAGAGTTCATTTCCTATTACACTCCTGGCTGCCAAAGCCTTTCATTCCATTTTTTTCCAGTTATTTTTTCAGTCGTGTCTGACACTTCATGACCCCTTTTGGGGTTTTCTTGGCCAAGATGCTAGAATGGCTTGCCATTTCCTTCTCCAGCTCATTTTACAGTTGAGGACACTGAGACAAACACAGTTAAGTGACTTGCTCAGGGTCATACAGCTAGTAAGTGTCTGAGGCTGGATTTGAACTTAGAAAGATGAATCTTCCTGACTTCAGGTCCAGTGCTCTGTTCACTGTGCCACCGACAGCACCAGCTGTTAGGTAGTTTTCCTGAGGAAATATGACATGGTAGGGATTACCAATAAGAGGAGAACACCATTCCTAACTTTATGGAATGTAGAGTCTAATAGGGGAAATAAGGCATATACATGAAAGGAGTGAAGTATAGAAGAAAGAGTTCTGGATTTGGTGCCAGAAAGCCTTGAATTCAAATCCTGCCTCAGGATACTTACAAGCTGTGTGACTGTAACAATAATAGCACATGTATACTGTTTTGAGGTTTGCAAAACACTTTACATATGTTATTTTATTTGGGCCTCACAAAAACCCTCTGAGGTAGGAACTTTATTATTTCAATTTTACAGATGAGGAAACCGAGGCTATGAGAGGTAGAGTACCTCGATCATATAACTAAGTGAGGCAGGATTTGAACTCAGGTCTCCCAGACTACAAGTCTAGTACTTTAGCCACTCTACCACTTAGTTGCCAATATGTAAGTTTTAAAATTTTTCTGTGCCTGAGTTTCTTTATCTATAAAAAGATAATACCTGTAACACCTACCTGTGAGAGTCAAATTCAATATTATATATAAAAATTTTGCAATCATTTGTGGCAGCCCTAATAAAGGAAATTACCTCACCACCTAGCTACACAAGTGAATTAATTCATTTTGGCTATAATAACTGACATACAATATATTCGTTAAATCAAGGGAGGCTAGGTAAGTCAGTAAGAGATAACACAAAGTACTAGGTGAGGAAAGAAGAGAGAGAGGTTCCTTGTGGGGACCAGGAAAGGCTTCCTGGAGCCAGTGAAATTGAATCTGAGCCTTGAAGCTCAGCTGGGGAAGCATGGCGTAGTAAGGGGTGGGGAACCTGTGGCCTTAAGGCTGCATGTGGCCCTCTAGTTCTTTAAGTGTGGCCTTTTGACTGAATCCAAACTTCAAAGAACAAATCCCCTTAATAAAAGGATTTATTCTGTAAAACTTGGACTCAGTCGAAAGGCCGCTCTTGAGGGCCTAGAGGGCCACAAGGCCTTGAGGTCCCAGGTTCTCCACCCCTTGGCGTAGGTGGAGCTGGGAGGTAAACGACAGCATTCTAAAACAAAGAAGTGGTGTAAATAAAGGTCCTTATAGTCCCCACTTGCAAACACACAGAAATTTTAAAATGTTCCTAATGTCTTACTATTTACAGAAATAAGTTCAAATGAGCCCTTCCATCTCAAACATTTGGCCTGTGATGGTGTCCCCACCCCTCCCCCCCAGGGTAGCCGCCTATTCTTTTTCATTAAATACCTGTTTGGCTAAGTATCCAGCAATGTTCCTGTGCGCTGAGTGTGCTCCTCAGACTGGCCAACTCCTGATTTTATCTGCTGATGAGATACTCACAAGACTTCCTCTGCCTGCACACAATGGCAGGACATGGCCAGGGCATTGGCCAGGCCTAACTTTGTTTTTTTTCCTACATTAAGCACACGAGCCCTGGCGCTCCTAAATAATGACTTCATGTCTAGTGGGTTTCTCCACTTATTTAAGTTGTTTGTAACATGCTTTTGACTCACCCAAAGGCCAGGGGAAGTCTCCTAGAGTTCATTGATGCAATTTGGTGAAAGAATTAATTAGGGAAGTAGTGGAAACAGGCTTCAAATGTGGCAAAAGTCAGGCAGCAGCTCACTCACTGTAAGTTGCCCATTTCCTCTTCTGAGTCACAGGTAGTAACTTTTCCTGTACCTGAAATTCTATTTTATTTTATTTTTTTAAATTGTATTAATATTTTTAGGTTTTTATACCATACTCTCCAAAATTTTTCCCTTATAATAAATAAGAACAGTCAAGCAAAACTGAGCAACACAGCAATAGTGTCTGTCTAGGTCTGCCACATTAGGCATCCGCAGTTACCTGACCTCCAGATCATTAGCAGTGGTCACTAACAGTCATGAGTTCTAATGTTTTTACTTACATTATTGTTGTCAGGTGACAAACTTTTATTAAGAGCTTAACTATGCAGCAGACCTTGTTCTGAGCACTGAGAATATAAAGAAAAGAGGGGAGAAAGAATCCTGGCCCTCAGAGAGCTCACATTCTAATGGCAGATATAGCCTGCAAAAACTGTGTACATAACCAGCTGAGGTAGGTGGAAATATAGGGTAGATAGAAAACAATCTCAGAGGGAAATCTCACTCGAATTTAGGGGAACCAGAAAAGGCTTCTTGGAGAAGGTAGGCTTTTAAATGAGAACTGAAGGAAGCTGGGGAAATCAGGAAGGAGGAGAGAGAGCATTTGCAGCATGGGATACAACCAATGAAAGGCATGGGGTCAGATGGAACAAGGAGGAGAGGGATCCCTGGATCATAGAGTATATGGAGGTGTGGAAAGGTGAGAAAACTAGAAAGGTAAGAAAAGGTCAGGGCTTTAAAAGCCCAAAAGAGGATTTCATATTTGATCCTAGAGGTAATAGGGAGCCACTGGAGTTTACTGAATAGTGGGGTGACATGGTCAGACCTGTTCTTTAGGAAGATCACTTTGGTAGCTGAGTAGAGGATGATTTGGAATGGGGAGAGATTTGAGGTAGAGAGATTGTACCAAGATACTGGCAGTGTTAGAAGAGAGAAGGAGGCATGTACAGGAGATGTTATGAAGCTAAAATTAAAAGAACTCTGCAACAGATTGGATAAGTAAGCTGAGGAGTTAGGATTGACACCTAGATTGTGAGCTGGCGTGACCAGGAGGATGTTGGCATCGTCAACAATAAAGGGAAGTTTGGAAGTGGGGAGGGTTTGAGGGGAAAGATAATGAGTTCGGTTTTTGAACAGATATTTAAGACACCTACAGTACATCCAGGTTAGAACCGAATACATAGATCTGAGAATCATTGCCACAGATGAATCTATGGGAGTTGATGAGTTCAACAAGTAAAATAGTGTAGAAGAGAAGGGAAAAGGATTCAGAATAGAGCCTTGAGGGACACCCACAGTTAGTGGGCTTTCCTCGATGAAGATTCAGCAAAGAAGACTGAAAAGACAGAGGAGGAGAAGAGAATATCAAGGAGAAGAGAGTGATTAGCAGGGTCAAAGGCTTCAGAGAGGTCAAGAAGCATGATGATTGAGAAGAGGCCATCAAATTTGGCAGTTAAGAGATCCTTGGCAACTTTGGAGAGAGCTGTTTCAGTTGAGTGAGGACTGTTATTGTAATTGTATATGCTGTTCTCCTTGTTCTGCATATTTCACTCTGTATCATTTCATACAAATCTTCCCGTGTTTCTCTGAATTCCCCACAACCCTCATTACTAACAGTGCAAGAATATTCCACTACATTCACGTGCCTCAGTTTGCTTACTTATTTCTCAGTCAATGGGTATCCACTTTGTTTCTAGTTCTTTGTTACCACAAAAGTGCTGTTGCGAATATGTAGGTATATATGGCACCTTTCTTTTTGTCTTTACTTTCCTTATGGTATGAACAGTTTAGTCACTTTTTGTACATAATTCCAAATTGTTTTTCATAGCTGTCACAACAATCCACAGCTCTGCCAAGAGCACATTATAGAGCCTATCTTCCCACAGCCCTTCCAGTATTAACTCTTTACAGCATTGATCATCTTTGCCAACTTGATGTGTGTGAAGTTTTAATTTGAATTTCTCTCACTAAGGTTTTGGAATATTTCCCCATAATGTCACTGATAGTTTGCATTTTTTCTTCTTTTTAAAACTGTTTATGGTCATTGTCCACTCGTGTATTGGGAAATGGCTCTTGTAATATATTTATGTCAATTTCCTATGTACCATGGAAGTCAGACTTTTAACAGCTATGTATAATGCGCCTTTCCCTGCCCCCACCTTCGTCTTGATTTTCTTGCACAAAAGTCTTGCTCAGGGTCCTGGTACAACTTTCGATTAGCCCCATCTAGTGGACATGGTGTTTTAACTTGTAAATCAAGGAGCTGAAGCTATGTCTAGCCAAGGGTTTCTTTCTCTCTTTCTTCTTTCTTTCTTTCTTTCTTTCTTTCTTTCTTTCTTTCTTTCTTTCTTTCTTTCTTTTTCTTTCTCTCTTTCTCTCTTTCTTTCTCTTTCTCTCTCTCTCTTTCTTTCTTTTTTCTTCCTTTCTCTCTCTCTTCCTTTCTCTCTTTCTCTCTTCCTTCCTTCCTTCCTTCCTTCCTTCCTTCCTTCCTTCCTTCCTTCCTTCCTTCCTCCCTTCCCAAATATGCATTGACACCAGCTGTGTCAGTATGGGATCTAGGCATGCCCTAACTCCAGATATATTATATTTTGTGGCTTGACTAGGGCCCTGATTTTTTAAAGGCTAACAACTTGGAATGCATTCACACCCTGTTTGCAATAGTGGAAAGGAGGGTGAGTGAGCTGGAATCAGGCTCCCACATGTGGGAAGGGAGATGAAGGATAGAGAGCAGGGTGGGCATGAGGTAGACAGTTCCAAATGTTTGAAGAACAGCACCTCACTTTCTTATTTGTGTCTCTAGCACCTGGTGCATATGAGGCACTTGATAAATACTTGTTGATTGATTATCTCCTATAGTTGCCCTAATGAAAACAGAAGTAGGAGACCTGGAGGTTTCACAGTTCAAGAGCTGGTCACTGGCTATTGGGAGATGACTGTCCCAGATCAGTTCCCTTTATAGGATCATAGATGGAGAGCTGGAAAGGAGCTCAAACGTCATCTAATCCAATACCCTCCTTTTATAGATGAGGAAACTGAGGCTTATAGAGATTAAGTGATTTAACCAAGCTGACACAGATAAGCATCAGAGATAGGATTAAAACACAGGTCTTCCAGAATCTCCAGAATCAGTGCTAGAGACTCCAGAGTCAATGCTCTTTCCCTGTACCACACCTCCCTCATTGGTTTAGTGTGTGCAGAAAAACGTAAAGAAGAAAGCTAAAGGAGATTTATGATCTGACCCAGAGTATAGTTTACATAAAATATTTTCATGTTCATCACTCTTATCCCATCCTATGTATTTATTTTATTTTTTTACAAAAAGCTTTATCGATGCCTCTTGTTGCAACATAATTATTTCCCAATAGACTTCCCCTCCTCACACCTGTTATACCATACCCTCATCCAATGAGACTTTCTTTGTAATAAAGAAAAACAGGTCTGCAAAATAACCAACACAAAACAACCAGATAAAAATGTAAAGCAAACTTTATCAGAACATTTATTCTAGAAAACAAAATAAAAAATAATCAAAACATCGCAGTCCACTCATAACCCTGGGTCAAACTTTCCCACTAAAGTGTACATTGTCTATGGAGAAGAGAGGGCACCCAATTATAGAAAATTAGCAGTGAGGAAACTCATGGGCTCAGGGCAAATCATAGCTCTGGACTCCAGACCTTGATGATCCTTCAGGAACAATCTGCACTCCATGAATCTGCTTCTTTGCTAACTTCTCCCCTCACCACTCTCCTTCTAGGCAAAGATAATCCTCTTCTGTTCTCAATCAGATTAAGCAGTGACAAGTGCCTAGCACCTAGCCCTGTTCATTGTACCTAGTAAGTGTTAAATAAATTAAAAAAAATGGGAGGTAGAACTAGATTGTTTTTAAGGACCCTTTCAGATCTAATATCCTGTGAAATGTGCCTCTACTTCTAGGAGGGCAAATCCACTGATTTCTCAGAAAAATCTTTGTAAAGTTTTGTAGTTTTATAAGCTTTATGAGTTTTCTGGTAGGTGAGGTAGATTTGCACAGATTTCCAAACCCAGTTAACTGTAAATGGAAAGCATTTGCAAGATCTTGCCTAGGTTGCAGGCTAAAGTTAAACAACTCTAAGAAATCAAACTACTTTTAATTTTCTGACATTTTTCTTTGGGACAACTAGATGGTGCAGTGCATAGAGTGCCAGGCCTGAAGTCAGGAAGACTCATCTTTCTGAGTTTAAATCTGACCTCAGGTACTTACTAGCTGTGTGACTCTGGGCAAGTCACTGAACCCTGTTTGCCTCAGTTTTCTCATCTGTAAAATGAGCTGGAGAATGAAATGGCAAACCACTCTAGTATGTTTGCCAAGAAAACTGCAAATAGGGTCATGAAGAGTTGGACCCGACTGAACAACAACAAAAGTAGAGTTAGGTATTTTTTCCCACACAGATGGCTGTTGAGACTGAAAAAAATTCACTAGTCTTCAACTTCCTCTTTAAGAATCTCCAGAAACTCAAGAGGCTAAAGAATAAGAGGCCAAATTGCTTATCAATTTATGCTTTTCTGGTTTCTCTTAAAAAGAAAAGCAGCAGGGCAACCCACTCTTTGGAGCCATCTGAAGAGAATGATGTGGGTGCAAATGAAACTCATTGACTATATTAGATTTTATACATTTATGTACATGTGTGTGCATGTGCATACACATGATGCAGGTAATGGAAGATGAATACAGAATAATGGCATGGGCCTATAAGAATAATGTCAGGGAAGGTGGTGGAACAACACAGGAAATACTAGGCTTTCCAAAATTCTCCCACCAACAGGGTAAAATATCACTTAAAAGTGAACTTTGAGAGGCAGAAATAATTAAGAGTCAGGGTAAAGCAGTCAACCTCTTAAGACAACTTGGGAGGACCTTAGGAAAGACTAGACATCTAGGGCAGAAGTTTGGCCCACTGAAGTGCAAACACCTCCAGGTAAACTCTCTGAATCAATAAATGACAAGCCTTGGTGGCAGCTGGGTGGATCAGTAGCCCAGCTTCAGGAACTTTCATCTCGTGGACAGTGCAGGAGTTGGACAGATGAGTAGGAATAGATTGAAAGACCCTCCTCTGTCCCAGGATGCCAGGCCCAGTCGTGTTGACCAGAATGTGGCTGTGGCACTTGGCAGGAGAGCTGAGTCTCTGGTTTTGGTTCCAGGGCAGAGGGGTGAGCTGAAGTTTGCAGCCATGGGAGGAACCACAGGGAACAGGAGTGTTTGTGGTGAAAGCATGGTGGGGGGCCCTAGCCATGGCTCAGGAATGGAGACAATTGCCTAAGACAATCCTTGGCCCCCAGTCAGAGCTCAGAAAACAACAGTACGAAAAACCTGAAGCCTGAGGCATCATAGACCCACACCTTGGGACTAGAATCTGACTGTAATAATAAGCTGCTAAAAAAAATAACAATGAGCAAGCAAAGGGGGAAAAAAACTGGACCATAGATAGTCACTATGGAGATAGAGAAGATTTGGGTTCATACTCAGAAGACGATAGTAAAGTTAAAAAAACCACTCCTATATCAAAGAAAAATGTCAAATGGTCACAAGCCCCAAAAGAGTTCTTTGGAAGAGCTTAAAAAGACTTTAAAAATCAAATAAGAGAATTTGAAGAAAAATTAGGGGAAAAAAAGTAATACAAGAAAATCAAGAAAATTATGAAAAGAAAGTCAAACAGGGGCAGCTAGGAGGTGCAGTGGATAGAACACCAGCTCTGGAGTCAGGAGGACCTGAGTTCAAATCTTGCTTCAGACACATAACACTCATTAGCTATGTGACTCTGGGCAAGTCACTTAAAACCAATTGCCTCCCTAAAAAAAAAAAAAAAAGACAAACAATTGGAAAAAGAGACCCAAAACTTAAGGAAGAAAAAAATTCCTTAAAAACTAGAGTTGGACAAGAGGAAGCTAATGACATTATAAAACACCAAGAAATAACAAAACAAAATCAAAAGAATGAAAAAATAGAAAAGGATGTGAAACATCCATTAGAAAAACAACTGATCTCGAGAACAGATCAAGGAGAGGCAATATAAGAATTGTTGGACTAGTTCAAAGTTATGTTTTTTTTAAAAGAGTCTAGATACAATATTACAAGAAATTATTAAGGAAAATTGCCCTGAAGTTCTAGAACAAGAGGATAAAGTAGAAATTGGAAAAACCCATTGATCACCACCTGAAAGAGATGCCAAGATTAAACTCACAGGAACATCATAGCCAAGTTTCAAAGCTCCAAGGTTAAGGAGAAAATGATACAAGAAAAAAAATGTAAATACTCTAGAGTTATGCAAGATCCAGAAGCTTCTACATTAAAAGATCATCATATTTGTAACATCATGTTTCTTTTTCTTTTTTTTTTCTTTTTGGTGAGGCAATCAGGGTTAAGTAACTTGCCCAAGGTCACACAGATAGTAAGTGTTATTTGCCTGAGGCTGGATTTGAACTCAGGTCCTCCTAACTCCAGGACCAGTGCTTCATCCACCTGCACCACCTAGCTGCCCCAGGAATATAATATTTCAAAGAGTGAAGGATCTGGGTTTGCAACCAAGAATAAATTACCCAGTAGAGCTGAGTATAATCCTGAATGAAAAAAACATGGATTTTTAATGAATTGAAAGACTTTCAGGTATTTGTTACAAAAAGACCAGAACTCAGTGGAAAATTTGACATATAAGATCCAGGAGAAACATAAGGTTATAAAGGACTTAATAAGGTCAAACTGTTTACTTCTTATATAGGAAAATGTTATCTATGCTTTTAAGAATGTTGTCATTACTTGGGTAGAAAGTTTGAAAAAGCATACATGGGGTTACGGGCTTGGGGTTCAGTTGAGTATGATGGGATGATTCTAAAAAATAAAGTTGGGTAAGGAGTGGTAAAATGGAGCAATTATCTCATACAAATGAGGCAGGAATGGAAGAATTGACAGTGGAAACAGGTTGGGGTGGAGGGCTGATATTGGTGGAAACTTATTTTATCAGAACTAGATTAAAGAGGGAATAACATATACATCTAGAAGGGTATAAAAGTCCTCTAAAGTTATAAAGAAATAGGAGGGCAAGAGGACCGGATAAATGAGGGACTTTTAGAAGAGTGTGTAGATCAAGAAGTAGGAGGGTGGGGGAGAGGATAAGGAATTTTTAGAGGGATGGGTAGATAAGGAAGTGGAGGGTAAGGAGAGAGGATAAGGGAGGGGTTCTCAAGTGGGCAATGAGATAATAAAACTATTTCTTTTTGCAGACAATAAGATAAGGAGGGATAGAGTAAAAAGAGATGGTTAAAAGGATAATAGTGAGGGAAAATAGGATGGAGGGAAACACACAATTAGTAATTATAACTTTGAATGTGATTGGGATGAACTCACCCATAAAATGGAAACAGGTAGCAGAATGGATTAAAAATCAGAATCTGACAATATGTTGTTTACAAGAAACATATTTTAAAATGAGTCTGGCAGAAATTGGGTATAGACCAATATCTTACACCATTTACCACTGTAAGATCAAAATGGATACATGACCTAAATAGAAAGGGCAATACCATAAGTAAATTAGAATAACATGGAAAATATTACCTTTCAGACTTATGGATAGAAGAACAATTTAGGAATAAACAAGAGATAGAAAGCATTGTGGAATGTAAAATGGATAATTTTGATTACATTAAATTAAAAAGGTTTTATACCCAAAACCAACATAGCCAAGATTAAAAGGAAAACAGAAAATTGGGAGAAAATTTTTATAAACAATTTCTCAGATAAAGGTCAAATATATAATGAACTTTGTCAAATTTATAAGAATATGAGTCATTCCTCAATTGATAAATGGTCAAAGGATATGAACAGGTAATCAAAACGCATATAGTCCTATTAAAAATGGTCTAAATCACTGTTGATTAGAGAAATACAAATTAAAACAATTTTGAGATATCATCTTACACCTATCAGATTGGCTAAAATGATAGAAGGGGAAAATGACAAAGGTTGGAGAGGATGTGGAAAAACTGGGACACTAATTCACTACTGGTAGAACTGCAAACTCATGCAACCATTTTGAAGAGCAATTTGGAATTGCGTCCCAACAGTTAAAAAACTGTGTATTCCCTTTGACCCAGCAATACCACAATTAGGTCTGTTTCCCAAGGTGATTAGGGAAACAGGAAAAGAACTTATATGTTCCAAAATATTTGTAGCAGCTCTCTTTGTGGTGGCAAAGAACTGAAAATTGAGTGGATGCTCATCAATTGGAGAATAGCTAAACAAGTTGTGGTATACGATTGCAATAAAATACTATTGTGATATAAGAAATGATGAGCTGGTTGATTTTTTAAAAACCATGGAAAGCATGAAATAAGAGTGAAATGAACAGAACTAACAGAATGTTGTACAAAGTAACAGCAGTATTGTTCTAAGAACAACTTTGAATAACTCATTTTGAGTACTAAAAATACTCAAATCAACTACAAAGGACCTCTAAAGGAAGGTGAAGGAGCTGATAAATAGAAGTATGGATAGTATGGTTTTATACACACACACACACTTGTGTCTAACGGTAGCCTTCTCTAGGGTGGGGTGTACAGGGAGGGAGAAAAAAATAGAAAGTGCATAGCGGAGAACAAAAAAAAAACTTAGAAGGAAGCACAGAAAAGTAGGGTTGCTTTGATGTATAGTATTTATTACATAGTTGTTTTTTTAAAGTAAATGGTGTGAAAAGGAAATTTGTGATTTTATGTTGAATCCTCTTTTTATGTTGTGCTGTGCACATGGAAATGTCCTTTTTTTGCCTTTTTGTATTTGAGTTCGAAATGAATAAAAAGTTTAAAAAATTAACTTAATAAATTAACTAAATAAAAAAAGAGAATAATGTCAGGAATGCTAAAGCTCAGAATGAGCTGAAGCCAGTCATGAACGCTAAGAAGAGCAAAAAGTCCTTCTTTAGCTATGTTGAGAACAAGAGCAGTGGGGCAATGATACTAGATGATGAAGACAAGGCTTCTATTTTCTCAACAAAGAGAATGATCTTTGAATTGAGGATAGATTAAAAATCATGAACATGGAGTTGTAACTCAGTAAATGTGAGGTGATAGTGAGTACCTCTCTGCCCACAATAAGTTCAAATCACCAGACCTGGATGAATTATATCCTAGGGCATTGAAGGACCTTGAAGAATTGATGGCTGAGTCACTGTCAGTGAGCTTAGAAAAATTATAGGGAATGAAAAAGGGTGCTTCGGGCAGGTCTGGATACTGGCAAGTGTCCCAGTTTTTTAAAAAGGGGAGAGGATGACATTTTCAAATGTTAGGTCAGGGAGTTTGAATTTGATTACTGGTGATATTCTAGATTGCATTGTTAGAGGAATTAGAAGAATGTTTTGGGAACACTTGGAAAGGAAAAAGGGAATTATTAAGAGCTAACTGGTTTCTTCACGAGTAAGGCATTTTCTTTTTCACAAGGTTATTATGGGGATAAATCAGAAATATGACAGAAACACACTAGACCTAAATTTCAGTAAGGCATTTGACCAACTCTCTCATGCTATAAGTATGGCCAAGATGGAGAGATATAGGCTAGATGCAGAGTGGGATAGACTTGGAATTGACTCAAGTGACATAAGAATTTTTGCATTTTTCCTTTCTTATGTCCCCAGTGTTTACCACAGTGCCTGGGCACATAGCAATCACTTAACAAATGTTTGTTGACTGACAGGATCCAGTAACTAGACTAGTGACATTACATTAAAAGGACTCTAGTAGTGGACTTACCAAGGTATCTACAGAGACACTAGGACTGATACTGTTCATAGCAGGCATGGCAAACAACGCAAAGCTCAGAGGAACAGCTCGTGCATTGGTTGAGTCCATAGTTAGGATCCCAAATCATCTCAACATCTTCCAACAATGGGCCAAATCAATAAGATGAAATTTGATAGCAATAAATGTCAAGCCCTACATGAGATTTCAATGAATCGATACACAAATACAGAAGGGGGAAGGTATGACTAGAGAGTAGTACTTGTGAAAAAGAGAGAGGGATTTTTGGTGACTCCAATTTAAATAAGGATCAATATTGTAAAATGGCAGCCCAAAGTCAAACAGGATCTCAAGCAGAGTTAAGAGTAACAGCAAATAGAGTAAGAAAGGCAACAATCCTTCTGCACTCTGCTGTGGTTAGATCCCATCTGGAGTCTTTTACTCAATTCCAGATCCATGTTTTAGGAAGGGTATCGATGAGTTAGAAAAGCATCCAGAGGAGGGCAAATAAGACTGAAAAGGGGGACTGAGGACCAGGTCATGTGGTGATGAAAATGGAAATGTTCATGTTTCCATTCTCCTGAACTCCATTAGCATAGCACTCAGCTCATGTGAAGCAACTAAGCCACTGAGCTTGGAGAGGAAGAGGCCCTGAGAAGACAAAAGAGCTGTCTTCAAACATTTGAGGGGTATCATACAGAAGAAGAATCATTATTGTTTTCTTGGTCTTAGAGGCCAGAATTAGGAGCAGTGGGTGGAAATTAAAGTCAGATTCAAGCTTGACTTAGGTAAAAACTTCCTAACATTTGTTGTTGTTGAGTTGTTTCAGCCATGCCTGATTCTTTGTGACCCCATTTGGGGTCTTCTTGGCAAAGATTCTAGAGTGGTTTGCCATTTCCTTTTCGTGTTCATTTTACAGATGAGGAAATTGAGACAAACAGGGTTAAGTGACTTGCCCAGGGTCACACAGTAAGTGCCTGAGGCCAGATTTGAACTCACAAAGATGTCTTCCTGACTCTAGGCCAGGGGCTCTACCCATTGTGCAACCAAGCTGCCCTTCCTAATATTAGAGCTATACAAATATGGAAGAGGCAGTCTCCAAAGTATAACTTCCCTTTGATGGAAGTTTCAAGTAGAAACCTGGAGAAGGGATTGCCATTCAGGCACAGGCTAAATTAGATGGCTTCATAGGAGCCCCATTCTCCTGAATTCAATTAGCAGAGGGCTCAGCTTATGGACTTTACTGAGGCTTTTTCTGCCCAATTCCCAGATATTACCACTTCTGCATTTCTAAGATGATCTTGTATTAACTTCTTGGTTCCCATTTTCACTTCCATTCTATTTAATAAGCATTTGTTAGTCATTGACCATAGTCCAGGCCTGGTGCCAGGGCTGCAAAGAGAACATGAAAACAGGCCCTGTCCTTGAAGAGCATATATTCTACTGGGAACAGGCCACAGGTCCACAGATAGATATACATCCCAATCCCTACAGTAGAGTGTAAACTACTAGAGGGCAGGTACCATTTGTTTTTTTCATCTTTATTTTTGTATTCCAAATGCCTGTCTTAGGGCCTTGAATGTCTTTTTTATCAAAAGCTTTTTCTGCATCTATTGAGATGATCATGTGGTTTCTGTTGGTTTTGGTGTTGATATGCTCAATGATGCTGATAGTTTTCCTAATATTGAACCGACCCTGCATTCGTGGTATAAATCCTACCTGGTCATAGTGTATTATTCTTGTGATAAGTTGCTGCAATCTACTTGCTAGTATTTTGTTCAAAATTTTTGCATCTATATTCATTAGAGAAATTGGTCTATAATTTTCTTTCTCTATTTTGACTCTTCCTGGTTTAGGTATCAACACTGTATTTG
Organism: Phascolarctos cinereus; assembly: GCF_003287225.1. Classification (NCBI taxonomy): domain Eukaryota; kingdom Metazoa; phylum Chordata; class Mammalia; order Diprotodontia; family Phascolarctidae; genus Phascolarctos; species Phascolarctos cinereus. Next base: position 440,359,481 of record NW_027555847.1, on the reverse strand, counting down.
TATCATAAAAAGAATTTGGTAAGACTCCTTCTTCACCTATTTTTCCAAATAGTCTATATAGTATTGGAATTAACTGTTCTTTAAATGTTTGATAGAATTCGCATGTAAATCCATCTGTTCCCTGGAGATTTTTTCTTAGGGAGTTCATCAATGGCTTGTTCAATTTTTTTTTCTGTGATGGGGTTATGTAAGTATTTTACTTCCTCTTCGGTTAATCTGGGCAATTTATATTTTTGTAAATATGTATCCATTTCACTAAGATTGTCAAATTTGTTGGCATATAGTTAGGCAAAATAATTCCTAATTATTGTTTTAATTTCCTCTTCCTTGGTGGTAGCTTCGCCCTTTTTATTCTTGATACTAGTAATTTGGTTTTCTTCTTTCTTTTTTTTTAAATTAAATTAACCAAAAGCTTATCTATTTTATTTTTTTTTCATAAAACGAGCTCTTAGTTTTATTTATTAGTTCAATAGTTTTCTTAATTTCAATTTTATTAATTTTTCCTTTGATTTTCAATATTTCTAATTTGGTGTTTAGTTGAGGATTTTTAATTTGTTCTTTTTCTAGTTTTCTTAGTTGTATGCCCAATTCATCAATCTCTTCTTTTTCTATTTTATTTATGTAAGCATTTAGAGATATAAAACTTCCCCTAAGAACTGCTTTCACTGCATCCCATAGGTTTTGGTATGTTGTCTCATTATTGTCATTCTCTTGAATGAAATTATTGATTGTTTCTATGATTTGTTGTTTGACCCAATCATTTTTTAGGATTAGATTATTTAGTTTCCAATTATTTTTTAGTCTATCTTTCCATGGCCCTTCATTACATATAATTTTTATTGCATCATGATCTGAAAAGGATGCATTTAATATTTCTGCCTTTCTGCATTGGATTGTTAGGTTTCTATACCCTAGCACATGGTCAATTTTTGTGTATGTGCCATGTACTGCTGAGAAAAAAGTATATTCCTTTCTATCCCCATTCAGTTTTCTCCAGAGGTCTATGATACCTAACTTTTCTAATGTTCTATTCACCTCCTTAACTTCTTTCTTGTTTATTTTGTGTTAGACTTATCTAGTGCCGAGAGGGGGAGGTTCAGGTCCCCCACTAGTATAGTTTTGCTGTCTATTTCTTCCTGTAACTCCCTGAACTTCTCCTGTAAGAATTTGGGTGCAATACCATTTGGTGCATATATGTTTAGTAATGATATTACTTCATTGTCTATGGTGTAGGCCCTTGAATGTCATAGTCACTTAGTACTTGTGTGTTGAATTGAATGGTTCAATTGAAGGACTTTTAGAGATCATCTGATCCAACCCCCTCATTTTACAGATGAACACTGGACCTTCCTGGGTTCAAGAAGACCCAAAAGTAAATATGGACTCAGATACTTACCAGCTGTGTGACCCTGGGAAAGGCCCTTAACCACTATCTGCCTCAGTTTCTTCATTTGTAAAATGGGGATAATAATAACAACGTACCTCTTAGGATTGTTGTGAGGATAAAATGAGATACTTGTTAAGTGCTTTGCCAACCTTAAAAGTGCTATATAAATGCTAGTTGTTGTCATTGTTGTTCTGAGGAAAAGGAGGAGAAGGAGGAAAAAGAGGAAGAGAAGGAGGCCCAGAGTGAAAGAACTCCAGCTGCCTTGAAGTAAGGATCAGATACATCTGATGAAGGTGAGACTACAATAGCTGCCTTGAAAATGACAGGAAAGACCAGAACTTCACAGCAGGCAGCTTTGTTCCTATGGTTGAAGTTTGGTCAAATCTTATCCTAAAGTGTGTGTGTGTGTGTGTGTGTGTGTGTGAGAGAGAGAGAGAGAGAGAGAGAGAGAGAGAGAGAGAGAGAGAGAGAGAGAATCAGACAGAGACAGACAGATAGAGGACAAAGGGAGGGAGGGAGGAGAGAGAGAAATGCATGGCTGCTGGCCATGTGTTCCTCAGTTGTGACCCAGATGGCTCTGGAAGAGAAAGTGAGGCTGGTGACTTTGCACAGCCCTCCCTCACTTAAATCCAATTCACTTGCATGTCATGGCATCACCTCCCTGATGTCCTGGTCTTTGAGAATGAAGGACAAACAGCAGCAGCAGCAGCAGCAGCAACAACTCAGTTGCAGATATATTTCAGGCAGAAAAGCAGATCTTGATTGTGGATCTGAATTCGTGTGTGTGTATGTGTGTGTGTGTGTGTTAGGGCATTGGGATCACAGAGAGACTATTTCCTTGTGTTTTAGAATTTTAACAACTATTTCTGATCTGCCAAAGTTTGTTAGAGTATTTGAAGACCTGAAATTGGATGGAAAAGCTAGATGAATAAAGGACTGACAGTCATAGAATACTAATACGTGTAGTTATTTATGTAGCACTTTAAGGTTTTCAAAACCCTTTATATCATTTCACTGGATCTTCACAACAATGCTGTAAGATTGGGCAGTATAAGTATTATCATCCCCATTTGACAGATGAGAAAACTAAGTCTTAAAGAGGTTTATTAACTTGCACAAGATGACATAGAGTTTAAATAGTTGATTATAAAGAAGAGGAGTAGCTAGGGAGGATGATAGATTGTGCTGAAATGTTTCCCTAAGACATTAATAAAACTGCTCCTTGATCAAATTGCCTTCTCATCAAAGAAGGCAGAGTCCTTTATCTACTCTACCCAACGAACTTTGGCAGAATTTAATAAATCTATTTTTATTAATCTCCTTACCCAGGCATTTAAAGCCCTCTACCATGTGGCTCCAACCTACCTTTCCCATCTTATCTCATAATACTTCCCTCCAAGCACTTTATGTTCCAGCCAAATGGGACAGTTAGCTATTTCTCAGTCACACCCTGCTCCTTTGTGTGCTGGCTCAGACCATCCTCCCTGCATGCAATACATTCCCTCCCCTCCTTTGCCGCTATTGTTTGTCCTTTGTTCTCAAAGGGGACCATGACATCAGAGAGGTGATGCCATGATATGCAAGTGAATTGGATCTGGCTGAGACATCCTCTTCTTCAGAAAGGCCCTGCTCAGGTGCTACTTCTTCCAGGAAACCTTCTCTGATCTCTGTCTCCCTCTTCACCTTTTCTTAGAGCTCTTTGTCTGAGTATCCCCTTTGTCCTTATCATATTTTAACCTCCCATGAGTCAATCAACAGATCAAAGGACTACAGAGCCTTAGGGGAGCCTGATGTCACTCACAGCATATTTCCAACTAGAAGATAGAGGTAACACTGTGGAGAACATGAAATCATTTGGCAAATGGCCTCTCAGGACATTCTATAAATATAAGCCCTCTGCTCTAATCATTAATAAAGAACACAAAGTGTTGTAAGATGCCATGTGGCTAGGTTTCAGTCCTGTTTCCAACACCTGGCTGTGTGACCGTGGCTCTCCAGGACTTCCCCCTGCCCATCTTTAAAATAGGAATGAAAATACTTGCATTATGTCTCTCACAAGGTGATTGTGAGCAAATAATGTTGTAAACTTCAAAATACGATGTACATATGAGTTATTATTACACTTATTTGGATATTTGTTGTACATGCACCTCTCCCCCACCCCTACATTAGTTGCAAGCCTCTTGAGGGCAGGGACTATGCTGTTTTTCATCCTTTATCCCTATCACTCTGCACAAATGCCTTGCACAAAGAAAGCACTTCATAAAGATCCATTGAATTGAATTGAATTAAATTGAATGTACTAGTCTCAGGTGCTAGTAGCTATCAGCAAGGCTCTTGAGAAGCTTAGAGGAGACAACACAGAGTTATTTTCCAGGTTCTAATTCCAGTTACAGCACAGATTTATTGACTGACTATAAGAAGATAATTTAACTTGTACCTCTGGCTCTGCATCTGTTAAATGAAGGATAATGACTGATAGTCCACAGCTGTCTCCTTAAGGGACAGAGGGAGGAGTAGAAACACAGAACAGCAGAGCTGGAAAGGACCTTGGAGAGCACCTCACAACTCCCTCATTTTCCATATGAGCAAACTAAGCCCAGAAAGAGATTGCAGTGGAATAGCCAGGGTTTGAATCTCAATTCCTATGCTTGCTACCCATATGACCTTGGACAAGACACTTGGCATTTCTCAGCCTCAGTTTCCTCAACTGCAAAACGAGGATCAGGTGATCTCTAAGGTCCCTTTAGCTCTGGATCTATGACCTTCTGAATCTGGGTCCTGGGTATTTTTATACCATACCACACTGAACAAGAATATCTGCAACATTTACGTTTAATCAAAGGAAGTCTACAGAATTTGCACAGTACTAGGGAGAGTCATCCCAGCAATTTTCTGTGGGCTGCCCAAGAGAAGTTATAAAAGCCAATTTTTTATAATTGTTGAGAAGCAGCCATGGTCCAGTATAGATTGTAGATAGTTGGTCTCAGAATTAGGAAGATGTGACCTAAAGTCTGACATGTACTGTCTACATGATTCTGAGCAAGTCAGACATTTCTCAACATCCCAGGAAACTAGAAGGCTATAACTTGCAGAGCAGATTCCAATCTTTGTGAGGAGAGGGAGCTCCTCAGCCAGAGTGTTCCAGACTGATGAAATCACAGATTCAAGCAAAAAGTTGCTAATTATCAGTCAGATTTATCTGCTTGAAGCCCCAAGGGCTCTTATTCTATAGCTCAAAGGCCGGAACCCTGGTGCTCAAGCTGGCCAGTGTCTTGCTTCAGTGGTCTGTGTTCCTAGGAGGATGTCACCAGGTACAGCCCTGCTCCTCAGCCAATCAAAAAGACTCATCACAGCTGTTCCTCTCCACTGCAGGCTGCAGTCTGACCCAGGACTGCACCTATCTGGAAAATATAACCCTGGGGAAACTCTTGAGGGAGTATAGAACTCATCCTAGATGAAAGGAAAAATTCTACTGTTCTAATACGAACACAGCTCCCATTGGTAGGAACAATATTCTAACTCCCATCCCCATACAAGTTAGGTTAGTTTCTTCCTTAAAAGATATTGAGACCACCTCTGAGATTTGGTGGGTTCAGAGTATTAAAGACTTGGGCTATTGACATCCCTTTTCTGGTCCCCTGAGTACAAAACAGCCTTGAGAAGCTCTAGGTACTCGGTGATGCTTGCCTGGGGATGGGTTATGATAGCTAATTCAAGCAAGGGAACTTCAAACATATTGTTTAACTCAAGGTGTTCTCAATGTGCAATCTTGTTGAATCTCCTTCTCCTACCACAGCTAAATAAATCTCTGTTTGTTAGCTGTTGAATGAACTATATATCTCATTTTGTTCCAATACTGAACATAAACTACCATGGAACTAGCCTGAGGCAGGTCCAGCCCAGAGCACTCAGATGTATGTGACACTTTATGGTTTAAAAGGCATTTCCCTTACAAAATCCCTGTGAGGCAGGAGTTTTCTAAGACTGTGAGTATATAGTTTGGGATTCAAGAGCTCAGGATGAAATGAGGTACAAGTTGATTAGAGAGAATTTCTACAATGTTAATTATCTCTGAGATAATAGCCAACTCACTAGACTTCTCAGAATCCAGAGAGAGACTCAATAAAGAAATAAGCCAGAAGCAGTGAGAGGTAGAGGTTGGTGTGTATATTCTCATAGTTCCCCAAGTTTCTGAGGACTTTTGACCTTAGAGGGAACTTTCTTCCATTGAGAAGTCATACCATGGACTACTGGACCCCAGACTTTTCTTGCAGAGTCAACAGGGAATGGGGGAGCAGAGAGGGGAGAGAAGAGACTGAATGCTTCCCTTATGAAAGAAAGCAGAGTAAGAAAGTAAATCTGATCATACAAATGGGAAAATGACCCACATGTACAAAAATATTTATAGCAGCTCTTTTTGTGGTGGCAAAGGATTGGAAATTGAGAGGATGCCCCATCAATTGGGGAATGGCTGAACAAGTTGTGGTATATAAATGTAATAGAATACTATTATGCTATAAGAAATTATGAACAGGAAGACTTCAGAAAAACCTGGAAAGACTTATACAGTCTGATGCTGAGTGAATTGAGCAGAACCAGGAGAACACTGTACACAGTAACAGCCACGTTGTACGATAACTAATATTGATAGATTTGACCCTTCTCAACAATACAAGGATCTAAGACATCTTCCAAAGGCCTCATGACGGAAAATGCTATCCGCATCCAGAGAAAGAATTATGGAGTTTGAATGTAGATCAAAGCATACCATTTGCTATTTTTTTCTTCTGTCGTGTTTTGTTTCTTCTTTCTGATGGTTCCTCCTATTGGTTCTAATTCTTACTTACAATATCACTAATGCAAAAAATATGTTTAATAGGAATGCATATGTATAGCCTATATCAGATTGTGCATCATCTTGGAGAAGCAGGTGGGGAGGGAGGGGGAGAAAAATTGAGAACTCAAAAGCTTATGGAAGTGATTGCTGATCACACAAAATAAATTAGTTATAAAAAAATTTTTTAAATAAATGGGAAAAAAACTCCAAATGGTGTCACAGAGTCAGACACAACTGAACAACAACAACAACAACAATAAAAATAAGGTGGATATGAGATCTCATGGAATGTCAGAGCTCATAAGGAAGATGGGGAGAGACACAAGCAGATGGACCAATAGATCAAGGTTGATCAGATTATCAGAATCTAGTCCATAGCACTTATCTTTCCCCTGCTTCCCTGGAGTGTTGACTTGGATAAAAACAAACAAACAAAACTCCCACCAACACAAAACAAAACCATAAGCTCCCCTTTTCCATTCCAATATTTCACTTCCTATTTCTCCTCCTCTTAGTAGGAGGAGAAGTTGGGACATGGAAAAAGAGATTCAATACATTAGTTGAAGATGCTGTGACCTACAAATGGGAGCCTGTTTCTTTAATGCTTATTTATGTTTCTATGTTACTCGAAATCACAATTAAAGTGGACTTTTATAGTGATTTGTATCTCAGTCTATAAGTGTATAGTTTGGGATTTTAGAGAGAGGAAGTTAACCCAAAAGCTCAGGCTGAAGTAGAGCACAAGCTGATTAGAGAGAATTTCTGCAATGCTTATTATCTTTGAGAAAGCCACACTCACTAGACTTCTTAGAATCCAGAGAGATACTTAATAAGGAAATGAGCCAAGAAGAGGTGGAGGTTGGTGTGTATGTTCAGGTAATCTCAAATACTGCACATAACACCTACCTAACCTATCTGTATGGTTACATTCAGATAGAGAAAGCTCAGAGTGGCACAGTCACCCCCACTAGGAAATGGCAGAGCCAAGATATCTTCCAACTCCAAATCACTTGCTCTTTCTACTGCCACAGGAATGAGCTACAGCACCTTTGGGGTTGGATGACAGGGCATGGGGGACAGTGCCTCGAGGCCACTTCACAAAGTCAAGTTCCTTGTACACCAGTCTTGATGGCAGGCATAGTTTCTAGGGGTGGAAAGCCCCTTTGTTCTCAGAATGACAAAAATATTAGAGGTGGAAGGAATTGTAAAGGTTATTGAGTCAACCTCTACTTGCACAGGAACACTTTCTTCAGCATCTCTTACAGGTGGTCATTCAGCCTCAGCCCCAATGAAGGGGGAATTCCAGTGAAATGGATGTTCATTCCACCTCTGGGTGTCAAGTTAAAATTTGCTTTTCTCCAACTTCCACTTATTACTCCTAGTTTTGCACTCTGGGGCCAAGTAGAAAAATAAAAAAATCCCTCTTTCACATGAAAGCCTTCAAATACTTGAAACAAGCTTTTACATATCCCCTAAATCTTCTTTTCTCCAGGCTAAACATTCCTAGTTCCTTCAGACTAGGCATGGCTTTCAACAGTTTCCTTCTTTTGGATGCTCTCTGAACTATGAGTGTCCTTTCTTCTTTTTTTTTTGTGAGAGTGGGGGGTCTTTGTAGCCTTTTTTTGGGGTAAATTACATGCAATTACATGCAAAAACAATTTTAATGTTCATTGTTTAAAAAATTTTGAATTCCAAATTTTTTCCTTTCCACTTCATTGAGAAGGCAAACAATTTGATATGTTATACATGTGTAGTCATGCAAAACATATTTCCACATTAGTCATGTTATGAAAGAAAACACAGACAAAAAACCAAGAAAAATAAAGTAAAGAAAAAGTATGCTTTGATCTGCATTCAGATTCCATCAGTTCTTTCTCTGGAGATGGATAGCATTTTTCATCATAAGTCCTTTAGAGTTTTTTTGGATCATTGTATTGCTGAGAATAGCTAAATCATAGACTGTTCTTCCTGTTCTGCCCATTTCACTTTGCATCAATTCATGTAAATCTTTCTTGGTTTTTCTGAGAGTATCCTGCTCATTATTTCTTAGAGCACCATCACAATCATATACATGGTCAGCCATTCCTCAATTGATGTATGGTGTCCTTTCTATAATGTCATTTTTAGAACTAAATATAATATTTTATATATTATCTTACCAGGGTAAACTACAGAGAGCCTAGACCTTCATTTTTTATAACATTCCCGTCTTAATGAAGCCTAGGACACCATGACCTTTTTGGTCTGCCATGTCACACTGTTGACAGATATTGAGTTTGCCATTTCCCAAAACTCCCAAATTTTATTCACACCAACTGTTGTCTAATTACTTCCCCCCCTCCCCAACTCTGTATCTCCTTACTCCCACCCTCCATTGTTGAACATTGTGTGGGAAAAGTACAAAATAGTGAGGTTATCCAACAGACAACTAGGGATACCTACTTGTCCTGTTGAACCTAGATGGCTTAATTCCAGCCAAGGATAAGGCTGTTACTTTGGATGATCAATAAGGAGGCAAAGAGCCACAGAACAAAGAAACATCTTTTTTTTTTAATTAGGAAGTCATTTATTTATTTATTTTTAGTTGTCAACATTTGCTTCCACAAGATTTTGAGTTTGAAATTTTCTCCCCATCTCTCCCCTCCCCTCACCCCAAGATGGCCTGCATTCTGATTACCCCTTCCCCCAATCTGACCTCCCTTCTATCACCCTCCCCCTTCTCCTACCCTCTCCCCCTTCTATTTTTCTATAGAAGATGGATTTCTATACCCCATTACCTGTGTATCTTATTTCCCAGTTACATATAAAAAAATTTTTAACATTCTTTTTTTAAAACTTTGAGTTCCAAATTCTCTCCCTTCCTGCCTCCCCACCCACCCTCATTGAGAAGGCAAGTAATTTGATATAGGTCATACATGTGTAGTCATGCAAAACACTTCCATAGTAGTCATATTTCCCTCCATCCTATCCTGCCCCCCCCCAATTTGTTCTGTTCTCTCCTTTGGCCCTGTCCCTCCTCAGAAGTATTTGCTCCTGATTACCACCTCCCCCAATCTGCCTTCCTTTCTATCATCCCCCCTCTCTTATCCCCTTCCCCCCTATTTTCCTGTAGAGTAAGATAGATTTCCATACCCAATTGAATGTGTATGTTATTCCTTCCTTAAGCCAAATCAGATGAGAGTAAGGTTCACTCATTTCCTCTCACCTCTTCCCTCTTCCCCTCAACTGTAAAAGCTTTTTCTTGCCTCTTTTATGTGAGATAAATTACTCCATTCTACCTTTCCTTTTCTCCTTCTCCCAGTACATTCCTCTCTCATCCCTTCATATTCAACTCACCCTTTGCCCTTTATATATATTCCCTCCAACTATCCTAATAACTCATGAGAAAGGTCTCATGAGTTACAAATGTCATCTTTCCATGTAGGAATGTAAACAGTTCAATTTTAATAAGTCCCTTATGAATTCTCTTTTCTGTTTACCTTTTCATGCTTCTCTTGAGTCTTATATTTGAAAGTCAATTTTTCTATTTAGCTCTGGTTTTTTCTCAAGAATGCATTAAATTCCTCTCTGCCATTGAATGTCAAATTTTCCCCCTCATTGATTATATTCAATTTTGCTGGGTAGGTGATTCTTGGTTTTCATCCTGGCTCCTTTGACCTCTAGAATATTATATTCCAAGCCCTCTGGTCCCTTAATGTAGAAGTTGCTAAATCTTGTGTTAGCCTGATTGTGTTTCTACAATACTTGAATTGTTTCTTTCTGGCTGCTTGCAATATTTACTCCTTGACCTGGGAACTCTGGAATTTGGCTATAATATTCCTGAGAGTTTTCCTTTTAAGATCTCTTTCAGGAGGTGATTGGTGGATTTTTTCAATTTCTATTTTACCCTCTGGTTCCAGAATATCAGGGCAGTTTTCCTTTGATAATTTCTTAAAAGATGATATCTAGGTTCTTTTTTTGATCATGGCTTACAGGTAGTCCAATAATTTTAAAATTATTTCTCCTGGATCTATTTTCCAGGTTAGTTGTTTTTCCAGTGTGTTATTCCACATTATCTTCTATTTTTTTCCTTCTTTTAGTTTTGTTTTATAATTTCTTGATTTCTCATAGAGTCATTAGCTTCCATTTGTTCCATTCTAATTTTTAAGGAATTATTTTCCTCAGTGAGCTTTTGGACCTCCTTTTCCATTTGGCCAGTTCTGCTTTTTAACGCATTCTTCTCCTCATTGGCTTTTTGGACTTCTTTTGTCATTTGGTCTAGTCTATTTTTTAAGGTGCTATTTTCTTCAGAATATTTTTGGGTTTCCTTTACCAAGTTGTTGACTCATTTTTTGTGATTTTCTTGCATGACTCTCATTTCTCTTCCCAATTTTTCCTCTGCTTCTCTTACTTGCCTTTCAAAATCCTTTTTGAGCTCTTCCATGGCCTGAGACCAATTCATATTTTTCTTGGAGGCCTTGGATGTAGGAGCTTTGACTTTGTTTCTTCTTCTGAGTATATATTTTGATCTTCCTTGTTACCAAAGTCAGTTTCTATAGTCTGAGTTTTTTCCATTGTTTGCTCATTTTCCCAGCCAATTATTTGACTTTTTAACTCTCTGTTAAGGTAGGGCTCTGCTTCCAGTGTGGAGAGCATACTGTCCTAATCTTTAGGGGTTTTGTGCAGATGTTTTCAGAGATACTTCTAGGGACCTGTAAGTATTCAGTTCTTCCAAGGTGGCATGATCTAAGGAGAGGTGTTTACTCCCCTACTGGCCTGTGCTCTGGTCTGTGAGTGACCACAAGCACTCTTTTCTGCCCTAGAACTATGAGGAGGGTTCCATCTTCACTGCTGCTGCAAGCTCTGTTGTGCCAGTACTCCTCCTTGCCCCAGGACTGCCACCCAGGACTGAGACCTAGATCCAAGTATAGGCAAAGCAACAGAATCCCATCTCAGTGCTAGCAAAGAGACCCCTGTAATCTCCTTCCAATCAGTTGTTCAATTCCCTTACCCTCTGTGGGCTGAGAACTCTGGAAGCAGCCGCTGCTGCCACTGCCCCCGGGGACTGTGTTGGGGACAGAGCTGGATTGCACTACTCTCTCACCCAGATCCAACAGACTTTTCCTGCAGACTTTTAAAGTTGTCTTTGGTGTTTGTGGGTTGAGAAGTCTGGGAATCACTACAGCTGCCCATGATTCAGTCCCCTGAGGCCTGTTCCAGGTTTGCTGGGGCCCAGTCTGTGCTGGCGTGACTTGCACTGGACTGTGCTCCTCTCTCAGCAGCAGACATTTCCTGTCGACCTTCCAGGTTGTCTTGGGCTAGAAATTTGTTTCTTTCTGTCTTTTTGTGGGTTCTGCTGCTCTAGAATTTATTTAGAGTCATTTTTACAGGTATTTGGAGAGGTTTGGGGGAGAGCTCAAGCAAGTCCTTGCTTTTACTCCACTATCTTGGCTCTGTCCCCCAAAGAACATTCTTAACAGTAAAATTGTTGAATTTTCTTGTTGTAATACGTTTCTATTAGAAACTTACCAAGGTATTACGAACAGCTGGATACTGGCTTCCACAATTCCCAGTGCTGCTATCCATACTGCAGGCTTTGGCTCCTTGGAAATACCTCATCAGGGAAATGGAGTTAAATGGGCTCAGAATTCTTCACATAAACTATTGTGCTTACACTAAGAACCAGAAAATATTCAGATAGATGGGGAAGATGAAGCTGGAGATATGAGGTGCCATGCCCCAAATCACACAGCAATTAGTGGTTAAGATTCAACTAAAAGCTGGATCCCCTGATTCCTAGGCCAAGGCTTCATCCATCACACTGTTATTGGGATTTCCTTGAGCTGGCTACTACTCATACAATGTAGGAGAGCAAGACACTAGGCAGGTATCAATATCCTTTAAGACTCGGAGAAAACAAGAGCAGCCCAGCCCCTTTCCCAGCTCTCTCTGAGCTTTTCATGCTAATGACACGCTCAAGGTTCCTGGGGTTCAGTTGCTGCAGTCCATTGCTTGGCAGCGATTTTCACGGTCCTGGCAACTAAGTCTGTTCCACATTTGATATATTGAGCAACATCCCCATTTCTTCCTTTTTGTAGCATTCTGCAAATGATGAATTGTAGGAGGAAAAAAAAAGAATCTACTTAAACTGAAGAGATCATAAAACTTTCTTTCCCTCTGCCTATAAAGTGCTTTGTTTTTATGCTCCCAGTGCATAGGAAAAGAAATGACTTCTTGGTGTGAGATAGAGGGGCTTATTTTTCACTAAATCTTAAGGCCTCTTCATCAATAACAGAATTCACCAACAACTTGATTTCAATGAAATTCAGACATGCCTCCCTCTGTGCACTAGATATGTTCCTGAAGCTATACTGACTAGTCTGCATGATACTGGCAAAGTCACTCCAAGCCTCTCTGAGCCTTGGTTACCTCATTGTAAGATGAGGAAGTTGGGTTGTGAGGTCTTTTTCAGCTCTAACATTTGATAGTTACATAATCCCTGAAAAGTTCCATGTCCACTAATTGTTGACTCCAAATTCAAACACCCTACTAGGTGACCTTGCCTTTTAAAAATGTACCTCACTATTTCAACAGATTCATTATCCCGTAGATGTGGACATTCCCTCCATCAGTATGGACTACAGCTCAGGCAAGCCTTCTCTTCTTGTGGGATTCTGTTCTTGTAAAGATCTTCCACAAAAGAGATATTTTAAAATGCTGTATACAATTTTTTTTTGAAAAGTCAAGATTCTATTGGCTTGCTTGGAATTTCTAGAATGTAACAATCAAATTTTCTCATAGTAGCAGGAGATATTATGCGAAGGAGCCATATTATGGAGAGGAGAAATACTCAAATTATTGACATCTGCTAGATAATGGAAGCAAAATTTTCTCTATCATTAAAGTAACAGCATCCTATTCTAAGGGAATAAAATGCATCCCTATTCAAAACTTGGGACTTGATTTATGTTATTCTTGTCCCAAAAGTTTAATATTCCCCCCAACTAACAATACATTTTGGGACTCTGCAAGGAACACTTAGGAGACCCCTAAGTAAGAATTCCCATTTGTTGTTCAGTCATTTAGTTATATCAGACTCTCCGTGACCCCGTGAACCACAGCACACCAATATTGTCCATGGTGTTTTCTTGACGAAGATACTGAAGTGGTTTGTGATTTCCTTCTCTAGTCAAGAGCAGCACTGGGGAATGGGTCTCCCCATTAAGGAACTATAAATATTTACATTGTCCTTAAATCTTTGGAAGGTGAAGTCACCTTTAGTGAAGTAGGCCAAGAGAAATAGCTATGAATTTTTATTCTCAAATGACCACAGAATGATAAATACTCACCAGTTTCCCCAAGGGACAGAGTTATTTGTCATAGATTATTGAATTATGAACAGGTGAACCAAACAACAACAACAACAAAACTTAATCCTTGATTCAAAATGTTTGTATCCCTCATGGAAAAATAGAATCACAGAGTGATAGAGGTGGGAGGACTCTAGAGGTTATTTAGTCTCACTCTCTGCCCTCTGGATTTACCTGTTCCGTATCTTCTCTGACAAAGTGGCTATCCAGCCTCTTCTTGAAGACCTCTAGTACCAGGAAACTTAACACTACACAAGTCTATTGGAAAGTTCTAATTGTTAGGAAGTTAATATTAAGTCTTAATAAATTCTGGCTGAATGAATGAGTGGAAAGTAAAGCCCTTCCTTTAGAAAACCATACTTTGATTACTTGGGCAATTAAATAGTGGTTCTGATGTTTTAATCCCATTACTACCTAGTACAGTTGACAATTGATGAAGCTATGCTTATTCAATGCTGATAAATTTATGGCCTTAGAAGAAATGAGATCAAAACCGACATTCTCTGCTCACCATCCTATTGATACATGTTAAAGACAAGACCTCACACTGCATAAAAGACCCTTTCAGAGTAGGGAGCTCTACCTCAGTCCACCACAGGATAGTGTCCATTAAATCCTTATAGGAATGTTTATGATATGACCAACGTTTGAGGTCTCCTCAGGGAGGTGGCTCAGTGGGTAGAGTGCCAGGCATGGAGTCAGGAAGACTCATCTTCTGGAGTTCAAATCTGGCCTCAGACACTTACCAGCAGTGAGACTCTGCAGAAGTAACTTAACCCTGTTTGTCATAGCTCCTCATCTGTCAAATGAGCTGGAGAAGGAAATGGCAAACCACTCCAGTATCTCTGCCAAGAAAACCCCAAAAGGGATCAAGAAGAGTTGGACACTACTGAAATGATTCAACAACAACAAATTTAGGTATGAATGACCCCTGGTAAACAGGGAACACATGGAAGAAAATGCATCATGCTGTTGTTGAGTCATTTTAATCATGTTTGACTCTTCACAACCCCATTTGGGGATTTCTCAGTAGAGACGTATCCAAGTAACTATAATACAAGGCAGAATGTGTTGTATTATGATTAAGGTGTAAAAAACTTGCCATGCAGATTCAGAGAAGGGGGGCAGCTAGGTGGTGCAGTGGATAGAGCACTGGCCCTGGATTCAGGAGGACCTGAGTTCAAATCCAATCTCAGACACATAACACTTACTAGCTGTGTGACCCTGGGCAAGTCACTTAAACCCATTGCCTAGCCAAAAAAACAAAATAAAATAAATTCAGAGAAGGGAGGGATTGCATAGAGTTCCAGTGATCAAGGTGGGCTTCACATTAGGTCTTGAAGGATTTTGATGGCAAGGGGAACATTCTAGATTCAGAGACAAGTAAGTAAAGGCATGGAGATGTGAAGTCAGAGAATATATTTAGAAGATGGTGAGTAGTCCCGTGGGGCTGAAGGATAGTATAATCAGCTGGAAAAATCAGTTGGGTTCAGATCATGGAAGGCCTTGAATGCTAGCTAATGAGTCTGGACTTTATCTGGTAGGCAATGGGGAAGCACTGAAGGGTTTTTCGTTTATTTGTTTTTTTTTTTTAAACAAGGCAGTGATATGCTTTAGGAAAACTACATAACTGGTGGTGGTAACAATGAAAAGAGGGAAATTGGGAACAGGGAGCGTTTTGTGTGCATTGGTGTAGGAGAGAAAATGATTAATTCAGTTTTGGACATCTTGAGTTTGAAGTGTTGGAGGGACTGGCAGATGATGAGATCCAGTAAATAATTTGCAATTCGAAACTGGATTTTAGAAGAGAGGATCTAGAGTGGAGAGAAAATTTTGTTTACATAGAGATAAGAGCTGAAGTGGGAGTGGATGATTTAGACAGCAGCCAAACAGGGGGCGGTATGTAGGGGGGCACAGCAGGATTGCTTTCTAGAAAAACACATTTTAAAAATTATTATTTTGTTAAATATAAATTTTTGTAGATACTTTTTGTTTTAGCATTGCCTTTGTATCCTCCCTCCTTCTCCTAGGGAATATAATTCTTTATAATAAGGAATTAAAAAGAGGAAAAGAAAAGCATTTCAGTAAAAATAACAACACATCAACCAAGTCCAACATTAGATGCAGTGTTCTAACCCATGGCTCCCCCCCTTCCATCCCCCACCCCAAAACAAAGAGAGGGAGGGCCAGCTTATATTTTTAAAACCAGAAAATTTCAGTCTCTGCAACGTGTAGGTATTTATTTTACAGCAAGTTAAGAGCTTACGCTTAAAGTGAAGGTTTAAAGCTTCAGGTGGGCAGTAATAAGAGACATAATTTTAAACAAATTTGTCTAATGAACACGAATATGTCATCCTTTCTTTAGAAGGAATGGAAAGAGAGAGGGAAGGGGGAGACGTGGGATGAAGAAAGAGACAGACAGATAAAGTCAGAGGAGAGGAGGGGGGGGAGAGAAAGAAAGAGTGTGAGAGAGAGAGAGAAGGGAGGGAAGGAAGGAAGAGGGACAGAGAGAAGCACTCTAAAGACAGAATTTTGGAGCATGCTCACATTTGGGGATGGGAAGAGGAATAGAAGACGTGGGCAACCTTTCAGAGCAGTTTCAGTTGAATGATGAGAGTAGGAGCCATTTGGCCAGGGGTTAGGTAGGGAATGAATATATGTAGAGACAGTGAGTGAAGGCAGCAAGCTTTCTTGAAATTTGGCAGGGAAGAGAAGAAAAATGGGCAGTTAGCTGGAAAACATGGTGGAGGGAAGTTTTTCTCTCCCCCTCCCCATACAGTGAATTGTAGCTTGATTGTAAGCATTGAAAAAGATTGAAAAAGGAGTCAGGGGAGAGGGAGAGATTGAAGAGGCAAGAGAGAAGGTGGATGATCGATGGACCAAGGCCCTGGAGGAGGCAGGAGGGGATGGGATCAAGAGCGCAAGTGGAAGAGTTAGCCTTGGCAAGGAGGAGGGCGTGATTAAATGCACCAAAGGCATTTACGGGTGAGGAAATAGTGTATGAGGAACATGGGAAGTAAATATGGTACAGTAAAACACTGTTATAAATTATTCCATAAATTCTGCTATATTGCAGGTCAGATCCTCTTCTTCTGTCACACAAACATATCTGGTGGGTGCTTTCCTTGTTGCTTGACAGCATCATAATGAATTTTTCATACGATTTGATTGAGGACAGTTTCCTTCTCTGTTCCATGTTTTGTAAGTAAGTAAGTGGGTCAGGACTGAACGGAAGATTTGCATTTGTATGCGGTGAATTACTATAAAGGGAGCTGCATGGTGTAACCGGATGACAGCTGGATCTGGATCCCAAACCCCTAGGTATAGATCTTCCATTTCTGTGACCTCAGACAAACCATGTAACTACTTTGGGCCTTGCCCTCCTCATCTCCAAAAGGAGGGACTTGTGCTAGATGAACCCGACTATCCCTTCTGTCTCCAAATGGTACAATTTCTGTGATAGACCTACAATATGAATGTAATCAAAAGACGGAATTTAAATGACTTGTCCCAAGTGGCACAGCAGATGAGTGTCTAAGGCAGGATTTGAGCTCCTTCTCCAAGCTGTTCTTCTGCCTTTCTGGACTTCACCACCATGACTCAGCTTCCTTTTCTGGAATTTGCCTCTGAGTTCAGGCTCTTCTCTCCCTGGAGCATCCTGTGCCATGCTGGCCCCCTTCTCTCTTTCTGGGGCTTCTCTTTTAGGGACAGGCCCAGACCTTACTTCATTCTCCTCCCAGCTGTCCTTCTGATTGTCTGGATTTCATCATCTCTTCCCTATTCCTTTTCAACTCCCTCGCAGGCATTATCTTTCCCTATTAGAATGTAAGCTCCTTGAGGGAAAGCATCGTCTTTCTTTTTTGCTTGTTTTTGTATTGTATTTGTGTGGGGTGTTCTAGGAGGGCTAGCACCTCTGGTGTGAGGGCTTGCTTCAAGAAGCTGTAGCACGACTCTACATAATATAATAATCCAAGACAATGCCGAAGGACGTGTGATTAAAAACACTTTAAGAGAGAGGACTAATGAATTCTGAATGCAGATTGAAACGTACTTCTTTTATTTTCTTTATGTTTCTTTTTTTCTCTGTGTTTTCTTTTGCAACATGACTAATCTGGAAATATGTTTTGCATAACTTCACATGTATAATCAATATCAAGTTGCTTGCCTTCTAAAGAAAGGAGAAGGGTTTGAGAGGAGAGAGAGAATTAAGAACTCAATTGAAAAAATATTTTTAAAAAATTTTACATGCAGTTCAACAAAATAAATAAAAATATATTTAAAAACTCAAAAAAAAAAAAAAAGAAGCTGCACCATGGGCAGCAGTCACACCCTAGTAAAATCGTCCCAGAAGACTGGCTAAACCAAGTTGAGGGTAACTAAGAGGCCTCAAACCCATTGGTAAGTTAGTGGAGTGTACCCCAAGCATGTGAAGACTTAACTCTGTAGAATGGGTAGATGAGAACAATTTGTTCCAATGGCCATGAAGGCGGCTGAAGCCCGTGCTGTGGAGTGCTTAGAGCTTGCTCAGACATCAAAGACACCAAGGTCATTCACTGCATCGGAGCCATTCCCAGTCATCCTGACTTTTGTTTTGTCACTGACTCTGGAAGAAAGAGTGATGCTAATGACTTTGTGCAACTGTGCCTCACTTCAGTCCAATTCATATAGGAGTAAAGGCATCACCCCGAGATGTCACTGGTCCTCTTCAGAAACAAAGGACAAACAACAATACTTTGCATCGCCAGCGCTTTGTCCAGGGCCTGCCACACAGGCCGCTCCTTGCTTGCCTGCCGGCCGGCAACACCATCAGCTCAACAAGCAGGCTAAGGGCTTTTGAAGCACCCTGCGACCTCATCTTTTAGGAATTGGAGCTGATATGATAAACTCATACAAATCAGAAGGTGTGGAGAGAACCATCTCACCTATTACAGAGAAGAAGACACTCTGAAAGGTATAAAACAAAATCTGTAAAGTGACATACAGCAAAACCACCCAAAAGGCAGTGGCTATAGAGCTGGGCAGGGCAAAACTTCGCTTGGAGGACCTACCAAATACAATTCCCATTGATCCCTGGCAGGGAATTGCAAAGATCACAAGTTGGAAAGCTCTTATGAATTCCTCTAAGCATAGGACTCATCCTCAGAGTATTAACGTCCTCCTCTACTAGTAAGAGATCATAGTAAATGGAATAGGAAGCAGGGCCCCGAATAGGGACCGTATCATTAGCATGGGGTTCAGTTTTTGGCAATTAGATGGAAAATATTCCAGGAAGCATGACCAGCAGTCATCTTAGGTTATGCCACCTATGGATAAGTTGAAGGAAGCTAACAGAAGACTCAGAATGGTGGGCCAATGGATGGAAGAGGAACATGGTAGCTCTCTGTAGGTATCTGAAGGACCATCAGGTAGAAGAAGGTTAGACTTGTTTTGCTTGGCCTCAGAGGGTAGAACAGGTAGCAAAAGGTAGAAGTTACAAAGAGGTAGACTAAGCCTTGAGGTACAGAGAAACTCCTTAACAATTGGAGTTGTCCTAAGATGGATTGTCATTTTTCAGTTGTGTCTGATTCTTCCTGACCCTACTTGGGATTTTCTTGCCAAAGATACTGGAGTGGTTTGCTTTCCCTTTTCCAGCTCATTTTACAGATGAGGAAATGGAGCAAACAGGATTAAATGACTTGCCCAGGGTCACGCAGCTAGAAAGTGTCAGGGGTGAGAGTTGAACTAAGGAAGATGAGTCTTCCTGACTCCAAGCCTGACACTCTTTGCACCATGGCACCACCTAGCTGCCCTACGTTGGGTAGATGTTTCATAAAGGAATGAGTCTCTCCATCATTGGAGGTTTTTTTTTTTTGGTGAGGCAATTGGGGTTAAGTGACTTGGCCAGAGTCACACTGCTAGTGAATGTTATGCGTCTGAGGCTGGATTTGAACTCAGGTCCTCCTGGCTCCAGGGCCAGTGCTCTATCCACTGCGCCACCTAGCTGCCCCACATTGGACATCTTCAAGTGGAGGCCAGATGACCACTTATTGAGCATGCTAAGGAAGAAACTTTTGCTTAGACTTGGGCTAGATGACCTCTGATGCCCTTCCCCTTTTTTGGAATCTGTGATTCTATGATCTCTTGATTTGATCATGCCTAATTAATGAATAAGCATTCCTAAGGCACTTATTACGTGCTGGGCACTACGCTAAGCACCAGGCTACAAATGCAAGAAAACAAGACAGCCCTTGCCAGTGGTGTGCTGGCAAGTGTTCAACAACAGGCTCTCTCGAAATGTGCTATTAAGATTTTCTCCATCACTTTCATAAGTCTAGACGATCATCAAAACAATAACTCAAATCCTGATTTGTAAAATTTACTGATTTCTGAGATGTAAAATAAGATGAAAACTTACAGACAGGTTGCTCCAGTCCCCCATGGGTCCCCTCAAGGAGCTTACATTCTAAAGGGGGAAGACAGTGGATAAACAGGAACTAGAAGGAGGAGGTGAGGATGAGCATGATTTGTAAATGTGTAGAAGGTGTGTGGTGGCCTAGACCCAGGCAAGACAAAGGTGAAAGTTCATCTCTCTCAGAGTTCAGGGTATGGGGACAAGCAGTCTGAGGTGGGAGGTGCATGAAGAACATGATCAGTGTGGGGCAGCTGGGCGGCACAGTGGATACAGCACTGGCCCTGAAGTCAGGAAGACCTGAGTTCAAGTCCGGCCTCTGACCAAACACTTGACACTTACTAGCTGTGTGACCCTGGGCAAGTCACTTAACCCCAACTGCCTAAAAAACAAAACAAAATAAAAAAGGAACATGGCTAGTGTGTAAGTTGCATGGTTTGGAAATGGGCAGGAGGTGTTTTTTGACACATGTCAGACAGCTAGGTGGGCAGGGATATAGTGCTGGGCCTGAAGTCAGGGAGACAAGAGCTGAAATACCGCATCTGGGCAAGTCACAACCTCTGTTTGCCTTGGTTTCCTCAACTGTAAGAAGGGGAAAATAATGGCAACTACTTCCCAGGATTGCTGTAAGAATCAAATGAGCTAATATTTGTAAAGCACTTAGCACGGGACCAGGAATACAGCAGGTACTACACAAAGGCTAGTTATTATTATGATTAGCTTATGTTGTTAACTGATAATTTGGGGCTGGAATCTCAAATTGTGTAGGATTTCTCCTTAGCACAAAATGAGAGCCACAGACTTCTGGGTGGCCATGGGCTAACCCTAGGAGTGTGTGACTGGTGGAAATACGGGGCACATCCCAAACCCCTTGGGATAGCTAATCATGGGGCTAGTCTCCAGCACAGCCACACTGACCCTAATCCTGCCCTCCAGGCCTCTAATCTTTTGTTGCAAGCTCACAGCCTCCTCGCTTTAAGCAGGCTCTTCCAGGCAGTTTTAACCTTACCACCACCAGGGCACCCCCACCGGCTGTTACAAGAAGTGCTATTGGGAAAATTCCACCCACCCTGTCGCCCTGCCCCAGGCCACCTCCTGGTTAGGGCTGAAGCCTTTGGGAGGGTGATCTCTGCATTTCTCGGCAGTGACTATTAAGTGCCCCACCCTTCACTTTTCTTTCCCTGGGAGACTGTGAGTTGCATGGAATGAACAGGAAATAGACAGATCTCATGACCATCTTCCTCCTCCCTTTCCCCAAACTCACTCCATTCCTAAGCTTTCCTGTCACTATTGATGGTCCCAGCATCCTTCTAGCCACCCACATCCACAATCTCAGTGTTCTTTGACTCCTCACCGCACATCCCAACAGTCCTTAAATCTTATCATTTCTGTGCCCTCCTCTCTCCTCACACAACCCCACCACCCTAGTTAAGGCCCTTATCACCTCTCACTTGTACTATTGTAATAGCCTCCTAATTGGCCTCCCTGCCTCCAGAGTCTCTCCTCTTCGATTTTTCCTCCAATCAGCTGCCAAAATAATTTTCCTAGAGTATGACCATGCCATTCTCCTACTCAATAACGCCCATGGCTCTCTATTGGCCTTAGGATCAAATATTATCTCATTTTTATCGCATTTATATTTTAAATGTCTTTTTTTGTTTTATAATACACATTATTATTTGTATTGCAATGATGATAATGATGACATTCATTTGTTTTCAGTTGTGTCCAACTCTTTGTGATCCCATTGGGGTTTTCTTGGCAAAGATACTGGAGTGGTTTAACATTGCCTTCTCCAGCTCATTTTACAGATGAGGAACTGAGGCCAAACAGGGTAAAGTGACTTGCCCAGGGTTACACAGCTAGTTAAGTGTTTGAGGCTAGATTTGAACTCAGGAAGAGGACTCTTCCTGACACCAGGCCTGGTGCCTTGGTACTCTATATGCTTCATCTCCTAGCTGCACAGTACTGCAATACAAGTATATCATTTATAAATAAGTAAATACACACATACTAGGGATGCATATTCAAAAATTTTATACTGATACAGGCATACAACAAAAAAGTTTAGGGGCCTACTACTGCAGTTTGGAGCCTACTACAATTTGTAAATGATAGAGAGTACTGCTAACTCTCTATGACCTTAAGCAGATTCACTTTATCTTTCTCACCTTCAGTTTCATTATCTCCAAGATAAAGAATTACATTATTGGTGTGCATTTCTGTAATATTCTTAAAATGTTAACATTTTGAGGAACTACATTATATTTAATTAATGCCAAAGAGTTTTTACACCTTTCCCATTTGTATTGATTTACACATTTTTATTAATTTATACAAGTTAATGCAATACCTTGGAAAGGGCAGAATAATCATTACCATTTATCTTCAAAATGCCTTCACTATAATTTACCCGTGTAGAATCAGACAGAAGGCACTGAGGAGCAACTATAGACCTTCTCCATTAACACATTGAGTTCATTACTTTGTAAGGCAGAAAGAACCTGGCCTTGAGCTATGGGTGGAGGGAGTTGAGGGTGGAGGAAGAAGGCAGCTAAAAACTAGCAGGTCTGAGCATGGTCACTTCTCCCCTCATCTCCCACTCAAAAACACTCCAGTGGCTTCCAGAAGCAAATACAAAATGGTCTGTTTAGCATTCAAAGCCCTTCATAACCTAGCTCCCTCCTACCTTTCCAGTCTTCTTATACCTTATTCCCCAACATGTACTCTTCAGTCCAGTGACACTGACCTCTTGACTGTTCCATGAGCAAGACACTTCATCTCTAGCCTCTGGGAATTTTCTCTGGCTGTCCCCCATCCCCTCCTCCACTCTAACTACTGACTTTCCTGGCTTCCCAACTAAAATCCCATCTTCTCCAGGAAGCCTTACCCAACCCCTCTTAATTCCCTCTTTCAATTATTTCCTGTTTATCCTGTAAATCTCAGCTGGAGTAGAATCAGTACCAGGTGCTTTGCCACAGGAAAAGAGCCTAATGGCATTCAAAACCTCTTCTTCACCTGGAACTTCAGCTAGGAAGGGACTACCTCAATCTGAGCTGCAGTCAGTCAATGGCTTCAGCATTAATTGATGAGTTCTCTGGTGAGAACACTATGGAAGTGTTCAGCCCATCTCTCTAGAATCATGTCCTTATCACTAATCAATGTGGCTCCATCAACACTGAGTAGCTGAGATGCACCATAGGTCTTTGCCCCACAGATAGCCTTCAGGGCATCATAAAAGTGCTTTGGATTGTTACTATCAGCATAAAACTGAATTTCATCTGCCTTCTTATTGAGCCAAGAATCCTACATCACTCTAAGCTTTGCCTGTACTTTACTTCTGAAGGAATGAAATGGTTCATTTACCTAGGCATTACACTTTCTAGGTATATACACACTGATGATGTGGTTGACACAGAGTTAGCTCAGTGTTTGGGAGGCCAAAGGAAAATGTGGGAGAGAAGTATTAGACTGACTACCAAACTGAAGGTCTACAGAGCCATTGTGCTGACCTCATTGTTGTAAGCCTGTGAAACCTGGACAGTCTATCAGTGCCATGCCAGGAAACTGAATTGTTTCCATTTGAATTGTCTTAGGAAAATTCTGAAGATCACCTGGCAGGATAAAATGCCAGACCCTGAGGTCCTTTCTCCAACTAAACTGCCAAGCATTCAAGCTGTACTGCAGCGAGCACAACTAGGATGGGCTGGCCACACTGTTCGAACACCAAACATATGCTTGCCAAAAAGACTATTTTATGGAGAACTCACACAGGGCAAGCATTCTCATGGTGGTCAGAAAAAGTGATACAAGGACACTCTCAAGGTCTCTCTTAAGGACTGTGGAATCGATTGTATGACATGGGAGACACTGGCACAGGACTGCTCAGCATGACGTGTGTTCCTCAGAGAAGGTGCTGTGCTCTATGAGCAAAGCAGAATTGAAGTAGCTCAAAAGAAATATGAGATGTACACATTTAGAGAATCCACCCTGAGCGAGCGTACGCTTGGACTCTGTGTCCAACCTGTGGCAGAACATTCTGAGCTCCTGTTGGTCTGATCAGCCACAGCTGAACACACTGTAATTTGATTCTAACAGCAATGTCACTTTGGTCCTCTGAGAAGGAAGGACAACAACCAATTGATTTATCCTGTAGATAATTTGCAAGTTTTCTCCTTCATTAGATTATAAGATCTTAAGGGCAGGGACTGTCTTTTGCCTCTTTTTGTATCTCCAGCACTTAACACAGTGCCTGGCATATAGTAGCCACTAAATAATGTTTATTGAATGAATGAATGAAAGGAGAGGACTACCACAAGCCACATATTGCAGAGGGGGCTCTGTGATTTGAGCGGTGCAGGACAGAGGCAGCAGCCCATCATATGGAGGAAGGAACACTGGCTCTGCAGTCAGAGAACCTAGATTCAAAACCTTCCTTTGATACTTACCATTTGTGTGACCTTGGGCAAGTTATTTAACCTCCTCAGAACTCAGTTTCTTCACCTGAAAAATTAGGGCATAAGATCTCTAAGCTAAAAGTCAATTATCTTATGGCTGACATCTACCTAGACATTTCCCATTCGTTATTTCATTTATACTTTATCCATGCCTTGGGAATTAAGTACTACAGGTATTACATTCCCTGTTGTGCACAGTCATCCAGCTAGAAAGCATCAGAAGCAGGATTTGAACCCAGGTCTTCCTGAATCAGGGTTGACCATTTAATCCACCATGCTAAACATAGCTTCTAGGAGAGCTCAAAACCTGAGTTCTTGGCTCCTAAATGACTGATTCATTGTTTCTGGTACATAAAAGTTTTATGTTTTATTTTGATGCATTAACACAGGTTAATTGTGTGCCATCATAGGGGTTAGAGAGCCAACCTTGGAGTCAGGAAAAGCTCTTAGGAGGCAGCATGTCCAGTGGTGAGAACGCTGGCATTGAATCAGAGGACCTGTGTGTGAACTCCAAGAACCTGTGACTTTATGACTATTTAAACTCATCTCCTTCTGCTCTGTCCTACACTCCATGGAGGCCTACACAGAAGCCGGCCAGAGAGGAGAGAAGATGTAGAATGGCAGACTGGATCATCAAAATGCAGATCTGAAAGGCACCAGAGAGATTATCCAGGGACAAGATTCTAGGTTTGTTCCCTCATTTTACAGAGAGGGGAAGTGAGAAGCTACAGTTGGATAGTCTGGCCAAGGGCAATGTGAGAAAAATGAGTACTTGCAACCATATGTATGTATGAATGTCTACATATGTGTATATGTGTTTGAAGGGATGGGTGAGTTGGCATAGAGGAGAAGAAAATGGAGGCAGCTGTCACAGGAGGAAACTCTTTTCTGAGCCAAGGTTCTCTCTTTCTTTGGGATGTAAACAAAATGGTCCACAAAACTGTTAGATGTTTCACTTATACACTGTTCTGAATACTTAACACCAATTCAGTATGTGGTAATTATTTTCTTTCACTCAGCATTCCTTTTAACATGGCATTTAGATGAATACATCTATGCAAATCAGCAGTATTTCTAAACAATATATTCAATAAGTTCCTGCTATGTGTCAAGCTGGTGTCATAACTAGGGTAGGGCAACTGGAATTTTGTAATATGGCACCAATGTCAGAGGTCATGCTTACTCCCTGTAGTGGTCATTTCACACGTAAGAGCCCTATGCTTACTGGTCCTCTGTTAGTCTTATATCACACAATATAAGTTGGAGTCATTCCTTTTGCTGGCTCTGGGTACCTATTACCTGCTTTTCACAAGGGATACCTGGCATCAGTAATGATATGAAAGCATGTTGGCTGAAGTACAAATCTAATGCCTTCCTGTTTCCCTGGTTCTCTCCTTACCCTACAACCAAATTTGCCTCTGATGCCAGAATCCCTAAATACGGCTCATGTGTGTGACTGTGGAAAGAATAATAGACTTAGAGGCAGGAGAAACCTGAGTTCAAATCCTAGTTCTAACATATACTTCTTGTATGAATATGGTCCAGTTACTTAGTCTTTGCTTCTACACCTATAAAATGGGAATAAAACTGCTGTACCCACCTCACAAAGTTGTTGAGGTTCAGGTGAGATAATGTAAGTAAATAATTTTGTAAAACATTAAATGTTATATCCACTATGATTACATCAATAATGTCTTTCTGAACTGAAACCTTAGTTTCAGGCTTCAATGGTGGAAACTCATTCAGAAGGTCAGGAATTTGGGGTGAAAATTCATACTTGAAATTCAGAGATTATAATAATGTGCAGATTATTTAATAATAAAATCATAGGGAACTCCCTCCACAAATGCAGACTACAAACCACCTACAATTTCATAGTTCAGTACCAGTGAATTGTCTGAGCCCAAGGAGGGTAAGTCACTTACCCAGAATCACACTGCTTGTATATGTCAGAAGAAGGATTTAAACCTAGGGCTTTCAGATTTCAAACCCAGATCTCTGGCCAGTATGAAACATGGCTTCTAATTTAGTCTTATAAAAACAGAATAAATGTTGTAGGGACTCACAGATTTAATGACTTTTACACCTCTGATGTCCAAAATCTACATTCTAGATCTGAAAGTATCTTTCTACTGGTATCTATATATACCAGTGAGACAAACTGTACAATTGGAAAACAAAACAAAACGACTCTCATTACCTTCATTTAGAAAAGGGGATAGAGGAAAAAAAACCTATTGATAAATAACTTGTCTAAAGAAGAAGGTCAGTTTATTCTTCTTTAGGGCTTTACTCTACTAGAATACTTAAAAGTGAGCCACTGTGTGAAAGCAAGGAATGAGAGTGATGAGACAAGACAGATCAGGGGGTCCCTGAATCAGGTGCTCCATGAATTGGAGGCCCCATTCCTTTGCTTCCTTAGCTCCTAGGAAGTTAATGAATAGATATGCAGTATGGAGAAGAACAGGGATTTATCTGAGAATTAGAGTGAAACCCTGGGATTTCCTCATTCTGTTTCCAATCACCATGGAATGCCTGGTTGGTCAACACTTCTCAGTATAGGTGGCCCCAAGGAAATCCCCAACTGAGAGCTAACATTTGCTTTCCATGTATGCTCTGTTTTCAATTCTGTGATCACATGTGAAAGAGGTTGAGCCTGCATTTAACGAATGACCTTAAAGAAGTGTCCCAGAAGCAGTAGTTCCCTTTTTCAGTGCATGGACCATTTTGGCAGGGCAACAAACTCCCACAGACTGGCCCTGCCTAACCCATCTTTTCCCACTTAGCACTGCAAAAATTCCTTCTGCAGAATGAATGGGGAGGATGACATTGCTTGTGATGAGCCAGCAACTGAGGGACATCTGAAAAAATTATTAATTGATGACAGAAAAAGTTCTTTAAAAATTGATTGCTTTTGGTTTTGCCAAACATTTATTACCAAACACACCTTTTCCACCTACTATACCCCATGAGCCTTACCTTCCATAGTCAATTTTAAATAAAGGGGGAAAAAAACAGTTCAGGGAAACCAACCAATACATTGAATTCAAAGGCTAGGATATGTAACATTCCATTCCATACTTGCCTACCTCTTCAAAAAGGGGAGTGAGGACCACTGTCCTAATTAGTACTGGAAGAGATGAGTCCATGGATAGCTGGCAGACCTTTGTCGACCACAGTCTGAGAACCTCTGCTCTCATGGGCTCCTTCTATGGTTTGATACTTTTGATTTCCAGGAAAAGCCAAAGCTGCCTTTGCTGATTGCAGGTCGTTTTCCCTGAGACACTGATTACTATGTGCAACAGATGACATTCTTTCAGAAAATGGATAAAATGTCTTATTTGTGCTACTAATATAGTCATAGGGTTTGTTCTTCCTTTTTTTAATAAAAGAGAAAAAAGCAAGGAACATTAGTTCTAAGTTATAATTAGAAGTTTATGTGATCATAAAATGGATCATTTTAATTACATGATGTTGAAGAGCTTTTGCACTCGCAATATCAATGCAACTAAGCTAAAGAGGGAAATAGTCATCTGGGGGGAAATTTTTTTTGCATAAAATATGTGAGGAAGGCCCAATATATGAGATACATAGAGAATTTGAACAGGCACCACCCAAAGCCATTCCCCAATGGATAAATAGTCAAAGAATATGATCTAGGTTCCCAAAAGAATTGCAAACTACTTACAGCCACATGAATCACTGCTAATAAATTAGCAAATAAATCCTAATTACTATTACTAAAAGATATGCAAATCAAAATGACTTTGAGATTTCACCTGACTCCCAGCAAATAGGCAAAGAAGACAATTTGCCTCAATTTTGGAGGGGTTATGGAAATACAGGCACATGCTTGGTGGAACTATGAGTTGATCTAAACATTTTGGAAAGCAATTTGGAATTATGCTTAAGAAAGTGATTAAGATGTCCAAACTCTTAGACTCAGGATCTTACTGCTGGACACATATCCCAGAGATGTCAAAGTCCTGGAATATTACTGTAAGAGAGTGGATATAAAGAAACTGGGGGAGACATGGGAAAACTTATATGAAGTGATGCAAAACAAAGTAAGCAGAACCAGGAAAACAATGTACAGAATGATGACGACAATGTAAATGGAAAGAAGAGCAACAAAAACCAAAACTGTGTGGCATTTAAAAAGTCTGAGAGACATAGTTTCTGGATAATTAATAATTTTATTAATAAGGCCAGCATGTTTATTAATGAAAAGATGGTCAATTAGCCATCTCTCTTAGATCAAAGGCCCCGCATGTTGGTGGGCTCACAATTTAGATGCCTTTTGAAGAGTAGGTGTTTGTTTGTGATTGGATAATAATGAACGTGAGAATGAATGCTCCAATGAGAGGATGGGCTATGTTACGATGCGGGTCTTGGGGTACGTGACTTAGGTCACTCAAATCTTGGTCAAAGAGACATCAATCTCCATATCACATGTCTGACAAAACCCACACTTCTCAGATCCGTCTGAGCAAACACGATGAGCAGGAATGCATCCATTAGCCCAAACTTAGAATTTCTTTTACTTTCTTTGATTAGATTTCAGCCATCCTGGCTGGGTAAATCTTCTAGAGAGAGATTTCCCACACTGGTTGATTTCTGGATGAGGAAATGGAAAAGAAAAAAAACACCTGGGTCCTAATATGATAATTAGTTATTAATACGAGAGAGAAATAATCATTTCTCACAACTGAATGTTATATAATTATGACTGAACAATCCTGAAGAAGAGATATAAGAATGCATAAGTCTGTATTTATTCTCTATAATTCTGTGTAACTCTGTATTCTATGTAATATTGTTTCCCCTGATAGAATCTAACCTTCTTGAGGGAAGGGACTGTTTCTTTTTGTCACTTAGTACAGTATCTGGCACACAGTAGGCACTTAATAAATGCTTGTTGATTGAGTAAATCTACTCCACTACTCAAGAATTTCCTGTGGCTCCCTATTGCCTTTAGAATAAAATACAAACACCTTTACTATCTGATCTTGTATTACCTTTCCAGGCTTTACCCACATTGCTCCTTTTGTACTTCATGGTCCAGCAAAGTTGCCCTACTTGCTGATCCCTCCCATCACCACCCAAAGGAGGGGCTTCCTTTGCCCAGGCTAGACCCCATGCTTGGGATACACTTTCTCCTCACCCACCTCTCAGGGGACCTTGATCTCTTTAAGACTCATCCCATGTTCAACTTCTTATATGAGGCCTATCCTGATCTCCAACATTTCTAGTCCCTCACCCCACCTGCAAATTACTTTACTTCATATCACTTTTTATAGAATTATTTCCCTACAATAGCAGTGGCACATAGTACGAACACGATAAATGTTTGTTGAATGAATGAATATATGGACCTTTTATCTAAATAATTAAAAGTTCAGCAAATTTTATGTGGGATACTTGAAGTAACTCATATCTTTTGTTTGTTTTTATATCACCTTTATTTCAAAATATATCCCCTTCCCCTACCCAGTGATCCATCCTTTGATTAAGGAATTAAAAACGAAGAGGAAAAGAAGACATTTAGCAAAACTAACCACTACATCAACCACATCTAACAAAATATAGGGCCATTTGTATCATGCAACATTCAGTCTGGAGCTTTTGTTCTTTTCCTTTTATGTTTTAAGTTATTCGCTGCCACGTCTAAAATCTTGCTGGAGAGCTCTAAAACTTTAGAAAATGATGTACTGACATGCAAATTGACTGCTGATTGAGGATGTTATTCTACTTTTAGGGGTTAATTTTTCATGGGAACTTGGTCTATTTATAGAAAGTTCCAGTCTTTTTTCTCTATCTGGGTGTAAAAACCGCCTTGGTAGTCCAAACCCCAACCTGAAATCTAATTCCTTTTTGCATTGCAAGGAGTGTAGGAGCAGGCTTGTTTTGCCACTAGAAAAGGTGAAGGCTAGGTAGTCTTCTCTGAAACTTTTGCTTAGGGAAATCACGATTTCTAAAAAGAATACTGCTCTTCTGAGAGGGAAACATGCAGGCATGATAGAACGCCCTGTCAGGAGTAAGACGGTCAGTTAGTCTGGGAAAAATTCAAAGGGAACATCAGGGGCTCTCGTCCACAGCAAATGAAGCACCTTAAAAAAAAAAAGTCAAGTCCTACGACTTGTACTTCAATTAATTCAATTCACCAAATCTTTCTTAAGCATTTACTGAGATCAGAGAACAATGCTGAGGAAGATATAAAGTTTAGACAAAACAGAATCCCTCCCCTCCATAGAACTTTTGGTGTATTTTAGGAGGTTAGACAGAACTGAATTCAGAGTTTTGCTCTAGAGGCGGAAATCTGTATCAGGCTAGATTTAAATGACCTCTGACAAGTGATTGTATTCTTTTCTTCAAATTATTTTTTCCCCAATTAATAAGCATTTATTTTTTCTTCTTTCTCATATTCCCTACCCATTAAAAACAAACAACAAACAAAACACCCAAAACCTTTGTTTAAAAAAAAAGTATGCATAGTAAAGCAAGAGAGATTCCCATTTTGACTATAACCAAAAATGTGTGTCTTATTCTTAATTTCAGTCCCTTACCTCTTTATCAAGAGGTGGATGAAATGTTTCTTCATTATCCCCTGGAGCCATGATTGGTCATTACATGGATCAGATTCTTAAGTCTTTAAAGTTCCTTGTTTTTACAGTTATTATTGTATAAATTGTCCTGGTTCTGCCTACTTTACTCTTCATCATTTCATCCGAGTCTTCCCAGATTTACAATGGTAGGCCTAGTGATAGGAGGCTGGGAAGGGAGTGTAGTTGTGGCTTGATTTGGTGGTGCAGTGGATAGAACACTGGGCTTGGAAGCAGGAAGACTCATCTTCCTGAGTTCAAATCTGGCCTCAGACACTTACTAGCTGTGAGACCCTGGGCAAGTCACTGTTTGCCTCCGGTTCCTCATCTGTAAAACGAACTGGAGAAGGAAATGGCAAACTACTCCAGTATCTTTGCCAAGAAAACCCCAAATGGAGTCATGAAGAGTGAGGCACAACTGAAATATGACTAAACAACAACAAGAAAGATGGTGAGAGTGAAGGGCCAAGTAGCTAGATCATCATTTATTGTTCCTCAATCAGAGCCCCAGGCATCAGAGAAAAGGCCTTTCCCCTAATCCAGGGGCAGTCTTGGATTGTGTAGAGTGTAGACAATGAGCAGCCTGCCCTGGGACAAGGTATCTTCTCCAACTGGGACAGATGGCTGCCATTATTCTCAGTTAGCTCTGCAGTAAGTTATAGACAGCAACAGTCGACTGCATCTGTCCCCTGTACGGACACAGGAGAAAGGTGGCTATGAAACAGCATCTGTGACTATTGTTTAAAGGGGACAGGAAATGACAATCAAATACCTCTTTTATCTGCCTGCCACACACACATATACACACATGTGTGTGTATACATACATACATACATATATATACATATATGTATATACACACGTACACGTACATGTATATGTATATGATATGTATATATAAGTCCAGGGGTATGTCTGATTTCAACCAATCCCAATATATTTCCTATATGTCTTCATTTCATTTTTTCCTAATGGCCTGAACACTCTTCATTCTTTCCAAATTTATTAAGGACTTGTTCACACCAAGTTGATAACTTTGACTGATTTTTGTAATTCACCTACAAAGGCATCAGGGCATAAAGCATCCTGTTAACAACATTAATTGGGGTCTCCTTTTCTAAAAATAAACAGAAACTATTCCATCACTAGCAGCTACTTAAAAAACAACAACAACCACCCCTTTCTCTCTTCAAGAGTCAAGGTGATTTTCTAAAATTATTTGAGTTCTCAATAACCCTTTTGGGAAACAGTCTATGTACACAAAAGCTATAGAGGTAGGCAGGGGAAAGAGGAATTTGATTGTCATTTCCTGTCCCCTTTAAACAATCTTCACAGTTGCTGTTTCATAGCCACCTTTCTCCTGTGTCCATACAGGGGACAGATGCAGTCGACTGTTGCTGTCCATAACTTACTGCAGAACTAACTGAGAATAATGGCGGCCATCTGTCCCCAGTTGGAGAAGATATCTTGTCCCAGGGCAGGCTGCTCATTGTCTACACTCTACACAGTCCAAGACTGCCTAGCCACAAAGCAGAGATTAACTGCCTGGACTGAATGTGTTTGATGAGCTTGAAAGGTCTATTAATTCTTCCTGTGAAGGTTGGTTTATTTATAATGAATACATCAGTAATAGCACAGACATTATTATGCATGTACATATGGACACATTACGGTATAAATTTATGACACACCCATAAGAAAGGAGCAGGGAGTGTGACCCTTCAGAAATGTGTTGGAAGCAGAGCTGAGCCTTTTCTAGATGTTAACATGAAACACCACCATATCATCAGAACAGAATCCTGTTATGTTGATGGTACTCAAGTGTTGGACAAATGCCCACAATAAAAGCTAATTATGTTCTGAACATAATTTTATTGCATGGAGTTGTCACATTTTGGGAGATGGTCTGACTTGTTATGTCTCTGAACCTGTTTAGTGAACAGTGTTGTAACAGGCTGTTATTGTATTTGTTAAATGGCCTCACCAGTGAGACAGATATCCTAGAATAGGGTGGTCCTTAATGGTTTTCTGTGCCATGGACCCCTTTGGCAGTCAGGTGAAGCCCATGGACTCCTTCTCAAAATAATGTTTCTGGGTGCATATAATGTATAGGATTACAAAGAAAATGAAAAGCTAATGAAAACAAAGATGTCATTCTTTCTCTTGTTCCAAATCATAGACCCTTTAGGAGTCCATGGATCCCAGGTTAAGGACAATTATCCCAGACCAACTCTGCTCCAGTTTTACTGATTTTTGCTGATGACAGAATTCCTTGGAGAGAGGAAAGTCACACAATGGATCACAAATGACCATCCATGAGGTTCAGGAATTTTATTTATTTTCAAGTGTAAAATGTGTAACTCGGTTGTGCAGCATGAAATTAGAACTGTCCCTTGGCACTTTTTGTACTTAAAAAAGTA
This sequence comes from Phascolarctos cinereus, assembly GCF_003287225.1. Classification (NCBI taxonomy): domain Eukaryota; kingdom Metazoa; phylum Chordata; class Mammalia; order Diprotodontia; family Phascolarctidae; genus Phascolarctos; species Phascolarctos cinereus. The sequence continues at coordinate 440,326,038 of NW_027555847.1, read as the reverse complement.
CTTTGGTGGAGCTATATTTTGACTCCTCTCCCTTCCTCACCCCTCACCCCAACTGCTACAGCTCACAACCTCCTCATCCTGTGGTATGGAAGAGGAGCTTCTTCCATTCATCCCCCATAGAGAAGCGCCTCAATAGGATAGTCCATTTCTCTGGTATGTTTAGCATCGATTACACTAAGATACTATATAACCTGTGATTGAGGACTGAAGTTCTGCATTAACACAGAACAGGTTTGGACCTTAGGAATGTCTCCACACTTCGGCTTATGTCTGCAACTAAGGTTTCCCTTGGGAACATCAAAATGTGGCTTGTGTCTAGGTCTTTAGAATAAAGGAACAGAAATGCCTTCGGTTCCTACACAAACTTTCAAGCTAATACACTGAATATAAACATGCTTTATTTAACCCAACAACAACAAAATACCCACAAAAACTCATCCCTGAGCCTGTAAACAGTCAATATAATTTTCTTTCTCTCTTAGTAGACCCCTACCTCCCAGGGACCTACACAACTTTCCAGACTCATTGAGGCTCTTCCCTTATCTTGCATTCCACCCTCCCGCCGTATGAGAAAAACATTCAGGATGGATAGAACACTAATCCCCTTCCCCTGACCTGCAAAGTCCATGTAACTCACAGAACCAGTGAAGGGCAAGGTCCTCCCCAACATGGCTCTGTACCTTTCTGCTCCTCAGGCACAGATCCTGCTTGGTCTAGGAATTCCTCCATTGTGTTTAGAAACTCTTCCACTTGGTCTAGGAATTACTTTTTCACTTTGTCATCCCACCGCTGCTAGTTTGTCTTTCTGCAGTTATCAGCCTGACTCAGGAACTCTTTGACGCTTAGGCTCCATTCACTGCCATCCCTGGAGCACCTTTGTTGCTTGAAGCATAAAGTCCCTCTGAATGCATAATTCCCTAGAGGGGTAGGTGGTATGACTGCAGAGGCTTTCTTCTAGGGAACTGAGTTCATATTTGTCTGATTGGCTTCTCTAATCCAAAATCTCACTTCTGATTCCCCAGATTATTCACAGATAACTTTCTGCTTTCCCTTTTAAAGACCAAGCTTAGCATGTGAACTAAATTTGAACCGATCATCCTCATTGTGGTTGGAGGCCATAAGAAGGTAATCATACTTTGGAAAGGAGGTAATCTGGTCAAGGGGATTTCACATCTCGTTAAAGAAAATCAATACCAGGACAAAGTCCTCATCAGATGAAGTCCAATGAATATTCAGGACAGCACCTAGGCCTATCCACAGCAATGCCAAAAGAAACCATCAATTATTTTGAATAAAATCAACCAAATTCCATTCTTTTTTTCTTCATACAGGGGAGTTTTAGGCAATCACTCCATTTCCTACTTCCCTGTAGATCGTAACTAATTTATTTATACTGTAATTTCAGGCCAGATGCTGAACCTGCTTTTCAACGAGGTAAGGCCTAAGGCAAGGTATTAGTGACACATTCAAGGTCATGTAGTAAATCAGAGGGATTATTTTGGCTTATAATTTAGGGCCTTTGGCTTTGTGGCCTTTTACTGACTAGACCACACACAACCATACTTTAAGTCTTGCTGTACCTATCTGTAAAGTGATATGGATTTCTAAGGTCTCTTCCAACTCCCAAACTCTTCCATCTTCAGAGGAAACCTGAAACTTGAATCTCTGGCCCTGTCCATATGACAACAATGAATACAAAAACCCAGCTCTGCCTTTAATATGATGGCCTGCCTTTATTTAAAAATAAATAAATAATCTTTCCTCTCCTCTCCCTTCCAGCCCTCCCCCACAAAGCAAACACAGACTACGCTAATCAAGATATTATTTCCCCCACCTTTCCAGAGCCTTGTTATTATTACATCTTGTCCTGACTTCCAGCTAGAGGAAAAAAATGTTTTCTCTGGAGAAGGGACAAGGAGAGTAATGATTGGTAGTTAGGAAGAGATGAGAAGAAAGCATTCCCACAAGGTTGGCCACATTGTCCCCCACTGTTACCCTTGTCTTTGCACTTATTCTCAAACCTGCCTTGATAAGCCTAGAAGCAACTATTCCAATGACTTCATTTTACCCCTGATTTGGTGTTTCCTGCTTTAATTTTTTTTTTTAAAGTGAAGTGATAGGGTTCTACCCATTGACACAAAAATTTATATATGAATTCTAGTCTTAACTTGTAAAATATAAAACAAGTAGTACTCCATTACAAATTATAATATTCAATATTCAGGGAATGAACCCATGAAATATGTGTGTGTGTATGTATCTATGTGTATGTGCATAGATATATGTATGTATTGGTCAAAACTTGAAAATTCTTTAGTGTGGAGAACTTCTGGTAAGGAAACTCCTCCCAAAGAAGATGGGCAACTGTTCTGCAAATCATCATCTTAAAGAGTCTCCAGAAACACTGAGAAGTTAAGGACTTGCTTAGGATCAAAGAGTATGTATAAGAGGTGGGCTTTGAACTCAAGTCTTCTTGAGTCTGTGGCCAAGACATCTACTCTGCCATGCTGTCCTCATAAAATAAATACTCAAATGGATCTGTGATCTCATTAATTTGGGAGCACTCTCTACCAACAGAGACCACACCCCATCTATGACTGCCTGTCCTATGTGATTCTTCCCTATGTCCTACAGAAAGCTCACCACCTGACATGCTTTTATTGGTATCCCTATCACTTAACATAGTGCCTAGCACATAGTAAGTGCTCAATCAATGCTATCCATCTATCCATCATCTATCTGTCCATCATCTATCTATCCATCACCTATCATCTATCCATCACTTGTCTACCATCTGTCTATCTTTCGCCTATCTATTCATCATCTGCCTACCATCTGCCTATCCATCCATCACCTATCCAGCATCTATTGGTCTGTCAGTCTATCTATCTCTCTATCACCTATCATCTGTCTATCTATTCATCACCTACCTACTGTCTATCCATCCATAACCTACCATCCATCTATCTATCCATCTACCTATCTCTGACTCCACAGCCAGAGCCTGTCAACAATTATTTACTAAGTCTTACTTTTGCACTTAACTATCCCTGAAAGAACTACATAAGACACAATCTCTGCCTTCAAGGAGCTTACAATCTAGCAGATCTGGTTGCTCTGGGGCCTTATCAGAGATCTTCCAGTGAAGGCTGGGGAGAGGGAAGCCAATATTCTTGATGGCCTCCGAGGTACTTTCCAACTTTGTTATTCTGTGATTCAGTTGGTCTCCATATGGGAATAAAATGCCAGAAGCTGAGCAAGAAGATGGCCACTGTTTAGTCTTGCAAGTTCTCAGGTCTGGTAGATGTGCCTGCTTGGGCAACCATGCCTTAAAGATTAGTTGCTACAATCTACCTTCACTCTGTGATAGTCTTTCTCTTTAACTTACTGCCTATCAGTTTATATTAGCTTTCTCCTTCTTCCTGCCCTGCCCACCATCATTCACCTTTCCTCTAGGTTAGGTAACCCTAATGTAATTCAGTGACTGTCTAAAGACCACCTTGAGGCAAAAAAGGGACATGAGATGCCCTGGTGAGCCATTGGTATACTTCCATTGCAGGTGAAGAGCTCACTTGGCAGCTAGGTGGTACAGTGGATACAGTGCAGGTCCAAGGGTCAGGAAGATTCATTTTTCTGAGTTCAAATCTGGCTGCAGACACTTCTTACTAGCTGTGTGACCCTGGGCAAACCACTTAACCTTGTTTGCCTCAGTTTCTCATCTGTAAAATAAGCTGGAGAAGGAAATGGCAAGCCACTCCAGCATCTCTGCCAAGAAAACCCCAAATGGGGTCATGAACAGTCAGACATAATTGAAAAAGGACTGCCTGAGGAACTCACTCACTGGAACACATACTCTTAACAAAGAGTATATCTTCTATAAGTCATTTATGTAATAGAAATACCGCACAATTTTTTACTGCTATTTGTCACTGGAAGAAAGAAAAATATTTCTAATTTTTTCCTATATGCATTTATAGTTTAAAAATCTCTAAATTACAGTAGTTTTCATTTTATAGAACAAAATCTCTTGAAATAGTGGATCCAACCTCTAGGGTAGAGGCAAAACCCCTTGCTAGGTTCATGGTGCTGTCCAGACTTTGACCACATACATTTGTCACATATCTGAACTATCATTCATTTGCTGCTAAAGCAAGGCATTACTGGGGATTCTCAGCCTGTGAAACATGAGTTGTAGCTGTTAAGGTTGTGCTTTCATTGTTGTTTTCCACACACACACACACACAAATCAAAACTAAACACAAACTCTCAACAGGTAGCAAGAGGATTTAGGAACATGGTTATGGTAGAGGTAGAATTGATCATAATCCCTCTCCCCCTTCCCCATTAAAAACTCTAACAACAAGCACAGTACCATGAACACAACAGGTGCTTAAAAAATGTCCCCTAAATTGAGTTAAAGCTGAGACCTTGAGCCCATCCCGGAGCAAGTGCCATGTCTTGGCCCCCAGGAATCGATCTTGAGAGCTATGTTGAGCCTATTCACCTGGAAAATGCAAACCCCTTTCACTGATTAAATTCACAGGTTGACCAAAAACTAAATCTGGGAAACAACACAAAAGAGAAAGATGAAAACAGCAGAATGATCTGGCAAGCTGAGGGAGATGGCGGCAGGAGACAGAAATGGAGATGAGATTTAATATAGATAAGCCTAAGGTAACAACACCCCAAAGAAACAATAACCAGCACTGAGAAGAAATACAATTGGAGCCTATTTAGAAAGTCCTCCAGGAAAAGGCAAAGTCAGAGCTGATGAAGCCTGACGGGAGCTGCTATGTGCCGAGTTCTCCAGACACAGCGAGCTGCTGTAAATCACGGTGAGAGCAATGCTGTGGAATTTTAGCTCAGTTCTAATCAGGCAACTCTGGGAATGAAGGTTTGGCAGGAAATACTCTTTCATACTAATAAGATGACCAAAGCTGGAAAGATTATAAAAATAATAACTATTGAAATAACCCAGAGTCTAGGGAATATAAAAGTGAAAGGCATGGGTCACATCCTCATCTCCTAAGCATCATCCCAGCTTTAGAGGAGCAATTGTTAGTGGCTGCCCCTAGGATCCCGGGGGAAAGTAGGTCAGGCTTTAACTTAGCATACTCCTACCTCCCTCTCTGCTCCCCCAGAGGTCTACTCACACAACTTTAGGGTTATTGACAGAGCTATAAGAGATCTTAGAGTTAATGTAATCCAATTCCTTCATTTTACATACTAGGGAATTGAGACCTGAATGGTTAAGTGACTTGGCCTAGGTCACAGAGGGAGTGAATGGAATTTGAATCCTTTCTGGAAAATAGCATCTGATTCAGTTCCAACCTTCCTTTCCCCTGGTATTTGCCTCCTTCTTTGGTATGGTGAAAAAAATTCTGGATTTGAAGTGAGAAGACCTGGCTTTCAAGCTAGCTCTCCCTCTAACTACTAGTGCAACCCTAGGCAAGTCACCTCTAGGTCTCAATTTCCTCACCTATAAAATGTGGGGGATGAACTACTTGGCCCCTAAGGTGTCTTTGGCTCTAAATCTACCACCTTGGAGTCCCACTCCCTTATCAAAACTCCTTTTCTCTTAGTGGGTAAGGTATCAGCTGGGTGGCAATAGAAAAAAAAATCTGATTAAGTGGCAGCTAGGTGGCACAGTGAAGACAGCTCTGGCCTTGGAGTCAGGAGGACCGGAGTTCAGGTCTAGCCTCAGACACTTAACACTTAACTAGCTGTGTGATCGTGGGCAAGGCACTTAACCCTGATTGCCTCACCAAAAAAAAAAAAAAGTCTGATTAGAGTAATTCATGTTGTGGTATAAATATCCTAAGTCATAATAGCATTTGAAAAGGGACATTTATTTGCCCAAAGAGTTCCCTAATTGGTAGAAAATGTGAGGAAGATATTTTCAGGAAACAGCTGCAGGATTGGGGAAAGAGAACTAGGTTTGAAGACAGAAGGCATGAGTTTGGCTGGTCAGCCCTGACCTTGGTTAAGTCAAGGTAGTGATGTGGTATAGTGGATGGAGCACTGGTCCAGGAGTCAGGAAGATTTGAGTTCAAATCTAGCCTCAGACACTTACTAGCTGTGTGACCATGGGCAAGTCACCTAACTTGTCTGCCTCAGTTTCCTCAGCTGGAAAATGGGGATAATCATAACATCTACCTCTCAGAGTGGTTGTGAGGATCAAGTGAGATAATATTTGCAACATATTTGGCAACATATGACAAATAGAAGTCACTTAATAAATGTCTTATTGCTGCTTTTCTTCCAATTAACTTCACTGTACCTCTTTTTCCTCATTTGTAAAACAGGAATAAAAATACCCACATATCTATTAAGATGTTTTATAAAGTGCCATGTAATATCAGCTACTATTGAGTAAGAGGATCCTACTTCCCCACGGCCATCTACATTGAGCCCTGCACACATTAGAACAGGTGTTGGTTACCTTATCGATCAAATAATTTATGGGACTTTGGATAATTCTTTCAAAATTTTGTAAATACTTTTATTTTCTAGAAAGTTCTTCTTTCTCCTTTCCCTTGCTTTATATGTGTATGTGGGTCCATTTGTTTAGTCTTCAAAGCTTTTCTCCTTTGAGCTATGATGAGTACCACCTAGTATTCCTAAACGACTCTTATTAATTTCTTTTTTTTCCTTTTTTTTTTTTTAGGCAATTGGGATTAAGTGACTTGCCCAGGGTCACACAGCCAGTAAGTGTCAAGTGTTTGGTCTGAGGTCACATTTGAACTCAGGTGCTCCTGACTTCAGGGCCAGTGCTCTATCCACTGCGCTACCTAGCTGCCCCCGACTCTTATTAATTTGATAATATAATTGGATAGTTAATAAACATGACTTGTTGACAGCCAAAGGAAGGGTCTCCTTTTATAAAAAGCAATCCTGCTATAAGGTAAAACATAGGCTAACCTATCTAAGGAAACTCACTTTCCCCCTTGCCTCCCAATGAAATATATAACTCCCTTCTCTTCCCCTCCTCCATTTTAATCTAATCTTGGGAGTCAGCTGGATTTGATTCCACGGTAAATTAACCTGGGAAGAATATGCTTTCTTTGTCTCTGGAGCTCATCAAAAGGAAAGTACTATTTTTCCCTGTGGGGCAGATCCTCCAGATGTTGACTATTTAAGTGCTGCTGGAGAAAGTCATTCCAGGTAAGCCCAAAAATCTTTGGCATGTCAGCAGGTTGGTGCTTACAGGTAGGCACAGATGATCTTTGAAGTCAGTCATTTGGCTCTGAGCTTGGAGAACAGTGGGATTTATATGTCCAGGTCACGGATAAAAATTTAAACATTCAAACACATTAACCAGGTCTAAATTCTCTGTTAGAATGCAATTCTTTGGATACTCTGATTTAGTTCTGATTTCTCCTTCCTGCAGTAGAGAAGAAAACTCAAGAAAAAAGACATTCTAGTTTCCAGTAGCCTTATTAAAGATGAAACTTTGAAAGCAAGCATGCAGTGGTGATTTTTGACACTATCCAGTTGCCATTTTTAACAGTCTAAAATAGCTTTGATGACTACTGTCAGTCTAGCAACACTATTCTCCTGGGCTCAGTGCCTGTGTCCACAGCCTCAGGGAACAATGCTGTCACTGTTGAGAAAGGTCATGTGGCAGCAGGAAGTATTTTTTAAAGCCTGAACTTCTTGGCCCATTTGAAACCAAAGCTCACCCTGCTCTACCTCAGCCCCCGGATTCCTTCTGTGAGAGAGATGGGTTTGTGAGGTTTCACAGCATAAACTAGCTGAAGGAGATTTAGAATGAAAACCTTTCAGAGAAGATTATAAGAAGGACCCAACTTATCAACAAGTTGTGCTATAGATAGTCATTTTTAAAGTCAGTTCTTTGAAATTTAGAACACATCTTCCCATAGCTAGCAGCTACTAATACATAGTAGCTTGAGTCTGAGTTCTGTCCACAAAAGCCTATTAACCTATAATATGATGGAAGTATAATTCTCACAGACTATTTGAACTACTCCTAATCACCATTTAGAATATTATTTCTAATGGGAAACATATTTTGAGTTCCAACTAAAGCCAGGAATATATCTTCCTTCCTCAGCATTTCTATGGGATAGGGATTGGGGGAGTCCATGGAGGGAAATGGAGAAAAATGGCAGAGAAAGGAAGATGGGCACTCTGGAGCAATGTTATTACCTTTTTACACCCACAGAAGGGAAAATATTTCTCTATACCTCTCTCTGTCTAGATGAGTCTCAGCTTGGGGGTTCTGACTTGGGGAGCAAGCAGCACCTGTTCTCATAGTGGGCACAAGTCAGACCAGGACATTTCTATGTATGGGTAATATTGGTAATTCAAGCTTTCCTGCTGCCTGTCTGTATGGATGGATCCTTAATATGTTGTGCTCACAAATTCTGACCTGTCTGTAATTAGGAAGATTTAAGGTAATCACGAGACAGACCATAAAAAGGTGGGGGAGGGAGAGAGGAAGAAAAGAAACTTGAAGACAATAGCAGTAGTCAGATTCTATCTGAAAGTTCAGTCTGGATGGTTTCCTTATGGCCAGGCTATCAAACAGGCTCACCAGTGGGACAAAATATGACCTCACAAAACAGAGCCATTAAATTATAGCTGCTTTTTATGAGATAGCATCAGGTTCTAAAGATTTTCCATGGGCCTACTGGTAAGCTTATATATTCTTATATAAGTGGTAAACTTATATAAGCTTATATGTTTGGCATGCTTGACTTATGGAAATGGTTTCAGTGTGTCTCATCACTGTGTGAGAATCGAGCTTTCTGGCTCTCGTGGATTGTAAGTATTGACTAAAGGAGCTCTTATAGGGATAAAAGCCTCGTAGGTTTTGCTGTGAAAATGTCTCTTGCTTTTTTTTCCCCTTAGAAAACAGTACATCTGGGGGAAGAGGAATTCAAGTTAGAGTGAGAATGATAGCAATAATTCACATTTATATAGCAATATATGGCTTGAAATGTACATTTCTCATAACCCTGGTAAGTGGTACACATGAAGAAACTCAGAGATTTCTATGACTTGCCCACGGTCACACAACTAACACTGAAGTGGGAACTTCAACCTAGGTCTTCTGACACCAAGCCCCTAGTAGTCTGGGGTAGGAAACCATAGAAAGTCAGAGTTGGATAGAAACGATTTATAGTGTTCATCTTACACCCATTCCAAGGTAGTCTATCTATATATTTATTAAGCACTTACTATGTCCAGGATGCTGGGGATACAAATATAAGATACCTAGCGTAGTCTGTTCCACTACCCGAGAGCCTGTGGATCTACAAATATGGCATGTTTAAGCTAATTTTTAAGAAGCTTAAGTAATGACCATAAATAATCACTCTTTTGACACTAAGGCTAGTATTCTTATCCCTGTACCCCCTAGACTACTCCCTGAGTCTTTGCTGACACCCCTCCTCCTCTATTCAGGGAAGGCTTCCAGCAGTTGGACTTTAAAGGCAGCTAGGTGGCACAGTGGTTAGAGTGCCAAGGCCTAGAGTCCTCAAGTCTGGCCTTGGACACTAGCTGTGTGACCTTGGGCAAGTCACTTAACCCTATTTGCCTCAGTTTCCTCATCTGTCAAATGATCTGGAGAAGGAAATGACAAACCACTCCAGTGGTTTGCCAAGACAACCCAAAATGGGGTCATGAAGAGTTGAAAATGACTGAAAAGAGGGGAAGACAAAGCTTTCTAGACTAGTCAAGGGCTTGAGCAAAGGCAAAAAGGTAGGAAAGCACAAGATAGGTTTGGGGGACTAAGAGTCCTCAAGTTTAGCAGGAGAATATGGAGAGAAATAATAACAGGATGGAAATGCAGGATAGCATCAGGTTGTAGAGGCCTTTGAAGGCCAAGAAGTGGAGTTGGAGGTAAAAGGAAATCACTGAAGCTTTTTGAACACAGGGGTGGTATAACCAGGTATATATATGTGAGAGAGAATTCTGGGAACAATGAGTTGGAAGCAGGAAGACAGTGGCAGTAGAAATTCAACAGCAAATGAGAAAGGAGAGCATTTAGAATATAAGCCCTGTGAGTAGGGACTCTTTCATTTTCCAGTACCTAGCAGTCAATAAATGTTTACTTACTTGATTCCAAGTATAACATGTAATTCAGAATAAGTAAAGATGTGGAAGTGGGAATTGAGACCAATTTAGCTGGAATAGAAGGAAGGGAAGATTGTAAGATATACCTGGAAAGATACAGTGAAGCCAAATTATAAAGAACCTTGAATACAAAACAGTTTAGTCAACAGGTAATTAAGAGGCATTGATTAGTACAATGATGAAACGACCATATCTTAGCAGAAAGTAAGCTCTTACAAGTTCTAATAAGATGAAAAGAATGAATTTTGGCCTGGTGGCAGATTCTGTATGTTAGGGACCAAGTTCATTAAATGTGAAGAAGCAATCCCTAGAAACTTCACTTACCAGGCAATGAATATTACTGGCCATAGCATCTCAGGAAATTGACTATTAGGGTGTGGAGAGATGGGCTGAATGTCCTCACCAATAAAACCAGAGACCTTTTGATTTATTGAAGAATGTGACACTCACATATTTCCTGGGCCTTGGACTCTTGGTGCATTCAACTCCCCAGGATATTAGCACAAAAGGATTATTACCAAAGTTGTAATTTAAGCTTCGGGCTGTGATACAGACTAATGCATTGCAAATTCTAGTTCTGCCTTCACTGGCACTTTCAGTTACTCCCTAAGTTTCAGTTACCCATGTTGTAAAACTGTTCTGCCTACATCTTGCCCAGGCTAATTATCATTACTTTGCAGCTCGATAAAGCTTTATGTTTGCAAACTACTTCAACACTGTTTTTTATTGATTATTCCTCTCAGCAGCCTGAGAAACAGGATTCTAAAAGCTGATTCACCAAGAAAATGAAGTGAACTTTATTGCCCTGCTTCCTTGTCCTTGTGTTTATACAAAGCTTAAAGGAAAAAACAGTTGCTGCAGTGTCTGGTTTCTTTCAAGCAGTTTGGCCCTACTTTCTCTGCTTAGGATCTCTTCTAGAAAGTTTCCTTCTTTCTCCACCACCAAAATAGAATGTCCATGCCAATTAAACCAAATTTGTTCAATGATTTATTTGCACTTTTTTTCCTTCCCCTTCCCACTCCCCCTGGAATTTAGGACAACATTCCATGATTATATCCATTCTAAGTATAGAGTTTCTTCACATTAAGCAGATGAGGTATGGTGTAATGGACAGAGAGCCCGCCTCAGAGGCAGAAAGATTGAGGTTTCAAGCCCACCTCTGATACACACTAGTTTTGTGACACTGGACAAGTCCCTTAATCTCTCAACAGTGTAGGAAACTCTCTTAGACCCTAGCTTGCACAAAAGGTTCTAAAGATGCTAACCTACATTGATAGAGAAAGTCCCCCCATTTGAGATTTCCCCATATGAATGAAATCATGCATTTAGTCTCTTATTGTATCATAACTTCTCATGTAGCAAAAAAACCCCCTCAAAACAATCATATTTCTTTCTTGAGGCCAAATTAATTTGTTGAAGGCTATTACTCTCTCCTAACATTGTAAATGCCAACAAATTAATTTGCTGAATTAGTCATCTGGTAAATACTAAATTTCTAACCCATTCCTGTAAAAAGAGACAAACCCCTTCACTCACTCTGCCCAAGTATAAAACAATTCTATCAGTCTTCTAGATTTTATATAAATACAGGCAATTTTTGATTATCTGTCCAAATGGAAGAGATCAGTAATTATAGATTGTAGAATTCTAGACTTGGGAAGGACTTTTCAAGCCATCCCCTTTGGTATCATGCCCAGTGGATTAAGCTCCAGCAAGCAGTCCTGCAACCTCTTGGAACACAAGGAATCCAAGCATCATTTGTATTTCTAAACATTATTTGTACTTGGCTTTAGAATGAAATTTTATGTTTACATAAATAATTTCACTTAAGTTCCAGGAATTCACAATGCTTCCAACAAAATTGGTTAGGGACACTACCACATACTAACTCAGGAGGACCTGGAAATTTTCCCCCTCTAAGAGCCTTCCGAACCCTTAAGATTCCAGTCTATAAATTATTGGTCCCCTTTATCAGCTTCCTCCAGCTTTCTCAGCTTCTGACCACAGGCTGGACAGCGCCCCCTTCTGGATGTTAGGGGGCAGGAACTCATTTTATAATTGTTTTTATGAAATGATGTATTGTAGGAGCATTAGCATAGAATTCATTTTGCAAAAGCACAAGGGAGGTGTGTGCTGGTGAAGTAGGGGAAGGGTTACTCTGAACCTGAAATCTGGCCGGTTTATACCTTCCCCTTGGATTAAAAACGAACACAAAATCTTGCATTTCCTGGTATCAAAGGTAAGTGTGGAGAAGAAACTTCTTCCCTTCTAGCATTTCATAGGATGAACTTTGAGGAGTTATCTGGTAAAGTCAAGAAAGGAGTAAACTAAATAGATGAGGTGATGGTGTTCCCGCAGCAGCGTCTTCTATCTAGCTTTTCTGGCGAGAGGACCAAGAGCAAACCACTGAGGATCATAGAAATAGGAAGAGAGATGCTATACGTGAAAAAATTAGGAAATGATCTTGTAAAGATTCACATTTCACCAAGCTATCAAAGAGCAACATTTTAGGTCAAATATCAGTTTAATATTAAGTTAACAACCTTCCACCAATTTCTATTCTCATTCTGCTTACATCAGTAGTATACATCTCTGTGGTATACAGTGGTGTCAGGTATAGACTTAGCTTTCCCAAATGATTGATTTCTAATTTCTTATTTATTTTTAGCAATAACATGAAAAACAAACAGGAGTCAAGAAGGAAAATCCTACCTCTTTTTTCCCTCCTATATTTTATAGCACCTTCCATTAAGGATCTCAAAGAACTTTCCCAACATTTTCCTCTCATTCTCATGATAGTTCTACGTAGAAAAAAAATTTGACAGGTATCATTATACCCATTTTTTTTGGAGGGGGGGGTCTTGTGGTTCCAAGGGGTGTAGGGAAGGGGAAAGTTGTGGTTTCAATGGTGTAGGGAACTCCCAGTGGGGAAATTCCCTCTACCAATGTAGATCAATAGTTGCTCTGCAACTTTGGTCTTAGAGAGCTCCCAGGGGCACTAAGAAGTTAAAGGACTTGCCCAGAATCTCACAGCCAGTAATGTGTCAGAAGCAGGATTTGAACTCAAGTCTTTCTGCCTTAGAGGGCTAACTTTCTGGACACTGTGTTATACATGTCTCTGTCTCTCCCTTTAAGTTAGAAAATAGAGGCACAGAGTTATAGTTCACACTAATTGAATGAAAGTGACAGTAAAAATAACCTGGTTAGCTCAGAACTCTAGGATCATGGCATCCTAGAGTATTAGAGCTACAAGGAAGTTTAAAGAGATCATTTAGCCCATCTTCATCATTTTATGGCCCCTGAGTGTCTTTCCAAAAAGACATTTAGGGGCCATAATTCATGGTGACTTGGATTTTTTTCCCTGCCATTTAGTTGCTAAAAAATAAAACAAAACAAACAAAAACATCTAGAACAAGAGTGTCAAATGGCACTCAACAATTCAATTATATTTTAGAATGCCTATATTTAGTTCTATTGAGAGATAGGAAAGCTTGGCTTAGAGTGAGGAAGAGCAGAACGTTTCAGAGGAAAAAATTGTGTTATCTCCTGCTTAAAAAAAAAAGGAAAAACTGAAAAAGTCCACATGGGGAAAATTTTTGTTCTCAAATTTTCCAGTGTTTTCCTAAAGCTTTTTTTTTTTTTTAATATTTCTGGTCCCAAAGAATTTATGACTGACAAGACACACAAGATCATAGATCCAGAGCTTTAATGGATCTCAGAAGGCATTTACTAACCCTTATGTTTTACAGATTAAGAAACTGAGGCCATGAAGGTTAAGTAGCTTGCCCAGGCTCACACAAGTGGGGATTTGAACCTAGGCCCGCTAATTTTACAGAAAGTGATTTTTCTACTAAACCACTCTGCCTTCCAAGACAGACCCCTCAAAAGGCTATTTCCAAAACATGAAGATGTCTTGTCTATACAAAAGAGAGAAAATTAAAGCAGGAAGAAGGCACCACTTAGAATTGTTGAGAAGTGGTCAATAAAAAAGCGAAAAACATCGAGAATAGTTGAGACAGAAAGTGTACAAATGTACACCCAGAAGAAGGCCACGTGGTCACCAAGATGGAATCAAAGGGATACAACAGGAGAAATGACAGGTAAGACAACAAAAGGGAAATACAGGCAGCCGAGCATGGGGACAAATGTGAATGAAGGAGCAGCATGTGCTGATGGCATTAACCATCACGGGAACTGTAAATTCAATAGGCACAGGTACAGTTACCAGAAATACAAAAATAGGGCTTTCAAAATTAACCCTATCTGTGAAGAGCAAGGTAGAAAGAGTGCCACAGATATCATAATAAAAGGGAAAAGATCAAAAGGACACAGAGGATACAGATTAGTAATGAGCCAAACAGCAAACTATCAAATTATAGAAGGATTTACAGGTGATGACCCATAAACAGGTGGGTCACAGAAGGATCAACTCCCACCTATTGTCCATCCCCCAGACTCCTAATTTTGACCCTACTTGAGATTTATCATCTGTGCCATGCACTAGTATTTTCCAAAGATGAAAACTGGTCCATTTGTAGATTTGAATTTGACACCCCTGATCTATGCTTATTACATTATATGTATGGGCATGTGCATGACTGAGAATAAACAGGGAGAATGACTAGAATCACTGAACCTTTGGAGAGGAATGAGACTTTACAAGGCATCTAGTATGAACCCCTCACTCTACAGATGAAGCAAATGAGACCCAGAAAAGGGAAATTCCTGTCTGAGGTCACATGACCTGGTAGCAGATCTGAGACTAGATCCCCAGTCTCCTGACTCCTGGACTGGTGCTCTTTGAGTTCTGACACCCTTTGGGAAGAGACAGAAGCAGTATTAACTTCCCATCACTGCCAAGCTTTCAGGGAACGGGATTTGGGTCTTCCTTCCTCCTGCACAGGTTGAGAGGCTGTGCTCTGGTCGGTCTCTTTATCAGGGCCATGTTGGGTTTCCTCTTGAATCCTTGGCTCTGATCTTCCAGTATGTTCTCTCAAGCAGTTCTGCGCTTTATCCTCAGAAGAGTTCCCCAGGGAGCTCTCAGCACATTTCTCTTTGAAATTGAGATCATTCCCTGCAAAAGTGTCACAGCGGTTTGTGTTCTCCTCTTGCACTGGGCTGCCAACATTTTCCCCCACAGTTCCTGGGATGGTGGGGCCCTCCTGGGAGTTTTGACTAACGTAGACTACAATGATATCTCCCTTGAAATTCATTACTTGCCCACTTGAAATAAATGTAGAGTTACTGTTTCCAGTCACATTTCCTAGGATGGAGAGGAAGAAAAAAAACAGGCATAGACATGATTAATATTTTCTCAGTGAGAATCCTGTCTTGTGAGGGGAATATTTCCAAGCTGAATCTTGTGGCGGTGGCTTGCCATTCCTCTGGCAGGCTGCAGAGGCAATCTCATGATGGATGCTTCCTATCAAGCCCCTTAATTAACGCCAAATATTTCCTATCTAAGAACTGAATTTGTCATCTTAATGGGACTGGCTGAAGGGAGGAAGCAAAGAAATATGTCTGTTTGCCAATGAGGTCTTGAAAGCCAGAGGCAAACTTAGGGGATATAAGTTCTTTCCTCTAACCACCTCTGGGAATGCAAAATGCTCTAAGTGAATAAATCCAGGAGGTACTAGGGAGTGTCCCCACATGATTACTTATTTTTGACCCAAGAGAAAAAAGCCAGATGATCAATTCAGTCACAGGGGCATAGAAGACTCAGAAGCCATAAAAGAAGAAAGTGTGGTCATTCAATAGCTGTGCTCCAATCCTTTGACAACTAATCCCTGGTGAAATAATTTTTCCATTCCACAAGCATTTATTAAGTACTTACTATGTTTCAGGCACTGTGCCAGGTGCTGGAATATAAACACAAACACAAAAGTCTTTGCCCTCAAGGAGCTTACATTCAATTGTTATACAACCTCCTTGAGGACACAGACTTTTGTTTTTGTCTTTACATCCCAGCACCTGGCATCATCCCTCACACATAGCAGGCATCCAGTAAGGGTCTGTGGGGTTGGACTGGGAAGGATTAAAAAAAAAAAGAACAGAGAAGGGAATAAAATAAAAAGGGTTGTAAGACTGGGGGAAAGATAGTGGTTATTCCTTTTCTCTTACAACTTATATGTTCAGACCTTTCTGTGACTCTGAGTATGACCACATCATGTCATGTCCAGGAAGGGATCATGGTTTGCGATGCTGGAAGAAGGGATTGCAAAGAGTCTGAATACACAGGAGCCAGCAGGATAACTCAGTATCCAGCAGAAATGAATGAATATGCTTTCACAACAGTTACAGAAGATTCTAGGAATCTAAAATATTTTACTTTGGCACATTTGAATTGATCCAAATTATTGTGTGCAAAGTAAGTAAAAAGATTGGATTAGATGACCTCTAAGGCCCCTTCCTACTCTTAAGATTTATGAACACCTATTTAAGTACAGACATATCTTTAAAAATATAGCAAACGAAAGGTAAATAACACTCGTAAGATATGTGTGTCTTGTCCCCATCTCCTTCTCTCCATTCACATGGTCACTGCCCTCTTTTAGGTCCTAATCCTCTCTTGCCTGGATTGGTCTCCCAATCTCCATTTTTCCCCCTTTCCAATCTGTCATCCACATAGATGCCAAATTGATAGTTCTAAAGTAAGGTCACTAGCACTTCCACACCTGAAATTACTTTGCATTTATTTATCTACATGGACGGTGTTTTTATCCAGTAGAATCAAAGTTCTTTGAGGGCAGGTATTGTTTTTATCTTTGTCTCTTTATCCCCAACCTCTAACATAGTAGCTAGCATATAGTAAGCATTTAATAAACACTTGTTGAATTGAATTACTATTACCTTGTAGCACAAGGGCTAGAAATAGAGCATTGTTTTAAGTCTCCTGTGAAGTTTGGTATAAAAGGAAGAGTGGCATAAAGCCATATTTGATTTTCATTTATGTGGAAATTTGGAATTTAAAATGAGGGACAGGGTCTTTATAGGGACTTAACGTTTTAAATGAACAGATTTAAAAGGAACTGGAGATAATTTAGAACTGCCTGTGCATGAATTTTTTTTTAAATTTAGAGCCATATCACAGAGAAGCTAAGGAACTGGGAATGTTACCTTGTAGAAGAAAAGTCTTAGAGAGGATAAGGAAGTCTGAAAGGCGGTCATGTGGAGAAGGGATTTTAATAGTCAATACATAGAAAAAGCAGCCTTGCAACGTCAAGAGTTATTTACCAGTAAGGATCTTTTAACTGGGGACACTAGAAGGGTCATTTATTGGAAATGTTGGAAGCGAGATTCCTGACTTGGATAGGGGTTAAATTAAATACCCTACACTCTGCTAATCCATGATTCTAAAATCAACAAAGTCCATTTTCTACTAGAAGTAGACCATAGACTATTTCTCATATGAAAAGTAACAATTTCTCTGAGCCTCGGTTTCCTATCTAAAAAATGAGAGAGTTGGATTAGATAACCTTTAAGATCCCTTCTGCTTCTAACTCTATGATTCTAAGATCTATGGAAGTCTTAGTTTTATTTATTCAATATATGGCAGAGCTTATGCCCTTTTCAAAAATGTTTTGTATCCAACTAACTTACTGTATTGCATAAAGTATGTGAAATAATTTGTCAGAGCTATGGAAAACAGTACTACTATCACCTTCTCATGTTGACCTTATTTTAAGGTGCTCAAAATACACATACACACACACACACATTATTTAGGCTAGCTTAAGGTTCTACCATGAACTTAAAAAGAGAATCTCACTTCCTATTTAACATACAAATTCATATAATTTTCCTCTTTATAGAAATCTTTAATACATTTTGGTTAATTGAGAAGAATTCTGTGTGTGTGTGTGTGTGTTAAGGCAAAGATGATCCCATTCCCAGTCATATTACTACACTGATTAATTAGCGCTAGGCCAAACTGTAACAAACGAGCCATTTTAGTGCAGGAAACAGTAGGGCAAAGAAAAAATTGGCAGTAGGTATGCAAAACAATTTTTCATATATTCTGAAATACTATCTAGATACTATATTCATTAGGGTATATAGAAGCCTTGACATCCATCAACAAAATTTATCAGTTTTTCATCAATCTGAAACAGGGAAGCTAAGAAACAGATTGTCAACTAACTAGTAGGCAACAGTGGGTGACAATTATAGGTTACTATATTAGAGAAGAAAACAAGGCAAATAAGTTTAACAGTCTTTATTGGAGTTATATAATAAACCCTTACTGACATCCAGGACGATGCCTTTTCCATGCTTTGCAAACCCTTATAACAGATTTTTTATTGGAAGAGTTTTCAGAGGTCACCTGGTTCAAAGAAAGGCAGAGTAGAGATTTGGATCCCTTGGTTTGGGTCTTCTCACCTCCAGTTCGGTGTTGGTTATACTGCACTACGGTCTGGTAATGTTACTCAGGAGCCATGAACACTTGTTCTTCCACTAACATCTGACTCTGATGCCTCACTGGGGTATGGAAATGACCTTCTGTGTTATAGAGGAATTTGAAAGTTCCAGCCTTTGCAAGACCTATCAAACTGGAGAATCCAGTTTGTAGTATGAGGCTGTGTGTGTGTGTGTGTGTGTGTGTGTGTGTGTGTGTGTGACATCTGAAGCCAGGGTTACTTCAATTGGGAAAAGCTTATCACCATAAAATGATTTTTTTCCCCCAAATTCAGCAGCTCACATAGACTATTTGCTGATAGAGGGGCTGCAATCTGGATAGGTGGAATGATTATTCACCCCAATGGAATCATAGGACCTACGAGTAAAGTCTACACATTTGACACAGAAAATTCCTCTTGACTTACAAATAGCCATACTTGAGGGCAAGTGATTTATTGGCCTTATATAGACACCAGGGTCACTGAATAACTAACTACTCACTAGATGGCACTGTGTGAATTCTCCCAAATTTTACTTTAGGGAAAATCACCAAAAGGGATTGTTGTTCACATTAACAATGACAATATTTTGAGGTCTGATTCAATAACAATTTTCAGGGCACACGTTATTAAGTGTCCAATTTTCCTGTAAAATTTTTTTGTTCTATTTTCTAAGAGAAAATGATTCACAGTCCTTCAAATAATTATAATTTCATGGTCATCCAATATATTATTATCATCATCATCATCATCTCATCCCCTAAATTCTTACCCTGATGTTTGATTTGGCATGGAGGTGATCTTGGGTTCCTGAAGGCAATACACCGGCTCTGGTGGATTACCAAGCTGAAAAACATGGAGCACAAGCCCAGGGGTGCATCCCCTCCTGTCCAAGGATCAGCCTGGCTAAGCTGAGTTAAGTTCATCACCAAATGACCACAGGTTAATTAATTTACTAGTCATAGAAACTCTCAAAGACCACCTTCTAAGTTATAAAAGGGGTTGCACCCTGCCTTGGTGGAAAGCTCCTTAAAATACTGTAAAAGATCATTATCTAGTTTTGAAACAGGAATCCTTCATTTGAGAGTTAAATAAAAGAAAAAGGAGAAAACGAGAATTAACTTTAACAGCAGGAGCTATTTAAAGGATTCATTCCAAAAGAGATGGCTGCCATAAAAGAAACACACTTGTTTGATAAAAAATATCTAAAAATAACTGCCAGAAAAACATTTACTCTAGGTCTCCACTGACTGGTCAGGAGTCCAAATGTAGGCCACCTCACTGAGAGTCCCAAAATTGGCTTTCAGGAAATCCGATGAGATCAAGCTCTATTATTGCTCCCCTCCCCTCCTAACTCTCTCGCCTTTCATCACATTTTATAGAACATGAATTATAACAATTAAAGAAAGTAGTCATGCGAAAATGGTGTTTTGCACAGCCAGAAAAAAAAACTGGGTCTATTCATGTAGAAGTAATTGTGGAAAGAGCTGTACTGCCTCAAAAATCCATCTGCTCTGTCCTTTCTCCTTGTCAGGCAAAAATTAATTTAGCCAACGTGTCAGCTTCCTCATCCGCACTATCTATCCAGAGCCGTTTTGTGGTGTCAAGCACTAGGAGACTGCAGAAAGAACACTGTAAAACTTCTGGAAATTAAAAATGTTGCTGTTTTATTTGGGTACTGCTCCCCTGCCCCTTTTATTTTTTTAATCTTAGTTTGGAAGCTCACCACCAGAAATGTAATCGGTCATTCAACAATTAAGTACCTGCTGTATTCAAGGCAAACAGGGGTGGGGAACATAAAGACAAAATGAAAAACAGGCCCCTGGGGCCAGCTAGGTGGCACAGTGGATAGAGCACCAGCCCTGAAGTCAGGAGGACCTGAGTTCAAATCTGACCCCAGACCAAACACTTGACATTTACTAACTGTGTGACCCTGGGCAAATCACTTAACCCCAATTGCCTAAAAATTTAAAAAAAAAAGAATGGGTCAAGGGTGGTGCAGTGGATAGAGCACCTGGTCTGGAATGAGGAAGACCCATCTTTGTGAGATCAAATCTGGCTTCAGACACTTCATAGCTGTGTGACCCTGGGCAAGTCACTTAACCCTGTTTGCCTCAGTTTCCTCATCCGTAAAATGCGCTGGAGAAGGAAACGGCAAACCATCCAGCATCTTTGCCAAGAAAACCCCAAATGGGGTCATGAAGAGTAGAGCACAGCTGAAAAACAACTGAACAACAGAGCATTCAGGTGAATGCTATGCTTTAGCTAGAACTTCAGCAAACAAATTTGACAGTCTCATGTTATTCTTGGGGAAAGGATAGAGAAGTATGGGCTAGCTGCAAATAAAACATTTTAAATTTAAAAATATTAAAAAAAACCCTATTCTTAGCTCAAAGGCCATACAAAAAGAGGTGGGGGGCTGGATGTGGCCTAAAGGCTGTAGCTTGCTGGCCTTTAGGCAAGAAGATAGTCAAGTTATATGGACTTGGAATTGGCTCTATGGCCAGACCCAATGAGTTGTCATTAATGCCAAGTTGGAAGGCTGGTGATAATTAGATGAAGAAACCTGAGATCTTGAGGGAACACTTGATAATTATCTTCAAGTATCTGATAGGCTATCACATAGGAGACAGCCTAGATTTGTTCTGCTCAGTCCCTGTTGTTGTTGAGTCATTTTTCAGTCACATCTGACTCTAGAACCCCATTTAGGGTTTTCTTGGCAAAGATACTAAAGGAATTTGCCATTTCCTTCTCCAGCGCATTTTACAGAAGAGGAACTGAGGAAAATAGCCAAATGACTTGCCCAGGGTCACACAACTAGTAAGTGTCTGAGGCCAGATTTGAACTCAGCAAGATGAGTTCCTAACTCTAAGCCCGGTGTTCTATCCACTGTGTCACCTGGCTGCCAGCTCAGCCCCCCGTGGCAATCGAAGAGCAATGGCAGAAGTTAACAGAGAAGATTTAGGCTTAGGTAAAGATAAACTTCCTAAATATTAGAGTTGCCCCAAAGTGGAAAGAGCTGCCTGGGGAAGCACTAGGTTTCCCCTTAGCAGAGGTCTTCAGTCACAGGCTAGATGACCACATGCTGGCAATGTTGCAGATTAGGTGCTTGTTTAGATCCAGGCTTCACTACATGGCCTCTACTTTCTTCCAACTCTAAGATTCTGTGATTCTGAGAAAGCTGATTTTGTTTTTAAATTCGCAATTTCAAAGCAAATTCCACTTTCCCTTTACCTAGCATTTTTTTATTCCATGAATCTCAACCCATTATAACTTCATTGCAAACTTCCCCTTGTCCATTTCACAGAGTGAAATATTGATTTGCTTCAGGTAATGCTATTAGTCACTAGTAAAAGCAGGAATTAAGTTCAGGTCTCTTGGCTCCACTGATCTATTATTTAATAGGAGGGAGTTTTTGCTAATCTCTCCTAACAGAAAGAATATTAGAACTTAGGAGGAAAAAAAGTAACCTTGCCAAAAAACAAAGATATGAGATTTTTAGCAAGAGAAGTTTTCTTAAAATATGTAAAAGTAGGTTTTTGGCCACATTTAAAAAATAAATGAGAAAATCCCCCTCAATTTGGGGGTTGATATTTTGAGGACAGTTTCTACAGAGGCAGAATGATGTAGTGAAGAGAGAGCTTTGGACTAGGAGGGAGGAAGATCTAGGTTCAAACACTGCCTCATGAGTAGACTTACTAACTCTGTGACCCTGCTAAGTTCACAACCTGTCTGGCCCCTTTCTTCATTAGTAAAATGAGAGGGTTGGACTTAATGACCTTTAAGCCCCTTTCCAGTTCTAAATGTATAATTTAATAAGACGTAATAAAGACAAATATAACAACATATGTAAAGACCATCATGTCTCCTTGGATATCATATTCTTGGATCTCAGTTAAACTGAAATTGGGGATTATCCTTCATTGTAACTGTGTAATTTCACCACAAACTACAAATAATTTTATATTTACTTCTCTGTGTGCTTGCGTCTCCAAAGAATGTAAGCTTCTTGAGGACAGGGGACTATTTTTCATTCTGCCTTTGCATGCCCAGTGCCTTGAATGTAATATTCAAAAATACTTGTTGAATTGAATTGAACACAAAGCTTTTAGTTAACAGGTTAGGTTGGTCTGACTCTGTTGAGACAACCTAACAGTATTATTATTATTCAAAAACATTTCCAGTGTTTTGCATGCTAGCATCAAGGAGCTTCAAAATAAAATTTTATTTTTCCACCCTGAATGAACTTGAAATGTAAATAAACAAACAAGTAAATAATAAGGGATTAAGAAGCAATAAATGAAGTTCCTACTTGTTTTACTCTCCCTTCCACCTAGAAACAACTAGGGGGCAAGTCGAGTCCTGGAGTCAGGAAGGACCAAGTTCAAATCCAGCCTCAGACACTTACTAGATATGTGACTCTGGGCAAGTCCCTTAACCTCTTTCTGCCTCAGTTTCCTCAACTATAAAATGGAGATAATAATAGCCCCTACCTCCCAGGATTGTTTGGAGTATTAAATGAGATAATATTTGTAAAGCATCATGACTAACACACATTAGGACTTTAATAAATGCTACGTTTTTTTTTCTTTCCTTTTTCTTATCTTTTCCTCTTCTCCAACCACACCTAGAACTTTCTACCATATTCAATGCTTTCCTGGGAAACTATATCATAAAGTGGACCTTTGTAAAGCAGAAATAAATTTTCCTATAGGACAACACTGCAATTGTGATTTGTGTACCTGGCCAAACAGTCCTCATCAAATAAATCATAGATATAGCCAATAACGTAAAAAGAAAAAAAAAGTAAAAATACAATTATAAGGCTCTATAATCATTCATAGTAGTAAAATTATGATCCAAGTCCTATTAAAATGGGTATGTGCACAAAATAAGTAAATGGGCCCTGGATGTGAAAAAAAAATTAAAGATATTTTATTGCATAATAAATTTGACCTAAAATATGTATTACGAAATTAATACCACATAAAATTATATGATAGACAATAAACATTTAATTAATTACAGTTTTGTTTATGTTCTTAGAATCTTGAAGAATTATAGAGGATAATTTGGATGATTTAAGGTTTTTTAAAAAAAAAGTACTAACCCTGGAAATCTAAGCTTAGTCCTTTTCCCTGAACTTTTCTCCAAATTTCCTTACTGAAAGGTTAGAAATTAAAAATCATTCTCTTGATATTAGGGCCATGCTCAGACTATTCAGAGATACCCATATTTAGAGATCCTCAACGTTAATCATCTATCAGTAAGCTCTTATTAAACACCTACTGTGTGCCAGGTACTGTGTTGGGCCCCGGGGATACAAATACAAATGTAAGACCTCATGGAGCTTACACTTTAGTGAGGGAATATAACATGGTAACAGATAAGTACATGTAGGCTATACAGTTAAGTGGATTGAGGATGCGATGACAAATGGAGAATTAGGAAAGGGTGTCATTAATTTGATGTCCATCCCACTAAAAAGCATTTTAAAAAATAACAGCTGATCCCAAACTTTTACCTTTCTCCTCCTTTTATGTCCGTGCTTTGCTTAAAAAACACAAGTAAAAAACTTTTCAAATATACTTACACCCCATCACAGTAAAAGCAGGCCCTCAGGAAATAACCCATGCTAGCTGATTCTTCTTTGTCATCTCTATTCCCAAAAGGATATTAAGGCAACTCTCAGAGCCCGAAACAATTCATTTGAATGTCATAAAAACACACCAGCCAATTAGCACCAATATTTCAAAGCAGTTCCAGGACTGAACAGGCTTACTACGTTATACTATACTATCACAGATTTGAAGTTGTAAAGTTTCTTAAATCCAACCTTCCTCCCTCAGTTTATGGATGAAGAAACTCAGATCTAGGGGAGTTGAGTGACTTGTCCAAAGTCACCAGAGTTACTAAATGGTAGAACTGGGATTTAAAACCAGGTCATTTGATTCCAAATCCATTATGGACCAAACTGACTCTGAGAGGTAGGGGGAGAGGTACTGACTTCTGCATGAAAAGGGAATGAACAGATAAGGCAGGCAGAAATGAAACATGGGTTTTCATTAGGAAGAATCCTAGGGTATTGCAATTCATGCAAATATAGCTGTATTTCCAGGGGTAGGCCAAGTGGGTGAAAAACACAGAGTGTGACTTTAGGGGCAGGAGAAAGACCTGGGTCTCTTCCAGCCCCATCTTCTGCCAGCTTAAAATTCTACCAACAGAGATTCCTCTTGAAAAGTACATGTCATATTGTTAAAATGTAAATAGCCTTCCATTTTAGCTTTTATCAATTGTTTAGATGAGAGTATGAAAGAAGGCTCTGAGAAGAGCTTTTGATTGAAGAATGGAACAAAGGGTCAGAAGGGTACCAGGTGCCTGAGGGCACCAGTAGGGATGCCACAGAATGGGGAGTTTGGGAGCAGTGAACTCTGCTTGCGTCCTGATTTTGCCTCAGGCTACCAGGAACACAAAAGTATATAGAGAAATAGATGTGTATATGTGAGCACAGAAATGATCATGAGGGCAGAGGGAAGATGTACACATGGTGAAAGAGAAGGGGAAACTAGTGAAGAACTGTCAAATACCACTTTCTGGGGGTCAATAAAAATTTAATTTCTCCTACTTTATCTCCCTTCTTCCCTAAAGTATATGTGACCTTGAAAAAGACTATAGTCCTTTCATGTAAAGAAGTGGAACTCAGGCCACTTACCAGATGCAAGAGGCGAGTCGCTGGAGGTACCACCTGAACCAGAACTGCCTCTTTTTGTGTTAGGGAACTTCACTTCAGTCCCATCAAAGGACAAGTCTTCACCCTCAGCATCACTTGCCAGGCTACTCTGACTTTCTGGAGGAAGGTCTGAGCCACAGGCGCACTGTGGGAAAGGTCCATTCTCAAAGGATGCTATGATGTGGTCAGCTTTCTTCTCAGAAGCTTCAGTGTATTTCCTGAGAGGCTCCCTGCAGCCCCTACAGCCATTTGTTAAGTCAAGGTCGGCTGCCCAATGATTCCTGTCACTGCTCTCCACCTCCTTAGCAAGGTTACTGTCATTGCAGTGGAAAGATTTCTGCAAGTACAGTTCAGAGGAAATATGGATGGAGTCAGTCCTGCATGAAGATTTAGTGCAATAGGAGCTCTCTGAATCCATTGTGCTTTCGGTACCAGTGAAACACTGGCTTAAGCTGTCATTCTCCCCAACCTCCAAGGGCTCTGAGAAAGGGGAAGCTGGCTTGCTTCCAGGCCTACTCAATAACAATAAACAATCAGAACCATGAGGAGCTCGGTCCACATATTCATCTTCTGTGGGAATCTGCCTAAAGTTATCTTCCTCAGTCTCACTGACTAAGGACAGCATGGCAGCATCTTCCACTTTACATGGATCTGCTTCCCCACACACAACATGTCCCTGTGGATAACACGAGTCTTCAGGTACCATCTTTTCTTCTGGGGTCCATAATAAAATGTCTTCACAAGCTTGGCTAGCACTCAATGTTGTCATGTGTGTATGGATGAAATTATCACCAGATGACTCCTGCCAATTTAAACCCAGAAGGTAAAAGAAATGTTATCCAAAATCTTAAGAACACTAATATCTTCTGAGCAAACATCAGAAATGAAACAGAGCAATTTTTGTCAGCATCAATACACACACACACAGAGGGCACCTATAAATGCACAGTATTGTACTACTACAGGAATTTATTTTAAAAATTTATTTTAATTCAGTGTAGAAAACATTGAGGAATAAAGCGGAGAACTTCCCACAGTACAAACTGTCTATTCTTTAACTATATAAATAGTAAATGGTGGATTTTTTAAAAAAGTAATGGGCCTTCTCTGTTGAGTAACACAGGGACTCTTCAGGACTTCAGGTCTGTTGATACCAGGAGATGTTCCTTTAAACAGTGGAATTCACATTTTGATATTGATCTTTTCCATTTTAACATTTTTATTTAAAGTTTTGAGTTCCAAATTCTCTCTCTCCCTACCTCACTCTGTGAGACAGTAAGTAATCAGATATAGGTGCAATTATGTGAAATATTTCCATATTAGACATTTTGTACAAGAAGACTCAGATAAAAGAAAAAATGAAAGAAAGTGAAACATAGCATGCTTCAGTCTGTATTCAAACAATATCAATGTTTTCTCTGGAGGTAGATACTATACTTCATCATTAGTCCTTTGGGATTGTCTTGGATCATTGTATTGCTGAGAATAGTCATTTACAATTCTTTATTGAACAATATTGCTGTGACTGGGTACAATATTCTCCTGGTTCTATTCATTTCACTATGCATCAGTTCATGTAAGTCTTTCTAGGTTTTTCTGAAATCATCCTGCTTGTCATTTCTTATAGTACAATCCAATTCCATTACAATCATGTACCACAGTTTGTTTAGCCATTTCCCAACCAATGAGCATCCCTTTAATTTCCAATTCTTAGCCACCACAAAAAGAGCTGCTATAAATATTTTTGTACAAATAGGTCCTCTTCCCCTATTTTGGATGTCACTGGGATACAGACTTAGCAGTGATATTGCTGGATTAAAGGGTATGCAGAGTTTTACAGCTCTTTGGGCACAGTTCCAAATTGCTCTGCAGAATGGCTGGATCTGTTCACAACTCCACCAACAGTGCATATGTCCCAGTTTTCCCACATCTCCAACATCCAGCATTTTCCTTTTTTGTCACATGAGCCAATCTGGCAGGTGTGAGGTGGTATCTCAGAGCTGTTTTAATTTGCATTTCTCTAATCAATAGTGATTTAGAGCATTTTTTTCATCCAACTATAGATAGCCTTGATTTCTTTGTCTGAAAATTGACTTTCATATCTTTTGATCATTTATCAATTGGGAAATGACTTGTATTCTTATAAATTTGATTCAGTTCTCTATAAATTTGAGATTTATCAGAGATACTCGCTGCAAAGATTTCCCCCCAGTTTTCTGCTTTCCTTATAATTTTGGTTGCATTGGTTTTGCTTGTGCAAAAACTTTTTAGTTTCATGTAATCAAAATTATCTATTTTGCATTTTGTAATGCTTTCTATATCTTCTTTGTTCTTAAATTCTTCCCTTATCCATAAATCTGACAGATAAACTATTCCATGCTCTCTTAATTTGCTTGTGGTATCACCCTTTAGGTATAAATAATGTACCCATTTTGACCTTATCCTGGTATACTGTGTGAGATGTTGGTTGATACCTAGTTTCTGCCATACTGTTTTCCAGTTTTCCCAGCAGGTTTTGTCAAATAATGAATTTTTGTTCCAAAAACGTGGGTCTCTGGTTTTATCATATACTAGATTACTATGGTCATTTACTATAATGGAATTTGTACCTCATCTATTTCACTGATCCACCACTCTATTTTTTAGCCAGCACCAGACTGTTTTGATAATTACCCTTTCATAATACAGCTTGAAATCTGGTATGGCTAAATCACCTTCTTTCACATTTTTTTTCATTGATTCTTTTGATATCCTCTGATCAACCTTTAATGGCTTTAAACTGCACTAAAACTTTTGGTACACTACCAAGTCAAACAAATTCAAACATTTTCCCATAAAGGTAAAAAAAAATTAGGTCATAGTTATAATGCCACCAGAAATATGCTATCTTCCTGTGTGAGAGGCAGTGTGATGTAGTGGATAAAGTGTTAGACTTCGAACCAGGAAGGCACAGATTCAGATCACCTTTCTGACACTTATCAGTCATGTGAAAATGGATAAGTCACTTGATGTCTCTGAGCCACAGATTCCTCATTTATAAAATGAATATTATAATAATGCCTACAGTGTTTATCTAACTCGTTGGTTGTGAGGCTTGGGTAAGACAGTGCTACTAAGTGCTGGGCATACAAATAAGGCAAAGGACAGTTCCTGACCTTTCCCCTGAGGAGCTTACATCCTAACAGAGGAAGACAACGCTCAAAAGGAAGCTGTAAAGAGAGGTGGGGTGGGAGGAGGAGGGAAGGAGTAATAATGGAAGAGTCCAAAGGAATGGAGCTGGGTGGGAAATGATGAGATGGCTGGTTTGGCACCCTCCTTAAACAGAGGCTCTAGAAGGAGCTCTCTACCCTCCTAACAGGGGGAGGGGCCCCAAGGGAAGAGGGAACCAGGCTGAGAGTTCCAAGATGATATAAACATCAGCCATTATTATATGGACATTACTATCCTACAGATGTTACAGAAAACTAAGGGGCTTAACAGCACCATTCAACTATGTCCTTTTCCTTTCAGTTCACAATTTTTAAAAAATGAAGGAGATTAACAAAATGAAGTCAAAATCAAAATAACCCCAAGTCAAAAATCTTTAGAAAGAAACTTTATATTCTAAGGCTATACCAAAAGTACAGAATTAGATCATAACTCACATGATAAAATCCACGTATATACTAATACCAATGTGGATTTATATAAAGTTTTATGGCTTACAGAGCACTTTCTTCATGATAATTCACGGAGGTAACAATATTCTCAATTTACAAGTGAGGAAAAGAAGCTTGGAGAGGTTTCTGTTAAGTCAATTCCCCAAGGTCACAGCACTGGGAAGGGCTGAAGCCAAGAAGTAAATCTAAGTTGCTTGACTTCCAGTCTCTCCTTCTTTCTACTAGTACCAGGCTTAAGGGGAAAAAAGTTGTTATTTTGCTAAAAATATTCATCATATTTAATTAAGAACAGGAAACATTTCATTGTGAGAAAGAGCCATCTGTTCATAATGATGATGATTTTATAATTTCAGATGCAATTGAAATCTTTTTTCCCTAATTCTTTTGGTACACAGCACGTTATAGAGTACCAAAAAAGCCTTGATTCTTTGGAAAGAGCGTGTGTGTGTGTGTGTGTGTGTGTGTGTGTGTGTGTGTGTGTGTGTGTGTGTGTGTGTGTGTGTGTGTGTGTGTGTGTATATGTGTGGGGGTGTGTGTGGGTGTATTAATGTTTATGTCACAGATAAAGAACACAGATGGTTAGAAGTTAAGAGAAACAGTATTGAGAGGTATTTGACGTCACACATGCTGTACCAAGTATCTTCGTTATTTATAGACATTTCAGAAATATTAAACAATGTGAATTTTGGAAGCTGAGATAGAAATTTTGTGTTTCAAAAGATATGGCTACTACATGTAGCTAACAGTGTTCTTCAGTACTTTGCTCCCCTTAATAACTCCATCTCAAGACCTCATTATGCTTTATTAGCCAAGTTCCATCTGAAGTCACCATGAATTTAAGCAAATGAATG
The DNA here is from genome assembly GCF_003287225.1 of Phascolarctos cinereus. Taxonomy (NCBI): domain Eukaryota; kingdom Metazoa; phylum Chordata; class Mammalia; order Diprotodontia; family Phascolarctidae; genus Phascolarctos; species Phascolarctos cinereus. Next base: position 440,296,301 of record NW_027555847.1, on the reverse strand, counting down.
AGGCAGAATCAGATCTGTGCAGATATAGGGAAATGTTCTTAATTTATCAGGTTATTTCTTAATGAAAATAAAAATTTAGCAATTTGTGTTCCTTCCCACTCAGAAAAAAAGAGTGACTCCAATGGAGGACCATGGATGAAAATGTCATTCTTTGTTTTTGGTAATATAATGATAATTATTAGAACTATAATATATGACATTTAGCACATTAAGGCTTATCAAATGCTTTACAGACATCACCTCGTTTGATCCTCATAACAAAACCAGTGAGATAAGTAGTGAAGGCTTTATTATCCCCATTTTGGAGAAGGCGAAACAAAGGCTCTTGAAAGATAAAGTAACTTGCACACAGTCATACAGCTGGTTGGTGTTTGAATCAGGATCTCAACTCCAGCCTCTCATGACTCCAAGCCCAATGCTCTTTCTTATACATAATGAAACCAAGGTCATAAAGTACAAAATAAACGTGCAAACACACTTGGTTTTACCTTATTTCGTCTCAGGATACTGCATGTGTCATTGATCCAAAGCCACAGATGAGCTGGAATAATAAACAAAAGGAAAAATACTGGGGATAACATTGAGATCACCACAACAGACTATAAATAGAGAAAAAGAGAGGGTCCAGGACACAGTCTTTAGGGATATCCACAGCTGGGGGAGTGGTACATGGATGATAATCTAATAAAGGACACTGAGAAGTATCAATGAGACTAGTGGGAGGAGAGAGAGAGAGAGACAGAGAGAGACAGAAACAGAGACAGAGAGAGACAGAGACAGAGATGGAGAGAGAGAAGAAGGAGGAGAAGGAGCAGGAGGAGGAGAAAAAGGAGGAGGAGGAGGAGAAGGAGGAGAAGAAGGAGAAGGAAAAGGAGAAGGAGGAAGAGAAAGAGAAGAAGGAGGAGAAGAAGAAGAAGGAGAAGAAGAAGAGAAAGGAGGAGGAGAAAGAGAAGAAAGAGGAGGAGAAAGAGAAGAAATAGAAGGAGAAGTAGAAGAAGAAGGAGGAGAAGGAGAAGAAGAAGAAGAAGAAGAAGAAGAAGAAGAAGAAGAAGAAGAAGAAGAAGAAGAAGAAGAAGAAGGAGGAGGAGGAGGAGGAGGAGGAGGAGGAGGAGGAGGAGGAGGAGGAGGAGGAGGAGGAGGAGGAGGAGGGAGGAGGAGAGGAGGAGAGGAGGAGGAGGAGGAGGAGGAGGAGGAGGAGAAGGAGAAGGAGAAGGAGAAGGAGAAGGAGAAGAAGAAGAAGAAGAAGAAGAAGAAGGAGGAGGAGGAGGAGGAGGAGGAGGAGGAGGAGAAGAAGAAGAAGAAGAAGAAGAAGAAGAAGAAGAAGAAGAAGAAGAAGAAGAAAAAGAAGAAAGAAGAGAGAGCACAAATGTATACAGGATGATTAAAAAACTGTTAAAGCTTTGAGTGAACTAAGAGTTTTGGGACATCTTGGATATGTAGATACCAAATAAATAAAGGGTAATGGTGGGGAGAGGAGGAGGTAGTAACAATTGAGTGGGGAACAATCAGGAAAGCGTTCCCAAAGAAGGTGAGTTAATGAAAGAAAATAAGGATTCTAAAAGGGAAAGATGAGAAGGGATTGCATTCCAAGAACGGGAACCTGCCAGTGAAAAGGCAGAGATGGAAGATGGAGTGCTATGCACGAGATGTCGATGGCCAACTTGGCTGTACTGTAGTGTGTATGAAACAGAGCAATGTGCAATAAGTCTGGAAAAGTAGCTCAGGGCCAAGTTGTAAAGGGTTTTCAATGATAGAGGAGTTTATATTTGATCCTAGAGGAGGTAGAATGCCACTGTAATTTATTGGGTAAAGGAGTGCCATAGTCAGATATACACTTTAGGAAAGTTGCTTTGGCAGCCGTGTGGAGGATGGATTGAAATGGGGAAGGACTTGAGGCATAGCCATCAATTAAGAGGCTAGTCCAACAGTCCAAGGTGGGGTGATGAGCATCAGAGCACCAGTGTGAGAAGAGAGAAGGGGATGGATTCGAGAGGTGTCACTGAGGTAGAAATGACAAACTCTGACCAATGGATATGTGAAATAACTTGAGAGTGAAGAGCTAAAAGACTGAGAGGATGTTTCTTTTTGTTTATTTGTTTGTTTGTTTGTTTTGGTGAGGGTTAAGTGACTTGCCCAAAGTCACACAGCTAGTAAGTGTTATGTGTCTGAGGCTGGATTTGAATTCAGGTCCTCCTGAATCCAGGGCCAATGCTCTATCCACCTAGCTGCCCCATGACAGGATGTTTCCTGACAGAAACATGAAAGTCTGGAAAATAGGTAGGTATGAGGGGAAAGATAATGAACTGTATTTTAGACATTTTAACAAGTTTCATATGTCTACATGACATCCAGTTTGAAATTCCAACAGGCAACTGGAGTTGCAGAACTGAAGTTCAGAAGAGAGACTAGGACTGGATATCTGGGAATTTGGAGACCAGGACTAGATATTTTGCAAAGAGGTAATAGTTAAACCATATGAGTTGATGAAGTCACGAAGTGAGAAAATACAGTGACAGGTGACATCCCCTTTACTTTTCTTTTCATACAGATTAGTGCTGAAAGGATAGAATAAAGTATTTTTATATGAAGAAAAAGGATTAAAAATCACTGACAAAGGTTGTAAAATATTGTCTCTCATGTAGATGAATATTTTGATGCCAGAAAAAAGTAGGGAAAACTTTTATCTAATAAAAACTGCTAAAGTATATAATGAAACATGGTGGGATTTGAGCAACAGAAAATGAACTTTAAAAAATATGAAGACTTAAATTACTCTGTGAAAGATGTAAGGTGATGCCTTATTTGTATGTGAATAGTTGATGCTTTAAGGGGGAAGAAAAAGAACTTTTATTTATTAAAAACTGGATAAGTAAAAGGGTGAAGAAATACAACTTGTAGTATATAAAATGAGATGGTGGACCTTGTTGAGAACACATTGCTGCAGAGCACAGTGATGCCTCAGCTTATTGGCATGTAACAGTTTAAGACTTAAGAGAATAAAAGACACACACACACAATTAAAACACATAACTATTTGAAGACTGAGGATTAAATAAAGTTTGCAAATTTCCTAGTGGAAATTTGGCTTCTTGTTGCCTTTGAAGTGAAAGTGAGTCAATAAATGCCAAGAGGCTCTGATTTAAGTCACTAAAATATATGTTATAGAGGTCTGAGGTTAAGGCTGAAACTGAAGAGGAAAATGCCTGACAAGTGGAGGCTGAAGGAATAGCAAGGGATGAAAATCAAGTCTATTGGAACTGTGTGTGAAGAAGAGACACCTGGAGCAGTCAGAAGACAGAAGGCATCCTCATGATTCTTGATTATTTGGAAAGGGTGAACTTAAATGGCTAAGAACTTCAATTCCAGATATTATTCTTTGGTGCCCTCTAGAGCTTAAGAAAGGTGAAGTCTCTCAGAAGTGCCTGTTGCCCTCTTCTGTCCTCTTTAGTTTGAGAAGGAAAAGCAGAAAGGGGAAAGATGTTATGAATTTTTTGGTTGTTATATAAGAAGAGATGCTGAAATGTAATCGGAGGATGTAGAAACCTGGTAAGTGAAGAGCTGAAGCTGGTTTTCCTTGCCCAGACAACCAACCTCAGCTTTTTGCTATAAGCTCTATTTACTATGATTTGACTGCACAACACAGCATCCAGGTAAGTGAATAGCTGGCTGAACTGAGCCTGACTACTGTGCTCAGCTATAGCCAGACTGTTGGGCTTTACAATTCTGTGGCTTAAAGGGAACTATTATCCAAATTAATATTATAAAACTATTCAAATACTCTTTCAGTGTGATTGAAAGAACTTGTAAATGCTATGTCAGTTCAAAAATGGAAAAGAAGAGGATTTGCCAAGTTGAACAGCAATGAGGATAAGAAGAGAAACAGCTGGCAGAAAAGTGGTTTTGTGTGGTACAGATGATCCTAAAGGGACCAGTGTCTGAAACTCAGAGTTGTGAGCCTATGGATTTTACTCTCTTATGTATTTCCCTGCCCATTCTTCCAAACACAAACTGAATGCATTGGTGGGAGAGTGCTTATGTGCAGATTATGATGTATTTTATTATCCTTCCACTTGCTTTAATACATGAATACTTGTGAAGGTTTTATTATTTCTTTTGTTTTACTGCTTAGTAAACAGTTAAGATTATGATATAAAAATGTCACATTTTGAGTGACTGATTAAATGGAAACACATCAGCGGGGGCTCAAGAGATAAAGTGATGAGCATATTCTCCCCTAAACAGAGTTACTGCTAGACTCTGAGAGAATTTGAGTGTAACTCTGCTGGTGTTACTTCCCTGGGAATCTAGAACTATACTGTTAAAGTAGATTGGAGTGAGATAGCCAGCCCAGCCCAGAGAGTAAACTGGTGTCCAAACACCACTGTGGAAGGAGTAAGGCACCACAGTGTGGATACTGACAGCTAATGTATGTGATCATTGCAGTATTGAGAGAAAATAAGGATTCAGGACAGAGGTGTGGAGTAGAACCACACATATCATAATATGGATGATGATTCCATAAAAGGAGACTGAGAAGAGATCAAACAGGAAGAACCATGAAAACCCAGAAAGGAGAAAGAAATAATGAGGAAGACTGAGAAAAGATTATCAGATTTGGTAATCAAGAAATCACTGGTAACTTTGAAGAGAGAGGAGTCAGTAAGAGGAGAGGAGAGGAGAGGGAGGCAACAAGTATAGACAGATTTTTCTATGAGTTTGTCTAGGAAAGAGAGGAGAGATATAATATGGTAGCTTGAGGGGATGGTAAGGTATAGTGAAGGATTTTATTTTTATTTATTTAAGGATGAGGAGACAGGTGTGTAAAGGTAGCAAGGATGGAACCATATATATATGTATATATGTAAGCACACATATAGATATCTATATGTCTATATCGAGAGAGAGAGAGAGAGAGAGAGAGAGAGAGAGAGAGAGAGAGAGAGAGAAGAGAGAGAAAGAGAGAGAGAGAACCAATAGAGAGAGGTTGAAGATTAAAGAGAGTAGATGATAGTGAGAGCAATCTCTTCCAAAAGACAGATGGGGATGGGATCAAGCCTACAGATAGAAGGGTTGTCCTGCTAGGAGTACAAATATTTTAAAATAATTCAAAAGAGATCACTGAACAAATTTCTATTGCCATCACTAGATTACTTCCCAAAAGTCTTTTTAAAATTCTAGTATCTATTTAATGGTGACAGTTGATGAAGAACATTTTGACTCCTTCCTCAGAAAAATATTTTTACTTTTTAAAAAATCAAAATGTGATCTGTCCACACAAAATGTGATCCTTCAATCTCCAATGGTGAATACAGCTATACCTATCCATTCATTCATTCATTCAACAAATATTTGTTAAGCCCCTAATACATGCAAGGTACTATGCTGGATTCTGTGCACAATGATAAAGCTACATAAGTCAGAGTCCTTCTAACATCAAGGAGTTTACAATCTTGTTAAGGAGATAAGATATGGTTACAAATCAGGACTCTGCCTTAGTGCCTAGAATAGTGCCTGTGCATATACTATGTTCTTAGTAAATGTTTCCTTAATTAAGTGCAACAGGCCCCATGTAATAAATGCCATGGAGGAGACAGAGCCAGAATGTAATAAGAGCCATGTAAAGTGCTGCAGCCATAAGCCCCTCAGCAAATTGGAGGAGTAAGAGGTCATATTTGGTCAACAGATGCAAACATAGCTATAATACTTCTTAATGTATTAGTTTTTTAAATGGAAGTAAGGGAGTTTTGGAAGTAGTACTGCTATAGAAGAGAGAAGGAAGAAGGGAAAGAGCAAGAGAGAGAAAATGAGAGAAAGAGACAGAAAATGAGAGAGAGGGAGAGAAAGAGTGAAAGTGAAGGAGGGAGAGAGGAGAGAAGAGAAAAAAGAGAAGAGAGGAAGGGAGGGAGAGAGCCCGCATTTATGTGTGTATGTGTATGTATGTGTGTATGTATATGTGTATATATATTTCTATATCTATATGCATGTTTACATATATATAATAAGCATAGTTGTATTTCTGGTATCGTTTAGAGTTTGCATTTAGCAAACGCTTGTTGAACAAACAAATGGATGAACAGTCTCCTCCTACATGAATATCTGCTGCCCTATGGAACCTTCAACTTTTTGAAGGCCAGAAGAGTTCGATATGTTTGGGAATCTGTGCTCAACAAATCACACGCTCTTTGCACTTAGAGAAAATCAATCAAATATGATTGGCTGCTTGGGCTGGTTTAAATAAAAAACAGCTTGGCATGACAATTTTCAGCGTCATGTGTGGCACACAGCTGACACTTAATAAAGGCTTGCTGACTTGACTTGACTTAGTAAGAAAACATACATCCAGAAATACAAGTTTTCTCATGAGATGGTTTCTAAACTACTGAGACACAATACCTGTCAGCGCTTTCCCTTCCTTCCTATAGTAGATCCCAAAGATGATGACTGTAATTACTGCCAAACATGCCAGGAGGAGTAGAAAGATTATATTGTGTAAGTATTTTGGTGATTCTGTATGGGGGAAAAAATATGCATTAGTGTAATATTTGGTTTTATTCTATAAGCTTCAAAAATCCTCTTCCTCATGCCCCCAAATCATATAATTCAACATTTCCAGAATAACAACTTTCATTGAAGACCTCATAATTTGCCAGTGTGGTACAAAACAAAGTTTTGCCATATTTTAGCAAGTGACTTAATTAGTTGTAACAAAAAAAAATCATCATCACTGGAAGGCCAGTGAATCTTTCCAAATTTATCTGGGTGGTACTTAGATGACAAGCGGGGAGTAGAGAGCTTTGCTAAGGAATTATAAAGTTCTGGGCAAGAAATCGAAGACCTCAGGGGTAAAGGAGATATTTTCATCATTTCTTACAATACAGTATAAGGGCTTCAGAAGAGAAAGGCATATTTGGGAAGTAAATGGGTCTTGAAGAGCATGGTATCTGTCAGACACATATTGCCTCTGGGCAATTTACTTAACCTCTCAGGGCATCAGACAACTCCCCATGTTGCAGAAAAGGTTCCAATATGGGTTGATGGAGGAAATTCCTTATTAAGCGATCCCTACATAGAAGTAGGGTCATAGGTCTGTTTCCCACACTGCTCCCCAACAGGATGATATCTGAAAACAGGATTCAGATTTCTAGAATATGATTTAAAAGACAGGAGTAATTTGGCTCTCATCTAGGGATGGAGGGCTAATAAAAGCTATATTCCCTCAGAATCTTACAATATAGAATATAATGATTTAGAATATGTTTTCATATGACTATAAATTGTTTTGACTTCTTCATTGGAAAACTGCCTGTTCATATCCTTTGACCATTTATCAATTGGGGAATGACTTATATTCTTATGGATTTGACAAAGTTCTTTATATATTTGAAATGTGAAACCTTTATCTGAGAATTTGTCTATAAAATTTTCCCCCTAATTTTCTGCTTTCCTTTGATCTTGGCTACATTTGTTTCACTTGTAAAAAAAAAGCTAAACTAAAACACTTTTTAATTTAATGTAATTGAAATGATCCATTTTACACATCACACTACTAACACAGAACAAGATGGCTTGAAAATGAACATAGTAGAATGATGAAGAAAACTGTTTACCAATACCTGCCAATTTTGCTGCACTTTTCAGTTACGTCTGACTCTTCATGACCCCATTTGAGGTTTTCTTGGCAAAGATACTGAAGTTGTTTGCCATTTTCTTTTCCAACTCATTTTACAGATGAGGCAACTGAGGCAAATAGGATTAAGTGACTTGTCCAGGGTCACATAACTTCCTTTCTTATTGCTGTTCCTTTCTTTGGTGACTGATTTGGTGGCTATCACAGGGCAGCTAGGTGGCACAGTATATAAGAGTGCCAGACCTGAAGTCACCTTCCTGAGTTCAAATCTGACCTCAGACACTTACTAGCTGTGTGATCCTGGGCAAATCACTTAACCCTGTTTGCCTCAGTTTCCTCATCTGTAAAACTAGCTGGAGAAGGAAATGGCAAACCACTCCAGTATCTTTGCCAAGAAAACCCCAAATGGGGCCACAAAGAATCAGACATGACTGAATAATTGATGTCATTTTGGAAGAGTATGCCTTATAAAAAAAAACCCAACAGGACAAGGAAAGAGGAGGTATGTAAGTAACAATGTACATTAATGTCTTTCATGTGAGGAAATTCAGGAAACAAAGTATGGAAGCATGGTAGAGAGCATTTGGATGAAAATCAATGGAGGCAGAAACAGAAGCAAAATTGTCATCAAAATATCTTACAGACCACCCACAGACAGAAGGAGGAAATAGATAAGAAGTAACAGAAACAAATCACAAGCCTGAGCACAGAAGCATAATATAGTAACAGAGAGGGAAGACTTCAGCCATTCACATCTCTGACAGAGTTCTCTCTCTGTCCCCAAGAAAAAACCACCAATAATTTCTTATTTTCTAAAACACAATTTTATCCCTCAAAAGATGTGGGAACCAATGAGCAGAATTCTTATTCTGGATCTAATTCTTACTAACAAATAGAAACAAGTTGCTGGGGTGGGGGTAGAAATGAGAAGAACTTCACAGAGAAGTGACCAGTCTTAAAATTTATGGCAGAGGAGAGAAAAGTTGGGCATTGCGTTTGACATACATCCCAGATTTTAGGAGAGCAGATTTTAATTCGTCTAGAGGAAAGGACAGGCATGATTTGCAGGAGAAGCTGGCTAAGAAATGATAAGCTGTGAAGAATGAGATTCGGAACAAAGAGAAACAATTTCAGTGAAAAAGAAAAGGAGAGAACTGCCTCAAGAGTCTAATTTAATTTAACTTTTTGAAAGCATTTACTAGATGAGGAGAATGCTTATGTACATCAATTTTAGCAAAGAATTTGATAAAGGCTCACGCCATTCTTGTAGACAGGATGAGATGTGAACAGGGTGATTTGTAACTGGTTAAATGTCTACACCCAAAGAGTAATCACTAATGGTTTGATATCACCTTAAAGAGAGTTCTGTATGTAGTCCTATTAACATTTTTTTAAAAATCAATGACTTGGATAAATGATAAGGGATAAAGGATAAGTATAATTATCAGACTTCCAGGAGACACTAGAATAGGAGGGACAGTAACATGTTAGAGACATCACTAGAATTTTACAAGACCTTGATTGTCCAGGATAGATGAAATGTAGAGATGAGTGTATCTTCCTACGTTTGAATTCAAATGGGCAAGGTTATAAGGCCTGGATTGGGGAGGTATGGCTAGTCAATAGTTCATGTGAAAAAAATCAGACTGCAGGATGGATGAGTCATCATCTAACTTGTTGACTAAAGAATCCAATGTTATCTCAGATTAAATAAAGAGAAGCCAAATGTTCAGGATAAGTGAGACACCTGGCACGTAGTAGGCACTTAATAAAGGCTTGTCAATTGATTGCTGACAAAGTCCTGTCCCACTCTGCTCTGGTCAGGCTACATCTGAGATACTCAGTGTGAGGTCCCATATTTTAGGAAGGACACTGACAAACTGAAATATATCCAGGGAGGGCAGTTAGGTTATCGAGGGATCATAGAGTCCTAGATTTAGAGCTAGAAGGGACCTGAGAATCCATTGAGTCCAACTCCTCCATTTCATAGATGAGAAAACTGAAGCCCAGAGTGGTTGTTCAGGGACACACAGCTTATTAAGTGTCTGAGGACTGACTCAAACCCAGGACTTCCAAAGCCCCCCACCCCCACCCTGGGTAATTCAGTATGTTACCTTGCTGCCTAATTAGACCTAAAGGGATTAGAGACCTGTCAAAGGGACATGAGTATATGAAACAAGTAAAGTTTAAAGAAAAAGACTTGGATAGAGCACCGGCCCTGAAGTCAGGACGACCTGAGTTCAAATCCAGCCTCAGATCAAACACTTGACACTTTCTAGCTGTGGGACCTTGGGCAAGTCACTTAACCCCAATTGCCAAAAAAAAAAGAAGAAGAAGAAGACTTAAGGGGAGGTATTAACTGCCTTAAAGTATCTAGAGGATTGTCGTTTGTTGTAGAGATTAAACTTATTCGGCTGAACCTGAGAACAGAATTAAGTGAGTCTCTGAGGCAGAATTAGGTTTGATGTAACGAAAAACTTTCTACTGACTCACTTCACCCAAAAAGTAGGATGTGCTGCCTCTAAGGAAAGCAGGTTCCCCTCGCACTGATCAGGGATATTTTAAAGGGAAATTCTCTCAGGTCAAGTTTGGATTCCCCTGCCTTTAAGATTCCTTACAGTGCTGAGATTCTATGATTTCATGCAGATTAAAAGCCTTTTTGAGCCTCGAGGGCTCTGCTAGAATGTGTGTCCCACTAAAGTAACAGCTAGCTCAGCTCCACGCCAAGGTGATGTAGAGGTGTAACAGGCCTTGCTCAAACGGCTGGAAGAAAACTCTCCTAATACCTGCCACCTTCTTCAAGCCTTTTACTCCTTTGAGAGTCACAAAATAAGGTGTCACAGTGGAGAGAGTGTGGGACTTGGAGTCAGTGAGATTTCAGTTCAAATCTAATCTCAAACTCTTAGTAGCTACATGGCCCTACACAAATAATCTCTCTCAGCCTTCATTTCCCTATCTATAAAGTGGGGACAATACCAGCACCTAACCTACAGAGCTACTGTAAGGGTGAAATGAGATAACATCTTTAAGTGCTTTGCGAACCTTAAACCACTATATAAATGTCAACCTTAAAACCTTATATAAATGTGAGCCTTAAAACACTGTATAAATGCCATCGTTATAAGACAGGATCCCAAAATGAGAGAACCGAGAATTTCTTTAAGCTGGAGCTCAGTTACTTCCTTTATCTCTGTATCTGTTCACTGTGGGCACCTCGGGTGGCCAGGCCCTACTATAACATGATCTGATCTACTCCTTTCCACTGTTCTCTGCTTCATCTGTCTTCACACAGTTTGCAAAGATCCATCCAGCTCCACCTCTAACTCATCACACCTGACTACTCAGTTTTCCACTTCTGCTTATGACAGACACATCCCTACAATTGGCCATGTCTGGCCTCTACCTGAAACAAACATGACAAAGAAGCTCATCTTACACATTTCCCTTCCACCAGTCTAAGTACCTCCCACTTTACAAAATTTCTTACTTTTCTGACTAATCAGAGTTGATTCTAGCACATTGCCAGCCCCTGAATGAATCCCACCACTGCCCCACTCTGCCCTACCCACCCCTGCCATGATGTCAAAGCTATCTTTGCCCATTCACATACCTAGATCTTTTTTCTTCTCCTGTCTACATAAGTACAACATTGTCTTTCAAGTACCAACCTAGAAAATTCTGAGTCAATACACTTGGAATGACTCATACACTAGAAATACTGATGGAAAGTTAATTACTGTACTAATAATTGGTGTCATTCCAAACACAAAACGAAAAGTAAACAGTTCCACTAAAGATGCAGCACCTAATTTAGTCGGAATGTAAAACAGTTTATTGTGTTGGAGCATGTCTTCTAACTATCGTGTACTTTTGTAAATCATATACCATGTACTGGTTTTTCAGGTTGCAAAGGATCACAAATCACATCTGACTTATCAGTCCCAGGAGTTTTCTCTACCATTCCAAGGCTGGTGCAGCTGCAAAATAAAAAATTTAAAATAGATAAACAAATTAATGCCTTTACATCATGCTCTCAAAAACAAAAAGAAGAAGCACAACGAAAACCCTAGTCAATGTTCCCTAGGAAATATACGAAAATATAGTCATTTATAGCTCAGTTTTATATTTTTGGTAAAGGAAATACTGACTATCCCTTCCTGAATTAAGGTGGATTAGTGACAAATTCCAATGGTTATGAAAAGATGTACACAAGTTGGAAACATAGAAAGCTTTTATGAAATGGCTAAGTGGAACAGAAAAAAAAAATCAGATGGAAATAAGTGCCCAGGGAACACAAATAATCATGATATATGTGTTTAACTCTCATGGAGTCTTGTTTTGAAAAAAAGTATAAAGCTCTCATAAGAAAATGTGATTCTTTTTTGGAAAATTATTAAAAGTCTACAGTAAATAACTGCTTACTCTCCTTAATCACAGCTACTTAAAAGACTTCTTTACATTTTATAAGGATTTATTTTAAATAATTAAAATTAAAATCTATCTTTAAAATATGTTTATGTAAAATGCAAATTCATGAAGCATTTCACATTTTTCCTCTACAGAATGTTGACCCTGGGTTCTCCAAGGCTCTGCCAGTGGAGCTCAAACTCAGACTGGTCCCATCTAGTTGGAAAAGCTTCTCGAACAGTCATGACAGCAACTTTCAGCTGTCATCCAAGAGTCAGCCTGGCTAGGTGCTAAGAGGCTTATCGGCAGCAGTCTGCCCAGTAGGGGATGGCCATCTTTCTATATTGATTTTTAATCCCTTTCTTTTATTATTATTATTTCCTAGTACTTCTAAGTGGCACATGACAAACTTATGACAATGAAAGAAGGGAAAATAATATATCAAGGAAAAACTGAGTTATAATTTAAAGGGAAATAGAGAAATTAAGTAAAAGCAAGTAAAAACACAAGTTCAATAAGAAGCAGGGAAGGAGCTGCGAAGACAAAATTCTTTAAAATGTTCCATATTAGAGTGAGGGTGAAGTGATAGGAAGTTTCTGTTTTAGGCAACTAAAATCAAAGAAATGGCTCAATCAATCCTTTTTCATTGAGTTGAATGAATTAACCCCTTGTCTGAACATCATGTGCACACAGCCTAAATATAATACAATCTATCAAGATAAATAAATTAGAGCACTGAGTATCTTGGATTCAGGAAGATCTGAGTTCAAATCCTGTCTCAGACACTGTGACCTTGGGCACGTTACTTAACCCATATGTCTCAGCTTCCTCAACTGTAAAATGAGGATAATAATAGCCCCTTGTAGAAGATAATACTACACTTAGCACAGCACGGGTCATATACAGTAGGCACTTAATAAGTCCCTCCTTTCCTTCCTTCTTTCCTTTGATCAAGTTGTTTAAATTCTGTAGCACTCTCTTTTCATTCCTCCCACCTCTTCTCTCAGTGTGTATTCATTTGCAATTGTGTGTAATTTCACTGTGAAGTGCACTTACTTGGTCCAGGATTTACACTTGGAAGAAAAAGCATTGGAGAAGTAGCCCATGAGGCATGGCTTACATCCTGGATCCTCGTTTGGCTGTACTGCGGCATAAAAAAACAACACAATGAAACCTATTCAGACAACACGTCAAATACTTCAGTGGCCTTGCTGTTCTTTCCCCCTGCTTTCTCCTCCTGGGCTCCATCCAGGTGTGTCTAATTGTCTCCACCTGAGGGTGCAGGCCTGCTGCCACCTCGGTTCTGGCTTTGAGCAGGAATTAGAAGACAAACTCTCTCACTTGTGCTGCAGAAAACCTTTGGCTCAATACCAGCCTCCATTCTTGCTGCTGCTGCCCCATGCCTCATATACAGATTCCCACGTATAGATTCTTGCTTTCTTTAGTTCGTGGTCCTTCTCTGCCCAGCTCTCTGCCTGGGTCCCTCATCCCCCAAACTGCAATCTCCCAAACTGGTATAAGTAATGAAAACAATGGATGGAGAGTCAGAAGACATGGCATTGAGTCCTGGCTCTGCTAATAATTTCCTATTTTCCTCTGCTATGTATTTCCATATATTATTGAGTAAGTCACTCAATCTCTTTGGGTCTGCTTCCTTGTTTACAATAGAAAGAGACTGGATTAGATGATCTCTGAGGTTCCTTTCAAACTTGGGTGATTGCATGATTTCCTTGTGAAATCGTATGTATGTGTTGTAACTGAAAATATTATCCAGTGTGACCTCAATATCATTTTAATGAACTAGTTTTAAAATTCTAAAATTCATATTATGTATAATTGATATCATATGTTTGCGCTTTCAGAGGGTGTAGGAGGTGGGTGGGAGAGAATCTGGAACTCAAAATTTAAAAAGAAAACAAAGATAAAAATAAATAAATTTTTTAAAAGCCATGTTAGAGCAAGAAGTAACCTCAGCACTCACTTTGCCAAACTCTTCACTTCACAGATGGGACAATGAGACCCCAAAAGGGATAGCAAATTGATTAAGACCACAGAGGTACAGCAATTGGTAACAGAGGCAAGGTACAAAGTCTCATATTGGAATCACTCTACAACTGAAAATATGCATTTCCTGACTTCCCAGAATTGTGCTATTAGGTTAGAAAACTAAAAACAGGGAATTTAGGATATCTTATGCTAAAGGAAGAGATAGATTTAGAGACATCATGAAAGAACAAAATAGGAATTCAAGAGGGGAGTTATGATTGCTTCAGGCCAGCCTGGGTTCCTTTGGAACAAAACATACTCCTACTACAAGGACAATACCCCAAGGATGCTGTGAAGAAAGAAAAAAATTGACCTGGGCAACAAATGTATAGCAACCTTATTGGTAACAGCAAAATACTGAAAATAACCCATATGTCTGGCTGCAGAATGAGCAAACATATCACACTGTGGTATATATACATACACACACACACACACACACAATGCACATGTATACACACACATACATGTATACATACACACATATATACATGTATACATATACACACACACATATATATATACATATATATAATCGAATATTATTGCACCATAAGAAATTACAAATATAAAGAACACAAATATGGAAAGAGATGAAATAATGTAGAATGATGAGAACAGATACAAAAGGGCCATAAGCACATAGACAACAACTATGTAAAAAGAAAAAGAAATGGGGCAGCTAGGTGGCGCAGTGGATAGAGCACCAGCCCTAAAGTCAGGAGGACCTGAGTTCAAATCTAGCCTCAGACCAAACACTTGACACTTACTAGCTGTGTGACCCTGGGCAAGTCACTTAACCCCAATCTCCAAAAAAAAAAAAAGAAAAAGAAAAAGAAACAATAATGATGACAATTAATAATAACAACAACAGCAACAAAATGTGAAAAAATATATACAGAAGAAAAAGAGATCAGAAGGGAAAACAGAAGCAAGCTAGGCTATTGTCATTATTTTGTTGCAGTTAATACATACATTTTAAAATAAATTCTAAATAGCTAGAGTTTATGGTTTTCTGTAAATCAATTTTTTGTTTGCTTATATTGTTATTTTTGTTGAATTACCAAGTTTATATCTCAAAGAATAGATGGTTAGAATGTTTATGCTCCAATACTCCCATCAGAATTAAAGTATAATACCTATAAACCACCAACAAAAACCTTTATATAATACTCCTTCAGTAGTCCAAGGATCTCCAGTTTTGTTAGTGTGGGTATCCCCTCCAGCAACGCAGATCCCAATCCCTCTGGCCTTAGTGGATAGTCTTGGAGAGTTACTGTGGTCAAAAAATTCACCTCACTGGGGCCAAACTTGTGATAAACCCATACGACTTAGGCTAGTCCTCAGCTGATGCACAGTCCATCACTAAGCCTATATCTGAAGCCTTCTCAGCATCCATTGACATAGTCTGAGGCAACTCAGGATCACCACCACAGCATGGTTAAAAGCAGTGCCAAGATTCTAACCCAGGCTTTTGACCCCTAATCTAATATTGAAGTCAGGCCTTAGTGCAGGTAACCCTTCCATACCCTGAAGTATTGAGATGTTTTTTACATGAATGGTGTCATGGTCCTTTATAACCATCAAATTACCATGCATTATACCTCCCGTCATATGGCCTCAGATTCCTATGGCCTCTCATTGATTTGAAAATCAAATCTATGTCAAAACTAGGGCCTGGGACAGAACTGACCTTGCTGATGATGAGAGGGTAAATAAACAAACCATGCCTCAGCCCTCTGTAACCACTGAGGCTGTAGATGCCAGGCTGCTCACTATTTGGCTTCCTGCCACTACCCCTTACTACCAGATTTGGCCCAGATTCCCACTCCCACCCTTCCACATTTTGCTCAGGGCATGCTAATCAAATCAACTCTGAGCTGAGGCCCGGGCACAAATACCATTGCTAATGGGAAGGGTGTGACAATTGATCCATTGTCCCATAGACAGCAAACTCTGCTCTACCCTGAAGTCTGGTGATTCAGAGCTAAAAGCTGTCTGGGCAAAAACGTGGTTGCCTCGCTGCCATTTCTCAGACCTCAATCCCCATCTTTGCCAGTCCTATCCCTGTCAGGTGTCTATCCAGCTGTCTCCTTATCTCTATGGAAAACCCAATCACCTGATACCAAACTATCATTTACCTTAGGCCTCTTCCTCTCACATACTCTCCATACCCTTGAAATGATGGAAACAAGCTCATTCCACCCCTAGAAGACAACCTCTCTACTAAAGGCAGAGATCCTAAAGGTACTGAACGTGCCTTCTTTCAGGTCCCTTGACACCACGTGCCAGGATCCTTGATGCCAACTCTCGACCTTCTCCTTACCACCATCACTTAGCACTTGAGGTCCATCCCACCAAGATATAGGACCTCATTCAGATGCTTTTATGTACTAGTCATCACATCCTTCTCTTTACTTTCTCAAGGAGCTCAGTACCTGGTTATCAGCCTACCTCTCAATCCCAACCCTGCCCTTATATTTGGGGTCTTCAATACGCATGCTGATGTCCCCACAAACACCCCAGTTTATCAACCTCCTTAAATCCTTAGGACTTCACTTTCACACTCCAAACCACAGCCATACAGATGGATGCTTACACTCTGGAAATCATATCATCTATAAGTGTTTTACCTTGATGACCTAGAGCAGGGCTTCTTGAACTTCTTCCACTCTCGATCCCATCAACACTTCTTATACTCACTCCCACTCTCCCTGTTTTCCCAGGCCATCTGTTCTGGTCTCATTTTTGAAATCTTGATTGAGATCAATTTTATACTGTCCTCTACCCTTGAATCCATTCCCCTCTATCTTATCACCACTCATCTCTTTCCAATCTCCAACCTTGGATTGCTTCTACCATTTGCTTTCTTCATTACCACTCTTGAGTTGCTGAATGCTCCTGGAAGTCCCACAACCACACTAATAAGGTCCACTATGAATTTATTTTGTCTACTCTCAATTGGGCCAATCTTTTCATTCTTCCCTGATTTACTGTCTATCAAACTTCCCACAGCATCTGTTAGAAACCTTCTTTTCCCCTTTTGAAACCACCTACAACAGCCTTCCAGCAAAGCCTCTGAAGAAACTGAAGTCATCCATCATGGGTTCCCTCTTCTCCCTAATTCTAAAAATCAAATCTCCTCTAACTCCTTTTCTCTTAACTCTGAGAAAAGTACGGACTTTCTCCTTGCCAACACTATCCCCTCTACTAGTGCCCTTTACCTCATCCCTTCCTGTCTCATCCGGGAGTTATCTCTTTGATAACTTTCTTTAATTTATGGTATCTATGTCTTCCATAATTATTCTCCCAATGTCTGCTAACATGCCCAGATCTCCCTATCCTTAAAATACCTTCATTTGACTTTATCTCTTCACCGCCTTATACCTCTCCTCCCTTTCGCAGCCAAATTCCTAAAAAAAGCTATTGACACTCATCGCCTCTATTTCCTCATTTCTCTGTTGTTGTTTTTCTTGTTGTTCAGTCCTTTCAGTTGTGTCCAACTCTTGGTGATTCCATTTGGGGTTTTCTTGGCAGAGATCTGAAGTGGTTCGCTGTTTCCTTCTCCAGCTCATTATACAGATGAGGAAACCACTTTTGGAGGATGTTGTAGGAGGGATTTGTGTTTTAGGTAGGAGGTAGATGAGATGACATCTGAGGTCCTGCTCACTTCTAAGAGTCTATGACTGAACCAAGTCTTGCCTGCCTATATTGTAGCAGGTACCCACTTCTCCTTCTATTGAATTATTCTAATTCTATTCAATTCTATTAAATTATGCTAACCTCTATTGATTTTTCTGGCCCATGTATATCACATGCCTGGTACCTATCTTTCTGTTGATCCAAACTCCTTGTCTTGTAAAATGCTTAGCACCATGCCTGGCACAGAGCAGGCACTTAATCAAATGCTCGTTCCCTTTATCCCTTTGGCCATCCCCACCCCCATTCAAATTTTAGCATAATAAAACATATTTTCCCTAAATAATTAAACATCTCTTTGGGGGGGGGCAGGCAGGGCAGGCAATTGGGGTTAAGTGACTTGCCCAGGGTCACACAGTAAGTGTTTGAAGCCAAATTTGAACTCAGATCCTCCTGACTCCAGGACTGCTACTCTATCCATTTTGCCACCTAGTTGCCCCTACATAACTTTTTTTTTTTTGAACTTGCAGGAATACAGCATGGTATTGTAGAAAAAACTTGGAGTCAATTCTTGGTTCCAATTCTGGCTCTGCTCTTCACTCTCTGTGTGATCTTGGAGAAGTCTCTTCACCTTAACCTCAGCTGAGCTTGCCAGAGCTAAAAGATCTCTGCAGTTGGAGTCAGAAGATAGATACTAGTTTTATGGACAAGGGCAAATCACAACTTCTCAGAGCCTCAGTTTCTTCATCTATAAAATGGGTGCAACAATACTCACATGGCCTACCTCACAGAGTTGTCATCTGCATATCTTAAAGCACTATACGGATGTTTCAAAAGTCTGAGTGCAGTTTTAGGCTCTAAAAGTTTTAATAGCTATTAAAATTTTGATGGCTTAAAACTGCATTCAGACTTTTGGGACACCCTGTATAACTGAGCTATTATAATCTTTAAAATGAGGACTAAAGGCTCTTTGAAGTCCCTTCTGTCTCTAACTCTTATGCTCTCCTGGATAAATCAAGGGCTCATCTGGGAAGGAAGTGGTACATATTTCTGCACTAGTTCTCAAAAGCTCGATCACTAAAATGAAAATTTCTAGGATTATGTGAGTTATTTACAAGTTTTTGCAAACAACACATATTACATGTGAGCCTCACGTAATTTTGCTAGAAAAAAATCACAGGCTACTATAATTACAATAGCATTATGTGATGATGCAACCAAGCAATTATCTGGTGCTAAAGCTACAAATTACTCTTGAAAAGAAATCATAAAAAGAGCCAATAGTTTCATAAATGAGGCGTTAAAATAAAGAATTAATTACTGGCACTTTTTTTTTGCCCCTATTTCTTAGTAGGTCTCAGATGATGTCAGAAAGATACTTCTGATTTCTGTATACCATCTCAATTAAAATCATAGTATATTGAATTTTTAAATGTGCCATTTGTCTAAAACTCAGAGGGCCTACTCCAGGGTTATCTGTAACAGTGGACATGAATATAGTTCAGGAGGATGTCTGTCATTCACAAGCCAGTGTTGACTTTCTTACTATCACAGAATGAGAGAATCTCAGAGAAGGAAGAGACCTTAAGAGCGGTCCACTGCCAGCTTTCCCATCCCTGCACAGAAATCCCCTCCATAAAATACATGGTCGTCCAGTTCTGTTTAAAGAGCTCTATTGAGGGGAACTCATTCAGTCCCAAGGCAGCCTATTCCACTTTTCACAGCTCTAATAGGAATTTTTTTTATTACATTAAATAAGATCAAAAGAGATAATGCTCGTAAAGCCCTTTGCAAACCTGAAATGCTAGCTAGAATTATACTAATTTGGAGCAGCTAGGTGGTGCAGTGGATAGAGCACTGGCCCTGGATTCAGGAGGACCCGAGTTCAAATCCGACCTCAGACACATAACACTCATTAGCTGTGTGACTGTGGGCAAGTCACTTAATCCCAACTGCCTCACTAAAAATAAAAAAGAATTATACTAAATTTCTAAACGTGCCTCATTACACCTTTCATCCACTGCTCCTTGTTCTGCCCTGTGGGACCAAGTAGAACCAGGTTAATCCCTCTTGAACTGTCTAAAGATGGCAGTCCTGGTTGAGCCTTGATTTACATTCTCAGTCCTCCAGGTAGTTCTCATTCCTCCCAGATCATCCACACAGAAAATCAAAAGCAGTGGTTACTCATGTGGGAGTCCTTTCAGAACCAGCTGTCTATGTACAGTCAGATCACCAACTACCTAGGGCAAAGATCAAAACTGGCAACCAAGTAAAATCACAGGGTTATGGATCTAGAGCAAAGCGACTTCTGAGCCATTTGTTCCAAATCTCCCAATCTACAAATGAAGAAATTAAGGCCTATGAAGGTAAAGTAATTTGTCTAAGGTCACATAGCATCACAAGCAGCATTTGAACCCAGGTCCTCCGACTGTTAAGAAGACACCACATGGAATTAAAAAAGCTACACCTGGATCCATTTCACTCTGAAAAATGGGAACTTGGTAAAAGCAATCTCTTACAATGCAAGGACAGTTAAGTATTTGGACTCCAACTCTCACCTGAATTGGAGGAAATGGAAACCACAACTAAAAAAATGAAGCTAATAATAACAACTGGACTAGACCAAGAAACCTGTTACAACACAGCACAATTTTTCAAGCATCAAGGGATCAATTTTTAAAATATCTCAGAAGGGAAAGAATATCTGTAGAAAAGAAAAAAAAATCACAGACAGTATGATTATCTCCAAAAGGTGACTGAGAACATCATCAGCTATCATGGTACTATTAAAAGAAAACTTAAATTTGAAATCAAAGGACCTAAATGCAAATCTTGTTGTTGCCACTGGTCACCTATCTAACTTGGGGTAAGATGCTAAACGTCTCTGGGCTTCAGTTCCCTCATACGTAAAATGAGGGGGTTGAACTATATGGCTTCTTGGGACCTTTCTTTCCATCTCCAAATTTATGATACATAAACCTGTTCCATATGAGGCCTACTTTCTTCTATAAAGTATTCATGAGAAGGGCTCATGCATCTATCAGTGAAAATATCAGATTCATTAGAGGTAGGTAGGCTTTCACAGACTATTTTCTACAAAACAAACTGCATCTCTATAGTAATATGACTGACCGAAAAATGCAGAGAATACAAGCTCCTTCTTTTTATTGTTTGTTAATTACAAATACACAAACAAAAAAAGTTGACTTAGTAGAGCCAAACACAGCTTTTAAAGAAGGGCTTCTTAACTTGAAGTCCACAGAACTCCAAGAGGTCCATGGATAGATTTCAGGGGTTCCAGGAATTTGGATGGGAAAAAATATATATCTTTATTTTCACTATTGTCTAAATGAAATTTAGCATCTTCTTCAATTATCTAAAAATATTATTCTAAGAAGGAGTCCATAGGCTGCCAAAGAGGTCTATGATACAAAAAAAGTTATGAATCCCTATTTTAAAGGCCCCCCTCCAACAAATTGTCTCTGATGTGATACTGTCACATGAAATTCCTTGAGAGTTGAAACTAGAGAGAGAATTTTGTTCCACAGTGCTCTGTTTCTCAACACCAAGCAACCAAAATCTGGAAACATGGTCACCAAATATGTTCTCCACTGTCAAGGTGAATGATCTGTAAAGAAAACAGGTTTCCTGGAGATTGGAGAGGTTCTCCAGGTAGTCCTCTTTTTGGATGACATTATGAATAATTGCACTAAGCCCCAGAATGCAACAGGGCTTCCTCAACAAGATTATGACTATTCAAAGAAATTAGCCTAGCAACACACACAGAAAAAAAACAAGTGGATGAATCTTGATCATGATATGTGGTTGAATGTACAATGAATTAAATTAGTCCATCAATACATATATCTTGGGTAGGGCATATACCCAGGTGTATGCCTGAGCCAGCTTAAACATTAAATTTTGTTAAATTTTCAATGTGTGCATTTAGAACTCAGAAATCAACAAACCTACAAAGCAAGGATTTATTATTGTTTGTTGATTGTCTCGACTTAAGAAAATGTTAATAGCGCAGATTAGACTTAAAAGTGTATAATACATACTTTTTTTTTGAGAAGATGGTTGTTAAACATTTACCATCACACTTTTGAATTGTACCTAGACGGAACAGGAAATGAGAGGGACAAAAGAGGGCAGGATAGCAGTTGAGAAAATATAGAAGGCTTTCAATGACACAGGCAGCTCCCTGAGAGAGAAAACTCATCTCTTTCACACTAATAGACTCCCAGTGATGCTATATAACTGCAAATCATCGACCACCAAAATATCAGAAAAAATTACAACTGCAGATGGCCCGAGGGCCAGGGAGAAATGCAAGGGGATGTAAACGTCCAAGTGATAAACTAGAATGAAAGATACCTGCAAGGAAGATAGGTGACAGAAATAGTCCATAACCTTTGAGATAAGAGATCCCACTGCTAGGCATACAGCTTAAGAAAGCCAAAGACAAACTGTTCCCATATGCACCACAATACACATGGCAGCACTTTTTGTGGGAGCAAGAAACTGGAAACAAAGTAAAGGAGATTCCCAACAATTGGGATGTTGGTTAAATAAATAAACTCATGTAAGGCATGAATGCAATGAAAGGTTACTTATTACTCTGCCAGGAGAAATGATGGATATGTAGAATTCAGAAGAGCATGGGAAGATACTTAGGCTTATACAATCATAAATGCAGGGTTGCAATGGACCTCAAAGACCAATCCCCTACTTTTACAGATGAGGAAACTGAGACTCAAGGAAGTTAAGTGATTTGCCTTAACACAGGTTGTAAACATATGAATGAATGTAGAGCAAATAAATAGGAAAAAACTCCAATAAACACAACTCTAATGATGTCAATCAAAAGAAAAAACTGAATAGTGTATAATTATAGTGACCAAGAAAAGAGACGGGGAAATCCACCTCTCTTCCTTCTTTGCAGAAGTGGGGCATCAATTAGGTGCTGTAATCCCTGCCTAGGAGGAGTTTATAATCTAGCCATGGGAGACAACATGTATATACATAGGTATATACAATATAGAAAACAGCTACAGGATAATTTTGGAAGGAAGGCACTAATAGCTTGGGGGACTCAGGAAAGGTTTTGTCCAAAAGGTAGTCTCTTAGCTGAGCCACCGAAGAAAATTAGGAATTCTAAGACAACAGTGAGAAGGGAGAACCTTCCAGGCACGGGGGACTAGCAGGGGCACTGTAAGGTTCAAAAAGATAACGGATATAAAGCACTTTGCAAACTTTAAAGTGATAATGAATGCTATTATTATTATTATCATTATTATTGTTAGCATCCAGTCACCAGCCTCCTGTCTGGGGATGACTTCATTGTCTAACCCTTCTACTGAACCCCTGCTATGCTAAAGCAAGGTTTATAGGGCAATACAAGGGTGTGCTGTAAATGTTTAACAACCAGGCTGGGGGTGGGGGGAGAGGGGGAAAGTCTAGACAATCAACAAAGCAATAAATCAAGCCCTAATTTATATCCTGGTTTCTGAAGGTGCAAACACTGAAAACTTAATAATTAGCTCTTTCGAGTTGATTAAAGCTGACTCCAGCACACCCCTGGAGACTGACAATGCAAAGGCAGAGATACGGAAAAGAGTGCCATGTATGAGGAAAATTAAGAAGGCTGATTTGTTTGGCATATGGTATGTGTAGGAGAGTAGTGTGTAATAAGGCTACAAAGGGAGAATGGGCCAGATTGTGAAGCCTAAAAATGCCAGGGGAATTTTTATTTGATTCTAGAGGCAATAGGCAGTTATAGGAGTTTATAGAGGAGAGGAACAACATAGTTACACTTGTACTTTAGGAAGACATATGTAAAACATTGTATACAATGTCAGACTCAGTTAATTATTGGTTAATTTTGTCAAACTGCTTTTTTCTATTTTATTCTTTGTTATAAGGGACATTTGATGTATAGGCACTAGGGATATACTCAGAAGTAAAAGTGATACAAAAATAAAAGATATCAACAAAAATTTTTCTTAGTGAAAAATATCAGAAAGATATGTATTACTAGAATAGGTGATGAGCCTTTCATTTGGTAACAGCAAAAGACAGCAGAACAGTACCAGCAGTACTGGTACCCAAAGCATGTTATAATAATAATAATAATAACAAACATTTATATAGCATTTACCATGTGGCAGGTACTGTGCCAAGTTCTTTATGATTACTATCTCATTTGATCCTCACAACAACCCAGTGAGGTAGGAGCTATTACTATCCCCATTTTACACATAAGGAAACTGGGGCTGCTTGAATGACTTGCTCAGGGTTATCTCCCTAGTAAATGACTGAGGCAGGATTTGAACTCAGGTCTTTCTGACTCCAACTCCAGCACTCCCTCTCCTCCAAAACTTATATGCCTCTAAAAAAGTGCCAGAAGAAAACTTATGGTGCTAGAGTAGCTCATCCTGGGAAGGATGTAGACAGCAATTGCAAAGGATGAGCAAAGGTGGAAATGACTTGTTCTCCGCACTTTGGAGAGAATATTCCCATTGGGGTGGGGGGTGGGGGGGTCCACAGGTCACTGGAAGCCCAGAAGAGCTTACTTGGTTATTTTCAGGTAACTTAACTAATTAATGAGGGCCAGATATAGTACCAGAACCCATGTCACCCTTCTTTAAATCTTGTGGTACCTAGCATGGTGCCTTCAACATCAAAAGTACTTAACTGAAATAGGCTGAATTTAATTGAATTAATATAGAACCAGACTTAGAGAAGTAATGGGAAACATCCATGGAATTTTGAGCAGACATATTTTCCATAGGCTTAATTAGGCATCCATTTGTGAACCCCCTATTACTTTTTGCAGGCCAGGGTCTTTTTCACCCCTTCTACAGAGCTGGAGGTGCTGAGGGAAAGATGCCCAAAGCTGTGGAGCAAAGGGGCAGCATCACAGACCTATGCTTCTTCAATTCAATTAAAAAAATCAGCAAGTATTTATTAAATATCTATAACGTGCTTGGCACTGAAAATATAAAGACAAAAACCAAACAGTCCTTGCACTCAAGGAGCTTATAATCTACTAGAGCAGGCCACTTTTTGTACACCATGCAAGTTACAAATGACTTTTTTTTTACATTTTTAAATACAATAAAACTTTATTTTAAAGTGTAACCACCATTCTCAGCTGGAGGCTGTACAAAAGCAGGAGACAGGGGCAGCTAGGTGGCACAGTGGATAGAGCTCTGTCCTTGGAGTCAGGAAGACCTGAGTTCAAATCTGGCCTTGGACATTCAACACTTACTAGCTGTGTGACCCTGGGCAAGTCACTTAACCCTGTTGCCTAGCCAAAAAGAAAAACAAAAAACAAAAAAAACCAAACAGGTGGCAGCCAGATTTGGTCTGTGGGCTGTAATTTGCCAATCCTTGTACTAGCGGGAGACAACATATGTACAGACAAGTAAATGCTAAACGGATACCAAGTAAATACAATGCTATTGTATTTAGAAGGGAGAGTACCAAGTGGGAGGATCAAGAGGAAAGACTTGAATTGAGCTTTAAAAGGAGATAAAAGATTCCCAAACCATCTGCTTGACTAGATCTCATCTCATCTAACTAGATTGATTGGGTGGGGAATAATCTCTGAGGTCTGTCCACTGTTCAGATCTACTCCTCCATCATTTCCTCAGAGAAAACTCTTGGTGGGGGGTCCTCCCGCTCCAGCTACCCACCTCTGCTTGTCATTACCACCAGGGCACAAGTGTAGCCCTGATGATATTGTTTTCTGTTATAAAACAAGAACATGCAATTCCATGAAATAAAATGGTCTTACAAGGATTTTCGGCTTCAAAGCCTGGGCCACATTTTCCATTGCGTTGACAGCTGTCAAAGTCGTCACTCCAGTGGTACCCAGGGGTACAGGCACACTGCCGTGGGAATGTTCGATTGCCAGGATGAACTACTTTCAGACCTTTTCCTGAGAGGGAGAAAAAGATGTAAAGGCCAGACCCACTCAAATCTTTTCGGGGGAAGGGGGAGGAGGGATTCTTCCTGCATCTTTACCATTGCTGCAAATCCCAAACTAAAACCATGAAACAAAGCAGGCTGCCCTAGACCCTATGAGAAGATGGGATGCATGCTTAATCCTTTAGGATTCAATATATTTGTATTTAAGAACGCAAATTCTCTCGACATTGTCACACTTTCTGTGTTAAAGTCTCCAGAAATGTTTTCCCCAACTTTAAAAGCTTGAGTTTTTAAACAACATTAGTACTCTACTACTACCACTGCTGCTGCTGCTGCTACTACTACTATCAACAAGAACAACAACTACTACTGCTGCTGCTACTACTACTACTACTACTACTACTACTACTACTACTACTACTACTACTACTACTACTACCACCTCATATTTACATAACATTTAAAGGTTTACACAGTGCTTTTCTTACAACTTTGAAAAATGAGGGAGAGCATTACTGTTCCAATTTTACAGATCAAGAAACTGAAGCCCAGGGATGTTTAGTGACTAGCCCAGGGACATACAGCTAGTAAGTGGAAGAGCTGGAATTCAAATTTAGGTTTCTTTAGTCTAAGAATGTTGTAACACCAGTGCTCTTTCCACTACAATACATTACAATACAATTCGATTCAACAAATATTTATTAAGTGCTTACTACGAACAGAGTTTAGTATTCTAGGCAAATGAAGAGATACTAATTTTAGGTAATATGTGATCCTCACCATTCATGGCACTTACAATCCAAAAGAGTGATATGACACATATACAAATAACTGGAATAGAGAACAGAACATGGTAAAAGTAAGAAGGAGGTACAAAGTACTATATGAAGTCTGAGTGGGGGAAAGTATTAATAGGGAAAGTTTTATAGAGGTAATGGCATTTGAGTTGGATTTTTAAAGGAGAGGTTCAACAGGTGGTGAATGGGTGGGGACTACAAGGGAAGACATTCAGTCCAGAGAATACAATGAGTACAAGCACAGCGCTGGGGGGATCAGGGTGGGGGTGTGTGTGCTGCAAGAAGTCTAGTTTGGCTGAACAAAGAGGACATCAAAGAGAACAAATAAAATAAGACTAGGGAAACAGGGTGGGGTAACAGACAATGCCAGGCAAAGTAGCTTGAACTTGACTTGGTAGACAGAACAGAGTCGCTGAAGAATTTTGAGCAAAAGGAATGATCTAACATACATTAGGAAGATTATTGGTCTGGCAGCAGTATAAAGCACAGATAGTGGAAGGGAGAGACCAAAGAAAGAAAGATCTGGTATGAGACCCTAGCAATAGTCCAGGTGAGTGGTAATGTGGGCCTCCACTTTAGGATGGTGGTGGTGAGAAAAGACAGAAGGGGGCATACGTAAGAGATAGACTGGAAGTAGTATCTGTAGGACCTGGCAACTCATTGGAAATGAGAGGTAAGGGAGAAGAAAGGGTCCAAGGTAATGCCAAGGTTTAGAACATAAGAGACTGGGAGAATGGTAGTACCACTCTCAGAAATAACGAAGAGGGAAAGAGGACTTGGATTTTAGGGAAAGGGTCTTGGTTTGTTTGAATTACCTATGAGACATCCAGATAGACATTTCTCGAGGAAAGTTGGAGGGGTGGACCCTGATTCTGGGAGATAAGTCAGGTTGGAAATCTAGATTTGGCTATCTTCTGTATAGCTTTCATGGTTGATGTTGTGGGAAGAAATGAGATTTCAGCAAGGGATAGAGATAAGTGGAAGGGAGGGAAAAAGGAAAAAGGAGAGAGACAGAGACAGAGACAGAGATTGAGAGAGAGAGAGAGAGAGAGAGAGAGAGACAGACAGACAGACAGACAGACAGAGACAAAGGGTCAAGAGCGAAACCTTATGATATATTCATTTTGGTGGGTTGGAAAGAGGAGAAGAGCTCCCAAAGGAGACAGAAAAGGAGTAGTTAAAGAGGTGGGAGAAAAGCAGAGGTGTTTTGGAAGCCAAGAAATGACAGGGGCCACTAGGTAAAGTCAACAAGCATTTGGCACTGAGGCGATTCATTCTTTGGCCATGCCAAAAGCCGTGGAACAAAGATAATTATAAAATGTCCCTAGTTATATGTGTCCCCTTCTAATCTTTCAGTGGTGATGATAGAATGGCAGAAAAGGGACAGAAAACAGACAGAGTTCTCAGACCAGCTGTAAAAAAAGTAGTTTAACTGTTGGTACTATGTGCTATACACAAATTTTGGAACTTAAGGACCTAGTTTCATATCTTGGCTCTGATACTTACTTACTATGTGTTCCTGGACACATTTGTGATACTGTGTCAAAAGGCTTAGTGAAAAGCCTTCTAAGTACTTAGAGAGATCCTCCACAGAGCATCTAGAGGAGAAGGTATTCAAGACTCACTTAGGAAGACAAGGCATGGTTGGATTGTGATCTGCCACAGTGGACATGGTACCCACTTCCATGAGATCACAAGTCAACTAATTATGAACTATGGCTGTGAAGAAGAGAAGAGCAGAGAGATGTTTGTAGGCATATGGAAAGGAGTCACTGGAGGAGATATGAAAGATGAAAAAGGTGTGATTCTGGGAGCAGGATCATGGAAGAGGTGGGAGATGATGGAATCAAAGGTACAGGTGGAGGGATTAGCCTTAGTGAGGAGTAGGGATAACTCTTTTTCTATGACTTTGGGGAAAAAAAGAGTGGGTGATGATACTGAGAAGTTTTGATGATTAAAGGAAGATAGTTGATTCAAGTTTCTGTTAAACTTCTCAGTGAAGTAGGAAACCAAGCATGGTGGCTGCTGTAAGTATTGGGGTTGGGGGATGATATTTGGGTCTTTGATAAGACAATTACTAAGAGAAATAACATATGGGGTTGGGAAGGTGTAGCAAAGGCCTTGCTAAGGTTTCACTTGTTCAAACTAGTTAGAGAAATGTGATGTTACACTAACATTTTGGTTAATGTGAAATGGCAGGTCCAATTGTGACTAAATTTTAATATAAACTCCTTGAAGGCAGGGGTTGGTTTATTTTTTTTTTTTGTATTTGCATCTACATCCTTAGTATCTCACATATAATATGCACTTAATATGTTTCTTGAATTGAAAATAATAAATACATTTAACATTCAAAATAAGCTGAAAAAATACACTGGGCCTTCAGATTCTTGCAACTGCATCAGGATGAGATGTTCTGATCATTACTAAAAACCGCCTAGTTGTGTACATGTAAAATGTAGCAGCATTTGAGGAACTGGAGCTGGGAGGAACTAGGTAGATCATCTGGTCTAATCTCTCATTTTGCAAATGAGAAAACTGAGACTCAAGTGTCTTTCCCCAAAGATCAGTTATGGTAAGTGATTTACCCAAGGGCAGTAAGGAGCAGAGCTGAGATAGGGACCCAATCCTCTGACTTAGAATCTGTTGATCTTAAACTATGTAGAGATAAAGCTTTACTGACATCATGACATATGCTTGTTATACTCATTTTTGGCCTAAATTCCTGATATCTATTTTATATTGGCTCTGTTTCATCAAATTATAGTGTAAAGTGCTTTTTAAAAATCTGGTCATTTGATTTTTTTGACCATTTCTATTCTGAATAAATGGAATTTTGCTGTAGTAAGCTTCAAGGGTACATAGCCTTGGTATTTATGTAAAGCACATTAGACAATTCAATAATTCAATAAATATTGATTAAGCACTCACCATGTGCAAGGCAAGAGGGAGAGAAAAGCCAAAAATGAAACCACTCCCATTCTGGCAGGGTTTAGATTTGGAGACAAATGACTGCAAGCAAAATTACTTCTTGAGAGAAAGCCAAAGGCAGTGTGGAAAAAACAACGGATTTGGAATCTGAGGACTTGACTTCAAATTTTGGCTCTGATTCCACCTATTTTCCTGTGCGCAAGTCATTTAATCTCTCTTGGCCACAGTTTACTTGGCATCCCGTGATGTCATTGGCCCCCTTTGAAAATGGGCAAACAAGAACTTAGAAGGTTGGATTCAATGACCTGAGGCAGCTAGGTGGCGCCAAAGTGTACAGAGTGCTGGGCCTGGAATCAGGAAGCCCTGAGTTTAAATCTGGCCTCAGACACTAACTGTGTGACCCTGGGCAAGTCATTTAACCTCTGTTTCTCTCAGTTTTCTCATCTGCCAAATGGGGATAATAATAGCACCTATATCAGGGTTGTTGTGAGGATCAAATAATATAATATTTATAAAAGCACTTGGCCAGTATCTGGCATGTGGTAGGAGCTATGTAAATGCTTATTCTCTTCTCTTCACCTCTAAGGTCTACTCCATCTCTCACAATGGGATTTTGCCTGGAAGAGGCCTGCCTGCCTTACACTCCCCAGTGAAAGCCACACAATTCTTATACCTCAAGTTCCTAAAGTCTTAATTATAGCTGCAAAGAGAAGCCTGGCCCCACTGTCACACTCTTGAAGTTAATGTTTGGTGTGGCTGGGGAATCCCTGCTTCCATTCATGGTCTGGCGCCATGCTAGAGCTGTGGGGAAATTCCCATTTTTTCCCTGTTCCTACATTGTGGTATCTGGTTCAGCCCTGCTGCTACTCATTGACATCAAAATGAATCCCTTTTTTGTAAGGGTCCTGACTTCTTCCCCATATGCAACACTGAGAAAATGGGGCTTGGGCGTCGAGTGCTTTTGAACTGCACACTCATAGACTGGAAGAATACCAGGATTTTCTGAAGTATATAGGGTGTTCTAAAGAGTCCCGTGTGGGTAAAAGATTTAAGAGCTTAAAAATGCATTAAGACTTTTGGGATACATATAACATAACATAACATAATAATATGGTATAGTATAATATAATATGAGATATGATATGATATATGATGACATGATATAGTATATGATATATGACATAAAATATATAAACACACATATATGTAATATTCTCAATGACACTTTCTCATCCCTCTCTGAAGTATGAAACCTGGCTTCCCAGTTTTTATCAGATTTTTAGAGGAAGGAAAGAAGGGAGGGAGGGAAGAAAAGGAAAGGAAGGAGGAGAAAAGGAAGGGAAGAGGAAAGGGAGGAAGAGAAGAGGGAAGGGAAGAAGGAAGGGAAGAGGAAAGGGGGAGGAAAGGAAGGAAAGAGAAAAGAGAGGGAAGGGAGGAGGAAAGGAAGGAGAAAACGGAAGGAGTAAAGGAAGGGAAGAGGGAAAGGAGAAGGGAAGGAAAGAAGGAATGGAGAAAGAAGGAAAGGAAGAGGGAAAGGAGGAGGGAAGGAAGGAGAGAAGGAGAAAAGGAAGGAAAGAAGGAAGAAAAAGGAAGAATGGTAGAAAAGAGAGAAGGAAGAGAGGAGGTTAAAAAGAAGAGGAAAGGAAACAAGTATTTATTAAGTGACTATAAATTTGCAGGCACTATGCTGAGTGTTTCATAACTATTATCTCATTTGATCCTCAACAATTCTGAGAGGTAAATGCTATTATCATTTCCATTTTACAGTTGAGGAAACTGAAGCAGGCAGAAGTTAAATGACTTATCCAGGGTTACACAGATAATGAGTGTCTGAAGCTGCTTTTGAATTCGGGTCTTCCTAATTGTAGGCCTAGCACTCTCTCTACCGTATTAACTAGCTAAGACACAGACTTCAGTTTCCCTGCTCTTCCCAGAAACACAGAGATAAGTCTTTCAGAAATTATACCCAAGTGAGTAGACTTTGGAGGGGCAACACTGATTCACATGAATGGGTAGGGAGGTGGATGATTCCCAAGACTGTTAGAGTAGAAGTCACTGTTAGCTTGGTACCAAAAGTGTTTCATATCCTCCATCCCTGTGGCTAAGTGTTTTGATAGTCAGCACATGATGGGGCACTCTGGCCCCAAGCAGCTATAATCCTGCTTGACTTGTCAACACTCTTATAGCTGCATAGGCTATCTGAGAGTGTCCACCATTGGCTGATACAAACACACACAGAACCTTAGAGTCAGAAGGGACCTCAGAGGCCATCTATTCTGATGCAGTGGAAAGAACTCTGGCTTTGGAGTCAGAGAACCAGGGTATCATTCCCCATTCTGTCATCTACTAACATGTGTGACCTTGACATTCATTCATTCATTCATTCATTCATTCATTCATTCATTCATTCATTCATTTATTCATTCAATAAACATTAAACACCTACTATGTTCCAGGCATTTGCTAAGTGCTGGGGATACAAAAGAGATAAAAGATAATCCTTCTCTCCAAGGAGCTTACAATCTAATGGGGGAAGATAACATGTAAACAATTATAGACAAAGCAGGATAAATAGGAAATAATTAAAAGAAAGGAAGCACGGGAATTAAGAGGGGTTAGGGATTGCTTTCTGTAGAAAGTAGGAATTTAGTTGGGACGTAAAGGAAGCCAGGGAGGTCAGTAGTCAGAGTGGAGGAGGGAGAGTGTTCCAGGCATGGGAACAGCCAGAGAAAATGCTCACAGTCAGAAAGATGGGAATGTTTTGTTCATGGAACAGCCTACAGGCCAATGTCACTGAATGAAAGAGTGCATACTGGGTAGTAAGGAGTAAGAAGACTGGAAAGGTAGGAGGGGGCTAGGTTTTGAAGGGCTTTGAATGCCAAGAACATTTTGTATATGTTCCTGGAGGCAGTAGGAAGCCACTAGAGTTTATTGTGTGTGGGTGACATGATTGGAACTGTGTTTTAGGAAAACCACTTTAGTGATTAAGTGAGGCTGAATGGAGGCTGGATTGGAGTGGGGAAAGACTTTAGGCAGGCAGACCCACTAGCATCTATTGCAGTAGTCCAGGCATGATGTGATGAGGGCTTGAACCAGGGTGGCAGCAGTGTCAGAGGACAGAAGGGGGTATATTTGAGAGATGCTACAAAGGTGAAATTGACAGACCCTGACAACATATAGGATATGGGGAGTGAGAGGTAGTGAGGAGTTCAGAATGACTCCTAGGCTGTGAGTCTGAGGGAATGGTAAGATAATGTTGCCCTCTACAGTTAATAAGTTAGGTAGAAGGGGGACAGCTAGGTGGCACAGTGGATAGAGCACTGGCCCTGGAGTTAGGAGGACCTGACTTCAAATCCAGCCTCAGACCAAACACTTGACACTATTGCTGTGTGACCCTGGGCAAGTCACTTAACCCCAATTGCCTTAAAAAAATCCTAAAAACACTCTGATCATAAGCTAGGTAGAAAGGCAGGGAGAGGGTTAATAAGGAAAGATAATGAATTCTATTTTGGACATATCAACTTTAAGGTGTCTACTGGACATCCAGTTCAAGATGTCTGAAAGGCAGCTGGAGATGTGAAATTGGAGATAAGCAGAGAGATTGGGGCAGGAAAGATAGATTTGAAAATCATTAACATGGTAACTAATTAAATTCATGGGATCTGATAAGATCACCAAATGAAGTAGTATAGAGAGAAAAAAGAAGAAAGCCCAGGACAGAAGCCTAAGTGACACCTATAGTTAAAGATGTCATCTGGAGGAGGATCCGGGGGAAACAAAGGAGTGGTCAGATGGGTGGGAGGAAAATCAGAAAAGAGTGATGTCCTGAAAATCTGGAAAGAAGAAAGTATCAGGAAGAAGAGAGTGATCAACAGTGTCAGAGGCTACAGAGAGGTCAAGGAGAATAACATCTGAGAACAGACCATTGGATTTAGCAACTAAGAGATCATTAGTAACTTTGGAAGGATGATAAGGAATTTTGGTTGAATGATAAGGTTGGAAGCCAGATTATTGAAGAGAGTGAGAGGAGAGAAAGTGGAGGCACTTATTGTAGACAGCCTTTTATGAGGAGTTTAGGTACAAAGGGCCAAAGAGAAATAGGATGATAACTAGCAGGGATAAAGGATCAAGTGAGGGTTTTTTTTTCAGGATGGGGGAAACATGAGCATGTTGGCAGGCAGTAGAAAACGAAAACAGTGGAGAGGAAGAGACTGAAAACAAATGAAAGAGTGGGGATGACAGGGGACAAACTGCTGGAGGAGATGGGATGGAATGAGATCATTTGGACAGGTAGAGAGGTTAGCCTTGGTAAGGAGAAAGGGCATTTGAGACAGGGGTGAAGGAGGAGATAATGGCAGAAGGCTTCTGAGTGACAGGAGATGAGGAAGAGGGGAGAAGAGGGAGTTCATGGTGAATGGCCTCAATTTTTCTGTGAAATATGAGGCAAGGTCCTCAGCTTAGTGGGTGGGGGGAGGAGAAGCCACGGGAAGTTTGAAGAGGGATGAAAAGGTTTGGAAGAGCCTCTGGAAAGTGGGATAGTGGGTTAATAAGGGAGGTATAGTAAAATTACCTAGCAGCAGTGAGGGCCCAATTGAGGTGTTATAACATAATTTTCTAGTGGACCTAGTCACTTTACCTCATCTGTAAGATGAGGAGGTTGGACTAGATGACCTAGAAGATCCTTTCCAACTTAAAAAAAAAGTATGATCTATGATTTGGTCCAACCCATGCTTGAACAAGAATGGCCTCTTTAACACACTGGACAAATGGTCATCTAGTCTTTGCCTGCACACCTTCAGGGGAAACCTAGCTCTAAGTATTAGAGTTTCTTTTTCTTATATTGAAGCTTAAATTTGCTTGCTTGAAAATTTTACCCATTGCTTTTAGTTCTTTCCTATTGCATCACGCAGACTAATTCATATCCTTCCACAGGAAGGCCTTCAAATACTTGAAGAAAACTATCATGTCTATCTTCGGTCTTCTCTCCTTCAGGCTAAACATCCCATTTCCTTTAAAGAATTCTCAAAAGATTTGATCATATAACCTTGCTTCACCGTGGCGACCTTTCCTGGATGCTCTCTCAATGTCCTTTCAACAACATGGATCCAGAGACAAACAACAGCTACAGCTACGGTCTTCCCAGGGCAAAGGGCAGAGGGCATTTTTGTTTACTTACTTATTTCTGGACATTATGTTTTTGTTAATGTGGTCTAAGTTTTGCATCAGTGTTTTTGGTGGCCATGTCACATTGTTAGCTTGCTTACTCATTTAGACCATGCAGGCTAACATCAGTATCATTTTTCAAATCAGGGCTACCATCACTACATAGTATTCTTCAATTCCTGACTGTCAACACTGTCCCATTCAATTCTCTGCCCAAAAATCATTATAGTCTTATTGGGTTCAGTTCCAACCTGTATCTCCAAGTACCCTAAAGGGCTTTTCCTCTTGAATATCTCTTGAATATTTAAACTTTGTGTCGTTAACAAAAAAAAAGTAAGCTTACATTCCTTCCTAAATTTGCCTCTCAGAGGCAACCAGGTGGAACAGTAAATAAAGTGTTGGACCTAGAGTCAGGAAGACATGAGTTCAAATCCAGACTTAAACACTTACTAGCTGTGTAATCCTGGGCAAGTCATTTAACCTTTGCTTCTCTCAGATTCCTCATTTGTAAAGTGGGGACTATAATAGCATCTACTTCTCATGGTTGTTGTGGGTATCAAATGAGATAATATTACTAAAGAGCTTCATACAGTGCCTGGCACAGAGTAAGCACTTGATAAATGCCTGTTTCCTTCCTTCCTTATCCTTCTGACTCCATTATTTTGATCGGTTACACCATCATTCTCAAAACACTGGTATTATCTATGACTCTTTCATCAAACATTGTTAATTCCAATTCTGCTCACACCTATACCTTCCCATCTCTGGAAATACGAAACTAATATCAGAGCTATCACCTTAGTTCAAGCCCTGATTATCACCTGCATGATTCATATAGCAATAGCATAACAACAGGTCTTTCCATCTCTACCTTCCAGTCAATCCTCTTACCCCTGTGAAAATAGATCTCCTAATTATATATTAGGATCTGGTCATGTTACTCTCTGCTCCAAATCTTCAGGGTTTCCATTTCCTACTAAGTACAGTTCAAACTCTTTCCCCTGACATTCAAAGCCCTCTATAATCTGGCACTACTCTACCTTTCCAGACTACTCTCATATTACTATTCTCCCAAACTGGAGTGCCCTCTGTCCCTCAAATATGCCGTGTTATTTCCCACCTTTTTGCCTTTGCTCACTCTGTACCCAGTATTTAGAATGTTCTCCCTCCCACTAACTTTTAGCTGCTGAATTCCTACCTATACTTTAAAGCCCAAGACAAGTACCATCTTCTCCCTGAACCTTACCCTGATCCCCTCTGTGAATTCCCTTGATCTTGCAGGACCTTAAATAGAATTTTGTTTTGCTTTTCTCTAATGCAAATATAACGTGCAATTGTGTATCTGTACTTATGTCATAAGACCCTACTAGATTGTAACTCCATGAGAGCAGGGGCTGTGTGTCACATAAAATTTATATTTCCCCCAAGGCATGGCATAGCACTCAGTAGCATTTATTAAATGTATTTTGATAAAGGCTTAAGATACAAAGACAAAATGTAACATTTCCTGCCTCTTAGGAGCTTTCATTAAAAGTTTGTTGAAGTGAACTAGTGGTGAATTATCTTGGTATTTGTAAGCTTGCAAACTATAAATCACTGTACAAATGCTAGCTATTATTATGATTTGTTTCAATTAATTTTGGTGATGAACTGAATGAATCTTTATTTTCCAGAAGATGGCAATGAGTCAGGGTCATTACTAGACAGTGAGGAATAAAAAAAAAAATTAAATCAGGTGCTTTCACACGAGGTGAAGTTTCCATATTCATATTTTCTCAGCCAAAACCTATAAGCTCTCTCTAACCCTTTAGAGAGATGCTTTTTTGATATTAAAGAAAATTCACTCATGCCTTTATTTTGTAGAGATTTTTAACGTAAATGAGTATTATACTTTGTTCAAGGCTTTTTCTGCATCTATTGAGGTAATCACATAGTTTTGGATGTTTTAGCTTTTAATAGTCTTTAACCCTTTAAAAGAAACTGGGAGATAGGTGGAGACATAAATATCTTTTCAGAATCAATGAGAATAAACCTAAGCTAAATTTCCAGGACTAAACTTTCCCATCACAAGAAATAAATACAATGTAGTTTCCTGATGTTGACTCCAAAT
This sequence comes from Phascolarctos cinereus, assembly GCF_003287225.1. Lineage (NCBI taxonomy): Eukaryota > Metazoa > Chordata > Mammalia > Diprotodontia > Phascolarctidae > Phascolarctos > Phascolarctos cinereus. Next base: position 440,259,646 of record NW_027555847.1, on the reverse strand, counting down.
GAGATCTCTGGTCACCCACAGGAACAATTCATTAACACTAAAAAAACCAGCAACACATCTACCAACATGTGAAAGAAATTATTCTGATAGATTCCAGGAATAAAATATATCCTGAAAAGATCATTTTGGGGGCAAAAGCTGAATGTTGCACTTCATAGGATGTGCAGATCGACTCACCACTATCACAAACTTTATGCAGCAAACACTTATCTTCTTCATTCCAGGTATGTATGTATTCATCTGGGCCACAAGGTAAACATATGCTTTCAGAGGTTGCAGTGCATTTCGCAGACATATACTTTCCTTAAAAAGAAAAAAAAATCTAAAACCCATGAGATTATCAACAAAGCCCCAAGATGCATCACAGGAAAGGTTTTTCTTCAAGCCTGATAGAGACTATTAATTAGTTGAAACAACCTGACAGTAGAACGAAGACATACTTGACAAGGGACTGTAACTGGTGGCTATGACACCCAGACTGTGTAATGGTGAAGCTGCATTCGTGTACCAATGAACAGCTGATTCCTGTCTCAGCCCATCATTCTGAGTGTAATCTCAACCATTCTCAAGTTCTTTTGGGTTAAGAAGAAAGTCTTTTGTACTAGCACACTGTGATAACACTATCTGCCACACAACAAAATTTGGTAAAATTTTAGATGTCCATCAAAGAGGGTTTTGTTAGTGAAATACTTAAAAGACAATGTTACGAGGTGGAATCACCTGCCACACTCAAACCCCAAGGACAATTTCACTTAAAATTATGCTCTAGTGTATTTGAGGTGGACCATCACCTGTGTCTCCTAAAGTAGGCATTTAAAAAATCTTATTGACTATCCCCAATTTTACTCATTTTTATTTAATCTTTTTTTTTGGAGGGGGGTTGGGAAGTCCAGATCTGTGTTATTAGTGGAAGGAACTTCCAATGTGAAATTTACTTACATCAATGATCTTGTTTCTAACTTCTAGACTTCCAGAGTTTTTGGACACTAAGATGATGGGAGATATGCCCATTATCACAGAACTGGCAAGTGTCAGAGGAAGTATGTTAGCTCAAGTCTTATTGGGTTCTAGCCAGGGAATATTTTACTCAGTCCACCATAACACATTGTGTCTCATTTAGTCTTTAGGAGATGAAATGCACTTAACAGGGTCTGAGTATGGAACATTCAGACAGTGCAAATGAATGGCAGGGAGGAGAGAAGCAGACATAGATCTAGGAATGCATACATGACATGAAAATTCACAGTCACATTTCTAACATGACTTTGAAAAGTAGTAACCTGATACAGCTTTTGGCTCTCAGCAGTGATATGGAAGAAGGTATAGAGTCTTCAGAGGCATTCCAAGTAGTTGACAATCCCAGTGTCAATATGTCCAAGGAGGAAAATATCAAGGTGATAGCAGTATCTAGTAGCAGTTCTATGTCTATTTGTTATTATTTTACACTTTGAGCATTTGAATTGTGAGGTTATTAAGGGGAAAATAAGAAGGGTTATAAACTTGCTTCCCTCCTTGAGAGACTTTATTTGTTAAAAATTGGGTTCCAGCAAGGATTAAGTAAAGGAATTCTAAAAATTTCTTTTCCTTTTTTTCGAGGTAGTTGTGGAGCTATAAATAATTTTTTTTTAAATTTTGCCTTCCTGTGGTTTATTCGAGAGGACAATTACAGATATTGCAACTTGATGGTAGTATTGTTTATCCAAGGAAAGGGAGATTTTAGAATAGCACAGAAATACTGTAATAATTCCTTAGATAAAAGCAATTATCTTTAGGGAAAATGACAGAATAAATGAATAATATACCTGGATCGCATTTGGTGCAGCACCTTCCTTCATGCTCATAATGCTTCTCACTGTTGCACCGAAGAGTGATTTGGAGGGTTAACTAAAATGAGAATAGAGAATTGACATCAGATAAAAGATTACACAGCAATTTGCTTCAGATCAAAATCTAAAAAGTTATCCTTTGGTCACATGCCTAACAACTCAAGAAAACACCATGAAATACTTGAAAGGACTCAAATTCCACTTTCTGTTGAGTGACATCATTACAATTGATATATTAATTTCCAGGACAGACCATCATGTCCATAAGAATTTATTAAGCTTAACTGCTATGGCCCTCTAAGTCAACTTAAACGTTTAAAAACAACCCACAAGACCCCTGGTTAAGATGGCAACATGAAAGGTTCTAGAGATGACTAGCTCTCCCATAAAAACCTCAGCAAAGATCTAAGAGGGTACCAGATGGAATAATGATCAAAAAGACCAAAGACAAACAGTGCTAAACTCTTCCATCTAGTCTTGGGCTCTACAAGAAGGTAGCCAGAGCCTGCTGGTGCCCAAAGAAAGGCTATGCCAAAGGTAGAAGCCAGAGTGGACTCAGGGAAATGGGGTCTGGAGTCTACAGGAGCTCAGACTGGGGCTTTATGCCATCAATGATCCCATCAATGAGACTTGAAGCCAGAAAGAGCCAGGCCCAGGCCTGTTGGAGTGAGATCAGGGAAAAGAGCCAGAACCCCAAAGTCACGCACTATACAGGGAGAAAAGGTTTGACAGATTTGTTGGAGTCATTGAGGAACATGGGGCAGATGCAATGACTGAGGATAGCACGTACTCTTGACATCTGACTGGGGCCTGTCAGGGCAACAAGAGGTGAATCCATCTTCTGAAAGGAGAAGGAGACAGAGACTGCGCCAAGGCCACTGAACCATCCGAGGGTTAAACACACACTTCCATACCCACATCCACACATACCCCACCCTCCCTCCCACATACAGGTAAATATACACACACACACACACACACACACACACACACACACACACACACACACACACAAAGATAAAGAGTTTGGCATAGAAATACATTAAATTCAACAGTTAAAAATTGAAAGGGACTGTGCTTAAGGAAAGTGAAAGGTGGGGAGGGTTAGTTAAAAACAAATTTTAATCTCAGAGGGTGGGTCATTAAGTGGTAAGTAAAAGAAAAGAAAGAAAGCAAATGAACAGGGTTTGGGTTAGGAAAAGAAACGATTCAGAGGAGTAGAATCAGAACATTTAAATTCTAGATTATTAGTGTTGATCTCATTCCTTATCTTTCATCACTTTCTTCTCTGTAAACAGGAGGATAGAAGGCAAAAAGAGGAAAAAGCATGAGGATATAATTCAGTGGGAATACAATTAACAATCATAACTGAATGTGAATGGGGTGAACTCACGCATAAAACAGAGGAGAGGAGCAGAATTGGATGAGAAAGCAGAATCCAGTAGTGCTATTTACAAGAAACACACTTGGAATTTAGTTGAAATGAAGGGTCAGAAGAGAATGCATTGGGCCTCAGGTAAATTTAAAAAAGCAAAGGTAACAATCATGATCTCAGAAAAAGCAACACTGAAAACAGATATGGTAAAAGGAGATAAACAATAAAAAAATTACATTATGCTTTAAAGGCATCTTAGAAAATGAAATAACATTAAATCTTAAGTTATGTGCCCTTAATGGCATTGCATAGAAGTGCTTAAAGGGAAAATTAATTACACACAGCAATAGGCTGCAAAACCATAGCATCTGAAAACCTCCAGACATCTTATCCAGACTTAGACAAATAATAAAGCAGTTTAGGACCTGAATAGAATTATAGAAAGCTTAAATATGATAGATCCCTGGTGATTGCTAAAGGAGAATAAAAGAAGTATATATATTTCTCAACTGTATATATGTTTTCATTTTTACAGAAAAATCACCATGGTACTATGGCATTAAAACCACCATAGGCAGAAGCAAAAACTCAGAAATATTAAATTCATCCTTTACTAACCACCATATAATAAAAATTATAATTATTAAATAGTATTTGAAAAAAGTATTCCAACTTCAGTGGAGAGTAAATAACATTATTCCAAGGAATATGTGGATCAAAAAACAAATCATAGGAGCAAAAAATAAATTTCATCAAAGAAAATGATGAGACAAACATATCAATACTAATCAATAAAAGTGAGAAAAAGAACATATTAATAAATAATAAATACATAAAACTTTTTTTGCTTTTTTTAGTAAATCTCACTAAATCCAAAAATGGAAATTCTAAAAATAAAAGAGATTAAAATTTAAAAAACATTGAATCTATAACTAAAACTATGTGTCTTTTCTCTTAAAAATTTATATATATATGTGTGTATATATGTATGTGTGTGTATGTATATATGTATGTATGTATGCATGTATGTATGTGTGTATGTATGTATAAACAGGCTATCAGATAATTTGGTCCTCCAAAAAGAAGGGACAAATTGCCAAAATAAGAAATGAACAAACAGAATGCAAAATTGATGAAAAGGAAATAAAAGAAATTATTAGAAATTATTTTGCCCAATTATATCAACAATGTTGATGCTTTAAATAAAACAGATGAATATTTACCCAAATGTACTCAGGTTAACATAAGAAGAAATAGAAAATTTCAGAATCTCAATCTCAGAAGAAAAAAAAAACCTGAACAAAACATAAAGGAACTCCCAAAGGGAAAAAAAAAAAAGAACTCTAGCACTACATTATCTGTAGGCAAATTTTATCAAATGTTCAAAGAACAACTCCAATACTATATAAATTGTTTGCAAAAATAAAGGTATTACATCAAATGGCTTCTATGATACAAAGACCAATATCTAATGAATAATGATACTAAAATGTTGAATGAAATATTAACAGAGACTATAGCAACATATAAAACAGATTATTTACTCTGTCCAGTGGGATTTATGCCAGAAATATAGAATTGTTTAAATATAATGAAAACTATAAACATAATAGACCATAATACTAACAAAATCACATGACTTTATATCAATATTCACAAAAATATGATACCCATTTATGTTTAAAAAGCATAAGAACAGATTTTCCTTAATATGATAAACATCTAAGTATCTAAAACTAAGAGCTAGCATCATCCGTGATAGAGAAATGCTAGAAGCCTTTTCAATAAGATCAAGGGTAAAGCAAAGATATCTATTGTCACCTCTATTATTAGATATAGTTCTAGAAATATTAGCTACAGCAACAAAACAAGAAAAAAGAAATTGAGGGAATAAACATATGTAAAGAAAAACAAAATTATCACTTCATGCAAATTAGAGTTTACCTGGAGAATTCTAAAGATTTAACTAAAAATTCATTGATACAAACTTCAGTAAAGATATAGGATATAAAATAGGCCCACAAAAATCATTAGCCCTCCTGTATGTTATTGATAAAATCCAGGAGAAAAAGATAAAGAAAGTTCATTCAAATAATTAGAGAAGGTAGAATATGTTTGGGAGCCCATTTATCAAAGCACACACAGGAATTATAGGAATACAGTTATACAACAGTTCTTACAGAAATAAAGACAAATAACTTGACAGATGTTGTTAGCTGTATGCAATAGAGATTCAGTACCATTTGTACATGTTCTTTGCACATGTGTACATTTATGTTCATAGAGGTTTGTCACATTCATGGCAAAAAATCAAAAATTAATAACAAATTAACATATTTTGGATTACATATACCTATGATCTATATATTAGAATGCATATACATGTATACCTATATATCTATATACATCCATAGATATATAGAAACACATAGTATTGGATATGTTGGACTCTCTTCCACAAACTGTACATCTGAACTGAACTGGGCTACTAGTCACTCCACACAGTCACTACTATCTTTGACTTTGTCTCTCCAGAACTTAATACAGTTCTTTGCATATTGTTGAGTCATTCAGTTCAAGAACGTCTGACTCTTCATGGCCCTATGGACTTGTCCATGAAGTTTTCTTGGTAAACATATTAAAGTCGTTTGCCACTTCCTTCTCCAGTGTGTCCTCATTTTACAGATGAGGAATTGAGGCAAATAGCAGTTAAGTGACTTGCCCAGGGTCACACAGTTAGTAAGTATCTGGGGCCAGATTAGAGCTCAGATCTTCCTGACTCTCCAGGCTCAGTTGACAGAGGTCTCAAACACTGAGCCTGAGATAAGACTAGAATCAGATTAAATTGTAATTGGGAAATATTTAACAAAATAAATAAAAATACATTTAAACATAATGTTAATGTGTGGCTTTCTAAGTCAATATGAGGACTCCAGGGATCCTTATGTGGCCCTGGTTTCTTTGATTTTTTGAGTTTGACAACACTGGTATACAGGACAGCCTTAATTTCACCCCACAGAAAATACAGAAAACACATAAAATATTCACAGTAGCCTATAAACAATCAAGGTAGTGCTTCCTCTACAATAATTATCACCTTCCCCCAGGACCCTGTACATTCCTCCAGGATCATATTACTATGATTTGGCCTCCATCAATTAATCAATCCATAAACATTTAAGTGTCTACTAATATGTCAGACACTGAGGATACAGGAAGATCCCAACGTACTACTTTCAGTATTTGCATGGGAAAGGATATGTTTGTACTTTTAATCCAGATAAACGGACAGTGGTAATGTTTACCAGAAGCTATTATTGTATGTAGATCTAGGTACAAATGTTTACTTTATGCCTTTTCTGCATTTATAAAAATCTTCACTGAGTCACATAGTGAAGGCCTTTGCCTCTTCTCCTATTTTTCCTAATTTTCACAGTAAGGTACATTTCTTCAGTGTGTAGACTGCCATCTTTTCTCAGTCTAATTCAGTGATTGGGGAAGGGTATTTGGAAACAATAGAAGGAAAAACAATAGTGAGAAAGGAATAATAAACGTGGTCAGGGCCAACACAAATTTTGTGTAACTAAGGTTGCTCTGGGCCTGTAGATATTTGAAAATTATTGTAATGCTGTTATCCCCTCCAAGAAAAGCAAACTAATAACAGTATTTCAGTTATCAATTGCCTATAATTCATAAGAAATTTGGAAGAGTCTTTATATGATAAGAATGTACTGTCTCATGCTACAGACACATGAAGGTACTTTCTGGGGGAATTTGGTAAAAGAACTGACCCCAAAGCACTTGAAAAATCTGTAAAATACTTCTGACTGTATCTTAGTGACATCAAATCACAATGCTTATAAAACATCACCTGACTTAAATATGTTGAACATGAACTCCCCAGTCTGTGCCCATGACTCATCCAATACACGCTCAAACCAGAAGACTGACATATATATGGGTAAAAATGGGGAAGAAATGCTGTCTTTGGAAAGAATTAGATACCCTAGTCTCTTTAACAGCTACCTAGAGACTATGATTGTTACTACTGATATTGCAACAGCACCTCCATGTGTAAGACCAGGTGTTTCTCACAGAGATCATGTGTACTGGGAAAAGCATGGTAGCCTCGGCAGACAGATCTGAAGAAGATCTTTCAGGCAGTGGCGGCAGCAGCAGCAATTCTGCTATTGGTCAATTCTCCAACATAAAGTGGAACAAACCACGTTTCTACCCTGAAGGTATTATAAAAACAAAAACATACCTTGTTCTTTACTCAAGTTACTCATTTTATGGTTTCATGTAATGATGGTGATCAAATCCTTCAAAAGGAAAACCCTTAGTTTATAGGGTTATATAGAAAGCTAAGAAATGCATGATTCCCTGTGAATTTTATGGAATACTGAACGAATAAACAAAACATTTATTAAGTGCTCACTATGTGCAAAGCATTGTGCTAAGTGCTGGGGACATATATAGAATAAAAAAAAAAAAAGGACAGTCTCCGTTCCCAAGAAGCTCACATTCTAATGGAGGAGGCAATACATATAGAAGGTGTCAGCTACAAGTTAGATGAAAAGACCCCGTGATCCTGAGGGTCCAGTGGCAAAGGTGATGGTAATGCCTTTTCTTTAATAGCATTTCTACTGATTAAATCATCATATCAGTTTCTAATAGGGAAACATTTGACAGTGGGCTAGAAGCATTGTTAATCTGGACCAATTTTTAGTATTCAGGAGATCTCAAGACAAAAATCTTTAAATAATCTATTTTTAGTGCCTCTCCTACCATTTTTAAGCATAGACCACCCCATTTCACCAGGTACCCAGTGCCCTCCAAAGCTCTCCAAGGTTTCCCTCTCCTCCTCTAACTTCTGGGCATTCCATTTCCCCACTTTTCTCTTGCTGAGTATTTAGTCTTATTTTCTCAGGGCTGTACTCTCTTTGAAATTACAAACAGCTCTGGAGAGGCATTGATTGGGTGAAATAATCCTTGTAGATGTGCTAGGAAGCTACTGTGTTAATCCTTCTTAAAATATCTCCCTGTTCAAACCCAGGGAAATGCAAATATTTCAAACATGTGGCATGACATAGGACAGATTTTTTTTTTATAGCACACCAGGTAGATGTTTACCATCAATTCAATTCAATAAACATTTATTAAGTGCTTATTGCGTGTTGATTATGTGCTAGATATTGGGAGTTGAGAGCATTTATCTCCAAAGTTGCACATGTGCAAACAGTCATCTGGCTCACAGAGCACACATCTCCTTTCAGAGAGAGCCATCAGATAGGCTTTCCCCTTCTCCCTGCACTGGGACAAGTGCCAGGAATTGAGAGGCAGGTTCACCTGGGATTGCAGCTACTGGGGGAAGGAAGTGTCTCAAAGAAATGCAAAGATTTCTAGGCTTCTAAAGGAATGGAAACTTCTGGGTGGAAAGGAGAGCAAGAGCAGGAGCAGGGCTGCAAGAGAAAGAAAGAGCCAAGCCCAAGGAAACCATGAAGTTTCTAAACTTCTGAAGAAGGAAGTAGGATAAAGAAAGCCTTGGCATAAAGAAAAGGCTGCCTCCATAGACGCAGGGCTGGGGCAGTTTATCAACACCCTATGAATTTCTTTATCGTTGTTCAGTCATTTTTCTGTTGTGTCTGACTCTTTGTGACTCCATTTAGGGTTTTCTTGGTAAAGATACTGGAGTGGTTTGCTATTTCCTTCTCTAGATCATTTTACAGATGAGGAAACTGAGGCAAATAGGGTTAAGTGGCTTGCCCAGAGTCACACAGATAATAAGTGCTTGAGGCTGGATTTGAACTCAAGTCTTCCTGACTTCTAACTATTGTGCTACCTAGCTGCCCTCTGAATTCACTACTTACCCTGTGACAAATTGTTACTTTGCTGAAAGGATTATTATTAATCCAGGCTATGACATCACACTGCCTTTCAAGAGGAAACTTGGAATGTAATTAATGCATATTATATATATTTGTATCCCCTAAACCTATCAATAGGAGCTGTAGAAGAAAGCGAAAATACAATCAGCTTCACTTAGTTTCCTCCTTGTAAAATAGGGCTTTTACTGCTGCAATCCTCTTCCACAGGGTTGGCTGGGATTAAGGTTAAAAATGATCCTGACTTTTGTGAACTAGCATGTAGCTCAGCCTACAGGAATAGTAAGATATAAAATTAGGCTGGTGGCAAATTGTAGAAGGTCTTGAATACAAAGCATTTCTAATTAAACAGAAAGGTTCTTTTGTATTTAAGAGTTGAATTTGTTTTAGAATTTGATTACTCATGATTTGATCCATGGATCAAGTATGAATCATTGTAATAGTTACCCATTTTTGTAGGAACTTGTGATCTCACTGGCAAAGGGCACTTCCAGGTGAGGACACTCCATCTACCAGCACAGGTCAGTACTTTCCATGAAATATTTTGTCATAAAGAATCGAAAGTTAAGTGACTTTCCCAGGGTCACATTCTCAGTAAGGGTCAGAGACAGAACTTGAATCCAAGTCCTTCCAGGGCTTACTCTACTTCTCTGCCACATTACGAAAGGTTCTATTATAGTTTTTCTCTCTTTTTTTGAGGCAATCAGGGTTTAATGACTTACCCAGGATCACACAGCTAATAAGTATTTGAGGCTGGATTTGAACTCAGGTTCTCCTGACTCCAGGGCCAATACTCTATTCACTGTGTCACCTAGCTGCCCCTCTATTATAGTTTTTAAATACTACCAGGTTATAGATATTCCATTTAGCCCATGAAGTTTGCACTGATCAGCCTATATTCACTAATACCTCCCATTATACCCTTCCTAGTGTGATTTAAGGTTTATAAAGGACTTTCCTTACAGCAACCATATGCTTGCAGAAATCACATTCAAGGTTTCTTACTGAAGACAACGTGGTGTATTTGCTGCACCGAGAATCAAATGTCCTGGCTCCAAATTCTATTTCAGACACTAACTAGGAATATGAATATCAATAAGTCATTTAATGTTTTAGAGTCATCGTTTGTTCTTCTGTTAAATGGGTATTTCAAAGCTTGTACCGTCCAGATCAAGGGATGTTGTGAGAAAACAATTCACAGACCTTTAAGTGCTACATAGATATGAACTATATTATAATGGAGATTTTCTGGAAATTCCAAATAGAAAAAAGAAATGGAGTTTGCTGACTTCCTGAGTCTCCTTAGGTCTTCCCTTCTTTACATTTCTTCCTGGATATGTGAACCAGTGTTCATTTTCATGGCTAGCTTAGGTTATTCCCAAATGAATATATGGCCAAGTATATTATATCAAACGCTTTTTCCTGACAGTAAATAATATACATTTGTGTTGAAATGATGGTTCTTTGTGTTGGGTAGTACCCTGAAATTGTTAAAGCAATGCATAAATGTTTTCTCAGTAAGAGATAACAGGTGGACAGCACAAATGCTCCTTGGTACCCTTGAAACGTACATTAAAAAAACCTGCAGAAGACCTCCACTGCATTGAATGGGTACTCTATGGAAAGCTACAGGACAACATGGACAAGAACCAGACAGAATGAGAAGGCACAGATGGGCTGCAATAGGACCAGTGGAAAGAATATCCATAGTGATAAGATCAGACATCCATGGGAATACTGAAGATGTAATCAATGGGAGTTCTCTCCTTCAATCTTGGGTTTACTTTCTAACTGAAAATTCATTTGTAACTAATTATTAAAAATTATGGAAAGCAGAAACAGTGCTGCTCATAATCACTTTCACTATTATCTTCCATAATGGCTTGCAAATGGACAAATTGGTGTTGCTTTTGGCCACCATGCCACCTCTCAGCAAGAAAATGAATGAAGCATTGGCTGGTTCTGGTAGTTTCTGGACTCTCCTGGCTTCCTTGTGGCGATTGCCTTGCGTCAGTTAAACTTCAGAAGAGAAGTAGGAACAGCGTGCGGAATAGCTATGGGATCACAGCCTTAGAGCTAAAAGGAAACCTAACAGTCATCTAGTCCAATTCAATCATTTTACAGTTGATGAAACTGAGGTCCAGAAAGATTTAAGGACTTGCCCAAGGCAACACAGATAGTTAGGTGAGGGAGTTGGGATTTGAACCTAAATCCTCTGACTCAAAATCCAGCACTTTTTCCATGGTGCCTTGATGCCTCTATTAGCCGATGTCTTTTATCTTTTTCTGCATTTTCCCCCTCCAAATTGAATATCTTATGTAAGTAGATTGGGTTGTAGCTTTTGTAACTGTATGCAGTTTCTTATCTCATCTTTATCCTTTCTTCTAATTGTGTGCTGATTTTGATCTTTGCTCCAATTAGTCAATGGTCTAAGTGCACAAAAACACCTGATTCATAAATGCCTACTCTATTAATTATCTGTCATTTTTTCTGCTTCTTAGGATATATAGTCAGTTTCATTTTCAGTAATGTTATTCAGTGCTTGCCATGTCCTTAAATAAAGTATGGTATGAAGATGAGGCTTGCAAGTAATCTTTTAACTTTTGATCTCTTTTGTTTCTTATTCTCAAGCCATATTTTTGAATGTAGTTATTGCTATCCTCCTTAAAAACACTTTTACAATGAAGTCAACAAGATTTGTGAGTAATATGACAAGATAAAGAACCAGACACTTTCTCTGATCCCTACAAAATTATGCATAAGATTAAAAAAAATTTAGTCTAAGACAACAAGAACCCTAACAAGGTAATAACCCAAATGAACTCACAACATAGAAGGCTAATGGCTCGTCCCTAATCCCTAACTCGGATCACTTAGTCACTCCTCTCTAACAGCCACCATGCTCTGGCAAGTCTGCACAAGCCAATCCATTGGCTTGCAATCAAACTTAGCTCTACTCCCTCCTGCATCCACTGCCACCTTTACTGTGTACCACAAAAACCAAAAGGCAAAAGCTTGCACTGTCTAGGACTCTAGCATGGCAAAGCTCTGTGCTGTAACAGTACTATGTCAAAGAACAGAGGATCAGAGGAACTGGGACACAGCCCAACCAAGCATGAGGCAAAGAGGACCAGCTGCCATCCAGGGCCAATTCTATTCCCCCAGAAGTCACTGAAGGCAGAAAACTGAGACAGAGGAAACTAAATTACCCACAATAGGAGGAGGCTGAGACAGCTTTGCTGACCAGCCCCTAGAGGAAACCACCATCAAAGGGGAAAACTATTTCTGAATGACGTAAAAGTTAAACAAGACTGTGAAAGCAAAATTTATGGCCTACACAGAAGAAATAATCAGCAAAATAGAAAAGCTTGAATCCGAAGTGGCAAACCTAACCCAAAAAAACAAAGGAGAGAATGGACTGGTGGCATGTAGGTGGCGCAGTGGATAGAGCACCGGTCCTTGAGTCAGGAGGAACTGAGTTCAAATGTGGCCTGAGATACTTAGTAGCTTGTGACCCCAGGCAAGTCACTTAATTCTGAGAGAGAGAGAGAGAGAGAGAGAGAGAGAGAGAGAGAGAGAGAGAGAGAGAGAGAGAGAGAGAGAGAGAGAGAGAGAGAAATGGACTGGAAATGCAGATTCACAGAATCTGATAGAGAAGAGAAGCCAAAAGCAATGGAATTACCAAGTATCAAGATACAGACTAATATATGAAGATGAATTAAGAAGAATGGATAGACCTAAACAAGTACACTTGGAAGAAATAAATTATTTTAAAAGCACTGAGGAATTCATTTTTAAGATACAGCAAAGTAGAGAAGGGAAGGGAACAAGCATTTATTAAGCACCAGCTATGTGCCAAGCACTGCCCTAAGTGCTTTACAAATAGTATCTCACTGGATCTTTTCAACAACCCTGAGAGATAGGTGCTGTTATTATCCCCATTTTACAGTTGAGGAAACTGAGGCAAACAGAGGTTAAATGACTTGCCCAGGGTGAGACAGCTAGTAAAAGTCTGAGTAGAGATTTGAACTCAAACCTTTCTGACTCTAGGCCCAATATTCTATCTACTGCAGCATCTCATTGAATGACCTAAGAAGATCACAAAAGCGTGGAAAAGATCACAGATGGTACTACCATCTGGTAGTAACCAAGAAGCTATCAGCAACTACTCATTCCTTTGCTAGCTTTGTCATCCCTATAAAATCTTTACAAGAAGGGTCCCTGTACTTACAGAGTCTTTCACAGATTTTCTACAGCAGATTACACGTTCACACACAAGACTGAGAGGCACAGGGTCCATGTTTATCTTTTACAAAGCATTTGACTTGGCTGAAAAAAATGCAGCCCTAAGGGATTCTCTCTTCCAACACAGTTGTGTCTTACGCAGAAGTTAAGATTGTGTGAGATAGATGTACCCAAAGAGATCCTCTGACTATATATATATCTGGCAAGTTCTAAGAAAAGGAAACGTGCTCATGCTCACAGTCAAAGGTGGCTAGTACTGTCATGGATGACGTCCTGTGCAATAAGACTAAATGATAAATTTTGTTGTTGTTATTTGGTCATTTCAGTAATGTCTGACTCACTGTGACCCCATTTGGGTTTTTTTGGCAAAGAAAGGAGAGGTCTGCACCATTTCCTTCTCCAACTCATTTAACAGGAAAAAAACTGAGGCAAACAGGGTTAAGTAACTAGCCCCGGGTGACGCAGGTAATAAGTGTCTGAGGCCAGATTTGAACTCACAAAGAAGAATCTTCTTGACTCCAGGCCCAGGGCTCTATCCACTGCACTACCTAGCTACCCCAATATGATAAATAGCATCTCTCAAAAATGAAGATCCAGCATTTTATGTAATGGAGAATGTTAATGGCCTTTCCTACAAGATTGAAGTTAAGCAAACAATGTTCATCATCTCCACCATTGTATGACATAGTACTGGAAGCTTTAACAAATAATACAAGAAAAAGAAATCGCAGAGAATAACAGGCAAGGAGGAAACAAACACAACTTTTTTTTTTCAAATGATGTGACTGTCTAATTAGAGAACCCTAGATTTCAACTGAGCAATTAATTGAAATAACAACAAAGCAGCAGAGATATTAAAAAAAAACCCTACCTAAATAATCAGTTTTTCTGTTTATTACAAAGAATCTCCTACAGAGGCCAGAGGGAGCTAGGTGGCACAGTGGAGAGACCACTGGACTTGAAGTCAGGAAAACTTGAGCTCAGATGCTGCCTCAGATACTTACTACTGCGTGGCTATTGGCAAGTCAACCTTTCTGCACCTCAGTTTCTTTATTTGGAAAATGAGAGGGCTGGTTGGACTTGGCCCCTGAGGGCCATCAGATTCATGATCCTATCTTTTTCTGCGGGACCTTTCTTCACCAGTAAAAGGAGGGAGTTGGAAAAGATGGCGTCAAAGATCCTTTCTATCATTAGGTCTTTGAAATGTTGATGCTATGAAATGTTAAAAGGCCCAAAAGAAAGGCTTCCAAGGTATTTGGCAGATTCTCCGGAAAGGATGTGAGCAAGAATCACATATACTAAGAAGGCATGAATGGGCTGTGGTCTGCACTGTTAGAGAGAGTGGTTGCCTCAGTGAGGACAAAAGTCCATAGAATTATTGAAGTCTGAGCTATGGAGATGTAAAAACACACACAAGAGCTCTAGAAGAACCATTCTATCCTTTCTCATCAGGCAGAACAAAATCTGCTTTTGGTACTACCTTGTTAATCCAATAGCAATAAAAGTTACAAGTTATTATGGGTGCTAAAGTGACTGGTCTTACTCACTGGAAAACACCTCCAGACACATAACAAAGGACAAAGAGGCTTGTTCCCTTCTGTCAAAAAAAAAAAAAGAAAGGTAATCTAGAAGAACAAACAAGGGAGTTTCCAACGATTTTATAAAATAGCATTAATGGTGATAATTGTGTTACAAATTTTTCAGGTGAGGATGGTATCAAATTTCTAAATCCTATGGTAAAACTGAAAGGTGTAGTTCTGATTAAATAGAACTTACTAAATGTGAAAATAACACCTCATTTAACAGGCTTTTAAAGTTTGAGATAAATTATTACACATAAAATATATTGCTCCAACTGGAACTGATCCTACTAAGAAGAACCAAGCTTTCAGTAGCTTCAATCTGCCAAGTTTATCTACACCAAGAATCAGGGAGGGAAAAGGGAGACCACGAACCATCCCTTCTAGCATTCCCAAGCTACCTCAAGAAGTCATCCTAAAAGGATTAAATTGAGCTTACCTGATTCAAAGGCAACATGATGACAGTGGAGAGGGCATGAGATTTGGAGTCAAAGGATCTGAGTTCTATTCCAAGCTCTGCCGCATACTGGACAAGTCACTTAAGCCTTTTTTGAGCCTCAGTTTCCTCATGTGGAAAATGAAGTCACTTACCGTCCCTTCCAGCTCTAAATCTAAGAACTTTCAGGGTCAAAAGAGCAGACCAATTGTGATTTCAGTGCTCTCCCCTAAACGTCTCCAGACACTTACTTACAGATTCAACAATTCAAAACATTCATTGAGCACATACTATAGGAAAGAAACAAAAACAAAAACAAAACAGTACCTCCACCAGGAAATTTCATTTTCCTTGGGAGATAATTGCAGGAGGGAGAGAACATTATCAACTGAACACGTCTGGACTTCCCCTAAGAGGTAACAAAACTTTCAACCCAGAGCTAGGGAAAACATTTAACATGCAAGGCCTGGTTTAGGGGTAACACATTGAAAGAAATGAGTTTTGTTAAAGTGTAACAGCCAATTAACAAGTATAAATTGAGTGATATCAGATTGTCCCTTCCTGTTTTGATGGGGAAAAGTGATGGAGAGAGGATGATGAATTTGAGTCCTAAAGAGCTGTACGTGCTTTGCATTAATGTAGGGAAGAAAGAGGAATAAAGATGAGAATATAGGCAGCTCTTTATAAATGTCATGATAGCCCAGGAGGAAGTGGGTTCCCCTCCTTTCAGGGAAAGCCAAAGCTAGATAACTTCTTCTAGACAATATTTACATGTGAGGGGGATGGAGGGGGAAATCTTGTCCAAGTGTAGGTTCAGACTAAACGGTCTCAGGTTTCTATCCAGCTCTGAGGTTCTAGGATTCTGTAATTGTCTATTAGATATTATGAACTGATATATCAAAATGATAATAATAATAATAGATAATTATAATAAATGTTTATTGACATCTGACTGAATTAAGTGGATAAAAAGAGTCAAGAAACTTTTAAGGAACTAACAATATAGATGGAGCCAGGTATCCACAGGCACAAGAGGAATTCCTATGGCCTGAGGATACCCGGAAACATAAGGGAGAACTTTAAAATGTTATTAGGAAAAAGTACATTTCTAGGGAGGTTCTAACCCCAAAGCAGAAAACTCACAGGTGTGCTCTAACATTTGGCATGACATGAGGCTACAACAACAATCACAGTCCTTTCTTTGCCAAAAGTTTTCGACCTGGGTCCATAGGGAAACTTTATCATAAAGATTCACCTCTGATTTTTATAGAAGAGAAAAACAGGTCTTAATGGAAACTCATCTTTTAAGCAATTTTACTATTGTATATTTATTCCATGATAGAGGAAGTGGATGAACCTAAATGCTGGGAGATTAGGGGAAGCATGTTCTCCCCAGATAAATTAGCATCTCAGAGTAAGGAAACAAAATTATGGGGTTTACGCTTTATTTCCCTCCCTATTGGCTACAAAAAGATGATCAAGGATGATTGTATTTTAAATGAGGCCTTCACAATATTAGAGATTTATTGCCAATACAAGGAATTTTAATAAGACAGACCTCAGAGAAATGCCATGGGTATAAACCTGACCTTTAGCAATTCTTGTGACCTCAAGGTTTGTATACTTCCTCATTTACTCTTCTGCTAATGAATGCCACTGATTGGCTACGTACTCTATCTAAAAAGATATAAAAACACAATTTGTACCCTAAAGCTGAAACTGCAACTAATTTTTCACCTTCTTCTCTGGCTACCTACATTTTGACCCTTTATCTTAAAGATATGATGGTTGGTAAGATTGTCTTTGGGCTCTTAAGGAACTCAGGTTGGGAAACTCCTACCATACTACAAATAAAAAGATACTTCCAAATCTATTGACAGAATATAATTTCTATACTGAAAATGAGAAGAAACAGTAAGGGAACTTAGATCATCTTCTCTCTTTCCTTGCTTCCTCTCCTGAATTCAAGGATAGCCTCCTAATTGATTCAATGACTTCAGTCCCTGGTCTTCCTTCATACCCCAACTTCTGCTATTTTCTTGGCAACCTCAGGATACACAATAATGATACATATAGCACCCTGCGCCTATAGCTCTTCTACTTCTTCATCTCCAACTCATTTCAATCACCCATTAGCTTGAATACTTATACTAGTGGTATAAAGGTATTTCAGAGTTCACGAACATGGGAGTGGTACATGGGCAGATGATAGAAAAATCAAGGGTATAAACATTTTCTATGTGTAACTGCACTGGGGTGGAGGAGTAAGTCACAGAAAATGAGCAAGTTGAAGAACTGTGAGTTTAGGATGTTTGAGGGAGTATCGATATGTACGCAGAAGTCTTCTAGTATGAGGGCAGAAGTTGGGGAGGAAAGAAAAACTATGAGTCAAGCACTGAACTCATTGAGCAAAGAGGAAAGCAGACAAGGGCCACAAGAATCTTGATTGAGTGATAAATAAGGACTGAATGAATCTCAAAGGAAAACTGAGTGATGGTAATAATCAATCAATAAATGTTTATTAAGTACTCAGTATGTGTCAGGCACTGTGCTAAGTTCTGGACATACAAAAAGAAAAAGAAAAAGACAAAAGACAGTCCATGCCCTCAAAGAGCTTACAATCTAATAAGGAAGAAAAAAGCTTATTGATTAATTACTGATTGATTGATGTAGCATTACTATAGCTCCTAAGCTCTCACTGGTGGATTTCTTATTTAAACAGATTACCTAAGATGAAACCATTAACTCTTAATCACAAGTCATATGCTAAACAAGAAGGCAAAAGCAAGAATAATTACAATAACATTCTACCATAAATCTCGGTCTTCCTCTTCCACCAATGCACAGAATGACCATGGGCAAAAACTCACAGAAAGCTAGCAATAAAGCACATAAGTAGGGAAATACCAGGTGTCCAGAGTAACTCACAAGTCTGGACTGCAGGCCTGGAAGTGGCAATGGGGAGGAAGAAGTATTC
Source organism: Phascolarctos cinereus (assembly GCF_003287225.1). NCBI lineage: Eukaryota > Metazoa > Chordata > Mammalia > Diprotodontia > Phascolarctidae > Phascolarctos > Phascolarctos cinereus. The sequence continues at coordinate 440,241,322 of NW_027555847.1, read as the reverse complement.
CAACTTTTCCACCATGATGTGTCGGGGTATGAGTCAAAGTGTACTCAGTGCTGTAAAGGACTGGCCAGGAGAACTGTGGCATCAGAAGGCAGCCATGTCTCAGAGTGCAAAAAGATGGAAGGAACAAAGAAGAAAAAGTTTTAAAACAAAAACTAGCTTGTTGTCTGTGGAGCAGACATTCCATAGAGCACAATGGAAGGGGCTGGTAACTTCAGAGTGGGAAGTTGGTGGGGTTGGGTTGAGGGGGGCGGGAATATGGGAATGATTAAAGAAGGATCAAGAATGGGGTTTGGATGATGGCAGCCAAGAGTTCAGAATCACTGGGATGGGGAAGGAAAGATGGGGTAGAATCATTGAGGAATGAGTTCAGGTAGGTCATCAATGTCTATTGAGGTTCAGAAAGGGGTGGAGTTGTTCCAAGGCATCATGTGTGGCTGGAAGAAGAGGGGAGAGAAATAAAGCTCAGGTAGGGAGAAGACAACTGTTGTGGCACTGTAGGTTGCAGCCTGATGGAATGGCCTCCCTGAAAACCAGGAAGCCCTCTCAGGAAGGTTCAGGCAAGCTGACTGCTATGCAATTTGGGTGACCAGAAGAAATAATAAAATAATAATTACTCAGATTTACATATTACCTTAATGTTTATAAAGTGCTTCCCCATCCCCGCACCTTAAGATAGGTATTATCATTGTGATTTTATAGATGAGAAAAACTGAGGCCCAGAATCATTCAGTTAGTGTCAGAGGTGAGAAGTGAGTTCAGTCTTTCTGGTCCTAAGGCCTTACTCTTTTTACTATATGATACTGTCCATTCCCAAAGAAGAATCTCTTATCCCTATAACCTTTCACCATTCTCAACTTGCTAATATTCAATCCTGGGTAACCCCCATCAGCCAATTTCTCGACTTTATTGTTTTGAACATTTCTAAAGAATGCCTTGAAACAGCCTAACTTCATTCGTTATAAGTGGGTACTATCTAGCAACAGTTAAACCCTTATGGCTTTCCTGAGGGAAGCCTCATTCCATTCAGTTCTTTATTGACACTCTGAGATCTCCAGCTTACCCTTACCTCAATATACAGTATTTGTACATAGCTGTTTACATGTTATCCCTTCCCTTCCAGAGGTGGGGAACCTGTGGCCTCAAGCCCACATGTGGCCACATGTGGCCCTCTAGGTCCTCAAGTGCAGCCCTTTGACATTGGAGTTGGAATTGGAGGTACACATTTAGGGTTAGGGATGTCACACTTAAGGACCCAGAGGGCCACATGTGACCTCGAGGCCACAGGTACCCCACCCCTGTAAACTCTCTGAAAGCAAGGACTGTCCTCTTGTGTCTTTATAACATCAGCACACCCACCTATCACCTTCTCAAGAGGGACGGTTCCAAACATGGGCTCTCTCCTCAGGAGCCTAAATCTAGTCATACTTTTTCTACTACCACTAGATAACTTTACTCCTACTTCACCAATGGTATAAGGAATATCTTGTCCATCTGTTGGCACTACATTTTAGAAAAGAAATTGACAAATTTAAATGAGTCCACAGGAAGATGAGATTAGGAAGGTGAGGACACTCTTAACCAGGACATAAGAAAATCAGTGGAAGGAAGTAGAGAAGACAGTACCTAGTGGGGAACATGATTGCAACCTTTAAACATTTGAAGGGCTGTTGTGTGAAAGGGGAATTAGATTTGTTTTACTTGGCCTGAGAGGGCAGAATTTGGAACTAATAGGTGGAAATTACAGGGAGGCAGAATTTGGCTCAACCTAAGGAAAAACATTGCAATAATCAGAGCTGTCCAAAAATAAAGTAATAGAATGGGCTGCCTCAGGCTGAGTCAGGTCCATGTTTCTAAAGGTCTTCAAGAGGAGACTTCAACAATGACTATTTGTGGCAGATGCTGTGGTAGATAGGACTCATGTTTTAGGTAGCAGTTGAGTTAATAATAATAATAACAACTAACAGTCATATAGTATTTTAAGGTTTACAAAGCACTTTACACAAGTTCTATAAATTTATATAAGCTATCTCTTTTGGCCATCTTTTAGAGATGGCCTCTAAAATTTCTTCCAGCTCTGCAACATTATCATTCTAAGTTCAAGACCATCTTAAGCAATTTCCTGCAATTACTGTCCTTATAGGCCTCAAAATTCTGAATCTTTCCATCCTGTCTTCTTTCCTTTCTGTTTTGGAAGAAGAGAGAGCTCCCCACCCACACCAGTCCAACGCTCAAGTTACTTGCCTGTTAACTACCTCTTGTAGGCTGAACCACAAGACCAAGCCTAGGCTAACTTTTCATTAGCCCCCTCTTGAACTTTGCTGTGATTTTCTGATTAAAATCCTGTTTCTGTTTCAGACATTGCCTGACATTTCTATTCCTTTTGGTTCCACAATGTGTAGTTCTTGGTTATAGCCTATTCATGCTACAATTCCAAACTCCCATACCCCATATATGCAGGAATTTTTCACGTTTATCATTTGCTCTGCTCCCAACCAGGAAAGGACCAATCAGTCCCATGATGATGGACCCTGCTCAGTCACAGCCCTTGAAATACACTTTTAGTCTGTCTGGTTGTGGACCACAAGAGTAAAATGGACTGAAGGACTATATTGTTCCATCTGGTCCCACCAAAGGATGGGGAGCCCAACTCTCCTCTAAGTCAAGAGATCACTTTTTTGGGGAGTGAGGGGAAGAGATAGGAAAAGCTGGGAAGTGACTGGTGTGTTAAAAATGCCTCAACAAAATATGTTCTGCTGTGTTTCACTTCGTGAAGAAGAAGAAGAGGCTTGTCCATTACACATGGAAAAAAATCTGGTCATGAAGTTGCAACTGATATTGAGGACAATTTATAAGAAATCAGGGCCCAGACCTGGAGTAACGGGTCAACAATGAAACATATGTAGAGTAGAAAACCTAAGGCAACAGGTTATTAGTTCCTGAACTTAGCAGTCTTGGACAACATATTCTGTTCATCTGACAAGCCTATGCCAACACCGTTTTAATCTCAACTACATCCAGTGAACCACAATGCCTATTGTAGGGCTCAGTAGAAAGACAGCCAGATTAGTAATCTACCTTTCTGTGCTTCTTACATCTTATTCCCCAATACATATTCTTCAATCCAGTGACACTAGCCTCCTGGATGTTCCACAGACAAGACACTCTATCTCTCATCTCCAAGCATTCTCTCTGGCTGTCTCTCAATCCTGGAATGTTCTCCCTCTTCAGCTCCAACTACTAACCTCCCTGGCTACCTTTAGGTTCAAACTATAATCTTACCTTCTTTAAGAAGCCTTCCCCAAGTCCTCTCAATTCCAGTGCCTTCCCTCTGTTAACTACTTCCTGTTTATCCTGTATATAGCTTTCCAGGTTTTTTTTTCAGTTATGTCCAACTGTTTGTCCCCATCTGTGGTTTTCTTGGCAAAGAAACTGGTTTGTCACCTCCTTTTCTAGCTGATTTTACAGATGAGGAAAAACAGGATTAAGTGACTTGCCCAGGGTCACACAGCTAGTAAGTGTCTAAGACCAGACATGAATTCATGAAGGTGAATCTTCCTGATTCCAAGCCCAGTGCTCTATCCACTGTACCACCTAGCTGCCCGGTATTTAGCTTGCTTTTTATATATTTGTATGTTGTCTCCCCCATTAGACTGTGAGCTTTCTGAGGACAGGAATTTCTTTTTTATATTCCCGGTGCTTAGCACAGTGCCTGGCACATAGTAAGCCCTTCAGAAATGTTTACTGATTGATTGATTGATGGTGATTATCACTGCTGATGAAAACTAACCTCACACTAGGCTAAGTAAGTTCTTTTCTGAGGCACTTCATCTTTACTCTTTGAACATGACTCCAAGAAAGAAAACAGTATTCCCAAACAATTACAAAGGTCTGTTGAGTTTGTTCTTGTCATTTTGTTTGCATCTATTCCCAACTTTCCTTCCCACCTCCACCCTAAACCAAGCCCTCAATAGCTCTCCCTTGGACAATTCTAATAGCCTCCCAAACTGGTCTCTTAGCCACGAATCTTTCCCCTCAACAATCCATCTGTCGCACCACTGCCAAAGAAATCTTCCTAAATCATAGTTATAATCATGTTACTTAATTGCCATAAAGTTCTGGTGCTCCCTGATGTTTATGGTATTCCAGGCACTCCATAATCTCGTTCCAGTCTATCTTTCCAGATTCGACTTGCACCTACCGTTCTCTTAAAAATAACCTAACCCTCAGCTAAACTAAATTACCTTCTGTCCCCTGAATTTACCCTGTGATGCTTGAAAGCTTTCTCTTCTATCACTCTCTATACTCAGAACATCCTCCCCCCCACTCCATTTCCACTACTAAATCTTATTTGTGTTTCAAAGGCTAGGTGAAATGCCATCTCTTTTGTAAAGCCATGTGCCCCTAGCTGGGTACGATCTCTCTCTTCCTTGAACTCCTACAGCACTTGTACTCTTCACAGACCAACTTAGTGACAGTCACGCCACTGATTATCACTCCTACCTGAGTTTTTACCTACTAATGTGTCCTGATCCCTCTTTTTTCCTATGAAAAAACTACAGGGAAATTAGAAATATGTCATTTATAGTAGATCCATAGAATCTGATCAGGTTCTTTCATTTATTACTCTCCCTGAATGATGCTTCAGTATGGGAGGTCACAAGGACAGGAAGCCCAAAGAGCCTAGAGGTTTCCACGCTTAGCCTGGACAAGATAGCTCCCTTATTCTCTCCACAACTTGCTCTCCCTGAGCTAAAGGACTTTTAATTGTTTTTATAATTTGTAATCTCATTTTAATATTTTGGCTCAATACTTTTGCAAGATGACATAGATTTTCAAAGGAGATGAATTATCTGGTAGATGACATTAGCCTGACTTGCTAATATATGCATATACATACATACATACATACATATATACATATATGTCTTAAATTGAGATTATGAAAAAAGTAATTAAAAAGTAATCAAAAAGTAATTAAAAGTCATGTTACAGTGAACACTTATTTGGCTTTTCTGCAAAAATTAAATTAAATTAAAATTAATTAAATGTTTATGTTGTCTTTTTTAGTCTATGTAAGCTCCTTAAGGCCAGAGCCTGTTTCATTGTATCTCTTTGTATCCCCAGTGCCTGCAAAACGGTAGATGGAGCTCTGGTGTCCGAGCCAGGAAATCAAGTACTGCCTCTGACATGTACTGACTAAGTGACTCTTGACCTTTGTTTTCTAGGCAACAAAGGTCAAGGCTATAAATTGGTAGATTGTGTTTTATCATTTAGGAGTTCCATATGCAAATAAAATCATGGGTCCATTGTATGTCCTCATTCCCAGTGCCTAGTTTGGTGCCTGGACTGGTGCTTAGCACAGAAAAGGGAAAGGCTGAACTTGGTAGCCAATGCTGTCTCTTCCAATTCTCAGATTCTGTGATAGGTGCTTCATGATTGGTTGATTGGACTACATTTCTTCTAGGGTTTAGGAAGGCCTCCAGCTTATTAGATAGATCTTGTATGGAGAATTTGTGGGAAGAAATGGGCAATAATCACATAGAATGAGAGCTGTGGGTGGGCTGTAGGCTGCATCACTGGAGGGACTATCACATTGATAAGATGACAGATTCACTGAAGGACTTTAATTTAAGTACTCTTTGGGGGGGAGGTTTCTCAAATGGTTTTCATTTTGACCATTCAGCATTAGACCTTGAGAAAAGACTAGGGATGTAAGGAGGGAATGACTACTATCAGGTACTTGTGGCTGTCACATGAAAGAGTTATCATACCCCTCCTGCTTGCTCCAGGGGGTAGAACCATGTGGGAATTGCAAGGAGTCAAATCGAAGCTTGATGTAAACCACATCTAAGAGGAACTGGCTTCCTTGGGAGGTGGTTTCCTCCTCATTGGACACCTTCAAGCAAAAAATAGAATGAAACTACTATGCTGTGAAAGAAATTCTCTTTCCTGTACAGGATGAAGCAGGTATCCTCTGAGGGCCCATCTGACTCTGAAATTATGCAAGAAATAATTTTGACTTGTTTGTCTTTATGCCAGTATTTTCTCTGACATGTGTAGAGACCTCAACAGTCTGGAAGTTAGGAGACTTGGATTATAGGCTCAGCCCTTCTACTAACTCTGTGTGTGTGTGCATGTATGTATGTATGTATGTGTGTGTGTGTTTGTGTGTGCGCATATATATATATATCTCATTATGTGTATGATGAGCACTGGGCAAGTTACTTAACATTCCTAGGACTAAATTTCTTCAGTTATAAAATGAAGAGGTTAAACTAAATGATCTCTAGGGTCCCTTCTAGCTCTAATGTTCAATAATTATATGATTTAGCTCAACATAAATCAGCAAATGCTCCTCTTATCAGTACTGCTCCCAGTATGCTTCACTTCTGGCCAGCTGGATAAATGAAAATTCAGAAACACAAAGCAGGTCACCTATGATTCAATTAAAAACAAAAAGAATTGGCTTACATGCAACTTTTGAGCCACATTATTGTATAAAGTGAGAGAAATCTCCATAGTGATTTGATTAGACTGAAAGAAATGTGAAAAATACTTTTGTGAAAATTGCTAACATTTTCAAGGCTATACCCTTATATAGCAGCACGTTTGCTGCTAATGGATTTGAGATATTTTCACCTGCATTTCCTGCACTGATGCTCTTTGATGTGCATTTCTAGTAGTAGTTCAAATTATTTCCTTAGAGAGCTACTCAACTCTTACTAGTTTCAAGGAGAATTGCATATGAGTATTTTTTAAAAGTTGGCTTACTCTGCACATGGTGAGTGCTGGCTAGTTACTCCCTTGTTTTATACATGATTTAAATGTTTGCCTTTAACTTTTAAAATGCAGTTTCAAGAAGGAAATTTTGGGCTTGGCTAGTGTTTGATATGGAGAAGGAAATGGCAAACCACTCCAATATCTTTGCCAAGAAAACACTAGATGGGGTCACAAAGAATTGGACATGACTGAAAGACAGAAAGTGTTTGATAAAAGAATCTGATTCTTATAGAACATTTTTATCATCACCATCAAGGAGTATTGATTAAACACTAATATGCTTTATGTTTAATGCTACAATAAACAAAGTGAATAGTCACAATCCTTGTCCTAGAGAAAATTGTAGTGGAATAAGTAAATATCATTACAGATGAAAGAAAGATAAATATAGAAAAGGCCACAGGACAAAGTGAGATAGGATGTAATAGCAATCTGAAGACTAAACACGTTGGAAGCACAGAAATAGACTGTAATCACTCATAGAATTTGTGCCCAGAGGTGACTGAATTACGTTCCATTTGTATCCCTTCAGTCCGAGAAGCTTCACAGAAAAGGTGAGACTTTTAAGAGGTCTTTGAAGGAGGTAGAAGAGTGTTGGCAAACTGGGGCAAGGACATTCCATGCATAGCAAGTGACATGTGCCAATGTGCTGGGCCAGCAATGAGAGGACCTAATAAAGAGAAGGATGAGGGCAGCTTGGATCACCTGTCAGGACAGCGGAGAAGAGATAAAATAAGGGGGTGGTAGTTTGTGGCAGGGCCCTAGGAAGTGGTGTTCATGGAACACAAGTCTCTCAGGAGAGCAGGGAAGACTAAGGGCTTTTAGCAGCAAAATGCAGACTAGAACACAAGGAGAGATACAAGAATCAGAAATGCCCACTTTCCATTCAGAGACCACCAGAGTATTTTGCTGAGGAAATGTGGAAGAAAGAGTAGGATTTAGACACATTATGAAGAAAAGAATAACACTATTAAGCTATGAACTATATGTGGGGAGAAGGAATAGTGAAGAGCTGAATAAGATTCTGGTTTATTTTACTCTTTTCTATTCAGTATTTGTTCACTGAACAAATATGTATGGGGTGTTCAGGGAGGACAGGCATCTCTGGGGTGATGGCTTGCCAAGCCTTTCAGAGCTGCTCCTCCACCTTTAGTATCCACCTTTACCCAACTCTCACCTAGGATTCTAAGAAGGTGTAGCATGCACCATGGCCACACCCTGGTAAACCATCTCAGCAGACAGGTCAAACCAGGCTGAGGGTAACCAAAAGGCCTCAAACTTGTTAATGAACTCGGAGGATGTCTACCCCAAGCATGTGAAGACTTTTTACAGTGGAATGGGTAGATGAGAACAATGTGTTCCAATGGCCACGAAAGCAGCTGAAGCAGGCGCTGTAGAGTGCTTAGGGCTTGGTCAGACATCCAAGATACCAAGGTCATCCACTGGGTCATCACCAGTCATCTTGACTTTTGTCCTGTCACTGAACTTCCCCAATTTAGGAAGAGAGAATAAGGCTGATGACTTTATGCAACTCTGCCTCACTTAAATCCAATTCACACACAAGTCAAGATATCACCTGTGGTGCTCTTCAGAAACAAAAGACGAACAACATTTGTTCATTGTCTTCTCTCCCCCCACCCCGCCCCCGGGTTGTACGGTAACTGCCTTGAGATCAGGGGCAATGGATGCTAGATTTGGAGTCAGAAAAGCCTAGATTCAAATCTTACCCGTGACACTGACTGGTATTATAAGTGTGAGAAAGTCATCTAACCTCTTAGCCTCAGTTTTCTCATCTGCAGAATGGGGATAACAAAATTTTTGCACCTAACTCACAGGGTCAGGCTCAAATGAGATGATACATGTAAATCATCTGACAAAATTTAAAGTACTATACAAAATATGGCTATTATTCCTATCTCTACACAGATGACCCCCAGATCTACAGATCCACCGTAGGCTCTCTTCTTAGCTCTAGTCCCATATTAATTAAATGCCTATTAGACATTCCAAACTAGATGTGCCAAAGACACTGCAAACTCAAAATGTCCAAAACAGAATTTTTTGAATACCGTTCTTCTTGTCTCTCAGGTTCATAGACTCTATGTTATATTCAACTTCCACTCTCCCACTCTATATATACAACCAGTAGCCAGGCCTTGACATTTCTACCTCAATGGCTTGTGAATCAATCCCTGTCTCTCTATTCACACAGCTACCACCTAAGTTTGAGCCCTCATCAACTATCAGCTGGCTTAATGTGATGGCCTCCTAACTATCAATTCTCTCCTGTCTCTGATTCAACTTTCAAACAAAAACTAAAATGATTTTCCATACGTGCACATCTGACCGTGAATCAGTAATTCTAGAGGCTCCCTATTGCCTTTAGGATAAAATATAAACTCTTCCTTCTGTTTGGTCTGAAAGACCTTCACAGTTTGGCCCCAGTTATCCTTCCAGTATCATAGGACATTACTCCCACACTCTGCAGTTCAGCCAAAATGGTGCTATCTGTTCCTCACACACTGCAGTCTACAGCCCATCTCCATGCTCTTACACTGGCTGCCTTCCATGCCTGGAATGCATCACTATCTTACTACCACTTTACAGAATCCTTTACTTCCTTCAACATATAGTTTAAGCATCACATTGATGCCTTTCAAGACAGTACAGTTTTCTATAGCAGGCTTTTAATAAATACTGAATTGTTAGAACTAGGGCTTTACAATGTTGATTTTTGAATGATTCCTGAACGTAATGACCTAACAATCCAGAGAAGGGACAAGACCAGCACTTAATCCCACAGAAAACATAAATCATGAATATGTATGCAGAGGTGGGTGTCCCCAGGCACAGGGATCAGCTGCTAGGTGAAACAAAGATTAATTTTCTGAATTGCTGGTGCTGAATAAATGTTTAGAACATATATTTTCACTACTCTGCTGGGATTTATTTTATTTGCCAGAAGATTTTTCAAAGTAGCTATCATTTAACTGGAAAAAAAAAACTTGACACAGATGTTCAATCTCCAATATACATCTTAAAATTTTATAGTAACTGTGATAAAATTTTTTAAAAAACAACCCAACAACCCCTTCTGTATTATTTACAGCTTTTGGCTTCACAAGCTTTTAAAATCTGCTTTACAAAAATAAATTGAAAGGCTTTTTTAATTTAACATTTTTTCCTGTGTTGTCTCTAGATATGCTCATTTCAGACAAGAGAATATCAAAGGTCTATTGATTTTTGCTTAACCTTCTTACTTCAGGTCAAACAATGAATTTATTATTTCTCCTCTTTGAAAAGAAAACATATCCCCCAAAGGGAAATGAAGAAATAACTCTACACTTACAGGCTTTACTGGAAAGTTTCTTTATTTCCCTGTAACACAAACAGTGAAGAAAGTTTGCAGCTGTGGGGTAGATGATATGAAAGCATAGGGATGGTTTGTTTTGCAAACATACTAATTAGTATGGCTTTTACTTATCACAATATCATCAAGCATCATTTGCTGTTGTGTTCGATAGGCTCTTGTGAATGCTACCTTTGTTCTCAGGGTTTGAAAAAAGATGTTTTCTCCACTTTTAGATTTTAAAAAATCCCACCCTTTAATTCTTCTAAGATTAGAACAATTTTCTCTTTTTTGTGGTGATCTTGAACTTCCTCCTCCTCAGTTTCAAAGCCTCGCGCTTTGCTACCTGTCCATCTTTTCTTCTCAGCACTACTTCTGTTTCCCATTCTTAATCAGCATTCTTTCCCAGCGACCTGCACAAGTTTGAAAAGTAAGGAGTGTAACAGCAAATATTAGACACCTCCAAGAAATAGCCTGGTTGTGCCTAGGTGGGCACTGATACACTAACCCTCTACCTACCTACTTAGAGATAGTGGCTGAACAGCATTAGACTTGGATCCAGAAAACATGGGTTCAGATCTGGAGTGGTACCAACTATGTTGCACTGAATAAGTAATTCTACCTTGCTGAGCCTCGGTTTCCTTATCTGCAAAATGGAAAAATAGGCATAATAACACTTGTATATCTACCTCACAGTGGCAGAAAGGTGCTTTGTAAACCTTAAGGTGCTATATAAATTGTGAGATATTGGTATCTATTATAAAACATATATTGTCACAACAGATGCCAGAATTAAAAAAAAAACAAAGAAAATGTCTATGAACCAATGGAAAGTAAAGTGAGTGAACCAGGAGAACAATTTATACAAGTATAGTAACACAAAGGAAAACAATTTTAAAAGTGTTAAGCAATTCAGTCATGCAATGAACAGTTATGACTTCAGAACACTAACAATGAAGCATTCTTCCCACCTCTTGGAAGATATATGATGGGTTGGAAGTGCAGAATGAGACATACATTTTTAAATTTGGTCAATTAGTGGATTTGTGTTGTTTGTTTATTTGTTAAAAGAGAGGGCTTTTATTTGGGAGCAGGGTAGGTGAAGTGGGTGGGTAGTGATAGTGATGCAAAAAAAAGGAAAAAATATCAATGAAACATTTCAAAAATACGCAGAAGGAACTTCAGAAAGGGACACAGACAAGCAGGGAAGTTCTGTCATTATCTTGTTAAGCTAATTATCTACTTAAAACAAACAAAATTATGCATAATAAGGCATAAGTTCACATGTAATCCTCTTTTTTGCTTATTCTTTATTTACTGAAATGTTGGTATGTGTTCTTAATAATAAAAAAGAAAAAAATTTAAATGTATAATGGTCTGTCCTGAGATGAAGCCCAGCTACTGATATTGTGACACTGATTCTTCTCTTTCTGACGTATGCAGTGCCTTCCGCCCAAAGAGAGTAGGCCACTTTGGGAAAGCTATATCTTATCAAAAAGTGATGTTTTGTGGTAACTCATAGGTAAAGTCTTAGTTGTCCTACTGGGACCTCAGGCTAGCAGACTGAAGGTGAAGGCAAAAAGGATCAGGCCCTTGGACATTCAACCCTGCACAAAGCCAAGGTCTTGTGTCCTGGGTGGGATATTTTCTAAGTGTACATCACCATCTTGAGATATAACTTCTACAAGGGTGTCACATGAAAATTCAGCTTGGTCCCTGGGATCTGAGGATCAAATTCCTTGTCATCTGAATTCCTTGGTGTCCATGAATCAACAATCATTTATTAAGCACTTACTATGTGTCAGCACTGTGTTAATTGCTGGGGATCTAAAGAAAGACAACAACATGGTCTCTTCCCTCAAGGAGCTTCCATTCGAATGCAGGAGGCAACATGGAAATAATTATGAGTCATACAAATCTCATCCTGAATTACCATCTACCTTCTGGACATTTCTACCTGGATGTCCCACAGGCACCTCAATATATTCAAAACAGAACTCCTTATCTCTAACCAATCCCACTCCCACTCCCCCAACCTGTTTCTTTATTAAGCACCCCTTTTTTATTAGAGGTATCACCATCCCCCTCATCATTCAGATTAGTAGTCTTAGTAATAGTCATTCTGTACTCTCTTCTCTCCTACACTCCTTACTTAGTCAATGACTGGCTAAGTTTTCATCAGTTCAAATCCACAACCCTATAAGCCATCCATCCCTTTACCATCACTCACACAATGGCCACACAAGTAGAGGGCCTCCATCATTGCTTGCCTGTAATACAATAACAACATCCTGACTGATTTTCTTTCTTCCAGTCTCTTCCCTTTCTATCCAAATAAGCTTTCGAAGGCCCAAGTTTGACCAGTCTTGCCGTAGACTGTCAGTACCACCCTACTAGGATAAAACACAAATGTCTACACTGTGGCTCCCACTTACTTCTCCAGCTATATCTCATACTACTTTCTTTTAAGAATTCTGTTCCATCCAGAATGAACTACTAGTAATTCCCTGAATTCAAGATTCACTTGTCCAAGCCACACCCAACGCCTGCAAGGCATTCCCTTCCCAACTTTGCTTCTCAGATTTCTTTTTCCTTAAAAGTTCAAAGCCACTAACACCTCCTTTGTGATGTCTTCTTTGCTCTATTTCCTATTTTGTTAGCACTTTCTCCTCCCCTAAAAGTACCTCCTACTTGCCTCTTTTTATATACATTGTATCTCCCCAGTAGACTGTAAGCTCTTTGAAAGGGAAAGACCGGGTTTTGGTTTTTGTTTTTGGTTTTATTTAGCACAGTGCCTTACAAATAGTAAGTGTTAAATAAATGTTGGCTGAATTGAGTCGAACTCTCTTTTACAGAGTTCTACGTGTCCTGCACCATCAACTTTCTTGCAGGTATAGGGGAGATTTTACTGACTGAAACGTTTCCACCTAGACCATCATTTACAAATTGCAGAGACTTAAATCTTTCCATGACTGATAGGGAAACAGGTCAAGTTGTTCTGTGTATTCTCACCTTAGTTTGGATCCTCAGCACCTTCTGACTGATTTACAGCAAAGACCTGGGATTTTTTTTTTTTTACAGCAAGCATCTTTAATAAAGGCCTCATTTCTCACATATGTAGAGAACTGAGTCAAATTTATAAGATTACAAGTCATTCACCAACTGATAAATGGTCAAAGATTATAAACAAGCAGTTTCAGAAAAAGAAATCAAAGCTATCTATAGTCAGATAAAAAAGCTCTAAATCATTATTGATTAGAGAAATGAAAATTAAAACAATCCTGAGGTACCACTTCACACCTACCAGATTGGCTGATATGACCCCAAAAAATGACAAATGTTGGAGGGGATGTGGGAAAATGAGGACATAAATGCAGTGTTGGTGGAGTTGTGAAATGACCCAACCATTCTGGAGAGCAATTTGGAACTATGCCCAAAGGGCTATAAAACCATGCATACCTTTTGACCCATCAATACCACTACTAGATTGGTATCCCAAACTAATTAAAAAAAAAAAGGAAAAGGACCCATACGTACCAAAATATTTATTAGAGCTCTTTTTGTGGTGGCAGAGAATTGGAAATTGAGGGGATGTCCATTAATGGGGAAATGACTGAACAAATTGTGGCATATGATTATAATGGAATTGTATTATGCTATAAGAAATGACAATCTGGATGATTTCAGAAAAAACTGGAAAGACTTACATAAACTAATGCAAAGTAAAGTGAGCAGAACCAGGAGAATAGCAATAATGTATGAAGATCAACAGTGAATTACTTAGCTATTCTGAGCCATACAATGTTCCAGGGCAATCCCAAAGGATTCATGACAAAAAATGCTACCCACTTCCAGAGAAAGAACTGCTGAAATCTAAATGCCAAATGAAGCATACTAACTTTCATTTTATTTTTTTGGTGGGTTTTTCTCTGGTCTATGTTTTCTTTTGTAGCGTGGCTAATATGGAAATATATTTTGCATGACTGTAAATGTATAACCTACATCAAATTGCTTACCTTCTCAGGGAGGGGGGAGAGGTGGGATGGAGAGAGAGAATTTAGAACTCAAAATTTTAAAAAACAATTGTTAAAATTGTTTTTACATACATAAGGAAAAAATAAAATATTATTTAAAAAAAACAATTTAGTTAGCTTCCTTGACTCATGTAATCACAATCCTCACCAACTCTCTGGCCAGATTAATCTTGCCAAAACATCATTTTCATCATATCTTAGCCATTTTGAGTAACCCCCTCATTATCTATCAATTCAAGTCTATACTCACTATACATGCATTCAAAAACTCCCATTTTATTTCACTGGATCTTTAATTTCCCAACACATATCAATCAGGCCATCAAATTAGGTCAGTATTCACAGTATTTCTGTACATAGTCATTTCCCATCCCTGTGCGTTGGTTGATATTCTCTGTGTGATGCTTTCAATTAATTAATTAATAATTAATAAATTAATTAGGTTAATTTAGCCTTGATGGCATCTGATTATATTAAGTTTTTCATTGTCTCTTAATGGTTTCATGTGTGTAGGTCTTCCCTCCCCATCTAGATCATCCATGAAGATAAGCAGTATGTCTTATATTTCTTGTTTTACTCCATAGTACCTAGAACAATGTTGGGCATTCACTAGAAGTTCAACAATCATTAGTTAAATTGAATTTAAAATGGACAAACTGTCTTAATGAGTATATTTATGTTTAACATCTTTACAAAAATTGATCATATACCAGGACACGTGTTCAACAATAAATGCAGAAAGGCAGATAAATCAAATGTATCTTTTATAGATTATGATGGAATAAAAGTTATAATGAATGCAGGAAATATGAACAAAAGATGCAGACTAAAATAGAAACAAAACAATGGCATATTAAGTATGATCAGGTAAAAGGAAAAAAAATCACAGAAATAATAATTATATTAAAGAGAATTATAATGAGACAACAAACCAAAAGATATAAGGTTATGCTAAGGTAATATTTAGAAGAAAATTCATGACTCTGAACAGAGATTAACAAAGAGAGAAGTAATTAGGCATGCAATTTTAAAAACCAGAAAACTAAAATTAGTTATTCCAAAATAAACTAAAAAAATTTGTGAGAACCAAAGATATAAACAAAGTTAAAAAATAAAATAACTATTGAAGTAGTAAACAAAATGAAGAGCTGCTTTTTAAAAAGACAAATAAATGTGACAAACTAATAATGGCTAATTTGATAAATATGAGAAAAAAAACAAATTACCCAAATCAAAAATTATAAGGGAGCATAATAAATGGAGAAGAAATAAAGGAAATTATCAGAAATTATCATACATAATTTATGGTAAAAAAGAGAAAATTTAAATAGATGAATGCCTATGAAAGTATAAAATACCCAATTTACAAATAGGAAACTGAGACTCTAAACAGCCCAATCTCAGAAAGAGAAAACTGAACAAACCACAAATGAACTCCAAAAGGAAAAAATTAATTCCTAGTCCAGATGCATTTACAAGTTAATTCTATCAAACATCTAAAGAAAAAATAATCCTTCTACTACATAAACTGTTCTCAAAAAGAGGGGGGAAAGGTTCCAATCAAACTTGTTCTATGAGACAAAGACGATTCTACTACCCAAACCAGGGAGGAATCAGCAGAAAAATAGATTTATAAACTATATCAATAATGGGTGCAAGAAATTTTAAATAAAATACCAGCAAAGAGGCTACAGAAATATGTCCCAAAATCATTATTCATCATAACCAAATCTGATTTATAAAAGTAACCTAAGAATGGTTCAACTTTAAGAAAACAGCATAATTAATCATATTAAAAATTAAAATAAAAATCACATGATTTTTGTCAACAGATATAAAACAGCCTGAGACAAAAATAATGCTTCAATTTACATTTAAAAAGCAAAAAGTACATGAATGAAAGGTTTTTTTCTTATTCCTACCAAAAGCACTTACCTGAAATCATAAGTTAGTAGCATTTATGAAAGGAAAACATTGGGTACTTGCCAAGTAAAGTCAGAAGTGAGGCAAGAATGCCTACTGTGTACACTATTAGGCATAGTACTAGAAATGCTGGCTATAGAAATAACAAAAAAATTCAGAGGATAAATATAGGCAAAAGAGGAGGCAAAACTGTAGAAGATATTACAATTTATTTAGCTAGCCCTTAAGGAGAGAGAGAGACACAGACAGAGACAGAGACACAGACAGACAGACACAGACATAGAGACACACACAGAGAGACAGAGACAGAGAGACAGAGACAGAGAGAGAGCTTTAAGAATTAGCAAGATAAAAAATAAACCAACCAACCAAACAAAAATCCATCAAAATTCCTGTCTGCTACTAATAAAAAGTAGGAGAAAGGAAAGATAAATTACATCTAACATTTTAAAAAGTATTAAATATCAAGGAATTAACCTCCTTCCCTATAAAAATAGAAACAGAATCTATAGAAATACAACTAAAATATTCACAGATATAAGGGGAAGTCTTAAGTAATTTGGGAAATATTTCATATTCATAACTTGGTCTTAATATTATTCCAGGGGTGGGGAACCTGAGGCCTTCAGGCCATATGTGGCCCTCTAGGTCTTCAAGTGTGTCTCTTTGCCTGAATCCAAACTTCACATCTGTGGGCCCAGAGGGCAACATGTGGCCTGGAGGCCATAGTTTCCGCACCCCTGCACTATTCCACTCAAAAGGCATGCTTTATAGAATACATCAGAACAATAATCACAAAGCTTACTCCATATGAAATTTGCAGTTACAGTGTTTAAATCAAGAATGTCAAGAAAATAATGAAGCAATCAGGAATAAAGTGGTTT
The DNA here is from genome assembly GCF_003287225.1 of Phascolarctos cinereus. Taxonomy (NCBI): domain Eukaryota; kingdom Metazoa; phylum Chordata; class Mammalia; order Diprotodontia; family Phascolarctidae; genus Phascolarctos; species Phascolarctos cinereus. The sequence continues at coordinate 440,224,352 of NW_027555847.1, read as the reverse complement.
TGCCATTTGTTGTCATTATTCAGTCATGTCTGACTCTTCATGACTTCATGCCATTTGGGGTTTTCTTTAGAAAGATACTGGAGTGGTCTGCCATTTCCTTCTTCAACTCATTTTACAGATGAGGAAACTGAGGCAAACAGGATTAAGTGACTTGCCCAGGGTCACACAGCTACTAAGTATCTGAGGCTGGATTTGAACTCATGAAAATGAGTCTTCCTGACTCCAGGCCCCACACTCTCTCCATTGTACCACATAACTACCCTGGGCTTAGCGTTACCATACTTCAAATTATATTTCAAAATCAATTATTATTAGAATCTGATGAAGAATATAGAAAAGTAAATCAGTAGAAGAGATCAGATAAGGAAATTCCAGAAGAAAATGTACACAGCAGTCCAGGTTTTTATAAACCCTGGACAAATAACTAGAGAAGAGCCCCTTAATTCAACGAAACCCGCTGGGGGAAAATGGTTTGGAAAAAAAATAGGTTTAACTAAGCATATTAAAGAGCAGCTAGGTGATGAAGTGGATAGCGCCCCAGACCTAAAGTCAAGAAAATCTGAGTTCAAATATGGCTTCAGACACTTACTAGCTGTGTGATGCTGGGCAAGTCACTTAACTCTGTTTGCCTCAGTTTCCTCATCTGTAAAATGAGGCTGGAGAAGGAAATGGCAAACCATCTCTAGTATCTTTGCCAAGAAAACCCCAATGGAATCACGAAGAGTTGGATGTGACTGAAAAGGCTGAACAAGCATATACCACAATAAATTCCAAATGAATAAATTATCTAAATGTAAACATCATGCAATTTTTAAAATAGAAGGAAATGAAAGGTAACATCTTTCATAACCATAGATAGTATAAGAATTTGTAACCAAATATGGAAGGAAAGAAGTTATGTAAAGTTAGAAAAATTCTGCCAAAGAAAATCAATACTGTGGGCAGCTATGTGGTGCAGTATATAGAATACTGGCTCTGGTGTTAGGAGGATCTGAATTCAAATGTGGCCTCACACACTTGACCCTTGCTGTGTGAACCTAAGCAAGTGACTTAACCCTAATTGTCTCACCAAAAAAAAAATAAAAATGAGCAAATGAAAATCAATACTGTTAGAATTAGAAGAAAGGTAAAACATAGAAATAAAATCTTTGCATTAAAAATCTCTGATAAAAATCTGACACGCCAAATATATAGGGAATTGATAAAACTTCATAAGATTAAAAGCTATTCCCTTGTAGACAAATGGTGAAAGGATAGGGACAGTTTTCAAAAGAAGAAATACAAGCTATTCACCACCATCTGAAAAACTAATCAAAATCACTAATAACTATAGAAAGGAAAATATCCTTTCATGCTCATCAAATAATGAAAGATGGGAAAATGAGGAAATTGTGTTAAAGGGGATACACTAAGTCTCTGTTGGTAGACCTGCCAATTCATCTAACCATTCTGGAAAAGTAATTTGAAATTATGCAGGAAAAATTACCAAACTGCTCATACTCTTTGACCCATGCCTACTAATATTGGGGTTAATATCCTAAGTAAGGTTAATTTAATTTTTTTTTACAATTTATTTCTTTATTTTAAGTTTTCAACATTCACTTCCCCAAGATTTTGAGTTCCAAATTTTCTCCCCCCCCAACCCCGTGACAGCCTGCATTCTGATTCCCCCCTTCACCCAACCTGTTCACCCTTCTATTTCCCTCCCACCCCCGCACTTATTCCCTTCCCCTTCTATTTTCCTGTAGGGTACCCCTTTGCCTGTATATCTTATTTCCCAGTTGCATGCAGAACCAATTTCTAACATTTGTTTCTTAAACTTTTGAGTTCCAAATTCTCTCCCTTCCTCCCTCCCCACCCACCCTCATTGAGAAGGCAAGCAATTCAGCATAGGTTATACATGTGCAGTCATGCAAAACACTTCCAGAAGTCATGTTGTGAAAGACTAACTATATTTCTCTCCATTCTATCCTGGCCCTATTCTTTCCTTTGTCCCTGTTCCTCCTCAAAAGTGTTTGCTTCTGATTACCTCTTCCCCCAATCTGCCCTCCCTTCTAATCACCCCTCCCTCTCTTATCTCCTTTCCCCCTACTTTCTTGTGGGATAAAATAGATTTCCATACCAATTGGGTGTCTATGTTATTCTGTCCTTAAGCCAAATACGATGAGAGTAATGTTCACTCATTCCTTCTCATCCCCCCCTTCTTTCCCTCCACTGTAAAAGTTTCTTCTTGCCTCTTTTATGTGAGATAATTTATCCCATTCTACCTCTCCCTTTCTCTTTCTCCCAGTACATTCCTCTCTCACCCCTTTATTTTATTTTTTAGATACCATTCCTTCATATTCAACTCACTCTATGCCCTCTGTTTATATATATTCCCTCCAACTACCCTAATAATGAGAAAGGTCTCATGAGTTACAAGTATCATCTTTCCATGTAGAAATGTAAATAGTTCAACTTTAATAAGTCCCTTATGATTTCTTTTTTCTGTTTACCTTTTCTTGCTTCTCTTGAGTCTTGCATTTGAAAGTCAAGTCAATTTTTCTATTTAGCTCTGGCTTCTCAAGAATGCATTAAATTCCTCTACATCACTGAATATCAATTTTTACCTCTCATTGATTACACTCAGTTTTGCTGGGTAGGTGATTCTTGGTTTTAATCCTAGCTCCTTTGACCTCCAGAATATCATATTCTAAGCCCTCTGATCCCTTAACGTAGAAGCTGCTAAATCTTGGGTTGTCCTGACTGTATTTCCACAATACTTGAATTGTTTCTTTCTGGCTGCTTGCAATATTTTATCCTTAACCTGGGAACTCTGGAATTTGGCTATAATATTCCTGGGAGTTTTCCTTTTGGGGTCTGTTTCAGGAGGTAATCGGTGGATTCTTTCCATTTCTATTTTGTCCTCTGGTTCTAGAATATCAGGGCAGTTTTCCTTGATAGATTCTTGAAAGATGATGTCTAGGCTCTTTTTTTGATCCTGGCTTTTAGGTAGTCCAATAATTTTTAAGTTATCTCTCCTGGATATATTTTCCAGGTCAGTTGTTTTTTCAATGAGATATTTCACATCATCTTCTATTTTTTCATTCTTTTGGTTTTGTTTTATAATTTCTTGATTTCTCATGGAGTCATTAGCTTCCATTTGCTCCATTCTAATTTTTAAGGAATTATTTTCCTCATTGGCTTTTTGGACCTCTTTTGCCATTTGCCAGTCTATCTTTTAAGTTATTTTATTCAGAATTTTTTGGGATCTCCTTTAGCAAGCTGTTGACTCAGTTTTCATGATTTTCTTCCATCACTCTCATTTCTCTTCCCAATTTTTCCTCTACTTCTTGATTTTCAAAATCCTTTTTAAACTCTTCATGGCCTGAGACCAATTCTTATTTTTCTTGGGGACTTTGGATGTAGGAGCATTGACTTTGTTGTCTTCTTCTGGTTGTACATTTTGATCTTCCTTGTCACCAAAATAAGACTGTATTGTCTGAGTTTTTTCCCTCTGTTTGCTCATCTTCCTCACCAGTTACTTGACTTTTTAACTCTTTGTTAAGGTAGGCTCTGCTTCCAATGTGGAGAGTGTACTGTCCCAAGCTCCAGGGGTTTTATGCAGCTGTTCTCAGAGATACTTCTAGGGACCTGTAAGTTTTCAGTTCTTCTGAGGTGGTATGATCAAAGATGATTTACTCCTCCCCTGGCCTGTGCTCTGGTCTGTGAGTGACCACAAGTACTCTTTTCTGTCCTGGAACTGTGAGGAGGGTTCTCTCTGCACTGCTGCCATAAGCTCTGCTATGCCAGTGCTCCTCCTTGCCCCAGGACTATGACTCAGATCCAAATATAAGCAAAACAACCGAATACGCCTCAGTGCTGGCAAAGAGATCCCTGTCATCTCCTTCTGATCAATTGCTCGATCCCCTTACCACCTGTGGACTGAGAGCTCTGGAAGCAGCCATTGCTGCCGCCCCAGAACTGTGCTGGGGCCAGGGCTGGACTGTGCGTCTCTTGCACCCAGGTCCAACAGACCTTTCCCCACTGACCTTTTAAGTTGTCTTTTGCATTTGTGGGTTGAGAAGTCTGGAAACCACCACAGCTCCCCTTGATTCAGTTTCCCGAGGCCTGCTCCAGGTTTGCTGGGCCCCTTCTTTGCTGGTATGGCCCATGCTGAACTGAGCTCCTCTCCAAGACTGGCACAACAGACTTTTCCTGTTGACCATCCAGGTTGTCTTGGGTTGGAAATTTGTTTCATTGTCTTTTTGCAGATTCTGCTGCTCTACAGTCATTTTTTACAGATATTTGTAGAGGTTTGGGGGAGAGGTCAAGGAGTCCCTGCTTTTACTCTGCCATCTTCTCTAGATCTAAATTTCTCTAATTGTAAGGTTAATTTTAGCAGAAATATTTTAATAGCATTACTGTTACTAGGGATACAAAAGTAATGAATGAAGGACTCTTTGCTTGCAGAGAAATTAAATTCTAATGGGGAAAACAATGAGGAACTATTTAAATATGACATCAGCAATAAGCTCCTCTAGTACAAATCGCACAACCACTCTGTGGCCATCATTTCCCACATGGCTGCTCTCCTGAACTTCACCACTGTATCCAGAAACCCATCTTTCTTCAAGATTGAATCAACTCTGAGATTCATACGTCCTCTGTCCTTGGGGACCATGTCTCTAATTGGAGAGGATGGAGTGTGGACATCAGAGAACCACTTAACAAATGTTTACTCACTCAGTCACTCACCATAACCTACCCTCACACTAGCAGGGCTTAATTCCTAAAGATAGGCCACCGCCATGTGGTTATATTCAAATTCTTCCAAAGTCATAGGGTAACTCTGCAGTGGGAAAACACACTCCCCTTACTCATCACTACAAACTATACTCTTGAACTCCCAGTTCACAAACCATCCATTCCCAACGATAGCACATTAAATCATACATATAACCATTTACTCAAAAAGATGAAGTTAATAATAATTAATAATAAAACAAGCATTCACTTAAGGGAAATGTAAAAATAATAGATGCATCAAAGTCCACATAGAAACCTGGATCATACTTTCCCACAATGTACTAGTATCTATGAAGAGGAATGGGCACACACCTAAAGCTAGCAGGGAAAGAAAGACATGAATGAGGTAACTCATTTGTTTAGAGTAACACAAAACTCTGGAACTATAAACATCAGCGTCCTCTTTCTGACTCAGTAACTGTCCACAAAAGTTCCTTGATGACTGTGGCTTCAGTGTTTAATCGATACTTCCACTGCTTAGCTGAGTAGATCCACGCTGTGCACGAGGCACAAAGTCTCAATTTTCTTTTGCCTCTCTTATCATTCTCAGTCCAATTTCTATGTCCTCTCTGTGAATAAGCCCATACTAGTTTATGGTTAGCAACCAAATTCTCATCTTTTTGTCTATAATAAACACAGAGTAATCATGATGTCATATTTCTCCACTTATTAACTAAAATGTTCTTCATTTTTTCAAATGCAAATCAATGAAGCACTCTGTATCTTACATTCACTCCAGTATGTTACAATTTGTCATACTGAAGTGAGCAATTGCTGCCTCAGAATGCTGAGTCAAGACTTAATTTTAGTAACTGCTTCTCTTAGAACTCTGAGCACAGCTACGTATGTACCAGACGAGTAAATTGTCAAGGCAGACAGCTCAGTTAAGTGTTTTTTCTCATAAACATACTCATGCCTCAGATAAGTGAACCATCAAGGGTCAACCATTCAAAGGGTCAATAACATAAGTATATACAAAATAATCATAAAGAGAATAAATACAAAGTAGCTAAATACAAGGTATTTCGAGAGGTAGGGAACTAATAATTGAGGGAATCAGGAAAGGTTTTATACAGAAGATGCTATTTGAACTGCATCCTGAAAGAAGAACTGGATTCTATGAGCGACAAGTCAAGATGAGGTACATCCCAGGCACAGGAGGCAGCCAGCATAAAGGCACAGACATGGGCAATGAATGGAAAGTGACACATACTGTCAGTCACAATCATACTATTAACTGACTTTTCTGAACTAGGGCAGGGGGGAGAATGTAGTTGAGGAGGGCTGTTACATGTTCACTGGGAAATTTTTGTTAAAAATATGTATCAATAAAGATAAAGTAACAAAAATGGATATGCTGGGAAAAGGTGACTGTTGAGCAGAATTAGGACTAGGGTCAGGTAAGGTAGAAAGCAATCTAGAACGCAACACAAGGACTGTGTGGCAATGGACAGTTTTTACCATTTTTTAAAATAAATTCATTTCAGTGCCTTAACATTCTGTACATGGCACATAGGTGGTTGTTGTTTTGTTTTGTTTTGTTTTTTAATTATGTCAAGTTTCATGTTTTCCATTAAAGGTGCAAAGATTCCAGATGTCCAGGAACACACTAGGTGAATAATTTTCAAACTTCAAATTGCCTTGTGATCCTTGAAAGCAGACTTGGGGAGGGAGTGTAGGAAGATATTGGCTTTCAAAGACACAAAGGATCTCAGAAGCCCCTAAAACACTCCATGGAGCTTAGAAACACATGACTCTCCTAATCAACAGATCAGTAGCACTATACCATGCCTCCCTGTCCCCCCCAACCTAACCCAATAATCCACAGAGGGACCCCTCAGTATCCTGCAGAAATCCTCGGATAGCCAAGCCAGGGCAGGTCTAGAGCGTACAGAGGGCCAAGCTCGGGACAGGAAATGCCCCTCTGGAGCCTAAGGGCAGTTCCAGTATTGCATATCTGAGTTCTGCATTGCCCGAGCCTGACCAAATCCCAGCATTCCCTGAGATGCTAGGCTGGAAGAGAAGGACTTTAAGAGCTGTTCTGGGTGGTCCAGCACAGCAGTCTCCTGCCCAAGCCAGGCAACACTAAAGCTCAGCCTGAGTCTTCCCCAAAGTGCTGTTGACTGCCTAAATGCAGCTCATAGGAGAGTAGCCTCAGGGTATTCTGAGTGCCTCCAAACACAGCTCTCTAGGAAATGGAGCCTGAGGCTGAATCTGAACCTGAACCCAGCAATTAGCCTGGCTGGGAGAGCAGCCTCAGGGCATTTCATGCAGGGTCTATCACCCGAGCCAAGTTTACAGGAGAAAGACTCTGGGCAAGATACAGAATAAGCACCTTAGCTGGGTTTGAGACAGTGTCTGTCTTCCAGTGGGAGCTTAGCACAAGAGTAGCTCCCGCACCCAGAAATGGAGGAAGAACCCCATTCAAAGCCTAGAGCAAGAGGAGGTCCTGGAGTTTAGTGAGAAGACTCCAGAAAAAGCCCAATGAAGCAGTGCTAAAGTCCCTTATAAAAGGGGCCACCACACTCAATATGGGGCAGGCCATGCCCACAACATTTATTATGGAGCTTGACATAAACATAGATTGAGACCTCTTCCCTCTCCATCCCCAGCTTCATGAGCAAACCAAAGAAAACTCCAAATACCATAAGGAGATACCTTGGTTTGAGATGTGCCTAGGTGTTAAATCCCCAAAGAGGATAGGGACTCCACAAGGCTTGGTAAAACCTTGAGAAAAAAATGCCCAGGGCACAGAGGTTGAAGGAGTACCTGGAGGAAATGAAACGAGATACAGGATGCAAAAGCTAGAGAGGAAAGAATGGCAATGCAAACTGACTCCTTAGACTAGACAGGGGAAAATCCTACCCCAGAACTAGATGCTCTGAAAATTAGAATGGGCCAGAGAGAAAACAACCTAACAATACAATAAGAAATATCAAAATGAAATAAAAAAATTATTTTAGAAAAAATAAAGCAATAAGGTAATTTAAGATAAATACTAGAAACAGCTACAAAGAATTATTAGACTATCTAAAAACTATGATCAGAAAAAAAAGTCTGGATGCCATATTTCAGGAAATTATAAACGAAAATTGCTCAGAATACGTAGAACCGGAAAGCAAAGTGAAAATAGAAAGAATCCACCAGCAAACCTTGCAAATACCCTGTCTTGGTTCTGATGTTGATTTATAGCTGTCCATCACTGCACTGAGTTCCTCATCTTGGTTACTTCCTACAGGCACCACTGGCATGAGTTCGTTTTGGATGGATGCTACCACAATTGCACTATGCCTCCACTAACAGAAGGCAAACCAGAAGCTGCATGGCTTACAAGTTAGAGTCTCAAGAAGACCCCACTTCAGGTTTTGCCTATGACACATACTGGCTGAGACACTATGAAGTAACATAGCCTTTCAGTGCCCACAGGCAGCTCTCTTGTTACATATGGAGAGATGTCAATCCACACTGGTGGAGGAAGCTTGTCACTAGCAGTTCCCTACATTCATGAAATCACAGCTCTGGTAAAAATAAATAAATAAATAAAAATTAAAAGAAGGGACTCTGCTATGGTCTGAATCTGAATCAGCCTGGAGAAAGAGTCTCGCCTGCTGCTTGCACTAAGTTCTTCTGCATGACTGTGGTTAAGTGATAACATCATTCTCTTCTGCACTCCCTTCCTCTTTTACCTGAAGACTTCCCTTCTGCCCCATGACAGTTTCATATGCAAATGAATTATAAAAGGTATACAGGCAGAAAATGTTCTTTCATATATGTAATCTAAAGTCTTCCATCAAGCAATGACTCACACTTACATAACATGTACAAAGTACTTTTAATACAATCCTATAGACTAGGCGACCTTATCAAAAATGACCTGACTTAAATGAGCCCCAAGCAGATGGACATACTATCTATGTAAAAAAAAAAATTCATCTAAAACCTTGCCCATGCTCTTTCTCCACAAACCATCCTCCTTTCCCAAATTCCCCATTATCATAAATGATACCCCTCCTACTGAGGAAGATTCCAGGTGGGTCATGGACACCTTGAGTTTAGGAAATAAATTACTTTACAAGAATTGAGAAGTGGGTGTTCTCTATCGTGGAGACATATAAAACCCAAACCACTGAAAGGATGCTTCGATCTGATTGTGTTCATACAATTCTACCATGTGACCAGAATACTTAAACAGAACTGTGATCTCACAAATGTGGTTATTCCCTTCAATAGTGCAGAATGCAACCCATCCACACTTTCTCACCCTAGGCAGCTTGTACCCATGTCCACCTCCAAAACAGCTCACCCAGTGTCCTGAGGACCTTCCCTTCAACCTCTTGATGAGCTTGATGTAATCATTATGTAGGGGAAATGGAATCTAACATGAAACCAAATATTGAGTTAGATTTCCTGATAAAGAAGCTTGATTTCTATTGCTTTTTTCTCAGGTTCTCATTACTTGCCTAGAGGTGAAGGAATTAGAAGAATAGCACACCACACAAAATATATGGCAGTGAATGATAGTAATCATAATAGCCTTACTTGAAAATATACTGGAATCTCTTTATAAAGCTATAAAGCTAGGAGGTAAGGTTTAATAATTCTACTACAGCTTAGTAATGGTACATCAAGCTTTTATTCAATTCAGTAAACATTTGTTAAATCCTTAGTATGTGTGAGAAACTGCTAGACAATAGGAACGAAAAGATTAAAAATGACAGTCTCTGCACTCAAGGGATGTATGACAGCGGTTCACTGGATTTTAAAGTCAGATGTAGGTTCAAATTTGGGCTCCTGTAGAAGTGAATTGAGCAACTAACTTACCTCTCTTGGCCTCAGTTCTTCAAATGTAAAATGAGGTGATGGATTAATGGACCTCTAATGTTCTTTGCATGTCTAAGTCTACATATAACTATTACGTAAGTTATAATGTGAGATGTGAATACAGAATAGGTTAAACCAAGTAGCATAACAGAGTCAACGGAAACTTTACGTCTATAAGAGGATCAAGTAGGTGCCTGACCTGGAGTCAGGAAGACCTGAGTTCAAATTTGGCCTTGGACACTTACTATCTGTATGACCCTGAGCAACTCACTTTAACTAACCTCTGTTTGCTTCAGTCTCTTCATCTATAAAATGGAGCTTATAATAGCTTCTACCTCCCAAGGTCGTGGTGAAGATAAAGTAAAAGAACTGTAAAGCACTTAGCATAGTGCCTGACATACAGTAAGTGCTACATACATGTTAGTTGCTGTTATATTAGTAGTAGTAGTAATAGTACTATATAACCAATCATAGGCTCTCTGGGCCAAAGAGTACAGCCATTTTAATCTCTTAGGAGGAAAGAATTTTAACAGGCAGAAGAGAGTTTGCTGCAAGCAACACATAAATATATGTGGGCAGAAAAGAAAGAATCCGACTAAGGAATAGCTAACAGTCTGGATTTTCTACACTCTGTGTAGAAAGTACTGTGAAATAAAGATGGAGAGGCAGTTTGAAGCCACATTATGGAAGACTTGAAATTACAGTCTAATGATTTTGTATTTTATTTTATTGCACGCATTTAGGTATTGGGGGAATACAGCTTAATGCCTTAACCTACAGCACACTCAACTGCTAATTTAACAAGCTGGGTGAGAACAGGCTCCTACTGTGCTTTGGGAGGAGGAGGGGAATATAAAGCAGTCAGGACTTTTTTTGCTTCAGGAAGTGGCATGGATGATTCAGGATGTCACACTATTCTTCCCTCTTGAGTCAGGACTGAACCGATGCACTGACATGGCAGAGGGCTAGTGCTCTCTCTTCCAGATGAATCAGTTGCTCTTAAAGATGTATACTACCTTTTTTTCTTCACTGTTTGTTAATAGCAACTCTTAAAGAGCCCACAAAATAGGAAAGTTACAGACTAACAACAAAGTTCCAGCCTACAAGGAATTACCAAATTAAAGCTGACAATAAATGAACAGTAACATTTCCCCAAGCACATTTATAAAACAGTTGATTTCCATTTTGCCACTTTTAAGGGAAAGGATATGTGTCTCCCCATTTCTTATATTCTGGGATAAGAAGCAAATTAGAAAAAAAAACTGCTCTTGTTCTGAGACTGCAAAGGTAAAATCAGACATGGAGAATTTGACTCTCCACTCAGAAATAATGGAAAGACAAATGGATAAGAAAATGGAAAACGGGACTTGAGAAGAAAAGGTTAAGGGAACAAGAATGCTTAAGTCCAGAAAATGGGGAAATTGTGGGGCAATTAACAATCTTCAATCATATGAAAAATTAAAATGCAGAATTTGTAGAGCCAAAAAGAACTTTAAAGGACATCTAGTCAAACCTTTCATTTTACAGATGAGGAAATTGAGGCCCAGAGAGGTTAAGTGACCTACCTAGAGTCACATAGGCAGTGTCAGAGATGAGATTGGAACCCAGTTCCAAGGTAGGAACAGTGGCCAAATATCAATGATATGTAAGATACTGTGATGGGCACCAAAGGAAATAGAGAAATAAGATCAGGATCCCTGTCCTCAAGGAATTTATAGTCTAAAGGGGTATTATGATATACACAGAATTTTGTTGTTCAGTCATTTATTAGTCACATCTGACTTCATGATCCCATTTGGAGTTTTCTTGGCAAAGATACTGGAGTGGTTTCTGCATTTCCTTCTCCAGCTCATTTAACAAATGAAGAAACTGAGTCAAACAGTTAAGTGACTTGCCCAGGGTCACACAGCTATGAAGTATCTGAGGCCAGATTTGAACTCAGGAAGATGAGTCTTTCTGACTCCGGGCCCCATATTCTATCCACTGCACCACCTAGCTGCCTATGTAGAAATAGTAACTACAAATGAGAGAAGCCCTTGGGAGGGCTACAAAGTCCTCTGAGGGGTCAAAGAAGGGAAGACTATAGGGCAGCACCCAGGAAGGCTTCCAGACTTATGCAATGGCAAACAATGGACTGGGTCACAGAGCGAGAGTGTGCTTTCCCCTACAGATAACAGTTTCACTTAAATGTGATTTTGCCATTTTTGCAGCAAGAGCAGGAGTCCAGGGAAGGTAGGGGAACAGGTGAACTAGGCTACTTCCTCAATCAACAAACAATTTTAAGCTCCTGCTACATGTCAGACTGTGCTACATGCTGGGGCTACAGATACAAAGAATGAAACATTCCCTACTCTCAAGGTTCTTAAAGGTCCAAAACTTTTCTGATACCTAGTTTAAAGACTTTTATCACTTCAACTAGATAATTTCCATTCCTTTAGGATAATGTTCTTTTAAATCAGCTGCTATCTCTATTAGAAAAGGAAGCAACTGTAGAAATCATAGTCTTAGAAAATGCTTCGTGAAGGACGCTGCATTATATAAGCTATAGGCTTCTTTTTCCTTTGGGAGGGACCTCATCAACACCCAAAAGATTTGGGGATAGGAATAGGGGTTTTTGCACTACTATATGCCCTTTTCCCTCTTGCCAGGTTTTGCCATTTCATTTACCAAAACTATAGTTTTTCTTCCTCATTTTTAATGGAAAGTCTTCAAATTTCTGGCAACTTGGGGAAGTGGCTCTCATACTTTTAACATTTAGAACAGGAAATGTAATATTATTACTCTGATGCAAAAAACAGTTTTAGTTGCCTCTTCTTGTTATTTGGAAGGCAGCCTGCTGTCTTAAATGTCTACACATCCCTGGGATATAGATATAGAGTTTTAAGGGAGCTTAGATGACATTTAGAGCAACATCTTCTCATTTTCCTAGGTAAGAGCAAGACAACATAAACATTTTTTGAGGTTAGGCTTCCATCATACAAAATGTCTCCTTCTGAATGTACTTTTACACAGAGGACACATAGAATATTAGAGTAATATTCATGCCCCATCTGTCATTGCTCAAGACTCAAAGGTTCTTGAGAGTTCTCTCTATGACTCTTGCTTACACCAAAAAACTTGAGATAATAATAATAGCAAATATTCATATATAGAACATTGAGGTTTGAAAAGCACTTTAAATACACTTTGTCAGAAGATCATTGATCTACAGATGGAAGAGGCCTTAAAGGTCATGCAGTCTAACTCCCCTATTTTACAGGTATGGAAACTGAAGCCCAGAAAAGTTAAGTGATCTGTGCAAGGAGCCATGGCCAGTAAGTGGCCAAGGTAAAATTTGAACCCAGATTTTCTTGACTTTAATACCAGTGGTTTTTTTTACCCACTATACCATGCTATCTCAAAACAATTCTGTAAGGTAGATTCTATTATTATACCAATTTTGCAGAGAAGGAAACTGAGGCTAAAAGAGACTTTCCCAGAGTCACACAGCTAGCACCTGAAGTGTGCCTAGCAACTAGGTGTCAAAGGATATTAAAATGAACAAAAAGTATTATATAAAGATCAAAAAGACTGCTGTGTATATTCCAAGCACCATGGTTGGGGCTGGGGATACATAAACTTTGTCTGCATTTTTTTTAACATCGTGTCATCAGCTTTGAAATAGGAGACCAACTTATAGATTTCTGAGCATGTAGTGCTTATTTCACAGCCTCATCTTTGCTTACCTCAGCTTGAGTCCAGGAATTCCTTCTTTGCATCTAAATCAGTTCTCTGGAGTGAAGGTGAAACTATGCAAAATAATCTTTTGATAACTTAAGCCTGTCCCTATAGTTCCTTCTTTATTGGGAGATGAATCTTGCTAAAGAATCTTGACAAACCAAGATTTAAATCCCCTTAAGAAGCTTAAGAGAATTTTTCTCAGAAGGGATAATGACTCATCTAGGATCCACCATACCATTTTGTACTAGATCAGTAAGTCAATAAGAATTTATTAAGTCCTAACAACGTGGGAGGCTCTGTGCTACCTGGGGTATGAAGAAAGGCAAAAAATATAGTCCTTGCCCTCAAGAAGCCCACATTCTAAAGAGGAAGACACTATTTCAGTAAGTATGTACACACAAGAAATATACAATGTACATGGCAGGTAATCTCAGAGTGGGGAGGGGTAGAGGACACAGAAAGAAGGTAAGAGTAGGGCATGGACCCAAGAAGGATTCCGAAGAATGCCCTAAGATCTACTAACCCTCTCAAAGCACTTGATTTATGCTCAATCACTGTTAAGTTCTTAAGGGATTTGAGCTGCCAACCACAACTTGGAAGTAAAATGAAGAAAGGTAGGTAGAAATGCAATCACATATAAGAAAACTAAAGGAATTCCCCATTCTTTCTCAGCATGCTATACATATATATAAAGTTTTAGCAGGGAGAGAGGATACTGTTGTCAAATCTCCTCCTTGTTGTTTCTTTTTCTTTCTATGTTTAACTTCTATACCCTTATGAAGGAATAAATTATTTCTTTTTTTAAATTAATTTATTTATTTTTAGTCTTCAACATTCACTTCCATAAGCTTTTGAGTTTTAAATTTTCTCCCTCTCCCTTCCCACCTCCTTCTCCAAGAAAGTATGCAATCTGGTATAGGCTCTACATATACAAGGAACAGATTATTTCTTATAGAATGAGCCCCCTACCTTAGGACTACCTTTGCAGATAGACTTATTCTGATTCACTCTAGCATATTCTGAAAAACTTTGCCCAGAGTATATATGTTCTTGTCTTGGCTTTGCTGCTGAATGACGACTGTTCCTCTACAACAAAGTAGTATGATAGATTTGGGTGGGCTTGGGACAAGTGTAGGGGACAAGAGGTGCCTAGCTTCTTCTCTTCAAAGAGGTTACCATGGTTATGATTTAATGTACTAGTTCTTAATTGGGAGAGGATGAACTTGATTTTTTAAAGAACTATTTTGATAACTGTGTTTCCATGCAATTGGCTTCCTTTATAGTCTGACAGGTTTTACTTAGGTATTAAAACATATTCTGAGAATAATACAGTCCATAGCCTTCACCAGACTGCCAAAGGGTCCATCATGGGGGGCGAAGCCAAGATAGCAGAGTGAAAGCAGTGACTTGCTTGAGCTCTCCCCCAAACCCCTCCAAATACTCATAAAAATGGCTCTAAACAAATTCTGAAGCAGCAGACCCCACAAAAAGACAGAGTGAAACAAATTTCCAGCCCAAGACAACCTGGATGATTGATCAGAAAGGTGTATCGTGCCGGGCTGGGAGCGCAGAGCAGAGCAGCATGGGCGCAAAGGCCGCAGCAAACCTGAGAGGACTGAATTGCGGGCAGCTGTGGAGGTTTCCAGACTCCTCAATCCACGAATGCCAAAGACAACTTAGAAGGTCAGTGGGAAAAGTCTGTTTCTGTCGGTGGTCAGAGAGGAAGGCGGGGTCTCAGCTCCATTACCTAAGGGGGGGGGCAGCTGCTTCCCGAGCTTCCGGCCACAGACTGGGGGGAATCCAGTGGCTGATCAGAAAGGGACTGCAGGGATCTCTTTGCCAGTGCTGAGGCAGGAATCTCTTGCTTTGCCGTGTGTGGATCTGGGTCACAGTTCTGGGGCGAGCTGGGGTGAGGAGGACGCTGGCGTGGTGAGCTTGGAGTGGCTGTGGAGAGGAACCCCTCCTCACAGTTAGGACAGAAAGGAATACTTGTGGTCACAGGCCAGGAAAGGAGTAAACACCTGCCCCTTATCATACCACCTTGGAAGAACTGAAAATTTACAGGTCCCTACAAGTATCTCTGAAAACAGCTACACAAACCCCTGAAGCTTGGGACAGTACACTCTCCACATTGGAAGCAGACTCTTACCTTAACAAGGAGTTTAAAACTCAAGTAATTGGCTGGGATCATGAGCAAGCAGCGCAAAAAGAGTCAGACTATATTATCTTACTTTGGTGAAAAAGAAGATCAAAATATACAACCAGAAGAAGACAACAAAGTCAAAGCTCCTACATCCAAAGCCTCCAAGAAAAATATGAATCAGTCCCAGGCCTTGGAAGAGCTCAAAAGGGATTTTGAGAAGCAAGTAAGGGAAGTAGAGGAAAAACTGGGAAGAGAAATGAGTGATGCAAGAAAATCATGAAAAACAAGTCAACAGCTTGCTAAAGGAGACCCAAAAAATACTGAAGAAAATAACACCTTAAAAAATAGCCTAACCCAAATGGCAAAAGAGGTCCAAAAAGCCAATGAGGAGAAAAATGCCCTAAAAAGAAAAATTGGCCAAATGGAAAAGGAAGTCCAAAAGATTACTGAAGAAAATACTTCCTTAAAAATTAGAATAGAGCAATTGGAAGTAGTGACTTTATGAGAAATCAAGACACTGTAAAACAAATCCAAAAGAATGAAAAATTAGAAAACAATGTGAAATATCTCATTGGAAAAACAACTGACCTGGAAAATAGATCCAGGAGAAAGAATTTAAAAATTATTGGACTATCTGAAAGCCATGATCAAAAAAAGAGCCTAGACATCATCTTTCAAGAAATTATCAAGGAAAACTGCCCTGATATTTAGAACCAGAGGGCAAAATAGAAATTGAAAGAATCCACAGATCTCCTCCTGAAAGAGATCCCCAAAGGAAAACTCCTAGGAATATTGTAGCCAAATTCCAGAGTTCCCAGGTCAAGGAGAAAATATTACAAGCTGCCAGAAGGAAACAATTCAAGTACTGTGGAAACACAATCAGGATAACACAAGATTTAGCAGCTTCTACATTAAAGGACCGCAGGGCATGGAATATAATATTCGGAGGGCAAAGGAGATAGGATTACAACCAAGAATCACCTACCCAGCAAAACTGAGTATAATCCTTCAGGGGAAAAAATGGTCATTCAGTGAAATAGAGGACTTTCAAGCATTCCTGATGAAAAGACCAGAGCTAAACAGAAAATTTGACTTTCAAATACAGGACTCCAGTGGAACATGAAGAGGTAAACAGGAAAGAGAAATCATAAGAGACTTATTAAGATTGAACTGTTTACATTCCTGCATGGAAAGATGATATTTGTAACTCATGAGAACTTTGTCAGTATTAGGGTAGTTGAAGGAAAAAAATGTATGTATGTATATTAGATAGATAGAGGGCACAGGGTGAGTTGAAGATTAAGGGGTCATATCTGGAGAATAAAATTAAGGGATGAGAGAGGATGATACTAGAAGAAAGGGAGAGGTAGAATGGGGTAAATTATCTCACAAAAAAAAAAAAGAAAAGTCTCTCACAGTGGAGGGGAAACAGGGGAAGTGAGAGGGAATGAGGGAATCTTATTCTCATAGGATTTGGCTTAAGGAGAATAACATACACATTCAATTGGGTATGGAAATCTGTCTTACCCTACAGGAAAATGGGGAAGGGGACAAGAGAGCAGGGGGTGATAGAGAGGAGGGCAGATTGGGAAAGAGGGTAATCAGAAGCAAATACTTCTGAGGAGGGACAGGGTCAAAAGAAAGAATAGAATAAATGGGAGGGCAGGATAGGGTTAAGGGAAATAGAGTTAGTTTTTCACAACATGTCTACTATGGACATGTTTTGCATAACTGCACATGTACAGCCTATATTGAGTTGCTTGCCTTTTCAGTGAGGGTGGGTGGGAGGGAGGAAGGGAGAAAATTTGGAACTCAAAGTTTTAAAAACACATGTTTTAAAAAAAATGTTTTCACATGCAACTGGGAAATAAGAAATACAGGAAATGGGGTACAGAAGTCTATCCTGCTCTACAGGAAAATAGAAGGGGAAGGGGATAACAGAGGGGAGGGGGGAGAGATAGAAGAGAAGGCAGACCAGGGGAAAGGGTATTCAGAATGCATGCCATCTTGGGGTGGGGGGAAGGGGGGAGAAGTTTGGAACTCAAAAACTTGTGGAAGTGAATATTGAAAACTAAAAATAAATAAATTTAAAAAACAAAGGGTCCATCATGACACACAAAAAAAGTTAAGAAGTCGTTGTGTAATGAATCCAAGGCTACATGCCTAGAGGCTTCCCATCTTCCTCCTGGCCTAAGTGCTTAGTTGCATGGTTGTTAAATTGTGTGTGTGTGTGTGTGTGTGTGTGTGTGTGTGTGTGTGTGTGTGTGTGTGTTAATGAATTTTTACTCTGAAACATGCTAGAATTTATGTTTGGATTTTTTTTAAAAAGTGTTCCATTAACCAAAATGGAGGCAAACAAACATCAAGCTTCGAAATTGACAAGATATTTACACGCTCCCTAATTTCTTTAAATCAGCTGTGCAGGATGTCATTCTGTACAGAGTATATACATGCATTCACACCCAAATGCTATTCTCAAACTTGGAAAACCAGAGGTTCCATAAGTCTGTTTCATGGTATTATGTCAAGTGCAGCCCACTTTGTTTTGGCTATAACTTCAGTCATTAAATCTGAATACCAGTCCTCTTCTCTTTCTTCCTTCCTATCCCTGGAGTTTAGAAGGTTATCACAACTGAGAGTGAAAGTAAAAATGCTAATCCTCCATTTTAGCCTTTGAAAGTAAGTAATCAGTACCATTTTAAAGTTACTTACTGGCCCAACTTGGCACATTACTCATTGACAAAAATATCTTTTGCTCACAGTCTAGGGAGCTATGGTGTTATCTGTCACACAAATAAATAAAATTGGATTGGTTATAAAAATACCAAACAACTTTTTCCATCTACACCTGCCAAAACCCACCATGATGAGGTATCTGATAGCAATGAAAATTATTAACCTGAAAAATATATTTATAAAGTATTTGTAAAATTAATGGATGGATGAAGCATTTATAGTAATAATATAGCTCATACTATGTATCAAATGTTGTGTTGAGTGAAGGGGGTGCAAATAGAAAAGAGAGTCCCTGCTCTCAAGGAGTTCAAATTCTAAACAACAGAAATGGAAGGTTTTAGCTCCAAGTAGATGGAAAAGCCTCATGCTTCTCAAAGTGCAACAGCAAAGCAGATATTAATGCCTTTTCTTTAATGTAATTTCCATTGATAAAACTATATGTTTCTGATGTTGGACCACGTGACAGTGCCAAGGGCTTTTTTGGTGGCAAGAACTTTCTTTTCTGGGTCTTCATTAGCTGTGATTGCAACACCTGCAGGAGCAGTTGCCAGGCTGCTTCCCAGGATGATGGCTGAGGGCACTGGGCTCCAAGCATTGCTATTCACAAAGATCCTAGGTTCAGGGTCCTAGGCTGTTTCTACCAAGATCTGAGGGGAAATGATGATCAAAGAGATGGTGGCAGTCTGACTTGCCTGTCACATACTGTCTCCTATCTCTCTTTCAGGGTGCCTTGCTGCTTCAACTAGGCTAGCTTGCCTGCTCTGTGAGAGGCTGTTGGTTGGCAATTGGTGGAGATGGCTGGCCCTTTCTCCACAGGGCCTTGGCCTTCCTCAGGAAATGGCTGTGAGGACTGGGCTAGAAGCAGCTCTAAGGATCTGGGAGGTGCTGCTATTCCCAGGGCTCCTGTGACAAGATTCTTGGTCATATTTTCCATTTTCATTCATAATCCTACTTGAATGTATCCTGAATTTTTTTTCTGGTTCAGGCTAAATTTTTTTTTCCAGGCTATGTATGGGCTTGTACTGATTATCATGACTTCCCTGAATGTAAAATAACCCAAATCACAAAGCTATAAACGGCATATATGTTGGAGTCTTTAAGGAACCAACATTAATGGGATTTCACTCATGTGCTTCCTTCCATCCCTGGTACTTCCTTCCCACAGAAAAAAAACGCAACTCTCTAAATTTTCTGACTTGGGCAAGAGGAATACTTGCCCTGAGAGGGCACCTCTTTTCTTCTTTGAACAAGTTTCTATTTCAAGGTGGAAGAAATCTGGAAAACAAACACTTCCTGATCCCCCAACCCCAGTATTTTACTCAGTAATTAAACGTTATACTTGAGAGGTGTTTAAATAGCAACTGCTTTCGGTTGAGACCATTCTCAGTGATAACTAACAGAACCAATAAAGATAAGTTGTTATCAGACAGTCATAAACTATGTCTGCTGATTAAGGGATATACTCCTTGTCAGTGTTTGAGCAGACTCTAAGTAACACATTCCTGTGACAAAGAGTACAGCAGATGGCAGTCACTTGACTACTCTACTATTAGGAGAGAGAGAGGGGAAACTAGCCTGGTTATGCCTGTATAGGCCCATCTTTTTTGCAGGCAACTCAAATTAGGAGCATTGACCCAGAACAGATAGAGTACAGAGGGACATAACTCTCTATACAAAATACAATGCGAATATACATACATACGTATATCATACATACATACATAAATAAATCTCAGTGCCCAATTACCTACAAATTTCACAAGCACGTTGAAACCTCTCATGTTGCTGTTTGCTTCGTTTAAACCTGCTTTTCTTTTCCCTGAACTTTGAGTCAGAAGGGAAAGACAAATTATAATTATGGTTCCATACATACATATTAAAAAGAGCTATAAATTGTAACCAGAGCAAAATGTACAAAGAGATTATAATGGTGAAACTTTGCAACAAGCTGAATTATTAGTGTAAAGGTTCTAGAAGAAAAAAAATTATCTGGTTGAACAAGTAATTCTGTGTACTTCCTCTATGATTTATGGACATGGAAGCGTGACTATAGTTTTAGAATGAAGGGTAAAGGGAGGCAGGAGTGCAGTTGGAGTTGTTTCAAAGATCTCTTCGGGATCACAAATGGCCCAGTAGTGGGCAGCTTGCAAGGAGAGGCATTATTTGTGGAACCTAGGTGAACAAATATAGGGAAAGGCCAAAAATGACACCATTCTTCCAGCAATTAAACATACCGTGTTGGTGAAGATAGGTAACCTGACATAGAGGATAGGGATGGGGTATGGCAGGCTTTGGAGTCAAAAAGCCTGGGGTTCAAGTCTGGCTACTGACAAATACTGGCAGCAAGTCACTTTTCCTCTCAGTACCCCCTCTCCCCCCAAAACCCCCTATAAATTGCAAAACAATTCCTGATCTGCACTGGTAGAAGAGATTTCCTCACCTGGTGCTCCCTATACTGATAAAAACCACAGGTCCAAAAAATGTTAGAGAAACAGTTTCTGTTTTCTTCTTTCCACAATCTCAGAACAGGAAAATAAAGGAAGTGGGGAGAGATGAAATTTTAACAGTGACACGGCAGCTAAAGTTCACCTAACACCTTCTACAACAATGTGGTGGCCAGAGAGCTACAATCCTGGGACTTCCCTTTTCCTGACCTCATAAAACAGGCCTTTATTGACCTTCAAAGGTACATCTTTATTGTTTTATTTTCCTGATAAGAGATGGATAAGGAAATCTGAGCTCAGCTATTCATTTGTCAACACAAAGGCTATTTTTAATGAATTGATTTTAATTTTTTGAGGGGTGGGGAAGGATGTTAAGGGAAGCATCTTAATTAAGCATTCTCAATAAACATAAGGGGGAACTAAAATCCCCATGGATGGCTGTGATTCTACAAGGACTGAAGTTCTCTGCATTAATATTCACTATTTCCTATAAGCAAAAGTCTGGTATTCAGGGTATGACTGGGTGATAGCAAAGATCAACTGATAGAGGGCTCCCATCCAGGAGAACTTCCTCCTCCATCCCTACCCCCCAGTCTGGTGATTTTTTTTTTTCCCTGAGGACTCCGAGGCTCTCCCAAGGATCCTTCTTTGACATGAAGTGTCTGCAAGAAGCACAAAGACATCTCTCTCTGTTCTAATAGGCCTCTTCCCTCTGACCTACCACCTCAATGAAATCTGTGCTACCTTTACATACTAGGATACTGTAAAAGTTCAAAGTTACAACTGTCTGCTGTGCTTTCATGAACTGAACATTTCTTTTTTTTTTTTTACTATCTGCAAAGTCATAAAAGAGGGATGGGGAGGGGGAGGTTGGTCTTTGTCTACTGTTCCATATGGAGACAATAGCTCTCACACAAAAACTTCTAAAGTTCATGATACAATTGCTGCCTCATAATATGTCTTTATATTATTTTTTATTATAGGGGACAGGTGGTATCCCAGTGAATAGAGCACTGGGCCTAGAATCAGGAAGAAATGAATCAAAATCTGGCCTCAGAAACTTACAAGCTGTGAAACCCTGGCCCTGTCACTTCACCCTCTACCTGTCTCAGTTTCCTCAACCATAAAATGGAATAATAATATCACTTGCCTCACAGCATTGCTGTGAGGATCAAATGAGATAATATTTGTAAAATCACAGTACCTGCCATGTAGTAGCTGCCAAATAAATGACTCTCTTCCCCCGTCCCCGTGTGTGTGTGTGTGTGTGTGTGTGTGTGTGTGTCTCTCTCTCTCTCTCTCTGTCTCTGTGTGTGTATTTCTCTCTGTCTCTGTCTCTGTCTCTCTCTCCCCCTCCATCCCTCCTTCCCTCTCTATCTCTCCCTCCCCTTCCCCTTTCATGTTCCCTTGGGATAATACAGCCATGACTTTCAGCATTACATGAAACTTCTATTTGTCACCTAATTGTCCCTTACCCTGTCTGGAAAGGCATTCTTCTCATGTAAATTTCATGTAGTTATGTAAACACAATTGTGAGAAAGTTGTCTGTGTATGTGTGTGTTGTTTTTTTTT
Source organism: Phascolarctos cinereus (assembly GCF_003287225.1). Classification (NCBI taxonomy): domain Eukaryota; kingdom Metazoa; phylum Chordata; class Mammalia; order Diprotodontia; family Phascolarctidae; genus Phascolarctos; species Phascolarctos cinereus. The sequence continues at coordinate 440,202,128 of NW_027555847.1, read as the reverse complement.
AAACCCTCCCCTGCTAAAGCTGAGGCTTTTTGGCATGTTGTGAGAATATGGATCTGTTTCAGGTAACTGAGAAATGACAATGACAGTAATAATGATGACAAGTAAGTAACACTTCGTTTTCTGGAAAAGGTCCTTGCTTGAAGCTTCCTCTTTTGCCATGATGCACAAGAAATTCCCTAGTTGTGCCCTCTCATAAGTCAAACAACACAATCTCTAGGAAACCTTGCACCTGTAGCAGCAGCCAGAGCTGCAGGCATTGGAAATTTCAATGGACTGCAAATGACACTGCCAAAATCTGAAAGGAATGGGGTGGACCCATGGGAGAAACAGTTGTCATCAACGGTGTACTGAACACTGCATTTTGATCTGCTTTTCAAAACAAGCAGAAGTCTGTCTAGGGGGCTGGGATTAGTCAGTAAAGCCAGCACATAAACCCTCCCCCCAATATTATCTTTAGTTAATTGGCAAGTGCAGTGATTTTTTTTTCCTGCTGCCAGAAGCATCCTGTCCAGTTGCAGATAAGCACAATTAAAAGGGTCTAAAGGAAATCTGCGAAAAGTGGCCCATGCTGAGAATTGCTAAGAGAGCTCATACTGGACATTTGTACCTTGGGAAAAATTAGTTTGTTTTTCTGGTAATTTCTCACTGGAATCTGAATTGCTATTAATTTTTTTTAAACAATTTAATTATATTCAGCAAACATTTACTGAGCACTTATGAAGTGCCTGGCACTATACATGGCCTCGTGGATACAAATAGAAAAATACACATTCTCTACACTATTGCTCATCATTGCTTATAGAAATGGGATTCTACCTCCAATTCCCAAGAAAAACATATGCTTCCATAACTAATTGGCTATAGCAAGCTTTTCTAAGATTGCATTTCATTAGAGCAAGGCTCTTCAGCTCAGATGAAGCAGCCCCTTGCCTAAGCTGCTGAACATATTAAGCAACACCTGAAGTGTCTAATTTTTTTTTTCAAAATCCAGTAGGTTTTTCAGCTTTCTTCGTTTCCAATCATCCCAGTTGACTTTCTAATCACACTTTTTGTTGTTGTTCAGTAGTTTTTCAGTTGTGTCCAGCTCTTCATGACCTCTTTGGGGTTTTCTTGGCAAAGATACAGGAATGGTTTGCCATTTCCTTCTCCAGCTCATTTTACAGATAAGGAAACGGAGGCAAACAGGGTTAAGTGACTTGACTAGGGTCACACAGCTAGAAAGTGTTTGAGGCCAGATTTGAACTCAGGAAGATGAGTCACTTTGACTCTAGGCCTTGGCACTCTATCTCCTTTGTCACCTAGCTGCTATAGATTTTGCAAATCAAAATGGATATCAAAATGGATATTAAATAAAAATGAATTTCATTACACTTCCAACTTTCAGGCTTCAGTCAACTCTCAATTACCTGTGAGAAGCTCTTCATTCTAGACTGGTTTCTGCTTCCCACCCAGCATCTTTCAAGGCCAAGTCAAGAAAAGTCAATAACCATTTATTAAGCACCTACTATATGCCAAGCTCTGTGCTTTTAAGTTCTGGGGATACAAACAAAGGTAAAAGCAGTCCCTGCTCTCAATGAATTCACAATCTGATAGAGGAAACAATATGCAAATAGCTATGGAGAAACAAGATATACAAGATAAACTAGCCTTAAGATTAAGGAGGACCATAAAAGGCTTCTTATGGAAGGTGGGACTTAGCTGACATCTGAAAGAAGCCAGGAGGCAGAGACGTGGAGGGAGAAAATTCCAAGCATGGAGGCCAGCCCTTGAAAATAAACAAAGTGGGGATGGAAAGCCATGTATAAGGAATAGCAAGGGGGCAAGAATCTTTGAATCACAGAGTATAAAGAGGGGAATACGGTTTAATGAGACTGGAAAGCTAGGAAACAACCAGATAGATTCTCCATGATTTTGTGCATTGTTGCGTGTTTTGAAAAGTAATGTTAATATTAGCCTAAGACAGACAAAAGAAAAAAAGCAAATCCAGTGAAAGAAAAGAAAACCCAGGATACATGCAAACTCACTACAGAAATTATATATGGTCAAATCAAACATGAACGATTTCTGGATTTTCTGTTACATTAAACTTTATGCCACAGCTCTCCTCTAGGAGTATAGATACTGATTGACGATGCTGATTTTGGATGAGTTAGTAATGAAATGGTCCCAAGGAGATTAGGACTCAAAAGATACTAAGTACAAACCTGGAGAAGTCATTTCACCAGAACCGGCCTTAGTCTATAAAACGAGAACACATCTACTAACATCTTCTAGCTCCAGATCTATGATCCTAATGTCCTAGTATCCAAAAGCTAAATAGATATTCAACTTAAAGCATTCCTATTATAGTTGCAATTAATTTGTCTAGGTACTCTTTCAGGTAACAGAACCCAGGAGAATCTCTGGATCCAATGAATCTGAGCAGATTAAATCATTTCTAGATTTTGGTCATGGGTAGGTAAGAGTCTGGGACTCTGGGTCGGTGCTCAGCAGACTAAAGGGTATCTCATTTGATTTCAAATTGAATCCATGGGAACATGTACCACTAGGATCCCTCCAAAACCAATTTTGTCCAGGGAAACAATTAGGTGTCTTAAAGGCACCTTGAAGTCAGAAAATAGAATCAGAATCAAAAATCACAGTGTTTGAGAAAGATGGGATGTGCTATTTTAACAGATGAGGGAACAGATCCAAGAGAGAGGGTACCTTCTCCAAGGTCATAAAGTGGGAGAGCTGGGACTTGAACCCAGGTCTTTCGGATTCTAAATCAAGAGCTCTTTCTGCCATACCTGAGTTTGAATTCTGGCTCAATCATTTACTTGCTGTTAGGTCAGTCATGAATATACCTCCCAGAGCCTGATGTAAAAGAGAGACAATATTTAACGCTACTGACCTTACCAGGTGATTGTGAGGATTGGCTCCCATATACATAAAATCCTCTCTAAACATTAAAGTGCTAATGAATGTAAGTTTAAAATTGTTATTTATTCAGATAAGGGATGTTTCAGAACTGGTACAGAGCTCCCAGGGTTGTTGTTATTGGAAGGTGGCCTCAGGAAGTGATCTTAGTCCAGGGCAAACCTGACCTAAAACAAAAAGGCTTTGCCAAAACTACACAAGCTTCAGGGAAGTACTGCATTTAACCCTCATTAACTTCAGGCCATCACCCTTCCATTCAGTTGTCACAGAAACCTAGCATCCCTTTCTGGCACAGTTACCTGATATCCTCAGTATTCATTTTCCTGGCTGTGAAAATGGAATACTGTCACTAACTCACCTCAAAAGAGAGGTAGCATAATGTAGTAAACAGCCCTGCCAAAGTTCAGATACTGCCTTTGACGATGATTAGCCATGTGACCATGGACAAGAAACAATAATGATAATAGCTAACATTTATTATGCCTGGCACTGAGTTAAGTGCTTTACAAATATCTCACTTGAACCTCACAACCACCCTGGAAGCAGGTGCTATGATTATTCCCATCTTACAGATAAGGAAACTGAGGCAAACAGATTAAGTGACTCGCCCATGGTCATGCAGGTAGAAAGTATCTGTGGCCAAATCTGAATTCAAGTTTTCCTGATTCCTGCCCCACAGTTCTATCCACTGCACCACCTAGCTGTCTAGGTCACTTAATTCAGTTCAACAAGCATTTATTATGAATTTATTAAGTGCCTACTATGTGCCAGGCACTGTGCTAAGTACCTACACTGTGATAGATACTGAAGTAGGAGCAGAAGATACAAAGGCAAAAATTAAATAGTACTTTCCAACTTTTCTGAGACCCTTTACCCATCTGTAAAATGAGGTTAATAAAACCTATAAGACTAACATACAGGGTTGTTGGGAGTATCAAATGAGTAAATGCATATAATTTGCAAACTTTTAAGTGCTAGACAAATGTCACTTATTATAATTTTAAACATTAATAAACTTTTCTTTGTCTCTTAGAACAAGATGCTCTCCCCCTGCTAGACTCAGTTTATTTGTGTGTAAGGTTTCAAAGAGACACACAAAAGAAATGTGCCTAATATCTGCAGAGCACTTCTATGTTTCTAAAGTGCTTTGGTAGCTACTGTTACATTTCAACACGATGACATTGCTGATGACATTCCTGTTTGACATGGTAGGGCAGGTATTGTTATTTCCATTCTATTGATGAGGCAACTGAAGAGCAAAGAGGTCAGGCAAACTGTTCAAGTTCACAAAGCTAGTAAAAGCTACAAATAGATATTTATGTCATACACACATTATATACATAATATATACATATACTTGCACATATACACACCTATGTCTACATATATGGAATTAAGTACCCTTTCCCTAACAACTCTTCATTTTCTCCAATATTAGAGGTACAGGATGGAATTCAGAAACTAATTTAAATCTTTTCTCCTATTCAACCCTTTACAGGCTACTAACAGCACAAATTACCATTTTAAATTTTGCCTCCTCTTTCTTTTCCTCCCAAAGTTTTTTTTTATAAGATAATCGATCACCAATGAAATACACATACATATCCACAAATGCAAACACACAAAATAGGGCAACAAGATGGATAAGGAAGAAGTATTAGGAATCCATAACCTGGGTAACTAATTCCTAAATAGTGTCTCAAGTGAGATAACATAAGATGTAAAGATCCTTTCAGGCCTTAAAGTGCTATTTATTATTGTTATTGTTCACATATTTTATTTTCTAAATTTTGCTCCCCTGCTAGACATTCTTCCCTAGTAGGGATTGTGGCAAGAAATGGGCTGCAGTCAGGAGACCAGTACCCCAAGCCCTCACCACTCATTCATCCCAAGCTGGAACTCTTGGTTTCCCTCTTTTTAATTAGTTCCCTGCTTTTGGCTTGCTCACTATCACACCACAGTCCTTCCTTCTTTGGGAGCTGTGGAAGGCTTCCTCCATGAAAAGTGTCCTATACCTTGGTACCAGAGTTTCTGGATTTCCCCTTTTCGGCTTCTCTCTACCCCAGGTACCCCTCCCCCTTTTCCTATGAGAAGCTTTGGGAGATGGAGAAAGGAGGTCATCATTTCTCAGTCGTGTAAGGAAAGGAGGGTTGGGGTCCCGATTAATGCACTGAATTAGAGGTACTGATTAGGAAATTGCAGAGCTGAACGTGGTGCTTGCTTTCCTTTAAAACAAAATAAAACATTACCCACCTCTCCCACCAAACTACCATTAACAATAGTCCACTAAAGTATTATGCTTAAGTACCATCCTGGTACAGAGGCGACCCTGCCTCCTAGAAGCTCAAGTTTTGGCAGGTTCTCCCAAACTGGCAAGGCTTCAATTAACAGGCCCAGCCAAGGCTCTGTATCTTTTGCCGGAGGGCCAGCCGGCTAAAGTCCGAGAGGTTCATTACCAGAAGCTGGATGCCTAGTGATGAGGATTTTCGTTTTTCCTTTGGCCACAGAAATTCACGAAATTAAAGCGTGAAGGGGTCATGATTTGCACAGACGGGGGAAATACTGGCCCCATGAACTCATAGATCTTTAAAAGTATATAAGCAGGAGAAAAAAACAACAACATTGATCGTTCCCTGAAGCCTGGGTTGGATGGCTTTGAGTCACAGGTCGGCGGTGGCAGCAGCCCATTTTCCCTCCGGGTGCTCCCTCGCTTCTCCCAGCGGTTCTCACCGCCGGGCTCTAGGCTTTGGTCCCGGGGAGGTTAAACAGCAGCATGTGTGTAAAATGTGTACGTGTGTGTTAGTTTATAAATGTATATGTGTTACTGCGTGTGTGCGTGCGTATGCGTATGTGGCCGGGAGCTTCTAACAGGACCAAGCCTGGCCAAGGTCCTCCTGCATCCTAACCCCAGCCCCGGTCCCTGCGCCCAGTCCAGGTCCTTACCTGTAGCGGGGCGAGCAGGACGCACAGCCCGAGAAGCTGGAGGAGGCGGTGGAGGGGCCGCCGCCGGCAAGACGGGGCCATGGCGCGCACCCGCGCCTGTTCCCTCTAGCGCCTTCCCGGTGGCACTGGCTGTCTCGCTGACACCCTCGCCCCACGTTCCCTGGAGCTCCCTCCCTCGGCCCTTCCCTCGCCACCTCCCCAGAAGCCCGCCGCGTGCAGTCTCTTTCTGCGGGCCGCAGCCACCTGTCCCCCAGGCGGGCGCTGCGGCGGTGCTGCGCCCACCCCCAGCCCTCCCACGCTCGCTCCTCCCAGAGGCCGATCGCTTAGCTACAACACCCCCTACCCCCAGCCCCTTATTTTCTGGAAAGGTGGAGATTCCTTGTAGATGTGGGCGTAGACGAGGGTGAGTGGGTGGGTGTGAGAGCAGGGGAAGACTTGACGCTCAGGGGACGTGCCTTGGCTTTCAGGAAAGTGAGGAAGTTGAGCTTGATTTAAAAAAAAAAAAGACTGGGGCATTAGGAAGGTTAGGTGGGGAGAAAAGGGAGGGATCGAAATATTAAAAAAAAAAAGGGAAGTACAGGTTTTGCTTTACTCAATCCTTCTCTTTGAGCTTTCCTGTCCCAGATAGTTCAAGTCCTGGCTCTTTAGCGTTACGAGCCTGAGCCCGCAGGTTTCACATATGCAGTGAAAACCCCCTTTAAAAACATTTTAAAAATAAACCAAACCAAAATATTTCCTGGGTCCTGAAATAAATAATACATAAGACAGTCCTAACTCCTTTACAGTTGTTGAGTGCTTTGTCTAAAGTAGAGGCAATGTAGGAATCATAGGGTCAGGATTCAAAAAACTTAGTGTCTTTGTGACCTCAGACAGGGTACTTAGTCTCTGGTTACACAAGTGGATGGGAGACTGGGGGTTGGGGGAGGTCATGATGTGTTTGATCGATTATATTACCTTATCCCCTAGATGAAACTAAGGGTGTCAGAATTTGAGTGTTTCCTTTGCATATGAAATGATCAGGAAGCTAGGCTGAGACCAATGAATTTACCTACAGATGTGGACTATTTAGGAGCCTCTTTTCCCACCCACTGATGTAGTGGATAAATGAAAAGACTCAGAGCTTTAAAATGGAGGTATAGACTGTGGTGTGGCAGATGAGTGGAGACTCAGCTTTTAGGAGACTTTGCGGGGTGGGGAATTTCTGTTCCCCCTGTATCATTGGCAAAAAACATCTTGCCACAGAAGTATATGGCCATAAGAGATACATGCTTGCTGGAAAGCTCACCTTCAATGGAGGGAGTATGACAGGGTCAGGGACAGGGACAGGAACACAGAGAGTAAGCAGGCTTTCCTGTGTTTTCCCTGTGTTGCTAGGCTAAGGAAGGTTTCTGGTCTTCTAGTTTCTGCCTAAATTAAAATCTCTGGCTTGTGCAATGGGAGAAAAAAAAGAACTGCAATACTCCAGTACATATGTAGTACAGGCCTGCACTGTCTTTCTGCACATGGCAGCTGCACTCTCTTTCTCCCTCTGGACTGGCTCACTCACCCCAAACTGTTCTTATATTGTTAGGTCTGCTTTTTTTTCCCCTGAGGGGGGGAATGACCACAGCCATGAAACTAAAATTCCCTCTCTTAGCATGCTGGGGGTAACCCTGATGTGGAGGTGATATACTGCTATAACTTACTGCTTTCACTCCTGAGTTCCCACAAGTGTTTTTTCCATTTACACAAAATCAATAATACTATTGATTCTTAAACATGAACATTTACGAAATGAGAATGTGAAAAGCAAGAGCAATTATAACATTTACTTAATAGAAGGCAAAAGCAAGAATAATCATTGCATTAATTTAACATAAGATAAGAGCAGGAATAACCAAAACATAATATTCCGCCCATAAAACTGAGTCATAGTCTCCCACAAATGCACACAGGGTCCATGGGGAAAAAGGGTGTACAGTTTTAGAAACCTAGTAGGGAGGTATGAGATTAAGGAAACCAATGTGCTCAGAGCAGCTCACAGCTCTATAAAGCAGGCCTTGATGTCCTTGGTCTGTTTAGAGGATGATCTGCACCAGGTACCATCAGCTGGGTAAGACAGCTTCTCTGCTGTTTGCTCCCTTCTGTTCCTCATAGCCCTCCCGCTGGACGAAGCTGTTTCTATGTTGTTCCCAGGCTTTTATTTTTTTAAAGCACACAGCCACCCTTGACAGGACACTGTGAGAGTGTTAAGCTATTTCAGTGACAAGCTGTTCTCTCAAACCACAGAACTGCCCTATTTCTCTGGGCAGGCTCCCCAGATCTCTCTGGAGCTCTGAGGGGTTTCTTCCTTTCAAATGGTCGTAGTGCTACACAGTCTTTTGCTAGACAGCTCTTCAAATAGACAGGATTCTATTTTGTCTGATCCACTCTTAGTAAAGCTATTTTGCTTCCACAACTGGCAGAGCAGATGCAAAGCCTTGCTTTCACCTTCTGTTTCTCCCTCTCAAACAACGGAGAACAGTAAAGGACAGGACAAGCAAATTGAGAGGCTTCTCCTCTCTCAAGCTAAAACTAACACTAGTGGGCATTTCTGTAGCCAATCAGCTCTCAACAGAGCAATACTTCTCTTCAGATCATAATGACTCCCAGCAAAACATATGCGAACCATGCCTTTCAGTTCAGCATCTCTTAGCTTCTGTCTTGTTTAGGAACCTTCTCTTGTTTCCTCTTTTTTCTTCTGTCCCCAGCTTCTCCTACTCTCTCCTGTTTATCTGGTCATCTCTTAACCTCTCTCTTGGCTTATAAGGCCTCAGACCAGTGTCTCTTTATCAGCAGTAGCTGATCTCTATGATGTGAAACAAAAAATCCACCTTTTTGTCATGGCTTACCCCAACAATCCTTATATGATCTTTCCACAGTCCCCAAACAGTTGTTTTCTTTAAGACACAGCTGAAATCTTATGGTTTGCAGGTAAGATATGCCTTTCCTCAGTTGTAGCCTTCAAAACTCTGAACACAGAATTATATATATGAGTTGATAAACCATAATGCACTACAGCTGTTTTAAACTCAGTGCTCTGCCTTCAAACAGATCTTCTCAATACAATTATCTGCAGGATAGTATTCTTTTAGCATCTCAAAACATTCTGTGTCTCCCCTTTAGCATTTTTGTTCAAGGGACTATGCTTCTTTTCAAGCTGATTCTATCACAAATTTTTTTTTGAAGCAGTTAGTTGGCATATTGGACAGTATATTGGAGTTGTAGGCAGGAAGACCTGAGTTCAAATCCTGCCTCAGACATTTACTAGCTGTGTGACCATGGGTAAGTCCCTTAGCATCTTTTATCCTCAGTTTTTACATCTATAAAATGAATATAATAACACTGCCTCATAGGGTTATTGTGAGGATCAAAAGGGATGATGTGTGGAAAGTGTTTTGCAAACTTTGAAGGCTATACAAATGCCATCTCTTATTGTTTTATTCCCATTTCAGCAAACAAAACATCTACCTAACAAAGGAGCAGGACATACTGAACTGGATGTTGTTCTGTAGGCGCCTCAAATTCAACGTATTCAAAACAGAACTCATCTTTCCCTCCAAAGCCTCCCCTTTTCCTCTCCTAATATTATGGAGAGCATAACCATCTTCACCTAGGCTTACCTCAGTGTCACCCTCAAGCCCTGATTTGCAAATCTGATTGTCAACTCTTGGCATTTCTTTTTACCTTTACAACATCTCTCCCATATCTCTCTTCTCCACTCAACATAGCCACCACCCTTGTACATAGCTTTCTAATTGGTTTCCCTGATTCAAGCCTCTCTCCACTCCCATCCATCCTCCACTCAGCTGACAAAGTGATTTTCTTGAAGTTAGGTATGACTACATTACTCCTGCGCTCAATATTTTCCCGAAAGAAATACGAAGTCCTTTGTTGGCATTATTGACTTCATCACCTGGCCCCTTTCTACCTTTCCATTCTTCTTATGATTTACTCTCCTCTACACACTCTTCAATCCAGCTGCATTGGCCCAGTTGCCATTCTTTGCACGAGACACTCTCTGTACATTAGCACTGGCTTTCCATTCCCCCAGGGCCCACCACCCCAAACCTGGAATGCTCTTCTACCTCAATTCTTGTCCCTGGCTTCCTCGGCTTTCTTGGAGACACAGCTCAAATCTTACCTTTTGCAGCAAGCCTTTCCTGCTGCCCCTTCACACCATCCCATTCTTCTAAGATCACCTTCCACTTATACTGTCGGTACAGAATTATTTGTCTGTCGTCTCCCCCATCAGAATGTGAGCTCCTTGAGGGAAGGCACTGAGTTTTTGCCACTTTTTGCATCCCCAGAGTTTAGCACCGAGTCTGTCATGTAATAGGCATTTAATTGATTATTGATTGACATAGGCACAAAAAGACATTCTTAAAAAGAAGCAAAATTCATTTAGAAATTAAAGAAGTCAGCAGAGATTACTTTTAAATTGAATATTATTTATTTATCCTGCATATCACATTACTCCTTTAATATATGTATGTATATATGTGTGTATGTATGTGTGTGTGTATGATTTATATGTGTGTTCTTTCATACAGTAAATTAAAGATCTGTGAATATATATTTGTAACCAGTTGTTCCAGGTATATACTTTTCCATTCCACTTTTAGTTCCCTAAGGGCAAAGATTGTATTGTTGTTTTACCTGTATTTACTGAATATTTGCTTTTAAGGATGATGATTTATGTATAATTGTATATTGTATAAGAATAAGTTACAAATTATAATTTTTTTTCTTTTTTTAGTTTTCAACATTCACTTTTATAAGATTTTGAGTACCGTATTTCTTTCTCCATGGCAGATAATAACATAGCAGTAGCTCACACAGAATGCCCAGAAAGACCTTCTTGGAAAAGCTATGCTTGTTAAGACCCTGACATTCGATGCCAGGTAAGGCTATGGTTTTACTAAAGAGAGCTGAGCATGAGTTAGAAAGGCATTTTCATTGTGGCACTTCATGAGAAATACCACAGCTTACTCCTGGCACATTTTCAATGTTACCCTCTTCTATTTAAAAAAAAAAATAGGGACTTAAGACTTCTGCTTGGAAAGCCCCAGAGGTGAGGGCAAGAGATTTGGAAGTACTTTTAGCCTGAGGTGGTACTTCCAAATTAACTAACAGAAATCATATTTAAAAAAATCACTTACTTGAATAGACTACCATGTATTAAAACTAAATTACTTAGAAAATAATATAATGTAAATAATATAATTCTATTGATTTTCATTTATAGCCCTCATATAAAGGATTAAAATCCTCTTATAAATATTAAAAAGTAAACCATAATCACTACTAATATCCATCTGAAATAGCACTCCTATTACTAAATGTAGCATTTTCCCAAGGAACAAATTGTTGAGATATGAATATTATGGAAAAAAATGAAATTCTTTGGTTCCATTTATTCTTCTTCTCTATTTACTCTATAACACAGATGTGACTTTCACAAAGGGCAGTATTGCCTAGTGGATGAAAAGCTGACTTTGATGGCAAGGAGACCTGGGTTGAAGTGTTGCATCTGACTCATACAGACTATGTGACCCTCCCAAATCTTCTAAACTTCCAGTGCTCTGTCTATAGCAGAAAGGTGATGTCCTGCATTGGTAGAGGCAGTCTTCTCCCCAAGAGTTCCTTGTAACAGTAAAATCATAGGGCCAGACCTTATCCCTATTTGGCACAAAGGTGTCAAATGCATTCGGTAACAAATGATTTTAAAGGTATACTTTTGCAGATGCACTGGAATTTGGATGTTCTAGATTCAGGAGAACTGGGAGATAAAGTAGCTAAGTGGTGTAGTGGATAGAGCAGGGGACTGGCTTCAGCAAAATCTGAGTTCAAATTTGTCTTCAGACATGTACTATCTGTGCGACTCTGGGGCAAGTCACTTTGCCTCAGTTTCCTCATCTGTTAAATCATAACACCCACCTCCCAGGACTGTTGTGAGGATCAAATGAGATAATAATTGTAAAGAACTCACAATAATTCCTGGCACGTAGTAAGTGATATATAAATGTTAGCTATTATTATTTTTGCCTGGGTTCAACTCTTGGCTACCTTACTTTATTATAAATCTGGTTAGTTTAGGGCAAGGCTCTTACTCTCTCTGAGCAATTCTGAAGGACTCATGGTGAAAAATACTATCCACCTTCAGAGAAAGAACTGATGGAGTCTGAATACAGATAAAAACGTACTATTTTTCACTTTCTTTCTTGTTCTTGTTTTTTTTTTTTTTGCTGTTGTTGTTGGGGGTTTTTTTTTTTGGTCTGTGTTTTTCTTTTGTAACATGACCAGTATGGAAATATGTTTTGCATGACTGCATATGTATAACCCATATCAAATTCCTTGCCTTCTCAGGAAGTGTGGAGGGCAGGGGGGGAGGGAGAGAATTTGAAACTCAAAATTTGAAAAAAGAATGTTAAACGTTTTTACATGTAATTGAAAAAATAAAATATTTTTTAAAAGAAAAAAATGCACACGTTACAGAGTATCCAAGTCATTTTGCATTTCTGAAGGCCAGGACTACAATGGAGAGGAGAGACAAGAGCTAGAAGATTATTATAGAGTCCACATAGTAGGTAACATGCTATTTATTCCTTAAATTTTTTTTTTGTTATTCTTAACTGGACAAACATGAACTTCTCCATAAACAAAGAATGGAAAAAAGCATTGTATGTGAAAAGGAAAATCTAATTGCATGCATCTTGTTTTTTTAAAAAATACATTCTAAATTCAGCATTAGTTCCAAAAGCTGTCCCATTTGTCCAGGCTTACTTCTGAAACTCCTTCTGTTCTCTTCAGGGCATTTCAAAAAATTCTTTAGTATCTTCCTTCCTTCCTTCCTTCCTTCCTTCCTTCCTTCCTTCCTTCCTTCCTTCCTTCCTTCCTTCCTTCCTTCCTTCCTTTCTTTCTTTCTTTCTTTCTTTCTTTCTTTCTTTCTTTCTTTCTTTCTTCCTTCCTTCCTTCCTTCCTTTCTTTCTTTCTTTCTTTCTTTCTTTCTTTCTTTCTTTCTTTCTTTCTTTCTTTCTTTCTTTCTTTCTTTCTTTCTTTCTCTTTTCTCTTCCCTTCTCTTCTGCTGTCTCTCTGTCTCTCTGTCTCTCTGTCTCTGTCTCTGTCTCTCTCTTTCTCTCTGTCTCTCTCTGTCTCTCTCTTTCTCTCTGTCTCTCTCTCCCCTCTATGGTCTTTTCTATTCCAGTTACATTGCACAGTAGATAAAACATTGGGTTCTGAATCAAGAAGAACTAAATTTAAATCCTGACTCAGACACTGGCTGTGTGACCCTGAGCAAGTCACTGAATCTTTCTGAGTCTCAGTTTCTTTATCTTTAAAATGAGATGGTTGGACTTGATGACTTCTAAGAGCTTTTCAGTTCTAAATCTATGATCCTTTCTTGGTCAATAGTCTTCCTTTATAGCTGTGAAAGACATTACCTTCAAGTCTCTTCTAACTTGTTGATGATGTGACCTTTCTTTCATTTGGAGCTTATTGGAACATGATGTGTGCAGTAGTAGCTATACTGGTTTTATCTGGGCAGTGAGTGGGGTAATAGGGGCTGTTACTAGGAAGGAGAGAACACACCTGAGTTCCTATAAGAGCAGGAATATTTTTCTGAGTTCCCTAGCTGGTGATTATGTGGGTAAGGAAATAGCATTTTTATCTTTTTAACTTTTAAGTCAATTATCTTAATCTCTTAATAAATAAAGTGGTTTTTATTGTGTTTTATGATCCACTAGTTCTTATTGCATTTGAATCCTTGAGCCTAATTTAGGCCTGGCTCAGCACAATGTGAGATGTTGCTTGAAGCCTAATTTCTGACAGTCTGCTTTCCAATTTTCCCAGCAGGTTTTTTTTTTCATGAGTAGTGAATCTTTAACCCAGTAATTAAGGTCTTTGGGTTTATAACACTACGCTACTATGTTTATTTGCTTCTGGATGTAGCATTCTTAATCATGATATTAATTCTTACCAGATAGATATGGCCTCCACACATGCTGAGAATATTTGTTTCTAATAAAATTTGCAATGGTTAACTCATAGTGTATTTTTTATTTCTACCAAAAAAAATCTGCCAAACTCAAAATCCACCACAAGGCCAACTTGTTGTATGTAAGCACATACAGGAATCACAGGCCTGAAATGGAATCTCTTCTATAGGGATGATGTTCATCCTGGAAATCTCCACTTTCCTCACTTCTGCATGAGTACTTTTAGCTTTCAGAATTTAAAAGATAAAAAAAAAGTCTTAATGAACTATCTGTTACCTCCATTTGTCTTCTGTCGTTGGAGTTCATTATGGATGTCCTTTAAAACATAAATCACATTTTTAAAAGTCATTATTTAGGTATCAGAACAACAGGCACAGTCATATTAATGAAATTTGTATATATTTCACAGAGGATCCTTTGCCATGCTTAGATAGTAAACTCCTTGAAGGTAGGGATCCTGGCTTAACTAAACTCTGTGTTTTTCCTCCCCTCCCCGACCTGAGCACCAAGGACCATGTTCCTGGTGGAGAAAGTACTTTATGAACATTAAAAAATGAATGGACCAGGTGAAAAATATAAAAAATTGTCAAATTTTAAGCTATATTGTCTTTCTTAATATGAAATCTAACTGATAAACATATGTTCATTATTCACTCTGTCCAGTCAATGCCTAAGGATTTATTATTCAAATATAAATTGACCTTTTATTCAACAAAGAGGAAGGAAGATGTTGTAGATAGAGAGACTGAGTCAGGAAAACTGGCTTCTGACATTTAGAGTTATATATCTGTTGCTGATCTGCATTGATAGAGCAAGTTCCTGGCCAAAATCAGATCCAATACTTCTTAAGCATTGCATTAGCTTTTGGGTAGGCAAAAATGAAAAAAAATGACAGTCTTTCTCCTTAAGGAGCTTAAATTCCATTGGTGGCTTATTGACATGTAAGTTAAAAAAGCAAAATCCAATAGAGCTCTGGCCTTGGAGTCAGGAAGACCTGAGTTCAAATCCGGCCTCAGATGCTTGACACTTGACACTTACTAGCTATGTGACCCTGGGCAAGTCACTTAACCCTGATTACCTCACCAAAAAGAAAAAAAAAAAGCAAAATCCAGGGTAGAATATAATGGGGCAAGAAAGTTTCAGAGAAAATTTTAGAAAAAAATTGAGGATGGAGAAATTACACACAACGCTTTCTCTCTCTCTCTCTCACTCTCTCTCTCTCTCTCTCTCTCTCTCTCTCTCTCTCTCTCTCTCTTTCTCTCTCTCTCTCTCTCTCTCTCTCTCTCTCTCTCTCTCTCTCTCTCTCTCTGTATGAAGGGGAATCAAAGAATTCTTCCTGGAAGATGATCACAAAATCAGGGGTTTAGAGTAGTCCAATGCCCTCATTTTGTAGATTAGGAAACTAATGCCCAGAGAGATGAAGGTTAAACAAATAGTAAGATGCAAAGCTATGATGTGAACAATGTCTTCTGCCTATTAGGAAGAGAAGAACAGAACACAGAGAGGAAGGCAGAGTGCGTTTCAGGCATAAGGGAGAGCCTGCACAAATGCAGAGATGTGGACAAGCACAACCTACAATATATTGGCTTGGGAGCAGCATGTTGTCTGATCTGTCTGGAATACAGTGTTCAAAAGAGAAATAAGTACAGACTTCATGAGACCACATGAAAGAGATAAAAAGCTGTGAGCTAAACTTCAAGTAGTATGACCTTGTCTCTTTTACTATGAAATTTAACTGATAAACCCTCACCCTTGCTAAAGTTTCCCCTTCTGTATTTCTTCCCCCTATAGAAAGGTTTTAAATAAAAGTAGGACACTAGATAAAATCAAAAATACAATTACTCAACGCTTATTCCACAGAGAGACATCAAATTATGATAGCTTGTTATGAAGACTTGAGATACACAAAGACACTGCCATCATGGTTACTTTGGTAGATAAAAGTATCTCTCCATTTTTGTTTTGTTGTGTTTTTCATTCTGACATTAAATATCCCCCCCAAAAAAAAGAGAATTTCCACATACACATCACAACACAAAACAGTATTGTATATGAAATCATAACCTCTATTTCACACTGCTTGCTTTTTTGGGGGGGAAAAATGTATATGGTAAATTTTACATTACTTTCAAGACTGATGCTTGTCCATGCTTCCTTGTGAAGTTTCCTCTTGTTTTTTTCTATGTATTTAAAAAAAAAGTTTCAATGTCCCTCTTTTTTTGGCATTACTATTGCTGACTATTCTCTCCCCTCAAAAGTCCTCCCACCCCGCCATAAAAGATTGAGAGAATGAACAAAATTTAAAAAAGACCTTTGTAACAAATAAATGTAGCGAAGCAAAACAAGTTTACAGAGTAGCCATCCTCCCCAAAACGTGTCTCTTTCTGCATCTAGAGTCCATCACCTTTCTGCCTCTCTGTCTAGAAGCGTAGAACACGCTTTATCATAGCTCCTCTGGAGACATGCTTGGTCAATGGCATTGATCATTGTGCTTAAGTCTTTCAAAGTTATTTTTCTGTACTCTTTTTTCTTTCATAAATGATTCTGGTTCTTCTTATTTCATTTTGCATCAGTTCGCAATACCTAGGATTCTCTGAAATTGCCCCTTTTGTCATTTCTTATGTTGAGTAAAATTCCATTACATTCGTAACAATAAATCAATCAATAAACATTTATTAAGTGCCTACTATATGTCAGACATTGTGCTAAGTACTGGGGATACAAAAAGAAGGCAAAAGACAGTCTTCGCCTTCAAGGAGCTTATGGTGTAATGAGGCAGAGGACATATAAACAAGTATGTACAAACAAGCTATATATCAGATAAATAGGATATAACTAACAGAGGGAAGGCACTGGAATTAAGAAAGACTGAGGACAGTTTCCTGTAAAGGTGAGATTTTAATTGAGATAAAAGGAAGCCAGAGAAGTCAGTAGGAGGAACTGAGAAGGGAGAGCGTTCCAGGCAGGGAACAGCCAGAGAAAATGCCCACAGCAGAGAGATGGAGTGCCTTGTGCCTGGAACAGCCAGGAAGCCAGTGTCACTGGATGGAAAAATATGTGTGGGGGAGTAAAGCATAAGAAGACTAGAAAAGTAGGAGGGGGCTAGATTATGAAGGGAAGAGGGGTGCGTATTTGCTTCTGGATGCAAAGGGAGTCACTGGAGTTTATTGGGGTGGGGGTGGGGGTGGAAGGGTGATGTGGTCGGATCTGTGCTTTAGGAAAAGCACATTCATATACTACATTACCACATACTATATATACATTCATATACTATGATCTTTGTGTAGCCATTCCTCAATAGATGAGAACCCTCTTAGTTTCTAGTCTGTCGTTTCCCACCCCACCCCCAACCTTTTAATCCTCCTTTGAAAGATCAGAAAGCTTGTTTTGCTCAAAGCTATTCACTTCCAAGTATTATCCTTCCTGTTAACTCCTTTTCCCCTATTTTTGTTTCCCAGTTGGGTTTAACGTATTTCTACATCAAATTGTGTGTGTTCAACCCTCCTTTGTACGTGTCAGATAAGAGATAGGTTAATCTTATGCCTATTCCTCCCCTCCTCTTTTGTTCCTTCATGTTTGAATATTCTTCTTTTCACCATCCTCAGTTATGAGTGTAACCTGTAGTTCAAGCCCGGTACAATTGCAAAAGATTTTTATCATTGGTAGAGAAAATGATTATTCAATGATCTATGCCTAATGTAGGGGGAGTTGGTGAGAGTTTGAGAGATGAGAGATCTTCCTTTTGCTTCCAGTTTTGAGAGAGGATACACTCAATTCCAGACCATCTTCAAGGAGAGTCCCCCAGAGAGAGACAATGACTTTGGGAGGAAGCAGATATGTAAAGGAATTAATACTTCATCATGTCCATAATTTCCAGTTTGCCACATTAGAGGCTGGGGAATTTTTCCTTGAGTGAGTTTGAGGCCTTTTTCTTGGCTGAACTGGTCTATCTTGCTCCCATGGTGACAACTAATTTAAACTATCTATCTAGGATTTTCTACTATGTAGTATATTCTAATCTAT
Organism: Phascolarctos cinereus; assembly: GCF_003287225.1. Classification (NCBI taxonomy): domain Eukaryota; kingdom Metazoa; phylum Chordata; class Mammalia; order Diprotodontia; family Phascolarctidae; genus Phascolarctos; species Phascolarctos cinereus. Next base: position 440,184,228 of record NW_027555847.1, on the reverse strand, counting down.
ATATCTTTTCTGATTTCTGTTTGCTGTCAGCTTGGAAAAATGGGTTAATTCATTGTCCACTATTTGTGATGGTCTTTGTGTAACTAGCATTTGATGGGAAGGGAGTAAAACTAGATACATTTGGGGTGTTCCTTCCCCATTAAGGGATAGTGGCCAAAGAAGTGGCTTGAACCTAAAAATCTTTTCTTCTAGACTAGCAATATTAAGGGGAAAGATATTCAACCCCCTTCTCCTTCCTTCCTACATTAGTACATTCCTTTTATTCTCCCTTTTCTTTCTCCTTTTCATAACCTTGGAACAGAACCAATCCACCCTAAGATCTCTGTTTTTCTTATTTAACTGCCTCAATACCTTTTGAAGCTATTAATATTTCTCAAGGAAAGCTTGTTTCCTCTTCCTCTATAAGAATGTTAATACTACGTTATTGTGCAGCCTTTTCCAAATGCTCAAATTTACCTTGTTAGTATTTTTAAGTCCTTCTCCTCCTCCTCTTTCTCCTCCTCCTTCCATTTAAAAATTTCTAATCAGTTCTGGTCAGAATGCTTGAAAGTTCTCTATTCCATTAAAGAGTCATCCTGTTTCCTGTAGGATCTAATCCTAGAGTCCTGTTCCCTCCCCCCGCGTGCTTGGGCATTCATTTAAGCTTATTCAATTTCTTTTTCTGATATTCTACCATTTAGATCATCTCTTTCTTATCCTGTTAATCTGTATGTTTTTAAAAATTTGTAAATATTTATCCATTTCAACTAATTTATCAGTTTTGTTGGTATATTATTGGGCAAAATTGTTTCTGATACTTTGTTTTATCTTCAATTGTGGTGAATTTTTTTTATTTTTGATAGAAAAACTTTAGTTTTACTCTCTCTTTTCAAAATGATACCAGCTGTTTACTTATTTTATTAGTTTCCCCCCAAAAAAGTTTTGTTTATTTATCCTAGTTTTGTTTAGTAATTCATTGAGTTTTTCTTTCAATTTTATTTTTTCTCTGTAATATTTATTTTTCTTTTAAGAAATTGATATACTTCATTTTTATTATATCACTCACATTTTCCAAATATAGCCTCTTCTTTACTAATAACAAAGAGTAAGATAACAAGGAAGAAAAAAGAAGAAAAAGGTAATTTTGTAAAACTAAGCAATACATTAACACACAACCAACACACTGAACCCTATAGGTGATGTTTCACATTCACAATCTTCCACCTCCCCAATGAAAGAGAAAAGTGCATCTTCTCATTTTTTTTTTTAGGGTTCAAGCTTGATCATTAAAATTATTTTTAATTATTATTGTCCAATGAATAAACATTTATTTTCTCTCTCCTATTTCCACAATTGAACAATAAAAGAAAAAGAAAACCTATAAAGTGTAACAAATTCCTACACTATTTCCGAAATTATATGTCTTGTTCTGAATTTTCTCTGTCATTTCACTCCAAAACCACAGTTAAATTTTTAAAGGTACTATGAAGTGCCAAGAATATGTAAATTCCTTTCTGTTCCCATTCAGCAATTGCCAAAAGACCATTATTCCTAACTTGTCAAAAGTTATACCTTTCAAAAGTTCTATTCAGGTCCTTTAATTCTTTCTTGTTTATCATTTTGTTTGAGGTCTAAAAGAGGTATATTTAGGTTCCCTAACCACTATTGTTTGAATTTCTATTTCTCCCTGCAATTCTATTAACTTTGCCTTTAAGCATCTAGATACTATTATACTGCATGATTACAAATTAAGTATTGATATTGGGTCATTATTGTTTGGGATGTTTAAGCACAATGAAGTTTCCCTGCTTGTCTCAATTGTGTCTATTTTCACTCTTACCTTGTATAAAATGATTGCTACCTCTGCAATCTCATCTCTGACTTGGCTATCCATGTGAAGCAAGACAATGTGTTGTTGACCTTAATCTTTTGTAGAAGCACTACTTACTACTGAAGCAATATTTACTACTGAAGCAATACTACCAATCAAAAGGCAGACAATTAGGGAAAAGCCTGCTACTTCTGGTAAGTAGCACCTGCTACTTCTGATACAGGAATGAAATGACTCCAGATGGTAATTGGGACTTCTGGTGCTTTCAAATGAACTTACAACTTCTGGGCATTGCCAGCAGTAGCTGCAGCATAGACACCCTAAAGTTCCTAGCAGGAGATGCTGTTAACATCAAGTCAGCCCATAAAAGATGAGGAGTAGGGAAAAGGCAATAGTTCTAGTTCTTTCCTAGCTTCTACTGACTAAGGAGCAAACTATTTTAAGCTAAATAATGGAGGAAATTCAATCAGCCAACTGCAGGGCTCAGACTTAACTAAGGGCTTTCTTTTCTCAATTTTACTTAAAGTAGGATGGTTGAGGAGGGAATATGTCTCTGCTAGTGTCCTACCGACAGAGTTCCACTAATGCTGTTGCTGTCACCAGGTAGACTCTCCCAGATACAAAGGGATCAGAAGCAAGACAACGGGCTCACAACTTTCAACCTCAATTGGTTTTTATAATTTTTTAAATTTTCTGCAAAACACACAAACCCAAATATCTTCTGCTTTATCTGTTCCATGAAAGGAAAGAGACTTTATGTTAATGAATACATTCAGTTTTTCTTTCAAATCTTATTTTAGTGAGGAATTAAGGATTTTGTCATCTTTTGTGTTTACTTATTTGTAATGATTTGCAAATGTACTTATTTTTTACCTCCTTTTTTCACTTCAGAAAGGTCAATTTTTTTGCACTCTAATACATTTGTTGAAATACAAAAAAAAATGCACATGCATGCACTCATAAATACATACAAATATTTTTCTATTTTATGGAAAAGTTTGTCCCATTCATGCTCAATGAAAGCTTATTGTGTGTTTCCCTCTATCCCTGTGTATTTCCCTGTCCTTTTGTACTTCTTCCTCTCTTTGTCTCCATCTCCCTTTATAAGACGATATAGAAGGAGTTTGCTAACATTAATAATCAATAGTTGAAGCAACCTGTTTCTATTCTGTTACCGCTTTTCTCTTTCCCTTTGACCTGTTCTTGATCAAAAGTTTTTCTCCCTCCCTCCCTTTCTTCCTTCTTTCCTTTCTTTTTCCTTCCTTCCTTTCCTTTCTTTTTCATTCCTTTCTTCTTTCCTTTCTTTTTCCTTCCTTTCTCCCTCCCTCCTTCCTCCCTTCTCTCTTTTCTTTTTCTTTGTTCTTTGCTTTTAAATTCCACTTCACACTTCACTCTCTGTCTTTTTTTGTGTGTGACTATTCCCTTACCTTTTCTGTACTCTCTCTTAAACCCCATTCTTGCCTTTCCCTTTCCCCATATGTTTTTGTGGAGTATAAGGTATTTATAAACTCTTTCTCTCTCTCTCTCTCTCTCTCTCTCTCTCTCTCTCTCTCTCTCTCTCTCTCTCTCTCTCTGTCTCTCTCTCTCTCTCTGTCTCTCTCTCTCTCTCTCTCTCTCTCTCTTTCTGTGTGTGTCTGTCTGTTTGTGTGTGTCTATGTGTTGTGTGTGTGTGTTCAGTCTTCCTTTGTTCAATTCAGATGAAAATGAGTTTCATGGGATGCTCATTCCTCCTTCCAAATCCTCCATGTTTGCATATTCTTCATCTCATGCATTTCTATTTGTAAAATAGCAAGTTCCCTCCCATTTTTCCTCTTTTTTTCCCTGGTATATTCCTTTCCCCCCTACATTTCCTTCTCCTAAGACCACCGCACAGAGTACAACTACACCTAGGGCTTTTGCCAAGACATTGGGGTTCTGAAAGGACATTTCTTTTGTTGTTGTTGTTGTTGTTGTTGTTATGATTTTTTAAATTTTGGCTTCCAGGCTTCTTTTTTTAATCATGATTTTCAGGCAATGCAATGATTTTTTAGATTTTTCTCTCCTTGATCCATTTTCCAAGTTGGCTGTTTTTGATAGCAGATGCTTTATGGTTTCCTCTGCTTTTCAGTCTTTTGAATTGATTTAATATTTTTTTGCTGTCTCATGAGTTCATTGCTTTCTGTTTGGTCCATTCTAATTTCACAGAGTTCAGTTCTTTTTAAGGCATTAAGTTATTCATTCTTCCTGTCATTATTCCTCCTTAGCTGTCATTACCTTTAACATTATGTTTTGTATCTCATGTTTCTTTTCTTCTAGGTACTCCTGTAATCCTCGTGGCCAGAATATTCTTTTCTCTGAGTCTCTTCTCTACTTGAACAAGTGGAATTATTCATTTCTTCTGGGTTTAATTAACTCTTGGGTTTCTCTCTTTCTGAGTCGTTTTTTTATTGTGATCAACATTTTCTTTTTACTCATCTCTCTGGCTTTAGTTTCTGGATTGGGCCTCTGTGTTTGGCTCAGACTCTGCTCCTTTCTATACACTTGATGGTTTGGGCAGTCCTTTTTTTTCCCCCTGAATACAGCTGCTGTGTATGCAGAACAGGCCTCTTATAGGATACCAAGTGCTTTACCTCCCAGGCTTTGTACCTTCCCCCACTGTGGCTCAGGCTGGCCTACTACTTGGGCTTTGAGTTGAGCACATCCCTGGGTTGGATGTTCTGGGTTCTGATTAAGCCATGGGTTACCTAATCAATTCTCCGTCTGCTGCTGTGGGAGTTGACTGTTCATATACTCTGTCTTCCACCTACTCTATCTTGTTCCTGTTGAGAGCTTCTGCAGCATTCTAACCCTCCTTTTGTGCAATCAGGATTAAGTTATAGCTGCTTCTCTTTTTATTTATCATTGTCCTTTCTGCTGCATTTTTAAAACATTACTGGGATGTTGGGGGGATCTGAGCTTTTCAGTTCAACCACCAGAATCATCTTCCTGCACTCTCTGAGACCTGGCTACCTCATGGCTTTCCTGGCCAAACTTTTCAGCATTGGTAGTGCTTTCATTCATGCCCCTGACTCACTGGTCATGATAGGGGAGTTGGAATACTCCATGCTCCCCATTGCCACTTCCTGGTTTTCTCTGCACCACTTTCACTCAGTAATCTCTCTTCCTTTGAGGTTCATACAATCCATATTTATGATTCTGGTGGTTGTTGCTACCAACTACCAGGACACTCTCCAGTATTCCTCCATGAGTTCAGTGCCACATTCACATTACTTTTCTCCTTTACCATTTCCTATCCTCATACTAGGGGACTTCAGCACATATACTGATAGTCTATCAAATGCCCTAACCTCAGAGTTCTTGAACTTACTCATTTCCCATGACCTACTACCTACTTCAGGTACACACAAAAATATTCAAGTCATATCCTTGATCTTGACATCACCCACGAATATACTACTTCCAGGTTCATGACCTCTGATATTACTTTATCTGATCACAATCTATTGTCATTCCACCTCTCCCTCTACCTTGCAACTCCAAAATTAGTCTGTTTTTATTATGACCTCCAATTCCTTTATCCCTCCGTTCATTCCCAGGTCATTCACTCCCATACCCCTAAACACATACTAGTTACACTCTCTTCCCTTCTTCATTTTGACCTCTTGGTGAAACCAATTCAACTCTACACTATCCTCTTCTCTGAAGTCCCTTGTCCCATTATCCCAGAAAAGATCTTACCCTGCTAAACCTCAGATTTGGATATCTCACCATCCACTGTCATTACCTTTAACATTACATATAAACTGCTGAATGAAGCTGGAGAAAATCATGAATCCATGATGACTGAGTCTACTACAAATTTATGTTATATAATCTCAACATGGAAAGGCAGTGCCTTTTACACTTCCCTAATTAATTCATTTTCTTACTCACCACAATTGCCCTTTCAAACCTTTTCATCCCTCTTCAGGCCTTCCATGGCCTCCTTTTGCCTCATATTATATTGAAAAAAAATGAGGTCATCTGCTAAAAGCTCTCTTCCTCCTAATCCCACATCACTTAGATGCTTTCTGCCACTATCTCCCCCTTTACCTTTGTCTCACGTAATTAGTTGGCCCTTCTCCCTTGCCAAGGCTTCTACATGGACAAGTGATCCCATTATATTTCATCTTCTCTAGCACATTGTCCCTTCCTTAATACCCTTCTCTCACTTATTTTCAGTCTTTCCCGCTCCACTGGCAGACTCCCTACTGCCTACAAACATGCCCATGTCCCTGCAATCCTCAAAAAAAACCCCAAAACTCTCCTTTGATTCATCCATCTCTGCTAGCTATTGTCCTACAGCTCTTTTCCCTTTTGCAGCTAAATTCCTTGAGAAGGCCATCTACAATCAATTCCTTTGCTTCCTTTCTTCCCACTCCCTTCTTAACTCTTTGCAGTTTGGCTTCTAACTTCATCACTCACCTGCAACTGCTTTCTCCAAAGTTGACAATGATTTTCTAATAGCCAAATCTCATAGCCTTTTCTCAATCCTTTGTGAACAGTCTATCTACTCCGAAACTGTCAATCACCATATTCTCCTTGATACTCTCTTCTCTCTAGGTTTTCATAATATTGCTGATATACACAATAACTATAATAATGTAAACAGAAAGAACAACCACATGAAATCAGAGTAATAATATCACAGTGTAGGCACCATGAACTGAATTAGTGAGAGAGGAAAGGCTTATTTCACCTGCTCCCTCTTTTATCCTGTGGCTCTAAGAAATGGGCTGGGGTGTTTGTTTGTTTGTTTTTTGAATATTTTATTTTCCCCCCAATTACATGTAAAAAACAATTTTCAACATTCTTTTAAAAAATTGAGTTCCAAATTCTCTCCCTTTGTCCCCACCCCCTTCCCTGAGATGGCAAGTAATTTGATATAGGTTGTACATGTGCAATCATGCAAGACATATTTCCATATTAGTCATGTGAAAGAAAATATAGACCAGAAAAAAACACATGAAAAATCAAAGAAAGTGAAAGATAGCATGCTTTGATCTGCATTTAGACTCTATCAGTCCTTTCTCTGGAGGTGGATAGCATTTTTCATCACTAATCTTTTGGGATTGTCCTGGGATGTTGTTTTGCTGAGAATAACCAAGTCATTCATGGTTGATCATCATACAATATTGCTGTTACTGTATACAATGTTGTCTTGGTTTTACTTACTTCACTTTGCATCAGTCCATGCAAGTCTTTCCAGCTTTTCCTAAAAGCATCCTGTTAGTCATTTCTTATAGCATATTAATATTCCATCACAATCGTATATCACAACTTGTTCAGCCATTCTGGAATTGATAGGTATCCCCCCAATTTTTAATTCTTTGCCACCACAAAAAGAGCTGCTATACATATCTGTATACAACTAGGTCTTTTTCCTATTTTTTTTAGTCTCTTTGTGATACATACCTATAGTTGTGCTATTGCTGGGTCAAAGAGTTTGCACAGATTTATAGCCTTTAGGCATAGCTCCAAATTGCTCTGCAGAATGGTAGGATCAGTTTACAACTTCACCAACAGGTCATTGGTGTCCCAATTTTCCCATATCCCCCTCCAATATTTATCATTTATCATATTAGCCAATCTGATAGGTGTGATGCGGTACCTCAGAGCTGTTTTAATTTACATTTCTCTAATCAATAGTGATTTAGAGCATTATTTATATGACTATAGATAGCTTTGATTTCTTCATCTGAAAACTGCCTATTTATATCCTTTGACCATTTATCAATTAGGGAATGGCTTGTATTCTTATAAATTTGACTCAGTTCTTTATATGGGGTATTTGTCTTTTTTTTTTTGCCCTCAGTTTTAGGTGCTACAGTGATCCCCACTGGACTTGAGTTTGAGCCATGGTGACCTTGGAGCCAGGATGGCAGGAGGGATGGTGCAGCCAACCAGCCCAGCATGGTCACACAGAGAAACCAGGATTTCTGGGACTCTACTTCTGGGTGGCGGTGAGACTTAAAACTGGGAATATGCTGGATAGGAACTATCCTAAGCTATGAACCTAATCTCCTTCCCCTTCCTAGAAACTGAGGTGATGCAAGGGGGAAGGTGGGATTATGCCTCTCATGTGTGGTAGAGTAAGTGCGCATAGTTATGATTATCACTTTTGAAATAAATATTCCTATGTAAGAGTGAAGAAAGGTAAATGTTGCAAAATTACAAAGAACAAGCATGGCTTGAAAAAAGAGATATGAGGAAATATCCTCACTCTGTTACTTGGTAGAGGTAGGAGGTCCATAGGCACTATACATTACAGATACTTAATTGCATGTCTCAGTGTGACCTGACACATCAATAAGTGAGCTTACTTTGGAGTGAGAAGCGATCTCATGAGCAGTGTAGGAGTTTTAACAGTGTTCAAAGCGTAGTAGCTAAGTTAACAAAAAATTAGCTATTGCTCATAACTAATTTATTTATGAGTCTTTGGACAATTAAAGCCATCTACCCAACACATCAAGAAGCTTCCTTTGCTCATAAATGTAGTTCCTTGACAATAGATCAAAAAACCTTATCACAGCAAAAAATGGAATGTTTTGTTTACAGTTAGCATGCCAAAAATGACTTCCCAAACCTTGAAGCACTGTATTAATGTGATATATTAATAAGGAGTAGTGTGGAGAAATAAAATGAGTGGGGAAATGCCTATAGAAGGAGGTATAGCCAGTGCCAATCAGATAAAGGCAGGATGATTAAATGAATGAATAAAAGAAAAAGAAAGGACAAAAAAAACTGGTGCTGTCGATTTCATTCTGTTGCATGGAATCTTCATTATCCTGCAGCAAAATTTTTCTCAAGAGTAAGATAGGAAAAAAAAATCACACGACCAATCTAACTGCTGCTGTTGTCATCTACCAGCCCAAACTGGAAACTGAAAGTTGGAATAGGAGATGGACTACGTACTGAAGTTAAATAATGTAAGAAAGAAATGAGTCTCCGGCTCTTCTCTACTTCGCTAGAATCCAGCTACAGGATTGTCTTTGGTAGAGCTAAACTATATGGGGATGGAAAATGGCATAGATTTGGGAAATTGTAAGTGTTCAATAAGATATTTAGCAGCATAAGTTGCTTTTAGCTTTTTTTCCCCTTCTTTTTCCTCCTCTATGTTTTAACAAAGGAAAAAAGAAAGTATAAGTATTGGATGTGTGTGTGTGTGTGTGTGTGTGTGTGTGTGTGTGTGTGTGTTCTACTTATGTAGATATATGCACATGAGTTGCCTGAATGAAGTTCATGGGGGAGACATTGATACATATCTCTAGAACCTTGCCCACCTCTCTTAAAGGAGAGAGATTTTGATTCCTTCTTGGAGGGGTTCAAGAGAGGGCCCACAAAGTTGGGCTGCTATTTTCTCTTCAGACTAGAATTGCATCTCTCTGCCTCCTAACTATTGATGATCTAGAGATGGCATGAATTTTTGAGTTTCAAAAGCAACAAAGACACTAGCTTTCATGGTCACTATCCCTTAAAGGGAAATGGTAGTCCCAAATTCATACTCAGTGATATGATGTAATAAAAGTACGCTTTTAAGTTTAATCTGAAGTATTAATATTTTCCCAAACACTTTCTTAAATCTAGACAATCTACTAAACAATAAATCAAGCCATGATCTGTAGCATTTATCAATATCCAAGGTGTAAATACCCACACTGAAAATAACAACCAGCTCTTGGAAGCAAGTATAAGCTGACTCCAGTACACCCCTGTGGACACTCATAGTCTTTACTCCTTCCCATCAAATACTAGTTAAAGAAAAGACCATTACAAATAGTGAATGGTAAATAAACCCACTTATACAAGAAGATACAACAAATATTGGGGAAATTCTAGAGTTTAAAATATGCCAGAGAATACATAGTGAACGAACTCTTTAGATGAGTGAGATAACATAGCTCCCACAAGAGAAAAGCCCTGATCTTTCTCAGGAAGAAATTCCCAATTTCTGGGGTGGGGTGGCAGCAGGGGAGTCAGGAAGTGGGATGATGAGTCAGAGTTCACCTGAAGTCAGGGACATTTGAGGTGCTGGCTCCTCCCCATGCCTGCCACTTACCAATGTCTTTTTTTTCCCTTCCTCTAGGGTTCTCTCCCAGATGAGATGCTAGGACCGTGTGTATCTCTCTCTTGAAGGAGTGAAGAATGTCTCTCCTCTCCAAAAGCCATTCCCATGGGCATGCAGTGTGAAGTCACTTGAGTCAGCATTCTTTCCACCAAATTAGGTGTCATACCTAACTAAGCACCTAACTAACTACCCATGAAATGCCCCAGGCTTGAAACCAGGGCTACATAGGGAAAAGAACATTGAACTGGGAGTTGTGAGTCCTAAACATAAGTCCTAACGTGACCATTTATTAGTTATGTGACTTAGAATAATATAACTAACCTTTCTCAGTCTCAGTTTTATCTTCTGTAAATGGGGATAATTCTGATATTACTGGATTGTTGTAAGGAGCAGATGGGGTAATGTTAGAATACTTTATAACCAGAAGATACTTGATAAATGTATTGCCATTATTATTTAAATAATGCTTTTTTTCTTGGGAAGAAAAGGCTATTATACTCTTAGAAATATGGTATTCAATGAACCTAAGATGCAATGTAATTTATTTTTATGGTCATATTTTTAAGAGGATCACAAAATCATAGGTCTACTATAGAGCTGGGAAGGACCTGAGAGGTCATTTAATCCAACCCTCTTATCTCAAAGATGAAAAAAACCTAGGCTTAGGGAAGTCAGGTGACTTGCCCAAGGTCATTTAGGTGAACATTTGTGGTAGGCTTGAACCCAAGTTCTCTGACTCCAGAGCCAGAGCATGCAGCATAGTTTTTTTTTTTATTTCAAACTTGAGAGGCAGCATGATGTAATGAAAAGAGTATTGAGTTAGAAAGAGATCTGAGATGTTTGGCTCTATCGAAAAGAAGGAAAGAAGGAAGGAAGGAGAGGAGGGCAGAAGGAAGGAAGGAAGGAAGGAAGGAAGGAAGGAAGGAAGGAAGGAAGGAAGGAAGGAAGGAAGGAAGGGAGGAAGGAAGGAAGGAAGGAAGGAAGGAAGGAAAGAAGGGAGGAAGGGAGGGAGGATGAGAAGAAGGAAGGAAGTATTTATCACATATCTACTATGTGCCAGGTACTTAGCTAAGTGCTTTACAAATATTATCTGATTTGATCATCACAACAACCCTAGAGGGTAGGTGCTATTATTATCCCAATTTTACATTTGAGAAAACTGAGGCAGAGGTTAAGTGATTTTGTCCAAGGTCACACAGCTAGTAAGTGTCTGAGGCCAGAGCTGGACTTAGGTCTTCCTGAATCCAAGTGCCACCTCGATGTGTCTATCACTTATTGGCTGTGTGACTTTGGGTAAGTCACTTAACTTTTTTGGCCTCTAGTTTCCTCATCCCTAAGATGAGAAAGGAAGCATTATGACTTTATATTTGTCCACTTTTTATTAACTCTTTTTTCCCTGTGTTCCAGAACATAAAATTTTCGGACTTCTGAAATATTGCCACCAGAGATCAGATGCTCATCTGCTGGGAAAGCATTTTATCTTTATTCCTTAGTTCCTTTTAGACTTAGTCATAGCTAGTTGGGAAAATGATGGAAGGTAGGAGGATGTGATAAATATAACTTCTTGTAGAAAATCAGTAACTATCTGGTAAGACTTTTAGAGATTGAGTATTCTAAAACATGACAGAAGTTTCCAAATCTCTATCATAAACATTTCACTCTATAATTTTTGTTGTTCAGTTGTTCAGTTGGTACAACTCTTTATGACCCCATTTGGGGCTTTCTTGGCAAAGATGGTGGAGTGGTTTGCCATTCCTTTCTTCAGCTCATCTTACTGAGGCAAACGGGGTTAAATGATCTACCCAGGGTCACACAGCTAGTAAATGTCTGAGGTCAGATTTGAACTCAGATCTTCCTGACTCCGAGCCTGGTGCCTTTTGAGGGCAACACCATTCTTCCTATTACCTAGGTTCACAACCTCCACATCAGCCTCAACTCACTTTGTACTCTCTTCACAAATCTAGTCAGTTACCAAATCTTGCCATTTTTATCTCAATGGCATATCTTGCATGTGTCCCTTTCTTCCCACTTACAGAGCTACTATCTTTGGTCAGGTCCTCATCATCTTTCTCCCACACTATTGCAATAGCCTCCTATTTAGTCTCTTTGCCTCTACTCCCTCCCATTCCAATGCATCCTCCACACAGATACCAAAGTGGTTTTTGTAAAACCCAAGTCTGACCATTTATCTCTGCCTCACCAATCAACAGACTCTAATGGCTTCCTATTACTTCTAGCATCACATATAAACTCCCTGTTTGGCATCCAAAGCTTTCTACTTCCTAGCCCCTTCCTACCTCTACAATCTTCTTAAAAATTATTCTCTGTCACATACCAAAGTAAGATCAAAATGGGTATGCAATTTAGATATAAAGGCTGATACTATAAGCAAACTGGGAGAGCAAGGAATACTTTACCTGTCAGATTTATGGAGAATGGAAGAATTCATGACCAAACAAGAAACAGAGAACATTATGAAATGCAAAATGGGTAATTTTGATTACATTAAATTGAAAAGGTTTTGCATAAACAAAGCCACTGTAACTAAGATCAGAAGGGAAGCAGAAAACTGGGAAAGAATTTTCACAACTAATGGCTTTTTTATAAAGGCCTCATTTCTAAAATATATAGAGAATAGAGTCAAATTTATAAGAATACAAGTCATTCCCTAATTGATAAATGGTCAAAGGATATGAACAGGCAGTTTTCAGATGAGAAATTAAAGCTATCTATAGTCATACGAAAAAATGTTCTAAATCACTATTGATTACAGAAATGCAAATCAAAAGAACTCTGAGGTATCACATCACACCTATCAGATTGACTAACATGTCAAAAGAGAAAAATGATAAATATTGGAGATGTGGGAAAATTGGAAGACTAATGCGTTGTTGGTGGAGTTGTGAACTGATTCAACCATTCTGGAGAGCAATTTGGAACTATGCCCAAAGGGCTTTAAAACTGTGCATACTCTTTGACCCACCAATAGCATTTCTAGGTCTGTATCCCAAAGAGGTCATACAAATGGGAAAAGGACCCACGTGTACAAAAATATGTGTAGCAGCTCTTTTTGTGGTGGCAAACAATTGGAAATTGAGGGGGTGCCAATCAAGGGAATGGCTGAACAAGTCGTGGTATATGAATGTAATGGAATACTATTGTGCTATAAGAAATGATGAGCAGGCAGACTTCAGAAAAACCTGGAATGGCTTATGTGGTCTGATCCTGAGTGAAGTGAGCAGAACCAGGAGAACATTGTACATAGTAACAGCCACATTGCATGATCACTAACTTTGACAGGCTCATCTCCTCTCAGCAATGCAAGGATCCAAGACAACTCCAAAGGACTCATGATAGAAAATGCTGTCCACATCCAGAAAAAGAACTATGGCATCTAAATGCAGATCAAAGCACATTATTTGATCTCTCTCCCTTTTTCTTCTTTTTTAAAATTTATTTCTTCTTTCTCATGGTTTCTTTCATTGGTTCTAATTCTTCTTTACAACATGACTAACATGAAAATAGGTTCAATTTGAATGTATATGTAGAGCCTATATCAGATTTCACACCTGGGAGTGAGGGGAGTGGAGAGATGGAGAGAAAATTTGGAACTCAAAATCTCATGGAAGTGAATGTTGAAAACTAAAAATAAATAAATAAATAAAAACTGGAAAGAAAAAAAAAGAAATTTATGGATGGTGGTAAACAAGATTATTTAACTAGGTTTAGAAAACAAAATCAAGAAAAAACTGATTAAAAGTTTGATGGAAGCAAACTCGTTTTCAAAACAAAACAAAATTGTTCTCTGCCATACACTCTGTAATGTTCCCATCTTGGCCTGCCTGCCATTCTTCCCACATGATGCTCTGTCTTCCATCCCCTGACTTTGTACAGGCTATCACCTCTACCTGGGAGGCTCTCTAACTCTTGGAATCCTTAATTTCCTTTATATAATAATGATTAACACTTATATAGTGCTTTAATATTTGGAAAATACTTTAGAAATATTATCTCATTTTATTGTCACAACAACCCTAGAGGGTAGGTGCTATTATAATCCCCATTTTACAGATGAAGAAACTGAAGCACAGAGATTAAATGACTTATGCAGTCACACAGTCTGACTTTTCATAACCCTCTTTTAGGATTTTCTCAGCAAGGATGCTGGAGTGGTTTGCATTTCCTTCTCTAGCTCATGTTACAGATGAGGAAATTGAGGCAAACAGAATCAAGTGACTTGCCCAGGGTCATACAGCTTGTAAGTGTCTGAGGCCAGATTTGAACTCAAGAAGATGAGTCTTCTGACTTCAGCCTTGACACTCTGTCCACTGTGCCACTTTAGCTCCCAGACCTTGCATTAAGGCACTTTAAAATGAGACTTATATAGGGATAAATCCTCTAGTATCAATGAAAAACCTCATAGAGTTGTTAGGCTCAAATGAGATAATGGCATGCTTTGCAAACTTTAAAGCATCTCATTAAGATCTGTTATTAATAAGCACAAGTGTAATGCATGCAATTTGCTAACTACTCTTTTCTCTAAGCAGGAATTTAGGTCTTCAGTTGTAGCATCTGAAATATCATCTGAAGAAGCTGACTGGTTAAATCCCTTTAAAAAAAAGAACAATTACTCATTTTAGGAAAAAGTGGCAACAATCATTTGTGAGTACAGAGGACAGCAAAAGTCTTGCTTAGCTAAGCGGAGATCAGGTTAAGAGCAGTAGGATATAAAGTTTTAAACACTGGATAGCATGAGACTGTGGAGAGTTTTGATGAATATCAGATGCAACATGGAACCCTCGAATTCTGAACAGAGGAGAGGCTAGACCACATTTGTGCACAAGAAAGGAAAGTCCATGAGCAATGGGAAGGATGGATTTGAGGAGCAGCAAGCATGGACAGGAAGACTTGAAAGGGAGTTTACACTCTAACTGGGCACTGAAGGCTTGTACCAGGGCAGTAGAAAGAGAGAAGAGAGATGTTAGAGATAACAGAAGATAACAACAGTCTTGTGGAAATAGGTACATTAGGAAATAGATTCCTAATCAAAGATCGGTGACAGTATAGGAATGTTACCAACTCAATCCAACCTATCTACATGAATTTAGAAAAGACTGCATTCAACAAAAAAAAAATTCAATTATTTAAAACTGAATAATGCACTGAGATGGGTTTTTTTTTTCTGGAAAGAACTTTTTAACTTGTTTAAGTTACATGAAATTAAATAAAGTTACAATTGTAAATGAAGAGATTCTGAATGCCAGCACTAGCTGTGACACCTGGCAAGTCATTCAATCTATGTCTCAGTTTACCTGCAATTGAAATAGGAATAATAATAGCACCTTATCTCCTCTGGTTGTTTTGAAGACCAAATGTGATAACATTTGTAAAACATTTTGCTCAAAGCACTATATAAAATGACAGCCATTATATAAACACTTATTTTTTAAGTTTCTGAAAGTTCCTTTAATTTTGAGATATTCACAAGAGGACTGTGAGGTTCCAAGGGGGATAGTAATCTTCAAATGAATGTTGAAGCTATCAATGCTCAGATTAGCATTATCTGGATGACCTCATTTTTACTGATTTAGAATTTTAATATACTCCAAGGAATAAGATCATGAAAACACATGAGTTATCTTGAGATAACCAAATGGCTATTCCAGATAGCACTAGGAGCAGGTCAAACATTTCGTTCTTAGCCTTTGACTTGATTAGGGTACAATGTACCTTTCCTTCAATCTTTTTCTGCCTTCCCTTCTTTTATGACCCTTCTCGTTCTGTAATTTAGTCCTGTAGCTAGAGTTTTGGGAGGCATCTGCCATCACTTTTATTTGGCTTCTGCTTTTCTCCTTGTCCCCTTGTGCTCGTTAGGAAATTTCTTAACGGTCTCTCTGTTATTGTTGTTAGCTACTGTATTTACTGTCCTTGCATTTCTGCCATCTGAGGAGTTTGAGAAGCAAATGATTTCTCCAAGCCTGGTTTTCTTTCTAGGAATGTTTGGAATGCTTTCGTATTGAATATCCATCTTTTTCCACACATGGTTAAGGTTAGATTTGCATCTTTCACCTTGGACTGCATCTTGAGCTCCACTGCTTTTTGGAACACATTTTACCCACATCCTGTGGGTGCAGAAGTCTTATGTGTTATTTGTATTTCCCTTCCTTTATATTTGAAGGTCTTTTTTGGTTGCTTGCAGAATTTGTCAATGGAATTGTTCATTTTGACCACTATGTGTCTTGGAGTTTGCAGCACGTGGTATTTTTTTCTAGAGGTGATCTCTGGATTATTTTGATTGATACTTTGTTTTCTGTGTTTAGAAGTTCAGAGCAGTTTTCTTTTATTATTTCTTGCATTATTACGTTCAGGTTTTTTTACTTGTCATATTCTTCTGGGAACCCTATAATCCTTAATTTGTCTCTATGCATGCTGCCTTCAAGATCAATAGATTTTCCTTGTCTGAAGATCATATTTTCCTTTAATGTTATTTTTTTTCCAGATTACCCTTCACCTGTGTATATTTATATTCCTAATCAGTTATTCTATCCTTTGTTTCTTTGGTGAAACTGCTACTGTGGGTTCAAGTTTTTTTTTTTTTCCTATTCTGAGAATTATTTCTGCTTTGTAGGTTGTAAATTCTGCTTTCACAATTGTAGTTTTTAACCATTAAGGCATATTCTATGGTTGGTTCCATGATGTCTTCAGAATCCACAGGGTCCTCTAGTCATCAAATTTTGATTCATTTTCCTTTGCCTTGCAATATTTATTCATAGATATCTGAACTGCTTTCCCTGGTCTGAAGAGAACTTTCTTTCTCTGATGAATATTTTCCCTGTTGGTTTATCTGCTTTTGCTCAGAATCTTCTGCGTTTTCTTCCTTCTGAAATCTTCGGTAATTTCAATCATTCCCCCCATTTCACCCTACTGCTCATTTTCTGATTTTCTCCTCTTTTGTGGTGGTTTCCCTGGGGGCTGGATCTCAAAACTGTCTCAGCTTTCTTTCACACTGGGAAATTTGCAGTTTACCAGCCTAAATCTCTGCTGCTCAAGTGACTCTTGAAGGGATAGAACTGGTCCTAGAATAATACTGGGCCTTTTTCTCAGGTTCAGTGCAGTACCACACAGGTCTGCACCTCTCTCATCCCTCATGTGTCCTTGCCCCAGTTCCCTACATTTCCTCCATTCTCTGGCTGAGCTTTGATATAGCACAGAGTGCTCTCCTTGCTGCCCTGGTAGACTGAACAAATTTCTGCCATTTGGACTTCTACGGCACTGAGAGTAGAGAAGAGATTGGGTATAGAGTTGAGCTCTGCTATAAGCGTGTGGGTCGGTTTATGTAGTCCTGCTAGGAGGGGTTACTG
Source organism: Phascolarctos cinereus (assembly GCF_003287225.1). NCBI lineage: Eukaryota > Metazoa > Chordata > Mammalia > Diprotodontia > Phascolarctidae > Phascolarctos > Phascolarctos cinereus. The sequence goes on along the minus strand of NW_027555847.1, from coordinate 440,166,971 downwards.
AGTAAACGTGTTAGGAGTTATGGATACTTCTCTCTCGTTAGTTCATTTGAGTTTTTACCTTGTTTGGGTTGTTGGTGTCCTAGACCATGGGGATAGATGAAATTACTTCATCTTTGACGCATAATTACTATTTTGGACAGGTTTGAGAGGTTGAGGATTGGAGAAAATATCTAGTCTTCCATCTTGTTGGTCACATGACGTGAAATTCTCTTCAGGTTAAACTCAAAACATATAGCAGGCTACAACTGCACTTGGTAATGTGAGAAGCCTAAACATGGTTAGATCAAAGGGGTTGGAATTGTGACCAAATGTTAAGGGACTGGCATGTTAGCATGAAGATCTAATGTATATTACTAGATGCTACATGGGATGGATGTATCAGAGCCAGGCTTTGCGTTCCCTCCAATGTCTAGCACAGTGCTTTGCACACAGGAGGCACTTAAATCCTCACTGAATTAACAATTGAGGATATGAGTAAAATCTGCCTCAGAGGTCTAACAGTTCTTTAACAGCAAACTACATATTGAATGCTGAGCATTTATAAAGGAAAGACAAAGTACTAACAGACTTGCAGGGTTATGCCTTTATGTAAATTGGGCTTGCCTGGGACCAGGAAAAAAATGGCCTAAATTTTAGTGACTTAACATTTTAGTTGTGTGCTGGCAAATGTCTTACCACTGACCCTCTGGGGAAAAAATGTATGACATACTTTCAAGATTAATTTGAATTATCAACATTTTCCCCATCAATTTTTTAAGTCTAGACAATCAAACAATAAATCAAGACCTGGTTTGTAGCAGCTTGTCAGGGAAAAGGCATAACTGCTAGTTCTGAAACTTTAACAAATGTTAAATGGTTTGAACTGGACCCAGCACACCCCTGATTATATAAAGCATTAGTTCTAAGTGGAAGGCAAATATGGACAGGGGAAAAAAGGTCTGGGTCCCAGCACCTACTAACTAAACAGTGTAGACCTCTGGCCACTCATTTACTGAATGGATCTTTTTTTTTTCCATCTGTAAAATGTGACAATTATATGAGATGATCTCTAACATTCATTCTAGATTTCAATCTATAATTGAAATTATTTGAGACTCCTTTAGCAGAGATTCAATCCTCCTTTTCTCCATCTGTAAAATGTGGGATAGTGGGGGAGAAAAGGATGGACTGATGACTTCTAGGGTCTGATATAGCTCCAAAATTGGAGCAGAAGATAGTCGGTGGATTAGAATTGTAATACCACCTTGCATATGCCTAGCATCTCTAAAAGTTCTTTCATAACTACTTCCTCATTTTATTTTGAGTCCTATGAAAAGTATCAGTTCAAGGAACTTTTTTGCTTTTTCAGGGTTACAGAAAAGGCTCTTGAGTAGAACTGGCAAATAGTATACATTAACTCTGCCATGAGAAATCTTGATAGAGAAAAATCATAGCTGCCCTGGTATGAGCTGTGAGCTTTGTCTTAAAGAGTTCTTAATGAAGCCTGTGAACTTAAAAAAATTTTTTTGACAACTATTTTAATACATTGATTTCCTTTATAATTTTTGTAATTTATTTTATGCATTTAAACACATTATTACAAGAAGGGATTCAAAGGCTTCAATCAGACTTCCAAAGAGGTTGGTGTATGACACCAAAAAAGGTTAAGGTCTGCTCTAGTCCAACACTCTCATTTTACTGAGGAGGAGACTGATCCACAGAAAATATGCTGCCAAAAATTTCTATTACATAGAGATTATATGAATGACAAACGGGATCCCTTTGCACATTAAAAATTCATCATTATGTACTTTTAAATATATGGACCTACTTTAATATATGATATTTTACAGTTTAACTAACTGAAAGAAAAAAACTTAAGCCCAAAGAAACATTGCCATTATTAATTAAAGATGAAGTGGCTTTGAAATGTAAGTCAACGAGAAAATGATTTATGAGAATTCATGTGTGTGTAATGTCATAGGAACACATTTATTGTGTGATGCAAAATTCACCTGAACTATTATCAGCTTTTCTAAAAATGTATTTCCAAGGTTGAAAATGCAATGTTTGTTTAGTCAAAGAAGCTATTTTGTTAAGTTGACACAGATTTTCCCAAAGCAGATGGCCTTGTGATTATTACAGGGATCTGCTGTTACATAGACAGGCCCTTCCTTGAACATAAGCACTTACACATTTGGAAGACAAAGAAAGAGTATTTAATAGTTTCAATATGCAACAAAATATGCTTATAGACAAAAGGAATGGATTGAACTTGCTTAAGAACTCCACTCACACAACACAAAGTGAATGCAATCAGAATGCTAATCAAGTGTACACCTCTAGTGGACTTTAATTGTAAAATTACACTTGTGGGAATGTTACTTAGATAACATAAAAACCAAATATTTTTGAGGATTCTTTAGAGAAAAGCAAATTTGAATTACTTTCCTTGTAGCTACAGAACCCTTCTGTGTGTGTGTGTGTGTGTGTGTGTGTGTGTAGTTTAGTAATGTAGCAAATCAAAACTCTTAATGAACTGAGGCAACATTTCTGTGGAGCACTTTCAAAGAGGAGGGTATTTTTTGTTCTTTTTGGTTTTTTTGGTGAGGGTAGAAATGTGAGGTTAAACAATTTTTATTCTGTGCCATTATTTTTTCAATATGCATGAATAAATAATACAAATACAACCAAAATCAACAAAGTTTTTTTTAGTTGATGAATTAGGATAGATGCAAATGAGAGGTTTGGTCCAATCTGAGGACTGGATTAGAATCCTGATTCCACAGTATACTTGGGATGAAATGACCAATAGAATTGCTTGACTTGGTATGCAAGTACTCAATAACTATAATTACTTAGTTATGGTGTACAAATTGGCTACTTTGGCTACTAACACCTCTGTCATTAATAACTATTTGACTAAATTCAGTTTAAAGATTTTAAGAAAATCCAGTGAAATTAAAAAACAGCAACACAAAAAAGAGCACATTAAAGTAGTAACATCAGAAACAAGCTATTTCAAATGAAAGTCATGTATACAAACATGCTTATAAGAAAACATTATCTGCTTTTAAAGTTGGAGCTTCATTGAACAGTCAATTTGTAATGTTCTAAGGCTTCTTTTTTTCTATCATAAAAGCTCTTTATACATGCATGTTATACACAGAATTTACAGTAAACCAATTTGTGCTGCAGCTTTTTACACCAACAAATAAAAACTAATATGGTATGTTGAGTCCTGGTGAAAGTAGTCAGCAATCACAGTTCATTAAAAGTCAAACAGGTTCAGTATCTAGAGAAAATAAGTCTTTAAATTTGTAATAATTACAGAGCGGCCTTCTGGTAATTCGAGAATCAGCAAAAGACATGAGACAATGCATGTTGATTTGACTTTTCCAGTATCTGGACAAACTACAAACTGAGTAAATCTGGTTACCAATATATCAATATGAAAAGAATTTTGATATTACTAAAAATGCTACACTATTATTAAGATGCTAGACATTTTAATATTGGGTTTATAGTGGGTATAGAGATTGGCTTATTAAATCATCCATAATTCAGTCCAGTGTGCAGATGCCAATGGGATATTCAGCAAAGATTTCTATGTGAGTTATAAAAACAACTGAAGGCCCAGAACAACACATGTGAATGGTATACAAATGTTTTTATTAGTCTGTTTTGGAAACTCTAGCTGCTCATAGTATACACACGTACAAATTTTTCACTAAAGGTTTCGTGTTTTGCCTCTGTGTTGTGGAGGTGATCCTGGGTTCACAAGGTTATTCCAACAGAGGATAAAATCTGGCTAAGTCCTACCAAGCTAAAAGTTAAATTATAGGCTAAGCAACTGACTACATCTGTTGTCTGAGAATAAGACTAGCTGATTGCAGAGATGTTGGCCATTAGGTGATCCCCCCCCCCCCCAGCAACCCATGAAGATCATCTACTTTTGAAAGGGATGTCTAGTCCGGGGATGGGGAACCTGCAGCTTCAAGGTCACATGTGGCCCTCTAAGTCCTCAAGGGCAGCCCTTTGACTTAATCCAAAACTTCACTGAACAAATCCACAGTTTCGATTCAAAGGGCCGCACTTGAGGACCTAGAGGGCCACTTGTCACCTTGAGACTGCAGGTTCCCCACCCTAATCCAATGAAATTATAGATAGAAATTATAGAAATATTTAAAGTTTTGTGTGTAGTAAATATTCTTTTGTTCTAAGATTTTTATGTCTTTTGCTATTTAAATATTATAAAACCACAGAATTTTCTCAAAACAATTCAGTTACACTGTCAATACCTATTGGGCTTCTAGATTTGAGTTTTTTTAACCTCTGGCTTATTTTGCCTCTTATCATCTTGTATATCACTAAGGCAGATCACTGGCACAGTGGATCAAGTGCCAAGATTGAGTCAGGAAGAAATGAGTTCAAATACAGTCTCAGGACACTTACTAGCTGTGTGACCATGGGCAAGTCACTTAAACCTCAACTCTGCCTTCCTCAACTGTAAAAGGGAGATAATAATAGCACCTATCTTCCAGTATTGTTGTGAGGATTGAGTATTTGTCAAATGCTTAGTACAGTGCCTGTTACATAGTAGGAGCTATACAAATATTAGCAGTTATTATTGTTATTATTATTATATTTCTGTTTCCAATATGGAACATGGTAGTGGAAAGTCTGCTAGATCTGAAATCAGAGGAACTGGGTTTGAATTTTGGTTCCTGCTACTTACTAGCCCTGTGCCTTGGGCCTCAGTTTCTTCATTTATATAATGAGGGTGTTGGTTTAGATTGCCTTTAAGGTCCCTTCTATCTCCAAATTCATGATCCTATGAACCACAGGTTTATTTCAGGAAAAAAGTGGCAGTCTTATTGTTAATTCCAGTAGAACTTAATCATTCTGTTTTCCCCCAGTTACTTACTCTTATATAGGCAGTCTGTTTTATTATTATTCTTTAAATTCTGTTTTAATATAAAAATGGAAACAACTACATGTGGAATTAAAACCCATAGAAAAGTATCTGTATTGACATATTTTTATTGACTCGTGTCATGTTTTTTGAAGCTCCTAAGAGAAGGTTGGTTGTACTGTGAAATGTAATGCATTTTGTTATCAATTTTTTGGACTGCTGTCTGTCTTTTGAACTAAAATGAAACTTGATCATTTAATTAAAAACATTTTTGCCACAAAGCAGAAAGACAGTCTGCTCAGTACATGTGTTCATTTTTGGCACAAATATATACCTGTTCTCTGTTTTAAATTTTCCTTTAATCATCTCCGAAATTTCTTAATGTCACTCTTCCAATGACACATTTGAGGAGAAAGCAAGGAGGTAGTTTACATAAATTAATTTTCCAAACTGAGACAAAGTTTTGGTACTTTTTTTGTCTTCTGCATCTGTTTGGAGATAACACTAGAAATTCTAAGCAGAAAAAAATTACAAATCAAGTATGCAAAACCTTTTATTTATAATAGATCAACATATTTGACATGAAAGGTAGCCACTTCCAATTTCGCAGGAATGCCTAGAACCCAACAGTTCCCAGGTAGACTAATTATTCAACAATTATTTCACTGGATATGAGAAATGGTTTCATAAAGAATTTGCCTATGGTGAATTCTTCACATGGTCGAGTAGGATGCGCAACAAGTCATCTTTCACGTGAAATGAGTGTTTTCCAACTGTTCCAAATGTGTCAAAACATTTTATATCACACAAGAATCAGCTATGTGCACTATGTTCAATCTGGAATTTCTATTAGTTATTAAAATACCACGCATCTTTCAAAAAATCCTTTCAACCCCTCTCCCCAAGCCAATCAAACTCTACCTTCCACTCACAGTGTCATCTATCCTCAACCTCAAGTTACAAAAGCACAGACTGTAAATTTCCAGTGGAATTGCACACTGACTTAAGATTATATGCAAAGGGTATTTAAAAAAAATACAGACTGAATTCAAAGGGCAATGAAGGAAATGTCCAATAACAGCAGTAATTTAGCCAAGTTGATTTTTTACAGAAAAGAAAACCTTCCCCCAAAGTCCAAACTTTTCAGTATTTTTTTTTCCAAAGGAGGCAGGGGAGGTGTACTATATGGAATTAAAAGATATTCTCCAAAAATATTGTTTAAGAGGATAATATCTTGAAGAAAACATTTCACATGAGCATTAGATTCTTAGTCCAAACAACATTTTTTGAAATATTCTGATTTGGGATATAGTAGACAATTTTGATTTCATCTCAACCTCAAATGAATCTATTTTCATGCATTTATATTTATTACACATCAGCTGTAAATTCACCTTGGCTACTGGGCAATGTAAAAGTATACCAATTAATTCCTCCATTCCTCTATGCTTATCTCCTCAGAAAGCTGATTTTGTGTAGTGTTGGAAGAGTTTGGTATAGCACTTAAAGAGTATACATAAAAAGCTCTGAAATGCTGAAAGTTTCTTCATTATCTATGTACTGTAGGATTTGGAACTCCAGTTCACCACAGCATTCTAAGGAAATGCTGAATGAATGGCGTGCAGGACACTTCCTACAGTAGACACAAACTTAACTCCAAAAGGCACAGAGTAATGCTGGTGGCTCTTTCTAGTCAGTTTAGAAACAATAAAAAGTCTGCATTATTCTTTCATAATTTAAATACATAAGTAATTTCCACTTTTATTACTTCATAACAATGACTTCAAATTTACATTATTTTAAGTACCATTGTAATAGCTCAGTGTATAATACAGATATTTGCCGATATCCCTTCAGAAAATAAAAAAAATACTTTTCACTATATAAAAAAATTATGCTAAAAGACAAGAACACAGAACAGCGACTTGATACAGTCAATTTGCTATCAACCACAGTTATAACCCCAAAATTAACAGATACACAGCAATAATCAAAAGCAGTGCAAATATCTTTGGAGGTTAGAATAAAATCATACTGCAAGAACATAAACAAGAAATAAAAAGGCAAGTACTTCAAGTACAAGGAACCAGTCTGCTTGAGGTCCATCTTAGTGTTTGTTTACTGGGAATTTCCTTTCTTCTTTTATTTCTTCCTCTGAAACACGTTGGCCAACATGGCACCAGATGTTGTCAACTGTCCCATTTTGTTCAAAAACTTGGTCTTTGTGTCTTCACTTACTAAACTTGCAGCAATTGACATGGAACTAGGACAGAAGTTGTAACATTTCATATGAAACAACTGAACAAACAATACACTTTGACATTTTCAAACAACATATCTTAAGAAAGTAAGAAAGTTTATCCTGAAATCAGCACTACTTTATAATGATCTAATTCCCATCAGGATTTACTAGCTTATACTACTGCTGATGTTTATTATACCTACTTGGTTTGTTAGCTAACTTTTTATACATATGCTTTCTAACTCCCTCAGCCCCCAGTAAACCTCCTGAGGGCAGGGATGCTCTCTTAAAATTCTTTGAATAACTACCACAGGGCCTTGTAAATAATGTGTTCAATAAATACTGGAATGACTAATGATAGGCTGCATTTTTCTCAAACGTATTTTTGTAGTAAAGTTATAAAAACAGAGAAGTTCAGAAACAATTACTTTTAAAGGCTAATATATGACTGCTACGTTTTAGGCATCTCTGTCTATACTCTATTTATAGAGCACTTTTTTGTATTATAATAGTAAAAGTACTACTACTACTACTACTACTACTACCACTACAGCAACACTATCTTGGAAAGGATGATAAAAGTAGAGTTAAAAATCCAGGCCTATTTTATGTCTACAGAGCAAAACATTACTTACTTGATGGATAGACTGTTTTAGAGGCCAATATTTAGCTTTATAGATAAACATTTTACAACTGCATTTTTGAAAAACTAAGAAAAGCAATTCAGACCTATGTTTTCTACTGAAAACAATCTGACAATAGGAACCAAATATTTCTACAATCACAAGATTACATATTGAATAACTGAGTAACATATGCCAACTGTATATATCTATGTACTTCAGATTCTGGCCATAAAATCAACCTCAGGTGCTTGCCATTAGAGATTTTGGAACATAAGGAATGCTTTTTGGAGAGATCTTTTTTCTCAAATAAACTAGCTCAGCATAATTCTCTGAAACAACAAGCACACAGTGACAGTTAATCTACAGTCAGCTTGTATCACAGAAAGCAAATCAGTCAGTTGGTCAACAAACTGACTGAGTCATGGCAACTCACAAAATAAAGGGTCATCTGCCATCATAGTCCCTCAAAGGAAAATTTCTAAGACAAGTCAATAGCAGTACAGGTGAGTAATCATTTGCCCCTACTATCTTGACACAAAAACATTTTTATATCTTAAGACTTTTTCCATTCTTTCTTCTTAACAATGGTTAAAAAAAATTACCCTACTAAATGGCTCTTTCTAATGAATAGTTTCTTTTTACTCTGTGATGCACATAATTCAAAAAATCTTAAATATTAATATTTTGTTAAAATTTTTAAGACAAACTATCATTAAGCACACAAGGCAGCTCTTCTCATACAATAAAGGCAATATAATGCCTTCTTTCAAACCAGAGGTAAGGATTTTTGCCAAAATAACAATTTTACACTGAAGTATGCTTTTGAAAAGCCAGCTTTATATATACCAAGTCTTCAAGATAAATAGCTGAGTTACACACGAAATTTTAAAATTCATTTCTAGAACTGTGCCCATTTAATTAGGTGTTTATTTAGTGAAGTTGGCAACTTCTTCCTTTCTATAATTCTCAGACATTAACTTGTGAACACTTAAATCAACATATTAAATAATTCCCAACTCTTCCCCCCAAAAGGAAGAATTTTCTAATGCTGTTTGTAAAAAACAGAACTATAAAAAAAGGGAAGGTTACATAAAGGAAGCAATCTTGGGAAGTTACAAAAGCATTTCTCTTTTTCCAATATTGCATTTAAAAAACATTCTAAATGAAATTTACGAAGGATATGAATGTGAAGCTTTTTTTGGTATGCAGAATGAACAGGAAGGATGTCTTTTGCATCTTTCCCCTCAACTACTGCAAACTAATCATATTTCATGGAGTTTTCTTCCCTTGAATTTATTCCAAAGTGCTTTACAATTTTAACTGATAAACCAAAGAAGGCAAATAATCTTTGCAAACCTTAATGCTTTGAAAAAAAAATCGAACCTAAAGTTATTAGTGAGATAATAAAAGCATTCTCGGATATCAACAATTTGATGATTTTTGGACTAGAAATCTCTTAAAATTTTTTGCTGAATGAAAAAAAAAACTCATGAAATCTAATGATTTAACCATCTATGAACAAAAATCCTAACTATAGAAAAGAGATTTTACTTTGTAGAAGGTTTTAATTAGAGTTCTTACATCAATAATAGTTCAGTTAGAAAAATAATATATATTCCACATTTAGTTTGTTTTATAACGAACTGATTTTAATAGTTTAATAGTCATTGTCCAAAGTTTTCTAATATGTGTTGTTGTTTATCTGTTTCAGTCATATGCGACTCTTCTGACCCCATCTGGGGTTTTCTTGGCAAAGAAACTGGAGTACTTTCCCATTTCCTTCTCCAGCTCATTTTACAGATGTGTTAACTGAGGCAAACAGGGTTAAAATGACTTGCCCAGGGTAACACAACTATGAAGTGTCTGAGGCCAGATTTGAACTTCCAGGCCAGGCACTCTATTCCCCATGCAAATATAAATCAGATTATAAATATGCTGTACCTTTGTAGCTCTTCTTTACTTAACTCTTTCATACTTAAGTTGGTAATTTTACTTCTCAGGGAATCTTAGTGCTAATGGTAGGTTAGAAACATAAATGAAACACTTAATAGCATCAAGTCACAATCCTTTCTGCGTTATAGTGGCCTCATACAAATTACTCATAAAATTATACATTTTTTGAGACTAAACTCTTGTTTTCTAGCTATCTGACTACAAAACAATACAGAATTCAAGATACTGCTAATGTCTTTACACTAAATTTTGATGCAGAAAATGAATTAATTCACAGAGCTGGACAGTAATCTTAGCTTTACTTACCCAGGAGGCTCTTGGACGGTCTTGTTCTCTACCTTCTGCTCACATTCCTTTATCATGGAACTTAAAATAACCTGGTGAAGAAGAAAAATCCATTGTTAATGGAATATCATGTCCAAGTCAATACACTTCCCCCCCACTTCTTGTCCAGGCCTGTGACTTCAGCAGTGTAGGAAACTGCCTATACCGAGGCAGATGTGCAATTCAAAGTCTCAGATGATGGTTTGGTGCATGGAGAAGTCGCCCAGAGTCACGGGCAGGAACTGAATCTGGGTCTGGAGGATGGCTATGTCAGCTGTGGCAGGAGGGCCAGGGTGAGGAAGGCAATGCTTGGAGAATCTGCCCTGCCCCAGCTCCTGGGAGTTCTTTTTAAAGCTGTGTGACCTCTGCAGGTCTCTGGCCCTTTTTAATTGCTGGAGGAAAATAACACAAGTATAACCTTCCCTAACCTTTTTGAGGAAGGTCAGTTAGGGTGTGGCTGCTACTACAGCTTTGGGACTGAACACTTAAGCACTTCAAAAGAGCTGCAGATGACCTTGATGAGGGGGTTATCAGTTAGCAGGGGTTCAAGTTTAAGGGCCCATAATGGCCTGTAATGGACATGGCTCTGGAACTCTCTTAAATAGAAAATTAAGTAAGTAGAGAAAACTGAAACCCTAGAAGCTATTTGGCAGATATCCTAATTAAATTCAAGGCATCTCTAGAGAGCTGTAAGTAGAAGTGACAATGACTAATTGAAATAAAACTTTTCTATTGAAGTATGAAGGAAAGTATAAAGTGTGGTAAGCTAGATGAAAGTTTTAACATAAGAGACTCACATACATATCCAGGATTCCATGCTGAAAAAAAAGTCTGTCCTATTTTTTTTTTAAATAAAAAAGGAATCACAGATTTCACAAAAACTAAATGTTACAGAAGCAAAATTCTTGGTAACTGGAAAACAAATTTATTTTTATTTCTGGTGACCAGCAAGATGATGGAATAGCTTTCTTCCAACCCCTTCAACTCTTCATCTTCCAAAAAAAGGAATTATGCACCAGATGTAATTAGACCTAAATCCTCACAAAAAGAAGACAAAATAGTCTCAGTAAGGTAGTCATCTTATAGATGAACACTAGTGGACTTTAAACTTACAGCATATACTGAACAATGCTGTCTGCCTACCACTGCCATCAGACAGGGGTGCAGTGGGCTAAAGTTTTGCAAGATATCAGACTTGTATGACCTGGCCCTCAGGTAGGGACACACCCTCAGTGACTCTGCTCACACACCTACAAGAAGCAGTCTTCCTCTGTTTGGTCATACGAAGGAGAGGGGGCAAGAGGAATGAGGTGGGCTGAGAACAGTACTGCTTATACATGGGCTATAGGTAAAGGAGACTAAAAACTGAGCTGGGCTTCTCTGGGAGGTTACTCAAGGCAGGAAACCAAGGATGGGGCACTCTATATGTCCCAAAGCGTGGGGGCTGAGGTGACCCTGATGCTGAGGCTTGGTTGGTCTACTCCATAACATGAATAAAGAGGGAGGAGCCAGAGAATTAGTGACCTGGATACAAGAAAAAAGGCTGAAACAACAAAGATAAAAGAAAAAAAAATCAAAACCATAATACACAAATATACAAACCAATGGAGAAGATCCCAAAAATCAGAAGGAAAAATTATCAAAACCACAAAAAAGAAACTAAAGCATGAATAGAAAATATTATAGTGTGAAGGAAAGTGAACCATTAGTACCTTAAAGAGAGAATGCTAAAGATCCCTGAGATCATGGAACAATATAGTAAGTTAGATGACTACCCATCCATCCATTTAATTATAACTCACCTGCCTCCCCCCCCATTCTGATTCCCCAGTTGACAATGATCTGCCTCTTTTAATTTCAAATAGCACTGTTTCACCACCCTCCAATGTACTTAGTGTGTAATACTGTGTATTACAGTAATCTGACTTTGGGTCATAATTCTAATCTTCCACATTGCAAAAAAACAGTAACTCTACAAACTCTGAGCTGTATCATAGTTAATATTTATATTTTCTTTAACATTTACTACGCGGTTCTGAACAAAGCAAGTGTTTAACAAATGTGTGTTAAATCAATAAAATCAATATATATTATGTGTTATGCTTACTTTTATTGAATTTCTTAACGTAATTTGCTGACATATTGTTCTTCCATTAGTTAACAATTATAAAAACAGTGCCTCTGTCTCTCCTGTTAAACACTACCTAAGTCAATTTGGAAAATATGTTTACTGGTGGATCTAGGTTCAAATCTTGGCTTATTACCTGTGTAACCTTGGGGCAAATCCATTTAACTGCACTGGGCCAGTGGCCTTGCCTGTAAAATGATGGGATTACAGAGAAAGCAACTAGATTAAATGATGAATTTGTTTTTAGACATATTGAGTTTGAAAGGTTAGATATTTCTATCCAAGTGAAAATGTGTAGCAAGAGGAGGAAAGTTGGACTGTAGCCCAGGAGACATTAGCAGTGGAAACTATAGATTCATATGGAGGACATATTCTTAAACCTTTTTTTTTTTGTATCACAGAACCCTCTTACAGTCTTGTGAAGTCTATAGATAGCTTTTCAGAATAATTTTTCAGTGTATAAAAAAAAGTTCACAGATCTCAAGAACCTCTGATGGAGACAGAGAACATGGCACAAGAACCTTGAGAAACATCCCTATCATGAGGTAGGAAGAAAAGGTCAAAGAAGAAACTCAAAGCAGCACATTATGACAAAATCCAAGGAAGGAGATGGTTTTTAAGAATAAAGGGGGTGGCAACAGGATGAAATGTTACAAGCAGAATAAAGAATGAAGACTGGGAAAAAGCCTTTGGATTTTATAAATATATTGTTGGTGCTCTTTTAGAAAGTACTTTAGGTGAAGTGGTAGGGAAAAAGTTTCAAAGGATTAAGGGCCAAATGATGGTAAAGAGAAACAGTGCCTGGCACATCTTATGCACTAATAAACATTTGCTGAATTAAACTAAAATAGAAGAGCAGAAAATAGAGAGTATTATTCCTCACAGAACTTATTAAAGTGCCTCGGATATAGTTAGGTACTAAATGCACATATTTTTAATTGAAAGGAAGACAAGAAAGAGGCGGTCAGGAAGTAGTCATGTTCTAGAAGGCTGTTTTAGGACTCTGGAAAGATACAATGAAATTTTAAGATAGAATGGAAGGAAGCTGAGGTAACAGGGGTCTAATGGCCTGAAAATTTTTAGTCAATCAGGAGATAATTTATCAAAAGTAACTAATGTTATGGAGCAGCTACTGTGGGGAATGTAACAGAAATCAACAAAAACAGAATAAAACTTAATTGCTAGGGAGCAGCTAGGTGGTGCACCAGCCACCTAGAGCACCAGCACTGAACTCAGGAGAACCTGAATTCAAATCCGGCCTCAGACACATACCACTCACTAGCTGTGCAACTGTGGGCAAGTCACTTAACCCCAACTGCCTCACCAAAACAAACAAACAAATCCTCCCCCCCAAAACAAAATAAAAACAAAACAAAAAAACCAACCCAAAACACCACCTTAACTGCTAAATAGCAGTGAAGAGAGTTTTGGATAGACAGTATAATTTTCAGAGCACCTTATGAGAGCAATGTTTGACAAGCCAGCAGTGGGAATAGATACAGCAGAAACAGTGTTACCCAATCAATCAATTAACATTTATCATGAGTTTTCTATCTGTGCTAAGAGCTTCGGATACAAACAAAAACCAAAAACAGCCCTTGCTAAGGATCTTACATTCTGATGGGGGGGGGGACAAAATAAAGAAAGAAAATATAAAGAAAGCAGTACATATTAAAAAATTCTCATCAGTTATGTTGTAATAGGGACTATTTTTGATATGGGCTGAAGTAGATAATCATTGGGGTTTCTTCTCACTCTAAAAAATCTGTCATTATGTGAAAATGAGAATTGATTGGTTTTATCTTCTTTCAGCATCCTATCCACCTGGTTCTAAGCCACCTTTAGTCTTTCTAAAAAATACCTTCTGGTTTTCCTTTCCAGCTTCAGATCAACTTTAACTTCAGCCCTGATGTCACTATTTTTATGTTTTGTTTTGTCTTTCGTGTGCGTATGTGTGTGTGTTTTTTTGCTAGGCACTGAGGTTAAGTGACTTGCTCAGGGTCCCACAGCTAGTAAGTGTTAAGTGTCTGAGGTAGGATTTGAACTCAGGTCATCTTGACTCTAAAGCCGGTGCTCTATCTACTGCACCACCTGGTTGTCCCTCTATGTTTTTTATGTCACTATTTTTTACATTTCCTATGTTGCCTATATGATCTTTATGTTTCTATACTGGTCCTTTTAGAAAGCTCCCCTTTTCTCATCAATATTGTCTGTATTTTTGGAATTTTAAGATCTTCCCATCTTTTCTAAGCCAACTGTCCCTAACGAATTTCAGTTCATGGGAACCCACACAGCCCTCCTTTGAAATCTGCTTTCTTCTCCGAAATTCTGGGAGTTTTCACTGCCCTGTCTTCCAAGATGCCAATTATTTCCATACATGAAACTAGTTGCTCACTGTTGATGAGAATCAGATCGAGAAAGCAATTTCCCTTTATTGCTTCCTCACCTTTTTAAAGAGGAAACTGACATTAAAGCAAGTCAAGAAATTATCATCTCCTCTTATTGGCAGAGGGTGTTCAAGCACATGTCCTCTGTTACCGTGCTCCCTTCTCAGTCAAATGGAGTTAGATTAGATGAAAGGTCACCAGCAGCTCTAAAGCTAGGTTCCAATGTTCACTTAACTGAAGCTCTGCTTCACTACACCGTTACACTTTCCTTCAGGGTTAGAGATGAGCGGGGCAAGCCGGCAGGCGAGGCAAGTTTAGGATTACCGGGTATCCCAGAGGGAATTGGTGAATATGGCTGATCATGGGGGTCTAGGCTGGGCAGGGAGCAAAAGAATCCAGAAGATACAGACAGACTGGGAAAACAGGAAGAAACTGAAGGGCCAGTAAGCTCATTAAGAAAAAGCAAGTAAATAAGGTTGTGGTTAGAGGAATAAAGCTCAGGGTTTGCAATTTCAGAAACAGAATGGTTCTAGGTGATGATGACGTCCAAAGAGTGGTCCTGTCTGTTCATCCCTTTCAACTTTAAATGACTACAGTTTATATAATAGGATTTTTAAAAAAAAATCTAATTTTATAAAAATGATCTTTTTGAAATATATGAAAAGATATTTAATTTCATAAATAAATCTGTAGCACTAAGAGTGAACCATAATTTTAAAAAACAGTGAAAATAATGAAGGTTCTAGACAAAGCAGTAGAGATGTCTGCTTGAGAAAAAAGATGTAAACTCATCACAAACATACATTAACAATCCCCACCAATGTTCACTGATGCTCACCTCATGCTCCGGTGAGAGGTGTTCCATATCATTCCTTAAACACCTGAGTCCTGGTAAAAAGTGATTAACCATTAAATCTTCTGAAATAACTATAGAGAGAAGATGGTTAAGGAATTAAAGCAAAGTGATACGATTTTCCCAAATACAGAAAGACTGGAAAAAGGATATCTTCAAACTTATTTTAGTTATGTTCTATACATTTTCTTTTACTTTGGGTTTATCTTTGCATGTTTTTAATTATCTCATTTTTGGATAATTCAAGAGAAGAAAGTAATTCGTTAAATAAAAACACAATCTGCCTATATTTAAAAACACTAAACTGGGCAAATTGTACTAAATGGGTCCCCTTACACAAGTTTGAAAAACTGTTTTTGAACAATTATGGAGAAAACAAGTAAAAGTAAATCACAAAGAATTTTAATTGGAAAAATATATTATTTAAATTTCCTGTGAAAACGTGTCTGGACATTGCTAATCCATACTACCTCACTTAGAATTACTCATTAATGACTTTTCTGGAAATTAAACTCCTTTACTGTTAATCTGAAATATTTAAAACAAAACTTGACAGAATCATACAATTCCATTCAACAAATAATTATGAAGCATTTCCTTTATGCAAGACATTGTGCTAAACATTTATTGAGTATATTCACTGAATAACATTCACTGAATCTTAAAGGTCATTTAGGCAAATCTATAAATGAAAAGGAATCTTTTCTTCAAAATCCCTACCAAATCATTATTCAGTTTCAGTTTCTATGAAGATGGGGATCTGAGCAGCTCAAAGTGTGTTTAGGCATCTCTGATTGCTAGGAATCTCTTCACATCAAGCTGAAATCTGTCTCTCAAAAACCTCTAATTGTTGCTTCTAAATCTATAAAATAAGTCTAATATGCCCCACACATGACTATCCTTCAAATATTTCAAATTAAAGCTCTCCTTTGTCCTCCAAATCTTCTTTTCCCTGGTTAGCATCCTAGTTCTATTAAATGATCCTCATATGACATAAGTTCTACTCTACTTACAATCATTGTTATACCCTTTTGAAAGTGTTCCTAAATTCCTAAAATGTGGTTCCCAGAACTGAATATAGTTTTTCTGATATGGTCTGACCACTGAATGGTTCAGTGGGACCACTAATGCCCTTAATCTGGATATTATTAGACTTCTATGAAAAAAAGTCTAAGATTGCTTTAGCTTTTTTTTTCTTTTTTAAGTCTTTATGTCACTTTCCTTTCTGAATCTACTTCTTCCTTTATTCTTTTCAGTAGCCATTCCTCTAAACAAAGATGAAAAAAAAGTCAGTAAAACAAACCAGTATGCCAACCAAGTCCAATAGTACTATTGTAGTAGTAATAAATTAGCTTTTTGAGAAATCATGTAAAAATTTTAGTTCATATTGTTTCTCAGTTGACTATAAAATTCTAAGGTATTTTTCACACCGATTACTTTTATACCACAATTTCCCATCATATATTTGCGCAATTTCTTTTTTCAACCTAAATAGAAGACAATATTTATCCCTTAGCAAATTCATGTTAGTTTTGGCTCATCATCTTGTCTTTTTAAATCTTTTCAAATTTTGATTTTGCCATTCAATGTTATTAGTTCTCCATCCAAGTATTATGTTGTTTTCAACTCTGATAAGCATGCCTTTTGTCATCTTCACATCTGATGGGAAAAAATATAGACAAGGATGGGACTGAATAGGGTCATACGGCTCACTACTATAGACCTTTATGTTAAGACAGATTTGTTAATCAATAGTCAGTGAGGGTGGTTCTCTTAAGTATGAAAGCGCCAAACTGAATCACAGCAATGTCCAATCCTCTACCCTGGAATCCTTTTCCTATTTCCCTTCGATCTTTTACTTTTCCTAACCTGCTAATGTTCAACCCTAATTCGTACTTTCTGCCTCCTCATCAATAGTTGAGCAACTGAAAAGGAAGAGGGAGGAAGAAAATTGATTCTACAGATCAGCCAAGCCTAGAACCTTAGAGAATAGCAAGTACAGCACAGGATACATGACAGCAGAATACAGAATAGGTAATTCGTAGAAGAGATACAGCAATAAAACCTATATCTATTTACAAATGCACAAAACATGGGTTATTAATAATAAACAAAATGAGAGAACTGAGACCAGGAGGGAAATTTTACATTAGACATTATCACTCAGAAATCATAGGATAGGAATCATGACTAGAATGCAGATATGGAAGAATATATCTTATTCAAATGAAACGAAAAAATACAAGAAGCAGTGGTGTAGCCTGAAATAAAGACAGGAAGCGTAGCTACACAGCACAGTGGATAGAGCACCGGCCCTGAAGTCAGGAGGACCTGAGTTCAAATCCAGCCTCAGATCAAACACTTTACACTTACTAGCTGTGTGACCCTGGGTAAGTTACTTAACCCCAGTTGCCTAAAAAAAAAATGAAATAAAGACAGGATCAGGGACCTCCTTCTATATTAATATTGATTCATTAATCACATTATTTAAAAAGATTTACTCTAGGAAAAACCAGAAAACAAAGAGGAGAAACATACTGAAATTATTTGGATAATAATTAATGGAGAAAGAAACAGAAGTAATATCATCCTCAGAGGATACTACAGACCACTTAGACAGAAGGCAGAGTTAGGTAAGAAATGTAGGATACAGAACTTGAACCTGGCATGAAGGAAATAAATGATAAAGATAAGGAACTTTAACTATTTGGAATGATGAAATCTTCTCTCTGCTAAAAGCAGAGTAGCTAATAGTAGCAGACTTCCATTAATGATCATTCAACCCTTCAAAAAGTGGAAGAAGTAAAAAGAGAAAAAAGGCTATTTTGAACCGGGTTCTGACCAACAGTTTTTTGATGAAGAAATGATGGGAACCTTGAGGGTAGGGGTGACCACTTAATATTAGAATTTGTGACAGAAGAGGAAAATAAAGCTGGTTGTAGTCTGTCATGCCTCAGATTTTAGGAGCTCACATTAAAAAGTTCAGAGAAATAACAGGTTAGATCCAATGGTTAATAGTTAATAAAAGAAGTTAGCCCAACATAGATGGGAAGTGTAAAATTCTGATGAGATAAGCAGAAATTATTTAGATAAGGAAAAAGGGAAACTAAAGATCATTATAAGATCATTGATTTAAAAGATAGGTAAAATGATTTGCCCAAAGTCATACAGATAATAAGTGGTGGTCCTGGGAACTGAAGTCAGGCCCCCAAGTCCAAATCTAGCACTTTTTCTACTGAACTATATTGCATTTCCATCAAAAGTCAGCCTGAATTATAAAGACTGATATAGCTGCACAGGGTGCTCATTATAACTTAGAATTTGAAAAGAAATGTATAGAAGAAAAAGCAAGAACAGGCAATTAAGGATGATGACACGATTACAGTGCAATGTTGGAATAATAGTAACAGAAGTACTAAAAGCCCAAAACAAGGGGAGGCTGACAGTGAATGATGAGGTCAACATGAAGTTTGTTTTTTTTTTTAAAGTAACTTTGGGAATAAGAGAAGGATTGCTGCTGAGCAGATGAAATGATGATAATGCACAATGGTGAGAAGGTAATATACAATTCAACTCTAATTTTTCTTTGGTAAGGAGAACGAACTGTTTGGAAACGACAGAATGGTTAACCAGGTTAAAATAAAAGACAAATGAGGAAATGTTATGTAAAGACCCTAGCTATTTTGAATGAGATTCAAGTCACTAGGACTGGACAAAGTACATCTTTGGTTACTCTGAAAGACATGGTAGTTGTGATTGCTGAGCCAGTTTTACTGATCATTTTTTTAAAGAGCTAATTGCTTTGTCTTTGTTTTGTTTTAATTAACTTTTTTTTTAGTTAATGAAAACCTGTTTTCTCTCTCTCCTGTCCCCTTCCTCCTCTCCCTAATTAGAAAGAAAGAGAACAAGTCTCTATTATAAACATGTACAGTTAAGTAAAACAAATTCCTCTACTGGCCATGCCCAGAAAAAAGTCTCAGTCTACACTCTGAGTCCATAACATAATCAATCGATAAACATTTATTAAGTATCTACTATGTGCCAGGAACTGCGCTGGGGATATGAAAAGAGACAAAAGAGGTGGCTAAGAACTGGAAATCAAAGGGATGCCCTTCAACTGGGGAATGGCTAAACAAGCTGTGGCATATGATTGTAACAGAATATTACTGTGCTATAAGAAATGACAAGCAGGATGATTTCAGAAAAACCTAGAAAGACCTTACATGAACTAAAGCACAGTGAAATGAAGAGAACCAGGAGAATGCTGTACATAGTAACAGCAATATTGTTCCATGAAGAATGTGAATGACTTAGCTATTCTCAGCAATACAATGATCCAAGACAATCCTAAAGGACTAATGATGAAGCATGCTATCCACCTCCAGAGAAAGAATTGATACTGTTTGAATACAGACTGACACATGCTATTTTTCACTTTCTTTCATTTGAGTCTTCTTGTACAAATTGACTAATATGGAAATGTTTATATAGCTGCACAAGTACAACCTATATCTGATTGCTTACTGTCTTGAGCAGAAAGGAGGGGAGGGGAGAGAGGGAAGGACAGAATTTAAAACCCAAAACTTTAAATAAAAATATTAAAAAGAGAGAAAAGAGAGTCCTTGTTCTAAAGAAACTCACAATCTAATGAGGGACCCAACATATAAAATAAACTACATACAGGGTAAATAGGAAATAATTAACAGAGGGAAGGCACTAGAATCAAAAGGGTTTGGGAAAGGCTTTCTGTAGAAGATGGACTTAAAGGAAGCCTGAGAGGTAAATAGTTGGAGTGAAGGGAAAGCATTCCAGGGATGGGGGAGAGCCAGAGAAAATGCCCAGAGCTGAGAAATATAGTGTCTTATTCAAGAAATAGTCAGGAAGCCAGTGTCACTGGACAGAAGAATATGTGTTGGGGAGTAAGGTATAAGATGACTGAAAAGGTAGCAGGAGGCTAGGTTATGGAGATGCCAAGTAGAGCATTTTCTATTTGCTCCTGGAAGCAATAAGGAGTCATGGAATTTATTGAGTAGCAGGGTGACACAACTGTACCATGCTTTAGAAAAATCACTTTAGTGGCTGAATGGAAGATGGATTTGAATGAGGAGAGACTTGAGGTAGGCAAACTTACCAGCAGGCTACTGCAATAATCCAGGTGTGAGGTGATGAGAGCCAGCATAAGAGTTGTGGCAATGTCAGAGAAGAGAAGGGGGGCATATTTAAGAGATATTGCAAGGGGAAATCAAACAAGCCTCGGCAACAGCTTGGGTACTGCGGGAGGTGGGGAAGAGAAAGGTTAGAGATAGTGAAGAATCTAGGATGACAACTAGGTTGGGGGCCTGAGGACTGAGAGGATGATGTTGCCCTCTATAGTGAAAGGGAAGTGGGGGGGAGGGGAAAGGGGTTTAGGGGAAAATAATAATTTCTGTTTTGGACATATTAAAAGGAGAAAAGCAATGATCAAGATTTTTGAAAAAAAGGAAGGCAGACTTTACAATTATACTCCTGTCTTTTATTTCTATTCCAGGCAAAATTCTAGAACATATTATTTACGAGAGGTTTGTGGACACTTAGGGCAATTTGACTTAATTAAAAACCATTCATGCCTGACTAAACTTGTTAAATTTTCACCGATTCTGGACTTGAATTCTTACTTGGTCACATTTGTTCAACACTCTAGTTTTAAGATCATTCTCCTGGATAGAGAAGATAGAAGCAAAACAGAAGTTTAGTAGTTCTGCTTTCTATGTCACTTGCTAACATTACACAATCTGTCTCTAGCAGTGGATTTATGCCTTCCTTTTTTGCTTTGCAGATACCTAAAAAAACCCTTCTGGACTTTATCCTTCCTGATACTATTATTAGTTCTATGCCTCTCTTTTCTTCATGAATATGTATGTATGCATGTATGTGTCTCCCCTTCTACCTTTTACACATGTCCTTTAAAAATCTGAATTTACTGAAGAAATGTTTGATATTTCCTTTTTTTTCTTTGTTCTTTTCTTCATTTACAACTACATGCTCAAAAATGCACTTCAGGCACTTTCCCTTATCATTCCCTGAGCATTATGAAATAAATTTTCCTGGCCTAAGCACTCACCTATCTTCCTATATACTTCAATCCCAACTTTGGCTGTTGAGAAAATGAGGTCTCGGCCTTTTTGTAGGTTCCCATCCTCTGTACATTATCAATTGGTTCTTTATACTAGACAGAAAGAAGTCTAGAGAAACATTTCTCCTCATCTCTTCCTCTACCTTCTGAGAGATGAAAGTTATCAGCAAGTAAAAATTTAACAGATTATTATCATCTTTTAAGCACAACTAGCTTTTCATAAGATGTCTGGATAATTGTTGTTTTCCACTACCACTAATATACCTTGTTTCTGGGCCAGGTTTGCCATCTTCATTAGGAAATGTAGTGTCTTATCTTGGGTTTAAGAAACCAACATCACTAGTACAGGATGAGGGAAGGGTGGCTAAATAGTAGTTTGCCTGAAAAAGATAATGGGGGTTTACTGGCCTATAAGCTCAAAAGAAATTAATAATGTGATATGTAACTAAAAAAAAAAAGCTAATTTTCTTAGGCCATGGTGAGAAGCATAGTGTCTAGAAAGAGGTTACACTTCCACGATGCTTCCTATGGTCAGACTACACCTGGAGTGCTATGTTCAGTTGTATGTGCCACATTTGAGAAAGGTTATTGCTAATTTGGAGTGTCCAGGTAAAGACAATAAGGATGATGAAAGACCTGTAAATTATGCTACATGAAAACTAACTGAAACAACTCTTAGTCAGGAGAACAGAAGAATTAAGAGGGACAAATAAATACTAGCTGTCTTCAAGCATTTAAAACGCTATCTTGTGGAAAAGAAATTATATTTATTTCATTCTAGAGCCCAGAGCTAGGAGCAATGGA
This sequence comes from Phascolarctos cinereus, assembly GCF_003287225.1. Lineage (NCBI taxonomy): Eukaryota > Metazoa > Chordata > Mammalia > Diprotodontia > Phascolarctidae > Phascolarctos > Phascolarctos cinereus. Next base: position 440,144,648 of record NW_027555847.1, on the reverse strand, counting down.
TAACAGAGAAGCAGGTTTCAGCTCAACATAAGGAGAAACCTTCTAGTAGTTAGAGATATTCAAAAGCAGAACCAGGGGTCTTCAAAGCCTGAATGATCTTTCATCAGGGAAGTTGGGGGTGGGGTGGGGATTCTTGGTCAGGTATGGTTAGACTAGATGGTTGCTGAGATTTTGATTTTAAAAGCATCATCCTTAGGCAGGGAAACAACAACAATGTCCATGGGTGTTTACAATAGGCTTTATAAGGTTTGCAAAGCCCTTTAGACACAATATCTTACTTTATCCTCACAATTATCCTGGGAAGCCTTGTATACTCTCACAGTACTCTTAACTTTCCCCCCTCTTTTATCCTGATTCAAAAGTTCTCTTTACCATGCATCTTCTTCTCAGGTGTGTGAATTTCAATTTACATATATATGTTAACATATACCATAAACACACATGCTATTGTAGTAGTGCAAATAAATCTATTAGAGCTATTTCTTTTGAAAATATCCTTTTAAATGGTGATAGTAATTTATATTCTACTACTAGATTTTTAGCTCATTTTCTATATTACTCAAAAGGCTATATTTTGAATACTGACATACAAGGCCATAATTACTATTCTTAATTTCCTTTCCTGTTATTTTATCCTAAAAATTACTGGGTATCTATTTTACTGCGATTCTTACTCTGTTACATCTACTGTTCTCCATAATATGGGTGAATTTTCCAGTTTTTATGTTGTGTAAACATTTTTTTTTCTCAAGTTGCAGTTTAAAAGTTTTCTTGGTCAGATCTGGTGATTGTCCTTGCTCCTTCCAAAATTTGTTCTTTCTTTAAGATAAAATCCATCTCTTGAAAGCTTTCATCTTTTCCTTTGTTTGTTTTCTCTCATCTATCTTTCTTCTTCTTCATCTTCCCTGCTCAAAGAAGAACCACTGAGTTGTAGCAATCTCCCTCTAGAAAAAAGGCAATACTGCACATGTCAAGACTATAGTCATTCATGTGAATGCCCTCATAAGGAACATACAGAACATGGAAGGCCAGGCATTTTCTTAGCAAACATCAGGCTTAGAACAATGACATCTATGTTGGATAAGGCTTCAGGCAACAAACTGAAGACCTATGTATGTTTTTCCTTAAGTATCCTCAATGTCTTCCCACTTTTTTTGTCCAAATTTGCATAGTTGTAGAAGGTAGATAAATATTTTTCAAAACTGGAGATTAGGACCCTGCCTATCCACTGTAACATACAGAATGTCTCAGCACTCAAAAATATATTACACATTAAACTTGAAATGGACAGAATAATACAAAAAAAAAAGAATAAATGGAAAAGAACTAAGTTTTAAAAAACTACAATTTAAATTCTATTTTTTTATGTAATTCAAAGAGCAAAAATACTAATCTCTCTGTTAAAAAGACAACAAAAAATGGGTTAAAACATTAATTTCTTTGAAAATAAGGATACAACAACAGGAAAGTGCACTGTAAGCTTCAAACAGATGAGTAGCAATATCTAGTCTTTTGGAATCCACAGTTTGTAAGTTGTTGACCAAAGCCAACTTGTGCAAATGTGGTATAACAACTGAAAAACAAAAAGTGAAAATGTTAGATTTTTCCTAAAAAAATTTCTTAATTAATAAAAGTACATTTTGTTTATATCGAGTAGTTTTCTGATGATTGGCATCTTAGTATATTATTGTCCTTATGGTCTACCAGACAGAACAGTGGACTGACTTGGGTTCCAGTCTCAGTACCACATTCAAACAACTATGTATTATACATGTGTGTGTATGAATGTATGCATGAAAACATATATATATATATAAATATAAATACAGACACAAACACACACATACAATTTTGTCTCAACTGAGAGGGAAAACTGGCTCTGGTAGCATATTCCAAAAATATTATGAAGAAATGAGAATTATCTAAGAAAGCATCTAAAGACAAAATATCACTACTGTATCTAATAAAAGAAGACTGCATTCATTTTTCCTCGCTGTCTTTGCTTTTCTCATCCCATGCAGTCAATGAAACAAATCTTCATTAAGAGCAGCATGGCTCAGTGCAGAGTGGGCTTCAAAGCCATGAAGACCCAGGTTCAAGTCCTGCATGTGACACACATTGGCCAGGTGTCCCTAAGCAAGTGATCTAACCATCTCAGTGTTTTAGGCAGCTCTCTAAGATTAAGTTGTAGAAAGGCTGTTGATCTGAATTGGTGGAAATATTTAATGTCTAGCAAATGAATTCTGTTAGACAATAAATACTGAGCAATTGCTAATTATGAAGTAACAAAGAAATCAGGACTCCTTGTACTTCCAGCTTTTGGCATATGGTTTATTTAGTAATAACAATAATGGTGTCAGATAGCATTTATACAGCACATTAAGGTTTGCACAGTGGTTTATATATGTTATCCCATATCATCCTCACAACCACCCTGTGAGGTAGATGATATTATTAAAAGGCTGAAACAGATTAAATGACTTGCCCAAGGTCACACAGTCCAATCTATCCACTACCACAGGCTCACTTCTGTATAAGAAGCACACAGTGGAGCACTTCACATGGCACACAGGACCACAGGGTCAGGAATATTCATAAAGGCTCTGCAGTCCACCATAATTCAAGGAATACTTTACATTGGGATAGTAGAGTAATTCAACTTACACTCATCTCGAAACCTGGGTTCTGCATTAGGTCCTACTCTTCCAAATGTCTTTATGATCTCTATATGAAGAGAGTGTTGGTCTTGATACTGAGGGTCTTCCAGGAAAGAAGCCAGCTGCATTTTCACTCTTTCCAGTAACTTTAAATCAATATATTCACATAGTTAATACAATGTTCACAAGTACATGGAGTTTACCAAAATAAAAGAAAGTTCAGAGACTTAGCCTGCAATGTGGCATGAAAAAACAATTAGATGTTGTTTAAAGTAATTAGAGAAGTTAGTAGTAGAGAACACAGGCCAAACTTGTGCTTTACTTGTTCTGTTTGGTCTAGAAAAGATTTAAAACTTGGAAAACCCCCCAAATGATCCTATCATAATGTTTTATCTTATTTCTGGCCAAAAGAAATGTATAACAATAAGGAAAAAAATCATTATCACAAAAATGTTTAAGGAAATGGAGGTAAGTTTCTAAGATTTAGGATTTAAATTTAAAATTACATTGCAAATTATAGTACAAGTTGCCCATTTATTCACTTTTGAATTGATGACTCAACAATGACTTATCTCTTACTCACATTTCCCTAAAATATTTTATTTTAGGATTTAAGAACATGTTGAAAGTCTGGCAAGACTGCAAGCTCTGCAGAATATTGTGCTCACCAGTGAGATATCCAAGTGGAAGCATGAGAAAAAAATTACTACTCCAAAATATATCTAATTTTTTAAAAAATTCAACAAACATTTGTTGACCATTAATTAACAATAATTTACTACAGAGCCACAACAACTCCAGAGTTTTAAAGAAAGCTAGGATAGCAAAAATCCAAAAGCATTTTTCAGAATAACACAAAAGAAATTCTGTTGAGACTTCTAGTTGCCAAAAATTCACTATACTAACAATACCACCAACATCGTTAGAAGTATGTGTCTTGGAATTAAAAGGTTACATTTTAGGGAATGGATTGTGAAGTTTTAAGTGGTTGTATCACTGAAATTATTAAGTAGTAATAAGAAAACATTTGTAGAGATGGAATTATATTATTTTTATCTCTGAAGAGTCGGTTACTAAAGCACGTCAACTAGAAGTAGTTATTGTAATAAATGGAAAGCACCAGTCCCAGGCTGGCTCCTGCTAGAATTGCACATGTAGAGCTGGAAAGGGCCTCCAATGCCAAACAGTCAAATCTCTTCATTTTACAGGGAAGGAAATTGAAGCTGAGGGAAGTTAAACAATTTGACTGAGGTCACAGAGTACTAAGTACCAGAGGGAGGATTTGAACCCAGGATCCCTCACTCTAGAATTAGAATATGTGGATCTACTTGCAAGAGGTTTTCTGAGAATAAATGTATGGCCTGATACTTCATAGAGAACAGATATATTATAGCCCACTTATCTCTTCATATGTCAGTATCTCTAAATAGGATTTCTCAATGGCAAATGGTGTCTAACCCACTAATGTGCTCCTTTCCCCCTTGATCTTTCTACCCTTCCTTTCCTCTGATCATGTTCTCTCATGTCACATTTCAAGAGAGAAGGAATGAAGTTGTCTTAGCCACATCCTTGCCTGGCTTTCCAGAAAGATGAGAAGGATCCCTTTATAGCAAATTTATTTTCCTTATAATAGAAATATTCTCTATTGCAGAATACATGTATTTATTAAAAATAACTTGAAACTGAAAAGTGTGCATAGTCAGGTAGTTTCATACATTTAACATGGTGAAACTTTAAAGTCACTTTAAAGTAGTCTTAAAATAAGCTTCACTTATATGCATACCACAAAGTGCTCATTTTCTTTATGAAAATGTCAACAAATAAAATGTGAAGCACAGCATCTCTGTACAAAAAGACTTATCACTTTGCATAAGTAATTGGATTTTCTACTGTGTGAGGGGGTTTTTGTATTTTGGCAGAAAGCATGTTGAAGTGTGAGAAAGGATAGGCTATATTTCTAATGATAATCGTGACTAGGATTCACCATTCAAAATATTACATATACAAACTTTATTAAATTTGAGAAGATAACCTTTTTGTATAGGCATGAAAATGGAAGATGACATTTTGGTAATTCCCAGGTACTGCTGTTGCACATTTTAAGAAGTAAAATGTGTACTGCCTGTCTCAGGGAGCAAATATTACAGAAATAGCATCACCATGTGAGGTCAGTAACACTATTCAGTTTCATGGCATTCCTACCTCTCTTTGAATAACTGTTTCCATAATGGTGCCAAAGGCAGGAATTGTGGCAATCCTGACAGAGCTGTGGAATAAAAAAATAAATAAATTTAACCTTTCTGCAAGAAAACAATAAACAAAGCTAAAATATATTCAATATGGGCACAATTTATATTGCATTAGTTTCTAGCAATGACAAAATAAAAAAAAAATAAATAAAAGCAGACCAGGAAGAATGCTCAAAAAGACAGACAGGATAACTTAAGGTCGCAGTCTGTGAAACTCACAATTCAGGATCACTGGACAAGGTAACAAGGGCCGGAGCAACCCGCTTGTCAACTAATGCTTCACTCATGCCTCGAAGAGTCAGCTGTAAACCAGTCAACATGCAATAAAAAATGGTTTGGTAAACTGGAATGAGAACTGGGTTAGCTGTGACTGAGGATGGGCAGGCAGACTCATTGGCCTTTCTTGGTTTAGTCACCCACAATAGACATTAAACTGGTTAAGGCTTTGGTTCATGCTACTATGCTTACTGGTAATGAACTGTTAGTGAGATTAGTAGAGCATCCCTTTTTAGCTTGGAGGAAATAGTCCATCAGCATATCTGGATATCTGAAATTGAATGAACTACTTATACCTCAAATCTTTATATATGATTCAGTAGCTAAGTCTCAAACTATAGCTTAGGTCTACTATGAATGAGTAAGCTGTAGGCTTATTTTATGAGTTTTTAAATTTGGCTTAACAAGTGGTATTCTGATGAGGTTAGAACAACAGAACAAATTAATACTTAATAAAAATGAATATAATTTAAAGATACTTTAAGTTATGAAGAAGCATTCATCAGTGTGATTTTAAAAAATACTGAGAGCTATTTCTCAACAAACGAATATTAAAAGGGATGCTGAATGTGTATAAGTCAGGTAAGAAACTTACATTTCAGGATCACTGGAGAGAGTAATGAGAGCAGGAACAACCCTCTGAGCTACCAGAGTTTCATTCACCCCCTTCACCAACAGCTGATTGGTCGGCGCAGGGGGGAGGGTATTCACAGGTGATGCACGTAAAGAGTGAGCACAGTACCATGGGAAGAAGAAAGGCACAACCAAGACAGAAAGAGAAAAAGAGAGAACACAAAAGCAAAACCAAAATTAGAAGCTAAGCATATATTGCTACACTAATGCTTTACAAAGGCAGAGGATGGATGCTTGGGAGGAAAACAAAGCTTAAATGGCCTAGAAATCCACAAGTTGATTCCATAATTAATTCAATAACAGTTTGTACTTTTGGGTCACATTTCATCATGTAGTCTACTTAAAAATGAACTGTAATGGAATTAATAAATGTAATATTATTTTTAGGCTTTAAAAATGTTCAGTTAAAATATGACTGAGTTCAAAGTTAATGTTCCAAATTTAAATCCAACATGAATGTGTTTTAATATGACTAGTAAGGTACAAACTGAATTGTGCTATTAAACTAAAACAGGTAGCAGTTTGCAGATACCCAAAGGCCACTAATACTGCATATATGCTTTATAATTATAGCAAGCACCTTTAAATCACTAAGCAAATTTTCTGATAATAGACTTCTTTCAGCTTTCTCTTGAGGTAGAATTCAGGGTTTTTAGGTCTGTGGTGTATATTAAAGGGCACAGCACCCAAGCTAATTTTTATTGGTTTGTATGGTTAAACTTTTATAAACAGGTCTCATGTTTTGTAATTCTTTAAATGTACCAATTTTTTTTTTTTAGCGAGGCAATTGGAGTTAAATGATTTAACCAGGGTCACATAGCTAGTAAGTGTCAAGTGTCTGGTCTGAGACAGGATTTGAACTCAGGTTCTCCTGTCTCCAAAGCCAGAGCTCTACACTGTGCCACCTAGCTGCCCCATTTTTCAAAGCTAACAAGAGAATCATTATCTATTAATTTTCTTTTAATTCTGTCATCAATGGAAATGTGATCTGATTTAATTTGACTGGAAGTTAAAAAGAGCTGATGTTTATTATTTAGTGGTCTTAAGTGGATAAATGGAGACGTCCATTTCTTCTTCAAATCATTCATTTTTATGAGTGAAATCTGGAGAAGACTAAATATTCCTCCTCCTTTTGTGCTTCCACTTTCACAAAACGGAAATTAGATTTAATGTCAGGTGTTAATCAGGCCATCTTATAGTAGAAGAACTAGGTTTCATGATAGAGGCTGGTTATCTTCAGTATTTTTATAACTAAAATTTTTATCATTTTGTGCATTTGTAATGGATGACATACTGTGTGAGGAAAAACAACAAATTTATGACTTGTTCTTCTGCCCATTTGAATATAATCTTTGATTTAGTGTATGATAAGTACTGGCTTTCTGGTATGAAATATTATAGGTATAATTCAAACCAACTTGCTAAATTTCAGTACTTTATTTTATTGGTCTTATCATGAGGTAGAATTTCTCAGCTACAATTAGTCTTCTTGTTTAAGAGTATAATCAAGGAGATTAATTCATGAATTTGCTAACTTTTCTCCCTGCTACTAATTATCATTAAATGTCATAGCTTATTTTGCTTTGGAAATAGCTTTGCCACAATATATTATTATTGTTAAATCTGGTTTTAAGAGAAGCAATTTTCATAAAAGACCAAACAAAAAAACATTTGGACAGGAAACAATGATCGCTGTAACGCCTTTTGTGACTATAAAAATCATTACTTAATTATTAACTGGACTGGACATAGGCCATATTACTTCTCCTCCAACCCTAGGACCAAATGCACCTAAAACTACAATTTCAAGGCAGCCTATGATGAGTATTATATAGGATTAGAAGACAATAGATTTAGAGTTGGAAAGGACCTTAGGAGTCATCTGGTCCAACCCCTTCATTTTATAGATAATGAAAATCAATCATTTATTAAAAGCTATACCCTATGCTAGGTGCTGGCAACACAAATACAAAGAATGAAATAACCTTTACTCACAAGAGGCTTACATTCTAATGCAGCGGGCAACAAATATACATATAAACAAACACACAAACATATTTGCATATATTATGTAGAGACACATCATAAATATAAAATGAATAAATAAAAATATATACAAAGTAGTTTTGGGAAGGAGGGCACTAGCAGTTGGGGAATCAATATAGACTTTTTCCTGTAACTGATAGTACTTAAGCTGTGTCTTAAAGAAAGAGGGACTTTATGAAGTGAAGATAAGGAGGAATATATTCTAGGCATGGGGCACAGCCAATACAAAGGCATGGAGAAAGAAGGTAGAGTTTCTTCTTCCTTTTTTTTTTTTTGGCTAGGCAATGGGGTTAAGTGACTTGCCCCAGGGTTACACAGATAGTAAGTGTTATGTGTCTGAAGCTGGATTTGAACTCAAGTCCTCCTCACTCCAGGGCCAGCAGTCTATCCACTGTGCCATCTCACTGCCCCGGTAGAGTTTCTTGTATAAGGAACGGAGAGAAAACCACTTTGGCTGGATACTATAGTGTAGGAGTGAGAATAACATTCAATGAGACTGGAAAGACAGGTTGGGACTGGGCTGTGTATGGATAAAGCCCGGGGATGCTATCCAGTTCACTCAAGGTCATAGAGGCAGTACTTGGCAGAAATGAGATTTGACCCAAGCCTTTTAACTCCAAATTGGACACTCTGTTCACTACACTGTGCTGCCTCCCCTGAATTTCAGAGTACAACTTTATTTTTCCTTCCAAAAAGATTTCATTTTAGAAGGTGACCTATATAACAATACTTGTTTGTACATAGTTATTCACTTTTGTTCTCTCCATTAGACTATGAGATCCTTGAGGGCAGGAATTGTCTTTTGCCTTTTTTTGTAACATAACAGTAGTAACTAACATAGTGCCTGACACACAGCAGGCCCTTAAAAATGCTTATTAACTAACTGGTAACATGGCACATGTAAAGAAGTATCTTCATTTTAAAAATAAGTGATTTGGATTTGTGTCCTTTCTAGCTCTAAATTTATTATACACACACACATATGTACATATATCTGAAGTTTATATGTTTATGACTATACAGTAAAAATCTATTGCTGTGGTAGTGAAGAAAGAAGCAGAACAAAACAAGTGGCTCAGAAAATCAGAATTATTTCAACCAACTTGCAAAACTATACTGACATTATCAAAATCAAATCCCAGGATACGACTGTTTACAAATGTAAAGGTTGGTTCTTGGCTTCTCACTTAAATGCTTGTTTAATAACAGTTTTCTCTTATTAGCTGTGTGACCCTGGGCAAGTCACTTAACCCCAACTGCCTAAAAATAAAATAAAAAATAACAGTTTTCTTGTTGAGAATATTCTTACGAATGCAAAAAATTACAACTGATCATGAAACTCATTTATTCTAATAGAATACATGACTGATGTTCAAATTAAAGCACACTGATTGACAAAACATGCTTATATTTTCACTTCTATCACTGAACCTAATTCATACTTATGGGAAAATGTTTATTGTATATGATTTTTTCAAATCATAAATCAATCCACAAGCATTTAATCAGTGTCTACTATGTGCTAGACACTGTGTTAGGTCCTGGAACTAAACTGCTTATGCACAGATAAACAGATTCACAATACACCTAAAAGAATAACTGCAGCAACAGCTTAAGCAGAATACAGTTTTCAAATCAGCAGCAACAGCAAAGAGACAGACCCAAACCAGGCAAAAGCTATAAAGAAGCTAGAAAATATATTTTTAAGAAATTATAGGGAGGATTCATAATTTTACTTATTATACAGACTTATCTTCATTCATTTATTTCAGGGTACTGACTCAGTGGATGCAAATAACGAATCTCCTCAAGTGGCCATATGTATCTGAATTCACACTATTCAAAGTTATGATTACAAAATATATGGTAATTGGTCCCAGCCCAATGGAAATATACAGTACAAATCTGAATAATGTGACCAATTCACTTAGTCACATTAATCAGGACCTGGCTAAATTCTAGGAAGGGAGTAGCTAAAAACTAACACAGTAGTTATATGGTTTTTTTGGGCTTAGAGACTATATGTGTTACTATCAAGAAACTGCAAAGAGGAAAAAAGACTAACTAAAGTGAATGGATCTTTGAGAAAAGTCATAAAGTGTGTATTATCATACTTAACAAAATTACTACAATGGACTAATGCTTCATGTGTGTTTTTTCTTAGTAAAATTTATAATTGCTTTTTCAGATTTGTTCTCAAATATTTAGAAGAGAAAATGATAAAAAACTTCCAAAATATTGGAATCTATAATATTTTTATACTATAGCATTAATTATTCATTATTAATTCACGTTATTTTGTGGGGAAGAGAATGAATAATCTAATGAATTCTTCAGACATAGAGGGAACTTACCCTGAAAGCAAAGCTAAAATCTTGATTTTGTATTCACCCTGAAGGAAAAGAATTGGAGTCTTCTTATATATCTATATTATATGTATGTATGTATGTATGTATGTATGTACATATGTTTAGTTATGGAGGTTATACCAGAGATAGTGACTTCCTGCTTCCTCAGAACTACAGATGACTTAAATGACTTAAAATGTTAAAGGTCATACAGAATTATTAAAAACCTAATTTATGTACTTGAAGATTTCAGAGGACATAATTTAAAAAATATTACTACTGATTTAGCCCTCTAATGCATCCTCTCTTTTTAAACTCTGGGAAATTATAATTAATACTGATGGAAGAGTATAAAGCAATCAATTTAATCGAGCAATACTGTTCTTATAAAACTACTAAAAATTTGCACTGGAGTGCATGACAGGGAGCTGGGTTTTTTTTAAAAGTATGACAAGCACTAACTGATACATTTCACTTGACAACCTTTAAAACTAATATTTAAACATACTATATTCATATATTCTTTTCCTTGCAATGCTGTGGGCAGCTGATGGGGCAAAAAGAGCAGGGGCCTATGGTTTTTAACAAGATTAACTTGGGTAGGTTATATGAGTGGTGATTCAGATGCGTTTAATGAAAAACAGGATTTCCACAAATCTTAGTACATGCATTCTTAATGAAAGTCCTGGAAGCACCTAGAGTTCATATTTTGAGAGAGATTCTACAGGATGAGCTTCTTTTATTAATATTATTAGAAAACAGGAAAGTATATTCAGAAAGATTTAAACTGAATTCTGAAGTCAGAAATAAAACAGGAAAGTACAAGAAGCTACCATAAAACATCTTTTAAGGAAATAATTTGAAAAATGATGTCAAAAGACCATTTAAGTATGTGAAAACTAAACAATGCAAATGCTGCTCCATCACACAGTACACAACTCAGTACTGTTACAATAGATACTTATAAAATACACATTAAAATAACACACTCTATACAGAAATTGTTTTTACATTCTCCCATTCCGTGTTCCCTGCTTTCCTTCTCCCACTTCCTCCCCTAAATGACAACTAAAACAATCTAATGAAATTGAAATTTTTGATTCACTTACCTCAAACATTCTAGCAGCAGTACATCTAACAAGTGCTGAAGTATGGACAACACCATACCACAAAACAGTCAACAGCAACTCATGGTATGCTGGGTTTGCTCTATGGAAAAAAATGTTAAAATTAAGAGCAACAAAATCATAATGGCATATTATAGCAGCAGCTCACATTGATATAGTTCTTTAAGATTTACAAAGTATCCTTTTTACAACTATGTGAGAAAGACAGTACAAATATTAAAAATATTTTACAAATGATAAAATTGAGACTCAGGATAAATTATCTGCTCAACATCACAAGGCTAATAAGTAGCATATAAGTTCCTCAAAGGCAGAGACAGTTTTATTTTTGTATTTCTAATGCTTAGCACTCTGGTTTTCACATTTTTTAGCTTAGGCAGGCTTCTGTTCAGAACTGTGATTTCAACAGGGTAGGGAACTCCCAGTGGAGAAATTTCCTCCACCAACATAGATTTACAACTCATATGCTGGCAACATACAGTTTTAGATCACTGAGAGAAGTTCTCTCATCATTGAGAGAAGCTTAGTTAAAAGCTTAGTGCCAGTGGTTACATTGCTAGCCATGACTTCCTGCCTAGGGCTACCCCTTTATGGACTATATTAGGCTGCATTACTTTGTACTTCATCACGCCCTCAGGAATCTCATCATTGGGAAATTCAACATCAGGGGAGACTATATCAGTCTTGGCATTCACAGCTCTTCAGTCCCCTTTGCCTCTGATTAGACAGCAAAGATAGAAGTTTCTCCCAAAACCTCCATCAAAGGAGTGTTCCTAGGCCAGCCATCTTTTCATTACCATCCACATGTACTCTTTTGGATTCACTCAAGCTCCCCTCCCATGCAAGGTACCTTCTCTACCCTATCCCTAAACTCCCTCCACCCCCAGCTTTTCACCTTGCTTGTGTGTGTTGTTTGTCCCCTATTAGACTGGAAGCTCCTTTCCAGAAGGGACTGTCTTTCTTTCTTTGTATTCTTATTCCCAGAACTTAGCACAGTACCTGTTACATGGGAGGCACTTAATACATGTATATAATGACTGTTAATATACAAATGAACCTGGCTTTGCCTCTGAGGGTGATCTTTTAGTTCCAAGAATCAAATAAAGTTTTCTTCAACTTTGTATATTCTAGTGTATCCTCTCATCCCTCAATGGAATTTACAAAGCCATGTTATTTTTATATATATATATATATATATATATATATATATATACATATATATATATATATATATATATATACACACACACATATATATATATATAGACACATATTAAAGAAACTACAAAAGCTATTACTTTTACCCCAGTTCCACAAAAGAAGCCTTCAGACTATCAAGAGGAGCATGTGACAATGAAAGCATAGTCATTACATCTTCTAAGAATCCAACTAAAAGTTTGCGGTCTTCTTCCTGAAAAGAAGAAAGATCTAGGTTAAGTTGTTATTTAAGAAAACATTGGATCAATGCTATAATCTGAAAGGATTCTAATGAAAATAATCACAGTAAGTTATTTATGATGTACTTACCTGCTCCTGGTAGGGTATGATTACAATAATCCTGTGTTAAACTTACAGATCAATATAGTTAATTGTATGCTCTTTCACTAAAATCAACTTTTACTTTCAGTTCTAATATTATAGATTTCAAAGCCAACATTACAATACTTTCAACCTAATTATAAATAGCAGAGTCATGAACTCTTTGTGAAGCACTGATGTGAGGCAACTGTAGGGGCTGATATTTAACAACAACAAAAAAAATGAGTAAGAAAATAAAATTAAGAAATCCCCTTTAAGAAACAGGTGGGGTTGGAGGTTAAGAATGAAGCAAACCTTCTTGAAAGCTTTAGCAGAGAACTGAAATATACACCTGTAGGAGTATATCAAATGACCCTGAAATAGAGGAGTGGAGGGATCCTCATAACATCATGCAGCAAAGCAGACTAGCTAGAAATAAGAGTACATGATCTGAAAGTGGGCACTATACACTTTCATTAAGCAATAGCAAAATGACAGGTTCCCTAACTGGGCCATATACAGTCATGGGAAATGAATAGGGCAAAGAGCTGGAGAGTTTGGTTTACTTTGGAATCAGGTATGAAGAAGACATGGAACAAAATGTTGGTTTGGCGTGAATAGTTGATAAATATAGAGATAAAGATGTCACTTAAGTAAATGAAGAATTTATACATCTATCAGCTAGCTTCACAGTAAGCATGATTCAGAAAGTAAAAAAAAAACAACAAAAAAATTCACCATTCAATGCCTATTTATTGAGAAATTACTATGTATAAGGCACTCTGGCATAGTGATGTTACTGCTTGGCTTTGTCACTGAAGAATTATCTTTTAGTTCCAAGATATCTATTGTCTTTGCTATTAGAACAGAAACAAAGATAGGGAATAGTTTGCTTTTCTATTTATAGTCTTAGTTATGCATAGTAAGCACTTAATATTTTATTCATTATTCATACTTTAATTCACTTATGCATTTAGTTAGAAGGGCCTTCTAGGTATGTACTGTGCCCTGTGATAGTACCTTACTCTTGAGAATATATTAAGGGATTTGGTGAGTACATGTAGTACTATATGGCACTCCTAAACCATTCTAGATTAAACTGGCATACTTGTATTTTTCTTTACAAAGTTCATTTTTAAAAAATTAAAATTGACCAGACTGTGGCTATTTCATTTTGGCTAATTTGAAAAATAACCTGTTCCTCAAGAAATTCACAATCATTAGTATGATGCTATCTTGTGGCACCTGTGGCAAATTACAGACACAAGCCATAAAATAATCTGAATGTATATATATGATTCAAAGTCACAGCTCCATTAAAAGAAAAATAAAATGGGTACAATGGTAGTCAATTGTGTTTTGGGGAATCTGTGGTTTCATTAGTAGAAAAGGTGTCTCTCAATGGTACAAACCAATTACATTATTTTTATTCTGACTGCAATGCCTTTTTATCCAGTCCCGTTCTTGTCTAAGTCCCAAGTTGCTGGACAATTGTACATAATAACATATGTACGTGCTGTAGGCCCTAAAAAATGTAAGCTCCTTGAGGGGATGATTTCTCTTTTGTATCCTCAATACCTAGTAGAATGTCTGGCACAGAGTTAAATGCTTAATAAATGCTTGATTGATCAGCTAAAATTATGTTAGATGCTCTTATACAGGTTATGAGAAAATCCATAAAAGAAGTCAACAGTACAGGGTGTAAACCAGCCAGTTTCAGAATGTATGCTGCTGCTAAAGGAGGCCATTGCACTCGAGGGCTAAGCTGTACATGGAGGAACAGCTGAAAAAATAAAGAGGAAATAACAGAAGTATTCATACCCTGGATCTTGCTAAAACAAATAAGGGTTTCATTTCCAAGGTCTGATATTTATTCCCCTGATCAAAATCCTTTATCTTTTAACCTTTTCCAATCCTGCCTTAGCAGTCTCTCCCTCCATGCTCTCAGCTGAGGATCTGACTCCATACTTCACCAAAAAAAATGGAGGCTGTTAGCTCAGATCCTCGTCTGCCCTCCTTGTCTCCTGTCATTCTGATGTTTTCTCTGCTGCCTACAAAGACACCCATGTTTCCTTAAAGACTCAGATCTTCAATTTGCCCTGTATATATCTTGAAGTTACATAGCTGTCTGCATGTTGTCTCCTCCATCAGAATGGAGCTCCTTGAGGGCAAGGCCTGCTTTTGCCTTTCTCTGTAACCCTAGCGCTTACCACAGCGCCTAACACATAAAAGCTTAATAAATGCTTGCTGGCTCTGATTGGTGAGCTTTTACCTTTTCTCGTCCAATAAACTGACCACTTCCTGGCTATCACTCTGGGGGGGGGTGTGTGTGTGTGTGTGTGGGTGTGTGGGTGTGTGGTTTTCCCTTACGGAAATGTCAGCTCATTGAGGGCAGGGACTACCTTGCTTGCTGGTATTTATATCCCTGGTATTTAACACAGTTCTAGGCATACTGTAAGCACTTAAGAATTTTTTTTTCATTCAGTTAAGAATTCTATGAAACAAATGCAATCTGTGATGCATAACTCTAGCTTAACGCTTCTGATTAATAGGGATAATTTTTATTTTTTTTTTAAACCACTGAAAAATTTGGCATTCTGATCTCAAATAATCTCTCTACTAATCTTACCATACACTGAATAAAAATGAGGAGTTATCTTTCTCCTGTCATTTAGCACAATGCCTAATACATAATAACTGCTTAGTAAATACCTGTTGACTTAATCTGACTTGAGATGCACTTTCTCTCTGCATTTTCACTGGCTGTCCTCTAAGCCTGGAATCCTGCCTCCAGGTTTTTTCAAAATTTCAGCTCAAATCTCATCTTCTGCAAGAATCTTTTCTTCATCCCCCTTAATTCTAGTGTTTTCCCTCTGAAATAATCTCTAATTTATCATGTATATATCTTCTTCATACACAGTTGTTTGCATGTAAGACTATAAGCTTCTTGAGAGCAGGGACAGTTTTTCTTTTCTTTGTGTCTCCAGAGTTCAGTACGTGGCAGATTAGTAGGCATTTAATAAAAGCTTGTTGACTTGACACCCGGATGATACACAAATCTCCCCTCTTTCCTACCCTTAACAGATGCAGAACTAGTTGAACAAACTTAAAAATGTATGTATGAAATTAAGAATTTTCTTCTTACCTGAATATAGCATGTAAGGACTCCTGTTGCATAAATAGGGACTGTAGCTTTTGTTAGGACTCCATTGCCTGCTGAAGAATCTAAAATCATAGACATGATTTTAAAAAAATCTTCTAAACAGAAAGAAAAATTCTCACCTCACAATTTATTTATTTAAGCATAATACTTTTTTGCTCAGTGTTACAAAGTAAATACTATTTGCCTTTAGGGTTTTTTGTATCAAAAGCCTAAAATTATAACAAATGGGAATGTTACATAAGAAAGAAATTTAGTGAGTAAAATGAGATATGACACTCTGTCTCTTTGCAAAGAAAGCAGAAGTAAGGGTTTTCATCCTTTAAAAATCTGGTTATGGAAAACAATTAAAAAATGCATGTAAAACACCATTTTCAATTACTTATATTTTTCATTACCACCTATTAACAATGGCACCAATAACAAATCACAATCACACAGTACTTCACAGTTTACAAAACTTTTCCTGTATTACTAGCTTGAAGAAAGTCTGGAGCACATAAATGAACTTAATGGTCTGCCTGTTTCCTGATGTGCCCTTGGCTTTATCTGGGCCCCTTTCTAGCCTTTATCCTGGCAGTAGTGCCTTAAGGATTCTGGGGCTGCAGGCTTAGAGAACGTGATGAAAAGCTGTGAAACAAAACTGTGCAAAACAAGCAAAAAGAATAGAAAGGAAGGAGAGAGGACAAAGGATTAAGGAAAGCATTCAGTGACTCCATAATGGCCAAATAATTTAGTACGAATATTGGTTCATTTTGTTTGCAAAATGTCATATAAAAAAATAAGCATGCAAAGTATAACTACTAGTCAAAATGAGATGGAAGCTCACGAAAGTCTTTTTTGCTAGTTATTGCACAAACAAAACCAATGCAGCCAAAATTAGAAGGAAACTGGGAAAAAATTTACAGCAAATTTCTCTGATAAAGGCCTAATTTCTCAAATATATAGGGAACTGAGCTAAATTTATAAAAATAAGATCCATTCCACAATTGACAAATGGTCAAAAGATATAAACAGGTAGTTTTCAGAAAAAGAAATCAAAACTATCAAGTTATATGAAAAGAATGCTCTAAATCACTAATAATTACAGAAATACAAATCAAAACAACTCTCAGGTACCACTTCATACCTATTAAATTGACTAACATGACTGAAAAAGAAAATGACAAATGCTAGAAGTGATGTGGAAAAATAGGAACTCTAAAGCACTGTTGGTAGAGTTGTAAACTGGTCCAATATTCTGGAGAAAAATATGGAACTATGACCAAAGGGCTATAAAACTGTGCATAACCTTTGACCAATACCACTATCAGTTCTGTATTTCAAAGGCATCAAAGAAAAAGAGCTTTTTTTTGTGACAGGAAAAGGGGATGCCTATCAACTAGGGAATGGCTGAATAAGTTGTGGTATATCATAATACTATTGTGCTATAAGAAATGAGAGGGGAATGTTTCAGAAAAACCTGGGAAGATGTCTATGAACTGATACAAAGTGAAGTGAGCAGAACCAGGACAACATAGTATCCAGTAACAGCAATACTGTAATGATGAACAATTGTTAAGACTCATGAAAAAAAAATACTATAGAAACACCAGAAAGAGAAGTGATGAACTCCTGAGTATAGATTGTAGATTTTTCTCTTTATTTTTCTTGCTTTTTATTTGGCAACATGGGTAATATGGAAATATGTTTTGTATGACTTAAACCCCTCCACCCCCAAAAAAACCTTTTTCTTTTGAAGATAAGCAGAACTACTTAGTTTTTAATGCCTTGGCTTCTTACATGGAAACTTGAAATGAGAAAAGGGAGGTAAGATAACAAATGCAACAACAGTTTACATTGCAGTTATAAATAACACATGTATATTAATTAATCTTTACAATCACCCCATGAGGTAAGTAGGAAATATTACTTGCCTCATTTTACAAATGATTAAAGTGAGTCTACAAGACATTGTGACTGGCCCAGATAATGTTAACAGCATAGCCAGTGCTTGAATTCTGGTCTTCTTACTCTTAGTTCACTGTCTTTTAACTTTACTGCCTCCTTGTTCGTTAACACCCTCTTCCCCAGCTATCTTAGAAAACCAAAACCACTCCTCCCATAGGTTCTAATTGTTCTTTACAACATGACAAATGTGAAAATATGTTGAATATGAATGTATATGTAGAGCCTGTATCAGGCTGCATGCCACCTTCAGGAAAGGGGAGGGGAGGTAGGGGGAGAAAATTTAGAACTCAAAATCTTATGGAAGTGAATGCTGAAAACTAAAAATAAATAAATAAAAATCAAAACCAGAACCTCATTTACCAAGTACTCTGTTTAAAGCACTGTACTAGGCTTTGAGAATATAGAGGGAAAAAAAATCCCCTGCCCTCAAGAAAATGAAAATAACAAATGCTGGAGGGGATGTGGAAAAACAGGTACATTGAGTCTTACTTCTTCTCTCTCTCTACATTCTCTACCCTGATCACCACATCAGTTTCCATGACCTGCCCCCAAAGTCCTACTATATCAAGTCCTACTGTCTTATGAACTCCAATCCCCTATCATTAGCCACCTACCAGATATCTCAACCTCAATGTCTTTGACACTGTACTGCACAATATGCTCTATTATATACATATATTATATGTTGCTAAGAAATACACCAATGATTTGAGGAGAGGACTAACAAAAGGAGTGAACAAAGATGGCTTCATTAAGAAGATGTATAAGAATTTGTGAGGCAGATATAGGGAAGGAATACACTGTATGAGGGACAGCTTGTAGTCATGAATTTGCATGAATAATAGGAGACAGAATGATAAATTAAGAGAATAAGCCAGTAGTTCAGTATGACTCAAACATTAAGTATACGAAAGAGAAAGTAGACTGGGGCTAGATGATGGAGGACAATAAATTTCAGGTTGAGAAATCTGTATTTTATCATAGAAAGAACTTGGGAGTATAAAAAGGTTTCCGAACCTGGGAATGACATGGTCATACCTATGTCTTAGGAAGATTATTTTGGCAGCTGTGTGGGAGAATGGATTGTGAGGAGAAGGTAGAAACAAGATGACTTAGGGGGCTAAACAACAAGGTTACAAGAGAATAGGTAAGAGGTGATGAAGGCCTAAACTAAGGTGGTAGCTATGTGGGTGGAAAGAATGGAATAGGATTAAAGAGACACTGAGGAGGACAAACTGACAAGACTTGAATCTGAGGGCTGAGGAAAAAGAACAAGTCAATGATAACTCCAGTGTTATGATTTAGGATGACTGGGAAGATGGTGGCACCCTCAACAAAAATGAGAGGTTTGAGAAAAGGGTGGAAGTTTGTGGGAAGATAATCTTATTCTCTGGACAGGTTGTGTTTGAGATGCTAATAAGACATCCAAGTTGAGGCATTGATAGGTGGTGAATAACTGGGACCTGAAGTTCACAAGACAGTAGGAATGGAGTAAGACTTTTGGGGGAGGCCATGGGAGTTGATGAGGTGACCAGGGTATAGAATGTACAGAGAAGAAATAAGACTCAAAAGAGAGTCTTGGAGGGACACTGATGCTCAAGGATGATGGCATAGATGACAATCCAGCAAAAGAGCTAACTAGGAAAGCCAGTAGACAGTAATTTACAGGAGGAGAGATTATTTAGGAGAAAAGGTAACTGACGGTGTTAAATGCTGCACAGAGATTGAAGAGGAGGACAAAAAAAGGACAGTTAAGATATCACGTTTGCCTCGATAGAACAGTTTCCACACTGGGAAGTGCATCAGATTTCAAGGTGTTGTGAAATGAGTGGCTGGTAGGGAAGTGGAAGGAGTGTGTGAGCAGACGACTTTCTGGGAGTATGGTAGTGAAAGGGAAGAGAATTATAAGACATTAGCTTAAAGGGGTGTCAGGATTGAATGAAGATTTCTAGTGATATGGAAGACTTGGACATTTTTGAGTAGTTGGTAATAACTGAGCAGCATAAAATAAGCCTGTTTACAGGGAATGGGATGGAGTGGAATGGCTGACTGAAGAACTTTTCAGAAGAGACAGTTAAGGATGGCACTGTGGGCATTAGTAGAGGCAAGAAAGCCTCTTTCTCTGAGATTGGAATAAAAGGATGAGTGCAGATGTAGAGGAGGTCTGAAATGTGGAATAGAGGCAATCAGGTAGCCCAAAAAGGGTAGCTTGAATTTTCTCAGTAAAGAAGGAATAACATCAACTACTGCAAGATGGGTTAAAATCACGAATTTGGGGAGGTGGGAGTGGGGAGGAGGTCCGAAACAGCTGATGAAGGAAGTCTGATGTAGTGAGAGCTCACATGAGACTAGGTGACATGAATTTGTAATGGACACAGTCACCACTTGAAGTAGCAGCAGAAAATACTGATAATGAGAATATAATGAGACTGAGGACTGGGAAATTGTAAAGGGTAATAGGGCAAGAAGTCAAGGGATTTGAGTATGTAGTTCAACTGTTTAATAAAGATGATGATGATGATGATGATGATGATAGTAGCTAGCATTAAATACACTTTAAAGTCTGCGAAGAATTTTATATGTATTATCTTATTTGAATCTTATAACAATCCTGTGAGATTGGTGCTGTCGGTATCCTCATTTTCCAGAAGAGGAAACTAAGGGTGAGAGGGGTTAAGTGACTTGTCCAGAGTCCCACAGCTAGTGAACAGCAGGATTTGAAATGAAGTCATCCTGATCCCCAAGCACAGCACTGTATCCACTATGCCACCTAGCTGCCTCTCCAGGATCAACCCTGCAAAGGACAAGCACTGAGGCCACAGCGGAGGTGATGGATGGGGAAAAAACACAGAATAGTAAAGAGACTGGAAGTCCTAGTGAAGACTAAGAGTATGACTGGGAATAGCTAGACAAAAAAGAGATGGAAAGATGGATTCCCACCAGAGAGGTGAAACTCAAAGTTTAATATAGTAGAGGTGGAAGAGTTAGGGGAAAGTGACACATATAACCTAAATCCTATTTAGTACCATAGTTAGCCCCAATTTCTCACCTGACCTCCAGACCCCCATTCCCAACTGTCTATGGGATAGTCCTACCTGGATGTCTCACTAGCATATTTTGCACTACAGTTATTTATATGCCACATTCCCCTAACAGAATACAAACTCCACAACAGTAAGAATTATATCTTAAACTTCATATGTGATACATAGCGGGTACTTAAAAAGTACCTGTAGAACTCACCTACACATCCGTCTCTTCTCCTCCCTCCCGCACCCCCCAGGCCTATTTGTGGCCCATGACTACCAAAATAGACAAGGATGGAAAAACAGGTTATTAGGCCAAATAGGGTTATTAAATAAATTTCCTTTCAATAAACAGTTTAAAGCCATCTAAGCTCAAATTCACAGGGAGCAAACCCTCATATGGAGATGGCCTTCTCCACCAAGAGGAACCAGCAGCAAAACTCAGCTGATACAACTCAGGTAAAGTGGATGTGACACTTTAGACAGCTTAGATTTTGCAAGGAAATACAATGCATTTGCGTGCAGGTGTGGTAATCAAGTAAGGAGCCACCCAAACTAACACCAATGCCATGACCACTCCACAATCATCACGTAAAGAGAAGTGACCCTAAGCCAATACACCTGGTACCCGCCCCCTAACCTCCAGCTCTTAGTTCTTTTCTGCACACACCTGATTTTCTCACTTATTTTTCTTTCCTTCTCATTCTCCATGAAATATTCTCTTCATTCACACTTTACAGCAGGTCCCTTTTTACTTTCTTGTGTCCTACAGTCACTCCATAAGGGAACCTGTTAGATAATCCTGACTTTTCTTCTGAACTGTGCGTACCAATACCTGAGTATCTTTTTATTCCTCCCCTACCTTCCCTCAACTCTGAAATATGTCTTGGTGTCCCAACTCATAGGACTGATAGAGGTAATTGACAAAGAGTTGTGAAAAAGAACCCTACATCATAATTTTCCCATTAGTAAACTATGCTTAATATTTAATTACTACATTCTAAAAGACATTAACATCAATATTTCAAAAACTGAACTCACCAACATTTTCTTCAGACAATCTTAGAATCTCCTGGAATTGAGGTTTTACCTAAATTTAAAAAAGATTCCCCCAAATGTCAGATTTAATGGGCTGAAAATATAAATTTTATTTCTTATTTATAAAATATTAGTTTAAATTCTGATCAGAAATTTACATTACTTCTAAATTTAGGGGCATGGGAAAATTGGAAACAATATCTTGGAAAAAACAGAGAAAATAAATGTGGATTTATCAGAAACTAATATGCTGTAGTTGTGAGATGACCAAAGAAATCAGATTTCTAAAACGTACTGAATTCCATTTGCTTCTTTAAAAGAGAACAAAACACAGAATTCCTAAATAGCAAATTTACTACAAAAATTTAAAAATTGCCATTTATCTCTTTGACTGTCCTAACAAAGGTTTTAATAACAATTTTCGGGGGGCAGCTAGGCGGCACAGTGGATAGAGCACTGGCCCTGGAGTCAGGAGGACCTGAGTTCAAATCCAGCCTCAGACACATAACACTCATTAGTTGTGTGACCCTGGGCAAGTAAAAAAAAAAAAAACAACAAACCCCCCCCACAATTTTCTAGAAATTTTAAATGAGATTTAATAAATAATTCCGCTTTGACACAGAAGTTAAGGGAAATGTTTTAATACAATGTAGATATTAGTCATAGTATGTTAAATCTGGAATGATTTTAAAGATCACCTCTGCTACATTTTCCTCTCTTACAGAAGAATAAACTGAGGACCAAAGGAGCAAACAGTACTCTAGGTCATGCCACTAATTAGTGACAGAACCTTAACTAGACCTTAAGACTCCTTCTCCCTTTCCTCTACATCATACTGATTCCAATCACATAGCCAACTCAGACTACACTAACCCCACCCATTGTATTTTTAGTCTCCTTTGACAAGACAGCTCTCATTTATTTCCCCAAGAGTTATAAATGATTTGTTATGTGGATGCTAAAAACCAAAACCCGTGTCAACCGACACTGCATGTGACTAAATTTCTCAGCACTTGTAAGCTTGCCACAGGCTCATTATGTAAAGCTAGTTACACTAGTCTTGCATAGAAACATACAGTTCTATATATGGGGCTAAAATTAGTCACAAGAATATACTGGGGACTTAAACAAGCTCTCCAAGGATGAGGCAGCCTTAGGTATCAAGTTGTTCAAGAGACTACAGATTCCAATACTTTTTCAACCAGGCATGAAGTGAAAGAAACAAATTATTTGGGCTGATTTCATTTATATTGAAAAAAACATCCATATTCACCTAGGACTTATAAGTGTGTATTTATTTAAAAGTCCAAAAATGTATAGAAATTCTGCTAAAATGCATTTTGATAAATAAGCTTAGTAGTATGTTTTTCTGGAAATCCTTATTTTTACTTTTAGTGCATTAAATATTACAAGTGTGAAAAATTATCTACACAGGCTAACATGAGAAAGTTACATAGGCAGTCTTGGCTTTTCTTTAAAGAGTTAATATAGTAAATTTGGCTTTTGAAAATGACTGATAGCTAATATGTTCTAGTTTTGTGACCACAGGCTTAAGCTTTCACTTCAGTAAAATACAGATGACAAAACTTGAACTACCCAGTTTATAATTTTTTGAAGAAAATATTTTGCAAATGCTAAAGAAACAATTTAAAATATTATTTACTTTCAAAATATAACTATAAAATAATACAGAATTGGGAAGACCTAGTTTAACAGCAATCTATGGAGAAAATTTAGGGTTTTGTTTTGTTTTTAGGACAAAAGAAAAAAGAAGTGATAATTTTTGGGAGTATTTTACACAGTGCTTACGAAAATATTTATGATGCTGACCTAATAGGAAATGCAAAAAAATGGCACAGTCATATTTCAAATGAACTCAATTCATTTCAACCAATATTTATATGTGTGTATATATACATGTCTCTGTGTGTGTGTGTGTGTGTGTGTGTGTGTGTGTGTGTGTGTGTGTGTGTGTGTAGGGAGAGAGAGAGAGAGAGTGTGTGAGAGAGAGCTCACTGTGCTACAGGCCTGGGCTTCTGGTACTTTTCTTATTCAATTAAGAGTTGAATTAAACTAATTTACCAATCTATTAAATTTCTGAATTTGTCATTTCACAGAAGAAGCAAGCAAGAATTGTGAAAATGGGCATAATTTTAACAAAGAAATGAGTGGTGAAACATGGGAGACGCTTCTAAGACAATGAGTACATCGTTTCAGAATTCTTAATACATCTCTAGAAGTGTGCTAGGAGGGAATGACAGGCAAAATCAGGTTACACTTTACGTACTCGGAAAAAGGGCTTCAGAAAGGTCTAAAAAATGACAGGTATAATAACATAAGTAGACTCTAAAAGGAGAGGTATCTCAAGAGGGACAGAACACTCTGAAAATTGAAAATGAGAATACAATAGCAAATCCCCCCAAAATGGAAGTAGAGACAACTAGAAAGACTAGAAGTACAAAGTAGTGCAAAGAACTCTTCAATGAAAACTGAGCTAAAAAAAAAAATTCTAATTCGGCCATACTATTACAAATTTAGTCTAGACTGGGTAGATGAAAAGGAGAGAAATGAAAGAACAAAGTAAAGTTGAATGGTATTTTAGTTCCTCCTTAAGTAACTTTAATTCCATTCTGCTGCTTCTGAGGAGGTAAAAAATAAAACCTCCCAAAACTGTTCAGAGTACCTTTTCTAACCAACATTTTCTGGTGCCAGCTAGACTCATAACAAGAAAACTTTCAGGATAGGATGGGTAGAAAGTAGGTTAGCAACATGGCCAAAGTCAGTATAAGAGGCCTAATCTGGAGCCACAGCTGTGAAACAAGAAGAAGGGCATTTGGGGTAGGTACTGAATAGATGTGTCTGGAGGTAAGGAAATAACTGGGGGCTCTGGCACTTATAATCACAGTTGGGACAAGAACAGATCACTGGGGATGACTCTAAGTTGAAGAAGAATAGCTAAAAAATCTAGCTGATCCAAATTACCCCAAATCTGAATATCAAGAATATGATAAAAACTGTTAAATATTAAAATGGTGAACTTGCGGAAATTCTTTCAGAAATTCTGAAAAATCATTTACTTGTCTAGGACAGTTTAAATATGATTCATCACTTAAGTAGAAAGATAGATTAGATGGTCTTAATAATCCATGATTCTAGACAACGATAAAAGACTCAATCATAGAATCTTAAGGATTTTTACAGATGAAGAAACTGAGTCCTCAACAAATTCAATGCCTCTTTCCATTATACTATAATGCTTTCCTTAAAAAGTCTGTTTAGTGTTAAGAACTGCTCTGAATTTTAGAATAAAACTTATCACTTAAATTTTCATTATTTTCAATATTTAAAATCTAGTTTAACCTAATTCTGTGTTACTTTTTCTTTCCTTTCTTTTTTTTTTCTTTGCGAGGCAATGGGGTAAAGTGACTTGCCTAGGGTCACACAGATAGTAAGTGTCAAGTGTCTGAGGCCACATTTGAACTCAATTCTTCCTGAATCCAGGGCTGGTGCTCTATCCACTGCATCATCTAGCTGCCCCTCTGTATTTCTTTTTTGATCAGACTTATGAAATTATTGGCATAAGGGAACTCTTATAAAGCAAATTCTCTCTACACATGCATATCTTCCAATGCTCTGAATCTTATAGTTTGAGAGCTGCCTGTGGCATGAAGAGGTTAAATGATTTGCCCAGGTTCCAGCCAGTTATGAATTAGAAAGAATTCAGAGCTTTTTGATCTAGAATCAATTTTCTATCAGCACTATACTTGCTACATTTCCTCTTTATCTAAGCCTATTTAAAATCTTACCTGGTTAGCTCAAAAAATTTCTTTAAAATTACTAAAAGATAAATGTAATTATTTATATTAAATTAGGACTTAGGAGCTAAGGAAATTAAATTTTAATATCTTAAAAACTAGCATGTGATATTAAGTTTGTACTGATAGCAATATTTGTCTCCACTGTAACCAAAGGTAGACCCTAAAATTAAGGACTTCTATTTAAAGCTATCATAGTGCATAATCATATCCAGGCTGTAACCAAAGAATTCTCAGAAAATAGTTCCTGTATTAACTTTTTTTTTTTGTGCCCAAGGGTATTGCACCTCAATTACCTCAAAAACCTGTGTCTGGGTACTTTAGTTTGGGCGCTCCAATACCAGGGAAATCTTTCAGGGTCCCACTAGGTATAATACTATTTGTAGGTCCTAAACATAAATTGAGATTGAAAACGAAATCATTTTAAAGCAGACATATATAGCATTTTGTTTTTCTATAAAAATATATGATACTACATCAACAGAGAAATCTAGTAAAGGGCTCATCTACTTCTCTGTAGCTAGAATTCATAGAAAGTATGGCATCACCTTAGTGTTTGTAAATATTTTCCCAAATGTCCGGCACAGGCGCCAGAAAAATCTGGAGAATTCGTGGACACAGGCAGTTGAAGCAACATTGATTTTACCAACTATTTCTATGAGTTGTGGTAACCTGAATGTGGAAAGGAAAAAGGAAAAAAAAAACATGTATCATAAATCACTCTCTACTTCCTTGTTACAATGTGAGATGAAATATCGTGTACAACAACCAGTCAGTGCCTCTACAATTCTTCCCCACCTCTCCTCAATTTTACTTCTGATAGCACAATGAAAGGAAAAGTGGTCTAGTTCATGAAGTACTGGACCATTTAAAAGTGCCTTGAAATCATGTTTGTATAAAATCATGAAAAAGGCTACAATATTTACTACAAGTTAATATGAAACCATAACTCAAACACCCAAATGGATCTGCGATTTTATCAATGTTAGGTGTTCTCCATTGATGAAGATTGCAACTTATTCATGCCTAGCCATTCCACAAGCCTCTTGCACCATCTATCTTGATAGGTGTTATTCTAATGCATTACATACACTCACCTATCTATAAATTAACCAACTTACTACGGTTCCAATGTATTCAAGGTTGTAGGTATGGTTTATGTATAAGCACTACTAGAAAAATAAATCAGAGTATCTACTGGTGTGGTAATATAACATTTTCACAGATAAAAGACAAGACATCCATAAATCAACAGAGGCATCCCCACGTAAGGTAACTAACATCATTTTGCAATAATATTATGAATTCATCATAAATTGTAACAGAAAGCAACAACAATCTTTGGCATCAGTATTCAGTTGATTAGCCAACTGGAGCATTGGTTCTATGACTATGACTACCTCTATAACCTTGTTTCCCTTAAAATCACATTGTGTTTTCAAGAAATTATCAAATAATAT
This sequence comes from Phascolarctos cinereus, assembly GCF_003287225.1. Lineage (NCBI taxonomy): Eukaryota > Metazoa > Chordata > Mammalia > Diprotodontia > Phascolarctidae > Phascolarctos > Phascolarctos cinereus. Next base: position 440,117,345 of record NW_027555847.1, on the reverse strand, counting down.
TTGGAAGGGCATGCTTTAATGGGTGACAATGCTAACTTTTTAATCAACTTTGGGTCTAAGCCCCCCCCACCCTTTTTGCACAGCCTGAAGTACTTTATTTAAGATGCCTGATTTTTAAAAAAGAAAGGAAAATTTACTAGTCTATAGCCGGGATTCTTAAACTTTTCCCACTCAGTGACCCTTTTTCTTGTTTGGCAGAGAGTGCTGGCATCATGCCTGAGGGCATGCGCAGTACCAAGTGTGTATGCTTTGTGTTCAGAACCAAGTCTGCCTGCAGGCACTGCCAGAAACACCCTGGATTCATTAAGCATTTGATATTTTTTTTTTTGCTTTTTGGCTAGGCAATGAGGTTAAGTGACTTGCCCAGGGTCACACAACTAGTAAGCGTTGTATCTGAGGTCACATTTGAACTCAGGTCCTCCTGACTCCAAGGCTGGAGCTCTATCCACTGTGCCACCCAGCTGCCTCTATGCATTTGATTTTTAATTAATTTTTGGCTGTTGTATGTTCAGAAACTTGTTGCCAAATTTTTGGTGATGCCATAGGGAGCCATAATCCACAGTTTAAGAAGCACTGGTCTATAGTAAATCAAAAAGCCTTTTGACTAGTGATGATTGTAGATAACAGTCCTGAAAAAAATATAATTGCGAGTAATATGAAGCTAGATAACAGTTTACTTAAAAATTGTTCACTCATTTGCCACCTAAGTAGGTAATCTCTAGTCTTTATTTTCAGGTTGTTCTTTAGTTCATGATTATCTATTTCACTTCTGAACAATTTCATTATTTTACTTCTTTAGCCAGAGAGAGGGGAAATGAATGGACTCAGACAAGTAGATTTCGCCACTTTTTGAGATGAGGTTTCTTGGGGTGGAGGGTGAGAAAATACATTGAAACTATTGGCTAAAATAATTAAGATGTGCTGAAATTACATGGAAGTGGAAATAGGCACACTTACAGTTGGTTCACTACCCAGAGTAAGCTCTCCCAGCCTGTTGTACCCTCGTGCTCTAGCTGATAGTCATAAAGTTGTAGCAGCACAGCTAATTGCTCACGACTCCCAATGATGGTAGCCACATCCTGAAGAGGTGACACAGGTCGAGGGAACCTGGTCACTGGAAATGAAAAAAGAAAAAGAAAATCATATGAGAAGAAGGAATTGAATGTTAACTCCAGGGATCAGATTTTATTCTTTTCCAAGGGGGAAAAACACATCCATTAACTTTTCTCACTGCTACACCCATTGCCTACTGTAAATATCAATTAAAAAAATGAAAATGGAAATTTCTGCAGATAATTTATTTTGGCATAACTATAAACACATATTTATTACATGAATTTTATCCACATGGTAACATATGTAAGGGACCTACATTAAACAACAACAGGTCTGAAGTGTGAACAATAAAATAAATTTGGCATTATGTTAACATTAGCCTTCAGAAGTAAATGGTCCTTGGGTGGCTGTTTATCGATTGTCTAGACAATATCAAATTTATTGACATTTGATATTATTGATACTTGACCAAGGGGCAGAGACAAGATGATGGAGTGAAAGCAGGGATGTACTTGAGCTCTCCCCAAAGACCCTTCCAAATACCTGTAAAAAATGACTCTAAATAAATTCTAGAGCAACAGAACCCACAAAATGACACAATGAAATAAATTTCTAGACCAAGACAACCTGGATGGTCAATGGGGAAAGCCCACTGCGCTGGGCTGGGAGAGGAGGACAGTCCAGCATGGGTTGCGCCAGCACTGACCAGGTCCCAGCAAACCTGGAACAGGCCTTAGGGGACTGAATCATTGGCAGCTGTGGGGGTTTCCAGACTTTGCAACCCTCAAATGCCAAAAACAACTTAGAAAGTCAGTGGGGAAGGTTTGCTGGACCTGGGTGAGAGAGAAGAGCTGCCTCCAGAGCTCTCAGTCTATGGTAAGGAGACTGAATAACTGATTAGAAGGAGATTATAGAGACGTCTTTGCTGGCCTTGAGGCAGGATTCTGTTGCCTTGCCCATACTTGGATGTAGGTCACAGTCCTGGGGTAAGGATGTGTGCTGGTGGGGTGGAGCTTGTGGCAGTGGTAAGAGGGAATTGTCCTCACAATTCCAAGGCAAAAAAGAGTGCTTGTGGTCACTCACAGACCACAGCACAGTCCAGGAAAGGAGTAAACACCTCTCCTTAGATCAAACCACCTTGGAAGAACTGAAAACTTACAGGTCCCTAGAAGTATCTCTGAAAACAGTTGCACAAAACCCCTGAAGCTTGGGACAGTACACCTTCCACACTGGAAGCAGAGGCTACTTTAACAAAGAGTTAAAAAGTCAAGTAACTGGCTGGGAAAATGAGTAAACAGTGGAAAACTCAGACAAGAGAATCTTACTTTGGGGACAAGGAAGATCAAAAGATACACTCAGAAGAAGATAACAAAGTCAAACCTCTTACACCCAAAGCCTCCAAGAAAAATATGAATTTGTCTCAGGCCATGGAAGAGCTCAAAATGTATTTTGAAAAGCAAGTTAGAGAAGTAGAGGAAAAACTGGGAAGAAAAATGAGAGGATGCAAGAAAATCATGAAAAACAAGTCAACAGCTTGCTAAAGGAGACTCAAAAAAATACTGAAGAAAATAGTATCTTCAATAGACTAGACCAAATGGCAAAAGAGGTCCAAAAAGCCAAAGAGAAGAAAGCCTTAAAAAGCAGAATTCGCCAAACAGAAAAGGAAGTCCGAAAGCTCACTGAAGAAAATACTTCCTTACAAATTAGATTGGAGCAAATGGAAGCTAATGACTTCCTTAGAAATCAAGAAATGGTAAAACAAAACTAAAGGAAGGAAAAAAATAGAAGACAATGTGAAATATCTCAAACTGGAAAAACAACTGACCTGGAAACTAGATTTATGAGAGATAATTTAAAAATTATCGCACTACCTGAAAGCCATGATCAAAAAAAGGGCCTAGACATCATCTTTCAAGAAATTATCAAGGAAAACTGCCCTGATATTCTAGAACCAGAGGGTGAAATAGAAACTGAAAGAATCCATCGATCACCTCCTGAAAGAGATCCCAAAAGGAAAATTCCCAGGCCAGGTCAAGAAGAAAATATTGCAAGTAGCCAGAAAGAAACAACTCAAGTATTGTGGAAACACAATCAGGATAACACAAGATGTAGCAGCTTCTACGTCAAAGGATCAGAGGGCTTGGAATACGATATTCTGGAGGTCAAAGGAGCTAGGATTAAAATCAAGACTCACCTACTCAACAAAACTGAATGTAATCAATGAGTGGAAAAATCAACATTCAATGACATAGAAGAATTTAATGCATTCTTGAGAAGCCAGAGCTAAGTAGAAAAATTGACCTGACTTTCAAATATAAGACTCAAGAGAAGTATGAAAAGGTAAACAGGAAAGAGAAATCATAAGGGACTTATTAAAGTTGAACTGTTTACATTATTACATGGAAAGTTGATATTTGTAACTCATGAGATCTTTCTAATTATTAGGGCAGTTGCGGGGAATACAGATATACATATACATATACATATACATATACATATACATATACATATATAGACAGAGGGCACAGGGTGAATTGAATATGAAGGTATGATATACAAAAAATAAAATAAAGGAGTGACAGAGGAATGTACTAGGAGAAGAAGAAAGGGAGAAGTAGAATGGGGTAGATTATCTCACATAAAAGAGGGAAGAAATAGCTTTTACCATAGAGGGGGAGAGGTGGGAAGTGAGAGGGAATAAGTGAACATTACTCTCACTGAATTTGTTATTCCCTCAGGGAGGGTATAGAAATCTATCTTACTCAATTGGGTATAGAAATCTATCTTACCCTACAACAAAGTAGGGGGGAAAAGGATAAGGGGTTACAGTGATAGAACGGAAGGCAGATTGGGGGAGAGGGTAATCAGAAGCAAACATTTTTTGAGGAGGGACAGGGCCAAAGAAGAGAACAGAATAAATGGGGGGCGGGTGAGACAGGAAGGAGGGAATTATGGTTAGTCTTTCACAACATGACTATTATGGAAGTGTTTTACATAACTACACATGTATAACCTATGTTGAACTGCTTGCCTTTTCAATGAGGGTGGGTGGGGAGGGAAGAAGAGAGAGAATTTGGAAATCAAAGGTTTAAAAACAGTTAAAAACTTTTTATATGCAACTGGGAAATAAGATAACACATGCAATGGGGTATAGAAATCTATTTTACCCTACAGGAAAATAGAAGTTGGAGGGGGGTTGGTAGAAGGGAGGGCAGATTGGGGGAAGGGGTAATCAGAATGCAAGCCATTATGGGATTCGGGGAGGGGAGAGATTGGGAGAAAATTTGGAACTTAAATTCTTGTGGAAGTGAATGCTAAAAACTAAAAATAAATAAATAAATAAATGAATAATAAATAGAAATGTGAAAAAAAAATACTTGGCCAAAGAAAATCCAAGAACAAAGGTAGTCCTAGTCCTTAATACTACAAATATTTGTTGAATGAAAGAAATTTATATATTGAATGAGAGTGATTTTAATGCACATATTTTGATACATTAAAATTGGGAATACATGAAAGGTTTGAAAGTGATCTTGTTCTCGCTAGGTCAAATGCAACTTTTATTCTCCTCTAATATGTCATCATGAAAAAATAGCTTTTACTTAATTAAAATAAAAAAATACACATTATCTGTCTTTCAGGTAATGGGAGAGGAGATGAGGGGGAGATGAGAGAGGTACTCTTTCTACTTATCTCTCATACATCCATTTAACAACAGAATTGAGGAGTGGAGTGTGAATGAACCTAACTGTGCACTCATTTGGGAAGATCTGAGCGACCTTACACTGCTGTAGTTCCAGCACTGCTGTAATTCCAGCACAGTTATCCAATCAAACAACAGTCATCCAATCAAAGAAGAGGTTCAGTGGAACTGCCAATTGCCACATGGCATAGTCTCTAAGTGACCTGGAGTTCCCTTTGTATAACAGTGAAAAAATTCTAAAGGCTCTATTTTTCATTTCATGTACTCCTTAACCTTTAATTAAAATTGCACTCCAATGCATTTGTTTTTAAATGGCATTGAGATCATCTTGGATGGCTTTGTCACTAAGTACAAATTTTGGAAAGTTCTTTGACCAAACCAGAAAGACTTCAAGAAGCTCAGTGAATAGCTACATTTAGAGACACAGAAATATATGAAACTATCTAGTAAAGGTGAATTAGCACCTGCATCTGTAGAGGAAGTATCCATACTGATGAAGTCTTTTCAAATATTTAAATGTGTTTCAACTAAGCTATATTACTTTAGGGGTAGACAGTGAGCGGGGAAACTCTGGAAACTGCTCTGACCAACTTATTGCTAAATCTACTTATGTACCTACTCAGTCATATAGCATGACACAGTTAATAACATTTTTTCTCCCAATCTGAAAATTTACTGAAAATAAGAAGGTATAGGCTGGGGAAGAACAGAGAAAGAAGAAATTACTAAGCCTCTTAAGCAGGCACCAAGAGAAATCAAATGACTTTTCTCAGACTCAGATATGTTAATGGAAGGGACCTAACTGTCCAAAGGGAAAAACAAGTCTAATTTAGTGGTGCAATGGTGACTGTATGAAAAGAACAAAAAGAAACATATTAAAAAACATAAAGAGGCTTATCTATACATGAAGCCATAAACTTTACATGTCATATAAATTATGGTCACTAGAATCACACACTTACTTGCACACTTAAAAAAAAAGAATTTTTAAACAAGAGTGATTTTTGGAATATTTAAACAATAATTACTTGAGATACTAGGTTTTTAATATTGTAAATCTTCCTCCCAAAATATAGCAATTTCAATACCCTCTATCTGTAGCACTTCACCATGAAGCTTGGCTTTGCTTGAGAAAGGCGCATTCTGTAGCACCAATGCGAACAGGGAAGGAATCAAGGACTGCAAGGCGGAAAGATACATATGAAGCTTATGTTCATCTAGCCCGTGCTCTCCTTCCTGAAACAAAAGGAAGTTAATTTTAGTCTTTGGAAACAACCTTACAAACAAAAACATTTAACAGATCTAAATTAAAGTTCTCAAATGAAATACCCATGAAGCTTTCACCTATTTCTAGATGTGTGTCAAAGCATGAAGTGTTAAAAAAGACAATAACACCATTCTTTGCTAAGGGAAGCAGCATCATATAGGTTCTAATATCTTGAAGGAAATTTGTGGGGCTCTTATTTTTCGAAATTCCACAATTTAAGCAGCAGAATTTGAGGCAGATGAAAGGAATACCTTCTAATTCCTCAACTTTTCAAGTAAAATAGTTTCCTTTTCCTACCGATCACCTATCAAATTACTGACATATAGTATTTGCCAGCTTTATATTCAAATGTGAAGAAAAGTTTTAAAAGGAGGAACCACAGAGAACAGAAAAAAGGAGAAAATGGGGGGAAAGTAGTGTGTTATACAACGAGATACAAGAGCCTAAAAGAACAGAATTATTGTGCATGAAAGAAACTATTCACAACTACTTGAGGTGTAAAGGATTATGTATGAAAGCTTATAAAAACATACCTAATACTCTGAATATAGAACAAGAGTAACTCAAGCAAAAGATGACATCTAATTGTCCTGAACGTAGTAAACTAGGTTTCCAGAGATGAAAAGCTGGATATGGAATCATCTCTTAGTATGAGACAAAAATAAAAATGCTTTAAAGTTACCAGTTGTTAGGTTTTTTAAAAGGATGTACTTCATTCCAATTTTACTTTTATTTTAAAAAAAGAAACATTTTTGGAAGACAAGATAATATAGAATAATTTTGAAAACAGAAGTCTAGGTATGGTTAGCTCCAATTATCCATGGTCAGATGACATTTAATAAAAGAACTTTACAGGAATCCTGTTAACACAGGTTTCAAATATTTTTTGAAAGACTATATCCTACATTTTAATAAACATTCAATGTAATTTCTCCTAATTCCACAACATGGCACAGTGGAGAGAACAATGGACTTAGAATCAGAAGACCTAGTTTCTAATTCTAGTTTGCGTCACTGACACTGATTGGAGAATGGCTTATAGTTACATAGCTGTCACAACCTGTTAAGCCTCAGAATTCTCAGCTGGAAAATGCAGTTAATAATTATTCCTGTTATCTGTTTCACAAGGATTATTGCATGGAAAGCGTAAAGTACTTTATACATATGAGCTATGATAAGGATGGCAACACATTTTCCTTAACCCAAGACAGGACTAACTTATTTTTATTGCTCCTTGAATTCAGCAAGGTATAAAGGAAGAATCTTTATGGATTTGGGACAGACCAACCTCCAACCTATAAGTAATAGGAATGGGCCATTACTTACTAGTAAAACCATTTAAAATTAACAGAACTCATTACGTCAATTTTGTAGGGTATCCTAGAGATTTTGACATAACAGACTAGAAATTAATCCCAACTCAAGAGTGAAAAAATGAAGTTTTATTAGTGAGGGAATAAAATACTGTATTAAAATGGTAATTTAGAACAGTAAAAGGTATACTATCTTTATTATCTAGAAAGATTTAGAAACCAATCATTTCACAATGTCCAAGGACAAACTTCTATTCTAGTAAGAGAACTAAGATGTAGTTGAGAAGTGATGCAGAAGTTATTTGAGAAGTGAACAGTTAAAGAAGAGATGAGAAGAGGGCTGGGTCAGTCAGTTCCCTGAGAAGAGCTGAATGTATGTCTATGTTAGACAGTTGCTGCTCAATAGGTGAACTTAATCCATGAATAGTCTTCTCACCCTGACACAGCAGCCTTTCCTAAGGCATCTCTCTAGGTCCAAAGCCTATAGCAGAAACATGAACTGGCAGTTAACTTACAGTTTATTGGAATGTTTGACTAACTGACACATTCCATTTTTCTAACATGTTCTTTACTATATATTAAGCTTCCAGAAAAACTTAAGCAATGTAATCACCTACCCTGAGAAGTTTTTCAATCTTATTTAGTAGTGTAGGAATAAGATGAGACTGCAAATTCCCAAGCTCTGTCGTCCAAGCAGCATAGGCAGGTAAAAATACTTGATGTGTTGCACTAACTACTCTTTCTGAGGGATCACCCAAGGCTGAGAGCAGAAGTTCAAAACCCTGTCAAAAGGAGATGGGCATAAAGTTTGATAATAGGAATAATAAAGTAAAAATTATGTATCATGTTGATTTTCAACCCGAAAGTATACCTGTTGGTATTTGTCTGGATCATCAATGTATCCCATAATAATGCCAAGGCTTTTAATTACAGCTTCTCGTACCAAATCTGCTTTATCTTCCATTAGCATCTGCTGTAACATGGAGAGAACCAGGGAGCTACGGATCTCTTTCTGAAAGTAAAAATAAGAAGGTTCTTGATACTTAATCCCAACTGTGCACATTCACAGTGCTGTGAACTCTGATTTTATTGGCTGAAATTTTTTTCCTCTTTGAATAACATCATAGTCATCATCCCTATAGCTACAGATAGATATTTTTGCACAACTAATGTGTTTTCTTAATGTGGTGTAGTAGGTGGCCTGTTTTCATAATTTTCCAATATTACTATAACACACTGATAGACAAAGTTAATAGAAGAGAGGAAAATTAATGCTCACTGCTATAAACTGGCATCCATAGCTTCAGGATCCTCTTACTACTAATATGGAAGGGGCAAAATGAAAATTTGAAACGATTATCCTGCTACCCTAGAAAAAACTGTCTGCAGAAAAACTTCTGTTGTCTGAGGTACACAAATTTTCAGGCAATTATTAAGATTCTCCTCTTTTCTCTGACAAAACAGAAAATAAAGTAATGATTTAAAAATACGATCAGGAGAAAGAGCTATGGAATGGCGTAGCACAGAGAGTGGTGACTTAGGAGTCAGGAAGGTCTAAACTCAAGTTTTACCTCTCAAGCATACTGGTTATATAACCCTGACAATTTTTGAAGGCTCTAAGTTGCACTTTGAAACACCTAAGAACTCTGATCAACAGATTCCAGAGGATCTATGATGCCTATCTCCTGAGAGAGAGTGGCAATGGACTCAGGGTTCAGAATGACACATATGTTTGAACATGCATAGTACAGGAAGGTGTTTTTCTTGACTATGCAAATTTGTTGAAAAGGCTTTATTTTTTCCTTTTTTCCTCAATGGGGGTGGAGAGGGAGAAGAGAAACACATTTAATTGCAAAAATTTTTTTTAGAAAGACTAAGTTGCAGCAGATACTGATCTACATTGGTAGGGGGAGTTTTCTTACTGAGAATTTCTTATACTAATGGAATCATGTTTCCTTTCACATGAAACTCTGCTCTCCCCCCAAAATAGACATGATGGGAGAATGAATGTAAATACTGAGATGCTTCTTACTAAAGTATAGCTATTCCTTTAAGTTCTAGCAGCCAGAATGTTATTCTTTGACACTGTTTATTTTTTTTAACCAGATGCTGATTTTAATAACATGGAAATATCTTGTAATATCCACTATTTTAAAATGAAATTTTAAAAAATGTTTTATTTAAAATAATTTTATTCTATGTACTACCAATATTATTACTAATTTGTTGGAGGTATGGATCTATGAGTTCACTGGTATAGGGAATGAGGCTTGGACACTCCTTCCAATTAAGGTAGTTAAGTAATGGGCACTGAGATATGAAATGACTTTTACAGAGTCACAAAGTTAACATTTTTAAGGGATAGAATTTGAAGAGACCTTTCTGACTTAAAGGATAGCTTCTCTATCTACCATGTCGTATTGCCTCTCATTATCATTAACAGTTTGGCCAATTACTAAAATGTTCGAATTTCAACTCAGTTTTAGTGTCTTCTCTGGTTTTTTTGCTAAACTTGGTTAGTATTACTTCATGATCAAAGCAGAAAGTGAAAAGTGAGATTCCTTAGAAACTTACAATGACTTAGTGAGTGGTAAGATATACAAAGTGACGCTCATTAGATCAGGGATCCATTTGGTAGTTTCATGAAGCCTATGGAGTACTGCTCAGAACCTCTTGGTCTAATCATTTAGAGTTTTATGCAAACAGAATAGTTAGGCAGAATTACACAAAATTTGGAGGATCATTAGAATTTTTAGTTATTAGAAATGGCTCCCCCCCAATAAAAACAAAAGGAATTCTTTGTATTTCTAGTTGAAGCAAATGTAATTGTTCCCATTTCCTGTATGCTCTTACGTGGGAAATTAAATACACTTTGATCATAAAGTTTCTACACCACTATGGTACCTAATAAGCTTGCCACAGTAACACCCTTCCAGCCCTATTTCCACTTACAGGCTGGAAAAGCAGTTATTCTTGGGGCCAAGCTTGTCTGAAATAGAGGGTCTAAAACTAATCTATACCAATTAGACATTTTTATGACTGTTTCTCTTCTTCCAAAAAAAAATGAGACACCTCTAGATTTACCTCTTATAATCAGGAGATTATACAGGGATACGCTATGTTTTGAATGTTAAAAGAGATTTGTACTGTAATCAGTCAGTGCTATAACAAAATAAGCTAAACTAAGACTCAACCCAGATTATTTTAAATTCTAATTTAATTTCTTTGAACTGTCTTTGCTCTAATATTAAATAATAAATCTGAATTAACCAGAATTTTTGGAGATTTTTATTAACTGAACTTCCAGACTGATTTAGCATTGCTAATCTTTGTGTTTCAGTCCCAGTGAAAACTTAAAAAAAAAACCATAACAGTCCATGTTTGTGACTCAGTAATGAAGCTCCTTAGATTGCAGCTCTTGGTACTACCGCTATATGGGCCTTTTCTCTCTGACTCCATTTTCTCTTTTCCCAAAGTAGTATGGTCTAAAGGAGTCAGGATCAGAAGCCACAAGAAATCATATTAAAAAAAAAAACACCCCAAAACTTGCAAATCACTGGTCTATGGTGATATCAAAGGAGGTATCCTAGTTATCCAAGCACAGAGATTTGTTAATAAAAATAAAAATTCTTACAGGAAGGTAAGGTGCTAGGGCTCCACAGGATTCAGCCACCAGAAGTCGTCTCTCTGGGTATTTGTGATTAATCTAGAGCAGTAAAATGCAAGGGAAGAAACAATGATTAACCTTTACTGAAAGCTTTTTAATTACATATGTTAATGAATTTTTTTCATATATCTCTAAGCTTAATTTTAAATTATTATGCTGTACAGAATTCACATGTAATGATTTATAAGATAAATTTAACAGGTAATTAACTTCCTTTGTATGACTGATTCTCCATGAAATTTGTACTCTTCACTCTTGAGTGGGCTAAGACTTTCCCACACTGCTGGACTATGAACCCGTGAGGAAGTGTAGGGAGGAAAAACTATTTTTTTTTTAAATTGTAAGAAAGAGACTGGATCCAAGAGGAAATTAAGGGACACTTCATATGACCACAGGAGTTAGGAACTAGAAAGAAGCCTGGATTATAAAACATTCTTAAATTAGAGATTAAGGAGTTCCAGCAAAACTGGGAATGGAACTAGGATTTATTCACTCCCACTGCATTTTAGTGAATAGAGAAATGTAGCATTGACCTTACAAAGAAAGTGTTGTTACTAAATGTTATAGGAAATACTTAGGATTTGGGGGTTGTGTGCTTAGGAGTTTTTTATTTTTGGGGTTTTTTTTTTTTAGAGTAATAGTCCAGGGTCAGACTGTGTCTGCTATCAAAGAACCAGACTAGCTAAATATGGAAAGCTTCATTACAAAGAGACTTATTGTGAGGTAACAAATTTTTGGCCTTAGAAACTTCTAAAACTAAGAAAAATACAAAATAACCCTCAATATTGTATAGTTGCCTTTTTGCTTTTCCTGTCAAGAGTGAGAAAAAAGAGGGTAGTAGGTGTTAAGGATGAGTTTTTAGACTGTCTGTATGTGAGTACTCTCAATGTGAGATCCTTGTCTAACAAGTTTGCACATTACTAGAAGCAATCAATCATCTCAGAGAAACCCAGAGGATATAAGAAAATTATAGCTAAATGGAAACATGGTTCATGGGTTCTTTTTGGAAAGGAAACAAGATTTGATAGCACTGGATTACCTGTATACCAAAAGGCAACAAGAAAGATAATTTCAAGTGATAATTGTTTATCTCATCATTAGTAAAAAGATTAATGAATGTAATTGAAGTTTATAGGCCAATATACCTGTTGCAGAAGATGAGGGAGTAAAAAAATTCAACTAAGAACTAAACATGATCCCCCAAATGAAGTCACCATATAAAATGACATTTGAGGACAAATATAAAGGTGGACATAGGGGAGTACAGTGAATAATATTAAAAAATAAGGCTAAAGTTTAAGAAATGAAAGAGGCCAATGGCTTTTAGATTACAGAAAAGCCTCAAACCAATAAATCTTATTTTCTTTAGACCTGAAGAAAAAAAAACATGTAAAGAGAGATCAGCAGAGTGAGGATTGTGCCCATAATGACTCTGTATCTATCTACTTATCTACAAAGGGGGAAAAATAAGCCAAAGGCAGTAGAACTTCTCATGGACTTGGAAAGGGAAAAAAGCAAATGCATTTTTTGTCAGTTGATTGTTAACTGATCTGGATATGTTGTGTTAATGCTAATGATTTTGAAATGAGAAAAATACCTGGTATTTTGTATGTTTATTTGATTATTTGTCTTTGTTGATGATTAATTTTATAATTTTAAAAATACAAAGCAAACTGTGTGACCCTGGGCAAGTCACTTTACCCCAATTGCCTAAAAAAAAATACAAAGCAAAATTTTTTAAAGAAGTGATGGATATGGGAGGCAGTTAGGTGGTGTAGTGGACATAACACCAGCCCTAGAGTCAGGAGGACCTGAGTTCAAATCTGGTCTCAGACACATGATACTAGCTGTGTGACCCTGGGCAAGTAACTCAATCCAGATTGTCTCACCAACCCCCCGCACTCCAGAAAACAACCCCCCCCCAAAAACCAGAGAAGGATATGGTGAGAACCAAACACCACTATGATGAACCCAGCTGTATCACAGTCACATAATTAACACTGCCATCAAGGATAAAAATGTAATGTGTTTGAATTCTGCTAAATATCCAAGTATCAGATTTCACTTTGGGACTAGAATTCAAAATTAGTAAGAAGAGGTTTAATTATAAACATAAAATTCTATGTAATAGGGCTTACTATTTATAATTTACTCCACTTTTCTATTTATTTCATAAACCTATAAGATATGGCAGGCTTATCTATTCTGTATCACAATATTATCATTCAGGCTACAAGAAAAAATCAATATAATTTTATATATGCAAATCTCCTAATTATATTAGAAAAAATATTTAAAAAAAGAAAAAAAATTAAAAATACTTTTAGTATTTCACTTCTATAATATTGGTATATCTTATAAATGACCTTGTAAGGGCAAGAACTCAAGACACTTACCTTGTGCTGAAAAGCCATTTAAAAAAATTATTCTGTGATAAAAAGGCATATAATTACTAAACCTCATGTAAGTAAAGAAACATAATTAAAAAAAACCCCAACACAGATAATTACCTGTTCCCAACATTGTGGTAAAAGCTCCGCTTCCACACGCGTTGGTCCAACATGACGTGCAAATGCTACACAACCAGTCAGTATCATCTGTCTGAAAATACAAATCAATAGATAGTAATGTGAGATGCTACACTGACTCCACTAGGCAGAACTAGAACAGAAAGATGAAAATTATAAAGACACAGATTTTATTTCAACATAAGAAACAAATTTATAAGAGAACAGTCTAATAATGGAATATGCAACTTCAGTAGGTAGTGAGCTCCTTATCACTGGAACAATTCAAGGGCTGAATGATCAGAGATGTTGGAGAAGGAACACCTGTACAAAGTAAAAAGTTAGATGAGATTATGCTTCCCATTTTAGGATTCTGGGGTTATATGAAATCCCCACTGTTTTGGTATCCACTATGAAAAGTCATTTAGAGTCTCATTCAAACACAGTATTTGTTTTCTGATTAGTCATTTATTAAGTGCTTACTATGTGCCAAACACTATGCTAAGCACTGAGAATACAAAGGCAAAAGACAAAACAAACAAAAAAGAACAGTCTTTGTTCTGAAGGAGCTCATAATGTAATGGGGGAGACAATACATTCAAGACAAACTGGAGGAAATCATCAAAGGGAGAACACTAGCATTAAGGGGAGGTCAGGAAAAGTTTCTTGTAGAAGTTGGGATTTTTGCTGGGACTTGAAGGAATCCAGGGAAGCCAGGAGAGGAAGATGAGAATAACTGGTGAAAATATTTGGATTAGGGAGATGGAGTACTTATTATATAGAAAGGGGGGAGGGTCAATGACACTGGATCACAGGGTATGTGGAGGAGAGTAAGGTGATGAAGAACATTAAAAGTCAAACATAAGATTTTATATTTGATCTTAGAGGTTATAAGGAGCTATTCGAGTTTACTGAGTAGGTGGGTGACATGGTCAGACTTGCACTTAAGGAAGATTAATTTGATAGTTGAGTGGAATATGGATTAGAGTGGAGAGAAAGCAGCCAGCAAAGTTATTCCAATAGTCTAGGAGAGAGGTAATGAGGGCCTGCAACACAGTAGTGGCAATGTCAGAGGATACAAAGAACTGGAGTTTGGGGGGAAGGGGAATACAAGAGCTCAAAATGATAGGTAACCGATTGGATATTGGGGGTGGAGTGGTTGATGAGAGAAGCAAATCCAGGATGAAACCTAGGTCGCAAGCCTGGATGATTATGTGATTAATTTTACAGTTTAATAAAGCAATTACTTACTACTGAAATAATTCTAGTTATGAGCATTTACTAGTGAGTAAATGTTCCAACACTGAACCCATGATGTTTTCAGGTGTAATTATGTACAACTGTATCTTTAAAATTTTATAAATGTGAAAAAACAGAATTGCCATTTTAAAAAAAATTAGTTTTCATATGAAAACTAGAAGGATAACATATTAGAATGTCCATTAGAATATTCTATTAAAATATTATTTGCCATTTTACCAGTAATATAAACGAAGCATGGCAGTACATGCCTGTAATTCCAGCTACTGGGAAGGCTAAGAACGATGCATCACTTCAACTTGGGAGTTCTAAGCTGTAGCTGGCTAAGGCAATTGGATAGTTGCACCATGCTCAGCAAATATTATATATTAACATGTATATGGTTAAGGAGGAGGAGAAGACTAAGTTGTCTAAGGAGTTGTGAACTGCCATATGCCAGAAATGGAACAAGTCAAATCTTCAGTGCTGATGAGACTAGGAAAAGCCCTTCCAGACTGCGTGAGATAGGGAGGTCCAGTGTTAAATGAGTGTTTTTTTTCTCTACTGGTAAAACCTCCTTTTTCCTTTGTAATGGTCACCTATGGGATAAAATTATAAAGACACTGCTGTAATGACAACTGATAACACTTTTAATAATTCATTTGGCTAAACTGTGATTTAATTACAGTGATGTATTTTTTAATTAAAAATCTTTTTCAATAAAAAAATCTAACTTTTTTTTCTGGCCCCCACCCCTATTTTCCCAACAACAAAAAAAAATGAAACCCATGCAATAAGTATGCAGAGTTAAGGAAAACAAATTCACTTGTTGTCCATTCCCAATTATGTCTCAATCTGTACCCTGAGTCCAACACTTCTTGGTCAGAAGGTACACAGCATGTCTCATCATAAGTCCTCTGGTCATTGCATAAATCAGAGTTCTTAAGTTTTTCAAAGTAGTTTTTACAATTTTGTTGTATAAATTGTTCTGGTTCTGCTCATTTCATTCTGTATTCATTTATACAAGACTTTCCAGGTGTCTGAAATTATCCCCTTCAAAATTTCTTACAGGACCATAGTATTCCATCACATTCATATACCATAACTTTCTTATCCATTTCTTTTTTTCTTTTTTCTTTTTGCTTTTTTGGTGAGGCAGTCGGGGTTAAGTGACTTGCCCAGGGTCACACAGCTAATAAGTGTCAAGTGTCTGAGGCCACATTTGAACTCAGATCCTCCTGCCTCTAGGGCTGCAGCTCTATCCACCTAGCTGCCCCATTTCTTAACTGATGAACACCCTCTTACTTTCTAGTTCTTTGCCACCATAAAAAAAAAAAGCTGCTAGAAATAGTTTGGTACATATAGGTCATTTTTCTCTTTCTTTGATCTCTTTAGAGTAGTGACCCAGAAGTGGGTCAATGGGTATGCGCAGTTTAATAACTTTTTGAGCATAGTTCCAAACTTCTTTCCAGAATGGCTAAACCAGTTCAAAACTCCAACAATGCGTTATTCTATCTCCCCCACTCCAATCCTCTAAGACAAATTTGTCATTTTCTTTTTGTTAACTTTGTCAATGTAATAAATCTAAGGTAGAACTTGAGAGTTGCTTTAATTTAAATTTCTCTAAATATTTTGTAATGTGGCCATTGATAGCTTAACTACAGTATTTTAGATACTGTCACAAGATACTTATCAAATGTGGATGTAACATACTTGGCAGATTAGAAGGCCCACATTTCCCCAACCCCTTTCCTAACAAAATTCCTAGGTAGAAAAGAACGTTAATTAAATCCATAGCTGTCATTCAGTCCTCATCCATTTCCTCCACTCACATATACTATCTATTATATTTCTTCTTTCTTCTGTATTATTTCCACTTCTTTTTTCATAAGTTTAAGGTTATAGGCCTTCACTTTTAGCCAAATAGTTTTATATGCTATATCAATTTGTTGTCACTATCATCAATGCCAGAAAACACTTTGAAGGTTAAAAAAAACTGAATTAGATCCTAAACAATAAAATTCCTGGACAAGGAATCTCCCTCTATCAATGCAGGTTTCTATCTTCTCTTTAACTTCTAGCCCTGAGAAACTGAGTGACTTGACCAGGATCACACAGCCAATATATCAGAGACAGATTTGAACCCAGGCCTTCCTTACTCTAAAGTCAGCTCTCCCCCATCCCCCATAGGACACAGCTGCCTCTACTCAAAGGTAAAAACAAATAAATTTGTATTTTTAGAAGAAATTATAAATAAAAAATTTGAAATTATGAACCTACATCAATAAGCATTCCTAACATTTAATTTTCTCAGTTACTCATGGCTAGATTGTTATGCCATATGAAGTATGATAGAACTATCATTAAAATAATTACTTTGCTGTATCTCAGATTAGAGCTATCACAATAACATGGTGATTAAGAGTTTCATATAAATAAAAAGCTTCAGTAGTCTGAGATTTCAATGAAATGGGGATTCACTCCACTAGTATTCAGATCATAATCTCTCCAAGCCTTTTTATCCTCTGTGTTTTTTATCCATGTTCACAGAGAATTTATCCAATGTGCTGGAGGCCTTCTCTCTAGTTCTTTTTACATTTTATGCATATCAGTGCATTTTTTGGGTTATCTAGCTGTCAGATTTAATCCTCTGATCAACATGTTTTTTAATATCCCTATTTATTCCATTTATCTAATATTTCTATTACCACTTTATAAAACCACAGATTTAGAAGTGGAAAGGGCCTTAGTGGTCCTCTAGTCAAAACTCCCCTATTCTGATGATGAAAAAATTGAGGCCCTAACCAGTTAAGGGATTTACCCAAGATTAAATATCTACTACATGGTAGAGTAGAGGACCTGTGTTTGAATCTTTTATCTGATACTTACTAGCTATATTAACTAAGATCACGATCAAGTCACCTCACCTCTCTTAGCTGTTTCCTAACCTTTAAAGTAGGGATACAAAATGTAATTTAGATAATGTATTTAAAGATTTTTTCAAATCTTTGAGTACTGTATAAGTGTTAGCTAAGTCACTTGTTACCTGTATCCATTCTGCGTCTCTACGCTGCCATGAGAGTCACCTGCAACTCTGATTCCTTAAAAGCCTGCAGTACTTCAAGGTTTATAACATTCTTATTTAAAATAAGAGATGGGTCTTTGCCCTAGGGAGTAGCCTGAGATCATTAAAAACACTATTGTGAAATTTCCCAAACACAATCATGCCTGTTCTTTCCTCATACTCAATTCTGGGCTCAACTCACTATGTGCAATGCCTGCCCCAGATATGAAGAAGCCCTATAATGCTCTTGGGGTAAAATAGCAACTGAAAACAGCATCATCTGAAGGACCCAGTCATCTAAAAGGAATCCCCTTTTCCTGTGGACACCGTACAAAGTATCTTCCATGACCACTGCAAAATTCTAAGTGTGGCTACATTTCTTTGTTTGGGGGCTTGCATAATCAAAGAGTTGTTGAACTACATGGGAATTTTCAAGGAATTGTGCATGATATCAGTATATGGCTAAGATTCTCTGTCAAAAGCTTTCCTGAAATAGGCACCAAACAGTGGAAAGCTTCATTATCTCTATCCCTTAATCATATAAATATAAAGATGTGTTCTGCTACAGATAATTATTTGCAAAAGCCTGCCTATTTTCTTCTCAAAAACTCAAGAAGCATATCTTTGATATGCGTGTAGATTATCTAATAAGGACTCTAAAGAGATGAAAAACTAGGTACATGAACTGAGAGTTAAATAATTTCTACTGCCTTTGGGGTTAGGAGTTATTGAGTGCAATTTTTCCATTCTTTTGGTTTTCTATTCTTGCCTCAGCTATCTTGTAAAATTATCTCAATGTGCTCAAGTCTGTGTTGCCTTAAGCATGAACTTCCACAATGTATAAAGGGCATCGTAAAGTCACTGTGCACTGTGTAATTCTGTTAATTTTTCTTTTGGTACAGGGATAGTGTAAGGGACAGAAATGTAGGGGCCCAAATGTGGTGGTTTCTCATTCCATCATTCATCACCAATGATGAATACAGATTATTTTATAAATGTTGACCAGATTATTCCATTTTCCTGCTGTTGTCCTTTAGCCAGGTGTAGCTATAAAGGCTGTCAAGATAATGGGTTTCAAACCAAGCTTTTAGTAGAATCTTTACTTTTACAGTGCTTTATAATAAAGTTGTCTTCTAAATTGCTCTTGCTTGACATGTCCAGTAAGCAGTACAAGGGTTTGTTGGTTAAAATAGTTTCTGGGATCTTTTAGTCCCCACATTGTGGTGACCATTTTAGATTAGTTAAATTTTTAAAGGAAATACTGACAATCAAGGTCAATACCTTAGCCTTTTTCAGAATGGATGGAGTTTCTTCAAATTTGTCTAGAAGAAACTTGCAGTTGTATGCTGTGCCTTTTCATCTTTGGTTTTTCTTCTAATTTCACATTGTTTGACTTTTGCTATGAATCAACTGTTTCTGATTACACACAGGTAGCTTACTGTAATGACTTCCATACCAGCAATCGGTAAATTGTTTCTTGTCTATCAAAATGTCTAGTGGATGGAACACTGAATTTGGAGTAGGAAGAAATAGGTTCAAATCTCACCTCCATCATTTACTAGCTATGAGACCTTAGGAAAGTTGCTTACCTCTTGGAACCTCAGTTTTCTCATCTGCAAAATGGGGATAACAACAGTATTTACATCATAGCTGTAAAGATCAAATGTGATGATTTTTGATTTTCAAACCTTAAGGTGCTACAAACACGAGCTAATACTGTCATAATTTTTGTGATACTGTTTAGTGTTTGTTGTGTCCAACATCTACTATCTTCAAGGAGAAAATAGTCATGATATAAAGACAAAAAGCTTCACAACAGTCTAAAATCCTTTGGCCTCTTTTGTTTCTCAAACCCAGTCCACTGTGTTTTTTTTTTAAATTAAATTTTATTATTTTTTAATTAGCAAAACGTTCACCTTTTCTTACTCTAAAGCTCATCCTTCTCCTCACCCTCAAATAAGAAAGAAAAAGAAAGCCCTTGTTATAAACAAGCATAATTGAAAAAAGCAAGCTTACAAAGTGAAATCATTGGCAATGTTTCACATTATACACTCCGTGCCACACATCTGTCATGTGCTTTTGAGCTTCCTTCTTGCTTCACACACAGGCAAAGGCATTTACTTCTCATCCTGGAAAGCTACTCCTAAGGACAGGGTCCCTGCACAATCTGCCCTGGATTTATGACCTGGGTAGTAAATGACAGAGCTGCCAGTTGGCACCTGTTCTTGCACTCTACATAAATTTAGGCTCTTTTTTGTTTTATCTGGGACCTGTCCCTGTACTGGTACACAACCTCCCCTGTGCTAATAAGCTTTGTAAGGTACACTCCTGATCAGACCCTGTCCATAGTGTTCTATTTATCTCCCTATGCCGACCTGAGCTGGAAAAATAACTCATTGTGATTTAAAAAAAATTTTCTGATTAGCATTCGGTCTGGAGCATTTTCTAGATCAGTTTGGAGGAAGTAGGGATAAAGGTAAAGACAATCTTGCAATACTTCTTTCTGCAACTTATGCTCTGTTTCTTAAACCATATTTTCTAATGTATGTTTCACCATACTCCCTTATGCTCACCTTCATAATGAAGTCATTGAGTCACAAAGTTAGTGTCTGAGGTAGGATGAGAAATCAAGTCTTCTAACTCCAAACGCTCGAACTAAGCTACCTCTCTATTCCCAATGTCACTACCCAGTTACCAGCCCTTGCCACCCAACAGAAATTATAACATCTCCTAACACACCATCCCTCCCACCTTGATCCTCCAAAATGTAATTCATACCATTGCCAGTGTAATCATCCTTATATAGAAAATAAATCTTCCTCATGTCACTCTTCACAAATCTTCAATAGCTCCTTACTGCCCATTTAATATTTGAACTTCTATCTTCTAATGCCCTCCACGATACGATAATACCACATTTTCTTTCCATTTTTTTTTTTGGTGTGTGTTTGTGTGTACCTATGATTTCACTGGCATAAGGAACTGCAAAATTATAAACTTCTTTTATTGAAAGATCAACAATTCATTTGTAACTTAGAGAATTGCCTGGGGCACTGAGAGATAAAGTGATCTGTCCATGGTTATGTATCTGGTATGTGTCAAAGACAGGACTTGAAGTCACATCTTTATGACTACAAAGTTTTCCTTTCATCCACTATGTCCAACTACTTCTCTGTTAACCTTCTCAAGTTACTTCTCTCTACATGTTTTATGCTCCTGAAAAATTAGGTTATTCTTCATTCTCAAAATATGCTCTATATTCGTCCAACTCTCATGCCTTTACTCACTGGTACCTACTTTTTCCATTCTTCAACTGTTGAATTTTTACCCATCCTTAAAATAACAAATTGGATGTCTCCTTCTGCATGAAGCTTTCCTTGATATCTGTCATCAATAAATAATGACACCTCACAAAAGCATTGTGTTCTGTACCTCCATGATGCCCTTGCAGGAAAAGAGGCAGCATAGCAGATGGAGAAGTTGACTTGGAGTCCAGAAGACCTGAATTAAAACCCTGCTTCTGATCCTGCCTCATTTTGTGATCAGGAATGAGTCATATTGTAAGCATCTATTTCCTCATCTTTAAAATGAGACTTTGTGACCCCATTTGGAGTTTTCTCGACAAATATTCTGGAGTACTTTGCCATTTCCTTTTCCAGCTCACTACAGATAAGGAAACTGAGACAGATAGGGTTAAGTGATTTGTTCAGGATCACACAGACACAGTAAGTGGTGTTTGAGGCCTGATTTGAACTCACGAAAATGAGTTTTACTGATTCTAGACCCAGTGCTCTATCCACTAGTCTACCTAGCTTCTCATATATATATATATATATATATATATATATATATATATATATATATAATATATAAAAAATATATATATATATATAAAATACATGTCTAGCATCACCATATACATTATACATGATGTATTATTTTTCTTTATTGTAAATTAAATAAAAAAGGGAAGAGAAAAATATTTTTTTTCATTTGAAAGTAGAGAGCTAGAAATTCAAATAATCAAACCTCTCAAAAATAAGCATTATTGATATGAGGTGAATTGTTCCTTCATATAATTATTCAATCTAAAGCCAGATCAAGTCTTTTATTTCTTCTTTGTTGGCAATAAGCATTACAGCATCAGCACAGTCAGCAGAGTAAGGAGTGTCCATTTTCACTTTTTAAAATATTAATGATGTTATCAATTTTAGTAGGGGAATATAGGTCAGAACTCTGATCTTTGAATAGGTATTTTAAAAAATGAAACATTTTTATTCTATGCCTCAGTCTGTCAAATTTTCTGATTCAGTCTTCTAAACATCAGCTTATACTATGAACACATTTCAATTTACCTTTAATAAAAAGGGAACTATAGGATCAGGCTAGAGTTTTTAATATGTAAACTTGCATTTTACAGACTACAAAAGAGGGAAATCATGGACATATCCCCATGATAGTAAAAATACGTATTTTTTAGGAGGAAAAACTCTCTTACGATTCATTATGTTAAAAACTCAAATCCTAATGTGAAGTAAATAAAATGAAGACATTAGCATTTTATTAACTGTACCTGCTAAGACGAAAACACTCACAAACATTACCTTTGTTCATCATCTGGCCGCTTGATCAAATTAAAAAGTATGTGAAGAAGCTGATCTCTTTCTTTAGGTTCAGGATGTAGACAAGCTGTACATAGTATCAATGGGATCAATTCCTAAGAAATGGAAAAAATAAAAAATTCAAAGTAAAAATGTTTAGTTTAATATTCTTAAATAAAATGGTAAGTGATGTAGGAAACCTATGATATAAAGGGTTTAGATTTATCTCTAAAAACTTAATTATTTGAAAGATAAATTAATAAACATTAAAATATGTCCATGGGAGGCTGGTGAACTAGAAATCCCACAAGCAAGGTAATAAAATTAAACAAAACATAACTAACCTTTTGTTGTTGTTCTTTTTTAATCTTAAGCATTCATGACTTACCAAGGTTTTTGTCTGTTATATTAAGGTTCTAGTAAGTGACAAATTAAAAGATGGTTTTGGTGAAAATATAATAAAAAATGTGTAAAAATTGGTAATGTTTAAAATATCATACTGGGTAGCTAGGTGGCACAGTGGATAGAGTGCCATGCCTGGAGTCAAGAAGACTCCTCTTCCCTCAGATCCAGCCTCAGAAACTTACAAGCTATGTGAGCCTGGGCAAGTCACTTAACTCCATTTTTCCTTATCTGTAAAATGAGCTGGAGCAAATGGCAGACCACTCCAGTTATTTTTGCCAAGAAAATTCCCAATGGGGTCATGAAAGAGTTGGACATAACTGAAACGACTCAACACAAATAATGATGATACCCGAAATGCCATATCTCTTCGGTAAATACAATACTATAAACATCGCCAAGTTTAGCTTCATGGACAGCACATAATCAATTCAAGGAGAATGGTTTTTATTTTTACAGTTGATGAAAAATCAATAGCACTTTGTCAGTAGGCATCTTATCTGCAGAGTCAAAATCCAAGGTTTGATATTTCTGTTAAAAAATATGCTATTCTTATCCTAGGTAGTAAACATTAAGTTTAAATTAGCTTAAATAAACAAAATATACAGTTGGGATAGAAGAAGAGGCTACAGGTTAGATTTTTGCTGTACTGGTTAGAAGAGGATGTTAGATAATTAAGAATGGCTTGAAGTTTATTAGATTCAAATTCAATTCTTACTAAAAGGAGAATTATAAAATCATATGTTCAAAAGAGATTCTTCATCTTGGAGAACTATCTCAAGTTCAGTTAAGAATACAAATCTCAAAGGGGTAAGCAGGTGAAATTTTTGTAAAAATGGTCCATGGTATGCACAGTTCCTATGTTCTAATGCAGATACTATAAAGTCATAAGAAAAAAGTTATATCCTTTTCTCTCCTCTCAGAATGAAAAGTCGTAAAGAATTAAACTTCATAAAACTGAATGATATCCTCAAGGAAAATAAGCTTGAAAATGTTACTCACTGCAGGAGAAAAGTCCTTTTTTTCCCCGCAGAAGACACTCCCTCAAAAACAGATGCTATTCATTGCCAGAGGAAGCTGAGATGGAACTGAAAAGCTTGACTTTAAAGTACCTTAACTTGAACTCTAAATTCTTTACATCCCATTCAAAAGTTTGAGGTTACCTAGTAAATCTTGTGTCTGCAAGGAAAGTAGAGGGGCTTGACAGAGCAAAGACAGAAACTAAAAGAGTAGGAAGTTTCACCTGTGAGAAATGAAAAGAATTTAAACCATTCTCCTGTGTTTCACCTTCACATTAGGCCCCCACTGTAGGTCTTAGATAAATAAGTAATCAATATTGAAAGGAATAAAGGATTATTAACTTAGAAAAAGAATTTGGTATTAGAAAGCAGAGTATACTAAATTTATTAGGTCTAAGCAGCATTGTGAGTTGAGATACAAAGTGATGCTATTTGATTAATTTCTTGAATGGAATATGATTCTAATTGTGTAGGTAAAACTTTAGGTGACTTTCTACAAAATATTAATATTTTTATAAAAACTGTCATTTGAGAATGTTGAGTTAAGGCAGAGAACCTTGGTATGCAAATCTGAGTCTGTTCTCAGATGATTTCATGAGGTAAAATTCCTTTGGTCACTGATGCTACCAGAATTCCCTCCTTGGGCACTTCTGTGGCTGTGCTGCAGAAGAGTCTTGGGAGGCTCAATGATAAAAAAGTTATAAACATTAATTAATAAGCAACTTATTGGGCAATAATGAAAAAGTAGTAATAGGATGAAGCTGGCAACTAAAATTAACTGCCAAGTTTGGCAAAATTAATTCATCATTTTAGAACCATGAATTCCCTCCACCTTTACTTCTTTGTTCACATCTCTCTTTCTGTGCTTGGCCTACTTCCTCTAACAGCAGAGTTACTGTTGCTCCTCACTAACCGCAGGCAGCTAAGTGGCACCATGGATAGAGTGATGGGACTTGCAGCAAATTTACTTGCCTCAGACAATTATTAGCTGTGTGACATTGGGTAAGTCACATGACCTGCCTGTGACTCAGTTTCTTCATTTATAAAATAGGGATAACAGCACCCACTACACAGAATTGTTGTAAGCATCGAAAAAAATTAATATATGTACAGCACTCTGCAAACCTTAAAATGCTATATAAATGCTGTTGTTGTTTAGCTGTTCTACTGGTGCCTGACTTCATGACCCCATTTTAGGTTTTCTTGGCAAAGATGCTGGAGTGATTTGCCATTTCCCTCTCCATCTCATTTTACAGATGAGTAAACTGAGGCAAACAGAGTTAAGTGATGTGCCTAGGCTCACACAGCTAGTGTCTGAGGCTGTATTGGAACTCAGCTCTTCATGACTCTAGGCCCAACACTTTATTCACTGTATCACCTACCTGCCCTTACATAAATGTTAGTTTTTATTATTATTATTATTATTAATTTATAATGAAATAACAAAATTGATAAGTAGGACAGAAAATTTCTTGAATAAATACATTCTAATGTAAAACTCTGGTGCACTAATTTTTTCCACCTGCAGGTCAGAGAATATCAAGACCTTACTTACAAACCTTTAATGGTTCCCCACTACTCATGGAATATAAGTTCATACTTCGCATTCTTATATTCAAGGTCTTTAATTACCTAGCTCTAGACTACCTTTCAAACCTAATCTCATACTTCTCTCTTTTAAACACTCAAGAACCTTAATTTTTATTTCAGAAGGGCCTCAATTTTTTTTCTTGCTCATTATGTAGCTTTCAAAAGAAAATCTAAAAGGTTACAAAAGGAAAAACTAATGGAATAGGCAAGTTTTTTTTTTCCTTGATGTATAAGTGGTATAATTTATATTGACCTTTGACACTATTCTTCACAAGCAAGCATCAATAACTGGGCAAAAGACACTGGAAGTTTTTTGGTTGCCAAACTAGTCCAGGGGTATCATAAGATACATACTGGCAGGTCAATAGCTAAGGTGCTGGCAACTTTCTGTTTAAAGTAATGTAGCTTGAGTGAAGCCAAGAATGGATAGGGAAGAGTTGCTGGAAGTGGAGAGTCTGGGAAGGTAAAAGAAACCACAAGAATCATGGAATGGAATCTAAGAAAGCAACACAGAATAATGTCTGAAACAAAACTGTGAGTGGGCAACAGTTAGTAGCTAGTGTTCCACACAGAAAGACCTATATACCACCTTCATAGGATCAAAGGTCTAGATTAAAAGCTCCCAAATTGGGTGATACTACCCCCTTGGGGGGCACTGGCAAGATCCGGGGTGGGGCAGTAGTAGCCTTGGATGCAATTGGGGGGTGGCATTGAATAAAAATAAGGGGGCAGTGGAAACATAAGGAAAGAAGATAAGAAAATTTTGAAAACTGTTCATACATGTTTTATCTGTTGTATAACAGAATTCAAATCATAGTGATTATATTACTTTCCAAATAAACACACAAAATGCAGGTTATAACTTATCAGTGGTCAAGTCTGCCAACAGCTCTTAAACAAGTGTTGGCAGGTGAGCATGTCACGCATTGTCGGGAAGTTCAGCATGTAACAGCAGGAATATGTGTGTGTAATGGCTTGTTTCAATATGATACTATACAGTTACATGACGCAATATTGCATCATCAAAATTTCAATGCAGGAAAACCCCACAAATTTACAATAAATTATTAAATTTGAGATGCATCATTATTTTAAAAATATTTCATATTTTTTGAAATGATGCAAATTAAAAAAAAAACCATTAAAGGGTTAAACAAAGAATATTTCCAGGGGGGCACTGAGTAAATTTTCTTTTGAAAAAGGACAGTAGGCCAAATAAATTTGAGAACCTCTGATCTAGATAACAGAAACGATTGGTTACATGCAACAACTGGCTAGGGAGTTGTATAGCATGGCTATTAATCTTACTTTCAATATTAACAAGGTCAGGTAATGGTACCAAGAAGGAAAAGAAAACACACTTAAGTCTGAAGTTGATATCAAACTGAGGGGAATATTAATCAGTTACCAAGTCCTTGAACGAAGGATGAAAATTTAGAGTGAACTTATTATTAATAAATTAAAAATTTTAGTAACAAACAGAATGAAATTCAGTAAGGACAAGAGCATCACGTCACACCTAAGGAAGAATGAATTTCAGTACTGTCCTGTTATAAAAATATTATGCAGAAGGACTGGTAATGTAAAAGAGACAGAAAAAAACCCTGGGATCATAACAAGCAACATGTCAATTATGGCACCTTCAACACTGCGTTGACAAGTATGATCTGCTACCAGATAAACGGAAATGTCGCTTGTAAGAATGAGATAAAAATTCTGTTTTACTCATCAGTGGTCATATTCTTTGTATAGTATTCTATCCTAATTTGTTTTTCAAAACTCAAAGGGAATGCCAAGAACTGAGAGGATTCAGGAGAGGGCCACAAAATTTACACACACTATCAAGAAAAGGTAATCTTGGAATATGATATACCAAAAGACAAAGAAAAAGGCTTACAATTTTTTTTAAAAGTATCCTAAAAAAAGGAGAATAATCCTATAGAGAGAAAATGGAGCTTTAATAAGAGAAAAATTTCAAGCATTCTTTATGAAAAGATCAGAAATGAGTAGAATCTTTGAAATGCAAACACTATTTGAGCAACTGGAAGCAACTAAATTATGATTAGTTGCTCATATTCAAATAGAGAAGAGACAAGCATATCTTAAGATTTTACGGCTTTCAAGAGTCATAGTGTGAGCGGAAAAAGACAAATACAGAGGGCTAGGGGTAATACTGGGTTTTTTTGTTGTCTTTGATTAGAGGAAAGAGAGACAAAAAAAATACACTTGGGAAGAAATTTTAAAAAGGAGGTGGAGAAACTTACTATATCTCTTCATTTGGGTATATCAGAAGAATACAAGCATGGAGGAGGAATAAGACCATTGCTTGAAACTCACTCTTTTCTGAAACAGGCAAAATTTAATTGAACACATGTCTACAAATGCAAATACACATAGATTTTGATATAAAAATAGACTGAATTTAATGGGGAAACAGGCAGAGACAGGAAGAGAAGGGGCGCTAAGAGAGTTTGTAAAGTTAGGGAGGGAATAGTCATAAGCAAAAATCAACTTCAGATGACATTACACTGGTGAATTATTGCTGTGGCTGCGAAATTTTTCCTGGAAAGCAAGCTGGTATTCTACCCCAAAAGTCAGTAAATTGCATTTTCTTTGAACTAGCTGTAAAACACTAAAAGGCTTCAAATCCCTAAGGGATCAGATAGGAGAAAATGTACAAATATTTATGTACAAATATATTTGCAGCATTTTTTTAAAAACAAAGAACAAGAGTGTCTATCAATTGAGAAAAGACTAAAATTATAATATATGAATGTAACAAAACAGAACTGTACTGTAAGAAATTACAAAAGAAATTGTTTCATGAAAATAGGAAGACTTGTATGAATTGACGCAGAGTGAAATGAGTGGAACCAGAATATTTTATACAGTGACAACACATAAAGAGGGAAATACACATTAAAATCTTAGAACTCTGATCACCATAATGATTAAGATGACAGACGACTGATAAGGAAGCATGCCACCCACTTAATAGAGGAGCAATGTACTCAAGGTGCATAGTCAGACATACATTTTTATATGCAGCAAATGGATGGATTTTATTTTATTGACAATGACTTTTGGTTACAAGGTATAAAAATGTGTTTTTCTTTTTTTATAGGGGAGGTAGAATTTGGAGAGGCAGCAATATGAATACCACTCCCCCACCCCTAAAAAAAAAAAGAAAGAAAAAAAGGGTTACTGAAGCACTTTTTCAAAAATACACAGAAGGAAATTTATAAGGAAACATGGAAGAGCAGGAAATCTTTGAAAGTAGCTTGTTTAATTTTATTATAAACTTTTCTTTAAAGCAAGGTCCATGCAATATAGATTTGCATTTTCACAAACAATCTTTTTTGTTCTGCTTTGTATAAAATAATACTGTTTTGGTTTCTGTTAAATCCACAATAAAACAATAAAATTTTTAAAAATTGAAAAAGAAGAGCCAAAAAAGATGTTTAAAAAAAAGAAAATATGAACTATGAAGATAGTTTCATGAAATTAGGATTACTTTACTCAGAAAAGGACATCAAATTATCATATGTTAGGAATATGGCCCAAGATATCCTAGGTATCATTTGTCATTTATGAAATTTATCTAAATTTTTAGTATTCATACTTTTAGCTTACATTACCCCTTAAATGATGTATTCTACTAATTAATACCTGCAATTATAAAGTAGCACTTTCTTTACCTTAAATTTACCATTTTCAAGCTTCATGGAGTGTCAGTTTTCTAATATCTTATGATTTATTTAAAAAGTAGGTGTCCCCATACCCATATTGTTCATAATTTCATAAACCTTGTTATCTCCCTTAAGTATTCATCTTTGAAGAACACAGAATCCTAATCAATCAGTATATCAAATAGCACCATTACCAAATAGTACACTCCATTTAATCTAGAAGCCATCTTTTAAAAACTTTAATTTGTTATTTGAGAAGTAACATCATTCAGGATATGGGTTGGCAATTTCAAATATTTGATCAAAACCTTAAATATGAATATGATTAAGTTACCTAAGACTATTATTATAAAAGGGGCAGGCAAAATAAAATGATATTGATGGAAAGATGTTATTATTCACCTAAACACACGTGTAACCAAGACTTAGATCTTTATACACGTTTCATTAAAAACCTAGAGTATGAGGGAACTATACAGCAACTAACATATCAAACTTTTGTAAAATTAACTCCAAAATAAAGCTTCTTAGTGAAGTAATTTTAAGAACAAAGTTTCAGTTCAGTAAGACCTAAGCTTAAATCCAACCAGACACTTATTAGCTGTGAGACCTTCAGCAAGTCACTTAACCTGTTTGCCTCAGATTCTTCAACTACAAAATAGGGAAAACAATACCATCTACTTCGGAGGGTGGTTGTAAGGAAAAAATGAGATAATATTTGTAAGCACTTTACATTCCTGGTACCTAGCACACAATGCCTGGCACACAGTAGATAAACCGATTACATGGATAGGACAAGAATAGGGACTGGATCTCTGATTGAATTGGTATAGGGAACTCATGAGTGAGGGAATCTCTCTTTACTGACTCAGGTTAATGACTTCTCTGCTATTTATAGTCTTAAAGAGTTGCCTAGAACACTAAGAGGTGAAGTGATGTGCCAAGGGTGAAACAGGCATCTTGTATCAGAATTGGAACTTGAACACATTTTTTTGACTTCAAGACCAGCTCTTTATCAACAGTGTCACAATGTTTCTCTAAAAAAATGGAGTAATACAGAATAAAAGATTTTAAAAGTCTATATTGATTATGGAGGAAGATTTAAAATATAGTTTTTAAAAACTATTTTCCAGTTCTCAAAATGATAACTGCAAACTATTAATAACTATATAAAAGAATATTTCAAATCATTAGTAGAAATGTAAATCAAAAGTGCTTTGAGATTTTTACCTCACACCCAGCAAACCGGCAAAAAAGACACAAAATAGGAAGCCAGTGTTGAAAGGGTTCTGATAAAGACAGGCACACTAATAGGTTGCTGGTGGAGCTATGAATTGGCCAATCCATTCTGAAAAAACAATTTAGATTTATGCTAAGAATATAAATGAAATGGCCACATCTTTTGAATCAATGATTCCATTGCTAGGCATATATCTGATGAGGATGTCAATGATAAAAAGAAGTCCCTATATACACCAATACATTTATATCAGAACTTTATGTGGAAGCAAAAAATTGGAAACAAAATACATGGCAATTAATTGGGAATTGGCTAAACAAGTTATGCCATATGAAGTGGATTAATACTGTGCTATAAGAAAAGATGAATATGATGAATACAGATAACCAGAGACAGACTTTAAGACCTTATGCAAAGAAGCAGATGTAAAAGAAAACAATACACCACAACACGTAAATCTAAAGAACTACAACAATCAAAAGCAGATGCTGTGAAATTATAATGACCAAGCTGGGTGCCAAAGAAGAACTACGAAAAGGCATTTCCCCACCTTGGTTATAGATGTGAAATGCTGCATTTAACACCAGACCTTTCAATGTGTTGATTGGTTTGGTTTGCATCTTTCTTTTTTTTATTCTTTATTATAAGAGATGGCTCCCTGGAAGGTTGAGGAAAGAAAGATAACTTGGAAAATATAAGTGATGTGAAAAAAGATATCTATACAATTTTTGAAAAAGAATCTAAGTTCCTCAACAGGAATCATTTGGTTCTTAACTTTGTATATCTAGAGCCATCATGATTCTGCACACATTGCAAATGCTTAACAAACACTTTTTAAAATATTTTGAAAAAAGAAAAGAAAGGTCCACTTACACCGTAATATTCATATCAGCATCTTTTCTGGTAAAAAGAACTAGAAACAAGAGAAATGTATATCCATAAAGGAATAGCCAAACAAATAATTTAACATGACTGTGAAGAGAATATAACTCAACTGCAGGAAACTATAAATATGAATAAGACATGAGGAAATGCAGGTGAGGTAACAACAAAAGATATCAATAAAAATCAACTTTATAGTATTTTGACCTGGGTCTATGATTTAAATAGTGCATGGAACTTCCAGTGAGGGAATTCAATCCATCAAAGCAAATATGCAACACCAAGTCTTAGAGTCTTTCCAGGAACTGAAAAGTGACTTGCCCAGGGTCAGAAAGCCAGGATAAGTTAAAAGGCAGAAATTAGACCCAGGCTTTCCATGAGTTCACCCTTTCTCTAATCCCCCACTGCCTCTGTGGGGCAAAAAACCCCACCAAAAACTGTTGCTCAAAATTGTCCAAGTGTTGAAATGAGGAAATCTGAAAATATGCAATTCTTTTTATGAAAAGGAAGACTAGAGGCCGGAAATGTGGATAAGATGATACACCTCTGTGTGACAACATGGAAGAAAGTTTTAGTCTCTTCTCTTCATGAACAGTCTTCAGCAAATAAAATTACTCTTTTATCTGACAGAGGCTATGCATATTACTGGAAATGTAAGACCTTAGCTCAACAAACGTCAGAATGGAAACAAAATTCAGACCATCCACTTTAGATAGCATATGTTAGCTCATCCTTACAATCATTTTAAAATAGGAATAGTCTTCTTTTAAAAAGATCTCTAGCAAATGCAGCAATTTTAATTGATATTAAACAATAATAAATCCAGTAGTTTCAAGTAATTGTTGCAAAATGTTAATCTTTTACTATGACCTCTTTTGGTCTTAGGAAAATGCTATTTTCTAACCATGAAAGGAAAACGCTGATTAAGACTCAAAATTTGATACTTATCCAATTGTTGGTAGAACATATCTATAATCTCATAAGCTAAATAAGTACATAGTTTTGTTAAGATTCAATATTTAGCTTTATTTCATTAAAATTTCCATTGTGCTTTTTGCCTTGGAATAAAATAACATTTACATGCAATTTAAATATATGCAAATTATTTAGGTTGACTTTGTACAGAACTATGGTAAAAACAAACATCACATAACTCACACAAAAAGATTGTTTTTACAAATTTGGGGCTTCTTCCTAAGGAAACAGAAATCCTATACAAGAACCCCTTTCTAGTTACTATTCTTGGAAAAGGAACAAGCAGCTAGAAAGTCATGTCTCATGAGAGTTTGTTCAGTGATCTTCATTTAACTTATGTTGGCTACATGTGGAAAGGTCTATTTTAGATATAGAAGGAGTTTAGGGTTCAATGGGGTGATACCTTATCTTTTTTTTAAATCAGTTCTTTAGTGGAAAAAAAAGTACTGGAATACCTGAGAGGAGTGTTTTATATTAGTTTTTGAGAAAGGAGTAGAAACATTTGCTGAAGAAGGCTGCGTAAGTACAAAGGTACAAAAAGGTTGTGCAGGGGACTGACTGCAAGCAGATATACTTTGCTAGGTAGGGCAATCTATATAACGATGAAATGAGAAATTAGATTGAGATAGAGGCTTCAGATTGATGAATGACCTCAAAAACAAGGCAAAAATTCTACCAATGATACTGTAAGCAAAATGAAATAATTGGCAGCTAGCTATAGACTTTTGGGCAGGCAAATAATATGTTGAAAAATGGTAGCTGAGGAAGATTGTTCCAGGATAAATTGGCCTGATGGCTAATTTCCTATACCCATGGGGATAGGAAACCATTTAGGAGGCTTTCTCAATAGTTCAGGGGTAGATAAGATGATAGCTGTAGAAACTGTCTAGATCACTGGCTAGCATTCCCTAAGATGAGTGGAAATAAAAAACAAATTAGTGTAGCATCATACCAGTAAATGTAGAGGTAGAGAAAAAGGGTTACTTACCTGCAAAGGACTAGCTGTTAGGACCTTCTGGGACTACCCTAAATATGAAAATTCTATTACCTGAAGCTCCTACGACTTCATATTCAGAGAGCCTATAAAAGGGACTTACAGAGCTTTCTTTTAGATTCCAATAATGTTGAAGAGCACTTCATTCACCAAAAGGTAAAAATAAATTTAAAAGGGATTTATGGGGATTCAGAGAGGTATTTATTTTTACTCACCCTAAGGGTAAGTTTTGAGGATACTCTATGGCATCTATGCTACTGAAATAAAGTTAAAACTATGCTACTTTAATATAGATTGCTCCTAGTGCTAATAACCTAATCAGATTCAGACATCATTTTTTATTAAGTAGACAAAGAAAAGTGACATTTAAGTGAAGTTGGATTTCTATGAAACCTCTGCTGGTTCTAGCTTCTGTTGTACAAGCTCTGGAGAACCAGTTCTCTCCTTCGTGTTTTCAACTTATCTCTCTTGTATATATTGTCTTCCCTGCACTGAGTTTACTTTGGTTTTTACTTGAATCTGGGTTTTGGAGTTTTTTTTTTAATGAAAGTCCATATTTTAATAATCAAGAATTTTCCTTTTCATATTTATTAAGGTAGAGATTATTGTGAAAAATGAACTTTAAAAGACAGCCAGGAAATTTTCATAATGAATAAACTATGATGAATATGTTTCTTCTGTAAAGCTTTTGATCTCTATATAGTATAAGGAATTAAGTATTTTTAACCATGATATTATAGTGGACTATGACAATAATCACTTAAAGAAAATTAGTCTTGCATTTTGCTTCTTTTAATTCAAAGGCAGTAGGCAATGAATTACATGCTAAGGAAAAGAAAAAGAAAAGACTAAGGTGAATTTAGAGGATGTCATGATTTTACTTTTGCTGCCCTCTGGGGGTTATATTAACTTCTTTTATTTAAAAGGGGAATGTAAGAAAACAAAGATTAAAACTATTTTTATCATGATTTTGAACTCTGTGTGTTAAAAAAAAATGACCAGTTAGCCTCCAAGAAATTATAGAACCTCCCCTCTTTAACCAAAATTTAAGTGGACCTTTATCCTCTAAGTCTAATCTTATATTTACTGTTATTATATTAAGACTAATCTATAACTTATAAATGTGCATGTTTACTGAAGAAGAATTTGTTTAAAATATAGTTTGTCATAAAGTTTGGACTAAAAATAGCTTTAGCTATAATGTTCAAAGTTCTTACAAGAAATTAAGTTGTATTCTATGATTTCTAAAACTCAAGAAACAATGTGAGATCATTTGACTGACCTCTAAAATTCATGATATTAAGTATTATATGTATTACAGACCCAGAAAAACGTGAGTTCAAAGGTTAATCCTGTATGTTAAAATGTTGCTACAAAGAATTAGACTTAGTAAGTCAAAGAAATCCAAGTGATCAATGCTATCTATGCTTAAAAAAACATGATTATGAAATAAAGAGAATTTCATTTCAATTCGTGTTTTAAATAACTTTGTTTAAATAAACTACTGTAGTTAGTATGCTGGTATTTTAAACCAAAACAAAGTAATACTTCTACTAACATACTTGATTACCAATTTGGTTTCAAAGAGAATCCAAATTTTACCAGTATAAATATTAACACAATAGGAAATATTTCAATACAGCCAAACATCAGAAAACATACAAAGGGGAAAATGATTAATTTTTCAGGTCATGGAAATCCATATCAACCAGAAGAGTCAAGATCTGTACTAAGAATACAAGTGATGCAAAGGATTTAAATCTTTCATGCAGTACAACCAGATTTCAATGGCATAGCTGTCATTATTAGAGGAGAAAATTGACATTAAAAAAACTATAACAAATTGCACCCTAAATTACTCAGCTTTTCCTTTATATTTTTCAAGAATGAGACAGGAGTTTTAAAGGGCTGCAAACATTAATGCATTACACATAATATGTTATAAGCTATTAAAAAAAAAAGAAAGAAAAGCTCAAACATCCTGCCAGGCAGAAATGCAAAACAATTTGAAATCTGGCACTGATCCTTCAACTCATGGAACATTTTGCAAACTTCTTAATATTTAGCAACTTTTAGAGAATTATTAAAGAAATCCTTTCAACCACAGTAGTTGACTTTTGTCTTATAATGAATGACTAAAATTTCTGAAATATGAATGTATAAATTTTTTTTAAGGATCAGTACAAGTTTCTTGGATAAAAGGGTATTGGTAGATAAGCTTTAAATAGAATTATGCCAAATGCACTATAACCCTAGTATACTGTAGGTCCCAATAGATAAATGTGATAGAGAAGGTTGCTAATAGTAAGAACAAATATAACTTATACAAAATTTGCTTTATCATGGTATTAACTAAACTTCTGAATTTTAACCATTACTTCAAGAGCAAGATTTGTTACACTACAAATCAAATCATACCTAATTGCATGTAAAGATGAACATAAATTTTCATTACATACATTTTCTGGCTGAATTCAAATGGAGAAATAATTTCCTGGGACATTTAACAATCACACCACTAAATATTTTACATATGCAATCATAAATTTAATTAGAATATTTATAAAATATTTTCCAATATTGTGTTAAATATTAAAAAACAAAGCCTATTTTTTGACTAATGATTATCACAATTATGCTATCATATGGTAACTATAGTTTATTGCTAGACAAGATTAATACATGGACATTTATACTTGCTAAAATATTTTTAGGAAATAGTAGTTATTAATCATTGTTAATTCCCCTATAAAGATTTCCCATTTTCCCCTACAAGTAGTTCATATCAAGAACTATAATAAAATAATTAGTTGGCTTGTTTAAATGTAAAATAGAACAATGTTTTTAACAAGGACATGGACCTACAGTAATAGTTAGTGCTGCAGAAGCTAATGATGTCATAAAGCAAGGGAGGAAAGTTGTAAATACCATGCAGTTTTACTTAACTCACCTGACAGAGGTGTATAACCATTCTCTAGGAGCAGAGATGCATGCACAAAAGTAAGAATATGATTGCAAGTAACAGACTTTCACAAAATAAAACTATAACATTGAACTTCAAAATGAAGAATGGACACCATGATGAGATTACAAAATTGAAAACATTTTTAGACGCCTCACCTCTCGTTTTGCAAGTAGCACATTTGGAACAATATGTGGTAGGCAACGTCCCAGCATTAACATGACACTTTTTTCACTGTCTGCAATCCGGGACACCTAAAAACCCAACAATTCATTTAATTAGGAATGAGAACACAAGATACAATTTTTCTATGTATACTTTCTTGTTCTTTGAAATAAATTATGCACTAATGCTGATATGTCCAATTAAAAAATGCATCTGTTCAAACAGTGCAAGCATTCTGCATAAGCAAAAATAACACACGTATCAGTTCCCCTCAGTAATTTTTAAAGAACAAAATTCGAAAGATTTGAGAAATGTCTATTTAAAACTATAAATATTTATTGAATCGAATGCGTTATATCTGAAATATAGACTTATAGACTTAAAAGGCAATAGCTCTTGCTGGGGAACAGATACTTAAAATAAAAATCATGGAACACCATGGAACAGTCTATTTTAGAATAATAGTAACAAAGACAGCTGATGGAAGAATTATAAAGGAAAATAAGGTTACCTCTGATCCCAAACGACTATCTGCTGACATCCGACAAAAAGATAATAGTGCCTGGTGGAAAGCGGGTGATAATTTCCTAGAATAACAACAGTGCATGATAACAACAATAAAAAAAGATTAAGGAGTTAAACACTGAAATTTATAGAGAAAATATATTGATACCACTTAAATATTTTATAAGGGTATTTGCTCAGATTTAAGGTAGGAATTTAAACTAGCATTAACTAATTTACTAATTGTTTGAGGTTGATAACTATCTACTTTATGCTTCCTTTCCAAACTCCAAAGCTTAGAGTCTTACATAGTGATTGGCTGGAAAAGTTTGGCAGGAAAATAGTACAGGCAATGAGATGAGGAAAAACAAATCTGAGCTGGAAAGGCAATGAAAACTGGATCTAACGCAGCTTGGATGCTTGCTAGTTTGGCGCTGAAATATTAGTGAGGTCTCTCAGTCCTAATTAGTTTTTGGTGCGGATGAGTCTGAAATGACCTTCAATAAGGTTTTCCAATTCAGAATGGCCTTAACAGGTTGGTCCTTAAAGCAATAAGATCGAATGATGTATTAAGAGTTTAGAACCTAAGACAATAGCACTAGAGTACTGCAGTCAGGCTATAGGTGGTAGAAGAACATGGTGTACAATCAAGAATTAAACAAATAGCACAAGAGAGTGGGGAATTATGGTAGTAATGCAGACTTGGTAGGTTAAAATATTTCCTTATGAAATGCAGCTTGAACATATATATATAAAACTACTGTACTCCTTAAACACAAACCTATTACATGTTAAAAGACAAAACACACATGTGTGCATATATGCACAATTATGCAGGTTACAAACATATGTATATAATTTTCTTGTTTAAAAAAATGTTAGTCTCATATATGATTTACAAAGTGGCTGCAGTTCAATATATGTTTCTAACAATTAGTACAGGCTCTTTTACTTGTATGAACTTGGAACATTATAGCTGAAACAATATTCTATTTTGGCTAACCCTAAAAGCAACCAAAAAAAAAATCTCCGAACAAAAATCTCAGCAATTGTTTTAAATAGCAACCAGTTTATAGAGTTACAGTACACTCAGAAAAAATGTTATAAGAAATATGCTCATATTTCTGCAGTAAATAAATCAAAATAATATTAATTTGCAAAAATCTTACAGAAAAACCTTAAACTTTTAAAAGTATCCTCAAGGGTAGCACGTTAAGTACTACATACTTAAAAGAATTTATTTATTAAGTATTTATCAAATGACAACTATATGTCTAGCGCTATGCTCTATAAAGGACCTGTAACAAAAATATATACACACACACACACTTACTCTTGAAGGTTTGCTATCTGAAATAAAACCAGATGAACAAATTAAAACTCTTCTAAAAAGTTATCAATTGAATATAGATGAAATAAAACTAAAATAATCACTTCAAGCAATGATTTTCACACTAACCTATTTGGTTTATCAAAGTGTACTGTGTCTTTGTTTGATGGAGAACAAGATGGCATTCTCTCTCTTTCTTTTCTTGGCAGAGAATTTGAGTCATTCACTTTAGGAGTCAGGGCATCTGTTTCATCTGATACTGAAAGATTAATATCCTTAGTTTGACCTGTATCTGAATTCTTCATATCTAAGTACTGTTCTCTGTCTTCAGAAATTCTGTGAGGGAATTGGTCCAAAGAGGGATGGCCTGTGTCACGAACCGTGGGGAAGGAAAAATTCTCATTTTTGAGGATGTCCATTTCACTACAAGAGAAAAATAAATTTCCAGAGACAAGTTTACTGTACCTAACTTTGGCAAAGCCAAAACCATTTAAAAAGTAACATGGAAAGAAGCTCTTGATTAAGTTAGGCTATGCATATAAGTATGTGTACATATAGTATAACTATGTACTTTAGTTATGACTATAATTGATGAAAAATTAAGAGAAAGTCATCTTACTTCCTAGCAAAGTAAGTATTGATCAGTTCCTTTACTTGAGACTAGTTACTCTTTCATTGCTTTTCAAGGTAATTCCAATTAAGATGAGGAATATATTCAATACAGTAATTTTGTAACATGAAATTTTTTGGCTACTATGATGAAATCAATTCCCAACTCTTATGCCACCCAAAGAGTTCAACAAAAACCGAGCATACATACCTCTCTAGTCTTCTGATTTGTTCCATCAAAGACCACTTTTCATTATTTAATAAACTAATTTTATCTTCTAGCTTCTGTACTATCAAGCAATTCTAGAACCAATTAGGAGAAAAGCAGATTATGGTTTCTGTAGTCATACAGATGTATTTTATATATTACATAAAGACTTTCTCAAGATAGAACTGCAGAACTGATATTCCTTACCTCTATAGGCTGTGGGGTTTCAAAAGAAGGAAGGCTGCCTAACACTGGGGTAACAGCTTCTAACTCATCCTCTTCTACTCCACTTGCCACATCTACAACATCTTTCACAGTTACTTGATGGTTTCCAAAGTCACGGTAGAGTTGTAACAAGTCTGGAGGTTTTGGAATGTTCAATCCTACATCATCCCACAATTCAAAATCCTTGAAAAGAGTCCAAAGGAGAACAACAGTTATATATTTTCCTCTACGCATAAGATTTATTTTAACTCACCATAAAATTACTTTTGCTGTAGAACAGAATTACAGAAGCTTATGTACAGGTACTATGTCTTATACATATTTTGCTATCCCCACTACACTGAATACAATTCTAAACAATTAGTAGGTGTTCAATGAATTATTGTCAATAAACTATTGTCAACTAAGACAATTAAAGCTCGATTTGGGATCTAAGCGAATGCATGTACTTAACTTAAAAAAAAAGGAACTCATGACATAACTCTAAGAAAGCATCCAGGATAAGAATCTTGAATTCATTGCTGAAAAGAATGTACTCAAATATCCTTATTTAGATTATACTGAGTCATAGGATTTAGAGCTGAAAGCTATCTAATCCAATACCCTTCATCATATAAATGAGGAAGCTTTAGGCCCAGAAAAGCTAAGTAACTTGCCAAAAGACACATGGATAGTAACTGGTGGGGACCAGAACTTAACCCCAGTCCTTTGACTTCAAATACTGGGCTCTTTTCGCCACATGATAACTTTCCCAGTATTGTCTCCCCCTATTTATTATGTAAACATTTGACATCACTTCCACTATTAACTCTAACTCTGACCATTAGATAGGTGGTACTGCAATCCTAACGGGTTACTTATTAAAGACGTTGATTAGAAATTTTTGTGTCAAAATTTTGTCAGAAATCCTTTGCTGGTTTAGAAAAACAAAAATGCAATCCTGAAAAAGTATACAATGCATTCAGAAGGCACTCAGAGAAATAAGCTGCTTATTTATCTGTTCTATTTATGTGAGGTACAATTATAAAGTAATCAGGCTGGTTGTTTAATAAATATGTTAGAATTTACATATAAAAAAGTTGGTTTTTCCTATATTGTACACAGTTTGGAAGGTTTTACATTTATTTCAACAATGAACACTGCTAAAAATATTTTTCTAACTACCATTAGAGCCTGTGCACATTCCTTTGCATGTCTTTAATGAGGACTATTCTTTATTCTCTGAGGGAAACATCTGATTTTGGGGGAAAAAGCCAAAATAAATTTAGTGTTACATTTGGTTGTAGTGAAGCTCAATAATAGTTTTGGTCAGAAACAAGGTGCAACTATAAAGTAATAAGATTAGGTATACTTGCTTTGTAAGTAATTACAAAACAGAAGTTCAAAAGAAAAAAAAAGAACCATAGTAGTATTCATGAAATAAGCAACACACATTTCCAAAATCTGACTCCAAAGGACAATAATTCTTTTAATGTATTAGTACTGGTGTATTTTTACTTTGCAAAAACACCTTACATCCAGTGGATCAAATCATTATTCCTAAGAATTCTTTAACTTGTAGAATGCTGATTTCTTAACAGTATTCTGAGAGCACACTTTGAATAAAAGATAATGAAAGGAATAATTATACCAAAAAAGAAAAAAAAGGAAAGAAAAAAGTTCTGATGAAGCTTTCTTCACTTAAAAAAAGCTGGTTAAACGTTCTCGAAAATTTAAGTTTTGACTTAAATAACATCCAGGTTGACTTTACAAACAAGTAGTATAGTATAATTCTCCCAGATTTACAATACTAAATGAAAAATGACCAAAATAAAAATTGAAATAAAAGCATGTCAACCAAGTTTGGATGGAAATATATCCC
This sequence comes from Phascolarctos cinereus, assembly GCF_003287225.1. Classification (NCBI taxonomy): domain Eukaryota; kingdom Metazoa; phylum Chordata; class Mammalia; order Diprotodontia; family Phascolarctidae; genus Phascolarctos; species Phascolarctos cinereus. The sequence goes on along the minus strand of NW_027555847.1, from coordinate 440,076,273 downwards.
GCTATTTAAGTAACTACTCTATATTAATCATAGCCGAATGACAACTACAGCGATTAAAACTAGTTAGGAGTTAAAAGTAATAAAGACTACCTTGGTCTTAATTTTCAGCCCAAGAAATGATACAATTTTCAAGATGACCTGCATTATCTTCTGTAAAAGATGGTTCTATATAATCTTAAGTGGTAAACATCCTATACTCTTAAAGTATGATTGAGCCTCTGGTAAACGTACGTTTTATAACAAGAGTGCAACTAATATCCAAGTGACAGACTCTTATATTAAGGCAGTCGAGGATATAATCAATATTGTGGCTAGTGGTAAAAAGGTTAGAAATATCTGCCCACTGAACGAACACAGAGTTAGTAAATGTTAAAAGTACAATTAAATATTAAAATATAGAAAAATTATAGTGAAATTACTGTTAACTATTTTCCTATGCAGATCATACCTAGTGGGCTGCCTAAATGGCCTTATGGTATTCCCAGAATATTTCTCCTATAACCAGTATTTTCCCTGTTTCTTGTTTGGTTGGTTATTTGAAACATGATTAATCTGTCATGTATTTCTATAGCAGCATTCATATTATATCGCACAGTCTCTTGACATAAGAGGTACTCAAATATTTAATTGCTTTACCTGTCAGGTTTAACTGCTAAATAAGTTGAAGATATTTTAATAAGATAAATTTTTGTGAAATGTTACATAAGGTGAGATGTGTTATCGTGATAAACTTCAGGGACATATCATACCAAAAGAGCCATGAGATTGTTTAATAGTTTTTGTAGAATAAACAGCCTCGATTTAAGGTAACGGCCAAAAGATTTGTCACAAACTACATGATGTTTACCTTTCTAAAGAGGATCAAGGATAAAACTGACTCTGCTAGGCTTTTAGCCTGCATTCCAATGAGTTAAGAGATTCCAAAGATAATGCCACTATGTCACCTCTTCCCAGTTTACAAGGGTTTTGTCTTGTTAATAATGAAGAGACCCTTTAATCCCTTGGATCCCATTCAGGGGCTAAAAAAACTGTAATCCTCATTTTAATATAAACCATTCTTTTTTTTTTTTTTAACCTCAAGGTGATATTAATTGCTAGACATTCAAGTGTATGGTCTGGGTAGCCAATTTTAAAAGTAACAACGATGATAACAAAACAACTATACTGGAACTCTATGAGTACCAATCTTTCAATCTAAGCTACTAGCTACGGTCTTCTAAGGTAAGAAGGCAAGTATCATGTGTACACATGGACCTCATATATGGCATACTCCTCATTTGTGAAGTATTACTCTCACAGAGGGAAAATATTTAGTTGCAGAGGTTTTAAAAAAAGGAAAGAAAAAAAGAATATAGGCCCTTCTGGTGTGCTTGGGACTAATGAAAGATTGGAAATAAGAATTTTTAGGGAGCTTCTGAGAGCCACATGAAACAGAAATAATGAGAATCAAAATATTAGCTAACATTTTACAGTTATCTAATATGTCATCTCTCTTTTTTGTTTCTAAGAAGGACTATCTTAAAGTATCAGGGGAATATTTGAAAATTTCTCTACGAGAAGAACTCCCCCCCCAACTTACTTTAGTAAGTCACTTTCAGGGATACTTATTGACAAAAGCAAGCAACAAATACAAATTCTTCAGGTTGTACTATGAGCCCATTTACTCTTTCTATCTTCAGGACAGAAAAGTAGAACACAACTGATCATCATCTTCAGTGCAATAACAATGATTTAATGTGCCAACTCTGGGATTTCTAAGTCTGGATAAAAGAAGGCCAACTCTTCTAATGTTTTTCCTTATAGGTATAATTTTATTATAACCTGTTCATCATTTGAAGAGCTCTCCTTTGAATGTTCTCTAAGTTCTTCACAATTCTTCTTTAAGCCAGAATGGTAGTTCCTGAGTCCAAAGTGGAGCAAAAACAGGGCTTTAGGTGCCACTTTCTCACCCTTCTTCCCCCAACATATCTTAAAGCGATAATCTCACAGGTTTGAGTCTGCCAATATCATTCCAGGGTGGACCAGCTCAGTTGTGAACCTATTGTGGAGGCACAGACTCAGACTAGCCTTAGTCTACTACAGAGTCTTGAGTGGACCAATTTAGACAGGATTGGCCCTAGGGTTTAAGCCCTCCATGACAGGTGAAAAGAAGAAAACTCTGGGAGGTCCCGGAATACAAGTTAATTTCAAAACAAGTCTAGATTCTTAGAACAGAGACTAAGCACGACATATGTGCCATGCTTTCTGTCTAAAAAAAAAAAATTGGAATTTTAAAGTAGCCCCTGGGACACACACACAATCATTCCCCATGGATTCTGTGAAGATTTTCCCCCTTTCTATTTATTAAGCCATAATGCTATTGGGATTCAAGGATGAATACTTATTCATAAAAGAAAGCAGTGATCCAATATGGTTGATGCTGATACCTTTGTTTATCTGATTCACAACAAATAATGATTAAAATTTTAAGAAAAACTTTCTGCCCCTGCAGGGTAAATCTTCCACTAGTATGTTAGGAAAATTTTTGTACAGAATAGAAGCTATATATGTCAAATATCTGGGAAAGAGGTGACAGATCTCACTGATGACTTTTTGGGTGACCAATCTGATAACACAGACATAAAACCACCCATTTTTCAGAATTAACAATGGATTATTCGAACTTTACCTGATCATCATTTTCATCGGAAAAAGTTATTGATGTAAGTTTGTAGTTATTCTTTAGTAAAAATTCATTCACTAGGAAGTTTAGAGCTCTTTTTTCAAGAGGTTTGATTGGCTCCTAAAAATAAAAAACAGAAATGACATTATAAGTCTTCCTTCTCAATCATTTGTTTTGCCATTCAATATAAGATATTTATGCACTTTTCTCTGACAAATTGCCTACCTGAATTTCAGGACTTGACTTATAATTTTTTCGTTCCTGTAAAGGAACTTCATTTTCTGGGGGGAAGAAATGCACAAACAGATTTTAGGATCTCTACCACATGAAAAAATCTCAACTAGTTCTACATTGTCAAATTATAAAGTCTAAAGAAAAGTTTTATGTACACCACCTGCAGCCTGTGTCAGGTTGGCTCGGAGGGCCTGAATGGTCTCCTTGGCTTTCCGTAGTTCAAACTCCAGGACTGGACAGGGATTTGGATTAAACACACACAGGCATCCAACCAAGAAAAGGGAAACAAAAATAAAAAAATAAAAAGCAAGGATGGGTATGAAAAAAAAATACAGTTTGTATTGAAAACAGAAAGCATGCAGTCTTTATGGAATTCATGAAAGCATGCAGCAGAGTTGGTCTGAAAGCAAACTGGTGAACGTTTTCCATAGCATTACTAGAATTCTAAGTAAATTGACCAAATGTTCTAGCTGTCTGACAAGGAATTGTTCTATTTTAAAAAGAATTCTAAAATGTAACATATTTTCTTTATATAAATTGAAGTATGTGACATCTGAATACTTCTCCCTAACTCAGCCAAAGTTAGGAAGAGAAATGAAATGTTTCTATTTTTCATGATATATTTTTCATGAATGATGGAGTAAGTAGGTGATGCCCTTAACTACTTAAAAATACAATATCTAAAGGATCAATTGAACTATTTTAAAATAACTATTTCAAATTACATTTCAAATGAAGATAATGGAAACCTCTTTGATAGACCTATTTTATAAATTAGTGATACATTTTCTAATTCTTAAATAATTCTCATGATATCTATATTTTTCTAGTAACAAAACAAGACCAAAAGTATATTTTTTAGGTAGCAAACATATTTAATCCTTAAATTATATAACTACAAGAAAACATTCAAAGCACTTTAGAGTTTATTAGAAATATGAGAATACAATAACTGGTTTGGATCCTATTCCAAATGAAACTTATAAGGAAAATCATCTTGGATATTTCTTAAAGCAAAAGGAAGATACAATACTGTCTAACAGCTATGGGGGGAGGAGAAAAGTAGTAGCTTAGAGTTCTTAATACAATCAACTTCTACCCTGTCAAAGAAAAGGTGACAAACTGAGAGCTGAAAAGGACCGGAGGAATCACGTAGTTCAACCTTGTTGTTTTGTAGTTGAGAAAACCTGAAGGCCAGAGAAGTTAAGTGACTTGCTTGACGTCACATAAGTATTAAGTACCCGAACTGGTATAAGAACCCCAGTCTTCTCTTTCCAAATTTAACAGTGGAAACACTGCATCACATACTTTTTAAAAAGAGCTTTTCAAATAGTGTTTTAAAGTCTTTCTTGTTTTATAATAAACTAACAACTTTCTTGTTTTTTCACAACCTAATTATACAATAAACCATAAAAATGAGCACTGTTTTATTAATATACTACTTCCATCCAGGAGGACTAATAAGTTCATATGCCTTAAGAACTAGGAAATTTTCTCTGATTCAGAAATTTCTATCACTAGTTTTGTAATTAATCAGAAGCAGATGGTCAAAGAACTAAAGGTTTTAAAAATTATTTATCCTTATAAGTTAATACAAATAATTCTACAACTATGTGAATAAGCAAAATGCAGATGTTTAGACACAATTTGGGAAAATGTGTGCTATCATTTGAAAAATCATTTTATAAATTGTTTTTTTCTAATTGGTTCACTGAAAAATGTCTTGGCATTCATGGTAATAACTAGAAACTAAGTCTGTATGGAAAAAAAAGTTTCACTCAGTTTGCACTTAGTCATCAAAACTTTAGGATGTAACTGAATCACATCTGCTATGTGAAAACTACTTTTTTGATGCACAGAATTTAACTGCAGCAATGTGGAAGCATAACTAAAGATCTAATGAGAGGAAATGTGTTAATATTTCTTTTTGGTAGTCGGCAAAGCTGATCTGCAAATATTTCTGTGCAACAAAGTTAAAGTACTCCAGAAACTTTTAGTGCTGAAAATGAATACTGCTGTTTGTACAAGATTGCACACACATTCTTGCTGTGCTCAATGGCTTACGAGAGGGTTGTATGGCACAGTGGGTTAATTTTTGGACATAAAATTATTAAGTAATTGATTTTTGGTTGAAGCAGCATTTAGTTGTGTTTACTACTAATTTTTAAAGTTTCATAACACTAAGACATATTACAGAACAATTGCAGATCAGGAGTGCACTACCCCAGAATGACACAAATATGAAATAAAAAAAAAATACTGGTTTAAACACAAACTTGAAAGAACTCAGAAATTTAACTGGAGAAAGTTAAGGTGAATTAAGAGCAAAACACCATATGATTAGGGCACAGAAAGCCAGAAAAACCCATGTCAGACGGCAAGAATTAAATTTTTATGTACAAATACATTGTCAAATACCACAAAAAAATTACAAGACTGAACAGGTAGAGCCTATCAAAATAAAAGTACTCTGCTGCATGTTTCTTGTTAGACAATAAACATTTTCTGAAAGAAAAGTTCAAGTTAGAAGCCATACAGCATCTCTATAGTTGATAAGTAAATTATAAATACAAGATTCAAATGAAAAAGCATAAAGGTTCTGAACAGCTATGCTATTATTAAAGATGTTAGCAAACTTACCTTTTCTTGTATTAAAAAGTTTAACTAAAACTTGAAATGAATTAGCTAATAACAAACTCTTGAGATTCAATTTATTAATTTCAATGATTCTCAAAAATTATTTTTAATCCTTTCTACTGTTTAATGATTAGCTACAAACAACTTTTAAACAATGTAATTCTACTGAGACTAGTTTTGTTATAAGCACTAATACAAATTTTTAAACTCCATACTAAAATTTACTGAAGGCCACCTAAGGTGATGACAAGAAACCTAATGAAGCCAATTATTACTTCTGAACCAGATGTTGAAAAATAATGGCACTCTATTTCTTTGGAGGGCAGATACTCAGAAATCAATAGAACATTTCTGATAAGAGGGGGGAAATGGTGTAAATTTTATTTTAGTTCAAATCAGGATGAAAGACAATATAATTTTTTTTATTGCTCTAGCTCAATTTTTCAATTTATACAAGGCTTAAAAAACTTGTTAAATTTATCTGTTTCTGACATTTTAAAGACCTTCTGATTGAGCTCCTCTTAAAACAAGTTAAATGCTTAATGGCTTCACCATCAGAATAAAAGTTCGAGTAAAGTGACCTCATCTCATAATAAGATACATCCCTATCTTCTTTCATTTCATTCTAGGATCCCAAAAACAGTTTTCTTAGGAAGAAACACTCCTCTCCCCCGGCCAAATCTGTCTTCTTTTCCCAAGAGTGGGAAGTGGGGATAAACACCACCAAAAACCCATCAAGACTTCTTTCCTGGTCTTTAAGAGAAAGTGCCTACCCAATGCCTTGCCAAGAAGCATTACCTGCACCATTTATTTCTCTAAGTTTAGGAAGAGAATGAACTGGAAGGCCCACTAAAGAGCAGCCAGGTGGTACAGTGGATAGAGAGCTGAACCTAAAGTCAGGAAAAACAGAATTCAAATCTGCCTCAGTGTTATGAGCTGTGTGACCCTCAGCAAATCACGTAACCTCTGCTTGCCTAAGTTCCCTTATATGTAAAACGGGATAAAAATAGCACCTACCTCTCAAGGTTGTTGTGAGGATAAAATAGTATTTGTAAAGTGCTATGCAAATACTAGCTATTATTATTATACTATTATATATGTTGCTCAATAAATACTTATTGAATAATTAAATCTGAATATTGGTTAATTGGCACATTACTTTTCAGAGTTCCAATTATTAAGAAAACATTCTCCTTCTTACCACCCTGTTGGCTAATCTTCCCCAAGTATTCAGCAGCTATCATACAGCATAGGGCAGCTAGGTAAAACTGGAAAGAACATTGGATATGGAGTTAGAAGACTTGGATTCCAGTCCCAGTTCATCCTTTTACTAGCTATGTGACCAAAGGCAAGTCACTTAATTTCTGTAGATCTGTTATCTCATTTCTCAAATGAGGACACTAGTATACCTACTTTGCAGTGTGTTTTTGAGAGGATCAAATGTGACAACATATATTTTGCAAAAAGTACATTAAAAAAAGCTCAATGTTAGAAGTAATGGAGGATAAATGTGGTGCAGAAGCTCAGAATTATAGGATCTGTGTGACTGACTTCCAGCTCCACAATCTGTATGTCATTTACTACTGGGCTTTAGTTTCTTCCTCTGTAAAATGAGGGGGTTGGACTATATGATCAAAAAGTTCCTTCTAGTTCTAACTAAATTCTATGATCCTATTATGAAATTGTACTCCCATTTTGCATATTCTCTCCTTCAGATCAAAGGACTTTTTTTATATCTAGTGCACAACTCAACAGCTATATTACTATATTAAATATATATCTATATTAAAATTTGTCAGAGTTATCCCATAAGTACCAAGTAAACTATTACCAGATTTCCACTTTTTTGCTGTGTGGGAGAGAACTGAAAGGAACAGAGACAGACACCTGGGATTGTGTTACCCTGTTTTGTAAATTTTTCTTGACAGATCAAAATACATTAGTTCTGTTTTCTTCCTATATTGTAATTTTTCCATGTTAACTGGTTAAAATTTTTAGTAGGAATGATTCTGTAACGACTCTATTAGTGTCCTGACAAGTTATATGAAAGCAAAGAAACAAAATAGGTACATAAAGAAAACAAAATGGGAACTTAAAGTCTAAATTTAGCTCTTCTTACAGAAAAATAAAAATAGAAATTTTTAAGAAATATATTTTTAGAATACTCATAATTCACAATAAAATGTCATCTGTCAACTAGTTTTAATTTTTGACAATGAATCTGCAAGAAACCAAAATAAAGATCAGATATCATTTCCAAGCTCTATAACTCTCAAAATACATACTTTAAAAACTTTTCAGAATAAGACAAATGCATCATATACATAGCAGAGACCTCATATTTCTTATTGACAATAAATGTAATCTAAAAGGAAAAGTGATTAATAAACATATTAAATAAAATATAGTACTAGACTTTTATAACTGTTAAAAGGATAAAGCTAGATACTTCCTACCTGTGTAATTTTGGGCAATATATTTCACCTTTTCATGCTTCAATTTCCTCATTTGTGAAAATGAGGGAATTGGACTAGGTGATTTCTAATGTGCATTTCAGCTCAGAAAGCTATGTGATATTTCACTTATAACAAATTTATGTCTACGTAAAAATATAATATTAGCATAGGTATGTATATACACTATACCTTTATCTACACATGAACTCAAATGATTCATAAAGTTAAAAAAAATTCCAAATAAGAAGCTAACAGAGAGCATACAATTCATTTCTCTTCATTTTACAGATGAGGAAGCTAGACATACAGAGAAATTATACAAGTTGCTCTGACTGCACTGTTAATTAGTGGCAGAACAGGGACTAAAATCCAAGTCTCCTCATTGCCATTTGTGCGCTTTCCACTATACCCAGTGCACTGAAAAATAGTTTCCAAAGATAAAAGATGATTTTGGGGGAATATTAATATAACTGTGCAGGTATCTGTGTAGATTGTGCAGAACTTTGTACAGAGGTATTTGATATGATGTCAGTTTTTTCACTATAAACTATAGTTATAGTCAGTGTTAACTTGTTTCCATTTGTGTCTATGTCCTCCTTTCTGTATTTCTTGTTACACTTTAAATTCTGTTCCAATTCTGATCTAAACCCTGGACTCCAAACATTTTCTTGTGTGTATTTAAAAGTTATGTGACATATGTTTTTGCAAATATATTCTTACTGAGGTAACTCAATAAGGATCACACAATAAAAAAATTCTGAGAAAAATATATATGCAGAAATATGCATACTTGCACATACAATTAATGCTTTATGAACAAAGTACTTTAGAATTTATGAGGGTGAATCAAGAACTATGGTCAATCTTCTTAGATATTATTTACCTGTAATGTATATGTTAACCACATACTCACAAGACTATTTGAATATGTAGTACTTGTAGTTTCAATAATTTAAAGTTGTCAAGAGATCTGTTCATGTTTCTAAAATACAATATTTTGAAGAAATGCTTAAACTCACCTTAGTTTTCCACTCACCCATGTTTATTTGCTATACTTCGTAGCTTTTTTGTTGGCATCAGCCACAAGCTGCTACTGTTGTCAAAAGTCTCTTTCTCCTTCTTAATTTTCCAACAACAGCAAGTGTCATTGGCATCTGGTGAGGTTCCTGGACACAAACATCTAATCTCATGCTTGACTTAGTCTATTCTACCACATTACCAAGTGAAGTCAGGTAGTACAATGACCAAAAAAAGGAATGCTATTTGATAAATTTGATTTCTTTATATCCTTTCTTTTAGATCAATGACTTCTCCTTTCAACTATGTAGGCTAATGGATTAAACAACAAAAGTAAACACACTAGCAAAAGTTTATTTTTTAATTTGACTACAGCCATTTGCAACAATATTATCTGAACTTACTTTCAACTTTAGCTTCAAAGGCAGAGGAATACTTTCAAAATAATATAATCTCTCTGTGCTTTCTTTCTTGAGGCAGCTATATCTACATATCTGTATTTTTAATTATATCTATATCTGTATAGGATTTGGTATATTGTTAAAAAGGATTCCACAAATCAGTAAATGAAAATGATAAGACAAAGAAGAGAGGAACAACAGATAATTCTTAATGTGAGGAACACAATGGACCAGTGACAACAAAGATCAACCAGGTTCAGATGATCTCCATGAAGCAGCATGGAGAAATTTTCACAATATCTGATCTCCAGCCAGATTTTTCAGGAATGGAAAGTCATGGCAGGAGATCTTCTATCTTTAATTCAGGTTATCAACCTGTCCTACCCCCAGGAAAATTCATTCTTGAATGTGGCAAACCTCAGTACTATGTATAAGAAAAATGACAAGTAATTTGTGTCATCAATGTTGTATTCCACAATGTCTTTCCCTCTGCTGAATTCTGCAAACCACAGAACTTATGGCTCCCTAGGTATGTATGTAGAGCAGTATGGAATCTGAAACGGCAGAATTCATGAAGCTATGAAAAAAACCAGGAAGCCAGGCCAGGAAATCTGCTTCTAGGGAGGTAAGCAGTAGCTTCAACCATGGGGTCTTGAATTGGAAGCTCTTCTTACTCTGTTCTAAACATATTTGGCAATGAATTTTTGTACACAGGTTACATACACAGATATCTATTCATCTAGGAAGAACAATGAGCAAATTCATCAATTAAGGTCTCATTTACATTTTCCTAAGCTCTAAGAAAGATGCTCTGTCTTTGATATGACTACAAGTAAATCATCCAGAGTCTGAATAAGAATGCCTTTAACTTCTTGACAGTTATACAGAATAATTCAAAAGATCCACATATCAATATTTCTAAATTAAGAATAAGGATCTTAAGTTGTCATTTTTCTTAATATAATAAAAAGAATATTGTCTTAAAAATTTACTAACTTTTTTCTTCACTGAAGACATTAACAAATACTAACACATATACACATATATGTAAATACATGGCTATACAGCTGAATAAAGCAATGTAAACAAGTGCTCTCTAGCATTAGTGATGTGTACCTAAAAAATGTCAAAGGTCACAAAGAGACATAGAAAGATGAGATTACATGCTGAAAAAAGGAAAAGATTTTGTAGAAGATGAAAGTGTGAGTATGTGGAGGAAGACAACTGTTTTCAAGTGGATGCTGAAAAGAATGAGACAAGAACTTTAAAAGGTGGAAGTACTCTACAGAGAATCACAACCCAAATAACTAAGATACACATGCCACTTATTATAATGTAGAAAACGAACATTTTCAAAAGACGGATTATAAATGTGGCAACATTAACTTTACCAGAAAACATATACCAAATCCTTTACCTAAAATGAAGAAATCCCTGCCACACTAAACCAATGTTAGAATAAAATGGGTTACTTAAATTACTTATGTATCATGATGTGATAAGAAACCACTTATTTCCAAAATATATTTCCTTTAGCTTACTCAGAAAAGACGTAAGCCCTCAAAAGAAAACATTCTATTCCTAACATTAGGAATATCCTTAAAAGTTTCAATTCTTCTAAAGGAAAATACGATGGAGACAGTATTCAGGGGAAAAGACAGCACCAAGCTACTGTATGATGTGTGAAGAATATTTAGAGCAAAAGCCTGGCATTGCCAGAGATACTTTAGAAATGATGCTCAGCACAGGAAGAGCCTATTGTAAACAAAGGGAAAAAAATGAACAAATCTTAGAACTTTAAGGTAGCAAAAGATCTGTAAAGATGACCATCTGTCCAAAGAGGATGGCCAATAATTGTTGACAACATAAAGGTTGGAGAATTCCCTACACTTACCTGATAGGGCAACTGGACACATACCTGTGTTATCCATGACCTCTTCTGCCCAAGACTTGTTCAGGAAAGTCAAAAAGATTTTGTGGTTTCTTAGATGCCTCTTCTGACTTAGTGGGGTTTGTGTGTGGTCCAATGGCAGATAAAGGACAAATTATATTTTATGCAATATTAATCTTTTGATGAGGTTTTAAAGAATTAGCATTGGGTAGCAGAGTGGTAAAAATCTGTGAAAACTGGTTATCACGCTTAAGTGAAGCTGTTTGGATAAGAGTTTTCTCTACCACATACTTCATTCATTTGCTTAAGTGACAGATTTTTACAAATAGTAAAAACTATTCCAGTGCAATTTTATTTTCCATATCTCTTTACACCTTTTCTTTTTAAGTTAAAGAGTTCCTTATCACATAGAGAATTGTACTTTCTTATTAGGATTTATAATCCAAAAACCTTCAAATGCAAAGTTAGAAGTTACATTTTGTAGAGTATAAAAATAAATACTAAATTAAAAAAAAATTAAAATACATTAATTCTTAATTATCAAAGTTTGGGGGTTATGCAGGTCTTCTGTTACTCTTGTTTCTTCTAGCTAGTCATTTCACTGTCTATAAAAAAACAGCTCACTATTCATTAGAATGGGTAAAGGGACAGAAAAAGGAGATGAAACTGAAATATGCCAATATTTGTCAATACTTTGAAGAGTTCTAGGAAAAAATTTAGAAGTTCACGACATTGGGAGAACTGAGTCTGATGTGTGTTCTTTAATATCTTCCAACCTGTATTACCAGGGATAATCAGCTCACTGTAGGTAGCTTAGCGTTTATCTGCTTTTTCCTTTTCAATCATGTGTCATTTTAATAGAAACACTAAAAATAGCTCAAATAACAAGAATACTGATCAACCCTCGGGACTCCTGAAGTGAAAACACACACACACACACACACACACACACACATACATATACATATATATATATACATATATATACACATATATATGTATATATATATATATATATATATACACACATACACGTGTGTGTATGCATGTGTGCAAAATGAACCTCCTATGAAAAACAGCATTTTTATATTAGATTATTTGAATTAATATAAAATGCTAATGGGACTAATATGGTCACTCATTTAATTCTCATGAACAGTCAACTTTGCTCATTTCCTGGCTATTCTACACTCTTACCCCTGTATCTCATAAGTATATAATGCTGGTTTCAAGCAGGATTTAGTGAATATGAACTTTGTCCTTTTTGGTGAGGACTTTGAGTTTCTCCACATAGGAAACTGTTGATGGGGAACCTTGGCACAGGTGAATATTGGTATACAATCTTGGAGAGTTGATTGGGGTACTGAGAGGTTAAGTGACTTGTCTACGATCATAGAGCTAGGCATGTATTGAATCCTGGTCTTCCTGATGTTGGCCCTCTATCCACCACACCAAGCTGTCATTAGCACTAACCACGAGATGAACTATATATCAGTACAAATCTATCACCATCTCTGGAAATATGTAGTCTCATGCCATTAGCCATCACCTCTGTACATGAAGCATAGTACACAAAATATATATAATACCTGCCTTCTGAGTATCAGCTAACCTAACTGTAGGGAGGCTTATTATGTAGAGGCTGGCTACCAGGTGATGAACAAAATTTGAAAGTTTCTAGCATGCCAAAATTTCAGATCAATTTCAGTTGCTATAAACTTGCTCACCTGCTACTCTCTCATCGGTCTCCCTGTTTCCATCATCTGAATATCTTGCAAAGTCCAAAGAATCAAGGGTACTGATGCTCCCAGCTCGATCTATAAAAGAGAAAATTTGATTTTAAAATAAGTTGCTTTCATCTTACCTGTAAAATCAGGGGGGTTAGATTTAATGATTTGCCAAAGTCCCTTCCAAGCCTAAAATCTCAGCACCCTTGAATGCTATTAGATTATTACAATGAGTTACAGAAGTACTCTTGTAAATTGATAAGGAATCTAAATTCTCATAAATAGATTTTTTTAAATAGCAGAAAATCAATTCAACAAGCATTTACAGAACATCTACTATGTGCAAGGCGTCATATTAGGTGCTATTAAAAATATACTAATGCACTTTTAAAAATGAAGTGATTTAAAAAATAACTACCTTATATTTATTAAAAAACCCACCAAAATTCTAATATATTATATAATTGCAATGTATTAATATGTCATAATATGTATTATAATACATTAATATAAATAATATATTACTCGATCTTAAAACAGTACCCTAATTTTGATACTTTATAAATTGGAAAAGGGAAGCTAAGAAGGGTAAGATACTTGCTTAAGATTACACTGAAACACTTCAAAATCAGAGAGTAGAACTTAGCACTTCTAATTCCTAGTTCAAAACCATGTGCTTTGCCTCCAAAGTAATTTTAATGTTTTCTTGATGAGTATGAGTCATCATTTTGAACATGTTAGTTATAGTCATAGGGCGCTAAAGTGTATAAAGTTCAGCTAGCTCTCTCACTATTGTGATTTTTCTGGCTGGCAGTTTTGAAGTCTTCAGTAATACTCCAGAAGGGAATACTTAAGTGTTAAAGCTGTTTTGCCCCTAGTAGAAATCATCCTCTGAGGTACTCAGATTTCAAACCCTAGAGCCATCCTAGACTCTTGTTTATCTGTCAAATCCAATCAGTTGCAAAGTCTAACGAATTTTATCTTGACATCTTTCACATCCATCCTTTTTTTTCTATTCTATATTCTTCTTTTTCTTTTTTGCACTGTCAGATACAAGTTTTTTCCTAGCCTATTTTAAAATTTTTATTTTCAGTTCCAAATTCTCTCCCTTTACCCCTGCAACCCACCTTGCCTTCTACCCACTGAGAAGGCAAGAAATACAATATTCATTATACATATGAAATCATGCAAAATATTTCCACATTAGCCATGTTCCCAGTAAATAAATTAATAAAAACAAGAAAAAGAAAGAGAAAAAAATATGCTCTAACCTGCACTCTGAGCTCATCAGTTTTCTATCTAGAGGTGGATATAATTTTTCATCATGAGGTCTTTGGAAATGTGGTGGATCATTGTGTCGATGTCATGGTTACTAAATCTTTCAGTTGATTATCTTTATAGTATTGCTGTTACTGTATACAATGTTCTCCTACTTCTGCTCACTTAACTTTGCATCAGTCCATATAAATCTTCCCATGTTTTTCTGAAACTATCCTCTTGACCATTTCTTACAGCAAAATAATATTCCATCACATTAATATACCATAACTTGTTCAGCCTAGTATATTTTATTCTTCATCAGACCATTATCATCAATCATCATCATCATCGGCTCCAATGAACTCTTTCAATATCATCCTAATTATCCTGCTCACTTCCCGTCTTTATTCTCTCAAATCTATCTTGCATAAATTTGTCAGAATAGTCTTTGTAAGGCAAAGGCTGACCATGCCTTTCCCCAACACAAAAATCTTTAGTGGTTCCCTAACACTCCTATAATAAAATATAAATCCCTTAGTCTAGCATTTAAAGTCCTTGAAATCCACCTCCCACATACCTCTCTATCCATATTTCATACTACCTCTCTTTACAAACTCCATGTTCTAGCCAAACTGGGCTGTTAACCAGTCTTTCAACCCTAATGCTCCCATCTACTAACTTTACCATTTCTATCTCTCAGAAGCTTTTTTTTTTCTCTTCTTCTAATGTTGAATTCAAATGTTGCTTCCTGAACAAAATCTTCCCTATTTCCTCCAGCTGTTAATGTTCTCAATTCATCTGCTATTTTACATACAGACAGGCAACTTGAAATAGTGACTACCTGGCCTCAGTATTGAGGGCCTGGGTTCAACCTGATACATACTTGCTGTGTGGCCTTGGGTGAGTCACTTAACCACTGTGTCTCAGGTAATTCTCTAAGATTATAAGCTGCTTATCTGCAAAGGCAGGTGGGTTTCCTCAACAGAAGCTTCTATTTTGGTCACATCCACAAAAGTATGTTTGTGTGTGTGTGTGTATACACACACACACATATATATGGATATATATAAACACGTGTGTACAAATGTATAAGTGTATGTGTATACACACACATATACATGTATATGTATATAAAACAGGGACAACGTCTGAACCTGCAATTCCACTGACATAGCTGCAGATGAGCAAACTTCTACCAATGCAGGTCAGCACCTTCTCTGCAACTTAAGAGTCTTAGAGAATTCTGTAGAGCAGTAAGAGGCTATATGACTTACTCTCAGGCCTACTCTTCACCCACACTGCCTCTCAATTTTTTCTGGACCTGAAATTTCATTAGTACACAGAAATTTTAGCTTTTTCCAGCAGTTTAATTTTTCTCTCAAACCTAAGCTGGGCCCTCTCTGCTATTCCACACCTTCCAAATTCAGCATTCTCATAACTCTTTTAGGCCCAACCAGCTGCTGCTCTTTATCCCCCCCCCACCCCATTTACAAAAATGTTTTAAAAAGTTGTTTATATCTCACGCCTGTACTTCATTGCCCAGTTTATAGCTTATTTCCCATTTACTCTACTGAGTGGTCATCAATTCCTTCCCAATAATTAAATTCAATAGCTTTGTCCTCTTCACAGCTTTCTGACACCACAATTCTTCCTACTGGATATTCTTTCTCTTCAACTTCAGAAATGCCATTTTTTCCTGGTTCTTTTACTTTCCTAATTGATTTTTCTTTGTAGTTTTCACTGACTCATTTTTTTTGTGAGTCCCTGATGCAGGTGTTTCCTAAGACTCTTCCTTTAGTCATTTTCTCTTTTGTCTATACTCTTCCTTGACAATTCCATTCACTGCTCTGGCTTTAACAACAACCTTTATGTAGACTGGAGACATCAACACAGACTGGCAGGCCATATGCTCTAGCAGCAAGAACCAGATTAAAATATAATTGGGAAACATTTAACAAAATAAACAATATAACATAGATAATGTTAATTTATGTCTTTCTAAGTCAATACGCAGTAGCAGTGATCCTTAAGTTCAGTTTAGTGACCTTGGGTGAGTCATTTCTAATTTCAATTTCACTCCACTTATATAGCTATCTTAGATTTGTTTCTCTATTCCTGACCTCCTTTATAAGCTATAGATTCAGATTTTTAAAGTGCCTACAGGACAGCTCCCTTTGGATTTTTCATCAGTATGTCACAACATGTTCAAAATGAATTCATTTTACCTACCCACTCCCTCCAAACCTGTTCTACCTCTTACTTTCCCTATCTCTGTTCACAGTAGTACCAGCCTTCTACTTTACCATACTTGAAATTCTAGTCAAGATTACTTTCATTCCCTCAACCTTTATATCAAGTTACCAATTCCAGTCAATTATACCTCCACAACATTTTCTGCACCTATCTCCTTTTCCGTACTTTCACAGCAACCTTACTTCTACTTCCAACCTTCATGACCTTTCCCCTGAACAAATACAAGAATCTCTTAAAAGGTCTCTTCAACTAAAATCTCTGGACATCTTTTACACACTGCTGCCATATTAACTTCCCTATACTTAATTAAGTTTAAATGCATTACTCCTCTGCTCAAAAATTTTCAATGGCTCCCAAATGCCTACCAGATAGTGTTCAAAGTCTTTAGCCTGGCATTCACAGTACTATGCAATTTCACTAAACCTACCTTTTCAGCATTACCTCATAAGATTTTCTTTCCTACATTCTCTAAACTCCAACCAAACTAGCCTATACTAATTACTCTTCCCTGCCCATGTTTCTAGCTTTCTTCCTTTGGTTTATCTTATGTTGGAATGCCCTACTTCCACAATTGTTGCTAGTTAAAATTCTATCCATTCTTCAAATCCAGTTCAAATGCGACCTATTCCCAGAAGCCCTGGCTAAAAGCCCCACAGCCTAAACCTCCTCTTTTCTCCTCTATCACTTTTCTCTGAATCTCTCATATACTTTCACAAACTTGGTATTGTATTTATTAATGTGCATGACTTAAGACAGTAAGCTCCTTAGTTGGAGAGGTAAATCATAAAAACAAATGAATAAATAAATAAATAAATTAGATAAGAAAGGCCATCTTTGGCCCCACCCAGCTTTCACTTCAGGCTTCTTTCTTTATTTAATAATATGAATTATTTTTTGCATAAAAAGCTTGAATCCTATGACTCTTCTTCCATGAACCCCATACCCAGTCAACAACCAAGTTCTAAAGATTCTTCCTTTATTTCTCTTGCATGTATCCCTCCCTTCCCATTCCTATAGCCAATGCTTAGCCAAACCTTAGGCTAGGACTATTTTAAATGCCTAACTGGTCTATCTCAAGTTGATCCCTGTTTCTAAACCCTTTCAGACCACTTCCAGATTAACCATTTCAAAAATATTACTTTAAAATGGCTGAATAGGCTGTGGTTGTAATGGAGTACTATTGTGCTATAAGAAATGACGAGCAGGCAGACTTCAGAAAAACCTGGAAAGATTTATATGAACTCATGCTGACTGAAGTGAGCAGAACCAGGAGAACATTGTACACAGTAACAGTCACATTTGGCGATGACTTTGATAGACTTAGCTCTTCTCAGCAATGCAAGGATCTAAAACAACTACAAGACTCATGATGGAAAAAACTATGGAATCTGAATGCAGATGGAAGGATACTATTTGCTCTCCTTTTCTTTCATTGTTTTGTTTCGATTCTTCTTTCTTGTGGTTCTTCCCATTGGTTCTAATTCTTCTTTACATCATGACTAATGTGAAATACGCTTAATATGAACGTATAAGTAGAGCCTATATTAGACTGTATGCTATCTTGGAGAGGGTGGAAGAAGGGGGGGAGAAAATTTGAAACTCAAAATCTTATGAAAGTGAATGCTGAAAACTAAAAATTAATCAATTGTTTGCTAAAAAAAAGAAAAAAATACTTTAAGTACAATACTGTATCTGTTTTTCAAAAACATACAACGGTTCCCCTACAGCCTGCAAGACACAGTACAAAATCCCTTAGATCTGGCTTACAAGCCTCTCTTTCCAGCTTTTATTTCCAACATGAACTCTCAAATCAAGCTTGTATATTCACTTCCCAACAAACGAGCCAGTCCTTAGTATGCCTTGCTTCATGATAAGTCTCTTTCTGACTATAATGTTCTCCCCACTCATATCCACTTAATTAAATCTTATCCATTGTTCAGGTTAACTCAAGAAGCCTTCTCTACAACTCCTGGTCACCTCTTCCTTTTCTGAATTACTCTAACATTCTGGGACTTCACATGACCAAAAGACCCTAGATTTAGAGCTGGAAAAGAGTCGTCCCCCCCCCCCCCCCGCCGCCCCCAGTTCCTTCATTTTGTAGAAGAGGAAATGAAGGCTTATAAAAGTAACTCGATCAAGTTCATACAGGTATTACTACATTGTTTTTAATTTCCCCATCTAAACTATAAAGTTCCTTGAGGGCAGGGGGCATAATTTTTATTATGGTACAAGACACACTGCCACAAAAGACAAGAAATACATCTTTATTTAATTTCTTTTTGTACTGGCACAGATGAAGGTAAATGGCACAGATGATAATGGAGATCTGTTAAAAGTCAAAGAAGCTTGTCTTTAGCCTTTCCTTTTTGCTCAGTAGCATCCTCCTCTGGTTCCTGAATAATAATAATAATAATACCAAACCAGCTTTCAAACCCGTTTCCACAATAAAAACAGGATAGGTTCTAATTCTACCCACACAAAGGCTGAAACTCAAAGATATTATATACAAATGAAATGTCTGTACACATCTGTATGTGCATTTTAGCATTTTATATCTATTGGGCAAAATAACTTTGTTGCTCTAAAAAGAAAAAAGGAATAGCAACTGCTCAAGGAAATCTCAACCACAGTGAATAGACATGTAAACGGGTCTAGAAAGAAGGGAAAAAGGGAGGATGGGGAAAATGAACAGGTGTGCAGGGCAGTGTTCTAGGTGCTAGGAAAACAACGACAAAAATGACTCAATATTCTACTGCAATCCATAATGTATATGAAGTGTTTAATGTGGTGTGTTTTCTAAGAAGGAAAAATTGTCAATGGCATGCAGAAATGGTTTCAAATGGGAACAAACTATAGATACAAGGGCCAGTTAGGTGAATTGGTTGATTCTGTAAAAATATTTGTCGTTGTCACTTAGTTGTTTTCAGTTGTGTCCTCCTCTTTGTGACTCCATATGGGGTTTTCTTGACAAAGATACTGAAGTGGTTTGCCTTTTCCCTCTCCAGCTCATTTTATAGATGAGGAAACTGAGGCAAATAGGGTTAAGCAAGTGCCCAGGGTCAAACAGCTACTAAGTATCTGAGACTGGATTTGAACTCAGGTCTTCCTGACTCCAGACCCAGAACTCTATCCACTGTACCATCTATATGTGTGTGTAAATGTGTGTGTGTGTATATGCACACACACATATGTGTATATATATATATATATACACACACATATACATACACATAAAAATTATAATTTCAATATATATGCATACACACAGAATTAATGTTAGATTAACTATTTCATGATTTGATTACAACAGTAAG
This sequence comes from Phascolarctos cinereus, assembly GCF_003287225.1. Lineage (NCBI taxonomy): Eukaryota > Metazoa > Chordata > Mammalia > Diprotodontia > Phascolarctidae > Phascolarctos > Phascolarctos cinereus. The sequence goes on along the minus strand of NW_027555847.1, from coordinate 440,056,421 downwards.
CTTGGTATTCAGTCTGCTCCTAAGTACTGTGAATTGCTAATGTAGTCACAGTCATCCATCTGCTCAGGTATAATAAGAAGGGACACTGGCATATCTATATCTATATCTATATCTATATCGATACAGATATAGATACAATCTTCTTGGTTGCCCCCTTCCTTTTCCTAGGTCCACCCCTAACTACACTGCCATGTCCATTCCAGTTAAATATATCTTCTTCCTTTGTCAATATCATATTCTATGTTGAATTATACTTACTGTGCATACGGCATATCTTTAAAAAAAAATGTAAGCTCTTTAAGGACAGGACTGTTATTTTTCATCTTCTTATCCTTATTACCAGGGGCAACTAGGTGGTGCAGTGGATTGAATGCCAGGCCTGGAGTCAGGAAAACTTATGTTGCTGGGTTCAAATCTGACCTCAGACATTTAGTAGCTGTGTGACCCTGGGCAGGTCAGTTAATTCTGTTTGCCTCAGTCCTTCAGCTATAAAATGAAGTGGAGAAGGATCCACTCCAATATCTCTGTCCAAAAAAACCCCAAGTGGGGTCATGAAGAGTCAGACATAACTGAAACAAATGAACAACAAAAATCTCTACTACCTAGCGCAGTACTTTCCACATAGCAGCTGTTTAATAAATGTTTAAGGAATTGAAGACTTCTAGATTAAATAAATAAGTACTGTAGATTAAGAATTCACTTTACTTGAAATGCATTATCAGAGCTATGAAGTCTGAAGTTCATTCCAACTTTAAAATTCTGTGTGTGTGTTTTTTGGGGGGTGTCTTATCTTTCTAGGACTGAGAAAAAATTGTGCCTTATTATACTGTCCTTCTATTAATATTCTGTAATTTAAATATGTACATAAATAAAATTTAGACTCTGTGGGTCATATAAAAAACTGCTGAATGAAAGAATTTAGAGCTGAGGGATAGGTATACTAAGAGCTTTGCTTATTCTCTGGAGGGCAAATTGTGATAAATGAAAAATTATGTTAGTGTGATGCAGTAGAAATAACACTGCACTGGGAGTCAGGAGATACAGTTACAGTTTGAACTCTGCTTCTAGTTATCTGAATATTCTTTGGCAGGCCAGTTTCTTTCAGCTTCCATCTTTTACGTAAAGTGATGGCCCTGAATTAGGTAACTTCTAAGGTTTCACTGAGCTCCGAAATGCTATGATTCTGATGGATGAAAAGATTCAGTAAGAATGAAGCTAGCTTGCATTCCTGAACCCAGATGTAGATTGACTATATCTACTTTAAACAGCCAACTTTTAAAAAACAAGCTACTTTTGAAATTTATTTGAAATTAAGATGCCATCGTCAATTCTTAATTTTGAGTTTGTCTACCCAATTTAAACATTAATTATTTTTGGCTTTAAATATGAATATTTAAAAAATTAGATTCTGAGATTATGATTCCAAATTTAGTTATCTTTCACTAGCAGAATATATTTCCATGCACATTAATGTAAAATGTAATTATCAGGATACTACTTAGTAGAATCCTACTAGTTGCCTATAAAAAGTTACCATCTCAGTTTACAACCACAGAGTTAGTGAAGCTTATTTTTTTTTGAAGGCAGAAGCTTTTTGCTTTTATCTTTGTATCTCCAACACCTTTCAGAGAGTACATGTTTAATAAACACTCACTGAACTGGCTTAATATTAGGCTGATCACAAAGCATGAAAAATGGGTAACAGATGGACAGCCCAAATGTTCCACTGGTATCATTATGACTTCAGGAGAACTGAAGGAAGGTGAAAGCACACTGGCTGGACACCTCAGTGATGAACTTATGGGAGCACATATATAAGAATTATATAGGATGTGATATACTATCACTGGAGGGAATGCTTACAATACTGAGATCACATTTTCAAAGGAGCCTAACAATAGGTCCTAAGAAAATAACCATTACTTACAACTGTCAAATTCTTGTAAACTGCATTCTACAATGCCCTTTAGCCTAAGTAAATAGTAGAATGAGAAAATTAGTAGAAGCATACAGAAATTTCCAGAATTTTACAAGAGAAATGTTCTCATTCTTAGTACTGGCATTCTGGCAATAAAGCCATGTTTTATTTTGCTAAGTATGCCTAGAATTTACTTTATTTATTAAAGGAAATGATACTAGGAAATACCTCTTATTACCTTTACATTAAAAGATGCCATCTTTAATATTATGGCAATTTTATGTATACTCCCCCTTCCCAGTTGTACAAAAATTATGCTACAAAAGAAAGGGGATGAGCTACACAAGAAGATTAATGTACACGAGCTCTTTCATTATTAATATTGATTAAGCAGGCCAAACCTTGAAAATGTCAGCCTAGACTTATAGGGAATATCCTTTTGTAACAGCTAATATATCATAGCAGAATTTCATATCTTACTACATCTAACCTACAGCTATGAAAATTTCAAGTAATACTTCTAATAAATCATATCATACATTATTAATAACTGCCTATTTATACAATGCCTTACCCTTTAGAAAGCACTTTGTATATACTATCTATTTGATCCTCATAAGACCCCTGTGAAGTAAATAATACAATTATTATCTCCTCTTTACAGATCAAGAAACTGTGGGAGTGTTGCTCAATAATTAAAACTCAAACCCAGAGTTGCTCAGTAAAAACAAAACAAAACAAAAAACCCAAACAAAATATCAACCCACCCTCCAAAAAAACCCCTCAAACCTAAACCCAGAAAATGCCATAGTTGAGTACGCTTCCAAATCTTCTAACTCCAAATCTACTGTTCTCTTCACTATGCCACAATTCCACAAATGAAACAATACTCTTTAACAATAAAATACACTTTCATATATTACCTCATGGCCACAAGTACTAAAGCTTATAAACAATGTATTAAGAGCTTTGGTAACAGTTTTCAATTATCACCTTCTTTTAATAAAAGTCATATATACATCACCTATCATTTTTCCCTTTCTCTGAGAGTTCCAAGTATGTTCAAATTGCTTTGTATACATATTAGGTTATTATGCCTGTGCTAGATCACCTATAATAGAAAATAAAAGAATTATATAGAATACCAACTTTTCACTGAAGAGAAGCTGGTACCAATCATTTATATCCTACTCAAGTAAGTGATGAATCTATAAACACCAGTTCAAAGCATTTAAGTTCTATTGGGTTTAACGATCAAAAAAAGATTTAGAGGGGAAAAAAATCACATTATTTACATTTGGAGGGGGAAAGATTCCAGAGATAGAACATTTCCATTCCTGATAGATGTTATACATCCTAGTATGTGAAAAATAAAAACTGCTAACTATTTTTCAAACTTGCTAAGAAATATAACAAAGAAATGCTCCTGGATTCCTGGAGGTTATCTATAAAACAAGTTCTAGAAGATCCTTCCATGTGGGAAAGGCTTCAAAAGTAAGGATTTGGTGATAAAATGCCTGATCCTCTTACTAAAGAAGTAGTATAGCTAGAATTTAAAAAAAAAAGGCTTAATTATTCCATGATGGATTTTGAAGGCCACAGAAGCTCATAAAACATGTATGTACTAAAGCACTACAAGTAGGCAATCTGTATTAATGGAGGGGGCACCGACAGATGAAATCATGCTTCCCTAAAGAAATACCATCCTTGAGAAACCTACTCTGATGACCTATCCAAATATCTATGCCACCATGTCTTAAAATTTATTGTAATTTTTTAAAAAGTACAGAAATAATCACCACCAAATATGATGAAAAATAAAAGAATGTAAAATGCTCCTTCCTCATTTTAATACTTGGATTCTTAGAATGTATTTTTCTTTTGAAAAAGGGAAAAATGTCTTAGTAAAATAATGACAACAGTAAACCATATGCTAATGTCCCCTTCTGATTTCTTTCCCAGCTGCTGACATATTTCAAAATGATGGCTTACAAGTACAAAGACCAAAAATAAATTCTGCTATCCTCTTCTTATAATAACAATTAAATAGATGGAATTTGATGGCTACAACAAATTCTATATGTTAAATTAACACTTTTGAAATATATTCCATTATTCTCAACTAACTATCACTGCCAGCAATTCTAGTACATGTGCTGGTGTCAGCATTTGCAATTCTATTTAGTTTTTTTTAATCTTTTAAGAAAATTTTAGACAAATACTAAAACTTAAATAATAATAAAAAGAAATATAAACTTAAATGTCAAATTTAAATATAAAATAAGGAAAAAAAACATGTCATGCACAGCAGAACATAGGAGAGGATTCAGAATACACAGCAATAACTTTTCATTTCAAGAATGCCTATATATAAAATACTGCATATTATGCTGAAAATTATTCATCTTTTCTTTGCTTCCTTGTAGGCTTCCTTTTGTTCTCTGCTGTACACTTTTGACTTTCTTTTTCCCCCTTTCCTCCATCTCCCCCATACCCCAGGCTATAATTAAGCATGGATATAATTATATAAAGATATTGATAAATACATACACATATACATATATACACATTCCACCCTCTTCCTACTCCCTCCACAACAATTCCTTATTCTCACCTTCTCATAAATCGAAATATCCTTTTGTACAGCCCTCTGACCTATTCCCTCACCTTCCCCTCTAAAGATCCTGCTTTTATCCTCTCCTCCCTCCTTATCCCATTAGAATTTTATTTCTTTCAAAATTTAGAAGACTTTTATACTCTTCTAGATATATATGTATTTTTCCCTCTTGAATCCATTCCCAATGAAAGTAGATTTCCAGAACCAACACTTCCCCATCCCTATCTAATTCCTCCGTATTGGTTCTTCCTCTCGCACCTCGTTCGTATAATTACTCTTTTAGATGTTCTTGAACATCTTTCTTATAAGCTACTTAATTACTAATAATGATCTTAGACATAGAAACGTTTTTGTAATTATTTGGAGGTCTAAAGTTGTGCCCTCTACAAATCCCTTCTAACTCTAAATCTATGATCCTAGGAAGGAGAACAGCTGCTATTGCCTATTTAGGAAAACAGCAATTCTATATGTAACCCAGCAGGTGTCACTGTGCAAAAAAGTTGGCTGAAACCTCTTTTGCTTCCCTTCACAACAAGAAAAGGGGAAGGAATTGAATCCCTCTAGACAACACTTTTCTCCTTCTACTTGGCTGGTAAAGGGGGGGGAGTTATCTTTTCCTTGTTCATCACCTCTAATCTACCTCCCTGGGCCATCTCCAGTCGTCCTGATCTATATCTGGCCACTGGACCCAGATGTCTCTGGAGGAGAAAGTGAGGCTGATGACTTTGCACAGCCCTCCCTCACTCAAATCCAATTCAATGCAAGTCATTGCATTGACATCTCCCTAAAGTCCTCTTCAAGAACAAAAGACAAACTACAACCACAACACAACCTCCTCCTCAGAGGCTGTAGTTTGCTGAGGATCATAACAATAAAGTAATTTTTAGGCTAGAGGCAAAATGACACCCTGGTCTGTGTTGATGGTATACTATGATAGGTTTTTATGTATTATTATATAATGTTACATATGTATAATATTATATAATATATATATATGTGTGTATGGATATATACATACATATACTATGATAGGAGTTTATATAAAGCAACAAATTACTAATAAAAATCATAACAGCTAAGAGTCTCTGCTTAGAAAATTTCCTAATGTTAAGGCAGAGATTTGGATCTCTTTCCATCTCTTTTTAAAAATAGTATGTGTTTGTCAGATAGCCACTCTGCTTTCACCATTTCCCCTTCTCCACCATGGAATAAATAAATAGATCTATCTATCATCTCTTTATCTCTCTATAGGCTACACACCACAGTCAACAAGAATTTATTAGCACCTCCTATGTGCCAGGAAATGTGCAAAGCACTGGGGATACAAAGAAAGCAAAAAACAGTCCCTTATCTTCAAGTAGCTCATATTCTTGGTGAGACTTCAAGCAAACAAATATGTACAAATAAGATATTTATAGAAAAACAGGATTTTATATTTGATCCTAGATGTAACAGAGGGCTACGGGAGTTTATCGAGTTGGGGAGGAGGGTGACATAGTCAGCACTGCACTTTAGGGAGATCACTTTGATAGCTGAATGGAAGAAAGACAGAAGTGGGGAGAGACCTGAAGCAAGGAGACTAATCAGCAGGCTACTGTAATAGTCTATAATTTGAGGTGATGAAGGATTGCAATGTCAGATGATATGTTGTGAAGATAGAATTGAAAGGGCTTAGTCATGACCAATCATGGGATTTTAAAAAAATAACATTTTTAAAGACAAAATAAAAACTTAGGATAAACACCTAATATAAATATAAAAACTAAGGAGTTAAATGTCTGCTATCTGCCAACAGAGGGCAAGGGAAATTTGAAGCAACAGGTCCAGTAGCTTCTTGGGAGGAAAAATAAGCTAATGACAGATGAGCATCAGTTGAAGGACCTGGGAATGGTTAGCCCAGAGAAAAGAAGACACAGGAATATAGCCACCTTCAAATATTTTAAGGACTGTCTTGTGGGAAAAGTTTGTTCTTTTTGGCCCCAGTGGGCTAAACCAGGAACAACAGAGGACTGTTGAAAAGAGGCAAATATAGGCTTGATGTTAGGAAAAAACTAAGTAATAATTAGAGTTGTCCAAAAGTAGCATTATCTGCCTTGAGAGGTGATAGGTTCCTTGGAGATATTCAAACACAGGTTGGATGACCACTTCCTGGAAAGGTTACACTGGGGATTTCTTTTGTGTAAAGGCTGGGCTAGATGACTACTGAGGTCTCTTCCAATTCTGACATTCTGTGAAACAGTTCAGCCACACTCCTCCTGCAACATTCACTTCAATAGGTAGAATGGTGAGCAAGGGAAGCTCTAGCCTCATCAATGCCCATTGTCAGGGCCCAGTCCAAACGTCCACCACCATGCAGCTGCCACTCTCTTGGCTTCCCCCAATGACTCATTGAACAATAATACACCTGGCTTTGCTTCATTTCAATCATTCAAAAGCTCCTGCTGATCCATACTCCTCCCTCTGCACTTCAAAGATCTTGATATAGCCCTATTTTCTTCCAGGACTGTGAAAACTATAATTCTCAGTGAAGGCTCAAAACCTTGCCCTACCAGAGAAGCAGCTAATCTGAGCACACAGGGTGTTATATACAGGATTTTCCAAACTCAGTGTAGTTAAAAGTTCTTAAAGTTCCTAGGGATATCAGAGGAGGCAGCTCGCTGTAACAAAAAGACCACAGGATTTGTAGCACATGAACCATATTAATATCATCTAGGCTTTGCCACTTACTATTCGTGTGACAATGATTAAGTCACCTGAATAATTTCCTCATGTCACAAAATTAAGAGAGGATTGAATGTCAGGCTCAAATAAGATAGTATGTAAACTTTGTTGCCAATACCAAGTACTACATAAATGTAAACTATAATGATCATCTGTCAAATTCTATACAAATACTTACTCCACATTTTTCTTGAGCAATATGACCTCAGATGTTAATTTTCAAATCTAATCAGGAAAATGTATCACTTGAAAATCACAGGATTATAGATTTAAAACTGGGAGGCATCTCAGAGGCCAACTAGTCCAACCCTCCTCATCTTAAAGATGAAGAAACTGAAGCCAAGGGAGATTAAGGAACTTGCACAAGGTCTTGGAATTATTAAGCAAATGAAAAAGTTTCAGCTACATTATTTAAATCAGAAAAATCATTTAAACCTCAAAGTATGTTTATCATACAACTTTGTAATAATTTATTTCATAGTGTAGAAACTCAATATTCAAGAGTTTCATCACAGTAGCCAAACCAGTAATACCAGTTAGAAAGTTATCAAGTAAAATAACTATATGTATGATACATAGTATAACTACAAAGTACCACAGCTGATTGCACAAGCCATGCACAAAATATCAGTTCTATTACTTTATAGTTATGCCTCATATTTCCTGCTAACAGATCCTTCTTACAAATTAACTCCTGTTTTTGAAGGATTTTTCACTTCTAGATACTTTGGGTAGGGAAGGGGTTGGTAAGAGATGTAACTAATGAGAGCTTTAAAAATTAACTATTAACAGAAAAATGACTGCAAGTCCTTCTGGATGTAGCACCTATATGGAGCTGTGTATCACACATCCATTCTCTTGACTTAAAAAAAAAGATTTTTAATGATATCTTAAAAAAACAAACCTATATTTTCCCCTGTATCTCTCTTTCTCTTCTCTTCCCCATTTCCAAAGTGATGCCTTATAATAAAGAATTTTTATAAAAAGAGGATTAGGAAAAAAAACCCAGTAAAAACAATCAACATGCCAAAACAGTCTGATGTCAGGCAATGTTCCTCAGGATGGGACTTTTCAGGGACATGGGAAGGTGTCTTCTCAAATATATTCTTTGGGGCCAAGCCTTTTCCTTGTAATTTCACCACATTTAGTTTTCAATTGCTGTGTGGTGGTTCTCTCCATTTACATTGTTGAAGTCACTACGTATACTGTATTTTGGCTCTACTTACTTTACCTTTCATTAGTTCATGTAACTCTTTCCAGATTTCTCTGTAGTCATCTTGCTTCTCATTTCTTACAGCACAGTAATATTCCTTACATTCATCTAGCATAATTTATCTAGCCATTTCCCAGTGATCCTCCCCTTCTTTCTACTCACAAAGTCATCATCCTATTTCTGGCCCTCTTCACCTCTTTACTGGATGACTGCAACATCTGTGAGCTCATTCAAAGCAGGGACTGGGTTTTCCTTGTATCCCAGAACTTAAGCACCTTGCCTAGCACAAAGTAAATGATTATTCAATGACTGACTAACTGGTCTTCCCACCTCAAGTTTCTCCTCTCTCCAATTCACCTTCCACACAGCTACCAGAATGACATTCCTAAAGCACAGATCTGACTACATTACTCCCATGCACAGGAAGCTCCAGTGGATCCTATGACTTCTAGGATAAAATACAAACTCCTCTGGACCCCAGGTTAGGACCCATTGCCTTAAAAGAGTGCTCAGTAGCTCTGTGCTCAAAGGATGAAGGCTCAGATTCCACCTGTGAATCTTCATAGGTGCGATCCTGTAGAGGTCACATCTCCCTAGGTTTCTTTCCCCATCTGTAAAATAACAGGTTTGGGTTATGTGGCCTCAGGGGGACCTTCCATCTCTAGATCTATGACCCTAAGAATCTTTTCCTAAGAGACTGAAATCTGTTTAAAATTTTTTCCTAGAAACTACAGTGTCTACCATTTATAACGAAATGCCAAATAGCAGGCAGCTGTTCACCAGTTAAGCTGGATACTAAATGAAATGAGACAGGGTCCTGATCTTAGTAAACTGGTTGTTACACTCAAACAAGAACAAAGAAGAACATACAAGTTACACATAGAGTATATAAAAAATATGATGGTGCTTATTAGTATCTTAATGAAATAAGGTTGATTAATCAGGGGAACTCTGTAGCCACAATTTGAAGGAAAGGGACATCCTGGTGAAAGGGGTAGTGTAGGAAGGGGTACGTACGAAGATGTAGATGGTAAACATCAGGTTTATATAGTTTAATTAAATTGAAAGTGCACGATGGCCATAAAATGAAAAACAGGGACATGAAACAATGAAGGGGTTTGTGGATTTTTTTTCTAAGAGGAAGGTTTTTAACCTGGAGTCTGTGAACTTCTGGGATTAAAAAACTGATAACTGAATTTCAATAGAATTAGTTTTCTTTATATTCTTATTTATTTTATGCATTTAAAAACATTATCCTGAGGAGTCTGAAGATTTCACCAGACTGCCAAAGGGATCACACAAAAAGTATTAAGAACCCCTAATCTAACAGCTGATAACCACTTTTTCTAATTCTTGACAATGAAAGCAATATTTGAAAGTGAAAGAAAGTTGTTCCAGCAGCTCATCCAGGATAGGTCACGTGGAAGGAAAAATTAAGGTATTTTTAAAAAAAGAGCAAGAAGGTTGATCGACTAAATTTCAGTGTGAATAAGCACACTATATCCAGAGTTGGGTTTTTTTTTTTGAGTCCTGTATTTGCTATTTATTAGCTGTATGATGTTGGAAAAGTACACTTAATATTTTGCCACTGTGATTCAGTCGTTTCAGTCATGTCCTGACTCCTGGGGTTTTCTTGGCAGAGACACTGGAGTGGTTTGCAGTTTCCTTCTCTAGCTCATTTTATAAATGAGGAAACTGAGGCAAATAGGGTTAAGTGGCTTGCCCAGGGTCACACAGCTACTAAGTGTCTGAGGCTGGATTTGAACTCAGGTCTTCCTGTTTCCAGGACCAGTGCTCTATCCACTGTACCATGTAGCTGTCTTACACTTAATACTGCTAAGCCTCATTTTCTTCACCAGAAAAATGGGGATAATACTATCCATTCTACCTACCATATGGGGTTGACATGAGGATTAATTGACACTCCCACCCCAAAGGAGGCAATTCCCCATCTCACTTCCTGCCAGTGCAGCTTAAACACCCCCATCACCAGTCACAGTAAGAACTCAGAAATGATGCAAAGCAGAAAGCCTTATCTTTGCTAAAATATCTTCAAATGGCTTTTAAGCCCTGGGCTAGACTTTCAGGGAGAGATGGGATCTAGATAAGCAGAGAGGAAAAAAGCAGTTACTTCCGGAGGGACTGGGTGAAACCAGCCAAGGCAAAGATGAGGGAAAGTGTAAAGCAGAATGTTCACAGGACAGCATGGTTGTAGTAAAGGCTTTGCTTAATAAAACAGCAGGCAATAATAGGATATAAAAGTAGGCTGGGGATAGATTAGGTATGGCTTTAAATGTCAGGCTAAGAATGACTTACAATCTGATGCTTTAAACGGAAGGGAGGGAGCAAAGGTCCCAGAGCAGATTAGTCATCTGACTCAACACTTGGTGGAGAAAATCAGCCTAGGAAAATAGGGGTTCAAGTTCTGTTTCTGCTACAATCTAGCTGTGTAACCCTGAGCAAGTCACCAAACCTTTCTCCTCATCCCCCCAAGCCTGTAAATTGCAAAGCCAGCGAAGACTGGCATTGGTAAAGGGAGTTCTCTAAACTAATGGAATCATAAAATCTGATATTAAAAAAAAAGAAACAATCTAGTGATACTACGGAGGATAGATTGAATGTGTGAAAAACTGATAATATAAGATAAAAGAACAATGACTGGAGCAGAAGTAAAAAGGAACATAACATAGATTCAAGGGACAATGTGAAGAAAGCCCAGGACAAGACTTGATCAGTGGATATAGATTATCTTCACCCCTCAATGGGTCAATTATTTCAAATGTAAATATGCATCATCTCTGGCTCATAGTGTCACTCCACCCATAAACATTGTTACATTCATAGGTGGAGAACCCTGGAAGTAGCATACACCCATGGTTCGGGTTATGGTCTTAACTTTAGATTGTCATGGCACATTGGTAGATCAGAAACTTATAATGCAATCAAACTCCACGTCACCTATGGGGCAGAGGCTTGGTATCTGATGTGCCACATTATCTGCCCAGTGGGCTTCTTGGTGATGATGGCCTAGTTCTACCTCAAGGCTCAAAAGTCCTCTGTTCAAATATCATATACTAAATTAGGTACATAGTTACTATAGTTTATGAATCAAGTCTAATACTGAACTGCTGTTTGGAGTCCATGAGGGGGCTGGACAAAATTTATAGACAATAGATTACATAAGCCTCTCTCTAAAATTTTAACTGATCTCTACATTACCTTAATTTCCAAACAAGTCCCTACAACCATCCACCCACCCTTCTGCCCAGCTAGCATCCCTTTTCCCCTCATAAAAAATAAAAATAAAAGAGGGAAAAAAAAGTCATTCAACAAAACTAACCAACACTGACCAAATCTGACATTTGGAATTCAACATTCTCATAACAGATTCACCATGGTCTGGTTTAGTGTTTGATTATTTTGACCGGTGATTTTGTCAAATCATATTCCTATGAGGTAGTTAAGTGGAGTAGTGGACAGAGTCCTGGACCTAGAGTCAGAAACACCCGAGTTCAAATTTGACCTTAGATACTAGTTGTATGACCTTGGGGCAAGTCACTTACCCTCTGTTTGCCTCAGTTTTCTCCTCTGTAAAATGCTGATCAGTTTCTAATTCTTTCATGGTTGCTTGCTTTTGCAATACTGTTGTCACTGTATAAACTGTTCTCCAGGTATTACATATCATAAATATTAATGTCAGTACCTACCTCACCTATTAAATACGCTTAAATACTGCTGAGCCTCATTTTCTTCATCTGAAAAATGGGGATAATGCTACTTATCTTACCTACCCTACAGGGCTGATGTGAGGATTATGTGACCTAAAGAAGTCAATACCCCTCCTCACTTCCAGCCAGTGTAGCCTTAACAGTACCACCACCAGTCACAGTAAGAACACACTCATGTGGCTTTTAACACTTGGTCACTTAAGGTCCTGGGCTAGACTTTCAGGGAGGGATGGGATCTAGATAAGCATCAGTTCACATAAATCTTCTCAGTTTTCTTCTCTGAAAACATCCCCTTTATCATTTCTTACAGTACAATAGTATTATATGATACATATAAATTGTACATTTATATACCAAATCTTATTTAGCCACTCCCCAATTAATGGACATCTCCTCAGAAAAAGGAGGTACCACCTCAAAAAATGTTTGTACAATTTTAGTTAGAACTTGTTTTGCCTAAGAGTAATTCCTCCCTTAATCTGTCCTCCTTCTAATTCCACCTTCTCCCCTTTTCCTCTTATCTCCCTGCTGAGTGAAGTGGAGGATAAGACCAACCTAAAGAAGCTTGGCAAGACATCTAAAGTCATCCCAAAGGTGTTCAAGGATGTAAATGGAAAGGAGGAGGGGGAGAGGAATAAGCATTTATTGAGTGCCTATTATGTACTATGCTAAGAACTTTATAAATATTATCTCATTTGATCCTCATAACAACTCTATGAAGCGCTATTATTATCCCCATTTTACAGTTGAGGAAACTGATGAAGACAGAAGTGAAGTGACTTGCTCAGGATCACAGAGCTAGCAAGTGTCTGAGACCACATTTGAACTCAGGTCTTTGCAACGCCAGGCCAGAGCTCTCTCCAGTGCATCACCTAGCTACCTCATAAAAAGAAAAAAAAACAGTAAAGACTCACCAAAACTATTAAGACAAACTGTTTTCTTCATCAAATATACCATCATAATTGTACTCTAACATTACAGACCCTGAAATGCTTACAGAGGAAGTAGAAATGGCACTAAAGAACAAAGACTAGCAAAACAGAGGCCAACTTCTTAAGAGCTTGGTCAAATATTTATTCAAACACCAGCTTCCCTTTTTATCTTATTTACACTTATTTCATTTATGCAAACTTTTTTCAATTTCATTTCATCATAATTACCTATTTTACTTTTGTTGCTTGCTTTTTTCCACGTTTGATTATGAACTTTCCCCTTAGCAAGGCTGTGAAAAGGACCAGATCTCGTTATCTCCTCCTTTTTTTAAGGTATGATATTTAATATTCAGGTCACCTATCCATTTTGAGAGCTTTACATTTTAATTATTTCTGACTGTTCCTTATCTAATTTGTTCTATTGTTCTGTTTTTTTAATTATTAACTCCAACCAAACAGCTCTGATACACATTACTTTATAGCTTAATTTCAGATCTGGAACTGTGATTTTCCTTCCTCCTCCCATTCTTACTTTAAATATATATACATACCTATTATACGTGTATATATACACTTATGTATATTTATGTACATTTATGTCGGTAGCTTGTTATAGCACTAAATCTGTAAATTAACTTACATACTACTGTCATTTTTATTATGTTGGCCCAACCCAGCCATGGGCAGGGTCTTCTTACAGGCCCTAACCCTGGTCCATTTGCAGTTATGGTATGATAACTATTTTTGATATGAGAATGGGCAATGAAAGTCATATAAAACAAATCATTAAAAAAAAAGAAATCCTACCACTAACACTTTGCAGAAGGTATGGAGGGTGATGGGGAGACCTTGCACTAATTTTGATACTCAGGTGTGAGCCTACCTGTACAGTTGAAGCTGAGTGAGGAAGAAGGTATGACTGTCACACTACCACTAAAAAATATGTGGTCTAAAGATGATTCCCTGATTGAGACAAACTGTTAACAGTTGTATTAGTCTTTCTCCTGCACTGTAATATGTATTTTCCTTGTTCTTTACTAATCTCTCCCCAGTTTTATACTCTGTACTCTCTGACTCAATTCACAACTTCCTGCCAAGCCTCTCTTTTGTGAGGTTTGACTTTGGCCTTGGAGTTGCTTAGCCTCTTGAACCTAGGTGTGGCTCATGCCTTCCTAACCCATTCTACCAACCTGTCCCTCCCCATATGTTTTTCCTTTCCTTTAGTGTTCAATGGTAGAAAGGGTTCCCAAGATCCTCAGGAGCATTTTGGCACAATTGACTTACCTGTACCCCTCCTGGGCAGACAGTAAAGAGATTATTGAAAACTTCATTCAAATCAAATCAGTAACAAATGCAAGCATAAAGAAAAGACAAGTCATTGCTCTCAAGGAGCTTATATTCTAATGGGGAAACACACACACTCTCTCTCTCTCTCTCTCTCTCTCTCTCTCTCTCTCTCTCTCTCTCTCTCTCTCTCTCTCTCTCAGAGCTAAGAGTATGGATAGCCAAGTAGGGGCATGTAGAAAAAGGCTAGAGAGTCTGAAGAGGAATGAAGACAGAGCTGGCCTGGGCATCCTCCTTAAAATGAAGGTTCTGGGAGGCCCTACTTAATGAAATAGATAAAGATAATGAAGGACAGAGGGTACTTCCAGTGTGAGAAATCTACGGGTAGAGAAAAGTTCTAGGTGAAGATGTTCCAGTGGTACCACAGAGAAATTCAAGTATCAAAAGTTCAATCATAGCATGTTTGGGAGAGCATCTAGTTAATCCCTTCATTTTACACTTAAGAAAACTGAAGCAACAAGAGAAGTTAAGGGAACTTAACATAGCCATACTTCTAGGTAGCAGAAATTTTAATCAACCGAATAATATTTATTGAGTACTTAATCATTTTTGTGACCTTGTTACAAGTCACTTAATCTTTCATCACTAAAACAATTTCTAAGTTCTCTTCGAGCCATAATGCTCTATTTACTGTGTATTGCTAGGCACTCTAAATATTTGGATGTACAACTCACAAGTTAAGTTTAACATAAGAAAAAGAAGGTAAGGTTCAGAATTTTCTTGAATCTTTTCATCAAAATGCACAGGTCAGAAACTATACTTTTTCCTACTGTGGGACTTCTTTCCATGACTTCCCATAAATCTTCTAACCAACATGCTGGAGAGTAGGAGGTGGACCAGCCCACTTCCTTTTCCAGTTAATATACATCTTTCTGATGAAATAACCCGTCAGTGCCATTTTTAGTCAGTAATATGTTGCAATCTTCTTATGCTCATATGTCTCTTCACTGCACTTCAGGTGACCTGCAAGTTCTAACTCTTCAAAAACTGATATCCCATGACTTGTAGCCATAAATCACTAGCAGGAGAATACTGAAATTAAAGAAATGGGCCTTTATTTTAAGGAGAAGCTTGGGGTTAATACAATCATTGTGTGATTTTCTGAGTGCAATTCAGTCTCCTCTTCTATATATTCAATTTTGGAGTCACTTCTCTGCCATTTGCGGTAACTTTCCAAGATAGATTAGCTCTGAGGATACTGAGCCATGTGCATATATATTCTCAGTCTGGAAAGAAGCATTCTTACTCTATCTCCTCTTCTCCCCCTCTTTTTTCTCCTGTGCAGATATCTGAGCTGAACCTTTCTGAATAATTACATAACTACTTTAAAGAAGGCATGTAATGTCCTGGGACTTGGTGTAATTAGTTTAATGTAACCTACAAACAGGAGCATCTGTAAAATCCTTCTTCAAAATATACTTTGCATCAATATATACTTTAGACATCTTCAATGACAGTGGCCTACATTTTTGACAAGAACACATTTCCCTACTTTATAACTCACCTGACCTCTCACAGAAAGAATAAAATGTAAAAGTGGAAACATTCCTAGAAGATGGAAACTGACTTTCCTAAAGACATAAATACTGCTGCAAATTAACGAAACTTTTTTTTTGCACTAATATTATCTAAAATACATAAAGGCTAATTTATTTAATGCCATTAACACAATGTATCTGATTTATAAGAAATACATATTAGCAAAGTCACTGGGGTGGATAATTCAGTCATATCAAGTGTCTGACAGTTTTCTTTTTTTTTTTTTGTAAGCAAAAACTTCCATTAATGTATTACTATTGTAGCACAAGGCTTGCCATTTGCTTTAGATCTAGTTAGAAACATTTAAAAAATCAAGATAGAGGAAACTGTTCTTCAAATTCAGATTAAGACATAAATGAGGTCATCAAGACACTATATATAAATCCTGAAGATCCTTCTCCAGGCTCAAAGATGGAATAGAGTAGATTTAACCAGGATATTTCCTGGTGTCTGGTATAGGGTGGGCGAAAGCTCTGGTGGCAAGTAGCCCAAACTGTCTCATCACCCAGTCTATCCTCCTCTCCTCAACTGCTCAGAGAGAACAAAAAAATCAAGTTACAGTAGGTGCCATGTGACTTAGAAGCCTTATTAAATCCATTTGCAGTTTGCTGCTCCTTCTGCTGCTACCAAGTGGTGCCATAAACTTCTTTTTCAATTTTTCATATGAGTAAAACAAGACCATATATGAGCAAGAAGAATCAAGTCTACCTCTGCAGTTTTGTCTAACATTGTATAGAAAATATTAAGTATAGTAAGAGTGAAGGATAATCAATGGCTAGCCCATATGACCCACTGGTAACCGCAAAGAGGCAAGACTTCTAGAGGAATCCCTCCTCTATCCTCCCAACATGTTGATTAGTAGATCTACTGGAAGGCATGGATAGAAGTCCCAAAACAAGAAAAAGTATAGCTGCTTTCTGATCTGTGCCTGTTGATGAAAAGATTCAAGAAAAATCTGAACCTTATATTCTCTTTCTCTAGGGGCCACAATAGAACTGCTAAGTTCACATCAACCTGGTGTTTAGGATTTGCAATATCTATGGAACAGTTTCTAATTTAGTGCCATTGTCAGGTTCCTGGGTTTTGTCAGAATCTAGAACCCTTTAGGTTAAAAGAGTTATAAGGGTATTCTGGTAAAGGGGTTGGAAAAAAGGTGACAGCAGGGATAAAATATCTATTAAATCCTTGAAATTTTAGCAAATGGATTAAAAGTGATGAAATAAATCATTATTCCATAAGCTTGAAGGTGATTCTAGGGGTTACAGTTATTCTTGTAGAAGGAGGATGGGATCTAATAATACTATCTTTGGTGCTCCCTGTTACTGTAAGAAGCAGCATGGTATAAAAAGCAAAACAAAAACAATAACAGCAAACAACTCATGGAATTTGTAGTTAAAGGAACAACTGGGCTCAAATTCCAAGACAAATCACTTTATCTTGGAGTCTTAAGTTCCTCAACTGTGAAATGAAGGGATTGGACTAGGTCCCTTTCAGCTCTACATCTTGTGATTCAGAGGACTATTCAGGTTCCTGCTCTAGGAGCCTCGGGTATTAGGATGTGTATATACTATGCATACTTATAACAAATCCCTGATTTATAATTAAGATTCATAGGTCATCTACTCATAAACACATTCTAAATGGCCAAACATATTCTGGCCAAAATAAATGACGGAGTATTATATGTGCTTGGCAACTCTTTCACCAAAATACCAGAATGACTTAAAAATGTTAATTCTTCACATGTATAGCTATGTTACAGGCCACACAGTTTGAGTTACTTTTTCAATTAGCAAAATACCGAAGTTATGGAACAAAATGGAATCAAAGATGGTTCATAGTGAGCTCATGCATTTAATATGGGTCTGCTTCCTAAGGTACATAATGAATATGTTATTTGAATTACAGCAATTTAAAAGCCTAAACAGAAGGCCAGCAGGAAGGCAAAAAAGGAAAACATACTTAAGAGATATTATTATAAATGTAATAATGGAATGTGTTACATTTTATAGAAAAATATTATACTTTATGGTCACAAGATAGTAAAGAAAAGGTATTTGGGGCCTCAACACACAGAAGACAAAAGCAAATGAATGTGTATCTAATAATATAAAAAACACCTTGGAAGTAAATTTTCCATGATGAATTATGAATAACAATTCAAGATGATGTAGTTACCATATCAATGTTACATCCCTTTTGAGGGAATCTGCACTGACACAGACAGATAGCAATGTTTAAGCCTCGTGATGAAACCTTTAGGAATAGAGGTTATTTTCTATTCCTGCTGCTGATACGAGGCAAGGGCTTCAGAAGACAAAGGTAGGTTTTCTAAGTGTGTATCTGGTTGAGAAAATGGTGTCTGAAAAAAAAAATTGGCTTTCTAGAATGTTGGATTGCTGACCAGGAATGTAATACACTTGACAAAAACTGGTAAAAAATATACCTCTGGAATGTTGTAAATATCTCCTTGTAAGGGTTTTATTTTTAAAATGAAGGTAGAAGGAACAAACTGCCTAGGGACCTGAACAGCTCTGCCACTTATTACCAGTGTGATCCTGAGCAAGTTATTTAACTTCTCTGGGCTTCAGCTTCCTCATCTGTAAAGTGATGGGGATGAATTAGGTGACTTTTATAATCAGTTACCATGTACTTAATTAAGTATTTACTATGTGTCAGGCAACGTAATAACCTCTGGGTATGTAAATAAATGCAAAAACTGTCCTAATCCCTAAAGAGCTCACATTCTAAATGGGAAGCCAACATACAAATAACCAGGAAGACACATGATATACACAAAATAGACATAAGCAATCTCAGAGGGGAAGACAATAGTAGCTGGGCAGCTCAGAAGGACCTCTTGCAGAAGGTAGGAATTGAGCTGAGTATTGAAGGCTTGAGGTCAGGAAAGGCAAGAAGTGGAGGTGAGGAGGGAGAGTATTCTCCACAAGGGGGACAGCCAATGAAAAGGCACAGAGTTAGGAAACGGAGCGTCATTTTCAAGGAAAAGCAATGAGACCTATGTGTAGTCAGACTATAAAATGTGTATATGGAAATCAAATTTCAGAAGACTGGAAGGGTAGGAAAGAACAATTCTCATCTGAACAGGTCAAAGGAAGGAAGAACACATGAACACACACGAACACACACACACACGTGCGTACTCACACACACACAGTTGTATGGAGACACTCAACAAGAGAGAAAAGGAGAAAGGGCAATTAGAGGTAGAACAGATTAAGGGAAGGATTAGTTCCAAGTAAAACAAATTCTAACTAAGACTTACAAAAAAAATTTATAGCTCTTCTTGTGGTGAAAAAAAAGTGGAAAATAAAGGGGTGCCCATTGAGAAGTGGAGCCCATTGAGAAGTGGCACCCATTAATTGAGAAGTGGCTAAACAAGTCTGGTATATAAATGTAATGGAATACTACTGTGTTATAAATGAAAGGGATGGTTTCACAGAAACTTGGGAAGACTTCTATGAACTGATGAAAAGCAAAGTGAGCCAATTGACATCAACACTACTGAAAAGACAAACAACTTTGAAAGACTTAGGAACTATGATAAGAATAATGATCAGCCACAATTCTAGAGGACTAATGATGAAAAAATGCTACCTACTTCCTGAAAGGGGTGACAGAGTACAGAATGCCATGTATTTGGGGTTGGGAGGGGGAAGGGGAAAATGTGGCCAATGTAGAAAGTTGTTTTACTTGACTATATGTATTTGTAGCCGGATTTTTTTTTCCCTTTCTCAATTAAGGGTTATGGTGGGAAGATGAGAAGGCAGAATTTTGCTGATTACAAATAAAATGTAACAATAATAATAAAAAATAGGACAGGTTTTTTAAAAAGTTGGAAGGGAAGAAAGTAGCACTGTACATTAAGAAGAAACCCAGGAACCAAAAGTGGGAAGTATGATGAAACATTTGTGTAAGAATCAACAGAAAGGTCATCAGAAATAGAATTGAGTTTACAATCCACTTGAGCAAAAAGAGAAAATATGTGAAAAGTCAACAAATAGATCATAAACCTGTTTCAGGTGCACCATACAGCAGTGATAGTGAACTTCTCTCTACCAAAAGAAGAGTAGCTAATAATTTCTTGACTTAAAAATTTGATAACCTTATCCTTCAAAAGGGAGAGGAACCAATGAAGGAGATTCCTATTTTGGATCTGATTCTCATTACTAAGATAGAAGTAATTACTAGGATGGAGATGACTGGATGCTTGGGGAGAACTTCATCTTGGAATTGTGACAGAGAAAATCAGGTAATGCTGACAACATCCTGAAACATACCTGTTTTGGGAGAACAGACCTGAAAGAGTAGGTGCAATTAATGGAATAAAACCGTACAGGGAATTTAGGCCAGGAGGGATGGAAAAGTCTCAAGGATAAACATCAAAAGACACAAAAAGAAACAACTTTGATAATGAAGAAAAGGGGAAAAGGCCTTTTTCTAAAAAAAAATAAGAAAGTTCAGAGAATTCACTTAGCAACTTAGATCTTAAACAGCATAATAAGCAAGCATGAATACAATGTGTGGCACGGTCCTTTAAGAACAGTGTTGAGTCTAAAACATCCATACCCTTCAATCCAGAGATCCTATTGCTAAGTTGATATCCTAAGGAAGTCAAAGATGAAATGTGCCATAAATGTAAAATATTGATAACAGCACCTGTGTAGTAGAAAAGAACTGGAAACAAGTAGAAAGATGGCTACTGATTGAAGCATGCCAAACTGTGGTACATGAATGTACTGGAATATTATATCACAGGAAACAAAGAAAATAAATAAATATGGAGAGGTATGGGAATATTTATATGAACTGATTAAAAAGTGAAGTAGATAAAACCAGGAAAACAACACACTAAATGACTACAACCATGTAAACAGAAAGAAAAACAACAATAAAAACTGAATACTTCAAAACTACAATGATCAAGCTTTGCACTGTAGAACAGAGAAGAAAATGTTCCTCCCTTCCTCCTTTGCAGAACTGGGGGACTATGTGTATGAAACACTGCACATATTGTCAGATGCAATTGAATTGTTGGTTAGTTTAGCTTTACTGCTTTTCCTTCTTTTTATTTTTAATTCTTTACTAAAAGGAATGACTTTCTGTGTAGGAAACATAGACAGGACCTATGGGGAAATGAAAGTGATGCAGAAACCAAAGGTAACAATGACAATTCCAAAAGGCTGGAATGAGCTGAGGCTGAAGAAGAAAGATAAGGACAACACTTAAGAAAATGATCTAAGAGAAAGAAATATCATAAAAGGAATAGGATACTTCAGAGTGAATGGGACAATAATAATGGATGGCAGAGAGAAGTGAGAATTGCTAAACTTTTATTTTGTTCTTCTTTTCTCCATTGAGAATGACATTTGGATTGAGCGGTACTGATTATAAAACAACAAAAAAGAAGTAGGAAATTGTTACCTAGGAGAAGTAGGGACATAGTAAAATAGCATTTCTTTGCTTTTGATGATTTCAAGTCTCCAAGTGCAGATGATATACATTCTACAGTACTCAAAGCTCAAGTCAGAGAGACTCAACTTAAAATTCATAGTCACACACTTACTAGATGTGTGACTATGGGCAAGTCACTTAACCTTTTTCTACCTCAGTTTCCTCAACTGTAAAATATGGGGAACAAATGAGATAATATTTGTGAAATATTTAGCACAGTACTTGGCACATAATAGGCTCTTGGTAAACACTTTTTTAAATCTTTATCTTAGAAACCCTTTCATTTCATTCTGGAAGGCTTCAAAGTAGAATCGAAAATAGGAAAGATATTATAAGACTGAAGATGGGTAAATGTTATTCTAATTTTAAAAAAAAGCAATAAAGCAGAAATCTGCTAAGGGCAGTGGACATGTTGATTTTTAGTAAAATTCTAAACTGTATAGTCAAAGAACATCTAGAAAAGGAAGTAGTTATTACAGAGTTATCAGGCTTAATTATGAACTAGTCATGCCAGACTAGCCTCATTTCCTTTTTTGAAAGAGTTGCTAAACTTGAAAACCACAGGAATGCTAAGTTTTATTAAGGAATTTAAGAAACTCTTAGCCTGTTCTTATAGACAAGAGCAATGATGGTTGGGGGGATTTACAAGTTGGTTAAACTATACCTAACTAGACCTAAAGAACAGTCATTTAATTTCCAAGTTTAGTGACAACCTGTTAGGAAGTCACTAATGGAATGCCTTGTCCTTGGAACTGTACTGTTTATATCAGTAACTTGGATAAAAATACAGATGACATTCTATCAAATTTGAGGATGACAAAAAGCTAGGCAAGATAATTAATATAGTGGTTGACAGGGTCAAGATCCAAAAATATCTCAAAAAGCTACAACTTTCGATCTAGTGGCAGGGTTTGAAATCAAAGGACATGGCTCAGAGTTATTCAATCTTGGGCAAGTCATTTTACTTCTTTTGGTCTCAATTTTCTTACCAGTCAATCAATCAAGCCTTTATTAAGTGTCTAGCTACTATGGGCCGGGCATTATGCTGGCACTAGGCACACAAGATATGAAACAATCCCTACCACACACTAGGACCTTATATTCTAATGGGCAGCCATGCAAAAGGATTCAACTGATTCTATCTGGCCCTAAATGCAGAAGAAGTAACAATGGTTATAGTTACAAAAAGGCAAACTTAAGCTTGATGCTTAAGCTATTCATAAGGGGAACAACTGCCTGACTTAATTCTCCATCTCTGGAATTCTTTAATCAAAGGGTGTATGTAACCACTTGCTAGGTATGTTGTAGAGGTAGGCATTCTTGCTCAGGTACTAGTTAGGACTAGATGGTCTCTTAAGTATCTTCCAACTTTGAGATTCTATTCATCTGAGTGGGGTGAAGCCTTCCAGAATGAAATGAAAGGGTTTCTAAGATAAAGATTTAAAAAAGTGTTTACTAAGAGCCTATTATGTGCCAAGTACTGTGCTAAATATTTCACAAATATTATCTCATTTGTTCCCCATATTTTACAGTTGAGGAAACTGAGGTAGAAAAAGGTTAAGTGACTTGCCCATAGTCACACATCTAGTAAGTGTGTGACTATGAATTTTAAGTTGTCTCTCTGACTTGATGCCTGGAGAGCTTTCCCCTGTGTCTCCTGGCTGCCTCATTATCTGCTTCTTCAGATGATGCTTTCAATAGAATCTAGCTAGACTAAGCATTCTTAAGCTGGGATACGTCAACTTTTTTTTTAATATTCTGGCAAATGTATTTCGATATAATTGTTTTATATTTCTATGTGTTTCATTTTATGCACTTAAAAACATTCTGAGGAGTCCATAGGTTTTAAAAGACTGCCAGGGGGGTCTAAAAATTAAAAAAAACAAACAAAAAACAGGGTTAAGGAGCCCCAGCTCTAGATAAGAGAAATCTGTTCCACAATATATTAACAAATAGGTTGATCTGAACCTTAGAAGTTTTAAGAATGCTAGACTTCAAAGTCAGGAGACATGGGTTCAAGTTCTAGATCAGCTACTTAAAACCCATATGACTATGGGAAATCGTTGAACCTCTCTGGGAATCTAATGCCTCATCAGTAAAATGGTGATAATATCTGTGGCATTTAGCTTAGTGTTTGGTTAAAGCATGAAAAGTTCTTTGTAAAGTATAAAAAGCTATTGAAATGAGCTACTGATTTCCCAGCCTAACTGAAACACTGGTCTTAAGAGTAAGCATTTGTGAAGTAAGATGAGCCTCAGTTTTCTCAACCGTAAAATGTGAAGAACAAATGAAATAGAATTTGCAAAGTATTTAGCACATGACTCCTGTCATGTCCATAATTTAAAATCAGACAAATTAAATGTTTTAAGTATTGACTATATCTATACTTTAAACAGAACCAGAAAACTTAAGAATTTGATGATCTAATAATGTATCACATCATCATAGCTTTAAAAAACTGAAAAAGGCAGGCCAGTGCGGGTATTCATCAAGATATTCTTCTCTTCTCCTATATTATTTCACTTCGTGACATCAGTTTCCACAGTTTCAATTATCAGCTCTATGTATCAACTTATCTAGCCTAACCTTTAAATTAACATCCAACAACCTAGTGAACATCTCAAACTAGATGACATCTTAAATTCAGTATGTCTAATATTGAACTCATTATCTTTCCTACCAACTCTCTTTCCCCTGTATTTCCTTATTAGTGTCATGGGAACTACTGCTTTCAGTCAAGGCTCAAAATCCAGATATTCTTGACTCCTCATTTTCATTTACTCCCACCCCCATCCCATCTAATCTGCTGCAAAGCTCTATTAATTCTACCTTCATAATATCTCTTGAATACACCTACTTCTCTCCTCTGACCATATCCTGACTCTGGTGTAGACCTTCATCACCTCATAACATGAACTAATACAAGTCTTCCACTTGTTTATTTACAATCTCCAATTTGTCCTGTATATATCTTGTTTGTATGTGATTATTTTCATACTGTCTCTGCCCATTAGACTGTGAGCTCCTTGGGAGCAGAGATTATTTTTAGCCTTTCTTTTTATCCCCCATGCTTAAACATAGTACCTAACACAAAGTAGGCACTTAATTAATGCTTGTTGACAGCTCATTGACTTGTCTTTATTTATTTCACTTTGCTAAGTTCATGCAAGTCTTTCCATACCTCCCCTGTATTCTTGATATTCATCATTTTTATGGCATTTATTCCAAGCAATTCACGTACCACAATTTGTTTAGTCATTTCACAACTGTTGGACACTTACTTTGTTTCCAGGTCTTTGCTACTACACAACTCTTTACTAGACCAGACTTCTTAAGAAGTTATCAAATATTGTTCATCCTTTAGGAAACTGGGATGTAATGTTACAGTTTCTAGCCACCATACTTTAGAGGAATAGTGAGCTTCAGCAAGTGGTTACTTATGCCCTGATATTTCAGCTGCCTTATTAAAGTAGAATATTAGCATTCAGTTTAGTTGCTCCTGGTGAAATTGAGGTAAAAGTATTTCAGTATATCTTAGCTAAAATTTAAATGGTGGAGAAAAATAAAACTAGAATGTGATCTGGAACCTGTTCTGACTTTACCTGCAACTTCATCTTCAAATAGTCAATTATAATCAAAAGTATCTGTTAAGCACCTGTCTGAATATATATGTTGGTAGTATGAAGCAAGTATCAGCTAGGAACCTAAAACCTGACAGGTGACATCATTTAATATGTCAAGTACCAAAAAGATTAATATTACAGATGAATGAAATGGACAGTCTGCCTGTCGGAAGTCTCTCCCCTCTTCAGTTTATCCTTCACTCAGCTAAAGTGATTTTCCTAAAGTGCCAGTCTGACCATGTCACCTCCCCTACTGAAAAGACTCCAGTGGTTCCCTATCACCACTAGAACTGACACTGGCTTCTTTGTTATTCCTCAAACAAGACATTCCATCTCAGCACCAGGCATTTTCCCTATTTTCTAGGCCTTGAAATCTCTTTCTCCTCATCTCTGCCTTCTGGCTTCCCTGGATCCCTTCAAGTCCCAGCTAAAATCCTATCTTCTCCAAGAAACCTCTTCCCCGTATATGGCTTGTTTGTACATATTGCTTGCTGTCTTCCTCCACCAGATTTTGAACCCCTTGAGGGCAAGGTCTGTCTTTTGTCTTTTTTTTTTTTTAAAATCTCCAGCATTTAGCATAGCACCTAGAACACAGGAGGTACTTAATAAATACTTACTGCCATACCTCTTCCCTCTGTCCACATGGGGTATCATACCCTCACCTGCAGGAGCTTTACCCAAAGGAATGTAAATTTTGATCACTGAAACCTCAAAAGGTATCTTGGGGTTTACAGGCTAGATTTTTCTCTTAAGGAACATGCCTTAAACACAATTATTCTGACTCTCATTGATTGGCCAACAACAGATCCCAGGCCAAGCCCCCTCACAGTCACTGGTTTGAGTCCTGATTGGCTCAGAGTGAATGTAAACAGTAATTGTTTCCATTTAGGCCAGAAATCCTGAGGGTCTTCCCCAACCAGATTGATTTTTTGTTTTTTGGATTAGGTAAAAGATGCCATTCTTGGCCTCATTTCTCACCTACCCTTAATCACTGAATGGGTGTTGCCTCAGTCAAACTGAGACCTGTTAAAGACCTTAGCTTAAAAAGGCCAAGGATTCCCACAGCATGCAGGACCATCTCCAGTTATCCAGAATCTGTATCTTGTCACTGGATCCAGATGGCTACAGAGGAGAAAGTGAGGCTAATGACTTTGCACAACCCTCCCTCACTTAAATTCAGTTCACTTGCATATCAAAGCACCACCTCCCTAATGTCATGGTCCTTCAACAACTGCCACAGTGACATCTTTTTAAGTCCTCATCAAGATTTCTTGCCTTATTGTCCATAGTTAATTTAAGGAAATGACTACCGCTTTGTATTTCACTTCCTCTTTGTTTAATTTTACAAAATACTTTTTCAGCTAAAAAACATTTTTTATTCTTCTTAGTACAGCAAAAATGCTGACTTTTAAAATATTGCTTTAGGAAAAAAT
Source organism: Phascolarctos cinereus (assembly GCF_003287225.1). Taxonomy (NCBI): domain Eukaryota; kingdom Metazoa; phylum Chordata; class Mammalia; order Diprotodontia; family Phascolarctidae; genus Phascolarctos; species Phascolarctos cinereus. Next base: position 440,029,878 of record NW_027555847.1, on the reverse strand, counting down.
AATTTTTTTCAGCATTTATACACAAATTTTTTTGTTAAAAATTTTTTTTAGGGCTGCTAGGTGGAGCACTGGACCTGGAGTCAGGAAGGTCTGAGTTCAAATGTGGCCTCAGACTCTTACTAGCTGTGGGATCCTAGGCAAGTCACTTAACCCTGTTTGCTTTAGTTTCCCCATATGTAAAATGATCTGGAGATGTAAGGAAAACTACTCCAGTATCTCTGCCAAGAAAACCCCAAAAAGGACCACAAAGAGTTGGACAAGACTGAAATGATTAAACAACAACAATACAGATTTTTAAAAGATTTTAGAAATGCCTGTGATAAATAAGTGAAGCCAAGTTTGTCATTTTGTTACATGAATTAAGCTCTTTCATGTGATGTTTTTACCATTTTCATTTATTAGGATCCTTTTATGTAAAGTAAAATATGTTAAAGAAAAAAGTATAATTTACTTTTCCTTTCTCAAATGTTTTGTATTTTTCAGTTTTTCCAGGACAATGGTTTTTCAAAGGTGTCTTCTTATCCTTTGGAAGAAGTCTGGAGATATGCAAATATCTCATTATCAATTTAACTCCTTTCCCAGCTTTCTCAGAGCTTAAAATAGCACAGCATTAAAACTGGTGAGAAAACCAAATGAAGAAAGTGTTTTTCTCTGCCTTACAACAGTAGACAGTTGTCAGAAATTTCTGTTCCAAGAGCTTTTTATTTATTCAAGCCGGTTTCAATGAAAGTCTTCATACATTTGTACTAAAATAAATGCATTTATATAAGTGAAATCCTGTTGGAAATAAATGTCACTGCAGTTTTATATATAAGAATATGATTTCCAAGCCCCTATTGATCACCCTCTATTTCATGTAGTATCCATATGTGTAACTCCAATACAAAAAACAAAAAACAAAAAAACAATAATCGGGACATTTCCAGGGCCTCATGATAAAATCTGACCAATTTTTAAATTAAATATTTAAATTCTAGGAATATATATTAATGGTTAGGAAAGTTAATTTCATTGTATTGTTCTGTGAGGCTTTAGTGGCATCTGGAATTTTAAAGTAGATTTTTGGGTACTTTATTGACTGTTGATTAACTTGAGGCTTTCAGTACCTTTAAAAGAACAATTAAAAAGATATACTTTGATACTGTAACTTTCAATCAGAAGGTCAAAATAATTTTTATTCTGATACCCCTATCAGCTGGGGCAAGGGAGAAGGGAGGGACTGGAAAGGCCTTATACTGAATTTTGAAAACAACTAAAAATTCCAAAGAGGCAGTGTTAATAAGTAAATACATTCTAGGCATGGAGGACAGACTGTAAAATGCCCTTAGTTGGGCATGGCAGTGTTCACGTGTGAGGAAGAAGGCTAGTTTGACTGGACAACAGAGTGTGAAGACAGAGTTTTCATCTCAAAATCCCCAAACACCATCTTTCCTCTTTTTCCCCAGTCTCAGAGGAAGGAAGCTCTTCTTGCAAGGCTTACCACTGCCTACAGGTAGGGGACAGAAGGGAATAAGTATTTATTAAAGTGCCTACTATGTGCCAGGCACTGTGATAAGTACCTTACAAATGTTATCCCATTTGATCCTTATAACAACCTTGTGAAGTAGGGACTACTGTTTTCCTCATTTTACAGTTGAGGAAACTGAGGTAGATAGAGGTATATTATTTCCCTGGGTGATCTCATTAGATTCCACCATTTCAACTATCATCTCTATGCAAAATGATTTTCAAATCTACTTGTCTAGCCCTAACCTCTCTTCCCAACAGCCTTTTGGACATCTCAACTAGATGCCTTGTAGATATCTAAACTCAATACTTCAAAAACAACTCATGATCTCTGCTCCCAATTCTCCCTCATCCTATCATCCTCCTAGTCACCCATACTTATATCCTAGATATCCAGACTCCTCATTCTCACCTTCCATATCCAATCAGTTGCCAAGTTCTGTCATTTCTACCTCCACAATATCTTTCATTTGTGCTCCTTTCTCTTTCAAATCCTGCTACCACATCGATGAGAGCCTACTGTAATAGAGCCTGCTGGTTGGTCTCCCTGCCTCTAGCCTCTCCCCACTCCAGTCCACTCTCTACTCAGTTGTCAAAAGTTATCTTCCTGAAAGGCAGGTCTGACCATATCCCTCTTTATTAAATAAATTCTGGTGGCTCCCTATTAATGCCATTATCAAATAGAAAATACTGTCTGGTTTTCAAACCCTTTCATCTGGACCCCCATCCACATACTCTTGCCTGTCTTCCTTGCTGTTCATTGCATGAAACATTTGATGTTTTGACTAAGCATTTTCACTGGCTGTCCCCCGCTCCTGGAAATCTCTCCTTCTCCATATCAGCTTCCCTGGTTCCCCGGCCTTCCTCAAGCAGCTCAAGTCCAATGTTCTTGCAAGAAGCCTTTCCCACTCCTCCTTAATCTTAATACCTTCCCTCTGAGATTACCCCCCCCACACACACATTTATCCTGTATATATCTTGTTTGTACATGGTTGTTTGCATGTTGCCTTTCCCATCAGACTGTGAGGTAGCCGAGGGGAAGTACTGTCTTTTGCTTTTCTTTGCATCCCCAGGGCTTAGCACAATGTCTGGCAGGGAACAGAACATAATAAATGCTAGCTGACAGATTGACTATCCCCTCAAACTCTTGTGCTACATCTCACCTTCTTTTCTCAGCCAAAATCCTAGAAAAAGCTATCTACACTAGCTGCCTCCATTTCTTCTACTCTCATTCACTCTTCAACTTTTTGCAATTTAGCTTCTGCTGACCTCATCACTCAATTGAAACTGCTTGCTCTAAAGGTACCTGTGCTCTCTTGCTAAATCTCGATCTTTTCTCAGTGCTAATCCTTCTCAACCTGTCTGTTGCATTTGACAATGCTGACCATCCTCTCCAACTTGATACTCTTTCATCTGGATTTTCCTAACATTCTTTTCTTGGTTTTTCCCCTGCTTGTTTGACTGTTCCTTCTCATTTTCCCTTGCTGGTTCATCATCTATAGCACACTTCCTAACTGTGGGTGTTTCCCAAGATCCTGTCCTAGGTCCTCTTCTTTTTACCTCTAAATTCTCTCTCTGTAACCTCATCAATTCCCATGGGCGTAGCCATGGGAGATGGATTTTCCCACCTCTATGCAGATGACTCTCAGATCTACAGTCCCAGTATTTCTTCAGAGCTCTAGCATCAAATAATCAACTGCTCAATTGCCTACCAGACTTTTCAAATGCAACATCTTTACTTTTTTTTTTTAACCACTGATTGTCATTTCAAGAATCTCAACATCAGGAATGAAAATGTTTTGCAGGATAAGGAAAAGTAATTCCATGGCTCACTGAACAACATAAAAGAAAGGCTTATGAGGCTTACAGTACTTTTAAGATCATCATAGTCCTTATTTTAAAAAATGGACTTTAAACTTCCTAATTAGATTCTTTTTAATCAAAAATTGTTGAATTTATTGACATTTTAATATCAAAGCTGCCAAAATTAAGTAAACTATGAGACCCTGTTGCCTCCATCCAATCCTGTTATGCTTTGTGTGAAACAATTTGGTTGTTTTCAATGTGATGAGAATTGGGAAGTTGAGCAATAATATATATGTTTTTAAGTTCCTGCTTTGTCCTAGGCATTGGAATACAAAGTTGAAATATTTATATAGCCCCGTGAGCTTTTCATTTTTTTCTTCTAAACCTTCTTCTGTTCCAACCTTCCCAATTTCTATATAGCCATCTTTCCTGACTCCAGAATCATAACCCCAAATACTATCTTTACCTACTCATTTTTCCTCACTCCACATAATGAATCGCCAAATCTTGCAGTTTCTCCCTTCACAACATTTCTTATGTTTGATCCCTTTTCTCCATTCCCACAGCTACCACCTTGGCCCTCATTCCCCCTCGCCTACATTGTTATAACAGCCTCATTTCTCTCTGTCTTCAGGCTGTCAAAACTCCAGTCCAACAGTTAAAGCCCTATACAACCTGGTCCCAAACTCTTTCTAACCTAGTTGGACATTACTACTTCTCCTGTATTCTTGACTTCTACCCAAAAGGGCATTCCCTCTATTCCTCATACATGCCACTCCATCTCCCATTTCTGTGCTCCTGCATTAACTGTTTTCCATGCCTTGAATGTGCTCCCTTTCTTACCCCTGGCTCAAAAGCCTTCTCTTCAAGATGAAGCTTCAAAACCATCTTCTGCATGAAGCCTTTCCTATTTCCACCAACCGTCAATGCTCTCCTGCCCAAAGTGCTGTATATATTTTTAGACATACTTGTTTTCTCTCCTGCTAGAATGCAAACTCTGAACAAACTGGAATTGTTTCATTCTTTGTACTTGAGTTACCAGTATGTAGTAGTGCCTGACACATAGTAGGGGCCTAATAAATACTTGATGACTGGCTGGTTGATCTAGAATATCATCTTAAACTCATGAAGTCCCAAACTGATGATTTTCCTTCCAAAGTTTGCCCCCTCCTAATTTCCCATTTCTCTTCAAAACACCATCAGGCTCAAACACTTGAGTCATTCTTGACTGTCTCCTCCCATATCCAGTCAATCCAATCCTACTGATTCTAAGTGCAATATCCAGCACGTTTTTCCTTTCCCTTCCCTCAATTTTACATCAGGTCCTTGTCCTCAATCCCCTGGGTTACTCTAATAGCCTCTTACCTATTCCCTTATCTGAAGTTTCCATCTTTAACAACACTGCCAAGATCATCTAAGGCATAAATTTGATTAAGTCAAATCCTGTCCAAAAATTTATGGAAATACAAACCAGATCTATAATGATCTGTCTCAGACATAATTTTATAGCCTTGACTGAATTTCACTTCCCAGAAATTGAAGTTATTACTGTTTTTTCCCTTAGGCAGGTAGGTGGCTCAGTGGATAGAGCACTGGGCCTGGAGTCAGTAGATCTGGATTCAAATCTAGCTTCTGACACTTACTAGCTATGTGACCTTGGGCAAGTCACTTAGCCTCTCTACCTGCCTCAGTTTTCTCAACTACAAAATGGAGATAACAAAAGCACCTGCCTTTCAGGGTTATCCTGAAGGTCAAATCAGATATTTGCAAAGCTCCTAGCAGGCTCTTAATAAATGCTCTGCTTCCATTTGTTCCAGACAAAGATGACAAATGTGTGGATACTCCACACATTCTTGCCCCATTCTGGCTAAGATTTGAGATTAAGGTGGGTTAAATTATCTTTATGGTCCCCTCATGGCCTCCTAAAACCTATGATCCTGCTTCAACTTTATGACTTAGTTAAGGTGCCAGTTCCTATGTGACTGTGATTAGAAGAGATCCCTCTTTCCTTGCATCTCTAAGGTTTGTTTGACTTTTCCTAGATAATTATATGCTAACTTGCATCATAATAATTTATTTACTTATCTCATCCCCCTAGAGTTCGAAGTCCTTGCCCACAGGAACTATATAATATTTCAACTTTCTATTCCAGTGCCTAGAGCAGAAGTTAAGAGCACAATACATAAACACATTAATATCTTTGCTCAACTTCCCAATTCTCATCACTTTGGGAATATCCAAGTTACTTCACATAAAACATACAGGATTGGGTGGAGGCAGCTCTTCCCTAAGAGGAAACCAATTATGAAGCATAAGCCCCATTTTAAAAAATATGGACTATGACAATCATTTAAAGATCACCTAAGCCTTCAAAGTACTCTAAGCCTCAAATGTCTTTGTTTTACGTTATTCAGTCACCCTCCTTCTGTAAAACATTTTCCTTCCTGATGTGGAAATTCATGAAATGACGACCAAAGGTTGAAAATATAAACATGCTAAATTAGATAATCAACCTGCTAACCTGGCAGCTTTCCCTAGACCTTTCCTTCCTTCTCCCAACCTATAAGGAAACCAAGATATGAAGATCAAATGTAAGTTCAACGAGACCTTTCAGTTTCCTGTTAGAGTCTAAGTACAATTTCTTTCCCTTTCCCAGCCCCACGCTCCCCCCAGCACCACACAAGTAAAAAAATGCAAAACGCCAAAAACCCCAGCTGTCACCCCGGCCCGCATCCACACCCGAGGCTGCGGCTCAGCCGGCAGTGTAGAGCACTTACTGAGCTGTCCCCCGCCCGGCATCACACTCGGCTCCCGGCTTCCGACACCCCCCGCTCCGGCTGCCCCGAGGATCCCGGGGCCTCCCACCCCCGGCGGGGTCCCGCTCTGCCGCTCGAAGTTGCCGGGGTTGGAAAAGTAGTCGCGGAGGCGCGGCAGCTCCCGGCCGCTCTCCAGCAGCTCCGTGTGCAGCTCCAGGGCCGTCAGCAGGAACTGATCGCGCAGCAGCTGCGCCGCGATAGCGTCCACCGACAGGCGGGCGGGGGGCTCCCCCGTCGCGGCCGCCTCCCCCCCGGCGACCCCCAGCCGCCCTCCGCCCGCCCCGGCCACCGGCTCCTGCGGGGACAGCGAGCCTCCGGAGCCGGGATCGGGGCCACCTCCGGGACCCAGCCGCAGGCCAGGCCGCCGCTCCTCGTCGGCCGCCGCCGCCACCTCGTCGTCGTCGTCGTCCGAGTCGCTGAGAAAGGGGTTCACGCCGCCGCAGCCCCCTCCCGCAGACATCGCCGCCATCTTAATCTGTCAGGTGCTTCGGCTCCTCCCCGCCGGACGGTGACACACCACGCCTGGTGTTGCCGCGGGCCCGGAGGGGCCGCTCCGACCTGGGCCCGCCTCCGGACTAGCCGTCTGCGCCTCGGTTCCCCGCAGAGAGGCGGCAGCTACCGCGGCACAGGCAGCAACAACTGCTCCACAGCCCGGCTCCGCAGGCGTCTTCCTGGTCTCCACTCTCGCGGGAAGTGGGAGTTGTTCGCGTTCCCAGCCACCCCCGCTCTGGAGCGGAACGTCCCTCTCTCCCGCCCCCCACGCCCCGAGGCCCCGCCCCCTCTTCAGCTGGATAGGCCCTAGGAGGAGGGAAAGTGCTGGGGATCAGCGCTCTCGGTATCGCGAGAACCTCCAGCAGCCGGTAAGTCCCGACCCTGGCGCGGCTGTAAGCGGCGCGGGGGGCGCGGTGCCTCGGAGGATCCCTTACGGGCAGTCACGGGGATAGGGATGGCACCCCCTGGGGGCTTCGGTCCTTTGCCTTTAACGCTGAGTGACTGCGTGGGCGTTTCCTCACGTGTGAACCACGGCAGAGCCCCGCTTCCGGGAGGTTCTGGGGCGCTCCGAGCCCGCGGATGGAGGGATTGGGGGGCGGTGAGGGGGAGGTCTGGGGGAGGGCAGTGTCTCCTTCCTCCCTCCCTCCTTCCCCGGCAGGTTTGGACTCTTGCGGGTCAGCGGGTGCCAAGCCTGGCTATCCCAGCTTGTCCGGGCGCCTCTAGGTGCGAGAGCCGGCGGGTGCCACACTTATCCTTGTCACCCCAGGCCAGGGCTTTAAACTTCTGAATTTAAATATATGTGTGTATGCCATTTCTCAGAATGTTTTAAAGGTTACAAAACTCATAGGATTACTGTATTGAAATAGTTTTATATGTATTTATTTTATATGTTTAAATTTATGTACATAAAATTTAAATATGTAGATATATAAAACAAACTATTTCAATATAGTGTTTCCTATATAATCATATGGAAATTGTGTATTTAATATATGATACAATTCTATATAAATTTCCTATATGATTTCAATAAGAAATCAATGAGAAATGGTCCATTTATTTGTCAGTTGTATCCAACTCACTGCCATTTGAGATTTTCTTGGCAGAGATACTGCAGTGGTTTGCAGTTTCCTTCCCCAGCTCATTTTACAGATGAGGAAACTGAGGCAAACAGGATTAAGTGACTTGCCCAGGGTCACACAGCTAGTAATTGTCTGAGGCTGGATTTGAGGAAGATGAGTCTTCCTGATTCCAAACCCAGTGTTCTAAGCTACCCCAAAGTGGTCCATAGCCATGACCAGAATGCAAGAGAAGTCCATGACCCAAAAAAAGGTTAAAAACTTCTGCCATAGTGAGGGTCCCAGGAAAGGAAGGAAGCTAAACCCAAACTAAGGGGTTTATGTGGGATGAGTGGCATGAACTAAGTGTTCTCTTTTCCATTCTGTGACTGTTTCTGGAATCACCATCTATCTCCCAGGGTTGCTCCGAGGATCATTTGAGATAATGATTGTAAAGTGCTTAGCACAGTGCCTACTACATAGTAAGCGATACATATATATATATATGTCAGCTATTATGATTATTAAATTTCAGCCATGCAGTTCCTTCGTAACAGTGGGAAAATAAACTATGACAAAGTATTCCTCTGTAAACTGCAGACTCAAAGGGTCATAGGGTCATAGATTTAGAGCTGGAAGGAAGCATAGAGGCCTGTTAATCTAACTGGCTCGTTTTATATTGAGGAAACTTCTCAAAATCACATAATAAATAGCAGAGCCAGGATTCAAATACAATCCCTCTGACTCAAAATTTCACACACTTTCTACTATACCACAATGCCTAGCCTGCCACTATCACTTTATAGCTGAGATAACTGAGACTCAAAGTTGCCAAATCCTGGAGTTTCTTAGAGACTGAGTTTCAGTGTTTGAATCTAGGCCCCTTGTTCTCATTATCCTCCTTCAGCCATATACTCTAGCCAAACTAGTTGTAGTGCTCCTTGTAATGCAGTCCATCTCCTTGTGGGTTCTCCTTCCTCACCTCCACTTTTTAGAATTCCTAGTTAGATTAAATTAGATAAAACATTTATCTAAGGATCAGACACTGTGATAATCTGTAAGAATACAAATTCAAGGAAAAATAAGTTTTCCTTCAAGGCTTAATTCCTGAAGCCTTTTCTAATTTACCCCAGCTGCTATGTGTGTGTGTTATCTTCCCCCACCTATATTTGTAAGTTTCTTGAGGGTAGAGGCTGTTTCATCCTTATCTCCTAGCAGAATTCTTGGCATTATGTAGGCAGTTAACATGCTTGTTGATTGATTGATAGGGCTTCCAACTTCTAGGGAAGGGTTCCTTTTACTGTGTTATAGTGATATAGCAATGTCCACTTCCAAGTGTCCAGTTTTTTTTTTATCACTGGGCATACATGTACCTAGAAGTGGTCAGAGTGCAGGCATATACATCCTCTGCATATGTTCCATGGGAGGCCTGGGCCCTGACCACTTAATAGGACACATTTAGTAAGCACTAAAGGACTTGGTACTTTGGGATGACCATTGTCAACTGGAAATAAAGGATATGATGCCTATACAGATGTGTGAGTGCATGCATGCAAAGTACTTCATACACCATAACTGCTATGGAGGGTTTCTGTACCATCTGACCATCATCAGTCATCCCTTTTCATGGCAGTGATGCCACACAACACAAGTTGAAGCATAGAGAAAATGAAATGATTTGGACATGGTCATAGAGCAATTCACTTCTTGCCTAAGAGCAGACCTTGGAGAGCAATTTGATGATCTGGTACTAAGGTCAGTGAGCCAAACTGCCTCTCTCTAGTAACACATTAATTCTCATAGCACCTCTAGAAGGAGTGCTACATATAAAACATTGTTAAATGTAACCTAATATTTCCTGATTCTTCTATGTACTCAGTTAATTGTCACATTACATTGAAACTTTTTACTCCCTAGTAATATTAGGAATTCAGTGGAAGTTATTAACTGCTAATTTTTAAAGCTGATTTCCCCCCCCCCCATACTATGTATCTCTTTCTACAACACATCCAGAAGAGTTTTCTTTAAAGATGATTAGTTATTCCTAATCTGGAAGTGGAAATAGGGGAAAGATTTTAGAGAACTGTAGGAGGTCGAGGAGGTCAGGGACCTAATAGTTAAGTATCCAGCCAAAAGTATTTTTTTCCCCAAAGTTACCAATAATCTCTTTTAAATTTTTTTTATTTTCTCCTAATTACATGCTAAAACAATTTTTTTTAAGTTTTGAGTTCCAAATTCTCTCTCTTCCTTCCTCCTTCCCCTCTCCTCGAGGCAGTAAGCAATCTCATAGAGGTTATACATGTACAATCATATAAAACATTTCCATATTAAGTCATTTTGTACAAAAGGACTTGAACAACAAAAAAGAGCAAAAGTCGGGAAGAAAGAAAAAAGAGAAAGAAGCAAAGTAGTATGCTTCAGTCTGTATTCAGACAATATTGGTTCTTTCTCTGGAGGTAAATAGCATGTCCTTTGGGATTGTCTTGGATCATTGTAATGCTGAGAATAGCTAAGTCATTCACATTCTTCATGATACCATATTGCTATTACTGTGTACAACATTCTCCTGGTTCTTCTCACTTCACTTTGCATCAGGTCATGTAAGTCTTTCCAGGTTTTTCTCAAATGATCCTGCTTGTCATTTCTTATAGCACAATAATATTCCATCACAATCATACACCACAACTTGTTCAGCCATTCCCCCATTGGTAGGGCATCCCTTTGATTTCCAGTTTTAGCCACCACAGAAAGACCTGTTATAAATTTTTTGTACAAATAGATCCCTTTCCCTTTTTTAAAAAAATCTCTTTGACATACAGACCTAGCAGTCAGCTAAAAATATTTTAAAGAAAAATTAGTTGTGTATTAATTCAGTGTGCCTCTTACTGTATAACTAGTTGGTGCTTCTTTGTATGCAAGGCAAAAACTCAAACAACTGACATGGTAGGCAACAAAAGAGTGCCATTATACTTTATGCTTTGGGGACTGAAGAGTAGTTTGAAAAAGGTGTGTCTGCAACTGGTTTGTTGACAGAAAAAGGCAGCCAGCTGAGTTAAAGATTTCTAAGACTATTTCAGTTAAGATCTTTTTTAAGGGAGGCCTATCAAGTAGGAGGATTACTACTGATTAATGAAGTCCCTTCCTAGGATGTTTTGTTGGAAAGGGACTGTAGAGGCCACTTGGTCTAACCCTTCCCCATTTAACAGGAATAGCTAAGACTCAGAGAGGTTAGTGAATGCTGTAAGGTCACACTGGTAATAATTGGCAGAGCCAGGATCTGAATGAAGGTCCACTCATGTCAGATCCCAAAGTCTTTCCATTTTACCACTCTGCCTGCAGTCATGAGAATACCAGAAAATGACTTTAAGGCCTCAGATGCAGAGAGAATATTAAAAATGCATTTGCTAAGCTGGTTGAAAATAAAATCAATTTATTATCTTCCAAAGAAGTGTCTAAAAGTTCTTTCCCAGTAACTTAGCTTCCTATGTGTGTCTGCAGGTTTATAATTCCATTTAAATTAACTGCTCTGCTACATTATAGCTATATGAAGGTCCAATTAAAGAAGAACATCATACTTTTTTAGCTTCTGTAGCTAGAGAATGATAATGATGACCACAATGGTGATGATAATGCTAAATAACTACCATTTATACGTTAATTAAGATTTGCGAGGTATTTTACATATATTATCTCATTCCATCCTCATAATAGCCCTATGATGTGGATGCTATTTTATAGATGAGAAAACTGAGTCAAAGAAGTTAAGTGACATGCTTGGGATCATAATTCTAGTAAAGCAGGATTAAAACTCAGGATCGTCCTGACATCCAGTCCAATGGTTATATAAACATTACCTATATAAACATCTGGCTGTAGTCAACATTAATTAATCGATCCTTGAAGAAGCCAGACTTATTAATAATAAGTAGAAGTTATGCTTAGTGACTGGTGATCTGCAATATCTTTAATCTATTAATTATTAAGCCTTAACTTTTTTCTTTTTCTTTATTCTAATATTAACCAGGGCTTTAAGAGCTAATTTTTTTTTTAGGGGGAAGGGCAGTACTTAGAAAGATTATCCGTGGGTGGTGAGTAAGGCATTTATGCCTTTGATAACCAAAGAAAAAGTAAAAACACTATTCAGTGTTTTCCCAAAATGAGTGGTCATGGCTTTTGCAAACAACAGTATTATTTAAATTTATATATATTATCTGTAATAATTTGTACAGAAATCTCACGTTTCCTCCTAGCCATCATTTAGCTATCCCTTTTTCCCTTTATCACTCCCCCTTAGAAGAATTACAGAGTGAAAGAAAAGGGAATGTCATTAGCAGCATCTAGTGGCTGTAAGTATGTATTGCATTTTCCTTCCTCACAATAGGGAGATAAGAATGAAGAAATATTATGTAATATAGAAGAAATAAAGTATCATGAAGAAACTATAGGAAAACAGAAGCATTTATGATAGATGAAACTTATATGTCTTCTCTTACTAGATGAGTGAATCTTATATTAATTTTAGGTATTTTTGTTGTTGTTTTAGTATTTCCACAAGATAGATCAAGAAAATAAAAAAAAAATTAATGTGTAATAAAAGCTAGGAAAGTCTGGAATTCCTGGTGCCTTTTATTAAAACTAGTATGGTTTTCTGGACTAGCTGTGTGACCCTAGGCAAGTCTCTTAACTGGGTTTGCTTGAGCTTCCTCATCTACAAAATGAGCTGAAGAAGGAAATGGCAAACTACTCCAGTATCTTTGCCAAGAAAATTCCAAATGGGGTCATGAAGGGTCAGACATGAACAACAACAACAGCAACAACAAAGCAATCTTTATTTGAAGACTGGATGATCAATTGTCAATGATAAGGGATTCTTGTTGAGATATACTTACACTGGGTCATCTGTGAGGCCCCTGACAATGCTAAGATTGTGAATTTCATAAGGACTGCAAACTCCTGTACTAGTGCCTTTTTGGATATTGGTACTGGAAAAGTAGGGAAAGCAGGAATGGTATTGATATGATACTGAGAATTCAATTAAGGACCGCTCTGACAATTAAATGCTTTTTATGATGAAAATAACCATGTTTCAGAAACAAAGCTGTGCCTTAGTAAGATTATTTTGGCAGCCAGGTGGAGGATGGATTGGAAAGAGGAGACAACACTGTGATTAGAGAAACTAGTTAGGACTGTTTTGCAATAATCCAGTCAAAAGTGATGAGAACCTGAACTAGTAGAGAAAAAGAGACAGGTATGAGAGATGTAGAATATGGGGATAATGAAGTAGGAAGAGTCAAAAAGTGATTCCAAAATCACAAAGCTAAGTGATAGGAGGGATGTGGCACTTTCTACTGGGGAAGGACGGGTTTAGAGAGAGAGTAATTGAGTTTGAGATGTAGTTGGGAGATCTAGGTGGAGATGTCCAGCAGGCAATGGGAGCTACAGTGCTGACGTTTGGGAGAGATTAGGGTTAGATATGTAAATTTGGAAGCCATCTTTTTTTTTTTGATACATTGAACAGTGAAACTATTATGTGCACCTTGCCTTTCTTTTAAAATAAGTAACAAATTCAACATGTAACTTTTTTTTTACATGTAACTTTCAAAGTTCTACTGTTTGTTTATGATTCCTTCTGGCCTTCTTTTCTGCGCATTTAAAAATTCTTCAGCAGCCTCTTTTCTTTCTATTTGAAGGGGATCCTTATCCTTAAACCTATCTCTCTGTCCCATTTCCTTCTCCCATTGGGGGAAAAAAATTTGTAACAATTATATATTGTGAAATAGCACAAATTCCTACAATGGCCATGTCTGAAAATGTATGCCTTAATTGTGCAACTTGTGTCTATTACCTCTTTCTTATTTCTTTCTTTGAAAACTGCTTGTTCATATCCTTTGACCATTTATCTATTAAGAAGTGGGTCTAATTTTAGAAATTTGAATCAGTTCCTTATATTTCTTGGATATGAAAAATTTTCAGAAAAACTTTCCATAAAGATTACTTCTCATTTAGTGGTTACCCTTCTTATTTTAACTTCATTAGTTTTGTTTGTGAATGAACTTAAATTTTATATAATGAAAATTACTTTCAATTTTTTTCTCAAATCTAGTTATCTAGCCTTAACCTCTCTGCTAAACTCCAGTCTCAGGTATCTACCTGCCTATTGGATATCTCAATGTCTAATAATGTTTCATTAACATCTTAAACTCAACATGTCTAAAATGAATGCCTTATCTTTTCCCCCAAATTCTTCCTTCTTCCTAACTTCATTAACCATTGATGGTACCACCATTCTGCCAGGCTCAAAACCTAGGTGTCATCCTCAACCCCTCACTCTCTCTCACTTTCCATATCAAGTCTGTTGCCAGGTCCTGTCATTTCTACCTTTGTAACATCTCCTTCTCTCCTCTTACACTATTACCCACCTAGTGCAGGCCCACATCACCTTGTTCTTGGACTATTGCAATAGCTTGTTGATTGGTCTCCCTCCCTCAAGTCTCTCCTCATTCCAGTCCAAGTTCTATTTAGGTGTCAGGGGTGGGGTGAAGCCAAGATGATGGTATAAAAGCAGTGACTTGTTTGAGCTCTTCCCCAAATTCCTTCAAATACCTGTAAAAAATGGCTCTAAACAAATTCTAGAGCAGCAGAAGCCACAAAAAGACAGAGGGAAACAAATTTCCAGCCCAAGACAACCTGGATAGTTGATGGGAAAAGTCTGTTGTGCCCAGCTGGGAGATGACCACCGTTCAGCATGGGTGCACAGGCAAAGACCAGGCCTCAATGAACCTGGAGCAGGCCTCAGAGGGGCTGAATCACTAGCAGCTGTAGTGGTTTCCAGACTTCTCAACCCACAAACGCCAAAGACAACTTATAAGGTCAGTAGGAAAGATTTGTTGGATCTCATGAGAGAGGAGCTCGGTCTGGCCCCCAGTCCCTGCAAAGCCCTGGAGTGGCGGCTGCTTCTGAAGCTCTCGGCCCACAGATAGAGGAGGGGATCAAGTGGCTGATCAGAGAGGGATTGCAGGTATATTTTTGCTGGTGCTCAGGCAGGATTCTCTTGCTTTGCCTATGTTGGGATCTGGGTTGAAGTTCTAGTTGGTGGTCCTTGGGTAAGGAGGAGCATTGGCATTGTGGAGCTTGTGGCTGCAGTGGAGAGGGAATCCTCCTCAGAGTTCCAAGGCAGTAAAGAGTGTTTGATCCAGAGCACAGGCCAGGAAAAGAGTAAACGCCTCTCCTTTGATCATACTACCTTGGGAGAACTGAAAATTTACAGGTCCCTAGAAGTATCTCTGAAAACAGCTGCACAAAACCCTTGAAGCTTGGGATAATACATTCTCCACACTGGAAACCGACCCCTACCTTAACAAAGAGTAATTGGCTGGGAACATGAGCAGACAGCGCAAAAAAAAAAAATCTGACCATAGAATGTTACTTTGGTGACAAAGAAGATCAAAACATACAACCAGAAGACCACAAAGTCAAAGCTCCTATATCCAAAGCCTCTAAGAAAAATATGAATTGGTCCCAGGGCATGGAAGAGCTCAAAAAGGATTTTGAGAATCAAGTAAGAGAAGTAAAGGAAAAACTGGGAAGAGGAATGAGAGTAATGCAGGAAAATCATGAAAAACAAGTCAACAGCTTGCTAAAGGAGACCTAAAAAAATACTGAAGAAAATAACACCTTAAAAAATAGCTAACCCAAATGGCAAAAGAGGTCCAAAAAGCCAGTGAGGAAAAGAATGCCTTAAAAAAAGCAGAATTGGCCAGATGGAAAAGGAAGTCCAAAAGCTCACTGAAGAAAATAATTCCTTAAAAATTAGAAAGGAGCAAATGCAAGCTAGTGACTTTATGAGAAATAAAGAAATTATGAAACAAAATTTAAAAAATGAAAAAATAGAAGACAATGTGAAATATCTCATTGGAAAAACAACTGACCTGGAAAATAGATCCAGGAGAGATTATTTAAAAATTATTGGGCTACCTGAAAGCCAGGATCAAAAAAAGAGCCTAGATATCATCTTTCAAGAAATTATCAAGGAAAACTGCCCTGATATTCTTGAACCAGAGGGTAAAGTAGAAATGGAAAGAATCGACCGATCACCTCCTAATACTGAGAAAGGTTTCATGAGTTACAAATATCATCTTTCCGTGTAGGAATGTAAATAGTTCAATTTTAATGAATCCCTTATGATTTCTCTTTCCTGTTTAACTTTTCATGCTTCTCTTGAGTCTTGTATTTGAAAGTTAAATTTTCTATTCAGCTCTGGTCTTTTGAGGAGGGACAAGGTCAAAGGAGAGAATAGTATAGATGGAATGGGATAGGATGAAGGGAAATAGAGTTAATTTTTTACAACATGACTGTTATGAAAGTGTTTTGCATGTAAAACCTGTTATCAGCTCTGGTCTTTTCATCAAGAATGCTTGAAAGTCCTCTCTTTCACTGAATGACCATTTTTTCCCCTGAAGGATTATACTTAGTTTTGCTAGGAAGGTGATTCTTGGTTATAATCCTAGTTCCCTTGACCTCCTCTAATATTTTTTGGTAAATTTTTTATTCATTTTAAACTTGAATACAAAATGAGAAAAGGGAAAAAAAAAGAAAATCTCCATGTATATAGCAGAACATAGGAGAGGATTCAATATAAAACAATAAATTTCAATATCAAGAAAACCTTTGTAATAAATACTATATGTTGTTTTCAAAGTTATTCAGGTTTTCTTTGCATCCTTCTGGGTTTTCTTTTGTTCTCTGCTGTGTATTTTTTACTTTATTCTTTTTCTCTCCCCTCTATTCCCCCTCTCCCCCACCATAAAGAAGGCTACAACTAAATATGTGTATATATATATTATATATATGTACATATACACACATACATAGATATCTATAAACATACATATATACACTCATATAGATGTATGTAAAACTGTACTATGTCATCTCTTTCTCTAGAGGTGGATAGCATCTTCCTTCATTGATCCAAATCTTTCCGTGTTTTTCTAAATCAACCAGCTCATCGTTTCCTACATCACAGCAGTATTCCAACACAGTCACATCCTATCTGAGAGATTGTCTGTGAAAGTTTCTTTCCAGTTTTCTGTATTCCTTCTATTCTTGGCTACACTGGTTTTATTTATACAAGAAAATTTTAATTTGAAATAATTGAAATTATCCATTTTGTGCTTCAATAATGGTCTCACCTTATAATATAGTTTAAGGTCAGATACTGCTAAACCTCCTTCCATTACACCTTTTTCCCCTGATTTGTTTGAAATTTCTGAACTTTTGTTCTTCCAAATGAACTTTACTAACATTTTTTCTAACTCAGTAAGATAATTTTTTAGTTATTGTTATGGCATTGAATAAATAGGTTAGGTAAAATTGTCATTTTTTATTATGTTGGCTTTACCCACCCATAAACAATAAATATTAACTCATTATTTAAATCTGACTTTATTTGTGATTCTTAAGTAAGTTCTATAAGCAAAGTAAGTTCTTTTATGTTTATAGATTTTATGTTTATGTACCTCCAATTTGATTTTGAAAAGACCTTTTATATCCAAGTTACGTAGCCTAGATTTGAACAAGATGTGATCATTTGAGTGGAGCTTATTTTGGTATATGGTATGAGGTTTTTGTTCCATACTTCCTCCAGACTCCTCAGTATTCCCTATAGTTTTTGTCTCAAGAGTTTGGGGTTTTGGTTTATCAAAACCAATATTTTCATTTGCTTCTGTGTATTTTATATACCTAGTTTGTTCTTTTGCTTAGTTTCTTTGTTTTTTAACCAATATCTAATATTTTTGCTAGGTCCCCTTTCTTCCTACTTTAAAAATAGTATCTGTTATTCTTGACCTTTTGCTCCTCCAGATGAATTTGGTTGTTATTTTTTCAACCTTTGAAAAGTAATCTTTTGGCAGTTTCATTGGTATGGCATTAAATTAGAAAAGTAATTTTAGACTGTGTAGTTATTTTTATTATATTGGCACAGCCTGCTCATGAATAATCATTATTTATTACATTATTTGGGTCTGTTTTTATTTCTGTAGAGAATATTTTATAGTTATGTTCATATAGTTCCTGTAAATGTCTTGATAGATAGACTCCCAACTATTTTATACATTTCGTAATTTTTTTCATTTTCTCTTTCTGTCTCTTTCTTCTGGGTTTTGTTGTACTGTATAGGAATGGTGATGATTTCTGTGGATTTATTTTATGACCTGCAACTTTGCTAAAGTTACTGTTTCAATTAATTTTAGTCATTTCTTTTGGATTCTTCAGACCACACCATCATCTTCAAAAATTGATACTTCTGTTTTATCTTTTCCTATGCTTATTACCTCAATTTCTCTTTCTTGTCTTATCACTATAGCTAGCATTTTTACAACTATATCAGTTAATAATGATGACATGGTTATTTTATCCCTGATCTTACTTGAAAGGCTTTAGACTTTCTCCATTGCATATAATGTTGGCTTGTGGTTTTCGATAGATACTATTTATCATATTAAGGAAAGTTGCTTAATTCCTTTATTCCTATGCTTTTTCTTGTCTTTAACAGAAATGGGTATTGAGTTTTGTTAAAAAGATTTCTTATTATCCATTGATATAATCACATAGTTTAAAAAAATTTTGTTATTAATATGGTTTATTATGCTTATAGATTTCCTTATATTGTACCAATCATTCATTGCTTGCATAAATTCAATTTGGTCATAGTGTAACATCCTTTTAATATGTTGTAACCTTTTTGTTGATATTTTATTTGATATTTTGTATCAGTGTCTGCTAGAGTTGTTGATCTATGGTTTTATTTTGCTGGTTTGTCTCTGAAGTCCATATTTGTCTCATAAAAAAATTTGGAAGGATCCTATCTTTTCCTTTTTTTTTTTTAAGTGTTTATGTAATATTGGAAATAACTATTCTTATGATATTTGATAGAATTCACATATAAATCCTTTAGGTCCTTATTTTTTTTCCCCCTGTGGGAATTCATTATGATTTGTTCAATATCTTTTTATGATATTGAGTGATTTGCAAATTAATTTATGGAATTATTAATTGAATAAAGGAATAGGGCCACGAGGATCCCTCTGGATTGAATGGGGGCAGGCATGCAATTCTTTGGATACTTGCTGGAAAAGGCCATGATGGTAGTGGAGAGTAATGCTTCAGTTACACTTTAATGAGGCACAGTGGTATGGTACAAGAGCAAACAGCACAGAAAAATACCGAAACAAATGTGGTGGGTAAAGAAGCAGATGACAAGGAAATTGAATAGTGGAGGAAGGCAGGCAGCATAGGGAGGAGAATGAGGAAGGGGAGAGGCACGGAGAGTCACTTATGTAACAGTGTTGGGAGTTGGGAGCATGTGGGCCCAGAGGAGGTGAAAAAATGCTCTGGGGGCAGGAGTTTAGAGATCTCATTTTTATAGGGTTTTGTTTGAGGGGCAGACTAACTTTTGCCACCTTGGGGTTAGTTCATTAACATATTCACATGGTCTCAAAGTCATCAGCAACATTTGGTGTTCTGCTGATCATACTTTGGATAGCTGGAGCTTATCTGAGGCTTATAGACCATGGGCAGTTATCAGGACCAAAGGGCCCTTATGATAAAGGCATAGCTGGCTTCCCCTGATTTAGCGCATGGTCTCAGGATGTGACTTCATTTCATTAATTTGTGAGACAGTTTCCAAGTAATTGTTATGCTTCTTTAATCTATAGGATACTCTGTAAGTGACTCCTAGGTCCTCATTTGGAATCTTTTGTTGTTGTTATTGTCGTTGTTGAGTTGTTTTTAGTCATGTCTGACTCTTTGTGACCCCATATTTGGGGTTTTGTTGGCAAAGATACTGAAGTGGATTTTGCAGTCTTACTTCCTGCTATTGTTACTTTATGCTGCCTACTTATAGACTTACTAAACTCACTTGGGAGGTATAGTGGGGTAGGATGGTCAGGGGAACCAGAACAAGATACAATTTTAGCACATTGGGTTGTTCAAATTCTCTATTTCTTTTTCTGAAAGTCTTTTTCATGGAGATAACAGCTGATCTCTTGGGAGTTAAAATATGATCGTTGAGAGAATAGTGACTGAAGAGAAGAGAGCTCAGGGCGGAAGCATTTAGGCCAAAAATGAATGATGAAGAATGATTCAGCAAAGTCTTAGTTTTAAATAAGAGATGAATCAGAAGAGGGATTGTCAAGAGAGGCCTAGGAAGTAGAGGGTATGCAGGAAAAAAAAGAGGGGGATAGTGGTCTCCCAATTAATTCAACAGTCTTTAAGTGCCACCTGTATTCAAGATACTGAACCAGGTGTTATAGATACAAAAATAAAAATAAAACATTTCTCATAACATGTATAATCAAACAAAATTAATTCCCTCAGTAGCTGTATACAAAAATATGTATGTCTCAATCTGTACCCTAAATCCATCATCTCTCTAATGAATCTCATGTTTCATCATCAGTCTTCTGGAGTCATGAATGGTTATTGTTCAGATCTTAGTTTTTACAACTTTAAAAGGTTTTTGTTTTTACCATTTTGTTATTACATAAATTGCTCCTCTGGTTCTGCTCATCAGTTTATAAAAATTCCTCAACATTGTGTATTTTTATAATATTGATGTTATAGTGCAAATTGTTATTCTGGTTTTGCTTACTTTGTTCACAGGAATTTTTCTATGGCTTTTAAAAATCATCTATTTCCTCACTTCTTAGAACATAATAGTAATCTGTTACATTTCTATGCCACACAACTGTTCCTCAGTTAATCGTCACTTTAGTTTCTAGGTTTTTGCCACCATAAAAAGAGCTGCTATAAATATTTTTGTGCATTGTGCATAAAAGACCTTTTTCTCTTTTTCCATTCTCTTTTGGCCTCGAAAAAAAATCACACAAATCATCAGCTTTTCCATATAATAGCAACAGAACTCTGCAGGAAGAGATAGAGAAGTTCCATTTAAAATTGCTGCAGAACATGTAAAATACTTGGGAGTCTGCCTTCCAAGATACATACAAGAACTATATAAATACAACTATAAATAACTGTTTACAGATATAAAACAAACCTAAAAAAGTGGGAAAATATAAATTGCTCATGGTAGGATGACATAACATAATATAAATAGTGAAACTACTTAATTTACTTATTCAATGCCATACCAACCAAACTGCCAAAAGAAAGGGTACTATTTATTTTTCCTCAACTGACTACCTAGTTTTCCTTCTAATTTGTTATTCCAAATCTCATCTCCATGCCTTTGAACAGGTTGTTGCCATGCTTTGAATACATACCTTTCTTACTTCAGCCTCTTAAAATTTTTGTTTATTTTTAAAATTGTGTATGTGTTTGCTTTTTAAAAAATACATTTCTGTTTATATCTTTTGACTTTCTTATATCATCAAAAATTTCCTCAATATCCTTTTTCTTCTCTCTCTCCCAGGAAGTCATCTCATAGAATACCATTTTTAAAGAAAAAAAGAGAAAGGAAATCAGGAAAACTGATCAATGAATTTGAAAAAGTCTGAAAATAGTGAAATGTATTACATTCTTAGCTTTCCCATCTCTGCAAAGGTGTTAGAGTGGGAGTATCTTCTCACTTGTCTTTTTTGGAGTCATACTTTTTCTTGTAATTTTGTAAAATTCACTCTGGATTGTTTTGTGCTTCTTTGTGTTTCCATTTTCATAGTCTTTGTGTATATTGTTTTCTTGACTGCTTCAGTTTGCATCAATTCATTTAGATCTTTTATTGCTTCTGTATTAATTACATTTGTCGTTTCTTACAGCACAGTAGTATTCCATTACACTTATATACCACAGTTTGTTTAGCTGTTCCCCAATCAATGAGCTTTTCTCCCAGTTCTTTGTTTTGTTTTGCTTTTGGTGAGACAGTTGGGGTTAAATGACTTGCCCAGGGTCACCTAGCTAGTAAGTGTCAAGTGTCTGAGGTCATATTTGAACTCAGTTCCTCCTGACTCTAGGGCTAGTGCTCTATCCACTGTGCCACCTAGCTGCCCCCTTCTCCCAATTCTTTGCCTTCACAAAAGTGCTGCTGTAAAAATATCTTAATGCACATGGAGTCTTTCTCCTTATAGATGGTCTCCTTAGGTTATAATCCTAGTAATGAGTGTCTGGGTCAAAGTGTATGGATATTTTAGTCACTTATTTGCACAATACCTAATTGCTTTCCAAAATAGTTATATCATTGTACAGCTATTGCAACAATGTGCTAGTGTGCTTATCTTTTCACAAACCCTCTAACATTGACTATTCTTGTCTTTTGTGATCTTTGCTAGTTTTGGAGAATGTGAGATAAAATTTCAGAACTGTTTTGGTTTGCATTTCTCTTATTATTAGTGATTCAGAGTGTTCTTTTAGATGGTTGTTAATAGATTATAATTCTTCTTTCAAGAACTATTTATAACCTTTGACCACTTAACCTTTTGGGAAATGGCCTTAAGTATACACATACTTATATGTACATACATCTGTGCATACATGAATATATTATATGTGTATGCGTGTATGTATTTATATATATTGGATACCAATCTCTTCATCTGAAAAATTTTATAAAAAGTTTTTTTTTACCCATTCACTTGATTCTCTTCTTATCTTAGATGTATTAATTTTGTTTCTGCAGGAGCTTTTCAGTTTTATGTAATCAAAGTTATCTATTTTATCTTTTATGTCTCATGTGAGATTAAGAATATATCTCTTAACCAGTGCCTGTGAAAGGCATATGATTGACTTCTCTTACAGATTTTTTTATGGTGTGATATTTAATATGAAAGTCATGTCTTCATTTAGAATGTATTGTGTAATATAGTGTAAGTTGTCCCTCTGAGCCTGATTTCTGTCAAACTCTCAGTTCCTCCAGCAGTTTGTATCAAATAAGGAATTCTTTCCTAAGTAATTTGTTTTCTGATTTATCGAAAACTGGATTGTTGAATTCCATTATCTCTGGTTTTCTCTTGTCTAGTTGGTTCAAATAATCTACCTCTCTGTTTTTAACCAGTAGCAAAAGATTTTGATGACTGATCTTTGTAACACAGCTTCAAGTCTGATGTACTATTTTGCCTTCATTTCTACCCCTTTTCATCATTTTACATGATCTATTATCTCTTGTTTTTCCAAATTAGTTTTTTTAAAAATTATTTTTATCAAGTTCTGTAAAGTATCCCTTTGATTAGTGATTGGTGTAGCATTAAAAATTTAAATTAACTTTGGTAATATTGTCATTTTTATTATATTGGCATGGCCCAGCCATGAATGCTGAATATTCCTCTAGCTAGTTAAATTGTTCTTCATGTCTTTAAGGAGGGCTTTGTGATTGCATTTATATATTTTATATTCATTGGTAGATTGATCCTCAGATACTTATGCATTTTGTAGTTATTTGGAATGGAATTTCCCTTTCGATTACTGTGTCCTGAATTTTGTTCATATTCTGTTGATATGTTATTGTTATTTGATTTGCTGATTCCCTGGAATTTTCTAAGTAAATCATCATATCATCAGCAAGTAAGGATAGTTTTATCTGTTCTTTATCTTTGTCCCTTTAATTTCTTTATCTTGTCTTATTACTATTGCTAATATGTGTTTGAGTCTGGATTTGAATTCAGGTCTTCCTGATAAAGTTCAGTGCTCTATTCACAATGCCACCTCACTGCCCCCAATATTTTGTCTGGCTCTGCAAAGTATCCCTTTGGTAGTTTGATTGATGTAAAATCTGTGAATTAATTTTGGTAGTATCTTTCTTTTTATTATAGTGGAATAACCCAAACATCAGCACTTAACCTCTACAGTTATTTAAGTTGTCCTTTATTCATCCTTATTTATCCTGATGCAAAATTAAAAAATTAAGAAAATAGTCATATTCTTTGGTTTTACACTTGAGTGAATTGGAATTCATGATAGTTCACTGAAAACTTACCAAGTTACTGGCTGCTGTTAGTGACTGGTTAAGGTCTGGCATATCAGTGCCTAAGGGAAAAGAGAAATCTTAAATTTTGATCTGGTGAGCCAAAGTTGACTCAAAGATGTAACAGCTGCCATATACTAATTGGGATACAATTCAGTGATTTTCCTTAGATTTCATAATCTGTGGTCCACACAATCATTTATATACCATTAGCAAACTGTTAAGCCCTTCCAATTTGCTCCTGCCCCCCCCCCCCCCTTTTAGGCTGTGAATTCATGTTTGTATTGGGAGAAGGAATTTAGTTCTTCCACAAATTAAGGTCTGGTCTCAGGGTAGAATTTACAAGGCGTCCTTTTACATATAACCCTCCTAGTAGCTTCTTTTATAGAACCCTTTAGGGTTTATGACAATTCAAAGGGTCTGGTAAGGTCTCACAAAGCTTCTCAATGATAATGAGACTTCCCAGGATATTAAGTTGAAGTTAATTTTGACAAGCGAAAATATAGCCATTTTGAATACTTAAGACATTTTTTAACCAGAAGGACACTGCCTTCCAGATAAAAGTCTCTAATGATTATTAGCTCATAAAATCATAAAATTACTTATAAAATCATAGCATTCAGATAAAAAGGGCAAGCTAAACTCCTGAAGATACAAATGCATCATCCTCTATGTACGTTACACAATTGACAGCACGATACAATGATATCCCAAGATCACAGTACAAGAAGTTCATAAACATAATACTGACATAAACATTAAAATATGAAACATGAAACTAAACTTATCACCAAATGACATGAGCCCACTTGAATGCATCTCCAAGTCAGCTACACAAATCATTCCATTCATCTACCAATTTTGGCATTCTATACTAGTTGCCTTAAGAGATCAATACAGAGTAATTATCACTGTTGCTCTTATAGTGCTTTCATTCAGAGCTCAGATCAACTATGCTGCAAATAATAATTTCTCCAGTAAATTGATCAAGCCCACTATGAATCCAAATTTTAAATTGCTAAATTTAAAATCTTGTTACATGATTCTAGGTACTCTGCCACATTCACGAGAATATAAAAATCTGTGGAGTCAAACTTAGAAATCATGAGAAATCTCAAAACTAACTTTACTTTCCTGAGGAAGAAATAAACATTTCTCCAAGTAGAATTCACAGCTTTACAAACATGGAAATCTCTCTACTCTCCTCTTTCATCAATGAGGGCTGAAATTTCCTTACATTTTCTACTGTACTTTACACACCTTGGCTTTTCTTATGGCCCATTTTGCACATTTTGACAGCTGGCAAAATTTAAGATCTTACATTGTTCCAGCTTGGGTGAAAATCACTAGTTCTAATAACTGCTGTTAGGGAATCAAGATTGAGTTGCATTAAAAAAAAAAACTTTTCTACTTCTAAGAGTACCTTTATATATTTCTCATTATCTTCTAATTTGCTTTATATTTATACTGTGTCAATGCAAATGGTCTCCAGCTTTCTCTAAATTTCTTTCCTTTTCTTCCCAAAGTCTCTGATTAAAGTCCCGCATACCACAAAATTATACCTTTCTCCACACTGATTCAACACTGTGCTTTCCTTCTCTGGTACATTCTTAATCCTGCAACTCTTTATTTTAAAATCATACCATAGTCCATCTGCAAAAGTAGTTTACTTTTCACTCCATTGAATCTCTCCTTTGCAAATTAGCACACTTTCATATTGACCAAAAATTACTACAAAACTACTTTTCCCTTCTTAGAATTGAAACTGCAGGGTTTACAAGCAGTTTCTCATTTTGAACTCTTTACGATTTAGTTTCTTACCTAAATTACCCAAATAATTAAATTCCGCAAAATCATTTACAGAAGACCACAACTGTCCAATCTCAAAATTGTATTTTCATTTTTCCAACTTCTTTGTTATTTTTAATTATAACAAGACTCTCTCCAAGCTGGAGAGAATGAATATGTGCTCCAGGCAATTCTCAAGATCCAGATAAGGCCTCTGATACTTCAAATTGTAATATTACCTGCTTTTGCTTTTCTTTGTTTTTGGAATCAATAGAGACAACTTTTAGATTGGCTTCAGTTCTTTTTAGAATTGGGCATTCTTTAGTCTGTGAAATCACCTTCTTCCCTTACAGTAAAACAATAAAGTGTTTCACCCTTCAGGAAAGGGAGAGCATGATAGAGAGGTCTGGGTACTGTTCCAAGCAAATCTCTCAATGTCTACTTTTAACAGTCTAGGGAGCTACACTCCCCGAGCCCCACTAAGTTACTTCAGTATACATTAAATATTCATAATTTGGAAATATACATTCAACACAAATTTAGTCTCAAGTTTCCAATGCCATGAATTTCTGCAAATGGTAAAAGGATCTTCTTTCTTCATTTCTGTCTCTCTCCCTCCCTCTGCATCCCAAATTGGACAGAATTAGGAGCTTAGAGATAAGACTATATCCTTTGAAAGCTCTGAAACTTTTAGTTGAAAAGTTGTCATTCTTTTCACCCTTTCCCTTTGGCTGATCAGACCATAGGAAAAAGTCAGAACATGGAATGCAGATAATGCTAACAGCATATACTCTATAAGTACTTAAAACAAATGAACAAACATAAACAAATTTTTTTTAACATTTTAATACTAAATATTTCAGTTTGACTTACTTAATTTTAATTTAATTAGTACATTTAATATTTTAATGTATTTCACTATATTTCAGGAAACCCAGAAGGTTTGTAGGGTTTTGGAATCTAGGAAAGGGAGAATGAGACTTCCTAGGCTGGGGAAGAGAAGAAGTTTCAGATGTGCCTGTCTGATCTGAAGTTGTTCTTTATCTAGAGAATCTTGTAAACTGGCAATAATTCTTTTTTTTCCTGCTTCTCAAAGATACCAGTGGTCCATATGCCTAGGATGCTAAACTTCCATAAAACCCTCAGAAATAGATTAATTTATCTAAATAAAAACTCCTGTCATCTGGTGATTGCTGGAAAGGGCTTTCGTTAATATACCCTTTCCATATAAAACATCAGAGCACTAAGCACTTTGGATATAGTTCTTTCAGCAGTTTCCCTGGTTGAGAATAAATTTTGACTATGTAGTCCAGAGGAGATCCAGAATTTGGTTTACTTTGTTGTCTGCCCATGATCCAGTGTGTCTTCAGGCTGAATTGGGGACCTCTATCCTCAGAGGTTGCCCCAGAGAGGTTTTTACTCTCTTGCTTGAAAGAGTTTATCATCAGGCTCTTCCTTGTCTCTCAGAACCATATAAAACACAAAATTGCAAGGTAGGAGTATGGGAGAAAACAAAATAGGGAAGTCTTTGGCTTATTAGCCTGCGGAATACAAGGCTGCCAGGCACAAGGTTTAGATTTCTCTTTCTCTTAGTTCAGGAAGCCACTTAGAAACAACTTCCCCCCCACCCCACTCCATATCCCCTCTTTTGAAACATAGGGTTCTCTGAGCCCTTGTATTTTACCTCTAAGTCACTGTAAGCTTGTCAAAGAATAAATATGCCTGCCTAAGTCAAATATTTCCAGCTCTGGACAGCAATTCACAACTAAGAAGATATTGGGCATAAAAGATCTGTTAAAGTGACAAAAGAACCTAGTTTATCCTCAGGCTAGATTGAAAGTCAGTAATGTGCTGTACGGTGGACAAGACATAGAGAGATTTGATTCCAGCCAACTTCTCTGATAGCAGGACTATCATATAATAAATGTGGGCCTAGGCTTTCCTCAGGCTGGACGAGGAGCCATTGATGGTCTTAAATTCTGTAAATATTTGCCTAACTTCCTAATTTCTAATAGGTCTCCTCAAGTTATATTCTAACTGGTCTCATAGTATAAAGAATTTGAGAAAAATTACTTTTACCACCCTGTGGAACATTGTAGACAGTTGAGTCCCAGGAGGCTGATGTGGGAGAAGTCTTACCTAGTAGGTACCTCACTGATCCTGAAATCCAAGTGCCCTGCCAGGAGTTCCAGCCATCCTGCAGACTAGATGTGCATGGAATTGATAGAATTATTTTTTCAGTGTCATAGGATCATAGATCTAGAGCTGAAAGAGACCTTAGAAGTAATCTGATCTAGGCCTTTCCTTTATGAAATGGGGGAAACTGAGGCCCAGAGAGATAAAGAGACTTGCCAGCTACTAAGTGACAAAACTAGGATTTGAATTCAAATCCTTTGACTTCAAGATCATTACTCTTTTCACTGAACCTAAGAGCCATTTCCTAATCGATAATAGGTGGAAAGTTATTAGTAAATAGCTTTCAAAATTAGAAAATGCAAATTGTCAGTCATATAAGAATAATGCTTCAAATAACTTAATAAAAAATACAAATTAAATTTAGCCACATGTTTCAAGTCACACCTAACAGATTAGCCAAAATGATGAAAGACTGAAATAGTGTTGGAGAGCCTGTAAGAAGCCAGGCAAACTGAACTGAGTATTGGCCTTACTGTTCTGAAAAATGAATTTGGAATTATATTAGAGAAGTCACTAACTTGTTCATACCCATTGTTATTGCTACTGGGCTTATATGTTCCCCAAAAGGATCAGTAACAGAAAGAAAGTTCTCATATTTACCATGATATTCATAGTAGCACTTTTATAGAAGCAAAAATTTGGTTTTAAAAAAGTGGGTGCCCATCTCTTGGGAAATGGCTTACAAAGCGTGGTATAGGATTGTAGTAGGAATATTATTGTTCCATAAGAAGTAATGAATATAAAGAATTTGGAAAAATAAGAAAGTTTTTGTGTGTAATCTGGTAAAGAGCAAAGAAAGCAGGACTATGACAATGAATAATACAAAGAGTACAATGATGCAGATGAAAACTGCACTAAAATGCATTAGAATTCTGATTAAACAACTAATCCTGGCTCCAGAAGATAAATGATGTGAAACATTCTTGTCCCTTCTTAGGAGAAAGGTGGTGAATTACAGGTGTGAATGTTGTATATGCTTTTAGACATAGTGTTTGTGTTGTCTGGGTTTACTTAACCATTTCTTTTTTATGCAGGATGACTTTAACACAGCCAAAGGAAATAGAGAAATAGAAACCATTTGCTTTGAGTTCCATATTTTTCATTTCACAACCCCTACATCATACCCTGTTCTCTCCTCCAGTCTCTAATAGTGGCCTTTCTCCTTGTCATGACCAATTCATGTACCAAGAATACCTGTTTCCTTGTCCCCATCCCCTTCCCTATCTTCTTCAGCAGATTTTCCCCCACCATCCATTACCTAATCTTCAGTTTCTCCCTATCTGTGGATTCCTTTCCTGTTGCCTTACAGACACTCCAGTTCTCCTCACTACATCCTACCTTCCCTGTTGTCCTCTATTTTGGTTTCTCAAACTCCTTGTGAAAGTCAACGTTTGTTACCTTTACTTTCTCTCTTTGTACTTTCTTCTGAACCCTTTCTAATCTGTCTTCCAGTCTCATCACTCAATTGAAATTGCCCTTTCCTGAAATTATCAGTGATCTAATTCCTAAATTTGATGGCTTTTTCTCAGTCTTCATGCTTCTTGATCTATTTGCAGAGCCTGACTGTTAATCATCTATCCTTTCTTCCTGAATACTCTATCTTCTCTGAGTTTTTGTGACATTGCCTTTTCTTGGTTCTTCTTGTCATACCATTTTTTCTGTATCCTTTGCTAGATTATTATTGATAACACATGATGGATATGTCCCAAAGCTCTATCCTGGTCCTCCTTTCCTTTTCCTTTCCTTTTTCTGTTCCCCATCCCTTGTCATGTTGAGCCTGATTTCCTGAGCTTTAGTTCCATGTCACCAATTATCCACTGGATTTCAAACTGTATGTCACATAGACATTTCAAACTTATTATGTCCCAGACTGACCTTACTGTCTTTCCCCTAAAACCTGCCCTTCTTTTCCTGCTAGTATTGTTTCAGTCAAAGTGAGACTTGTTACAGACCTTTGCTTTAAAAAGCCAAGGTCTCCCACTGCATCCAGGGCCATCTCCAGTTATCCTGACTATATCTTGCTACTAGGTGCAGATGGCTCCAGAGGAGAAAGTGAGGCTGGTGACTTTGCACAGCCTTCCCTCACTTAAATCCAATTCACTTGCATGTCATGGCATTACCTCCCTGATGTCATGGTCTTCTTCAAGAACAAAGGACAAACAACATTAATAACAGCCTTTCTTCTAAACTTCCCTGTTACTATCAAGGGCACAACTATCCTTCCGTTCACCCAAGATTCAAACCTAGGTGTCATCCTTAAACCTCATCCTCAGCTCTTACTCTCCCTTACTCCACATATCCATTCAATTGTCAAGTCTTGTCTTTTGTTTTGTTGTTTTTTCCCCATCCATCTCTTTCTCTCAATCTATATAATCACAACTCTTATTTTAAGACCTAGTCACCTTTCCTTTGGACTATTGTTGACTGTTGTTGGACTTGTAATTTATTTCCATACTTCCTCTCCTTTATGCAGCCTCCAAACTGATTTTCCTAAAGTAAAAATCTGACCATGTTTCTGTCCTTTTGAAAAAACTTCTTATTTCCTCCACTACAAATATAGTTAGGTGGCATAGTAGATAGAGTGCCAGGCCTGGAGTCAGGAAGATTGGACTTCAAATCCAGCCTCAGACACTTACTGGCTCTCTGACCCTGGCACATTAGTAACCTTGTTTGCATTGGTCCACTGAAGAAGAAAATGGCAAATTATTCCAGTATCTTTGCCAAGAAAACCCCCAGTGGGGTCAGGAAGAGTTGGAAGTGTTATTGTTGCTTGTCCTTTGCTCTTAAAAAGGACCATGACATCAGGAAGGAGATGTCATGACTTGCAAGTGAATTGGATTTAAGTGAGGAAGGGCTGTTTCAAAGTCACCAGACTCACTTTGGAAAGAAATGGGCAGCCATGTCAAATCCTGCAAAGAGGAAGAGTCAATCAATTAGTAAACACTTATTAAGAGTCTATTATGTGCCTGGTATTGTGCTAAGCACTAGGGATACAAAAAAAAAAGGGCAAAAAACAGTCCATACCCTCCAGGAGTTTACAATCTAATTGGGGAGATAACTTGGAAACAGACAAATCAAGCTTTATACAGGATAAATAAGATAATTAACTGAGGAAAGGCACTAGAATTAAAAGGGATTAAAGGTAGGATTTTTGTTGAAACTTCAAGGAAGTCAAGGAGGTCAGTGGCCAGAGCAGAGGAGGGAAGAGTGTTCCAGCAATGAGGGACAGCCAGAGAAAGTACCTGGAGCTAAGAGTGTCCTGTTCTTGGAACAGTCAGGAGAGGTCAGTGTTACTAAATCGAAGAGTATATGTTGGGGAGTAAAGTATAAGAAAACTGGAAAAGGACCTAAGTTATGAAGGGCTTTGAATGGCAAACAGATCCTGGAGGCAATAGAATGTGAAGAAGAGTAAGGATTAAAAATTGGTTCTTATTTAGTACCTTATGCATTTTACTGCCATAACAATTTGAAAAGATTAAGCTGGTAGCCCCGACAATATCATTTGGGTGCAGGCAACAATGGGAGCTAGCTGAGGATTCTTCTATGCTTCTTCGCTATTATACTGCCTACTGTCTTGGGCTTTGGCATGTCTCCCTACGTTTATGGGAGAGGAGAGGAGAGATCACCAACCATCAACAAAGCCTTCTCTCCACCCTGCATATGGCTTCAGATGAATCTGATAAACTTTTCCAGAGGGTTCTTCAAAGCCCTTCATGACCTTATTTTGAATTTGAACCCAAAGTTGAGAACTTCTTGTAACATGATACATATTTCTTTTTCTTTCCCTTGAAAGCTAAAAAATTCGTATGACATCAAAATCCAAAGAGAGCATGTCAAGTTCTAACACAAAGGAAAATAATTAAAAGATGCAAGTTGTACTTATATGTGTCATTAG
The DNA here is from genome assembly GCF_003287225.1 of Phascolarctos cinereus. Lineage (NCBI taxonomy): Eukaryota > Metazoa > Chordata > Mammalia > Diprotodontia > Phascolarctidae > Phascolarctos > Phascolarctos cinereus. The sequence continues at coordinate 439,998,408 of NW_027555847.1, read as the reverse complement.
ATGCTATAATCTAAGCCCTTCACATTATAGAGCCCAGAGGGATTAAGTGACTTTGTTCAAGGTCACTCAGGCAGTAAGTAGTAGAACTGGGATCTTATCTTAGCAGTGTTTTGGGGTTGTTTTTTTTTATATTCAAAATAAATAATACAAACATCAAATAGTAGTGGGGTTGCTAAATAAAATGTGATGTACTAATGTAATGGAATACTTGGCAACTATATATGGAGGCTAAGTGACAGTGAAAAGACAAGAATGACACTGAATTTGCAACCTAGGTGACTGGAATAAATATGGTGCCCTCAACAAATTACAAGTTTAGGAAGAAGAGAGGGTTTGAGGAAAAGAATAATTATTTCTGTTTTGGACTTGTTAAGCTTGAGATGTCTGTAGTGTATCAAGTTTGAAATGTCAACTAAACATTTGCTGATGGAGGACCTAAACTTCTTTGTGAAAGCTGAGAAACATCCACCTTTTCTCCCTCCTTCCTGCAAAAGCCTATTCCTTTTTCTTCCTTGACATTGAATCTCTCCTGTACACCTGTTGGTTTTCTACTTTTATATGTGGATACCAGAAACTTTGGTTTCTGTGTTTCTTTTTCTTTCTTACCTGATTTCTATAACAATTTCAGTGCTAGCTGAATTATCTCCAACACTCATCACATAGATTATATTTTTCTTGTTAATTGACTCTATTATGAATGTTCAGGGCTATTCTCTGAATAAAGCTTTTACTATACTAATTACATTTATTTTATGGACCTTCTGATAACTAGTGAGGTGAGCTTTTTGAATGAATGCAGAGATGCAGTCACTGGATAAAAAGGACTATGGATGAATATATAGATCTGGCTGTCATCTGAATAGAGATGACTTTTGAATTTTGATTGATGGGATCACCAAAATGGACTATAAATAGAGGGCCTAGGACACAGCCTTTAGGCATGTCCACCACTGGGATTGGGACATGAATGATGATCCAATAAAGGAGATTGAGAAGGTCATTCAGACAAGTAGGAAGAGAATAGTGGGAGAGAGAGAGAGCGCAAGTGACTGAGAGAGGGACACAGAGAGAGACAAAGAGAGAGAGCACACAGTGTTTTGAAAACCCAGGAGAGAGGCTTCCAGGAGCCAAGATGACAGAGTGAAAAGGTAGTTTCTCTCACTCTCCCCTATCAACCTCTGAAAACCCAGAAAATATCTCCCCAGAAAAAAAACACTGGAACACCTGAAGCAGTGCAGCAGCCCCGCAAACGGGTCTCCCAGTGCCTCAGCAAAAATAAAGGAGGCAGAACTACAAGGGGCCCCAGGCGATAAGTACCCTGTGCATTCATCTGAAAGGAGGTGAAGAAAACAAGTTAAAGGCTTCCTAAAGCCCCAGCCTTGCTAATTCCAACCCAACAACAGGTGAGCTGTCAGAGCCCTGCAGCCTCCAATTGTGAAGAAATCCTGAAGCCCAGGTGGTAGAGCAGGCAAACACCAACACCTGGACCTCAGTGCCTCAGTGAGGGTGGGGGAACCAGTGGAAACCAGCTCAGAAAACCACCAGGTGCCTTGGCACTCCACCACAAAGGAATCTCCCAGTACATTAGCAGAAATGGGGGAGACAACACTGCAGGGGACCCAGGCAGATAAACACCCTTCAGCACCCATCTAAAAGGAGCTGAAGAAAGCTAAAGGAAAGGAAAAGCAGGCAACCTAGAATTGCCTGAAAGTTCCAGCCTTGCTGATTCCAGCCCAACACGAGGTAAGCTGCCAGAAACCTACAGCCTCCAATTGCCAGCATAAGAGGCCCCAGCACACAAAGCCAGTGACCAAGACCTAGGCTCCCAACACAAGAAGCTTGGGTCAGTACCCTCTGTTCCCCAGCAGGAGAGCTCAATCTCTTTAAAGGCCAGGGAATAAAGAAACACCATGAGTAAAAAGAAATGTACCATAGATTCATATTATGAGAAGAGTGAAGATCAAGACAGAAATTCTGAAGAGGACAACATTGTCAACAAACCCACATCTGCAACAACAAAAGGGAATATGAACTGGTCTGAAGCCCAAAAAGCCTTCTTAGAAGAGCTCAAGAAGGATTTTAATAGTCAAATGAGAGAGGTAGAAGAGTCCTTCAAAAATACAATTGGCCAATTGGAAAAAAAATACACTGAAGAAAACAAGTCCCTAAAAAACACAATTGGCCAATTGAAGAAGGAAGTACAAAAACTAACAGAAGAAAACAATCTGTTAAAAACTAGAATTGGACAAATGGAAACTAATGTCTCTATGAGAGAGCAAGAATCAGTCAAACAGAAACAAAAAAATGAAAAAATAGATGAAAATGTAAAATACCTCATCAGTAAAACCTGGACCTAGAAAATTGACTCAGTAGAGACAATTTAAAAATTATTGGACTACCTGAAAATCATGATGAAAAAAAGCCTGGACAGTATCTTTCAGGAAATCATAAAGGAAAACTGCCCGAAGTCCTAGAACCAGAAGGGAAAATAACCATAGAAAGAATCCACCGATCACCACCTGAAAGAGATCCCAAATTGACAACGCCAAGAATATAATAGCAAAATTCCAAAATTACCAGATGAAAGAGAAGGTGCTGCAAGCAGCCAGAAAGAAAATTTAAATATCATGGAACCACAGTCAGGATTACACAGGACCTTGCAGCTTCTACATTAAAAGACCAGGGCATGGAACATGATATTCCCTAAGGCAAAGGAGCTTGGAATGCAGCCAAGGATCAATTACCCAGCAAAAATGAGCATCATTTTTCAAGGGAGGAGGTGGATATTCAACGAAATAGGAGACTTCCAAACTTTCCTGATAAAAAGACCAGAGCTCAACAAAAAATTTGATCTTCAAGTACAGGACTCAAGAAGGACTTAAAAAGGTAAATGGGACAAAAGAAGGATACAATATGTTGTTAATAAGGGGGGGTGCTGTTTAAACCCCTACAAGGGAATATGAGACTTGCAACCCTTGAGAACTGTATTGTTATTACACCTTGTTAAAGGAGTATACATAAAGAGGGTGGATATTAGTTGACTTTGATGTAATGATAAAAAAAAATCTAATCAAGTGGGTTAAATGGATCCAAATAAGTGGATCAATCTGATCTTAGAAAATGTACTGAGAAAGGAGGAGGCAGACAAGGGTAAATTACATTACAGGAAAAGACACAAAATCCTATTACAGCAGAGGGAAAGAAGGGGGGGGAGCATTGTTTGAACCTTACTCTCATCAGATTTGGCTCAAGAAGGGCATAATATAATCAGTTAGGTATAGAAATCTAACTTGCCCTATAGGCAGTAGGAGGGAAAAGGGGAAAGAAAAGGGAGGGGGGAAAAAAGGGAGGGAAGAAGCAGTAAGACTAAAGGGGAAGAAAAGGGAAAGGGATAATAAAAGGGGGAGGGACTGAAGGAGGTGGTGGTCAAAAGCAAAACACTAGTGAAGGGGGGAAAGGAGAAAGGAAAAAGGAGAAAGAAAAGCATAAATGGGGGAAAAGGATGGAGAAAAAGACACAGATAGTAATCATAACTGTGAATGTGAATGGGATGAACTCTCCCATAAAATGGAAAGGATTGCAGAATGGATTAAAAACCATAATCCTACAATATGTTGTTTACAGGAAACACATTTGAAAAAGAGTGACACATACAGGGTAAAGGTAAAAGGCTGGAGCAGAATATATTATGTTCAGCTGAAGTAAAAAAAGCAGGGGTAGCAATCCTGATCTCAGACAAAGCAAAAGCAAAAATAGATCTAATCAAAAGAGAGAAGGAAGGAAACTACATCCTGCTAAAAGGCACCATAGACAATGAAGTAATATCATTACTAAACATATATGCACCAAATGGTATAGCATCCAAATTCTTACAGGAGAAGTTCAGGGAGTTACAGGAAGAAATAGACAGCAAAACTATACTAGTGGGGGACCTGAACCTCCCCCTCTGCACTAGATAAGTCTAACCACAAAATAAACAAGAAAGAAGTTAAGGAGGTGAATAGAACATTAGAAAAGTTAGGTATGATAGACCTCTGGAGAAAACTGAATGGGGATAGAAAGGAATATACTTTTTTCTCAGCAGTACATGGCACATACACAAAAATTGACCATGTACTAGGGCATAAAAACCTCACAATCCAATGCAGAAAGGCAGAAATATTAAATGCATCCTTTTCAGATCATGATGCAATAAAAATTATATGTAATAAAGGGCCATGGAAAGATAGAAAAATAATTGGAAACTAAATAATCCTAAAAAATGATTGGGTCAAACAACAAATCATAGAAACAATCAATAATTTCATTCAAGAGAATGACAATAATGAGACAACATACCAAAACCTATGGGATGCAGTGAAAGCAGTTCTTAGGGGAAGTTTTATATCTCTAAATGCTTACATAAATAAAATAGAAAAAGAGGAGATTAATGAATTGGGCATACAACTAAAAAAACTAGAAAAAGAACAAATTAAAAATCCTCAACTAAACACCAAATTAGAAATATTGAAAACCAAAGGAAAAATTAATAAAATTGAAATTAAGAAAACTATTGAACTAATAAATAAAACTAAGAGCTGGTTTTATGAAAAAACCAATAAAATAGATAAACCTTTGGTTAATTTAATTAAAAAAAAGAAAGAAAAACCAAATTACTAGTATCAAGAATGAAAAGGGAAGCTACCACCAAGGAAGAGGAAATTAAAACAATAATTAGGAATTATTTTGCCCAACTATATGCCAACAAATTTGACAATCTTAGTGAAATGGATACATATTTACAAAAATATAAATTGCCCAGATTAACAAGAGGAAGTAAAATACTTAAATAACCCCATCTCAGAAAAAGAAATTGAACAAGCCATTGATGAACTCCCTAGGAAAAAATCTCCAGGGCCAGATGGATTTACATGCGAATTCTATCAAACATTTAAAGAACAATTAATTCCAATACTATATAGACTATTTGGGAAAATAGGTGAAGAAGGAGTCTTACCAAATTCTTTTTATGATACAAATATGGTGTTGATACCTAAACCAGGAAGAGTCAAAATAGAGAAAGAAAATTATAGACCAATTTCTCTAATGAATATAGATGCAAAAATTTTAAACAAAATACTAGCAAGTAGATTGCAGCAACTTATCACAAGAATAATACACTATGACCAGGTAGGATTTATACCAGGAATGCAGGGTTGGTTCAATATTAGGAAAACTATCAGCATCATTGAGCATATCAACACAAAACCAACAGAAACCACATGATCATCTCAATAGATGCAGAAAAAGCTTTTGATAAAATACAACACCCATTCCTATTAAAAACACTAGAAAGCATAGGTATAAATGGAGTCTTCCTTAAAATAATAAATAGCATATCTAAAACCTTCAGCAAGCATTATATGTAATGGGGACAGGCTAGAAGCATTTCCAATAAGATCGGGGTGAAACAAGGATGTCCATTATCACCACTGTTATTCAATATTGTACTGGAAACCTTAGCTTTAGCAATAAGAGAAGAAAAAGAAATTGAAGGCATTAGAATAGGCAAAGAAGAAACAAAGCTATCACTCTTTGCAGATGACATGATGATATACTTAGAGAATCCTAGAGAATCAAGTAAAAAACTACTTGAAATAATAAACAACTTTAGCAAAGTTGCAGGCTATAAAATAAACCCACATAAATCATCAGCATTTCTATATATTACCAACAAAGCCCAACAGCAAGAGATAGAAAGAGAAATCCCATTTAAACTTACTGTAGACATTATAAAATATTTAGGAGTCTACCTCCAAAACCCAGGAACTCTATGAACACAATTACAAAACACTTTTCACACAAATCAGATCTAAATAATTGGAAAAACATCAGTTGCTCATGGGTAGGCCGAGCTAATATAATAAAAATGACAATCCTACCTAAGCTAATTTACTTATTCAGTGCCATACCAATCAAACTACCAAAAATTATTTTATAGAGTTAGAAAAAATAATAACAAGATTCATTTGGAAAAACAAAAGGTCCAGAATATCAAAGGAACTAATGAAAAGAAATGCAGGGGAAGGTGGCCTAGCAATTCCAGATCTTAAATTGTATTATAAAGCAGCAATCATCAAAACTGCTTGGTACTGGCTAAGAAATAGGGAGGTGGATCAGTGGAATAGGTTAAATATGCAAGACACAGTAGTCAATGACTATAGTAATCTATTATTTGATAAACCCAAAGACCCCAGCTTCTGGGATAAGAACCCACTCTTTGAAAAAAACTGCTGGGAAAACTGGAAAAGAGTATGGCAGAAACTAGGCATAGACCCAAATCTCACACCATATACCAAAATAAAGTCAAAATGGGTTCATGACTTAGATATAAAGGCTGATACCATAAGTAAACTGGGAGAACAAGGAATAGTTTACCTATCAGATCTATGGAGAACAGAAGAATTCATGACCAAACAGGAGATAGAGAACATTATGAAAAGCAAAATGGATAATTTTGATTACATTAAATTGAAAAGTTTTTGCACAAACAAAGCCAATGCAACTAAGATTAGAAGGAAGGTAGAAAATTGGGAAAGAATTTTTACAACCAGTCTCTCTGATAAAGGCCTCATTTCTAAAATATATAGAGAATTAAGACAAATTTATAAGAACACAAGCCATTCCCCAATTGATAAATGGTCAAAGGATATGAACAGACAGTTCTCAGATGAAGAAATTAAAGCCATCTATAGTCATATGAAAAAATGCTCTAAATCATTATTGATTAGAGAAATGCAAATCAAAACAACTCTGAGGTACCACATCACACCTATCAGATTGGCCAACATGACAAAACAGGAAAATGATAAATGTTGGAGAAGATGTGGGAAAATTGGAACACTAATACATTGTTGGTGGAGTTGTGAAATGATCCAACCATTTTGGAGAACAATTTGGAACTATGCCCAAAGGGCTACAAAAATGTGCATACCCTTTGATCCAGCAATAGCACTTCTAGGGCTATATCCCAAAGAGATCAAACAAATGGGAAAAGGACCCACATGTACAAAAATATTCATAGCAGCTCTTTTTGTGGTGGCAAAGAATTGGAAATTGAGAGGATGCCCATCAATTGGGGAATGGCTGAACAAGTTGTGCTATATGAATGTAATGGAATACTGTTGTGCTACAAGAAATGATGAACAGGCTGACTTCAGAAAAACCTGGAAAGACTTATATGGTCTGATGGTGAGTGAAGTGAGCAGAACCAAGAGGACTTTGTACACAATAACAGCCATTATGCAATGACTAATATTTTAAACTGAACCCTTCTCAGCATTATGAGGATCTAAGACATTGCCAGAGGCCTCGGGATGGAAAATGCTGTCCACATCCAAAGAAAGAACTATGGAAGTCGAATCGCTATCACTTATTTTTACCTTCTGTTGAGTTTTGTTTCATCTTTCTGATGGTTCCTCCTATTGGTTTTAAGTTTTGCTTACAACTTCACTAATGTGAAAATATGTTTAATGGTATGTAAATGTAAAGCCTATATCGGGGAGTGGGGGGGAGGAAGGGGAGAAAAATTTTTAACTCAAAAGCATATGGAAGTGATTATTGATAAATCAAAATAAATTAATAAAATAAAAAAAAGAACAAAAAGAAAACCCAGGAGAGAGAGAGTGAGATTCTCCAAGAGGAGGGGGTAGCCAAAACTTTCGGGTCCTGCAGAGATGTTAGGGAGAATAAAGCCATTTCCCATGCATTTATTTATTTTCTAACTTATATTTATAATATTTTTGTTCATGTCTCATTCACCCCTAGTAGAGTGTAAACTTCCCAAATTCAGAAACTGTCATTTCATTTCTGTGTCTTTGTTCGTTTAGCACTTAGATGACACTTAAATGCTGTTGAATTAAACAGAAATGGAAGGGAAATTTGTAATAATTAAATAATTTCAATTTTAATCTTTTTTATATTACACAGCAACAAAAAGTGTTTTTAATATTTGAAAATGTGCTATTTCCATGCATTGGTCTGTCAGAAAAGCCAGAAGAACAATCTGCTTCCATGTTAAATGTTGCTCCTGAATCTCTTTCTGTCTAGGCCCTCAGAGGTTTCTCAATACTTAGGGGAAAACTGTATATAGATACTGCTGCTTTATATAGCTGTGGTTAAAAGTTATGGAGATACCTGTTTGACCTTGGTTAAATCATTGACGCTCTTGAGGCCTCAGTTTCTTCATCTGCAAAGTAGCTAGATAATGGTATGTATGGTATGTCTATATTTTTAATTTACTTCTATGTGTGTATATTTCATGCTTTAGAAACTGTTTGGGATTTGTGTCTGTTTCTCCAGCACATAGCATAGTGCCTGGAACAGATTAGTCACTTAGTAAATGCATATTGATGAATAGATTAATTAACTTGGTTCTCCTATTAAAAAAATGGAAGTTATAGAGAATGGATTTGCTAAGCGTATATAGTGTGAGTATCTCTTGGCATATGAATGTAGGGTATTATATTCATTAAGCTACATTCTAGTCACTTCTCTCTTCCTACACCTTTTCAAACATTCATCATTCAGCAAGCATTTATTTAGCACCTGCTGTATTCCAGACACTCTACTAGATGCTTGGGATCCAAATACAAAAATAAACTAAACATTCCCCACTTTCACTCAGTCACGTCTCAGGTCCTGCTTTAGTTATTTTCCTTCATTATAAGTAAGCCCTGTTCCTGGGCAAAAATTAGCCCCACCAAAGTGCCTCTAATCCATGGATTCCAAGTCCTTTGTACTTTATCTTTGGCAGCCATAATATCTTGTTGTCCTCTTTCCCTCTCTTCATTCTACTTCAACTCAGATAACTAGTCATCATTTCCTAATATGTGTCCACATCTGCTAAACAAGAGTGAGGGATTGAACACACTACCTCTCATAGCTTCCCTTAAACCAGGAGCATTGTCAGTTTTTGTATCTTCATTAGTCCTGAACCAGAATTTGCCCATGTCCTATCTCATGCTGACCAAGAGCCAGTTTAACCCTATGTTCACCTTACTGCTTGATCCTGTCAAGAGATGTCATTGTTTTAGAAAACCCTAGGATATGGAGAATTAGCTTTCTGCTCAGCAGAAACAGTGACCAGTTACATTCCAGGTAACTGCATGGGTAAGAATTGCTAAGATTTATCTAACTTTTTTTTTTAGGCAATTGGGGTTAAGTGACTTGCCCAGGGTCACACAGCTAGTAAGTGTCAAGTGTTTGGCCTGAAGCTAGATTTGAACTCAGGTCCTCCTGACTTCAGGGCCAGTGCTGTATTCACTATGCCACCTAGCTGCCCCCTATCTAACATTTTCAAAAGCCTAACTTGATTGTATATGGTTTAGTACCTACCAAACCTTCAGATATTCAGCACAACTGAAGTTGACTATGGCAGCCTATTGAGGTGGAGAAATCATGAATTTTTTAAAAAACCTGTTTTTTTTTGTTCTGTTAGAGTGGATGAGGGACATTGGGAGGCAAAGTTATGCAAGTTAGCATGGTGAATCAAAAGTGCATTCTATGAGCAGTGAAAAAGCTTTAATTACCTATGGGACAGTGAAATATCCAAGTGTAGGCTATCTTTGGCAAAAAAAAATGAGGAATTTTATGATGGAACAAAAGGCACAAAAACTCCATTTTGTCAGGTTAAATTAAGTTATATGTGGCAGTACATTGCTGAAAAATGTACCTGTCATGCAGTAGAATGACAAGTAATCCATTTTATTTTATTCTATATAAATTCCTTTCTAAGGCCACTGCTGCTTACTGGAAATGACTTACTGGGAGATCCTTTTAATTTTGCACAGTAACTGACATCCTAGTTAATGCCATATGTGTTATTAGCGAAGGCCGCTGATATTCCAGTATTTCTTTGTTAATATTATCCCCTAAACTTTGAAAGTATATGATAATGGTACCATATCCTGGTAAAATGAATGATTTCATTCCCCTCTCACTATATCCTTCCCCTGTGTATATTGTGTCATTCATTATAAGTTCCTTGTTGTTTTTAGTTTAACAGCAAAATATCACTGTATTTGTTTTTTGAAGGTTTTTTTTTAAGCTCTCTTTTTGGTTCTTAAATGAAAACAGCATGACCACATGGAGCACTTTGAGATTCAAATGTCAATGAAATTGGGTTAGATGTAATGGCTTTAGGGATATAACTTGGCATTTAGTTTTGCTATTCATTTTGAAAGACTATTCAAGAATATTAGCTTGTAGGTTTAGGTCTTGCTTTAGGCACATCAATTTATTGAAAAATTTATTGTCCTCTGAATGCAAAAACCACGTCTATCAACTAGTTTTAGCAATAGTAGAACTCTCTGGTGAGAGAGGAATATTATATTTTATCCACATTATAAAGCAGAAAATAGTAAATGCTGATTTATAGCAGTTTGAGTGAGTTAGTACAAATCCATTGCCACTACTGGGAAAAAAACCAACAACTTAAAAGATAATGTTCTATTCGTAGATGGCTTTTTCTTTCCTACGATGGCACATTAAAATCACTTTTAAAAACTAAAGCCCAGTTTCTGCTATTTCAGGAACTTCTCTATAATTCTGTCTTTGTTGTGTGACTTCTTTATAGGTGCTAGTGATTTAACATTGAAGTCACTTTGGTAAAGTAATAAATATGTCCTTTTAAATGGGCTTTAACTTATTGCTGAATTCTACACCATGTTTAGAGTAGTTTAGTGAGAATTCAATACATATATATATATATATTTTTTTGTTGTTGTTGTTGTTGTTGTTGTTGTTGTTGTTGTTGTTGTTGTTGTGGGAACCTAGTTCAGTCCTTTAATAATATAGGAGAAACTGAGAGTCACAGAAATTGAGACTTGTCCAAAGATTACACAGTAGCCAACGTCACCATTGGGTTTTAAACTGAGACTCTTTGATGCCTGATGCAGCATTTTAAAATTTCTACTGCAGTGTGATATTGGGAACTATGATATTATTTTATGGAAGTTTCTTCCACTATTTGATATATTACATGCATGACTCTAACAAGCTCCTTTGCCTCTTGTTCAGTCTTTTTTTTCCCTCTTTTTTAAAATTAATTTATTTTGATTTATCAACAATCACTTCCATGTGCTTTTGAGTTTAAAAATTTTCTCCCCCTTCCTCCCCACCACTCTCCCCAAGACGGCGCACAATCTGATATAGGCTATACATATACATCCTGTTAAACATATTTTCACATTAGTGATGTTGTAAGTAAGAATTAGAACCAATAAGAGGAATCACCTGAAAGAGGAAACAAAACATAGCAGAAGAAAAAAAGTAGCAAATAGTATGCTTCCATCTGCATTCAAACTCCATAGTTCTTTCTTTGGAAGTGGATAGCATTTTCCATCATGAGGCCTTTGGAGATGTCTTAGATCCTTGTATTGCTGGGAAGGGTTAAGTTTATCAATATTAGTCATCGCACAATGTGGCTGTTATTGTGTACAATGTTCTCTTGGTTCTGCTCACTTCACTCAGCATCAGACCATATAGGACTTTCCAGGTTTTTCTGAAGTCAGCCTGTTCATCATTTCTTATAGCACAATAGTATTCCATTACATTCATATAGCACAACTTGCTCAGCCATTCCCCAATTGATGGGCATCCTCTCAATTTCCAGTTCTTGGCCACCACAAAAAGAGCTGCTATGAATATTTTTGTACATGTGAGTCCTTTTCCCATTTGTATGATCCTTTTGGGATATAGCCCTAGGAGTGGTATTGCTGGGTCAATGGGTATGCACATTTTTATAGCCCTTTGGGCAAGGTTCCAAAACCAAAATGGTTAGATCATTTCACAACTCCACCAACATTTATCATTTTCTTATTTTGTCGTATTGGCCAATCTGATAGGTATGATATGGTACCACAGAGTTGTTTTGATTTGCATTTCTCTAATCAATAGTGATTTTGAGCATTTTTTCATGTAACTATAGATAGCTTTAATTTCTTCATCCAGGAACTGCCTGTTCATATCCTTTGACTATTTATCAGTTGGGGAAAGACTTGTATTCTTATAAATTTGATTTAATTCTCTACATATTTTAGCAATGAGGCCCTTATCGGAGACACTGGTTGTAAAAATTCTTTCCCAATTTTCTACCTTCCTTCTAATCTTAGTTGCATCGGCTTTGTTTGTGCAAAAACTTTTCAATTTAATGTAATCAAAGTTATCCATTTTGCTTTTCATAATGTTCTCTTTCTCCTGTTTGGTCATGAATTCTTCTGTTCTTCATAAATTTGATAGGTAAACTGTTCCTTGCTCTCCCACTTTGCTTATAGTATCAGCCTTTATATCTAAGTTATGAACCTATTCTGACTTTATTTTGGTATGTAGTATGAGATTTTGATCAATGCCTAGTTTCTGCCATACTCTTTTCCAGTTTTCCCAGCAGTTTTTGTCAAAGAGTGGGTTCTTATCCCAGAAGCTGGGGTCTTTGGGTTTATCAAATAATAGCTTACTTACAGTCATTGACTACTGTGTCTTGCATACTTAACCTATTCCAAGGCTCCACCACTCTATTTCTTAGCCAGTACTAAGCAATTTTGATGATTGCTGCTTTATAATACAATTTAAGATCTGGAATGGCTAGTCTACCTTCATGTTTAGAAGGGGATTTGTGTGTGATTTAAAATATGGTAAAGAAATGAAGGGTATCTTCAGAGTAAAGAATCTTCTTTGAGAAATTCTCTCTGGAGTGGCTAGTCTACCTTCATGTTTAGAAGGGGATTTGTGTGTGATTTAAAATATGGTAAAGAAATGAAGGGTATCTTCAGAGTAAAGAATCTTCTTTGAGAAATTCTCTCTTTTAATACCTTCCTCATTTTCCCACCAGCTTCTATTCTGTTTTAACTTAGGCCTAATGACTCATTTTTTTCCCTTTGGGTTATCTTATAAGCCAAATGAAAAATATACATATACATTAGGATACAGCTTCAATAATTTTCTAGTAGCAGCACTGAAAAATCTGTCCTTAGGAATATGTAGGCCTTCCATTTTAGATGGTACTCAGGTTTAAAAGAGACCTGTACAGCTTACTTTTGCATGAATGCCATAGCAGGTGGAGTGAGGATTTTGGTCTGTTTCCCAAATAGGTTGCAGTAGTATAATATTGTTTATTTTTTTAATATCTTGTGGGATTTGTTTGATTCCAGTGGACTCATGCTTCTGATAAGTCTCATGTTCATATTCTCTCTCTCTCTCTCTCTCTCTCTCTCTCTCTCTCTCTCTCTCTCTCTCTCTCTCTCTCTCTCTCTCTCTCTCCATCGCTTTTTTGATGGTCAGTCTCCGGCTCAGTAAGAATTAAATCACTGAGAAGCCACTTAGTAAGACTGCCTCTTTTTGCAGATTAATAATCTGAAGCTTAAAGAGATTAAATGTTTTGCCCACTATCACACAGATATGTTTATAGTTGTATTTTCCTTTATTTTTTCTGTTCTAGGCAAGAAATATTTGACTATATTTGTCAGTTTTGTTATTGTTGATTTTGCCTTCTTTCTTTCTTCTGAAGACACTGACAACCACCTGGTGCAGGCCTTCTTTATCTCAGGACTGAACTATTGCAATGACCTTATAGTTAGTCTCCCTGCCACAAATCTCTCCTTACTGCAATCCATTCTTCATTCATCTATCAAATCAGTCTCCCTAAGGCACAGGTCTGATCTCCAGGATCAAATATAAAACCCTCAGTTTGGCGTTTGAAGCTCCTCATCACTTGGTGCCTTCCTATCTTTCCAGTTTTCTTGCATGTTACTCCCCTCCAAGTACTCTGCCATACAATGGCGCTGACCCCCTTACTATTCTTCTTACAGGATGCTGCATTTTCTCATTTTGTGTATTTTCCCTGATTGTCCTCTAAGGCTGAAGTGCTCTCCCTCTTCAGGTCTGCCTCCTGTTGTCACTGGCTTATTTCAAATCTCAGCTCAAATCCCACCTTCTGAAAGCAACCTTCCCTAGTCCTCCTTAATGTCAGTGCTGTCCCTCTGAGGTTACCTCCAATTTGTCTAGTATGTATCTTGTTTGTACATAGTTGTTGGTGTGTTGTCTTTTCCTCATCGAATGAAGTACTGTTTGTAAAGCACTCAGTACAGTGCTTGGCACAGAGTAGGTAATATCTACATTCAGATTCTCTTCCTTTCCCTTTCGATCGTGAGTTCCTTGAGGGCAGGAACTGTTTTTGTCTTTCTTTGTATCCTCAGTGCTTTGCAGCACCTGACACATAGTAGTCTCTTAATAAATACCTATTGACTTTCTACTCTAGTGAAGCAAGCCAAGTTGTATATTTTTAAAATCCCTATTTGGGAGATAACACCAAAAACAAATGACAGTTCTATAGTTTGCAAAGTATCCTTATATAGAGTGTAATATGTTGCTTGGTACTCTGGTACTTTTGGTATGATTTTATTGGCATGGTTATTCTCTTCACTGATGTAGTTGGTAAACCCATCCACATTCTGTCATCCTGTATGGTCTAAATTTTCCTGTGAATTCTCTCTAGTGGAGAACTCAAGGGAGGTCTTCCTGTTATTCTTATTTGTTAGGGATACCATTATTCTATTCTTTCCCTTCATGTGTTGTTCTTGATTTGACTACTGCAGTATTGCTTTGCATTATTATTTCATTTTCCATGCACATGAATTTTATTTTTTCAACTAGGCCTTACCTTCCATGAGGCTAGGGACCATATCTTCTTTTTATTCTCATTGTACCTAATACAAAGTTTCTACAGGGTAGGTACTTGTCGATATTTATCAAATGAATGAATGAATTCAGTCTTATGCTTATTTGATGGAGATTTAGGATTCTAAAGACAAATGTTCCCTTATTGACAACATTTTCCTGTTGTACAGATAGAGGATAAAAGCTAATTTCTTCATGTGACTCAGCTAAATCATTGGACTGGACTATAAATTTCCTTTCTAATATTGTCTCCCTGATGATAACATTTGATAAATGTAATTTAAACCTGCCAGAGCTCTCAGGGATTGATTTGCAGAGATCAAAAAAAAAATCATGGCAGTAACAACAAAAAAACCCTTAGTCTACAAACATTTTTGTAATTTCTTCAGTTTTTATCTGTCATTGAATATATACAGCAAGAAGTGTGCTAGCAGTGCAATGGATAATGTTAATTGTATTTTCTTTTTATTTTTCTTTGCAAGTTTTATTTGCTTGAAGCCTGATTTATTTTCTGTCTGTCTTAATTCTTTGCTGGGAACTTGATCCATAAACAGTTTAAGTTTATTGAGACTAATTTATTGTTTCTATTCACTTATATTTACTTTTGTGTTATATGTAGATACTTTTCTGTGTTTTTTTAAAAAAAAGTGTTAGTTTCTTTTCTATAACATGACCATGTAGGGTATTTTTAGCCTCAGTTCTTTTTAAAATTATATAAAGCAGGACTTTTTAAACTTTTTACACTTATGACCCCTTCAGCATTTCTGAAACTATGGGTCACGACCAAACTGGCATCATTACTATCCAGAGCAGCCCAAGAGATTCAGTGAAGAAAAATATCATAATGAAAAATTAAATGATGATGGGCACGCACACATATCAACTTTGATGTCTTTGTTATGTAACGTGGGTTCACACCAGCTACCCAATTGTTTTAAATTGACTGTAACTTAGAAGTTGTTGGCTCCTTATTGGGCTGTTGAAAGCACCCAACAGTGTATGGCCCCTAATCAATTTCCATTCCTTCCAAGTGTAGTACATGCAAAATAATCAGTACCTGTTTGTATTATTTTTTTAAACTATAAATAATTTTGTAGTAGTATTAGTAAGTCATAGCTATTCGTAGTTAGAACTCTGGTGGTAAGAGAAACTTCTACAAATCCAGTTCAAATACCAAACCCAGAACAAGAGGGAATGAAAATATGACAGTAGTGTTGTCCCATTTGGCTAGGGATTTCCCCAGACACTCAAGGGGTTCATTACCAGATTTGTGTAAATGGGGCCCCATCACTTTGCCAAAATAACTTGGGCAAGTAGAAGCAAAATTGTAGATTTCAAAACAAAACTCTTGAATTTCAGATTGGAAGATGTGGTCAACTGAAACAGTCTTCCCCTAGGGCTGAATTTTTCTTTTCTGAGCAAAAAATTTTGAGCTAAATAATTTATTAACAATGTAATCAGCAATAATCCAGACATAAATAATTATTTGTTATAATAGAAGATTACAGTCAAAGTCACTTCAACCATCACTGCAAATAACTTTTGAAAATACAGTCCCATCATTCATTTTACTTAGAATACCAGGTAAGGTGTCTTCTCAGGAATTCTCTTTGTACTCAGTGCAGTATGATGGTTAAAACAATTCCATCAGGAAAGAAGTTCTCTATATCTTATTTTTCTCTCTTTTCCAGGTTCTCTCATGTCATTACTCTTAACAGTTTCTCCAGATTCTCTCCTTATAAAATTCTCTTTATAATCTTTCTTCATAATATAAAATTTAAGTAGTTCTAAGAAAGTTTTTCCTCATTTTTCTTTTCTACAGTTTCCTTCAAACTTTCTAATTCTCTTTTCTTTTATCTCTCAAAAACTTCCAGCCCAATTGCCAACTCCTCAGCCTTCCATCTGGCATTTAAATCTATGGTAACAGTGATTGTAAGAGAAACTACTGAAACTGGTGTTACAATAAGGCATGTATCATTTTAAAGTATAAGTTTTGTCAGCATTTGGTTATTTGGCTGTACCTCTCTCCCTCCTCAGATCATTTTCTGTATCTCGTCTCAGTTGATGCATAAACTCCTTGAGGGGAAGGACAATCTCATTTTAGTCCTTGTGACCCCAGCATCTAGCATATCTTGCCCATTAATAATCAGTTAGTAAATATTGGTTGAATTAAACCTAAGTATGATGTTCATATAATTGTTTTTAAGACTGATACACATTTTCTTTTTTCTTTTTCTTCTCTTTCAGATAACCATGAATCTATTGCTATTTTTTATTTTGGGATTGCTTGTTCACTTTGTGTTCTTTGTGTCCATCTTTGACATTTACTTTACTTCTCCCCTGGTACATGGTATGACTCCTCAAATTACTCCTCTGCTGCCTCCAGCTAGAAGATTAGTGTTATTTGTTGCTGATGGCCTTCGGGCAGATTCCCTCTATGAATTAGATGAAAATGGAACTTCGAGAGCACCATTTATCAGGTAAGAGATTTGACTAAAATGAAACCTTTTCATGAAGTTTGCCTACAGCACAAATAAACAGTTAAAGATCACATAGCTATTCTTATGTGGGTATAAGAGGTAATAAGGATAGGGATTGGATACAAGATATTGGCATTTCATTATAGATTGATCTGATTTTCAGAAGATATTCTTTTCTTCTGATTACTTTGCCTATGATTTAAGCATGTTGTTCTTCCAGGTGAATTTTGGCTACATGACTCAAACTGAAACATTTTCCTGGATTTTCAGGTATAGGAAGGTTTAAAGGATCTGCCAACCTCACTTTTAGGTTACTCCTCAGCCTGCTAATTCACTTGTTCCCATATTTCATCTTATAACACCAAGCTCTGGAGTAACGAAGAGTTTATGTTTGAATACTTTCTTTTTTAATTAATGCAGTTTTAATCTGTTATTAATCAGTTGTCTAAAACTTCTTTGCCAGCTCATTAAATATTATTTAAAATAAACTGGAGATACCATTTCTCATCTCTCTCTGTGTTAAATTCCTTAATCACCTGTGATTAAATAAGTATTAAATTATTAAATATACAGTTTACTAACAACCGAACTTAATAATAAGGATATAAATAATCGTAATATTTTGTCCATTAGAAAAATCATATCCCGATGTACCTCAAACTCTTACTATAATAGCAGATGATTTCTCTTCACTTCTGGAAACACAATTTCACTTTTAAATTCACTTAAGAAATGGATTAAAGTATCTCTAGAATTCTCTTCATATTTTTCCTTAAGAATTAAATTCAGTCTTTTAGGAAATGTCATATTAGTTTTTTTTCCTTGTCTTCTTTTTAGCCTTCAGAAGAAGCAATCTCTTCAGCTTCTGTCAAGCTATTCTGCTTAATAATCTCTTTCAAGACTTCTCATAAAATTTTCTTTATAATGTTTCTTCATAAACTAACAGTTGACTGTTCTTACAAGAAAGAAAATTTTTCTTACTTTCTTTTTCACTTTTTCCATGTTTAGCCCATAGAACTTCATAAATCGAAAACCTGTACTCTGGCCAACTCCATAGGGAGACCTACCTCATAAATGACAATTATAACTACGTTCCCTTCTCCCTACCCAACCTCTAGCACAAACTGCCTTTTCCTGGAGCATTCCATTTGGCTCTTAAAGCTATGATAAAGGTGTCTATACCTTCTGTGAAAGTTATTGAAACATGTGTTACGTCCATATATAAGCTGATATAATAAATATTCTACTAATTACCAAATTTTGTTTTTTTTTAAAAGAATAATAACACTTATAGAATATCTACTTTGTGCCTGTGCTAAGTGATTTGTAAATATTATCTCATTTTCATTCTTGCAAGAACTCTGGGAAGTAGGTGCTATTATTATCCCTATTTTACAGTAGAGAAAACTGAAGCAAACAGAAGTTAAGGGACTCACCCAAGGTCACAAAGCTAGTAAGCATGTGATAAAAAAAAGATAAAATTTAAAGTAAGACTTAAAGAAATATAAACACTCTTAACCCCCCCCCCCAAAATTCACAATTCCATGGGACATGTGTTGCAACTGCATTTATTATAAGAGAAATGAATATGCATGTGGAACTCTATGCCCAGTACTAAGGAGTTCAGGTTCCAGACAGAAGCCTTGCATATTTATGAGTCTCAGTAAGGGTGGGGAGGTGGGGAGGGCAATTCCCTCCTAACTGGGAGTGGCATGGGAGGAGGACTGGAGCAGTACTAGTGGGGAAAGGATTAATCCCCTCCTAAAGAAGAGGAGAATGGTTAAAAAAAAAAAGGGAGGGGGAACATGAGTAAGTAAATTGGCAAAAGCAGCATTCATTTTCCTTGGAAACTGGTCTGCTTATCTACCAGGATCCCATCTACACAAATAGTTTCTCCGTCTGGTGCAGACTGACTAGCCCCTGTCTTGTGGCAGGTTTGACACTCAAGGGCACAGAGGGAGTTTACCTAGGGGTGAAAATAACAAATTATGTCAGCTCTGGAGGGCTTCATCCTTGACTAGTTCAGGGCTTCCTGCATATTCTGGGTCCAGTATGGCAACTCAAGAAGATAGGTTAAGTTGGCTTCAGGGCAACAACATTTGTGTGCCTTCCTCATTAAGTTATCATCCTTGGTTAATCTATCTCTGGTTTTATTTTGCTTTAAGAGAAACTTTTGTAGTGGTTGTGGTTGTTCTTTTTGTAATTAGTAGGTAGCTTCTTTGCAAATCTTTTTTATTGACCAATCCAACTTCTCTCTTGGCTTTTAAAACTCAAGCATATTTAAAAGTTTTCATAACTTCCTTAAAATTATTAACTACTCCAATAGGCTCTAACTGCCTACTGAGCCAGCTTATTTAGAATGTTGTATTTTTTTTCCTTTTCTTTTAAATTAAAAAAAAATTCTCAGAATAGTTTTTAAACAGATACTCCAGTTTCTCTACAGCAGTCGTGGTTTATAAAAATATAACTTAAATACTTTGTTATTTTTGTTATATGTTTTTCCATGTCTCATGGAACTGTGATTTTTTTTTTTGGTAACAGTGTTTATACTTCTTTAAGTCTTACTCTAAGTTTTATCTTTTTTATCATATGCTTATTAGCTTTGTGACTTTGGGTAAGTCTCTTAACCTTCCTTTGAAAAATCACAAGAAGATTGCCATCACCCTTATTGCAAGAAGAATTATTCTCATTCCATGTATCTTAGAGTTATTTAAGTTTTTAAAACACTGTAGTAATCCCTGGGGGGCTGCTACTATGTTGGCTAAAAGATGGGAAGGATTAAGTTTTATTTGAAAGAACACAGGATTTATAGGCAGGAGACCCACATTTTGGTTATGCGCATTGTCTCAAATTCCATTAAACAGTTATAAATGACCTTAAGGTACAATCAGAAAGTGAACACTTAGAAGGTAAGCTTGAGAAGCCCGAAATTATTTAGAATAGATTATTTAAATGATTATGCATTGATTTTTTAACAATTGCTTGCTAGTAGGTTGCTCTTTGTCCTTTGTTCTTGAAGAGAACCATGACATCAGGGAGGTGATGCCATGACATGCAAGTGAATTGTATTTAAGTGAGGGAGGGCTGTGCAAAGTCATCAGCCTCACTTTCTCCTCTGGAGCCATCTGGGTCCAATGGCCAGATATAGATCAGGAGAACTGGAAATGTCCCAGGATGCCAAAAATTTAACATTTTCTAAATACCCAAAAGATTAAATCAACTTGTTTTATTTTTTCTATATGTAATACTTCTAATTATACATTTACTATTATTTTAGGAATATAATACTGCATAAAGGTAGCTGGGGTATTTCTCATACTCGTGTACCCACTGAATCCAGGCCAGGACACGTGGCACTGATAGCTGGTTTTTATGAAGATGTCAGTGCAGTTGCCAAAGGTATATCTCTTCAGACAATTTTTAAAAATTTACCTCTTTTGCATTGAACTCAGAGAATATTTGTTGAATATTGTGCTAAGCCCCAAAATTAAACATTAGTTTTGGAATTCATGCTCAAATATTTCAAAAGATTTGTGATTTCATCATTGTGGGAATTTCTTCCACACATGCATGTTGCAACTCTTGTATAATTTAGGAGATAGGTTCATATATTGCTATAACCAAAAAGGAATGACCACCTAAAGATCAATCTTCTGGTGAAAAGTGCTCCTAACTTAACTAAGTTGGTTCTCAGAAGATGTTTTCTATTCCTTCATATCATGATTGTGTATTGTAGTGATCACAGTAATTTCATATAACAAGAAATAAATGAAATTCATTTCTAAAGAATTTCTTGTTATAAAATCTCATTAATTTGTTTTTAACTTGATCCATTCCCAGAAACATATAAATCATTAATTTCGGCCTTTTTCCTTCTAGAAGAACAACGTCACTATGATTAGCACATTTCTAAAACATCTCTGCTAAAAAGTTTTAGTTCTCATTATATGCAAATTTTCAATGCTGCATTGTCTTAGTTCTTTCCTTCTAGTCTTCAGAAGTGATTCTATGTATTAATGAAAGCTAAAAGAGCTTTTATATTTCCTCTTACTTCCTACCCCTAACAGTCCTTACTATAATTTATAATAGAGTTTACTTGAGTTATGTGTCCGTATTGTTCATTGTTGTCTTTTTTTTTATTTATAATTGCTTGTAGGGTGGAAGGAGAATCCTGTGGAATTTGATTCTCTTTTCAACGAAAGCAAATATACTTGGAGCTGGGGAAGCCCAGATATTTTACCTATGTTTGCTAAAGGTAAGAGTGTTTACTGTAATTTATTGTTTATTTCAGAGGTAAATAAACAATATAATAATTGTTTTGATTCATGTATTTAAATTTGGAAGCTCCTTGAATACTGGCACTCATTAGTCATTGTCTTTGTTTCCTGGGTGTATAATACAGTGCTTTGCATATAATAGGTGATTAATAAGTATTTCTTGAATTGATTTTTCTATATCATAGACAAACCTATTGTTAGCCTCTCTATTAATTCTTTTAAAAAATTTTTTAAAAATTCATTTTGAACTTAAATACAAAATGAGAAAAAAGAACATTTCCATGTACACAGCAGAACATAAAGAGAGAATTCAGTGTAAAACCATAAATTTCCATTTCAGACTGTTTATTTTTTTTTAAACTATGTACTTAATATTATTGCTTTCATAGCCACCCAGCTTTTCTGTGCTTCCTTCTAAGTTTTCTTTTGTTCTCAGCTATGTGCTTTTTTTCTCCCTCCTTGTCTCCCCACCTTGCCCTAGAGAAACCTACAATTAAACATGAATACATACACACATGTATTTACTTATATACATACAAATATACACTCACATATATACATATACATATACATATACCATACTGTACATACTTCTGATTATGAGTTCTTTCTCTGGAGATGGATAGCATCTTCCTTCATAGGTCTAAGTTGTTCCCTGGTTTTCTAAAATCAATCAGTTCCTCATTTCTTATAGCACAGTAGTATTCCATCACAATCAAATGCTACAATTTGTTTAGCCATTCCCCAATTGAAGGGCATCTATCATTTTAAGCAATCTGAAAGGTATAAGATAATATCTTGAAGTTGTATTAATTTACATTTCTCTCATCAGTAATGATTTAGAGCATTTTTTCATATGACTGTATATAGTTTTGATTTCTTCATTGAAAAACTGCCTTTTCAGATCCTTTGACCATTTATCAGTTGGGTAATGATTCATATTCTTATAAATTTGACAAAGTCCTTTACATATTTGAGAAATGAGACCTTTATCTAAGAGAGTATTTATGAAATCTGCCTCCCCCCCCACCTTTTGCTTTCCTTCTAATCTTGGCATCATTGGTTTTATTTGTATAAGAACTTTCTAATTTACTATAATCAAAATTATCCATTTCACACCTCACAATGCTCTCTATATGTTATTTATTATTCATAAATTATTCTCCTATCCATGAGTTGAATAAGTAATATGTTCCATGTTCTTCTAATTTACTTATGATATCTCCCTTTATATCTAGGTCATGTATCCATTTTTGACCTTATCATGGTACATGATTTAAAATATTGGTCAATGCCCAGTTTTTGCCAAACTGCTTTCCAGCTTTCTCAACAATTTTTATCAAATAATGAATTCTTATCTCCAAAACTTAAATCTTTACATTTATCAGACACAAGGTTGCTATAATCTTTTACTACTCTGTGTTGTGTATCTACTCTGTTTCACTGATCTACCCCTCTATTTCTTAGCCATTATTAGATAGTTTTGATATTTTCTGCCATATAATATAACTTGAGGTCTAGTACTGCTGAACTTCCTACCTTTACATCTTCCACATTAATTCTAAAGATCCAATCTTGGATACTTATAATTCTGTTGTATTCTCTTTATTCTTCTGAAGAGGGAAAAGTTGTTCAACATTTGTTTTCGAAGAGGATCAATGAAATCACAAGGTGATGCCTTGATTTGTGCATGAATTGGATTTAAGTGAGGTAGAGTTACACAAAGTAAAGATAGAAAGTCAGATAATTATGACCTAACTATTACTGAGTTTGGAGAAAACGAAAAATTATGTCTTTGAGATTTATCAGGCTGAGAATAAGACAGATTCCAGGCTAGTAGAATCTTGCTTTCTCTTCTTTCCCCAGTGCTGAGATGGAGGATAGTTGCTATCCCTTCAGCTATGGCACTTGTGATTTGCTAGAGCCCAGAGCTTGTTTAGCAACTGTCTAGCAGGTTTACCCACTCTCTACAAATCAGAGTGTGAAATATTCCCAACTTATAAGTTGAGGAAAAGGCCAATATGCAGAACAATTTTACTGCTAGGTTTTGTGGGACATAAGGCAGAATTTTTTACGTATATGTTAACAACCTGTCTTAGGGTCTTTCTCTAGTACCTCATTTTCTTGTGTTAAGTGACTCTGGTCTCTTGGAGGCTATCTCAGGAGAGCTTATGTTCTGGCAAAACCTTCAAGTACGGACTTGGGAATGTCTTTTGTCCAAAGATCAGGCTAGTAAAGTTCAAAAGGTTCTCCTATAGGCATAAAGATTTATGTGGGTAAAAATGACATGTAATTAATCAGCAAGTGTAAGTACATAGAACAGATAGATCACCTTTTGTCTAATTTAGGAGACTTACTCATTAATTGAAAATTGATTAAGCTCCTCATGGAAAGTAGATACCTTCATGTGGCCATCTGAAGCCAATCTATTCCCAGCCTATGTCCCTGGCTCTTTAACTATCTGGGAAATGTGTATTCTCCAGAGGTGTGCTGGTAAATGTTGATGAACATGATACACTTTTAAGTTTGATCTGCATTATTAACATTTTCTCCATCACTTTCTTAAGTCTCAAGTCTAGACAATCAACAAAACAATCAAGCCTATTTGTGGTGGTTAACATATTTCTAAAATATCTCTGCTAAAAATTTTAGTATTCATTTTACAGATGTTTGGGGTGTAAATTCTTCACAAGCTGGTATGAGCTAGCTCCAGCACACTCCTAGATTGCCCTTCTACTTCTTCCTTACTCATTCCTTATCTAAGTTCCTTCCCTTTTCCTTAACTCCTTTCAATAGGAGAAAGTAGCAGTCACCTGGTCCCCAACTTCTACAGAAATCTTATTAAAGTATTCTTTTCTACCTATCTTCAACATTCTGTCTGGACCGCTGGGTTCCAATTTTAATTCATTGTTTAGGTAAGGACCCAGAGTCTTTTTCTTTCTACTTGTGGGGTATCTCTCACACATTATCAACTAAATTCCTAATAATTACTTTAATTCTGTCCTATAACATATGTAAATATAGTTACAAAGGAAAAAAAAAACCCCTGCTGTGTAGAAGACAAATCAGACCTGATCTGGTTGATCTCAGAGGGCAGAATTGGGACTACTAGAAGGAAGTTATAAAGAGACAGATTTTGGCTAAATATGAGGAAAAATTTCACAACTTCCAAAAATAGAATGGCCCTCCTCATGTGAAAGAAAAATCGTCTTTGTTCCGAATTTAGCTAAAATCTGCAGAGACAGATTATATTATAAACAGTTTCCTTGGAGAGGAGATTCTGGCCAACAGATTTTGCCTTGCTAATCAGAGAACTCTGCCTAAAGAAATTTCTAATTCATATTTATAATTATGAAATCGAGATAAAAAAATCCATATCAACAAAAAATACAGAATTACACAGTGTAGTTTTAAGTACTGGATTTGAAATATGTAACTTGAAAAGAACAATAGTAAACATGTCCTTGGGAATCTGTGCTCAAGAATTCTAAACTCTGTAGGTATTTAGGTCACTCTCAAATTGTAATCTGGACATTCATTCAAAGGAGACCTATACCAAGAGAGACCAGGTTAAGGATACTCTTATAATTCTTAATTTTTTCAACAGAAAACAGGCCTTGGTGCTATAGGCTTCCACATTCATAAAGTAGTTAGTTCCCCATCTAGAGGATGGTTCTTTGGGTAAAGTCTTGATGGCCAATTGTCCAAAATGTTATATAGAGAATATTTCTGTTAAAGCATGTATTATACTTTTTCTTTCTTTTCCTGTTTTTCTGTTTTCATGGGTAAAGTATAATAATCTTTAGCGTGTTGCAACTACTGTCCACGGTTACAACATATGGCCACCTTGAAGATCACCAGGCCAACTAAGATGAAGTTTTAAAATCTATCTCTTTATATGGGGCATTCCTTTGTGTGAATCCTTCTCTGAAAACTGTCCCTTATAGGTTCTTGTATAGACCTTGTGCAGAGTATTGCTGTACTGCAGTCCTGTTTCCTGTGGAACCTAGTATTATTTCTCAATAGTAGCTAAAGTTCTTTTTCTTTTTTTTCAAAGGTTTCATTTCCTCCTGTCATCAGGTCAATCTATCCATCTCACACATAACCCATATTCAATCCCTGGAACACTGCTACATTTCTTATAGAGGGAACATGGCATTGTGGATGGTGTACCAGACTTGAGGTCAGGCAGATCTGGGTTCAAATCCTGCTATTAACACTTTTAGCTGTGTGAAATCTCTTCATCTCTTTCAACCGAGTTTCCTTCTCTATAAAATGAGCATAATAATAGTACTTACCATACAGGGTTGTTGTGAGGATCATATAAGTTGATGTCTTTTTTTAAAAGATTAATTTATTTTGAATTATCAACTATCACTTCCATAAGCCTTTGAGTTTTAAATTTTTTTCCCCCCTCTTCTCCCACTCCCTCCCCAAGATGGTACACAATGTACATATACATTCCTATTAAACATATTTTCACATTAGTGATGTTGTAAGTAAGAATTAGAACCAATAAGAGGAATCACCTGAAAGAGGAAACAAAACATAGCAGAAGAAAAAAAGTAGCAAATAGTATGCTTCCATCTGCATTCAAACTCCATAGTTCTTTCTTTGGAAGTGGATAGCATTTTCCATCATGAGGCCTTTGGAGATGTCTTAGATCCTTGTATTGCTGAGAAGGGTTAAGTCTATCAGCATTAGTCATCGCGCAGTGTGGCTGTTACTGTGTACAACGTTCTCCTTGTTCTGCTCACTTCACTCAGTATCAGACCATATAAGTCTTTCCAGGTTTTTCTGAAGTCAGCCTGTTCATCATTTCTTATAGCACAATAGCATTCCATTCCATTCACATACCACAACTTGCTCAGCCATTCCCCAATTGATGGGCATCCTCTCAATTTCTAATTCTTGGCCACCACAAAAAGAGCTGCTATAAATATTTTTGTACATGTGAGTCCTTTTCCCAATTTCCCATTTGATCTCTTTGGGATATAGCCCTAGGAGTGGTATTGCTGGGTCAAAGGGTATGCACATTTTTATAGCCCTTTGGGCAAGGTTCCAAATTGCTCTCTGAAATGGTTGGATCATTTCACAACTCCACCAACAATGCATTAGCGTTCCAATTTTCCCACATCTTCCCCAACATTTATCATTTCCTTGTTTTGTCATGTTGGCCAACCTGATAGGTGTGATGTGGTACCTCAGAGTTGTTTTGATTTGCATTTCTCTAATCAATAATGGTTTAGAGCATTTTTTCATATGACTATAGATGGCTTTAATTTCTTCATCTGAGAACTGCCTGTTCATATCCTTTGACCGTTTAACAGTTGGGGAATGACATATTCTTATAAATTTGACTTAATTCTCTATATTTTTAGAAATGAGACCTTTATCAGAGAGACTGGTTGTAAAAATTCTTTCCCAATTTTCTACTTTCCTTCTAATTTTGGTTGTATTGGCTTTGTGCAAAATCTTTTCAATTTAACGTAATCAAAATTATCCATTTTGTATTTCATAATGTTCTCTATCTCCTGTTTGGTCATCAATTCTTCTGTTCTCCATAAATCTGATATGTAAACTATTCCTTGCTCTCCCAGTTTGCTTACAGTATCAGCCTTTATATCTAAATCATGCACCCATTTTGACTTTGTTAATGTCTTTTAAAGTGTTTCACAAATTTTAAAGCATTATTATGGTTTTTACCAAGCAATGAGTCTCAAACTCAATAGATAGGTAGCCAAAGTACATGATTCATGGAAACGTAAGAAAGGATCAGTTTACATAGTACTTTAAAAGGTCAAAGGATTTCATATTGGAACCTGGAGAGAATATGGAGGCATGGAATTGATTGCACAGGGGGATTGACACAGACTTATACTTTGGGAAGATTAGTTTGACAGCTGCATGGAAGATGGACTGGAGTGGGAAGAGACTTGGGACAAAAAGACCAACCCGCCATCTATTAACCATAGTCTAGGCATGAGATACTGAGGCCTGTACCAAGGTGCTGGCAGTGTCAGAGGAGAAAAGCAGGTGTGAGGGGCGGCTAGGTGGCTCTGTGGATGGAACACCAGCCCTGGATTCAGGAGGACCTGAGTTCAAAACAGTAAAAGATGGAAATATTCAGTATTGGAGGGACTATTGAAAGACAAACATACGAATCCTCTCTTGGTGTAGCTCTGAATTGGTGCAGCCTTTTTAGAACATTTTGTAATTATGCAAGAAAAGTCACTAAATTGTAAAGCAATCCAATGCCTGGGCTTATGCCCCAAGGATTCAACAACAGAAAGAAAGGTTGCACCATACTGGAATATTTATATCAGCACTTTTGTGGTGTAAGAATATGGGAAAAAAGTGTGTACACATTGTTAGGTAATGACTAGACACATTGTGGAATATAAATGTACTGGAAATTCTGTAAGCTATGAAGAGTATGAAGACTTAGAGAACATGTGAAGGCTTATGGGAACTGATGTAGAACCAGGTAAACAGTGCACAAAGACTACAATAATGTAAATGAAAGCATTATTAAAAGGTAGTTGAACTCTTTAATATAATGACTTAATTCAGTCCCAAAGAACTGATCATTAAATATACCTCCATCTCAGTACAGAGTCAAATATGGTATATTTTATCATTCATAGTCACTATGTTTGTTGGTTTTGCTGACATTTTTCTTTATTACACAGAAGGTTCACTGGTTGGGGTTGGCTTAAGGGGAAATGATTAGTGTTGTAAAAGCAAAAAGCAGCAATAAGAAATTTTAAATGGTCATCCAAGCAAACACATTTTGGCTCTGGGCACTAGTAAATCTTAACATTTTATTTGAATTGCTGCTTTTTCCATCATTCCTTCAGCTATTCAAATTCTTAAGAGCTAAAAGAGACACTTAGTACCTATATTATTGCTTCCCTTCGAGGGGAAACTCTGGGCTTCTGAGAAATCCATTAACAAGGTATAAGCCTCAGTACTAACAGAGGGGACCAGATTTATCACACAGAGCACCTAGTTTTAAATCCTGGCTCTTCTTACTCCTTGTGAGACCATGGGCAAGTCTCTCAGAGATCCTTCGACCTTAATTCCTTCAACTGTAAAGTGAATTGAACCACATTATCTCTGAAGTCCCTTTCAGCTCTGAAATATAACTATATGTAAGATGTGACTGGATGACCCTGAGAATGCCTTCTGTTGATAAAAATGAGTGATGTCTAAACTACTCATCACTTAAGTTCCTAAAGTTTACAATTATATATGGACTTTTAAAAGACTCTGCAAAGTGCATGAAGATACTTCATAGAGCATGTAGCACATGAACACAGAGCATGCATTTTGTATTATTTGGTATTATAATCAGTTCCTGATTATTGACATATAATTTATCCATCACACAACATATACTACAATAAGGCCCATGTGATTATATGACCTAAATATCAAAGGATATCATAAGCAAATCAGAGGAGAAGGGAAGGAGAAACCTCTTACAGTTATGGATAGGAGAGAGTTCTTGACCAAATGAGGACTGGAGTTGTTATGAAAGATGAGAGAGACAATTTTAATTACATGAAATTAAAACAATTTCCCCTTCCCCCCCATCAAAACAGTTAAAATTATGAGGGAAGTAGTTTATTGGGAAAACATCTTTGCAGCAAATTTCTCTGATAAAGGTCTGATACCCAAGTCATATATTGAAGTGATAGAAATATAACAAAGAACAAGATATCCCCCAATGGATAAATGGTCAAAAGAGCTGAACAGGAGTTTCTCAAAGAAGAAAAGCAAGCTGTTACCAAGCATATGAAAAGCTTTTCTAAATCACCACCAATAAGAACAGCACAAAGTAATACAACTGTGTGATTTTATCTTATTTCTACCAAATTGTCAAAAATGACAAAGGAAAATGACAGTTATTGAAGGGTAAGTGTGGGAACAGTCAACGTTGGTGGATTTGGGAATTATTCCAACCATGCTGGAAAGCAATTTGGGTCTGTAACATAAAGTCACTAAATTGTATATCCCTCTGACCAATGATCCTGCTATTGGGGATGTACCTCAAACAGGTCAAAATCAGAGGAAATGGATCCATACGTACAGAAATACTTATAGAAGTCCTTTTTTTTTTTTTTGCAAAGCAGTGTAAACACAGTGGATGCCCACTGATTGAGGAATAGCATCACACATTATGGAATAGGAATGTAATGGAATGTTAATATGCTGTAAGAAATGTTAAAAGTGTTGAATTCAGAGAAACTTGTGTGACTTGTATGAACTATTTCTTGGTAAAGAGAGCATGTATAGTTTGTTGTCTTATTTCGGATTTTCCATCCCAGAAAATCTTTTCTTTGTTACTCAGGGCACCTACTTCATTCATTCATTAATTCATTTATTTATTTGGGGGAGTGGGAGAGGAAGGAAAGGAAAGGCATCCTCTGATTTTTAAAAGCCTAATTTTGTTTTTGTAATTATTATTAATTTCTTTTATTTTTCTACACCATAGTTATTTCCCAACGTTTCCCACTCTTGCTATTAAACAAAGAAAAACAGTTAATCAAAAATGACTGACCAAGTAACTGCAACTTATAGAGAAGGTGATATTCTACACCCCAGTCTGACACCTCTCTAGCAGGAAGAGGGAAGCCTTTTTCATCATCTATTCTCTAGGACTAACTTTGGTCATTTCAATTAATCAGAATTCAACTGCCTTTTGATTTTGTCTTCATTTACATTATCATAGCCGTTTCTGTTGTGTTCTTGGGTTTTCTTCACTCTATCAATTTATACAAATTTTTGCATGTTTCTCTGAATTTCTAATATGCTTCACATGTTTTCTATTATGTTTTTTTTTAGCTTTTGCCCAGTCTATGGACAGCCACTTTGTTTCCTGTTTTGCTTTTGGTTTTTTTTCCTATCAGAAAGAATGATGCTATGATTATTTTGGTACATATGAGGCTTTTATTTCTATCACCTCCTTAGGATATCTGTCCATTAGTAGGATTGCTTGGTCAAAGGTATATGATGTCTAGTGACTTTTCTCTGTATATAACTCCAAACTATTTTCCAGAAACAATGAGCTAGTTAACAGCTCCACCAGCAATGTATTGGTGCCAGCACACTTTTAATAGCCCCCTCTGTGTAATTTCTTTTTGCCTACAATTTTCTTTTTTTGCATGTGCTCACTGCTCAGATATCACAGAATTAGTTTTTCTTAGGCTAATGTGAAAATAATTTAGGAAGGTACTCTATAGTGAAATAACAAGATTTTTCTTATTCATAAAGCATCAGATTGGCCTCAGCTGTGTTTCTGTATTAGCAGGGGCAATTGAAAGTTTGTAGTCATACACATAGCAATATTTTTTGTCATGATAAGAACTCCAAACAAGGTGAGTACCCATTGATTGAGGAATGGATTAAAAACAAAACAAAACATGGTTTATGAATGTAATATTATTGTACAGCAAAGAATAATGAAGAAAAGGGCTTCAGAGGTGTACAAAAATTTATATGAAGTGACACAGAACAAAGTAAGCAGAACTAGGAGAACCATATACTCAGTGACTACAAAAATGTAAATGAATAGATTGCTTAAAGGAAGTCAAGCTCAAGAATCTGAAAAGCCCTTTTTATTTTTGGAGAACAGAGAGTGAATCATCCTTTTTTCCTGTAGACAGAGAGGTGGAAGACTATCAAGACAGAATACTGTATATGTTTATCAGGCATAGTCTCTACATTGACTATTTCTGCTCATTACAAAAGAATGGGTGGGGTGGGGAAGTGAGGTGACAAAAGTCATCAGTAAAAGTCATTTTTCCAAAGAAAGTTGATATGTGGTTACACTATCAAACAAAACCCAGAATGTTAGAATATCCATTTTTTTTCTTTTTTAAAAATTTATTTATTTTTAGTTTCCAGCATTCATTTCCATAAGCATTCAGACTTCATAGCTTTTTCTGGATGTGGACAGCATTTTCCATCATGAGTCTTTTGGAATTATCTTAAGTCCTTGCATTGCTAAGAAGGGATAAGTCTATCAAAGCTAGTCATCACATAACGTGGCTGTTACAGTATACGATATTCTCCTGGCTCTGTGCACTTCACTCAGCATCAGTTCATATAGGTACTTCCAGGTTTTTCTGAAGTCTGCCTGCTCATCATTTCTTATAGCACAATAGTATTCCATTTATATTCATGTACCACAACTTGTTCAGCTGTTCCCCAATTGATGGATATACCCTCAATATCCAATTCTTTGCCACTGCAAAAAGAGCTGCTATAAAGAATATCCATTTTTCTAAAAAAATTTTTTTTTCATATTCAGACACAGTATGCAAATACATTTATCTTATAAATCCTGATAAAATCAGTAAGAGCCATGCTACTGAAAAAGGCCTGTCCTAACAGGATAAAGTGGCCTAAAAATAAATGACTAGCTAAATTTCCAATTTCTCATCCATTGCCCATTTAGGTTTTTATAAAAAGAATCCTTTTCAAATATATGAAGATGTAGTTTATTATTCTATATCTTAATGAATCATTCTGAAAGTTAATAGATGCTGATAATAGTAGTTGGAAATTTGATTCTATGTTTTTAATTCTCTTTTATTCATTGAGGGTACTGGGATAATGTAATTTTTTTCTATTTTCTTTAGCATATTACGGAACTTGTCTGCTAGGAGAAAAACCTTGAAAAGTACCTTCTAAAAGCAGTTATATCACAATTCATATTCACATAATTAGTCTTTTAGTAGCACTGGAACATTTGGACATTCATTTCCCTGTAAGCAGAAAATTTGTGGTAGTTCACGTAGGCAGGGGTATGATCTTTGTAAGCACTAACTCTGGAACATTGACTTGTGCATCAAGAAGCCCTGAAGCTTGTATTATGCAACTGGTGTAACCAACAAATTAACAAAATTATATGGCCATAATGTGACAGGAGCATTTTCCCCTTTAGAAACCACTTTGCAGAAGTAATGGAGCCAGCCTACTTTAAAGGCCTGAAGTATTAAGAATTCAAACCAATGACTGCAGAATTTCATTACCTTTCAATTCAAAATTCCCCAGATATCTAAAATTTCAGTTGCCATTGTTTTTATCTCATTTACCTAAAAATGTGTTAATATATAGTTATTAATTCAGAGAGAGAATCTTCTCTTACCCCCATGTTATATTGTTCACCGAGAGCCAGCATTTATGAGTGAGTTTTCCCAAAAATTTTTTCCTGATTTAGATTTATGGAGACCAACAGTTATATGTCTAAAACTTCTTCAGAAATCTTTTCCTAATTTTAATTTATGGAGACTGACAGCATATTGATTGGGCATGTAGTGATCCATTGACAACCTATTTGCCATAATAGCTATGTATGGATATTTTTGCTAAAAACTATTGAAAACTTGTCATCTTATCACTTAGTTAACATGTCTTCCTTGTGTCTTTTTAAAAATCAGTACTTTTTTTCACATTGGACATTTCTCAATATATTTTTCATCTCCTTACTGCAACTTCACTTGTTATAAAGGAAAACAGTTAAGTGAATAACTGACAAAGAAGCCAGATCTGGCAACATGCTTCATTGTGCACTCTCACTTTTATGTAAAGAGGAGGGGATGCATTTGATCCTTTGTTTTCCAGGATCAAAATCGTTCATCGCAATTAGTATGAGTATAACTGTCTTGTAGTGTTGTTTCAGTTCATATTATTTTAATCATTGTTTATATTTTTCTCAGATGTTCTGCATCTCATCATAAAAGTCTTCTCATATTTCTCTGAAGTTTTCATTGATCATTTTCTGGTATAACAATCTTCTATTAATTTGCATGTTAAAATTTGTTCAGCAATTCCTCATTGGATAGGCACTCACTTTGTATGGAGTTTTTTTGAGTTTAGCCGACACAAGAAGTGCTGCTATGACTCCTTCATTAAAGTTGGGACTTTTTTCCCCCCATCATTTAATTCTTTGGGTAATATATGCCTAGTAGCGACATTACTTGGTCAAAGTTTATAAATAGTTTAGTGACTGTTCTTACATAATTCAAAATTGTTTCCAGAAAGTTTGGACTAATCCATAATTCTGCCAAGAGTGTATTGGAGCATACTGGTTTCTCTTAAGCTCTCAAAAGACAGTGTTTGTGTTTTTTTTATCACTGTTGCCAATTTGGTGGGTATGCAGTGAAACTTCCAAGTAGTTTTCATTTCTACTTACTTTATTACTAGTGATTTGGAACATTTTTTCATAAAGTTACATCTTTTCCCCTTTTATATGTTGGGAATGGCTCTTAAAAGTCATATATTTACATTAATTCCTAATATATCTTGGATATATAGGGGATGTTTGACACCAAGTTTTTTGCCCCAATTTACAGTTTCTGTTTCTTTCCTAGTTTCATTGATTTCATTCTTGCGAAAGTGTTTCAATTTTATGTAATTGAAATTATCTTTTCTCTGATGATCCTCTCTGTTATTCAATTTTTAAAGTATTCTCCCTCTAACCATAAATTTTAAAATGACTTCTTTCCATCCTCCTAATTATTTTTAACAGTGTGACCTTATATATTTAGAGTGCTTATTCCTTTAGAACATGATTCTTAAAAAAGTATACCTGTAGAATTGTGCTTTTAATATTTATAGCAGGAGAGTTATTAGATTGTTTAAAAACCAGTATAATAATTAAATATAAAATTACATTTTCATCCCTTAATTGTGTTTGGAATTATCTGGTGCTTTCTTTATTCCTTGTTCTCATAGAAATCATATGACCTAGTGTTGGAAGATTAGCTAGAGATTAACTAATCTAACCTTTTATGTAATCTAACCCTTTCCTTGTACAGATGATGAAATTGAGAGTCATAATGGAACAGATAGGTTGTCTGACCATAACTTAGTTACAGGCAAAGGTGAAACTAGAGCTATTAATTCATAAACCAGTGCACATTCTACACTAATGGTGTCAAACTTGAATAGAAATGTATCCTTGCTAACCACATATTGACTTAGAAGACCACAAATTTACCTTGTTGTATTATCTTTTTATTTATTTTGTTAAATATTTCCCAAATACATTTTAATCTGATTGGGCACATTGTGAAGTATTGCAGTGAGTTTGATACCTCTGCACACCATTACTTTGCCTCTCTATTCCTTGTTAATAATAATTATAAAAATAAAAACAGAATTATGAAAATTCACAATATCCATAGGTAATAAATCTAGAATATTTAATCTTTTTTTTGCTTTTAGATATAAATCCACACAGTACATTTTAGATGTAAAAACCCTAAAGAGCATAGATTATCTTCAGATTTGTACTAATTTTATATCCGTTAAGTCCCAGGAGTAGTTACAGGGCACATGTAATTGTGTTTTAGTATAGTTTTGGAGAATTTTTAAAAATTGCTTAACTATTTCCTTCAGGTGCAAGCGGAGACCATGTTTATATCCATTGTTACACAGCTGAAAAAGAGGACTTTGGTGCGCAAGATGCAGCACGGCTTGACACCTGGGTTTTTGACCAGGTTAAGGTGAATATAATTTTATGTTATTCACTATTACATACAGTACAACAAAAGGGACTATTTTCAGACTTGTAAGCTAATATTTGTTGTTCAATGTGTTGTTATCTGGTCTGTATCTAAGCATGAATGCCATGTTAATTTAGTTTCTGTTTATCATGAATGGATCTTAGAATGAATTTGAACTTCACTTATTAGAAAAATTACTTTAAAATACTTAATTCTGAAAAAAATGTAGGTTATTTCCTTCCATCGAATCTCTTCTCTTAAATCAGTCTTTGTTGTTGTTATTGTTGTTCTGTAATTGTTCAGTCATGTCCCATTCTCCATGACCCCATTTGGGGTTTTCTTGGCAAAGATACTGTAGTGGTTTGCCATTTCCTTCTCTAGCTCATTTTACAGATGAGGAAACTGAGGCAAGCAGGGTTAAGTGACTTGTTCAGGTTCACCCAGCTAGTAAGTAAAGTCTAAATTGATATTCTTCTAAAACAAATCTGATCATGTCATGCTCTCATTCAGAAGTCTTGGATGATTCCCTCTTGGTTCTAGGATAAAATACAGACTCCTCAGCCTGGCCTTCAAGGCCTTTTACAATCCATTTCCACTTTTCTAATCTTACTTCATATTTTTTCCTATTGTCTCCATCCTTGTCAAACTAGTCGGTTATCTATCTGTTCTCTGTACAGTAGCAAAAATAGTAGGTGCCCTATATCTGAAATATGTTCCTTCCTCACCTCTGCCTTTTGGAATTCCTAGTTTACCTCAAAACATGGATCGAGTGCTATTTCCTACGTGAGGCTATTCCTAACTCTTCCTGTCCCCCCATATCCCGGTTATTAGTATACTCACTATTAAAATTATTTTGTGCATATTTTCTATTTACATATATGTCTGTATGTATATACATACACACACACACACACACCCCTATATATGTATATATGTTGTATTTCCCTAGTAGCATGTAAAACTATTTGAGAGCAGTAACTATTTTTGTTTGTACCCCAGGGTCACTTTGGATGTAGTAGGAAAAGTTTATTGAATATTTATTGAATTCAATTTGTAAGTTTCTTCAAAGTTAAGAGGTACCTTTTAAAAACACTAGAAAATGTTGTCTTATAATTGTGCGTCATTGAAAAATGTAATACAGTGGTAAATGAATTTCACTAGAACTCAGGAAACTTGGGGTTTCAGTCTTAGCCATCACCTACCTGTCTGTTCATTCAGCCCACTTTAATTCCTTTGCTTTAGTTCCTTGTTTGTAAAACATAGATAATAACACTCACACTCTCAGCTTTATAGGGATTTTGTGAAGGTCAAAGGAGAAAATAAATGTGAAAGTTCTCGCTTTGAAAAAGTTCTTTTATGGGTACAACTCATTTGTGAGTCCCATAAAACAAACTGTAAAAGCTTACAGTTTCTTTCTAGCATTTTATACACAGAAAAAGATTGGAGAAACAAACAAAAAAGTGGTCACGGTTAGATGCCTATGATTTTTACACACTGAAGAACTGTTTCAGATTACGAAGTAGCACTAACATTTGTTACAGTGCCTGGAAAGAATAGAGGATGAGGAAGTTCTTGTCATGTGTTATAAATGTAGAGTTGTCACTTTCCCCATCCTTCCTATCAGTGTTCCTCATCTTTTTCAAAACAGTTCAATATCCCCACTCCCCAGCAACAGCATTGATGAGTTATGGTTCACTTCTTCTGTTTATTCTTTTAGGTCACCTGTTCTCAAAACTTTGTAATCATTTTTCATACTCCATACAATCAGTTGCCAGGTCCTAACAATTTGGGGGCATTTGCTTGAACTTGATTTTTCATTAGTGATAATTGATTTGCTCACATTTAGTTTGTATTTTCTTATCAATCCCATATATTTGTATCCATCCTCTCCTTACTATGCCTATTGTAGTCCTTCTAGTTCATGCCTTCATTTCCTGTCATCTGAACTGTTATAAGAGCTTATTTGCCTCTAGTTTATCTCCTCTTTCCATTAAATATTACATTTCATTGACAGATTAATATTTCAGTGCTTACACAATTCCTGGCATGTAGCAAGTGCTTAATAAAGGCTTCTTGACTTGACTTGTCTTAACTCTCAGATGCGTAGGTCTGATACCATCACAAAACGGCTCAAAAACTTTCAGCCCCTCACTATTGTGTTCCAGTCCCTTGCTTTGATTTTCTAAGTCCCTCATGATATGACCAAGAATCTCAGAGTAAGTATCTCAG
Source organism: Phascolarctos cinereus (assembly GCF_003287225.1). Lineage (NCBI taxonomy): Eukaryota > Metazoa > Chordata > Mammalia > Diprotodontia > Phascolarctidae > Phascolarctos > Phascolarctos cinereus. The sequence continues at coordinate 439,961,190 of NW_027555847.1, read as the reverse complement.
GTAGAAGGCCCTGCAGAGGCCACCTAGTACAAGTCATACCTGAAGAGCATTTTTTCTGCAATATACCCAACAAGTAGTTGTCCAAACTTTGTCTTGGTGCCACTTTCCAGTTTTAACTCCTGTTATATTTTTGTTTTCAGCAAACTAGCATACTTACTACTTTCTGAATGTGTCCTCTGCTTTGTCTTGTGTGCTTGCTCATGTTATTCCTTTTGCCTTGAGTAGTCTCACCCCAGTTGACATAATAAAAATTTGTTTATCTGTTTATTCAGCAAGTATTTAAGTGCCTCATATGTCCTTGGAACTGGGATTACAAAGACAAAAATCAAAGCTTCTGCCCTCAAATAATTTACATTCTATTGGAAGGAGTAAACAACCTGTTAAACTTCTCCTGAAGTTGGAATGTAACTTCTATAAAGTATGCAAATTTTCTTGCTAATAATCTTTTGTATTTCTGTGTTAGTTTTAGGTTAAAAGATGTTTCTCTCCTTAGTATGTGTATTAAGAGTTTGATCTTTTGTGGACATGTTAGGTTTACTCTGTTCCTCGATCCTAGATTGTGCTGGGACTATGTTGTGAGGCTCAGATGAGATAATGGATGTAAGCACTTCGCAAAGTACTTTGCTTTACAACCTTAAAGTGCAGTATAAATGTCGGTTATCATCGTCATCATCATCATCATGATTATTAGCTTATAATGACCAGTCCTCTAGTCTGCATGACTTCATTCCTTGAGCTTTCTACTGTACTCCTGTTGAGATCAAGCTATGTCAATAGAGCAATACAAGAATAGGGCAAAACAAGAATGTTTAACAACCAGATTCTTTGGGGCAGGGGGAAGTATACAAAACCGTTGTGGACTTAATCTGTGTTATTAATACTTTTTAAAGTATAAGACAGTCAACAAAATAATACCATGCCCTGATTTGTAGTGATTATTGATTTTTGAGGTGTCAACACTCACAATGGAAATGTAACAATGGGCTTTCATTAAGCCAAAGTGAGCTGGCTCCATCACACCTCTGACTGTACTCCAGACCTTACAAAAATGTACCCATTTACCTAGAAAGAATTGAGCTAGGAGATTATAGTATAGTGAACAGATACCTGTACTAAGGACACAGCTAAATGTCTACACCTACTACTACACCTATATACCAGAAAGTATGTGATGTGATGATAAGACTGAAATAAAATTTTAAAAAACCTTCAATTTCTTGGCACCTGACCATAGGTGACTGCTTTTTAAATGCTCATTTCTGAGCTACCACAATCTACTGTTAAGTTATTAAAACATGGAACCCAAAGTTTTAAAAACACATGTTAAAAACTGTTTTTACGTGCAACTGAGGAATAAGATATACAGGCAGTGGGGTATAGAAATCTATCCTGCCCTACTGGAAAATAGAAAGGGGAGGGGATAAGAGAAGAGAGAGGGTGATAGAAGGAAGGGCAGATTAGGGGAAGAGGTATTCAGAATGCACACTGTCTTGATGTGGGGGGAGGGGAGAGATGGGGAGAAAATTTGGAACTCAGCATCTTGTGGAAGTGAATGCTGAAAACTAAAATAGATTAATTTTAAAAAAGATATTAAAACAGTGGAATGAAGTTAGCCCTGTATTTTATAAGTTATGGAAGAAGCTGTCCATTAAATTATAGGAATCCTAATACTGTCGCTGCTACTAATACTAGCTGATATTTATTTAGTTTAGTGCATAATGATATACAAAGCCCTTTTCATACATTCTTAATTGATTCAATTTAACAATAATCTTGTAAGATAGATAACTTGAGTTTCAAAATATCCATTTTAAAGATAAGGGAATTGAAACCAAGAGAATCAAAATGATCTATAGTCAAACAGCTAAGAAGTAGCAAAGTCAAGATTTCTATTTAGAATTTAAAATTATTCAGAGGACAAGAATCTCATTATAGTGTTTTTTTTTTTCTTTCTTCCCTTTTTTTTTCTTTTGGCTAGGCAATGGGTTTAAGTAACTTGCCCAGGGTCACACAGCTACTAAGTGTCAAGTGTCTGAGGCTGGATTTGAACATAGGTTCTCCTTACTCCAGGCCCGGTGCTCTATCAACTATGCCACCTATTATAGTGTCCCATCCTATTATAGTGTTTTGAGTGAGTTCTATGATAGTTTATATATAAAGGAGGATTATATTGTTGTTATTTTTGCTGTGTTTTTGAGTAACTTTTACTGTAAATGCTGTATATCCTTTCTTTTTACTGTCTTCATCAGCAGCATTAGATTGCTTTACAGAAAGTCTCAAATAGTATGTTAATTTCGTGGAAAGAAATTTCTATGTTCATATTTTGTGAAGTTTGACATGAACCACATAGTTAAGTATATATTGATTTATTTATATTTGTATCAAAGACAACATAGTTTAATGTCTTGAGAGCCAACCTCAAAGTTAGGAAGACCTGGGTTTAAATCCTGCCTCTGACACACTCTGACTGTGTCACTTCAGGCAAATTACTTAACCTCTCAGTGTTCTAAGCACCTTTTTAAGACTAGAAGTTGTAAAGGATATACCAATCTACATTAGTACAAAGGAGTTTTCTCACCTGGAAATTCCTTATACAATTAAAATGACAAGATCTAGTCTCTGTCCCTATCTCTTTATACCTATATTTAACTCATTTCACTTGAATTAAATTTTTTTTTAGTTAAATTAACAGACATGCTTACAAGTTCATATGCTTGTGAGTAATTTCTGAATCATTTATCCTTGCTGGGACTTCTGAAAGCAAACCTTACTCAACTTTCCATCATGCTGAAATTGACTTAATTTTTATTGAACTGTCCTTCATTAAACGAACATTTACTCTAAATGAGATTAGATCATTTGATTATGATTAACTGCTTTTCTTGGAGATTTTCTTCCATTCACTACCTGGCTTAGAATTTTAATGTACTTCTTACAATATTTAATCTAAAGTTTTCATTCTTAAACTATCCCCACTGACTAATGAGAATTGTTGATCTTGATATATGATCATTTTCATGTCTGTGCACCAAGCTATCGCTGATCATTTTATCATCTTTTATATCTGGTTTCATTTTTTATTTTCTTAATATTTTGTCATTTTTAATGTTTTCCCTTGATTACTAGTTTGTCTCCCTGCCTCAAGTCTCTCCTCACTATGGTCCATCCACCACTCAGCTGTTAAATTAACCATGTCACACACCCCTCCCCCCACTCAGTAAACTCCAGTGGCTCCTTATCACCTCCAGGATCAAATATAAAATCCTCAGTTTGGCATTCAAAGCCTTTCACACCCTGGTTTCCTTCTCCCTTTCCAGTCTTACATTTTACTCCATTCCCGCCTCATCATGTATTCTGCAATCTAGTGGTACTGTCCTCCATGCTGTCTCTCCCACAAGATGATCCATCTTCTGACTACACATCTTCACTGCCATAGTCAGTGCCTAGGCTCCAGTGCCGGTCCCCCCTGCCTGGAACTTTCAACTTCCTTATCACCTCCTCTGGCTTCCCTGGCTTTTGTCAAGTCCCAAATAAAATCTCATCTTCTCTGAGACTGTTTCCTGACTCTCTCCTCCCCAACTCCTAGTCCCCTAATGCTAGTGCCTTTGCTTTCTTGATTTTCTGGAATTTACCCTGGATACATCTTGTTTGTACAAAATTATTTGCATGTTATCTTGCCTATTAGACAGTGTTCTCGTTGAGAGTAGGGAAAGTTTATTGCCTTTCTTTGTGTCCCCAGTGATTAGCATAATGCCTAGCACATAGTGGAGGGCTTGAGAAATACTTATTAACTGAGTTTGACTAGAATATAGAGTTTGTTTGGGAAGTGATGCGAAAAAATATTTTAAGGTAGCTACAGCCAAATTGTCAAAGACTTTAGGTGACAAGTTAAAGCATTTGTATTTCATCACAGAGAGACTAAGGAGCCATTTTGATAGCTGTATGGGGAATAGATTGGAAAAGAGAGAATCATCCATAACGTAGAAAAACAATTAATTAGGAGGTTATTGCAGTAGGTCAGTCAAGATGTGATGATGTCCTAAAGAAGTTTAGTGACTGTGTGAAGGGAAGAGGTCAGATGTGAAATGCTGTGGAAGCAGAATTGACAGTACTTGGCAGCTAACTATATTTAGGGAATGAGGGAAAGGGAAGAGTTGAGAAGAACTCTTGAGGTTGCAAACCAATCTCAGGATCAAAATTAGATATTGGGAACACAGCATTCTAAATGGGTTACTTGAAAAATGAATACAAGCATCCGTTTTTCAAATTCAGCTCTAAGTTAATTTGTTTCCATTTTATTTGATATTTTTTAAAAGGCTACATAAATCTGGGATTCATTCTGAGCTTTCCCAAATTTGACACAATCTTATATAAATATTATGCTCAATCTATCAATAAACCAGACAGGGAAATATTTTCAGGCAGTATGTGTTTTGGAGCCTTATTTTTTCTTAGAAATCATTTTGGAGTATTAGGTAAGCCTTTTTTGGTACTCTAATTGTTAGTTGATGATATTTAACCAAAATCTCCCTCTAATTTAATCTAAACTTCAATTATTTACTAATGATTTGAAAGGTCATTTGCCATATGTAAGAGATGATTCTTATTTTCTAAATTCACTTTTGTGTGTGTGTATGTATGTGTGTGTGTCTAATCTTGAATCACTTTCACCTATTTTACTTTTATGTTTGAAGGCAAAATAATTATTTTTTATAGAATAATTTGATTTAGTTCTGATTTGGAAATATTTCCAAATGAAAGCTAAAAATTTTTCCTTTGATTTATTTTTCTAATTATAATCCACTACTCAAAGGATTTAACCTGAAGGTTGCAGATATTCTACAAAGCTAGTTTATAAGAGTTAACAAAAGTTTTGAATTCTGTATCTGTTGGACTATTTTTTTTTCTCCACATGATCTTTTTTTTTTTAAGTTTTCTTTTCTCCCCATGTTGCTATGTATACAAGCAAAACAAATTGCTGTGTTGGGTATGTAAAAAGAAATGGCTCAATATGTATTCTGAATTCATCACCTCTTTTTTTTTTGGCCAGGCAACTGGGGTTAAGTGACTTGCCCAGAGTCATATAGCTAGTAAGTGTTATGTGTCTGAGGCTGGATTTGAACTCAGGTCTCCTGCCTCCAGGACTGGTGCTCTAACCACTTCGCCACCTAGTTGCCCCCTATTTCATCACCTCTTGATAAGGAAATGTGTACCGTGTTTCATCATAAGTGAACTGAAATCATGGTTGGTTGTTGCATTAATTATAGTTACTAAGAATTTGAAAGTTATCTTTCCTATACTGTTGTTACTATTCACTTTTCTCTTGTTTCTGCTTACCTCATTCTGCATCAGTTTATACAAGTCTTCCAGGCTTTTTTGACTCTGTCTCCTTCATTGTTTCTTACAGTATAATTCTTCATCACAGAAAAGAACTACTATAAATATTATTGTACTTCCTTAGAATTTGTCTTGCATAGCACCAGTCCTTCTGTTAATCTGTTCTACCTCTTATTCTTTTTCTCCATTCTTCTTTTTCCGTTCTGTTTACTTGTTGAGTGAGATGTATTTCTGTACCCAATTGTACGTATTTTCCCCTCCTTTGAGCATTTCAGATGAGAGTGAGGTTCAGGTGCCGTACACTCCCCTTCATCCCTTTATCCTTGTTTGTATAGACTTCTAGTTTCTCAGCCCACTTTTGTGATGCAATTTCTTTTCTTTTCTTTCTTTCTTTCTTTTTTTTTTTTTTTTTTTTGCTTTTAGGCAATTGGGGTTAAGTGACTTGCCCAGGGTCACACAGCTAGTAAGTGTCAAGTGTTTGGTCTGAGGCCGGATTTGAAATCAGGTCCTCCTGACTTCAGGGCCGGTGCTCTATCCACTGCACCCTTTGTGATGTAATTTCTCTCGTAGTTAGTCTCCCTTTTCTCTGCTAGAATATTGCCATTCCCCTCCCTTTTAATTTTTCTTTTAAAATCATCCAAATACAGCAGAACCACTTCTGAGACCTCTGTCTAGGTCCTCCCTCTAGGTACCCTGATGACAATAGGGTTCAGAGGGGATTCATGTGTCATCTCACCATATTAGAATATAAGTAATTTTACTTTGTTTAGTTCCGTATGATTATTCACTTATGCTTACTTTTTGTGTTTCTCTTGACTTGTGTTTGCACTTCAGATTTTCTCTGTAGCTCTGGTCTTTTTATTAGGATTGCTTAGAATTCCTCTGTTTCATTAAGTGTGCTTTTCTTTCTCTGGTAAGATTATACTCAGTATTTCTGGGGAAGTTATTCTTGTTTGTAAGCTTATATCCTTTGCCTTCTGGAATATTATATTGTGAGCTCTCTGCTCCTTTATGTAGTTGCTGATAAATTGTATGTAATTCTGACTGTGGCTCTTCAGTATTTGAATTATTTCTTTCAGATTGCTTGTAGAATTTTTTTTCTTTGACCTAAAAGTTCTGGTTTTTGGATAAATTGTTTTTTTTTTTTAAATATGATGTCAAGAGCTCTTTTTTTGGGTAGTCCAATGATTCTTAAATTTTCTCTCCTTGATTTGTTTTTCAGGTAGGTTGTTTTTGCTATAAGATATCTTACACTTTCTTCTATTTTTTCAGTCTTTTGACTTTGTTTTGATACAGTCAGTTCTTCTATAACACTTGTTTTGAAAATGTAAATTTGTTCCAGTGTGATTGACTTATTAGGAATTAATTTGAGCATAACAGTTTTTGAGTTTGCTTATGAACAATTGAAATGCAAAAACAGAAAATTGTGCTGCTTCACAATAATTCACAAGCTGCAACACTTCTGATACTTCCACCAGCAAACTTCAAGTTTTTCAAGGTAAAGTGTCATATTTATTATATATCTTCTGGTGCAGTAGTAGCTGTAGGAGGAAGTGAGCTGGTCTAGAGAGGGCTAGTCCCACGAACTCCACCATCCTATCCCTCGATCTGCCTCTTCCATTGTGACTGAGGCCCAGGATGTTTCTTGTTAAGGCTGCCCTCTCACTTGTAACCTTCAACTTTGCCAGCTCAGGCTCTTTGGGAACAGGAATGCAGGCCAAGCACTAGCCTGAGGCCTCATGCCTGCCACTATTTACTCTAATATTTATGTATTTCTTAACCATTTAACATATGTAAAACTGATACCATTTTTATTAGAATCCTTTCTTTTTATGTATCACTGATGAAGTTTTTGAGTGCTGTGCTACCGTATGTTTCATAAGCCCTATGGTTTTATTGCTAGATTTTGCACAGCAACATATGTCTTATTGTAGCAAAATTGTATGTCTTGTTATCTCATGGAGTCATTATTTGGTCAATTCTAATTTTCTGGGAGTTTTTTAGTTGGGTAAAGTTTTGTACTTCCTGTTCCCAGTGGTTAATTTCCTTCCCCATTATTCCTTTTATAGCTCTTTTTTTTTCTCCTAATTTTTTAAGTCTGGTGCTCTCATTTAAAATGAGAATATATGTAAAGCACTTTGTAACCTTAAAATTCTCATAAATGGTAGTTATATGATGATGATCATTCAAAACAATTTGACTCTTGCTTCATTTTTTAGAGAACAAGTTAAACTTGTTCCCAGTCTATGTTTTACGTTAAGGCTTTGCTTGTAGATATTTTGAGGTCTTTGTCTTCTTCAGAGTCTGTGTCTTGAGAATCACTATCACTATAATATTCTCTCTGTGGTAGGAATTTTTTTTTGTTTGCTCAGTCTTCCAGCCTATGTCCTAACTTTGGACCCTATGTTAAGTCTAGGCTTTGTGCACTTATGTAGAGAATGTCAAGTAAACTAGGATCTCAAGGACAGCTCAAGCTGGGGACCTGTATGCTTTTGGTGATCCAACAGTGGTCTAATACAGTGACAGTATAATTTCTGCCCCTCCTATTCTAAGGTCTGCAAGTTCCTGACCTATGTTTGGATTTGATAAGATCCTGTGGGCTTTCTCTGATTGGAATTCTAGTAAACCATTTCTAGACTCCGCCACTCTTGGCCATTGACAAAACTGCAAGTTCTGCTTTATTCTACGATTCCTGGCTTGAAGTTCCCCTGTTGGCTCCAGACTGGACTGGAAGCTGGGATTGGGTCAGGAGCAATTGACCCCTCAGCTGCTATACTGGAAACATGACTCCTTGTGATTGTTTTCTTGGATTTTGCTATAAGGACATTAGTCCATAGGAGTAGTGCATTTTCTAGATCTGCTTAGAGGAATTGTGGGCTACAATTCAACTGACCTTCATTTGGTCTCTGCACCATTTTGTCTTTGCCTCCTATTTCACATGATCTTGATAACAAGATGATATTGCATCAGTAGTTTCTATTGTAAATTTTAGGATACTATTTTGAGTTAATTTACTCTAGCCTTGTTATTGCTTTAATACCTTGGATGTCTTGTATTTGCCAGTTGGTTTGAGGTCACAAAATTCACTTCTGAAAAATAGATTCTATCCATATTCTACAAGCGTTACCCGTTTCATCGTTATATCTTATAGAGTAGTTGTGAACATACTGTTATTTGCTTCCCTGATTGGCTTTAACTTGCCGTGATATTTATCAGCCTAAGTAATGAGCAATGAGATATCATGGAGTCTTTTCTATATGAAAGTGGGATATAATATCTAGAAATTCTGTGGTCTTTTGGCCATCTGTTCAGTTTTATCACCAGATTAAATTGTGGTGATGAAAATAAGCTCTGCATTTTTTAGTGGCTTACCTCCCTTTCAGCTTTCAAATTCCATGATTCATCCTTTAACCAGTATATATAGATTCTTTACTAGATGATGAGAGAGTGAAATGGGTAGTTAACCTTTTGCTTCTTATTTAACTTTAATTAGTACATCTCTTAGAGGAACTAGATGGTGCAGTGGAGAGAGCACCAGGCCTGGAGTCAGGAAGACCTGAGTTCAAATTCAGCCTCAGGAACATGCTAGCTATGTGATCTTGGGCAAGTCACTTAACCTCTGTCTTCCACTGGAGAAGGAAATTTTTTTTGTGTGTTTTCTTTTACAGCATGGCTAATACAAAAATATGTTTTACATGACTTTACGTGACTTCACATGTGTAATTGCCTTCTCAAAGTGGGGGGATGGGCAGGAAGGAGGGAGAGAATTTGGAACTCAAAATTTTAAAAAATGAATGTTAAAATTTTTTTTTTACCTGTACTTGGGGAATGTTTAACAAAATAAATAAACATTTAAAAGTAGTTGCATTGAAGATTTGAAATGGGAAGAAGAATAGTTAGGAGAAAGATTGTTTTACTTAAAAAAAAAAGATAAATGCTACGATTTAATTTTTCGGTTGACTGCCCTCTTTATGAACAGATGTTCTAATTACGTTATTCACTTAAAATGCAAATAACAAAATAGTGATTGAATTTTCACAAAAGTTTTTCTTTAAACTTATTCATTCCGTATAGGATTTTTTCCAGTCTGCTAAGAGTAATCAGTCTTTGTTCTTAAAATTAAATGAAGAGAAAATTGTGCTGTTCTTGCATTTGCTGGGAATAGACACAAATGGGCACGCTCACCGACCATCATCAAGGTAATTTAAAAGCTGTATTTAATTTACTTTGACCATCTTAAAGGATACTGGCAACTTTTTTTTTTAAATGTGTAAATATTATATTGGGCAGGTAGGTGGTATAATGGATAGAGCACGGGGCCTGGAGTCAGAAAGATCTGGGTTCAAATCCTACCTCAGAAACTTACTAGCTGTGTGACCCTGGGCAAGTCACTAGCACAGTACCTGGCCCAAAGTAAGCGGTATATATTAACATGAGCTATTATTATTATTAGCTATTTGGAATAACAGTAAGCAAAAGTAATGTGCCGTATTTCACTTAGAATTATAGTCAGAAGACTTTGGTTGGAGACTTGGCTGTGATACTTGACCTTTAGGCTAAGCTAGTTTATCCTTATGAGTCTTGGTTTTTTTCACCTAGAAAACAGTAATTATAATAGCTGTCTTACCAACTTCATAGAGTTATGAAAAATCAAATGAGAAAATATATGCAGAAGGACTTTGTAAACTATAAAGCACTATATATTTAAGCTATATTACTCTTGTCAATGTTGAACAGTCTCTGGAGCTGTTTCAATTCCTCCTTCACACCAACGAGCTAGATCCCCAGGGAGTGGCTAGCTCAGGCTAACAGTAACTCTGAGGGAGTGGGGAGTCATTTCTTCATACTGTAGTTTATAGTGCATGCATCCATAGCACCCAGAATGTCATTGTAACCTGACTATAAATCATTTGCTTACCTTCCTCCATCCAGTGTATTCCCCTCATATTAATTGCCAGCTAATATTTCCCCAATAACATTTAACCATTTAAATTTAATTACTTTTTAAAAAGAGATATTTACTGAGAAGGTATTGCAAGAACTGAAGTACAGTGACCTGCCAAACTGGGAGCACATTCTCCTCTACCACCTTGGTCCCTGGTAAGAGTAGATTCAATCTTAAAGTGGTTATTGTAAAACACTCCTCCCAAAAGCCTGGCACATGCTCTTTCACAGATATGGACAGAATCCAGGGGAACGTGGACTTAAGCTTAGAATGCACAGTTTGCTAAAAAGGTAACTCACAGCTCCTGATTGGATGGAGTTCCCTTTCTCCCTTTGTGGAGTCCTCACGAAGTCCCCGTAGGTGCAATGTAGCTTTCTGCTGGGCTAATCAGAGAGTCCTGAAGTTGCCTTTCTTCAGGGTCTTCAGTCTACCCTTAATTCCCAGTGCAAACACTGCCATCAACCACTGCTGTCTGGGGACACTGCTAAGATGTTCATGAGAAGTCCACCATCTTCACTTCTTTAAAAGTTCATAAGGTCATTGTTGGAGGGAGGGAAGTGGGGGTAAATATAGAGAGTGGTTGGTGAGAGAGAGAGAGAGTGCCTCATTATTTCCCTCCTGTCAGTTTCTTGCCAGGATCGGCTGTGGAACTATTCTCTCTACTGGGCTGGCCAGACACTGGAATTGCTGTGTTTCCAAACTGGGTTGCCAAAAGCCAGAAAGCATGACTGAGTCTCTTCAGCTAATCCAATACTGTTTTTGTATAACATCATTTTATTTCATCTGCCCTCTGGTAGCTTTGACTCCTCAAAAAAAATTTAATTAAGAATTTATTGCACTTAGTGGAATGTCTTTGATTAATTGCCTTAATGATAAAGGTATCAGGGCTAGGAGAGATTGATTAATTAATTCATTCACTCCTAACATTTATGTGAACAATGATATTAACATAGCAAATAGCCTCACTACAGAAGTTCATGTAGTGTCTTATATGTAGTGTATGCTCCACAAACGTTTATGAATCTGATTTTATTTTGAAAAAATGAAATTATGAAATCTATGTCATCATACAAGCCACAGTTTTAAATGCTCAAATGTTTGTAATTTTATGTTATATGATGTTCTGCCTCAATGACTTTTTTATTCATACTCCTAAAATTCTTTTCTTTTCCTTCCTTCCACCTCCCCATTGACATCCTGTTACTTACTAAACTCTACTTCACATTCTACCTGCTCCATGAATTATTTCCTCAAAACCTTCCTAAATCTAGTTGGAAGTGATCTCACCTAATACCTTGTGTATAAAAAGATAGATAGATATTTTGATTAATTTTTTTCAATTATCAAATATTTTTTCTCCCTCCCACTCTTTCCCCCTCAGAAAAAAAGAAAAACAAGACCTGTGTAAACAAATATCTATAGTCAAGCAAAACAAATACCAATATTCACCTTGTCCAAAAATATTTGTACACAAATATTTGATGGATAAGTTGCAGGATCATATGATCAATTTCAATATAGTTCAGCAAACATTTGTAATTTAATTTTTTTATAAACACAACCAGTACAGTTCAAATGAAATGGGAAACAATCTTAAAAGCAAGTTTCTTTGATAAAGGTCTCCTATCCGAGATATAAAAGGAACTGATTCAAATTTATTAGAACAAGAACTATTCTCCAATAGATAAATGGTCAAAGCATGTAAATATTTGAATTTCAAAGGAAGCAATCCAAGTTTTCAACAATGATTTAAATCTCCAAGTAACTAATTGCAAATTAAAACAATGCTTAGGTTCCATCTCACTCCCGTCAGATTGGCCATAGTGACAAAAAAAAAATAATAATTCTAGGGAAGCTGTTGGGAATACACCAATGCACTGTTGGTGGAGCTGTGAATTGGTCTAATCTTTCTGGAAAAATATTTTGGAACTTTCCCCAAAAAGCCACTAAACTTTGGATCTAGCAATGCCCCCAAAGAGAGCAAAGAAAGAAAGAATGCATAAAATTATCTATAACAGCTCTTTTTGTAGTAGTAAAGAACTGGGAACTAAGGAGATGTCTTCTATTGAGGAATTGGCCAAAATAATTATTTTATATGAATGTAGTAGAATATTATTGAACCATGAGAAATGACGAAATGGACAGTTTTGGTGGAACCTTGGAAGACCTGCATGAATTGATACCAAGTGAAGTGAGGAGAACCAGGAGGAAAATTTTTACAACAATAACATTATAAAGAAAAATAATTTTGACTGCAGTGATCAACTACAATTCTAGGAGAATTATGGTAAAGTATGATAAAGCATGCTACCTGTCGCTTGACAGAGAAATGATGAATTTAAGACATACATTTTGGATATGGCCAATGTGGTAGTTTGTTTTGCTTGACTCTACAAGTTTTCTACAGAGGCTTTTGTTTCCTTTTTTTGGGTTTGTTTTCAGTAAAGAAGGAGGAGATAAGAAGAGGATAAGAATAGGGTAACTTAAAAAAGTGGGTCATTGAGATCTCTTTTTTTTTAAATATAGAGAACAGACAAGGAGGACAGCTCTAAAAGCTGCAGATTAAACCTATTATATATTTAAAAAGAAAAACAGCTACACACAATAAAGATCCATAGTTTCATATATAGTTTCTTTTTTCTATTCCTATATAAAAATATATATATACACATAACACACATATATGTGCATGTATAAAACTATACATGTTAATTTACAAATGGAAAGTCCCATTTTTTTATTAAATTAAGATGGAAAATAGTAGAAAAAAATAAACTTTTAACCTGGTTTCTATGGACTTTTAAAAATATGTAGTTTGATAACTGTATTCCAATATAAATGATTTCCTTTGTAATCCTATGTATTTTGTTCTATACATTTAAAAACATTATTCTGAGAATGGGTTCATAGACTTTATCTAAATGCCAAAGGGTCTATGACACACACACACAAAGATTAAATTTGGAGAAAGATAACTTTTAGCTAGAAGATCAGAGAAAGCATGACAAGGAAATGGCACCTGAGCTGAACTTTAAAGAAAGGACTCCAAAAACAGATGAGGTGGAACTTTACAAATGTGGAGAGTGGCCTGTATTAACTCAGAGGAAATAGGGTAGGAATTGTGAGTTTGCAGAACAAGTAGTAGTCTAGTTTTGCTAGTGTTCATGAGAAAAAACAATTTAAAATAAGGTTGGAAAAAAAATTAGTTTGGAGTTAGATTATAGATTGCTAGATTTTATTTTGTCTTATCAGCAATGACGTGGTCAGGTATGTAGCTTAGGAAAATCACTCTGGCAGCTTTTTAAAGGATGGATTGTAGTAGGAGAAATTGGAGGCAGGGAGACCAGTGAGGAAACTATTAAAGTAGTCTAGTTCTGGTAGTGTGAGTGGAGAGAAAAGAGTGAGTATATATCAGAAGTTTTGGAAATAGAATCAGAAGACATTGACAAAGACTTTCAAAAGTTACAGTATTTGAAACTGGGTAGTGTAAAATAATGGTAACAACAACAATAGAGAAATTGGGAGATTGGACTGGCTTAGGATAGAATATTAGTTCACTGAAAGAGAAAAAGAAGCAGCCACTAAGCATGTAGGAAAAAAAACCAAGGGAAGAGACAGTGTCTAGGAGGGTGGTCAATGCTGTCAAAAGCTGCATAAAAGTCAAAGTAGATGAGGACTGAGAAAAGGCTATCAAATTTAACAAGAGCCTACAGGCCTTTTGAGAAAACAATTTCAGTAGAGTGGTGGGATGGATAAGAAGATTGTGAACCAAGCAAAGAACTCAGTGGAAAAAGGAGGTAAAATGACATGATGACCAGTTAACCAAAGTAAAAAGAGGTGAGAGAGATGGATGAAATGAACTTTTGTTTGTTTTTTTGTTTTTTAAGCAATTGGGGTTAAGTGACTTGCCCAAGGTCACACAGCTAATAAGTCAGTTGTTTGGTCTGAGGCTGGATTTGAACTCAGGTTCACCTGACTTCAGGGCTGGTGCTCTATCCATTGCACCACCTAGTGAAATGAACTTTTAAGGACAGATTATTAAGTGATGATGGCAGAGGAAAAGTCTAGAAATTGCAGGCAGGAGAAAGGACTCTGTCAACTACTCTTGGTCCTATGTGTTGGGCAGTGTGGTGGGAGATGAGAAAGACAGAACCAACAGCCTTGGAGTACCCACTCCAAGCAGGCAAGGTAACAAATGATAAGACATCTTTATTGGGCATCAGAAGATGTCATCAGATGTGGGATGAAGAAGAGTTATCAATATAGTAGGGTTCCAGAGAACAATGCAAGGGGAATCGGCCACAGAATCAGAGTGTAAAGATGAAGACTGACATATTGAGACTCATTGCTGTGGGTGCTCCCTCCGGTGGCAGATTGAAGTCCCATCCTTCCTGCACTTATCATCCTATTTGATCTTTGCCCATATTCTGCCCTCACATTCCTCACAGTTGACTTATGCAATGTTCTGGAGCTTTCTCCTAATTCTTTTAATATCTCATTGATACTAATATGTGACTGGATTGCCCCCTCATATTTCATTCTCAAACAGAAAATGTTTTCTAAATTTATCCTTAATTTTGAATGTTTTATTTTTCTTTTGTCTTGGGTTAAATTGACCTTTACCTTGACTCTAAATATCATTGGTGAAATAAATTCATTGTCTTTTAATTTAAATTATACATGACAAATTTCCTACAAAGAGGATATTGCTAGCCTTGAACCTGTCCTGTTTATGTGTATAGAAGTGTTACATTGAATCAGAAATCCTTAATTTTGAGAGGATAAATGTTTTGCAAGACTTTTGTTCTTGGTGGTATGACAAAAACATTCAGTATGTGATGTAGAATAAGAATTGTGAATTTCAGTTTTTAGACAGCTACAATTAAAAGGCTCCATCTTTCCCTGGAGAGTTGAGAATAAAGGGAGTTCAGAAATAGGTTTGTGTTAATTAGGAGGCTTCTTTAGCCTGTATCCAAACCTTTGTAGTTCTTCTGTTCTTCAAGGGAGAAAAAAATATCCAGCTATTTCAGTAATCACATTAGAGTATATGGGTATGAGTATTTCAAGAAACACTGGTTATTTAAAAGTGTAACAACTTCATGCCAAACCAAACAAATATTGGTTTTCCTTAAGATAACTTGTAACTACATTCTTTTCTACTACTTCACAGGGAATACAAGGACAATATAAGAAAAGTTGATGATGGAGTGAAGGAAATAGTGTCCCTTCTGGAGGATTTTTATGAAAATGATGAGAAAACAGCCTTTGTCATTACTTCTGATCATGGAATGACAGACTGGGGTTAGTCATCTTAAATTCTAAATATTTCCAATGAACAGAGGGCTTGAGGGGTATTTTCTGTAGTTTACAAAGGTCTGGTTACTTAGACTATGGCAATATTTCAGAATCCACTTTAATCCCCAAGTATTTGAGTGGTGGTTTCTTCAAGTTAAACAGCTTTCATTGTAAAACTGAGAGGGAGTGGCTTGTGTCATTCTTGTATAACTTGTTTCTTGCTTGGCAGAAATAATGTGGGAGCTAAATAGCTTTCTTTTGTGAAGTAATAAAAAGTTTTGGGAAATCAGAGAACATAGGACTACTATTTTGATGAATTTGGTGATACACTTCATTGTATAGTTGAATTAAAGTCTTGTCTAAGTCCATCCCATTTCTTTGTAATTTCAGTTAAGTTCATCAATTCACAGACAAAGTTCCTTATATAAGGAAAGCACGGTCTTCAGGAATGTGGGGGATTACAAAGAAGGAGTTAGAGAATATAGTACTATCATAGGTACCCTCAAAAAATTTTGGACTGGAAAATGGAAAATAGTAAGTAAAGTACTTTTTCATTAGCGTTAGACCCAAGTTTGCAGACCCAAGTTTGATGCTGCTGCCACTGCCCTATCTCAGTATCAGATATTAGAAAAAAGTAGAAAATAGTAATATTTATGAGAGGGTAAAGATAGCTGCGGAAAAAATAGGAGAAGGAATATAGTTGTAGGTATAGGGAATAACCCTTTTCTTTAAAGAATTAATATCAGTACCATACCAATCAAACTAACAAAAAGTTGTTTTATAGAACTAGAAAAAATAAAAACAAGATTCATTTGGAAGAACAAAAAGTCCAGAATATCAAGGGAACTAATGAAAAGAAATGCTAGGGAAGGTGGCTAGCCATACCAGATCTTAAATTGTATTATAGAGCAGCAATCATCAAAACTACTTGGTACTGGCTAAGAAGTAGAGTCGTGGATCAGTGGAATAGGTTAGGTACACAAGATACAGTAGCCAATGACTATAGTAATCTACTGTTTGATAAACCCAAAGACCCCAGCTTCTGGGGTAAGAACTCACTATTTGACAAAAACTGCTGGGAAAACTGGAAAATAGTATAGCAGAAACTGGGCATAGACCAATATCTTACACTATGTGCCAAAATAAAATCAAAATGAGTACATGATTTAGATATAAAGGCTGATATCATAAGCAAACTGGGAGAGCAAGGAATAGTTTACCTGTCAGATTTTTGGAGACTGGAAGAATTTATGACTAAACAAGAGATAAAGAACATTATGAAATGCAAAATGGATGAGTCTGATTACATTAAATTGAAAAGATTTTGCACAAACAAAGCCAATGCAACCAAGATGAGGAGGGAAGCAGAAAACTGGAAAGAATTTTTTACAACCAGTGTCTCTGATAAAGGCCTCATATCTAAAATATATAGAAAACTGAATCTTATAAGAATACAAGTCATTCCCCAATTGATAAATGGTCAAAGGATGTGAATAGGCAGTTTCCAGATGAAGAAATTAAAGCTATCCTATAATCATGTGAAAAAATACTCTAAATCACTATTGATTAGAGAAATGTAAATCAAAACAACTCTGAGGTACCACATCACACCTATAAGATTGGCTAACATGACAAAACGAAAATTATAAATGCTGGAGAAGATGTAGGAAAATTGAAACACTAATGCTTTGTTGGTAGAGTTGTGAACTGACCCAACCATTCTGGAGAGCAATTTGAAACTATGCCCAAAGGGCTATTGTGCATACCCTTTGACCCAGCAATAGCACTTCTAGGGCTGTATCCCAAGACACCATACAAATGGGAAGAGGACCCACATGTACAAAAATATTTATAGCAGCTCTTTTTGTGGTGGCCAAGAATTGGAAATTGAGGGGATGCCCATCAGTTGGGGAAAGGCGGACAAGTTGTGGCATATGAATGTAATGGAATACTATCATGCTATAAGAAATGATGAGCAGATGGACTTCAGAAAAACCTACAAGGATTTATATGAACTGATGCGGAGTGAAGTGAGCAGAACCAGGAGAACATGGTACATGGTAACAGCCACACTGTACGATAACTTTGATAGACTTAGCTCTTCTCAGCAATACAAGGATCTAAGACAACTCTAAAAGACTCATGATGGAAAATGCTGTCCACATCCAGAGAAAGAACTATGGAGTCTGGATGCAGATCAAAGCATACTATTTGCTCGCTCTCTCTCTCTCTCTCTCTCTTTTTTGTTTTGTTTCTTCTTTCTCATGGTTCCTCCCCTTCATTCTAATTGTTCTTTACAACATAAGTAATATTAAAATATGTTTAATAAGAATGTATATGTAGAGCCTATATCAAATTGCATGCCATCTTGGGGAGGGAGGCAGAGAAAATTTAAAACTCAAAAGCTTGTGGAAGTGAATGTTGAAAACTAAAAATAAATAAATTAATTTAAAAATAAAAAAAGAATTAATATAAATAAAATTCTGTTTCTGCAAACTAATTCAATAAAATTTTGATGCCAGGTACCAAGAATCAGTCTTGACAAGAGAATGAATGAGTGAATGAAAAAGTACTTAGTATATGGCAATCACTATGCTAGGATGGCATTTCTTTTTGGAGGTAGAGGGTAGAGAAAAATGATTTTTTATCAGATTTTTTTAGCCTATTCCATAAAAATAAATGTAAGGATGTCAGTGAAAATTTTAGACAATCTGTTTGAATTTCTTATGAAAAGTAAGTGAGCGTTTCTCACAAATTGATATCTCTGTAGGGTGTTACATTTTGCCTTTTAATTTTCCTAGGATCCCATGGTGCTGGCCATGCCTCAGAGACTTTAACACCTTTGGTCTCTTGGGGAGCTGGAATCCGTTATCCACAGCAGGTGTCAACCCAACTCTTTGAGGATGAATTTTTGAAAGGTATGAAAATACCTCCTTAGCAGATTTTAAAACAGCGTGATTTTAAAATAAAATTTCAGAAAAAATTTAGGCTTAATGAATTATACTTTCATTCAAGTTGTAGTTGCAGATCCCCTATTTTTAATTTAAATGTTCAATAACCACATCCATTACTTTTATATTGTTTATATTCCTTGATTTGTTATGTAATGAGGCATGTGAAATTCCGACACAAAGTTCCAGGTATTAAAAATCATTTTGTTAATTAGGCTGGCCAATAATCAATAAAGTGATGGTCAGTGGTGTCTCTCAATAACCAAAGATGAAAAGGGAATCTCTGAGCCACCTTAAATACCCACCTTAAATGTCTTCCTGACAGCACATTACTGGGACCTCCCCTGACAAGAAAAAGGCAACTCTAATTGGTAAACACTTAATGAGATGGTTGGCTAAGAATCTTCGGCCTCAGAGTCCCCCCCCCCCCATTACTTCATTGTCAAAGCAGGGAAGTCAGTTGAAGAATGAGGCTTGGGCATGAGATTTAGTAGCCTCCATGGACCTGACAAGTAAAATCTTTCTGGATCAGGATCTCTCTGGCTTTATTTCTCCTTCATGACCTAGGCTGCCCCAAACTTCAATGAAGGGACAAGGGTCACAGAAATGGCTCTTGGCAACTGGTTAGCAAGAACCAGCTCAGTTTAACTTGTGTTTATGGGATTAAACAGAGAGTCCCAGAGCAGGTCTTAGGAGGGTCTGTTGTGTAACCATATTCCTCACTCAGTTTCTGAAAGAAACGTTTTTTTTCCTATGTGAGCTAAGTGAGGATTTTAAACAGATAAAGGAATATTACAAATTAAAATTAATAATCAAATGATATGACATTAAAATTAATTTTCCTTAGTAATAAGCATCCTGTTTGAAAAGTTTAAACCTAAACAATTTTGCATTGAATAGTAACAAAGTATATTGTGAGTCAAAACAAGTCTTTCCCAATTTAAGGAAAAGATCAGCATAACAGAAAGAAGTTTAAGTTTTATTTCTGATATAGCATTTTAAAAGATTCTGATGTGCTGTCTGTATATTCTCAGTTGAGGGGAGAAGGTGAAAATATTAGCAACCATGGGGGAAAGTGAAAGGAGGGGGAGAATGAATGTATGAGAAAGGTAGCTTTCTCTGATAGAGGCCTATTTATTTTATGAGAGTGAAAGAGCCCAAAATTCAACTTACTTTTTGGTTTTATTTTATAGCCCAGCATAGTAACGTCTCCCTGAAATACCTTGTTAAAAGTTAAGAGTTCAGGGGCAGCTAGGTGACGCAGTGGATAGAGAACTGGCCCTGAGTTCAAATCTGGCCTCAGACCAAACACTTGACACTTACTAGCTGTGTGACCCTGGGCAAGTCACTTAACCCCAATTGCCTAAACAAAAAAAGAAAAAAAAAGTTAAGAGTTCAAAGTAAAAAACAAACAAAAATATTTCCCTAATTAATTTTTTGTTTCTTTCCCTTGATGTGTTTATTAAATAAACACTTGTTTTATCTTGGATTTTGGTTATCCCTTCAGTATCAAATCAGCTAATTAAAGTCTCCCCTGGATTGTTCATTTCAATTGATTAGTCTTTCTAAAAAGTTTTCAATACATAATATCCTTGCTCAAAAGCCTTCAGTGATTCTAAGTTGCTTTAGATTAAAATGTAAACTCCTTAGTCTGTGTTCCATTATCTATCTCAAACCTGCCATTCCAACCTTATTTCCCATTATTCCTTAATGTGAGCCTGTACTCTAGCCACCCAGTGGAGCTGGAATGGCATTCCTCATTGGTACAATTGTTTCAGTAGTATCTGACTCTTTGTGACCCCATTTTGGGGTTTGCTTGGCAAAGATACTGGAGTGGTTTGCTTTTTCCTTCTCTAGCTCGTTTTACAAATGAGGAAACTGAGGCAAACAGGGTTGAGTGACTTGCCCAGGGTCACACAGCTAATACGTGTTTCAGGCCAGATTTGAACTCAGAAAGAGCAGTCTTCCTGACTCTAGACCTGGTCCTTCATCCACTGTACTGCTTATTCAACTCTAACCCATCCTTCAAGATCAAGGTTAAATCCCAGTTCTTTGATGATGAATATAACCAACAGTGATATTGTCCTCTTTTAAACTCCCATGGCAATACTGCTTACTTATTTGGCATGTTGACTGCTTTGTATTGTTTTCTGATTTTTAATGTGTGTGTGTATTTGACCAGAGAGGTAATGGGGACCCGATTGATGCTTTGGAGTAGGTCAGTGTCGATTGAAAAAAAGCAAGCTATGAATGTTCATAATGAATCTTTTAAGAAGAGCAGCATGAAAAAGTAACAGATAATTTCTTTGACCAAGCCCAATTAAGCAAAATTTTAGAATTTTTTATAATATTTAATCTTTTAAGTGAAAATATTATTTCTCAGATCTTTATGTAGGTCTAATGGCTAATAGGAAGGATGATGCATTCAAAACTGTTGCATGATGTCTTCACTATAGAGAGCATTTCTGGCATCCCAGACAGAATGCTTGTCAGTCCCCATTTCCACCTGCTAGATTCTTCCCCATCATTGAAGTCATCTTTTAAAGTTTACTTACCCCTGCTCATCATGGAAAAACAAACTCTCCTTTTGAATATTTAGTGATTTTTGTATGCTCTTATATATCCTGCTGTATATTATATTTATTTATGGACATGATGGCATAGAACTTATAGAATTTTACAGGCAGAAGGAATCTTTGAGGAATCTAGACACAGCCAGTCATTTTATTGTTGAGAAAACAGAGGCCCAGAAAAGCCCAAGTAATTTGTTCATGGTCACACACATGGCAGAAATTATATTCCTGTATCTTACCCTAGAATTAAAGGGGAGCCAGGCTAAACTTTTGTGTAGCAGTGTAATATGGACAGACTTGCACTTTAGAAAATCACTTTGGCAGCTGCGTGGAGGAGGGATTGAAGAGAATTAGTAAACATATATGAAAAGCCTACTATATGCCAGCTACTCTGTTAAGCCCTGGAGATACAAAAAGAGGCAAAGGACAGTCTCTTTCCTCAAGGAGCTCACAATCTAATAAGGGAGACAACAAGCAAACAAATATGTTACTGTTTTTCAGTTGTTTTCCAATCATAGCCTACTCTTTGTGACCCTATTTGGGGTTTTCTTGGCAGGGATACTGGAGTGGTTTGCCATTTCTTTCTCCAGCTCGTTTTATAGATGGAGAAACTGAGGCAGACAAAGTTAAGTGACTTGCTTAGGGCCACACAGCTACTAAGTGTCTGAGGCCAGATTTGAACTCAGGAGTCTTCCTGACTCCAGGACCATCACTCCATCCACTGCCTATACACAAATATGTAAAAATAAGCTATGTACAGATTAAATAGGAAGTAATTAAGAGAGAGAAGGCAATAGACTTGAGAAGTTGGGAAAGTCTTCCTGTAGAAGATAAGTTTTTAATTGTGACTTAGAGGAAGCCAGGTAGGTCAGCAAGCAGAGATGAGGGAGGAGAACGTTCCAGACATGGGGGACACCCATAGAAAATCCCCAGAGCCAAGACATAAAGTGTCTTATTTGTGGAAAGTCAGAAGACAAATGTCACTGGGTCAAAGAATACTTAACAGGAAGAAAGGTATAAGAAGACTGGAAGACAGGATGGGGCTAGGTTATGAAGGGCTTTGAATGCCAAACAGAGGATTTTGTATTTGCTTCTGGAGGCAGTAGGGAGCCACTGGACCTTATTGAGTGGGGGGGAGGCTGGGGTGACATGATCAGACTGGTACTTTAGGAAAATCACTGTGGTAGCTTAATGGAGGATGGTCTGGACTGGAGAGAGATGAAGTAGGCAGACCCACCAGCAGGCTAGTTCAGTAATCAAGGTGTGAAATGATGAGGGCCTGCTCTAGAGTGGTGGTAGTATCAGAGGAGAGAAGGGAGCATGTTCATCAAGAGATGTTGCAGAGGTGAAATTGACAGGCCAACGCATTGGAATGTGGGAGGAGAGATAGTGAGGAGTCCAGGATGGCTCCTAGGTGGGGAGCCTCAGGGACTAGGAGAAAGATGTCCTCAGTAGTAATAGGAAAGGTAGAAGGTGGGAATGGTTTAGGGAGAAACATAAAGAGTTCAGTTTGGAACACGTTGAGTTTAAGAGAGAAAAGATTTGTGGCAGAGAGACTGATTAGGAAGCTATTGCTCTAGTCCAGACGAGTCATACTAACTATGATATTAGCCATACGAAGATGTATGAAAGAGATGGTGGGGGTGTTGAAAGATCGACATTTGCCAACTAGTTGAATTGTGGAGTGAGGAGTCAAAGAAAATGACAACCTCAAGAACCTGGGAGACTGAAGGATGGTGATGCCCCATATAAAAATAGGGAAATACAGAAGTGAGGCGGGTTTTGGGAGGGGAGATGATGAGTTCTGTTTGGGACATGTGGAGTTTGAGACATCTAGTTTGAAATGTCCAATTGTTAGTTAAAAGTGTCATATTACAATGGAGAGAGTACGGAGAATGAAGAGAAGAGGACCCAGTTCAGAGATTTGGGGAATAAATACCCGCAGTTAGGGGCTCTGATATAGATAATGAATCAGCCAAGGAGATGGCACTCAGAATTGTTCTGTGGATATTTTTGGACCTCAGTAAGTATTTCTTGAATGAATGAATGAATGAATGAATGAATGCTAGAAGAACTTTGACCAGACAGTGCTTTTGTAACCTATGCTTTCATTGGTCAAGGAAATTCCCTCCACTAATGCAGTATAGCAAGTTTTGGTCTTAGGAAGTTGCCTAGGGCACTGAGAGATGAAAGGAGTTGCCCAGGGTTACACAGCAGTATGTATCAGAAGTGAGACTTGAACCCAGGTTTTCCTGACTTTGAGGCCATCTCTCTTGTCTAATGTCATAATGTGTATATGAGATTAAGTATTAGCACACATTTTCTTTAATTTCTAACCACTGAACTTTTGAAGAATCATTATTGAAAGTTTTAATTATGTTTTTCTTCATAACTAAAATAGGGATTATATATTATAGAAATGGGAATGAGCATTCTTTATTCATCAGATGACTACATTTTTGTTATAAGACTAGAAATATTTAAATAGACCAGCTATAATTTGAATATTCTTTACATTATCAAAAAGAGTTCAGCTTTTTGGACACTTTTCGTTATCTGTACCCAATATTCTTGAGATAGTAGAACAAAGAATATTTTTCATAAAGATATTCTCAACTTTACAGGAAATTTCTGAGCGCAAAAGGGTGTTAGATCTCATTTCCTATTACATGCTAGGGGCTTAATTCTTAAACTTAGAAATACTTCTTTTGTTATAGTTACCTCTTTGGGTGACTTTTATTATGAATGTACAGGTTTAGCTATACTGGAGTTGAAGAGTAAAATTTTCTGTAATAATAACCTAAAATATTATTTGAAAACTACTAGAGAACGTGAACTGTGCATTGAGGTAGTGTATTATCTGCAGACAACTCTAAGCAAGTAAAAGAAAATAAGAAATAAAACTACCATAGAATCAGGCATATGGAGTGTAGAGTGTAACTATGAGATTAGCTTGAAGGTCAAGGTTAACATTGTGCTTTATCTCCGTAGAGTCAATAATTTATGGAGTAGCAACTTGTCTTAAGTTTTTTGGCAGCTTCTATTATTGCTTCTCCATAACCTTTTTATGTATATACTTCTCTGTTCTCTATTCTTGGCTTTTTCACTGTGTTTACATATTAAAATATTTATCTGAAAGTAGCGTACATTTTAAAAACTCAATGAGCAACAACCACAACCACCAAAAATCTCTTTGAGAAAAAATATGAAAAAACAGCTGGTACAAGGAGATGGATTGAGTTCTGTTTCTTGTATTCCAAAATAGTAAATGTATACATATATGCATATATGTATCTATGTATTTCACATCCCCCTCTTTTTGTTTTATTCATTCATTATGCAAACATTTATGAAGCACCTAATATATTTAAAACACTTTTTTGGCACTGGACATACAAAGATAAAAATGACGCAATCGCTGCAGTCAAAGAGCTTGCATTCTCCTGTAGAGGATATAACAAGAACCCAGAGAGGTAAAATACAAGATGAAGGGACCAATTCAAAGGAGATATTTACAAGTTTTGCATTACTTACTTTTCTGTGAACAACAGAATAGAACATGACAAAAAGTAAAATGAAATGACACCAA
Source organism: Phascolarctos cinereus (assembly GCF_003287225.1). NCBI lineage: Eukaryota > Metazoa > Chordata > Mammalia > Diprotodontia > Phascolarctidae > Phascolarctos > Phascolarctos cinereus. Next base: position 439,936,500 of record NW_027555847.1, on the reverse strand, counting down.
AAATGTAGCTTGTAGTCAAACTCCAGAGGGTCTTCAGTGCCAAGTTACATAGTTAGTGTTTTATCATAGGCAACTGGGAACCTACTCTTTTTGAAGTAAGAAAGTGTTGTAGGATGCATGAGGAAGATTACTGGGGCTGCTGTGTGGTGGATGCACTTTGGAGAGGGAAAGAGACTGAGAGTAGGAAGACCAGTTAGAATCTTATTATAATACTTCTGGTGAGAAATAATAAGGACCTGAACCAGGATGATGATGGAATTGTGAATATGTACAAAAGTATGTAGCGGATATTTTGGAAATAGAATCACTAGCAATTAATTCAGTGTCTGGGGTGAGGGGGTAGATAGAGCAGTGTTTGGAGGAGGATATGTTAGAGTACAGGAAAATTTTAAGGACAAGGGAAATCTGAGCCTATTTGTAGGGAAGAAATGAGTAGGGAAAGAAACCAAAAGGAGTTACAGATGAGATGATTAATGAGGCAGCCTTCTGAAGGAGATAGGAGGAAGTAAGATCCAGGACAGTGTGGGCCAGGGTTATCTTTGACAGTAAGGACCAACTCATTCTCTGAGACAAAAGCGGACAGGTGAAGGGACAGAGTTTTGAAATATGGTGAAAGGTAGGTGAAAAGATCATGACCAGTGTTTCAATCTTTAGTAGGAGGCTAGATCATCTGCTAAGTGAGAGAGGAATGGTGTGCAAAGAGATTTGGAGTAACCTCTGTAAAGAGTTCCTTTTGATTAGATAAAAAGCTTATGTACTTAGTAGCGTGATGATCCAGTTGAGGTTAGACAGTAGGAATTTGTATTCAGTCAATACAGTTTCATTGCCTTTCCTTTTTGAGATTTGGAGTAGAGAAAACAGATGATGGGCTACAATGCAGAGCTGCATATTGGTAGAAGAAGGACAGGGTGAGGTGAGGGAAAGGGGAGTTTCTGTATTCCAACTTGGATTACAAAAGAGATTCACCAGCAGAAAAATTAGCCCTATGTTTTCCATTAAATTTTTCTTTTTGTTTGTTCAGTAATTTTCAATCTTATTGACTCTTTGTGACCCTATTGGAGATGTTCTTGATAAAGATACTGGAGTGGTGTGCCATTTCTTCTCCAGCTCATTTTATAGATGAGGAAACTGAGGCATGCAGGGTTAAGTGATGTACCCAGAATCATACAGCTACTAGGTGTCTGAGGCCAGATCTGATTCAGGAAGTAGAGTCTTTCCTGACAGCAGCCCCAGCACTTTATCTACTGTGTCATCTACCTGTCCCTTTCCATTAAATACTGACAGCTTATTGGAAAAATATATATTACTCTTTTAAAATGTTCCTGCTTTTTTATCCTGTTGTGTCTTTCAGAATGGCAACTAGAGAACTGGAAGAGGCAAGATGTCAATCAGGTATTAAATGTGCATAAAATAATCATTAATTTCTTCCTTTTCAGCTTTTTATAGAAGATAAATTTAGATGAATTCTAAGAAGTAGTATGATAAGAAATGGCGTTCTCTCTCTCTCTCTCTCTCTCTCTCTCTCTCTCTCTCTCTCTCTCTCTCTCTCTCTCTCTCTCTCTCTCTCTCTCTTTCTCTGTCTTTTTTTTTTTTGGTCTTAAACAATAAGTGAAATTGCCATAGAAGTCAATGAAATGTTTAATGCAGACCTGGCAGGTTTGTATTTTGGTCCAATTAAATGTCTTTCTGTATAGTAAAACTTTTTCAAATGTACCTAATAGCAAAATCTCACCTTGAATCATGCTTGAATGTAGGGAAATGATGTATATCCAAATTTATTTATATTTATTATCTGAATTGTCTTGCTATAGCTGAACAGCTCACTTAGATGGTCTACTATGGTTTTTATTCCTGTATGAGCCATTTAAATTTGCTTTATTCTGTGGTCATTGATTGTTTCTTTAAACTTTCTTGAAGCTGCCTTACAAATGTAATTGGTCAGATGGGGAGCTAGGCAAATTACTGTGGATGACTCAACCCAAATCCATCCTCAGGAAAAGAAAAACAACCAACTCAAAGCATGTCATTTATGTCTATGAGGCATAGCATAAGGGGTGTGTGTGTGTGTGTGTGTGTGTGTGAGAAGTATAGTACCTCAATAACCTCTTTATGTCTTGTAGTCTATTATATTGTTTCCTTCTCTAAAAATTGCTTTGCTGTCATCATATTCTGTGCTATTCTTACATTGTGGTACCTTACTATGGAAATTGTTTTAAGAAAAAATATTGAATTATCATTTGTCTATTGTCAGTAGACTATAGTCTAGTAGTCACATAGAAAGTAGACCATTCTAATCATGGAGTAAATGATTATTTAAGCATCAGTCTCTTTGGTTTGCATATGTACTAAATTTTTTTTTATTAGTGTCTTTATGGCTTTATTTTCCTATAAATTAAAGATATCTCAAGCCAGTTTCCTACTAAACTTTCTGAAAGCCTTTGAGAATGACTTATTTTTTGCATGCTAAAAATACATATACTATAAAACAATACTTAGTTCTAGGATGAAAGTAATACTTTACAGGAATTTTAGATAAGAGTATGGCATAGTAGAAAGAGTGTTGAATTTGGAGTCAAAGGGCTTGGACCAGTGTGTAGGTTTTGCCTCTTACTAACTGTGTGAACTTACTTGGGTAAGTCATTTAATCTCTCTGGGCCTCAGTTTCCTCATCTGTAAAATGAGAGTGTTAGACTAGATGATCTCTAACATCCTTTTCCAGCCTTGAATTTATGGATCTGTGTTAAGTAATATAACTGGATCTTTTCACTATTCATTTTGGATAAATTTAGAATTTTATGATATGTTTTTTTCTCTTCAATTCTCAACTTGACATTCTCATAGATGAATGTTAAGTACAAGTCAAATACAAGAGGGAAAGGACTAGAACAAGTAAAATGGTTGTCTTTTTCCATTTTTTTGAAGACAGATCTGTGTACAGTAGCTATCAGGAGACTTTTTGTCTATCATGTCATTTGTGAGTTTATATCTTAGGAATATCTTAGCCTTATTAATTTCATTTCTCTAGCATATTGGCAGAGTATGTTATTCTTTGCCAATCAGTTAGTGATCAGTATTTGTTAAGTGCCTCTGTTAGATGCTGTGCTAGACCCTGGAGATACAAAGAAAAATGAAACATTCCTTGCCCTCAAGGAAGTTATATTCTGTAAGGTACAGATAGCCTCCAATTTATACAAATATAATTATAAATTTGCAAAAGTATCTTCTTTGTCTTAAATTTTCTAATAAAATTATTCTGAATTTATAAAATTTGTAGCTCCATCTTACCACTATTATGGTTAATTCTAAGAGCACTAACCAGAGGTGGAGATGCTACTGAGTTTGCTCAGGATTTTCGCAGTTGAGGAAAAACCTGACCTCGGAATTTTCATGGTAATACAAAATATCACTGGTATCAGGATACTGTTGGCACATGTGCTCCAATTTACTTGGAATATAGTGCTGGCAGAGAAGAGTTCACTTCTAACACTCCCTAAAGCAAGTTGATATTGATGGGTCTGTTTTAACTATTGCTACTACCATCATGGCCATAACTTAAATTGGAGCTGACGATACCTTATGACTGAGTTTTATTTTGCAGGATTACACTTAATAAGTTATGTGCTGTGCCATCAAAGCCTCCTTTACTTTTCTAGCTGTATTCCCTAAAGATGGCTACCATCTTAATATTAAAAAAAAAGTTTTAGCTTAGTCTGTTGGGTGTTTTCTTCTCTTTCTGAACAAATATAATAATATATCACATATACATCTGCTTTTGCAGTTGACAAAGTATTTTTCTGAGAGCAACTCTTTTTGACACTTGTATCTATGTAGGATTATCTTTATTTATTTAGGCAATTGGGGTTAAGTGACTTGCCCAGGGTCACACAGCTAGTAAGTGTCAAGTGTCTGGTCTGAGGCCAGATTTGAACTCAGGTCCTCCTTGATTTCAGGGCCGGTGCTCTATCCACTGCGCCACCTATCTGCCCCATAATTATCTGTAGTATAAATATGGAAGTAGTTTTGTTAATACAATTATTATTTCCCCCACTTTATGGATGAGAATACTGAGAAAGATAGTTTTATATCTTCTTCAGATTTGTACAGTGTTAGTCACTGAATTTCTGCATATATTTTGAAAGCTAAGATATGCGATGTTTTCTTGTTATAGCTGATAAAATTAGGTGTAGAACTGATATTTGACATATTAGGTTTGGGGAAAGTGGGTAGGCTTTCAGAGTTAATTTCACTTGCTTGCTATAGGAGAAAATGATATGATAGACTAGCCAGTTTTTTGGGAGCATATTTTTGCTTTGGGTTTTGACTTTGGAATTTGGGGACTTAATATAGCACAGCAAATGGGCTAGTCTGATATTAGGCTCCTGATCTTAGATCTTAGGCTTCTCCTTCTTAAAAAATCAAAAGTTTTTTTTTATCTTACATATAATTGATCATACTATACATATACTTTAAAAGGATTGCTCTGAGCAGCAAAAAATATTTTAGATATATTTATAAACTCTGATAGTGGTTAATAGGTTATAATTATTTCTTGTTTTTTTTTTAATTTTTACTTTTTTTTAGAATAGGGCTTAATAGCTGCATGATATCTTTCAACCACTTCTTCCATGCAGTTCATCATTTGTAACTTGCTACCATCTATGTATGTCTGCCAATTTTCTCTTGATTCTATTTCATTTATCCATGATTGTAATTCTTAGAAGATTATGTTGTTCCATGATTCACAGCCAGATAGCATCACAGTAGGAATGAATATTTTGACACCTTGGAGGATCTGCAATCTCATCTATGTAAGTATCCCAACAAATGGGGTGAAGGGCACCTCATCAGCATCTTTCAATATTATACAACTCTCGTCAGTATCCTAGGATTCCAGGATCATGAATGATGGGTTTAGAGTTAGAAGGGACCTTAGAGTCATAGAGTCCAACCTCCTCATTTTATAGAGTGGTAAACTGAGATGAAGATATGTTAAATGACTTGCCTAAGGTCACAGAGATAAAAGGCAGAGGTGGGCTTTGAACCGATGTCCTTTGACCACACAACCCATTGCTCTTTCCACTGTACCATGAGTACAGTCCTTTATAAGTGGCCACCTTTTATCCTGGAGGTCTTCCTTTAGCTCTTTTGACAGTTTGTGGTTACCAAGGAGCTGTTTATTAATTATCTCTCACTCTTGATACTTAATTGATCCACCTTAATTTCTGGTCATAAATCTTTTTGATCATCTCTTATGCCACATGTTCTGCAGAGTTCTTTATCATTAATATGTTGCAGCCTGTTCATACCTGTCAATATATCTCACCATTGCCTTTTGGATGGTAAACCAGTTTTAAGTTTTTAAATACTGTGGTGTTCCATGATTCGCAGCCATATAGTATCACAGAAAGGCTGTTAATGCTAAAAAGATGGGCCTTTGTTTCAGAGAGAAGCTTTAAAACCCAGTGCAGTTTTCTGAAGGTCAGTTCTTTGCCATATGAGGAGTCTGTCTAAGCTCCTTATACAGATGGACCAGCTCTATGTGTTGTCTGTCCAACTCACATCATAGTTTAGACAGTATATGTTTGCCACTCCCTTGGTTTTTCCCATGTAGTTGATTAGACTGAAGTATTTTTTTGATTATTGATTTTATATCAAAGGTATTCCAGTTTCCAGATTTTTATATAAGCAATGCAGTGTCATCTATAAATAAAGAGTTTATGGAGAACCTTATAGTATATAGGAAATTCCTCTTCTATTTGAACTTTAAAGTACAGACCTTCACAATGGCAGCAAACACCTTTAACAAACACACATCTTTGTGTTTATTTCTTAACCTGCTATTAAAATAATCTTTATTGTTCCATATTTCAAACAGTCTGTGTGATTGTGATGGATGGGAATCAGCTGGAAGAAGAGAGCTTAAAGGAAGAATAATGATATTTAAAATATGGGATTTTATGTGAGGGAGCTTTTTGGGATCATTAAAAGCACTGCATGTTTTCCCAAATGCAGTCTAGCTTGCTTTCATTCTCTTTTTCAATGTTGAGCCCAACTCATTGTCCATCTGTAATGCATACATGAATTCAGGATGTGTACTAACTCAATGGGCTGCCCGTCCACTTGCAAATTATAGTCTAAACAATAGATGTAACTTCTTTTATTTAGGAAACTATGAATTGTTAAACCATTCTCTTTAGTTGCAATGGATTTCACTTAGAATGCTCTAGAGTATTCTTGGTGTAGTCAGCACAGTGTTGCCTGCAAAAGGGGGTATCTAGAGAACATGTATATGAATTCCTTTTCTGTTTTGACTTGGAGAATCCCAGAATTTGGAGGTCAATGCTGAGGCCATTTTTAGTCCAAGAAATACCTGACTGAGAATGTGCTCTATAACATCATCAAGTACTCATCCAGACTTCTGAGGAAGCCCACTCAACTTTTGGGAGATTTTTAGGAAGTTTTTCTTTATGCTGTGCCTAAATCTTCTTCTCTGCAGTTTCTAGTCTTTCTCCTAGTTTTGCGCTTTGTGGTGAAATGAAACAAATCTATTCCTGGTCCACACAGCCTTCAAATGTTGAAGACAGATATTATATTTCTGCTAGCTTTTATTAAGTACCTGCTATGTGCTAGGCATGGTGATAAGCACTGAAGATACCAAAAAAGGTAAAAATAATCCTTGCTCTCCAGGACCTCATAGTCTAATAAGGGAGACAATGTGCAAACAACTATATGTAAACAAGTTCTATACAGGATAAATTGGAGATAATCTCATGGGGAAGGCACTAATGTAACATCTCCCTTTTCTATAAGATTTTGGCTGATATTTATAATCAGAGGATCCCTGAACAAAATTATCTTGTGGTAGCATTTATCAAGGAACCTCATATGTTCTCATAATATTCATGAAAGATACTAGTTGGAGGTATATTTTCACACACATGAGAGACATCAGTTGGAGGAAAAGCTTCAAGGTTGTACTTTTTTCTATTTGAATCATGCTTTTTTATAGTCAGCAAAAAAGAAACACCATGAGGTTTTATGCTTTCTATGCCCTTTAGTCAGCCATATGTGTGATTTACTTTAGAAAACTGTTTTCAAATACCTATCTTTTCCCTTCTCTTGTTTTCAACTGAGGATATTCTCATTGTGTGGGTAGCACATTCATAAGTATTTTTCAGAGATAAGATTAATAGATATGTAGCTAATAATTATTGATATTCTCTTCATCTGTTTTTTTAAAATATTGACTTTTTTTCCCTCATTGCTTGATTTTTTTTCTCTTTTTCGTATCTTTAAATCAATTCCTTATTGCTTTAAAACTTTCTTCACATCTACCAGTGATGTCTTCTGTGTATTCTTGTTTTGGTACATTGTAGCTTTGTCTTCTTGAGTGCAATTTCTATTCCATCATATATACTACACAAGACACTTAAGTTTTGGATTCCAATTGTGGCAGTGCTATTATCATCAATGATGAAAATAATTTGATAGAGAAATGCTGACAGATCTATACCATGTTTCATCTATATATTGTTTTCCTAGTTTCATCCACAGTGTTTTGGGGATGATCTGGCTTAATTAGGCTCATGCCAAATTTGTGGTAGACTTCTTTTCCTCTCTAACATTCTTTTGAGGCCATACTGCCTAGTCTTCCACTGTCATTCTTCATAATGTTTGCAAATGAGCTCATACTCTGAATTGGTGATAACAAGGTTTCCATGTTTCTCCACTTGGCAGAAAAATCAAGTTTTGCTGGCTAAAGTAATTTCTGGGCTTTTGGTCTTTTGCATTGTTTTTCATCAATTAAACTTGGGTAGGAAATAGCAGATGTCTGTGTTGATATTTTTTCCTGTATCCACTTCCCATCTCCATCATCACTAACCTGTTTTTATTGTATGTCGGAGTTGTTCTAATGAGAAGCATTGTCTCCCTCTTATCTTTGTCTTTTGTTTGTTGTTGATTTTGGCTTTTGCTATAGCCTCTTCACGTTGTGTCCACACCAAGAGAGTCAATTTTTAAATGAATCTTATATCGTTTTTCCTGTATGTTGAGATATATTCTTTTTCATGATGCTGTTTGTACTTGATAGGTCCAGAACCTTCTCAGTGTTTTCTTAAAGAAAGTGTTTGTGGTGTACCAGTCATAAAGATTCTAAGTAATCTGTAAGCTTTAGTCCTCTTTCGTTTCCTGATTCTAAAACTAAGCTGAATCTTGAATGAAGATAGAACTTTAGACAGAGATAAGAAGGGTGTACAATCTACTCACTGGGCATTGTTTGTGCAAAGGGACAGAATGATGAGATGGAATGTCCAGTTTGGGAAATATTTAGTAGTTTAGTTTGTCCAGGATTAGTGTTTTAATGAGAGTAAAATGAAATATAAGGCTCTTATATCTATATAAGATACAATGTTGAAATCAGATTGTAGAAGACTTCAGAAGCCATGTGGAGCAGTTTATATTTTATCCTGCAAGTAATAGGGTGCTACTAAAAATTTCTGAACTGAGGACGGATGCACCAGAACTGTGCCTTAGAAAAATTATTTTGAAAGTAAAGAAAATTGGCTCTTAGAATAGTATAGATGAGGGGTGATATGGTTCTGGGGGAATGGCAGTTTGAGTGAAGAGAAGGATAGTTGCATGAGATATTGTAGGTATAACACTTACAAGAGTTGGCAGGTTGTTTTTTTTTTTAATCATAAAACATTTACTAAATACAAAACTGTGGACATCCCTAAGTCATGATGGAGTCTCAAAGTAGTACTTGTGGAGACTTGTTTGGGTTCTGAGTTATTCGAGTAATTCATATTTATATCATACCTAATGAGGCATATTCAGTATTTATTTCCTTGACTGATTTCAAAAAGTGAGTTGCCCTTTAGTGCTAAGTTCAGGTGTGGATAATTTGAAAGAGGGAATGGAGGCTAAACAAGGCATCCTACTATTTTAATATAGCAGGTACAAAAATGCCGCTATCATTTTGGAGTAAAATGTGTTAGCCCTTCATTATTATAGGAAATTAAATAAATATACTACTGAGTTATATTTGTTACTCAGATACATGTATTTCCACATAATTATCTTCAGTCTAAATATGGAGGCACTCAGGCTCTTGGTTGCTCCATATGTCACAAAGGAAATCATTATAGAATACAACATTGACTTTCAGCTAATTAGCAATTTGATGAGGTTCTTATTTCATGTGGCTTTCACTTTCATGAGATCTTAATCAGAATGCCAGCAAATTGAATTCCATAATGTAGCTTTGTTGAGTTGAATGTGGAGGTTTTGTTTTTTGTTTTTGGCCTAAACTTATGATTGTACTGGTTTAGGGAAGCTCCCTCTAACCATTCATCTGTACATTAATCTCAGAACCTTGCCTGAATGCCTGAGATATTGAGTTGTTAAGTGACTCACCCAGGACCACACAGTCAGTATGTTTCAGAAACCAGACTTGAACTCAGGTCTTCCTCAATCCAAGACCAATGTTCTCCATCCAGTACATCACAGAGCCTCTTTGTTAATGCACAAAATTTCTTAATAAGCTTTGCTAATATTTTGTCACATCCTAACTGCTGAACATTTTATGTTTTTAGGCTGACATAGCACCATTGATGGCATCCCTCATTGGAGTTCCTTTTCCCCTTAATTCTGTGGTAAGGAATTTAGTTTTATTATCTATCAACTTTAGCTCTAAGATAAATTAGTGCATAGTAAAATTTAGACTGAATTGCATGTATTTCTTTTTATTCTTTTAAATTAATAGAATTTATATTTAAGATGAATTATTCATAATTATCTTGGCAAATATTGTAACAGTAGCATCTCAGGTATTTTATAAATATATATTATTTTAAAATCATTAAGCATCATTATTTGCAATACTAATATTACTAAACCAGACATCTTTTAAAATTATATAATTCCTTTTCACTAAGGGACATAGATTAATATCATGTATATAAAGCATTTTGACCTGAAATAATGAAATGTATAATCTAGCCGCTTTTGCTAGTTTCTTAAGAATAAAACAACCTTAAATTTTTATTATAACTTTTGAAAATCTCTTCACTTTTAAAAATATGTCACCTAATTAATGAAATCTGACCACATTATCTTTCCATTGTGATTTCTAAAGAGAATTTGTAAATTTTGTCATTTGTAATTTTTTCATATTGTAAATTAGAAGTACCCTTAGCATTTAAATATAGAGTTGATTTTTAAATAAAATAAATAAAAATATTTTAATTGTAAGTTAAAACTCCATACCATGGCCTATTCCTTTTTTTCCTTGTTCCTTACTTCTGTCTTCTCAGTCAGGCTAATCTTCCCTTGCTCCTTTTATCAGCTTGCTCCCAAATGTTGACCTTCGCTTTATGATGTGTACTGTAAACCATTCTCAGTCTTATTCACCAACAGTTATTTGAATTTCCTACTGACAGAGTTACCCATTTAGAGTATTCCTTCCAGTTTCATAAGGCAAGTACAAACACCTTCCCTGAGAATGTCAGACCTGGAAGGGAGCTCAGAGGTCTCTTAGACCAATCCTGCCTAATACAAGTATCTCTTCTACAAGATAATGCTTGAATGCCTACAGTGAGAGAGAATCCCAACCTCTCAAGTCAGCCAATTCTACTCTTTGATTGCTCTAATTTATAGAGTTTTTCCTAATAGCAGCCTAAATTTGCTTCTCTGCAGTTTTCTCTTATTACTCCAAATTCTCTTGATGGGCATCAACAAGAAAGTAATCTAATTGGCTTTCCATGCAACAGCCCTTCAAATATTCAAAGACAGTTCTCATGTCTTCCCTCTATTTCTAGGCTAAATATCTTGTATTTCTTCAACTGATCATTATCCAGTCAAATAATTTCCCATTTCTTAGACAGTATGCCTTTCTTAGGATAGCCCAAGATTACATCACTTTTCTTTTCCACCACATCACTCTGAAGTTACCCAAAACCCCTAGATCTTTTCAGACCAACAACTACTGTCTATTCCTGTCTCCCCAGTGGGGTCCTAAGTAAGCTGCAACCAGGAATGGCTTCTAGATCATGCCATATGAGCATGAGTTGAAATAACTGAGGATATATAGCTTTCGTAGTAGACCTAATAGTTGTCTTAGGTATTTGAAGGGCTATCATATGGAAGAGAAATTAAACACATTTTGTGGGTTTTAGTGGACTATAAGCTCAAGGTGGAGAGTGTCCAGAGGAGCAAAATCAGGATTTGCCTCCTGATTATACTGTATTCTGACTGGTTGAAGGAATTGAACATATTTAACCTGTAGAAGAAAGAGGCAAGGTGGCTATGATACCTGTATTTAATCATTTGAACAGCTGTCCTATGGAAAAGGGATTAAATATGTTCTGTTTGGCCATAAAGGATAGAACTAGGAGCAGTGGTCAGAAGTTACAAAAAGTCAGATTTAACCTTGATTTAAAGAAAGTTTAAAAGTTAGAATAATCTGAAAATGGATTACTACCTTTAGTAAGAGTGGGTTCTGTCTAAGTAGGGTTCTTCAAGCAAAGACCAGATGCCTGCTAATTGGACATGTTGTAGAGCCAGGTTCAGGTACAAGTTGGATCAGATGGCCTTTTGGAGGGTCACTTGCAAATCTCAGAGTCAATTATTCTGATTTCTTCGGTTTACTTTTATGTTTGCTTCCCCTAGATACCCTAAATAAAGTATAGGAAAATAAGACTTTATAGTAATGAACCAGAACGTGATATCTGTGGGTTTTAAAAATCTCACTTTTGAAGAAAGTTTTGAATTCTTCAGATATCTATACACTTTCCTGATGAACATACAGAATTCTGTCTCAGAATTTTGGGCTGACTGAATCATTGATATGATTTTGGTTTTTTATATCTATCTATCTATCTATATCTCTATATATCTCTATATCTCTATATCTATATCTATATATATATTTATTATATTACATTATATGCTTTTTATATATATTATTGGTACTTCTTAGGTTTTAAGGAAATACAAACATAGTTTACAATTTGTTGAAAGGTGGGCCATTTAGCCAACTTGTAATTGTCATTCTTGACATTGAGGTAGGTCCTGATAAAGGTGATTGAACTCTATTGACAATCCTCCATTTGATAATTTTTATCATTATTAGATATACCCACTGATCATTTTATTACTCCTTTTTTATCTCCTCTTCCTGCAGTCTTGACACTCCATTATGGAGAAGTTACTATTTGGCAGCTAAAAAACAAGTGCGAGGAATTAAAATAATCTACAAACAAAATAATTAATTTGTTCATGGATTAGGCTTAAATATGCAAGCACAAAGGCCTAGGTTTTTAGAATCTTAAGATCCCAAGTTTAGATCCTGAAGAGAACTGAGAGGTCATCTGGGCCAGCCAGTTCCATCATTTTGCAGATGAAGAAACTGAGGCCAAGAATAGGTAAGTAATTTGCTTAGGATTCACTAGTAATTAAGTAGGAGAACTAGGATTTGAACCCAGGTCCTCTGCCTCAATATGTAGGATGATTTTCATTGTTGCATACTACAACCCTAGTCAGACTACATTATGCTGTTTCTCCCAATTTGTTTTTTAAATGTCTGACAACCACTTTACAAGGTTAGTTTTGCAGTTTTTCTCCTTGTATTTACAGCACTTTTTCAAGAAAATGTTTATATGCTTTAATCCTGGCCATATTCTTTATATAATAAAAGGAGAGTAGTATAGATAGAATAGGTAGTAAAAGAAGGAGAATGCTCTGTTCATTCCATTGTAGGAAACTGTCACATAAAAGCAAGTTTCTCTCCATGTTTCTTGGAGCTTAGTCTAAGAATAGGGCAATGGATACTTGTTGGAGAAGGTGATTTGAATAAGAAGCACTGAGTCTTTATGTAAAAAGTGGAACACCAGTAAAGGCTCCATGAGTCTGTGACTCTTAATAAATTCTCATGCCTATTTATAATACACAGTGTTACATGAGAAATGAGAGCTTTGTCCCAGATAGAAATAGGACTGCTGCCACAGTGTATAAAAATTCCATCATATTGTAGAATTGTAATGTCAGAGTAGTCTCCCTGTGGTCACCAGTTCAGCCCTAAGGTAGGAGTACTCTTGAACCATGCTAGATACATCAGGAGTTATTTCATTTTTTTAAACCCTGGGGGAAGGAGAATCAGATACTTAGCAGCTCTCTCAAATTTTTTCATTTGCATTTAATATTAAGTCCTTCTGTTGTATATGAAGCCTGTTTCATTTTTCTGTTTGCAGTGAAAGGGAAGAACTATAAATCACCATTCTTTTTATAATAATCTCATTATTTACAAATAAACTTTTGTGGCCATCTTCATGGCAGTTTTTTTATTCACTCAGTCTTCTTGTTACTCTTATTTGTTCACAAACTACTCCGCACTACTATTCTTTGGAACTTTGGACTTCAAGTTTCATTTCTATTTCTCTAGTAATTCATACAGTTCTCATTCTGGTGCATTTTCACCTACTTTCTTATAGCAGAGGGTCGCAAACTTTTATACCCAGGCCATTGTGTAAGGTTGTTGATTGTACTTACAGGTAAGCAAATTTTAGTATGAATGTGAATGGCACATATTTTTTCCTATCACACTCAAATTCCTTCCATTGGTAGGAGAGGAAGGAAAGGAAGACAGGACTTCAACTGGTTTCCTCTCCCTCCTCCACCCCCCCCCCCGCCCCAGGTTCTCCACTACATTGGATTCTGTTGCCATTACATTTGTCTTCCTTGTAATCATGGAATTATCTTTCACTTTTATCACTGATTTCTGATACCTATTTGCAGCTAAATGCTTCTGCTTTTATTTACATCATGTTTTCAAATCTTGATGAGAATCTCTTCATCCCTCATATAAACTATTACAGTAATCTTCCTATTGCCTTATTTGTCAATATTTTTCTTATAGTTAGTCTTGCCTGCTGCAACCACGTATTTTCCCTAGCTACCATTATGCCCTCTTCCCTGTCTTTTAAAAATTTATTGCTCTCTATAACTGAACTAAACTTCTTTACTTTGAGCCTTTCCAGGCTGTGCTGAATTACAAAACTGTTATTGACTACTACAATGTTTGAAGCAGCTAAGTGGCTCAGTGGATAGAGCACTGGGCCTGGGGATGTGGAATGGTTGAGTTCAAATAAGGCCTCAGATGTTTACTAACTGTGTGACTCTGGGAAAGACATTTAAACTCTATTTGCTTGAGTTTCCTCAACTGTAAAATGGCAGCATCTACTTCACAGAATTGTTGTGAGGATCAAATCAGATAATATCTGTAAAAAGTGCTTAGCACAGTGCCTGGCACATAGTAAGCAGTATATACATGCTTATTTCCTTCCCTTTCCCCCTCTCCTCTCCTTCTAAATTATTGAGGTGAACTTTGGTCTGTTGATCCCATTTGTTACCTTTTTTCTTGCCTGAAGCATAGACAAGGCCAGGTCATGATCTATCCCTTCAATCATTCAAAAATCTTTTAAAACATTTCCACAATTTTTTCCTTCTACCTGGAATGGAGGTGATAGTATTCTTCTGGATTCCACTCCCATTCACCATGTGATATTCACGTGTTACTTTTTTTGTGCAAAATAAACACTCACCTCAATGCTTATTACACATTAAATGTTATACCTGGGATCATCGATTGAGCTGGAAGGAACCTCAGAGGGCATGTAATCCAGCCCCTTCGCTTTTACAGGTGAGAGAACAGAGAGGTTAAGTGATTTCCCAAGGTCATGAAGGTAGTAAGTAGCAGAGTCTAAATTTAAACCCATTTCCTCTTAATCCACATCCACCTCTTTTTCTTCATTTTGTTGGTGTTATGAAGCTCTTTCCTTTCTCCTGTTTGAAACTGAATTATCTATTTCATATTATACACTTCTTCAGGTAAGGACTGGTTCTTTTTAGTTCATGTATTTGCACTACTGAAGATGGTGATGATACTTTGCTTATATTTATTTCTCATCTGTAAGAATAATTAGAGAAAAGGCTTGTTATTCTTTTGAAACAGGTATTCCTTATTTATTTGTTTTGCTCATTATAATTCATCTTCATTCTATTGCTTACTTCATGAATCTCTTTTTATGTGAATGATCTGAAGCTAACCAGTACCTAATCTTTAATGTCTTCAGGGAATCCTGCCTCTGGATTATCTTAACAATAGTGATCTTTTCAAAGCTGAGAGCATGCTCACAAATGCACTACAGATTCTTGAACAGTTTAAGGTAAGCAACATATGAAAAGGGACAAATGACACATCTAGGAAAACACAAGTCAGACCTTGAAGTTTGCTTTTAAATGATTACTGGGAGAGAGATGACACCTCTGATTTCACTGGTACAGAGAACTCCCAAATGAGGAAACTAAGTCAAGTCAGCACCTTATCTGTAATTTACAGTCTTATAGTGTAGCCTCAACCGTTGAAAAGTTATTTGACTTCCCCAGGGACATAAAGTCATCGTATATTGGAAGTGAAACCCAGGTCTTCTTGGCTTTAAAGGCCAGCTGTCTATCCATGACATCATGAACTGCAAATATGGTCTGACCAGGGCAGAGTACCACAGAATCTAACTCATCTTCAGAATTTCATTCTTATGTATCCCTCCTAAAAAACTTCCTATCCCTTCTGCACTAACTATCTCTTTAGGATGTTAGCCCAAAAGATCCTTCATATTCTCTCTCCAAAACCTTAGAAATCTACTTGCCTAACATCTAGGGTACTTGTCAGACTGTGCTCAGATTTCCTCTCTTGTGTATTCCATATTCTAAGATGGAGTTGTCATTTCTCATGCTTCTCATTTCTACCCCAGCAACTATTTTCTCTTTAAATCAATAAATCATCAGCCATTCATAAAGTGCACACTACATACCAGGCAATGAACTAGGTTGTGGGACTACAAAGATCTATTAGAATCAAGAGTTTATAAAATTTGAGCAGCTAGCTTGCACAGTGGATAGAGCACTGGCCCTGGAGTCAGGAGGACGTGAGTTCAAATCTAGTCTCAGACCCTTGACACTTACTAGCTGTGTGACCATTGGCAAGTCACTTACCCCTGATTGCCTTGCCAAAAAGTAATAATAATAACAACACATGAGAGTTACTTAATTTTATAACAATTTATTAAATCATAATTTCAAGGAAGGTGATCTCTTAAATCCAGGTGGTGACAGAAATAGCTCTGAATATCAGACATGATACGCTTTTATACTTTCAGAGCAATCTAAGAGGTTGTCTCTGGTTTAACATCTACATGCAAAGTTATAAGTAAGGATACAATATTTTTATCTTGAGCAAGTAAGGATGCAACTCAATGATTGTTTTTAGTGTAAAAATTATCTTAAGGACCTCTGGGTGAGATCTTGACAGTTGCAAAATCTCCAGATAAGTTTAGTTTTCTTATAGTCTCAGGCCAAAATTTGGTTTGAAAAGGGAGTGAGTACAGAGAATATGGAGACAATGGGAGCAGATAGCTTTTCTAAGAGTTTGGCTATGAAAGGGAGAAGAGATACGATGATAGCTTGAGGGGATGAAGGATCAAGTGAGGCTTTTTTAAGGATGGGAAGATTTGGGCATGTTGGTAAACAACAGAGAATAAGCCCAGATATTGGGAGAGATTGACTATTGTGGGTGGCAGGCATAAAGAGGAAAGATGATTGTGGGCCAGTTTGTCAGAGAAGATGGTGGGATGCAAGGATGCAAGTACAGGGGTTGACCTTGATAGAGAAAAGGTGTATAGTAGGTACTTAATGACTGTTTATTTACTGTCAATTTCTGAAGTATTTAAATTTTAAAGAACTATTTCATATCCCCTTTCATACTTAAAAATGAAAGTGATGGAATGTAGTTCTCATTTACTGTATCCTAATCATTTTTTATGCTTGATTTTCAGATAAAAATGACTCAGAAAAAGGAAGTTCTCATTTACTGTATCCTAATCATTTTTTATACTTGATTTTCAGATTAAAATGACTCAGAAAAAGGAAGTTACACTGCCATTTTTATTTACACCATTTAAGTAAGTGTTACATTTTTATTCCCTACTAAAGAAAGATATTTCTTTTTTACCCTGATTGATACTGATATAATAAAATATAGTTTACTGAGAAACTATTTTCCTGATGTTAAAATAATACTACAATAATGGCCTTTCTATTTTTTTTTGTAAGATAAATAAGCCACATTTTCTAGCCTAAGTTGCTCCATATTTGTAAGCTTGGAAGCTGCATTAACTCTTTCAGGCCAGTGCTATTAATTATTAAAGTGTAAGGTTAAGAATAAGGCTGTAGATGTTCTGAGTTTATCTAGTCAGATAAAATAACCTTTTTCTTCTAGCAGATGTATTTTTTCAAATTGATTATCATTTGCTTCTGTCAAAATTAGGGTAACCCTAGGTATCCTAAAAATCATTTTGTCAGTGAGTTGAAGCTACTTTTCTTACTAACCATGAGATAGGCTTTGTTGTTCCCTCCATCTCAAGAGCTTTCATTATTCTATAATCTTCCCTTTTGAAGAGCCTTTTCAATTTTATTGGCATCATTTCTTTCAAAGGAACTATGAAACCCAAAGTTCCTATATAACTTTTGGCTCTTTCATTAAGTCACTTTGTTACCTTAGACAAATCACTCCTCCTTTCTATGCCTCAGTTCTCTCTTCTGTAAGATGCAGATTTTGTTAGATCAGTTCAGACACCAAAAGTCTGATTCTGTGATTTACTGGTTTTTAGTTTTGTAAGATCTTGGAAGAAATTAAAAATTTTAGTCAAAGATTGTAGACTTGTACACAAGTTTGTACAAAGCTTGAGGACCAAATTAAAATAAATTCCATCAGGTTTCAGTAGCAATGTACATAAAACCATATAGCACAAAAGGAAATATATGGAGAAGAAACTAATTATACTTTAAATAGCTGCCTGATTCTGCCACCAGGCTATCTGTGTCTTTGAAGAGTTCTGCCCATCTGCCCAGTTCTGAACTAGGAATAGTGAATTGCACTTTTCACAATTTGAATCAGCATTTAGATTTTTTTTTTTTGGCAAATACAGTTTATAGATAGAGAATTGACTGTGTGTCTTATGCCAGTTGTCATATTCAATCATAGTTCTTTCCTCCTACTATAGCATGTAACTAACTTCCAAATATGTATTGGACTCTCCACTTTACTCTTTTTAAACAAAATGTCTTAAAGATTTAATTGAAATTTCTTTAGTTTGTATGTTTAGCTCTTCTAATCTCTGCTGTTATTGATTTTCTTATAATAGCTTAAATTCCTGGTGGATGCTAATCTTTTCCTTAATACATTAGAAACTTCTTGTAAAAGTAACCTATAATACAGTCCTTCAGCATGGACCAAAAGGTTAAACAATGTGATAAACAAAGTGTTTCCAGTAATAAACCGTGTAGGGTAAGACTTAAGAAGAACTTTATACTAATTTCCATTTCATAGTGGGTGATATTCTGTAGAAGAAATCAGATATCTTCCTACATATATCTAAATATTTTGTTTTCCTCTTTCTTCTCTTTTTCCTTCTACAACACATCAGATATGTTCTGAATTCCAGCTTAACCCCAGCTACATTCTAACAACTACAGTATGGAATTATTCTCTTAAGTCTATATTCTCCTTCCTAATTCCACTGCCACCACACCAGTATGGGTCCTCTTTATTTTCTTTTTAATTATTTCTAGAGGCAGTTCTTTATCCATTATAGCTTGTATTTGACATCTTTTGAGAATATTTCTAGTGTTAAAATTCTGTGATTCATTGTTTTTCCTAAATTCTTCTCATAGGTAAACATCCCTAGTTTCTTTAATTCATCCTGCCATCCAGGGTATTAGGATCTTTTTTGGAGTCAGATGATCTGTGTTCAAGTACTGTGTCTGAGTCTTCTTACTTGTGTGACCTTAGGAAGTCATCTAATCTCCTCATTTGTAACATGACAGCATTGAATTAAATGGTGTCTAATGTCCCTTTCAGTTTGGATTCTTATGTTCTAAGGGAAATTTTTTAGAAAATCAGGTCCCACATATCTACATTGAATAGACATGTATAAACAAGGATACCTGCCAGTTTTCCTGGCTCCCTACAGTGGTTGTTTGACATCATCCTTATCAATCCTAGTAACAAATGTAAGGGAGAGGTGCAGAAGGAAAGATTACATGTGGGCTCTCAGTGGGTATAGGCACTGCTCAGGGATGTGATTATTTTCTTTTATCTATAGGGAAATAGGCTCAGAGGGGTTAGATAACCTTTTCAAAACCATACAGCAAGTGAATAATGCAGTTGAAATTAGAATCTGCTCAATTCCTGTATCACTCAAGCAATAACTTACTAACACTAGACACCTGGAATCTTAGGAAAAAAAAGTGAATGGATATTTCAGATTTCATTAAATGGTTTGACATTATGTAGACATAATGGATGCCATTAGGTGCCATTCCTAAATACTTTTTGGGTAAGATAGTATAGTACAGGTGGGGATTAAGAACTTGGTTACCTGATACCTATTCATCTATCAGTCATCTCTCTATCATTTCTAAGATCCATCTTTCTTTTTTCTTACATATATCATACATGTTATGTATCATATTTCTTTTATATATGATATATGTATTTATACATATGGGTGTATATATAAATGGATGTAGAATTAATCTTTAATCTTTAGTTCTTTGGGTATGTCTTTCAGCTTCTCCTTATTGAACTGCCAAGTCTCCAATTTTGATATATTTGCAATACTGAGATTTAAGTAATGATCCATAGAATAATGATAAACTCTCTGTCACAGGGAGCATTCAAGTAGAGGCTAAGTAACTGTCTGATGAGGGTGTTGTAGAAAAGATCTGGGAGGTGTTGAGAGAGAAAACCTGTCTAGAAAGGGCTTTGGAGATGCTGAAAGTCTTCTTGTCTAGATCATGTACCATGAAGATTAGTTAAAGGAACTAGACATGTTTAACTTTGAGAAGAAGAAGGCTTAGGGAAGACTGTGATAGAATTTGAAAGGTCCTCAGGCCAAAGAGGGATTAGATGCCTTATGTTTGGCCCCAGAGGATAAACCTAGCAGCAGTGGGTGAAAGTTGCAGAGTCAAAAAGTCTTGATAAAAGGATGACATGGCTAATCACCAGAGTTCCCCCAAAGAACGATGTATTACTGTATCAGGAGGGAGCAGTTTCCTTCTCACTGGAGATTTGCAAGCCAAGGTTTGGTGACCATTTTTCATTTAGGAGATTGAGATGATTTTTGTTCAGGGACAGATTGTGCCAGGTAGCCTCGGAGGTCACTTTTCCTCTTAGAATCTTTCCAGTTTTCTTACTCTTCACCACTTCTTTGATCATATTATTTCTATTATTTCTATTTCATTTACATCATTGTCACCTTCCCAACAACCCCCTACCTCCAATAAAACCCTCCCTTATAACAAAGACGTACAGTTAAACCAAACAAATGAACACATTGACCACATCTATCAACTTATTTTCCATCATCTCTCTACAGAGAGGAGGAATGTATATTTTATCATTAATCCTCTGTAGGTGACTGACTATTGCATTGACTTGAATTTTGATAGTTTTTAGCATTGTTTTCCTTTTCATTGTTATGGCTGTGGCATGTATTATTCTTTTGGTTCTGTTTATTATAATCTGTATCAGTTCATATAAATCTTCCCACAAATTGTTTCTTCCAGCAATGCTGTCATTGTCATTATATTCATATGCCACAATTTGTTCAGCCATTCATTATTTGATGGGGGCCTACTTTATTTTCAAAACATGATTTTTCATTTTGTTTTTTGTTTGTCTTTTTTGGAGGGGAGGAAGGATGGGTGGATCCAGCTTCAAAATGGATTTGTCAGATCATGAGGCAGGACACAAGGCACTGTTGAAGACAGTCTCTCTTCTCAGGAATATCTGAGTTGGTCTTTACTGTATGTCAGGCTTCCCTCAGACTCTTCAGGGATCAGCTTTTCCAGAGACTTTTTGCCATTATGAAGTTAGGGGCTGGGGGAGCAGGGGGAGAGGGATTTATCCTCACCCTTTCCTTCTTTCTGTTATGAAGCCAGAACTAAACTGAAGCCTAAAATAGATCGCCAAGACTGGTCTGTAAATCAAAAAGAAAAAAAATAAAGGATCCTACTACCTTAAAAAGTGATTCTTTGAATATTTTTGTGTTCATGTGTTGACACACATACATATGTGTGTGTAGAGAATGAACATATTGTATGCATACGTAAACCTATGTACCTGTATGTGTATAGTCATTTATATATCTATGTGCAGTGTGTGCATGAACTATATGTGTATGTGTGTGCACACGTGTCTGTTTATCAATAGATAGATAGAGGGACATCAAAATACATATGTTGAGGCAGCTAGGTGGCATAATGGATAGAGCACTGGAGTCAGGAAGACCTGAGTTTGCATCCTGCCTTAGTCACTTCCTAGCTGTTTGACCCTGGTGAAAGTACCAAACCTCTCTGTTTTCACTTCTATAAAAGGGAGAAAATAATAGCACTTATCTCCCTGGAATTTTGTGAGTAACAATTGACATATATAAAATACTTTTCACATCTTAAAGGACTATATAAATGCTGTTATCATTATTGACGTTCTTGTTATGATTATCTATTAGTTTTTTCTCTGTGTGCTTTTTAGCCTCCTTTTTATATCTATATCTATATCTATATATCATATATATCTATATCTATATCTATATCTATATCTATATCTATATCTATATCTATATCTATATCTATATCTATATCTATATCTATATCTATATCTATATCTATATCTATATATCATATATACCTATATCTATATCTATATCTATATCTATATCTATATCTATATCTATATCTATCTATCTATATCTATCTACCCACACACATATGCTTAGCAGTGGGATCACCAGGGCAGAAAGTATGAATAATTTAGTCTGTTTCCTATTTTAGTTTCAAATTATTTTGCAGAATAATTAGGCCAATTCATTCCTCCACCAATATTGTATTAGTGTGTTTGTTTTTCCCACTTCTCTGGATTAGTTAAATAACTTCCTATTAAGATCTTCTTTAATCTACTGTCTTCGCCCTCTAACCTGTATATCGTAGCTTTGCCAAGCTACTCTTGTTTATGGTGAGGTCTGACCCCCTCTACTCCTCTTCTAAGAAATCTTCAGCAGTTTCCTGTTGTCAGTATAGTTCACACACCTGGCATTTAAGACCTCCTACAACTTGGCATCACCCTTCCTTGCAGTTTTGTGACACAAGTGATAGTTGTGGGTTTTATAGGGGTAGGGTTTATAGGAGGACAAAGTGATTGACTTTCCATCTTCATTTCATAGGCAGAGAGATGCTGTAAATTAGCCAGTGAAGTCCATTTGAGTATGGCTTGAGGCTGGAAGTGTCCAGAATGGAAAAGTCCAGATATAGAGGGTTATAGAAAAGGAGTAGAAAGGGAATATCAGACAGGAATGAGGTTATATGGGTATAACAGGAGTTTCCTGTTACACATGAACATTTTGGAACCCTCATGGCCACCCCTCAAAAAAAAAAAGAGTTCTTATTAGATTACCACATGATCCATTCTCTAAATCCTAACTCAGAAACTATCCCTTCATGAAATCTCTCTTGATCTTACTCCTCTAATCTCATATAACATTGTTTTGTACCTCTCTGATGCACTCGTTATTTCTATTATTATAACTCCATCGTCAGTGTTCTGCTCTGATGCCTCACCACGATGTAGAAATGAACTAGGTTTTCAAAGGCTAGGCCATTGGAATAAAAGTTATGTCAGATCCTACCAAGATGGAAAAGATTTGAGTACAGGTCCAGTCACAGTATGGATATTTATCACCCAAGGAACAACTTAGCCAATGTCTGAGCAACTCACCACCAGTTTGATCATATAACAATGACCCTTTTGGCCCCAGCATCTCTTGAAGACCATTAGGTGAGTTCTAGAGAGGCTTGCAGTCTGTATTGGTGGAGGGAGTACCCACAGCTGTGAAACTGGATCTCAAAAGTATACAGTGCTTTAAGGTTTGTAAAATCCTTTCATCATCACATAGGTAGTTCAGATATCATTATTCCCACCTCATTGATAGTCAAAACTCAAACTCAGGCAAGATTAAGTGACATAATTAGGCATAGTGACACAGCTAGTAAGTGCTAGAGCCAGGACTCAAATCTGTTTTTTCCAAACTCCATCTTCAAAGATCTTTCCATTATATCATCCTGTTCTTCATATGATGATTATCTATATATGTGTCATATCCCCAAACTTGACTTAGTTTCTTTAAGGGCATGACCTATGTCTTTTCTAAAGTTTCAATCTTCCGTAGTGCCAAGGAAATGACAAATGATATAGTCTTAATATTTGCTGCCTTCAGTCAACTATAATTTAATTTACAAGTGAGTGGCCACGTTAAATGATATTTGCAGGGGAAGAAGCATTCAATAAGGTACTTGAGATAACTAGGTTTTATAGAGAATTTAGAGTGCCACAACAATTTTGTTTTAACTTTGATGGAAATCTGCACAAAATGTATTATGCCCTTTCCTGCCTTCTTAAACAGAATATATGGAAAATAATTTATCTGTTCATGACCTACAGTTATCCTTATGAGCATCAGTGGTATTGAAGATCTACCTATAGCTGCAGATGCAATTACAAATGTTGTGTATATGTACAATACAACACGATTTTCTTCAAAAATTTTCAGTTAATAACCTTTTTTGCAAGTAGGTTTTCTGATCCTTCAAATAAACATCATTGCTACCAAATGTCACCTCACAATGCATTTCTGATTTTTTTCCTGACACGATGGACAATAAGAAATTCTCTGTGTCATTTGCACTATTTGCTTTCGGTGTGAAAGAAGAGTACTGTATACCTAACCTAATCCCTGCTACAGTGCTACAGGGGAGGCTTATTTCAAAGCCTGAAAATTCTTTTTGGCCCTCAGGAGTTGATATTTATATGTCCAGATATTAGGTATGCCCCTCTCAGCAGACTATTGTCTGGTTATTTCTGCTTATTTCTTATTTTCTAGATATGTCAGAGAAACAATTTATTGGTACTGTATTGTTGGTTTGTTGAAACTTTTTTTTTAATGGGTAAATCAGGCATATAATTCAAATTTCTTCTTAGTAATTTAAGTGTTGTTCAGTTGATCAGTTGTGTCTGATTCTTCATGACCCTGTGGACCAACTGTCCATAGGATTTTCTTGGCGAAGATACTGGAGTGTTGTCATTTCCTTCTCCAGTGGATCCAGTAGATCCTTTCGTCAGGCAATCAGAGGTTAAGTGACTTGCCCAGGGTCGCACAGCTAGGAAGTGTCTGAAACCAGATTTGAACTCAGGTCTTCCTGATTCCAAGCCCAGTGCTCTATCCACTAACTACCAGCTGCCTCCATAATTTAAGTACATTTTCATATATAAGCATGATATTAATAAGCAGGGTTTTATTTCTCAGTCTCTTCAGTCACTCCTGTTCTGATTAAGATAGAATTACGTTTTCTTCCTTCAAAATACATTCTTTGTCACTAGAATTTTGGGGCAGTTTTCTATACAACAAAATCTCAAAGGATCAACTTGGAAGTTGCAGGGGAGTCAGGAGTTAGCT
Organism: Phascolarctos cinereus; assembly: GCF_003287225.1. NCBI lineage: Eukaryota > Metazoa > Chordata > Mammalia > Diprotodontia > Phascolarctidae > Phascolarctos > Phascolarctos cinereus. The sequence continues at coordinate 439,911,880 of NW_027555847.1, read as the reverse complement.
CAGGCTACAGAAATTTTTTCAAACAAGTATAAGTTTCCAGAAGTGACCCAGGCTGCCTTAGGAGGAAGAGAGTTCCTCTTCATGATACTTCTTTGAGGAGAGATTGTAGAGACTAAATGACTACTTTCCCATAGCTTATGTTATAGAGGGAATTCCTGTTCTTATACTACTTTGATTGGATTATCTCTAGATAAATTACCTTGTCTCAGATTTTGTGATTCCTTACACATTTGACTATTCTTGAGTGGTGCAGTTCATTATGATGGTAACATTTGAGAGTTTTTTTTCTCCTAGGATTACTAATTTACACTATGAAGCAAAAACAATTTTCTGCCTATTTGATTTAATAACCTTACAAATATCAAAATCTTAAACAGGATTGTTGATTAACTTTTTTATGCTTCAGTAAAAAGCTTTGCCCATTTTGTTGAAGTACTATAGTGGCTACATACCAGGGCTATTGTAATCTTATTACACTTTCAGTTAATTCTGATGTACCAAGAATTATAATCTTTTGCTTATTCAGAGCTATTTTTTTCTAAAACATATAATGCATTAAAACTGAAAATTCAGTTTGACTTTTTAAATTTTTATGTATGTTGGATTATCTAACAGGTAAAAGGGGTTTTGAAACACATAAGAGTCTTTTCTCACAGGAGCTATTGGAGGGTGAAAAGTAATGGAAAGAATGCTGAATGTGGAGTTATAGAACTAAGTAAGTCATTTAACCTTTGTAAGGCCTTGGCTTTCTCCTCTTCCTCATCTGTGGTGTTAGACTAGATGATTTTTAAGGGCCCTTCCAGAGTATGATCCTTTTCTCTAAAAGTTACTATAGCAACAACATTTTGGTGTAATTATTCTCTGGAGAATGGGTAGTGAAAAATCTGATATGGACAACAAAGCCTTCATATTCTGTGCGCTAAGCAGGATATAAACCTTTTCTTTAGTGCGAGGAGTGACTCCCTGTTCTACTAAAATGTACCAAGCAAAATCACTTGAGTTTGGTTCTAAAAAGATTGATGTGGTACTATTAATAAAAGCTGAGTGTCAAACAACCCTATTTCTAATCTGACAGAAGCTATAATTCAAAATGTCTTTACCTACAATATTTAGGATTTGCCTATTTGCTCTAAGGAATTATTTTTCTGTCACTGTTCAGAAAATTAGATCAGAATCACCCTAAACTGTGAATCCAAAAGAGAAGTCTTTGAAAATAGAATGTGATCAAGAGAGGTATTTATTACCTGCTGTGATCACATTTTAAATAAAAGATCACTTAGGAATTAAGATGAAGTAAAATTATTCTTAAGGAATTCAATATCATTTTGGAAATATTATCTTAGGGGAAAAATATTTATTGGTACATTTCTAAGGGCTTTCAACATTTAAAATTCATAAATTAAACTAGGAAATAGAATTTAAGTTCTTCAAGGCAGAAATCAGGATCTGCACGATGTTTCTACTGTAATTGAAGAGTTGAGTTTTCTGGGCAGGTCCTAGGGCGTTAGTGTGTTCTAAAACTTTGGTAGCTGATATCATTGAATAGGGATAGAGCAGGTGTTCTTTGGCTTGGCAAAGTATCCATATGTTACTCTACCCATTTTCTAGTAGTTTCAATTTTTGTTTCATGTTTTAAAACTACCTTTTTTTCATCATAGTAGTATATTAACCCTGTGACATATTAATTTCCTCAGCCCTCCTTATTTTATCCTACCCTGTAACAAAACAACACACACACCCCCTGAGCAAACTGACCAACAAATTGAGCTCCCGACACTTTATGCTTCTGCTTCCCCTCTCCCCCGTCCCCCCTGCCCTTACTTCCCTCTACTCCCTCTTCTGTGTGTGCTGGGAGGAAGAAGGTGTGTTTCACCTGTTCTCCAGTACCAGAATTGGCCATTAAAATTAGCCTAATTTCAGTTACCTTAAGCTGTTACTTTCGTGTAAATCAGTTAAGTGTATACTGTTCTCCTGGTTCTCATTTGCCAATATTTTCATTAAGAAGTATAGTATAATTGTTTTCAAGAATACAGTAAATAAAATTCATTTAAATCTGTCATATAGATATGCAAGTGGGCTGTGGGAAAAACCTAGAAAAACAAAGAACACATTTTCTCAGTTAGCTACAGGTGTAGGCACCCTACATGTATGTCAAAGGGTGCCCCTGGCCACTTCTCATCAATACCCTCATCTGTACCATTAATTCACACTGCTTCCCCTGCTTTCAGTTTGGCAGCAAGTGTATATTTCCTTCTCTCCTTGTAAACCAGCTCTTCTTCCTCCCTCCTCCACCCCCTACTCACTAAAAAGAAAAGGGTCTTGACTGCTAAAAGATTGTCAGCCCTTGGTTAAACCCCAACTCTAACCATTTGCTTTGTTCTTCCCACATAACATTCTTCCTTTCTGCATTTGCTGTTTGCCACATTTGAAATGTACTGCTTCCTTACCTCCCACCTCATAGAATCCCTAATTTCCTTCAAAGCCCAGATCCCATGCTGCTTGCTATGTGGGGCCTTTCCTAATCTCTCTAGCTTCTAGTGCCTCCTCTCCTCCCCACCAAAAAAAATTTATATTGAAATTATTTTGTATATATATATACACACATATGTGTGTGTATGTTGTTGGCTCCCCCTATAGAATGTAAATGCCCCCTTTTCTCGGACACTGCCACCACTGTCCTGTAGGTCCTCATCACCTCATGCCTTGATTGTTGTAATAGTCCGCTGGTGGGTCTCCCTGTCTTGAGTCTTTCCCCACTCCAGTCCATCCTCTACTCAGTATTAAAGTGATTTTCCTAAAGTACAGGTCCGGTCATGTCATCTCCCTATGTAATAAACTCCAGTGGCTTCCTGTTTCCCCCAGGAACAAGTACAAAATGCTCTGTTTGGCATTCAGAGCCTTTCATATTCTAGCTCCCTCTACCTTTCTAGTCTTACTCCCCCAAAATGTACTCTTCTATGCAGTGACATTGACCTCCTGGCAAGAATAAGACATTCTATCTCTCAGCTTTGGGCATCCTCTCTGGCTGTCCTCTATGCTTGGAATGCTCTTCCTCCTCTCCTCTGCCTGCTGACCTCCTTGGCTTCCTTTAAGTACCACCTAAAATCCTACCTTCTACAGGAAGCCACCAAGAATCCAAGGTCACCCTTATTTTATGATGAGGTATCTGAGCAGGCCATTAATGCTATACAATCCCCTTTTATTTATGCAGGGACAAGATCAGGAAAAAAAAATAAAACAATACAGGGTACAAAGAGTTATAATGTTTTTAGACCATCTTCAGAAATTTAAATTTTCATACTCTTGATATGTTAAACTTTGTCCAGTAACCAAGTTGATGTATGACTGTAAGAATTTAACAGCATCAGTATTGACACTCACCACATATGAAATATAGATACATAGAAAAGTTGCAGCTAAGGAATAGCTGCAATAGAAGTTAACAGAATCGTTTTCATCATGTGCTCAAAGGCAACAAGAAACATTATAGGTCATGTCAAAGCAGGATCTTCTCTGTACTTCTCAGTTAACTTTGTAGCTGTGATGATACGTATACCATAGAGCAGTGGTTCTCAAAGTGTGGTTTGCAGCCCTGACTGCTAGGTCTGCTAGGTCGAAACTATTTTCATAATAATGCTAAGATATTTTCATTGTTAATACAGCAAATATCAATAGATATAAGTCACATAAACAAAGCTTCTTGCAGGGTAGGGGATGCCCCCAATAATTTTTAAGAGTATAAAGGGATCCTAGGCCAAAAAGTTTGAGAACTGCTTCTTTGTACATAGTAGGCACTCAATAGGTACTCGTTTTAAAAAATGAACATATAAAATATAAATTTAGAAAACAGATAAAATGGCAGATTCATATTTGCATTACAAAAGGATTCAACCCTGAGTTGATTTAAATGAGCTCCCATAATGCATTTAAAATATAATTTGGTTTTTTAAAATTTTATTTCTATACAGCTTTTCAGAAACATGGCAGTTACATAAAGGGAGGTGTTGCCACAATGAAATTAATCATGAATTTTAAAAGGAGGTACTGAGAATGTATAGTATATCTTTAATAACCTAAGTATTTGATATACCCAGAGGCAAGTGGAAAAGTAGAAGCCTCACATAACTGCCAAGAATATATGCCAAAGATCCAGATGCTCCTACTGACTGCAAAAATACTCCCAAAAGCTGGCATCTGTCGGCTCTTAAAATAATCCTAAAAGGGCAGGTAGTGTTGACATTGTGAATTATATTCAAAAGAGGTCAGAGAAACATGGAATCCTAAATTGATTATTTTAATTTACTTTCAGATATATTACTGACTTGAAAATGTGCATTAAATTATCTGAAAGTGGTTCTTTTGTGTGTTTTGGTTTACCTTTTATCCACGGGGAAGAAGAATGTATTTCTTTTTTATGAGAGGTTAGGCTCCTACCTGAAACTTCTACCAGAAATGAGATAGATTGAAAGAACATTGGGCCTAGGCCTGCGTTTACCAACTTTAGCCAGCAGGTGGAGATGAGTGAGTAGGCAGAGGATTCAAGAAGCGTTGGCCACAGTCTAAGGGGAAAACTAACAAATGCAGCAAAAATCAGTTTATTTTTGGAAAAGCATCCGATGGAGTTTGGGGTGGGAGGTGGGTGTGGATAGTAAAACCTTGTGAACCTTATAAGGGGTGAGCGAAATAACCTCCGGATTAATAACGTTGGCAATATAGAAGAAGAATCAGAAGGCGGATCTGGGAAATTCTTTAAAGGAAAGTGGAAAAAGATAGGGAATGTTACATTTTGTTCCTAGTAGTAGAAAATATTATTTTAAAAATTATGTGAGAGAACAAAACTCTGATTTATTATATCTGTATTATAACATTTAGAAAACAATGCTGAAGACTTGAAATACATATATTTAAATTGTAGCAAATGAATTTTGGTTCTTCATAAAATTGACATTATGTTTCCTACTAAAAAGGCACATGCATACTGAATAGGTTCATTTCTAATAAGATTTTTAGAATATTTATCAAAAATACTTTTAAAAGTTGTGAGGCTTCCTATTTCTTCGCCAGTCTCATAATCTTTAGGGCATTTAATTTATTGTCATTTTATTAAAATAGAAAATAAATTACATATATTCTCCTCACCTCTGAATCATAAATCCTTCAGTTGTGGGAAAATGTTGGCTCTGGTTAATGAGATGTTTTTTATACAGTTACGAAGAATGGCAATTTTATCTTTCATTTTTCAAATGCCAAAATACCTCCATCTCCTAATATTTTTCTTAGAGTTTAGGAAAGGAAAACTTAGCCCATGAGATACCATTTTCATCTTTCCATTTAGAGCTTGATAGAAAGACTGGAGGGTTCCTTGCTATTGAAAGAATTTTAAATGAATGAAAAATATTGAATAAATAAACTTTTTATCCTTTTACAATATTTTATGCTTTTCTTCTTTAAAGTTTATTTGTAGTTTGATGTTTTTCTTGATTCTTGGTTTCATCAATGTAGCTGGATATTTCCATTGCCCATACAGATCATAGCTCTTCAATGTTTTTTTTGGTTTTGTTTTGTTTTCTTTTTTGTTTGTTTTGTTTTGTTTTATATTTTAAGATTAAGAAGCATTTACGGGGGCAGAGCCAAGATGGCTGAGTGAAAGCAGTGACTTGCTTGAGCTCTCCCCCAAGCCCCTCCAAATGTTCATAAAAAAATGACTCTAAACAAATTCTGAAGCAGCAGAACCCACAAAAAGACAAAGTGAAACAAATTTCCAGCCCAAGACAACCCGAAAGATTGATCAGAAAGGTGTATGGCGCCATGCTGGGAGCGCAGGGCAGTGTGGGGCGCAGGCCGCAGCAAACCTGGAGCAGGCCTCAGAGGACTGAATTGCAGGCAGCTGTGGCGGTTTCCAGACTTCTCAATCCACGAATGCCAAAGACAACTTAGAAGGTCAGTGGGAAAAGTCTGTTTCTGTGGTGCTCAGAGAGGAAGGCAGGGTTTCAGCTCCATTCCCCAAGAGCATGGCCCGGGGGGGGGGGGCAGCTGCTTCCAAGCTTCCGCCCATAGACTGAGGGGGAATCCAGTGGCTGATCAGAGAGGGACTGCAGGGATCTCTTTGCCAGTGCTGAGGCAGGAATCTCTTGTTTTGCCTGTGTTTGGATCTGGGTCACAGTTCTGGGCGGTGTGGGGTTGAGGAGGAGCTCTGGCGTGGAGGAGCTTGTAGTGGCTGTGGAGAGAAGCCCCTCCTCAGAGTTACAGGACAGAAAGAAGTACTTGTGGTCACAGACCAGGAAAGCAGTAAACACCTTGCCCCTTATCATACCACCTTGGAAGAACTGAAAATTTACAGGTCCCTACAAGTATCTCTGAAAACAGCTATACAAACCCCTGAAGCTTGGGACAGTACACTCTCCACATTGGAAGCAGACTCTTACCTTAACAAAGAGTTTAAAACTCAAGTAATTGGCTGGGATCATGAGCAAGCAGCACAAAAGAGTCAGACTATATTATCTTACTTTGGTGAAAAAGAAGATCAAAATATACAACCAGAAGAAGACAACAAAGTCAAAGCTCCTACATCCAAAGCCTCCAAGAAAAATATGAATCAGTCCCAGGCCTTGGAAGAGCTCAAAAGGGATTTTGAGAAGCAAGTAAGGGAAGTAGAGGAAAAACTGGGAAGAGAAATGAGAGTGATGCAAGAAAATCATGAAAAACAAGTCAACAGCTTGCTAAAGGAGACCCAAAAAAATGAAGAAAATAACACCTTAAAAAATAGCCTAACCCAAATGGCAAAAGAGGTCCAAAAAGCCAATGAGGAGAAAAATGCCCTAAAAAGAAAAATTGGCCAAATGGAAAAGGAAGTCCAAAAGATTACTGAAGAAAATACTTCCTTAAAAATTAGAATAGAGCAATTGGAAGCTAGTGACTTTATGAGAAATCAAGACACTGTAAAACAATCCAAAAGAATGAAAAATTAGAAAACAATGTGAAATATCTCATTGGAAAAACAACTGACCTGGAAAATAGATCCAGGAGAGAGAATTTAAAAATTATTGGACTATCTGAAAGCCATGATCAAAAAAAGAGCCTAGACATCATCTTTCAAGAAATTATCAAGGAAAACTGCCCTGATATATTAGAACCAGAGGGCAAAATAGAAATTGAAAGAATCCACAGATCTCCTCCTGAAAGAGATCCCCAAAGGAAAACTCCTAGGAATATTATAGCCAAATTCCAGAGTTCCCAGGTCAAGGAGAAAATATTACAAGCTGCCAGAAGGAAACAATTCAAGTACTGTGGAAACACAATCAGGATAACACAAGATTTAGCAGCTTCTACATTAAAGGACCAAGGGCATGGAATATAATATTCCAGGGCAAAGGAGATAGGATTACAACCAAGAATCACCTACCCAGCAAAACTGAGTATAATCCTTCAGGGGAAAAAATGGTCATTCAGTGAAATAGAGGACTTTCAAGCATTCCTGATGAAAAGACCAGAGCTGAATAGAAAATTTGACTTTCAAATACAGGACTCAAGTGGAACATGAAGAGGTAAACAGGAAAGAGAAATCATAAGAGACTTATTAAGATTGAACTGTTTACATTCCTGCATGGAAAGATGATATTTATAACTCATGAGACTTTGTCAGTATTAGGGTAGTTGAAGGAAAAAATTATATGTATGTATATGTAGATAGATAGATAGAGGGCACAGGGTGAGTTGAAGATTAAGGGGTCATATCTGGAGAATAAAATTAAGGGATGAGAGAGGATGATACTCGGAGAAGAAGAAAGGGAGAGGTAGAATGGGGTAAATTATCTCACAAAAAAAACAGAAAAGAAAAGTCTCTTACAGTGGAGGGGAAACAGGGGAAGGTGAGAGGGAATGAGTGAATCTTATTCTCATAGGATTTGGCTTAAGGAGGGAATAACATACACATTCAATTGGGTATGGAAATCTGTCTTACCCTACAGGAAAATAGGGGGAGAAGGGGACAAGAGAGCAGGGGGATGATAGAATGGCAGATTGGGAAAGGGGGTAATTAGAAGGAAATACTTCTGCGGAGGGCAGGGTCAAAAGAAAGAATAAATGGGAGGGCAAGATAGGATTAAGGGAAATAGAATTAGTTTTTCACATGTCTACTCTGGAAGTGTTTTGCATAACTGCACATGTATAACCTATATTGAGTTGTTTGCCTTTTCAATGAGGGTAGGTGGGGAGGGAAATAAAAAATACAGGAGATGGGGTATAGAAGTCTATCCTGCCCTACAGGAAAATAGAAGGGGAAGGGGATAAGAGAAGTGGGGAGAGATAGAAGAGAGGACAGACTAGGGGAAGGGATATTCAGAATGTATGCCATCTTGGGGTGGGGGGAGGGATGAGATGGGGCAAAAATTTGGAACTCAAAAACTTGTGGAAGTGAATGTTGAAAACTAAAAATAAATAAATTTGTATTTAAAAAACAAAACAAAACAAAAAAGAAGCATTTACTTATTTTTTGGGGAGGCAGTCAGGGTTAAGTGACGTGTCCAGTGTCATACTGCTAGTAAGTGTCTAAGGCCATATTTGAACTCAGGTCCTCCTGAGTGTTCTATCCACTGTGCAACAATGTTGAGTGACTTTCTTTGGCCAAGAAATTCATTATGGGGTAGCTGGGTGGCACAGTGGATAGAACACTCATCCTGGAGTCAGGAGGACCTGAGTTCAAATCCAACCTCAGACACATTAAAAAAAAACTTACTAGCTGTGTGACTATTGGCAAGTCGCTTAACCCTAATTGCCTCGCCAAAAACAAACAAATGGGAAAAAAAAAAGAAATGCATTACTTGGTGACTAACCTTCTGGAGACCAGCTTCTCCAAAATCAGCTAGACTGATTCTCTGATAACAGACAAAGTCAGCTTGATGCTAGGCCTGTATTCAAAACCTTTGCATCTTGGCAAGGTCTAACAGGACTTTTTCTTTGCTAGTGTACTCTACAGTCACACAGGGTCACCTCCACACAGCATGAGATATCAGAATAGGAATTTAGTGGAGATAAACCTCCTTCTCTTCACTGTAGTGAATATATATAAATATAGTAAATAAATGTAGTGAAAATAAATAAATAAATGAATGAATGAATGAATGAATGAATGAATGAATAAATAAATAAATAAATAAAGGGACCTTAGACTTTCTCAGAGTCACACAGGTAGTGAGTTGCAGTTCACACGTAGTTCCTGTGAATTCAGATTCATCCGTTTTCCACTGTACACATGGATGCACTGTGGAGATACTCGTATCACAGACTGAAGTAAGGAAGATGGAATTGTAAAAAAATTACCTCCTAAAAGATTTAAAAAGAGATTGGCCTAATGAGATTCATTCCCTTTGAAGTATTGCTTTCTATGGAAAGTTTCTTTCAATTTCCAGCTGGTGCTTCTGAACCTTCTAGAATATTTGTCTATACCTGGGGGGAAGGGCACTGTGTTAATGAGTACACTAGCCAAGGGTATAAATTTAAAAGGACAGATTTTTTTTTTCCTCCTTTTGAAATTATTTGTTCTCAAGTATATGTTTTAAGTATGCCTTTAATCTTTGCACTTCTGTGGTCTTGGGATTTCTCAGATGCTCATTATCCTCCAATGCTGTATTGTCACCTGCTCACTCCTTCCTATGCTGTGCAGCATAGGGGCTGCCTATTGATTATCAAGGCAGCTTGATTACCTAGGCAGCTAGATGTTGTAGTGGATAGAGAGCTATGTTTGGAGTCAGGAAGACCTAAGTTCAAATTCTGCCGTAGACATTTGCTTGCTCTGAGACCCAGCACAAGTCACTTAACTTTTCTTTGCCTCAGTTTCATCATCTGTAAAATAGAGGTAATAATTGCACCTCCCTCCAAGGGTTGTTGTGAGGATCAAATGAGATAATAATTGCCAAGCATCTAGCACAGTGCCTGGGCTATTATTTATATCATCCATTTGACTGTGTGACCAGCCTATATCCCCTTCCAGTCATAAATACCTCTGACGCAGCTTCTCCTGCACAGTTCTGTGTTTGTTATGTTTCAGTCCATTCACACCCACTGTATATCTCTCCATTTCCCTTTGGGTGCCCTGTAAATTTAATTTTCAGAGAATGTGATTTTCTTTAACTTCCAGTCATACAGCATGACAGGAAGAATTAGAGACAGCGACAGGGATTGAAACTGTTATAGGTTAATGCATCTTCTCTGCAATTTAACGGTCTTAGAGAGTTACCCAGAGCCCTGAGAAGTTAAATACTTCCCCAGGGTCACAGAGCCAGTTAGTGTGGGTCAGAGATGGGTCTTAAGCCCAGATCTTCCTCACTCTGAGGCCCACTTCCTCTCAAATACTGTATTTTGTCCTTGACTGGAAGAATACTGATACTAAAGATAGAGGCCTTTGTTTTAGGGAGAAGCAGGGGTTCATTCAAAGCATCCCACAATTTCCAAAGACAATCCAGCAGCTGTCCTCAATAATAGGGCCTATAGAAGGGTACTTTTTATCAAAACACAATACTTATATTTTTTAATGGTCAGTGAATGAAATTATCCCTATGAACTTTGATTTCTAGATATCCATTACACTTCAGGTGAATAATCTGTTATATTTTTATTCATATCTGTTCCTCAACTCATTGATGTAGAGAGAAAGTGATATTTGATAAATGTCACTGAGTCAGTTGAATACAAAGAACCTTAGGGGTCTAAATTCAGGTGAGGGTAAGAAGGTAATAGTCGTTCATTCTTCCAGGTGTGAGGTAAGTTAAGAGAAGCTCAAGTAGAGATGCAGATCTCTTCTGCCTGTCCCTTGCGTGAGGGGCGATGTTGGAGGATGGCCCATAGAAAGGAAGGGAACACTTTAGAAACAGTAACTGGGAAATGCAGTGTTTGCTTCTGTTGCTTCCTACAAATGAGGATGCTCACAGCAGGGTAGGATCTTCCAGACTCCTGCAAAGAAGTCACAGTGGTGGAAATAGAAGCTCTCCTGGTTATCAGTGTTGATGACTCACATCTTGCACTTCTGAGGGAGATCCGCAACCAGTATTTTTCCTTGTTTCTGTAATATCACTGGATTTAAAGAGGGAATAGTAAGAAAGAGAAAATGTGTTGAGAGGAAAGGAGGAGGGAAGAAGGGAGAATTAAGGGAGAAGGAAGGAAAAGGAGGGAAAAGGGAATGGCAAGAGATCATAGTATAGGCCAATGAATAAAAAGTCCATGTTTGTAGCCATAAGTCATTGGTTAAAGATGCAGGATTTAAAAAAATTTTAATACAAGCATTTTATTTTCTTTCCCTTCCACCCTACCACTGAAAAGAGAAAAACAAAAACCCTTGTAACAGATATACGTAGTTGAGCAAAACAAATTCTTACATTGTCCATCCATACCCAGAAATGTATGTCTCCTTGTGCATCTTGAATCCATCACCTATCTGTTATAAGTTGAGGAACAGAGATTATCATCTATCCTCGGGAATCATGTTGTTAATGTTCCTGTTGCTCTGTTTGCAGTAATATTGCAGAGAGTGAAGAGAAATCGTTCAAATAACATTTACTGATATATAATATTTCTCAGGTAGCTTTTAACAACTTAAAACCAACTATAAATAGCTGCATGAGAAGTTTTTCATTGTTTTTTCTCTCAGTTTGCACTGATTGTTGCCAACTATATGAAATAAAACCAAGATGCAGTAAATGTGGAAATGGTCCAGAAGCTTTCAAGGAAAATGCACCTTCTTTCAAATGATAAACTTTAGGAGGGAGAACTCAAGTACTTGAGCATTTATAATTTTGAATCAGAGACAGATCCTTGGTAATGCAGAAGTTAATGAGGTTTGTTTTTCCTTCAATTGAAAGGAACTCTTCTGCCCTCTTTCTTAAAGTTTTCTCTTAACCTCAGTTGTCTCATGTGAGGCTCCAGCTGTCCTTTCATCCAACCAGGGCTAAAATAGTTTCCTCTAGAGGACTTAGGCACTATTTTCTGAATAGAATTTCTTTCTCTTCCTACTGATCTCTGATTGACCCCATCTGTTCTGATCTTCCTTGTCAAGCCCTCCTAGCTTTCTGATAATTTACCTGGCAGGAGTTTCTTTACTATTTCTCTTACCCCTCCATTTCCTTATTTATTCTTTTTGTACCATAAACAGATTATGTAATGTCCAGAAGTAGTTTGTACTTTCAAGTACACCACATTCTTAAGAAGGAATAGAACATGATAGATTTTTTCTCAAAGTATATAAGAATTTTTCTGTTTTTTGAGATGTCAGTGGTCCATATTTATTTCTTTAGCTGGATTAGAATTAATTTGACTAGGAGGACCAATTCATAAGAGCTATTTACATTTTATTGTAAAAAATTCTTATGCCTGCTGTAGTGGACCTTGGGAGTCAGAAGAGACATGGGTTAGAAAACTTCTACTTGTGTGACCCTTCTAGAAAGTGGCTAAACCTCCCTGGTATCTGTTTCCTTACCTAGAAAATGGGAATAATACTTACAGTACCTTCCTCATAAGATAAAGATCAAATGATCTGTGTAAGTGCTTTGCAAACTTTAAGGAGTTTTATAAATGTGATTATTATTATGCCACATTGAAATAAATTTTGTTTTAAAATAATTCTTTTTCTCAAGGCATATAGATAAAAAAACCTAACAAAAGGCATCTTATATATACTAATGGTTGCACCTCCCAAGTGTCAACCTACCTGCTCATTTTTTTATCTTTTTAAATGCAAATATTATGGCATCTCCTGCCTCTGAACGGGAAGAAATATGTTGTGCAGGACAGGAAGAAGTATGTTGTGCAGGAAGGTGATGACTCAACCTAGCACCACAGCTGGATTGGCTGACTAATATCCTTAGGAATAAATACAGGATTTTGAATTAAAATTATCTTTTATTCTTTACTCATCTCTCATCCTCCCATCAAGTAACAGTCATATAGGATCATAGATTTAGAGCTGTAAGGAACCTCCAAAGTCATCTAATAAAATCCCCTCATTTTGCTAATAAGGAAACTGAGGCCCAAGGAGGTTAAATGATTTGTTCATGCTCACATAAGTCACAAATGGCAAAGAAGGGTAGGATTACATCCATGTACTCTGACTACAACCCAAAAATATTTTCTACTACCTTGCATATACATTTTGGATACTTAGAATAAGTAAGAGTATAAGACAAGGTGAGGTTTTCTTGAATGAATCAATCAACAAGCATTTATTAAAATATCTACTATTTGCCAAGCACTGTGCTAGACCCTGGTACTGAAAAGACAAAAACAAAACAAATCTTGCCTTTACTCAGTTTGCCATCTTTGGGTGGGCAACAAAATGTATATAGAGTATATCTAACAAATTAATTGGTTAATTAAATTAGTTCATTAGTTAATTGAATTAGTTAATTGGAAGAATAGTGCTATGGCCAGAGACAGGAAAGTTTGGCAGAGGGATGGGTGTGGGGAGAGGGACTGACTAACTCCTCCATCTGTGGCTTTCGTCATATTCTTAACCTAGTTTTGGAATTGCCCATCTGACACTACTATTTTCATTCAAATCCTCCCCATCCTTTAGAGCCCATTACTTTTTCCACATAAACTTCCCTCACTACTCTGATCCCTAGTGATTTCTCCATTTATATGAACTCTTGAACTCCTTAGTACCACAGTACTAAGCTTTTGATTGTATACTTTCTTTTATACTTGTATCATGAGTACCCTTCACATCTCCTGGCCAACTTAATAAAGGATTGTTAGTTGATTTAATTACTCTGTATTGTTTCTTTGCATATGTTATTTTGTATTCTCAATTGGATTGTTAATTCCAAGATCTTTTTAAAAATCCTTGCTAAAAGAGATGATGCGGCCCAGGTATGTAATGCAACTCAAGTATTTTTAGAATGCGATCTTTAGACAGTGATAGCACCTCATATTTATATAACTTAGTTTTTTCAAGATGCTTTCCTGTCTGTTACTAATGCTGTCTCCACTAAGTACAAAATTGGAGCAGGATGTAGCTTTTCCTGGTACCGTAGATCAGTGATTCCAAAGTGGGGGCTGTTGCTATATTAGGGAGGGCAGTAGCATGACCCTAAAAGATGTGTGATAAACAAATCACAGGATGAGAGGATGGATTGAATCTCATGTTCCCCCGTAATAATCCATTGTGGACAACTCTGCAATATAACAAGACCATCCCCTTTTTTCTTATATGCACCTTGCCTTTCCCTACTGACCTCCTTTGGCTTCACCAGGTGTTGGCCTCTTAAGGCAATTATAACCTAATTGAGTCCCAGTACCCAAAGCATCTTTAAGACAAAATTCCTCTTTCTTCCTAGCATCCCCATATATTGCCCCCTCTGTCCCTAAATCACTTTATGACTGATGCAGGAGTCTCAAGCAGGCCCTGTGCTACCAGTGCCTTATAAAAGAACCACTCTGCCCCCATTTTTGTTTTCTGCAGTACATAGTAAGCTACAGAATGTGAGTCCTTTTTGATGGGTTGCTATCTTTGCAAACCTTAAAGCATTATATAACTTATCTATTATGTTGTTTTATTTTTAATATTTTTATTATTATTGTTGTTATTGTAGCTTAATCTTTCCCTAATTCCATTAAGGGAAGCTCTGAGTTTCTCAACTTCCTTGTCCTTGATTCCTCACTCAACTGAATCTGTCTATTCTTTTCAAAGATACTAATGATCTTTTTTTGTTTTTGTTTTTTGATGAGGCAATGGGGGTTAAGTGACTTACCCAAGGTCACACAGCTGGTAAGCATTATGTGTCTGAGGTCAGATTTGAACTCAGGTCCTCCTGACTCCAGGGCCAGTGCTCTATCTACTGCACCACCTAGCTGCCCCATCTTTTAATTGCCAAATCTGATGACCTTTTCTCAGTCATCATCCTTCTTGACCTCTTCACAGCATTTGACTCTGTTGCCCATATCCTTTTCATGGACAGTTATCTTCTCTGCTCTGGCTCATTGAAAATGATATATCATTTATAAAAACTCACATCTGTACACTTAAAAAAACTTAGAGGTAAGCTTTTTTTTAAACCTCTCTAAATATCTTCCAAATGAAAAGTTTCTGAACACATTTGTTAAAAATACAGAAATGCAACAGCATTTGATTAATCTTCAAGAATGACTGATTGAAATCAGGGAAGATGGAAATTTACTAGCTGAATTTCAACAAAGACCTTTGCATAATTGGTAGATAGGAATGAAAAATGAGTATCATGATTTAGTAAGCACAGCCAACGATGCATTTCTTCCATTTGGATCTATGTGTCTTTGTGATGTATCTTCTTCAACTGTGACAGCCATTAAAGCCAAGTATCCAAATAAACAGAACTTAGAACCAGACCTTTGAATTGCTATCTCACGAAGTTTTAAAGTATGATTTATATTAAAACATACTCTTTTATGTTGTTCTCACCAAAATACTATGATAGTTTTGTGAAAACAAATAGGTTTTTCTACCATTAAAATAGTATTTTCAAAATATTTTCAATTTTTATTTTTGTGTAAGTTTTAGAATATATAATTATTATTTTTTTTGTGTGTGAGGCAATTGGGGTTAAGTGACTTGCCCAGGGTCACACAGCTAGTAAGTGTCAAGTGTTTGGTCTGAGGCCAGATTTGAGCTCAGGTCCTCCTGACTTCAGGGCCGGTGCTCTATCTATTGTGCCACTAGCTGCCCCTAGAATATATAATTATAAGTGAAATTGTACTATGAACATGATTTATAAAGAAGTAAATATACCTTATATTCAGAGTACAGTTTTTTGCTGATAAAAGTATATGATCAAAAAAGTTTGGAAAACCTTTCTCAACTCACTGGGTTGCCCTTTTGTTATACATTGTGACAGGAGTCATTTTTGTCCATTAAGGGTTGGATTGAAGAGTCTGTTTTTAAGCACAGGAGTTCAAATATAGGTGCTCACAAGGTCAGAAGTATGGGTGTCCCCAGAATCTAGGAGAGAGGAATAAATAAAAATAGTCCCTCTATCACTCTCTAGTCTCCTTATGTACCCCTGCCTCCATTTTTCCTTTTATATCCCACATTCTTCAGTTCCCTAAATTAAATCAGCCCTTTCATTCTACTCTTAAGATTTCATTGGTGCGATATGTATGAATCATAATAGAATCTTTTGAATAGAAGGGTCCATAGAGGTCATGTAGTTGTCTTCTTGATAAAGATGAACACCAATAGAAACAGTTATTGATAGAATATTATTTTCTGTTTTTCTTTCTTCATAAAAGTATCCTATTTCTGTTATGCTGTGTGTTAAGTAGACTTTTTGGGGAGATAACCTGGGAACCTAGCCATAATTTATTATGAAAAAATGTGTTCCAAGTCCTAATGAAGTCATTTACAAATGAATTTTGGAGCATATTGCAACTAGACATTTCCTGTTTACAGAAATACTCAACTGTAGCAAGAAATATGTGAAAGCATATGAAGAAAGGAAGTTGGCAAAAAGTTAAAATGTCTGACCCATGTAAAGAAACCTTTTGAGAGAAGTCACCATGTCCAATGTAGAAGATATTTTAGATTGATTTGGTTTGATTTAATGAACAGAACTAAGGTCAGTGAGTAGAGATGAAAGAGAGAGATTTTATTTCTATAAGGAAAAGCTTCCTAACAATTATAGCGGTCCAAAAAATGGAATGGTATATTTTGTAAGGTAGGAAATTATAAAGTATTTTGTAAAGTAGGAAATTTCCTGTCATTGCAATTCTTTGGCCATTTTATAGAGTATTGTGGAGGGAATTTTTGCTTCAGACATAGTGCCTCTAAACTCTGAGATTCAATGATTCTTTGTGTTTTATAATTAAATACTTTTGTTTCATATTTAAGAATTACAGTGATGCTAAAGGAGCCATTGCCTAGCTCTGAGCCACTTATATGTTGTTTACATGCCATCTTTGCTAATATAATATATTTTAAGTCATTTTAAGAATTTATCAACAATCCTTGGTGCCTTATCGTTCAACATTTGGTTCATAACTACATTCTGAAAAAAATAGTTTGTGAAGTAACATAACTATATTGTACACACATATGTATTAATCATAACAAGATGGTAAATTTTTTTAATAATAGAGATAGGGACTAGACCTGTGATTTCATAAGGAGAGGAAACTCTCAAGTTCTACCAGCGTAGGTTGGTACTATCTCTGCAACTTGTGATCTTAGAGGGTTGCTTGGGGCACTGAAAGGTTAAATGATTTACCTATGTCTTTCCAGTTTCAAGCCCAGTTCTCTGTTCTCTGTGCCACAGTGCCTAATTAATACAAATGTGATCATCTTCTGTTTTTAAGTTTTTGTCTCAAGGTTTCACTGCAAGGTGCTATATAAGTCAAACTTAACTATCAAAGACAGTTAATCACAGACTGGCCAGGGTTCTGCAAGCTACCAGCCAGAGGGCTAAATCCAGCTCTCAGAAAGGTTTAAATTTTTTAAATACCTTAAAACTTTATTTTAAAATGTAAAAACCATTCTTAACTGGAAGCACTGTATGAAAACACACTATACAGGCTGTAGTTTGCTGACCCCTAGGGTCAGAATGTCCCTTTTAAACAGATAGAGTAACTTCATTTAATCAGAGCGTTCCTTAGCTGTAAAGAGTGAGGTAGAAACACTAATTTTGTCAGGTGTATTTAAACTTAACCTCTCATAAGGGATCAACTACAAGCATTTTTGTAATTAGCTCATTTATAATTACATTCATGCAGTGAAGTAATTTATTTATCTTCTTGAAACTATGGAAATGATATTAAATTTCCATTTTAAAGAATAATTCTAAGGCTCATGGAAATGGTGATAAATTTCCATTTTAAAGAATAACTTTGGGCTGGCTCATGGAAATGTAGGGATGGAAGAAACTTTGGAAGATCACTTAAGTTATATTTACTACTTTCTGGTAAGGACCACAGCAAAGATAAATAACTAGGATCTTGGAGCATTGGATAGAAGTTAAACAGAGAGAAATTTCACTACAATATAAGGAAAAAATTTCTGATGATTGCCACTATCCACAAAGAAAGAAATGTAGCCTCACTCAGAATCATATATGTATATGTACATATATACACACACATATATTTATATATGTATGTATATTTTAACAATCCTCTGTCTTTCTTGTAAGAGTTGAAAAGGACGTTAGAATCCTCTAATCCAGTTTCTTAGCTTAAGGCATATCGGGGGCATCCATGAAATTGGAATGGGGAAAAAAAGTGCATCTTTATTTTCACCAGCATTTACTTCCTTTATAATACCCATGTATTTTATGCATTTGAAAACATTCATCTGAAAAGGAGTTCATGGGCTTCACTAGGCTGCCAAAGGGGTCCATGACACAAAAAGGTCAAGAATCCCTCCTCTAATCCAGTCTCTTCATTTCAGAATTGAGGAAGCTGATGCTTAGAGGGTGAAGTGACTGGCCCATAATTACAGGAACAGTAAATAGCATAACAGGGATTTGAACTCAAACCTTTTGACTCCAAATCTAGAATCCTTTCTACAATTGCATGCTTATCCTGTTTTTTGTTTGTTCTTAGTTTACAGTTGAACAGTATTGCTCTTACAAAGTAATAGTCACATTGCCTATTACTTTTCCAATGCTTAATTATATAGTTGTACAGTTCTACTCTGCATTCTTTAAAATGCTGCATGAATAATAAGAAAGACTGTATTTACTCACTGTATTATCATCTACAACTTTATGCATTCCTTAAAAAAGTAGAAGTTTAAAGATTGCTCTCAGGTTTTAAATTATTTTAAAGCAAAACATGAGGGTTTACATGGATATTGTAATATGTGGACAATGAAAACCTCTTTCTGGTTTATACTTAATCCCTAGTCAAAAGGTTCACTAAATTTATTACAGTTGATTTAATCATTTCACTACCAAGCCATTCTGCATAGAGGTTCAATGTTATGTTAACATATCTTGTTCTTTTCAGAAGTTCTTCCATTCCTGGATATAGAGTTGTTAATGAGAGCCAAAGAAATCTTATGTTGTAATAGCTCTGTAAATCCATCCTAGATTGAACACTGAAATCACTAAAGACACAAGTATAAATATCAGGATTCATAATTATCACATACGCAAGTGTGAAGTAACACAAGTATAAAGTAACTTATTTTCCTGTAGCCAGGGCATGAAGTTGTATTTTTTCCTCCTTGTCCATTTTTATACTTTGTGCTTTTTTGGGGGAATTCAAACATTTTCTCTCACATCCCACATTGTTTTCTTTTTAAACATTTCTATTGGGCAGCAGTACTCCCTGGAATCCTTTCAGTTTTTCATATTGGTTTTTAGAAAGTCCTTGAATTTTTGAATACTTGTTGATATTTTGGAGGTCTTTCTCGAGGTCTTTCTCAATAATTCACCATCATATCAGGCCCTCCCCCTTTGTCTTCCTCCATTTATTGATTAGTCTAACCATTGGTCCCTATTTCTACTTATTTTTTATCAATATGATCATATCCCTGTGTATTTCTATGCTTTTATCTTGCCCTTATCTTTTCTTTCTATCTTTTTCACCAACTCAGGGTTACTTGGCAAGATATATTGAAAAGCTGCATGAATAATCAAATGTACATTGACCAGAAGCAGTTTTTCTCCCCCCAGAGCCTTCTTTCATAGTTGTGCATTCTCTTGCCATCCTACATAATTTGGTCCTTTCTAATGCATCACATGTGACTGTTGAATGAGTAACACTAATATTCAAGTGATCATAATTTTATAGTATTCTTTTAAATTTTTTCCATTTACAAATAACGTTTTCCATTCAGATTTTATCCTCCATTTCCCCCCTAATGATTTATACTCATAAAATCTCTTAAAATTATCTGGAAGTATCGTTACAGGAAATCCAGGATTTATAGACTTATATGACTAGAAGGGACTTTGAATATTGCTGCTATGCAATCTGGGACAGATGAACCTGTGCTTCTTTTGAGTATTTCCCATTCGATTCAACAGTTATTACAAAAAAGTAAATTCCAGAATCTAAACTTCTTTCACTGTAAGGAAATTCTTTCTTACATCAGAGCCCAGATCCTCATACTATGGTTTAAGGCCATTTACTTTCTTTAGGGCAGGTAGAGATTAGCTAATCAGAATCAGTTTCCTCTGTATAATAATTCTTAATGCATGTGGAGACAGTTATTATCCTCTCACCAAGGCCTTTCTTTTCCAAGCTAAATTATTTAGGATCTTTAACCTTCTCTCAAGGAAAAGGTAATTTTCTTCTCTTTAATCCTTTTTGCCACTTTTCTGAATCCATTCCAAGTTCTCTGCATCTCTGTTTGATTTTTAACATGAAAGCAAGGAAAAACTAAGCAGACAACCTCCTTAGCAGTAAAGGGATATGCTTACAATATTGTGAAGGAATTATTTTTTTTTAATGAACTATTACTAATATAATTAATATTCTGTTAAGATAGTGAATTCATGTTTGAATTATCTTTAAATAAAAACAAGGCTTTCTGATTAAGGTGTGTGTAGAATAAAATCCCCAAAACTTTCATGGATATCTCTTACAATAATAAGAAGGGAATAAAATGATCCTTGTTGATTCTGTATCCTACTGGGTGATTAATCTTTCTGATGCACAGCTCTGAACACCGAATCAGTACCTTCAGTGATTTCCCATTACACACTAAGTAAAAGTCCAAACTCTGTCCTGATATTCACGTACCTACATAATATGACCTCAGCTGACCTTTCAGGGCTTGGTTCCTCCATTCAGTTTCCACAGTTTTTTCCCCTTTGTAATCCCCCTTTGATATCCTTGCAAATCCCAAAACTCTATCTGAAGGGTGCTCAGACATTGTACAGTTCCTTATTCAACAGATATTTATAAGGCATACCTACTGTGTTTAAGTCACCATCCTAATTTCAGGGGAGGAAAATAAACGTTTTAAGGGAGCCATTGAGAAGCTATAAAAGCTATCAAGAGGATTGTGAAGAAAGTTGAAACCTTTCTATGTGAAGCTTGACTGAAGGAAGAAAATTATTGGAGGGTGGGAGCAGCATGATAGCAATCTTTTGATTTTGAAATGTTAGCAAATAGAGAAAGTAATGGTCTTTTTTTCCTCCTTGACCCAAGAATATACAAATAGAACCACTGTACAGAAATTGCTGAGAGGCTCAGTTTAAGGAAAATCTTCCCAGCAATTAGAGCCGTTGAGAAATGAAATGGGCTACCTCATTGGCTAGTGAAGCCCCTGTCATAGGAGGTTCTCAAGCAAAAGTTACTGACAGTTTATGGATACTATAGAGTGGATTTATGTTTCAGGAAGAATTTGGACTAGATAACCTCTGAGATCTTTTTCAACAAAATGACTTGAACCTCTTCTTCCTGGTGTTACTCTTCTACTTTGATAATCTCTACCTTAATATATAAAGTTATTAGATGCTGTAGGTGACATGGAGTTTGCACCCTTTAACAAATATATTGTGTTTTTTCTAGGTTGCTTTCTGACTCCAAACAGCTTGAGATTTTAGGAAAAGCAAGATCCTACCTTAAACAGAAGAAGTATCAGGATGTGGTAAGTGTATGTATACACTCCTCTATTTTTGAAAGTCCTATGCATATGGCCATTACTACTCCTGGAGAGTAGAGCAGGGAACTCTTTTGAGCCCTGGAAAGAGAGAAGTATATTCCATGAGCCACCATATTCCTTTCTCACATGGCAGCAAACAAATATTACATCTGTGTGTAGTTCCTTCTTTATGTCCCAACTATATTATCCTATAAGATTTTTATGGATTAGCCCTGGAACCTGATTCTCTAGTGTAACATCATTTCTATAGGACAATACATGAGTTAAAAAAGAAAAAGAAGAACCAACTTACTAAACCTTTTGAAAGGCAACCAAAACGACGTGGGACTTTCTGTTCAATGTCAGAAGTCAAAGACAGATTCATGGCAGAGCCATGCTTTCATTTCTCCTGTTTTCTTGGATTTTTCTTGTCCTTAAGATTCTTGAGCTTCAAAAGTAGGAAACAATCCCATTCCACTCTCAAAACTAGACACCTACATTGTGTTTCTGAGTATTTTTTTAAAAAATGAGATATTTTGTTTTGTAGTTTTTAAAAATTTATTAATATTTTGTAAGACAAAATAAGCTTTACACTTTTGTCGAAAGAGACTAAAATGACCTATGTATCATCATTCTGTATATCTTGGGATGTAAATGAGAGTGCATTCATTGCTTTCTCGTACCTTCCAGAAATGGCTGTTTTCAAGTTAGCAAATGTGAATTTTAGAATATTATAAAAATTAATGCTACTCTATGTCACCCTCATTAACTGTGGGTTTACCTCGTGGCTCTTATCCTTGGCTCACTTCTTTAGTTCAATTATCATTTCTATGCAGATTTTTTTCTTGAGTTCTAGTTCTACATCACCATTTATTATCTTCATCATCTTATTACCTTCCTCCCAAAACTCACCAGTCTTCTGAACTTCCTCTTTGCTGTCAATGACATCATCACTTATCTAAGCTTGCAACCTCACTGTCATACTCAATCCCTCACTCTCATTCACCTCACATATACATTAAGTTACCAAATCTTGTCCTGTCTGTTTTGTAACATCTCTTGTATTCATTCCCAACTCTCTACTCACACAACCACCACCCTAGTTCAGGCCCTCGTCACCTCTCACCTGGGCAATTGCAATAGCCTCCTAATTGCTCTCTCCACCTCATTATCTCTTCCCTCTCCAGTCCATCCTCCACATAGCTCTCAGAGTAATCTTCCAAATGCTCAGCTTGGACCATGTCATGCTTATTTGTTAATCTCCAGTGGTTCCTTATTACCTCTAGGATTAAATATCTATGCCTCTTTCTGCCATTTAAAGCTTTTGACATTCTGATCTATTTCTTTCTGGGCTTCTTACACACTTTTGCCCTCCACACACGCTACGACGTAACCCTACTGGCCACTTGCTGCCCCTCACACATGGTGCTCCCTTTTTTGTCTCCATGCCTTTGTACTGCCTGTCCCCAGTGTTTAGAATAATCTCCCCTTCACTCCCACTCTTAGAATCTCTAGTTTATGCCAAGATTCAGCTCTAGTGACACATTCTGCCAGAGACTTTTTCTGGTCCTCAGCTGCCCCTAGCTTTGACCTTTAAGGCAGCCTTCTTTCTATCCTCTGTATAAGCATATGCACGTTATTTATATTATAAGCATAAAGATATGTTTCTCCTGTCAGAATGTAGGAGGAGGGAGCAAGGATTTTTTTTTTCTGCTTTTTTATATCCCCAGGTACGGTACTTGGTTTGCAGGGAGCACTTCATAAATGCTTGTTGATTGCTGAATTATTAATGTTCATTTCCTGCAGTTGCAGAATCACTTAGATCCCTGATGATATAAGCATTTGGCACAGCTTTATTTACCACTCATGGTGTGATCCACTGAGGAAATAGACCAGCATGCCCTTCAAGTCTTGCTCAACTTTGCCCATCTTTATAGTGACTTATATCACTTTAAAGACTGACCTAGGCAAAGATCTTCTCATCTCTTCTTCCTTTCTATTCTCCCCACCCTTTGTCTCAACCTTAAAGTCCAACACATTTGCAAAAGTAAGTCCTAATCTTATCCCAGTTACTAAATCCCATTGGGATAAAAGGTCCACATCTGATCCCCAATACTCCCTCACATTTAATGCTTTCATTCAATTTCAGTGATCTTATACTTTGCCCCTCTTCTTTCTCCAAATCAGTTTCCCTTTTCCCTCCAACAATAGCTATAATTCTTTTGGCTATACTTATCCCTTCTTTCTTTCCTTTCTTATCCACTCCACAATAATCCCAGATAACCAGTAAAAAATCCTTAGACTATTGCTGTATCTTAAGCTAAACAAGAGTAGGAAGGGAAGGAAAGTCAAGTCATCACAGCTTTCCTTAATCCACCAGGTAAATGATCAGCCTTTATTTCTCAGACTATGGTTCTTTCCTAGGCAGTAGGGAAAGAACCTTCCAGCCAATTTAAGCCCTTGGTAGTATAATAAGTTAAGGTATCAGTGAAATGAAGAGTAGTAGTCTTTAGGTAAGCTGTAGACTCCTTCAGTATTCTATCATGGTGCTCTTTATGATGCCCTAGCACTCAGAACTCTAGAAACCTCTCTTACAGTTAACACAAACCTCAGGATGAGATGTTCTTCCTGAAATGCAGACTAACCACAAGAGAGAAAGAAGAGACACTAGTATACAATTCCCGACTCACTTGTCCTTGTTTTGTAAAATAAAAGCCCAATTGGGAAATGAGTCAAAGTCAGCTTCTCCCAGCTGAGTGTGTTGATTTCTTCACTAGTTTCAGTCTGTATGCCCCAGTACTTGAGCTTTTAGTAATTAGACTGGCTAAATGGGGTAGATCATCTAGCTTTCCCATGGAAACTAGAGGTTCCCTTTTCAGTTACAACACATGTACTAAGTTCCCCTTTTTCCCTTCTCCAATGCCCCATCAGGCCTTTATACACTATAAGCCCCTATCCCTAATTCTTATACACAATCACAGAGACACCATCCCTTTTGGGCTTAAGAAGGAGCATATATCCCAATATATGTTATGTAATTCATTCTTATTTCAAATATTTTAAATGGGGCAGCTAGGTGGCACTCCACAGCCCTGGAGTCAAGAGGACCTGAGTTCAAATGTTGCTTTGGACACCTACTAGCTGTGTGACCCTGGGCAAGGCACTTAACCCCAATTGCCTCCCCCCCCAAAAAAAAAGAGGAAATCAAATATTTTAATTGTACATAAGGGAACCAAACAGATGTGGCCCTGTACTACTTTTGCCCAATTCTCTATTCATAGGCTGGTTCAAAATGTATTCTCCTAATGATCAACTATATTGTTCCATTCTGTAAGTACCTTGGTGTCCTTGGCAACTCACTTCAAAAGACATATTTTTGGACAGGTTCAACGTAGGGATTTGTTTTGCCTGACTACATTTTGTAACAAGGCATTTTTGTTATTTTTTTTTTCTTTGGGGGGAGAGGGTGAAAGGAGGAGGGAAAAAAATAAATGCTTGTTCATTTGGAAAAATGAATTACCATCTTCCATCCATTCCTCAGCATTTTGGGAAAGAAACCTGTTGCCTATACTTTCCACCTAAATGGACCACTTCTAGTATCTCCAAATACACTTAAAATGAAATCCAGTCCCTTGTTTAACTGGATGATTCTCCAGAAACACCCACCAATGGAAGAATTCACCATGAATCATAGAGTAATAATTCTGTCTTCTTCCCCTGTCTGGGCCATCTTAATCTACCATGCACAGAAATTCACCAGTACCAGTGAGGATAGCATTGTTCACTTGGGACTAGACCTAAGGCTATCCCTTCTGACACTTGCCCAAGGATCTTAAAAAATATTGGAATTTAAGAACATTTCTGGCAAACTCCAAATAGCAAAATATCAGTCCTCATAGACCCTCACTAAGTCTGGTCACCAAAATAGTTCATAGGTTGTACAAAACATTTCTTCAGCTTGGGAGTGGCCAGACCATTTAAACCTATGTAATCATCTAAGGGATAGTTTTAAGAAATGTCTAGTTGGCCATCTGCCTCTGTCTAATATTGATTTATTCCTTACTTCCTTAGGTCTAAGGTATTGTTTTTTAGGCATAGATAGAATCCCTCCATTGCAAACTAATCTGCCTTTAACCTATCAGCATGCCAATTATCCCTAATCTTTGTGTGGTCATAATAAATGACTCCCATATGTTATCTTGGCATCCTTCTCAGCTTTTTCCTATTATACTTACCAATTTGTCATGTCTAACACTGCTTCCTTTAGTGCCTGCATTTCCCAGAATGTTATTTTATGAGTGGTTTATCCAGACCCCTTTCCATCTAAAAAATTCTTATGTTCTCAACTTGGTACCTGAAAAATATCTTGTCCGCACAGTTTATCTGAAATCCCACCTCCCATATGAATCCCAAGTGGGTCCCAATACTATATGTTGGTCAATGAATCTGTGATTAGGCAAGTGTTGCTCAATTGTCCTGTCTCCCAAGTCCAGGAGTAGCCCAAAGATTCCCAATTAATTCCCCTAGTAAGTACCATTGCATACTGGATTTAAGTGTCCAGATTATTCACATGGAATACCCACTCCATGCTTGTGTTCCACGGTGGTATCTGCATTGAGAAGCATACCATAGAGCAGGATTTCTTAAACTTTTTCCACTCTCAACCCCTTCAGTGCTTCTTAAACTGTGGGTTGCAACCCATAGATTTTAGCAGTGCTGCAGTAGAGAATGACATTAAATTCATTAAATACCACTAGTGCATAAATGGGAAATCTTTTTTTTCTCTTAAAGGGCAATGTAGGGGCAGCTAGGTGGGCACAGTGGATAGAATGCCAGCTCTGGAGTCAGGAAGACCTGAGTTCAAATCTGGCCTCAGACACTTGATCACTTGATACTTACTAGCTGTGTGACTCTGGGCAAGTCACTTAACTGCAACTGCCTCACCAAAAAAACCGGGGGGGGGCAATGGAGAGGTACCTGGTTGGTACAAGCAAGGCAAAATGTATTATAAACGAGGAATTACATATTACATAGGAGAAATGGGCTGAAGTATGATGTCAGAGAAATGTATGACTGGAAGAAAAAGAGATGGGCTGGTCATACAGGGAGAGTGAGAGAGAACCAGTAGACAGCCATGTGCTGCAGTGGTGCCCCTTCTGGATGGGCATCCCAGGGGCAAATTTGTGGAGGATGATTTGGACAAGAATGGAAGGGTATAGATAAGTTGTGATTGCTGTTGTTGGCAAAACTATGTACATCTAGTCTCAGATCCAATAAAGTATTAGAATATAAATTATATTTGTTTTAATTCTGTCCATGTCACATGCTGTTTGTTTTTCTTTTTCCCTAGATTTCTCTTTGCAAGGAGCTGATTCATCTTGCACTGGAAGGCTTGTCATATTACCACACTTACAACAGATTCTTTTTGGGCATCAGTGTTGTTATGGGTTTTATTGGATGGATATCTTTTGCTACTGTAATGATAATCAAGTCTCATTCTAGTCTGACAAGAAGTGTTGTTAAAAGTGGAAAGGTAGGTTAGAAGCCTGTAAAGGCATTAGTGTCATATAAGGAGGACTGAAATTCAATCACATCAATGGATGTTTATTTTGTATTTCCTGTGCCCAAGTCACTGCAGCAGGTGCTAATTTCATCTTCATCCTCTACTCTGAAATTTATCCATAGTGCCACTTCCCAGTCTAGAAATTTGAATTGATAATTGTTCTACAACATGAGGGTGTTGATAAAGAATAACATTTATAAAACAATTTTAGCTCAAATGTCTTACCTGCTGAATAACACACTACCACATCCTACACACTGCTGCCTGAATAATCTTTTTTTAATGTTCTCTTGATGCTTTTCTTTTTTTATACCACTGATACTTCCCAGTGATTCCATTCTCCTCTCACAAAAAAACCCCCAAATTTTCCCTTTTAATAAATAAGTACAGTCAAGCAAAACTAATGAACACATTGGCTATATGTGAAATTACATGCCTCATTCCATACCTGTTGTCTGCCACTTCTCTGCTGAGAAGCTAGAGATGTTTCCCTGTCATGTCTTTGAAGTCACAATTAGTCACTGCATCGATCGGTGTTCTGAAGTCTTTCATTGTTATTTTCCATTACATTACTGTGCGCACTGTTCTTCTCTACCTGAATAATCTTCTAAAAATAGAATTCTAATCTTGTCGTTCTTCTGACTTAAAAACCTGCACTGACTCCCAACAGCCAAGCAAATTCAGTCTGACCTTCTTAGTCTGTAATTCAGAGCCTGTCACAAACTGGCCTCAACTGATTCTTTTTAACCTAACCTCAAACGGCTCTACTACAGATTCCCAACATGTCTTCTGAAATGAACTACCTGCTTTTTTATGAACATACTTTGCTGCCTCCACACCTTTTCTCTGTTTGGAATGCCTTCACAATTTTCACCCACCTGTATCCTATCTACTCTTCAAGGCCCATCTTAAATGTCACCGCCACCATGAAGCCTTTCCTAATCCCTAGAAATAAATGGTATCTGTCTTTTGGTTCTTTTTCTATACTTATGTATACAGTACTTATGTACTCACTAGAATTATAGATATTCATGTACTTGCTTTATCCTTTCGATGAGTTGGTGAGGCCCTCGAGAACAGGGCTACGTCTTACTCATCCTTGTATTCCCTACTGGGCCAAACCCAATGATTTTAGTGTTGAGAATGTTCCAAAAATATTTGCTGAGCTACATTAAGATATGCTAAGTATTCCTAAATAAAGTATTTAGACAAGCCCAAGAAACTATCTCCAGTTCTGCAGGTGTTAAAATTAGAAGGGAAAGCTGTAGCTATATTGGTGACTGGGCCAGCAGATGACAAGTAAAGTTCAAAGTACATAAAGGCAAAAACAGTTATCCTAATTAAACCGAAACAAATGCATGGATTGTACTGTGAGAAGAACCCAGTTGATTAGAAAATCTTTCTAACCTAGCTATTTTGAAAGAATAATTGAAAATTCTTTTGTAAAAATCCCATATGTCACAAGCAAAAACTAAGAAATTCCCTTCCAATAACAGGAAAACAGAATATAAAACTAGAAAAGTTACCACTGGAATTTGTGTGCAGGCTATTGACACTATTGTGTGGTTGGCAGAACATAATAGTTTTGAGAAGCTATTTATAAAGTTATATGCAACAACATGAATAGAAGTTAAGAGATTTAGGATATTTTTACTAAGAAAAGGAAATTGCCGTTATATTTTAAAACTAATCATCATATTTTAATAAGATCAAATCAGATAAATGTACTACTTTATTTTTCAGGAATATAAAAGGGATTATTAAAAAAGATCATTCTACCAAATATTGATGACTCAATAAACTTAAGGGATATGTTCCTTAACTTAAGAGTCTGGAATTTGTAACATTGTTTCTCAAGGAAAATAAATTCAAAAGACTGGCTTAAAATCAACTTTTAGGCTACCACCTATTTTCTTGGATTTCCTATAAAAAAAGAAATTCCATGAAGTGAAAGTTTTAGTTTATTCCTCAAATTACAGTTTTTTAGATTTCGCATTTCTTGCAGTAATGCTCCATTGACCAATAATAGGGCTTCAAAAGATAGTATTATTTTACCTCCAGCTTCTAAAATTCTCTTAAGAGCAGAGTATTGTGATCTCAGCTTATAACAGCTTAAAAATGTGTTTGCTTTCCAGAATCCCCACTATCTTCTGCCATGCAGTTTTGTAGTTATTGGAGTTCTAATAGCATTCTTCCTGCTGATTCAAGCCTGTCCCTGGACCTATTACATATATTGTTTGTTACCAGTGCCAATATGGTATGCAGTTCTCAAAGAGTAAGTAACATATGATGCTGTCTTCCCCCTCTCCCCCATCTGTAATGTAGTTTGGAGCTTAGAGTTTTTAAACTTCTATCGCATTGTCTTCCCAAAACATCTACCCTCACCCAATCCCCATACCCTATTTTCATCACAGAAATAGATATCTTTAAATGATTTCAGATGATTACCTCTTTGTTTTACATTACTGTATTGACTTCTTTTTTCAATGGGGTCTTTTTTAGACAAAAGTTTCCTAATGTCCTTCATTTTTCACACAACTTGTATCCTATTTCCCCAAATCCTGTTGTATCTTCATGTTAAACCAAGACTTCTGATGACTGTTACAAAAACCTAAGCAAATGAAATTACTGTATTGAGCTTATGCAAGTCATATACCTATTGGCCTTTAATAAATGTTATTTACTCTTGGTATTCTGGTACACAGAATACCAGATCATACTACAATACATTTATTCTTCCCTCAGGCACTGATACCAGCTGGTTTGCATGATTTTTGGCATACAAACAAGCTTCTGAGAACCTCTGGTATTTTTCTGAATCTTGGCCTCTTTCTGGATGCTATGGAGCTATCATGCTTCATTGATTCCTGAAGTGTAATAAAAATGAGACTGATGTATCTCGATAACAACCCTGTGAAGTAGGTGGTGTTATTATTATCTCCATTTTAAAAATGAAGAAACTGAGGCTGTTAGGTTAAGTGTCTCGCCTACAGTCACATGGCTAGTAAGTTTCTGAAGCAGGATTTCAACTCAGGTCTTCTTGACTTCCAATCCAACAGTCTATCAAGTAGCTGGAGGAGTACTAGCTACCTCTGAAAATTAGAATTGGCCTAGACCCTAGAGCATCTCTCTAGATTATGAGAACAGTGATGTAGGTTTATGGACTAATGCCATACTCTGAAAAATCAGATTGGGTATATATGACAGGTATCCCTTGATACAAATGTTTTTATTCTGTTGTTTATCTTCTCTCGATGGAACATAGTATATGGCCTATTCAAATGGAACATGATAGGCAAATAGTTCGGAATGGTGGAATGTAGCATGATATACTGAAAAGTCATACTCATGTTAGGGAATCCAAGAACCAGAGGGCATGAAAAGGGACTTGGAGAAGGAAGTCAAAGGAGACATAAGCAAAAGCAATATTTGTCATTGTACTATGCTGTAGACTAATTGTACCGGAAGAGGACCTGGATGAAGGAGTTTGGGAAACAAAACACAAGCCTAGCACAGAGGCATGTTATAGTAGTGATGGGAGATGTCAGGTTTTCCAGACATATGTCAGAGTATTCTGTCTCTGCCAAAAACAAAGCAGCTGATACTTTTCTGACTTGCTTTAGTGATAATTCCATCCTTTAAAATGTGTACAAATTAACTGAGAAGATACTGCATTCTAGATATGCATCTCTCCCAAAAGGAGGAACTCGTTACTGGTGAAAATGATGGGAATTTTAAGGAAAAATGCCCATTCCATCTTAGAAGTTATGGTTAGAGGAGGAAAGGCATAGTTTAATGTGTAGACTTTCGGAGAGCAAGTTTCAAAGGTTTCTGGAAAAGTTTAGGTAAATTTGATGGCCTAAAATTCTACAGGTGAAATCAGTGCCTACTCCTGTTGTTGGTAGTATTCTGAAATTGTCTTCATTTGATAGTACCTATCAAATTATGATCAATATTCTTATCTACACCTTTTATTTTTCAGTAGAGTGTAAACTCCTTGAGGGCAGTATTCCCACCACTTGACGATTTGGCCTACACATAGCTTTAAGCACTTGCCAGGGACACTTCAGAACAGATTCTTCCTCAGGTGGACTAGATACTCTCTGGATTTCATTGAACTCAGATTCAAGAATCTCAGCTTTGCTATGTGTCCCACCTGCAGACCACATCGTCTCTCCGGGTCTCTGTTTCTTTAGCTGTAAAATGAAGCAGGCAATTTCTGTGTCACTTCCACCTCTAAATGTGTGATCCTAGCCTTTCCCCCAAAGTCCCCTCCTGTTTTTGTTGTGCACATCTATTTACTTCATTTAGATTATTTGCCTCATAATTCTATGCAATTTCTTCCCAGGGTAAAAAGGCTCTTGGCTTCCCAGGGTGCTATGTGAGACCAAATTGACACTTCTCTCATGGAGTATTAGTGTTAACAAATTTGAATGTGTCAAAAATATTTTGCTTGATTCATTTTTGTCATTAAAAAACTTAGGCAAAAAAAAAGCATTACAAAGAACATTGGACTTGTGTTTGGAACATCTGGGTTTGAGTCATGACTGTTCTCCCCCCTTTCTACATTAACTTCGACAAGTTGCCTCTCCTCTCTTCACTTTGATTTCTTTTCCTATAAAATGTCTACACAATCTCCAAGGTCCCTTCTAATTCTAACTTTATGTGATTCTAAAAAAAGTCTAATTATGAATTCAGGCTAGTGCATCATATGTAGTCCATTAATAACAACTTCTCCATTTTATTTTTTAATATCTAGATTAATAAAGTAGATGTATTTTTTTAAAACAGCAGGAAAAAATAGAAATCTCACAAGTAAAATCCATTATCTAATCTTCTGTAAAGTTATGTTGCTGGCAGATTTTATAGGAAGAAAAACCCCAAAATTTCACATTCCATGAAGAGTCAAGCATGGTTAAATTTTCAATGTAAGCATTTATACTTCAGAAATTGGCAAACGCTACAAATCAGAACTTGATTTATTGGTTCATTGATTGTCTAGACTTAAGAAAGTGATGGAGAAAATGTTGATAAGGCAGATTAAATGTAAAAGTGTGTCATGTGTGCATTTTTCAGAGAAGCAGTTATTAAACATTTACCATCACATCCCCCAATAAAAACTCTTCTAAATGGTTTGCAAAATGAGTTGCTTGTCATTCTCAAATGAGTGTGCATTGTGATGAGGAGAGTCCCAATTTTCTTTGATGGACTGATGCTGGCTGCTTATTCCCATATGGCACTATAGCAGTTTGTTCAGAGAGGGCTTTTTAAAAACCGGGTCATGATGATCTTTTGTAATGACCATACTTAATAAATGCGCAAAAAGGGACCTCCCACTCCCCCAAAATTGGCTAAAGCTATAGATTTTATTGGAAATATGCTCTGGTTTAAATTCACATGATATTTTTGCAAAATCCTTGTCCAGCTTATGAAAACATTATTTAGTTCAATGTAAAAGTAATATTTGAGTTTAACTCTTAACTAGAGAATCAAAATAATTTTATCGTATTGGTACAGCTAGAGTTGTAAGGTGATTTCAGAGAACTTTGTCATTTGTTGTTTTGTGTAGTGCATCTGTGTTCACTGTGTTTTTATTTCACATCTTATCTGTATCCAAAAGCTACATAGCAGTGTTGAAAGTGAAGCCAAATTTGTATTGCAAAACCATGAGCATATTCTCCAAAAGCAATCAAAAGATTGAATTAAAAGTTCCTACAATTTGAACAATAAATTGTGAACTTAGACTGATTTCTGGTTTTGAACACAGAGTTTATTCTCTTCTCTACTTCTGTCCTTCTGAATGATCCATGATTTCTTTGGGCACTCCAACAGGTGTGCCCTTTTCTGATGTAACCTCCGTACACGTTAGCAGATGATTCCTCATGAGTTGTAATACTAAAATATTTCATAGCTACTGGCCAGATTTCTCGTGATGAGCCTCTTCAAACTCAGTTGATTTGATTCCTGAACAATAGATTGTCAGATCATACAAGAAGCCTTGATTTTCAGTTTAGTTGGAACTGCCAGAGCTTATGTTTATTGGTATATCCTTTAAGAGCTTCAGCTTACCTCTTCTGCTCACGACCTATTCAATATATAACCTGATTTAAAAAAAAAATAACTTAAACATCTGACATAACCTTTTACAACAGATTCCAGGTTATTCAAGACCTGATCACATCATTATTGACCTTTTCTGGAAAACATTCAGTTGTGTTTTTACTAGTTTTCACCCTGGGGATCGAAATATTAGTAAGTAAATACCACATTGCTATATTTTCCAATTTTCAGAGATTTATTTTGAATATTAAATGATCTGTTTGCCCATCTATTTTGTAAAATGTCTTATTAGGTTCTCAGCTTTTTCTACCGCTACATGCTTACTGCTGGTCTTATTACAATTGCGTGCTGGCCATTTTTCACACAACTCTGGATTCAAGCAAAGGTATAGTGTAAACCTGAATTAATTTTGACATTTGTTAAATGAGTAATTATTTTGTCTTTCCACTTTCCTAAACTGAATGTGATATCTGTTTTTTTTTGGAAAAGATGGATATTTTTCTTCATATTAACTAAAAAACCTAATCCTTATTAACCTAGTTTCTTTTATTGACTTTTTGGATTTTATAGTGCCTATTACCAAAGGACTGAGGCTACATTCACGATATCTATTAATTTCCCTAGTCTTTCATGTGAAAATGAACAAACTAGGTGATGACTGAAGCAATTTGAAAATATATCTGACTTGTCATTCTTTGAATTACTTATTTAAAATTCCTTTAACCTTAAATGGTTGGATGATATAACAACTGAAAAGTCGCCTAAGACAAGTAATATAGTAAAATGGAAAATATGCTATGTTGGGAGTTAGGAAACTTAGATTCTATTATTGACTGTCTACTTAATCTTAAATATCTCAGTTTTTCCTCATCAATACTTGTCCCAAACTACCTCGAAGAGATATTATGAGGATAAATGAAACTGTTATCAACAGTTTTAATACTTACTGTGGACATGCAACAAATATGAAAAAGATATACTATCAGTTCAAGAGGTTATAATTTTAAATAACCCATTCAGTGATTAAGGCTAGGTAAGAAAAGAGGCAAAAAAAATGGCCTCTTTTACCTACTCAAAAAAAAAAATCAATCTGGGAGGAAGAAAGACCCTCAGGGTTTCTGGCCAAAATAGAAACAATAGTGATTGTGCTGAAGACTGAGTGAGAATAAAGATACATTCTATGAACCCGACATGACCTGATCCTTCCTGACCTTTTTATGTTGTGTCCTAGCCAGCTGTTTTCAAGGACATCATCTTGTATTTTCCTCATAGCATACAAAATTTGTTTGTTTTTGTTAGACCAGCTATTTAAAAATAGATGTATTCAAAATGGTTTGCATAAATAAAATTAAAGTTTGGAATTCTTTTAAATGTTTTGTCCTAAACATAGTTCTGCAGTATAACAAGGACAGGAGTAATGCTGCTATTTAGTCTGTTCTACACCATGCTTATCCAAAGGCAACTAAAGAATTTGTTGTTTTTTTCTTTGTTTCAGATAACATCGCTAGGTTGGACTCTCTTCTCTTTACTGCTCGCAGTGTTTCCACTATTGCCTGTTTTAGGACGCGAGCCAAATATCACTCTAGTGTAAGAGCAATATTTCTTTTAAAATACAATTCTCTTCCTTTTTAAACATTTTGAGCTGAGTTCTGTAATTGGGTCTTGCATTAAAAGTTACCTGGAATTGAAAATTATAGTATCATATGGAATCTTTAGAAATCATTGCTTATCAGTTTTGAATTTGGGAGGCTCCATTGGCTCTTTCTGCATTTCTATTGGCCAAATTGCTCTACTTAGTTCCTGAGTGACAAGCCACTTCTTGCTGAGATGATATGTACTAAGCTGAGGCTCGTATCTGCCAATTACAATTTGGTCCATTCCTCTGACTTCAGGTGGTTTAAAAAACATATTTAAGCTATTTCAGTTGAAAATTTCTATTCTTTTTATTTTTCTTTAAAGACTTCTGTAGAATGAATCTCAGCAAACTCCTTTCACAGGCTTTCTACATTTTAATCACTTTCACTGTAAAGAAATACTTTCCGACCTTAATTTCTTATGCTACTGTTAAATAGATTTCTTTTTTTTTCTAATATAAGTGACTTTGGAAAATGGGTTTCCATGTCCAGACAATGACATAGAAAACTATTCTGAAGTATAATAACCTTACTTTAAAACTGTTATCTAATGATCTTCTTCATTTGGGGCTAGGGCAGGAGGGGAGTTGAATTCAGTAATCCCTATTTCCTTTTTTACATTTCCTCATCCTAATCCTAATCATCCTCATTACTCTTTTCTTTTTCTTAAAGTTGATGAATTTGCATATGTATCTGATCCCTAAGTGATTCCTTGTCTTTTTCAGTTTAAGGAATCTTTGCAAAACAATTGTAAAAATACAGTACATGTCATTTTTATGGTGGTATATATTCACAATTGTAATAACCTCAACAGAAGTGAGCAGAATTATTATTCCTGTTGTATGTGGGTTAGAAAACAGGAAATGCCTCACATTAGAAAATCCAGTAGTAGAACAAAAGGTACAACTAAAATTTTTAATCTTAATACAATGGTGTTTGACTTGTCAGACCATCAACTAGTTATAGCAAATGTCAGAATCAATATCAAATTAGGATAAAGGATGAAGATAAGAAGATATCTCTGCATATACTTGCAACAGTGTCAACTTGGTCTATTCAAATAAACCATTTTTTAAAAAAAAGAAAATGGGAAAAAGGCAAAACCATTTAATCTCTTTGAGAGAAAAATGTGGCAGCCAAGGGCAAAACCAGTTTAGAATACCAGCTTACTTGTAAAACACCACATTGGAGGGTGGCAGAACATTACTAGTAATATTGCCTCATAAAACAGCAAGATGAGTAGAGGCAAAAGGAAATTTGCAGAAGCTTGCCATGAGGGCGAACTGAGGCGTATGATCTTAAGAGTATTTCTGGGCAGTGACCTGGTCCTAGAATTGAATAAGAGGAATAATAAAGCCCAGATTGCATTTGGGAAATTGCATGTCACTTTTAACATTATCTCTCCATGATGCTTTTTGTTTGCAAATATTGGAATACTGTAGCATCTGAGGAATCAAAATTGTGGGTGACAGGTTGTGGGGCAGAAGAGAGATAAATGGTGGTGGGCACAAGTATGCTGCAGTATGTTTCTGAAGATAACCTGTGTCCAGTAAGTGTCAAAGGGAGATCATTCAGGAAATGTAGGACTGGAAAAGGAGGTAGACAAGTCAAGTAGCATGAGCATAGCAGGTAACAGATTGACAGCTGAGTACTCCCCCAGAATACACAAGATGTCAAAAGACCTCAAGGAAGGCTTGTAGCATCCTCAGGAGATCTGCTGTGGGGGTTCTATGGGAGAACATGAATTAGAGTCACATAAGATGAGAAGGGGTGGATTGGTTGTAATGATGGTGAGAGCATTCAATTCATATCAATGAGATCCATTTAAGTATTAAAATATATAAACCACATTACTTTGGGGTGTTAAAGACATTTGTTAAAATGTTAAAAAAAATTTTGTATCATCCATTAATTTTGAAAAATGTGAAAATTTGAGACAGAAGTAAAGGAGCATATTAATTATCTGGCTGTTTCTCTACCTTGTCACATTTTCTAGCTATTAACAATTTTTATTTTCCCTCAGATCCCTTTCTTGCCTCTTTCTCGTGTTTCATTCTCAGTCACATTTTTTGAATTCCTTCTGCTTTCCTCACATCAGTTCCCTCCCTCCCTGCCAAT
Organism: Phascolarctos cinereus; assembly: GCF_003287225.1. NCBI lineage: Eukaryota > Metazoa > Chordata > Mammalia > Diprotodontia > Phascolarctidae > Phascolarctos > Phascolarctos cinereus. Next base: position 439,874,955 of record NW_027555847.1, on the reverse strand, counting down.
CCTGCTTAAATAGTACAAAAATACTTTTGCAGGATATAACATACTAAAGTGAGAAGAAATTCTATCTATAGGCTAAAGAGATCTCTCCTTCCTATTTACTGTAATATTGTCAGAAGTAGGAGGTTTAAACAAAAATTATGAGTAGCACATGAAAAATCCATTTTGACAAAAGGATTTTAATATTTATTAAAACTTTACTGACTCTGAGAGCGGAGAGTTCTTAGGTGATGTGCCTTTTTCTTTGTTTTCAAGTATCTCTATGAGCCAGTTCTTCATTTTTAAGCATTAAGATGTTATCTCATATTTTATGATCAGTTTTCACACACTTCTTCCAAACTTCTTAGCCATGTCTGTTTTTTGTAAGACCACAAAGGCAAATTAATATGAAAAGTCTTAGGGTGGGGTAGCTAGGTGGTACCATGGATACAGCATGGGCCATGGGGTCAGGAGGACCTGAGTTCAAATGCTGCCTCAGAAACCTACTAGCCGTATGACCCTGGGGGAGTCACTTAATCCCAGTTGCCTCAAAAAAAAGTATTTAGTATTATTGCAATTAAAGGCCTCAAATCAGAGAATCTAGTATCTCCCCTGTTTAATTCAGTAAACATTAAGTGCCTACTCTGTGCCAGGCCCTGTGCTAAGCATTGGGATACAAAAAGAGGCAGTAGACAGTCCCTGAACTCAAGGAGCTTGCAGTCTATTATTTCTGTACCAGGAAAATCTAAATAATTTAGAATTCTTATCTCTAACCAGATTAGTTAACTACACATCACCAAGATTTTTTTTTAATTTCCCACAAATGCTGATGAACAAATGACTTTTGAAAATTCCCAATTCTGTTTTTTCTTATGTTCTTTTCAGTTAATTTGTCACTGCTGTGATTATCCTTTGACCTGTACTAAGTTTTCTCATTGAGATTCCTCTTCACATTTAATTCAACAAGCATTTAACAAGTTCTTTCTCTATGTTGTCCACTGTGGCAGCCCCCAAAATCAATACAATAAATAAAGAAACTGCCCTGGTACTCTCTATAACTGTCCTATTTAAAAAAGAAGAAGAATATGATAAGAACATGAGAGGTACAAACAAAAGTTGAGAAGTTGGCTTAAGAATCAGAGTATCCTTTGAAGGATAAGAAGAGTCCAGCAAGCAGAACTGGGAGGATGGGGAAGAATTCCAGGCAATAGAGAGAGTTTGAGCAAAGGTAGAGGGGTGGGAAAATGCATAACCAAGGGATAGCTAGTAGTCCAGTTTGGTTGGAGTTAGTATGTGAATGAGAATAATGAGACAAGACTGGAAAGGTAAAGCAAAGCCAAATTATCCTTATCATCAGCCAGTCAGTCAAGTCAGTCAATCAACATAATTGATGGCATTTATTAAGTACCTCCCATGTGCCAGACCCCAGAGAATACAAAGAAAAGCAGAAATCATTCCCTCATCTTTAGGAACTCACAGTCTAAAGGGGAAGGCGACATGCAAACAATATATACAGGAAATATTGGAGATTAATTTATTTTATTTTGATTTAATTATTTAATTTCATTTAATTTATTCCCAGACTGGGAAGGACTTCTTATAAAAGGTGGGATTTGAATTGAGTCTTGAAAAAGTGTGGAGGTGAAAATGAGGAGGGAGAGAATTCCAGGCATGGAAGATGGTGAAAATGAACAGTCAGAAGATGGGGTGTCTAATTCAAGAAACAGCAAGGAAGTCAGTGTCACTGGATTGTGGAATATGTTGTAGTGGGGGTGGGGGATGGAGAAGTTAGATTTAAGAAGACTGGAAAGGTAAGATGGGGTAGCGGGGTATAAAGGTCTTTATAAAGGATGTTATGCTTGATGCTGGAGGTCTTATCACCTGTGCTGTTGAGCCTTCCCTAACCACTTATATTTACTAAATTGTGTAAATAATAATTGCTAACTTTTATATAACATTTACTATATATCGGCAATTATGCTAAGTACTTTACAATTATAATTTCATTTGAGCCTCACAATAACTCTGGGAGGTAGGTGCTATTACCATCCCATTTTACAGATTCTTCCTGACTCCAGGCCCAGCACTCTATCCGTAATGAATACGCACACATGCATTCACACACTAGAGTAAGCTCCTTGAGGCAGAGATTATTTTGTCTTTTTCTTTGTATCCTTAGAGCCCAGTATAGTGATTTGCACAAACAGGCAGAGAAAGGACTCCTAGGGGCCTATGTGCCTTTGTGACCCTTGGGCAAATCATTTGACTACTCTGGGCCTCAGTTTTCTCATCTGTAAAATGAGGTAGTCAGACCAGATGACTCCCATGGTCAGTTCCATCTCTAAATCTGTATTTTAATGATCCTATTTAATAAATGTTTAAATGGAGAAATTTTTCCCTCCATCAGATCAGACAGAGATCTAAAATTAGAAGTGACCTCAGAGGCCACGTAGTCCAACCTCCTCATTTTATAAATGATAAAAGAGGCCCTCTGAGGTGAGATCACATGCCAGATGTAACTTAGGTGATACGTAGAAGAATTGGATTTTAAAGTCTAGTATTCAGTTGTGTATACATTCCCATACCAGACACAAGAGAGAACCCCCTCCCCCCCAAAAATCGAAATTGCTACTATCTTCAATGAATTTACAGTGAGTGTGTATGTATATGTATTTACATATATTTGTGTTTGCCATTATACGGTTGAAGAAACTGGTTTACACAGGATTACTAATAAAAAAACATTCTAAAAAGAAATCCAACTAAAACCTAAGAAATTAAAAAATTTTGATTTTATCTAGGTCTCTAAAAATGTTTGTTCTTAAAAAAAATCTGTCTCAAGAAAAAGAGAAATTTAACAGATAGAGTGCTGGACTTAGGGTGGTCCAGAAAGCTGGATCTGGAGTCAGAGGAGCTGCTACCTGTTCCTCTGTGTCCCTCAATTCCTCATTAAGGGAGTTAGACCACATGACTTCTGATGTCTCTTCTAGCTCTAAATCTGTGATCCCATGATTCAGGAGGACTTGGATTGAGTTCTCAGCTTTGATATTTACTGTTCATACAACCCTGGGCAAGTAACTTAATCTCTCTATGCCTCAAATATTGCCCTAGATTTTATCTACTAAGTCATAGATGAATTTTAAGTCATGAAAAGGTTACAGTGATATGGCGAATCTACCCTACTGAAATCACAGCTATTTCTCTTATTTGTCTCACAATATGTCAGTCATTAGGCATAGGTATTTTTTATGGTTAGCTCTTTTTTGTTTGTTTGTTTGTTTTTTGGTGAAGCAATTGGGATTAAGTGACATGCCCAAAGTCACACAGCTAGTGAATGGTATGTATCTGAGGCCAGATTTGAGCTCAGGTCCTCCTGACTCCAGGGCCAGTGCTCTCTCCATTGTGCCACCTAGCTGCCCCCATGGTTAGCTCTTGATCATGGCATATGATAAATGGTTCATTATCAATGAAGTTCAGAGAACTTCATTACCTTGTACATAGATGGTGCTCTGAAAATATCTTATGAAATTCATAAAAGGATTTTTTAAAAGGAACTTTATTTTACTTTTCACAGAACAGGAGCAGGTTTGCTCATTTTTTTGATCTCCTTGTCATCATTTGCATATCTCTGGAAAAGGAAAAGTAAATATATATGTGAAGATCTGCCAGTACATCTGTGTCAGGTAAGTTCTGAATCTTCATTGTAATTGATAATTACAGAATTTTTATATGTAAGAATTATTCAAAGAACATTGAAAATTAAATCGTGTTCCAAATGATGCAATTCTATATTCTGTACTGCTCAATTTCCCAGAGGTCCCCAAGTGAGAAAGGGATCGAAGTCAGATAAAAATGCTGTGAGAATAAAGTCAGGCAGTTGCTAACCTGTGAAAATGCTCTTGGTTTTGCAGTTGTGCTGATGCATGCTCTTTAACCATACTGGTAAATACTAGGATTAAGATTATGCCCTGTACAAATTTACGGCTCAGTTCAGCCAAACACATGCTTACTGAGCACTTGCTGCAGTATGTGAAAGAACTGGAAAGAAAGGGATGAGAAACCAGGGTAAATGAATTCCTTTCCTTGAGAAATTTAAACTTATCTCCATGATAATTTAACAGAAAATTTTAGTAATTAATTAATGGGTTTTCACTTTTCATTCTTAGTGATGACTCCATTGTGGTCTCAGTTCTTCTTAATCTATTTTTTGTTTGTTTTTGTAAAGTAACATGCTAGAGGTATGAAAGATGTATAAAATGCTACAAGGATGTGCTAACATTTCCTACATTTGAGCATTTGTGTCACACTGTAAAAAGAATTATAAATGTAATAAAATTGACTTTATTCATTGAAAAGAACATTGACTCTGGAGTCAGAGGTCTTGAATTCAAACTCTGCCTTTGATGCTTATTACCTGTGTGAACTTGGACAAGTCATCTAACATCCCTGGGCTTCAATACCTTTATCTGTAACAGGATGGAGTTTTAGTAGATGGTATATGAGACCCTTTCTAGCTCTTGATCTGATCTTTTATCTTTCTTATTTCTATTGAACTGACTTTCTAAAGGAGTGGCTTAGAAAAAAATCAATGTTGTAACTTCCACTGCTTACACAAGGTTTTATTATTTTCCCTGTGTCTGCATAGTAAAAAGCGAAGAATGGAAAATTATACAATAATTTTTTAACTCAGCCAACCTGAATAATTTTCAGATCCAATTTTTTTCTTTTTAATTTTTTTTTTCAATTTACCATCCATTATGATTAATAGACAGGTAAGAAACAGTCAGGGAAAGAGGGCAAAAAATGTCATTGTGAGGTGAAAGAAACGGGAGGTCAGAACTTGGGTTGGGGTTACCAGTCCAGCCTCTACCTGACTAGCCAGCCCTTCTAGATTGCTGATGAGTGACCATCCAGGCCTCAGCTCGAGGTCACCTGTGAAGGAGAACCCAGAGCCTTCCCAGGCAGCCTATGCTACTGGGAGGCTGCTCTGTAGGGAATTTCTGTTTCCATCTATCAATTCTGAATCTGCTTTTCTTTGACTTCTACCCATGACTCGTAGTTCTGTTCTCAGAGAATAAGCAGAGCAAGCACAACTCCTATTCCACATGACAGCCCAATAAAGAGAGCTCCTCCTGTTTAGCACAGTGTCTGGCACATGTTGTTGTTGAGTTGTTTTTCAGTCACGTCAGACTCTTTTTGGGGTTTTCTTGGCAAGGATACTGGAGTGGTTTGCCATTTCTTTCTCCAGCTCATTTTACAGATGAGGAAACTGAGGCAAACAGGGTTAAGTGACTTGTCCAGGGTCATACAGCTGGTAAGTGTCTGAGGCCAGATTTGAACTCAGGAAGATGTATTCCTGCCTCCAGGCCTGGCAGTATATCCACTGTGCCACCTAGCTGCCCATCTGGCATGTAGTAGGTACTATATAAATGTTCATTCCCTCCTTCCCTTCCCTCTCATTATTCTTCTCTTCTCCAGAGAACACATCTCCAGTCCCTTCAGCTAATCCTTGTCTGGCATGATTTCAGGTCCCTTTGCCACCCCGGTCACCTGTCTCTCAATGGAACCTAAGATTGTATTAGCTTTTTTGGCTCCCGTGTCACACTGTTGACTTACATACAGTCCAATAAAATCCAGACTCTTTTTGTGCAAACTGTCATCTAACCATTTCTAGCCCATCATTTTCTTGTGCAGTTGATTCTTTGACATCAAATGCAGAAATTCAGATTTATCACTATTAAATGTCACCTAATTAATTTCATAGGAATTAAAGCTGGAAGAGACATTATGAATCATCTAGTTCTACCCCTTCATTTTACAGATGAGAAAACTGAGGCCCAAAAAGTTTAGATGATTTGACTATAGTAACAAAACTGGATTTGAACCCAGGTCCTTTGACCCAGTGCTCTTTCTATCACATTGTGCTGCCTTAAGTGTTTTTTGGATCCTTCTGTCATCTAAAATGTTAGCTATGTTAGTTAAGGTGTTAATGATCTGCATGTTTGATAAGCAAGCTATGCAGAGCTTGATTCTTGTCAATGATAAAAATGTAAACAACATAGGGACAGGCCCAGGTTGCAGAGGCCTTCCCCTGCAGAGGACAAATCTCAGTCTGGTTGTTCAAAGAGTTCTGAATCTACCAAATTACACTGTCACCTAATTCATATAATCTTGTCCACAAGAATAGCATGAAGGATTTTGTGATGTGCCATACTGAATTACAGGCATGTTGTGCTTGTCTCATTCCCCTCTTCTTCTAATCTACCTATCCTGTTAAAAAACAAAGTAGCTTAGCCAGATATGACCTGTCCACATGCAGCCATCCTCGATTTTAGCAATTATTGTCTCCCTTCAAAGATACTCTTAAACCAGCCTGTTCATGATATACCCCTGATGCAGAGTCAAGATGGCGGGAAGAATTAAAGCTGAACTTCCCCCTACACTTCATTCCAAACAGATCTAGAAAGCGTACCCGCCCATGTAACAATTGAGAAATCCAAGAAAAAAAAAATTACAGCGAGCCACTGAATCGTTTTTCAAGCTCAGGTCAGCATAAAGAAGACAGATCTATGGACACTGAAGAGGGGAATGTCTAGCCAGGAATGGCCATGTAAAGAATACCAGTGCAAGGAGAGGCTGTGTACCAGGATAAGAAGAGGCCCCAAATGCAGCACAGAGGGGCAAAAATTTGTGTGGGACACAGGAACAGGTGCCACCTGGCAGTTCTGTCACTTATTACCCAGTTCCAGATCACAAATCCAGGGTAGAATGAGCAGAAGACTCATCAGAAGATTCAGGTGGGCAAGAGGATCAGTCTTGGGCCCTAGGCCATGTACTAAACAAGAAACAAGCTCAGAATTAAAGAGCATCTGTGTGGCTTGGACCGCAAGAGTAGATTAGGTTCTTAGATCCAACTTCCAGCCCAATATGAAGCCAGCAGTAAAATAACTAGGCTAGGAATCCCATACTAAAAGGGAGCCAGTAAGGGTGTTGATTTGACCCATAGGAGCTTTCCAGGCTGACAAGGAGTTGAATCCAGCATCAGTCTACTGAAATTTCAAATGAGTAAGCACACAGGTATACTACTCAGACCCAAACTCAGGTCAGGAGTTTACAAAGCTCAGAGCAGGACAGAAATCAGACTTTGCCCTGAACAGACCATTTTGGGAACACTGAAAGTTTATAGATCTCTAGTATGAGTTGTGCCTGAGATTCTGGAACAGCTCAGCACTCAATATGCTAAGGAATTAGAAATTGAGGAGATGCCCTTCAACTGGGTAATGGCTGAACAAATTGTGGTTTATGATTTTAATGGAATGCTGTTGTGCTATAAGAAATGAGCAGAATGGGGCAGCTAAGTGGCCCTGAAGTCAGGAGGACCTGAGTTCAAATCGGGCCTCAGACCACATACTTGACACTTACTAGCTGTGTGACCCATGGCAAGTCACTTAACCCCAATTGCCTAAATAAAAAAAAAGAAAAAGAAGAAGAAGAAAGAAAGAAAAAAAAAGAAATGAGCAGGCTGATTTCAGGAAAAAAACTGGGAAGACTTATACAAACTGATACAAAGTGAAGTGAGCAGAACCAGGAGAATATTGTACATAGTAATAGAAATATTGTATGATGATCAACTGTGAATGACTTAGCTGTTCTCTGGAATACAGTGATCTAAGACAGTTCCAAAGGACTCATGATGAGAAATGCCATTATCTACATCCAAAGAGAGAACTTATGGAGTTTGAATACAGATTGAAGCATACTGTCCTTCATTTTGTGTGGTGTGTGTGTGTGTGTGTGTGTGTGTGTGTGTGTGTGTGGTGTTTTTTATCTGTGTCTTCTGTCACTACATGACTAATATGGAAATATGTTTTGCATAACCTATATCAAACTGCTTACTGTCTCAGGGAGGGGGAAGAGGAAGAGAGAAGGAGGGAATTTGGAACTCAAACTTTTGAGAAATGAATGTTAAAAATTGTCTTTACATGTAATTGGGGGAAAAAAAACACAAAATATTATTTAAAAAAGCACTCACCATGCCAAGAAAAGCAGTAGGACTACCCAAGACATTTCCTCTAGTAGTGTACAGAACCCAGCCCTAACAAGTCTTAAGTCAGGAAGTAGATTGGAAGAATAAGCAAACAAAAAACCAATCCCTGTGGTGACATTCAAGGCACAGGAAAGAATGCCACCAAAACATCTACAAGCCAAGACCCAAAAGAATACACAGTTTGGGTATATATTCACATTGGAAGAGTTGAAGCAAAAGGTTTGGGTATTTTTTTTAAAGAGTTAAAAGTGTTCTTATAAATAAATTGAGAGCACTAGAAGAAAAAAATTAGAAGACAAATAAAAGCTAGGAAGAAAGAATTGGAAAAGGAATTAACAGCTTGGCACATAAAGATGTACCAAAACTTACCCAAGCAACAAACCACCTGAAAATTAGAATGGATCAAATAGAAGCTGCTGACTACTTGCAACAGCAAGAAATACTAAGACATAAGACAAAGTCTTAGTATGTAATAGGATGTTTCATAGCAAAAACAACCACCTTGGAAAACAGATTAAGGAGAGAGAAATTAAAAATCACTTGCCAACCTGAAAGCTATGATTTAAAAAAAAATACCCCAGATGTTGTATTTCAGGAAATCATAGTACTGCCCCAGATGTCTTCGAACTAGAGGGCAGTGTGCAAGTAGAAAGAATCTACCTGTCACCTTCTGAAAAGAAGTGGCAAAATGAAAAATCCTGGGAATATTGTCACCAAAATCTAGTTCCCAAGTGAGATTAAAAAAAAAAATACTGTAAGATGCCACAAAGAATTCAAGTACTGAGGAACCAGTCAGTATCATGTACTATTTAACAGCCACCAGTATAAAAGAACAGAGAGACAGAAATATAATATTCTAGAAGGCAAAAGATCTACGCCTACAACCAAGAATAATTTACTCAGAATACTGCATATAATCCCATGGGGGGAGGAATGGAGCATTAGTAAAAAAGAATGTTCAAGCATTCCTGATGAAAAGACCAGAATTGAATAGAAATTTTGAAGTGGAAACACAAGTCAAAAGGAACACAAAAAGGGAAACATGAGTGGATTATAAGAAACTAAACAAGGATAAACTGCTTACACTGTAATATAGGGAGAAGGTACAATGTGTCCCCTCAGAACACTTTCATTATCTATAATAGTCATAGAAGGAGTCTGAGGAAGTCTAACTAAACAAAGGGCGTGGGAGTGGTTCTGTGATTATAAAAGTGGTATATAAAAGTGACTTTTTATATATTTTATATATATATTTTTATATATTATAAAAGTGGTCTTTGTGATTATAAAAGAAAAATGGAAAGGAAAATAAAGAAGAATGCAAACAGGGAGGGGGAAGGAGAGGAAGAATGGTGGAAAATTATCTCATATAACTGAGGTATACAATAAGTAATCTAAACAAGCAAGAAGGAAGGGGTGGGGAGAAATGGGTGATGCTTGAACCTCACTCTCATCTGAAGTGGTCAAAAGAAGAAAAAATGCACGTGCACACTCACACAAATAGACTTGGAAATACATTGTACACAAAAAGGGAAAGGGGAGAAGGGGAAGGAAAAGAGAGAGGGTAGATTAAGAGAAAGTAATCCTAAGCAAAACAAACTCTTAAGGATGTACAAAAATATTTAGAGCAGTTCTTTTTGTGGTGTTGAAGAATGGGAAACTGGGAGAGGAGGTGCCGACCAGTTGGAGAATTATTGAACAAGTATTGGTATATAGTGATAGAATATTATTGTTCTGTAAGAAATGATTAAGGAGAGGTTTCAGTGAACAGAGCACTGGGCCTAGAATCAGGAAGACTTGATTTCAAATTTGGCCTCAGATACTTACCAGTTGTATGACTTTGGGTGAGACACTTAGACTGCCTGCCCCAGTTTCCTCACCTGTAAAATGGGGATGATAATAACAGATTTTACTTCATAGAGTTGTTGTGAAGCTGTAAAGTGCTTGTCTTGTAGATGTTAAATAAATACTTCATCTCTTCCCCTCTCTTTCCGATAGAAAGCCGAAGGACTCAGAGAGGAGATTTAGACTTTATTTTTGGCCAATGGGAAAAATTGTTTTGTTTAACTATTCATGTTTGTAACATTTTTTTGTTTTCTTTATTTCTCAGTTGAAGGGAGGGAGGAAGAAAAGTGGGAGGAAGCAAAGACAGATTTTTGCTGACTGAAAAAAAATAAAATTTAATTTAAAAAATATACTCCAGAATTTTTGCCAAGAATCAGAGCTAAGCACATTAACCTGTAGTTAATAGACTAAAGACTCTTTAATACTTTAATAAACTAAAGACTCTACTTTCTTCCCTTTAAAAAAATTAATACATTATTTGCCCCTCTGCAGTCCTGCCCCTCTTCAGCACGTCTCCTCTTCTTTGTGCTCTTTCAGAGACTGCTGAGAGAAGCTCCTCAGTCACATCCGTAGTTCTTTCAGGTGACCGTAGTTCTTTTAGGTGACCATAGTTCACCAGTGGTTGGTGATGTGAACCCACTGAGGTACATCTGCTTTCTTTTCATTTATCTTCCTTTTAACCATTGTTGATGTGATCTTCCTAGTCAAAAACATCTTCCTCATTAGAGAAAACCGTAGCAAAATAAGGGTTTAGCAGTTTTGCCTTCTCTCAATCAGTGACCAAGCATTTATTAGGCCTCTTTTATATTTATTCACAGTTATCTATTACTAGCATCCATCTTCTATGCATGTCTTTTGGGATATAAGTTGGTTGATGAGTTCTCTGTGCATTCACATTAGTTTCTTTAGACTGACAACTCTCTTTTCTTATTTATTGAATTTATTTGAATTTGTATTGTTAGAATTTCACAGTCTTGAGTGTTTCATTTCACTCTTGCGCTGAATTTTTTTATGTATCCTACCTCATCTTTTTCTAAACTCTTCCAAACCTGTTCTCTCAATCTAGCATACATGTTAAATTATGCCTTATTTCCCTCTTTCTCTAGAATGATTTCCAAGCGAGAATGGTCATTTTCTCCTTAGATCTGTATCACACCTAATTTCAGAAACAAGTTCTTTCATGTTGGTCAGAATCAGGTCCAGAAGAAGAGTTCCCCTTATCACTGCCTCCTCTTTTAGCAGTTTGAAGTTATCATTAAAAGTGAGTCAGGAATGAATCAGCTGCTCTTCTTAGGCAGAGAGAATTCTAACAAATGTTGGGATATTTAAACTCCTCCATCACTATTGTTTCATATGCTATATATCATGCTTTTGTGACTAGTTTGTGAGATGCTATGTCTCTATATGCAAAGGAAGGCCTCAGAATTTAGAAAATATTCATTTATAGTTCTGCCTATTTCTTCTCCCAAAGAAGTATAGTGATACTTGCTGCTGTCTTTTATGATAGTTTTACTCTTGGTATAGTAGTACTTCATGTCATAATTTTCCACTGTCTCTCTTATCCTATGGGTTTTAGTCTGTCAGTCAGTAAGCATTTTTTCTAGCCTTCCATTTCCTTTTATCCCTATCTTTAGCCATGCAATCCTTTTTCCAGCACTTAATAGACCAGCATCCATGGGGTAAGTGGTATGGGGGGGCCTGAGAACAGGTAAGACGAGGTGAATGCTGACTAGACAGAGCCCAAGGTTAGCTCATGTGACAGATGAGGAAACTGAAGCAAACAAGGTAGGGTTTCACACCTTCTAAGTATCTGAGGGCAGATTTGAACTCAAGAACATGAGCCTGACTCCAGGCCTGGCACTCTATCCACTGTACCACATAGCTGACTACCATGCATCAACTTACATGTGTGTTAACGCAAACTTGCAAATCCAAGTGTTGAATAACACTGTGGATCATAGGATGATAAATTTAGAGCTAGTAGGCCATCAGTCTAATCCATTTTGCAGATGAGGAAACTGTGGCACAGAGAGTTAAATGACTTGCCTAAGAATGTAATCAAGTATCTGAAATAGAATTTGAACTCAGGTCCTACTAACTCTGAGTCAACTGCCCTACCCACTATGCCACACACTGCCTCTCTGAGTTCATAGAATTAAGATATATAGAGCTATAGAGTTCATAGGATTAAGATTCCTTATATAGTTGCACATACCTCCTTTGTGTGTGTGTGTGTGTATATAGACAGCTACATGTATCCTTCTGCATGTATCGGAAGCCCTCAGGATTCAGGAAATTTTAATTTACAGTGTTGAATGTTTGTAGTGCAGTGTGTTCTCCCCCAAGCTGTGTGATGATACTTTCACGCTGGCTCTAGTTATATTTTTATATTCAGTGTAATACTTAATGCTGCATAATTTCATTGTCTCTTTTTTGTTTCCTACTCTTTTTTCTTACCTCCCCCACCTCTCTACTCTATTCATTCCATCTCCCTGCTTCAGTGGTTTCTGGATCTGCCTCCCTGGGGTTACCAGCTATTCATTTACTTCTTCCAAAACCTGGCCCTTCCTGCCTTCATTAAACACCTGTCTCACCTTTCAGTGCCCACCTCAAGGAGAAAGAATTGAAGACAGAATAAATCTTACCTTTGCTGCCATAGCAACAACTGCCAGCAGCCTTTTTTTCCTATTAGCTTCTGAAGTTTCTTGCTGGTGTGAAAATTGTGTTGCATAAATATCTATGAACTAGGTTACAAAGTGTGAAAGAGGAATATCCGTAATGTGAAGGAAGAATATATGCTAAGGTATTTAGGGGTTGGCTTACCCCAAAACCCACGTTCATTAGGGTCCCTGGGAATTGATAGGAATAGGAAATGGACCTAGAATTTCATTGTTATAAGGAACTCCTCAGATTAAAAGAACTCCCTCTACCAATATAAGTTGGTACCTTCTCTTCAACTTAAGAGTTTTAGAGGATTGCCTAGGACACTGAGAAGTTAAATGATGTTCCCAGGATTGGAGTCAGGACACTTAAGAGGTAGGTGGGTCCCAAGTGCTCATGGTTTTGAGGCTAATTTTGAGGCTAATATGACACTAGATATTAGGCTTGATGTCTTAGTGCATGGTTTCCTTGTTCATTCCTAGTTATCTCCTGCTCTATAGGGAAGCCAAAGAAGGAGTTCATCGATAGAGATTTGTGGATTTGGGGAATCATTTTTTCCTTTGGTATATTAAGTAAAATATTATGGATACTTCAGTTTCTTTATAATAATTTAAATTAATTGTATAGGCAAATATATTGGTACAGTTCATCTGTTAGTTACCTCAGGGCTATTGCTAGAATCAGACAGGGTTTTGTCTCTGTCCTTAGCAATCATTACTGCCTTCCTTAAGACAAAAGTAGCCTCTTCTCTCCTCTAACAGTGTTAAACAACTAGGCATGATTTGTTAAAACTTAGCATTTTCTTCATAGCTAGAGTTTTAGAAACTTTACTCCTTAAATAACCCAAACAACATGAGAGCCATGGATAGATGTAAGAGAGAGGCAGATTTCAGTTCTGTGTATGGAAAAAAAGTGAAAAGAATTAAATCAGTCCAGAAGTTGAATGTGTTGCCTTTGGTTGTAGTTGTAACTTCCTGTTCCTGAAAGAAAATCAAGCACTATGTGAACTCTAAGAGGTAAGCAGTTTAGAGGATTAAGGAATGTAGTTCTAGAAAGGCTGTGTGACCCTGGGCGAGTCACTTCACCTTTGTTGCCTCAGTTTCCTCAACTATAAAATGGGGATAATAGTAGTGTCTATCTTCCAGGGTTGTTATGAGGATCAAATAAAATAATAATTGTATGATGTTTAGTATAGTGCTTGGCACATAGTAGGCACTATATAAAAGCTTGCTATTATTATTGTTTGATGATGATGTAGCCTCTGAGGTAGCTTTTAAAGGATGAGTAGAACTATTCAGTGAGTGAAAAGTTGGGGGAAGAGCTTACATTAATGGCATAGGGAACATTGTTAGCAAGGGCTCTGGAGGGGTATGGCTCTAGGTATATTTTGAGCATAGAGAATATTCAAATTTAACTAAATTGTGTGCAAGGAAGATGAAGTAGTTTCAGATTGTGATGGGCATAAGGACCATACATTTTGAGCTGGAAGGGGCCTTCGAGGTCCTCAAGTCAATTCTCTCATTTTATAGACTTCCCTTATGGATAAGATAGAAAAAGTGTGTTCCAGATGCATGAGGAACTGGCAGAATGGCTGGACCAAAAGATTAGTCAACAGTGTGTTGATGACAGTTTGGAATGAGGTCTATAGTAGAATGATGCAGAGGTCTGTGTATAACTTTGTGATATTTAACTTTTTTTTTATCAGTGGCTTATATAAAGAACCATAGATGTCATGTTTATAAAATATGCCGATGAAATAAAGATCAGCAACATGGTTTTGGGGCCAAATCTAATAAGATGAAATTTAATAGGGATAAATGTACAATCTTACACTTGAATTTTTTTTAAATTAACTTTGCCAAGTTTAAGATAGATGGAGCATGATTAGATAGAGTTCATCTGAAAGAGATCTGAGGATGTTAATTGAATTAGCACTCACTATATGTCAAATGTGATGCAGCTACAGGGTGCAGTGGATAGAGGATTGGGCCTAGAGTCAGGAATTCCTGAGTTCAGATCTAGCCTTAGACACTGTATAATCCTGGGCAAGTCACTTCATCTCTGTGTGCTTCAGTTTCCTCAACTGTAAAATGAGTATAATAATAGCATCTACTTCACAGGATTGTTGTTAGGATCACATGAGATAATATTTGTAAAAAGCAATTAGCACAGTGACTAGGACGTAGTGTATGCTGTATAAATGCTTATTCCCTTCCCTAACACAATGTTAGACTGTTTGAGAAGACTGTTGTTCAGATTAAGAGAGTTAGTCTTCCTGCTGTACTCTGTACTGATCATACAACCCATCTAGAGTGTTATCTTCACTTCCAGGTACACAGTTTTAGGAATTATGTTGATAAACTGAAGCTTGTCTGGAGGAAGGAGGCCATGATGGGGAAGGGACTTAAGGTAATGCTATTCAAGTATTATTTAAAGGACCTGGGGATATTTTGCATGGCAAAGAGAAGATTGTGATAACTATTTTCTGGTATTTGAAATGCTGAAAGTGGAAGCTTATTCTACATGTTCCCAGAGGACAGAATTCAAAGCAATGCAGAAAAACTAACTTCAATATAAGGAAAGACTTCCTAAAATCAAAAGCCATTCCAAAGTGAAATAGCTTTTCTCAAGAACTATTGTGTTCTCCTTCACAAAAGGGAGATTTGAGCAAATGTTGGCTGACCACCTGT
This sequence comes from Phascolarctos cinereus, assembly GCF_003287225.1. NCBI lineage: Eukaryota > Metazoa > Chordata > Mammalia > Diprotodontia > Phascolarctidae > Phascolarctos > Phascolarctos cinereus. Next base: position 439,859,736 of record NW_027555847.1, on the reverse strand, counting down.
CTGGAATGTTGTGGATGAGGTTTTCGGTCATGTTTGGCTCAAGCTAGATGGCCTGACTCTAAGTTCCTTCTGACTTTGAGATTCTGTGATGCTGTTGCCCTCTTACATTTGTGTTCTGGGTTCATCTCTGGAGCTTTTAGGGCCATGCAACCATTACTAAATAGAGACAGCACAGCCTGACCCTTTAAAAGATTAATGAGGATAAGAGAAAGAAGTTTGGAAATACCGGTGGTAAAGTTGGGAGCTTAAAGTTGTCATAAACTTTTTTTTATACCTTGAGAGAGAGAATCCATTAAAATTGAACAGTAGGGAAAAGGTCTGTCAGGATGAGTCAAGCATTATGGAGCAAGGATCTGGAAGACTTGGCACATGCAGACTTGTTGTTCAGTTGGTTAGTCACGTCTGAGCAACTCTGTATGAGGTTTTCTTGGCAAACATACTAGAGTGGTTTCCCATTGCCTTCTCCAGTTGATTAAGGCAAACAGAGGTTTAGTGACTTGCCCAAGGTCACACGGCTTTTGAGTATCTGGGGCTGGATTTGAATTCAGATCTTCCCGACTCCAGGCCCAGGCAATATCCACTGAGCCACCTAGCTGCCTCTCACATGCAGCCTAACCAAGTATAAATACTTAATAACTTTCACAAAGATTTATTAGGTTTTTACCATGAGAAGGGCAGCATGATGTGTCATTAAAGTCACATCTCCCTCTATCATAAGTGTTCAGAATTATGCTCTAATAGACTATAAGATCCCTTAGGGCAGGGCTATTTCTCATTTTGGGTTTGTATCCCTGGGGGCTAGCACATTTTAGATACTTAATAAATGTTTATTGTACTGGAATAGATGTATCTGTTAAGTCAAAGATTTGTGCTCTGCAATGCAGCCTTTTGTTGGAGTGAGCTCTGACAAAATCACAGATCACAGTGCATTTGTATATTTGCTGTGGGTTCTCTCTAGCAGGCACTACATGAAATACAAAGATTAAATATGACTCTCACTCTAACTTCATGTAGTTCAAAATCTAGCAAGAAGCAGTGACAGGCTCATGAACAACTTAAGTGCAAAATGTGTAAGAAGTGCAAAAGAGAAGTGCACACCAAGTATGATGCAGTGGATTTCACTGGGGACATAGCGCCATGTCCCTTTCTTCCATGTCTAGTTGCTGTTGTATCATTGGAGGGTTGGGGGTTATTTCAGTGGCTTTTTGGAGGGGTGAGGGTGGGGTGGGATGGGAGTTGTTTTCTTTCCTTTTTTTTTTTTTAAACAGAATCTCAGAGTTAGAAGAGACTTCCTAGTCCAGCCTAGGTCTGAAGAAACTCCTCTACAATATATTCAGTATATGTGACCTTCCAGTCTTAGGTTGAAGACCTCCAAGGAAAAGGACTTTAGTCCCTTCTAAAGCAGCTCGTTACACTTTTAGATAGTTCTCCTTGTTAGGAAGTTCTTTTTATCAAACTTAAATTTGCTTCTTTGCAACCCACTGTCCTTAGAGTTGCCCTCTGTAGCCTTCTAACCTCTTTTCCACATGAGAGCCCTTCAGATACTTGGAAAGAGATGTCATGCTATCCTCTCCTCCTCAACCCAACCCCATTAGTCTTCTCTTTTCCAAGATAAACATCCCTAATTCCTTTAACCAAATGATACTATGTCAGAGTCTTTTTTTTCCCTTTTTTTTGAACAATTTTATATTTTTCCAATTACATGTAAGGACAATTTTTTATATTCATTCAAAAATTTTTTTGCTTCCAAATTCCTTCCATTCTCCTCTTCCTACTTCTCTGAGACAGTAAGCAATTTGATATCAGTTATCTATATATGATCATGCAAAGCATATTTCTATAATAGCCATGTTGCGAAAGAAGACAGAGACTCAAAAATAAAAAACAGAAACAAAGAAAAAATGAAAAATAGCATGCTTTGAACTGCATTCAGACTCCAGGTTTTCTGTGGCAGTGGATAGCATTTTTCATTAGGAGTCCTTTGTAATTGACTTGGATCATTTCACTGCTGAGAATATAGCCAAGTCATTACAATAGATCGTTCTACCATATTGATATTATTTTGCTCAATGTTCTCCCAGTTCTTCTCACTTCACTTTGCATCAGTTCATACGTATATTCCAAGATTTTTCTGAAACCATCCCTCTGGTCATTTTCTTTCTTTCTTTTTTTATTAATTTATTTTGATTTATCAACAATCACTTCCATATGCTTTTGAGTTTAAAATTTTTCTCCCCCTTCCTCCCCCACTACCCTCCCCAAGATGGCACACAATCTGATACAGGCTATACATTTACATTCCTATTAAACATATTTTCACATTAATGAAGTTGTAAGTAAAAGTTAAAAGCAATAGGAAGGAACCATCAGAAAGAGGAAACAAAACTCAATAGAAGAGAAAAAAAAATTCACATTCACAGTTATGATTACTATCTGTGTCTTTTTCTCCATCCTTTTCCCCCCCTGTTTATGCTTTTCTTTCTCCTTTCTCCTTTCCCCCCCTTACTGGTGTTTTGCTTTTGAGCTCCTTTAGTCTCTCCTCCTTTCTATTATCCTTTCCGTTTTCTTCCCCTTTGCCCTTACTGCTTCTTCCCTCCCTTCTATCCCCCTCCCTTTTCTTTCCTCTTTTCCTTCCTACTGCCTATAGGGCAAGTTAAATTTCTATACCTAACTGATTATGTTATTCCCTTCTTGAGCCAAATCTGACGAGAGTAAGGTTCACACAATGCTCACCCCCCTCCCTTCTTTCCCTCTGCTGTAATAGGATTTTCTGTCTTTTCCTGTAATGTAATTTACCCTTGTCTGCCTCCTCCTTTCTCAGTACATTTTCTAAGATCAGAATAATCCACTTACTTGGATCCATTTAACCCACTTGATTAGATTTTTTTTTTATCATTACATCAAAGTCAACTAATATCCACCCCCCTTTATGTATATGTCCTTTAACATGGTGTAATCAATACAGTTCTCAGGAGTTGCAAGTGTCATCTTCCCTTGTAGGGATGTAAACAGTCCACCCTTATTAACAACATTTTGTATCTTTCTGTCCCATTTACCTTGTCATGTCTTTCTTGAATCTTGTACTTGAAGGTCAAATTTTTTGTTGAGCTCTGGCCTTTTTATCAGGAAGGTTTGGAAATCTCCTATTTCATTGAATATCCATCTCTTCCCTTGAAAAATCATGCTTATTTTTGCAGGGTAGTTGATCCATGCCCTGCAGTCTTTTAATGTAGAAGCTGCAAGGTCCTGTGTAATCCTGACTGTGGTTCTATGATAGTTAAATTGTTTCTTTCTGGCCAATTCTAGTTTTTAAAATACTGTTTTCTTCTGTTGGGTTTTTGTACTTCCTTCTCCAGTTGGCCAATTGCATTTTTAAGGGATTTGTTTTCTTCAGTGTACTTTTTTTCCAGTTGGCCAATTGCATTTTTTAGGGACTTATTTTCTTCAGTGTACTTTTTTTCCAAGTGGCCAATTGTATTTTTTAAGGACTCTTCTACCTCTCTCATTAGACTTTTAAAATCCTTCTTGAGCTCTTCTAAGAAGGCTTTTTGGGCTTCAGACTAGTCCATATTTTCTTTTGATGTTACAGATGTGGGTTTGTTGACAATGTTGTCCTCTTCAGAATTTCTGTCTTGGTCTCCACTCTTTTCATAATATGAATCTATGGTATGTTTCTTTTTACTCATGGTTTCTTTATTCCCTGGCCTTTAAAGAGATTGAGCTCTCCTGCTGGGAAACAGAGGGCACTGACCCAAGCTGCTTCTATTGGGAGCCTAGGTCTTGGTCACTGGCTTTGTGTGCTGGGGCCTCTTATGTTCGCAATTGGAGGCTGCAGGGTTTTGGCAGCTTACCTTGTTTTGGGCTGGAATCAGCAAGGCTGGAACTTTCAGGCAATTCTAGGTTGCCTGCTTTTCCTTTCCTTTAGCTTTCTTCATCTCCTTGTAGGTGGGTGCTAATGGGTGTTTATCTGCCTGGGGCCCCTTGCAATGCTGCCTCCCTAGTTTCTGCTAATGCACTGGGAGACTCCTTTGTGGTAGGGTACCGAGGCACCTGGTAGTTTTCTGAGCTGGTTTCTACCAATTCTCCCACCCTCACTGAGGCACTCAGAGGTTCAGGTGTTGGTGTTTGCCTGCTCTACCACCTGGGCTTCAGGATTTCTTCCTGATTGACAGTTGGAGGCTGTAGGGTTCTGAGAGCTTACCTGGTGGTGGGTTGGAATCAGCAAGGCTGGGACTTTAGGAGGACTGTAGGTTGCTTTCTTCAGCTCCTTTCAGATGAATGCTGCAGGGTGCTTATCTGCCTGGGGCCTTTGTAGTGCTGCTTCCCTTATTTTTGCTGAGGCACTGGGAGACCTGTTTGCTGGACTGCTGCACTGCTGTTCCCCATCTTCTAGTTCAGCTGTTCCAGGGTTTGGTTTTTTTTCTGGGGTGATATTTTCTGGGTTTTCAGAGATTGATAGGGGAGGGTGAGAGCGACTACCTTTTTATTCCGCCATCTTGACTCCCAGAAGCAGAAGTCTTTGTCAGAGAGTCTTAAACTGCTCTTTGCCATTCTAGTCGCACTTCTCTAGACACTCCTTCTTGTCAATGTCCACCCTAAAACATGGTGGCTAGCCCTGAATATTCCATATGTCTGATCAGGTCAGAGTGCAATAAGACTATTATATCCCTAATCCTGGGCATTGCCTCTAATAATATTTTATAAGATCACATTTCATTGTTTTGGAGGTTGTATCACTGGGTTGAATAATACTGAGTTTTTAGGTCACTGAAATACCCTGATTCTTTTCAGGTAAATTGCCATCCGGCTGTAGAAACATTTCTGGTATAACAGAAGTCAGTAAGGAAATAGAATTCCCTTTAGAATTATAAATTGCTTTTAAAGAGCAAATGCATTTTATTAAATAAGGTAAAGCTTTATATGTCATCTTAATTGCCATGAAAAATTTCTCCAGGTGTTCATTGGAAATGGTCTTAGGTATAATTTAGTCACCTTGAAATAATCACCAAAAACTTTTCTCTCTAAATGTTTTTTAAATTCTTTATAAAACTGTCATTTGTTTTGTTAGCCATTTTATATAGTTTGCCTGTCATTGTCAGATTTCTTGAAAACTGTTTTTAACCTAATTTAAGGATGCACAAATAAGGAAAAAATCATTTATTAAGTGCTTGCTATATGCTAAGCAGTGGGGATACAAATAGAAAAGCCACATAATCCATGCTCCAAGAAACTTATATTTTAATTATGGGAGACAACACATTCCATATAGGAGGGTGGAAAGAGAGATGGAAAGTCCTGGGAGACCTAATACCAGCAGGGCAGATGGAAAAGTCCAGAAGTCTTTAGGGTAGATTAGCAGATTAGGTTTTCTTGAGGATTTGGAAAGTATAGTAGCAGTGCTTTTGGTAAGATCCAGTGGACCCTAAGGAGTGATGGCAAGGTAGATTGTAAAGAGCTAGTATTCCATCATTTTCCTAGAATGTTTGTAGTTGGCTATTCCCTGCTCATCCAAATGATAGAGTGGCTATATTGCCGGCCCATGACTGTTGGAAAGGGGATAATGAAGCAGGGGTTTCATAGAGTCATTGCCTATGGGAGTACAGATCAGGGTCAACTTCCAGCTAGGAGGGTGTGGCCAACATCTGGTAAGAACTAGGAGGTAGGGGATAAAACAGGCTAAGGGAAGATTGTAGCAATGCATGATGCCTGGGCTTTCTGTGCCTATCATCCACCTGTTGGGATATCAGTAGTGAGCCAGTGGGGTGGGCTTGGGGGAGAATTCAGCTCAGTGTGACATGTGCTACATTATAAAGGTCCTTTGATATTTTGGGATTGGCAAAATTTGATGATTTTTTTAACGTGAAGTGGAAATTAAATCATTTTGACTTTTCATGAAATATGTTTTCTTTATTTGTAACTTTGTTACTACCTTTTGTTTACTATTAAAGTATAATGTTATGGAACTCAGGGACTTTTTTGAAGGTATATTAAATAAGCTAACAAAAACATAAATGAAGGATTTTTAGAAGTGAGAAGGCAATGTTAACTATTATTGTTCTGTCTTTGTCTTCCTTTTTACTCTTTGAAAATTAAAAACAAATCATAAATCATTATTATTAATATGTAAATGAGCTAAGTATGGTTTTTACTCAAATAAAATTCTTATTCTAGTATTTATCCTTAGTAAAGGTTTGAGTCAAATATAATGAAGCAGTTTTTTAATCCAGTCCATCTAGGCATGGAGATTTTTTTTCCCAAGGTAAATCGTTTGTGACTTACCTAACTTTTCCTTTCCAGATCAGATTATTTAGGTTATCTATTTCCTATTTTGTTAATTTTGAATTTTTGTTGTTGTTGATTGCATCCATTTTCTATAAGTTTTTCAGTTATTTTGGCATATCATTGGGAGTATTGGTTTTCTTCATTTCTGCAGATTTGTTTTGTATTCTTTTTTTCATTTGTTAGTTTGGTTTTCTCCTTTTTGGATGAGATTCGCTAATGTTTTTGTAAGTCTTAAAATAACTAACCCTTTGTTTTGCTTTTAGTTCACTTTTTAAAATTGTGGTTCTGGCCAACTCATATTAATTTCTAAAATCTCTTATTCTTGTTTGCAAAATGCTAATTTGTTATTTTTCTATGGTTTAAAATAAAACAAAACACTTTTTAAAAAAAATTCAAAGATCAGTTCACAGATTTCCTTTCAGTTCAACAATCTTAATCAGCAAATATTCATTAAATTCATTTTATTGTGTACAAGGCAGTGTGCCAAATAACATGTATATTAAGACAAAAACAAAATAATCCCTGCCCTTATGTATACTACTGGGTGTTAAAAAGTGCAGACAGATAAGTAAAAGTAAAATACGTATAAACTAATGCAAGGAGAGGCATTGATAATAGAGATATCAGGGAAAGACTGATGGAGGATGTCGCCTGAACTGTGCTTTGAAGGAAGGCAGAGAGTCAAAGAGGAGGAGGTGAGGAAGGGGAGGACATTTCTGTCATGGGGGATGACTGTACAAAGACACAGAGATGGGAGCTAGAATATCGTATATGGAGAACAGGTATTAGGCCACTTTGATTAGAAAGGATAGCATATAAAGAGTGCCTATTGAAATGAGTAATTAGTGCTGCTGGTATAAGAATTAAGTAAGGCCAGGGTTTTTTGCTTATTTGTTTGTTTCATTGTTTGCTTTTTGGTAAGGCATGTCTCAGCAGCTGAAGCTCCAGACTTAATTGGACCTGATTCAGTTTTGGAGTTGACCCTACAAAGTCATATTCATTTGTTAGTATAAGTGCTCAAGGAGATAAATTTTCTGCCAAGGACTATTTTAACTATCTCAAAAATTTTACTGTGTTATATAATTATTTCTTTTTATTATTTTTATAATTTAGTCTTTGACTCATTTGTTCATCAGGATACCTTTTTTTTTTTATCATATCTCTTTATATACACATCTTTTGTTCACATTTCCTTTATTGGTTACATTATTTTTGTGTTCTTGTCCTTAAAGCATGTGTCTGAGATTGCTGCCTTTTCACATATATTTGAGTTCTTTTTGCTCTGACACATAAGTTTTGCATAAATCTTGTAAAAGTCTAAAAAACACATATATTCCCTAAAATTCACATTCTAAAGTCTTATTAAGCCAATGAAATTCAGTTCTTCCAACATTTTGTTCAGCTTCTTTTTTGTTTATCTTTCTGTTGAATTTATCAAATTGTGACAGGAACAGTATATTTGCCCAGAATTTGTGTCTTCCTCTTTAAATCTTTTCCCCGTTTAGTTAGTTAGTCTTTCTTTAAAGACCTTTGTTGCTATGCTATTTGAGCAGTGGTGAAAGGACACAGGAAAACATTCTATGTAGAAAGAAATACATACTGTTCACAACTGGGGCTGGAGGGCAAACCACTAAACTCCACCCAAAGCCATCCTTTATAGAGGTCAGAACCTGGACTTTGCAGCTCACTACACTTTTGCATCTGCAGCTCTACTCGGTTTCCACTCCACAGAAGGAAATGCCCTAGCCTTAGGTACTACCTCCTGTCTCTGCCCCACTTCAGCTTCTTTTTGTGTTATTTTCCCCCTTTAGATTTTAAGCTTCTTGAGAGCAAGGAATGTCCTCCTTATTTTTATCCCCAGCACTTACCTGAAAAGATGTTCAGATTCTATAAACATAATAGAAATTAAAATCTGCTCAGCATTATTATATTCTTTTATATCCACTACAATAGCAAAAATAGAATATTGCCAAAATCTTATTGCAGTTTTAAGCTGTCATACATGTATATATGTAAATAAAATTATGTGTTATGTATATAATGTATTATATATGTATATATAATATGTATATATGCATAGTAGCTTAGATATATATGTAATACATATAATAGTTTATGCATTATATATGCATAATAGTTTAAAACTTCACTAAGACTTTGGAGATACCTTGTATAGATATAAAGTTCAATGGTACTGAGGCTATGGAGAAGCAGGGACTCTAGTCCTTTGTGGGACTGTAGATTAGTAAAAATGTTTTGGAAAGCAGTACAGTGTTAAGTTCTCTGGGTCACAAAACTTACCATATATTTTACCTGAGAAATTACATTTCTAGGATTTTATCTTGATAACATCATGGGGTAGAGGAAGGGGCAGAGAAAATCTCTGCACAAAAAAGATTGATAGTTGCTTTATATATAGTAGTGAGATATTGGAAACAACCTATATGTTCAACAAATGGAAAATGCCTGGATAAAGCATGTTTTTATTGAAATATTATATTATTGAAAATGCTCAATATTAATAATATAAGGAAATATGAAAAGATTTATGTGAAACAGTGAAGCTTGAAATCAGTAGAGCCATAATATTTCTCATATTGATCCACTTCTCTCTATTCACATAGCTATTCTTTGTTCACCTATACCCAAATTTAGGCCCTTACCTACACTAGCCTATGCTATAGCTGTTTCCTAATTGCTTTCCATTCCTCCAGTCTCTTTTTTCTCCAATATCTACTCTACAGAGCTTGACAAGTGGATATTCCTTTTCCCCCCAGACAGACATAGCCTATTATTCTTACAAAAAAGGATAATCACATGTTTGAAAAAGGCAGTGAGGTTAACAAAAAAAAAATTGCAATGGAAGGGGCCAAAAATTGAGAATCATTCATTATTTTTCCTAGAAAATTATATTAGGGTATGAGTGGTGGTGTGGCCTTTATTCTTCTTGGGGCCAAGAAGGATAGCCTAAATCTCTCTCTCTGTCCTCTGCACTCTCTGGTGATTCAAGTTTGCATTTCCATCCTCCTAATAGATGTTTTTCCCGTGGAAATCTTGCTGTGCTCTCAAACATCATTTGTCTAACAAGTTATTCATCACTCCACCTCACTTCCCCTCCTCCTCCCCCCCCAAAACAAACAAACCTGCTAGTCTGCCTGAATTTCTTTGATTTTACAAACCTTAAAAACACTCTTTCTCCATTACCTTTTTCTCCTCTGTCTACCTCTTTTTCCTCTATTTCACAGATATGAACCCAACCATCCAGGTCCAAAACTTTGCAGCCATCTCTGGTTCCTCCCTACACTTAACCTCCCATATCCAATCATTACCTTGATTTATACATCACAATATTTCTTTCATGCACACAATCCTTTCTTTTTGTCTCCAGGTGGATATCCTTAACCACACATCAGCCAATATCACACACACCCCTTACCCCATATTCTGGAGCTTTCACTGGTGCTCTCTTGTCTCCAGACTAAATTATGAAATCCTCAGGCTTACATTATTTAAAGTATTGGGCTCCAGAAACTGGCTCCCAGTGACCTATCTGGCTTTATTTCGTGTTACTTGTTTATAGTCATATTAACCTGTTAATTGTTCCCCATACATTGACCAATTATATCCCAGCTCCGTGTTTTTTTAAAAGTTGTCCTCCACATCTGGAATGCTCTCCTTCTTCAGCACCACTTTAAGAAAACCCCAGTTCTCTCAAAGTCCAGCCTAGATGCCACTTCCTACATTAATCATTGACTGATTCCCCCCTACCCCCACCCCCAAGTTACTGGCATCTCTTTCTCTTGAAATGCATCTGTACTTTGTATTGATTTGTGTCCACATTGTGTTTTTTCAGGAGATGGGAAGGTCCCTAGAGGATGGTCTGTTTGATTTTTGTCTTTGGGCTTGTAGTGCATAGCGCAGGGGATTTGTTCTGTGAAGTTTGGACCCAGTCAAAGGGCCGCACTTGAGGACCTAGAGGGCCACATGTGGCCTCGACTGCAGGTTCCCCACCTCTGGCCTAGCACAATGCCTTGCATATAGTAGACCTCCAGAAAGGTTGTTTGAATTGAATTAAACCACAGCTCTGTACAATTTAACTGGAATCAAAGATGAAGAAATTAAAAAGAAAGAAGGAAAAAAAGGTCTAAAGATGACATTGCATCAAGGAATCCTAGAGGAGATGGACAACAGAATCATTTCGCTTAATTATATTTGTTTAATTTATTTCAATAAATACTCTGTCTAAGGCAATGTTCTTAGTTGCTGAAAATGCAGAGACAAAAATAAAATAGCCCTTATCCTAAAGAAGATTATGTTTTTCATAATACCCATAAAGTAGTCATTTAGACTTTGCGCCAATCTACTACCTCCAGAAACCACCTCCTTTCTATATATTACATTAAATTGTCTGTGACTTCTGTGTAGGTATATGATCAGTTTTTAAATTGTATGTAAAATATGGAATGAATATATTTGTAAATATATACAGAGAAGAGAAAAATCTAGATTTATGTACTATATGTAACCTTTATGAACAATTCCATAAAGATAGAATATTCCTAAGTAGCCACTACATTTATGTTGTCTGTTGCTTTTCTTAGCTACCTGAATACATGGTGGGCCTAAGTAGTAAAATTTACAGGATTAGAATTGCATTTTTAGTAAAAATAAATAGAGAAATGCTTCTATCATTGAATTTTGTGGAGTACAAGCTATAGAATAACCAAAGAAAATTATGATTTGGGCCTTCCCCAAGTACTGAAAACTAATATTTCATGAGAAAAAATCATTAGAAGGCTTTAAAAAATAGTACTATACATCTGATTATCATTGTAAATCCTAGTTTTATGTGTATACAGAGTGACACAGACATAAAAGATACTTAATATCTTTTACATATGAGATTAAAAAAATGCTTCCTGTCATCCTACCTTGTTCTTGTTTGACTTGAATCGATTTATGAAAAGCACTTTGTAAGTATAAAGTAATAGTTTAAGTAATCTTGCTGAAATGCTTATTTTTTACTACCCACAAGATTAATTAATCCTTTTGATTTTTTTGTTTTCAGATGGTAGGTGTACTTATTTCCACATATATTGTGAATAGTACTCACAGTAGTCTTCTTCAGAAACAAGGTCTGCCTCAAATTAACCAGATTGTTAGCTGGGCAATACTGGGTAAGATATGTTTCAACCAAATGAGGATGACTTTCAGGGAAATGGACCTGTTTATGTTCCCTTTGTTTTAGTGCTACTTATTTGTCACTATCTTTTATTATACAGATACTAATATAAAAAGAAATTACCTAGCATTGAGGAAATTTATATTACCAGCAGCTGTAGTTTTCTTGCCAGAAAAAAAATCAAAACTCTTGTGAGTGTGCATATGTTGTTGAGAATTGGTTTAGAAAATATTTGTGGTCTGATGATAATGGATTGTATTTAACATCTGTTAAAATCTACAGTGTTATCCCAGAAAAGAGCAGGATTCTGTATAGTTATCATGGTTGATTTTCATCTGAATTATTATTTCACCATCCCTCTTACCATAAGGAATAGAACACAAAATTGCTATCTGTTTTTTGTTTCTAAGGAAAGAATTGCAGTTGATTACATATTTTATCAAACCTATTAAGAAATTCAAAATGTATTCCTGTACATAAATATTGACATTTTAGGATATAGAAATTTATTTGAGAAAGGAAATATACTATTTGAGTATTTCAGCATTTTCCTTTTGAGGATAATATGTTTTGTTGTTGTTTTGGGGGCATGGGAATGGAGAGAAGTGTAGAAAAAGATGCCCTTTAGTAGTATGTGTTTGTATTTTGACATAGTATTTTCTTTCTTTTTTTTTTTTGGCTTATTCATTGCCATATGTTCAGAAAATAAACTGAAATTAAACAAATGAAAGTGAAATTCAGCTCCAAAGGGGAAGTAGAAGCAATGAAAAGAATAGACCATGTAGGTACAGGATTTAATGACCTTGAAAACTTTAATCTTTCTTTGTCTTTTTCATTAACAAAAGACTAAGACTAAGAAAGACTAAGAAAAGACTAAGAAAGAACCCAAGATAAAGAAGTAGTAGCAGCCAAATCTAGACCCATATATTTATCTCCTGTAAGATCTGTTTTGCTCCCTTTCCAAATGCATCTGCTACTTTTACCTATTGTATCTGGATGTATTCAGATTATGGGATTTTAGAGCAGGATAATACCTGAATGGTCATGTAGTCTGAACCTTCTGTTTTATTGAAGAAACTGAGAATTATAAAATTGATGGGATTTACTCAGGGCCACATACTGTTGGTGACTAAACTAGAAAAAGAACCCAGGTCTTCTAATTCCAAGTCAGGGCTCTTGGCACCATACCACATTGCCCATTTAGATGCCTCTTTGACAAAAACTAATGATCATTTTAACCAATAACCATATGTCATTTTTTCCAGTGTAAATTATATTAATTTTTCAATGTATTTATGTAATTATTCTTCATCATTCAGCATTTACCATTTTAATAGATATATTGAATGAAGTATTACAGAAAATACACTTTCTTTTTCCAAAGTTGTGGGGAAAGAGGAAGAAGAAAAGTTGTGTGTGTGAAATATCAAACCCAAATGAAACCCTCATACTTGTACAACCTCACAGGGATACTTATCACCAGCATAGTCACACTTAAATATTAATAAATGCCTTTCTCATAATAATGCAGAATCTGTTTGGAGTCACCCAATCTGTAAATTGCATAACAAAGATACTAACTAGTGTAAATGAGCTAAACCATGAACTGTCAGCTAACCCCCTTGAAGAAGCTATGGAAAACTTGTTTCTGAAGCAATAATAATGATAATAACTGACATTATACACACACACACATACACATATCACTTCAGAATTCTCAGAATATTTGAGAGACCTATTATCCTATTAATTGTCACCTGGCTTTCTGTCATCTAGTCCCTTGCAGAGGTGTTAGCCCTGAACATAAGTTACATCCCTCCTAAGCACATACACTTTTGCTTCCTTTCTTTCCCTGATCAAATTTTGGAACTGTAGGAAAGCTAAAAAATTGAACCAGACCATAGGATTGTACTAAAAGAGAAAAGATGGATGTTCCAACTTCAGCTATGTGACCTTGGGCAAATCATTTCAATTCCCTGGTTTCCTCATTTTATATTATTGAAGTAGATTATTGAAGTAGATGATCTTGAAGGTCTCTTCCAGCTTTAAAGTCCTCTAAATGGCTCATATTAATAACTGTTCACTTTTTAGCCATATGTTTATTATTTATCTAGTCAAAGAACCCAGTAGTAGGGAGAAGAAAAAATGATTCTGAATTTGTTGCTGATTTATGCCCCATCCTATAATTGATATGTTTAAAACCTGAAGTACTATAAAAACTACCTGTTTTATACATGCAAAACTATTGTACATGATTAAAATTTATTTTATATTTTTTTCCAAAGAGGCCAAATTGTTTAATGAATGAAGAACTGGCCTCAAAGCAAAGAAGACCTGGGTTTAAATCTGACACATTTTAGTTTTGTGACCCTGGGTAAGTCATCTCTCTAAGACTATAAGTTGCAGAGAATGTGCTACCTTTCATTGGTAGAGGGAATTTCCTTACCAGATAGTTCCTTATATGAATGAATACATAGATGCAGTCCCCATCCCTTTATATTTTTCCATTCCAAAAATGTAACACAAATATGTCATTATTACTAAGATTAAATATGGCATATATACTCTCTAAGGGGGCTATTTCCTTGCCCTTTTAATTAATCTGGGCTTCATATTCGGGAATAGGTAATGACATGAGTTCCCTGTGGTTAGTTAGCAACAAAAATGTTATTTTTCTTAAGGTGAAGTAGAGGGCATTAGAAAAGAGTTATCTCACCTCCACAGAAGTCTTATCAGGGCATGTAAATAACACTGAATTATTTTTTTTTAATTAAATTATTCTTTATTTATTTTAACATTAATTTTTTAAAATTTTGAGTTCTAAATTTTCTCCCTCTCCCCCCACTGAGAAGGCAAGCCTTATGATATCAATCATACATGTGAAATCATGCAAAACACATTTCCATATTAGCTATGTTAACCAAAAAAGCAAGAAAAATAAAGTAAGTGAAAAAAGTGTGCTTCAGTCTGCACTTAGAGTTCATTAATTCTCTCTCAGGAGGTGGATAGCATTTTTTAATCATAAGTTCTTTGGAATTGTCTTAGATCATGATACACTGAATTCTCAAAGGCTATGTGAATGGAATATAAGCTGTGGCTGAGAAGCTTCAAATATGGGGTTAATAACAGGATCCTATATTTGTTGTGTTTTCTGAGGGCAAGCCTCAGTAAGTGAAGAGGCTCAGGAAGAGATGAAAGGAGAATATAAGAGGGAGGGTAGATTCTGGGAGGAAATAGTCATAAGCAAAATAAACTTTAAACTTGGGGAGGGGATAGTAAAGAAAAGGGGAAAATGTCAGGGGGGAAGAAAAAGTAATCATTTGAAGTATAGAGAGAAGAGAATAGAGAAGAAAAAGTATAAGAGATTAAAATGGTGGAAAATAAATAATTAACTATCATAACTATGAATGTTAATGGGATAAACTCACCCATAGAACAAAAGAGGTTAGCAGAATGGATTAGAAAGCAAAGTCCAACAATATGTCATTTACATGAAACACACTTGAAACAAAGACTCACACAGAGTTATAATAAGGAGTTGGAAGAAAATCTATGATGCCTTAGGTGAACAACAACAACAAAAAAAGCAAAAATACTTTGTTTTCAGACAAGGCAGTAACAAAAATAGACTTAATTCTAAGAGATAAAGCAGAAATTACATTTTGCTGAAAGGTAATATAGACAGTGAATTAATTTCCTTATTTAATATATTTGCACCAAATGGCATAGTTTATAAATACTTAACAGAAATACTAAATGAGTTGTAAGGAAAACTAGACAACAAAACTATAATAACAGAGGTTCACAGTTTACTCATATCAGCTTTAAATAAATCTAACAAGAAAAGAAAAGGTAAAGAAGTTAATAACATGAATGGAAATTTTAGAAAAACTAGATATGATAGAACTGGAAGTTATCAAGGTGAGATAGAAAGGAGTATATTTACGTCTTGGCTATACATAGCACCTTAACAAAAATTGATCTTGTGTTGGGACATAAAAACTTCAGAAATGCACAAAAGTAGAAATATTTTGCAAATCTTTGAATGATCACAATTCAATAAAAATTATAGTAAGTAAAGGGCCCCTGGAAAAAAAAAGTATTAAAAATTAACTGGAGGCCAAATAATTTAATCCTGAAGAATTGATAGATCAAAAATAAAATCATAGTTAACAAGAGAAAATTTCATTAAAGTTAATGACAACAGTGGTACAATATTCCAACCTTTTTGCAATGCAGCCAAAGCAGTTCTTGGAGTTCTTTTAATTTCTAAACCCTTTTATTAGCCAAAGACAATTGAAGAATTGGAAATAAAATTTAAAATACTTGAAAGCCAACAAATTTTCAAACCTCCATTGAGTACCAAAATAGAAATACTGACAGTTAAAGAAATTAACAAAATTGAAAACAAAGAAACCATTGAATTGATCAAGCTAGGAGCTCATTTTTCAAGAAAAACCAATCAAATATATAAACCATTAGCTAACTAGATTAAAAAAGAAAACCAAATTACCAGTATCAGAAATGAAAAAGGAAAATATACAACAAATGAAAAAACAAAGTATATTATATCATAAATTAGTTTGCCTAACTGTATACCAACAAAACCAACAACTTAATGAATAAGTGAATATTTACAAAGATATACTCAAATTGACAGAACAAGAAACAGAATTTAAACAACCTAATTTCAGAGGGAGAAATTGAACAAGACTTAAATGAACATCTGAGGAAACAACTCCAGGACCAGAAGGATTCACAAGTGAATTATAAAATATAAAATATAAAACACAATTTCAATATTACATTCATTGTTTACAAAAATCGCAAAAGGAAAGATCCTATCAAATTCCTTCTATGACATTAATATCCTCTTGACACAGAAACTAGGGACAATGAAAATAGAAAAATAAAACTATAGATCAATGTGCCTAATGAATAGGCAATTTTTTAAAATAACGTGTTAGCAATGAGACTAAAACAACATATCACAAGGTTTATGTACTGTGACCAAGTTGGATTTTATACCAGGAATGTAGGGTTTGTTTTATATTGGGAAAACTATAGACTTAACCATATTAATGACAAAATCAAGAAAAATCATACAATCATATCAGTAGATGCAGAAAAACTTAACAAAATGTGAGCTTTTGGGCCAGTAAGCAGGAAGTTAACATACTTCTGGAAGGCATGAATCATATTAATTGTAATATTTTTTCTATAAATTAAAAATTTTTAAATATAAAAACATTGCAGCTAAGTAGAAGGCAGACATTATTCACCCCACTACCACAAAAAAAAAGCAATTGAGAAAATATCATAAAGAATGTGTACTGCATCCTTTCTCATATCTATCAAATTTTTCTTAATATAATTTATGACCTCATCCATTAGGTTTCTTAGTTCTAGGGAAAGGAAAGCATCCTGTAAGCATATTAAAGGTTTATTGTTCCTACTTATGCCTAGAGGACAACACTTGTTGTGAACCCCAATCATAATTCAGCTCGTTTCTACTCCAGCATTTCCTCATTCCTGAGCAGACCAAACCAATAGACTTCCCAGCCCCTCAATCAGGAGCATACCAGCATAGGACTTGAGTCACTTTCTAAGCCTGTGGAACCACTAAGGAGACACCCAGATGCACAGTGTAGGTTAAGACACTGGGACCTAGAATCCCCAGTTACTAGGCACTACCTTTTTAAATTGAGCCCAAGACCACTTTCTCTTGTGTACACTGAAAGCAACTGACACACTTCATTTTTTGTCTCAGTAACATCTCATTGGAACACTCTTCTCTTCCATTAGACATGAGCCCCTTGAGAGCAGGGACTTCTTTTTTGCCTTTTTTTTTTGTATTGCCAGTACTTATAATAGTGCCTGGTACATAGTAAGTATTTATATGCTTGTTGACTTAAAAATACTTGTTGATTCTTAACCATCAACACCTTACTATTGCTGGTGTTCCTTTTATGCTCAATCTCTAATGTCTTCTCCCAACCCTCACCTTTATGTGTCATTTCCTTCAGGTACATTTGCCAGGTGTCAAGAGTATTTGAGGGGGGCAGCTAGTTGGCACAGTGGCTAGAGTACCGGCCCTGGAGTCAGGAGGACCTGAGTTCAAATCTGGTCTCAGAATACACATTTGACATTTGCTAGCTGTATGACCCCAGGCAAGTCACTTAACCCCAATTGCCTTGCAAAAAAAAAAAAAAGAGTCTTTGCACCTGCATGTTACACCCTGTGCTGCCACCCTGGATAATTGCCCCCATACTTGCTTTACTGCCAACACTAGAGGGATGAGGCTTCATTGTAGTTACATCAGAGGGCTTGTGTCCCTTCATCCAGCTTGTGTTTTGCAGTTTGTATCCACACTATGTAGTAAACAAAAATTAATGGTCTAAAATGTGTCATAAAAGTAGGTTTGCTAAATCAATGTCTCACAGTAACATAAATTATTTTAAATGGGACTTTCTTCATAGATTTAACCACAGAGAGCAGAGATTTAATCATAATAATAAAAAGTTCACTAGGTAAATGGGAGAAACTGAGTAAACTTTTTACAATGCAGTGGCCATGAAAATATATTTAATGAGGTAAAAAAAAGAATGCCTTTTACTGCTACCTCATGCTCCCAAAAAGTTGTTTGGTATTTTTCTTCACTGTGTAAGAAAAAAACTAATATAACTCTTGGTTTAGTTAAGTTTCAGAATCTAAGAGTTGGGCAAGACCCCAGAGGGAAAGACATCCTATTGCAACCTATTCCTAAACAAGAATCCCTTCTGTACCATAACTGACAAGTGGTCATCTTGTCTTTGCTTGATGGTCTCCAGTGGGGCATTCTCCCGTTCATATTCTGAGCAGTCTTCATCACAATTTTAACTAATGCTTATTTTAATGCTTCAAGATTTAGAATGCATTTTACATATGTTGTCTCATTTTCACTATTAACATTTCTGCTTTATTAATGGGGAAAACAACTTCTGGCCAATCATATTAAACAAATTAATCAAGAATATAGTCTTTATTAAAATACAAGATAGCCAATAACTTGGCTAACTATCAAGACTTAAAATTACTTTTTAAATTGATATATAAATTCTAGTTTGGGTGAATTTGGAGATATTGAAACTACTTTATGATTTCTATTTCATCTGCCAAATGGTATGACATAATGAATGTTTTAAAATTAATGTTATTATAGTGAGACACATCTTAAACTTAAATATGCCCAACGTACTAAATATGGATGCCTATAATTCTTAGACCATTGCAGCTCCTTTGGGGGATATTTAGAGATTTATATCTAAAGAAGAAAGCCAGTAAATAATGCTAAAAGCAGTGGCCCTTTCAGTATGGGTACATTTCACCTCCCACAAGGGAAAGCCTTTAAACAGCTGGAGGGTGATGGAAAGAGCCAGAGACGGGAGGAAAAAGATACGTCAATGTTACTCTCATCCAAAAGACAAAGCTACAGATAGGTCTCTGAAGCGAGCAGGATGCAAGGGGTTCAGCCTTAGGTGTATTGATTTTCAGGCCCAGCAGGGGGAAAGGGTTTGATGATGTAGGTAAGAGGTACCCTTGCACCCTAGCCACAGAGGTAGTGACAAGATCTGGGTCAGTCTTTTTGTTCTTCCATGCTGAACTCCTGATCTATCCCATGTGGCAGAAAGATTTTGGAATGAGGAAGAGGACCAGGTAACAACAAGAGCAACAACACAAACTAGCATTTACATATTGCTTTAAAATTTACTTTTCATATATGTTAACACATTTGATCCTCACAATACCCTGAGAGGTAGGTGCTATTATTATCCCCATTTTACAGATGAGAGAACTGAGGCAGGCCGTGGTTAAGTGACTCGTCCATGATCACACAGCTAATACATGGCTGAGGCGGGATTCAAACTCAGGTTTATCCTAACGTCAAGTACTACACTCCGTCCACTTCACCACCTAGCTGCCTAACTAAGAGAGGAGTGTCTCAGGTGCATCTGACTGGTTTCTAACCTCTGATGGGGGCAGGGTGGAATATCACTTAAGATTCAGTCAGTCAAGAAGCATTTATTAGGCACTTACTATGTGTCAGACACTGTTCTAGGGTCTAGAAATACAAAGAAAGGTGAAACATACAATGTTTACAGTCAAGGAGCTCACATTCTAATAGGAAAAACAATATATAAACCACTAGATACATAAAGAACAGTGGAAGGTAATCTCAGCTAGAAAACACCTACAGTGGAGGAGTAGGATGCTCATGGGAGGTGAGCAGGTTGAGGAACTGAGGGCTTTGGGTATGCGAGGGAGAACCAATATGCATATTGAAGGCCCCTAGTATGAGTGCAAGAGTTAGGAAGGAGAGAAAAATTATAAGTCAGGTATCAAACTCATTGAGGAAGGAAAAGAAGCAACCTGGGAGTCTCTAGACAGGAGCTACCAGGATTTTGATTGGGTGGTAGAAATGAATAGCATGAACTTCAAAGGAAGAGAGGTTATTGAGTGATGGAGGTAGGAGGAGAACCTGTAAGTGAAAATAGGGAGCAAGGAGAATTCCAACTCCCCTGCCTTAACCAGTGAGCTCAGGAGAATACAGCCTGTCAGAAAAAAGACTGGCCTCTGAACCATAGGTTTCTCTGAATAGCCACACCTCATAATGTTTACACATGTCCAGGCCAACAGTTGGCCGGATCCCCTGTGGAGGATTTACTGAAGAGCATAGACAAAAGCTGCCCATAATGAGAAAGTAGGGATGGGTGGTGAGCTGCAACGTTGGTGTGAGTACCTACAACGATGAGAACACAAATCAGTGAGATGTTGAATGTTTGTATCTGTTGACTGTTAGGGGAAAAAAATGTTAAAACATATTTCTTCATAAAAACGACTAAGGCAAACATAGGCCTAGATTAAATCTTCGTGCATAACACTTGCCTGTAATTATTCTAAATTGTTCTGTGCCTTTACTTAATATATTTCCTACATCTTCATGTCAGTGACATGTGATCTCCTTTCTATTTTCAGCCTCTTCCTTGGTTGTACCATTACTGGGTCCCACGATTGTCTTTCAGCGATTACTTAGCATACTTCTCTCCTTGATGTCAACCTATCTGCTGTTGAGCACAGGGTATATACTTTACTTGTTAGATTGTATTTTCACAGTTTTTAAAAATCTTCCTATCTCAGTGTTTAAACAATTATAAATTTATAGATACGACATATTTAAGGTGTTAGGTTTTGGGTTTTTTTAAGGGGTGTGTTGTGGTGTAATATGCTATTTAGCTTTTCCTAGAATTCTGCATTTAAGGATTTGTTTTCCATCTGAACTCCTGTACTGTCTCAGCCACATACTAGTGGTATGATCTGGGGCAAGTAAATTCTGTGAGACACAGTTTCCTCATCTGTAAAGTTCCACATCAGTGGAAGGAGTTCCGATACCAGGAGTTCCCCACATTGATGAAATCACAGATCCAGACCAAAAAGAGCAAAAAAAAAAAATAGACAGCTATTTGGCTCAAAGGGATAGTGGAGTGGTTTGCCATTTGACGTGATGAACTCTAAGGTCTGTGGCTCAGTGGATAGAGCACCGGGGTGAGAGTCAGGGAGACCTGGGTTCAAATTTGGTCTCAGACACTAACTGGAAGCGTGACTCTGGGCAAGTCACTTAATCTCTGTTTGCTTTAATCCACTGGAGAAGGAAATGCCAAACCACTGCAGCATCTTTGCCAAGAAAACCCCATGGACAGCGTTTGCGTACTGTGGTCCATAAGGTCACAAAGCATTGGACGGCACTGAACAGCAGCAAAGGTCTGTCCCAGGTCTAAATCTATGTTCCTCTGATCTATGTTAGTTATAGGGGATCTGTCTTATCTCCAGCTTGTCCCCAGTTAATATGATCCTATGGAGCTAGTACTTCTAGGACTTAGGGACAGTTTTTAAGTCTATTTTTTTTTTTTAGCAAGCCTGTGATTCCGTTTCAGCTCAAGGTCGGTTGGGTGATTACAGGCTCAGTTCAAAGCAAATACTAGTATCTACGGTGTTTAAGGGAGGAGACAAGGCCAAGCCTAAGCTAAAAGTCTTTAAGCCAACTCTGGCTATATTTTGCAAGTCAGGACCAGGGCTTAGCTTCAAAAGCAGACATGTCTACATAGGAGCATAAATCATGCCACAACATTTTCCTGCAATTATGCTGCATAACTTCCTTCCCCTGCTTGTCCAAGCCACACTTCATTTCAGTCCCCCACCATCCTCCCACCAACAAGCACCCTCCATCCTGCCCCTGTTTATTTGTGTTACCTCTGTCCTTATTCCTGGAAAGAGTATGTCACCCCTATGCCTCTACTTACTATCCTTGACTCTAAACCAAAATGACTATCCTTGCCACCATTCCCCCATATGTTTTGTTTCCTCCACTAGAATTCAAGCTCATAGTGGACAAAGACTGTTTTGTATTCCCAATCTTGTTGTTCAGTCATTTTCAGTTATGTCTGACTCTTTGTGACTCCTTTGGGGGTTTTCTTGGTTAAGGTGCTGGAGTGGTGTGCCATTTCTTTCTCCAGCTCATTTGACGGATGGAAAAACTAAGGCAAACAGGGTTAAGTGACTTCCCCAGAGTCACTTAGCTAGAGAGTGTCTGAAGCAGGATTTGAACTCAGGAAGTTGAGTCTTCCTGCTTCCAAGCCTGGTACTCTATCCATTGTTGTCCTGTCCCGCCCTCCCCCCACCCCCTAGCCCCGCAGCTGTCCATTCCTAGCAACTGGTGCTTAGAAAATATTTTTTTCATTCATTCGGTAGACCATTATTTCATACCCAAACACATGGTGGCCAAAAACCAGATGGACTTAAGGAAACAAATAGTGTGTTCAGTGGATAGGCCCAACACTATTCTCAGACTGGCCAAGTAACTGAGGAATTGATAAATTCCCATTTGAACCATCAGAACCACAAGCGCAGATTTAGAGGAGGCTGCAGTGGTTTCAAAAGCAATGACAAACTGAGGATGGACGTGCACCCCCTTCCCACCCCACAGTGATCACTCTGGCATTTCTCCTCAAGCTGCCATCTGAGTCCCCCTGCTGTGCAGGGCACTTTTTACTGTGAAATAAATGGTGTGATGCAGTTTCAATCCAACAAGCATTTATTAAGCTATTACTATAGGCTAGGCACTGGTGAGATAAAGGCAGAATAAAAAGCAGTCCTTATGAAGTTTGCATTCTACAGGAGCAGTATAGTAACTTTAACCCTAATTTTTAAATTTTCATTTATTTTCCAGCCACAATTATAGTTAATTACAATGAGTTACAATTTCAGCTATAATCCTTAACAAATTGTAAATGATTTTTCTAACCATAATTTTTAAATTTTCGCTTATTTTCTAGCTACAATTACACTTAATTACAATTTCAATTATAATCCTTAATGAAATTTACTTTTTTTAAAGAATTTTTAATTTTTTAATTTTTAGAATAGAGTAGTCTATTTTATAGTACAACCAGATGGCTTAGTGTCAACCATTTCAGACTGCCTGGGAAGGTTGGTTTGAATTATTTTTTTTAATAGGGACATATATATAGAAGAGCTAAAAGGAAAATAGTTTTTTATTTTATGATACACATATACATAAATTAGAATAAAACTTTATCCTTAATCCAGAATTATCACACAGAGGTCTTATTTCCTTGCATTAATGAAAAGCTAAGAGTCACTTTTAATCAGCATATTAATCTTTTTGCCTAGATAAATGTGCTTAAAAACATTCTGTTCTCTTCTCATGAAACTCTTTTTTTGTTGTTGTTGTGTATTTGCCCACCAAATTCTTTTCAAAACTACTATAGAAAAAGTTTCCATTGGACAACTGGCTAAATTTCATAAAAATCAAATTAGTAAGACTCAAATAAATGAGATTTTATTGTGTGTATATGTATATGTTTATGTATATATTGGGTTGCATGTGTATGTACATACACAATATAATACATTGTTATATAACATATATTTATGTTATATAATATATGTATTCATATATATGCATCTATACATGTGTGTATTTGTATTATATAGTATGTGTGTATGGAAATATATATGACATGTATCTGTATGTTATCTAATATACAATCTGTACATGTGTGTGTATAAAGTGTGTACATGTTATACATATTCTGCATATGTTGTATAACAGACTGTTCGTGCATATATGTGTGTATATGCATGCAGGTGTATATAACATATGTATATGTAAGTATATAATATATGTGTGTATTATGTGTATGTATAGTACATATGATATGTGTGTATGTTATCTAATGCGTGTGTATGTGTATATATGTCACATATATATATATTATCTAACTCCTAATATGTGTCTATAAGTGTGTATAATATATGTATATATGTAATATGTATATATGTATATACTGTATGTGTATATATTACCCAATATTCCATGTGCATATGTGTATATATGTATATGTGTACAGAGCCTATAGATAACAATTTACTTTAAAAAATCAAGAGCTCTGGGCTTGGACTCAGGAGACCTGGGGCCAGACCTGATGGCTATGTGATCTTGGGCAAGTCACTTAACCTTTGAGAAATTTGGTTTCCTCAATAGTAAAATGAAAATAGTGATAATTGCATTACCTACATCACAAAGTTGTGAGGAAAGCAGCTTTACCATGTTAAAGTGCTTTATGCATATGATCCTGTAATGAAAGTAAATCCAGTAGGCCATTTGCAGACCAACTGTACTTATGTTGCTAGGAACAAAAAAAAATGCCATTTTCAGGCTTCATTGTAAAAGTCTAAAAGTCAATGGCCCCATCTGCTTAGAACTTGCCTTTTTAATTCTCTTAATCAATAAACAAATATTTACCCCAAAATGTGATGAGTTCCAAGAGTGATGCAAAGAAATACGATGTAGTCCCTGCTTGCCCAAAAGGAGTGAGAAGAACCCAAATTTGACCAGGTGGTGGGTACTCTGGGTGATGGTAACAACTGGAAGCTTTCAAGGACTGTGTATATCCATGTTAATTGCTGCTTTTTATTGGGCAGAGTTTCTGGCTTCCCAAGCAACCCCACCCTTTGTGTATCTACACAGTTTTAAGATCTGGCTTTCAAAGTATTTGGAGCTCTGTTAACAGAGTATATTTGACCTCGTTGCCCCAAGAATCCTATGAGACAGACAGCAAATGTCCATCCCAAGGATAGGACAGAGGATTCTACTGGTTCAGAACCTTCTTATCCTCAGCCTCTTTCATAGGACTTTTGCTATGAAATGCATATATCTTTTGTAAGGATGTAGGCATTGAGACTAGAATTAAACCAAGGTTCCAATGCTGCCAACACAAAACTTACAGTCCTTTTGGGTAAATAAGACATACACACATGAAGCAATTAGTGAATAAAATAGTAATTAATATGAAGTAAGTGCTAAATTATGTGGTGCCGACACTAAGTGTAAAAATGGTTAGAGAATGGGGCAGTTAGGTGGCACAGTGGATAGAGCTCTGGCCTTGGAGTCAGGAGGACCTGAGTTCAAATCCAGCCTCAGACATATAACATTCACTAGCTGTGTGACCCTGGACAAGTCACAACCCCATTGCCTCATCAAAAAAAATTATTAGAAAAAAAAAGAAAGATATGACTGTGGGTGAGCATTGTTAGGGATGCCTCCACAGAAGAGCTCAGATTGGAGCTTTAAAGAACCTTAAAGAGCCTTAAAGAAATAGGTATCCCAAATCCATTCCATCAAATAATTGTAGTTTATTTTCTCCAACATAAATATTCATGAACAAGCTTAGATTTGTTTGTTTGTTTCTTCTTATTTTTGTGAGGTTTATAGCATTTCATTTTTTGGAAACATTTGAGGAGAAAGCAAAAGGATATTTTTTAAGCTTCCTATTCAAAAAAATATATTTGTAGTATCATAGATTTAGAACTAGGGAGTACCTTAGAGGTCATATAGCCCAGTCCTTTCATTTTACAGATAAGGAAACTGAGGCCCAGAAAGGTTAAGTGATTGCCCAGCATCACACAGCTTACTAAGTAACAGAGCCAGGTCCTTTAACTCTTTCAACAGCCTTATGCCCCCCACCTTCACCTTCACCTCTTATCCCTACACATTAATTATGTTGACTATGGATAGGTTATTCTAACTTTCTCTCAATTTCCCTGTCTGTAAAATGGATATAATAACTTGTCTTACCAAAGTCAGATAAAACTATAAAGCACCATGTAAATATGAGGTGATAATGATAATAATGTACAGTTTTAGGGCAAATATTTAGTGCTGTTGCTTTCATTTTAAAAGTGGTATCAGTACGGGTTTGACTAATTGATATACATGGTATATAGATTAGCATTATATATATGGTTTTGTTTTGTGTTTTTTCTGTCATAGGTATGAAGCTTTCTTTCCCTTTGTGTTGTCATGCTTAATGTTGGTTTGGATATGCATGGAACAAGAAACATTGCAACAGTCAGGTGTTTCCTGTACACAAAAGGTAATATCTCAGGACCATTCTACTGTAGATGTGAGAATACAAAAGTCACATTTATTCTCTTCTAAATTTTTAGTATCATTTCATTAAAGATTTTCATCACTTAAATTTTCAGAGTTTATTGTAAGTTACCTTCTGATTAAATAGAAGTCATTAGTCAATCATTTGATAGCTTTTGTCAAATTTTTTTAAACAACCAGTTTCTAAAGAGATTTGTCAGCCTTCACAAATAAGAGTAGGCTTGTTGTTAAGCAGGTAGTATGGAATTTCAAGTGTTTCTAGCAATCTACTGCATAAAATCAATGATGCAAAGTGAAAAACAATATAGGTGAGAGAAATAGAAAAGAAGAAATGTCCTTATGTTATTTCCCCTTTTCCCCCACCCCTTTCTTTTTCTTCTTTTCTAGTCTAAAAGACCATTGTGTTGTCATTTACAGATCTATGAATTTGACCCTAAGTGACTTGTAACTTCACTGTCTTACTCTTATTTTCCTAACCATCTCATTTCAAAATGTTTTCTCCATCACATCAGTGCCTAAGGGTCCCATCTCAGATGATTTCTCTAATAGAATACACTTAGAATTGTTCAAGCCGTTCCACCTTCTAACGACATTTTGTCAAACTGAGCTAGTTAGGTGGAATGACATCGTAACCTTCCTCTTTCCTTAGAAATGTTACTCATAATTACATAGAATCAGTACAAGGAAATACAAAATTTTTACTAAGGGCACTTGAAGGAAATGCTACTGTAAAATTCTTTCAATCAACTGTTCTGCCTGAGATAACAGGAATTAATATTGGCTTATTGGGGAAGGAAAAAATGGAGAAAATAAAACAGGAAAATTCATTGTAGTTGATTGTATGACGACTCTTTTTAAATTTCATGTAGGCAGCTTATAAACTTTAAGTGAAATGGTGTTTTTGTATGGATTAAGTATAGAGTTAGAGATTCTCCTTCATAACCTTTATATCATTTGACCCTCTATTGTTCTGATTTCAACCATTTATTTAGCACCTAGGGGCCAGATACTTTTCTAGGTGCTGGAGATAAAAAGACCAAGTCCCTGCTCTGAAGGGTTTACAGTCCCATCTTATAAGCACAGTTCCTAAAATAGTATTTTATATCTTCAAAACTATGGTACAAATAGAATGATATTATTTGTGTTATTATTCAATCAACAGGTATGCCTACTGTGTGCCAAGCATTGTGCTAGGCAATGGGGAATCCAAAAACAAAATGGTCCCTGCTCTCAAGGAGCTTACATTCTGTTGGGAGATAGCATGTACATATCAAAATTGTATACATGATAGATACAAAATGAAAACAAGCACATATTTGTTTTTTGGGGGAGGTATTAAGTTTGGAATTCAACTTCATTGTTGATAAATCTGACCTTACTTTTCCTGATAAGAGTAGGAAAAATATATGAACAGCTTTATTTTAAAAATAATACAGGGGAAAATTATTTAAATTTATGCCTAATCTTTGACTTCTGATTGCTACTGCCAAGCAAAACAGTAGAAAGTGAACCTGCTGCAGAGGAATTTAATACCTTTGTAATTTTTACCAGTGAAAGAACATTCACTGCTCTCTTAACTGGGAGAGGGTTATGTTTGTATAAGCTTATTGACAGTAAAAGAGAGAAACTAAGAAATCTTTCACTATACAATATTTTTTCATTCCATCCTTCATCTGGATTTAAATGGAAACTTTTGTCCATGTAAATTCACCTTGTGATAAAGGGTTCTTATGAGAAACCAGTCTAAAGTGAAGGAAACTAGAAGACTAAGCAAAACACAGCTTCTTTCTATTCTGTGCATAAAACACTAGAATACCACTGGGTTCAGTATAACATTGGCAATATACAATGCCTTTCTGGAAGATTTTATTAAAGTACAATTAAGCTAGAAAAAGATTTATCACTAAAGTTTCAGTATGGTATACCATTCTAGCTAGTATAAATAGGAATGGACTAATTCTTCATTCACTTCCCTATAAATTTACCATTTATTTTCCAGGTAAACCAAGAGGATATCATATATTGATTTTTTTTCTTACTACTTTCACAGCTCACCAGTATCCATTTTGCCTATAATATGGATATAACTCAATTCCGGCAACTCCACCTGGATGACATCCGTAGGTCCTTCTTCTTTGTATCCTTTGTTAATATTCTTGTTTTAAAGAGACATGACATCAAATTAAATAGTCATTTCACTTTCTTGGTAGAATGTTATATTTTTTCTGGTATAGTCAATTCTGCAAATCTCTAGATATTTTTTGAAGGACTGTTTTTTTATGTCTCACATTTGGCTTCTTTTTCAACAGTTGTCTTTCCAGTTGGGACCTTGTCTTGAATTACCTAGTTGATTAGCAGAGCTTTTGAGATTTGCCCATCTGGAGTGCCCCACTCATTAGTTCTATTTTTTAATATCTTTTAATTTTATGTTAATTCTTCACTATCATTTGTTGTTAGCCTTGGGAAAGAAAAGTCAGCTGCTCATCTAAACATCCGAAGTGACATACCACTTCACTGTGTTGCAAAACTTAGAAACAGCATACAGCTTATGATTCCCCTTGCTCTAGAACCTTAACCTACCTAAAAAAGAGGTAGACTTAAATAACTAGGACCCCCTATATTCTATCAAGTGACCCATAGATGATACTGTAAGAATGAATTTGGCCAAACCTGATGAACTTTTCTTATGCCTTTGGTATCTCTAATTTTACAATTTCTCGTCTCCAGATAATAAACAACATAATCCATAGAAAAGTCAAATGGTTAGCCATTAGCACACAGAACAAGTAAAAAGAATGGTAATTGTTTGTTCCTTTCCGGGAAGTAAATTGGAAGAAGAGTTTGCAAATGCTTTTTCCCCTTGTCCCTCTAAAGTCTTAGTGTGAGCATCCTAACTAGTCTCCTTTAAATATGTCTTCAAGGCCATGTAAGTCCTACAATAAATATTTTTTGAAAGATGTGTTGTACTTGAGTCATGTAATCTAGACAATACAGAATTTGATATTTGACATTTCATGCTATATGAATTGACGTCTTAGAGAGTTTTTTGAACCGGAAAAGATTTTAGATCAAGTTCTCAACTTTTTCATGTCATGAATCTATTTTGTGGTCTGGTGAAGCCCACAGATTCCACTTCACAGAAGGCTATTTTGCATTCAAATTGCATTCAAAATGAAAAGAAATGCAAAATTTCAATTAGACATCAGTGAAAATAAAGGTTTATTTTTTTCTCTATCCAAGTAGTTCACCACTCTGAAATCTCTCTGTGGACCCTAGGTTAAGAACCTATTCCACTGCCTAACTTATCCATTTTAATCAATCAGCCAATAAACATTTATTGAACTCTGCCTGTATATATATCAGACACTGTGCCAAGCACTGAAAATACCAAGAAAACACAAAAATAGTCCCTGCCTTTAAGGAGCTTACATTCAAATTTTACATCTTCTTCTTACTTTGAGGATCAGTTATTTCATCCATATGGGTATTCCCTTGACTGATTTAGGTCACAGCACTTCCACAGTTTAGTAGTGTTTTAAAATGAGCTTCTATGGCCAGAACTACTAATCATGTGCTACACGAGGAAGTATGGAAGAAAAATCTCAGATAAAATGCATAGCCAGTATGGGCCCATACACAAAGCCTTTCCAGGTGTGGCTGCTCCCAAAGTCTGCATTTTCTTGGCACAACATCTGAAAACTAACAATGAAGCATCACATTAAGATTCTAAGGGGAGCCCTTCTCTTAACCTCTCCTTTAACACTTTCGGTGAGGAGGAAGGAGCTCTGGACAGTCCAAGTGTTAAATGGGGCTTTACCTAAGTGCTTTGAGGGTCCATGATCTTTTAAGCGTTGGTGTCCCTCCACAAATACAGATCACAAAGTTTAAATAAGGCACAATCACCACCATCTTGGAGTGGAGGTGAAAATACCTGTTGAGAGTCTGTAGAAATAGACTAGGCAAGCTATAAGAGTTAAGACTGTGGCAGTAGAAGCCAAAAAGAATGGGTGTGAAAGATATTGTAGAGGTGGCTAATTGGATTTAGAGATAACTGATAAGTCAGGTAATAACTATTTATGAAACACTTACTATGGTGCTAAATGCTAGGGATACAAAAAGAGGTAAAAAACAGTCCCTGTCTCAAGGAGCTCATTGTCTAACAGGGGAGACAGCAAATTAACAAATATATCCAAACACACTATATACAGGATAAATAGGAAATGAGTAAAAGAGGGAAGATATTAGAATTAAGAGGGGTTGGGAAAGGCTTCCTGTAGAGGATGAAATTTTAGTTGGGACTTGAAGGAAGCCAGGGAAGCCAGGAGAGAGAGATGAAATGGGGGAGCATCCCAGGCATGGGGGATGGCCAGAAAGAATGCTCAGAGCTGAGAAATGCAGTGTCTCCTTTGTGGAACAGCCAGGAGACCAGCGTCACGGAGTTGAAAAGCATTTGACAGGAAATAAGGTATAAGAAGGGTAGGAGGGGGCTATGTTATGGGTCTTTGAATGCCAAAAAGAGCATTTTGTATTTGATCCTGGAGGTGATAAGCTGCTTCTGGAGTTTATTGAGTAGGGGGTATGACATGGTTAGACTTGATTATTATATATGAAAGCTAAGGAAGAGTAAAAAATAAAAAGTAACACTAAGATTTTGAATGAGAAACTCAGTGAATTTTATGTCCTAGCATAAAGGCAAGGATAAAATAAAAAATAATAGCAGGTTTAGGGAAAATTAGTTCGTATTGAGACATTTTGAGTACCAGGAACATCCACTGTGACATCTGGGTGAGGTCGTCCTATAATCAATTACAGATACAGGTCTTTAAGTAGTTGTGTGGAGATCTTCTCCAAACCTCTTAATTTGACAGAAAACTCAAGCTCAGAAAGTTTCAGTGCTTCCATTAAAACTCATCTGGTTACTGATAGAAAATGTATTAGAACCCAGGCCTCTGGCTTCCTAGTCTAGGACCTCTTCCTCTACACAGAATAGTCAAGAATGACCTGGGTTTGAATCTCAACTCTGATATTTGATAATTTGAGAAGCATCTTAAAGGAGTAGACAGAGTGATGGATTTGGAGTCAGGAAGACTGAGTTCTAATCCTGCATCAGATGATACCTAGCTTTGTAACCCTGGGCAAGGCACTTCCGCGTCTCTCAGCCTTGCAACTTTCCTCAACTGCAAAATGAGCTTAATAACAGCAACTACCTCATTGTGTTGTAGTTAGTCTTAAATGACATAATGTACGTAAAGCACTTGTTAAGGCATAAAGTATTATATAAATGCTAGGAGTTATTATTATTACTGTTATCTTCTTCCTCCTCATTATCAATCATTAATTTTGTAACCATGAATTAATGTCTCTGAGCCTCCATTTGAGCCTCATCCATAAAATGAGGGTCCAGGGACAATATGAAGATCCAGGGAGGTCAGATATGTCAGAGTTCCTCATGTACTTTAAGAGTACTGACTTTCAGATAAGGTTAGTCTGGCATGTTTCCTACTTTGTGATCCCTCTTTGTGATCTCTGCTTCTTTTTCTAAATATCTACAAAACAACTCTTTAATATATTCTAAAAGAGGCATGGTGATATAGTGAATAGAGGGCTGACCTTAGAGTCAGGACCACCTGCAGTAAAACTAGAGGAGGAGGAGTATGAGATAAGAGTAGAAATTTCGGTAGAATAGTGCCATGTCATAGATGATCT
Organism: Phascolarctos cinereus; assembly: GCF_003287225.1. Classification (NCBI taxonomy): domain Eukaryota; kingdom Metazoa; phylum Chordata; class Mammalia; order Diprotodontia; family Phascolarctidae; genus Phascolarctos; species Phascolarctos cinereus. The sequence continues at coordinate 439,828,057 of NW_027555847.1, read as the reverse complement.
TGAATGCTACACTTAGGAGTTTGAACTTTATTTGCTAGGGAGTAGGGAGTCAATAAAAGTTTTAGAATAAGAGTTCTTAACCTTTCTTTTATCATAGACACCTTTGGCAGTATGGTGGAGTTTATGGACCATAGTCCTCTTTATGTTTTTAATGTTTTTAAATGCACAAAGTAAAATATGCAAGGTTACAAAGGAAACCAGTTTTATTGAAATAAAATTTTCATTAAAAAAAAAAACAAGTTCATAGAACTCCTGTCAAGAATATCTGTTTTAAGAGGAACTCTTATCTGTGTATAAGATGACTTAGTCTGCATTGTATTGGATGGGGAAAGAAACTGAAGGTGGTAACAATTGCCAGGAGGTTTACTGCAGTACTCTAAGCAGGTGGCAAAGAGGGGCCTACACTTTGAGTAGTGTTAGTGGAAATAAAGGGGGAGAAGTTGGATGTGAAAGAGACTGTATGAAAGATGATGCAAAGGAAAGAGTCTAAGGTAACCCCAGGGTTTTGAAGATTGGATCCTGGGTTTTCTCATTCCTGACTTATCTGATTCTTTCCTTAGCTCTGTCCAGGTTTTCTTCATAGTGACAGCCTTTTTTGGGACTGGAAACATAGCTTCTATTAACAGGTAATCTTTCTTACTTTTTCTACAAAGGCATTGTAACTGGTGACAATTTTGTTTAGTGTAGCAGATGCAAAGCCATATATGAAAGTGCTATCTTAATTTTGTGAAAAAGCTTCTCAAAAAAGGAAGGAACCTAAGCTTTTTGAAGTTGGCCTCTACTACCTACATAAATTAATAATGTTGCCCTGACCTGTTGCTTGGTAACAATGTTGCAGACACCCCAAAATAATGTTGTTTGACCAGTCATCTATTAATAATATTAATATCATAAAACTAACAGCCTCCTAGAACAGTATACTCGTGTTTTGAATAAGATTTAACATTTGGTGGATTCACTTAAATGCATTTTAGTGAATACTACATTTATAAATACACTGTACCTTCCAGTGATCCTTTTTTCTTCTTGATGTTTCCTCAGCTTTGATCCTTCTTCTGTATATTGCTTCCTGACTGTGTTTAGCCCCTTTATGATGGGATCCTTGATGATGTGGAAGGTTAGTGATTATACTTGCTAATGACGTTCTTTCAGGGACCCAGTAATATATCTTAGTCCAAGATCATGTCTTTTTTGAGAGCATATACAAAAAAAGGCCTGATTTATGTCCTGTTTTGTGAAATCACAGACATTTAGTTGTCCCTGGGAAGAAGATTAGCACTTGGTACTCTAGACTGGTTCTCTCTGTGATGGGAGTAGCTCTTACCTCCAGTACAAGTCCATTGGACTAAAAGGGTTCAGATTGGTGTAGGGAGACTTTGTAGGGGTGATAGAAACTCACTAGGAAACTTTCTAACTGTCCTACCCCTAGGGATTTTACCCAGCTGTAGTTCCAAAATATGCCCCAGTGATGAGCTTTAAGTCAGGGAAGACCCGGTTGCCCCCTCTCCCTTCCCCTAGTAGGGTCGTGCGTCTCTAAGAAGCCATGCCTTTTCTGCAAATGTTTAATCAAAAGTCAGGAACTTGATGAAAGTCATTAAGAGTTAATAAGTGGATCTACTTAAATAGCTGTCCAAGAGCTTCAGGACCTCTAGTCTAGAGGAGTTTATATTGACTTAAAGGTTTTCTTTTGTGATTCATTTATCTGATGGGTCTTTTACAATTTGCAGAATCCTTTTTTATATTGATTACTTTTCTTTTCAATGTAACCACTAACTTCTTTATCTGAAATTAGTTCCCTCAGAACTGCAAGACTTACTGTGTAAAACTGATTGATACCTAATTATTTATTTGTTAGGCCTGATTCTGAGTACCATATTTACAGAGGGTGTCTTCTACTGTTGTTCTCTTATTAATACTATATAATAAATTTCAAAAAGATGCTCCACATTTTTCTCACAGTGCTGTCTCTGTTGTATTGTGAAAAACTTGAAACTTTTCTTAACTCCCTATTGAGTTTTACTGAGCAAAGTTTGATTGTTTTTTCACCTCCTTATGCTACTTAAAAATAAATAAGTCTTAGAAAAGACTATTAGCAGCTTTTAAAAATTATTCTAGCCAACACAATAAACCTTCAAACTCAAAGGCAATTAAATTCATAAAAAAAAAACATTCAAGTGCCTACTGATGTTTAAGCATTATACTAAGGATTAAGGATAGAACACAAACTAAATAACCCCTCAAGCAACTTAGAGTAGAAGGGAGTAGAGGTGGGGGGGGGGAATACAACAGGGGCACATATAAGTCTACATAAAGCAATTTGTTGAGAAAGAAAACACTTAATTCAGAGGAGGGGTAGAATCAGCAAAGGCTTCACATAGGAGATGGTACTTGAGTTAAGCCTTGGAAGAAGGTAGGCATTCTAGTAGATGGAAGGGAAGTAGGGAGAACCCTCCCTGCTTGGGGAACAGCCTGGGCAGAAGCAGAGAAGTGAGAGATGGATGGAGAGTTGAGATCAGGAAACACCTAGTAGAAGTAACTCCTGGGCAGCTAGGGAGTATAAGCAGATCGAGCTCTGGACCTGGAGTCAGGAAAGTTTGAGTACAAATGTGGCCTCAGACATTTTGTGACCCTGTGAAAGTCAGTTAACCTCTCTCTGTTTCAGTTTCCTCATCTGTGAAAACGGGTTAATAATAGCATCTACCTCCTAGGGTTCTTGTGAGGATCAAATGAGATGATATTTGTAAAGTGCTATATGAATGCTGGCTGTTAACTGTTGTTATCCTTGCTGCTGTTGTTCAACAACAGCATAATTAGAAAAATAATATTTGTTAACTGTCGCTTTGGGAAAAGTTGTTTCTACAAGAACTTTATTTTCTTTTTTTTTGATATCTTAATTTTTTAAAGTATTTATCCTTATGAACAGTGCTAGTAATAGCTGTGTAATTTTAGAAGCCTTTTCTTATTTTTGTCTTTCCATTTACTTTTATATTATCAATTCTATATTTGTGAATAATCAGTAAGAGAACTGTTTAAACATAGCTTTGTAAGATAACATAGAAATATTAAACAAAAGAAAAGGAATCGAGGAGCTATTCTGCCAGTTTACCTACCTGCCCAATTTGTTTGATTTGCCTTGTTAATGTCTTCCCATTGTTGGCATCCTTTCCCTTTCCCCTTCTTTCAACCTGGAAGTTCTTGAGTGTGCTGCATTGTTCATGAATAATTTTCTTCTTGATGGCATAATTCAAACATTTGCATTAGTGAATTCAATAGAACAAAGACTTTTAATAGACTTTTAATAAAATGTATGATGATGCTTTTATCATTTGTGCTGCATTTAAGTGACTAATGAAGATTTTTTTTATTGGTGTAGTCAACATACTATAAGCTGTTTCCAATAGGTTTCTACCCACTTCTTCTTTGGTAGCATCTGATTATTTCACTGTTTGTTGTACTGTGGTACATTGCAAAGATGAATTGAGATTTTTTTTAAAGTTTGCATACGCAGAAATGGTATTTGTTTTGAACTATTTCACAAATGCTTCAAAGATTCATGGTCTCCTTTGTGTTTTAAACAGATTTTAATTCCTTTTGTTCTTGTGATGTGTGCTTTTGAAGCAATTCAAGTAACAACACAACTGTCATCAAAAAGGTGAGGTAGTTGTTACCAAACATTTTTGGTCATTTTTACTGGATGGGAATAAGTGTTTTTGGGATGCTTCATATGATTATTAATACATTCATGTAAAAACTACCAGCTACAAAAATTTAAGATTTTCTTTCATTCAGTTAGGGTTCACTTTTTCAGTAAAGGAAATAAGTTGTTTGGAGCCTTACTGAAGACATGTGCTTTTTTAGTTTTAGTATTATGCATGTAGTAAAGAGCTACTCTAAACAGCACAGTGATAAATAAACATTGGTCTGGCCTCAGATACTTATTAGCGTTGTACTACCAAAAAAGTCACTTAACTTCTGCCTGCCTCAGTTTCCTGATCTGTAAAATGGGAATAACACTAGCACCTACCTCCCAGGGCTGATAGAATAAAATGAGATAATATTTATAAAACACTTTGTAAACCTTAAAAACACTATATAAATACTACCTATCATCATCAACATCATTATTATTAAGGGAATAGCAAACTACAAACAACAAATTAGGTACAATAGAGAGGGACTTTTTATGACAATTACATTAGCAATACTAAGAGGTGACAGCCTGAAAATAAAAGATGAGATTTTAAAATGTATAAAAAGCAAATAAATATTTCGAAGATCTGATAGTCTGAGGTAAGTAAGAAAAGGGGCAAAAATCCTATACATGTCAATAGATCCTGATAGCATATCACTGAATATTGATCATAATGATAGACCAAAGTTTATAAGAAAAAGGTTAAATTATGTTTATTATCTTCTGTTTTAGAAGTAAAAGATATTGGTGCTACCATGTTAAATTCAATATATATTTCTTTAAAAATAAGCTATATGTAACTGATTCTTGGTTTCAAGCACAGTCTTCTGCCTTTTGTAAATGGATATGGTCTTCTTTATTGACAATTTTCTAATTCATGATAAAAATACTTTTTAAAAAGTAAAGAATATACATATATTTTATATATATTTATATATATATACTAGAAAGATCTCCATTCACATGGTACAAATAAAAGTTTAAAATTTAATTCTGAAGAAGACAAATCATCAGCTATCTAGAAAATTCAGTTATCCAGAATGACTGTCTCCTGGGTTATAGAGTTCTGAGATTTTAAAGAACTCCTTCAATTTGACTCTTTACTTAAGTATATATTAAATAAAATTAACTAGAAGAACTACATTAGCATTATTTCATTTTTCATACCTTGAAATTCACTTTTCTAGCCATAAATAATCCATATATCCTCTCAGTCTTCCATGCATTTGGCAAATAGGATTGGAAGCACTCTTCCAAAGCTTTGGGGAATTTTTTTGGAAACGTCGCTTTAAACAGTCAAGACTCTGGAGGAGAAGCTGTCAGCAGAGCTGTTTGCCTTCCACTAGCAAAATGGTCTCATTGGCACAGGATTGATCAACCTTCTTGAAAGACACTTAAGATAAATTAAAGCATCTTAGTAGAGTTTTGTTATTCTTGAATCAAGATCCTGTATATCCTAAGCTGAAAAAGAGAAGTAATATTAGCATAAATTTACATGTTCTTCTTGATGAGGTTAAACTAGAACAGAGATCTGGATGTTGTTATTATGCATGTACCATAATTATTAAAAATTGCTTTCTGTCATTAATTTAAAAATATCAAGTCTCATTACCAGTCAAATCAAAGATATTTATGTGTTTTTGCAGAATATTTCTATGTGTTTGAAGTTGCATTTTTAATGAATGCTCAGGCCTTGCCAAAGCAATGCTACAATCCTGTCAACTAGTCACTTAAATGCAATAAAACATGAGGAATGACATGCCATTTTCTCTGTGTATAATTTGGTTAGGTGAGAGAGATAGAATTTGAGTTGAAGTTTTGATAAAGAGAGGAAGGTGACTTATGCAATAAATAGAGAACTGATCTAAGTGTAGTGCCCTTTTGAGGATACCTCCTCAACTAGAATTCACAGGTTGGGTTCCCAGCTCTGAGTTCAAGATACTCTGGGGGTCTCTCATCTTAAAATTATAGCTCTTGAGCCCCTACCTTGTCTACAGTTAGCCAAAGGACAGAATGAGCCCAAAGCAAAGGCATTTACTAAAATGGTATGGTCAGAACAGTAGCAACAAAACATTTCCCATGTAAATCTGGGGCCAACTTTCCCATATATACCTACTGTGTCAGTGTGAAGAATGGATACCTGTGGAGTTCTTGGGTAGAGAGGCATATGCACTGGGAGCCCACACAGCCAAGGCATGTTTGAGTAGGAGCAAGTCACACTTCTGATAGCACAGAGTTTTGATTGATTATTGATACTGAAGAGTACTGATGCTCTTGCACTGCTCCTGCTGATCTTGGTCTCCCAGTCTCTTCTAGATGCTGTTTCACTGCTTTGCTGTAGGCACCACTACCTGCAGCTTCTGGCTCTGCTGAAATCCTGGCCTATGGTACTACTCTGCATTTTTTCAGAAAGGGCCAGAAATCAGCAGAAGCCTCCTTGGTAATAGTCTCTGAAAATCTCTCTCCAACAACTTTACTCAATTCTGTAGCTCAGTTGCCTGGAAGGCTGGGTTCATTTGCTTTTAAACATCATTAATTATGTATATCAGGACAAGACCATAATCTTTGAAGATTTTGATCCTTTACAAACTACAAATGGGTGATTCTTAATGACAGGAAGGGGCTTTGCCTCACATCCTTACATGATGATTGCTTTATGTCATATTAAACTTCTGTAAAAATGCACAGGCTCAGAGTTGAAAGTGACCTCAAAAGTCTTGGAGTCCAGCCCATACATGAGCAAGAATTCTTTCTACCACTGAACCAAGTAACCAACTAGAAAAGAAACCTACTGCCTCCTGAGATAATCCATTCTACATTTAAACAGATCTAATTGTTGGACAGACACTCCTTACATCGAGCTAAAATTTATACCTACAGCTTCCAGCCTCTTTCTCTCTGGAGCAGGACAGAGCAAGTCTAATCCCTCTTCTTTATTTGAGCCATTCAAATATTGGTAACATCTGTCATGTCCCTCCAAGTCTTCTTTTCCTCAGTCTAAACATCCCTGGGTTTCTTTAATCATCCACATATGGCATGATCTGGAGATCCTTTACCGTCCGGTTGCCTATCTACATACTCTCCTGCTCAATGTCCTTCCAAAAATATGGCACCTGGAACTTAACATACATGTTCTGACTAGGGCAGAGTCCAGAGGTGCTATCATCTTCTGTGGCCTAGGCAATACACCTCTCACTTCAAACTGATTTGGAATCATTGGCCTCAAAGGTCCCTTCCAGGGCAGCTGGGTGGTGCAGTGGATTCGAGAGGACCTCAGTTCAAATCCGGCCTCAGACACGTAGCACCTATTAGTTGTGTGACCCTAGGCAAGTCACTTAACCCCATTGCCTAGCCAAAAAAAAGAAAAGGTCCATTCCAGCTTTACATGAGAAATTTAAAGCTCCTATGGTGAACCTAAGACCGCATTAGCATTTTGAATACCAAATATTGCTGTTGGCTCATACTGAGTTTGTAGTCCACTAAAATTCCCAGGCAAACTATCTAGTGACATCTCTTCTCCCTCGTACTTGGGAAGTTGATTTTTAAAAGCATAACATACTTGACATTTATTCATTTGTAAAGCCAACTACATCAATATTGATATGTATTAACTTTTTCAGTAGCATATTAATTCATTCCTTATTATACAAAGATCTCACATTAAAGGACCACCAGTTAAGTATAAACTTATAGATCGTCTAAAAATTGTGAGTCTTACCACCCTCTGCTCCCTTTTCCACCATTCTACTATAATCTGTGGTACCATCATCATTGTGGAAATGGAAGGGAACCAAAGAGGAATGAGGAGCAATTTTATTTTGTTTTGTTTCTTTGACTGCAATACCAAAGGCATCTATTATCTGATAGTTAATAAATTTCTTCAGCCAGCTAACAGACCATTGCTGGGAACCTGACTGAAACCTATCTAGCCACTATAGAATATGCCAGAGAATATTCTTTCGGCATTCAGGAAACCACATCACCAACCCACCATGATACTGTCATGGGGAATTGGAGCAGGACTTCTGTTGGAGCAGAAGTTTAATTACTTCAAAACTGTAGATTCAATGAGGAAAAGGAAGAAAGTCCCAAAACTGTCTTAGTCAACAAACATTTGATGTCTTTGACAAGCTGATAAGCATGGTAGCCAAGAACAATTTGTTTGAAGACAATGTTCACTTGCAAACATTATGGGTGAAAATAACAAAAGAGTATGAGCACTATTACTCCACCAAGTTGAAAAAAGTCAGAGTGCTAGTCATTGGGGATACAAATGCAAAAATAAAAGTAAAAATAAAAATAAGCTGCCTTTTGAAGGCAGCTAGGTGGTGTGGTGGATAGAGTGTCAGGCCTGAAATCAGGAAGATTTGTCTTCATGAGTTCAAATCTGACTTCAGACATTTACTAGCAGTGTAACCCTGAGCAAGTCACAGCCCTGTTTTCCTCAGTTTCCTCATCTACAAATGAGCTGGAGAAGAAAATGACAAACTATTCCAGTATCTTTGTCAAGGAAATCCCAGTGGGGTCATAAGGAGTCAACAGGACTGAAAAACAACAACAAAGCCTGCCTTCAAGGAGTTTACATTCTATTGGGAGGAAGAAGGGAACTACACATACACAGAAGAAAAGGACTGGTGCCTGTGGGGCATGAAGTAGAGAGGATCAGGAGTGACCTTATGTAGGAAGTAGTACTTGAGCTAAGCCTTCAGGAAATCTAGAGATCCTGTGAGGTAGAGGTGGAAAGTATTGCATCCAGGCAGGGAAGCAGATTGCCACATGTAAGACAATAGGTGTGACCATTTTGTTAGATAATTGATTGTATGATGTAGAGTAATATGTAATAAATTTGGATACATAGGCAACAGCTGGATTGGGAAGCATTTTAAATAGTAACCGGAATTTGTAGCTAAAGTCAGCCCCATCAATTCTCTTTATAATTTTATGTTTCTTGCATGGGCATTGAAGAATGATAGTGAGTTGGACCTAAAATTTAATTTGAGGTTGAGTTTGGGTTGGATCACCTTTGGGGAATTTCACAGTGCTCTTATTGATTCCACACTGCTCAGAAACTCATCTCTTTTGCACTCATATTCTCCTGTTGATGATATATGATTCTGAACCATTGATCAGAACAATCTTAGAAGAAGCAAAATCATAAGTAACCCCAAAGGCCCATGACTTATAAGTGTCATAAGAGACATCCAGGGCTTACATGAGTGGAAAAGGATTTGGGTGTATCATGCATCAGAAAGGAGAAACAATAGATAGAGCTCAGGTACTAAATTAGAATCCCAAAGACAGTAAGTCTTGAGTAAGTCTTGCCTTGAATAACTCTTCTGTGGTAGAGTATGGAAGGAGAATTGTACAGGAAGAGCTGCAATCCGTACCTGTGGATGGAATAACCCATGCTGATAAGATCACAGACTCAATTCAGTAAGTCTTGATAGTATATGAGAGGTGATTTTTCTCATCACATCTTTAACTAGATCTCATTTTCTTTTTCAGGGGAAAATTTCTGTGCATTTTACACGTACTTGTTATATGCCATGTTTCTTAGCTGTCCATGCCTAAATTCATTTAAACTTGTCAATTAAAATAGACTGGAATTCTTTTTATAATACTGATATTGAGCAGACAATATTCAGATCCTTTGTTTAAGCTTGTTACTGTATCAAGCTTGATTTGACCAGTGAGATGGCTGACTATTTGTAATAAGGAAACACTTTCAAGTAAGACTTGACTTTAATTTATAATTCCAGTGATACCTATGGCTTCAGAAATGATTTTTCTTGCTTGTACATTACAAATTATGTTCCTACTGTGCCACTGAAGTCAGCATTCAGAATTTTTAATAAAAATCTCCCAAGCCAATCTATCACTCTAGAGTTAGTCACCAGGTCATGAAGTATAATGAACTCTTGAAAGTAGCATTTTGCAAGGAAAGAAGTTAACAGAATGTTAGATTATTTCATCATTTGGATTCTAGATTTGAATAAAACTTGGTAAATGTGTATCTGTCAATGTAATACTCTTTTATTCTGTTACAGCCTTTTCCTCATTGTCCTTGTTATTTCAGACATCATGGCACTGGTAAGGAACTATTGGATGTTCAAGGTGGACAAAATTTAAAAACTAAGTGCTGACTTAATTTAATCACAGGAAATATGAATGCATTGTATTACATAAAGTCTTTACATATCACATTAGTGTTAGCATAATTTGTACATAAAAATTACTTTTCATACCACTCATACAGTGTGTCCACTTAAGTTCCCAGATCACATTACTTGAGTTTTGACACTTTTAAACTAATATTCCCTAATGTAAGTTTTTTTTTAAATATAGTCTTTGATGTGCAGTTAACATAAGTTAACTTTAAATACGTTCAGTAAAGTTTTTTCCTACAATTTCTTCTCATTAAAAAAGACAAGACAAGAACTTCTTAAACTTCTCATGCAGTGGGACTCTATGACTTACACACAGTAGGTGCTCAATAAATATCTGTTGAATGAATTAATTAATGTCAGAATCCTTGCAGTAAATATGTCCTTTATCAAGGATATTTGCCGAATCTTTTTATATTTTTTGGTATATGTGGCAGAAAGGACAGGTACATTTTTAGAAAGCTATTGGTATTCAAGTTATTTGGACCAGAGAAATGCCATTGTATGTTAAAAGAATTTTAAGTCCTCATCACAGTTGCTACATCTTAAAAAAAATTTTCATAATGGTATATAATGATATAAGATTTATATATCTATGTATTCAGAACTATCTATAGAAAATATACCTGAAATGTATTTAGAAATTGTCAGCTCTCTGGCTGTATTTTGTTCATGTGTAAAAAAAAATAAGTAAAATTCAGTTTACAAACTAAATGGACAAATAAACTGGGCAATGAAAGGGAATTTCTATTTTCACTTAATGATATTTTTACAGAAAAAGGAATGTTGCTATATTTGCCTAGGAAAACACTCTGCAAATTTATGTTTATTTTTGCAAGAGAAGGATACAGTGGCATTGCTTTCTTAAAAGCCTGGTTACATCAAGTGTAACACTTAGAAGGCTGATTCTTCAATTCAGCAAAAATGTACCAAGCACCTACTATGTGCAAAGCATTTGGAATAAAGAGATAAGAGTCCCTAACCTCAAGTAATCTATCCTCCCACCAGATAGAAGAATGAAAGTAAAATACTCTAAACAGCATCCTTTTCAGAAATATTTTTCTTGAAGACTAATAATAATGAATAAAGACTTGTTTCATATTTTTTGATATAATAATGAAATCTAAGTTGTCAATTTCTTTAATTCTGCTTTATATCATTCTTATGGATTTCTTTGAAAAATTGAGAATGCATGAAGTAATGTCATTTCAAATACTGATGAGCATTTAAATCAGTTTTTATTTAGCTACAGACAGCAATCTTATGCTGCCCTTTCCAGACAAGTAATCCTCTAATTTGAGCTGTGATTGCTAGGAAATAGAGAGCTCATGCCTGCAAGTGGGAAGTGTTGCTGTGTGATTTCAGTTTTATAGCAGTAGTCATTCTTTTGATCTAATGGAGATCTTTAAATCAATTATCTTCTCAAGAATATTAAGTGATGCCCAATGGTCCAAAAAGAATATATTTTAATAGTATGTTTATATTATTAAGTATATGTCTGTTATTTTAATAAACAAAAACGAGCCAGCTGCTGACACTCTTTACTGGTAGGATAAGCCTCATTTTCTCAGATATTTTCAGAATCCTTCAGAATTTGGCTTATTGGAACTACCTAGTTCTTTTTTCATTTCTAGCTATTCATGAATGTCATTTTTGTGTCATTTTTGAATGGTGATTCTTCTTCTAGCTCCTGAACCATTGTTCAAATAAACATTTCAAGAAAGGTCTTGACCTTGTTACCCCTGAAGAGTAAGAATTCTGGATAGAGAAAACAACACTAAAACTTTTCATTTAGTCTATGTCCTTGTGCTATATTCATAAAACAAGTAATTTTCTGTTTTTTGTTTGTTTTTAATAGCACTTTTTCTTCCTGGTCAAAGATTATGGAAGCTGGCTTGATATTGGGACAAGGTATGGTATATACTCTAATGGCTCTGTGAATCTCATCAATGTGAATATCCCCTTCAACTATGCAGATCTCAATCCAATCATGTCTGTTTGGCCTATGTACTTATCTGTGTCCTGCCATAAATTCATCACAGAGGGCTCAGGCAACATACTCAAGGCCTTCCATAGTCACATATATCAAGAGGTTGGTCATTGGAGCACATAAGCTATCCAATTGCTCATTCTCACTGCATAACCAGCCTATCTTATTTAATCACATTTTTCTCCAGTGACATCCTTTGTAGCATTATGTAAAGGATGAATATTTATATAAAACAATACAGGAAAGAAATCTAGGGGAAGGATTCCAGCATGTGAGGCATATCTTTTGTGGAGCATTTCTAGCTGGTCATGGACATGAATTGCAAAGATGGCAAGAGATATGGATGAGTAGTGGTCTAGACCATTTGAAAAAATTGATAAAATCACAAAAATGTTGCAGTAACACAGAAGCACTTTACCACTTTGTTATATGAAAAGTGGTTGAATGATGGAATTTACCTTGATAAGGGAGGAACAAGATCGCTATCTTCAGATAACAGAAGGAGTGTCCTGAAGAGATAGAAGCAGTTTGTCTCCCAAAAAGAGGAAGTTGACAAAGGCGTTTGGCTTATCAGTATAAAGCACTTCCTTGGAAAGGAAGTGAACCAAACATGAAATGAATCACCATGGTCAGGGAGCATAAGTAGACTTTGAGTATAAACGTTTGATGAGCTTGATGATCACACCTTAGGTGTGTTCTAGAAGGAATTCCCAAATAGTGTAAGAATTTAGAATGGAATCTCAAGAGTTAGCAGGGACCTTAGTCATGTAGTCCAATTCCCTCTAGAACATACACAATGAGTAATCTACCTGTGCTCCAGATAATCTACAGATATTTCTCCTAGGTTTTTTGATTTCTACATGAACCCATTCCCAAACATGCTTTCAAATTCCCTCTTTTAAAATCAACTCATCGAATCAGTTTTTATTTATTTAGCACCTGCTATGTTTCAGGTACTGCACTGAGCTCTTGGAGTACAAATACAAAAAAGCTCTGGGAGTACAAATACAAAAAAGAAACAGTCCCTGCCCTTAAGATGCTTACAGTCTAGTGAGGGAAGACAACACATAAAAGGAAGCTGAAAAAAGGAATGGGAGTGGGGTGGGATTATAGGGGGAGAGTTGGCCTCGAGTTGCCGATGAAAAATGGGGTTACCAGGAAGGTTGTGAGCTCTCTATAAAGGAAGGCTTTGGGAGAAGGCTCTGCCCTCCAGAGGAGAGAGAAGCATTTGAGGGTGAGTTGAGAAGGTGCAGAGTATCCAAACCTGAGTCATCACAAATGCATCAGGTCTCCTATGTGCAGAGCACTCTGCTCAGGACTGGGGCAGGTGCAGACTCTAGGTAAGACAGTCCTTTCCTTCACAAGCTTATACTGTGGGCAGAAATGTCAAAGACTAGCTGAACCAGATTAAAATGTCATTGGGAAATATTTAACAAAATAAATGAAAATACAATAAGACAAATATAACATTACATTTTAAAACTGTCAATATGTAGCCATAAGGATCCTTGTGTATGGATTAGTGGCCCTATTTCTATTTGTGTTTGACACCTCCACTCTAGTGTAGGATTATGACACAAAGAGGTCACTAATATGCAGTAGTGTATGATAAGTACAATAGAGTGCTCCAGCCTTCCAAGGTCCCTTCCAGTGCTAAGATTTTGTGATTGCAATTTTGCTTTTAGTTTCTTTTTTCAACCATTATTCATGCATGAAAGTTTCTTTGGCAAGCAGAGATGTTTCCAGGCATTGCAGTAGTAGTTGCTTATATCGTTAAACATATTGGCTGAGTTCCCTTAATGTGGGCCAGGTTCATTTGAATTGTGGGCACTCTGGTGACTTTCTCTTGTGGCATGTTGTATTTTTCATCTCTCAGAACTTAGTTGTTCTATGAATGCGTAATTCACAACACTAGAATGTTGTCCTTTTGTCCTCACTGCCTCATTCTTTTGTAAATATTCATAGAATAATAACCCATCCTAGATTTTTATCTGTGAAAGGAACAGGCACTGTTGTTTCTGTGGCTCTCAGCTTTCCTTATAGTCCAACTCTTACAGCCATACGTTACTGCTGGAAAAGCTATAGCTTTTACTGTAGGGACCTTTGCTGGCAAGGTCACATCCATGCTTTTTGTATGCCATTCATATTTGCCATAACTTCAGGTACAGAGTAGGGAGGTATATAAATACTTTTAGCTGAAAAATAGAGAACTCTCTCACCCACATGTGTGCTAGAAAAAGCTCTGCAAGAGCCAGTTATTAAATTTTTATTGTGAACATTTACAGCTTGAAAAGCTACAAGTCAGGATTTGATTTATTGTTCTGTTGATTGTCTGGACTTTAAAAAGTGATGGAGAAATGCTAATAATGCAGATTAAACTTGAAAATATTTTGTGACTACTTTTTTGCCCCTGGAGAGCCAGTTGTTAAACCAACACAGCCCTGGTTTTGCCCAGGTAAATAGGCATAAGGTGCCATGATTCTTTCCTGATCTTCACTTATATCTTTACTAGATACTCTCAGAAATCTTCTGATATTTTTTGTGCCACACTACTCTGGTGTGTCCTTCTTTTTTCTTCCCATGGCCACCATAGACCATCTGAGAAGATTTTAGTATAAGCGCTGAATGGCTTTACCTATCAGGTATATCTAGTTCTAGACTTGGAGCCAGGAAGACCTGGGTTCAAATGCCAGTTCTGCCACTTATTAGTTATGTGACCATAGGAAAGTCACTTAATCTCCCTCAGTCTCAGTTTCATCATCTGCAAAATGGAGAAAACAGTACTTGTAATACCTACCTTCCAGGTTGGTTGTGAGGTTCAAATGAAATACTGGATGCAAAGTGCTTTGCCAACCTCAAAGTGCTGAATAAATCATCATTGTTGTTATTGTTTTGCAAAGGATCAGTTTCCAAATTTCATCAAAGTTATTTCAGTTTTTTATTGAAATTATGTGTAAATAGAGTAATGTGAAATGAAAAATGTATGTTGAAAGATGAAATTTAACACTGGTCAATGTAAATTCTCACATCTTTTTAATCAACTGCTTAAATGAGACTAGATAAAAATTCACATGAAAGAGATTTAAAACAGTAGTGAATTGCAAGTGAGTATGTCAGTGATGTGATTTGGCAGTAACTGTGATCTCAGGCTATATTAATAGATGCGTAGGGTCTAAAGCAGAACAAGGCAAATGATTGTCCTTCTATACTTTGCTCTACTCAGATCACATCAGAAGTACTGTGCTTAGATTTCTGTGCCAAATTTTATCAAAGATATTAACAGGATGGTAGATGGAGACCAAATAGGAGAATAGAAGCTATTCCAGATGGAAAATTGGTCGAAGGAATTGTAGAGTTTTTAACTTTGAAAAGAAAAGCATTTGAGAGCACATGATTCTTCCAAGTATTTTAAGGGTTATCCTATGGAAGAAGAATTTGTCTTATTCTGCTTGGACTCATAGGGCAGAGCCCTGGGTAGAAGTTTGCAGAGAGAAATATTTAATCTCAGTATAAGGAAACTTTTCTTAATTAATTAGAGCTGTCCCAAAGTGAAAGGAGTTGTTTCAGGAAGTGGTGGAGTTCTTCATTTGGAAATCACATTTTCTCAGGGATGTTATAAAAGAGATTCCTGTTGATCCTGCAAGTATAAAGGTTAGATGATTTGCTTGACAGCCTTAGAATATTGGAGTTCCTGAAGCAATTTTTCAGTCTCAATTAATAAAAATGTAAATCCCAGTGAAATTATGTTGGGCTAAAAAGCAATTCCATGGGGCAGCTAGGTGGCACAGTGGATAGAGCACCAGCCCTGTAGTCAGGAGGACCTGAGTTCAAATCTGGCTTCAGACATGTAACACTTACTAGCTGTGTGACCCTGGGCAAGTCATTTAACCCCATTGCCTAAACCCCTCCCCCAAAAAAAGCAATTCCATGTTTGTTGGTTTTGTGCTCTTTTTTCTATTTGTTCATTCTATACCTACAATGAGCTTATTTTTTACAAGGTAGACTAAGGAGGTACACTTCTAGAACTTTAAGGACATAATTTATCTGGGATAGCTTTCATAGCTAGTGAAAGAATTTTAACTAAATTCATTTTAATTCATTTTCCAAGTTTTATAATATGGTATGTGGAGTCAGATTAGTAAACGAACAGTTCAGTTGCTTAATGTTATTAGTTGAATTAATAATGGTGTTCATTTGGCCTTAGATTGTTCATGTTCTGCCTCCATGGTGCTTTTGGTTATATCTTATTAAAATACAAATGGAAAATAAAGTATTTAGCATTTTCATTTAGCTATAATGGAAACTTGTGATTCAGTACAAGGATTTTTTAATACCTTCCTAGAGGTAATTTGCAATACCATAGTTTCTTGACTCTTAAAATTGATTACTCGACTTCATTGATTTGAATAACTTTGGAATACATTAAATTAGGATACCCAGACTTTCCGAATTGAAATCTGGTGTTTTTTAAACTCTGCCATGCTAAGGTAATACCAAGATTTAAGTGGAAACTGCATGGAGATGATAAACCTCACAGCTGTTTTCCCTGCTAAAATGTCAAGAATTTTTTAAAAAACCATCAGAAATTCTACACCATTAAAGTGACACATGTTGAATGTGCTTTATCCTTTATCTAAATGTGCTTTTCTTAAAGTTTGAGGTTAACCTGTCCTGTCTATACAACTCATGAATTTTAAATGTTTGAATTATATTTTTATTGGTTTTGGACAAAGGGCATTATGAGACTTCAGAGCAAAAAGTGAATTATATGCTGTGGTCTTCAGAATAATTTAAAGTGAAGCTGAGTTTCTGATCATCATGAAACCATATTATTCTATGTCCTTAGCATTTCACAGAGCATTTTGTAAAAGTAATCCTCAAACCAATTCTTGACAGTGTCAATTTGACCAGAATAGGCAATACAAAAATAGATCCCCTAAAGGTTATATTAAACATCTCTGTGTCAGACAGCAAATTATTTACCCCTCTCATCTTAATCTTGAATGAATATTGCTTAGGATTACCCCCAAGGAACTTTGGGTATGGGCCTATAGACGTGTCACAATTATAGATGAGGAGACGGAGCCAAGATGGCAGAGTAAAAGTAGTGACTTGCTTGAGCTCTCCCCCAAACCCCTCCAAATACTGTAAAAAATGGCTCTAAACAAATTCTAAAGTGGCATAACCCACAAAAAGACAAAAGGAAACAGATTTCCAGCCCAAGACAACCTGGGTGGTTGATCAGGAAAGGTATATTGTGCCAGGAGCTAAGTTTGGCGTGGGCACTCAGGCAAAACAGGCCTCAGCAAACCTGGAGCAGCCCTCAGAGGACTGAATCACAGGCAGCTGTGGCAGTTTCCAGACTTCTTAACCCACGAACACCTAAGACTACTTAGAAGGTCAGTAGGAAAAGTCTGTGACCACCATGAGAGATAAACTCAGTCCCAGCCCCAGTCCCTGGCTATAGCCCTGGGGCAACGGCTGCTTCCAGAGCTTCCAGCCCACAGACTGAGGGGAAATTGAGTGGCTGATCAGAGGGAGAGTGCGGGGATCTCTTTGCTGGTGTTGAGGCAGGATTCTCTTGCTTTGCCTGTGCTTGGATCTGGGTCACAGTTATGGGGGCGGTCCTGGGGCAAGAAGGAGTGCTGGTGTGGTGGAGCTTGTAGTGGCTGTGGAGAGGGAATCGTCTTCACAATTCCAAGGTGGAAAAGAGTGCTTGTAGTCACTCTTAGACCAGAGCACAGGCCAGGAAAGGAGTAAACACCTTACCCGTTATCATACCACCTTGGAAGAACTGAAAATTTACAGGTCCCTAGAAGTATCTCTGAAAACAGCTGCACAAAACCCCCGAAGCTTGGGACAGTACATTTTCCACACAGAAAGCAGACCCCCTACCTTAACAAAGAGTTTAAAACTCAAGTAATTGGCTGGGAACATGAGCAAACTGTGCAAAAAATGTGACTATAGAATCTTTCTTTGGTGACAAAGAAGATCAAAACATACAACCAGAAGAAGACCACCAAGTCAAAACTCTTACATCCAAAGCCTCCAAGGAAAATATGAATTGGTCCCAGGCCATGGAAGAGCTCAAAAAGGATTTTGAGAATCAAGTAAGAGAAGTAGAGGAAAAACTGGGAAGAGAAATGAGAGTGATGCAAGAAAATCATGAAAAACAAGTCAACAGCTTGCTAAAGGAGACCCAGAAAAATACTGAAGAGAATAGCACCTTAAAAAGTAGCCTAACCCAAATGGTAAAAGAGGTCCAAAAAGCCAGTGAGGAGAAGAATGCCTTCAAAAGCAAAATTGGCCAAATGGAAAAGGAAGTCCAAAAGCTTACTGAAGAAAAACTTCCTTAAAAATTAGAATGGAGCAGTTGGAAGCTAGTGACTTTATGAGAAATCAAGATACTGTAAAATAGAACCAAAAGAATGAAAAAATAGAAAATATGTGAAATATCTCATTGGAAAAACAACTGACTTGGAGAATAGATCCAGGAGAGAGAATTTAAAAATTATTGGACTTTCTGAAATCCATGGTCAAAAAAAGAGTCTAGACATCACTTTCAAGAAATTAACAAGGAAAACTGTCCTGATATTCTAGAATGAGAGGGCAAAATAGAAGTTAAAAGAATCCACCAATCACCTCCTGAAAGAGATCCCCAAAGGAAAAATCCTAGGAATATTGTGGCCAAATACCTGAGTTCCCAGGTCAAGGAGAAAATATTGCAAGCAGCCAGAAAGAAAAGTGTTGTGGAAACACGATCAAGATAACATAGGATTTACCAGCTTCTACATTAAGGGAATGGAAGATGATATTCCAGAGGTCAAAGGAGATAGGATTACAACCAAGAATCACCTACCCAGAAAAACTGAGTATAATCCTTCAGGGGAAAAAATGGTCAATCAGTGAAAGAGAGGACTTTCAAGCATTCTTGATGAAAAGACCAGAGCTAAACAGAAAATTTGACTTTCAAATACAAGACTCAAGAGAAACATGAAGAGGTAAACTGGAAAGAGGAATCATAAGACTTATTAAGGTTGAGCTGTTTACATTCTTGCATGGAAAGATGGTATTTGTAACTGATGAGACCTTTGTCAGTATTAGGGTAGTTGGAGGGAAAAAATTATATGTATGTATGTATAGATAGATAGATAGGTAGATAGATAGATAGAGGGCACAGGATGAGTTGAAGATGAAGGGATGATATCTGAAGAATAAAATTAAGGGATGAGAGAGGATTATAGTGGGAGAAAGTGAAAGGGAAAGGTAGAATGATGTAAATTATCTCACATAAAACAGACAAGAAAAGTCTCTTACTGTGGAGGGGAAATGGGGGAAGGTGAAAGGGAATGAGTGAATCTTATTCTTATTGGATTTGACTTAAGGAGAGAATAACATCCACACTCAGTTGGATATGGAAGTCTATCTTACCCTATGGGAAAATAGGGAGGGCAGATTTGGGGGGGTGGTAATCAGAAGCAAACACTTCTAAAGAGGGACAGAGTCAGAAGAGAGAATAGAATAAGTGGGAGATGGGATAGGATTAAGGGAAATATATCTAGTTTTTCACAAGATAACTACTGTGGAAGTGTTTTGCATGACTACACGTATATAACCTGTATTGAGTTGCTTGCATTCTCAGTGAAGGTGGGTGGGGAGGGAGGAAGGAAGAAAATTTGGAACTCAAAGTTTTAAAAATAAATCTTAAAAAAAATTTAAAAATTTCTTTTCACATGCAAAAAAAAATTATAGCTATTATGAAAGATTCTGTAACTCATAGGCTTAGTTTTCCTGGGCTCTAGCCATCTTACAATATATGCCTTATAAATTGCCATAAAGGCTTTTCTGATGTTGGGAAATATAAGCTTGACCAGATAGTGTTTTGTGGTGTGGTCACTTTTAATTCTCCTGTACTATGTTAAAAACTTTTATTTGCCATATTCAGCCTATCAAATGGACCATTTTAATTAAAGATCCCACTGAAAAAATGATTGTCTAATCCTGAAATGATCTGTTTTTGAAAATGAAATAGTATTGAAATAGTTTAGTGTTAGGTTTAAAATTAAGTCTGTTTTTGGACGTAGTATCATTTTTGATAAATGACAGATCCTAGTTTGAGTTCGTTGATGTTTTTTGGAGAATATTATAATGGCAACATAAACACACTTTATAATCCAAAGGTATATGCCTTCTTCCTGAATCAAAGCCCCTTGGTTAGAGCCGAAGTCAGAAGGAAAACAATTTTTTAAGGGAACAATTTTTCAAGATTTTTAGTTTTCTCTCTATTTTGTTGCAGTGCCACATCTGTACCATATATAATTTGGGCCACTGCTTTGTTACGAGTGTTTAAAAGTAGAGCCCATTGGAAACTCTTTAGTGCAATCACATTTAAATATGGCTATCTAGTTTTAGTGATGATGTGTTCATTAAAATAAATACCAAAATATTTGATGTTATGGCTAAATATTTATGTCCCATCACTATTTGCTAACTTCCTTTCAGATATTATTACTTTCCTTTAAAAATAACCTTAAATAATATTCTTCTATGAATAGTACTACCTAATCAATAGCCATTTAAGCTTGATACAACTAAATGACCGTATGTTGTCTGTATAGAGGAAAATAAAGATTTTGCAAAGTTCGCTTCAAAAACTTCTGGATTTAATAATCTTTTAATTATGTCATTGAGGGAAGAGAGGCACTTTGGCATATTGGATAGAGAGCCAGCCTCAAAGCTGGGAAGATCTGGGTTTAAGTACCACCTCTGACTTATATTCATCGTGTGACCATGGGCAAGGCACTGAAACTATGAGCACTAGACCAAGCACTAGACTAAGACTGTCAGTTGCCAAGGAAATGCTAACTTTCATTGGTAGGAAAAATTTCCCTACCCAGGAGTTCCCTGTACTAATGAAATCACAGGTCCAGGCCTATCCCCATCCCATTAAGGTAAAGATCAAGGAAAGTAGAGTTAAGACAGAATTGTTTCAATTTTCAGGCAATAAAAATCCTTATCAGAAACTTGAGCCTCCTTTTATCTGACAGTGATGTCAATGAGGAGCTGTTGTAAAATGACTAGAGCTATTGAATTAGTTATTCAGTTTGTTGTTGTTGGTCCTTCACTTCTGAAGAGGATCAATGCTGTGATGTTAGGGTCAGGGTACAGTGTGTTCAACTATGGCTGATCAGTTCAATACAAGTTCTCAGAAGGCTGTACCACAGGTTGGGCACAGGTAGTCTGTTAGAACATTTGGGATGGAGATGTCTCTGGAATACATCTCACGCTTCCTTTGAGCTACAATGATTTTACTTTTTGCTTACAGAGTGTAGTGCCTTCTTTGATGTGGCCATATCACATGCTGGGTGGTCCTGTGCCAACATCTCCCATGTCCTACAATTTCTACTAAAGTTCTTCAGAGACTTTAAGAGAGTCCTTGTGCCACTTCTTCTGACCTCTGTGTGAGCGCTTGCTTTGTGTGAATTGTCTGCAAAGTAGTCTTTTAAGTAAGCATGGGTTTGGCATTTGGGCTTACACAGCCAGCCCCTTGGAGTTGTGCTGTCTGCAGTAGAGTTAGAATTGTTGGCAGTCCAGCTCAAGAGACGACCTTGGTGTCCAGTGCCGTATCTTGTCAGGTAATCTTCAGAATCTTCCTAAGACAGTTCAAGTGGAAGCAGTTCAGTTTTCGGACATGCTATGTTGTCTATATTTCGTAAGCATACAGCGGTGAGGTCAGCACAATGGCTCTATAGACCTTCAATTTCGTATGCATCCTAATACCTCAGTTACTCAGTAGTAGATATGCAAAAGCAGAATAGATTTGCTGATTTGGGATCCTTGTGCAGCTTTAAAAAATATAGAGTAATAGAGTAATTGAGGCAGCTAGGTGGCACAGTGCTTAGAGCAACCAGGCCTGGAGTCAGGAAAACTTGGATTGGCATTGATAATCTCCTTGGATTTTCTTTAGTCTTCTAGATTTTACTCTAAATCAGGGGTGGGGAACCTGATGCCTCAAGGCCACATGTGACCCTCTAGGTCCTAAAGTATGACCTTTTGACTGAATCCAAACTTCACAGAACAAAGGATTGGACCTTGAGGGCCTAAAGGGCCACATGTGGCCTCAAGGCCGCAGGTTCCTCACCTCTGCTCTAGATGTTTACCTTACAAGTTCAAGAGACTTGTTAGATGATAGTTGTCCGAGTTTTGTTTATTTTTCTTTTTATGGGTAGGAAAGACAGTACTTGGTTTCTTCTCAGCAGGGAAAGCTCCTGTGCTGTTAGATTGAGTGAATAATTTAGCCAGAACTGGAAATCACCAGTGAAGGAATTGTTTAAATATCTCTAGGGGCAGCATATCCTCTTCTGTTATCTTGCCTGGAAAAAGAAATTTAATGAGGCCTTTAAATTTGCCTCTGCAAATAATGTGGTCTTATTATCATGTTAACTAGGGTACACTGAATCATATTTATGTCTGTTAGAAATTTGGAACTGAAAAAGTGAGGGAACCCTCAAAATTTTACTATAGTAATTATTCCAGATATTGATATACCTATTAGATATGTATCAATTTAATTTATTAGGCAGGTAATATGAAGTAGTAGTAATTATAAAGAATGAATATGACCTCATCAAGAACACATCATTCCAGAGTAACTTAATTTCCTTTTTTGACAAAGTAGGTCTAAGGAGTAATATAAATACGTTTACCTAGATTTTGGCATTGCATTTGGCAAAGCTTCTCATCTTCTGTGGGTAAGTTGCAGAGATGTAGATGAGGTGATCATACAGTTAGGTTTATTTAGACTTGCTGAATGACTAAACCTAAAGAGTAGTCATTGAGGGTCATTCAGTGGACCCAATAGAGTATAGTACTCTACTGGAGCACCCCAAAGATATGTCCTATTCCCATCACCATTTACTATGTTTCTTAGTTATTGAATAAAAAAAAAAGTAGATTACTTGCTTGTCAAATTTTCAGATGACACAGTCAGTAGGGATAGCTTCTGTCTTACTAGGGTGAGAGTTAAGATCCAAAAATCCTATCAGTCTAGAATCTTAGGTGAAATTCAATATGACAATCTCTTCCAAATTTCCCTGCGTTTTTTGTGATTGATACCACCATGCTTCCTGGTGCCCTGTTTGCAACCTTGAAGTAATGCTTGCCTCTTTATGTTCTGTCAGCTACCAAGCTTTGTTGATTCTTTTTTTGTTCAGTCATTTTTTCAGTTGTGTCTGACTCTTTGTGACTCCATTTGGGGTTTTCTTGGCGAAGATACTAGAGTGGTTTGCCATTTCCTTCTCCAGCTCCTTTTTCAGATGAGGAAACTAAGGCAAACAGGATTAAGTGACTTGCCCAGAATCACACAGCTAATAAGTACCTGGGGCCAGATTTGAACAAGATGAGTCTTTCTGACTTGAGGCCTGACACTTTATCCAATGTGCCACCTAACTGCCTTTTGTTTATTCTAACAGTTCAATTCAGCAAACATATGTTAAGCTTCTACTAAGTGCAAAGTGTTGTGCCATTAGGGACACATAGACAAACTAAAATTGGCCTAGCCCTTAAGATGCTTACATTCAGCTAAGTGAAGGTAGGGTGGGAGAAGAGTCAACCTGTATCCATTAAAATAAATATACAATATATGCAAGATAAATTCAAAAGGAAGAGAGCTAATGGGGACTGGATGGGGGCTAGGTGACAGAAGAACCGGAGACCTCACATAGTAGTTAGAATGTGATCTATTCTTTGGGAAAAACAAAAAAACAAGCAATAGATTCTGTGAAGAGGTGATTGGAGACCACTTTTGCAAAGACCTCTTTTTGCAAAGGAGATGGAAAATGGTATATGAGGGACAGCTAGCAGGCCAGTTTGACTAGAACAGAGAGTGTGTGGGCCTTAAAATCATGCTATGTACAAATATGTTGAAAGAACTGGGAATATTTAGCCTGAGGGAGAAAAGACTAGGTGAAATGGAAAGAAAAAAGGAAGATGATAGCTATAGCTATGTTAGCTATAGTTATCTTCAGATAAGTATCTTTAGGTATTTATGTTGTTGTCATACAAAAGACAAATCTGAAATGTTCTGCTTTTGCCCTGGAGGACAAAACTAAAAAGCCGGGTAGTGGGAGTGACAGAGGGAAATTTCAACTTGATGGTGATCTAAGCCATCTTTTTTTGTTTTGTTTTGTTTTTGGTTTTTGGTGAGGCAGTCAGGATTAAGACTTGCCCAGGGTCACACAGCTAGTAAGTGTCAAGGATCTGAGACTGAATTTGAACTCTGGTCTTCCTGACTCCAAGGCCAGAGCTCTATTCACTGTGCCACCTAGCTGCCCTTATCCAAGCTATCTTAATGGGGAAAGAAGTACCTTGGAAAGCAATAAATCCCTTTTCCTTAGAAAGCTTCATGTAGAGCCTACATGGCCGACCACCTTTTGGTGATATTTAGATTTGGTTGGACTAGAAGGTTTCTGTTGTCTCTTTCAGCATAATTTCTGTTGCTTACTTGGGTTTTAACTTTATTTCTCCTGTCCTTCCTATATTCATTAAAAAACAATTCACCATTTCATACATTGTTAATGAGTTGATTTGTTTTCCTTGACCATGCTTATTTGTTAATAAGATGTGGTGGAAGGAGTGTCATTGGGAGTGACAGTGATGCAGAAATGGATAAATGAACAAATAAGTGAATGAATGAATGAAAGCAGAATCACTAAAGACATTAAAAAAACAAAGTCCTTCTGAAAGATCCTGAAGGAGAAAATTGTTGCCTCCTATGATCTAACAGTGATACGAGGTTCTAAGGGTAGATTGATAAGTATTTATAACTTCTTTATCTGTGACTAAGTGAAATGAGGCTACTTTTATCTGAGGTCTTGGAAATAAAGAGACAATGAAGCACTGGGTTTTCCTTCCCTAAATTGGCTTCCAGCTAACAAAATTTGCTAGGGAGATTGTGAGGGTTTGTCAGAGATTAAGAAAACTAAAATGAATTCCTAGTGATTATATTAATTCCTATTCACAATTTAAAAACTATTAGTAACTGAGAATAATGGAAAAGAAACTGATATATTCCAAGGAGCAGTTTGTCCTGCCAAATAAGAAAGCATAAATTCCAAAGAAGCTATCCTTGCTGGTCCTATGCAGCCAGTACAAATAAAATGTAAAATGAGAAATATATATACATATGTACATATAGTGATTGCCAGTAGAAAACTAAATTTTAGCTTTTGGAGCAGTTCTAAACCCCCCAACCCCCAGGGGGACGGGAAACAGCATCATGAAAGCAGTAGCTTTAGCTGAGAACACACGAAGATACCTGTTTTTTCTCTTTAAGCCTAAGTTCTCTGATTGAAAATGTCAATGCATGGAGCTAGGAAACTCCCCCTTCTCCCTCCTCTCCCTCCTCTCCATCCTCTCCCTCCCCTCATGGCTAGTGTTCCACATTTTTATTTTTCTTTCTCAGTGGTTGTATCCTTGGCCTAAATTGTCTCAGTTTATTAGATGGCATGTTCTTCAGTAATGACTGTTCAGAATCTTAAATGTGTCGTCAACTAGCATGTCTAGTAAACTTATAAAAAAAAAATCTATTGATCTAATCCTTTAATAGTTACATTTTTGTTATAAGCTTTTCTTGGCATGTGTTCTATCTTGACTAAGTTGTTCTTCCTTTTTGTCTTTTTGCAGCATTAGTCACTATGTCATTGTCATGTGTATGACCATCTTCCTGGTCTTACTCAGTGGACTGGCACAACTCCTAACAACAAAGAAAATCAAATTGTGGGGAAAAACCAAGCCCCACTTCATGTGATGTTGCTGCAGATTTCCGATGGCACCTGGATTTCATTCAGCCTCTTCTACTTCTATACTTCTATTTTTAAACTCTAATTTAGGAGGATTGACATGTCATAAAATCCCATCAAGGATTCAACATAATTTAGTTTTGGAAGATTAATAATGGTGTATAACATTTTCTGCTCCCACAAAGGGCAATACATTTGGAGCTCTAAATCTAGAGATATCTAGAATTAAGTAGTTTCCTTTTTTGAAGTTAAATTTTTGTTAAAAAAAAGTGTGGTTATGTCTTTGAAAAAACCATCATGAAAGTATTCTTCATCTTCATTTTTTCCCTTTAGCTGCAGCTTTTCTTCCAATTGTTGATATGCTGCACCTGCAGAAAGCTGGCTTTTGTCTGAGAATAAATACAGCCCTTACAGGACAGCTGTAGGTATACTCTATGAAGATTTTATTAACATATTTCTTGTGCTGATTATATCCCAAACTATAACTGTGACTGAACTTTGACATATATCACCAGGTAGCACCATAGTATTTATCAATATGTAAAATTAGCTTTGAGGCCATATTTTCTAATTGGCTGAATTGACACATTATTTAATTCTTCTGGTCTTCAAAAGATCTCTGATTTCCTTAGTGTGATTGGCCAAAATATTTCTCATCACCTGGTGGCCAAATTTTGGTGATGGGAATTTTTGTTTTCAGCCAGATTAGGTATTATAAGAGTCTACTGGGTCAGTACTTGAAAGCTTTCCATTCTGATATGAATTGATAGAGTCAAGAGTACTGTGTCTAACTAGAAACCAGAGTTTCCAGACCACAAGGAGGCATCAAAATAGGACTTTAGTTGAGGTTAAGGTTTACTGAAATAGAAAGGTTGGCTGTTGATATTTTTGTACACAGGATTCAGTAGGAAGAGTACAGTCTTTAGAATGAAAAGATCTGGGTTCAAATTCTACCTCAGATTCTTACTATCTACAAGACTTTGGGCAAGTCATTTAATCTCCCTGGGGCTTAGTTTCCTTACCTCCAAAAGAAAGAGGTTGATCTAGATCAAGATTTTTTTCAATTTCAATTTTTATTTTTAACATTTATTTTTAAATTTTTAGTTCCAAATTCTCTCCATCTCTCCAGTCCTTCCATCCCCACCTATTGAGAAGGCAACCAATATGACACCAATTATACATGTGAAGTCATATAAAACACATTTCCATATTAGCCATGTTACAAACAAAAAGGCAAGAAAAATAAAGAAAATGAAAAAAGTATGATTTAATCTGCACTCAGACTTCATCATTCTTTCTGTGGAGGTGGATAGCATTTTTCATGATGAGTTCTTTGGAATTGTCTTGGATCATTGGATTGATTAGAGTAGCTATCTTTTGCAGTTGTAGATCAAGATTTCTTAACCTTTTTTTTGCATCATAGATCCCTGTGGTAGTCTGGTGAAAACTACAGACCCGCTTTTCAGACTAACTACGCAAAACACACAGGAAGACAAAGGAAACAAATTACATTGAAATACAGTTACTAATTTTTTTTTTAACAAATTCATGGGTCCCATGTTAAAAACTTCAGATCTAATCAATGAACATATGCAATGTAGGTAGCTTCTGAGGTTCCTTTTAGCTCTAAATCTGTGTTTATATGATCCTTTTCCTCTCCCCAAATCCTACCAAATGTAGTGAGGAAAAAGCAAATTTGTCCTCTTAAATCTAATTAGAAAGGAATAAGAGACCTTTTCATGGGTAGATTTAATCTGGTGGATCTTCTCAGATCAGCAAAATAGAAAAGGTTTAATATTTTGTAAAATGGAAAATCTTTTGATTTAGAATCAGAAGATATGTGTTCAAGTCTCAGCTCTGACCACAAGCTAGCTATGGCACTGTGGAAAAAGTGAGCAACCTCTTAGAGTCTGTCTCATAGAATCAAAAATTATGTCCACAAAGGTCATGCAGTCCAGTTCCCTCACTTTACAATTGAGAAAATATGGTCGATTTCATCATAAACAAAATGATGGTGCTATCTCACATTTATAGGTATTGAGGTTGACAAATTTATCTAACACTCAAGAATTTTGAAAGAAGTGCTTTGTAAACTTTAAAACATCATATAAATGAAAGAAGTGTAAAAAGGCTTTACCATCATAGAACACTTAATACATTTGATAATCTTTTTCTGTGAGTTAAATTGTAAACTACTTCATTGTCAAACTAAAAGAGCCATGTTTCAGTTGAGTCCAGCAAACATTTATGAACTACTTATGCTTCCATATACTTGTACTACAAATACTTGTAAAATATTTGTGGAACACTGTGATTGTCAGGAGATACAAAGTGTATCTCAAACCAGAGTCCTACCATCATGAAGCCTATGGTCAGTCTAATAGGGAAATGCAATACGTTTGTAGATAGAATATAAATTCCTTTAAGGGTAGAGACCATTATCATTTTTGTCTTTACATTGCTCCAGCCTAGCATGTTATAAGCACTTAATAAATGCTTGTTCATTGATTCATATTCTTATAACTATAATGCACAAGAGGTACATTAAAAATCTAGAAACCAAGGTGTTGGTGAAGTCCAAGATGGAAACAGTTTCTGAATAAATCTAAAATACTAAAACTTACGGTGAATATTAAAAAACTGGACTGCTGATGTTTTCTGGCTATGAAATTACAGCCCAAAGCCTAAATATCCTTTCATTAAATTTAGGTTATCATCTGTAAACCAATAGAATATGTTGAGAGCAATTCTTATTTGGTCTTGCCATAAAGTAACCTTTCTAGATTGCCATAGGTTTGGGCTTTTGCTCTGGACATCATTATTCTCTTTGGCATAACATTCATGTGTCCAAAAGTGAGAAAAGAATAACTAAAAAGTTGACTTGGGCTGATGTGAAGCTTTTTTGACATGAGACCCATTTTAAAGAAGGAATTTCTTTTGAATTAAATTAGAATGTTGCTAATTCACAGTAATGACTAGAAAGCCCACTGAAGATTACTACATTTTTCAACTTGTTGGGTGAGTGAGCAAACATAATTTAGAAGATTTAGGGAATCAGTTTGGTAAAATGTTCTTTGTTCCTTTCTCCTTAGAATTGTATCTTGGTTTCAAATTATTTATGGTAATGCTGCAACACACACCAGCCAGGACATTATACAGTGTATCTGTATATATAAATACATATGTATAGATTTTGATTTTGACCATGTTAAAATAAGACCTTGGGTATGATCTTTAATCAGTTCCAAGAATTAAGATGATATTGTTGTATTTTTGGTTCAGATGTACTTAAGGATTAGTGAAATTTTTTCATGCCCCTGAGGACTTTTTGGTCAGTTTTTCTACAAATAGAAGAAAGCTGTTCTTATAAATATTTATCTTGTGTAACTCAGTTTAAATCCAAATCTGCCTTATTTACTCTTCTCTTCCTCTGCCCCTAAATTCTCACACAAAGGAATGAATGCATATCTTATCTCTGCATTGTAAAAGGTGCAGTATGTTTTGTCCAGAGCATTATTGTGCTAATCAAAACATGTCTCTTATAATATGGAAGCAGTGTGTGATTTTACCAAAAGGGAAACATTCAGAGGAAATTCTGGTTTTACATTGCAATAATCTATAAATAGGTTCCTCTGATTCACTTAGATAACTGACTTAGCTGCAGGGACCTTCCCTGTTTTGTGGTTTACAAAATGTCTTGGGAAATACTGAAATGTAGATTTTGTATTTTTATACCAAATGGCTAAGAAAAAATAAATAAGGTTTCATTGAAATTTGAGTGTGGGCAACTCTAATGCTACATCCCGTAAGAATCTCTTACTGAATTCTAGTCTTTGCTATGCTAGATTTTCATTTTAGGTTCTAGGATTTTTGCCAACATTATTTTCATTATTAGGGTATACCAAAGGCAATTAAAACATTCTTTTAAAGTTGAAACTATGTTGACCAAGTAGTAGAATATAGTTGTAGCCTCAGTGTTTTTATTCTCTACCTCATAGAGCTGTTTTAAGGTTCAGATGTGTATTCAAAGCGCTTTATAAACTGTAAAGCTTTATACAAATGGACGTTATTTATTTCCCCAAAAGCAATTTTTGAATAGTAGTTAAGTTTCCAGGATATTCTACAAAAGTCCATTAAAACCGTTATGTAGGAGAATTAAAGAACTTAACTACCAGTTGTCACATCATTCGGTATGAAAGTCGTGATTGTCAACTTTGATCACTGGTAGATATCTTTTCTTCTCCATTCCTCAAGCTTAATGCAGCCTTGGAAGTGAGAGCTAAGTTTTCCTTCTCTGATTTAGCATCTAGATAAAAGAGAAAGGAAACAGGGTAGAAAGCAAAGGACTGCAGAGATGGTGAAGGGAAGGCAGAAGGTTGTTGTAGACCGAAAGGAAGGGAAGGGAAAAGGAAGTGGCCATTCCCTCAGAGCCTTTGACAAAGAGGCAGATTTTCATTATTGAGTACTTCCTGCCCTCATATCTGGATGAGTATTCAATGAAACAATTTGCTAGATTATAAAAGTGTAATGTTCCCATTTTATTGGTATTCATTTAGGTGGGATTGTTATTATGGTATATGTTTCCAGTGTTTGTGGCAGAATTTTGTTTTTGGCAAGCAGGCCTTTTTTTTTTTTAAACTGTCATTACTTTGAAAAATTTCACTTATTAAATTAATTTTAGAAAGAACGATACAGGGAATTTTTGAGTTTGAAGATATCATGCATTCAGTCCACTTCCCCTAAATTTTTAGGAATTGGATTATAGTTTTCACTTGCTGTGTTTTTCTGAATAATGCATTTATTTGCTTTACCAGAAATAAGGTTGCAGTGAATTTTTTTGGTTAATTGAAGACCACCTCAAAAACAATTTGGAACATTTATAAAAAATGCATGAAGTTTCTACTGATAGTGTCACTGTATTGTATGTAATTTAATTTAATCTCTATGAAAAAGTAAGATCTTGTAAGGTTACTTGGGTTTTGCAGAGTGTTTATAGGAGAGATGAGCAATTGTACAGAGTTTTTATACCATAGAAATTTAAAAAAAAATAAATTTCCAGTCTCTGTTTTCTCCTAAATTGTCTCTTTCCTTTTTGAAATTATCCTTTTTGTTTTCTTTTTGGTGAGGTGATCTCAGGGTTAAGTGACTTGCTCAGAGTCACACAGCTAGTAAGTGTTAAGTGTCTGAGGCCAGATTTGAACTCAGGTCCTCCTGACTCCAGGGCTGGAGCTCTATCTACTGGGCCACCTAGCTGCCCCATGCAATTACCCTTTTTAAAATTTCTTATTAATTGGGTTACAGTTTCAAGGTGTAAGTGTGTAAGGATTATGAATTTATCAAAATTTTCTGTATTCAATTGTGATTCATCCAAAAAAACCCCAAAAATCTAATGTCAATAGGCTAAAGGAAAATTTTTGCAGCATAAATTCTTTTAGGAATTTAGTCAATCAATAAACATTTATTAAGGGCCTACTCTGTGCCATGCACTGTGCTTAGAGCACATTTACGAAAAGAGACAAAAGATAATCCCTTCCCCCACCAAAGGAACTTAAAATCTAATGGGGGAGACAACATGCAAATAAATATATACAAAGCAATCTATATATGGAATAACTAGGAAATAATTTAAAAGAGAGAAAGCCCAGGAATTAAGAAGAGTTGGGGAAGCCTTCCTGTACAAGGTTGGATTTTAGTTGAGACTGAAAGGAAGCCAGGGAGGAGAGAAAGCATTGCATGCATGGGGGACAGCCAGAGAAAATTCTTAGAGCTTGATTGTGTATCTGATACTCCCAATTAGTTGAAGTATTTCAGTTTTTCTTTTAGTATTATCAGCTTGTTAGAAGGACAAGAATATTGTCACTTTCAAAGTAGAGGATATAGAGCCTTGAATATTAAGTAAAAAAGAACAATAAACTATAAATGAGAAGCTTTGCTTAAGAAATTAGAAATCCTAAACTTGAATCCTGGTCCCACAAAGGTGCCCCTCCACCTAGCACTTTAATCTTCCTTGATCTTTCTGATAGGATGTTGTAAAAAATATGTTTTATTCCTACAAAGAAACATTTTTTAAAATATCCATGAAGATGACTTTTTTATTCTTTTTTTCATTTTCTAGATTTTCTTCTGAAATTTGAAAATGAAAAGTACTGTCTATCGCTATTATCTAATCATCAAAAATAGATTCTGAAATCTAGAATTCTCCTAAGACTTGTGCTATGTAGAGGAAAGAGCAAGGTGCTGATCTTCTAGAAGCTTTTCTTAATGTGAGGCTCATAAAGAGAGAACAAAGAAAGGCAATGTTAGCAGACGGGCCATTACTGGGATCTTAGATTCCAGAGCAGGTGTTCTTACCCTTTTGTGTGTGTCATGACCCCTTCCACAAGGTGGTGAAATTTATGGATCCCTTCTAAGAATAATGTTTTAAATGCATAAAGTAAAATGCATAATATTTCAAAGGAAACCAATTATATTGAAATCTGGTTATCAAAACTTTTTTTTTAATTCATGGACTCCAGTTTAAGTACACCTGTTAGAGTATCCTAGAGCTATAGGGAAAGGATTAAGAAAAATGATGAATTAAATTAACGTTTCTTAGAAAGGGGTACGGCATCTCAATATTATTCATTCAGATTAAGAGACCATGATTAGAGTTGGGAGGACTGGGAGCATTCTGGAAGGGAAAGGAGAAAGAAGATAATAGACATCCAAGGAATCTGGGCTGGGGTAAGGCAAAAGTCATATACAAATTAATGACAAGGGAAGGAGTCAACTGTGGGGAAAAAACGGATTATATGAGAGCAAGTAAAATAAAACTATGAGTTTTGCTGATTTAAAATAAAAAAATAAATGCATGTAAGGATTTAACAATAGCTAGCATTTATGTGTTACTTTAAGGTTTATAAAGTGCTTTACAAATATTATCTGATTTTATCCTCTCAATAACGGTAGGAGATGGGTGCTATTATTATCCCTATTTACAGATGAGGAAACTGAGAATGAGAGTTGCTCAGGGTCATACAGCTAGAAAGAGTCTGAGGCCAGATTTGAAATCAGATCTTTCTGACCTTAGGTCCAGTATCACTGTACCACCTAGTTACCCAATGGAAGAAAGCACAAACTTAATTAAAACCTTAAATTTGAATGGATTAAACCTCCCAATAAAATGGAAGTAAATGGTGAAATGAATAAGAAACAAAACCCAATGATTTGTTGTGTTCAAGAAATATATTTAATACATGAAGACACATACAAAGGGGATATGGGGGAATAGGGGAAAAATACACATCAAGCAATTCCAAAATAGTAGTTGTTCATAATTTCAGATAAGATAACAATGGAAGCTAATAATGTCAAGAGAGATAAACAGGAAAACTTGTGCTTAAATACTCCATAGGTAATTAAATAGCATTATTAATTATATTTTTATTGAGATATTTATTATTAATAATGATAATCATTAACTGAGGGTGTATCACATATCAGAGCACATAAATTCTTAAAAGAGAAAGCTAATTGAGTTGCAAATAGATATTGACACTAATGTAATAATTATAGGAGACTTTTAGATCAGCCTAAATCTCACAAAACAATAATAAGGAAAGCATATAGCTCACCAAGACATTGGAATTAGATTTGAAAGAGCTATGGGGATTTCTGAATGGGGAATGACAATGAACATATGTATTTCTCAATAATGAGTTGATCAAAGAACAAATTATAGAAAAAAGCCAAAAAAACTCTATTTTTAAAGAATGAAAAAGAATTTATTATGAACCACTATGTGCCAAGCATTGTGCTAAGTATGCAAATACAAAAGCAAAAACAGTCTCTACCCTCAAGAAATTTACTTTTTAATAGAGGGATACAGTACACTTATGGTACCAGTACCCAGTGAAGGCCATTTTGGTCTTAAAAGTTACAGTAATGATGAATGAAACCATAAGGGTTCCAGGAACAAAAGCAGAATTGATTTGGTCATGGTTCAAGAACTAGATGTTGGGGGGGGCGTATGGAAAGTTGAGTAATGATGCAACGATAATGGGATTAGCAGTGCTATTGACAAAATGGTCAGGAATTAGAGAGTGAAGTGAAGTACAGCAGAACCTGGCCTGAAATAGTGGTCCCACAGAGTCAGTCATTAGTTAGGACATTGAGACCCCAGAGAAAAGTTGCATAGATAAAATGGTTAAAACCAGCCTCAAGGGCATGTTCTCTGATCCAAGATGCAAGGTGATTGGAGAGAATTTCAATAAAATGGCCACACAAAATAAGAGTTAGAGATCTTAACCCAATCTCATAAAGATGTGTCAAACAAACCATAAGTAAAAAAAAAAAATCCTGGTCCAGACTGTAGTGGGAGCAAGATCTTAATCACTTCTCCTTCCCTAATGCAAGTTAAGCTAGTTTTTCCTTAAAAGGAATTGAAACCATCCCTGAGATTTGATTGGCTCAAGGGTTTAAAGGTTCAGTCTATTGACATACTTTTTTCTCAAACAGAAGACAAAACAGAAGACTTTCCAGCATCCTTCATACTATTAGGCTGATGGAAAACTATAATCAATTTAGTTTGGGGAGCTTCACTCGACCAAGTCAGCTCAAGGTATCTTCGATGCCTATCCTTATTGACCATCTTTCTCTTGGTATGGCTTAAGTAAATATCCTTTTTTAAACTGTTGGATGATGTACAAATGTATCATTTCATTCTAATAATGAACCTGTGCTACCAGGAGATGGGCATGAGTCAGGACCAACACAGAACACAGCTGGATTTGCAAGTGAATTCTATTAAAGAGCAATTAATACCTACTCTAAAAGAAATTATTCTTAGTAATAAAAAGGAGCTTTAGCAAATTTTGTAGTTGACAAATATGGTCCATATATCAGAACCAAGAAGAAAAAAATTACAAAAATAAACCAATATCACTAATAAATATCTTTGCAAAATTTTAAACAATTTAGGAGACTAACACAATACATATTCAAAATTAGTCAACTGTTGCCAAACTAGATTTATATAAGGGATTTAAAGATAGTTTAATAATAAGACAATTAGTATAATTAATTAGATAATCAACAAAGCCCATATTGTATCAGTGATGTAGAAAAAGACTTCTATCGTAAATAGCAATTGTTTATATTAACCCTAAAAACAATCCCTAAAGGATCTTTTGTAATATGCTTAAAGTACATATTTAAAACAGTCAATATTATTTGTGATGGAGAAAAATAGAAAAGAAGGTTAATGGAACAGAATGTACAAAATATAGAATATACAAAATATGGAAGCAACCAATCACACTAGACCAATGTTTGATAAACCACACAAACACTATTGAGAGGACTATTTGATTTTTTTAAAAAGTTGATTCATGCATTTTATTTGTTAAATTTAATTTTATTTATTTCCATTGCAAAAGTCTTTTTTTCTTTCCCTCTCACATCCCCAACCCTATTGGGGGAAAAAACCCTTTGTAATAAATATGCATAATCAAGCAAAGCTAATTCCCAAATCGGCTATGTCTAAAAAACATGTCTCATTCTGTACCCTAAGTCAATCACTTCTCTCTCACGAGGTGGATAACATGTTTTATCATGAAAAGAGAATTCCTATTTGAAAAAAATCACTGAAAGCTGGAAAGAAATTTGATGAAATTAAATAAACATATGCCACATTTCACAATAAACTAAATAGATCAGCAATCAAAATATAAAAGATTGAATCCTAAAAAAATTAAAGGAGAATGGTAGGTTGCGTCTTTCACCACCATGATTAGGGAGAACATTTTTAACTAAGAAAGGGATAGAGAAGGTTACAAAGGACAAAAATTTCAATCATGTAAGTAAAAAAATTTACATGAATCAAATCAATTCAGTTAGAATAAGAAGAAAAGCTCTTGACTGAGAACTACAATCTTTGTTCTGTAATCAAGTAGCTCTGATAAAAGTCTAACATCCAAAATTTATAGGGCACTGACTCAGACATATAAGATTAAGAACCAATAGCTATCAGTGATCAAAACATGAAAAAAAGTTTTGAAAGAAAGAAATTCAAACTGACTGTAGTCAGAATGGGGTATAGGGAGGTCATATATGGGAAAGGTAAGTTTTATTGTGGTTAGAGGAAAAGGAATGCGATAGGAACATTTCCTAGGGAAGGGAAAATAGCATAGGTCTATATGGGATACCTGTGAGGGGGAAAGGGTTCAGACCAACCTTGAGGAAAAAGTGAAAACATGGAGATACTAAGATAGTGCTATAGGGAAGTACTTAGAGTGGGGATGGGGAAAACAGGACAGGACACAAAAGACCAGCTTTCCCTACCTTGCAATTTTGCCTCAAGTTGGCCCAAAATACATGTGGCAGAAATGGAATTAGAATCCTAAACTCTTAGAGCTGGAGGAAACCTCAGTAATAACCTAGTATAATTCTTTTTTTTTCTCATGAGAAAAACCCAGAAAGGCAAATGTGACTAGTCCACCAAAGGTCACATGGCTAGTTAGAAGCTTAGCCAAAAGTAGAACCTGGGTCTCCTGACTCAATCATGCTCTCTCCATTACACCACACTAACTCCCATGAAGCTGAAATTCCATAAGTTAAAATGATCAGTCTGTTTCAAGACAATCAAATTCAAATCCCATCAGACCTTATAGGTAATGCTGTTTGGGTAGTTATGTTATAGCCATTCTCCCTTGTCAAATCAGAAACTATAAATTATCTTAATATAGTAGTCCACCAGAATTTATATTTTGATTTCTTTTAGGGAAAATGTCCCCTTACTTCCTTTTTCTTCTTTTCCCATCACCAGTCTAATAATAAGCCTGTTTGTGAGTGTTTCAGAGCACAGCTCTTTCTGATTGGGTACCGAGGTATCTCTCCCTGAAAATGATGATATACATTAATATATTCACTAATGAAGGTGACAGCTCTGCTTGCTTTGGGAAAGATTTCAGGTGAGAAGGAAAATGCTATTTCACCGTGGTTGACAAATTTATAGGCCTTTCTCTATGTTAAAGAGAGTTGTAAATTCCCATTTGAAAGATCTTTTTCCTCCCATTATTTCTCAGGAAAATATTCAGTTCAGGTTCTCACAACCTGATTTGAGATCATTGTTTCACACATTTCACCTATTCATGGGCAATGGATAGATGCAAGGTGGGCAAAAGTATGTTGGAAATAGCATTACCAATGATGCTGTATCCTTAAGAAGTGGTGCATATTATCAAGAATATGTATGCCCAGAAAAGAAAGGGAGTGAGGGATGTAACAACAGTCAGGAATTACAGATGGACAGCTCAAGTACTACAATAGTATCCACAAAATATTAAGAGCAACAAATGAGGTCATTTTGCCTATCAATTACAGCTGTCCAAAACTAGAATGGGATGTGCTACTGGTAGTGGGTTCTAAACTTGTGTGGATCTCCCAAGAAAGGCCAGATAATTCCAACTATCATATCTATACTCCACCTAAAATTTAGATCAAGGATCATTTATTAAGCATCTGCTATGTGTCAGGCATCATGCTAAGGGCTGGGACCAGCCCTAGATTTAGATGATTTGTAGATATTATTTATCAGTTTCCTCCCTGTATATCAGTAAAGGTGACAGCTTTTTTTGTAACTTGTGAAAAGATTTTCTGTCCTTTAGAGGTAAGTGTAGTCATTATTATTATCTGAACCAGTCCTATTCAGGTATAGGTTGGAGTAGATGGCTTTTGTTTCCTTCCAACACTGAGATTCTATGATACTACTTCAGCACATTGGGTAAATCCTCCATGAAAAATCCACAGAGAGACAAGGACAAGAACCATGCAGGGCAAGATGTAGAAAGTTTGCAACTGTATTAGTAGAAAGAATACTCATACTATTTAGATCGTGGTTCTTTTAGGTGTATGGAATAGAGAAGGTTAATAACAATTTACTCCCTCAATTACTTGATCCTTGCCAGAACAATGTGAGCCCCAAGGAATCGTATTTGGATTAAGGAGGCTGCTTTCCACTGTTAGCAGGGCAAGATTCCTTTTGGTTGAAAAGTGGTTTATCCTTGAATAGGTAAACACTACCTCCAGTGACCCTCAGATTGAACATAGAACTTAGAATGCAGAATGTGTAATGTTGCCTTTAATCCTCAAGAAGGCAGAGATAAACAGTTCAACCTGAATGCAAGCAATCCATTGGCAGAAGTTAAAATACAGTCTTCTGAGGGCTCTGATCACTTCCTCTCTCCTTACTAGCAGACAAAGAAACAGAAGCTCTTGGTTCCTTCTCTCCTCTCCCTCTCTTTCCTTGTGTCTGTCCTTTTCTCTGTCTCTGTCTCCATCTGTCTATATTTGTCTATCTTGTGTTTCTGTCTTTGTCTCTCTGTCAAGGCAGTGCCCAGGCTGTCTTCTAGGGTGGATTAATAAGAGGGCTCACTGAGTTTAGGACAGATATCATTTGGTGATCTCCTGCCATTCTTTTTGCAGGCAAACTTGTGTTTCTTGTTCATATCTTTAGGATTACTATTGAAGACAACATTCTCAATTTATAGAAGTCATCTTGATGGGTTTGTGTGCTCTTGAGCTAGAAATTTTCCCAGCAGTGCATTTGTTTAATGCTTCCTGTTAAATGACTTCATTTTATGAGTAGAATTATGTGCTTATTCAGTGGAGTTCGGCCATCTAAGCATCCTATTGTTCATTGCCAAAATTATCCCAAGGTTAGAAAGCACCAGCCCCTAACAGATGTGGTATATTCTGGTCACTTTAATAATTCTTAGTCAAGAAAAGTGATCAGTCTTTTCACTTTTCTGTCAAAGGATCTAGATATATTTGTTAAACACCTTCCTGCTCATAATGTTGCTGGTGGAAGATTGTGGGGTAGAGTTTCACCAAAGTCTAGGTCTTCTAGTGCTCACCAAATCATGAAAAACAAAGCTATTAAACTGAGTTGCTGTGAAAAGAGTGATTGGGTTAATATCAGTCTGGGCGTACCATGTAAACATTCTGGGCTGGCATGCCGGCAAAAATCTCACACCTTTTGCACACAGGGAAAATGTTTGACCTTCATATATTGCTGCAAACCACAAAGTTGTACCTCTAGCAAGCAGTCCCTTTAGGGAAAATGTTCTGGGGCATGGGGATTAGGGAAAGAGATTATATTGGGCCATGGGGGAGGGAGAGAGAAGAAGACAGACACAGACTTCCATTGAATATTTTCCCAGTGTTTGCTTCTGAGACAAGTTGTAAACATGTGGAGATTTCACATTCCTCAATAAAACAAGAGCGCTCCTGAACACTGAGTACTTGCCTCTCTCAGATATGAGTTAATGTTTGTTAGCATCATTCATTCAAAGACTTAGAAAAGCTAAGTTCAAAGTTCACCCTATGTTATTACTTTCATGTGTTATTTTCTTCTGTTCTATTATTTCCAAAACTTGAGTGGGTGTGACTATACAGTTACATACAACCTCATTTAGGGACCATAATTCTTGATTTGGGTTCTTAATTTAACATTAACAATATACATTTTTATAGCATTGTAAGATTTGCAAAGCACTTTGCAAACTTTATTTCACTTGATCCACATCACAACCTAGTGAAATACTGTAATTATCCCCATTTTTCAGATGATTTCATTCTCAATGTGAGCAACTTTTAAAAAAATAATAGGATGTTTAATTGAACTGAGTAATGATATCTATCAGGGCCATAACCAGCAATTCTGGCACCTGTGTGTGAAGGTAGTGGTGGGAGCAGGGTTGAAGAAGAGACCTCCTCAGGATGCCCGGTCCTGTAGAGGGAAAAATACCAATGTACCAACCAAGGCAGGAGGGCAGGACAGTTAGAAACCCTTGGAGGCCCCAAGGCCTCTGCTGGGAATTCGCATCAGGAATGTGTCAGTCAGTACTAAAAAGCAGCAGGGTTTTACCAAGGCTGGTGCTCAGTGGTAATTCACCATTCTGACCTTTTGAAACCCATGAGGTCATAACTGTCTCTAAGACCCCTTTACCTACATATATGTTATATATGTATATACATGCATAATACATGTGGGTATATATATAGCAAATATGTATTTTATTAATATATTTATGTGTGGTAAATATATATATATATATATGTAATATTACATTCATGCAGATGGATGATTACATAAATATGTTGCATTACACACATACCACTTTATAAAGTGTTTCATGTGTGTTATATTTAATATATGTTAAACACTCTGTATAGTAACTGTATGTGTGTTTTAAAAATACAGTAATTACCAAAAAGGTTTGAGGTCCTTGCCAATTGAAGTGAGATGGGGAATAGAAACAATAGAGGGGTAAGAAAAGGCCTCATGTAAAAGATCTTGTTAGAGCTAAGTCTTTAAGGAAACTAGGGGGAAGGGACTGTTTCTTTTTTGTTTGTATCCTCCAAATCTAGTAGAGGGCTTGGCTGTAATAGGTGCTTAATAAATGCTTATTGGATGAATGTATGAATGGAAAGGAGCCCTAGGACTAGGGGAAGGAGCAGAAAAGGTCATGCAAGAGATAGGGGGAGGGTTGGCACACTGTGGTGAGGTGAGAACCATGGGGTTCTCTGGAGGACTTTCTGGAGGAGGAAGTTTTTGTCCCAGGACAAAACCATGATTCCCTGCCCTAGATATGATGATAATAATGACTATACTTAGGGTTATATAATACCTTATCTCTGAAGAGCAACAAGTCTTTTCACAAGTTACAAAAAGCTGTCATCTTTACTGATATACAGGGGGAAAATATTGATAAATAACATCTACAAATAATCTAAATCTGGGGCCAGCCCCAGCCCTCAGCACAATGCCTGACACATAGTAGATGCTTAATAAATGATCCTTGACCTAAATTTGAGGTACAGTGTGGATGATTTTGGTTTTCCTTGCCTTTCCTCCTTCCCTCTTTAAAGATTCTAGGTTAGCAATCCATAGAACCATAGTATTTATGAACCTTGGGTTGAGAGGAACCTTTGATATCTTTTAGTCAAACCTTATTTCTTTGATTTATAGAGTCATAGACTTTCAGACCTAAAAGGGACCTGAGAGAGAATTTTGTTCAATAGCCTCACTTTATGAATGGGGAAACTATGGACAGAGAAATAAAGTGATTTGCCCAAGGCCATATTAACTAGTAAATGGCAGAATAGGCACTTGAATCTGATCCTCCAAAGGCTCTGAGATATTCTTCCAGTTTCCAGGGCTCTTTTGACATGCAAATGTCTCCAGAAGGAAGATTCTGGAGGGCAGGGACTGTTTCATTTCTATCTTTGTGTCCCTCTTCACCCAGCACAGTTGCTGGCACAAAGAAAGTGCTGAATGAATGCTTATCAACTGGTACATTAATACAACCTCCATGATCGTAGGACTCATTTCTTAATGCAATAATGCATGGTCATAGGACTATATGATCATTATTAAAAGTTAGAAAGGACCTTAGGGGACATCTAGTCCAGTCCCCTCATTTAACAGATGAGTAAACTGAGGACCTTATTCACCTTAGCGTTTTCCTCATACAACTCAAAAAGGGCTAGGGGCTGTGGGACTAGAAGCTATGATGAAGGAAGAGAGAGGTAACTTTTGAAAGATAGTTCACTGCTGGGAGAGGGCAGACCAAGGTGGCAGCCTAGGAATGGGAATTCTGATTAGTCAGATAATAATACAGGGGTACTATGGGTCAGTAGATGGAGAGGACCCAAAGACTATTTCCCAATTTTCTTTAGGGAGGACCTTCCTAAACTCTTTTTGTTCCTGAGTTGCAATTGCTTCTTATTCTAAGTGCTCTAAACAAGTACATGTACTAGCTTGATGCGTATTTCACAGCTTTAACCTCCCATCACCTGAGGTGGAATTGCTTGGGTAGTGAAAGCAAAGGGGAGGAAGAGAAATGATAAGTATAGGGCAGGGTCTGGACAATCCACCTGTAGACAGTCTGCTCCAGATTCCAATCTAGATGGAACAGTGGATAGAAACCCAGACCTGGAATCAGGAAGACCTGAGTTCAAGTCTGACCTCAGATGCTTGCTGCCTATGTGACTCTGGGCAAATAATTTTTAACTTCTGTTTGCCTCAGTTTCCTCAGCTGTAAAATGGGAATACTAATAGTCCCACCCAAGGTTGTTATGGGGATCAAAGAAGGTAATATTTGTAAAGCACTTAGCACAGTGCCTGTCACATAATAAATTATATATATATATATATATATATTATATATATATATATATATATATATATATAGCCCAGGTAATAGTCCAGGATACATTTCTATATATATATATATATATATATATATATATATATATATATATATATAGAAATGTATCCTGAGCTATTACCAGTCATCCTGACTTTTGTCCTGCCACTGGATTCCTATGACTCTGGAAGAGAGGGTGAGTGTGATGCCTTTGCAAAGCTAAGTCTCACTTAAATCCAGTTCTTGAGAGCAAGTCAAGACATCATCTTATGATGTCATTGGTCAAAAGACAAACAACAAATAAATGTTAGCCACAACAACTACAACAACAATAGTTATTATTATTTTGGCATTGGGGAGGGGAGAGAGCTCTCCATTTACCTTTAGGAATGACATAATTCTCCAATCAAATGGAATTTTAATGAATGATACATTCCACATATTCTTACATATGGCATTCCATTTCAGCCCTTTTCAGGAGAGTGAGGGAGAAACAAGGTGAGGGACTGGGACACCTATTAGACGTTGGTGCAGGTGTGAGAGGGCGGTGAGCCATCAGTGTTCCAGACCATCACCTGGTGGCTGGATTTTCAACCATTTTGCCTCTCCCTGCTTCTTGGTTAGAAGGTAGGAACTTATAAATTGCATTTTACAGTAGGGAAATGAAATGCGGAGGGAAGAAAGGCTTCCTGGCTCCCAGCCTACATTCAATCCTCTTTTATGATCATTTGATTTATAGCATTGGGTATGTGAGCTTGAAATTTAGTAGTAATTTCTCATGCCACTCACTCCTCTTGGAGAGGAGATAACCATGCAGCAGGCACAATGCAGGCTGCTTTCTAGCAGCTGACAAACACCCCTTGCTGGGTTTTTGGTTACTTTGCTCAATGTAGCTGTGAGATGTCTCTATCTACATTTACTATATTAGCTGCATTGAACTGCAAGTCAGGAGATAGGGGTTCTCATCCTTTACAGGTGTGTGACCTTACACAAGTCATTAAATTCACTGGGATATTCTTTCCTTGCTTGTGAAATGGGGATGGTGAATTACAAGTTTTCTATCTAAAGGATCTCTGAGATTCTACTGTGGATGACAGGGTAAGTCACTAAGGCTCTGGGCCTTGGTTTGCTCACCTGAAGCGATCAAATTAGATAGTTATTGACCTAATCAAATCAAGTCAACAAGAGTTTATCAGGCATTTACTATGTTCCAAGCACTATGCTAAGTTTTGGGGATACTAATAGAAAGAAAGAAAGAAAGAAAGAAAGAAAGAAAGAAAGAAAGAAAGAAAGAAAGAAAGAAAGAAAGAAAGAAAGAAAGAAAGAAAGAAAGAAAGAAAGAAAGAAAGAAAGAAAGAAAGAAAGAAAGAGACAGAGAGAGAGACAGAGAGAGACAGAGACAGAGAGACAGAGAAAGAAAGAAAGAGAAAGAGAAAGAAAGAAAGAAAGAAAGAAAGAAAGAAAGAAAGAAAGAAAGAAAGAAAGAAAGAAAGGACAGTCACTGATCTTATTAGCGTGTAATGGAGATGATACATTAAAAGGGAACTGAAATGGGGTGGGAGAAGTACCCTCTCAGGGCCATGGTGGGGAAGTTTGGAGAATGAGGGGTGATTGATCTGGGCCTTTCCTCAAAATAGAGGTTTCCAGAGGAACTCACCAATGAGAGTGGAGACAGGAGGAGGCAGAGGAAGAAGGAAACTGCACGGGTGGAGGGAGAAGGCAGCTGAGTCATGGTAGTAAAGTCCAGAAAGAATGGTCCGTGATACAGTATGTTCCCAGAAAGCAAGTGGGGACTGGGGGAGAGGAAGAGGGAGGATTCACCCTTAAATAAGAGATTCATTAGCAGTAAGGAATTCTCTCTGGTGTATATCCAACTTCAGTATAGTCAGGTTATCTGACCTGTTGTTTTCATCTAGCAGTTGACAGGGAAAACAGACAAGGTAAACATTATGGAAATAGCAGAGTTTCAGTATAAACAATGCAAACAGCTTTGGAACCCCTAGATTGAGCTATAACTTTACTAAAAGGGCCATTGGTAGCACTCATCCATGAACATACGCTAATGCTCAAGACCAGTTATTGATTGATATCTATAGAACAATGCTTGGCACATGGTAATAATACTTATATAGCATTAAGATTTGAAAAGCATTTTACTTATATGACCTAATTTGATAGTGTATTTAATGAATATTTTTTCATTCATTCACTCATTCATAATAGGAGACAACAATAAATTCATAAATGATGCTTCACTTACCATTAAATACCCTCCTAGTTTTATATTTGATGCCTAGATCTAGGAGTAACTTCTAGTATTAAGTTAATTTTTTTTTAATTAAAGGGCTTCTGCCTTGACCACCTGAGTTAGAACATGAAAATTTGTAACCAATTTGATTTCAATTCAATTTTTAAAAATAACATTTCTCAAATTTAATTTTGTGTTTTTGTAGGCTAATACCTAGTATATAATAGACACTTATTAAATGATTGTTGATTAACTACAATGAATTATGCTAGGTCTTGGTGATGCAAAGATGAAATAAAATGGAGAACTGCTCTTAAGGAGATTATATTCTGATTTTTGGGATAACATAGATGCAAATATTAATACTATAAGGTAGAATTTGACATATTTAAAGGAAAGAGAATGAGAGACTGCCTGGTGTATTGGATAGAAAACTAACCTCAGAGGTAAGAATACCTGGGTTCAAGTTGCACTTCACGCATACTGGTTGTATGACTGTAGGCAAGTCACTTAACATTTCAGGACCCCTCATCATTTTCTAAGACT
Organism: Phascolarctos cinereus; assembly: GCF_003287225.1. Lineage (NCBI taxonomy): Eukaryota > Metazoa > Chordata > Mammalia > Diprotodontia > Phascolarctidae > Phascolarctos > Phascolarctos cinereus. Next base: position 439,783,429 of record NW_027555847.1, on the reverse strand, counting down.
GTAAATTAAAGAGCAGATGCTCATCTGAAAAGATAAAAGGAAGCTGCCTCAGATGAAAACCTAGGTCAGGTTGTAAAAAAAAAAAAAAAGCAAAAACCAGAAAACAAGTGGGATGCAAACAAAATGTGATAAGTTTATGGAGGGAGAGAATACTTCCTCCTTGGGGACAAAGGGAGGCTACATAAATAAAGTGGGACCTGAGCAGTACTTAGAAAGACAAGGAGGGAGACTTGGAAAAGTGAGAATTGAGAAAAGCCCTTTCTAGACATGGAGAAGAGAATAAGCAAAGACATGAAGGTCTAACATTGGCATGAAGGCAGCATCAGAATGGGGAAAGAGGAATAATCTGGTTTGGCTGAAATGTTGATACATGGTAGCAGTAAGGCTGGGAAGGCAAATTGGAGATAGATTGTGAAAGACCTTAGGTCCCAGACTCAAATGTTGACACTTCTCTGAAGAAAGAAATATCTAGTTGGGGAATTTAGGCAATGGGAAGCTCCTGATATGTGTGCAGCGGGTTCATCAGAGGGATGGAGTGTGAGCAGTGAATTAGGAAGTGGTGTGAAGATGGGACTGGAGAGGTAAGAAGCTGGAGGCTGGAGGTTAAGAACCTCATTAAAAATATTGCCCCCTATTCCCATGCTTGTGTTCTGTAGATATGGATGTGTTATCTCCCCTAATACAATGCAAGTTCTTTGAGCGTAGGACAATTTCATTTTTGTCTTTCCTTGTGAGTAAGGGGTTTGTTTTGGTTTTGCTTTTTTCCCTATTTGTTGCATTTGTCTCCCTGGTACTTCACACAGTGCTCCTGGCAAAGATGTAATGAGGGCCTGAAGGGAAACAGTAGTAGTGATGATGGAAGGGAGAGGATAGATGCAAAAGATATTGCTAGAGTTGAATTGGCTGGACCAGACAACTGATTAGCTGGGGAGATAAGATAAGGTGATTCAAGCTTAGGTAACTAAAAAAAGAGGAGCAGCAGGTTTGGAGAAGAAGATAATGAGATATCTTGTGATTTGATGAGATTGAGGTCCTGATGAAACCATGAGATAGGCCTATGTAGCAGGCTTCTCACCTCATCACTCAATGGAACTTCTCTTCAAAGTTACCAATGATGTCTGTCATCCTCAGCTTACTCTTCACCTCCACCATATCCAGTTACCAAGTCTTGTCATTTTACCTCAATGTTATCTCTTGCATACATCCCCTTACCATAGTCAAAACTGAGCTCACTCTCTCCCTGCACCTAAAAAAACCAAACCCTACCCTCTTCCTAACTTCCTTTATACTATTAAGGGCACCGTCATTTTTCTAGGCCTCAAACTTGCAAACTGTCATTCTTGATTCTTCACTTTGTCTCATTCCCCAACCCAAATCTTGCCAATTCTACCTCCCCAACATCTCTCTTATATGTTTGCTTCTTTTCTCTGATAATGCCACCACCCATATGCAGGCCCTTATCACCTCACACCTGGGTTATTGCAATAGCCTATTGGTAGGTAGGTTTCCTTACCTCAAGTCTCTTCCCACTCTCTACATCCTCCACTCAGCTCAAATAAAATTTGCTAAAGTGCAGGTCTAACCATGTAACATGTACATGCTGCTTTCCATTAATAAACTCCTTGGATCTTATATAAAATCATCTGTTTGGATTTTAAACCCCTTCACCTCTTCCTACCTTTCCCTTCCTTTCACACCTTGCTCTCCTTCCCTGGTTTTTCCCCATGCCTGGAATTCTCTGCCTCCTCATCTCCTGGGTTCCCTTGCTTTCTTTAAGACTCAGCTAAAATCTGTCCTGTAAGAAGTTCTTCCCAGACCTCATTAATATTAGTACCTTTCCTCTGACATTGTTAGATATAGATCTTGTTTTTGCATAGTTTTTGCCTATTGTCTTCCCCATTAGACTATCTGTGAGAGCAGGGACTGGTTTTTTTTTTTTGTATCCCAGTGGATAGCATAACATGTAGCACATAGAAGGTACTTTGTTGACTTGACTGCAGGAATAAATCCCTCTTACAGATCAGGATCTTACAGATCAGAAAACTGAGACTCAGAGAGGTCCATGGTCACACAGTTAATATCAGAGGTGGAATTTAAATTCTGGTCCTCCAGACTCCAAATCTAGGTCTCTACCTACCACAGCAAGCTATGGACAAGTTGGGATATAGACCAGTGGAAGGAGTACTTCCACTAAATATGACATCTTGGATTCTTTGTACAGGCATATGTTGTTTTGTTGCACTTCACTTTGTTGTGCTTTGCAGATATTGTGGTTTGGGGTTTTTTTTGTACAAATTGAAGATTTAGGCCCACCTTGCATTGAGTAAGTCTATTGGTGCCATTTTTCCAACAGCAGGAGTTCCCAGAGTGTCTTTCACATTTTGGTAATTCTTGTAGTATTTCAAACTTTTTCATCATTATTATATTTGTTATGGTGATCCAGTGATCTTTGATGTTAGTATCATAATTGTTTTTGAAGTGCCACAAACTGGACCCATATAAGACAGCAACCTTAATCAATAAATGTTGTATGTGTTTTGACTGTTCCACTAACAGGCTGTTCCCAGCCTGTCTCCCTCTTATTGGGCATCCCTTTCTCTGAGACACAACAATATTGAAATTAGGCCAATAAATAGCCCTGCAATGTCCTCTAAATATTCAAATGAAAGGAAGAGTCAATAGATGGGGCAAACTTCATTCTTGTCTTATTTTAAGAAATGGCACAGAAAAGGAAAATGATAAATATTGGAGGGGATGTGGGAAAATGGGGATATTAATGCATTGTTAATGGAGTTGTGACCTTATTCAACCATTCTGGAGGGCAATTTGAAACTATGCCAAAAGGGCTATAAAACTGTGCATACCCTTTGATTCTACAATACTAGTACTAGGTCTGTATCCCCAAGAGATAAACACAAAAGGGAAAAGAACCTATTTGTACAAATATATTTATAGCAGCTCTTTCTGTAGTGACTAAGAATTAGAAATAGAGGAGACATCCATGAATTGGAGAATGGCTGAACAAGTTGTGGTATATCATTATAATGGAATATTATTGTACTATAAGAAATGATGAGGATGTCTTCAGAAAAACTTGGAAAGATTTACATGAACTGATGCATAGTGAAGTGAACAGAACCAAGAGAACATTGTACACAGTAACAGCAATATTGTATAATGAACAACGGTGAATGACTTGGCTATTCTCAGCAATACGATGATCCAAGATAATCCCAAAGGATTCATGAAAAATGCTATCTACCTCCAGAGAATCTGAATACAGACTCTTTTTTTCTTCCTTCTTTTCTCTTTGTTCTTTCCTTTCTTCCTTTCATCCTCTCTTTTTCTTTCATCCTTTCTTTCTCTTTTTTTGTTTGAATTTTCTTCTACAAAATGACTAATGTGGAAGAGTTTTACATGGTTGCTAATGTATAACCTACATTAAATTGCTTACTATCTCAGGAAGGGGGGAGAAGAGGGAGGGAGAGAGAGATAGAAGTTGGAACTCAAAACAACTGTTAAAATTGTTTTTACATGTAATTGGGGAAATTTTATTTAAAATTATATAAAAAATTTTTAAAAAATTAAATTGCCACAGTCAGCAACCATTAACATCAAGGCAAGAACTTCCACCAACAAAATATTACAATGGGGCAGCTAGGTGGCACACTAGCTGTAGAGTCAGGAGGACTTAGGTTCAAATCCAGCCCCTGACACTTACTAGCTGTGTGATTCTAGGCAAGTCACTTAACTCTGATTGCCTTGCCAAAAAAAAAAAAAAGAATAATAAATTACAATTCACTAAAGGCTCAGATGATGGTTAGTGTTTTTTAACAATAAAGTATTGTTAAATTAAGGTATGTACATTTTTTTTAGCCATAATACTATGCACAGTTAATAGACTACAGTGTAGTGTAAATGTAATTTTTATATGTACTGGGAAACCAATAAATTCATGGGACTCATTTTATTGCGATACTCACTTTATTATGGTGATCTGGAACCAAACCTGCAGTATCTCCAAGATATACTCAGTTCTGTGTGCAGTTCACTCTCCATTGCAGAAAGCACACAAGTTATCTATACCCATATGTAATCATATAGGGTATATAATTCAACCTGCTGCCTTGAGCTATTGGCAATATGTGTTTTTGTTCCTCTTTGGTTTTCCTGGTGAATAAGAATACCACCCTCTCTTGCATTGCTACAGATCTTTCTGAGAAGGCTTTGTGGTGTTCTGTAGCTTGACACCTCCATTAGGTATTTTAAAAAATCATTTTAGTTTATTAAAACCTACTTCAATTTTCTAAAAACTAGTGTCTTTGTAACTAGAATCATCTCTCACTGTAATTCTAATTTCATATTAACTAGCCCTGAAAATACATCAGGCCCTATAGTATGTGCAGGTTGACTGGAATATTCTAACCCTTCCTATTTGTGTGCATGCAGTGAACTCTAAACAATGTAATTAGAAAAACATGCTCTTCAAGTTGTCTAAATATGCCCCTTTTAGTCATGGGAGGTCGCAGCAGACTGTTGATATGCCCCTCTGAGGCATCCTTCGGCTGTCCCCCAAAATGTGGCCTTTCTCGCTGGCTTGCCTTTCTTTTCCCTGGCATCAGAGGAAGAAAGTCAATTCTGGGCAACGGCAGTTGTAAGTGACGACTGGCCTCCTAAAGACCTCATAGAGCCAAGTTTATGAGCCTTTCCAAATGATGTGTTAAATAGTTAAGTTTTTGGAGCGGGTGGTTCAGGAGCATTTGAGCCCTGGGGAGAGACTTGGGGAAGCACAAGCCACTGCTCTGAGCACACTGTGCTGGCCAGGCCTTGACACATCCTTAGGAGAACAAGTGAGTAACAGGGACAAGAAGATGCAAATAAACTCCTAGCAGGTGGGGGTGGGGAGAAGCCTGCTTTCATTGCTTTCATATCCTCAAGTTGGGTTTGAATCTGAGTCTGAAATTTTGGATTTTATTTGCAGATAGAAAACATCAAGGGTGAGGAAGGATGGTTTCTGTATCTTAGCCAAAAGTTCCTACAAGTTTCCAGTTTCTTCCTGTGAAAAATTTCACCCTGTTGAAATGTGTTTCAGTAGACCTAAAAGGTGTGGTCTTGCTTTCAGTTCCAATATTTACATTAATTGTTTTCAAATGGTGATCTCTTTGGTGGTTTGCCCATTCCTGGTTTGTGAAATACAAGTTAACACACATGGTCATTTTTTTTTTGAGATCACAACTCCAAAAATGCATTTGCAGGGGAAGGGGAAAAAAAAAAATCTTTCCCTGTCAAGTTGAAAATGCAGCTTGTTGACACCCTCCACTGGCGTGCCCCATTGAGCAGGATCAGTCGTCCTGAAGTGGTTGTAAAATTGATTCTGTGGCAGTTCTTGGTTGAGTTTGACTTTTCTGGAATACTTTTGGCCCAGGGTGCTGGAGTTGCTCAGAGGTACTGAAGAATTTCCTTTCAGTACTTTGGTAAGTCAATGCCCTGGACCAATTGAAACCAAGTCCCAGGCTTCATCATCAAAGCTGATAAGGAAGGTGGGGGGAAGGGAAGAGAGGAAGGCCTGAGTCCTGAAGAAAAAGAGTAGTTAAGTGGTACAATGAGTAAAGCACCAGGCCTGGAATCAGAAAGACCTGAGTTCAAATCTGACCTGAGACACTTAGTAGCTATGTGATCCTGCAAGTCACTTAACCCTGTTTGTCTCAGTTTCCTCACCTGTAAAATTAGCTAGAGAAGGAAATGGCAAACCACTCTAGTATCTTTGCCAAGAAAACTCCAAATGGGGTCATGAAGAGTTGGATACAACTGAAATGACTGAACACAATAACCTGAGAGGAAAGCCCCCATTTTGCCACAGCCCAATGGTAGGGGTGAAGACATGGCACTACTCCTCAAGGAAACCAATTAAGGATTGCAAACTTTTGCTGCCTGTTGGAAGGTCACCTAGGATTGCCACTTGCTATTATTTGTGTGACCTTGGCAAGTCACATTATTTCTGAGGGATTCTATCAAAAAAGCATTTATTATTATTGTTAAAGGCAGCTAAGTAATACAGTGGGTAGAGCCCTAAGCCTGGAGTCAGGAAGACCTGAGTTCAAATCCAGCCTAAGATACATATTAGCTGTATGATCCTGGAAAAGTCACTCAGCCACTATCTGCCTCAATTTCCTTATCTGTAAAATAAGGATAGTAATAGGGTCATTCTAAAAATCAAATAAGACATTATTTGTAAAACTCTTAGCATAGTACATGGCAGATATTAAATGTTCAGTTGGTTTAGTCACGTCCAATTCTTCATGACCCCATTTGGGGTTTTCTTGGCAAAGATAGTAGAGTGGTTTGTCATTTCCTTCTCCAGATCATTTTACAGATAAGGAAACTAAGGCAAATATTGTTAAGTGACTCACCCAGAGTCACATAGCTAGTAAGTGTTGAGGCCAAATTTGAACTCAGGTCTTCTTGATTCCAGGCAAGAGCTCTATCCACTGTGCCACCTAGCAGGGTTGAAGTGGAGAACACTAACAAATGGGGTGGATTTGGAAAGGCCTGACAGAGGAGGTAACATCTGAGCTCAGTTTTGGAGGAATCTAGAGATTACAAGAGGTGGCGATCCATCAGAGACAAGATCATGGTGCTTCCCTCATGAGAGTTGCCATCCCCCCATTCTCACCAAAAAAAATCTCCCAGGGAGGTGGTCAGACCACTCACCTGTAGTTGGACTATAATCTGACATTTCTTTACTAAAAATTTTTTGCTTGCAGTGAAAATATTCTTATTTTTGAATTAGTCTCTGATGGATGTCATTGCTGCCTGTGATGAATGGCATCTATAGGCAATAGCAAGTAGCCTAGTTTGGCTGAAACAGAATACATGAAGAGGATTAATGTGAAATCATTCTGGAAATGTAGCTTGTAGCAAGATTGTGAAAGATTTTAAATGCCACAGTTGTTTGAATTTTGTCCTGGTGGCAATAGGGAGCCACTGATATTATTGAGGGGAGAGTAACATTGATCTATAGTTTAAGAATATCAATTTGGTAGTTATGTGGAAGATGGATTGTAAAACAGAAACCAGAGGCAGAGTGATCAATAATGAGGCTATTACAATTGTCAGGAGAGATTGACAAGAGCTGGATTTAGAGTGGTGATCATGTGAGTTGAAAGGAGATCATTGTGAAAGACTTTGCAGAGATGAAACCAGCAAGACTTGGCAACAAATTCAATTCAGAGGGTGAAGAAGAGAGAAGGATCAAGGATAATTCCAAGATTGTGAATCTAAGAGACTGCCCTTGGCATAAGGAAATTGAAAAGAGGGGCATGTCCAGTTCAGAGCCAAAGAGTGACTTCTGCTACCCCTAGTGTGTCTTACAGCTATTCTAAGGAAACAGTAAGATCACTGTTTATTGGAATATCCCAGTTCAATGTGATAAGCCACTGCAAAATTAAAAGTCTATCCTCTAGTTAGTAGGAGCAGATGAATAGGGTGGTTTCTGTTTTGCTTGGCCAATGACTGATGGGCCATGAAGACCTTCCGATTTATGCAGCCTTATCAGTTGTCTATTCTTAAGGCTTGTAGCTGATACTTTGCTTATCTCTTCTCTCTGGCTGTCAGGCTAACAGAGCTCATTTTGAGCTCAAGTCTGGAAAATGGGTGTTTGAAGATCTCTGCAATCCTAGCTTTCATGGTTCCTGAGGGCAAGTGTGGCTATGGCTTCATAATGGCCCCTTAATTTTACTGTTGTAATCCAGTTCTGCTATACTAAAATCAAGAAAGGATTGGAGAAGTTTTTATATTGCTCTCTCACAAGTTTTATCTATGTTAGTTGGTTCACAGCTGTAACTAGCATAAGGTGAATGAGTCTTTTCAAATGATGCTAACATAAAGGTGAGGAGGGTGTAGTGAGCAGGAGGCTTTCTCCCTGTGGTCCCATAGTTAGCATGCATCACTTCACCTTGGCAACATGTACAGTCTCAATTGTCCCTTCGTGAGAGTTTCTAATACCCCCCCCACCCTAAATCTCCCAGTGAAAATGGTGAGACCACTTATCTCTGGTTGGACTAGGCTCTGACGTTCCCTTGGTAAAATACTCATATTTTGAATTAGTTTATGGCATTTCCCTGAAATGTCATCTCAGCTCTCCTGGAAGCAGATTTCCCATCTTCTCCATGTGGGGAAGGTGCTTTTCCTGAGCAAGCTGATAGGGAATGCATGTACTCCAGACCCTGAGGTATAAACTGAACTAATGAATTGGCATTTGAACTCTACTTCCTTTCCCCCTTTTTTATATGACCAATAGCCAGGACTGGGAGCATTTAGAGCTGGCAACCTGTCTTCATGGAACAGAATTGTCCTCCCTTTGAAAGACTATGTGATGTACTAGGAAAAGCATGGTGAGGTAGGAGTCTGAGATTTCAAGCTCTAGAACTGCCTTTACCCTTTATAGCTGTGAGATCTTGAGCATGGCATAGCCCCTCAGAACGTGTTTCCTCATCTACAAAATGGGAATAATACTTTCACTCCCTTTGTCAGAGAGGTGTTATAAGAATAAAATGAGACAACATCTATAAAAGTGTTTTCTAAAGCACTGTAGGAATGCATGGCATTACTTTGATGCTTTCATGAGGTTTAAATGTTGGTTGGCCAAGAGATTTTAAAGTAGACGATCTGCCAGCTTCAATGATATGACTATTTTAAAATCAAGGAGTAGGTGGGTGTCTGCGGCTTCCCTTTTCTCCAGCCCCAGCATCAGAGTAATTGTCAGTGTATGTGTGTTTGCATGCTATAGAAATAGTAAAACTTTTCATCTGTCTTCTAAATAAAACATGTAACTCATTGATGTGAGTGCTTTCTACAATGATACGAACTGCCACCCAAACATTTCTATCCATCCTCTGTGTCTTTTGTTCATATCCCCTCATAAACCTTCCATGGGAAATTCATCCAACTGTGGAAATTGTGGGAATTGAGTGAACCACATTGACTCCATCTTGTCACTCCATCCTAGATCTAGTTCAGTTCCCTTTCTATTCAAGTATGGGTCCAGTCCAATTTATTTCTTGTGAGAAAACTTCATTTAATTATGGGAATTGTGAGAAAATGTTACTGCATTATTTGAACCTAGCTCTGTGTGGCTGGGAAGCTGGACCATCTCTACCTGTTGTTTAGAGACCCTTAACTAAGGACTTAGGTTATGCTGACCAGAAATACAGTCATATGTGAAGACTAATGTAAGGAGTTTTCTTACAATTATACATCTCTTTTTTTTTCTTTTTCTTTTGGCGAGGCAATTGGGGTTAAGTGACTTGCCCAGGGTCACAGAGCTAGTAAGTGTCAATGTCAAGTGTCTGATCTGATATCAGATTTGAACTCAGGTCCTCCTGACTCCAGGGGTGGTGCTCTATCCACTGTGCCACCTAGCTGCCCCGACAACTATACATCTCAAGCAACCCATATGTCTTATGTGAAAACTGGCCCTGCACTGGTCAATTGGTTACTGTTTACTTATTCCTTTGATTGAATTTAGACACTTGGGGGAAGTGGGACACCTCTTTTTTCTGATTTCAGGGAATTGCACCTGTTTGTTCTCCCTCTACCAACTTTGAAAGCCCCTAATCTTTCCTTCAATTAGAAATCAGATTACCTTATTTTGTATCCTCATTTATATACTGTTAATTATTTTTTTTTAATGCATAAAAATCTATCTCCACCTGTATTTGGGGTTCAGTGTCAAGCAGATGAGGCCTGGTCCCAATTTGTTATGCAATACCTAGAAGTTTGAACCTTTGTTTTCTCAGTTATTTCAGATTTTACCTGTCACACAATGTACTGGAAGCCTTCCTGTAGATCTCTTAACATGGCACCAATGAAGCACATGGACCTTTAGCCTCTCATCCCTTGTTCTTGCCACACTTTTGGCACAACTAACTTTGCTGGTCATAACTCTCCCTAATGATATTTTTGTTCTATTTTTTTTAGGTACAAGTTTTCATTGGTGATATGCTTCACCCTTCTCATACCCATCTTGAGTTCTTCCATTGCCCTTTGTATGACTTGTGGCTTTGCCTGTCTGGTAACTCTACTATTCCATGATCCATATCTATATAGGATTATTAGAAGAATATTAATATTCAAAAGATGGACCTTTTTGTGCAGAGGAAGCTTGGGGAGGGGGGAGAGTCATTAAAAATGCTGAATCTAAATGCAATCTACCTTGATCTCTTCCTTCTATTAAATTCTGGGCCCAGTTCATTATCCTTTCACAGCCTCTTTCTGAGATATTTGTACCAATAGACTAGCACTTTGGGGTTCTGTATAAATGCATCTAATAGTCTCAATAAAAGGCATTCTTTATCTAATTGGCTTTTCCTTTGTGGCTAATCAGGAAATATGTCAAGAGGTAAAAAAATAGAAAACCATATGCTCACCACAGCATAGAGAATGTCAAACACAGAGTCCAAGGAGAAGAGAAATTTCTTCCCTATACATGGTGAAGTACTGAAAATGCTTTGGTTGGTGATGAAACAATGTTGCATCAAATTTATCAAATATATCAAAAATACACTAAATTCTAAAATATTGCTGAACTCTCTAAATGAGACCTGCAATCACTCAAAAGAATGTGATATTACTAGGTATTTTTATGAATAATGGTATCTACAAAATATTTTTTTAAAGCAACAAAAACATAGGAAGGCCTTCAGCACCCAGTATAAATCCTCTAGAATCCTCTATAGAATATTTATGGAAAAGCAGATGAATTCACAAGATGTGAGTCATGAATGGTTTATGATCTGCACTGGTGTCAGGAAGAGAAAATAATAGTAATAATAGCTAGTATTTATATAGTGCTTTAAGGTGTGCAAAGTGCTTTATAAGTATTATCTCATTTGATCTTACTGAGGAAATTGTGGATCCATCAGGCTATTGAAGTATTATTATAGAGAGACAAAATCTGAAACCTTGACCTCATTAGCACCAAGCTCTAACTGAGTGGAACTGTTTAATGAACAGTGAAATGCCTCTTACTCCAAATATGCAGTGACTTTTATTTCACTTTTGCTTTCAAAATGGCCCAATCCTATTATCTTTAGACCCATTTCCTAAGAGCTGCACAGGGCTTTTGTGTTTGAATAGAGTTGGAAATATAACCAGTGCAGAAAGGTATCTGAGATTTTCTTTTCTAATTTACCTTTCCAATTCTCTGAAAAAAGTTCTAGGCAAAAACCTCCCAGTGCTATATCAAGTGTTACTGTCCCCTAAATAAGGAAATTTATTTCAATATTGTCACTGTAGGTAATCATAACAATAATAACATAATGTCTTCCTATTTTCAAATATTTCTTTTCTTCAGAGAGGTTGGCCTAAATGGCCTGAACATTTCTCAAGATTATATCTAAAAAACTGAAGTGCTTTCTGAAAAGTTGACCACTTAAAAATCAAAAGGGCACATGAAAACTCCACCTGTGTGATATGGATATTATTACTAATTTCCGTGAAGTAGGCAAAAAGAATACATTGTGTAGCTGGCACAAATAAAGGAACGTAGTCAAAAACACTTTGATTAATATAAACCACTCTATGGCTAAGTTTATAGGATTTAGTGCTACAGGTGACAGCATTTCGTGGAATTGCAGAATTTGAAGAGCTGGAAGGGACCTCAGCAGCCATCTGTGGAAACAACCTGCTCATGGATCAAATCTCCATCATGATAGTATATGTGACAAGGGTGATCATTCTCTAAGAAATGTTAGAATTGCTCTGCTTGGTCCCAGAGAGCAGAATTCGTATTCGTGAGTAGAAGTTGTAGAGAAGCAGATCTAAAGGAAAACTTCCTTAACAATTAGAGCTGCCCCAGAACAGGCCATCCTGGGAGGGAGGGAGGGAGCTCTCCAATGGAGGCTATTAGTGTAGAATCCAATCCAATTCAAGTCAATCCAATCAATACAATAGACTTCATTTGTTAAGCACCTACTATGTGTCAGGCACTATGCTAAGTGCTGGGGATACAATGAATAAAAAGGCATTCTCTGCCCCCCAAGGAGTTTACAATCTAATGGGAGAAAGAAGCACCCAAAAGGGGGCAGGGAACGGCCGGGGCCGTGGGGGTGGGGACACATCAGAGAGTAAACAGCATTGAAAAAAACCAGTCAGGGCAGCAGATGCTGAGTGTAGTGAATCCCTAAGTCCAGTTTCTGCCTTCTACAAAGGAAGAGATTGGGAGGAGTTTGTTACTCCACCTTCCAGCCCTCCAATCTGAGGAGAGAGGAGACTGAGGGAGGGAGAGCGGTGGTGAAATTCAAGGCTTGCTTTAGCAGAGCGCTGATGAGATTAGAGGTGATGAGTTTAACCTGGGAGGGACATCTTATTCTCTGGAGCTGAAAAAACCAGGCAGAGTAGTGGAACAGAGTGAGAATGATGCTGATCTGCCGAGATCTCTTCCAATTCTAAGTCTGTAACGTTGTGTCCCAATCCCCTCTTGTTCTAATAAAATGAAGAAAATGGGGCCCAAAGCAGAGCAGTGAAGTGACTTCCATACTATGACAATTTTTTGGGAGGTCCAGATTTGTGATTTCCATGGTATCAATACTCCCTCCACCGATGCAGATGAATAGCTTCAAGAAAATTTATAGTCCTAGAGAGATTGAGTGAGTTGCTTTTGGTCACAAAGCCAGAATGTTCAGAGGCCAGACATGAATCCAGGGCTTCCTGCCTCCAAGGCCCAGCCTCTAACCACTGCACACTGCCTCTCATCAGATCATTGTTTTTCCTGTTGTTTTCAGGCCAGGAAAGGGTCTGGGTGCAATTTAATAGGTTAACCTTATTTCTACTATTCTACAACTTGGAATGACATCTGGGGCACTGAAAAAGATTAAGTGACTTGCTCAGGGTCACGTAGCAGAGATAGCACTTGAGCTCAGGATGTCCTGACACCAAGGCCAGTCTTCTGTCCACTATACCATGCTTTGTTGTTATTGAATCATTTTTCAATTGTGTCTGACTCTTCATGACCCCATTTTGCATTTTTCTTGGCAAAGATACTGCAATGGTTTGCCTATTTCCTTCTGTAGCTCATTTTACAGATGAGGAAACTGAGGCAATGGGGTTAAGTGACTTGCCTAGGGTCAAACAACTAGTAAATGTCATCAGGACGATGAGTCTTCTTGACTCCAGGCCCAGCACTCTATCCACAGAATTCTATCTAACTGCCCCTCTATATCATGCTACATGATCATAATCTTTTATTATTATCTTATTCCATCAGTCATCTTATTCATTCTCTCTCTCTCTCTCTCTCTCTCTCTCTCTTTCTCTCTCTCTCTCTCTCTCTCTCTCTCTCTCTTTCTCTCGGCAATTGGGGTTAAGTGACTTTCCCAGTGTCACACAGCTAGTAAGTGTTTAAGGTCACATTTGAATTCAGGTCCTCCTGACTTGCAGGGCTGGTGCTCTATCCACTGTGCCACCTAGCTTCCCCCCCCTTTTTAAACACCTGTCTTTTGGAAGAAAGTGCTTCTCAGGCCACATTCAATTGCTCCTTCCTTCCTCTCTGTCTGGGCACTTCTGAGATGCTAGTCAAATGTCCAAACCAAAACCGTCCTGGCCTCGATTTTTTTGTTTGACAGGGGAGCAGTTTCAAACCTAAAGCTTAGAAAACTGTTGGGATTATAAGCATGGGAACACTTTAAGGTAATAGCAGTCATTGAGGTTTATATGTTGCCCAAGACATTTTTAAAAGAGACAATCCTCCAACTTCCATGATAGAACTGTTTTTAAATCAAGCGATGAGTGAGTGGGTGGGTAAGCGGCTGTTGCTTTCCTTTTCTCCGGTGTCAGGGTGATTGTCAGTGGTTAGTATTTGTGTTTGCAAGCTAGAGAAATAGTGCAACTTTTCATCTGTTTTCTGAAAACATGGATTAAGGTCTGCTTGAATCATGCATAGCACCCCAAGTTATAGTCTGCCTGCCTAGACTCTTTTGTTGTTTTGTTGTTCAGTTGTATCTGACGATGTGTGACCTATTTTTTCTTTTCAAAGATACTGGAGTAGTTTGTTATTTCCTTGTCCAGTGGATTAACTCAAACAGATATTAAAAGGCTTGTCTAGGGTCACACAGCTAGCAAAGGTCTGAGGTCTGATTTGAACTCAGGTCTTCCTGACTCCAGGCACAGCATTCAACCTACCGAACCACCTAGCTGCCTCCTGGGATCTTTAGATCACATTGACTTTTGCCTTGCCTGTTTAGGGGTCATGAGCTGGCTGGAGAGGGAGGGCTATACCTGTGGTTTCATTATTTCTGGGAACACCTAGTGATTTTTCTAAACAAGTACTGGATAGATCTGACTATGTTATACCCTTTCCCTGCCCCTTTCAATAAGCTTCAGTGGCTCCCTATTACCTCCAGGGTTTGGCATTCAAAGCTCTTCATAACCTGTCTTCTTTCTACCTTTCCAGTTCTTTTAGCACTTTACTCTTCTCCAGAGTTGGTGTGAGGATCAAATTTGTAAAAGGGCTTAGCACAATGCTTGGCACATAGTAGGTGCTATATAAATGCTTATTCCTTCCCCTTCTCTTCCATAAATACTCTGTATTTCAACTGTGCTAACCTACTTGCTGTTCCTTGTACGTGACTCTCTCTCTCTTGCATCTTTGCACTGGCTGTCCTCCATGCCTGTAATGCTTTTCCTCCTCATCACTGCATCTGAATTTCCCTGGTTTACTTCAAGATTCATTCCAAAGCTCACTGTCTGCAAGTGGTCTTTCTCTCTGAGGTTCCCTTCCATCTACCTTACCAGTACCTTTTAGGGACCTAGTCATTGGCATGTTGTCTTTCTCACTGTTTTTGCCCTTTTTTTGTGTCCGCAGTGCTTAGTACAATGCCCAGCACATAATAAGTGCTTAATAGATGTTTGTTGCCTGACTGGGTTCTAGTGTACTTCCCACTGATACAAACTGGCCATCCTTCTGTGATTTATAGTTTTAGAGAGCTGCCTGGGACACTGAGAGGTTAAATAACTTTCCCAGAGTCACACAGCTAAAATTGTGTTTGAGGAGGAATTGTCTGCCCTGTCAAACAAGGATAAAATAGAGTGTCTCCTGTCACTTCTACTATAAGTCTCACCTCCTGGGTATGCCTCTAAAATCATGACATTTGGAGCTGGGAGGGAACCTCAAGATCTTCTTATCCATTCTCTTCTTTTCATAGATGAGGTCTAGAGACCCTGGGTTACAGAGATAATAAATAGCAAACCAAGCTTTAAGGCTTTGCTTTGTCAAAGTCATGTCTTTTGGTTCTAAATGCACTATGTTAAACAGTCTTCTAAGCACACTTCAATAATGCAAGGATCTATATTTTCTTTCTGTATGAATACTTCCTCCACCAGTGCAGAGCACTGCCCCTCTATATCTTTGTGGATGGTCTTTGGAAGTTGCTATTGAGAAGTGGTAGAGCCTGAATGCAGATCAAAGATACTTTTTCTTTATTTTCTTTATTTTTCTTATTTCTTTTTTGTCTGTGAATGACAGAATGACTTACATAGAAATGTGTTTTGCATGACTACACGTTTATAACCTATGTCAAATTGCTTGACTTCTCAATGGGGGTGGGGAGGAAGGGAGAACTCAAAACTTTCTTTCTTTGAACTCAAAATTTGAAAATTTGAAAAAATATAATGTTAAATTGTTAAATGTTAAAATTGTTCTTACATGTAATTGGGGAAAAAAAGAATATATTAAATAAGATTTTTAAAAAAAGCTGCTGTTGCCCTAGAGATGGTTACGATTAGACACAAATAGATATATGTGTATGTGAAAATTATTCTATACATACATATTTTTTATATATTTATCAGTTCTTTCTCTGGATACAGGTAGCATCTTTCTTCATATGGCCTTTATAGTTAATTTGGGTATTGGTCAAAATGACTTATTTGCTCAAAGTCATTCTTAAAACAATATTGATGTTACTCTATACAGTGTTCTCTTGGTTCTGTTCATTTTACTCTTCATTATTTCATGCAAGTCTTTCCAAGTTTTTCTAAGATCACTGAGCTCATCATTTTTTATAGCACAGTAGTGTTCCATCACAATCATATAACACAACTTATTCAGTCATACCCCAATTTATGCAGGGTATCCCTGCAATTCCCAGTTCTTTGCCACTACAAAGAGAGCTGCTATAAACATTTTAGAACATATAGATTCTTTCCTTTTCCCCTAAATTGGGAGGAGAGGAAAGAAAAAAAGCAAAAGAAATTTATATGATTACTTTATTATATATTTAAAAGGTTGTTGTTTGTCCTTAATTCTCGAAGAGGGCCATGATATCAGGGAGGTGATGCTATGACATGCAAGTGAATTGGGTTTAAGTTAGGGAGGGATGTACGAAGTCTCCAGCCTCACCTTCTCCTCTAGAGCCATCTGGGTCTAGTGTCAAGATATAGATCAGTATGACTGGAGATGGTTCTGGATGCGATGGGAGACCTTCATATTTAAAAGGAATAGCAAGTTGTACATAACAGATTTTCAGTTTCATGTGCAGTCATCTTTTTTATTATACTATGTCATGGGGGAAAAAGAACTGATGCTCATTCATAGGGAAGAAGGAGGAGGAGGAGGAGAAAAGGAAGAAAGAAAGAAAGAAAGAAAGAAAGAAAGAAAGAAAGAAAGAAAGAAGGAAGGAAGGAAGGAAGGAAGGAAGGAAGGAAGGAAGGAAGGAAAGAAGAAAGAAAGAAAGAAAGACAGACAGACAGACAGACAGAAAGAAAGAAAGAAAGAAAGAAAGAAAGAAAGAAAGAAAGAAAGAAAGAAAGAAAGTTCTGTTGCCAAAAAGATTCATCCACCTGTGGCCAACTTGGTAAGTGGCTCTGATTTTAGCTAGATAGACATTCAGTCTTTCTCTGAACTTATGTTAGGGGAAGGATTGATTCAGGCCAGCACTTTTTTCATTCGGGCTTAATGTCAGGACAAAATGAGGGACCTGTAAGTTATTGATGGGTTAACAAAAGGAAGTTTATTTAGTCCTAAAATAGAAAATGATACAGTATCAATTAGTTCAGGTAGACAAGACTCCTCTGTTTCCCTATATCTGGTCAGAAAGGCAGGGTGATTTGTGTGATATTGGGGCATCCACCAAGTCTGAAGAGTGAATCTTTTATGACCTTAAGTGACCAGGAGCACACTTTTGTGCCAGTACAACTAAAAGCTACCCAGAAGCCCTGTCTAGGGAGGGACTGCTTGAGCTTTGCCCCATCAAGTCCTAACTTTCACCTTGTAGGAAAAATCTAGCCTAAGGTATATTGGTTATGTGTGTGTTGGGGGGTGGGGTTGTGAGTAATCCCTGGCAGATGAGGGTTCTAACCCATCCTGTCTTGCACAATTTGTCAGTTTGGTAAGACCTGACAAAGCTAAAACTCTACTTGAATACTCACATGGATCTATGATGGCATCAATTCTGGACCCATCTATGCCTGCGCATCCTTGTGATACCTCTCTATACCTCCCATAAGCTCAGCCCGGGGGATCTATCCAATTTGCTGCAGGCCTTACTTACTTTGGGTTGCACAATGGTTAGAGCACTGGGCCTGGAGTCAGGAAGACTCATTATCCTGAGTTTAAATCTGGCCTCAGATACTTACTAGCTGTGTGACCCTGGGTAAGTCACTTAACCCTGTTTGCCCCAGTTTCCTCATCAGTGAAATGAACTGGAGAAGGAAATGGCAAACCACTTCAATAGCTTTGCCAAGAAAACCTCAAATGGGGTCATAAAGAGTTGGACACAACTTAGAAAGGAGTGAACAACAAAAAGTGATTTTTAAGTTATCTCTGTGCATCCTGACTTCAAAGTAAATTGACTTGTATAGTGATTATGTGTTCGCTTATGATAAATTGCTTTTGCTTCTTTTCTGCAAGGTTTTCATCTACTTTAGTTTTTTTTTTTAAATTTCAATTCTCTTTTTCTCTATTCTTCTTTAGAGACTCTCCAATGTGGATTCAGTTTTTTTTTTCTAATCTGTTCATTGAGTTAGCAGTTGAATAAGTGCTTTAGGGATTCACACCCTCTAGTAATTAATTTATAAGGGTTGTTACTTTTTCCCAGTGCTCTCTTTTTGTCCTGTTGGCTCAATTACAATGTCTCTACATCTGGCATATCAGTCCTATTTTGAGGGCTTTTTGAGAATTAACGAGGGTTGCAGAAAGTGCATATACTCTGCTATCTTGTTGGTCCTGAGATCTCAAACTCCATGAAATTATTTATAATTCTTAAAATATTATTGTATTCCATGTCCCATTGTCTTACAGTACCTGGAGAAGGGTATTACTATTGGGGCCTTTGATTTCTTGTGAAGCTTTGGGTCATTCAAAAGCTTTGCAATTTACCAAAGGGTTAGGGTTCAGCCCATTTACCTCCTCCTGTTCAATTCTGGGCCTAACTGTAGGTGTGTGTAATGCATACTGATAAAGAAGCTCTATAGGTTTTTTCATCCAAATTTGTGATGTGATATGGGTAATATCATGCTTCATCTACTTGTGGATAGTCAGGTTGAACTCTTTTGAGTGATCATAGAGCTCTTCTATGGGACTCAGCAATGTTCCAAGGCTTAATGCAATTAACAGAATGATATCCTGGCCTTGGAGTCAGGAGGACCTCAGACACTTGACACTTACTAGCTGTGTGACCCTGGGAAAGTCACCTAACCCTGATCGCCTCACAAAAAAAAAAAAAGCAGGCGAGAAACAAACATTTATTAAGGATCTAGTCTGTGTCAGGCACTGTGCTAAGCACTTTAAAAATATTTTCTCATTTGCTCATCATGACAAATCTCTGATGATGCTATGATCAGCTTCATCTTACAGTTGAGGAAACTGAGGCAAACAACAGTTAAGTGACTTGCCCAGGGTCACATAGCTACCTAGTAAGCATCTGAGGACAGATTTGAAACTCAGATTTTCCTGACTCCAGGCCCCATGCTCTATCTACTGTGCCACCTAGCTGCCTCTGACATTAACTTCATCGTTGTTGTTGTTGAGTGGTGTCTGACTCTTCATGGCCCCATTTGGGGTTTTATTGGCAAAGATTCTGGAGTGGTTTGCCATTTCCTTCTGCAGCTCATTTTACAGATGAGGAAACTGAGGCAAACAGGGTTAAGTGACTTGCCCAGGGTCATAGAGCTGGTTAAGTGTCTGAGGCCAGATTTGAACTCACAGAGATGAGTCTTCCTGACTTCAGGCCTGACCCTCTACCCACTGTGCCACCCAGCTTAGGAAAATCTCTTAGCCTACTAAGCCTCAATTTCCTCATCTATAAAATGAGAATGTTTGAAAGGGTGTTCTCCGAGGTCATTTCCAGTTTTCCATTTATTATCCCAAGAACAGTATAGCAAATAGTTCCATAGAGATAGTGGGAAGCATCCTAGCTAAAGAATAGGAAGACCTGGATTCTGAGCCCAACTGTGCCATTACTTTAGTTACATAACCTCTGGGCCTCAGTTTCTTTATCCATTAATAATATATTAATAATAATATTAAAAATCCATTTCTAATATCCATTTATAATATCCAGTTTTCCTTATCCATTAATAAGGATGACCTCTAAGATCATTTCTACTTCCAGTATTCTAAGTGTACCTTCCTTTCTCCTCTTTCCATTAAATCATCCCAGTTGCTGTGGGATCCTATTTTGACCACAGCTAGTCTCTTCCTTGTATAGTTTCCTCTTCTCTTTAAAAAAAAACCGAACCCTCTAGTTTTCCCTTTTTTTTTTCTTTTCCCCTGCTACCTCTTTACTGGCCTTAAGTGCCTTTGAGTTTAATTTATTTGTTTGTTAGATTTTAAAAATCCATCCTGCTCCCTTCATATGAACCATGTCTGGGCAGAAGTATAAAAAGAAAACATTAATTAAAATGCATAAAGTCTATTAAAGTGGTTTCTAGAAACCTGGATGCTGAAAACTTCCTATTCAGATTTTCTTGGAAAAGAAAAACTTTACCTTTACATGCCCTTTGCATTCTGGAAGTGTATTTACCAGACCAACCCAGTGGAAAGTTTTTCAGCCTGTTTTGCTCCCTTGCCAGTTCCTGGAATTATGGGCTATAATCTCAACCCAGTTCCATCTATGGTTTCTACTGGCTATGTCTGTGTGTGAGTGAAAAGTGGCCCTGTTGTTTTGGTTATTTTTCATGTGTGTGCCTGAACCATTTGAACTGGGGAAGTGGTTAGATGAGTTAATTGGTGACTCCTAACTCGGCTGCCCTGGATGACAATTGCTGATGAAAAGTTGGCACAGCCTTCAGGGAGAGATGGTGAACACCTGGTGTCATCCTGCCCAAGATTTCCAAAGCAAAAAAAAATATATAGGTTTGTTTATCCATTTGTTCATTCAACAAGTATTTATTAAATAGTGAATACCTACTTTGTGCTTAGGTACTGGAGAGAATCCAAAAGAAATGTCAGAAGACAATGCAGTAGAAAGGTCTCTGGATGTGCAGTCAAAGGAGCTGGGGTCAAGTCTGAGTTCTAATTACAGTACTAGCCATGTGACCTCAGGAAATTTACTTAATTTCTCTACGGTCCTGTTTGCTCATCTGTAAAATAGGACATTATTAGTGCTTTCACTTTTTAATTCACAAGGTTGATATAAAGGTAAAATGGGATGATGTATATGTATATGAATGCATTCATACATACATACATACATACACACATTAAGTGCATTTTTATCACATTAGCCCCAGGGCTAATTAGAGCAGGGAGAGAGAATTGAAAATGAAAACATAGGACCTGAATTTGAATCTTGGCTCTGCTTCAACCTAAGTGACCTCGAGCAAGTTACTTAATCTCTGTTGTCTGGCCCTCATAAGTTTCCTCATAGGTATTAAATGGTGCTTCTCACAGTTTGGCTAGGGAGCAGGCTAGTAGAGTGGACTTGTTTGTTTTGGGCTAGGCAGCTCCTCCCTTGGGAGGTGACTTTCTTTTCAGCCACCTCCTTGTAGGGGAGTGGTTTCCTTTCCGACCAGGCCAAGGGTCATGGTGGATCCCCATCCCACAGCCTCTGACTGTGTTAACTGATACCCAAAGGGAGAAACCCTGAAGAAAATAATCTCTCTTTCTCCCACTGCACCCAAGAAATCTTGCTCCGGTAACTGCTGACTTGAAGTTTATAGAAATAATTCCCCAGTACTTTTAGATCCCCTCCTTTCAGGATCTTCCCCATTCAACCCCTCCACATTCATCCAAGCATTAGTACAAACATTTGAATAGTTAACCATGGTTTTTAATAGCATAGAGATTAAGGAGAATTTAGATGAAAGAAACTTATAAAGATCCGTGGCTTAGCAAGCTGCTGAGTGACAGAAAGCTTAATTTTCTTCCTGGGCATTATGGAAAAATGAAGTTGGGGGTGGGTAGGGGCAGCTTTGTGCTGCGGACTGTGGCGGTCTCCTCACCTCCAGGCTCACGTTGACTCTACTGTGGATCATTGCCTGCCCCATATTCTGTCCTGGTTCTACTCAGCCACACTCAGAATACCTCTGTAGGCTTCTGCTGTTCACTGTGTTCCCATCTCAAGGTCAAAACGTAACTTGTGCTTCATTCCTCCCCACATGGTTGTCAGGACCTCTGGTGCCACTGTCTCTTGCCATTATCTTTTTCTGGGCCACATGCATCCTCCAAAGTCAAACTCCTCCTTGTGGGGTTGTTGGGGAGGGACTTTCCCAAAGCCACCTCTTATCCATGCCTCTTTCTAGCTCTTGCCTTCTTTGGAAAGGGGGTTATATGTAAAATGAAGGGGTTGGATGAGATGATTGTTGAGTTTCCTTCCAAACTTAGATCTATGATCTTATGACTGGGGGATAGAAAGTCATGCTGTCCTGGGTGGTTAAGGTTAGAAATGGACTTTGAGTGTATAGCCTTGGTGCCTCCAGAATATAAGCTTCAGAATGACTTAAGATGAAGGCATTGGGGTTGGGGTTTTGTCAAACATTTAGGAATCTTAGATGATTAGCATTGTGTTAGCATAAAGCATGATGCATAAAGTAGAGTACCAGGCCTCTGTCTCTTACTAGCTGTGTGACCTCGGGCAAGTCACATAATCCTGTTTGCCTCAATTTCCTCACCTGTAAAATGAGCTGGAGAAGGAAATGACAAACTACTCCAGCATCTTTGCCAAGAAAACTCCAAATAGGGCCATGAAGAATCAGACACGACCAAAATGACTAAACATCAATAATGATTTCTCTTCACTTGGAAAAAAGTCAGAACAGATGCTTAATGTTGCCAATCACATTTTCCTCTGAGATCTTAAGGGTTAATGCTGCTGCTGCCAGCTTTCCACAGTCTCTAAGAGCAGCTGTAAGACAAGGACATCTTCTCATTCTTCACTGAGGCCAGGTCAATCTGAACTGTTCGGGGCCACTGGCTCCTAGAATCTGCCCCCTGAACATCCAGGTAGCAGCCATTTACTAACAGTTTTACATGTGGCATGGAGGAATTAAGCAACGTGGCTGGAGCAGGTTCTTTACATGCTAGTCTCATGCCAAGCTTTTTCAGCTGTGCCTGTCATTCAGGTGTGCTCTGTGGTTTAGGTAATGAAGGTAGAACCTGTGATGAGAGAGAATCTGGCTAGCCCGCCTGTCTCCTGTATCTGAGGTGGAGGACTGGACTACAGGGTTTGGTCGAAACTGTGAACACAAAAGTGAGGGAATGAGTTTGTTATTTTTCTAAAGTAAAGGAATTGGAATAAAATACATCCAGGATTGATTCCTACTTTCTTTTCTTTTTTTATAAGTGAAAGAGAGAGAGCAAGCTTACTTCCTCTTCCTAGGAGCTACAAAAAGGGAGGATGAGGGTGAGGACAGCTTTGTACTATGGGCTGTCACGAACCTGTCACCACCAGGTGCCCATCAGCTCTGCTCTGGATCATCAGTCACCCCATGTCCTGTTGTGGGCCTGCTCAACTATGTCACCTCACAACCCTGCCGGTCAGAATATGATTTTTTTTTCTCCCAAGAGATCTATATATTGATTTCAAAATTGAGAACTTTCATGGTTATCCTAAGGTGTCTTGGAATAGGGATGGTGTCTGTGAAAGTGTTTAATACGTACTTCTTGAGAGGAAGTATGCTGTAGTGGATTGGGCATTAGACTTGGAGTTCAGAGGAACTGTTTTGAATCCCACTTTACACCCTTACTAGCAACGTAACTCTGAGGAAGTCAATTAGCCTCTCTGGGGTTAAGTTTCCTCATCTGAAAAATGGAAATAATAATAGCCTCTACCTCCCCTGGCTGTTTTGAGGCTCAAAAGAGAGAATACATGTATGCATGCGCATATGCGCATGCACACACACACACACACACACACATGCACCACACACACACATACTGTGTATAGGGAATATGAAAATATATAATGTATATATAAAGTATGTATATACACATATATGTGAACACTTTGAAAACCTTCTAATGCTATTTGCATGAGAGGAATTATTATTATTCCTAGCTTCTAGAGGCATTTGGCTTCTGAAAAATCACCATCACCATTAGTTATATGGTCCCTAAAATCTTTATGGTTTTATCTTTGTTCTAAGTCAGGAGTTCTTAACCTAGGGTCCATGAACTTGTTTTTTATGAAATATTTTGATAAGCACATTTTAATGTAATTGGTTTCCTTTGTAATCCTATCTAGTTTATTTTGTGTAGTTAAAAACATAATCCTGAGAAAAGATCCATAGGTTTCAGTAGTCTGTGAAAGGCATCCATCTCACCAAAAAGATTAAGAATCCCTGCTACATGTCAAAGGCATTGAATAGCAATGGAAACAGAACATGCCTGGCTCAGTCTATTGAGCACAAGCCTGGTTGACCTTAGGTCTGCTTAGCCTGATGTCTCCAGTTGAAATGATGTCAATGGCTTGAGAATGCAGATCCTCCAATGGCCTGCTGATTGGGAGGAAACTAAGGCCAAACACTGGAAACAGTACAGTAGAAGAGGATTTTAAAATATGTATTGGGTCAAATAGAATTGTTCCACTGAATGTACACAACAAATCCCTCAGGTCCCAAGCAGAGGCAGCCAACAGCTGCTTCTATTTAAAGTTTCAACTTTATCTCCCCCTCTCCACTCACATTGGTGGAAGGGAATGCTGAATAGGGTCATTTGCAAAGTTTCTTTTTCCTAGCAAGAAAGGAGAAACATAAGGAGAAGCTTTTTCATTCACTCCCTATCCCCTCAACCCTACAGACAGGCCAACCCATGTGGCCCCTGAACCCTACCCCTTACCTCCTTTTGGCAGGAACTCCCAACCTGTAAACACTCAAAGAACTTTAGAGTTGGAAGGAAGCTTGGAGGTCATCTCATTCAGTCCCCTACTTTTAGAGATGAGTTGAAATGATTTGCCAAAGGTCACAGTAAATAGCTGAGCTGGGACTCAAATGCTGGGCCTCCTGATCCTGGTCTGGGGCTGGTTCCTCTGAGCTACGTTCCCTCTCCTTTTCCAAAAACTTCCATAGCCCAGCTCTTATGAAGCAACATAGAATATATTATTGTAATATTATATTATTGTAGTGTATTCCATATGTAGTATGTACAATAATTGCATATTATATATTATGCCATACATATTATACTATATAATCTATATCTATCTATATCTGCTATAATTATGCTGCCTAAATATATAGAACTCAGTTTCTCTAATACAAGTAATTTTGATTATTTTAAAAAAAACTATTAGAGTATTTTGAAGAGATGTTTCGTTTCATTCATTCATTCATTCATTCATTCATTCATTCATTCATTCATTCATTTGTTCAGTGAATATTTCCTGAGCATCTCCCTGGGCAAGGCACTATATACTAGGAAGGCAAGGGCTACAAAGGTAAGCAAGACATGTAGAGATGGAAAGGAGATTCAAGGTCATGTAGCTCGATCTCTTCTTTTTATGGATAGGTAAAATCACTTGCCAGAGGTCACACAGGTCATCAATAACAGAGCTGGGGCTCAGATCCTAGATGTCTCAGAGATATCCCAAGCTTAACATGTCTTAAATTGATGTCATTATCTTTTTCTTTTCCAATCTTGCTTTTCTTTCTTTTTTCTTTTTTTAAATTGATATGTTTTGATTTATCAACAATCACTTCCATAAGCTTGCTTCTTTCTATTGAAGGTACCGTCATCCTTCCAGTCTCCTGGGTTCATAATCTTGACATTAGCCTCCACTCCTAGCTCTCCCTCTGCCCACATAGCCAACCAAGGCCCAAACTTTACTGTTTCTACCTGCACAACATGTCTCACATCTGACCCCTTCTTTCCACTCACACAGTTTTCACCTTGGTTCAGGCTAGAATCACCTAGAACCTAGATTCTTGCATCAGCCTCCTACCTGGTATCCCTGTCTCAGGTCTCTCTTCACTTAAGTGCATCCTAAACACTGCTGCAAAAGTAATTTTCCTCCAAGTGCAGATCTGACCATGTGGCTCCCTTACCCCATCAACTCCAGTGGCTTCCTTTTGCCTCAAGGATAAAACATAAACTCCTCTGTTTAGCTTTTAAAGCCATACTACTTGGCTCCAACCTACCTATCTGCTTTTGTTAGACATTAATCCCTCTCCTGAACTCTGAGATCCAGTCAAACTGGCCACTTTGTCTCTTACCTCCATGCCTTCATATCAGCCATTCCCCATGCTTGGTTACTTCTTGTTATTTCCACCTCATAGGATCCCTCCTTTCCTTCAAGACTCCACTCGAGAGCTATCTTCTATATGAAGCCTTTCCTGATTCCCCCACCTGCTAGTGGCTTCCCTCCCAAACTAGTAAATATATTTTTATTCATTCACTTTGTGTTACTCTGTATATTCTTATCTATGCACTTCTCTCTCCAATTAGAAGGTAAGCACCTTGTAAGCACAGTTGTTTCATTCCGTGTACTTCTATCTCTGTTCCTTAATACCATGCCTAGCAAATACTAAGTGCTTAATTAAATGCTTGTTGATTGACTAATTGATTGACATGGTTCCAAAAAATCTGGTAGGGGAGATAAAACTCCTAAACAAGTGAAAAATAGCACAGTATGTTCTATGAAAAAAACAATGAGAGAAATACAAAGTGTTATAGGTATTCAAAGGCAAGATTCAATTTACTATAATAATTGTGTTCATCTATATCTCTATATCTATCTATAAAAATATATGTTGAACCATAAAAATAATATTTTGTTCCCTGTTACAGGGCACAGCATGGGGAAAATACACATAAAGACAACATGGGAACAGTCTGCTGTATTGAAAAGCTCACTACTGGGTGATTCAAGGGAGTCCATTCATTCAACAAACATTGGTGAAGTGCTTCCTATGTACAGAGCACTATATTAGTTGCTAAGATATATAAATTTTCTATAAGACGCAGTTTCTGCCCTCATGGAACTTACAGTCTAGTAGGGAAATGTGAAATAAACCCGTGGTACACAATGTTACATGAGAAATGCTTCAAATTGTTGCAGAACAAGGCTAATAGGAGTAAATGTTGATTCTAATCTACTTAACTTTCCCACTAATTAGCTGCATGACTTTGGCAAGTCATTTAGTCTATAAGATCCTTTCTATCTCTAAAAGTCTAATGTTACAGCTTTGTAACCCAGTACTCTACAAAGACTAGTGAGTGTTTAGATCATGGCTCTGTCACTATGTAGTCATATGACCTTGGGCAAATCAGTTCACCTGTGTAGGTGTCAGTCATCTCATCAATAAAATGAATGGGTTGTACTAGATGACTTCTAAATTTCTTTCTCTCTCTGAAATTCTTTCATAGTTTTGCACATAAATGATGTGCAAAATTGAAATCTCCAGTGAATCTTTAACCCCAGGCTCACTTTTCCCTCAATGCTTCTGTCCCATCCAGCTATTATCCCATATCTCTCCTTTCCTTCTCCTCTTCTATAGAAAAGTATGTCTGATGCCTCCACTTTCCTTACCACTCACTTTCCCCTGTGTCCCTTGAAATCTGTTCTTGAGCCTGGTAACTCTGCTAATACTGTTCTCTTAAAGTTCCTCAATAATACTCATAAGTACCAGTTCCAGTGGCCTTTTATGAAAAATATTCAGTATCTTCATCTTGTCCACACTGGAAGTTCAGGAACTACTCATGGCCCCAACTCACCTTAGATTGGCACAGGAGTTTTGACCTGCTTTGTTTCCTTCTTAGGCAATTTTGTGACTTAGCATATTTATGCCAAACTTAGTGTGGATACCTGATCGTCATAGGCCACTGAGCTCAGAACTCCTGAGTTCAGAAGACCCACTAGTCTCAGCCTTCCTGGTAGCTAGAACTGCCAGCCTGTACCACTACTCTGGGCCCAATGGCCTTTATTCAGATCTCATCCTCCTGGACTGATCTGTAGCATTTGACACTGTTAACCACTCACTTCTTCTGGATATTGTCTCATCCCTTGGAGTAGACTTTAGCCGTTAGTTGGCCTAATCCCTTAATTTTATAAATAAGGATATTGAAGCCCATTTTGTCTGTGTCACTAGCAGAACCCAAGACTGAAATTCCTTCCAATATTTGTTGTTATTCAGTCGTTTTTCAGTCATGTCCAACTCTCCATGACCCATTTGGGATTTTGTTGGCAAAGATACTGGGGTGGTTTGCTGTATGCATATATATATATTTAATTATATATAATATAATAATAACTATACATAATACATAATAAAATATAATATATAATAATAACTTTAGTGAGGTGGTAGAAACTTGATGTGTTATCTCTTCTAGGAGTATTTTCATGTTAAAACAGGATACAAAAAAAATACATCCCCCTTCCCTTGCATATTCCTCTACCAAAATTCCATCTATCCTTCAAAGCTCAACAGAAATATGACTTTTATTTCATGAAGTGTACCTGATTCAGCACATAGAATAGTGCCTTATAATTAATAGCATTGCTATAGAGGCAGTGTGGCCTAATGGATGGAGAGACCTCCTGGAAGACAGGAGAACCTGAATTCACTTCCTGCCTCTGATACTCACTGGATTTTTGACGCTGAGTGTGTTGTGTTAGAAATAGGCTTGACACCAAAAATTTAGTATCAAGAAAATTTATTATAAAGTCCAGAGGATTTAGACGTTTCTGGCCAGAAGTGGGCTCCACCCCTCTTCAGCAGGGGTGGGCCCTGAGTGCAAGGGCAAGTGTGCTTTTATGCAGTTGAATTTGGCGCAAAACCTCCCAGTCCAGGGATTGGTCCATCCCTTCCCAGGTTACACCTTTTCTTACATGTTTCCCCTTGATATGCTCAAGTATGTTCCCCCTCCCTTGGTCATACATCCCATGACTCATTAATGAGGCTCTAATTTTATGTGGGGTGTGTCAGATAATAGTAATGAAGTTCATTAAGCAGGCTCACTAACATTTTTCAGGTGTCCTCAGGTTGACCCTAACTGGTCTTGAGCTGGCTTGACCCTTATCTTGATTTGGGGGTCTTTTTGGAGCAATCAACTTACTTTTTGTTGGCTAAGCCCGAGCCCACCTACAATGTACTACTTCCTGGAGCTGTTGTTCTTTAAATCTCTGCATTATTCTACCTGTGGAAACATAAGCCCTTCCAATTCTAACAGTTGCTTAATTTTTCTCCAAGAAATTACAGAAAAGGTTCTAACCTTCATTCATAGAGAAACTTCCTTACTTGGGAGTTACCTATAGCAACCATGGGTCTAGAGTCTTTATCCATAATAATGATAACTATGATGGCTAACATTTATATAGCATTTTAAAGCTTTTAAAGCCTTTTATGTATATTATCTCATTTGGCGCTTAAATGTTTATTGAGTTGAATTTGCTGAATTATCCCCACTTGGAAATGATCTCTCTTTCCTCAACTCCTAAAAATCTTGTTATCTGTTATCACTCAAGTGGCATTTTATGCTGTTTTACATTGCAAGTATGCTGTTGTTGTTCAGTTATACCTGACTCTCCATGACCCCATTTGGGGTTTTCTTGGCAAATATGCTGGAATACTTTGCCATCTCCTTCTCCAGATCATTTTAGAGATGAAGAAACTGAAGCAAACAGGATTAAGTGATTTGCCCAGATCCCACAGCTAATAAGTGACTCTAGGCCTACCACTGTATCCATTATGCCACCTAGCTGCTCTATGTAATTATGTGTAGTTATGTGTAGTTATTTATTAGAGTATACATATAGCATCTCCCTAGCTGGATTATAAACTTCTGGAGGGCAAAGGAACCATGACTTATACCTTAAATCCATGCCTAACATTACCTGGCATATGGCAAATATTAAATAGATATCTGTTAAATGAATCCATTAACATCAAGCACTAATAGTGGAATTTCAGGCATCAATGATTCAGATATTTGGGGGCAAGATATCATCTGAAAACCCTTACCCAAAGGTTCTTAGTCTACGCCTGGTACAATTGCCCTTGCTTCTCACTACAAGATAGTTTTTGTCCTTAGCTAATGAAAATGGTGGCTTGTTCACTTGCTCTAGCTTTCAATTTGAATGTGCAAACAGATAGCCATTGTGTGAGTATGTGTTTTTAACATCTAGTTTTCAATTGAACAGTGATGGCTTTATGTAAATGCAGTATTTCTTAAAAGTTTAAATTAAATATGCTTTTAAACCAAGGGCATTGTTATAGGATATTCGTTCATATTGAAGAAGATCAAATGTGTTAATTTGTTCAACTAATGAGAGCTGAGCAATTGTCTTCCAGAGCTTTGTAAATTAGTGAATAGAATCTGCCCCATTGTCTTTGTAACTCTATAAAGATGTAGAATTAAATTGTGTTTCCTTCTTTTGTTACTCTTGGCACATGCTGTGATTTGAGACGGACTGATGATAATTAAAAAAATTAATTTGAGGTAAAAACAGTTTATCTCAGATGAATGAGAATAAAATGAAATTCCAATTACAGTGAAATGAAATTTATTCATTATTTTAGCACATCACAATCCTGCGAATATTGTATACTGCTGGATTTTACACATTGGTGTGGGGGAAAGAAAGACCTGTCTTACAAACTATTATTTTAGAGAATGAATAACAGAATTTATAATAAATACATGGAGAGGACAATGAATTGTTTTGTGTTGAGAAAAGTTCAGTAAATGTTCCCACAAAATATTGCTCTAATATTACTCCCTAAAATGGTAGGCATTGATCTTGCATAACTTATATTTCCCTGGTAGATTGTCTGGCTCAGGAATTCTGTCTTCTTTACATTTTATGTAATACTTGCTTCCTTGATTTTCAGAATAGATTCCCTGTTCCACTAAAGTCCTACTCTGAGGCCTCATTGTGTCATGGAAGTCACCCTGAGTCCCCAGAGGCCCAAGTTCTGGCACAATGGATAGAGTGCTGGTCTTGGAGTCAAGGAGGTGAGTTAAAATCCTCTCTCAGACACTTACTGGATGTGTTACCCTGGACAAATCACTTAACCTCTCTGTGCCTCAGTTTTCTACTCTGTAAAATAGGCATGATGATAACACCTACCCCATAGAGTTTGTGGTGAGAATCAAATGAGATAACATATAGGAAGTGTTTTGTAGACACTAAACTGCTATATATAAATGCTAGCTATCAGTCTACCAACTTGGAACAGCTTTGAGCACTGTGTCTACTGCCCAAGGACTAGTGTAGCTAAAAGTGGAGAGGTTACCATCCCAATAGGTCATCCCTCAGTAATACAGTGATGGTGACTCACTAGCCACAAAGCTTGCTAAGAATAATATAGCTTTAGATCATCTACAAACATGATTTTAACTGTTGATGCTCTAACTTGGTGCAGACTTTGGCAAAAACCAACCACATCCATATTAATAATTTTGCTATAAATTAAACTATAAGACAAATAAATTGCCAGGTAAATGGAAGGGTGATTCAAAGTTTTCCCTCAACAGAGAGAATAAAGTAGTTGATAGAGTTGTTTTCATCATGAACCTTAACTCATTGTGTGAAACATTTGGTTATTGTCCTACAGTGGTCATGATGATCAGAGCAAACAGACCACTTGGAAGATAGCATTAGTATCCAACATCTTTTTGCATAGGCTGAAGATAGAAATAAATTCTATGCAGAACTTGCCATCATCCTCTAAGTAAGTCAACATTTATGTTGATATTCAATAATTTCAATTCTAAGAGGAAAACAAAAGAGGGCAGTAAAACTTTTTGGTTGGAAAATATGTTTGAAATCAAGAAATGACAGAAGCCAAAGGCCTGTAGACTTTTCAGAGACCTCGCACCTACGTGATATACTTTTAAGGTGTTAGACATGGAAAGTGCCAAACAACATTTAAAAATAAAATGCATTCTATCTGAACATGTAGGAAATGCCTGACTATATGAATATTCTGGCTTACCATCCCAGAGTTAAGCTGTCTACATCTGCCCCTTAGTGTTCCAGGCATACTCTGAGGCACTCGGAATATAACCTCTTAAATACCATTGACTCAATCTACCACTAGCTGTGTCTGGAAGCTAACGCTTCAGTGCCATTTAATCACTTGACATCAATCAGCTTTTACCGAGGGACATTTATTTTAAAGATATAGTAGAACAAAAGTATAAATATTCCACTTCTCTCCTCAGGTTACACTTTCCACTATACCACTTTGTTTTCTTAGGAGAGATGACTCAGATTGAGCCCAATTTCTATATAGCACTGCTCCTACAGAGTTCACATCCAAATATGGCATCATTTTGCTGTGTGAGTCCTTGTCTCAGCCACAGCTGGGCTAGGTTCAAAATGTCAATCCCTAAAGTTCTTCCATGCCCCTAAGAATATCATTATTGGGCTGGCTACAAAATCCACCCTAGACTCTGTCTCCTGGACTCCCAGAAGCTTGCTCTCCTGAATTCTTGTAACTCACAAAGTCAGATCCTCCAGATTAATCTATTTCACCTAAATAAAAGAACAAACAAGAAGGCAAAGGATGGAGGCCTGTCTTCATGAGGCCATACATTATCCTCAGAGGGGAGAGGCACCAAGACTTATCTTTTTTTAAACAGCATTTTATTTTTTTCCAATTACATATAAAGAAGGTTTTAAACATTCACTTTTCTAAGATTTTGAGTTCCAAACTTTTTTCTCCCTCCCTCTCTCCCCTTCCACTTCCCCAAGACTGCAAGCAATCTGATATGTTATACAAGTGCAATCATATTAAACATATTTCTACATTAGTCATGTTGTGAAAGAAGAATCAAGGCAAAAGGGAAAAATGAAGAGGAAGAAAAAAAGGTGAAAATAGTATGCTTTGATCTGCATTCAGACTCGATAGTTCTTTCTATGGATGTGGATAGCATTTTCCATCATAAGTCTTTTGGAATTGTGATAGATCATTGTATTGCTGAGAAAAGCCAAGTCTATCAGAATTGATCATCGCGCAATGTTGCTGTTACTGCATACAGCATTCTGCTGGTTCTGCTCACTTCACTCAGCATCAGACCATACAAGTCTTTCCAGATTTTTCTGAAGTCTGCCTGCTCATCATTTCTTATAGCACAATTATATTCCGTTACATTCATATACCACAACTTGTTCAGCCATTTATCAATTGATGGTCATCCCCTCAATTTCCAATTCTTTGCCACCACAAAAAGAATTGCTATGAATATTTTTGTACGTGTGGGTCCTTTTCCCCTTTTCCTCTACTGTCACAGCATTGTATCTCACCAGACTCCATTAGTGAAGGAGTCTAGCCAAATGTAGAGATCTACCACAAGAGAATGGGTGAAGAAAATGAAGCTATGGCCAAGGACAGGAAAAGGAAGGATCTCCCAGTCATCTTCTGCACCTTCAGCCAACTAAAGAGCCTGCTCTCCACCATGTAGATGCCATACCAAACAAGTTACATGTCTACTCATGATCAAGGTCTCCCTGAGGCACTTCCATTATGCATCATCAGGACTTCTGGAAGCAGGCTACTCAGCCTCTTCCACATGTGGTGTTGTTGCAGTAGCGCTCCATACATTTGCCATTCTCCATTACATGAGAAAAAGCTATCCATAAGCAAGCAGATAATTTGGTTGTTGGAGCAAATATCAAAATAGAAGAAAGGATAAATATTAGAAAAGTAAAGTGTGTTTGACCTTAGTAGTTCTAACTTAATCTATTTAAATAAGTTATTGTCTCCAAAAAAAATGAGAAATGGACAAAGTAGACGTTGAGTGTATCCCCACCATCACCATTCTATCACCAAGTTTAACTGGTGCAAAGTAGTTATCATAACAAAGTGACTGAAAATGCCCAGAAACCTCAGTCAGTAAATATTTAATCTTCTTACTCAACAGAAATATGTGGCACAAAAGGAGGGGGCAAACCAGAAAACAGGCAGCTCAGCTTTGGAACATCCATACGCCACAACAGAAGACAGAGCCGGTCTGGTTCCCGGTGAGTCAGAGCCCAATCCAGCATCCAAGCAGCCCAAATCTGAACCACATCAGGACCCACCTTAAGAAAAAGGGGGTAGGGACAACAAAACACCTGGAATTCTGCAAGAAGTCTGCTACCAACATAACTCACAACATCTATAGACAGAGAAGGGATGGAGGCCCAAACCTACATCTGGTTACTAGAAGTCATGGCCAAAACTTAGGGATTTGAAAGTTAGATATAATTAACCTCTGGAGATTACTTAATGGGATCAGGAAAGAATATACAACCAGGGATGTTGTGAGATTCATATGCGATAATTGATGAAAAGTGCTTTGTAAAACTGAACTTGTTATATAAATGCTAGTTTTATTATTATTGTTATTATTGCTGTTCAATTATTGCTTCAGTCCCTGAATCTTCTACCATATTCTTGCTGGGGTGAAGCAATGTTTATGAAGGAATAGAAGGGTGTTCTATTAGTAAGTGAACTCTCTGTGAAAAAATATACGTGGCAAATGCAATATTAACATTTTCTTATTCTAGACAATCAACAAAACCATAAATCATTCCTTGACATGTAGTGGTTTTTGAGGTGTAAATGCTCATACTGAAAATTTAACAATGGACTCTCAGCTTGGTTAGAGCTGGCTCCAACACAACATTGTATATTACTCAACTGTACATGGTATCTTTACAAAAACTGAACAGACATTAAGGCATAAAACCTTCATCAACAAATATAAACAAGCATAAATATTAAGCGTATTCTTTACTATCAGGTAATAAAATTATTATAAATGATAAATTTTTATAACAAAGGGCCTTTGAAGAGTGGATTAAAATTAATTAGTGACTAAATAATTCAAACCTAAAGAATTGGTAGGTCAGAGAAGAAAACATAGAAACAATATTTCAATGAAGAAAATGATAATGAAATAACATACCAAAACCTTTGGTATGCATCTAAAGAACCTTTAGATGACCATTTATATCTCTAAATCCTTTAATCAACAGAAGATAGAAAGGACAAATGAGTAAATCAGCCATGCAACTTAGAAAAATAACAGAAAAAATTTAATTCCAACTAAACACCTTTAGAAATTCTGAAAGTCAGAGAATAAATTGGCAAAATTAAATGGAAAAAAATTGAATTGACTAATAGAACTATATATTTTTAAAAATCTAATAAAATAGATACAGTTAACTAAGATATTTAAAAAAAAGAATAAAACTAAATTATCAACATTAAAAATGAAAAATAAAATTTTACAAAAATTGAAGAGAAACTATCAGAAATGATTTTGCCAAATTATGTACCCCAAACAGATTAACTTAGATGACATGGATGAATATGTAAAACAATATTAAATATCCAGATGACTAGTCCAGTAGATTATTTTAGCAACTTGATTTTCATTAAAAGAAACTGAACAGTCCATAAATGAACTATACCTTCCCCTCCTTCCTCCAGAACCCTTCTAATTCTAGTCTCATCCTCCCTGCCAAAAATAATCTCATAACCAGATAGATTTACAGGGGGATTCTATCAAACATTCAAAGAACAATTAATTCCAAAATTACATTAACTATTTCTCCATCTATAATACAAATATGGATATTTAAACCAGGGGGAAAAAAAACTAGAAGAAAAAAACAAATAGATCAATGTACCTAATGAATATCAAAGCAAAAATATTAATTAAAATATTAACAGAGATACTACAACAATGTATTAAAAAATATACACTATAACCAGGTTGGATTTATATTAGGAATTTAGAGTTGGTGCAATGTAAGAAAAACCATAAACATAATAAACCATATTAATTGCAAAAATAATAAAAACTGTATGATTATGTTAATAGCTACTAATAAAAATTTTGGACAGAATTCCACATGTTTCTGTTTTAAAAAAAAAGTAGCAAAAAGCATAAAAATATATAGACTTTTCCTTGATATGGTGAATAGAAGCTACCTAAATGCTAACATTATATGTAATAGAAAGAAGCTAGCTGCTTTTCACGTAAGATTAAAGGTAAAGCAAAAATATCCATTATCACCACTATTACTTGATATAGTTCTAGGAATGGCAACTATAGCAGTAAGACAAGAAAAATAATTTGAAGGAATAAGCATAGGTAAAGAGGAAATAAAACTTCTACTTTTTGCAGATAGTCTATTTAAAACCTAAAGACTCAAGCAAAACTTAATTGAAGCAATAACTTCAGCAAAGTTGCAAGATATAAAATAAACTCATCATAATATGAAATAACCCATCACAAACTCATAAAATAATCAGTATTTCTGTGTGTTGTTAATAAAACTAACCAGGAAGATATAGAAAGAGAAATTCATTTAAAGCAACTGAAGAATGTATAAAATATTTGTGAGTCTAATTACTAAGACATCCAAAGGAACTACAACTACAACTACATGTATGTGACTACAACTACAAAATGCTCTTTACACAAATATAGACATACTTAAACAATTAACAAAATATTAATGCCTAGGGCATATAATAAAAATGACAATATTAACTGTTACTTTACTTTTTCAGTGCCATGTCAACCAGATTACCAAAAGATTACTTTATAGTATTAGAAAAACAAATAATGATAAATTTCATCTGGAGAAATAAATGATTAAGAATTTCAAGGAAAATAATGAAAAAAGTAGAAAGAAGCCTAGCATTACTAGATCTCACACCTATACTTCAAAGAAGAAATCATCAAAACTTCTTGCTACTGTTTAAAACATTGAAAAGTCTAGCTATGGAAAAGATTAGGTACACAATATATAGAAGCAAATGAACATAATAGTGTAGTGTTTGATAAACCCAAAGACCCTACTATTTTACAAAATATAAAAATTGAAAAGCAGTCTAGTAGAAATTAGTTTAAGACCAATATCTTATACCACATATCACAATAAGCTCTAAATAGATAAAGGACATAAATATAAATGGTCATGTTATAAACAATATTTAGGTATCAATTGGAAGAAGACTGTTTTCACAACCAAAGATAGGAGTAAAGAGAATTCTTCACCAAACTAAAGATAGAAAGGATCATAGGAGATAAAATGTGCAATTTTGATTACATAAAATGACAAACTTTTACACAAAAATAGTATAGTTAAAATGTGCAAGAAAACAATTGGGGAAAAGTCTTTTTGGAAATTTTTCTGATAAAGGTCTGATATCAGAGGTATGTGAGGAATTGATTTAAGTATATGTGAACAAGAACCATTTCCCAGTAGATAAATTTCAAAGGATATGAAACAGGCAGATCTGAAGGGAAGAAATCTAAGCCCTTAGCAATCATATGAAAAAATATTCCAAATTACTAATAATTATAGAAATACAAATTAAAACAATTCTGAGTTTCAACTCATAGTGGAAAAGATGACCAGAAAAGGAAAATGACAGTTGTTTGTGAGATTTCAGGAAAACAGGCAAAATGAGGCACTTTTGTGAATTGTTCTAGCCATTTTGGAGGGCAATTTGGAACTGTATCTAAAAAATTATTAACTTGTTGCATACTCATGACTTAGAGTTAGGCTTATATCCCAAAGAAATCAAAGGAAGAAGCACAAGGCCCATAAATACAAGAATATTTGTAGCAGCTCTTGGTGTTGTGACAAAACATGAACTGGGGAATGACTGGACAAATTATATTGGAATTTAATAGAATACTCTTGTATTGTAAAAAAGGGACAATTTCAAAGAAAACTGGGAAGACTTACATTTACTGACACAGAGTGAAGTGAGAAGAACTGGAGAAATACAATAACCAAAACATTGTAATGACAAACAACTTTGAAAGACTTAAGAACACTGATCAATGTGATAATCAACCAAGATTGGAGAGAATTTATGATGAAGTATGCTACCCAACTCCTGATAGAGGGGTGATAAACTCAAAGGGCATATCCCTTTCCAGACGTGGTCAATGTGAGAATTTGTTTTATTTGACTTTGTATATTTATTAGAAATAGTTTCTTTCTTTGATTCCTTCTTTCTGTTTGGAGTGGTGATGTAGAAAGATAAGAGAGACTGAGATGTGTGATAGTTGCCAAAAGAAAAGAGAAAAAAGAAAATTTTAAAAAGCAGATCATTTGAGCATTTTGTTTAAATGCACAAGAGAACAGAAGGAATTCCAGAAGTAAATATAGACAAGCAGGACATCTTTGAAAGTTGCATGCTAACTTTATTATATACTTAGAAGAAAAAGCAAGCTGTACACAAGAGGTTTGCAGTTTCACGTATAAGCCTCTTTCTTTGTTTTACTTTCTATATGGAATCACTCATTTTGTTTGGTGTTTATTAAATTCAGAATAAAAAACCCAAGCAACAACAATAACAAAAGAATAGGTATACTGGGGACAATCCAGCTCCCTAAATGGCAGTAATACACATTCTACATGACTGAACCCCTCCCCCCCCAAAATATTGAAAGGAATCCATGGAATGATTGAACAAGTAAAGTCCTAAAATGTGGATAAAACCACTGTTTAAACAAATAGTTAATTCACCTAAAATGGCTGAATGGATTGAAAAATTGAAGAAAAATGGATGGAAAAGAAGCAGAAATAAAGTTGTTCCCGAAAGAGAACACCTCAAAAAAGTTAGGTGACATGAGACAGAACATGTAGGTAGAGTGGAAGTCCTTTCCCACTCATTCAAATATTGAAGACAGGAAACTTACTCAGTTCCATGGCTGTTGTGGGCCATTTCTTTTTTTTATGTTCTCTTTGCATGTACTTGACTGGTTTTTCTATGTTTTGATGTTTTGAATTCTTTTAAAAATATGAATAATTTTTTTAAAAGGGGAAATGAAAGCTATCAACATATAGAAAAATATGAATAGGATCATGTAAGTTTCCTAATGATCACAGGAATGAAAAAGGAAACAATTAAGATAGCACCTCTTGTCCTTCAAATTGACAAAAATGGTAAAAGATGGGGGGGAAAGCAATGTTGGAGGGGCCATGGGAATGCAGAAAAATGGTTGTGAAGTGATATGCTTTGATTAGTAATGAGATCAAATGTGTGCTTTGTTTGTGGTAAGTTGTTCCTATCCTTTGATCATTTATCACTGGGAATTGGATATTGATTACTTTTTTAGATTTGTAGCATTTTCTATGGATTTGTAATGTTTTGATTTGATCTGATATATTTGTATCATAGTCTTTCATTCAGAAAATCAAGAGTTTGTTTACTATCCAATATTTTTGTTGCTGTTCAGTCATGTCCAGCCCATCATGATCCCATCTGGTGTTTTCTCAGCAAAGGTACTAGAATGTAATTCCTTCTCTAGCTCATTTTACAGATGAGGAAACTGAGGCAAACAAGGTTAAGTGACTTCCCCAGAGTCACACAGTGTCTAAGGCTGGATTTGAATTCAGGAAGATGAGTCTTCCTGACTTCAGGCCTGGCACTCTATCTACTGCACTACCTAGCTGCCCATCCAATGTTTATAACTCAGTAATTAAATTTCTCCTTAATTATGAGTTATGGGTAATAACCATTGCCAAAGGCAATTGGTTGAGGAAACATCAGCAACCATCAACCTCCATACCTCTATAAATCTTTATGAGAATGGTTTACTCACATATCAAGGCAATAGATCTTTGCTGAAAATAGTGGCGGGATCAGGTAGACTTTCACAGATGGCATTTTGCAGTAGACCACAATTCATAGAGAAGTATAAAGGATGTAAGGACCCCACTGTGCTTCTTACTGATCACAAAAAAGCAAGGAATTTCTCAAAGAAAAATGTAGCCTTAAAGACTCCTCAAACCAAGTTTCTCCCATAACATGTTAAGGTCCCAGAAGATTCTATGACAGCATGACAGATGTGACCAGAGGCATGACTTTGTTCAGTGATCCGATAAGCTTCAGAATAAAACGAAGTCTCAAACAGGGAGACATATGCTTACCAAAGGTTCTTTGCCAATGTCATGAAGGATATCCTGTACAAAATCCAAATAGAACTAAGACTTCCCTGTTCAGAGAGAAGTTCTACAGATGCTACTGTTTATGGATGACATTGTGCTGACTGCAGCATGCTTTGGAAACAGCTCCAAAGAAAGAGATATAACAACAACAACAACAAAAATAATTTAAAAAGTATTAACTGGCATTTATATAGCACTTTAAGATTTGCAAGGTGTTTAACTCATTTGATTCTCATTACAACTTTGAGGTAGGTATTATTATTATCCTCATTTTACAGATGAGGAAACTGAGGCAGACAGAAGTTGTGACTTGCCCAGGGTCACACAGCTAGTAAGTGTCTGAGGGCAGATTTGAACTCAGGTCTTCTTAACTTCAGGTCTAGTGTTTTGTCCACTACACCTAACTGACTTGGGGGAAAAAAGAGGATAAAGAACCCAAACTGCCTAGATTATGGCTGATGAGATGGGCCTAGAACAGGATAGGAAAATGAATGAATAAAATATTTATTAAGTGTTTACTATGTGCAAAGCCCTGTGCTAAGCACTGGGGATACAAACAAA
Source organism: Phascolarctos cinereus (assembly GCF_003287225.1). Classification (NCBI taxonomy): domain Eukaryota; kingdom Metazoa; phylum Chordata; class Mammalia; order Diprotodontia; family Phascolarctidae; genus Phascolarctos; species Phascolarctos cinereus. The sequence goes on along the minus strand of NW_027555847.1, from coordinate 439,743,521 downwards.
TGTAGGACACAGCTCTTGTTCCCAAGAAGCTCAGACTATGTTGGGCGAGATGATGCATAGGGAAGCTTTCAGCTTCAGTTCAGATGGCAAGGTCCCATGATCCTTAGCTGCAGCAGCAAAGCAGATAGTAATGCTTCTTTTTTAATGTCATTTCCCTTGAGGAAATCCTATTGGTTTCTGATGTTGAACTATTTGACAGTGCCAAGGAGTTTGATGGCCAGAACTTTCTTTTCTGGGTTTTCAATCTGCAGGAGTAGTTGCCAGGATGCAACTCCGAAGGGGCTGTTTTCCAGGATGATGACTGGCAACACTAAACTAGAAGCATTTTTATTCTAAAGACTCTTGGGTTCAGGGTCTAGGGATGTCTGCATCAGGGTCTGAGGGAAGATGGTGGTTGAGGTACTAGTGGTTTGAATTCCAGGCACATGCTGTCTCCTGTGATTTCCTTAGGGTGCCTTGAAGTATTGGTGATTTGCCTGCCCTACGGATAGCAGTTGGTTGGTAGTTGGTGAGTATGGCTAGTCCTTTCTCAAGAGTTGCTTCCCTAGATGATGAGGGTAAGTGCTGGGCTGGAAACAGAAACCATGATTTGGGAGGCTGCTACTCCCAGGTATCCTATGTGTAAATTAATGTTGGTGGCAACTGGTCTATAGTTGTTGCTGGTGGTAATGACAAAGATGGACTTCTTCTCTACAATGATTTCTTCCTTCAATGACAGTCGTGGCAGCTGGGCTGGATGTAGTTGTGGCCATTCGGAGGCTCTGCTATTCTCAAGGTTCTTGGGCTTAGGATCCTGGAGATCACATTTGGAAAACTATGTAGCAATTTGTAATTATGCTGAGATGCTTGATGATACAAAAGCTCATTTTTGAATATCAATATTTTCTTAGTGATACATGTATGGCTATGAGTCATTGAATCCCATGATCTCAGGTGACCCAAAGCTCAAAGTAAAGATGAATGGAAGGTGTAAGTATGCTGAAGTGTATTCCCAATGATATCTTTCACATGAGAAGTAGCATAAAAAAGATTGGCAATGACATGACTTCAAAAGGAGGTGGGATCATACTAATTAGAGTGAGGACTAGCAGAGAGATGGCCAGAGTATTGCACTGATATTCATTAAATATTAAAAGAACCAGAGAAAAGACTACAGTGCATTTTATGTATTATTTATAAAGTGTTTCAGAAATACACAAATGAGAATCAAATAGGATGGCAAAGCAAAGATGTAGAATGTGTTATAGTCTGTACAATTTATGGGAAGGGGTTGAATTCACACCAGTGAGATCACAGTCACTGAAGTATTTCCATTGTCCCAGAAGGGAATCAGTATTTAATTGATATCCCATTCAACTATGAAATGAAATGTTCCTTGGATTCAGTGCAGGGCAAAACACATCTCAGGACACCATCTATTTCCTATTCTCTGAACAGACTAGGCAGGAAGGATAAATTAAATAGCAAAGTACTTTATTGAAACAGAAGTGTAAAATAAATAGTAAATAGCAAGGGAAATTTAACATTAAAGTCATTTTAAGTAATTTTAGCTTTAAATAAGTATATTCTCTGTGTGGATGGTCATGGGGAAGTCAACAAACTCCTGAAAACATTCTCCAGGGTGAGGAAGGGTTTCAATTTCAGTGCTGAAAATACTCTCTTGCCTGAGTTATCAGGACTGTGTCCCTTTAACTGACTGAGGCTAGGTGCGGCTATTGGCTTACGTCCCAAATCTCACTGGCAGGGTCCTAGGGCTCCCATGTTGTTTCTGTTCCACCCTGCCTCCACAGGTATCATCCACTGAAACTCTACCCCACTGTTACTGTCATTTGGACTTTTAGCAGCCATGCTCTGAAGCTCCCCTCTTCTGCTGCTTCTCATCACTGTTGCTGTTTGCCTCTGTTGCTTCTTTA